>NC_052626.1:107239361-109639361 GCF_016161935.1 Mauremys reevesii
AACATATAAAATGCCGAGCTTGGCCTGACTAATGGTCTTCATTTTGATTCAGCAAATGGACGTGACTGTCCGTCCAAGGGGAAGCCCCAACTCTCACTGAAGGGTTGGGAGGGATGGTGGTCTATCAGACTTCCCATGTGGAACAGGCAGGGCCAGCTCCAGGGGTTTTGCTGCCCCAAGCAGCCAAAAAAAAAAAAGAAAGAAAGAAAGAAAAAAAAAGCCGTGATCGTGATCTGTGGCAATTCAGCAGGAGGTCCTTCGCTCCCAGCAGGAGTGAGGGACCCTCCGCCAAATTGCCGCCGAATACCTGAAAGTGCCGCCCCGCTCCGGAGTGGCTGCCCCAAGCACCTGCTTGATAAGCTGGTGCCTGGAGCCGGCCCTGGGAACAAGGGTGGTTTCTCCTATGTTTAGTATGGGTCTCAATCTGTTGTTTTTATGTTTTCTCTGTAATGCTTTTGTCCTGTTAATAAAGGCGCTTGCTTCGAAAGAGCTGTGGGAGAACATGTGATTGCAGGCAATACACTGTTCATAGCCCTTGGAGAAAAAGCAACTCAGAGCTGCTAGCCATTAGGCAGACTGGCTTGCTGAGAATATCGCAGTGTAAGGCAGGGGGCTGTGCAGCCTTATAATCCCCTGGTCAGAAGGGAGGGGGACAGGAGTTCCTGTCCAGAGACACGTGACATGAGCCTGGACTGGACACTCCCGGAGTAGAATTCAGAGGGGGGAAGACACATGCTGTACCCCTGAAACTGTGAAGACAAATACTGGAGCACTGCCTTCGCTCTACTCCTCCTTATTCACAATACAGGACAGATATGTTTAACCGCACATCCTTTTAGGAAGATGGATGCAGACTCGCAGCTCCTAAGGTCTGATTTCATTTCTCTGCTTCTGCGATGGGGCTCCTGCATTTAAATCTAAAATCCACATTAAATAGGTTCTCTGTTTTTATGTGCCTAAAATAAAAACACTATTTTAATAATTAACAATGATTAAATTAATTGGTGCTTTGTATATTACTTTCTGTTATCATATGCTACTGCCTCCTGAGTTCTCAAAGTGACTCTATCCCTTGGGATGCTAAACAAAGTCATTATAATCACAGCATCACTTTCTTTCATAATCTCTCCTTCCCATTCTTCATCACCACTCATAAAAATAAAATTGATTCTGTCATGTGCACAGCCAGTTTATAGTGCACAGCTTTTTAATAAATGATAATACTGGGCTGTTCTGTAGTGTCTTTCAGCCAAGGATATAAAAGCCCTTTCCAGTCATTAATCAATCAGGACTTCCCAGTTGACAGCTTTGGGAGGTAGATGTTATTTATCTCCGTTGTGCTAATGTGTAAACTGAGGCACACAGGGGTTACATCACATGACTTGTCCAAGCTTACCCAGCAAGTAAATGGCAATCAGGACCAGGAATAGAGTCTTCAGTAGGTACAATCAAGGGATAAGTGGAGATTATGGACTACTCTGGGGGCCAAAACAGCCTCTGATGTAAGTTAGAGCAGTCACGGGTTGCTGAAACTTACAGTAGCCCATCATAGGCTTCCCATGGGCTGCTGTGCAGGCATATCTGCAATAGAGCCATTCCAAGCCCCCCTGTGCTGAGGAGGAAACATAGGGCTGTTTAGGGACTGAAGGAGTATGTCCCTGGGCCCTTGTAGTGCCTTTACAGTCTTTGTGTGTTGCCAGCATCTAGGGGCTAGGGTGAGGGAACAGAATCTGTGGCCAGGAGCCCTTAATCCCAGGCACCTGCTTGAACCACTAGCGGACACTGCCTTTAATCAAACCTTGTCCAGCATTAACCTCACCTTGCTGAACGAAGAGCAGCAGCAAAGGGAGTCACTGTCAGTCTTTTGTGTATGGAAGACTGTGACTGCAAAGTAGGGGGTATTTAAAGCTGGGAACAGGGGAAGTGGTAGGGCTGTAATGAATACCACAAAGTGTATTTTTGATGTATTCATTACATATATTTAAGGGGTGCTGGTGCAACCCACACCTCCTGGGTGTAGTGCTCTGTCCCATCTAGTGGCACCAAGACCACTTAAAGAGAGAGATAAAATGAGTCTGCGCTACAGCCTTACTTAACAGCCAGTTGGCTTTTAGCTCATGCGGTAGAGGCTCATGCACTAAGCCCTAGAGGTCCCCGGTTCAATTCTACCTACTGATGACTGCGGTCTGTCGGCCTTACACAGGAATGCTTTTTTTTTTGGGTGTCCAGGCTGTTGGTGCGATGCGTATCTACAATATTGTTCTTGTCATACGAGATTTTGGGCAAAACTCACTGAGGACTCCTGGCTGAATGTCACAACCTCAGAAAGGAGGGGAGAACTGGCCACTTAATTGCAAGAAAGTCTGCACGCTAAGTCTGCTTCCTGACTGGACAAATAACCAGCTGTACTCCAGCTGCACTAGCCTGCTGTAAAAAGGATGCAGTCCAGGTTCCCACCCCTACTTCCACAGCAAAAAAAAAAAAAAAAAGCTTAACATGCACTTTTCAGGATGGAAAAAAGGAAAAAAAAAAAAAAAAAAAGCCCAGCCAGCCCTCTTCCCCCCGTCGCCCCCCCAACAAGTCCAAAACACAGAAAACCCCTCTTCTCCACCTTCCAGCCATAGGTACCACAGGAGTTGTAGATATGACAAACACTGGATACCTGCCTGTTTCCCCCAATGAAAATCTAGTGAGCTGTAAAGGACTTAAACATTGGGTTTGGGCCCTTTTTTATGGTATATAAAGAAGGCCTGAAATGATTTCACCCTCAGCCCCTTACATTTGAAATACCAGACTGGTCTTCCCTGGGTGGGCAGGAGGATCTCTTGGGGCTCTCAGAGATGTTTATTATCTACTCTCCCACTTTAATGGACAGGGTTTGGGGCAGTGCTGAATCTAATAATGCCATCCTTACACCCAAATATTCATTAAATATGGGAGTTAAATAGATGTGAAAAAACAAGTAATGAACTAATCCCGCTCATTAAACAAATAGGCTAATCAAAAAGGTCTTTTCCCTTGCATTTGCTCAACCTCTTGTGAGGTCAGAATTTCACTAGTTCTCCAGTCACCATAGAGTCTTGCAGCCAAAAATAACACCCCCAGAAACCTTCCTTTCAGGCTCTCTGTTAAATGTTAGTTATTTCTTTTACCTGAACACCATGTTCTTTATATAGAGATTAGATACTTACTTCTTTCTAAGCTTGTTTTGTAGTTTGCAAGGAACATGTTCCTGCTCTAACCCTAGTTGGTTCCTGGGGAGGGGAGGCTGATGACTGCAGCAACGAGGAACAGAAGCTGAGCAGGTTGGTAGGCTCCCCTTCTTCAAAGCTTGATACAGTCATAGCTGCCCTTCACTGCTAGGATATGCTTGTATGCCAGAGCGACTGCCAGCTGTATGGATAATACATTTTACCAACGCTGAAAGAATTACTGCCAAGCTTCATTATACAAACACCACAGCCACCCAAACAGCCTTGTGTGCATACAGAAAGAGTGAGGGAAGATAGCATTTTGCAATGACATAAATTTTTTATTGAAGAAGTAGTCAAGAGTCATATGACCCTCCAGCTGGCCTTTGGGATAACCATAGCATTATCTTTGACAGTGACACACAGAGTACATCAGTTTATGTTTACTGCGGTAGTATGGTATTATAATTGTCTATCATACAGATCAGAGGTTGATTGAAACAAACAATGGGGCAAATCCTCAGCTGAGGATCTGGCCCCATCCGTAGCATTAATCTAAAGCATTCTGAAATCGACCCTTGCAATTTCAGTAAGTTCCTTGCCAAAAGGAGCTATGATCGCAAGATATTTCAAATAGGACAATGCTTCCTTTTTAAATTAGAAATGTAATCAATAAGAAATATCTAACTAATCATTAACAAACATACAAAAACCTTGTTATTTTATGCTAAAAAAGATGATACAGTCAGTCAATTAGCTTATTGAACAGCCAAGGTGACGTGAAAATCTTTATGGTGACCCTGTCCAAGTAGTTATAAAGGACTAATTGACCACAAAGTGTGATAAACAGTTTAGCAAGTAGATAAACGATTTAACAGATAAAGTGATCTGACCAACCTTATCACTGATGTGGAGGTCAGACTAGATGATCATAATGGTCCCTTCTGACCTTAAAATCTATGAGTCTATGAAATTGGTACAGAGACATGTACAGCTGTTTTGTCTTACTGTTTCATTACCATCAAAATTATTGGCATTGAACCAAGAAAAAAAAATCAGTCAAGTAAGTTTATATTGCTGCATAATGAACAACTAAACAACTACACAATCATCAAGGAATGTCATGAGACTCTATATAGAGACAGGAGTTTGAAAATGGATATCTGTGCAGACTGCTAAATATGCTGATGGAGAAACTGCGGCCTGGCAAAGAAGGTGGGGTTGTGTAAAGTTGCTCAAGATACACTGAAAGAGGAACCTACAAAAGCAGCTTGTGGAAGTAGATTACTGACTGAAGCCTGGATTAACAATTGTCTTAAAAGATTATCATACTAAATGCATAATTGGTGGCAAAGGATGTTGCAAGATGATATAGGTCCTAAAATGTCTAGTGCAAACTAGTATGTCCCAAGCTACTTGTCTGGTTGGATGTTTCAAAACGTCATCAGAGATGAGGTTTGCTTTCTAATTGGCCCACATCAACTTTACCTAGAAGAGGAGCCAAGCCACATGGCTTATCAGAAACTGTACAAAACAGCTCTGTTCAGCAATTTGCTCACTGAAACCAAAACATCTAGATGAGATTGCATGAGTGGGATTGTCATCAGGTGGCGACGGAGAGCACCCCCTCTCTGCTAACACCTGATGTCTTGGGAAAACAAAAGATGGGAAATCAATAGGAATTTGGCACCTAGGTGCTTTTGAAAATGCCGCTAGGTGCTTATCTTTAAAAATCTGGCTCTAAGACAACAAGTAACTGAGAATGTCAAGCCCAGAAGAACTCATGTCACTGAGAATAGTATTATTTGTAACAGGAAATCATGGCTGGGTACAGCAAAGGTGCGTCTCAGAAAGATTAAGAGTGTGTTAAAGCAATCAGCCTAGGTGCTTGTCCATACAGAGACCGATGGTACGTCTACACTACGCAGACTAGAGCGGCACAAGCTCGTCATGTAGATGCAGCTTACAGTGACAGAAGGGTTTTTTCTACACCTACTCCTCAGCCAATGCTAGGGATTTCAATGGAAGACCTCTTCCATCGGCTAGTGGTGTCCACAGGGGGGAGGGGTATGTCGGCATAGCTATGTCCATCAGGAGTGTGGTTTTTTCACTGACGTAGCTATGCCGATGTAACTTTTCACTGTAGACCAGGTCTTCGTGCATGGCAAGCTGGGGTGTAAATCTACAGGGTACTAGCCTGCTGTGCAGTAACTGGCTGTATGCGTTAAATGCTACCATGCATTAAAAGTTCTTCAGTGTGCTTTGAACTACTACTGTTTGAAACACGCTGCCAAAAAAAAGTGCGGCAGCTGTGTCCACACACTCACTTGGTGAGCAGCTGGCTAGTACCATGGTAGATTTACACCCCAGCTTGCCCTGCACTAAGTCTTCATGTGGAGAAGCCCTAGATCATTTTTTGCGGTGACAAGAAACTGACAACTTCTTAGCTAAGAGAGAAAAAGAATTCTGAATTGTCCAGTTAAGCTCCAGACTTTTGCCACTGCTGAATATTTGGTTAAAGAGTTTACAGTATTCGTGAACTTCCAGAGAAATTACAAATAGCTTTAAAATTATTCTATGAAACATATATGTGGGGTTTGATGCATTATAATAGTGAATATGTCCATAATGGAAAGAGTTTAGCTATGAATAGCACCAAGGCAAAGCAATTTTGAATCAAATTGACTTTGATAAGTAACTTGTTCAAATTTTTACATTCTAACTCGAGAGAGATTTGGTTGAACGGCCATGGGCAGTCCCATAATCCCATTGACACACAAGCATATTGGTGGATTGATAAGGATCTTTACTTAAAGATACAGAGTTCTACAGTGATAGTCACATGGTGAGAATAGTGTAGATTTAGGATAAAGTTCGTCTGTGTATCAAGACTGATAGGACTTTGAGTTAACTGAGTCTCAGAGATTAAAGCCAAAATTGTCAGAAGTGTAAACTAATTTTAGGTGCCCTCCTTGAGAGGACTAGTGCCTGTTTTTTCAGAGTACTCAGCATAAATTTATTTATTTGATTTGTTATCTTGTGATACATTGTAACATCGGATGTTGACATTCTTTTAAATGTAAATGCTATCATCTTTATTTTACTTTCCGTAATTTCTTATTGTTTTTTTAACTTCTGTTTTGGCAAACACATTTATAAATTTACAATAGTTCTCCAGTTTGTAATTTTAGTTCAGGAACAGAATGGACTGTGGGAAACTTGGTGGATAATTACTTAAATTAAGTTACTTATCCCACTTGTCCTCTAATGCATTTCTTTCTTCTTTCTGACAGGGGCAATTGGTTATTTGGTGGTGGTGGTGGTGGTGGTGGTGTGTATAATGTAAGTGGTTGTTTTGCCATGAATTGTGGCGGGATTCATTAGCATGATGCATTTGTTTTGGCTAGAGCTGAGAGGACATTCTCCTGGATGAGGAGTATTAACTGAACTTCTTTTTTCTTCTTGCTGGTATTCTAGTTTTTGTATATTTTGGCACACTGACGGAATTTTAAACGGTCTGTTTTCAGGCACTGACAGAAGTGACTGGATCAGGGTTTGGTTTTTAGCTAGCTGGGTTGGATGGTTTTCTGGGTGAGTGGCTGTCTGGTTCCTTGCTACCACCCACATCTCACACCAATGCTAAAGATGCCCATCTGTGTCTCTACATGGCTCTGATTCCCCGGTTGGCTGCCTGTCACAGTCCATCTGTCTTTACAGAAAATGTCACAGCTTTCTCTCCTGTGCTGCCCGATGATCATTCCCACTAGTCAGCTGACAATGCAGAGGAGGCAGGTAATGCGGTAAAGAGAAACATGAAGGTACCAAGGCCCAGCTCCAGTCACCTAGCCACAGCTTCTCAGGGAACTCTGGAGAACTTTCAGATGGTTTCCCAATTCAAGGGTTGGAAATCCTTGCTCTGGTGGGGAAGCTGGATGACTGTTTTCTAGGTCTCTCTGAAAATGTATTTGCCTCTCCGGTCCAGATTGTTGCTGAAGTGGATGGAGAACCAGAGGAATGAAGTTAAAATCATCCCATAAACCTAAGGAATCAGAGAGGCAAAGAATTAAATATCAGGACTGATGGTTGGCTGTTACTTCACCTGAGTGCAAAGGTACTGACACACACACACACACACACACACACACACCCCTGAACATAATTCACAGGTATCTCTGAGCTACTGTATCAGGCTGTTGCATACACAAAAAAAGTTACATTACTGTGAAATGCTAAGGTCGAAATTTCAACAGAGAGAACAATATCATTGTTAAGGCACTTGACTGGGACTCAGGAAATCTGGGTTCAATTCCTGCTCTGCCACAGACATCCCAGGGTCACACAGGAAAAGTCACTCTCTCTGTGCCTGAATTTTCCATCTGTAAAATGGGTATAATGGTTTTTCCTTTCTCCCATCCTCTGTCTGGTCTGCTTAGACTAAGTTATTTGGGGCAGAGACTGTTATATACAGCATCTAGCACAATGGGGCTCTAATTTCAGTTCCAATACCATAACATCAGAAGTGAGAATAAGTTGGAAAATTCAGGATTCAGATTCCCACAACCAAGTTAAGTCTGCTCCTGTCTGCACTACAGTAGTCTTTGATTGAAAAAAATTTCAGTAGGTACTGCTTGGACTAATACAACATACATGTGTGCCTCTGAGTATACAAAAGAATGCAGTTCCTTTGTACTGTAATATACAAATTTGCTGAATGGTACATCACATTGCCCAGTATTGAGTGATCATATGATCGAAGGCTGTATCAGAACCTACATGGGCAACATATCAGAAGCCAGGTTGCTGGGGGAATAATGGGGGCTGTAACTACATGTTCTTTATAAAAGTTTGCCTTAATATGAAAGTGACTCTTTGAATGTATAGTTTGATTTTTGAACATTTATGAAGAGCTCATTGGTAGCTGGAAGATAGCAACATCTGCAGTAACTAAGGCAGCCACTGTACACTTTTCTTTGCATCCTGCAATCATAGTGGTAAAAATATTTTAGAAATAGAATGAGGCGCCTCCCACCATATTCTTCAAAACCAGTCCTAGTTGATAGCTGCCATGTCACAGCTATGAAATAAAAGCCACAACTTTATTTCAGTAGAATTGGAGTGAGATTTTTCCTATACCCAAACTGTGAAAAACATTACCCAAAATATTCCAAGATGTGACATTGTATAATGCATCTGGCATGTCTCATGCATAGTTCCAGGAGCTAATCTACACTGAGAATCAACATAACCATTGTAATATTAGTGCTAGAATTTTATATACCTATAATTCTATGCATCAGGAAATACCCTGGATGGAATTGTTATAAGTCAGAATGCTTAGCTGCTGTTCCTAACGGAATGATAAAAGTTTAAAAATAGAAATGCTGCACACTAACCTTTATGATTTGCAATTGTATGGTTATGTTTGTATTCTAATTGTCTGAAATAGAAGGGTTTTCTAAGCCTATCAGAATTCAGCAGGTCAGGCATCATCTGCTCCTGGGCCACAATTACATGTGCCATCTTCCTGCAATAGTATCAGAGCTCTACCCACTGCTGATCTTCCATCCTCTGACACAGCAATTCAGAGGAGAATAGCTAAGAGTAACATTTTGGGCAAATATTTATTCCATCATTATTAAAAGACAAACTGATATTCAATGCAGGAGTCAGCAGGCAGGTGTGATTCACTCTGGGGACTCTTGCTGCTCACAGGCAGCATTCACAGAGTCCAGGCAACCCCTTGAGTGTATTACAACCATGTATTTAGGTCCGGGTCATCCACTCATGTATAGCAAGTTAGATATAATAACTCCGCATTGCACGGTGAGCCTGGGTAGATTTAAGGGTGATCATGACAAGTCTGAAGGCATGTTTTATTACAAGTGCAGGACCCTTGTGTAGAGGTAATTAATGTATGTTGTGTCTGCCAAGTGGTGACTAGATACTAAACATGCTTGTTCTATTAACAGCATACTCCAACCACTGGCTAGATGCACCATGTCTGCATATCTGTAAGGCAGTGGGTTATCATCTCACCTGTCCATGCACCAACACCACTCGCCAGCCACAGGATTCCTGCCCCTTCTTCTACAGGACTTCAGTGTTTGTTATTCAAAAACAAAACACTGTTCAGCACACCAATCCTGTCTTTTCTCCTGACCTGGGGTCTTCTGCAGGGGCCAATCTACTCCCCACAGGATTACACTTCACAGAATGCCTGGGAGTCAAGACAAGTCTCTGGTTCCTTCTTCCTAGCCTGTTCCCCACAGGATTACACAGGCCATCTGCCAGAGAGTGTCATGAACTGGGTTCTGTCCTCAGCAGCAGCCTTTCTACTCCCTGCAGCTCTCCAGCTCAACTGAGCTAGTTGCAGGCTCACCTAATACCAGATGATCTTCAAGTTATCACCTGATACCTAGCCTCAGCTGGGAGGCAGGCAGCTGACCTCCTGTGTATCACAGGCAGGGCCGGCTCCAGACCCCAGTGCGCCAAGCAGGCGCGTGGGGCGGCATTGTCCCGGCAGGGCAGCATTTGGCTCTGGCGGACCTTCCGCAGTCATGCCTGCGGGAGGTCCACCGGAGCCCTGGGACGAGCGGACCTGCCGCAGGCATGACTGCAGAGGGTCCCCTCTTCCCGCGGCTCCGCTTGAGCTCCCGCAGGCATGACTGTGGCGGGTGCGCTGGTCCCGCGGCTCGGACAGCGCTCCCGCAGGCATGCCTGCGGATGCTCCACCGGAGCCGCGGAACCAGCGCACCCGCCGCAGACACTTCTGCCCCGGCCGCGGGACCAGGGAAGGGCGGCGAGCCGGCCGCCCTGCTTGGGGCGGCGTAATTTCTAGAGCTGCCCCTGATCACAGGCCTAGCTTCCACAACTTCTTCCTGCAGGAAGTTGCTGTCTTGTATATCTAACAGTAACATTACAGCTGGTTACAACTGCCAATTTTTTTTTGTAGGAAACTTAATTTTGGGAGATTTATTTTTTAAAGACATTTCCCATGATGAGTTTTCAATTTATTTTTTAACAAAAAATTTGCAGTAAAAAAAATTGGTAAAAGTATCAGGGTTTGGGTAAAAGAAATCAAACTTACCAAAATAATTTTGGTTTTTCCTTCAAAACACTGGAAAATTTTGACCAAGATGAATATTTTCTGTGATAATGTTTCCTTTGGTTGAAAAGATATTTTTGGTCAAAAAAAGTGTTTGATGACAATATTTTGACCAGCTCTAAACACCACAAAGCAATGTTAGATCATGTGGTGGTTAGAACATGGCACAGCCTCAGCCACAGGACAAAATGCTTAGACTCAACACCCTTGACAATGGGATTCAAGTTCTGAAGAAGCCAATTTCCAGACCTATTCCCCAAGCTCAGCACAGAACCTATGGCTGCCAGGAATTTAGAGAGCCTGTTCGAGCAGAGAACTGGCTGTGATTCCTCAGACTGATTGGCAGCCCTATTGGCATCTACCCCATGAGACTGGATAGCTCCTCCCTAAGTCTCTGTGGTGAATCACATCATCAAGGTTATTTCCTTTGCTCCTGAACTTCATGCTGCTGGCTCATCACCGCCAGATCCAAAAACCTGTCTCCTGCACGCATGCTTTTCAACGTGACCTGCCCTCTCAAGCCACTGAACTATCCCTCCCTCAGCTTGTTCAGAAAATTAGGGTACCAAAGGAACAAAGATAGTTACCATGAAGCAGATTGTGAGGATCAGTAGCGCAGAGACGAAGTCCATATGTTTTTTTAGGAAATCTTGGATCTCTTGGAGGCAATCCTGAAATGACAGATATTGTATGAAAGCACAGTGGCAGTTTGGGAGAGTTCACCTCTTATCCCTGCAGAGGCTTCCCCATCTCTCTCTGCCTGACAGGGTTTAACATCATCATCATCCATCATCATCTCCCTCACAGCAGAAGCAGCTTCCAAGCCCTGTCTTACAGACCCTGTATCGTAGAGACAGCCTCTGTCTAAACAACAGGAATCAGAGTTAGGTTTGCTTTATCCTGCTCTCCTCCTCCTCAACCAGCAGAGAGCTGCAGCAATAGTGCAAATCCTCCTTCTTGACGTTACCTGTCACTGTATGCAACCTGAATTCTGGCACCAGTGCAATGCTGCAGATTGTGTTATACTTTGAGACATGGAACCTTGGCTTGGTAGTGAATGGGGTCTATGTCTCCTGGTTCTGTTGCCCTACTGTGCTCTCCATAGCCAGTTACCTACAGTATATCTGCCATTGCGGTGATATTTTTGGAATCGCACCAGGTAAAATATATTTCAAGATTTCTGGGGAGAGAGTGTGTGTGTGTGTGTATAAAGGGGAGAAAGAAAAAGGAAGATGGAATGAAGGTATGTGAAATGCACAATAATGTTTGTTGCAGGTCTTCTGACATGCTGTGGTTTAAGTCTGCAATGCGATGCTAGTAAAGGGCTTGATCCTGCAAGATGCTGAGCACTCTGGCTGGAACTAGCAAAAATACTTAAGCTAGTCCTTAATTTTAAGCATATGAACAGTCTCACTGAAGTCTGTGTGTGAGTGAGTGAGAGAGACACTATTCATATGCTTAAGGTTAAGCACTTACTTAAATGCTTTGCTGGATCAGGCCAGAGTACTCAGATCCTTGAAGAATTGAGCCCAAAGATAAAATGAGCAGCAGCTGCTAGGACACAAGATCACTTCCTCCATTCCCATAAATTCTACAGAATGCATCACTGCAGTTTATCCCCCTTTACTATCAGCAGGAGGGAATTCAAAGCATAAATAGCTATGTAAGCACCCTGCTCCTGCAGCACCTCACAACAGCGACATTTCTTCCCCTCACTTCTTTTCCTACAGCCGTTTTATTATCAGTTGCAGCCTGTTTCGTAAGTTACACTTCAGAATTCAGTTTTCAGAAGGCAGATATAATCAGAAAGGTTGCTATCCCATGGTACCCTGTATCATCATGAATTTGTCCCATGTCCTGAAAAATTGATCAGCAGGATAATTTAAAAGTTCTGAATTTATACACTATGTGTTAGGACATTGCATTAATACATGATGTCTTTGCATAACCATAGCAACACAATCATTTCGACTCCTAGGACAAATATACATATTAAGATGGCAACTTTAATTAGCATTACTGGTCAAACAGAACAAAGTTACACAGTCCAGGCAAATCTACTGAGAAAAATCCAAGTTACAGTCTCATGGCAGCGATCATCTGGTATTGGTTCTGTTTATTTGCTTCCTCAAAAAACACACTGAAGAGCTTACTGAAAAGTGGTTTATGCCCTTGAATGGAAAAAAAACCCAAACAGATTTCTGGGTTCCTAGAAGCTAGGTATTTCCCAGTGAATTCTTAGTAATTCTCTAATACCCTGGAAAAGGGCAGTATGTATAATTTACATATGAAAATCTGCATGTTCAGCTTGTTGCTATCCGCAAGCAAAGTACCTCTCTCACAATTCATAATTTAACTGCAAATAGAGATGTCTGACTGGATTGATAGACATCTGACATCACACAGAAGCATGACATCATATGTCCACCGCAAGATCAGAGGACAAGAAAAGAAGCTTCCGAGAAATGACAAATTGAAGAGATCTGGCATTTTCAAGGCTCTCTAGGGCTGCAAGCATTAAACCGGGTGAAGGAACAGCTACAGAATTGTATCTGTGGCTCAGGGAACTACCGATCCACTGCAGTTTCTTCTAGCTGCTGTTTTCAGTCAGCAAGACACCAGTTTGCATTTCTAATTAAAAAAAAAAAATCAATGCCTTTCTTCTAACGGATACAACTGAGGAGGTGTCTTTTGGCAGCCAGTAAGTAGGAGTAGGCGTGATGGCAAGGGACATGGGCGGTAATCCTTCCTCATTTTATCCCTCAAAAGGTCACCATTTCTCTCATCCCACCTGGAGTTTCCCTTCAATAGTAGGGAAAAATGCAAGTGAAAATATGGCTCAAAAAGTTCCAAATAGACATGGTCAATGGCGCAATGAAAATAGAGGCAGCTGGTGAGAGCGAGGGGGAACTAGCTTTGAGCTGGGAGCCTGGAGCCCAGGTGAGATGGAAGAAGGTCTTGTCAGTAGCTCCATGGAAAGAGTTTGGGAATAATGATCATTCTGCTGCTGCACTGGCCCAAAGGGCTATTGGTTGCTGTTTAGAGAAAAGACTCAAGTTAATGGTCTGTTGATGTAGATGCCAGTCAATCCAGTTATCCAGAGGGAAGGAAACAACACGGGAGCTGCAGCAGTTGTAGGGCTGGATTGGGATTGAAAATGCTGACCAAGGTAAAGAGTGAGGCCCTAATTCACTGCTTCTCTGCACCGCATGTAGTCATTTACGTCTTGTCTACTTTGGGACAAAAGATGCTTCCTCCCCCCCTCAAGTTAGGTCAGTTGAGCTAGTTTAACTAGCAGCTAAAAAGCTAATGGGTCATCCTTGATATCTGACAAATAGCTCCTCGATTATTCCCTCACCTCTCTGGCTGTGCCCATATGTTCTGATGGGCATGTCTCATTTTCAATGCCTCCTGTTTCTCCAAAGGGTGACTGCTTTCCACAGCACAGAAACTGAAACAGAAGAAACAAAAACTACACCACTGCCTGGGTTCCTCTTCTCTTACCAACCTTCTCTCTGGCAGACTGATGCAGGATGAGTTGAATCCAGGGGAGATAAACATTTTTCTCCGTCTTCCTTACTCTGGGCCAGGATTTCATGACCCCCTGGCTGCAGAGGGCAAGTAGCATTATAAATAAATATATCATTATAGTAGTTAAAAACAGAGATTAAAACGTCTTAAGGCCTGATCCATACCCCACTGAAACCTGTGGGAGTCTTTACGTTGACTACTGTCGGCTTTGTATTAGGCCCTAGCTTGTCTGTTCACAGAGCCATAGGTTAATCCGCCACTCCCTCTGCTGAGAAATCAGGACAGAAAATACAGAGCTAGAGGGAGGAGTCCAGAAACAAATAACCAGTGTTGACCTTCCCCTCTAGTCCCACAGCATGACATTAGATCACTATCCGAACAGACCTTGCTGTGCAAGGGTATGGCATTTCCTTTACTCAGCTGTCTATAGAGGACTCCTGTGTTTCTCTCCACAGGAAACACTCTCTCTGCCACTGTTATCTCATCTTGCACACATTAAGTGAAGCAATCCCTAGGCTCAGTGCAGTCACATTAATCTACCTACTGCATCACAGAATTGGGGCGATAGCTCTCCTTTATACCTACACGCTGCACTGCAAGGTCAGGATTCCTCAGAGCTGTGCAATTTGCTTTGTCACGTTAGCAGCTTAAAACTTTGGGGGAAAAAATCCACCAAAAAAAAAAAAAAAAAAAAAAGAGACATTGTTTGGTTCTGATGCTTCCACAGTGGGAAATTTACCTTCAGCTGGCCATATTGTTGAAGTTGTGCCTGCAAATCACATTCACATTATGGAGCACCCCCAGGCTATTGATTCTGGGATGGAAACAACAACAACCACATTGTGGGAGGGCTCTTATCTTTCAGGGATATGGGCTACTATGCAGCCACCATTAAGGAACCAGCATGGAATGGCAAAGGGACTACATGGTTTGTGGTGTGAATGCTCTCTCAGGGAGGTGAGATTACCTCTTGGTATTTGGGTGAATGTGATGCTCAGAAACCCAGGTCTCCTCACTGAGAACTGTGGGGGGGAGGTCATCACTGCACGATGGGTTGGAAAAATCTTAATATTTGTAGTATATCATTATCTATAGTCCTATGAAACACCTACTAATCCTTTCGTACTGCTGCTAATTCAGCCAGCCAAACCTGGCAATGCCAAGCTCAGAAAAGCAATAGCAGTAGTGGACACAGAAGAACTGAGCAGGAGCTCTGTGACCTAAGGAAGAAAAAACCACTATGGTGTTTCAGAAGTCCAGACAACAGAAGAATATAGGCTTCATCCAAAGCTAACTGAAGCCAAGGTAAAGACACCCTGGAGCAAGATCTCCTGAGCCTGGATACACCAAGACTGGAAGCAACTTACTGTTTCATGGATGGTAGCTAGTTCCTGCCTCCTGAAGCTGGACAAGTTCCTCCTCACTTCCTCGTACACAGAATCATACACATCCATCATGGCATCTTCTACCTACAAAAAAAAAAAAAGACATGTCCAGGATAGGGGTCTGACCAGACAAGTCACACTCCATTTTGCTAGGCACTGTAGAAACACAGGAACTCCCCCAGGCAAAGTGGGTTAGCAAATAAAGCCAGCCAGCCAGAGGGCTATCTCAGATTTATTAATGAAACTCACATATAGACAAGAGGAATTTGAACTGCATTTCTTGTTTTACCAGGAATGGATTGTTCCTACAATTCTAGGGAGGACATTTTTTGAACACCATCCATGGAATAGACTGCAGCTGTTTCTGGAATTAGTTCTAAGATGTAAATATTCACTATAATATATGGCACATTACCTGTTCAGTTTCCATTACAATTAATTTTAGTTACATGACTAACATGGGTATTGTACTGAATATTTAATTCCTACAGTCCCTTTTATGTGACACCATTAAACCATATGAACAAAGACCTTTTTGTTTTTATACACCAATATTTTTATACTTGAAGTAGTAGAGCTAGGTAAATACAAGTCTTTTGACAAAATTATTTCCCACAACATTTTGAAAAATGTTCACAATTTTTGACCAGCTCTAAGGTGTTTTGTTTGAGTAAAACAGCGTAACTTACTACCATGTAATCCAGAGAAGGATGGTCCAGTGGTTAAGGAATGTCCCTTCTTTACTCTGACAGACTTTTTGTATGACCTTGGACAAGTTCCTTAGGGCTAAATCCATACAAGAATGCAATGCCTAACTCCTAGGTACCCTTCCATCCAGTGGAATTCACAGCCTCTAATTGCTTTCTGCAGCATGAGGATAATAGCACTTCCCCAACTCACAGGGGTGTTTTGAGAATAAATATATTAATGATGGTGAGATACTAAAACACTCTGATAATGGGTGCCATATAAGTACCTTAGGTAGATAGTTATGCCAGTATAACACAAAACTAACAATTCTAAATCAATGGACTTTCACTGGTGTAAAACTAGAGTAATGCAGTGGTGAATCAGGCCCTAAATATTCACTGAAAATATGAAATCTCATAGCTTCAGAAATCTCAACCAACCTTTGTTCAGCTTTCAAAAGAAAAAAAAATCTCAATTGCCCTTGGTTCTAGCAGGGAGCTGGTAAAATTCTATTTCTTTCTTTCATGTTCTCTTTTTCTTCCAGTATTGATCTGAATGAGTCTGAGACCAAAGCTTAGCACTTAGAACAGAAAATTAATCAGCAACACAGACAGCAAGGGGAAGGGGAAGGAACAAGTGCAGTTGCAAACCCATCTCTCAGCAAGGTTTTGCATCAAGTCTTAAGGGTTCTGCTTAGAAAGTTACCTAGAAAAAGACAGTGTGTATTATTCTTTGCAGCTCAGAGATGAAACAGGGATCATTCGAAAGCGTTAGCCAGCCATTACTGTCGCATTATTCCTCTTTGCATGGCTGTTCCAACTGCAAAGTCTCTGCCAGGGGCTTATAACTAAGGAGGAGGTAGGAGAAGCAAAGATGACTTCATTTTGGCCCTAATTCATAGCAAGTATGGATTTCAGGTTTTAGGCAAGTATCAAATAGGAAATAGATATGAAGGAAGTTTGAGACATCTTTTTATTGTTATGGGGCCTTTTAAGGAAATTGTTAATTTTGTAGCAATGGCTTCATAGACCTTTGAAAGCAAGAAGTGGTAAGTGTGAGAATTTCATGTGAACACCACCACAGAATTCAGGGAGTTGCTGAGGGAATAGCTGGCAATTTGTAGTCCAGTTGGTTGATCATTGGTTCTAATCCACAGAATACCTCTAACCTCCTTGGGGTAATGGGGCTTTGCTGTTACACACAACATAATTAACAGAACAGGTGTGATTAGAGAGAGACCCAGCAATGCACTAATAAAGGGTCTGATGAAGATACAAAACTGCCAAATGCAGTAAAACAAGCTGCTCCCAGGAAATTAAAAATTGCCACCTGCACCATGTGACACACATTCTGTCTGCCTGTCAAAGACAGACAAGTAAAGGGAAGTTGGTCATTTTGTGACTTCGGTATTACTACTTTACAGTACCAGCACAGTCCTGCTCTTCCTAAGTAAACTATATATTAGTCCCAGACATGCTACTGTGGAAAGACTAGATTTCAAACAGTGAGCGTAAAGGAAGAGATGACCAACTGGCAGCCTGACATGAGACAGTAATTAGTGGCTATATAGACTATCCTTTACCTGGCCTGCCCTCTAATACGGACTTCTAGAGCTAGTCCAAACATTTTGTCTACATACCCCAAATTTAGTGGTCTTTCAACAAAACAAATCCTCGTGAAAAGGTTCCTATTTTGTTGAAAAAAAAATCAGACATTTTAAAACAAAAATCCTGGAAAAAAACTTCCATTCATTTCCTGACCCACTCCATTAATGTCTTACACTTCTGGACAAGCCAAAGAAGTGAATGAGAGGAGAAGGAAGAGCCATATAAACCAATTGCTTCTCATGCCATGAAGCATGTTAACTTTTTCTGAACTTTCCCTACCCAAGTGTTAGATGCAGATATAGAACTGGTCTGGGACTAAGATGACCTCTATGAACTATATTTTTGGGACAGAAAATGTATTTAACTGTATTTGCATAGTCTTGTGTAGGTTTATGGTGCTGTATATGTAATTTGTATTCTATACAATAATCATGCTATTTAATATTTATTTATAGTTTAATAAGGTAAGTATTTAATAACTTAGACCAAGATTTTTTTTTTAAAAGGAGCCTCAAGTGAGACTTAAGAGTGGGATTTTCAAAAGGACTTAAGCACTCAACACCCACTGAAAGTCAACTTTAGGTTCCTACATTTTGAAAATCTTAGCTTAAGGATCCTGGAAAGATCCTCTCTACGTTACTGACCAGGGAACTTCTGAAGAATCCAGAAGTGTTAATATTAAGATCTAGTAAATACTTGAAGATACTTTGGGAAATTTAGTTAGTTCTGAGGTTTCCAGTTTGGGTGGATGTAGTCAATCATTGCCTCATCCAAAACCCATTAAAGTCCAATGGAAAAACTCAAATTATTTTTGGATCAGGTTCTAAAGCTGCTAGTTGTTTACCTTAGTGATGTTTCAGTGTATCCTGAATCGTCAGTGAGACGAGAATGCATCAACTGATGCTTAGATTGCACGGATCATTAAAGAACTCCCTAAACCTCTACGCACCTCTGGTGACAATGGAACAATCTGCGATCAGACCATAGTTATTTTCCAAAAGAGTGGCATTATGCAGGCAGCTCAACAGTCACATTGGCTGAATATTCATACACATTCTCTTCTGGTGATGAACTTTACCCCTACAGTCCTTTTCAGAACATCATGCACTCATGCAAACAATCCTAGCATAGGCTCATATAGAATATCAAGGTTGGAAGGTCATCTACTCCAACCCCCTGCTTAAAGCAGGAGCAATCCCCAGACAGATTTTTACTGCAGTTTCCTAAATGCCCCCCCTCAAGGATTGAACTCACAACCCTGTGTTTAGCAGGCCAATGCTCAAACCACTGAGCTATCCTTCCCCCTCCCTGAATAAGTACAGCAGTCCAGATGTTCACAGCTGTTTGTTGCTGAACACATTGTACAGCTGCTGCCATGTTGGCTGGTACATAATAGTCACAGTTGCATAGAGAGCAGATTCAGTCTTCCTCTAAAGCACCATGTCACGGTGTGTATCGGAAGCACTATACAAACACCAACAAAAAGGAGCTATGTTAGGGTAGGAGACTGTTTAGTTACAGACTACACCAATACTGGACCTGGGAAAATGAATCACTTGACACCTTGCTTCTTTAGCTGGAAAATTTGTTTGCAATTGGTTGTGCAGTTGAGCTTTGAAAAATATTAGTCCTGCGTTGCTGTTCCTATCCAGCTCAAAATGCGGTGCAAACTCTTAGAAGAAGTGAAGAGGGGAAGTTTCACATCTAAAGGAAGATATAGTGTAAGAACAAAAATAAAAAATAAAATGCAACTCAAAGAAAGTGTGAGATTGAGACACCACATTGAAATTCTGTACCCACTGATGTCAATGAGAGTTTTACTGATATAAATGGAGCCAGCGTTTCACTGGGTCCGATTTTATTCAATCTATTTATTGCTGACCTGGGAACCAAGAGTAGGAGTGGGCTGATAAAGTTTGCGGATGACACCAAGTTGGGGGGTTGTCACAAAGGAAGAGGATCGGAGATTCCAGGAGGAGATTGGATGACCTTGTAAACTGGAGTAGTAGTAACAGGATTCAATAGTGAGAGTGTAGAAGTGTAAGGTTATTAGGGATGTCTAGAACTTTAAATAGTTTAGTTATGGGACACACTTGGAAGTAGTAAGGGAGGAGAGGAGAGGAGAAGGACCTGTCTGGTTGATCGTGAAGTGAGTAGAGTATGTGATGTGATGTGGCAGCTAAAAAGCTAATGCGGTTAGGTCGTTGGTTTATTTCTATTTCTAGTAGGGGATAGGGAGGTATTATACAGCTATATAAGGCGCTGGTGGAGACCTCATTTGAGTATTGTATTGTGTTTTTTTTGGTCCATGAAGGAGAGGATGAATCTAAACAAGAACAGGTACAAGACAAAAGAAGGGCCAATGGAATGAGGGGAGAAAAGGCCTTTCGAGAAAGGAGACTTGAGGAGAGTTTGTTTTTTTCCTTAAGACCAAAGAGGAGGAGAGGAGATATGATTACACTCTTTAAATATATAACCAGGGAGGAGATACCAGGGAATCAGAATTACTTCAGCTCAGTGCTAGGACGACATAAACGGTCAGTCAGAAATAATTCAGTCAAATTGGAAATTAGGCCTGAACTTGAAGCGTTTAAGAGTGCAATACTGGCTGGAACAGTCAAGGGAAAAAGTGGGGGAAAGAAGGACCTCGAAGACTAGATTAAGCTTAAATAAGTTTAAAGAGGATATGGTATGAGATGATAGGGATTAGAGGATAGGTCAATTATGTGCCTGCCATGATGTAACCTTATTTTGTAGAATGTTGGCTGAGAGGTCTTGGTTGGGTTGCTCTTCATCTGACTGCCATATTTGGGGTCCCAGGAATTTTCGGTGGAAGGAATTTGGAATTGGCCTCCCTGGAGAAGGCTGGAGGTTTTTCATGGGGAGGGGCATGGGGGCTACTTGGGAAGGAGTGGGTGGGTGGGCCTCATTGGTGGAGGGCATCAGATGAGGTCAGATAGATGATTCATAATGATCTTTCTGATCTTGAATGATTCCCTGGATTTTTTCAAGCAAGGGGCAATGGATGCTGCAGAACTAGTCTGCTTAATTTCCATTACGCTGTTCTCTCTTGATCCCTGAATCCCGGGTAGTGGCACAGTTGCAATGGAGGGCAGTAATTGGTCCATTACATTACCTCAAACTTAATGATTAGCCTCCTTGGGTTTCCCACTCCAGGTGCTGAGAAGTCAAGGCAGTCACTCACAGTTCAGCAAACAGGATGCCTTTTAGTGTCCTGTTTGAGTGGTTATGTTCAGATTGTTAGTAATGTGCTGTAAGAAAACCACAGATGTGCTAAGCACCTTGACAGACTGGAGCTACCACAAAATGGATTGAGCAATTTGGACAAGAGGTCCCTGGGATGGATTTGTATCTGCCTTTATTCTAAAGGCTTCAAAAAAAGCACACACATCAGCATAAGTGGGGTCAGGTCACTTTCTAGATTGCTCACTGCAAAGAAGTTCATGTTACTGAGACTTTCTGCACAGTCAGACTGCTCTATAAACATTGCAAACCATGCATGTGCTATTGTTGGAGCAGAATTTCTGAAAGAAGCTCTGATTCCGATTGAGACGTTCCCTCCTGATCACTGCTGATGAAACAGGTTTAGACTAACGAAAATCTCCAGTTTGAATGCTTTGGAGTGTAACAGTTTTATTAAGTTCTCCAAGCACACTGAAGTACACAGTTTCAGTTCTAAGCTGGAGCCAGAGAAACTACTCCTCTTCTTGTTTCCAGTTGTATTCCTCGATGAAACACCTCTAATTAGCGCCTGCTTAGACATGTCAGCAGATTGGGAGACTACTACATCCTTAATACCTTCTCCAAGCCAGAAATTGCACCTTCCCAGTGTTAAGTTAGTTATAAAGGAGGATTTTATCTTTAGGTACATTTGGAATATATGTATTAGACAACACTGTCTACCTTCTTGGTTTACCCACCCCAGTCATGCCCAAGATTGTCAAGGGAAACTGCCTCTGAACATCAGTGTTTAGGCAACCTAAGCAAGTCAATTGAAGGCTTATTGGAAAGTTAATGTGTTTAGAATAGCACCAAGAATGGTTGTAGCCATCAATTTAGCTAAAGCATTCAGCAAAGATTGTTTAGTAAATAACCTGTTAATAAAACTTCCTGTAACTGTCCTCAAAATTCCAGGTTTGCTATCAGTTGAATAGCCATTTTTTTTGAAAAAGATGATTTTGCACTTATTTCTATTTCATCTGAAAAGTCCTGCCAAGGCAGAGTTATGGAAGCATTCTGCTACAAAGTGGTTATTTTTTGGGGGGTCTTTGATATGTCACAACTGAGATCATTCATAGCGGCCTCAACAGATATGCGCATTCCAAGCTCATAGTTGTCTTTAGCATGTTTTTTTAAAACCTGTAGGTATATCTGTTTGACTGCATTTTCAAGTCATAAATGGAAAACAACTCTATGCCTTCATAATCTGAGTAAGTGAAACATTTACAGTTTCATTTGGCTCAATCTTTTATTATTATTATTATTATTATTTTAATGTGTAAAGCCATGTGAGTTCATGACACTTTAGAATTCAGGAAACATTAAAAAAAGCAAATTCCCTGCTCTGTGGCACTTATGATCTAATTACAGTAGATTGAAAACATAACAGAACCTGGTGGGAAGGAGGGTAGAGAATTTAAGCAGGAGTTAGTGAAGACAGAATGAAACAATGGGAGCACTGTAATCCTGCACTGATTCTCTTTCACGCTGATAAACTCGGATAGCCAGAAATGACAGAAATTACTATTGTCATGATAAGCCAGGAGGAGAATCTAGGATAATGGATCTTAATCATTCAAGCAGAGCCCTCATTAATAGCGAGGCCATCTGCTTGAAAGACCACCAATGTTTCTGACAGTGCTTAAAAGAAGGAAGTAGACAAAGACCCTTTTGCGATTTCCAGAACTTTGGAGCTACTTGAGGCCCTCACAAAAATCATAGCTTCAAGCTCATTGGAAAGTCCCTGCTCCACCTCTGTGAGCAGACTTGTTTATAAATTACAGCTGCAGTACAATTAAACAAAAAAGTTTCCTTGTTTATGCACTGCAGATAACAGGCCAGAATCTCATGTTTATGCACTGCAGATAACTGGCCAGCAAAGAATTGCCCCAGTGGAGGGGATTTCTCTCTGGCATGAATAGAGCTGGCTCCTCCATCCCTCCAGAGGATATGTCAGAGCACAGAGGCGGGGCCAGAGGTCTGGTAGACAGGGGCGGCTCTAGACATTTTGCCGCCCGAAGCAGGGCGGCATGCTGCGGGAGGCGCTCTGCTGGTCGCTGGTCCCGCGGCTCTGCTGGACCTCCCACAGGCGTGCCTGCAGAGGGTCTGCTGGTCCTGCGGCTCCACCGAAGCCACGCTGGAACCAGCGGACCCTCCGCAGGCATGTCTGTGGGAGGTCCACCGGAGCCGCAGGACTAACGGACCCTCCGCAGGGACGCCTGCGGAAGGTCCACTGGAGCCGCGGGACTAACGGACCCTCCGCAGGGATGCCTGCGGAAGGTCCACCGGAGCCGCTTGCCGCCCTCCCGGTGACCGGAAGAGCGCCCCCCGTGGCATGCCGCCCCAAGCACGCGCTTGGCGTGCTGGGGTCTGGAGCCGCCCCTGCTGGTAGAGTTCAGTTACACTATGCCAGTCCTCAGCTGCAGTAAGTTAAAGCAGCCTGCAGGATCAGGGAGCCTTAACTGATCGACCCCAGCCAAAATCTGCGAGGAAGCTCACTCTTTGGAAGGTTTTATGTTTATTCAGTCCTAGGTTTTTGTACACGGTATCACTAGTGTACTTCATTTTCAACTCTATGGAAGCACAACAGGAATTTTTTAATACATGGGGTCTTGAGAATTACCACATTGTTAATCTATGTATATATCTAGGCATCTAGATTGGGCTATCAGTATTGAAAATGTTGGTTGAAGGGCTTGATCTGGCGCCCATTCAAGTCAATGGGAAAAAACCTCCTATTAGACTTCTAATGCCCTGTCCACTCAGGACATCAGTGGAGGACTGTAGAAAAGAAATAAGGGTGCTCTAGTTAAGGAATAGTTCTCTTTTTTCCAGGCTCTTGTGCACACGTGTATAGCAGGCAAGAAAAGATCCTCCAAAAGCTGGGGTTGGGAGGGTGAGAAGAAAGCAGGGAAGGCAAGGGATGGGGAGCACAAAGCAAGGAGAGACAAGAAGCAGGGAGCGGGAAGGCAGAATGGTGTGGGAGAGAAACGTAGGAAGAAGAGACAGTGAGATGGAAGTGGACAATAAGAGGAGTTGCTAGGGCAGAAGCAAGGAATTGGAAAGCGCAGCTGAGGAAGGAGGAAAAGAATTGATCTAAAAAGCCTGATTCAAAGCCCATTGAAGTCACTGGAAAGACTCCTACTGACTTCAGTGGGCCACAGATCAGGCTCCTGGTTGCTTTTAAAGAACTCACTCCTCTCCCATTGGTGTGAATAGGTTCTTGCTTTAGGAGCTTTGAATGTCTTGGTGCAGTTTTCTATTCTATTAATATCCTGTCAATTCCTCCTGTTAGCTCTCCTCAATGGCAGTCAATAGCAGCAGCAGCAGCAATCTGGTCAGCGCCACAATCCAAAATGGGCTTTAAGGCCCCGTGTGAGAGGCTGCAGAAGTCAGTAAGGTGTCATTTTACCCAGGTTGCTCTGCAGTCACTGGAGCCAGCTGATAGGAAGTTGAGAGGACCCACTGGTTCCATTATCAAAAACAAATGAAAAACCATTAAATAATTTAAAAAACCCACCTGTTGGCACATGCCACCACTAATGGGACCACACAGGGGAACAGGCTAGATGGCGTTCGATCTCCAACAATTGTTTTGGGACTGTCACAGAGGCATCCCATTAAAGAAGGCCCTCAGCTCACCTTCTTACTCCTATCTCTCTTTCTTGTAACTATACATTGCTTTTTCCAAGAGGTTCCTGCACAAATTATTGAACCTTCTGCAGGAAAATAAGCAGCAGCCAATTTAACTGTTCACCTTTTTGCCCTCCATGCCATTTCCACTGTAGTCTCTCCACATCCCCTCCTTCCAAAAAAAATGCACACTGCCCCACTGGAACAACCTCGCTGTCCTAAGTGCGTGAGCAGATGCCAACCTCCATGATATCGTTACCCGCATCACTTTCCAGCTGAGAGATACAGCTCCATTTTCTGTATGGTGCTGTTCAAGAACACCTTGGAATTAAACATGTAGCAAATCACACATGGCTTCTACTCTCACATACTCCTCTGCCTTCCACTGAGGGAAGAGAGACTGTGCATAGCACAAGGTTTTTAACAGTTATTGAACATATCCTCTCCCCACCTTTTATGCCTACTAGATGGCAGTGACATAACCATGGGTGTGGCTAAAATATACAGTACTAGGCAGCAGGGAGATGAAAGGTGCATTATATTTCAGGCCCAATCTTGTAATGCTTATCATGCAGGACGATTCCAGAACCCTACCCAAAGTCCCAGTGGCTTCTGTGGAGCTCTGTGCGTGTCTGTCCATGTGGAATAGTTTGCAGATCAAGACTTTAGGTGGTAAACTCTTCAGGGAAGGGACCTGACTTTGAGAAACAGCCAGCATGCCTCTGGGTGCTAGGATATAAAGTTTAAAAAACAAAACAAAAACAAAACAAACACATTTCAAATGAACGAGAGGTTCCATCCAAGGAACAGCTGGTCAAGGCTAGTCAACTGGATTCCAAACCACAGAAATTTAGGGGTTGCCAGATTGGACCAGTGGTCTATCTAGTCAAGTATCATGTCCCCTACAGTGGCCAATGCCACATGCTTTGGAGGAAGGGGCAAGAAACTGAAGTGGCAATTATGGAATAACTTGCTCACAGGCAACATTTCTTCCTAATCCGCTCAGGATTTAAAATGTGCCCTGAAGAATGAAGGATATGATCTCTGCCAAACATTTAAAAAGATCCTAACATATTTAACTGTTAAGTCACCTTATAGCGGACCTAAAGGAACCCTACTTGGCTTTATAATGGTCTCTCCTGACACTCTTGTGGCTGGGAATGAGAAGCTGCTGTGATGGGGACAGGGACAAAGCATGAATTGCTCTGTCAGTCACTGGCCAGCAGAACATTTTGGCTGACATAAATTAGAGAAGCTGCAGGGCTGCTCTGATTTAAGTTAGGGTCTGATTTGGACAACTAGCTGTGCCAGACATAATGGTGGCACAGATGAGGATTGAGACCAAATTTTTTTAGCATGGTGATTGAGTGTATAACTAGGAGTAAGGGGTGAAATTAAACAAAAGATAATTTAGGCTAAATAGCAGTAAAAAAACCCTTCCTAACAAGGAAGAGTGCTGAATATTTTCCAATGGCAAGTAGTGGGAGCTTTATCGCTTATGGCATTTCAAATCTGACTGGAGAAATCACTATTTTATTTCTATAGAGAGAATAATCCAGAGTTCTTGGGGTTTACATGACCCATTAAGTCTCTATTTCCAGTATCTTGATTTTATGAACCCTGAACTCCTAAACTCAAACTGACTCTGATGTTGGGTCCTGACTCTCAAGTCCCAGAATCAACCTTAACATTGGAACTCCAAGACTTCAGGCTAAAGTTAACACCCTCTGACCATCCCACCCAATCCTACAACTCTGTACTCTGACCACCAGACCCATTGAGTCCTGTAGCTTGGACCTGTGACCTCTCAACCTTGAATTATGAACCTTCTATAATGTTGTCCCTGAATTCTTTCCAACCCTTAAGGCTACCCCACTCAACATTTCATCCCGGACATTTGTTATCGCTGAGAAAAGCCAGACAAAAACCTTTGTTTCACAGAGCCAAGAACCAGGAACCATCACCCATGGATCCTGAACTGCTAACCTCTGAAGTCCAAAACCTCAAAGACTTTCAAATACTTACTGCTTTTTCCACAAAAATCCCTAGACCCTCCTGTAAAGTGGCAATGTAGCAGTAAAAGAAACAGAATAGGCCTCTTCTTCATTTAAAACAAGTCTTTCCTGGAGCCTAACTGGTTGAAACAAGAGAAAAATCCTCTTTTCAAAACATGAATAAGTCTCTTTACAGGGATCAACACTCTAAGAAGTGGATGGGTTGTTGGATACCAAAAAGTTCCATTGAAGCCAATAATAAAGTTGAAACAGAAGGAAAAACATTTGAAGATTGAGTAGTGGAAGAACGTGCTTCAGCCACAAGCTTCAGACGCAGCTTGAGCTGTTCAAAAAACTGCTAAATAAAAAATAAATGATACACACCTTTTTTGAATATTTAATCAACATTCTGATTTTTACCCCCTCCCCCCCAAGATTTAAATGAATATTTTCAACAACAAAAAATTTACAAAAATCTCACCAGTTATAGAGCTGGTTGAAACAAAGTCTAGTAACATTTTTGCAAAAATAAAATTGAAGTTTTTCAAAAATTTCAATGAAATTCTCTGGAAAAAAAAACAAACATTCAGCCCACATTTGAAATAGTTGAGAAAGAGGTAATGCCCCAAAATATTTGAATGCAAAAAATCCAGTGTAGTGACACAGAAGATATAGATGATGCCCAGGAATGCAGCAGAGACAGGCACTATCGTTCTCAAAAATATAGTATTGCATTCTACACTCTGATGGGAGATTCAACCAAGAGTATAAAATCCCTGCCAGAAGGAATCAGAGCAAACCCAAATCTTGCTACTTTCAGAGCTAAATGTAAAACCCACATCTTGATGAACATAAGGGAACATGCTTAACTTTGAGAATATGCATAAGTGCTGTCCTGAATGAGACTGTTTTCCTGATCTGAGCCTTTAAATGGAAATTATAAGAGTTCACACAATTCAAAGCTACTTCAGTCCCAGCATGCATTCCTTCAAGGAACAGTATTTTGTGCATGCAAGTCTGGATTTTACATTTTTGATTCACCTGTTGTTGCATCTTCCTTTGAAAATTTGATCTTTACACTTGGAATTGTGACTAAAACAAAGCTAATTTAAATCCAATATGAACTGATGAGGGAGCCAATGGTTTTGCTCTTCTCTAATTAGAACATTTTTGACCAAAAGCCCCAAATTTAGGACATTATTTGCAAAGTTTATATATCATTGTTAATTTTGCCTTTGCTCTCACATTCAAAATGCCAGGATTTTGCAGTCCTAAAGCTGCAGTCTTAAATATGCCACCCTGCTCAGTAACAAAGTAATCAGCTGCTGCTCTATTATGAAATGCCTTTAATTGAATTCTGCCCTTTAGAAAAGCTGAGTGATCCCCCGGGCTACAAAGGAGGTTGCAGTAGGCAGAAGGAGTTGGGGAGTGGATGGCAGGCTGACAGATTAAGGGATGGCTGTTAGCTGATTGCAATATTCCTGAGGACAGACATCATGGTGGCTTATAAATCTTCTAAATGGAGGGGAAGACAATCTTACATTATCGGCTATAAGTCCTGGAGTGTAAAAGGTTTGACTTCTCTTGTCATCATGCAGTGAAAAGGAAGACCACAGGCATTTGCATGCAGATTCCTGTGAAAAATCTTGTGTGTACTGCATCCACCACTCTATAAAAGCTAACCTATTAATTTATCCCCCATGCACAATATAGTACAGAATGAAGTGGTCTAATCTTTACACCCACCTGAAGACACTTGGGAAAATTGTTACTTATGAAAACACTTAGCAATTTATTAAATACAGGTCTTGATTTAAACAATGAAAGGAGTTTGCCACATAAATAGAGGGGGTTCATATTCAAGCAACACACTGATCCAAGGACAACCAGGAGACATGTTAAAATAGGCCTTGGGGACTCAAAAGATTTTGATCACAGTCCCCTGAAAGTGTGGGACGATGCAAGTGTTAATATTAATCTCGGCTTTCATTAAATGAAAGCCAAGTCCAGCTCTTCTCCTGCAGAGAGCACCTTCAAATTATACACTGATTGATTGTGGCAGGAGCTGGTCATGGAAGAATCTGTAGAAAAGTATTGGCTATTCATGGCACACACTGCAGTCACTCAGGGCCAAACTACAAGAGTTGCTAAATCCCTGGCAGAAGTTCCTTAATTATTCCATGAATGATTTAATACTTGGGCTTCTGCAGATTATATTGCATGGCCAATAGGAATTCCCTCCTAGCTACCAGCTAGCGCCTAACTGTCAGTGTTGCCTCTGGCCACAAGAAGTCACATCGCAGTGAGGAGCTAGTTCAGATGCTGGCACAGTGGAGGCAGGTGAGGGCATCTGGAGGGAGCGGGGGGTGCAGAAAGAATACTGCCTTCCCTACCATGAGGTCTCCTGTGGTGAGAGAGAGGCAGTAACATAGGCAGAAAAACAAAGGAAGGAAGGACTTCTCCCAGCAACAGTGGGTTCTCTCAGGAGGTGGGAGTTAGAAGAAAGGTTAACTTCACAAAGGGAGGAAGATGAGCACACACGGCAAGAGCTGGCCTTTGGTGGGGAAGAAACAGGAACCTAGAGTGGAGAGAATGGAAAAATGGGAGGAGTGAAGGCACAGAGAAAATAAGATGGGAGAGCAAGAGGTGGGTGAAAAGGAGCTAATGGGGAAGAGACAAAGAATGAGAGGAAAGATGCTGCTTTTCTAAAAAAAAAAAACAAAAACAAAAACAAAAAAAACACAACACAGATGACAGGAGGAGGGAAAGTAGGAAGAGAAAATAATCTGGAGAGGGAGAAGATGAAAATAAAAAACAAGGGGGGGGGGAAACAAGCGACAAAAACAATTTTTAAGTTGGAAAACTCTTTGTTCCTCTGTTATATTGTAATTCCCTGGCACACATCCCCACCTCCCTCCCTGCCTAGCCTTGAGAGAAAGAATGGGATGGTTATTCTGAATGCTTGTTATGTTAAAATCGTTAACTACTCTAGATTCTGTGATGAAACAGGAAAGGGAAAGTCCTACCGTTTACCAGATGCCTGCCCAAACCTCGAAAGCGTCTCTCTCTCAGGGCATGTCTTCTCTAGCCACATGAAAGCCACCCCCACAAGGGAAGTAGCTACCAGCGCTGGGAGCTGCAAGTTTCAATGCTGTAAAGTGGCAGTGTAGACAGTGCACCAGTACTCCCAGCGCTGGTGCACGGTCTACACTGCCCCTTTACAGCGCTGAAACTTGCAGTGCTCACGGGGTGATTTTTCACACCCCTGAGCGAGAAAGTTTCAGTGCTGTAAAGTGGCAGTGTAGACAAGGCCTCACCCACAGAAGTTAGTAATATCTTTCATTAGACTTCACCCACCTTGTCTCACCAGATCTGATAACACATGGGGGTCTTAGAGTCAACAGGAGAATTGTGCACTGGAAAAGAACATCAGATGCTGGCCACTATGCAGGCAGAGACCTTGGTACGAACAGCTGGACTTCCCTTCTACGGTCAGCTTTTATGATGGTTTCCAGTTCCTTCCTTACTACCACCATTTTAACCTAAAACCAGTCAAGTAAGTTTAGGAGTGTGGGTCAAAAATCTCATGCTGCTGGCTCTCCCCAAAAGCCTTACATCCAACTCTGGAACTGTGTAAGTGACTAGAAAAGTGTAATGAGCAAACACAGTGTGATGTGGGGTCTTCACAGTCACTGGAAACCAGCACAGACATAGCAAGTCGCCTCTGAACTTCCAGGCTTTCAAGTGACGATACAGGGTAGTGAGTTTTGAAAAAGCTGGAAATTATTAAGCCGACTTCCCAAGAACACAGTATCAGCATTGAATAGCCAGCGTCAACAGAAGTGTAATAATATGCATGTACACAAATACAGCCCCCCCTTCTACAGACAGTACCATGGAAACACATTCAATACCTACAGTCAGCACTTATGTGCTATTTAGTTTAGGCCTCCATTTTCAGATGTGGCTAGGGATTTTGGATGCCTCTGTTTTTGAGTCTAATCTGAGATATCGTAGAAAAGCCTGATTTTCAGAAAGTGCTGAACACCTGCCCTCTGTAAATCAGGCCCCTTTAAGGTGTCTCATGCTGGACAACCAATCATTTTGGGGAAACCAAAATCACTCATGACATTTGAAAAGGATTAGAGTTTAATTTTAAATTTGCTCAGCACCATGGTACAATTTCTGGCCAGCTCACTCACATTAACGAATTAAGCCGCAATGCCCTAGTGTTATAGGAAAAATATTGTCACAAATACTCACAAATATCTACACACATACTTCCCTCTAGGCTCACCCCCACATATGGACCTACTTACATAGGCATACACACAGAATACATACCCAGGTCGGTACAGGAAGGTAGGCATAGATCAGCACTGTCTAATACAAGTCAAAAATAGGTTATAACAGACTTAATGTGGTTCTACTATATACATGGTTTTCATGCTCTAATTCAAAGTGCTTACTGATAATGAATTACAGGCTAGCAGAGAAGTGCTTGTATAAGCCAAAATAGCAACCATTATGCACTCAATGACGAGGAGTACTTGTGGCACCTTAGAGACTAACCAATTTATTTGGGCATAAGCACTCATTGGCTAAAACCCTCTTTATCAGATTCATGGAGTGGAAAATACAGTAGGAAGATATATGTACACAGTACATGAAAAGCTGGGAGTTGTGTTACCAAGTGGGGGGTTAGTTCTAATAAGACAATTCAATTAAAGTGGAAGTGGGCTATTATCAACAGGAGGGGAAAAAAAATCACTTTTGCAGTAGTAATCAGGGTGGCCTTCCTACTCACACCTTCTTGTCAACTGTTTGAAATGGGCCACCCTGATTACCACTACAAAAGTGATTTTTCCTCCTGTTGAGAATAGCCCACTTCCATTTTAATTGAATTGTCTCATTAGAACTGAACCCCCACTTGGTAAGGTAACTCCCAGCTTTTTATGTACTGTGTACATATATCTTCCTACTATATTTTCCACTCCATGCATCTGATGAAGAGGGTTTTAGCCAATGAAAGCTTAGGCCCAAATAAATGTTACTCTAAGGTGCCACAAGTACTCCTTGTTGTTTTTACTCACACAGACTAGCACGGCCATCACTCTGAAACCTGTCATTATGCACTCAGTAATAGCCCATACTCAGCTATATCAGAACCTGTCACTGAAAGTCAAAATATTAGGCAAGACAGCAGGGCTGCCTCTTGCTTTTTCTGAACAATGCCATGCAATTTTCAGCTTCCATCTGGACAGCCACCAGAAACAAGCACGGGAGATTTTTAAATGTAATGTCTTGTTATTGATTTATGTCACGGTAAAACACCGAGGCCCCAATCAGGGCCTCCATTTTGCTAATGTTATACATACAGCCCCTTCCCCCCACTGAAAGGAGAATTATCTGAAGAAAAGCTGGAGACTGAAATACCCAGACAAAATATTATTGACTTAACAGGGAAGGGACCAAAAAAATTTCTCATCTAAATTCTAGGATAACGCCCATTCTACAATTGAGTATTGAAGTGTCTGATGCGGCGACAATAAGGTCCTGGAAAGTCCAATTGAACAATTTCCCTAGGTTCTGGAATCGATCTTTCCTAAGTGTCAGTATGTACTGCATCAAATAGCTGGTAAATGTACACCAAGCAAAGGATTTATGAATGACACTGGGGCAGCAAACAAGGGGTTAACTCCAGTTTCACTTTTCCTTTCCCTTGCAACAGGTATGCAGGGGGAACAGCTGTAAGATGAGCTGCTAGAGAAGGAGAATGGGGAGAGTGCCTAGGAGAATTATTTGCAACAGGTGCTCTGTGAGCCCTGGGTTGGGAAGGCTTTGTTTAGTTTGTTTTATGCCCATGCTCATCTTCACTTGCTTTTTGATCTATGGTCATAAAAATCTGCTCTTGCTGCAAAAATCCTTCCTCACTACAGCAGTTTTATTTTCACTGGCTCAAATGACAGGGCCAAAACTTCCCCAGCTCATGTGAAGGGTTTTTAAGTTCCTGCCAACAGCGGTAAAAAGATCAAGAAATGACACTGACATTTCTCTTGCCTATTTCTGTACCAGAGGTCCCAAGACAAACCCAGATTTTGGTGATTAATGAGGACCTGTAACTAGACCACTCCTGTTTAATAAACACCATCCTTGTAAGTCAGGCTCTCTCCCACTTCTATAAAGGGGAAGCTTTACAAACAGGGTTCAATTGGTAAACAAAGGGTTAATGTTAGTAGTTAGCACACAGGTGATAGCGCCCACATAAACAGAGCAGTTACTGGGAATACACCTGGTATGACAGTAACTTGTTTTCTGAAAAGCAGATTCAATCCCTTGTTTTCTGGAACCAGGCTTCAGCACACGACATTATAGTCTAGATGATATTATGCAGGATACTACCACTCATCCACTCTCATTAACCAATGTCTGGTCATGTCCCTCAAAAGTAGTAAGGAGCATGCATGGCACCCCTGCTCATTAAAAGCCTTATTTCCACCCAGAGATTTCAGAGCTCTCTGAAGTGGTTTGGAAAAAAGAAACAGGTCTGTATTGTACTAGCATGTATGAGTTATTTAGATAATGGGTCTACATTCTGTACTCAAAAAGATAAGTGTTTATGAGGTTCAGATTGGGATTTCATCCCCATTCCTGGCCCTCCTTCCCTCACCTTGTATAGCATAGACAGAAAAAAAAGCCACATACCATCTACAATAGCACGGTTGACATATACATCTTTATCTCTCCTACAGATCTCTTCCTAGTTGGATCAACAACTTTTGCTATTTTCCTATTTCAGTCATAATTAGGACTTCCTAGTCTACAACCCTGCAGAGCTGTGATTTATTAGGCTCCCATTTTCCAAACAATCTTCAGCACTCAGGATTGCTTGCCAATGGTTTAATTACTACTGATTATGCAATCATGGAACAGGAAATCTACAATAAGTGTGCAAGCAGCAGGGTAAAGATCTTAGTATTTGAGGGTCCATGATGAGGATTTGTATGGCAATTGGTTACTTTGGTTTTCTTCTTTCACACTCGTATGCTACTTTTTTTCTTGTTAGAAGTACCCTAATGTAAACAGGTTAGAGACCTCAGCCCGGAAAGGCTCTAAGGCAACCCAAATGTAGGAAAGAAATCTAAAAGGACAAATCCCTCAGCATTTTAATATAAATCACTATAACCTCAGATTCATGATTCTACATTACCCTTGCAAATGATTTAACTCTAAAAGCAGAGGGAACATCAAATCTGTGTGGAATATATGTAACTTTGGGACAAAATACAGGATATTTCAGAGGTATGGGTAACCCTTTTGTAGAAAAAAATATAAAACCAAGCAGATATGGAAGAGGTAGGTTCATCAAACTGAGTCACTATGGTGTCCGGGTCATACAATACTACCTGATCACGTATGAATCATTCCCATTTTCTGAAGATGGCTCTTTAAGATTCACAGGGGAGAAAGCATCCTATTTTTATAGTCTTTGAAAGATGTTTCTGTCTAGGACTGCTTTAAAATTCTCTGTTTAAACTATGTTTTGATGGAAACTGAGTTTTCTATTAAATGAACGTGTTCATGGAAAGGGTCTGCTTTCTGCAGAAAATTTTGATTTTTTGTAAAAAATCAACATGCCTAAAAACTGAAAAGTTTTTGGTCCCAAACCCAAAATATTTAGATTTGTCTATGGAGTCACCATGCCTCATGTGAATTGTAATTCAGTTCTCTATGCACGGGGCACCCCTCTTGAAGTACATCTCTCTCTGACGCATGGCCTCTCCTCACCCACAGGAAAAACCAGCGTGCATCACAGCAAATGTAGTTTGACCATGCTTATGAAGGAAAATAGGATGGTGAGGTACCTCAACTACAGCTTCCATGAGACACTGCCGTGGCTTTTCTGAACTGAACTATTTTCGCTTTCTGTCAAAATATTTTGGTTTTTGGCTGAAAAGCTGAAGTTTTTTGTGGATAATCCCCACTTTCCAGCCAGCTCTACTTTTATCCACTAAAGTAGTCTGCAATCCATTTGTTGATATTGACTGGTAGCACCAATTCATCTAATATCCCAAGCACATACAAACTGGGCAAGGATAAAATGTTAGTGCCCAACCTTCAGGAAAGTGCTTTTAGTATAGCTCTAAACAGTTGTGCAACTTTTTACAAATGGACATAGTATAAGAGTTTGGCTTTTTTTTTTGTCTGCACCTCCAAAATCTGCTCTGTTTGACAAGACCAACCTACAGTAGACCCTTAGGAAACAAAAAGTACCCATTTAAAATTTTGTTTTGAGAATATCTGAAAGAGAATGAGCCTGAAGTATCTTCTGTGTTCAGTCTGTCGTTGAAATAGGAAGACTCAGCTCTTTTCTCCATTTTTCTCAGACTAATCATTAACAGGCTACTGCAGGAAGTTCAGCCCATTTAGGAAATTTTCTACAAAGTGGATTGAGTTACCATATTTTTTTAAAAAGCAACAAAGAGTCCTGTGGCACCTTATAGATTAACAGATGTACTGGAACATAAGCTTTCGTGGGTGAATACCCACTTAGTCAGACGCATGTTTTTTAAATACGTCCTCTTATGGAGTGTATGTTATGTTAAGACAAAGTCTCTATTTATCTGTAACTATATCTACAGGTGTAACTGTAGGGAGAGAGCAAGCACTATTTGACTTTGAATTCATTAGAAATGCATTCAAAGGATGCTCTTCTACCATGTATCATGTCCTCTATCCTGACTATTCCTTTTACCAATGCCACATTTTTAACAGCTGCTTTCTCTTTACCTTTAAGGCAGAGGCTATCCCATAGTACTACATAAACTGAGCTAGCAGGATTGGATCTTGGAAGTGTTGAAATTTACTGTAGATGACTCCACATTGTTGAGAAAATTGGATTCTCCCTTAATGGTGTAGGAAGCTGTGTATGATGGGAAAGGGAAGTAGCACAGTAAATGGTGCTGCCAGCTACTTTTCAATATTAAACCAAAGCCAGTGCAGTTGAACCATTTTACAGTGCATCTTGTTTGAAAAGCCATGTTGTAAAGATAAAGAGATGGTAAATCCAGGTTTCAGCTCTCCAAGCTTTTTAAAGGATGTCGTGTGATAAGCAGAATTGTTTCCTTTTCTCACAGATACTGTGTGATTAGCAGATAAAGCAGAGAACTTCACTAGTAGCAAACTCAATAAATCATCATAAGACACATGTTCATTTTGACAAATTCAGTTCTGCCCGTTGAGGAAAGAGAAGAAGCTGCTACTTCACAATGTGGATATAACAGACTGAAGGAGGAGGGGACACACTCACGACATCAGATAAGCAACTGGGGGAGTGTGCTGACCCAAGCTAAGAAGAGGAGGGGTAGATCCTCACTGCTTTTAGCAAAGGAGAAAGCTGTGCTTTCTTTCTGCTCTCTTACTTGCCAATTAGATAAACTTACCTGGCAACAACTATGCCCAGCTGTCTCACTGATGGAGAAGATATTAGATTGATAAGAAGGTACTGATAGTTTCTTTCACGCCACTGAAAAAGACAACTTAGAGCTGGTCAAACTATGAGGGAGATGAGGGAAAAATTTCAGAAATTTTGAAGTAGTTTTCAGTCTGCATGTTTTCCACATTTGAGATTTCTTTTGTTCCATTTCAGCCCCCCGCAACTTTTATTCCTTCTCACTGAAAATGGGTCAGAGTGAAAATGAAAATGGGGGTGGGCGGGAGGAGAAAGACAGTGGACTAAATTCTTCATTTTCCAATTTGATCAGAAGTACTGAAGATTCCTAAAAACATTTATTAGACTTTTTTTTTCAGAATAGGCCATTTCATCCCATGAAAAACATTTTTGGTTCAAAATCCTCACTGAGCAGACATCAGAGCAGAAGCCCAGCGATTCCTATTGAAAGCGCGGCTTGGGGCGAAAAAAAGATAAGTGTGTTAGAGCAGTCTGGCCCGGCATGCCCCCTTCACCACACTGCAGCATGACATGCACACCTACCTCAATTTCCCCTTGCAAAATCCCCAGTAAATCTACTTCAGGCTGTCTTGCCTGAATAATACCCCTCCCTGGGGTCAGTGTATCACCAAAATACAGTTCATTAAATTCCTGACAGAAGTTCCAAACATTGTCTATTTTGCACATCCAGTGTATATAGTCCTTAAACCCCTTCTCAGAGTGCACCTCCCCCACCTTCTCTGCTGGGAGTTCTTCCATACCACACTCCAGTATCTTCCACCACACCTAGGCTCCTCATCTGTCTTCTTTGGTTGCTCTGCCAGGGCAGCCACTTCAGCCCATTCAGCTGGAGTGCAATTCTGCTCTTCCCAGCGGGAACCCCTTCCATCTCTCTGCTGGGAGATCATCTTTACCAGGGGAGAATCCTTCACTCCCTCTGGCTGTCTCACTGTTCCTCTGAGTCCAGCTCTCTGGTGGGGAGATATCAGTGGGTAAGCCCCTCTGCTGCTCCCCTGCTTTCAGCCCTCTCCGGCCCTTGGCTCCAGCTTAGAGAAAGCAGGCACCTCCCTCTTCTGCTGCTCTTTCTGCCATCAGCCCTTTCATGTCCTACAGCCCCTGGCTTTCTGGCTTGGTGAAATCAGCCAACAAACCCCTTCGACTTCCTTCTGGGACTTTCCACAGACCTCTGGTTCCTGGCAGCTCTCATATGTCCCTGATTCCCAGTCAGACAGCTCTGATTCAGCAGGTCTCTGTCTCTCACACTGAGTCTTGCCCCTCAGATTTTCTCCGGTCCTGTATAGCCCCCATGTGCTGCCTGGACCTCTTAAATGGTCAAATGGGAGCTCCTGTTCTAGCACAGGGGAGATGGACTTACTTAATTTATTTCATGTCATCCTGTGACAGAGTGACATGAAAATATGCAGGAAACCTCACAACACTCCTTGTCAAAACAACTTTTTTTGGCAAATATCTATATTAATATACTATTTTTCTTGTAAATCTAAATTTCCCTGTCCCATTATGTCTGAAATAAAAAAAAATGTCATTAAGTAGCCTATTTATGTAGTGGAATTTCTCAAGGCCAACTATATGCAACTCTGAACTATTTCTTGTCTCATAACACTTTATTTTATTTTATTTTTTTTCCAATCTCTTATTACAAGCACATTTTGCAAAGGAATCCAAGCTGGGATGTTGTGATGCTGGCCTCCTTTCTGCGTTAATTAATGCTAAACGTTTTCTTATGAAAAAGTCACTGTGTGGCAATGTTAAAAGCTTTAGCTAGAGTTATGGAAAATACACAAAGACCGTGCAAAAAAACTTTTTTATAACCTTCTCAGTGCACTCAGTACTGATGGGCAACACATTCACTATTTCAGGCAATGGCCTCTCTTAAATACAGGCTGACAAGTGGGTGGAGCTTATGTGATATTAATAGATCGTCTTTTAATGACTCATCCAGGTGGCCTTTACAGGGATTTGAACTACTGCAGACTTGGGATGCTCAGAACACATTTCCCAGGCCAGTTGTAACCTGCATTAACCTAGTGTGGCTCTTGGTTTCCCTCTAGTCTACTCCTGCCAAAAGGGTAGTTTTTCAGTCCTATTTTGCAGTTTGAAGAGAACCACCATGCAGTCATATCACAGGATTTAAAGAAATTGTTCTGTGCATCACATCAGAAGGGTAACAATTTCTTCCAATACCATATGAGTTCTCTAAAAGATTGCTCACGGGGCTACTCTAATCATTCATCTCTAGCATGGAACTAACTAAAAGGCTTTAATGATTACTTTGTGTACCCAGGTTCTGGGAAATTATTAATTGGTTGTCTTATTCCATTTGACTTCTTCAGAGCTCATGTTCCAGGTAGCAGGAACTCTTAATGAAGCTTCTGCATTTCATGGTAAAGAGGCTATTGGTTGGCTTTAATCACTAAGGAAATAAAGGCTGGTTCCAAATAGTTAGCTTAATTACTACGATTTTAAAATGTCAGTAACTCTATCTGGATTGTTTGGCAAGCTAGGCTCAAGCAAATGATATCTACTTGAATATGGCCAAATGTAAATTCATGCATCTGGGAACAAAGCATATAGGCTGTACATACAGGATGGGGGGCTTTGAAAAGAACTTGGGAGTCACGGTGGATAGTTAACTGACTGTGAGCTCCCAGTGCAACATTAGGACCTTAAGGGCTAATGAAATCCTTAGATGTATGAACAAGGAAACATCAAGAGGAGGGAGTTACATTACCTCTGTAACTGGCACTGAAGTGACCACTGCTGGAATACTGTGTCCAGTTCTGGTATCCACAATTCAGGAAGGATGTTGATAAATTAGAGAAAGTTCCGAGAAGAATCACGAGAACCATTAAAGGATTAAGAAAGCATACACTCGAGAAGCTCAATCTGTTTAGCTTAACAAAGAGAAGGTTAAGGGGTGATTTGGTCACAGTCTGTAAATATCTACTTGGGGAATGACATTTGATAGAGGACTCCTCAGTCTAGCAGACGAAGGTATAAGATGATTCAATGACTGCAAATTGAAGCTAGACAAATAAGGAATGGAAATAACATGTAAATTTTTAACAGTGAGGGACTATAGGAACAATTTACCAAGGGTAATGGTGAATCCTCCATCTATAGACATTTTAAAATCAAGATTTGGAAAAAAAAATCAAAAAGATATACTACAGTGAAATCCTATGGTGCAGTTTACAGGAGGTCAGGCTAGATGAATATCACAATAGTTCCTCATGGCTTTATAATCTATCAAAAAGTATTCTGTTGCTTTAAGAGTGAATTGTGCTCTCTCATTACAGGAAAGTCTCATGGTCATTCATCGTGTGTTGCTCTCCTGGCAAACTAGTTTTAAAATCACCCACCATGATTATTGCCCTAAAGGGAAGAACTAGTAGGATCAACCAGATCATAATTCACAAAACGTAATGTTTAATATCACCCACATTCAACTCACTGACCAGGTGCTATTACAGTCTAAGGCACTTAAGGAGCACCAGGACTAAGCAGAAGAAGAGCAAGATATTGACCTTGAACAACTGAGTGATGTTTATATAGATTTACAGAACGCCTATTTGAATAGCTAAGTATTGTAGGCCAGTGGGATAGTTTGCCTTTATAATATTCACTGCTTTGCATTATATTCAGCAGTAATGCAAGAAACCTACAGGCCTGTATCCTGCAAGATATTGGCTACAGCAAGCAGGGCTGGCTCTGGCTTTTTTACCGCCCAAAGCAAAAAAAAAAAAGGGGGTGGGAGGGAGGGGCTGCCGGAGCGGCAAAGCAGGGGAAAAAAAAAAAAGCGCGTCTGGAGCAGCAAAGGGTGGTGGTGGGGAACAAAACAAAAATGGCGCAGTTGGAACGGCAAAGCGGGGGGAAGAAACAAATGGCGCGGCCGGCAAAGCAGGGGAAAAAACAAACCCAAAAAACCCTACAGGGCGGCCAGAGCCAAGGAGCAGGGGGACTCCCTGTGCTGCAGAGTGCACACCTGGTCTAATGGGGGAGGACGGAGCGGGGGGGAGAGAGAGAAGGGGGCGGCTAGGGCTTCAGGGGGGCGCTCACCCCGCGGCCCTGACCGCTGCACCGCCTGCTGGGAGGGCTCCGCGCCATTCTGGTCGGTGGGGAGGGAAGGACACAGGCTGCCCTGCTGAGTTTGCTGCATGGCGTGCCCCTCCTCCGCCCCCTACAGGGCGGCCACAGCAGCGAACAAAAAAAAAGTGGACGTGCCGCCCTAGGTTTGGATGGAATGCCGCCCTGTAGAATCTGCCACCCCAAGCACGAGCTTGCTTGGCTGGTGCCTGGAGCTGGCCCTGACAGCAAGTTAGCATAAGGCTTGACAGCTATGAACTTTGAACAGATTAACTTTGCATAGATAAATGGCCCAATGGAAAACCCAAGTATATGGGGAGCTGAAATAGAATTTAAGGGGAAGTTCTAACCACAGGTACATAATTCAACCACAGAAGTGTCCTGGCAATGAACTGATGTACAAGACAGGTACATGAGATACATCTACGGCTAGCCTGCTTTTATATATATATATATATATATATATATATATATATATATATATATATATATATATATATAAAAGCAGGCTAGCCGTAGATATATATATATCTTCTCTTTTAAGTTTCTTATGGGTTTGATTATTTGTTTTATTATAATAGGTTAATATTAGAGTATATTTTCACAGTAACACAAGGGACCTGCAGGCAACAGCCTGTATGTTGAGCTAAGGCAAAGTTAGCACACATATGTCTGTCATCTAGTTAGATGGTGGTGAGTTAAAGCATAAAAAGGTCCACATATGGTTGCAACCTCTAACAAAGAGGATGTGTTAAAGCAGGTTGCCATAGGGGCTTTCCTAAGTTCATACTCTTAAGCTTAACAGGTAGACCACAACTTGGAAAGAACCGAAACAACCAGAGAGGACAGAAATAACAAATGTGATACCTAACCACAAAAGGCCATGGTAATGAACTGACACATATGATAAGAAGTTGAGATCATTGATATACTAACCTACAGGAAAAGACACTCCAACATTAGTAAAGTGAGGAAATACAAATAAGGAAAAGGGAAAATCCCCTACTGAATATGCATCAAACATAGTGGCGCCAGCATAACATATTATAAAAGTGGCATCCCAGCCTAGGGGGTGGTAGGAGAGAGAGATGTAGTCCTTGGGAGGTGCCAGAATGATGGCCACTGGTGATAATGGGGAAGATGATGGTGATGAGGAAGATGATGGCTAACATTTCAGGTCGTTCTACAAGGGATGGTGTGAGTATATGGATGTGCAGATGTACATTCTGGAGGATCTCTATCTTATTAAGTTGGGGTGTTTGTGACTGTGCTAAATGTATTAATAAACTATATTTGTAAATCTAAGAGTTCTTATAGTGTGAATGTTGCAACTGTGCACATTGGGGTTCCCAACTATATAATAATTTGAATAATACTGGGCCTGATCTTGGAACAAGTACCTGTCTACCCTGAGAGTGGTAACTGGGGATTCTTAAGTAATCAATAATACATAATCTAAAGATCAGGCAACAGTACTGAACAAAATTTAAAACTTCATGTCATCTTCAATGTTCAAATGTAACTCATAATAAAAAGCCAGCCTAAAAGCTCAGTGCGTACTTACAGTTTTGTAAGAGCTGTGAGATTTGTATGTTCGTAACACTACCACCCATAATGTTGAAGAGGAAAAAAAAGGAATTCAAGCTAATAAATTAAAAATAATTCCAGCCTAAAAGAGAATAGGGGGAGGGGTTAGCCATCAGCAGGATACCGTCAGATTAGAAAACAAAGAGAAATCCCATATTTCTTTAAATTGCGACATTACTGAATTGTTCAACTCTCCCACCCCGGCTACCCTTTGGTTATCATAGCTCCCAGGAACAGCCTGTGATACGCAGCTGCCCCGAAAGCCCTTGTGTGGGGGTATTCCACATTGTGGAGAGGGAAACGGTCTGTAGTAACTTCCACCACTGTGCACCTCAAGTTTACAAGCAGGAATATTTCAGGGAGACTAGCCACCTCACATCACCCCTGCCACTCCACAGACAGACAGAGTGAACATGTCATGGAGACAGTACTCCCCTGCAAGGTGAAAGGTAAGATGGGGAACTAAACATCAAACTCTGACTTGTCAGTTTCTTCATTCAGTAGATCACTTTGCAAGGGAAAGATCATCTCATTCCCCACCTCTGACAACTCCACTACTTGATTCTCAAAATGGTCCATTCCGCATACCACCACAAAGGCCTGCACAGACCACTGTGGGTTCATGGTCAACAATCTGAGAACAACTGTTCTTGTAAAGATGGTCTTCCAAATGAGACCCAGTGCAATATCTTCCTGAGTTTACAGACAATCTGAAATGACGACTCCAAGAGCTGTGAACTGATCGCTGATTCATTCATTTCAATGTGATAGCGACCCAAGAATGATATTCAAGCTGATGGTTTCTCTATTTCATTGCTGACAGTTTTAACAAACAAACACATTAGCTGGATGTCTCTATCTCCTGACTATCATTGCCGATAAAGGAAAATTCAGAGTGGCCAGAACCTATCCTCAATCTTTTTGCAAAGCTCCCAATTGACATTAGTGGGAAGTAGAACTGGCTGAAATTGAAAAGTCTGAGATACAAAAGATGGCTTTTGAAAGGAGAAAACATTCTGGCAAAATGTTTATGTCCTTCTATGTTCTTTTAAGAAATTATTTGAAACAAAATCTCTCCTCTCCCCCCCACAGGTGTTTCTTTTTTTGGTAGCAGTCACTGTAGGATCACCATCTGGTGACTGGTTCTTGGTATTTCTTAGTAAGAAACACTTACCTCACTGTTGTTGGTGTATCTCCAGAATGCAGCCTGTATCAGTGCACAGAAAACAATGGCAAAACAGAAGAATCCCTGAGGATAAAGAGAAAGCACTTACTTGCAGCATTTCCTCTTACGGACTGAAAATATTTATGTGAAAACACAGTAGGAGAATAAGTTAACTATAGTGGCTTTGGCAGGTTTAATGCAAGTCACAGTTAAAAGTTAACTTCTTTTAAACAACCTTCAAAATCTCAATCACTTCAAGGAAGCCAGCTTCACAATAGTTTTAAAATTCCCTGGAAGGGACCATAACTACAAAGTGACCTTTTAAGGATGTTCAGCCAAAGAGCATGTTGTGTTCTATAGAGTTGCTAACCTATTGCTTCAGGTTCTACCAAGAAAAATGTGAAATAAAGAAATTAGATTTAAAATGTGGTTCTATTCTGAAGTAAGACTATGTGAAAAACTGCACCTTCCTACTCAAGAGATCCAAACTGCCTGTGTGTGTTCAGAGCCTGTCCGCTCAGTAGAGAGAGAAAAATATTACCAATTTTTTTCCTCAATAACACCGCAGAGCCAACAGTTATGAAAGAGTGAGCTGGATTCTACTCTGGTTTGTGCTTCAGAGTTGTTAACTAAGTTCCAACTGCAAAGCCAAGCTGATTTTTACTCCAGTGGGGGTTGTGCAGGTGTAGGACTGCACAGGTGTAATCAAGGTCAGAAACTGACTTTGAATAGTATGGCTAGTGATAATGATGAAGAAGAATGAAAGGCTGACTTTCCTATTCTTGATGAAGTTTACAGCGCTGGCTGTTAGAAAAGCCATTTCTTTAGTGCAAGAAAACAAAACAAACACTTTATCTGGAGATTGAGTGAAACGTGGGATGCCTCTCATGAGAATGAGACCAGTAGATTCTGCTTACCGAAAAGAAACGTGACAGTAAAATGTTTAAAGGCCAATGGATCCTGAAGTTGAATCCAGAATTTTATTGAAAACTAACATTTTGTGAAAAATTGTCAACATTTTAAATGTTTCTACTCTTTTTTGGAAATTTTTCTATGGCTTCATTAAATGGATGTTTTAATTGACATGTTATAAAAGTATGGAAATTGTATGGTGGGCCATGAATGCTCACAAAATTGGGTGGTGAGGGCTTCGGCTGGGGGTGCAGGCTCTGGGGTGGGGCCCAGAAATGAGGACTTCAGGATGCGGGAGGGTACTCCGAGCTGGGACCGAGGTGTTCAGAGGGCAGGAAGGGGGTCAGGGCAGGGGCAGGGAGGAGGTGAGGGGTGCAGGCTCCGGGTTGAGCTTACCTCAAGCAGCTCCCAGAAGCAGCGGCATGTCCCCCCTCTGGCTCCCACGCGGAGATGTGGTGAGGTGGCTCTGTACTCTGCCCCGTCTGCAAGTGCCGCCCCTGCAGCTCCCATTGGCCGTGGTTTCTGGCCAATGGGAGCTGCGGGGGCAGCGCTTGTGACGGAGGCAGCATGCAGAGCCCTCTGGCTGCCCCTATGCATAGGAGCTGGAAGGGGGACATGCCGCTGCTTCTGGGAGCCACGCGGAGCAGGACAAACCCTGACCCCGCTCCCCAGCTGGAGCGCCAGAGCGGGGCAAGCCCCAGACCCCACTCCCTGATGGGAGCTTGAGGGCCAAATTAAAATGTCTGTAGGGCCGGATGTGGCCTCTGGGCTGTAGTTTGCCCACCCCTGCTTTAAACCATGATTTGAGGATGTCAGTAACTCAGCCAGGGGTTATGGGTCTATTACAAGAGTGGGTGGGTGAGATTTTTGTGGCCTGCAATGTGCAGGAGGTCAGACTAGACATGATCACGATGGTCCCTTCTGACCTTGGAGTTTATGAATCTCTGAGAAAAGGTTGAAAATGCACACTGTTACTGAAAATATTTCAGGCTTTCCAGGGCAACTATCTGACACCATGAGGTCACACAGTGTCCAATAATTAGAGGGGTAGCCGTGTTAGTCTGGTTCTGTAGAAGCAGCAAAGAATCCTGTGGCACCTTATAGACTAACAGAAGTTTTGCAGCATGAGCTTTCGTGGGTGAATACCCACTTCTTCGGATGCAAGAAGAAGACATCCTCAAATCATGGTTTAAAGCAGGGGTGGGCAAACTACAGCCCAGAGGCCACATCCGGCCCTACAGACATTTTAATTTGGCCCTCAAGCTCCCATCAGGGAGTGGGGTCTGGGGCTTGCCCACTGCTTGCATCCGAAGAAGTGGGTATTGACCCACGAAAGCTCATGCTGCAAAACTTCTGTTAGTCTATAAGGTGCCACAGGATTCTTTGCTGCTTCCTTGAGTGTCCAATAAGCAGCTGAAATATTATAACATGCCACACTTCCAAAGCCTAAAACTATAAGGCAAGTAGATAGAAATGCTGCCATGTGTCAATACAAAGAGCTATACAATGTGATAGCTTGGGGCTGAGCTATAGCAGTTAAACTTCCCTATGGACTAGCCACCACTAGTTCTTGATTTCTTTGTAGGCTTTAACAGAGGAGCTAAGAGAACCTGCGCCAGAAGCGTGACCCACGTGTGTCCCTTTGCTAGTGGAAACACAGCTGCGATTCCCAGCAGTGACTGAACTGTTTTGCTGTTTGACAGCTGCTGCAAGGAACTGCAACAATGTGCAGAATCTCTGGGTAGAGCCCAGGAGGAGTGATGTCATGGGTTCTGAGACAAAGCCAAAGATAACACTGCCCTCTATGCTCTCCTTTCTGAAGGGACAATTCTCCACCACTCCCCACAGGACTCTCGGCTGCTTTTAAACTCCCCACAACTGGATCATAGCAATAAAACTGACCATATAGTGGTGAAATTTTAACCCTTGAAGGCACAAGAGAACTGGAGTAAGGAACGAAATCTAGAGGAGAAGTGAAGCGTACCATGCTGTTCCAAGACCTGTTCCAATTACTACTCACTAGTCAAATTTTTCATTTTTTTCCCCACAATGAAAAAAGGATGTTTAAAAAACACCAACACTTCTCATGAAAGATTATCAGCATTATTGAAGCTACCTGTTTTTGATGACATTTTCCAAGGTATTTTAACTCAAATTTTTACTCAATGCCAATATGAAAATATTGTTCTTAGAAAATGAACCCCCCCCATGATTATGAAAAAGGTTTCATGAAAAATTTAAATAAAGATACTGGAAAAAAATTCATAACCTCCCCTCCCCCACCAAAACTGGTTAATTTTGAATGCTACCAAATAGAAAGAATTTCAAAACGTGGCACAAAATCATTCTCCCCCAACCCCGTAACCAATTCTACTCCTCATAGAAGTCTTTCAAATGTATCAGATTATTATGTAGTTTAAGACCCTTCTCCACATCTCCCACCATGTCTGCCCACTCCTTTGCCTGTCAATATCTGCTCTACCAGTATTTATTTTATGTAGTCTGTTGCCAGTACTGAAATTTGCACCCTGTTGGGAGATCTCCCTCCATCCATTCTATGATATATAATTATATGACTCCTAGAAGTACTCATAAATGAGTTACAGGCTGCTTGTTCATTTCCTAGCCAGAGGGTTTATAATTATATTAGAAGATATTCTTAAAAAACAAGTAGTTATATTTAAATACAAACAGCCAAGGTTGCCTCTTCGTAACACCCCCCTTCCCGATTCTAAGACTGCTATGAGCGTGTTGCAAGATGATGCAGTACATTTTCTTTTATGAGATGTAGCACATTCAGCCCCATCAAATGCTGTCACTGAGCTAATAATCAATTACTCCTTTATGAATTACCTTGTTTTCATTCTTGCTGCAAGGAACAATTTGTCTTCTGTAGACTTGGCAGGATCCATAGAAATGTCTTCCCATCCCCTGACTGGCCTATCTTTTTATCTACCTTTCTCACGTTCGCCCTTCAAATAAAAACCTTGCTAGACTTCAGCTTCCCTTCTTATTCAGTGCAGTCAAACTCAGATCTTATGCTCCATACAATTAATGGCCCTATCCTCAGCTGTGGCGGGGCTGCTTTGCACCACTCAGCTAATGCAAAACACCAGCAGAACTGGCAGAACCAGCCACGGGAGGGTCACTTTGGATTAAGAAGAATCCTCTGATGGCAGAGACTGTTCAACAGCTCCTACAACCCACTCCTGCAGCCAGAATAGGGGCTGCCCTATGCCCTAGCAATCCCCAAGTGCTGTAACAGCCCCTTGGAGATATGGGAAGCTAAAGTAAATTAGATATGAAGGCTGCTCTTATGTCAGGTGACTGGGCCCAACACAGTGGCTCAGGATCAGGGAAGTGGTTAGGCTGACTTCAAACTATCCTTGCACTCTTCCTCCTGAGCTGTGCTTGAACACTCCTTGACCACAGTCAGGGCCGGCTCTAGGCACCAGCAAACCAAGCACGTGCTTGGGGCGGCACATTTTCAGGGGCAGCATTCTGGACATCTTTTGTTTTGTTTTGTTTTGGGCGGCAAAAGCCTAGAGCCGGCCATGGCAGCAGCAGCACGTTGTGCCCTGGGGCTGCTGCGGTTTGCGCCATGTGGGAGCAGCTCCCGCACCTTGTGGCTGGGCCGGGCAGGGTCCGAGCAGGGGACACTCAGGCTGGGGCCGCCCCGCGGGGCACACAGCACCGCCTGCAGGTGCTGCAGGGCGACTGCCCCCCAGGGCCACAGCCGGGGCTGGGCAAAGCGGCCCGAGGTGCCCAGGGACTGCGGCACTGCGGCAGGGTGGCCAGAAGCAGCAGCAGCGGGGTCATAGAGGGCGGGGTGCTGCCATGTGGGGCCCACGTCCCGCTCTCCAGGGCTCCACTCCCTCTGGGGCTACCCTGCCCCAGCTCCTCAGCCTCCTGTCAGGGTGGTCCCCTGGCTCTGCCCTCCCAGGTCCTGGCTGGTCCTGGAGGTGGGAGCCCTGGCTGGAGGGACCCTGGGCTGAGGCATGGCCCGGAAGCCCTGCTGCTTACCCCGACCCTGCCAGCACCGGACCAGCTGGAGGTGAGGGGGGAGTGGATGGAGTCAACACTGGTAGGGGGGAGTCCAGCGCTGGGACGGTAGGGGGTGCAGGTGGGGTGGGGAGCCCAGCGCTGGGGCAGCAGGGGATGTGGGTGAGAGCCCAGGGCTGGGATGGGGGGCAGCCAAAAATTTTTTTTTGCTTGAGGCGGCAAAAAACCTAGAGCCGGCCCTGACCACAGTCAATATATTTACCGTACAGTTACATTAACTGGACTTTTATTTCATCACTTGTTTAATCTGTACAAAAGAAAAAATATTACTCCCCCAGTTTTCCGTTGACAGGAAGCAGTATTCTGGTTTTTGTCTTTCTCTATATCTACTAAGAAGCCGATGAGTCTGTCTGCATGAGAAATCAGTTTAGTGCTCTCTGACTGAACGCAGCAAGAATTCTGTGTAGTGCTGGCTCTACCTGTGTCAGTTTCTTCAGGGGGGTACTGCAGCTTTAAATCAGTCCAGGTAGATTAGTGTATAATTGATGCAAGTACAGGCTCAGTCTAGGAAGCAGATGACTGCTAAAGCAAGGCATCGAAGTGCACTGCTGTACTATTATGAATCCCTAACACACTTGCCTACAATTATACATCTGGGACCAGTAAAGCAAACAGCTTATGCTAAATGCCTGCCATAGTGGTACGTCACTCTGAACTACACTGAAAAGCTGAGCTGGATCAGACAAGGACTGAGGATTTTTCTTCTTGATCACTGGGCTGGAACCAGTCTTTGGAATAGTTTACTGGTCCTGAAAACATTCTGTTCTGGTCTAGCAGTGTTTCTAGCCCTAGAACGTTCAGTTATTGGATTTTCAAGATGCACTGTTCTGATTACATATCACTTTCTTTCTCTATTTTTCTCTCCCTTCCTCTGCACTTCTGACAAAACTTCAATATCCAGTATCTCAAGAACTGCTAGAGTCGGAGATTTTTACTTTCTACTAGCCGTTCTAGAGAGACTGCTATTTCCTTTCCTCCTCCATTTCAATTTTGACATGGCTTCAAACACTAACAGAATGATAGGACATTTAGATTCAGTGATATACAGTGTGCCATTGGAAAGCAATGATTCAAGCTTTGCCAAGGATACCGTACCAGTTCTTATCCCTCACAGTTGAGGAGACAGACCATAAAACTCTCACCAGCCCCTCAGTCTAAGATGATTTTTGGACACTAATGCAGTACCTCAGACCACCATTTCCAGTTCCCTGGTATCACAGCAGTCTCTGGATATTAACCTAATTACATATGCAGCTTCTAGTTGAAGATCTGACCACCACCCTGTGCTGTAGGGTTCACTCACGCTATTTGTAAATGTCAGTGGGTATCATACTAGGGCCTGTCTACACTGGGGATATTTGTAGTGTAAATACAACAGGGAAACCCCTGGTATAGATGTGCTGCACCCGTATAAAATGAGGCTTCCCTTCAATGTGACTTACCTTGGTTTCAAACCAGGATAAGCCACACTACTGCAAGCCCTGTATCATTATTTGTATTATACCTCAACTTAGGGTGTGTCTACACTACAGTAAAACACCTGCAACTGACACATGTTGGCTGAATTCAGGCTGGGGCTGTGGGGCTATGAAACTACAGTGTAGATGTTTAGGCTAGAGCTGGAGCCCAGTCTCTGGAGCCCTCCCCCGTCTCAGGGTCCCAGAGCCCAAACATCTACACTGCAGTTTTGTAGCCCCAAAGCCCATCCTCTGCAAGCCTGAGTCAGCTGACACAGGTCAGCCACAGGTGTTTTATGGCAGTGTAGACATACCCCAAGAGGCCCCACAACCAATACTGGGGCCCCCATCATGCTAAGCACTGTACCCACCCATTCTGTAGAGGTTTTACAACTTAAATAGAAATGACAGCCAATGCGCAGGAGGGGAACTGAAGCATAGGTAGGTAAAGTGACTTTCTCACAGGTCACACAGTATCAGAGACAGGAACAGAACTCTGGGCTCTCAGTCCAGCATGCTATCTAATGGACCACATGTTGGTAGTCTATCAAAGCAGTTTATCTACAATGGGCATGTATAGAGAGGTCCCTATCACTTTTCTTTGGCTTTCACAGATATAAGAACTCCAATACTATACCTTCCTCCTCTATCTGTTTGATTACATAATTAAATCCTCTTAACAAGATCCATTTTATACAGAGAGCCTTCTTTACATCAATAATTAACGAAGAAGAAAAGTCCAGTACATCAATAAACAAAAAAGCTACAGAAAAGGGACTTTAGACTTTCTCTGTGAAACACATTGTAACATAGGCACATACTGTAGTGCTCTGAGATCAGATCTGGGAGCCAAAGTCTCCTGAGTCCTAATCCTACTCCTTACAACTCCTCTACTGATACAGGTAAATTGTGTAATCTATTTGCTTTAATTGCCTACTGGTACATTTGGGATCAATAGAGGTATTGTGAGGATTAGTTACCAAAAAGCACTTGCATGGATAAACACACACACAGAATTAACCTGTGGGACTCATTGCCACAAGATATAAAGGCCAACAGTTGAGCAACATTCAAACCAGGATAGGACATTTATATGAACAGCAACAACATCCCCTGCTACATTATACACATAGAATAAAAATGTATAAGGGACACAAATCCTGGAGCGTGTTAGCTAGCTAAAATTTGTGGGGATTAGCAAGGGATTTCCTCTTTGGACAGATAATTCCACGGTTGACTATTAAGGGATTTCTTGCACCTTTTTCTGAAAACTCTTCTGCTGGCTACTGTCATCGAGGCTTTCTTCAGCAAGAGGACCTCAAGGCTTAGCTGCTAGTAATGAGCTCCCAAGCTCTTGCAGATTTAGCAGGACTCACAGCTCATCTTCGGAGAGTTTGGCATTGGCTAGGCTGGTAACCCTCTTTGTATAAAAAAACTATTGTGATTTCTAATTCATGCACTCATACCTGTTGCTATTGTTCCCTCATCTTCCCTACTGTGCTTGCTTCTATTGGTTGCTGCTTACTGTCTAAATCCTAGATTGTGAGCTTTCTGGGGCAGAGACCGTGTTATTAGATTGTACATTAGGGTCCTAACCCTTGTCTGGGTACAAACATCATAAAAATAACAAATAACGTAACTCATGTATGAAATCTGAAGAAGTTGATTGAACATGACATTCCCCTCCCTTCTGTCATTCAGCAGACATGCTGGCTCTGGACTCAGACTTTGACAATTAAAACACAGGACAAGTTTAAGTTCACCCACAGAATGAACAGCAGTAAACTGGTTTGCAGAGCAGTGGCTGCGTAAGAGGCTGGTGAGAAGGGTGGCAGTATAATCTGACCTGACCTGTCTGATAATGTTCTTCCTACTAGAACTATGGGGGACAACTAGAGAGAAAGACAGACAAAATGGTGGTGAGAATGTGTATGAAAATACTGCAGCTCATAACAAGACTGCAGGCAGCTTCTCTCTTATTTTAAGAACTTGACACCCTCTAGTGGTGCAGCAGGGAAGAGAGGATTAGTACATAGTTTGTTCAGTTCGAAGGAAACCTGTAGGACTGCTGGAGTTTTTCTTCCTTAGAATGACGCATTTCTGGTTTCTTGTTTGGGTCAACAAGAAGCTTAGACTTTACCTCTCCCCCCTCCTCTGCCCCAGACATACTCACAATGGATCTAGGTAAAAAGAGGCACCCTGACCCTGGGCTGTTCTGTCTTCCAGGGAGAGAACGGGTAGCGCAAAGGACTCCACCCACACTGCAGGGCTTATAGCAGCAGACACACACATGCACACACACAATGACTCCAGTTTACTGGTGACTCCCAGCCTTTGCAGTTCACATTCAGGCTTCCCTTGAGTTCACAGGCTATATTACTACATCAGTAAAAGCACATCCCCCTGCCCCTGTACTCTACTAGGCACTTATTCCACTGCTTTCCTCTCCCCCGTCCTAGATGCACACACCCCGCTCTTGCCTCCAGCACTGCAGGACTGTCTGATGCCAAGGCAACTCCATGTGTGAGGCTTAAAACAAACAACAAGGGAGGGTCTAAGAATCTGCTGCTGAAACGCACACAGCCTCCATCACCAGGGTAAAAACTGCCTTCTCGTCTCCCTCCCTTCTCCTTGTGCAGAAGTGTTATTTGTTAATATGCTTGGTGCTTTACAAGACACAAGATGAATGCCTTGAAGAGCTTAGTGCCTGAAAGATGAAAGGCAGACAGTGGATGCACTGGGAATCCCAAATGAAGCAAAGCAGATGGCTCAGATGTGTCGCCTGATGGGGGTTGTTTTGCTAGAGGAGGTTGGCAGGAATGCCCCAAATGATATGACTATGTGGTTGACACATTTTGAGGAGAAAATATCCATTTCATGCATATACCAGCTGATGAACTCCAATTAGTTTTCCTTAAAAGTATGAGTTAGGTAGAAAGCTAGCCTCTATAGCATGCTAAAACTGGTAATGCAGTCAAAACTGGGTTGGTGCCACCAAATATTCTAAGCTCACAATCATGAATATATACTTTTACAAAACACTTCATTAAATGGGAGTCAAGATTGCTATCACAGGGCAGAACATGGGACTTCAAAATCAGATCCAAGTATCAGAAAAAAACAAAGAAATGCTTCAGTAAGGACACCCTACAGAAGAATGTTGGCATTACAAAAGTAAACCAAAAATATTTGTCATCATCTTGGCAGATAAGCACCTCCCCTTGACCCCAATCAGAGGCATATATAAAAAGCACCTTGAAAAATCAGGTCACATATGGATAAAATCATCACCTGGAATCACTTTGAGAGGTTAGGCACAGCCATGCCTTGAAAAGCAGCAGGCAACCTCTACCCCACTGTGTGCATGATGTGTGTTCTGGGGCACAAGGCAAAACAACTAATCAACACTACAAATACCACATTGAACTGTCGATAAGCCAACTGTGGAGAGCAAGCTGGATACAGACAATGCCTCTTCCCTGTATCTCCACATCATGGTATCATCACCCAATTTGGAAAAGCTGTTCCCTGCCCACCCATGCCCCTCTAACCAAACACTTACCATTGCCATGAGGCACACTGATTCTCTCACTGTGGCAACAGTACTCAGCAGGGCTGCAAGGACCAGTATCATGCTCAGACATATCCCGCTGTAGAACGCTGGAGGAAAGGCACACATTGGAGTTTTAAAAAGACATAAAGCCCTAGCTGCCTTTCTTTCCCCTTAAGCAGGGTTGGGCCCCCTTTGATAAGCAAGCTCTATAAACTAAAGCTCCCGGAAGAGATTGCCTTTCATGAGGAACTTCTGGATTTTTGCTCCTCAAGCCATTAGGCTGGGAAGTCTGAGAACATCACAGAGCTAAAAATCTTGGCAGGTAGTGCCAGTCCCCTCTCACAGCAAAAGCACAAACCTGCTGAAATCTTAAGGGGGGTGGCATAATTTTGTGTCAGGACAGAGATTTAAGATGTAGAAACTGAAGACATTCTGCTCTGCTGACCTTAAAAAGAAAGGACTGTGTTAAAGGGTGTATAGAAGAACGGCCATATTGGGTCAGACCAATGGTCCATCTAGTCCAGTATCCTGTCTTCCAACAGTGACCAATTCCAGGTACTTCAGAGGGAATGAACAGAACAGATAATCGAGTGATCCATCCCGTTGTCCACTCCCAGCTTCTGGAAGTCAGAGGCTAGGGACACCCAGAGCATGGGGTTGCATCCCTAACCATCTTGGGTAATGGAAGTAATCTTGGTAAATTGAGTTAATCTCTTTATTAAAAGTTTATAGTACTAAAATGACAAGAAAAACCAGGAAAATGCCCTCCCTCTGGGCTTGTCTGTATGAATACTTAGTTTGTGGCAAGCTGGGGTGTAAATCTACCCAGCACTAGCCTGGCATTGGCCACTGTCAGAAGACAGGATACTAGGCTAGATGGATCTTTGTCCTGACTCAGTATGGCCATTCTTATGCTGTGCACTAAAAGCTTTGAAATGGGATAGATCATAGTGCAGTAGGAAACTTTTAGAGCACAGCAACAGGGTCCACACAGACACTTAGTGTGCAGCAGATTAGTATGGGGTAGATTTATACCCCAGTTTGCCATGAACTAAGTGTTTGTATAGATAAGCCCTGTGTGTGCAGTGAAGAATAATCAGAGTTAAAATATGAAGGAGTCTGCATGCTCATATTGGATGTGGCTCTAATATAGATCATGGAAGACCCTTGCTCTGCAGGGTACAGTACAGACACAAAATAAGGGGCAGTCTCTGCCCCAAAGACCTTACAATCTAAGGCCCTGGTCCCACAAACACTTGCCTATATGCTTAATGTTATGCACGAGTCATTCCATTGACTTCAATGTGACTATTTTTGTGTGTGAAGCTAAGCACATGCTTAAGTGCATTGCTAGATCAGGCTCTAAAAATGGACAAGATACAAAGGGATTGGGTTGCAGGAGAATGCCACAGACTTTAAACTTATTCAGTGTTCATCTTTATATGGCTTACTTGTCCCACCACACGACGTTTATAAACCTTTGTGCAGTGTCCCCCCGACCCTTTGCTCCCATAGTTCCAGCAGAACCACATGCCCTGGAAACATGCCAGGCCACCTTGTTATTTTCGCCAGAAGATCACAAGTTCCCTTTACAATTGTCTCTACGTTCAGATAAAGATCCTACTTAATCACAGGGTACTGAACAGGAGCATGAGTTCCAGTACCCACTATCAGGGCTTATGCATTGCTAATCTTGTGCAACAGTCGCCTTCTATTTCCTGGTCAGAGCAGAGTTCTAGCTGATACCCAATGGGAGAGTTCAGGGAAAGCACTGATGCTGAAAGCTCTTCAACCCAGAGCTCACGTCTAATAATGCACCACACTAGTACTCTAAGGGTGTGTCTATACTACCCAATGGATCGGTGGGAAGCGATTGATCCAGCAGGGGTTGATTTATCGTGTCTAGACTAGACGCGATAAATCGACCCCCCAAGCGCTCTCCCATCGACTCCTGTATTCGACCGCCGCAAGAGGTGCAGGCAGAGTCGATGGGAGAGCGTCAGCAGACGACTCACCGCGGTGAAAACACCACGGTGAGTAGATCTAAGTATGTCGACTTCGGCTTCGTTATTCATGTAGCTGAAGTTGCATAACTTAGATCAATTCCTCCCTCCGCCGCCCCCCCACCCCCCCAGTGTAGACCAGGCCTAAGTCTGGAAGTGAATGGGGCTTTAGACCCACCAATTATAATATTTAACTGGAGCCTGGAAGCAAGAATACACAAGAGGGTTTGACTTGCTTAAGCCCAAAAGTTAAAACCCTGGGAGAGTGATAAAGATAGGTGCCAGCCCAGTAGCCATAATAAAATGGAGGGAACCAAAAATCAAATTAAAAAAAAAAAAAAGATGAACCTCAAATATTGTTGAATAAGAAAATCCTGATATCTATCCCCAGAACAAAAAACAGAGGCAATCTGGAGCATTTTAATGCCCAGGGTGTTCTTACCTCCACACTCCGGTCTTTCTTACTGTCTTTTTCCCATTTAATTTGTTTAAGTTTTTCTTTTTGCTAGCTTAGGTGCATTGATCCTTCCCTATGACCCTTTCACCTATCAATGTCTGACATAAAGCTGGTCACAAGCAGCAACTCCAGCTTGTGACAGACAATAGTTGCTGTTCCAGGAAGAGAGGGGTTTTGTTTTTTGGGGGGGGGGTTGCATTTCTCTCTCTCTCACGTTTCTATATCGTTTCTATATTCTGCCTCCTTTCCTCCACTTTTCTGTTGTAGTTTCTTCTCTGATTTTCCTCTTTGCCTCCCTCTCCTTTCCTCCTTTAAGAAGTCATCACATGCTGTAAATGGAATGAAAACCTGGTTCCAGGCTGGGGCTGCGTGGCTGGGACTGTTTTTACATGATAATCACACCGTTCCAATCGTGCCAGTGTAAATTCAGCTAAGGTTGCAGGTAAGGAGACACTGAGCTCTTCCATATTTTTGTTGACCCCCATTCTGTGAGACCATTTGCAGTAGTTTATGCCTACTCTCTTCATGGGATGTAAATAGAAAGAGTGAGGGCACAGCTGGCTGCCACCTGAAATTGAATCATGGTTGGTTTATGAGCCAAATTCTGCTCTCATTAAAACAGATGTAAAACTGGACTAGCTCCACTGACATGATTACAGGTACAGTACTTTGGATTCACTCCGTGGTAAATGAGATCAGAATGCAGCCCTAAGTATTTTTTTCAATTTATCTTGCCAGCCCAGTAGCCATAATAAAATGGAGGGACCCAAAAATCAAATTTAAAAAAAAAAAAAAGATGAACCTCAAATATTGTTGAATAAGAAAATCCTGATATCTATCCCCAGAACAAAAAACAGAGGCAATCTGGAGCATTTTAATGCCCAGGGTGTTCTTACCTCCACACTCCGGTCTTTCTTACTGTCTTTTTCCCATTTAATTTGTTTAAGTTTTTCTTTTTGCTAGCTTAGGTGCATTGATCCTTCCCTATGACCCTTTCACCTATCAATGTCTGACATAAAGCTGGTCACAGGCAGCAACTCCAGCTTGTGACAGACAATAGTTGCTGTTCCAGGAAGAGAGGGGTTTTGTTTTTTGGGGGGGGGGTTGCATTTCTCTCTCTCTCACGTTTCTATATCGTTTCTATATTCTGCCTCCTTTCCTCCACTTTTCTGTTGTAGTTTCTTCTCTGATTTTCCTCTTTGCCTCCCTCTCCTTTCCTCCTTTAAGAAGTCATCACATGCTGTAAATGGAATGAAGACCTGGTTCCAGGCTGGGGCTGCGTGGCTGGGACTGTTTTTACATGATAATCACACCGTTCCAATCGTGCCAGTGTAAATTCAGCTAAGGTTGCAGGTAAGGAGACACTGAGCTTTTCCATATTTTTGTTGACCCCCATTCTGTGAGACCATTTGCAGTAGTTTATGCCTACTCTCTTCATGGGATGTAAATAGAAAGAGTGAGGGCACAGCTGGCTGCCACCTGAAATTGAATCATGGTTGGTTTATGAGCCAAATTCTGCTCTCATTAAAACAGATGTAAAACTGGACTAGCTCCACTGACATGATTACAGGTACAGTACTTTGGATTCACCCCGTGGTAAATGAGATCAGAATGCAGCCCTAAGTATTTTTTTCAATTTATCCACAGGTAGGCCAATTAACCAAAGCATCAATGAACATTCATGTATCACTACACTTTTTTCCCTTGAACTCTTCCCAGTCTGTCCTCTTAATCCTCCTCTCTGTTCCCCCAATTCTTTGTCTGTATTTTTTTGCCCTGTTTGTTCCCCAAGGTCCTGATTCAGCAAGGTGCTTAAACGCGTATGTAACGTTCAGCATGTTACTAGCCCCATTCACTTCAATGGAACTACCCACGCGCTGAAAGTTAGGTACATACCTTGCTGAATTCAGGGCCTGACCCCCTCCATCTTTTTCCTCTTGCCTTGCTTATTGTCTGTTCACCTATGTCTCCCTTCTATCCCACACAAATATAAATGTCCAAACTTTTAAAGGGCCCCATAGATTGTGTCTTATAATGTGCTCCTTTCCTACCCAGCCTCTCACTTCCATTGTGAGCTCTTCTGAAGCTCCGCCCAGACCTTTGGGCCTACTTATAGAATAGTTATCACCCTACATGCTTTGTCTGTGGTAGATGAAGCATGGGGGACAACAGTGGACTCAGCAGTGCTGAAGCACAATGAACAGCGTTCCCCCACCAAAGGGCCAAGCAGGTGTTTCTCATACGGAAAAGAGGTACCTTGCCTCTGTAGTGGCAACACTACATACCTAATTGGAATCCCACTTCATGTGAAGTCTCTGAATTTCCTTTCATTGCACCCTAATTTTACATAGCTCCAAAGATATTGGCCCTCACAGGACATCTCAGTTGGACTAAAAAATGCAATACTTACCTACGTTGTGGAAGATTCTATAGGGGTTAGCCTCATAGGAGACACCACTGATTATGCTGAAGTGAGCCCCATAGCGGGTGATAATGGTCAGTATGGTGACTGCCAGCCCCAGCAGCTGAAAAACAGAGATTTTACTGAGGAAGGAAAGTAGCAAGTGCAGGATTCACAGAACAACTACTGCAGATCTTATGAAATGCTATCAGGCATACTCAGATACTTCGATCCGTGCCCAAAGAAAAACAACCTGTTCCCCGAGAGAGTTAGTTTACAGTATATACCTGAAAGTCACACGTGAAGGGAACCCCTGGGCCCTTTAATAAACTCTTTGGACAGTACTGTATAATTACTGCATATGAAACCACTCACTCTATCCATTGGACTCTGCTAGCAGAGGAAATTGTAATCATTGGGAAAAAAAAGAGGAATCGTGTTTTCACAGACATCTCTTTCAATGGATTTACATTGCACCAATTCCTGTAGTATTTAGATACCTAATTCTGACACGTGTGCACAAGGGGGATGTTATTAGCTTCAAGAATGGTTCTGGGTCAGATTGCGTTCTCTGCTCCTGCTCTTGAGCAATTTGTAGTGTCTTCTGGGGAGTGAAGAGTAGCTTATGTGTATTGTCATCAATGCTAAGGAAAAGCTAGTGTAAATAGATGAGTCTTGCATTGTGCTTTAAGGCTTTGTCTGCACTAGCCTTTTTCCTCTAAAATTTCCCAGTGTTGCTATCATTTCAGCTCCATCAAAGATAATGCTACTGTAGATAAGACACTGAGTGACCACCAATGTTTTAACCACTGTTTTATCTAACCTGCTCATAGCCTGTTAGATGCTGGCTGTCTGACCTAGGCTAGTGCTCCCACCATTGCTACCAAGAGTAGAGCTGAAATAGTCATAGCAACAGTGGGGAAATTTAAAATAAAACAAAACCCTAGCTTAGCAAAGCTGAAAGAGGCAAGACAGGAGTTCATCCTGATCTCCTGAGGCAGGGTCCTCTAGATTCAGGCTTTCCTCAGAATGCCTCCTCTCCAGGTTCAATGAACTTTGTTCTGGGAGGATTCACCAACTGCATTACGTGCATGCAAAACCTTTAGAATCTGCAATATTTTCCAAATTCACAAGGAGAAGAATCCTCTTCTCACAAAGGGACATCCTGGAAACTCAAACTCTACAGTGGAGAATCAGAAATAATCATGTATGTGTTAAACATGACACTTAACTATTCTAAGTGTAACCCTATTACCTTTTCAGACGATGACCAACAGATTTTGCCTAAGAGATACAGTTTGGTAGATGAAATATGCTGTGACCCGAAGAACCCCTCAATGCCAACTGGCAAAGGGTTCACTCTTCTTTAACAGCAACTCTTAGCAGTCCTGACATACTCATTACACTTAGCACACTGCTTTCTAGTATATATCCATAAAGAATATAATGTAAGGTCTCTAATAAAAGCTTATGTCGTACTGATCCTCAATCGGTGTGAGATGTCTGTACAGGTGATAAAGAGTTGTGTATAAGTACTGAAAATATGTTTTAAAATCTGTGTTCCAGGCAGAGCTGATAAACAGGTTTTGGAGACACAAACAACAGTAGCTGGTCCCATAAGAGCCCACCTTGTCTAATATTCTGGGACCAACATGGCTACTACAACATTGCAAAAAGACACCAGAAACTAAAGTGAACCACAGAGGATTATCCTGACTATGGGGAGGAAACAATGGATTTGGGGGGAATATAAGGGGAAGGCAAAAGGCAGTACACTTTGCATTCATGAAAGAGAGATCCCAGCCACGTTGCTTGGAGATGCTGAGAGATTGCTTTAGGTGAGATAAACAACTTTAGACAAGGGTTTAGTGTGTTAAGTTTAGACTCTAAGAAGTGTGTTATACCTTTTGTTTAATATGTAACCATTTCTGTTTCCATTATTACCCTTACTCCGTATCTTTTAAATCTTAATCTTTGATAATAAATTAATGACTGTTTTCACTATAAATCTATCTCAGTGGTGTGATGTTACATAAGAGTTGATCCTCAGCTGAATCGAACAAGCTAGTGTGGACACTGTCCCTTTGGCTAGCAAACCTGGTATTTCTGTGAGTGTTCACCGGTTACGGGCTGGACACTGCGGGAGTACTCCAAGGACTTGGGGGTTGAAATGTACTTATTACTAACTTGCACAGAGAGAGCAAGGCCTGCAAGGCAGTGCTTAGGTTGATAGAAGCTGGTGATTTCAAGGAGTTGAACTACAGCAGACACAGACTGATTCACACTTAGGGCAGGTAGCAGTGAGGTGCCTCACAACCTTTGGTGCCACTAGGAAGTGCCACATATACAGTAACAGTTTTGCCCAATTTCAATACAATAGAATTTAAAACACTTATGATCTTTTAGGCTGTTTAAAACTGAGAATCTGTTATACATACACAGTACAAGGGTTGGTCCAGCTTCAATCAGCTCAGATTTCCCGCAGAAATACCAATCTAAACAAATCCCCATGACCTCACTATTGATATGTGTTATTGTCTATATCCATATGTAAAGAATACAAATAAACTAAACTTGAGCTAAGCACATCCCCCTTCAACAGGTTTGAGTGCGATTCTACCTTGAATAAGTCACATACTTCGTAGGCACAATGACAGCCCTTCTCTGAAGGGAGAACAATGTATTGCAATTAGAGCTGGTCAACAAAGTTTTGAATTTACATTTTTTTCAATGAAAATTTTCCCAAGCTTTTCCCACCACAGTCTTTTCAACCAACTATAGAAACCAACTTGTTTCACTTCAATATTCACTTGTTTTCCTCTCTCTCTCTCTCTTTTTATAGAGGAGCTAATCGTAGTGCAGTTGTCCCAGAACTCCTTGGAAGAGTTCACTAGATTTCATCACATTTGCTTCTCCCCAGCCACTCACCCAGAGCTATAGAATTACTTCTGGTTTGCTGTACAGAGTCAGAAGATTCCAACAGTTACATTCTATCCAATATCTGTCTCAGTAGACAGGCTTCTGTCTGACTACAAAGATGCTCTAGCTTATCCAACACATTTTAAACCACCCACATCTCAAGAAATTGTTCATCCAAGTGCAATAAAAAAAAATTTTTTAAAAGAGAGAAGCATGAGAAGATATCCCTGTCCTCATCTTAAAACTACCATGTCTGATGACAGCAACACATTTCTTACTTAAAGGCTAGTTCAGAATTGTGAAATAGTTGCATTAGAGTGACACTTGAGAAACCAAAAGCTTATCGCTGACAGAAGGCAATGCTGGGGAACAGCGATAACAGTTCAGGATGCAGTAATTCATACAGTTTGCTTCTTTCACCATAGACTTTTTCTGTTCTAAAATTGAAATGAGAGAAACAACTTTTACAGTTCCTTTTTAAGAAAGACTTTTTAAGATGGTCAGTTTACTTATCCCAAGTTCTGTACAGGTTCCCACTTCTGGTTGTTACCATGACACAGAGGCTGGTCACTAGCAGCTGGCATTTGGTGGTCCTGACCCAGTGTCTCCGTCCCATGTTATCCTCTTCTCACTCAGTACTGGCAGTCAGTCCCTGGAGAACAGTGCTTCGGCTAAGCAGAAGCTGGCAGTAGTGCATCTTGGGAAGTGTAGTCCTACTACAAGCTGACACACCTCTCCCAAAATGGATTATTATTAACAGCACTTTTCATCCAAGGCTCTCTGTGTTTATAATGGTTTTATTATTAGGTATGAATATGAGCTTGAAATGAATCTTTTAAAAATAATTTTAAAGAATTTAAAGAAAGTCAAATTTGTTGAAATACTTATCAAAATGGTGATTGAAATTTGTCATTTTACTGACATTCAGTGCTTTGGTAAATTAAATTTTTTCAATAGCTATTTTTATAATGTTTTTGATAAAAAGAAGTCACCAGGAAAAGAAAAAATTTGAAAAAATAAATAAAGTTCCACAAAAAGCTTTGGAGTTTTTGAAAAAAAAATTCATTGATTGCTGAAAATCATTTTGTATGAAAAATGTCAGCCTGCCCTGGATAACAAGATATTACTTCCCTCACCCCAAAAATACAATCCTCTCTGAGTCAAGAACCTATTAATATCCAGATTTCTGGATGAGAGAGAAAAATATTTAAGAGCAATTCTATTCGGAGAAGTGATTGTGTAAAAGTGGTACCGTCTCATGCAAAAGATCTGTTGTCTGTGTATATAGAGTAATATCTGGTTATCTTAGTGTGTAATGCAAGTGACTACTTTCTTTTACTCCCATTAGTGCTGTAGACTCATATGCAGCTATGAGAGAGTGATCTTTTTTGTGCATTGTCTATAAAACTGTTTACCAAATTCCAATCAGTTGCACCTGTGCAAACTCTCAGAAGGCAATGGATGTTGAAGAGTTGTCACTGGAAACAAAATATGAAAAAAACAGAATTACCCAAGTATGTCTGAGGGTAGAATTTCAACTACAGAACCTTTATTGCTGCCGATGATATGGGAGAAGGAAAGAATCCAGGTTAACTCAGACCTGTAGTTGTGTTTGCAGGGCTGGCAGAAATAAAACACCATCTTTCTAACTGAAAACAGAGCATACTCAATACGGAAATTAGAGACAAACATGGACTCCCTCCTGTACACTTCCATCTTCACAGAGTTACCTCTCAGAGTAGTGCTGCTCTTCAAACAGTAAATCCAAGTTTATATTTTCCCTAAGCAAATCACAATGAGCCGTAAGGACAATCTAGATGCAGTGTGACACCAGAAGAGGATGGAATCAAAGCATTCACAATGAAATTCACTCATGTGCAGAGGGTCTTTTCTAATTAACAGACACTCACAATCCTTAGTTTCAGGGCCAGACTGATGGAAGAGAAGGGAAGGTAACAAATATAAAAATCAATGTCTTCCTTTTCTACTTATTAGTTTTACAGGTAACACAATGTCTACTTTGGTTGGTAAGGCTGAAAGGGACAGAGAGGAGGAAACAAAATAGGGAAAGAATAGAAACCACATGATACAAAGAGAAAGAACATCAAAGTGAAAACAGATTGCACAATGATTGCACGGGAAAACAACGTGATGTTACATCATCTCAAGTGCAGCAGTATTTAGTAAAGTGAAAGCTTTCTTGTGGGTTTGCAACCAGGAAATCTTGCAAGATTTGAATTAAATTTACCCCCACTGTTTTTGAGAAGGTGATCTTTGGAGAAAGAAAATAAATTGGAGGAAACATGGGCACTCCCAATATCAGAAGACATTCCTATCACAGCAGTAGCAATAGGAAGGACAGTCCAGTGGTTAGGCCACTAAACTGAGATGTGGGACACTGAGTTAAATTCTCTGCTTTGGGCAAGTCACTTAATTTCTCTGTACCTCATTCCCTATCTATAAAATGGGGATGACACTTCCTCACCAGCAGCGGGCTGAGAATAAATACATTAAAGATTGCCTGCTGCTCAGATACTATGCTAGTGGAATTCAGATAAGTAGAATTGTACAAGTTTTTGGTTTCCTGGCAATTCTGGTTTCGGGTTGAACTGCAAACAAAGTTTGTTTGAAATTTTTGGTGAATCAAAGAGCAAAAAAATTGTTTCAGTTTGAATGAAATATTTTGTTTTGACCAAAAATGTTTCCTTTTGATTATGACCATTTAAAAAACATTTTTAAAATTAATTTTGAAACAATGTCGTTTTGAACTGAAAAACCAAAACAGTTCATTTCAAATATTTTGAAATAAAACATGATCTTCCCCCCCTCTTTTTAAATTTTCTCCCTCTCCTTCCGCGCCCCCCCCCCCCCAACACAGTTTGGCAAAGCTGACATCTAATTGTGAAACGTTTTGGTATCACCAAATCTGCATTTTTTTGCTAAAGAGTTTTGGCTGGAAAATTTTGCCCGGCTCTACATATAACAACTTACAAGATGGAAAAGATTAAGGCAAGATGTGGGTGGTGCCCACATTTAATTTTTTACTGCTATTGATTCCTTTTAATATTGTAGGGCCAAAAGAGAGACAGTTTTATTCCAATTCCTTCTTGTACATTCTCAAGAGAAATGGCTACTATGATACAACCACTGCAAAGCCACTGAAGGCAGTTAAACAGATGTCATTGAGGGCATAACTGGAAGACTTAGTTGCACACAGGTGTAATCTAGCCAGCAGAAGCTTGATTGCAGGTGACAATGAATAAGAAGGATAGCACCCAGTCTGACTGCCACATCCCCAGTTGAATTTACAGGCACGGCAGCTAAAGATTAACATATCATGAAATATTTCATACAGAATAATATGCAGAGACAATAAGGAACCACACAACCCCATCTTTACACAGTGACTTTTCAAACCAACTGCACTTTAAATGGTAATGAACATTAGTATTCTTTTAAAAAAGAAAGACCCTCTGCTTTTCCTATCTATCCTTTAGTTTCCTTCTGTAACCAAAATTCCATAATACATATTAAGTACAGCAAGAGAAAACCAGCAGCAAATTCACATTGCCCACTAGAGGCCCTCACAGGCTAGGAGAATGGGTTGACATTCTGAAGTAACCAAGGTTTCAAGTTCACTTCTTGACACAGAACTTGCTTGCTTTCCTCCATTATACACAGACACTGCTTCTATCTACAAGGTGTTTCTGAGGCCCTGTCTATCCTACGTCAGTTTCTCAAAGCTTTCCCATCATTGCTAACACTGGTTCAACTCTACTGATGTTATGAACACTGGGAGCCCTAGCATATAAAGAGGTTTGCTGGCTGCCACCACAGTTCTATGCAGCATTTCAATTACAGGATGACAGGGTGGTAAAAATGCTAGAAACCAATGAAGCTTTGTCTACATTAGGGCTGCCGTGGGGCCATTTCAGCTCAATAGTTGGTAGCGCTGTTAGGATAGCTTTTGGGGGCTGCTATGTCCTAAGAAAGCTTTTCTTTTGGGGAAAGAGGTAAAGGGTCTCCTGCAATAGCATCTATACTCCTGCAATAGCATCTTCACGTAGCTAGTTCCCCTCCACGCCCCCAGTATAGACCAGGCCTAAGGCAGGGCCAAATATAGCTACACCATCCCTGACAGGAGTTTGTCTAACCTGTTCTTAAAACCCTCCAATTACAGGGATTCTACAACCTCCATTGGAAGCCTATTCCATTGCTTATCTATCTATATAGCTAGAAAGTTTCTCCTAATAACTAACCTAAATCTACTTTGCTGCAAATTAACCCCATTATTTTCTTGTCCTACCTTCTAACAGTTGATCGCTATCCTCTTGATAACAGCCACTAACTTATTTGAAGACTCCTTGTCTGAGGCTTACCCAGCCAGCAGCTCTCATTGTCACTCTGTGGAAGTCCTGCAGGTGGCAGCATCCTACGTTAGGAAGGTATCAGCAAAAAGAATGAGGAATACTTGTGGCACCTTAGGGTACGTCTACACTACGGGATTATTCCGAATTTACAGAAACCGGTTTAGTAAAACAGATTGTATAAAATCGAGTGCATGCGGCCACACTAAGCACATTAATTCGGTGGTGTGCGTCCACAGTCCGAGGCTAGCGTCGATTTCTGGAGCGTTGCACTGTGGGTAGCTATTCCGTAGCTATCCCATAGTTCCCGCAGCCTCCCCCGCCCCTTGGAATTCTGAGTTGAGTTCCCAGTGGCTGATGGGGAAAAAATCATTGCCGCGGGTGGTTCTGGGTACAGCCTCACCCCTCCCTCCCTGAAAGCAGCAGACAACCGTTTTGCGCCTTTTTTCCTGGGTGAACTGTGCAGACGCCATAACACAGCAAGCATGGACCCTGCTCAGCTCAATACTGCAATCGTGGATGTTTTAAACACCTCGCGTACTCTCGTGCAGTATATGGTGAACCAGGACCTTCAAACCGAGGCGAGGAGGAGGCGGATACGTTAGCGCGGCGATGACAATGATGAGGACGTGGACACAGAATTCTCTCAAACCGCGGGCCCCTGCGCTTTGGAGATCCTGATGGTAATGGGGCAGATTCTATCCATTGAACGCCGATTTTGGGCCCAGGAAACAAGCAGACTGGTGGGACCGCATTGTGTAGCAGGTTTGGGACAATTCCCAGTGACTGCGAAACTTTCGCATGCGTAAGGGCACTTTCATGGAACTTTGTGACTTGCTTGCCCCTGCCCTGAAACGCCATAATACCAAGATGAGAGCAGCCCTCACAGTAGAGAAGCGAGTGGCGATAGCCCTGTGGAAGCTTGCAACGCCAGACAGCTACCGGTCAGTCGGGAATCAATTTGGAGTTGGAAAATCTACTGTGGGGGCTGCTGTGATGCAAGTAGCCAAAGCAATCACTAAGCTGCTGCTATGAAAGGTTGTGACTCTGGGAAATGTGCAGGCCATAGTGGATGGCTTTGCTGCACTGGGATTCCCTAACTGTGGGGGGTGCGATAGATGGAACCCATATCCCTATCTTGGCACCGGAGCACCAGGGCACCCAGTACGTAAACCGGAATGGGTACTTTTCAATGATGCTGCAAGCACTGGTGGATCACAAGGGACGTTTCACCAACATCCACGTGGGATGGCCAGGGAGGGTTCATGACGCTCGCGTATTCAGAAGCACTACTCTGTTTAAATGGCTGCAGCAAGGGAATTACTTCCCAGACCAGAAAATAACAGTTGGGGATGTTGAAATGCCTGTCGTTATCCTGGGGGACCCAGCCTACCCCTTGATGCCATGGCTCATGAAGCCATACACAGGCAGCCTGGACAGTGGTCAGGATCTGTTCAACTACAGGCTGAGCAAGTGCAGAATGGTGGTAGAATGTGCATTTGGCCGTTTAAAGGCGCGCTGGTGCACATTACTGACTCGCTCAGACCTCAGCCAAACCAATGTCCCCTTTGTTATTGCTGCTTGCTGTGTGCTCCACAATCTCTGTGAGAGTAAGGGGGAGACCTTTATGGCGGGGTGGGAGGCTGAGGCAAATCACCTGGCCGCTGATTACGCGCAGCCAGACACCAGGAAGATTAGAAGAGCACACCAGGAAGCGGTGCACATCAGAGAAGCTTTGAAAACGAGCTTCATCACTGGCCAGAGTAGGGTGTGACTGCTGTGTTTGTTTCCCCTTGATGAACCCCCACCCCCCTTGATTGACTCATTCCCTGTAAGCAACCCACCCTCCCACTTCGAGTACAGCTTACTTATGCAAATAAAGTCACTCTCGTTTAAAAATCATGTATTCTTTATTAATTCATTATAAAAAGAGAGAGAGAAGTAAGGGTGTGGTTTGGGAGGAGGATAGGAGGGATGGAGAAGGCCACTTAAAAAATTTCACAGTAATGACAGCCTTCTGGTTGGGCTGTCCACGGGGGTGGAGTGGGCGGGTGCACGGAGCCTCCCCCCACGCGTTCTTACACGTCTGGGTGAGGAGGATGTGGAACATGGTGAAGGTTGAGGGTGGTTATACAGGGGCTGCAGCGGCACTCTGTGATTCTGCTGCCGTTCCTGAAGCTCCACCAGACGCCGGAGCATGTCAGTTTGATCACGCAGCAGCCCCAGAGTTGCATCCCGCCACCACTGATTTTCCTGCCGGTCTTCCTGCCGCCACCTCTCATCTCGGGTGTCCCTCCTGTCCTCACGTTCACTGGCATCTTTCCTGTAATTTGATACCACGTCCTTCCACTCATTCAGATGAGCTCTTTCCTTGCGTGTAACTTCCATAATATCCGAGAACATTTCATCTCGCGTATTCTTTTTCCTCCACCTTATCTGGGCTAGCCTTTGGGATGGAGCAGAGAGGCTTGAAAAATTTGCAGCTGCATGAGGGAGAGAAGTATTTAAAAAGATACATTTTACAGAACAATGGTTATACTCTTTCACAGTGAACAGCACTATTCACCTTACATAGCACATGTGATTTCCCTACAAGGTCACATTTTTCATCTTAATACTGAGTGCCTGCAGCTCTGGGGTTACAGATCTCACAGACACAGGTCCGGGCATCAGAATTCAGCTTGCATGCGGCCATGGTAAGCCACTGTCTTTTGGCTTCTGCAGTGATTTACCCCTCCCCACAATGCATGGCTAATACCATGCTAGCTCCCTGCTAATCAACACCCTTCCCCCCCACCCCCACTGCGTGGCTGGTAGCTTGGGGAAGATCCCCGCTGACCAAACACGAAAAAGATCATCGGCATTTCACTCCTCCCCTCCCCCCGCTTGGCTACGTGCAGGAAAGGATTTTTTTTAAGCTGCTGCAGTCCACGAACCCAGTAGGAAAATGGCCATCCCCCTTACTTAAATTCCTGATTTTCAACCAGGTTACCCTGAATGATATCACTTTGCTGAGGATAACACAGCGAGATAAAGAACGGATGCTTCTTGAATGCCAGCAATCACCGGCATTCAATCACAGCATATGCAGCTATGCTTTTCTAAGTAACTATACTGTCTGCGAATGCATCCCAAGTCCTCAGGGCAAATCAATCATTAAAAAACGCTTGCTTAAAAAACAATGTTTGATATTTGCAAAGGTACACTCACCAGAGGTCCCTTCCATGGCTTCATTGTCTGGGGTAGTGGCTTGGGAGGGTAATTCCGTCAGGGTGAGAAAAAGCTCCTGGCTGTTGGGGCTCACGGAGTTCTGTGTGCTGTCTGCTAGCTCGTCCTCCTCTTCTTCATCGTCATCTTCCCCGTCCACATAATCCTCAGCCATGGCAGAGATTACAACCCCCACCTCGGAATCCACGGACAGGGGTGGGGTACTTGTGGCGCAGCCCCCTAAAATTGCATGCAGCTCAGCGTAGAAGCGGCATGTTTTTGGCCCTGCCCCGGACCTTCTGTTTGCTTCTTTGGTTTTCTGGTAGGCTTGTCTGAGCTCCTTAACTTTCACTCTGCACTTCAGTGAGTCCCTGCTGTGGCCTTTATCCGTCATAGCCTTAGAAATTCTTTCAAATACTTTTTCATTTCGTCTTTTGGAACGCAGTTCTGTTAGCACTGTATCCTCTCCCCATATAGCGATCAGATCCAGTACCTCCCGTGCAGTCCATGCTGGGGCTCTTTTTCGATTCTCAGGAGACTGCATTGTTACCTGTGCAGATGAGCTGTGCGTGGTCACCTGTGCTGATGAGCTCTCCATGCTGGGGAAGCAGGAAATGAATTTCAAAAGTTCGCGGGGCTTTTCCTGTCTACCTGGCCAGTGCATCAGAGTTCAGAATGCTGTCCAGAGCGGTCAGTGGTGCACTGTGGGATACCGCCCAGAGGCCAATACTGTCGATTTGCGGCCACACTAACCCTATTCCGATATGTTAATCCCGATATTAGCGCTACTCCTCTCGTCGGGGAGGAGTACAGAAACCGATTTAAAGAGCCATTAAAATCGATATAAGGGGCCTCTTAGTGTGGACGGTGTGGCGTTAAATTGGTTTAATGCTCCTAAAACCGGTTTAAATGCGTAGTGTAGACCAGGCCTTAGAGACTAACAAATTTATCTGGGCATAAGCTTTCATGGGCTAAATGAAAGCTTATGCCCAAATAAATGTGTTAGTCTCTAAGGTGCCGCAAGTACTCCTCGTTCTTTTTCCAGGTCAGGAAGAGACACTGCACCTGCATGCTCTCAGGGTCTTTAACAAATGAGCCTGAGATGCTTACCTGCCAAAAGACACATGTCAAAGTTAAAAAATACAGACAGTTGGGCAGGCTGCTTGTAGAGCAGGGATTTTAATATATTATATAAAAATAATCCATTTAAACTGGTGGTGTCCTTTTAGAGGAGAGGGAAAAAGTTACATTCCTGTGTGAAAATCTTACCTTCTATTGTCACAGACCCCCTACAATTACTGAAACTGGAAGAGATTAGAGGAAAAAACACTGTTATCTGCTATTTTCAATGTTTACTTTCTGCATTTGCGAGCATTTTGTAGATAGTTAGTTTCACCATTTCCTCTGCGTAGACAATTGACTCCAAATCCTGTATGCATTCTGCATGGACAGATCCTGGATCTCCACTCTAGTGGGGCTCCTGTACAAGACAGTTTGCATGTATTTGCCCTTATTTATGTCCCCTGTCCACTAGATTTTCCCACAAGACAGCAAGGGAGAAAGACACTTTCTTACAGAACAGAAAAAATTGGTTGTTTCCCCCGGATTCTGGCTTGCAGAAGGGAAGCCAAAAGCAGAGTCTTCCTTTTCCAACGGAGGTAAAGGAAAATAAGAGGCAGAAGGCTCTGCTTCTTTGGAGAGCAGGGGAAAATCAGCAGGGGAACAGATCTTCCTGTAGAAGGAAGCAGAGAGGGGAATCCCAGTTGGACATTTTTTCTTGTCCCATCAGGTGCCCAGGGTGCTCCGCCTATTGGTGGTAAAGGTTCAGAGATCCATGAACTCTGCTGTCAAGTACTGCTATCAAGTACTCCTGCTTCATAGCCTCTCACCAGATAAATTCTCATTGCACCAGTTAATAAAGCAGAAGCTGAGCTCCTCTAAGCCTAGGAAAGGGAAAAGGAACTTTCCCTCTGCCTTTAACAGAGGCGGAGCAGCAATACTCCTACTTTCCCCCCTTAATTAACCTCTGTTCAGTATCTCTACCTTGCAAGGTGATGACAAGTCACAAGCCACTGTGAGGTCACTGGCTCAGCATTTCTAGCTTGCTGGATTCACGTCAAGGGAGAGGCCAGCTTGTGTGCTCATTCCATCAGCAACTGTGGCTTGCTGGGAGGATACCAAAGCACAAGCTGTTGTGATGTTAATGGCTCATCTCATCTAACTTGCTAAACTGAAGCCAAGGGACAGCCACTGTGAGGTCACTGAAGCATCAGCAAGCTAGAGGTGATGTCAAGGTACAGGCCTTTGTGATGCTGCTGATTCATCAAAGTTCTAGCTTGCAGATCCTGTGTGAAGGACCAGAGTTGAGAGCTCCCCGACTCAGCCCCCTCCAGTTTACTGGGCCTCGTGGGGTTTGTTACCTCCCTAGGAACTCAGAAGCCCTGGGGTTCAAGGCTCAAGTTCTATGCTGGGAAGCAAAGGTTAATGAGCAAGGACCGGAAATAGCTGGAACTCACTAGCCCCCCAGGAAGCCAGCCTGGAGCACACAAGATAACAAGGAAGAGCTGATCAACTGCCTGGTAAGCTAACAACTCTAAGGAAGATTGCCTGCAGAGGGGCTCTTTCTGGAACAAAGGTGACTTTTGTTTATTTTAAGTCATAAGGAAAAGAGTACGTACTTTTGTTTCTCCAGTCCTGTGGAGAGTGTATAAGAGAAATCTGCTTTGAACCCTAGAGAAAAATGAAGACTATGAAACTATGAAATGAGAGGATTTGTGCACTTTTCTTTCTCTGATTCTGGAAAAGGAAGCTTAGACTTGTTGATTTAAAATATATAAATTCTAAAGAGAAAATCCTTTTTGTTTAATTTTCCCCTCTGGCTTGCTGGGGTTCTTGTTTTGGTTGAAGTATTTTTCAGAATGAGATGGTTTGATTTTTCATGCTGAAATTACTTTCTTTTGAAATTTTTTATTTTGTATTATATAAGATCACACAAAATAAAAAAGTTGAAATGTTTCCATTGAACCCAAACTATTTTTATTTTTTTTTAGTTTTCCTTAGAAGAATTTCAAAATCTTCAGTTTTCATTCTAAATTTGAACTGAAGCCAAAAGTTTGAAATCTTTTGTGAAATAGAACTTCTGTCCTCCCACCGCATTAAAGGGATGGGGAGGGCTAATTATGCCAGGCTTAGAAACTAATAAAAACTGTTACCATCAAATGGCTGATTGGTGGCCTATATGAGTTTAGTTGGGGGTTTCAGTTCAGCTCCTGTAAAAGGGATTTAGGGGATTGAGATGAGATATGAAGCCTTCCATTGCTACCAGATCAATTCCAACAAAACAGAAGGCATGAATACTTGAACATATACCTTCCTAGCTTGACTACAGTAAACAGTACTTTAACTTCTATTCAAAATGTTGTGTTCAGTTATAACCATGCACAGTCATAATCTATCCTTAAGAGTTTTGATTAAAAATTCTGGAGCTGCCCATTTTAGAAAGACAGTAACAAGCACTGTAAGGAACTTCAGCTGAATATCTAGCTAAAGATATACCACACAGACATATGCACACACCTATTATACATTACACTGAATAAATTATTGTTCGTGTTATCCATCTTGTATACCCTATCACCAAAGGAGATACAGTCCAACTGTGCGATGAAATCATAATGAGAATCCCAAGACAGAGAGTACTAGAGCAATGGTTTTCAAATTTTGTTCCTGGCGACGCAGTTGAAGAAAATTGTTGATGCCCACTACCCAATGGAGCTAGGGATGAGGGGTCAGGGATGTGGGACGGGGCTCTGGGCTGGGGTAGGGAGTTGGGGTGCAGGAGAGGGTCTGGGCTGGGGGTGCAGGCTCTGAGTGGAGTTGGGGATGAGGAGTTTGGGATACAGAAGGGGGGTCCAGGTTTGAGAGGGGCCTCAGGGCTGGGGCAGGTGATTGGGGTGTGGGGTTGGGGCACGGCGTTACCTCCAGAGTCTCCAGGTCAGCGGCGCAGCTGGGGTGCAGAGGCAGGCTTCTCACCTGTCCTGGCACCATGGACTGCGCTGCACCCTGGAAGTGGGTGGCAGCAGGTCCGGCTCCTAGGTGGAGGCACGCAAACGGCTCCACACAGCTCTCACTCGCAGGCACTGCCCCTCCCCACCAGCTCCCATTGCCCGTTCCCAGCCAATGGGAGTGCGGAGTTGGTGATTGGGGTAGGGGCAGCACACAGAGCACCATGGCCACCCCGTCTAGGAGCTGGACCTGCTGCTAGCCATTTCCGGGGCACAGTGTGGTGTCCGAACAGGTAGGAACTAGCCTGCCTTAGCTGGGCAGCACCACCGACAGGACTTTTAACAGTCCGGTCAGCGGTGCTGACCAGAGCTGCCGCGACTCGGCGCCTTACATTCCACGATGCAGTTGTGGGTCGCGACCCATAATTTGAAAACTACTGTACTAGAGAAGGCTTGAAATAATGTGTGACTATTTTGTTCACCATATCAGTATGTTTCTGTAATCTTAGCTTATTTTAGGTATGTTTGGGTCTGAAATGAGTGATGTCCTTTATAACCAGAGGTAATTAAGAATTCAAGCATTCAATTGATTAAGGTATGATGGTTTCCCATGACACATTGCACAGCAGGTGTGAAGAGGGAGTGTGGTGCTGGATTTGTGCGCAGTGATTTAACACATTTCTAACCTAGTCTCTCTCATCACCTGATCTAGCTCACATGGGAATAACCTTCTGAAAATGCTACAGCATGTCTGCTCAGCCACAGAGACTGCCACAGACACCCCAGACCTGTCCTTCACTCCTGTCAGCAGGTTCAAGGTCTCAGTCCTTATCTTTAAGATGCTCCATGGCCTTGGACCAACAATGTACCTAAAAAATCAACTAAAGCTCTGGGATAAAGACCATGATCAACATCTTTGCTCCTGTGGCACAATGGAATATTCCACCACAAGGTAAAACTCACGTGCAGGACAGAGCTTTCTCAGGGGCTGGCTCAAGACTGTGGAATGAACTCCCCCAGGGACTAAGGACCATCATTAACTCTACCACCTTCCACTCCAAACACCAGGTACACTTCCTTTGACTTGCCTTCTCTAAGAAACATAGTAACGTGTGTGTGTATTATAAAATATCAAAAAACAAAACACCTGACACACTTCTCCCCCTGGGGAGAGGATGAGAGAACACACACAAGACAGATGTTAGCCACATTGCTTAATGCACAACTGGAAGATGCTTAGATACTACAGTGATGAACATGGTGTAAGAACCTACATAGAATAGGTTGAGAACTCTCTCCCGCTGCTCCCACATCATCATACATCTGTTTGTCTCCCTTCCACCTAGGTTTGTGTTCATCTTGGAGTGTATAACTTACTGAAAGGCCCCATGAGAGGTCACTAAATCACTTCTATGTTCCTGCCTTGGATGCGTTCTTTGTCTCTTCAGAGAAGATGCTCCATCTCATTTCATCTCCACTCATTAAAACAGTCACATGAACACTCCTCACAGGGTTCCTCAGAGCACTCAGCAGTGATGGAGTTTCAAACACCTCCAATTATTTAATCTATAATTTGGGGGTTTTTTTGTTTTTGTTTTTTTGCAAATGGTAATTCTAGTGTAGATTGCCTCTTGTCCCTCTCTTTTGCTTCAGATGTGATTTTTCTCCCACTGCAAATAGGGCATGTGGGGATTATTGAACAGAAATATATCCATATTTTGTCTACATCATTTTGTATTGTTTATTTTTTTTAGCTATTCCTTGATCCTACAAGAGGCACCAGAACTAGAAAAAACATCTGTACTGTATGCATGTGTATTTTTTTAAATGAAGGCTATTAAAAGAGTGGCTACTACAAACCAAATATTCTGAATCAGACTTTCAGATGTAGACACCTTAATAAGATTGCCAGATCTACATAAGGAGATGTAAAAACTGGCATTGACGTGCCTATCAGTTCAAGCCTTTAAGAAGGAATCTAGGTGTGCTAGTAGGTACACCAGTGATTCTGCTACACAAGAACCATAGGTAGCTGTTTTTCAGAGTTCGGCATGAACCCCATGTTTGCTATCTTGATCAGTTGTTCCACTAACTTTAAAGGTGATCTCCAAAGTGTGCATATATATTTATATATAAATAAAATAAAAATCATTAGGCTACTTCCTTTTTTCCTCCCCATCTTCTCTAGAAAGGCTTTTGTCCAAGAAGCTTTTTCTACTGATTGTTTTAAAATTACAAATTCATGTCTATTCTGGACAAGACTTTAGTGACTAGAGAACTAGTGAAATTGTAACAGCGCAAAGGACTGGGCCCTGATTCAGGAAAGCATTTAAGCACATGCAGAAATCCCACTGAAGTCAATAGGATTTAAGCATATGAGCTGGACTTAACTGGAACAATTGATAAGGGAAGGGATTTTTACTCAGGCTTTTACAACACTTATTTAACTCCAATGCCGCATGCAGATTCCAGGGAAAAGAGGTCTGTTAAAGATCCAGAACTCCTACACCTTGAATTAAGTTTTAGAGCCCACAACATATATTTTTAGACCTCCACAATACCACCCAAAAAATTCTGCAAAACCAGCAAAGAAAACAGATGATTTTTGAGTTGTTTCTGCTTTAAACCTAAACCAACACTAAAATAAAATTTCCAGATATTCTTTATACATCATAAAAAAGGCAAAACTGGCAAAACCCAATTTAAAAAAAATCTTTTGCATATCATCTTTAAAAAGAGTAGAATGAGTTGTAATGATCAGAGGTGCAGTTTTGGTCAGGACATTAGTGTGAACAGCACAAGTCTTGTAATAAGTGCCATGGATTTTTTAATTGCCACAGTGGAAAGGATCTTGGTTTTACATCTGAGATGGCACCTTCCTGAGCACAATATAATTTAGCAACCTAGAACCAGATTACAAGGAAAATGTGTCTCTTGTTTCAATGCTGCTTCCTGTAGTATCTAGGATGAAGACCTCCAAAGAAAACCAAGTATGAACGTGCTCAATTTATAGCTGATTGGATCACAGCAAGGAGGTGATATGCTTAGCCTCAGTGGCATAGCGATATTTCATCAGCTGCCTACAACTCAATCATGTAGTCTGTGCACGGAAAACAACTCTTAGCTCAAATGCAAAAACACTCCAACAGTTAGAATTCACATTGGGGGTATTAGGCTCTCTGGGATGTCTATACAGAAAAAGCTGTGCATCGACTAGCCTCTCGCAGCTAGCTTGAATCCAGCTAGCATGGGTAACAGCAGCAGTGAAGATAGAGCAGCATGAGCTTCAGGGCAGACAAGAAGCAGAATACATACCCAGGATTCTTGCTGGGCTTGTACTACCTGCTCTGAAGACTGTGCTGTGCTGTCTTCACTGCTATTATTCCCTATGCTAATGGATTCAAGCTAGCTTGGGGACTCCAGCCCATGCACAGCATTTGCTGTACAGACATACCCTCAAAAGTGTGCAAAGAAAAAGTTACAATTATTTCCTCAAATGCATCTGAAACACCTACTGCTACTTAATCTGGTTTTCAGTTTTTGGGGCTCTCCTGGTGCTTCATTTGCATAATGTGCTTCATTCGCCATTGGAAAAAAAAAAGCTGCATCACATCTTATTCAAATGCAAGCAGAGACACGGGTGAGGGTGGGGCTGCAAAAATTCATGGCCTGCAGGTTAACTGTAAAATATGGATGCCCCTTATGGCTTAGAGCTATGCTTTACTTACACGGTGCAATTTGTAAGAATACAAGTTGCTCCAGTTTGTAAAGCAACAGGAGCTGTTCTCCCAACACATTATCAAATTTCATCTTCAGTCATTCAAGCTAAAGAGGAAACATAAAAAGTAACATCTTCTCCAGTTATCATATGTAGTCTAGATTAATAGATTTTAAGCCCAGAAGAGACCATTCGATCCTCTAGACTGACCAGCTGCATAGCACAGGCCATAGAATTTCACCCACTACTCCCGTATTGAGCCCAATAATTTGTGTGACTCAGTCATCTATTCCAGAAAACATCGAGTCTTTTTGAAGACATAAAGGGATAAGACTCCACCACTTCCCTTGATAGTTTATTACAATGGTTAAATCACCTCGGTGTTAAAACTGTGTGACTAATTTCTAACTGGAATTTGTCTAGCTTGAGTTTACAGCCATTGGTTCTTGTTATGCTTCTCTATGCCCTTTAGTACCCAGTATTTTCACTCCCTGAAGGTTCTAACACAGTGATTTTCAACCTCTTTTCATTTGCGGACCCCTAACATTTTTCAAAAGGAGGCGTGGAACCCTTTTGAAACCTCAGACACAGTCCACAGATCCCCAGGTTGAAAACCACTGTATTAACACACTGTGATAAGTCACCTATTGATCTCTTTGATAAACCACCAGAGGACGATCTGAGCAACATAGCATTTAAATGAGACTGGACCGTAGTGGGGAGTTGTTGACAGAATGGCTGCCAGCAATACATATTGCAGGAGTACAGGTTATCCTGTCCATCCCATAGACAAGGTAGGGTTCTTTCCTACACTATATTCTCCAATCTGTGATGCAATTTAGCTTTAAATGACTCAATGGATGGTGCTTCTGCCGCTTCTAGTGTGTCACAGTTTACTGTACAGGCGAAGGTATAACTGGAAATTAAAAGATATTAAAGGTCAGTATATGCAGCCAACTTCATTTAAAAGGCCTGTATTGTCAGTGAGGCACACTTCCCCCAACACAGCATTAGTATCTCAAATACTAAACCTCCTTTTGTACTGGCATTTTATAGCACCTCATCAGTCCGGGCAGTGTCCATTCTTCACACACTTAAAAGGAGACTCAAAGGTTACCAGCATACCAAAAGACAATTAGGTCTTCAGTGCTGGAGACTGTTGCAGATACTTCCAACTCCAGTGCAGGTGGCCTTACCAGGAATGCCCTTCTATACAAATGGTGGCTCAACAGAAAAATGGCTGCTGCCATTGTCCTGTCCAAGGTACCAGTGAAATGATTAAAGAGCAGCTGGAGGATCCTTGTAGCAATTTTAGCCTCTGGCACTAGAATGTTACCGCTCAGACTGGTAACTAGAGATAAGGTTGAAAGGCACATGATAGAATTCTGGTTACTTGTGGCTTGCTGAATGGCAATGCCAAGTCAGGATAGGACAGCTCATGCTCTGCAGGGAGGCTGGCCAAGAAAGAGGGCGTCGCAGATAAGAACTGCATGCGTATATGTGGGGGAAAGTTTGAGGCATGGTCATGTAACACATCCAACAGGCTAACCATGAATGGCACAGCCATCACCTCCTGTAAACAAAGCTCAGTCACCCAGAGCAATGTCACCTAACAATATGAGGTAAATCCTGCCTCATGGGTACTGCTCTCAATAGGGAACAACGCCATCCCAAGGCAAGCTCGGGAAGTGACTGGACTTCAGAGAGGCACAATCCCACACCAAGCTCTCTGGGATGCAGGGAGAGTGGAACAGGGCTCCCCGTGGCTTCTTGGTCACTCTGTGAGCTGGTGATAGAGAGGGCCCAGAGGAGGAGATGTGCAGCTGCAGCACCTGGAGTGCATGTAGAGAACAGTCCTCATGCAGGAGAGGAAGATGGCTTGTTGAACCCTTCTCTGCATAATCAAGACCAATGTCAAGCTGCCCCTACTATAGGCAGCAAACAGGGTGATTAAGAGATTACAGCCTACTGTCTCCTCAAACACTCAACTCCTATTCCTTTAATGATTTGCTTTTGTGGGGGCAGAGGCATCACCCCCAAATGAGTTATTTTGCTGCCAGTGGGAACAACCACTACTTATGGGGCCAACATGAGCTTGAAACTCTTAGGCTTCCTTTCAGGAGTGAAAACAAAGGAGAAAAATAATTTCATGGTAATTATGAGATGCTCTGTATGCAGAACTGCAGGCAGCCAAATAACCAGTGCATTGTTTCCTCAAAATACTTTCTCCTTGCTGTAGAAACTAGCCCCAAAATGTGACAGAATTACAGAGGGTGCTGGCTCTGGCTCAACCCAGTCAGTCTTTCACCTACTGCCTATAATATGGTTATATTCCCTTTAGAACTTGCTTGTAAATAAAAAGTACCACACTGTAAATCACCCAACTCTGACCTCACCAAAACACACACAAGCTAAATTAATTAGAGCAAGCTCTCCTTCACCCATCACAATTACCTGAGAACAAAAACACAAAGAAACCCCACAGCCAAAGTCTGCATTCTTTGGCTCATCAGAAGGATGCATTGTGAAGGCTGATTAACATGCATATAACATACACACAATCAAAGCTAAAATAAACTTTTAAACCCAGGCTGTCTCTTTTCAGGAAGGGAAGGAGGAGAGTGAAGGGGGAGGGTGTTGCGTTTGCCAAGCTTAAAATTCAAGATGCGACTCTGCAGTGAATGGAAACAAAGTTTGCCTGTAGCTGTCTTAAAAGAAACAAAACCAAAGAGAAACCACAAAACCTCCAAAAGGATTTTTTTTTAAATTTCCAAAACGTGCCTTAGAAACCCTAAAATGAGTCTCAGGCATTTTCAAATGAATTTAAAATGAGTAAGAAGGGTGCTAGGGAAATGGCTAAATGCCTCACCAACTTCAGAGACCATAATCTGTGGAACAAAAAAAGTGTTTCTCAATCGCTCTTTTTTTTTTTGTAATTAAAAAAAACCACTAAACTTTTTTTTTGGCTGAAATTGTAAAGGACAAACATATAATCAGAAAAAAGCCCCCCCCACCAACCACAAGAACACAAGCACCTGTTAAAATACATAAACGTTCAAGTAACATTAAGGTTACAAATGTAATTGCTCAAAAGTCAAGAAATGCAAATGATAGACTTGAAAGCACAATTTTAACTCTGCTCCCTCAAAAGACTGCACCATGAATTATAGGCTTCAATACTACAACACTTATGCATATTTTTAACTTTGAGCATGACGGTCCCACTGACAGCATGCACTATATTTGTTTTCATTCCTGGACACTTAAACTAATGTCTCATCACAATAGTCCAGTACATTGTTACTGATGTCATGTCAGGTTCTACAGCCCTTAGTAACTCAAATAATTCTCATGCAAGTGATCCCCGCTGAAGTGAACTGGATTACTCTGGGGAGCTTGTATTACATGAAGACTGGGTCTCCTATGTGCTCCCATAATACAAATAATAATGATCAGGTCATTGCAAGCCTGGTTCCCCATGATCTCTTCCCCAGCATGTTGCCATTTGCACTCATGCAAAATGATGTGGTGGTGTTGTGCATTCACAATTATTCAAGGGAGTTGTATTATAAGAATATACTGTATTTTATGATTTCTTGTTTTACTACATCTTACTTTGCAGTGCAAAGGATTTATTTTTCATAAAACAACTTTATAAAGAGATTTAAAATTGAAAAGTTTCAGAGCACTGGAAGTACTTTCTTAAAGGTACTGTGAACCTAACTTCACTACTATAAGAATGTGTACTGAATTTACTTGTACCCACTTAGGTCCAAATCCTGCAAAGACTTACACATCTGTTTAACTTTACCTACTGTGAGCAATAGGATTGACGTCAATGGATCTACTTGTGTGTAGAGCTAAGCACGGACGTTAGGATTTGCATGATTTGGGCCTAAGGTTGCCTGATCTTCCTTAACACTCTATTTACTGACTTTTGAATATATACATTCTTAATGTTAATTTCCCTGTGGAAACCATAAAAAATCTAGAGTTATTAATTTTAATATACAAGGCTCTCTTTCGCAGAGTGCAGAAGAAAGGACCTTCCTCTTTCCTACAGAGCTAAAAGTTTTCAATACATGCTCTGTGTTCGCATTGAAATACTCTTTAAAATAAAGCTTTGCTATACTGCAAACTTTTCTATGCAGATACTAGCTATAATGCTACTTAGTACTGTAGCTCCCTACATTAGCAAAAATTATTTACAGCATGCTAGGAGCTTTGCAAACGTGCAAGAGAACAGGTCCCTGCTCCAAACAGCTTGGTCTAAGGGACTGATCCTGCAAACACTTATGCACATGAGTAACTTTACAAATGCAAGTAAATCCACTGAAGTCAGTTGGACTATTGATGAGAAAGGCTAAGATTTTGTCAGGGTTATTTTTAGTAAAAGTCACAGACAGGTCACGGGCAATAAACAAACATTCACAGAAGCTGTGACCTGTCCGTGACTTTTACTGCTGCTGCTCCATGATTTCTTCTGCCACCCTGATGGCTGGGAGCTGTGGTGTTCCCCCTCTGCCCAGGGCAGCTGGAAGCTGCAGGGTGGGGACCATCCGCCAACGGTGGCTGACAGCTGCAGAGTTACCATATTTCCCAAAGAGAAAACAGGACACCCCCACAGCCACTCGCCCAAGGCGTCCTTCCTCCCCGTGTGAGGCTGTCGACCATCCTCAGAACCCTGAGGAGGGCCCCCTCAGGAGTCTGTTACCTCTTGCTGGAACCTTGCAGGGGGGCCCATGTCCCCGCAACCCTGCCAGGGCCCCGCTGGCTGCCAGCTGGAGTCCCTGCACTTGCTGGGGCCAAAGCAGAGAATGTGACGGAGATCTCTGGAAGTCACAGATGATGTGACTTCCATGACCTCTGTGACATAAACGTAGCCTTAACTTATATAAGTAAGTTACTCATATGTGTTAGCATTTGCAAGATTGGGCTGTAAGTGGGGGCTGTTCACTTGGCCCACAGCACCCAATCTCTTAAACACATGTGATATTTCTTTCATTAGTTCTTCAAGATGCACGGAATGGCCGTAAGTGGCCACTGAGTTTGGGTGCTGAACCTGACACAGCTTGCCTCCGATTGTCAGAAATGCTGAGCATTGGCAGCTACAACTGATAGATTGCTGGTGCTTAGCAATTCCAAAGCTCAAGCACAGGGTGCGTCAGATTCAGCATCCAAGTCCAGTGGCCGCTTTTGAAGCATTTGGCCTAGATGTCCATAATGCCTATGAATACCCCTTTGTAGGATGTGAAAGAAAATATGTTTTTTTTACAGCTGGGTTCTGGAGTCCTGGTGTATAACTAGAGTTCTTAAGTGCTACTGCAATACAAATCATAAATAATAATGAAGCCATATATAGAACAAGATAAAATTATTATTTTTACTATGGTAGTGTCTAGGAGCCCTGTGTGTGGACTACTAGCAACTGCACAAACACAGAACAAAGATGGTCTCTGACCTGTAGATCCTACAACGTACATTGCATAATATCTTGCATATGTAATGTATCCGAGCATGTTGTAAATAAAGAAATACATGTAAGGGACACAAGTGGGAAAGAGGGCACCGGAATGACAGTATGTGAAAACTGTGGCCTGATTCACCACTGCCTTGCACTTCTTTGTGTTTTTGTTTACCCCTCTGTCAAATGGGTGTAAAATGCTGCTGCTGTGATTTGGCAGCATTGCGCACCCACTTTACACAGATGTGACTGAAGACATAAGCTGTGAGGCAGTGGCAAATCAGGAACCTAAGTCAACTTTAGAATTTGCCTCCCTAAGATTTTCAGGCTAGTGTGTAAGGGTAAAGAAAGATACATTTCAATATCTGGCTCCTTCACAATTCTCCTTAACCCCCCTCCCATCTTCCTTCCCCCCTCAAAAAAACTTCACAGCAAATGTTTATAGAAGTATATCCCACAGACATCATGCTCCAGGGAGCACATCCAAAATCTACTATAAAACAATCTTGAGTACCTTTCTACAGCAAATAAAAGGCCTGCCCAAAACGATAGAACCCAGTATTGAATTCCGTCACTCCAACTCTGGCAAACAGCTGGGAAACAAGATACACGCTGTGCCATGCTAGGAAGGTCAACAACAAGAGTGAGTTTGGACCAGTGAGGAAAGCAATGTGCATAGTTTTACATGGACGGTGTTCAGATACTACAATGATGGATAGCAGAACAACCCCTAAAACAGGTGAGCACAGGGCTGCCCAGAGGATTCAGGGGGCCTGGGGCAAAGCAATTTCGGGGGCCCCTTCCATAAAAAAAGTTGCAATACGTAGAATTCTATATTCCCATGGGGGCCCCTGTGGGGCCTGGGGCCTGAGGCAAATTGCCCCACTTGTCCCCCCCCTCCCCCCGGGCGGCCCTGGGTGAGCACTGTCCCAATAAAATCATCTCCCATGTGCCTAAATCTAGGGACCATTAATTCAAGCATCCCAACTCAGTTGCTTGATGGCATATGGAGAAAGCTCTATGAGACAGCTAAGAACCAGACAGACAGCATCTAAGCAATTCCCATAGAAGTCAATGTAAAAAGCTCCTATAAATTTCAGTGGGCTTTCTATCGTGCTTAGAAGGCCTTACGCTCAAAGTCAGCACCTGAATTGCCACTGGAAACCATTGCAGTTGTCAAACAGGTGCAACATGTTCCCTGCATCTAACACTGGGAAACAGGCAGCAGAATTTTGCGCCAGCTCTCACTTGTTCTGAGTGGTCTTTAAGCGTAGTCCCATCTAGATCACATTGCAGTAATCCAATCTGGAAGGTAAAGGCAAGGATTAACACAGCCAGGTGCAGATCTGAAAAAAGTCTGGAGTAGTTAGCCTCATATACATGTTAAAACTACATTGCCACCTTTAGTTCTATAAGCAAATGAGGTACCAACAGGACCCCCAAATTGTGAATCTCTTGGACAACGGGGCACATTCCAGTAATGGGAACAGAAACATCACTGATCTACCTTTTGGATTCTCCTCCCAAAGAACTAGCATCCTCTATGTTTTCTGAACTAAATAGGGATCATACTGCTAGTGTTTCTAATCATTCACAGGTAAATGATGGAAGACCTAATCTCAAACATTGCTTTTTTAACGTGGACCTTAATGTGGGCCCTTTCCACGCAGGTCAGCCAAAGATATAAACTGGTTTTGTTGCAATTGCATTGAATAAGGTTTCCATAGCCTGTGAGATGGAAGTGTAGTGCTCACATCTCTATCAAGCAAAACATTCTGGTGACATCACAAAGAGGTAAGCGGACACTATACATGATTATTGTGAAATGGAATAAAGTTACTTATCTAGTTCTATTAATGAGTATACACTAATTATTTAAAATTCCTTATTCTCAACCAGTGGAAGCTAGGATTGGGGAAAAAAATGCTTTTAAGTACTATGTTTTAAACCAGAACAGAAAAGTTTTGCCATAAAAGTCACTTACTGTATTAGAGAGTATTAGCATACTAATTTTAACACGTTTGAATTCTTCCCCTTTAAGATCATATTCTTTAGACATTGCAGGAAATAATGATCTTTCTGAAATTTGCCAAGCTGCCAATGTCGGAGCTTGGATTGAGGCTACTGGGTTTTACTTAAGTAACTTCAGTACAAAAAAATTAAAATATTAAGACTGTTTTGAGAGAAAGCATGCATATATGGGAAAAGAAGGAAGAGAGAGAGATGGGAGAGGGGAGTCATTGCCTTCTGCCCTGAAGGCTTTCCCCTTCATCCAAAACCATCACAATTCCACTACGTGAAGAATAGGACTAATTATATCACACTTCTCAGCCACTGCTATTTGCTTTCCCCTTCATTTCAGGACCCAGTTCAAAATCACTTACCCCTTCCATCCTCTTGCTCCAACATAGCTCATGAAGCTTCTTTTATATATAATCCTTTTCCATTGATGTATGACTCAAGCATCTTAATTTATCCTCAGCCCTGTGAGGTAGAGAAGTTTCTATTCTCTCTCTCTCTTTTTTTTTTGTTTTTTTTTTTTTTTAGGGGGAACAGAAGCACAGAGAAATTACGTGATTTGCTCAAGATCTCAGTCTGTGGAAGAGCTGGAGACAGAACCACGATCTCCTCTCTTCCAATCCAGTTCCCTAAACATAAAATTATTGTCTCTGTTATAGACTACTTGTCTAGTCTTCTATCCCTCTACACAATCTTGACACTGATAGTGCAAGGAACTTCTCGTCAGAAGCTCCAATGAACCTAGAAATGCTTTTCTTTAGCTCTATTTTATCAGCCCACCTCTTAATTTCAGCTCTCTGAAATCATCTTTCCCCTCCTGCCCTTATCTTCCAATCACTTACACACATGCTTAACTTGAAGTCAAACGGGATTACTGCCAGATCTAATGTTAAGCAGGAGAATAGGTCTTTGCACTGCCAGGACTTTGTTTTTCTCTCCCTGCAGGCTTTATTTCTGAAACTATCATGCAATTCTGCAAAATGTATCTTGTGGGAGATACAGTTTATTATATAGCATATGAGTTCAATATGCAATTTGTTTATATAACTGCCATATCATCAATTTCGTAAGTTATGTACAGAAAATAAGTTCTATTGTATCATTTTAACGCTGCAAAACATTTTGAAGGATACACTTTGTTATAACGACTGTATGGTAGCTTATCATAGCTATACCATTACATAGGTTATGAATGTATTATGAATACAAAAGGTTCTATTGTATCATTTAAATGTCTGCCAAGTGTGTTGGGAAAATATAGTTGATTCAATAGAAACACTTACTAAGACACAGCTAGCACATGCGGTGATCAAGGCTGAGTGCCAAACAGTATTGCCAGTTCTCACAATTTTATTCCAAGTCTAGCAATATTTGGATTTTGCAAGATCTAGTCTTAGAGAATAAGAATCTCAGGGGTCATTAAAAATGGTTTCTAGCCTTCACGGTTGCAGAGAAAAGCTTGAAAACATAAAGTGCATACACCTGAAAAGCTCAGAAACTAGATGCAAAAGACAAAAAGAAATCAAAAAGTGTTTCAAATAATTTCTCAGGATTTTCACTGTTAATATTATGATTATCTGCCGCATGATTTCCCAGTGCTTGGGGTTGGCAATACAGTCTAACTTCCATGACCACCTCTTCTTTTCCTCATACCTTTTTCAAATTTCTTCTGAGCTGACATTTTCCACACTTGGTCTCAGGCCAAAGGTGATGTTTGGGTGGAAAGTTTGTATAGGACAGTTAATCAGGTAACATGTTACAGACAGTGTTGGTTATTCTACAAACACCGGTATACAAAATAATCTTATATTGTAGCATTTAAATTTACACAGCTCGTGGGGAGGGCAGGGGGTTTATTATGAAACTGCTGCAAAACAGAGTGTGTTGTAAAAACAACATTGCTGTGTACAGAAAATAAAGCTGTGGTGCGTTGTGTGCATATCTGTGGCTCAGCAGCGAATGTGCCTGTCAGGGACGGTGAGATAGATTTAAGTGCTTCGCAGTCCTGAGGCTCACAGTGCAGGTGGAGTGTGGTGGATAGTAAGGGAATGGGTCCCTTCATGGGCGGGGTGGAATTGAGGGTGAGGGAAGGTCTTACCCTGTCTCTCCCTCTGGGGCAACAGTGTGGGAGAGAGATACACGCCACTCAGTGCGAGCGTGCAGGGGCAGAAGGAAAGGAAGGTCTGTCTCTGTGCCTGCTGCTCACAGGTGCAAGAGCTGGAGCTTTCCTAGGCCCCAAGCTGGCAGCATTGGGATGCAAATAAGGCGGAGCGCGTGCTCCTCTCCGGGGGGAGGGATTGTTTATGGAACCTCCGCCGGGAGCCACGCGCCGGGCGTACGAAGCTGCCAAGCGAATTCCCCATTGGGTGGGAGGAGGCTCGGGAGCAGCGAGGGGAGGGGGGGGGGCTGTTGGGGGGGTGGCGCGCGTCGCGTCGCGTGCTGTTCCCGGGGGCTCGCGAGCGGCGGCAGCAGCAGCGCGTGTTGATAAGGGGCAGCGCTGGGAGGAACCTGCTGCAGAGGCGCATTGACAGCGCGCAAGGGAGCAGGGCTGGAAAGAAGGGGAGGGGGTGGGTTACTGAAGCAGCAGCGGCCGGGGTTGTGGCTGAGCGGGGCAGCGCCGGGCTCCACGCGCTGGGCACGCTCCCACTGTTTGCAATTAAGGAGGAGGAGAAAATATTTGGCAGGGTTTTTTTTCTCCCTCCGCCCCCCAAAAAAACTATTTTGCAAGTTTTTTTTCTTGCAAACTTTACCCCACTTGCAGCCCTGCCCCGGTCACCTGCCCACCGGAGGCTGAGGTAGGGTAGATGCCCCAAGATGAACGGTGGGCCAATAGCAGCTGCCATGCAACAGCCTTGCCCAAGTTTTCCCTTGCACGGATGCGGCGCCGGTTCCTTGGGGATGAAGTTCCAGCCGATGCCAGGTGCAGTCTCCTCCTCGGTGCAGCAGCAGCTGGTGGCCGCTAAGGGCCCGGCTCAGAACCCCAGCACGTCCGCGGCGCGCTGCAAAGGCTCCAAGCGGCGCTCCGGCTCGCCCGAGCTGCTGCGCTGCAAGAGGCGCCTGGCTTTCCCGGGGCTGGCCGGGCAGCCGCAGCCGGCGGGGGGAGCCGCGGCCGTGGCCCGGCGCAACGAGCGCGAGAGGAACCGGGTGAAGCTGGTGAACCTGGGCTTCCAGACCCTGCGCCAGCACGTGCCCAACGGCGCCGCCAGCAAGAAGATGAGCAAGGTGGAGACGCTGCGCTCAGCCGTGGAGTACATCCGAGCCCTGCAGCAGCTGCTGGACGAGCACGACGCCGTCAGCGCCGCCTTCCACGACGGCCTCCTGCCTCCCGCGCGGGCCGCCCCCGGCGGCGGCTGCTCCTACTCCTCCGCGTCGCCCTCCTTCGCCTCCTCTTCCTCCTCCGGCGGCCGGGAGGGCAGCTCCGTGCCGGGGTCCCCGCACTCGGCTTATTCCTCGGATGAGAGCGGCTACGAGGGGGCGCTGAGCCCCGAGGAGCGGGACCTGCTGGACTTCACTAGCTGGATCGGGAGCTACTGACCTCCGCCGCGTCCCCTCCCCGCAGGTAAAGCGGCCGGTGTGTGTCCTGGCATGTACCCCCCCCCCCAGCATTGCAATAGGTGCAGCCCTACGCGGTTGAAAGAATCAGTTGCCCTACACTGGTCAGTTGCACTGGCTGAGTGATCTAATTTAGCTGTTGGGTTGCATTGCCAAAAATAAAAAAAAACTTTCCTCGCAAAAGTGAATGAACTTGGCCTTTCAGCCACCTCCCTTAACACGAAGACAGGGAAAACGTTGGAGTCAAGTTTAATCAAATGCGGTCCTTGAGTTCGACTGTATAAAAAAACTTTCCCCCAACTTTTAGGTCCCAAGTGAGTCGCCGCTGGGAATAGCTGCAACCTGAATAAGACATCTGGTTGGCTTTGAAAATGGGGCTGGAGTAGAGAATAAAAACTTTCAGATTTGGGTGGCAAAACCCCAAAATAAATGAGGAAACTTAATTTATAGCAGTCATTTTCGGAGAGAAGGATAGAGTGGAGAGGCTACATGGGCATGTGGGGCAAGTTCTGTTTTGTACTTTATAAGGACAATAAATCACTGGCACATCCGCTTTGTGGAAGAGATTTAAACTGCACCGATATTGATTAGTGTAGACATGTGGCCAGGGAGGAAGCTATGCATCTCTCCCAGGAGCTGGGCAGTCTGTTAGTCACATGCTGCAGTGCTAATGGCCCTTTTCTCTTTTTCTTTGTAGCAGCCTTGAAAGCAGAGATGTGCAGGACCTCAGTACCTCATTGTCCTTGATGCCTATTATGATGCAGCAGAAGAGCAAAACGGACTCTTCTTACTACAACATGTTTTCTACCTTCAAGGAGCCCTGTTGTCAAGGTCTTTAAGGGACTGGGCTTTGGAACCTACCTAGCAGGGTTCTTACTTGGAACAAAAGACTGTGGCTCTTAATTTTTTTTTAAAGTGCAATTATATAAATAGGTTATAGGGACCAATATCTTTAACTGCTGTTGTACAGGAGTTTATGGTGCCCTCCAAGGCTTTAATTGCCAATTAAATGGTTTGGTATACTCATGTTTCAAGTGATAGATTGAAATCTACCAGGCTTCCAACTTTTAACACATATGTACTTTTTTTATTTGGGAGGGGTGAAAAATTAACATTTGATGCTTCCTTTTTCTGAGCGCGGAGGGAATTTTTGTAATATCAAAGATTCTATTTTACATGTAACTTGAACTGCCTATGGGAACGCTATCAATATGAAGACTTATTTTTGTACAAGAAACTTTAGAAAAGGGGAAAGGGAGGAGGAGTTGTTCTAGTAAATCCAATCCCCTTGTTCCTTAACACTGCCAGCTAGAATGTTTTGAGAACTTCTACAATTTAGATAATATTTTTTCCAACACTTTACTAAGGACTGTAAAAATTATGTTTTGTCTTAAATGTGGTGTCCAAGTCTTGTCTGGTGTGAAGGTTCACTTATTTGAAAACTGAAGTTTAATGTTTTGAAGGCATTTTCTATGCACTTGCAAGGGTTTCTTAAGTTGTACATATGCAGTTTTTAAAGAGTATTTTATGTAAATTGACTTTATAAATAAAATCTATTTATAAATGGCTTCTCTAGTTATAGGATGCACATTTCAACCATGTCAACTTACAAATACTTCCCATTTTGCATACGGAAGACATGGGAAGAACGGTTAATCATGAGAACACTTGTATGGTAGCAAATCATTATATGGGGCCAGATTGAGCATGCAGAAGGGGAATGAGGGTAAAACAAGGAAACAGCTTCTCCGCTATTTTTCCCACACTATGGGCAGACATATTCACAGTCCTTATGCTTAGCTGAGTGTAAGAATGTTGCTCGTGACTAGTACTGCTAGGAGACCTAGGCACCCAAAAATGCATGGAAAGGAAGTGAGATCATGAAGGGACCAGCATGATCCACCCTTTTAAGGAGTGATGCAAAGGGGATTCTCCCTGGGATGCCTTCCATCTCCCCAAGATGTAGTGATGCAGCTCTGCCCAGCCTTCATTGTGGTCTTTGGCCTAAAGGCACAATACAGCTCTAAGCAACTATTGGAGACAATGATTTTCTGAGATCTCCATTTGTCCTGGCCCCGGGTTAGATTCTGATATCCTTACTCAAGTTGATTAGTACCTTTGAAATCGCTGCCCAGCATGGGTGGGGGTATCCAAATCTGGCCAATGTTAACTGAAGTTATGTAAAAGGATGAGTATACCATTTCTTAATACTCTTATTCAGAGGTAATAAACACCATTATTTAAGAGTTTCAAATGAGTAAGTATTGCAGGTTCTTATAACCTCATTTAAGAGGTTTATTACTTCTGGGTTTATGCTTAAGGCATGTTTCAATGGAAGCAACAGTTCCCTTCAGCTGTTGGGGAAGATTACTATGAATCACAATGACAAAATAAGAAGCAAAGGGGACTATGAATGGGAAAACAAAGGCCCTTATTTTCCAAATATAGTGGTAGCTAATTTAATTCAGTGAACTATAGCAAAATGGAACAGGATATACTGAGTGAACACAGAACAAACTACAGAAATTTAAACTAACTTACTTTCTAAAGCCCATGTGTATAGATCCTCCTTACTCCATTGGAGTAAGAAGTGCATACATCTTGTGAGGAAAAGGCAATGGGAGGATACAATTCCACCTCTCCCCTATTTTATTTCAAAGCACTAACTAGGATACTTTGTATCATACAGTGTATCATCCAAGGGTATGTGTGCTTTTACCCTCAGTCCTAACAGATGAAAGCCCAGTGAGGTTAAGGGTTAGACTTTAAGAAGGCCAGAGCACCCACAACTCCTTTTGAAGTTAACAGCTCAGGGCATTTTAGCATCTTTTATAAACAAAACAGCAATCGGGTCCTACTGTAAAATTTTCAAAAGCATTTTAGTCTCTTAGGAGCCTAAGTTCCATGGAAATATAATGGGACTTGTATCCATAAAGCACTTTTGAAGTGTTTCCCCTGTGACTTGTCAGCACCACACAGCACACCAGTGCTAGAATTGAGAAGAGAGCTTTGCTTGGCATGCCAATCCCATAACTAGACCTGGGGGTTGTGAATCAATTTTAGGGCAGAGGGTTTACAACTTCCATCCCTTTTCCTCCCTTTCATTTAAAAAGAATTGTATTTCTAGCTCTTACAGTTACTGCAAAAATATGAGCCAAGCATAAACTGATGCAGGGATGCCTGTAAACAGTCTGGAACAATAGCTCCAAGACAGGTTTAGGGGGATCACGGACATCCTGCTCTCCTCATATTACTTAAATGGGCGGTGAGTCCCAGCTAGATCCTTGGCAGGGGTTCCAGCATGGAAAAGGTGGATAACAACTGGTCTAGAAAACTTTAATACTGTTTAAAGAAGGAAAATATGCAGCCATTAAAGTGATTGATACCAAAAAGCTATATTTGAATTGTTAATTTAGTATTAAGTCATTTATTGCTTCTAGAACACTAGATCACTGAGATATTGCTGCAGCTATATTAAAGCTGTATCAACTGCAACAATAGTAACATTTATTAACAATAACTGGTGAGATGCTAAAATGATGAAATATTTAAGCGATCTATAGCTGTTCAATGGCCTGGATTGTGCATGGAGCCTATGGTCAACCTCCCATGCAATTTTATACCATCAGCCAATATTTTAATAACTACTAAGTGGAGAAAACAATTTTCTGGATAAGTTATGACTGAATCTTCTCAAGAACCATTCGGTGTAATTTTCAAGATGATCCAACAGAATCATCTTGAAGATACTATTGAACATAAATGAAAAGCAGAAGGAAGAGCCAGAATTTGAAGTGAGAAGGGTCCCTCTATGTTTGGCTACTATAAAGAAACTCCAGATAAAGCGACTTGAACAAACTAAATAGTTCTAAGTCTTTCTACTGATGAGGAAAATATATTGGAAGATATATTGATGCTGGCTTATAGAAAGTTTTAGGGAATTGAGAAAAGATTTTTCTTCCCAGTCTCAGAGAATGTGAATCATTAGAAGAGGATATTGTTTACTTCCCAGTGTAGCAAGTTAAGAAAACAGCATTAGAAGAAAGAACAGAAAGATCAGATACTGATTTTGAAAGAACTATGGGTAGTACAAAGATTTTAAAGAATGCTTTTATGTATAAGCTTTTTGAAGAAATAAGATGGAAAGAATGTGCCAAATTAAAAAAAAAACCACTAAATTAAGCCACCTCTAAGCCTTCTTCCTGCCAGTCATTTTAATCTCAAATGAGACCTAAAGGTACTTTTTAGTTTAAATTCACAAACCATACAGGAAATATTATAAAAGCACCAAAGTACTCAGATGACTTCACTCTACTGTTAACAGCTTTATACTTTCTTGTAAAAGTCCCGTACATTGTATCTGCCGTCTTTTATGTAGGCACTGAAAACACATGGGTCATCAGTTAATGTTTCATAGGAGAGGGAACAAAATATATTTCTTGTTCTCTGATGGTTCCAGTGGGGGCAAAAAGACAGTGTATGGGATTTATATGTAAACCGGACAACAGAAGGGACTTTGTTAGCTATGTACAACCGCACTTGATTCTACATTTCAGTCTCTGCTGCCAACTAGAAAGTCTTTGGAACTCTGCCTACCCAGAGTGTTCTAGACTTTAAAGATCACCACAAGTCCTGAAAGTTACATATGTTAAGTGAAAGGTGCCAGAATGAGAAAACTGGAGAGCCATGGCAAAGGCAGCCGCAGCAGCACAAAATCTCCCACCCTCACCAGTCTAGAGGTCTCATCTCTGTAGGTGAAGGGGTAATTCAGTCTCCATATTAGTTCAATATTTGGCTTTTCTCTTGAAACTGCCATCAAGGGTGCCAGTTAGTGCTAGTGTGTATTGTGTCCATTGTAAATAGAATTGTGATCATTACAATATTTGGAACAGCAGTGGCCCAGACACCACTCACATGGAAACAACTTTTGGTCACTATGGATCTGGGCTGGACTTGAACTGACAATGTAGAGATGAGACTGGATAGTCCCATCAGCAAAGCCATGAGCCATTGCAAGAAACCCTTGGCAGCCTAGTGGTGAGGGTGCTTTGCTGGGATGCTGGAGTCCTTGGTTCAATTCCTCTTCAGGGCCTGAGATGGAAGAAATCTTTAAGGAGGGGAGGGATAGCTCAGTGGTTTGAGCATTAGCCTGCTAAACCCAGGGTTGTGAGTTCAATCCTTGAGGAGGCCACTTAAGGATCTGGGGCAAAAATTAGTCCTGCTAGTGAAGGCAGGGGGCTGGACTCAATGACCTTTCAAGGTCCTTTCTAGTTCTAGGAGATTGGTATACCTCCAATTATTACCTTCCAACCTCCTCTGTACTGTAAGCTTTTTGGGGTGGGACAGTCATTTTGTTCTGTGTTTGTACATCTAGCACAGTGGGCTCCTGGGCCATGACTAGGCTCCTATGCAAATAATAATTCATTGCAATCCAGTTGCTCAGACTCTCAATCCTTTGTCTCAATACTTGATTCTCTTGGCTAAGGCTTCTATGAATTTTGAAATGTAAGTGCCTAAAACTAAACTCCTAAATAACCAACACAAGCACTGTCAAATCTTATGGACTGCAATGGGAATTGTGGGCATTGTGCCTCTCTGACTAGCAGATCACTGTTATTTAAGTTTCTAAATAGGAATATAGATGCCAAACTTCAGGCACCCGATGCTCAGAGCTCATACCAAGGGAATACAGCACCAGAGTAAAGGATTGATTTTTAGGCAATCAGATTCAAGCAAGAGAATTGAACAGAAGAGTCAAGGAAAGCTTAGTCCTTGTCTACACACAAAAATATGGTGCTGCTTCAATTGTACTGGCATTGTTAAAGTGGTACAACCCCACTAGTCTAGACTCATTTTACCACTACAACTAATTCCTGTACAGGAAGGGAAATAACTAAGATGTACCAGTATAAGGCACCTTTGTACCAATACAGTTGTGGCCACATTAAGGGTTGTACTGGTATAACTACATTGGTAAAAAACAATTCACATCCTTAACCAACATAGTTATACCAGTTTGAAAACTGTGTGTAGACCAGGAATTAGCAATTGGGAATGGGATATCAAAACATTCAATTTTATATTCTGCTGCTCCGGTCTCATTATTCTTCCTTCTGTTCAGTGTGAGTTATGGTAGTAATTTTTACAGAAATGTCATCTAGTCTTCTCCACCCCTGACACTACATCAAAGTTGTTCAAAGTTCCCATCCTCCCACCACTCCACAGCATTTCACATGTCTCAGTCATTTCTAATGAGGAATGAGGCATTTTGAGTTGCTCAGTATGAGGCTTTGTTCTTGCTCCCCAAAGCAAATTAATCCTAATAAATGTTAAAAATACCTTCACAACAGACTGTACTTCATTGTAATTCTGGAGTTCTGCTACAACATATCATGGGCATTTTGCTGTCAGGCTCCATTGCCTGCCTCCCTCCCTCCAAAAAGCCTTTTAGAGGAGAAAAATCCATAAATGCTATTTCTATGTCCAGTGAAAAGTAATGACTTTGTAAGAAAAGGATGTATAGGCTATTCCAAAGATTTACCATCCAAAGAATATTTCAGACAATCATGTGGTTTTACCCCACAACAGATATGCACAAAGTACAATCCCCTGCTGAACCTCAGATTTTTAAAGTGGAATGGAGTGCCACAGGAGACCAAGATTCTGACAACAGCTTTCAGTATAAAGCTTTCCTGGAAAAACTTTGGAATGTAATATATGCCATCATATGCCAGCAATGCCCCTCTGCTGTACATCGGCCAAAAACTGAGGACTCTCTAAGGGAAAAGGATAAATGGACACAAATCAGATATTAAAAATGGCATATAAAAAAAAAAGTGAGAACACTTCAACCTCCTCCACACACACAGCAGATCTTAGGTGGGCCATCCTGCACAAAAAAAACTTCAACCAGAGACTGAGAGAGAAAAACTGCTGAGCTCCAGTTCATCTGCAAATTTGATTCAGCACAGGATTAAAAAAAGACTGTGAATGGCTTGCCAATGCAGAACCAGTTTCTCCTCCCTTCTTTCACCACCTCAACTGCCAGACAGGGGCCTCATCCTCCCTCCCTGATAACTCTAACGTTATCTCTCTCTTTCTTTCTGTTAGTCTATAAGGTGCCACAGGATTCTTTGTTGCTTTTGGAAAAATAGTCCAGAAAGGTTCCAGAATAGGAAGGATTTATAGTATTCCTCATGTCCCGATCAGATTGCAAAGTAGTAAATATTTGGTTTACAAATGAGTCTGTTGCAGAGAATGATTAACTGTTGGTTTCAATTTACAATGACTTCCATTTATATAACACCTCATAAAGATCTTCTTACAGACCAGGCACAGCACAGAAAGCAGCAACACAAGATCCCACACACCACTTTGCCTCTACCTCTACTCCAGCCTGAAAGAAACGGCCTCTAGGAGATTAATGGTGTGTCTGCTGAGGACTTTCAGTTATGGTGGTGGTTTGTGGGACATGGACACCAGTATGCTAGGAACAGACTGGAGGTCATTAATTCTTTTCACATAGGCTGCTGAATAGCTGGATGATAACAATTTTCAATCACTACTTATCTGGGCTGGATTTAAGCAGGGAGACTAGAAATATATTTTGTTACTAATCCTCTGGGCTATCCACTCCCTGGAACTGTCAAGATTAAGTAAAATTGGATTTGATTTTGAGCACTCTCCCAATGGTTTTGTTGGTATCAGCAGAAATGGGGGATTTGTTTTTCTTCCTAGCAACCTACAATATTCTAGCTCTGTTACCAAAGGAAATTTTAGTAGTGGGTATGTTAATTATACATAGAAATGCAAATTACATTACAACAGAAATGAGTGTGACCACAAACTATGATCTCTATGGGAAAAATGATTCTTAACAGTCTAGTATACAACAAGGTGACAAAGAAATAAACTAGTTGAAAAGCTTCTGGAGATGCTATCCGAAGGCTCATTTTAGGCTGCCTATAATACACACAGCATAGCTGTGGATAAAGAGTTCCCTGCAGGGTATGCTCGGACTGAATTCAGCAGCCCCTTAGTGCAATTCAGTTTGAATATTTCATTGGGAATTTGTATTACTTTATGAGAAACTGTTACTATCCCTTTAGTTGGGTTTAAGGATGTGGTCTATTTATACCCCCTCCCTCCAAGTGACCAGCAGTCCTTTATATATATATATAAACAAACAGGTTTAAAGAATTTCTTCCAACTTGTCATGGGGACCCATCTAGGAAAATGCTCAAGCCTTACTTGAGAGAGAAAGATGAGTACTCTGTCATGGCAACAATATAACCAGCACTACATCTTCTCTTAGGGAGAGGCCAGGGGTCTGCGTTACCCCTTTATTATGGCTGACAAGAGGCGGAGCAACAAGGAAAACACCTGTGTTCCACCCTTAGCTAACATAAGGGCTATAGGAAAGGGTCACTAGAGGCTGGTGTATCTGTCTCAGTCTACATGGATGTTGGATGGAGAGTCTTTTCTGGTCTTGAGAAGTTAGAGCAACCCACCAGACTATGCCATGCTATGTAAATCCTGTAGATGTAGATCTGCATGAATAAAATTTACTCAGCCTTCACTTGAGAGCTGTTTGATAACCTCATGTCTCTGTTCCCTCTCCTCTTCCACCTGGGGTATCACCATTGTCACAGAATACATAAATAAATATAGCTATTAGTGAAGTGAAGCAATTGGGGGGCCTAGTACAGCTGTAGCAGGCAACAGGGATATTCAAGGAAGCCACAGACAGCTGGTGGGACATTTTAGATCCAATTTTATTAAAGAAAAAAAGCACAAAAGGAAGATGATTTTTAATTTGTAACTGGGGCAAAGCGGATTGGGTTAGAGATGGCTTTATAGGGAAAAGAAGATCTTATGAACTGATTTCACTTAAGGTCAACTAGCAAGCTCACAACAGAGCTGAGACTAGAGCCTAAGTCTTTCAAGTCCCCTTGCAGCACTTGATGCAGGGGGCCATAGCTGCCTCCACTGCAACTTATTCAGGGCTGGGTCCTAGAGCCCAATTCATGCTGCTGACCCCTTGATCCTTCAGTATGCCTTCACATGATCATAAAGGCCCATTCATACAGATCTGATTGCAGGATTGGGGTCTATGATTGTATATTAAAGTATATCTCTACCTGTGTGACCAAGAGTTAAAGAGAAAAAAATTTAATGTTCTAATTTATTTTCCTGTGTGGATATGTTTTTTTTACTTTTTGCATTTCACTCAGCTTAGACAGTCAAACGAGACAGGTCATTTTCACTTTGATTTATAAACATTTTCTCTTTCTAGTTTTCCTGATGTCACCTGTTGTCATTGTTTTTGTGTTGCAAGCACTCCCTTGCAGTATTGAGGTAACCAAAAACAAAAGTTTTAAATTGAAATGAAAAAGGTCATGAAAAGATTTCTAATTAGAGATTCTGAATTTTGAAAGGTTGATGCAATTTTAATTTAGGAATTTCAAAATTTGGAAAAAAGTGACTAAGCTTTCTAAACAATTTTTTTCTTACTAGAGTACAGGATGAAATTATCTGAAATTTTGACAAATATTCAAAATTTGAAAAAGGCCATAAAAATAATTTGAAAAAAATATTCATTATTTACTCCCACACATATGTACTTTTTTTTGAGTGAACCTGTTTGAAATGGGTTTTGGGACTAAGTTACATGAGAGGTTGTGAAAGAGAGCGTCAAGGATGACACTTTTGAGGCTGAAAACATGGGAAATGGGAAAAAGGGTGGAATTGTCAAAGGTATTATAGAAGGGGGGGGCAGTGGACAAAGATTAGGAAGATAGATAAGCACCCCAGTTCTGGAAAAACTGAGGCCTCCTCTACACTTAAATGTTAACTGGGCATAGTGACAGCTCTCAGAGGTGTGAAAAATTTAGTTAACTATAGTTAAACTGACCTAACTGCCAGTTCTTCCATCAACCTAGCTACTGCTGCTTGGGGAGATAGATTACCTACATGGACAGAAAAAAACCCTCCATTGTTGTAGGAAGTGTCCACTCCAACAGGTACAGGAAAAGAAGGTTGGAGCCACCAAAGTAAACACTAAAGGAGCATTCAGCAAGGCAGGAGGAGATGGAGGAGTGCAGAAAGTCACTGGAGTTAAAAGAGGGATGGAAGTGGAGGAAAAAATGGTTAACAGTGTCAAAGGCTGTAAACCCTTTGAACTATCTAGAAGGATGTCCTAGTGACCTTGACCAGTGCTGTTTCAGTAGTTTGGAATGGAGAGGGCAGAAACCAGGGGAACAAGTAGAGGGTTGGAAGAAAAGAACCCTAAACCCTGATGCTCCAATCACTTACATATTTGCTTAAGGATACATGTATTTGCAGGATTAGAGCCCAGACAGCAGGAGTACGTAAGCATGTATGTGTCCAAAGTGCTGAAAGAAGGGACACTCTGGGTACATCTTCACTACCCGCTGTATCGGTGGGTAGCAATCGATTTCTCAGGGATCGATATATCACGTTTCATCTAGACGCGATATATCGATCCCCGAACGCGCTCCTGTCGACTCCGGAACTCCACCAACCTGAACGGCGGTAGCGGAGTCGACATGGGGAGCCGCGGACATCGATCCCGCGCTGTGAAGACGGTAGGTAATTCGATATAAGATACTTCGACTTCAGCTACGTTATTCACGTAGCTGAAGTTGCGTATCTTAGATCGATTTTCCCCCGTAGTGTAGACCAGTCCTCTGGTTCTCATGATGCAAGAACTACTTTACAAGAACATTGTCTGTGATTTAATTATAGAAAAGCCGCAACCTTCTGTGCACCTACCTCAACATTCTTGCATCCTCATTTCTTTCTCCTCCTCGTTCTCTTTTCCCTCAGGGACTGAGCTTCAGCTATTTAAAAGCTATAAATATAATAATTATCCAATCATAGGACACAGTAAATTGTACTTTCTTTTTAATTTTGGCTTTCTCTAGAAACAAACCCACAGTATGTATGGTTATTATAGCCCCCAGGTGAGTTTTTTTCCTTCAAAGTCACTGCCACAAGCTGGCCAGTTCATAGGTGAAATGTTAACACTCATATAACACAAAACAGTATCAACCTTTTTTAAAGAACAATAAAAGGAATTAATTTGGCAAGAGAATGTTGTCTAATCACTTTTGTATTGTTTAAAAGAGATAACATCTGCCGAAAGGGGTTTCACGTTAGCACGTGTACACACACACACACACACACACACACACACACACACACACACACACAGTTCCCTAAAGGTTTTATGAAGGACTTAAATTCCCTTTGGCAAAATGATTTATAACAGAAGCAGGTGCTGCCCATAGATTAATAACATACATCAAAGAAGTATTTGTAGATACAATCCCTCCTGCTCTATCCTAAGCAACACATTAAATGTAAAAAATTCATTTAGTCTACTAGCTGCTCTCTCCTGTCATGGGCCTACTGATTTCAATGGAATTACTTACATGCTTAAAGTGAAGTTGTAGCCATGTGGGTCCCAGGATATTAGAAAGTCAAGATGAGTGAGGTAAATATATTTTATTGGACCAATATCTATTGGTAAGAAAGCTTGTCTCTCACCCACCTTGTCTTTCTATGCTTAAAGTGAGATGTGCTTCAGTAGCTTGCTGAACTGGGGTGATGGAACCTCCCAGGGACACTAGGTTGGTTTCTGCAGAGGGTTTCAATGTATCTTGTTCTGGGGAAGATGTTGTTTTGCACCATTGTAAAGCCTACACTATAATATGGTAACATGTGCCTTGTAAGTATTTGAAATCATAAATAATTTAAATCAGAAGAAAACACTCCAGGATTGTAAATTAATGGTCCCAAACATTTTACACTGATATTTCTGCAGTGTGTTGGACCATTACAGTAGAATGCTGGAATATTTTATGCCCATTCACTCCTTGGTCTCGCTACAGAGCTAGCAAGCAAGGATACTAATTGGTGCCAACAGTGATGGTGGTTTTTGAGATGTGGGTTACCATTTGCTGGGAACTGGACTAAAAGCACAAAATTCATTTCACATACATACACTACTGAAAAGCCATTGCTGATGATAACGTGAAGTCACTATTGATTAGGGTCAAACATACTGATCTGTTGGTGAAAAAATGTATGGGCCAAGTTCACATCTGATGTAAGCTGAATTTGGCTCCGCCTGTTGTATTGAAAAATGCTAGTGGGTTCCAGCAGCCTGGTTCTAAAGCCTGATCCAGAGCTTAGAAGATTCTCATTGTCATTGACTTCAGTGGGCTTTGGATCAGACCCATTGCCTGCAAAACAGTCTGTCCTATTGCTTTTGTCCCCTACATGTATCTTTCCCGCTTGACTGGCAGCACGCTTCCATGAGGTACCCTGTTTTCCATTCTGTCTCTCTACCCTCTTTCTGCCCCCTTTTGCATGCACAACACCTGCCTCCATTCTTGGCTTCCCTTATACATAGCCTGACAGGACTTATATAATATATATATATATTAACAACAATGAATCCTTTATAGGAATATATCTAAAAACAACAACAACCAGACAGGAGCTGTTGATTTTCTGTGCCCTAAAGAAAAGCCCTTGTGATCACAATGAAGTCCCAGGCCTTTTCTGAAGGACTCCACAATAGCAGCGGTGGCTCATACGGGCAAAGGGGATTGCTTTTATTGGCTCTCCCTCTGAGATCCCATTTTTTGCCACTGCCATTTTTTCCATCTCCTCCTCCCCTCTACCTTTAAATTTATTTCACATATCACCCTTCGTCCCCCACCCCCAAAACATCCCCCTTTCTCTTTCATTCTTTTCCTTTCACAAATCAAGAGAGAGAGGGGAAGGAAGGGGGGGGAAAGCAGGGAGGAGGGGAGAGACTCTTTGGAGGAGGAGGAGGAGAAGAGTTTGAAAGAGTTCACAGCAAGCTGAGGAACAATAGAAGCAGGTCAGCATACTCATTGTGCCAGGCTCTTATCCATCTAAATGAAGGGAAAATCCTGACTTGTGTCCCAGCTGGGAGAAGTTTTGTTGTGTTTTGTTTTTTGTTGTCATCACCACCCCCACCCCCAGTTCTCTTTTTCAAGATGGATCAAAGTGCCCCCCCCAGTCACTCCCCTACCCTTTCTTACAGCTCCCCTTCCCCCTTTAGCATAGCACAATGCAGCCTTTTGTGGAAGCCATTGTTGTGGCCTTTTGCACCTCATTATCCTCATTGTGGGTTCCCCATTATTCCACCCCGCCTCTGGTAAATAAACTCTATAGTGAAAGGCAGGGAGAATGGGAAGGGGAGGGGAGAGGCGGGGATGCTGGGAGGAGAAGGGTGGGGGATTTGCCTTTTTTTTGCCCCCACCTGTCATTTATGCAAACAGCAATAGAAAGCGAGGGACAAATACACATGAGAAGGGAGGAGAGGGAGGGAAGTACAGGGAGGACCAGTCCAGGACATAATAACAAAGCTCTGTGTGTGTGTGTTTGCAAACATGCCCTGTGCTGTGGCTACCTGCAATCTCAGCAACAGGCAGTGGCGCACTTTCCAATGGCCCTAGGGCAGCCATTTCCTGGCAAGGGGTCAAGACCAACTTGGGCACCATAATAAATTGAAAGCACTCGCCGTAGAACAGAGCTTGCTTCAGCAGGACATATACTAAAATTGGAATGATACAGAGAAGAGTAGCATGGCCCCTGCGCAAGGATGACACACAAAATTCATGAAGCACTCCCTGCTTGGGGGAGGGATAGCTCAGTGGTTTGAGCATTGCCCTACAAAATCCAGGATTGTGAGTTCAATCCTTGGGGAGGCATTTAGGGATCAGGACAAAAATCTGTCAGGGATAGTATTTGATACTGCTGTGACAACAGGGGACTGGTCTCAACTCACTGACCTTTTAAGGTCCCCTCTAGTTCTATGAGATAGGTATATCTCCATACTTAAAAAACAAACACAACTATCCCACATCTCAGTTTAGGCACATTAGCCCAGATTTTCAACACCTCTCATTTAGGCCACCTAGATAAGTGGCCACATTTTCAAATGTACTCAGTACTTGCAGATCCTCATGGGAACAGTGGGAGATGCAGGCTGCTGATGTGTTTTGCAAATTTGGCCCCAAAACAAAGCCCAACTTTGTTTATTGTAAACGCTGGCAGAAGCCTTCTCCTTAGGGTGACAATCATATAGGTGCAAAACCAATGCTTGTTAACTAGGTTGTCACAAACATTTATGGCCCATGACTAGAGTCTCCTATAGCCTAATATAGCAAAGCATTCAGCAGCGGTTTGAGCAGGTGATTGCAGACTGGGTGGACATTTGCTGGGCTGTCTACAGCAGCAAGATACCTAGAGTTGTCCCTGTAATGCCCTTGTGCCTTTTTGTTCCCTTCCATTTTCTCTCTCTGTTCATTGATTCCCTCTAATTCCTGTCTGTCTCTCTTTCTGGTCTCTATTTACTTCTTTTGCAGATCCCCGTCACACCTTCAGTAGAACCCTGGGCCATATTTCTACCTCCCAGTGCTTTGCCCATGGCCAGTGCTGCTCTAAGAAAAACGACAATGGATCCTACTTCATTTCTCATGCAGCAGGTGCTGTGGGAGAGGCGTTCCATGGAGGAACACAGCACTTCTTTACTACCCAATAGTTCCAGCACAAGCGCTTTAGCTGCCTCTGAAACATGCTGTCCTCCCAGGGCTCTGCCGTTACTCCAGCAATAAACAGTCACTAACCGCTTTGCTGCCCTAGGCAACCCCCTATCCATAGGCCACTGGTGTCAATTGCCTGCAGATATCCATTTGGACAGAAGCTAGGTCAACTCAAATACCAAGTTCAGTTACACAGCTATAAACACAATAACAAAATGTACCTACTTTGGAATTGCCCTCACTAGTTGTGTTATTTTTTATCCCAAATAGGATCTGAACTACAGACATGAAGGACACAATCCCTATATATAGTTTTAAGAAAGCATTTTGGGATCCTTAGAGATGACAGGTGTTATTTAAATTTAATATTATTTATATTGGGCGTACAGAGACACATATGAGTTTCTTTTTATTTCAGTGACATTATTAACCTGACTATTTATACAACTGAATTCATACCTAAAAACGAGGGCTTTACATGAAATAAATGTTACAAGTTCAATACCTCATCCAAGACTTCATGACTCTTCTCCGGGGTAGTTAAAAAACACCAAAATCTCCAATAGAAGAATAGGGACATATGCATTTTGTGCTAGTTTTTCTTAATGGCACATAAACAAACACATTGGTCCGGTTCCTCACTTGGTGTACATTGGCATACTCCCATACTGCTCTTTTGATTTATGGTAGCTGAGGAGCTGGACCAGGTTTTTTTTCCAGAAATATATCTGTCCATTATTATTATTATCTATATAGAAAATATTCCTCTCCTGAAGGAGTTTATAATCCCATTTTGGGTGCCCAAGGGATACAGAATCAGAACCGAATTTAGGCACTATAATCAAAATTGAATTTAGACCCACAAAATTCCCTCCTTGCAGACAGTCCTGGTTACACAATAACCCTGGCTCTCTTTCTAAGAGGAGTGAAATAGCAGGATTTTGAAAGACCTTGTTGGTTCATGTTTGCATATAAATGCTGATTTTATCTTTTCTGTACACAAAGTAAACACAAAACTGTTTTACGATAATGTTACAGGTGAAACATGCATCCAGAATGGCAAAACAATCTTTACTTAAGCTGACTCCGTGCCCAAGAACTGTGCCTTAGTCCTTTCTATACAGTGGCTGCCCTGCTCAGGGAACCCCAACTGCTCCCATCCCTATTGATTCACTTCAACATACAAATATCAAAAGGCAGGAACAATATCCAAAGGTACACGGAAAGCAGTGCTGAAAAGATGACCTCTTTATAAGGCAATCTGATCTGGTCAAGACAGTCTAAGAAGGATTTACCTGATTCTTATACCAAGCATGTATAAAAACTAGTTTCAAAGCATGTAAAAGACCCCGTGTTGGCCCCTGATTTAGCAAAGCGCTGGGCAACACCCTCTTCCACTAGCTTCCATGGGAATAGAGGCCACTCATTATATTTCAGGAAGCAGTCAGTACCTCACAGGATCAGGCCATTTGATCACACCAATGTGCGCTGGATACAAAGCCCATTGAATCAATGGGAATCTTCTACTGATCAGTCCCTAAGTGAACACACACACACACACACACTAATCCACACTCGAACCCACTTAAACAAATACCAGGCAGAGAAACACAAGCTTGCTGCAAGAATATAGGATTCACTCCACTGAGGGAAAGCAAACTGTACCCCTTATATACATTTACAGTATTGACTACTGGAAAAATATTGGAAAATCAGTCTAAACCAGGAGATTTTAATAATTAATTTAGACTTTTTCCTAATAAGGGATGTCACAGCAGCTTCCTCTTAAAAGGATAAAGTGGTTGGCAATGGCAAAATAATAGCTTGTTGCTGTAATCCATTTACTACTGGGCAGAACTGCCATGAAATAAACCCCTTTAAAAATGGCCTTAACTGATTGAACGGGCATGGAGAGTGAACCACCTTTCTGCTCTAGAGCTGGTGTCTACAAATCGTAGGGACCTGATCCAAAATCCTTTGAAGCCCACATTTCCATAGATTTCAAAGAGCTTTGGATCAAGCCCATAATGAGGCATTCTGAATGGTGGTCCAAAGGCACCTTGCTTTATTGATGCCTGGTGCTGTACCTGTTCTGTGGATAAATGGAGGACTTCAGTCTCCCCGGGTGTCAATCCCGCACCTCTCACAAGCACTAAATTCCCTTAGTAAAAGAGGGAAAATTGTTCCACAACTGCATTGCCATGTCTTTCCCTCTGGCGATCATATTCAACTCAAATCCCATTACATTGACAGCAGAGCTGTAAGACCTGGAAGCGTAACACAATCATCTTATGTGTAACAATTTGAAAAGCAAAGCTTCAGGATATTAGCTCTTTTAAATTAAACCTCTCTTCTCATTGCATTGTGCAAAACATTTAGCAAAAGGACCAAGATCTGCTCAAGAGGACTGTTATTGCGGACTCTGAGAGTCTAGTACCTTGAGTTTAGGGAAAGAAGGGTCATGGGAAAGGATTGCCAATCGAGATGGCATTAAAAGCCATAGGCCAGAGCCTTGGACTACAGTCTGGCTGATTGTTCAAGCTGCGTTAAATAGCTGGAAAGCTCCCCTAAGCAGGCAGCTAAGGATTCCCCTTGACCAGGGAAATCCCTGAATGGTGTAAAGCTGGTGTGGCTGACTTTATTAGACCTGTTCCTGCTTCATGGCCAAGGGAACACTGAGGTTAATGGGACTTATATCCATGCTGAATAGTGAGTGATGGCTGAAATGGGCCTGGAAGGGGGATAGTAAGGAGCGGGGAAGGTTGGGGGAGGGAGGGGGGCAGGAGGAGGTGGAAAGCTTGATAGTGGATTTTTTTAGAGTGACCTTGAGACAAAGTAGAGTGTTGCACGTGATACAAAGTCAAACACAATGGACCAGATCAATCCCTTGTGCAACTCCGCTGATGCTTATATAGGTTGCATAAGGGATGAATTAGACCCATTATATTAAAAACACTACATCTGATTCTCCCCTTCCTTTGGGGCCAGATTCCCAGTTAATGTAAATTGGTGTACTTCCACTGACTTCATTGAATTCCCATTTGCACCAGCTGGGATTCTGGCCTTTACACTGGTGTTACACCAGTGTAACTATTGACGACAGTGGAGTCACTTCTGATTTACAGAGGGGTAAGTGAAAGGAACGTCAGGATTCATATATAATTCAGTGGACCTGAACAACTTGAGAACCAGGGAACCTGAGAAATTTGCACTGGTGTAACTACATTAACGTTGCTACTCTGGTGCAAAATACGAACCTCTGATGTAGATGAATCACCCCAATGTAAAGAATGGTTTGCTTCTGTAACATACCAAATTACATTACATCTAGGGTAAACTCTGTTTTATATTGGTTCACTTATTTGCCTCTGGGGTTTGCAGTGGTGTAATAACACTATGGTTAGCGGTGGCTACAAGCACCAGCGCTCCAAGCGCGTGCCTGGGGTGGCAAGCCGCGGGGGGCACCCTGCCGGTTCCTGCAAGGGCGGCAGGCAGGCTGCCTTCAGTGGCTTGCCTGCGGGAGGTCTGCCGGTCCCGTGGATTCGGCAGCAATTCGGCAGCAGGTATGTCGAAGCCGCAGAACTAGAGGACCTCCCGCAGGCAAGTTGCCGAATCCATGGGACTGGGGACCTCCCACAGGTGCGCCACTGAAGGCAGTCTCCCTGCCATGCTTGGGGCGGCAAAAAAGCTAGAGCCACCCCTGACTATGCTAGCTACCGCAGTGAGATTTCTCAAGTGCAGATAGGACCTTAATGTCCTCAGAAATCTCAGGGCTGGGCCAGAATATGGGAAAAGTGGATTAAATTCTCAGGAAAGAGATAAAATACACATGCTTGTATTCCAATTTCCACATTGACCCACTAGCCCACCCAGACACATCACCTGACCTCACTTGGGTGGCTTTTACTGCCCTCATTGTTCCTATAAAAACTCAAGTGGATTTAATTCAACACACTAAATGGGAACTCTCTTAATTGCCTTCATGCTGAAAGACAAAAAACAAAACAAAATCACTACCATCACAACCCAATATCCCACACAGCCATAGCCCCAGATTTAAAATCCACATGATCTCCGTATGTATATAGTGGATTTCCAAATGCAAGATAAGGCTGCTTCTATTTGCCTATCCATCTATCCTTTGCATTGAAGGCAATCATGTATATGGCATCAGAAGCGAAGGAATATATTAATTAATAATACAAAAAAGAAAAAAGAAAAGAAAAGAAAGAAAATGCCCTATGAAAAATATACTACTCAGCATCTCAGAGTTTCCAGCAGAGCGCAGTTGTGGTAGCCACGTGTCTCTTTGTCAGCTAAGGTTCAGACTTGCTTCTGATTGGGTCCTGGCTCGCGTCCCAGAACCCTCGCTCTGTTCCCTCAGGCCCCCTGGTGCTTCTGAGTTACCTCCAGCCCCTTTGGTCAGTGATTAATGGTGACCATCAATCAACCATTCCTGAAACAAATGCAATAGGCAGTTTGCGATAAACCTTTAAAAGCCCTGCTCCCCCTGCTCCCCCTGCCTTTCCCCTTTTAAAACCTCATGCTGAGATTATTGCATGAAATAAACCAGGATTCATTCAGGGTGTCTGGAGAACAGGTCTCCTGTTCTTTTCATATTGAAATGGGGAGGTATCAATAGCTCCTTTGAAGTTGGTTCCACAAGGCAAAAATATTGTCTTTGGATAACGTGGAAGAGAACCAGTAATGGCGCAGTTTGAGTTACAGGGAATTGTGTTCTCATAAGGAATCTTATTAACCTGCTTAAAAGTCCCTGCATAGAACAGGGAATTTATTATAACTCAAAATAGCAGGTGTAAATTCTTCATAGGACTATTAAAGTGTTCAGTGTTTCATTGAACTATGATGATTATTTGTGTTACAGTAGAGCCTGGGGACCCCAACTGTACAAACAGAGTAATTGATGGTTCTTGCTCTGAAGAGCTTAAGGGAATCATGATGATGACTTATTAATTCTATTACAGTCCTGACTAGAGGTCTTAACCAAGATTGGGCCCCCACTGTACTAATAACCATGAAATATCAGGGACCGGGCCGGTGCAACCATTTAGGCGACCTAGGCGGTCGCCTAGGGCGCTGGCATTTGGGGGGCGCCATTTTCTTCAGCAGCGAACGTGGCGGCCGGATCTTCGGCCGCCCTGGTCACCGCCGGCATTTAGGCAGAGGGAGCTAGGGCAGGGGAGCGCGGGGAGGGCTGCCTGCAGCAAGTAAGGGGGGGGTCAGCACGCAGGGGAACTCCCCGCCCCAGCTCACCCCTGCCCTGCCTCCTCCCCAAGCACGCCGTGGCTGCTTCACTTCTCCCGCCTCCCAGGCTTGCGGCGCCAAACAGCTTAGGCACCGTAAGCCTGGGAGGCGGGAGAAGTGAAGCAGCGACGGCATGCTTGTGCGCGGAGCAGGAGTGAGCTGGGGCGGGGGGGGTGCCTCAGGGCGGAGGGTGGGGAGCTGCCGCAAGAGAAGCGCCTCAGGGCAGAGGGGGGGAGCTGCCACAAGGGGGGGGGCGCCTCAGTGCAGGGGTGTGGCATGGGGAGGGCGCAAGGTGGAAGTTTCGCCTAGGGCGCGAAACATCCTTGCACCAGCCCTGATCAGGGAGATAGAAAGAAGATCAGTCTCAGAATTTCTTTCACTGGTTTTGGATCTGTTTGAGCGTAAGGATAATGGAGCAGAGATGGCTGAGTAGAAATCATTGGGTCATTATTCATTTAGGGTCTGCCAAGATTTTAGATTAGAATTCACACTGGTGTAGTTATTTGGGCTATGTTGCACTCGCACCAGTGGCGAAAGTAACTTAAATTTCTTACCGGTACAGTCATATCACAACCCACATCCACTCCTACACACTTAACTTCATGGATCTCTTTGCATGACTTTGATACAGAAATTAAAGCTACTACTACCAATACTGTCTCTAGAATAAAATTTTAATACTGGAATAAAAGCCTGAACTCACTGTCACATTTCTCTCCTCTCCTCCAATGTAAGGGATCCCCCATGTAGAGAAGACCATATAGGTGGGAAGGGGAGAAAATCTATGTACAAACCAGACTCAAAGGAAATGCAGCAGGCAGAGGGAAGGGGAGGGAGCCTCAGCCAACCCCACCGAGCTCTGCAGGTGCAAAACAAAAGTCCCCGCAGGCTCTGACACTGCTTAGCACAGCATGGGATCCTGCACCAGTCCTCCCTGCCCCAGCCTTTTCTGATTGTGGCCACAATCCAAATCCATCAGCTCCCCTGCCCCGTGCAGCTGTGGGACAGATCTGGGCTAGCTGCAGGAGGATACCCAGGAAATGCTCCCTGGCCCAGGGCAGTAGCCTGTCCCTTACTGTCCCCGCTCCGATTCCAGCTCAAAGTAATGGGCCAGCAGCCAGGGTGTCTTTGTTGGAGCCGTCGATCCAGTAATACGGCACCGTGCCCCCCGCCCTGCCCATGGTGGAGGAGTTGGAGGGAGGATAAGGAAGGCATGGTGACTTTGTTCCAGCATGCCAGGACTCTGGCCAGCAGCTCCCTCCTCCTCCAGCCAGGCTGTGGAAGGTGGCTAGGTTTGGTGCTTCATCCCTGCCTTGCACTCAGCAGCGGCTGAGGCTTCTCTCCAGCTTGTTGCAGGGAGGAGGGGGACTGGCTGGTGGAGAAGCCCAGCGCTGCCAGGAAAACTTCCAGCCTCAGCAGCTGCTGCTCTGCCAGTCTGCAGGAGTGAGCCGTGCACAGGAGCTGCCCGGGAGGGAGGGGAGGAGATGAAGGTTCGGGGGCAGCAGCAACACACACAGCGATGGGGGGTGGCGGGTAGGGGCTCCAGTTCTAAGGGGAACCCACAGCAAAGCCGCCCCAGCCCCCCTCCAGTGGCTCTGTCCTGGAGCATGGAAGGTGTGAGCAGGGGCATCCAGGGGAGGGACTGGAGCAACCTTATAGAAACTCCCACGTTTGCCCATACAGCTGATCTCGCTGCTCTCCCTGTTGTCATGCCATGAGTTGAGATGAATGTGCTGCATGTCAGCCCTTTCCAAGCCACAATTTCACATATGGCTTGGGATTCCACTGAGTATAAGGAGGTCCCACATATGAAATAAATAGCAAGTCCGCTACATGACAAGGGGTAAGTGCGGTCCATTTCACTGTAATGATGTTGTTCATCGATCTGAATCCCCTTTCACAGTCAGCATTGTTTGCAGCAAGGGTGTCCACTGCAGGGACGAGTTTTTTAAGTTTTCCAGGAACATTTTTTCCTCCAGAAGCCTTGAATTCCACAAATCCCAAGTGTGTTTCCTGTTGATTGATTCTCAGTTGATCAACCAATGCTCTTATTTCCTTTTCTCCAAAGTGGGGATTCTCTGGATTCTCTTGCCATTTTTCAGGATTCAAAACCGACAAATTGTTAATTAAGTTCTTATAATCAGAAGCCCTTTCTTCGTGTGTGCTTTGATCGGCTTTGTTTGAGGCAGTTGTGAATAGTTTTGTCCTCATGTTGTCAATGACTGCTTGAAGGAATTGAGATGAGTTGATTCTGGGGCTTTTTCCAGCAACGTTGAGTTTGGTGTTTTTGAACATCATGGATTGTTCATCAGCCTTCTGACTTGTTCAGAGGGAACTCCTGGGTCTGTTTTTAGATTTTCAGTTCTCTTGATGTATATTTTCATTAGGTTGTATGCTTTTGGAATGGTCATGTCTCGTTCTTGTAACATCTCAGACAAGTTCTTCAGTTCTGTCAGCACATCCAGAATTAAAGAAAGGTTTCTGATAAAATCTGCAGAACACAGCTTTGAGTGTAGTTCTTGAAATTAAAGACATTCGCATCCAACTCTTGACCGGTCTTGTGAGGCCATCTCAAGGTGTTTTGCCAAAGCAGGGTATATTTGCCAGACTACATTGATGGCTTTCCATGTTGATCCCACCCACGTGAAATTGAACACTTTGCCGATTTTTTGAAGTACAATGTGTAATTCATTGGCATGAGCACTCAGTTCACGAGAGTTTTTTGGTGATTGATTGTACAAGGAATATAATGCATCCAAAAAAGACAAAGTCATTTGTACCTCCGGTGACTTCTAAAGCTTCATCATCATCAAGTTCCAGTTTATGGTGGAGGCAATGCCATAATATCATGTTAGGAAAGTCCATTTGTAGTAGTTTTCCAACACCAGCTTTGAATCCTAACATCACATTTGCGCCGTCACTACAAAAGCTGATCAACACTTCCAATAATAGTTCTTTAGTGAACCCACAATGCAGCAAGCATTTTAAAATTTCCCCTTTAATGGTTGCTGCTCTTGTGCTTTGCAGCTCAATCGAGTCCAGAGGAAACGTAAGTGGCCCCATAATTCCATCTGTACTGGCTTTCAAAAAAATGATGAGAGTCAAGTTTCCAGAGAGAGTAGTCAATTCATTGACAAGTATAATAATTTTTGATTTATTGTTGATGATTTTGTTGACAATTCTCTTTTTCATTTCAGTGGATATATGATTGATTGTTGCATAGTAGAACAGTTTGTGTAGACATAAACGCCCCATTTCAATTCCGTTGATTTGCTGTAGGTCAATGAGGCTCCTGTGGTCACTTAGTGGTCGATTTGTTTTGGCACTGTAGTAGGCTGTTCGGAATACACGTGCAATAGTTTCAAATTCTGCTTCTTCACTTTTAGCATTCAGATTAAGAAGAGTTTCTTTTTTAGCTCTGGCTTGAATTTTTTCAGCCTCCATGTGAGCTGCAGATTTCTTATGTTCATTTATTTTTTTGTGACGGGAAGACAGCTCTGTCTCTTTATTCTTTCTGTAGGAGGATATTTCACAAGAGGCCCAGTTTAGACAGATGTTAACCGCTCTTGCAGAATGCAGCTTCAAATTGGAAATATCATGACATACAGTGCACCCAAGTTTACCACCCGAAGCAAAAAACCAGTAGCTTTTATTTTTGAACTCCTCAAATTTCATTTCTGACCACACAGCAGGTGATGGTTGAGTCTCACTTTTCTTACCCAGCAATTCATCAGTTTCATTTGTGTCCTCTCTTTGTGGCAGCTGCGGCTCACCACATGACAAAGGTGTAAAAGTGTCAGCAGTTTTTCCCTGTGGATGACTTTCAGCTTCTTCGTTTGTTGCTCTTCTTTTTGACTGACAATCCCCCATTTCCTCACTTTTCTGTTTAAACATACCCATTAGAGTCTGTTGAATGTGTATCTTCTTAGGCGGCATTTTTTCCCACTTACTGTCCTAATGTAAATTGCGTGTCTGACAAGACAGACTTGAGGCAATAAGAAGTGAGCGCAGCTACCATGATGGCAGTATGGCACTTAAAAGCTAACGTTCGGAACAACCACGTGAATGGCTTCCACATGACGAGAAGTAAAAACTGAAAATGGAAGGGGAGCAGTTTGTTGCCCTCTTCACTACTGAAGTAAAATGCTTCTTGCTCAATGTCTTTTACCAGTGAGCCAGACAACCATTGGTCATAGGGGGCATATTAAGCAACAGGAAACTGGTTAATCAGTTCATTAACATAATTTGGAAACTTACATTTAACATGTATAGAATATGTATGCTGCATAGAAAGAATGCACTCAGCGGCGTTGGGATACAAATATATTGCTTTTCAATGACCCCTTATAGTATATTGAGAAAGAGAGAGGGAGACACTGGGAAATGTTTTTAAATCACTCTTCCCCCTCCCACCTGTTACCCCACAGCTGAACTTTTATTTGGCCTCTGACAACAATGCCTGGTGTGACAAAGTTCCTCATCTACCTTGGTGGGTCCTGAGCTTATTGACGGATTTGCTCGCCTTACAGATTCACCATGTGGGTCGGGAAACAGCCCAGAGACCTTCCCCTCTGGTAGAAACCACAGTCCAGGTCAATTCCTCCTGTGTCTGATCAGGAGTTGGGAGGTTTGGGGGGAACCTGGGCCCACCCTCTATTCCGGGTTCCAGCCCAGGGCCCTGTGGACTGCAGCTGTCTAGAGTGCCTCCTGGTACAGCTGCGTGACAGCTACAACTCCCTGGGCTACTTCCCCATGGCCTCCTCTCAACACCTTCTTTATCCTCATCACAGGACCTTTCTCCTGGTCCCTGATAATGCTTGCACTCCTCAGTCTTCCAGCAATATGTCTTCTCACTCTCAGCTCCTTGTGCCTCTTGCTCCCAGCTCCTTGCATGCACGCCACAAACTGAAGTGAGGTCCTTTTTAAACTCAGGTGCCCTGATTAGCTAGCCTGTCCTAATTAATTCTTAATTGGCTCCAGGTGTCTTAATTATCCTGCCTGTCTTAATTGGTTCTAGCAGGTTCCTGATTACTCTAGTGCAGCCCCTGCTCTGGTCACTCAGGGAACAAAAAACTACTCATCCAGTGACCAGTATATTTGCCCTCTACCAGACTCCTGTACTCCACTGGTCTGGGTCTGTCACACTGGTTACAAACAGATCTCTTAGAAGTTAGAGCACTTGCTGAATAGCCCATTTTCTATACCAGCTTGTTTCCACTGTCACAAAAAAACAACCAGTAGCCACATTTCTTAATTGGGTGTTTGTTCTCGAACCTTGCTCATTGAGGTGTTCACTAGGAATTTGTGTATTAGCCTTTGCAAAACTGCTCCTCGCGGTAATCGCTTCCTGGGATGGCTGGGGTATGGCTCGGGGTTGCTAATAAGGGTTCTCTCTCCCCCCACAACCAAGTTACTAATTAACAGAGTTGTAATGGGAGCCCCAGCATTGGACTGGCTCAGCGCTGCGAGCCCTAGGGAAAGGATGAGACTGGTAGGGGTTTGAACATTGAAACACCCAGGAAAGTAGCGCTGAAAAGCGGACACTACACTAAGCCAGAAAAGCAAAAGTGCTTATTAAATCAGTGACTGCTCTTGTTAAAGAGGCATGAGAAAAATCTGTCCCGAGTCTTGGATGGAATTTGTTTAAAGACTTGAGTGTGAAAAATGGACATACATGAAAACAAAATCTTCCTGCTTGACAGATCTATATATCTATTTATCTTTCTGATCCATATGTGTTCTAAGTGTATATATATATATGTATGGATCTCTCAAAAAAGATACTCAAATTTAAGTGAAAAGCTAAGCAGAGATGAAAGTAAGCCAGTACTGAATGCTTCCCCCACTTTCTTACTGGTACGCTGTATCATCCCATACCGGCTTACTTTCATCTCTGACTAGCACAAGCTTCAATTTGCACTGGTCCAGCATGTCTATGTGAGGGGCTTGCCTTGCTGTACCCACACTGATGTAGTTACACAGGTGCAAATTTCCCTAATCTAGCTTACACCTCAGTTCAGTTCAGTCTCTCGCTGGGACTAAAACTGGGCTACCAGGTTAAAGATGGGTAGATAAAAATCTCATGGGATTTCGTTAGGTATTTCATTCCCTGGTTAGAACAGGGGCTCTGGTTGGACCAATGGTGGGGATAGGGTGACCAGATGTCCCGATTGTATAGGGACAGTCCTGATTTTTGGGTCTTTTTCTTATATAGGCTCCTATTACCCCCCACCCCGTCCTGATTTTTCACATTTGCTGTCTGGTCACCCTAGGTGGGGATTACCTATGAGTTAGTTCATAACATTTTTTGTCAAGCATGGTTCTTTTATTAATAACTTCCTGTCCTTACTCATTAGGGAATCATAAGTGTAAAATGGCTGTTGCTGTCCCTGGTTTCAACCACTGGTCCAGGTACACTGCAAGGACACCAGTGTTGGGAGACCTTGTTACTATACAGTTGTCTCGCCACACAGTAAAAATAGGGTTCCATAATGGGACCTATTGGTCTTTGGTATGGTCCAAGGCTTTGGCGTAGTTTGGGGACACAGTTATAACACTATTAGGCCTCGTCTGTATTACAAGATGGGGCTGTTTCAAATGTGCCAGGAATTATGCCAAACTGTAACTTGGTTCCCGAACACGGTGGTTCTTGTAGTTCAGGTAGGCTCATAGTATCCGCAAGGTGGTTCACAATGGAAGAGGAGTACAGAAAGTGTGGGGACCATCTTTTTGTTCTGTTTTGGTACAATGTCTAGCATAGTGGGGTCCTGGTGCACTCCTAGGCACTACTGCAATACAAATAATAGTTAATAATATAGGTTCTCCCTATGGTCTTTTCCCTGGGGCCTATAATGTAAAGAGGGAAAGAACTGCTAAAATAAATACCACAAGATTTATTCCCAGCCAGGTTTCCCTATTCGGGCAATCCTAACCAGAGAATACAGAGCATGGTCCAGTGGGTAGGGTGCTGGAGTGGGCCCCAGTAGATGTGCATTCTAGATTTAGTTCTGCCACTGACTGCTGTGTGACTGTGGGCAAATCACTTCACCTCTTTGTCCATCTGTTTCCCCTCCCATGCTTTGTCTGTCTTGTCTGTTTGGATTGTAACTAGAGCTAGTTAGGAAGTTTCTGATGAAAATTTATTTGGTTGGAAAATGCTAATTCATCAAAACGAAACAATTTTGTGGGAAAGGTTTGGTTTAGACAAATCTTTTCAATTTAAAGATTTTTTGAAAGGAGTTTTGAAATTGTCAAAATATTTCTTTCAACATTTTTAAAACAAAAAATTCTGGTTTTCTGATTTGAAATGACGTTTGGTTTTGAAATGTAAACTTAGGATAATACAAAAATGTTTTGTTTTTTTAAAAAATGGTCAAATCTGAAATAAACTTTTTTTTGTCGTTGTCGATATTTTGAAAATTTTCATGGGATGGGAAACCATTTCCTGCCTAACTCTAATTGTAAGCAGTTTGGGGCAGGGTCTCTCTCTCACTGCTGGTGTGTACAACACCTAGCAGAATGGGATGGGTACCTCTAGGCACTACCACAATGCAAATAGTAAACATTAATAAGGATAAACACTGGAAGATTCTTATTCTTTTCTTCTCCATTATCCTTACGTTCCCTGGATACAAAGCCAACAGCCTATAGAGAAGGCCCTTCATTTTCAGTTTTTATTTTGTTTAAAATTTCCCAGGAATTTATTGATGTTTATTACAAAAATTAAAATATGGGTGAAAATTGGCAGAAAAGAGCAGTTTTCTGGGTAAATACCAGGTTTAATACTCGGGGATGGGAGGACAGAGAAGAGCAATAAATAGAGAAAAGCAATAGTATTGAAAGTAAAAGCAGTTTAATGCTATGGTTTATTTCACGAACTGTACATTAACAGTATGTACATATTCATGCACATGTGCATGGGTGTGTACCTTTCAGTACATTGCCTTACTTTAACAGGCAGCCTTGCATTTACATTTAGGCTAATTTAATATTAACATAAACACATCTACCTATGTAATAGTTTGGATTTTTTTAAACATAATCAGTATTTTCAAGTACTTGAGTGGTCCAAAATTCAGATGAAAATCAGTAAAAACCAAGTAATAGCTTTGTAAAACGGAGGAAATTTTTGGTAAAAACAGAAAACAAAGGGCCTTACGTATGCAGCAGTTTTATATCATGATTCAAAAAAATTCTCTGACTACACCGGTCAGGGAAAGCATGCTAGCATGTGTGAGCAACAATTGTATTTAAACGAGGCTTGTTGCTATTAAACTCAGTTTTTGCCTAACATATTTTCAACTGTTAAGTGAACGGGCCAAAGTTTACATCTCTGCTAAACAAAATTCTTTCTTTCTTTCTTTCTTTCTTTCTTTCGTTTGGCTTCAGCCCATTGTCATTTTTTGAATTTCTCCTTTTAACAGACAGGCAACTTGATTGGTTTTGCCTGATTGTCAGAGCAGTTCAGGTATCCAATCATAGCACCAGAGGAGCTTGTGAAACTGCAAATATTTTCAATACAGATCAAGCCACGGGATTGTTTTAATGGGAGTGACGCCTTGGCTGTTACTGGCTGGAGACATTTTGCTACACAGGTAGAAGAGCAGTTTTACACTCTGCCCTCTATAAATGTCTCTCCCCCCCTTGCCCCCTCTCATTTGCTTATAATCACTGAAATGCTTTGTCTCTTATAAGAAATGAAGTTTTATGTGCTTGCTTTGTGTGCCCATGGAGTTCTTTTCAGTCTTGTACCTCATTCATCAGTATGCAAATTATCAAACAAAAACCAATTAATACCCAAATCAATTAAAATCACCGCCCCAATGCCTGAACACACCATCATTTCTAAACTGTGTCTTTATCAGTCTCAAATATTATTCTCTTATTTGAATGCCTTGTGTTTACCCTGGGCGTTCAGAGCATTTTGAACTGTGCCATAAATGTGTTCACAGTCACTATTGCATACACTGAGGTGTGTATTGCTGTGTGTTTGCGTGTTTGTGTTTTAAAATTAACAAAGGGCCAGATCCTCTGCTGCTGTGAACTGTAATCGCTCCACTGCCTCTGATGGAGCTATGCTAGTTCAGACCAGTAGAGAATCTGTCCATAATTTTAGTCTCTCTCATTTTCTTTTCCCCTAATAATTCTATTAAATCAACCCCACATCTTTGCTATAATAGTCGAAGACTGGGTTCCACTCAGTTCTCCAACATATCTTGAACCTGACTTGAAATATTTCCTTCTATTCTAATCCTAGTGCTCTGCCAATGCATTTTAGTTCTAACCTCCACACCCATGCTATTCCAGTTCTGAACTCCAGTGCATCTCAGTTCAGGCAAAGGATCTTCATTCTGGTCTGGAACAATCCCTTCTATTCTGTGGGTCATACACCAGAATTTCTCTGCCCATCTGAACTTGATTCTGGATACACTCCTCAGAGGAGAAAACAGAATCCAGAGATTATTAATTGCTTCTCTTTGAAGAGTGCTCTGAACAGCTCTGCAAAATTCCCAGTCTTTTTAATCTTTCCTCATATGGAAGCTGTTCCATATCCCTAATCATTTTTGTTGCCCTTCACTGTACTTTTTCCAATTCTAATATGTCTTTTTTGAAATGGGGCAACCAGAACTACATGCAATATTCAAGGTGTGGCTGCACTATGGATTTATATAGTTGCATTATGATATTTTCTGTCTTATTAGCTATCCCTTTCTTAATGGTTCCTAACATTCTGTTCGCTTTTTTGACTGCTGCTGCACATTGAGTGGATGTTTTCAGAGAACTATCCATAATGACTCCAAGATCTCTGTCTTGAGTGGTAATAGCTGACTAAGACCCCATCATTTTTTATGCATAGTTGGGATTATGTTTTCCAATGTGCATTACTTTGCATTTATCAGCATTCAATTTCATCGACCATTTTGTTGCCCAGTCACCCAGTTTAGTGAGATCCCTTTGTAATACTTCACTGTCAGTTTTGCCAACTGTGCACAATGAAGACACAGGCTAAAGCATGTGAGTGCCATTAGTCCTCCAACATCTTCCCACAATTCCCCCCATGTGCCCAGAAGTACAGATAAGTTGTCCCAAAATTCACTGGGGAAGCATCATGGAGCCACTCAAAGACCCATGGGAGGAGGGATAACTCAGTGGACTGAGCATTGGCCTGCTAAACCCAGGGTTGTGAGTTCAATCCTTGAAGTGGCCATTTAGGGATCTGGGGCAAAAACCTACCTGGAGATTGGTCCTGCTTTGAGCAGGGGGTTGGACTAGATGACCTCCTGTGGTCCCTTTCAACCCTGATATTCTATGAGTCTAACACACACAGGGAAGTGCAGCTCCAGTGAGGATATGATACCTCAGCTAGGGCTTTATAGTACAGCTACCTGCATCTGGGTGTCAATCACCCAGGTTAACTCTGCAGTGAAGATGTACCTGAAATGACTTGCCCAAAGTCACACAGCAGGTCTGTGGCAGAGGTAGAACTAGAATCCAGGTCTCCTGAGTCCCAGCTCAGTGCCCTATCTGCTAGACCATACTTCAGAAATCACCCTTCACCTCTAGAGTAAGCCTATTTTACTAGTGCACATTGTGGCATATATACACATGCTGAGCCTTTGTATGACAGAGACCCATTCATGGAAGGGGTGGTATACAGAGCTGAGCTTTTTCAATGTCTAGGGTTAAACAGAATTGTTTTTATTTCTCCTTCTCAAACAACCCAAGAGTCTTTCAAGGACTCTGAGGCCTAATCCCATTTCCAATGGAGCCGATGAGTTTCCAATCAGGCCCTTTGTGAGGTAAAAATGACTCCTTGAGACGGCTAATGGGCTTTTCTGAGGGAGGGACAATTATAGGGGGGCCTTGCAGAGCCCTTTAGCACCATAGATGCACTCCACAATGTGCTTCCTGTGAAGAGACACTTGCTCTGCATAGACACTGCCTGTCCTATTTCTAGGATGTACACTGAAAGCCATAGTCTATTTGATAGTCCAGCCATAATATAAGAAAGACACAGCAAACAGAGCAAGCTGAAAATCATAAAAGGTTAAAAAAGGAGGGGTGGATCGGAAATGAGGGGAGAAGGTGGCAGAAAACAAAATTCACATTTAAGGTGAAATCTGATACCTTTCTCCTTGAACATTTACCAGTGATTGACAGTCTGTCCCATACACAGCCACAATACATATTATGCATGGAGGGCCGAATCCTGCTTGACTTCCTCTTGAGCTAGTCCCATTGATTTTGATTGGCCCATTCACCTGTTCATGCAGGATAAGGAAGCTGAACTGAGCCCAAAATAGATGGTGAGGGTTGAAAAGGAGACAAGTAGAGAGATCTGTGTGTGTGAGAGAAGGACAAAGGCCAAGTTTCCACTCACATTTTTGCAGAATTCCCTTCAAACGTCCACCCCTCACTTTGTCAAATCTACCACCACGTGGAAAAAGAATGACAGTTCTAATGCTTCCTCTAATGTGGTGCTTTAAACCTGCCACTAACCATGCCAGTTAAGCGGCAGGGAAAAAGAGATGAGAGACAGGAAAATCAACCCACACAGCTACCTGTGGGTACTGTATCCCACCAAGCATCTCTAGCCTGTGTAGAAATCAGAAAGGTACCTGGGTTGACATTTCAGATGATGGCTTCCTGACAGAAGGTACCAGCTTGTTTTGTAAATAGTGCCCATGAAAAGCAGTAGATGATGGCAGGGTAGCCACAGGGACGGAGTGGATCTTCCTGGGGAATTCAGGGCTGGACAGAGCAGGATCTATCATCCTTTGGTATGGTGCTGCCTAATTCCCTACCAGTGGCCAGAGAGCTCTGTGGGATGATACAAGGGTGAACCAAGGGCCTGACCTCTTCTGTCTTTGTAAGTGGGTGAAGTTTCTTATTTTCCCCACTTCAGCATATGTGTGTACAAGACCAGGGACAATATGTAAGTCTCTGTGGGTGGCTATTCTCTCCCAGACAACCGGCAACAGTGTGACATGCCCTCAAGTTATGCTCTGCCAGTGTTTTGGCGTGAGTGCTTACTGATGACAGAATACTGGCACTCTAAAACCTGGTTTGTGTGGTTTCGTGGGTGGAGTCAGGCAATACAGGAGATAGCTCTTGTCTGCTCATGCAATTTCAATTATGTTCAGACTCTTTCATCTTTTAATAAACTCAATTGTTATTTTCCCCACCAGCTTGCCTCCAGACACTTTAATTACACTGATTCCATGCACAACACCCCTGTGACGGAGATAATTCCATAAGCGAGGTTGCTGTGTTAGCCAATCAACGTCTGTCACGGTGATGACAAGGTTCCTGGCAGCATCCTTCTTGTGGGGTTGTGTTGAGATTTTCAAAGCCCTATAGGGAATTTGGACACCCAGTTAATGGGACCTGGTCATCTAAATCCCTTAGATGTCTTTGAAAATAGCCTACATTTCTATAGTGGCAACATTCAAAATGCTAGATACACCCATTTTGTGCCGTACAGCAGTTGCCATACACCAGGCAGTCAGATACCTGACCTCCAGGTGAGCGGGTGGATACCTCCAAAGTTATCAAAATTTCTTTGATGAAGCCTGCTGACTCACCTCAAAGGCACACGCAAAGAAACCTACAAAGAAACTGAAAAAAAAAGCTGTGCTTTGACATAGCACAGTGGAAGGAGGTTGAGGTGAGGGAGAATCTAACTATTAAAAATCTCCCTTCAAATGTTATGAAATAATATTTTTGCTGCTGGAGCACGACAGGTGTGGAGACTTTGTCAGGTAGACACAGCCTTTGGTATGGCAGATTGCCAAATCTGTTTCCTTACATAAATCTTTCCACTTCAAGGTATGCAATTAATCCCGGCTCCGGCCTCCATTCACCACAGAGCTTCTTTGTACACAAGGTGTATTAATCATCAGAAGGGACTTTTGCACCTTTGCTATCATTCCTGCATTACTGGCTGGGCACAGGTACAAAGTTCTTAAAGGGCCAGCATATAACCAGGGACCTTCCTGCAGAGGGGGTCAGCTTTGGGATTTGAGGCCAGGCAGTCAGAGGTGTGTGCATGGAGGAGATTCTCTTACAGCATTTGATTGCACTATTTCAGGTTACAGACAATTTCCTGCTTTTGTGAAAAAACCCAGTACATCAGATCTTCTATTACAGCGTCCATAGAAATAAAGCAGTTAACAAAACAATAATAATCCCCCATTCCAAGCATTCTGGGAAGATTTCAGAATAACCATTAGAAAGAATGATGCCAAGGCAAAACCAAGATGTCTGGCTCTGCAAGTGTGTACATGTATGCTTTATATTTAGTGTACATATATGTGTATAGCAATCCCTCCTGCCAGCATCTAGCCTGACTAGCTGGGCTGGGAGCTAAAATGAGCAGGGGATAAGCAGGAATGGGATCCTTCCACCCAGGCCTGCCGAGTTGCTCTGCCCCTCTTGTGTGCCCCTGCTCCAAAGATTCTGTGCAGTGACATCCTCTCCACAACCCTGCAATGACCATTCCTTCGTCCCACACTAGTTCCACAGTCAGGAGGCTTTCTGCTGTCACCATTGTCCCGAAGAGTATAAATATCTGTAGATGTGTGTACAGTACCTATGCGTTTTGGATACATCTGAGTGTATCCACAAGATAAGGTTCCAATTTCCTTACATTTAATGGGTGTTCGGCTAATTGGAGTGACAGGAACAAGAGCCAGCATTTGGGACTACAGTCTTCAGCCTGGGGTTTCTGGTTCAGGCCCCGTCTCGAATGTGAGTGTGCACATGGTGTTGGGTAGAGATCTTTAGTTTTATGCTAAATTCTTACCTCCCCACTCAGCCTTCCATGACTCATGCTATGGGTTGGCACCTAAGATGCCTTCATATAACCATTCTGCTGCGTAATAAAGAGACATTCCAGTGACTAGCTGTGGAAGAGGCCACTGGGGTCAGTTTTGATGACATACCAGGGCAGGGACTGCCTCTTACTCTGTGTCCCTGCAATGAATAGCCAAGGGGGCCCTGATCTCTGTTGAGGCTTTCAGGTGCTAGTGGAATGATAATAAATAATAATAATCTGGGGAGTCTCTCTCTACTCCAAGGGCCAGTTTCTTGTCCTCACTTCTCCAGTTAGCAATTCCTGTTTCATTTTGAAAGTGGACTTTATAGGGCACCAGAACAATAGCGCCGCTCTCTCTCTTTTGTTAGCTCTCTTCCGATTGCTTTTGGAAGGAACCCAGGACCTTGAGTTTCGCTGGCTTTCTGGCTGCAGGTAAACTCTGTAAATCTTTACTGCGAAGGAAATTACTTTAACTTGGATTGGGTCTCTAGGAGGGGGTGGTGATTTGGCGGGAAAGAACATTAGAAAAATCACAACAGCTGGCTAGCATTGCTGTGTGTGTACCCAGAGCTCCCATATCTCCAAGGCCTTGTAAAGATTACAGATGTACTTCTTCAAAGCAGCAGAGATTGGAGTGTGGGGAAATCGCGCACCCACCCTCCCTCACTAGGGCTGTGCGGAAGCACAGAGAGGCCTTTCAGATCCATCTGCTCATGAAGGGTCAAGGGCTGGGCCTTCATACACGCGATAAATAGGGTGGGAGGGAGTCATTAGCGAGGCTGGTGCTTATTAAATGCTTCAAATAAAACTGAACTTTGCTCATCTCCCAAAACACACACCGTATAGCATAACGAACACTCCGTTCCAGGCTCAGAGTAAATCTGTACCGTGGCAGTTGCAGTCACAGTAGCATGCACCTAAAGACAAGATGTGGGGACAATGCACACAGGTAGCAAGTGCATAAGGGTATGATGGTCTGCTTCCTCTTCACTTGTGGGGAGTTAACCCAGGGTGCCATTATGGCCTGGGTCGGGCCCAGCATTGACAGTGAGGGCCAAAGAGATATTACACATACGGAGAATTGTCATTATGTGGGAGCGTAACTCCTACCTGCTCAGTTTTGGAGGACACACTGCTGTCACCCTAGACCATGCGTTCTCAACCTTTCCAGACTACTGTACCCCTCTCAGGAGTCACAACACACTATTACTGAGCAATTGCTGACTTTGTCATTTTGACCATATAACTATAAAATAAATCAGTTGGAATATAAATATTGTACTTACATTTCAGCGTGAGACTTGAGCCTGTTTTTCACTTCTGAGCCTTGGCTGAAGCCCGAGTCCCAGGAGGCAGGGCTGAAGCATGTAACTTAGCTTTGTGGAGCCCCCTGTGCTGTGTAACCCTGGGCAATTGCTCTCTTTGCCAACCCCTAATGCTGGCCCTGCATTTGCAACCTTCCCGCTAAACCTGTCCCAGGACCTCCCTGTGGGCTGCAACCCCCAAGTTGAGAAACATTGAGCTAGATGAGTTGAGTACTGCCTGGAAGACCTCTGAGTATCCCCAGGGAGAACCACTGACCTAGACCATGTGGACATTGTGCCTGATATGCTAGAGGCCATGAAGTTATCACAGGTGCCAAGCGCACAGTTACACACCGATACACTGTGCGCCATAGCTGCCAAATACAGATTCTGATCCCGTGGCCAGATTCTGATCTCAGTTGTACTGTTGTAAATACAGCGTTCTGCCACTGACTTCAGTGGAGATGCTCTGAATGTTTATTTGTGTAATGGAGATCACAACCTGATCAGGAGAATGCTCCATTATGTGGAAAGCACACGGAGCCCCCATAGACACACACAGCATGCAGTGCACAATTTAGGAGCAATACAGAGCTGTCACGGATAGAGAGCTTACACTTATGGCTCAATCACACACACAATTACTCAGCCCTTAATGAAGACCTGGAGCTTTCACCTATGCTGAGCATACAGAGGGGCATGCATCAATAATCCACACACTAACACCTCAACCTGGATAGATCCCCTTAGCAAATCCAGCTCTAAAGTGAGGTGTATATGTGAAAAGTTGGCCCTGAGTATAGTGGGGAATTTGCTGATAAATGGGATTAAATAGAAGTAAATGAAGGCCTCAGGCCCTTATGGCCTCAGCATAAGAATCCAGAGTGTGTTGGAAGGTGCTGGGACAAGAGAGTGGAAAGAATATTGCTGAGGATGTAAAAGAGAGAAGATCTTCCTCTCCCTTAGTGCAGTTATCTGTCTGCCAGGCCTGGCTCTGGGCTAGGGTGACCAGACAGCAAGTGTAAAAAATTGGGATGGGACGGGGGCTAATAGGTGCCTATATAAGAAAAAGCTCCCCAAATCAGGACTGTCCCTATAAAATTGGGACATCTGGTCACTCTATTCTGGGCAGATCCCAGGGTGAGACTTTGTTAAGAAGATGAGCCAGGAGGAAGCTGTCTGCTCACGTGTTCATCAAGCAGACCCGGGGTTGCCAGTGAGCCTTGTTGGTTGAGGCTCTGTCACACTGATGCATTGTGCCATCATTTCACTGTAGCCACTTGGGTGAGGTTTCATTGTTTGCTTTTGCACTTTCACTGCTACTCCCTTGGGAAGTTACAGACACCATCCAAACCCGACCAGCGAGTTATGAGATAGGGTGGGCAGAGGAGAACCAATTAGGCGTGTAGGGGTTGGAGACCATTAAACATTACATCTGGGAAATCCTTGTGAAAAGCAGCCCCCAGAGCTCCACAGTGGCACTAGCAAAGTGGCACAGAAATCCAGTTCCAGCTCTTTTCCTCTCCCGGGAGATCACATGCTGGTGTTTATTTTTCAGGGAAAGTGATCAGATAGAATGGTAATGGGTGACCTTATAAAAACAGACAACAGGCTTAGATCCAGTTCAGATCTTCTTCTTTGTAAATGAAAAGACTGAAGGTGTCTTCACACTAGCACAGCCATAATTAGTTTGTAATATTCACCTGAAACAGCCAGAAAGAGAAATTTGTGTGTGTGCCAACCACTAAAGATGCACAGGCTAGGACTTTCAAAGTGGCCCAAAGGAGTTAGGTTCCGCCTGTTGAAAGCCAGTGTGGTTGGATGCCTGATTCCTTTAGGCTCCTTTGAAAGTCCCAACTATAAGTATTAGAGATGCCAGGAGAGCAATGCAAGATTAGGAACAGAAGAACATAGGATGTGTCATGCTGGATCAGCCCAATGGCCTGTCTAGTCCAGTCTCCAACAGTGACCAGCACCAGATGCAAGAAACTTCTAAGGGACAATTATGGAATAACCTGCTTCTTCCTAAATCCCATCAGTTTGTCGCAGGCTTAAGCCTTGAAGAATGAGGGTTTGTATCCCTTTTTAAAAGCAAATGATTACCCGATATCATAAAGCAGCTGTGGATGTACTCATTGTCTAATGACTAATCCATTTCTGAATGCCATTAAGCACTTGGCTTCAGTTATCTTTTGCAGCACTGAATTCCATGGGTTAATTATACATTGTGTAAAAAAGTATTGTTTCTTTTACCATATTAAAATGTGTGTTTTTTTAATTTCAGTGGTTGTCCCCTTCACGTATTATAAGAAAAGGTAAAAAAGAGGGCCAGATTACCCATCTTGATCCCACTCAGTATTTTATATAACTCTGTCATGTTCCCTCTGTCTTTTCTTTGAACCAAAATAACCCTACTGTTTCACTCTCTTTTTCTGTGACTAATAAATTTTCATCAGTGATCCATTCATGGCTATTAGCCAAGATGGTCAGGGATGCAGCTACATGCTCTGGGTGTCCCTAATCCTCTAACTACCAGAAGGTAGATCTGGATGACAGGAGATGGATAATTCTGTTAATTCCCTCTGAAGCATCTGGCACTGGCCATTGTCAGAAGACAGGATATTGGGCTAGATGGACCATTGGTCTGACCCAGTATGGCTGTTATTACATTTTCTAAATTCATGTTAATTTAGGGTGACCAGATGTCCCAATTTTATAGGGACAGTCCTGATTTTTGGGTCTTTTTCTTATATAGGCTCCTATTACCCTTTACCCCCTGTCTTGATTTTTCACATTTGCTGTCTGGTCACCCTATGTTAATTCTACAAGTTTCTTTTTTAAATGTGGAGAAAGCTACTCTGCTACTGCATGTTTGCTGAAAGCTGTCTTGGGTTTAGTGCTCTGCAGAAAATGTTAGAAAGGGAACCTATGAACATATGCATTCTGAATTTAGTACCCATAAACTCCCATTGATTTAAGGGTGAGCTGAGTGCGCTCAGGATCCCTGGAATCAGGCCACTTATTTTGGAGTCTAAGTATGGATTTAGGTGCCTAAACCCATTAAGTATGAAACTTTTGACCAAGATAAATTATCACAACTTCGTCCCCATCTTGAAGATGACAAGCTGTATTAAACAACAGTTGAATAGCTCTTTTTCAGGCGTTGCTCAAAAATAGGTTGTTGATCCATGTGGCTGGGTTGTGTTACATGTTTAGGGGGTTCTTAGTATTCTGCCGGAGAAACTACACCATTCAGATCTGGAACAGGATTAGGTTCAAAGTTAAGAAGTAGTTACACCTGATCTCATGACATTAGTATCCTGAACAGAAGCCTGTCTTTCTCCCATACGCCACTTTTCACCCAGACGGCTCTGGGTCATATACCAATATAGCTGGGGTATGTGTCTTTGAGTCCCAGTCTGGTGGACAAACATACAGGATGATTGCACAAGGTCTGGCTATTGGTAGTCATCTCTGTCTACAATTGTGTTGTGCAGTCCAGAAACTAATCGAGCAGGTTAATGACTTTCTGTCTTTTTCTCTCTACCAAGGTAAGATATGTTGCTAATCTCTTTTTGGTATTCCATATGAGCCTCTCCAGAAAGGCTTGGTTATTTCTTGGTTGCCTGTGCCAGCTACAGATCCATACACTCTGGAGAACACACAGAGAGGTGTTATTTTTTTTAAGGCAGGCGTAAGTGCGGTCTGCATGTGGTTGACCACCATTCGTTTGATGGGAAACTGCATCAAGAGAGACTTTCAAAGTACCATGGGAAGGATTTACAATCCTCAATGCAGAGGGTAAAATATGGGTATGAGGAAGAAGAGCTGAGAAAGTTGCAGCATACAGGAGTTAAAGTTGTGAAAAAACAAAATTAATATAATGAGGAGAAAGTTTTGTTGTGGCATGCGGATTAATTATTATGGCTATTTCACATTTATATTGCAGTTATGCCCAGGTCTGGGGCTCCATTGTGCTAGATGTTGAACAAATGTATCCAAGGACATAGTCATTGCCCCGAAGAGCTTACCAGCTAAAAACACTATAAGCTGCCACTAGGTGAGGAGACCTTTCATTGCAGTCCCATTGATTCTCTAGCGGCACTTCCCAAAGGAGTGCAATTACATGGCTTGATGCCACATCACTCTTTAGATGCACCACAGAGGTCTTCACTTCGATGACATGTAGTTTGTGGTGCTCATAGAGAAAAAACCCCGCTGTAATTCTGTGCATTGGTCACAGTCAAGGACACTAAGTACTAGCAGTGAGGACTAAATTCAGCTTGAGGCTGGGGAATTGAAGCAAGCTCCAGCTTTCCAGGAGACCATTTCGGATCAAATAGCTGACATTGCTGGACACCAGCTCTCGTCTTGGGGTGGGAACATAGTATTCCTGTGAGTTGGAAGAGGGGCCTCTCCTGCTGGAAGGCTAAGGGGAAGCACCCAAGTGCAGGCATTCTCTTCATGAGAGAGTGGTGAGGGACAAGGAGGCATCTCATGCTTTTCAGGAATGCTCTCCTGCTTGTCCCTTGGAATGCTGGTGGCATCCAGATGCTTTCAGAGGGGTTCCAAAATCCCTACACCCCGTGTTCAAATGGAGACCTAGGAATGTGAAGCTACTCAAGGCAGTGATTTGATACCACCAGTGGCAGCTTTTGAGAGGACACAGCCTGGTTGTAGGACCAGAAGCAGGATGTCAATTTGCAATTTCACAGTGAGTGGAGACAACAAGGAATAACAATCCTAAAACATTGCAATTAAGCAACGGACCAAAACAGAGCTATAATGGGGACTGAATTCTATGGGTGTCACTACTTAACTCACTAGAATACACCCGCCACCAGTTTGCTACCCTGCACCTTGCTGAGACACAGCACCAGATATTAAGATCATCTTATTCACTTAACATTCATTCTTGGAGTGCAGAGAGGAGCATCTCATCCAAACCAATGGGAATTGTAGCTGCAAAATAGGATGACATCATGAATGAGGCTAGCACCACATATTAAATGGTAAAAAGTGATAATAATTTTCCTCTTTGAGACAAATACAAATGTATTCTCCCCAAAGGACCAGAATTCTTCACTCTAGCCCTGACTCTAATTCTTGAAATAAAAAAGGACGGGGAAATGTTGTGTTCTCTTTCCTCAGGAACTAGATTCAGAAAAGAGCAAATAATCCTTTTGCTTGCTGGATATGCTCAGAGATGAAGTGAGTCCTAAATCTACAGGGGCGTATGGAAAGCTGTGGACTGTGTACAAGTCTCATTGAAAAAAAAAAGAAAGTGGCAAAGACTTTTCTATTTCCCCCATTGATTATCTAAAGCTTTCTGGGAGGAAGAAAGCCCAAGGATCCTCCCTAGAGCGGATCTCTCTAAATCCTGTTTTTGGCTAACCCTTATTGCAATGGTGTATTATTGTGCATCCTGAAAGTAAAGATATGGAGGCCAAGTCATCACCACATCCAAGATCATTTTAGCAGAGGACCCAAGGGTGGGATGGGGGTGGGGGGGAAAGCTAACACTTAGATTGTAAACTCTCTGGGGCAGGAACCATCTTTTTGTTCTGTATTTGTACAGATCCTAGCTCAGCAGGGTTCTGGCCCTTGTTGGGGCTCCTAGAGCCTACTTCAATACAAATAAATAATAATACTAATAATAGATGTCTTTTGCCACTTTTGTGATTCCCCTATTCTGGGCTGGCCCCTGGCAGGTTTCATTAGCCGCTGAGCCTTATTAAGAGTGAATTTGTCCCTTCATTTGAAATGCTCTCCCACCCCCAATCTCCCTTTTATCAGTTCCTTATTAATTTAATGCTGGCTTCTCAAACTTGATTTCCTGAGCCTCCCTCTGCATGCTCTTGAATATTAGCACAACACTGCAGTCTAGATATCGGAAGATCACTCTGGCTTCTCCCAGTGCCTCTGCTGTCCTGGTATCAGGTTGAACCTGTTCAGTAGAGGGGCCTGAGGCAGTGTGGATTCCAGCTCTCTCTTTCTGCTCCATTTAATTTGAGCACACTAACCTCTCCCTCTCTCTTCTCCTCCCCGCTCGCCCCTAAGCCTCGGGCTTTGAGCTGTGAAAGGTATAAAGCAGGGCATCACTTACACACCTGGAACAGGTCACAACAAGCCTGGCAACCTTTTACACTGAATGCTTAGGACTCTGTGAGTTAAAGTCCTTTGCAAAGCCGCCTTCATCTGGTAAAGTGTGCTCAGCTAACATCTGTCCAACTGTCTCAATTGTCTGTTGGAGGGTTGTTTTTCTGTTTTGCTTTGTTGTTTTTTGTCCACCTTGCACATGGAGAAGGAGAGATTAGTTAAACTGCCCTTTCTTTGGCTTCAAAAGAAAATCGTTTATGGATATGCCACAATCATTTCCCTATTTTAAGAGCCCTATATCACATCATGGGCATTGGTTGTCTTCTTCTCCTCTCTCCCTCCCCTCCCGCAGTGGAACAAGGAGATTGGGGGAGGAGAGAGGGTATAGGCACATATTAATAGAAGTATGAATTTTGCAGTCATTACAGACTGCTCTCTGCACTTTGTGTGTGGAGCAGTATAGCCTAATGTATCGGGGTGTGGCCCAGAAATGTGTTGAAGCTGCCCACCTTGGGTAGACTGTGGTGAGAGTGGCTCAGAGAATTTCAAAACTTTGACAAAATATCCTTTCCACAAAAATTCTAAATTGGGATTAATATTGGACCAACTCAGTCATTGTCTAGAACTTCCAGCCCACAGCTCCATGCTGTTACCAATAACCACCTCACACACCAGCTCCAACTTAGCACTGGCCTCCATTCAGCCCCCACTGCCAGCCCCCTAGCAGCTAGCTCTTTTACAGCATCAGCAACCCCCACCAGCACTATACCAGCAACTTGACCCATTGCCAATATACAGCAGCCAGCAGTCCAAGGGTTGAGAACCCCAGATATAGAGAATCAGACCAGAAGGATATGCAAGGCAGCTGAGACCATTCAGGTGCAGGTATGCACTGTTTCTCAGTCAGCAGAAGGTGCAGTTTACACAAGCTGGCTCTAAAACAGGGTCTGATCCAGTGTCCACTGACGTCAGTAGAGGCTCTTCTGTTAACTTCAGTGGCCCTTGGATCAGGCTCATAATGAAGATGTGAAGAAACAGCCTGGCCCTGTGTGCAAGGTGTATCTATTTTTTGGGATATTTTTAATGAATCTCTTTCTAATCGCTAGAGAAAATCTCTGCCACTCTGAAGGACTGCTAAAATAACCTTACCCTCTGCAAAGGCCCCAACGCAGAGCGTAGCAAAGAATAGCCAAGGAAAAACCTGGAAAACATACTGCCTCCATTTCCCTAATATAAACTGTTTCCCTTGCTCTCTGCTTCCAGATAGGGCATTTCTAATGTAAACAAACCAGTGAACATCGAATTAGCAGAATGTGAGGCTAAAAACAAGAGGAATAATCAAGAGGTGATGGGGTGCGGAGAAGCCTCCCTCAGCAGCTCTGGCTCTAAGGAAGGGAGAACTGGGATGCACATCTCACCGCAGGGATGGCCTGCTGCCTTCTGCCATCCAGCAGCTTCATCTCCCAGGGGATTCAGAAGGGGAGAAGCAAGCACTTGAGAGCCAAGAAAGAGAGAACACAAAGGAGCAAAATTTCCCCCAGCAGGTGGGGTGGGGGTTGAGAGTATGTGAGGGCACCTGGATGGACACGGTAACAGCTATAGGATGCCTTGGGTGCAGTTCTGTACAGTGTCTCTAGGAGGCAGAGCACAGAAAAATACAGCCCAGGGATGGGAGGGGACTGTTAGGGGAGCTACAGCAGCTTTATGCCATCCTGTGAGTCTCAGGATTCTGGCAGCTCCAGGGACCGATGCAGTCTGTTCTCAGCATAAGTTAGCGTAGCCAGAGACTGTTATTTAAGGCTACATATGGGCTACTCCACAGCTCAGAGCAACCCAGAATTCCCATAGGGGCATCCGTTTTGGGGACTTCTTTACTGCCCCTGGTCCCACTCCTGGATCGCCTGCTGTGCTGCAGCTTGCAGGGAGGCCTGTGTAACCATAAGCTGTCCCATGCACTGCCTATGCCCCTGAGGGAATTTCCCCCCAGCTGTCTGCAGGGAGTTAATGGTTCCTGTATGTAAGGAACTGGGGCATAAAGTGGTCTGGCTTAGCAGTCACAGCTGGGCTGGTGTCCACCAGTCAAGGAAAGCCACCAAGTGATAGTCAGCGAGCAGGGACCAGAGCAACCACCAGAGCTGGGATTGATAAGCAAGAGTCAGGGTCAGAGATAATATCAGGCTGGAATCAGGAGGCAAGAATCAGGGTGGGAGGCAGGCTGGGGTCAGAGACTGGGTATCAGATGCAAGGTGTGGTCTGGAGTCACAACAAGCCAAAAATCTATGTGGGTGCTTAAATAACTTCCTGGGCCAGCTTCCAGTGTTACACAGTGTACACGGCCAATCAGAGGGCCGCAGGGTGGTGTCACTCTGGACCACTTGGGGGGGACTTCCTGCAGTGCCTAATAGCCACAATGGTCCTTGGCTAGGGTTTACATAGACTCTTGGTGGTGATGTGGGGAATGTTAGCTAGTGCAGGCTTTAGAGATGGGGGGTCTAATCCTCTAGCTCTTTGTAATGGAGCTCAGGGGCTCTAGTAGAAGGAAAAATCTCCTCTTTTCTTTCTCTGTTTGTAGGCAGACAGAATAAAGGTCCTGCTGTTCCCTCCTCTCTTTACTGCTGTAGGCATCATCACCACTGGCAGCAGAACAGATTCAGAGCAGGATGGGGAGGGAGTTCAGACGATATTTGTGCTCTCCCACCTCTTATTCCAAGTCCAAATTTCTTTTTGGGCAATTTCACCCTGGCCCCATATTCCTTGCTACTCAAAATTCCCATTAAATTCAATGAGGCTTTTGAGTGGGCAATTACTACAAGATGGCTTCCTATGCTGACAGTCTCTGCAGCAGAGGTTACATCCACCTTCCTTAGGTGTGCTGTGAAAAGGATGGAAATACTCTGAAAGTGACTAGAGGATGCTTCCTGTTTACAAGATAATGACTGTAACCTGGGCTATTAAAGCTTCAGTACTGAAAGCTGAGGCATTTATACCTTGGATACAGTATCACAGAATAATGAATAATATTATCATCCTGAATTATTTATCTAATGACAACATGGTATTTGGACATAACTGGGTTTAAAACAATAGGCCTGATCCTCACTTCAGTGTCAGTGGAGGGTCTACAGCATGGTCTGTCTTCTACATACAAAGAACTATATGAAATTTCACTCTGAATGGCTTTTTGTGTTAAGGAAAAACAACCAGGCAAGAAAGAACGAATGCAAGTTCTCCAGGAGAGAGCATGGTGTGAGTCTCTCCGTATGAAAGAGCAGCCACCTTGAAATGCCTCACAGCATTGCCCACCCACAGTGCAAAAGCAGAGACATCTCTCCTCGAAAGGCATGTACACAGAAAAGGAGTCAAACGGCTACTTGCCCCAGAAGCACCTTATGGGATCAGGCTGAGTGTTTGTGTGCATATTTATGGTCAGCTCTGAGGGCAGGTAGCTGATCAGTGCTGTGACTGTACACATTGTTTGGATTGAAACCAACACATAGTTAGCCAGTCAGTGTGCTAGCTCTGGCACACAGAGGGCTGGATTAGGTCCCACCCAGATGTGCAATGAGGGGGAAGAAGGAGCTTGAAAGGATCCTCCTTTCCCTTGGGCCCTTGCACAATGGGCAGGCACAGCTGCAGGCCTTTGGGGCCCTCACCTTCCCTTTGCACTCAACCAACTGGGTAGAGATGGGAACAGATACACAATGGCTGCACTTTTTCTGTGCTCCCTGGAGCCCTGGGAGGCATTGTGCTAGTTTCAGGAATAATGCCTTCCAGGCATCTTACTGGAGATTGTGCCTCCATATCGCCTCCAGTGTGGGACTGTACCTTGAAGACACAACAGAACCCTGCATGGTTAATTGATCGCAACCAGAGCGTCCCCGTAGGTGACTTCTGATTGGCCAAGGCAATTCTATGTTGCTATGGTCCTGTTGAAACTAGCTCCATGACATAAGTTTTGACCTTGTTTAAAAATGTTATGTATTGAAAGGAGCTTTGGCTTCACGCTTCCAGTGTGAGAAAAGATTTTGCTTCTGAGTGCAGTGTCTTAGAGCACCGTTGATCTCGCTAAAGGAAATTTGCTCATAATGGGTAAAACACAGCATGTTTTGTGTAAGCAATACGACTTGACAAGCAGTGCATTGCTGGATGATTATACCATGCCTCAGGTGGTGTTATAAGGCATAAGGCCAACGGGGGTGACTTTACCATCTGAGACATGCAGTAATCCTCTTCAAACGTACAGCCTGGAGGGTTTTGTTGCGATTAGGAAATGAAACATATCTAAAAATAAGGAAAATAGACTCATGAAATTATACACCTAGAAGCTGCACAACATCCGTAAGAGCCAGTCAGAATTCTCCAACTGCCCCTGGATTATTCTATAGCCATGTCTTTACCAGTCATGTCCCTTCATATTGCCATGTGCTCTTAAAATTAATCAAAGCCTACACAAAAAGAAAGCTCAGTGTGAAGGCTTTATTGTAGTCACTCCTCTGGGGTGCAATAAGTGGAGCCAGATTCTTACTCTCAGGTAGTGCATGGGAGCTGGAATCTGGCTGTAGCTAGCTAGCTGAGAATTCCCCATAAAGTTGGCATAGATAGCTCTTGTGCCAACTGCTTCCCATCCCCAACACAGTGCTGGGCTGGGAATGGCCATTTCAAGGGCAGAGCACTGCTATAATTTCTCTCCATTCCCAGCTGCTATATGGCTCCTTAGGAGCCCACACTCCAAAAAATCAACAATGACCAAACTAGTAGTGCTTGCTGGCAAGGGAGCCCTGGCAAAGCAGAGATTGCAGCATGTAAGGGATGACCTCAAATGCTCTCTCCCCTTTCCACAGCAGAACCACATGCAGCCCATGGGGACTATAGAGAAAGGTCAGACCATGGCCTATAATCAAGAGGGAAAAGTAGGGATGGTACTTTGACCAAACTGGCTTTATTAATAATACCCAGCTCTTTCATAAATAGGTCTCAAAGGGAGGTCAGTATCAATATCCCCATTTTATAAATTGAGAAACAGAGGCACAGAGAGGTGAAGCAATTTGGTCAAGGTCATCCAGCAGGCTGGTGGCAGAACCAGGAAGAACCCTGAGTTTACTCAGGTTTATTGAGTCCCAGTCTAGTGCTCAGCCAGGCTGGTTACAGTTAGAGCAGGCTGAATAATTCATTGAGAATCAATTAGCCCTGATGAATTTAACCCTTTTTTCCTGACAATGAATCACTTACTAACTGACCGTGACCTCTGAAAGTTTATTTGCTATGCATAAGCATCCAGCTAATCATTTGGACAAGCAATTAGCCCCTAACAGCCAAACTCTTCACTTCAGCTTCTGTAGTCACCACTTGTTATTTTATGGTATGTGACTGGTTATCTATGTCACATGTTGTGCTGGTGTTCTCTGATGGGATGGCTGAAAATGATTTTGCAGTGTTCAAGTTGTTGGGCCAAATCCTCTGCTGGTGTAAATGGGAGAAAACTCTACTGAAGTCAATAGAGCTGCATCCATTTTCTTCAGCTGAGATTTTGGCTTCTGGAGCAAAGATATGACATCAACAATGATGGCTTCATTAGCACTAATATTATAAACAAATGACAAAAAATCTTTAATGGCCTGTCACGCTCAGGCAAAGTTTTAAAAGTATGAAAACCCAGCTGAATTGTATGTATTTTTCCCATAGCTTCTTCCCCACTATTATTGTGTCCTGTGATATGTGTATAAATGGCACAAAGCTAATGTGACCAGGACAGTTTTCTATATAATGCCTTATGCCCCAGCAACTTATTGTGGAACACCTGAAATGTCCGAGTTTTTCATTTAATCATTTTTTGGGGGGATGGGGGTGGGGAGGGTAAACTACAAAATGTTTGGCCAAGATATATTGCATTATTGAGTAGAATTTCTTCGTTGTTTACCAGAAACAAACTGCAATGGAATGAGAGTTCAGGGTAATGAACAGTATTTGGAGTTAAATGAAAAAGGTGAATGAGTGATATTATTCAAAGCTGTGTTTTTTTGCTCTAAGTGAATGTTAATGACACGCGGTCAGCATTTCGTGATAGACTCATTCAGACTTACTTGATACCAAAAAAACCAAACCCTGAACTCCAAAAAATACACACGCATTGTTACTGTGTCAGAAGTTGGCAGTAGCAATCCCAGCAGAAATTCTGGCACTGAAGTCAGTAATATCAATGGCATAATTCCCTATGGGACCAGGATTTTGCCAGGCATTCTTTTTAAAGTGAACTTTTTCCTGAATATTTTGCAACCCTAAAAAATGCTGTCTCAAACCCGTTTGTTGATTTTGAAATTATGGTCACCTTTTCTAATGCTCTCTATGGCCAGCTGGCTCCACCTCCCTGACTCATTCAGAGATGTCATCATCTAGCATTTGTGATTTCACAATCACTTTCATGGAACTGGATTGTGACTTGAATTCAAGAATCAGGAACGAGAAGGAAGCCGATTACACATTACAATTATGCACAAACAAGGTGAGCTGCAGCAGCTGTCTGAATGGAAATACAGGAAATCTACATGACAGTTAAATAAGGTTTTGGTAAAATATTTACAAATATTAATGTTAGGGTGTCTCATTAAATATAATTGAACTCATTGGAGAGACAGATCTCTGTATAACATAAGAAATATTTCACTCGTTAGCAAAGATGCTAAGAATCATGTTCATGTTATAATGAAAGTGTCTGACTGGAACACAGCTGAAGGAATTGACAATGGGGTATAGAGACTTTCACTTTTAGGTTTCTGCTTCAAATCCAGTCCAGGAAAATGGTGACTGAAAGTTGTTAATTTGCAAGAGCTGTCTGGTGGCCTTTGTGAAATGAGCTCGTTTCAATCTAGTTCCTCCTGGATAAGTATCCACAGAACAGAAAACACCACTGTAAATGGTAATAATTAGTACCCAGGCCAGTGGACTCAGGGGAGAGGCCAAGGAATAAATGGGCACAGAAAATGAATGGCTGTTTAGAGGTAGCCCATCCTGGTTAGAGTTAGAATCATAGACTATCAGAGTTAGAAGGGACCTCAGGAGGTCATCTAGTCCAACCTGCTGCTCAAAGCAGGACCAATCCCCAGATGGATTTTTGCCCCAATTGGCCCCCTCAAAAATTGAACTCACTGCCTTGGGTTTAACAAGCCAGTGCTCAAACCACTGAGCTATTCCTCCCCCCTGAGTTGGGGGTGGATTGGTGGGGCAATAGGAGGAAATTTGCACGTCAGAGAAAATGGCTTTTGAGTAATTATAATGGACAAAATTTATTTGTGACCATTCTTCTGATAATTCCCTAGCCTTCATATATGTAACCCTTGGAAAATTGAAGGGCAAAGGAATGAAGTCTAATGTCCAACTTCTAACACATTTTAACATTAACTCTTCACTGCTTGAAATCCTATCTTTCTTTTTGCTAGGAATGTTACTCAAATGTTTGAGGCTTAAATAGGGTGTGAAGAAGAATTGCAGGATTGAATGGAGTCAACGAGAGGGTTTTTCATGCTTCAGAGGACAACACAAGACTCTACTTTCCTGAGGGAAGATGGTTCTACTTTCCTTGTAAGTATTTTAGTTGTGAACATTCTGTGGTTCTGGCAATGTTCCTTTCTCTTCCTCTGTTTGCGTATCTGGACACTACCAGGACTTCTGCAGGTCGAGGGATTGTTTTACTTTCAGTGGCACACAAAACATTATACTGAGCACAATTGACTAGTATTGATGGGAGAGCAGGGGAGCAGAGAGGAGGAAAGGAGAGGGAGAGGTTCTGAGATGGAAAGAAAGGTTGAGAAGAAAAGGTGGAGAGAGTGATAGAGAGAAAGCAAATGAAAGAAAGGAGGAGACAGGAAAAGGTGTGGACAGAAAATAGGAAAGAGAAGAAGAAGGGTGAAGAGTAGCTTGAAGGAGAAGGCAGAAGAGGCCGGAGGGAAAGAAAGGGGGAGTCACAGAGGGGTAGAGGACCAGAAGGTATGGAGATGAAGAGTTAAACATGACTCCTAACAGAGTTCCCTTTCACATTGATGCTGCTTTTCAAATGGAAATAGTGGGGTCAGCGGCACGGGGCTGATGCGGCTGTTGGACAATGGTACAGTTAGCTCTGCTCAGAGCAAGCGACAAAGAGAGAGAGAGAAGAGAAGATGTTTGCTGGAGGAGCCCCCATTCTTCACCAGGAGGTTGACGACATGCTACTGTTGTTTTCCCCGGCTCCTGTGGGGAAAGGGTGGAATAGGAGGGGGGGGGGGGTGTTGAGGTCTTGCCTGAGCTCCAGTTCACTTTGCAGGCTGTAGTTGGGCTTGTCACAGAGGGCCCTCAGGGCACTAAAACTGTCTCAAAGAATGTTAACAAGATTGGGGGGTGGGGGAGCCAAAAGATTTCAACACAAATAATCTTCAAGGAGTGTTCGGTAAACAAAAAGGACGGCAGCATGCCAGGAGCACCTGCCTCTCATTGCATTGACATTAATTGTTTGGGGAAGAAGAAAAAAAATTCCCTTTGTTCTGTGTGTGTATATTTGTGTGTGTGTGTGTGTGTGTGAGAGAGAGAGTCGAAGGGGGATTGGCTGCAGTGATAGAACAGCACAGTGTGGGCAGTTCCAATTTTTACTTGGTCCTTTATTCAATGGCCAAAGCACAGTCCTCCCTGCCTAGTTAGAGGTGCCATGTAAGTATTGCTTTGATACAGATACCATCCTCAATGCACTGCTATGGTTATACTGGATTCTTATGTATTACAGTAATATCTAGAGGTCCCATCTAAGATCATTAGGTACTGTTATCCTAGGTGCTGTTGCGCATGTAGTAGTGGATAGTCCCAGTCTGAAGAATTACAATCTAAATAGGCAAGACAGGCAGAGGAAGCATTATTATCCCCATTTTATAGAGGGTGAACTAAGGCTCATAGATTAAGTCACCTGCTGAAATAATTCTGTGGCAGAAACAAAAACTGAACCCAGATATCCCAAGTGCCAGTCCAGTGCCTTTAAAAGGTATGGGATAACCTGGTCACAGGCAAAGTTTCTTCCTTATCCCCTTTACTTATATATCGGATTATGTCCAAAAACATGAGGTTTTATTACCCTTTCCAAACTCTTTTCAATCCCGACTAGTATCACTCTGGATAGTCTTGTTATCTGTAAAAATGTCTAATCCTTTTTTGAACCCTGCTAAGCTCTTGGCCTCAATGATATCATGTGGCAATGAGTTCCACAGGCTATGTGTGAGACTTTTCCTATAATTGTGCTGGAAATAAAATAGTTGGAGAGTCCCTACATCTCAAAAATAAGTGAAGAGGAGTTAGCCCAAGGGAGAACAAATCCAGTGACAACCGCAAGGCTTATCACCTCATTCTCTAGGGCTCTATCTGACTGGGGAATGCACTTTTCAGGGATCCATGTAGAATGCAAATGGGATTTTCGAGTAGAGATCATTCTGCTCCAGGTTTCATCTGTCCACCTTTTTGGAGGATAGCAAGTTTCCTTCAACTCTCTGGAGCTCCAGGCTGAGCAACATTAGCCATCAAGAATTTTAATAGCATATATTGGCCAGTTAGTGTTTGGATACTCATCAAAACCTGGCACAATTTCTCTCTTTATCTCTAGTGCATGTAAGAAGATCCTGCCCACAGTGGGATCAGAAACATGATAGTTTACATCTGCATTTGAACATAGCTGTTTGTGGGTTAATGTAATTCTAAAGTAGTTCTCTCAGACTAAAAACAATTCTCCTGGCCACCCTGGTCATGGAATCAGTGTTAACCTTGTGACAGCATGTGTGTTTATAGACACACTTGCAGGTAGGTTCTTCTTCCAGTGTGGGCAGGGCATAAATCATCCTTTGGAGATAACTCTTTGGCAGCCTTTCCGAGAGCCAGCTTTGCACAGCAAGGCTGAGATACTGTATCTGCTCAGGGAATGGAGCCTAAGGGCTTTGATATAATGAAAGAGGCTGCTGTAAATCAAGGGGTGAGGGTGGGGAAGGGCAGAAGGACTCCCATCCCTGTAATTAATACCTCGGGCTCTGATCATCTATGATGCGCTTTTCCGGGAGGGATGAGAGCATCCACATTTCTTCACTCCAAGATTGAAACCCTGAGGGACCCAGCAATGCATGGCCCTCCTAAGCCATAATAATATGGGAGCTGCTTTTCCTGCTGGCTATATCTTGAATCACTCTGAAGGCTAGCCATGAAAGGTCATCCACCTATGCAGGTCTACAGAAGATGGTGATTTTTGAGACTTCAGGATGGTGCTGCTGCTGCTGATGTCATAGGCTGCAGCAGGAGACAACAGCCCTTTCCACATAAGTGGACCCCTGATATGCAAGCAGATTTGACTTTGTGTGTGTGTGTGGTGGGGGGGGCAATTCTTGAAATCAGTCATTTTTCCTTCTGCTATCTCATCCGGCATCCAACTATTCCAAGCTGCTCAGAAAGAGTACATGAAAGTGAAGTGAAATCGAGCAGTGACCACCTCTGTTGAATGATGGAGGTCTGCAGGTGGGATCATGCTTTGCCAAAGAAATGAGTTGCTTTAGAAAAGGCTCCCTCAGTGACAACAGGGTGAAGTCAAACAAGGTATGTCTCATTAGAAGATGATGGTCCATTTGGAAAGGTTCCAATGGAGAGCAGGTTTTGGAGAGGGGATTCCAATGGACAATAAAAACTGGCATTCTTGTACCACTTTGCACCTAGCCATCTCACAGTGCCTCACAAAGATGATTAAGTACCATTGTACTCATTTTGCAGGAGGGGAAATTGAGTCACAGAGGGGGTTATGTGACTTGCCCAAGGTTACGTGGTGAGTCAATGGCTGAAATGACTCTAGAACCCAGGTCTCCTGACTTGCAAACTGGTTTCCCATCCACCACACTGAAAAATTAAACTGTATTCTAACTTTGAACATATTTCCATGGAAAATACCTAGGTTTATTGAGAGGTGACAACACAACCCAGCAGACAGAGCTTCCTCATAAGGCACACCAAGGCTTCCTACAGAACGTGAATAACATTGGACAGGTACAGCGTCTGTGGGTAGCTACCCTGTGTAGCAGATTCAGAAATCATCCAACAATGATGATAGGCCATTCAGCTGCTGGAAATGGGGGTAGCTCCTTTGATTTTAATGGAATAGTGCTGATTTACACTAACTGAAGAATTGGCCTTGTGTGTTTCAGGCTTCCAGGAGGCTAGGCCTAGTCTACGCTTATAAGTTTTGCCAATATAGCTATATACTGCCAGCTATAGCTACAATGGCAAACCCCTGCTAGTGTAGATTCCTCTTATATCAACTAAAATGCCAGAATAGATTATACCAGTTCCATGAACAAAATAAGCTATGCTAGCAAAAACATTTTTATGCTGGCATAACTGTGGCTACAGTAGGGCTTTGGCCAGCAGGGGCGGCTTTAGCCATTTCGCCGCCCCAAGCATGGCGGCACGCCGCGGGGGGTGCTCTGCCGGTTGCCGGTCCCGCGGCTCCGGTGGACCTCCCGCAGACGTGCCTGCGGATGCTCCACCGAAGCCGCGGGACCAGCGGACCCTCCGCAGGCACGCCTGCGGGAGGTCCACCGGAGCTGCCTGCCGCCCTCCCGGCGACCAGCAGAGCACCCCCCGCGGCATGCCGCCCCAAGCACGCGCTTGGCGTGCTGGGGCCTGGAGCCGCCCCTGTTTGCCAGCATCGCTATGTCATTTCAAAGGAAATCACACCCCTAACTGACATTGCAACAGCAAAACTTTATGGGGGATACCTGGCCTTGCATTGAATCACAGACCTTAGAGATGGGAGGAGAGCTGCCAAAGGAAAATACAGTAGAACCTCAGAGTGATGAACACCTCGGGAATGGAGGTTGTCCAGAACTCTGAAATGTTCATAACTCTGAACAGAACATGATGGTGGTTCTTTCAAAAGTTTATAACTGAACATTGACTTGATACAGCTTTGAAACTTTACTATGCAGAAGAAAAATGCTGCTTTCCCTTTATTTTTTTAGCAGTTTATGTTTAACATGGTACTGTACTGTATTTGCTTCTTTTGTTGTTGCTGCTGCTGCCTGATTGCATACTTCCAGTTCCAAATGAGGTGTGAGGTTGACTGGTCAATTCATAACTCTGGTGTTTGTAACTCTGAGGTTCTACTGTGCAGCTGAAACTAAATGTATCCTGTCCCTTTCTTTGAACAAACTCCCAGGATTTAATGACCAACTTCCTTATTACTCACGTCTCTTTCACCTGGTCTGTATTTTGGCTGAAAAGACCATACTCTAAACTCCCCCTTCCCTTGCCATCTTTACCCCCTCTTCATGCTTGGGATCCTCTTAAGTCTTCTTTTGTTGGTTTATTCCCTAGTCTGCTTGAACTTTAATCTTATCTGATGGCACTCTGCACATCCTTGTAATGCCTTTCTCTTCTCTCTTACTTTTCCTTCAATAGTTACCTTTCCTACCACATATTCTGGGGTTAAATGCTCCAAAGGGAATTGTATACCCCCTACTTCCCCCCACAAAAAGCAATCGGGGCTAGCTGGAAGCTGCTAGAGAATGTGTGCCCTGGAGAGTGGTGGGGCCTGCTGAAGATTTGAGAGGAGATGAAGGGCTCTTGCAGAGTCTCTTAAAGGGTTGCAAGGAGGAAAGAAGATGTGGCCATATTAGGGTCAGCCCATCTCTCTGCTCCAAAGGAAAAGATTCATCTAATGATACTTTCAACTCAGGGTATGGCTACATTGCAAAAGAGGGGTGTGCTCTTAACTCAGGTTAGCTAACTCCGCTGAAAATATTAGTGATGACATTGCTTCTTGGCTTTTAACTCAGGTTAGCAGTTCTATTTAACCCCAGATCCCTCTGTAGGCTTTAACTCAAACAGCTAAGCTGAGTTAAAGCTGAGTTGTCATGACTTCACTGCTATTTTAACCCAAGTTAGCTAGCTAATCAAAGTTCAGAGAATCTCACAAGAACAGATTCTCACTTGATTTCTAATTTGCTTATTGGATAAAACTCAGAAATGAAATAACAGACCTTTAGGAGTCTGCCTATCATTAGCGTCCACCAGCCCTGAATTCAGTGGAGGAATTCTAATAATCTCTCTAGAGCTTCCAAGACTCAGATGTGAGACACAAGGTAAGCAAATACTCACCAGCAACCACAGACCACACAACAAAAACACTAACCCAGGAACCTATCCTTGTAACAAAGCCTGTTGCCAACTTTGTCCACATATCTATTCAGGGGACACCATCATAGGACCTAATCACATCAGCCACACCATCAGAGGCTCGTTCACCTGCACATCTACCGATGTGATTTATGCCATCATAGGCCACATGCCGATCCACCCACTCCTTTTTAGCAGCCCCCCCCCCCCCATGCTTCGGAGGAAAGCGAAAAACAGCCACCCCCAAATCTTCCTGGAGGAAAAAATTCCTTCCCCCCAAATATGGCGCGAACCCGCTGAAACCCACACATGGCCCAGTGTGGCACTTAATTGACCTATTGACTAAGCCCGTTATCCTATCATACCCATCTCCTCCATAATCTCTAGCTTAATCTTAAAGTCGTCGAGGTCCTTCGCTTCCACTGTTTCCCTCGGTAGGCTGTTCCAGTATGCACTCCCCTGATGGTTAGAAACCGTCTAATTTCAAGCCTGAATATCCGCTTGTCCTCGTGTCCACATTAGCACTGAGCTGAAATAATTCCTCTCCTTCCTGGTATTTATCCTTCTTTTGGTTAAGAAAACAAACTGAGCTCTCAAGTCTCCTTTTTCACGACAGGCCTTCCATCCCCCTGATCATTCTAGTGGCCCTTCTTTGTACCCGCCCAGAACATGGGAGACCAAACTGCACACAAATACTCCAAATGAGGTCTCACCAACGCCTTATATAACGGACTAGCACCTCCTTCCCCCTACTAGAAATACCCTCGCCTAATGCATCCCAACACCGCATTTTTTTTTTTTACACACATCATATTGCCTACTACTCATCATCCCGATCAATACTAATACTCCAGTTTACAAGGTCATCCAAATCTCCTGGAGGATATCCCCCTTTTTTTCCGAATTGGCAACCTCCCAACTTGGTGTGTCACCCAAAATTTAAAATCGGACCCAAACTGAACCTTGAGGAACTCCCACTAAACCCCCTCAAACTGACAGTTCCCCCTCCATACTACTACTCTGAAGTCTCCCCTTTAACCAGCTCCTTATCCCACCTCTGGATTTTCATTTCGATCCCATCTTTTCCAATTTAAACAGTAATTCTTCATGAGACACCCGTATCAACGCCTTACTGAAAAATCCATATATTAGATTCCCCCTTGTCTAAAAAAAAAAAAAAAACTTTACAAAGAGAGAGAGGTTGGTTTGGTTGGGACTTTGACTTATCCATGCTGTAAATCCATCTAATCCATCCATCTTCCCATCATCCCCCCACTCTCTTCTCTCTTTAAGATTTTTACCCGGTCACTTTTTTTCCCCTTCTTGAATATAGGAACTACATTAGCTAATCTCCAGTCAAACGGTACAACGGTACAACATGTGCCAGCAATGTCCCTCTGCCATGTACATTGGCCAAACCGGACAGTCTCTATGTAAAAGAATAAATGGACATAAATCAGACGTCAAGAATTATAACATTCAAAAACCAGTTGGAGAACACTTCAATCTCCCTGGTCACTCGATTACAGACCTAAAAGTCGCAATATTACAACAAAAAAACTTCAAAAACAGACTCCAACGAGAGACAGCTGAATTGGAATTAATTTGCAAACTGGACACCATTAAATTAGGCTTGAATAACAACTGAGAGGGGATGGGTCATTACACAAAGTAAAACTATTTCCCCATGTTTATTTCCACCCCTACTGTTCCTCACAACTTCTTGTCAACTACTGCAAATGGACCATTTTGATTACCGCTACAAAAAGTTTTTTCTCCCCTGCTGGTAATTGCGCACCTTAACTGATCACTCTCGTCAGAGTGTGTATGGTAACCCCCATTGTTTCATGTTCTCTGTGTATCTATCTATCTATCTATCTATCTATCTATCTATATCTTCCTACTATAGTTTCCACTGCATGCATCTGATGAATTGGGCTGTAGCTGACGAAAGCTTATGCTCAAATAAATGTATTAGTCTCTAAGGTGCCACAAGTGCTCCTGTTCTTTTTACAAGGTAGGGAAAGACCCAAGAGAGAAGCTAGTGGGAAAATTATACGGGAACAAGAAGATTAACATGATGAGGGACTCATTTTTGTAGCATAAAATTACATTCTTTATAGATTCATTTTCACAATTCAGCATTGCTGGTTAAAATAATTTGCAACAAAGTGAGATGTCCCTAGGTTTATGTGAGGGGGAGATGAATTCTGCTACAAAATGAGTGATGTCTGTGTGGAGGGAGAGATGTTTGAGATATATGGTCTACGATCTCCATTTTCTTGGGTTTGGCATACACCCTGTAAGGCGAGGCTAATCTGCAGGATGTAAAAGAAATCCCAAATTCACTCTTTATGATGAAACCTCCTGGAATGCCCTGAGTCATGATGGCAAATTGAGAGCAATGAACAGGACTCAATGAACAAGGCACCGGAATGGTCCTAAGGAGAACTGGGCTCTGCTGCTGGCTCTGCCATTAACTTCCTGTGTTACCTTGAGCAACTTGAAAAACCTCTCTGTGCCTCAATTTTGCCATGTGTAATAATGGAGGAATCCTCATTTGTAAAGTGCCTTATGATCTAGGGGTTAGAAGTGCTGCCTAGGCGCTAAAGAGGATGATAGAACATGATCTCTGACTAGCTGGGTAATGGCCACGCATCGCCACTATACCTTTATATTTTTCATCCCACATCACACCTTAGATTCTTACATCTAAAAATTCTCAGTATAATTCATAAAAGAGTTTCCTTAGGACATCTTGGATCCTCCAGTTCAAGTCTGCAGAATGACAGTCAGGACCCATAGGAATTTGCAGGTCCATTGCAGTCAGGGGCGGCTCTAGAAATCGGGCTGCCCCAAGCAGCGCGGAGCGCTGCGCCCCCTCCCCGGTCGCGGCCTCCCTCTTCTTCGGCTGAGAGCTTGCCGGCATGCCGCTGCGCGGCGGCGGTCCAGCCGACAAGCGACAGCCTGCCAGCCCGCGCCCGCCGCTCTCAGCGCAACGGAGAGCGAGAAGGGGGGGGCGCCAGTCATGCCTGCGCGGCAGGTCCACCGAGGCCAACCGCCCCCCGGCGCCCGCCGCGCCTGCCTGCGCCTGCTTGCGCGTGTCTAGCCCGCTGATTGCAGTGAACAGTTCTAATGGAACCCCCTGGCAGAAAATTCTGGATTCAATAGCCAATGTGTGTAGCAAGCCCCTGTCAATCCTCCAGAATCACTGCTTCTGCCTCGGAAGGATTCTATAGCTAGGCCTGATTCCACAGCATTTGCTGTGGCTACAGAATTACAAACCACTATGGGCTTGTTGTCAATCTATAGTTTATACTGGAGGCACTTGGGAAATCCCAGTGAATTCATGTGGGTCACTCCCTGATTGCTCAGAGTTGTGAAATGCATTCTCCATTAAATCCATTCTTCCTGCAATCCCCCTTTTCCCTTACTCCAGATGTCCACTCTTCCGCCACAAGGTGAGGAGTGCGGAATGAGCTCATGGGAGTACACTGGTGCCCTAATGTGTTATAATAAAACTGCAGACATCATACAAACATCATAACATGAACTAGCCAGCTCCTTTGCAGCCCAACTGCAGTTTGATGCCATGTCCTACGACCCCCCAGTTTAACCATTAACAGGCTGGCTAGCCCCATGGAGACAATGGTCTGTTTGTTTAGCGCCAAGAGCTAGAAAGGAGCTCCTATCAGGGGCCCTGGCAGATTTATCAAAGCGAAGTGATTAGCTCTATTAGAGAAGGGATTTGTGTAAACAAAAAGACAGGTGCAAAGAGGCTATTCCAGCTGGCAAAGGCTTCATAGAGCTTTCAGCGTTTCAGTGGCAATAAAACTTCTTCCAGGAAACAGAATCAAACCGGAGAGAGAGCATGTATATTTTTAACTCATTAGCTCTGACCTTCCTATTGTTCGTCCATTCTCTGTGGGATCAGCTTCCCCTCCCCAGCTGTCTCTGGTTTGGAGGAATGTGGCTTCTTATTAACCCCCACATTCCTCATTGTTCCCCACAAGGAGGCAGGTGTCCCTAAATCCACAGCGCTCCCCTTTGTCCCATACTGGGAAGGGGGGGGTGTCCTCCTTCCATACCTCTCATCCCCCAGTACTTCCCTTCCCTCTATTCCACACTGGGAGCGGGGAGTTGTCTTCATACTCCTTACCCTCAGAACTCCTTCCTGTATCACTTTGGAAGGGGGCTTCTGTCACAACTTTAATCTCATAACTGCATCTGCTCCACAATGGGAAGATTTTTTTTCTGTACCACTAACCTTCTGCTTCCACACATTCTACCAAATCTTCCCTATTTTATGTTGGAAAGGGATCTTTCTCTCTCTCAATAACTTCTGAGTGCATTCCCCTTCTTGATGCCATAACAGTAATGGCAACCTCATAACTTGAACAAAGACATCTAAAGGAGGGCTACTTGGCATTTGCTTCACCTGTTGAATATCCATGCAATTAAGTGGCTTGTTCACTTAAGTCCAGTGGGAATCATCTGTGCTTCCCTCATGGAAATATAGGTCTGCATATCCTTCAGGAAGGTGAAATAGAACTTCCATGGAAAGCCCCAGGACTTTGACCTATCAGGCGAGCCCTCTCTGCATCCAGAATAATTACATGAAACCTCATTAAGATCAGAAATATGATCCTTTCTTACTCCATGTGTTGTTCAGTTATATCTACCAACCAAAGCAAGACCTCTCTCCTGCCAAAAACTCTGCAGAGCAAACCACATCTGTGGAAATGAAGGTCGAATTCTATTCTTCCTCATGCATTGGGATCAAAAATGTCACCTGAAATTCTGATAGTAAAACTCTTTGTTACTTCAGGAGATAATCAAAGAAGCAAGAGGAACCCAGGTCCTCAGCTATGTTTGCAGCACTGGCAGTGAGAAAGATAGCCCTTTGCCTTGGAAACTGAGTAACCTTGACATGGAAAATGATTGAGTGAAGAAAGACAGCTAAACTACACAACACTGTGTTTTTCTGTTTTGCAATAATATGCATGTTTTTCTGATTCTTGTAGTGCCTACACTACTTCCCTTAATGGCTGGCTTCATTATGGTAGCCATATGATGCATTACCTCTGAGTGTAGCAGAACCTAAAAGGTATCTGTAAACCAATTTGTATAATTTTGGCAAAGGGCCAGATTTGGAAATGTATTTAGGCACCCAAAGATGCCGAAAGGTGCTCTGTAGTATTTTCAAAAGTGCACAGCAACTACGTGCTTTTGAAAATCCCACTAGATGCCTAAATATCTGGCCCTATGTCTCTTTGCAATGCACTGAATGCTTCTCATATTGTTGATTTTTCCTTTCTACATGTTTGCCATGCAACAAATACTGTGTTATCCCACTCAGATTTACACAATTAACAGTTACACTTTAAACAGTATTCGCCAGACATATAACCACACAAAGGCATGGAATTTCCTTGTGTGTGTGTGTGTATACTACTGGGGAAGCAAGACATGTGCACACTCACATATCTAAAGTAGGCACAGCATGGTGAATTAAAGGGTGGGGGAGATGCAGTTCTAAATTGGATTGATTTGGATGAGTTTGAAATAACCTTGGTCTACATACAAAGGTGCACCATTTAACTAAAGATTTGGATCCTGCAGCCAATTTGTGTGTGGACATTCTGCATGGGTTCACATTGGTTTAGCTTGTCCTTGTTAATTTGCACGACCACCACATGGGACACTTATGGACAGATCTGCCAATTTATTTTGGTGCCTAAATGGGACCTGAGTTCCTTTGAAAATCTGGCCCTGATTGTGGCTGCTAAAGTCTCTGGAGAATCTGGTCACCTATGTGCTAGAAGCCAGGTGTGAGACCAGATGCTAACAAGATAGCCATGCAAACTCTTTCCTCACTGACCCCAATGCTCCCCAACCCATTCTGCATAGCAATCCCCACTCCCACCAGCTCCCTCTTTTTTCTCCAGTCACACGTCTTCTTGGGAAGAATTTTAAAGCTGAAAAAAACCAACAAGCTTATCCCAGTTTGAGCAGTGGCCTACTAAACCCAGGGTTGTGAGTTCAATTCTTAAGGGGGTCATTTAGGGATCTGGGGCAAAAATCTGTCTGGGGATTGGTCCTGCTTTGAGCAGGGGGTTGGACTAGATGATCTCCTGAGGTCCCCTCCACCCCTGATCTTCTGTGATTGTGGGGTTTGAATTCAAAACATACCTAACACCAATGGAGCTCTGAGAGGAGGCACCTTTACATATAAAGGGGTAAACTGGTGGTGAATAGTCAGTATCTGTAATATACTACCTTTATTAGATGCTGAGCAGGCGGAAGTGGTTAGAGCAAGTCAAGAGCCTACTTGCTGACCACAGTAGCTGGAATACTGATTGCACTTCTAGTCCCATGGCTGGCTGGCTGTACGTGTATGGAATACAAGTGAGGCAGAGTGGTCACCCGGATGGAGATTTAGGTTTCTATTCCCAGCTCTCCTGCTGGGTGAGCTTGGGCAAGTCATTCCACTTCCCTGTGCTTCAGTTGTCCCATCTGTGAAATGGTGATGGTGATACTGGCCCCCTTTGTAAAGTGCTTTGAGATCTATGGATAAAAAGTGCTATGTATGAGTTATTATGATCCTGCTAGTTGCAGGGTGCGCTAACAGCTAACAGTGTTCTGATGCTGTTTGAAGTTAGTGTTTGTCTTTTAATGCCACTACAAAATAAATGCCTGGGGCTACATTTTCAAAACGCAAGTGCTTAGGTTATGCCCACAAAATATGCACATCCAAAAAAAAAAGAGTTGTGCATGAAGAACTGGAACTTGTACACAGAAGGACTCTTTTCACATGACAAATACAAATACATGTTTCCATGTGCAATTACCTGTTTGCATATGCACACACAATTTTGTGGATTCAATTTAGGCTCCTGTGTTTACAGAAATGTTGTCCCTAATATCTGTTTATGAATCAGCTTGAGGCTGCTGCTCTACCAGGTTATTCTGTAGATGTCTTACTTTCAAAATGTGCTGTTTTGTTCAATATTAGTCTAGTGAAGGCTTCTTTCTTGCCATCCCCTCATCTCCCCCTCTTCCTCCCCATACCACATTTCCATATGGGGGGGCCCCATATGTTTTGTATGCATAGGTGAAGATAGCTGTGTGACCAGGTCTGTAACAGAGCAATGCAAGACCTATTAGTACCACAGCAAGATGTATTCTCTACCTGCAAAATAAAAAGGTTAATGTTCACGCAGTCCAGAGCCTAGTATTCTGGGCAGATGCTGACCTTACAGTGCTTTGTGTTGTACACTTGTGGCTTGCTGGAATTGTTCTTCTCTGCGTTGGGAGAAAACCTCTCTGATTTGAAGATCACCCTCTAGTCTGTGATCCCTCTTACATTAGCTTCCTTAATTATGTTTTCACGTCTCTTTTCCCAAAGCTGCTAGGAGAGCTCTAAACCTGCAATTTCATGTCCTTCAGGCCCATTTCTTTGTCAGTTAATAGGATACGCATGGGTAACAATGGCGCTGACTTTAGAACTGAGGAATCAGAGGGGCTGCTTTGTGAATTCCCCTAAACCGATAGGGGATGTCGAACTGTTTCTGTGTCAGAATTGTGACTGAGGCCCCCACTCCCTCTAATTCCAACAGAACCGCCCCTCCCCCCTGCTGTGACGTCCACACTAATTAAGTACTATAGTTTCACATTTGGAACAGACTTCCCTGCTACAAGCAGCGCTCACCAATCCCTTGTTACAGCAGCTGTTTTATTGCTCTAGTGACACATGTTCGGTTCAAAGTGAGAGAGGCTCAGAATGTTCCCTCATCCCAGCAATTTGACTGGCTGAACCACTCGCCTTCAGTGCTATAAAAAAGTACCTGCATTCTAAGACGAGTCAAACACAGGTGTAACTCCTTACGTCGTATGTCATCGTCCTCCCCCACCCCCCCGCAACATACACTCCTTGTTGGTTTATGACCGTTTGCCATTATTTATCTTAACTGAAAATTGGTTAGTAACAAAAGGTGTGTATGTGTGTAAGAAACCAAACACTCAATTGGCAGGGCTGAAGTTGGAACCACAACCCATTGGCTCACCAGCTGCTTCTGTTTCCCAGTTCTGCTCTTTCTCCTTGATCTGCACTCATGTTTATGCACTCACTCTACCCAAAGAGGCTTGCACACATAAGTCTCATATTTGCATCCCTCTGCACAGTCACACACGAACCCCTCTCTCCCTCTCACACACTTATAATCACCTACAGAAACATGCTCCAACATACATACTAATTCATATGACCGAAGTCCCACAAATATACTCCTCTACATGCTCTCTCACATGCTCACATAATAACAACCATCTACACAAACACTCACACAACCATCCTCTCTCCTACACTTACTCCTTTGCAGCCACATACTCATACCCTACCATACAAACTTCCTTCCAATACAAAACCAATCACACATAAAATCTACTCAAGCAGCACATGCTTACTCATGTACCATGCAATGCCAAGCCATTACTGTATTCTTGTATAATCATTTCTGTTTTACCTTTATCACATAATTTGCATAGACAATGAAGGGGACTTGTTCCATTTTATCTCACCTGATACTATACAGCTGTTTAAAACAGAAGGCTCAAAAGGGCTCTGTTCCTTCATTGAGGTGCAAGAAAAATAATGCATTTTCACTCCCCTTAATGCAAAAGCATGTGTTCTCTGCTGTGATGGCAGAATAGATTAATCAGAGTGACATGTGTGTCATAAGGAACTTCATTTATTCCTCTTCCTAAGGATTAATATTGGATCTGGGCAAAAGAGGAGGGAAAAATATACTCATGAAAATTCATGCAATTATTTTTTGGCTAGTAATTTCTCAGCATTCTGCCACTGAATAAGGAGGAAGTGGAGATACTGCTGCCTGGAAGGCATGTGGCCTAGTGGCTTAAACATGGGGCTAAGATCCAGGAGACTTGCATTCTAACCCTCGTTTCAACCCTGCTGTGCTATTTTGTGACCATCACAAAGGCAATTCAATAAAACTCACTATGTTAAAGCAATGTCTTGAAACACAGAATTGTGATTCCCATAACAACCTTAGCTCCCTCCTGCCTATACCTTACAATAAGACCTTTCATCATATGATCACACAAAATGTAGGTCCTTAACTCATGGAGCCAGTGTGAAAAGGCAGGCAGGGCACAAAGATGCTCCCCATATTTCTTCTAAACAGGAATGTGCAAACGGCATTCTGTCACCTAATCAAATCCATGCAAATATTCAGTGTCAGCAGCAAGCTGTGTGTAATGGGTTCAGTGAGGGCAGCTGTTCCATATACAGACAAGGCAATGTTTACCTAAATGTGTACAAGTGCCTGCAGTTTATGGCTCATGGAGAACCAGCCTGCCACCATAGCAATTGGAATAGGTGCATTGCCTGCATGTGGGGGAAGCTGATGGTATCAGCAGAAGCAGGTAGGCAGACATTGTGTGCATTTCCGATGGATAGATAATGGGAATGCGGTCCATAATCCTAAAGGTGATTCATTATTCTGAATGTTTGGGGTGATTCAGGGCTATCCGAGAAGAAACATTCTCCAAACTCATATGGCAATGTAGAAACATAGCTGCTATGACAGATGTCCAGTAGTACACACTGCATCAGTCTTGCTACACCCATGCATGCCTCTCAGCTCTGGAATGGAGTTCTCATTGATGCATGTGTTGTAGGAACACAGCATATTCAGTACAAAATTAAAAATAAAACAGCCTGCAGCACCACAGAAAAGCAAACAGTTAGTGTGATCACCAGAATTAACCAACACTTACCACAGTGGTATCCAAGGAACTAAATATCCCCTTATGCTTAGGATAGCAAACAAGGCCTATATTCAACAAAACACCTATTCACATGCTAACTCCCACTGAAGTCAATGGGATTTAAACATGTGTTTAACTATTTTGCTGTTGACACTGTTGATTTTTTAATGGTGACATTATATCATATACACTATGGACATCTGACCCATTGGGAGACAGATCTATCATGGACACAGTACCCCCATATAGTCCCATACATCTAAACCTCAGACAGCAAATATCCAGTGTGGCTCCACCATAGGCTTATTATCAGCATGACACTAGACATTTATTATTAATATTATGGTAGGTCATGGAGATCCCATCCAACACTGGGCCCCTATTGTGCTAGACAATGTACAACTCATAGAAAGAGGCAGTGCATACACGAAAGAGTTTACAATCCAACTAGACAAGACAGCAAAAGGGTAGGAGAAAGGGATATGACATACAAAGAGAAGATTTGGAACTGATGCCACATAGAATGAAGTGACTTGCCCAAAGTGACACAGAAAGACCGAGCTGTGGCAAAGCTAGGCACTGACCCCAGATCACCATTATCCTAGTCCAGTATTGTAACAATGAGACCATTCTTCCACCTGTGGCATCTATATTACAACCAGCTGTCTCATCCTATTATAGGGGCTTTGGGCACTATGTATAGCACGAGAACATGGCAAGTTTAAACTGCCTGTATTTTTTGCTCACAATCTTTTATCCTGCTTTTGGAGGGAAATATACCAAGGATGAGATTTAACCTTGACCTCCTCTCTCTCTTCAAAGACTGTGCCTGGCTCTTCTTACGGGGCACTAAAGAAGGCAGTAAGACCTGCATAGTCCCTTACATTCCCTGCAAGCAAACACAGGAGCATGGGAGTAGATTTTCCTCTTTGGCACTCTTTTTGAGAGGGACGAATGCATCTTGTTTGCTAACTGCACCTACTTGCCAATTAGAACCAGTAGACACCAGATGAAAATGCCAAGGGGGCATTTCAGCCAGGATTGCTGCATCCTTAGACTACTTTCAAGAATGCCTCCCCTACGTAGACATTCCTGATCATGGCATAAGGTGGTCAGGGCTCCCCAGTTTTTGAATGAAAGATTGAGTCCAGTTCCATAGACCCTTTCCAGGGTTTACACTATTGCTAAACCACCAGCTGGCCCCAACAGCACTTATTATGTAGATTGGCTTGCTGCTTGACAGAATGACCTGCCCCAGATTGCATGATGGCCTGGAGTGGTGTATTTCTATCATAAAGGATCAATTATTATGGGTGGACTGCAGGCAAATAACACAGTAGATTAATACTTCTTCTCTCCCCTCCTCTCTTTGCCTCCAAGGGATGAGTGTTTCAAAGCATCTTGGGTCCAAAGTGGTGTCATCAGTGTTTGTGTTTAAAAAAAATAAAATAAAACGAGGAAGCCCCCTTGGGTATGTATCCAAACACTTGGTTGAGTGAAAACACCCAGCTGCATGTTTGTAGCATCTTCCCTCCCTGTCTCCCTGGAGGGCAGAGCTCTCTGTGGTGGAATGTAGGTGTGCGGGGATCAGTAACTCATGGATTCCATCCACTCCGGCAAATCGGTGAAGCCCCAAGAGACAGGCTGCCGGGATAGCTCTGTTACTCTGCCTCACTGTCTCTTCTAAAACCCATGCTTTCGCAGCACAAAGAAAGCGAATGGGGATGTTTGGGAGCGAAGGGGACTAAAGAGGGACTGATTTGCCAACAGTCTTGTCTGATTCCTCACCTGTTTCCAAGGACAAGGAATTGTATTTATTTATATTTTTAAACCAGTGTGTGATGCCCCAGTCCAGGCAAGGGTCTCATTTCCGGTCAGGCCCTTTAAGTCTGTGTATGGAACATGTGTACGCAGTGTACTGTGTGAAGGGTAGTGAAATGTATGCAGAAGCCTGTGACATAGGTCTTTTCTCCCCCAACCCCCTTGCCTATTTTTCTCGTGTTTGTGCCCACTTAATTTTTCCTGTTATTTCCTTCTCCTGGATGCTAATTCCCAGCCAAGAATGTGATGGAGCTATCTCAGCTATTTGCTGACTGTAAGCTCTTTGGTGCAGGGACTGTCTCTTTGTTAATAGGTGCTTTATGGCTACACACTTCAAGATTAATCGCCCTATGGATCTTGAGGCACTGAGGCTGAGTCGTAAATGGTTGCAGATTCAGGGGGCACAAACTGTAATCCCTTCCTTGAAATTGAGCTACATATGCCCTCAAAGTGGAAAGGCTTGCCACTCGCGCAATGGCCTGTTCAGCCGCAGGCATACCCACAAGACACCTTTGGACAATAACAAACAATATGTTTACCCAGTGCTTAGAACAATGGCACCCTGGCCTCCTGGTGCTACCATAATACAAAGAGTAATATTTTTCCTGAGTGCATTATTAGACCAGAGGCGCTTGGATATGTGCCATGCAGCTGCAGATGTTCCACTTTCTCGTATGGGACAGGTGCCCAGGTGCAATGTAGCCACAACGTGTGGTGCTGCTAAGCTGAAGTGAGGATCATCCCAGTGCAAGGGCTGTACTGACACAGAGCTGACATATGGGCTTGCATGCCGCACATCCTCCTTATTGCCCTCTGGGGAGCTAGGGGGTGTGGTCAGGATGTCCTTACACCTTGCCAATCCCAAGCCAGGTTTTTGGCCCTCTACAGCCATTATAGGCCTCGGGGCTGCTCTAAGACAGCATGGGAAGGAAGAAGTGCTCAGAGGAGCACTTGTATTATAGCAATGCAACTGAGAGCCATAAGCCAGCTTTGAGTACCACCCCAACTGGCACTCTCTGCATTTTGGGTATAACTCAATGATCTGGCCTTGTGTCTAGAGGGATTCGCTGGGTGACATGCTGAGTAACAGTGTTGCCAGCTCTCATGTGTCTCGCAGTATTTGGTATTTTTCCTTAAAGCCCCAGCTCCTGGAATCTTGTGATCATGCAAGAATCTCAGCTTTCATTTCAAAATATTGTTCTATCCATCAGCTTGATTGTGGAGAAAAACTTGGAAAAGTGACCTGAATGCACTCTAACATTTAAAAAATCAGAAGGCAAATGAAAAAGAGCCCTCTTTTTTGCAGCCAATCTCATGATATATTTTTGGCCTGACTCATGATTTTTGAATGCCTGGGGTTGGCAGTACTGGTGTTACACAGGAGGTCAGGTAGATGATCCTAATGGTCCCTGCTGGCCTGAAAAATCTGTGAATCTTCATTGCTAGATCAAATTTCCAAAGCTTGGGCAGGCGACTTTATTGGTCATGCTCTGCCGTCTGTCTATTATTTTATCTCTATTGTCTAGACTTTCCTTTCCATGTTCCAGTCAGTTCTTGCAGGAAAAGCAGGGCCAATAGTACTTGGATAGACAAACTAAAATTGGTGAGTCAGTTGAAACCACTCTTCCTTCTGAGTCAGGGTGAACCAGTGGCCCACAGCTTGGTGCTTGGGGGCATTGTGTGTCTGAGGTGTTGTTTTTGAAATTGCACAAGAATAGACTGACTCCAACGTCCCATAAAAACTGAAATGTAGATCATTCACACTGCCGTTTCAACGGGAGACTTTATTCTTCTTTACTTTTGGTTCCTGGCCTGAACTGGTTTGTGGAGTTGCTGTGCATTGTTAAGCAGCTGTAAATCGCAGTTTTGCCACCAGTCCTAGATTAATAGCTTCTGTACTGGAGGAATTGGCACAAATACTACGTATCCTACATCTATGTAAAACCAGAACTGGGCAAAACCCACTAAAAACATCCTTTACGTATTCACTTAAATCAAGATGAAAATAAAATTCATTTTGGCCCAAAGCTTGCTTTATGGAAGTTCCCATCTATTCCAATGGTTGCAGTTTTCACACACGCGATTGCACATTTTAAAATTTCCCAATAACGTATTCCAAAATAAAATACAGATAAAGGCATAAACTCTAAGAGAGGCAGAGTGGCCTAGGGAACCTTGGCGTGGGACTCCAGAAACATGGGTTCCGTTCCTGGCTCTGCCACTGGCCTGCTGGATCACGTCACTGTTCTGTGCCTCAGTTTCCCCATCTGTACACTCTGGATAATGATATTTCTGTGGCAGATACTTGCTTTTAGCTCTGTGGATCAAAGTACTCTATAAGGGCTAAGTACTTGGACAATAAGGCAAGATATTTTTATGTATGCAAATAATTCAGGGAACACAATATCTAAAAGCTGCAAGGATAGCATGCTTTATGCCAATGGACAGGATCTAATCAACCTTCTTCAGCAGAGTGAGGGTTTAGCCCTAATTTAGTTCAGAGAGGGAATGGTCTTCATTTCCTCTTCCAGTTTGACTATCAAAATAATGTTCTGTCCAGCCTGTCAACAAGCTGGTGAATGAAACCTAATACACTCAATCAAAAACTTGAAGTCAAAAGGCGGGGGGTGCATGAGATAAAATCATTTTTGAGACACTTTCTGCAGCCTCCCTCATTTCTAGTAAACTCCTTGTGACCCATTCCCCTTTGGTATCCTTTGCGGGTGACCTTAAACCCTTGTCATTCAGAACACCAGCGTGACCCTCTGTTTTCTGGTCTTTTCAGCCAGACGTACTATTGTTTGGAGCCCTTTGAAATGAACTCTGGAATATTCCAGCGCAGTCAGGCTTATGTCTGGTGAAGACTTTGGTTGCAGATAGTTCCACACTGCTAGTGGTGCATTCCTAATCTCTCTCTCCCCTGCTTCTCTCTCTCTCTTTCTCTCTCCTCCTCCCCCAGTCTGGCCTTTTGTTACCATCAAGGAAAGCAGTGAAACAGGATTGCTCAATTAACGTATATGTACCTTGGCAGGGCACCAAGCAGAATCATTGGCTCCACCCTGCCTTTCCTTCCCTATAGCCATATAGTTACCCCCTCCCTCTTTTACATACCATTCCTCCTCCCTATCTAGACTAATCTTCATCAGTCACTGCTCCTACGCTCTCCTGCTCTGACATGCTTGGAGTTTTAGTACAATTCCTACGGCAGGTTGTGTCATGTCCTCTCATGCTGGCTGCTTTACATGGATCCAGGCCCATGTAAAGTGCTGCCTTGAGCAAGCCTCTCCTCTTTCTCTCTCTCTCTCTCTCTCTCTCAGTAATTTAGGGCGTATTTCCTTATTGCTTGGCATGTTAGCCTCCTTGCTAGCAGGAGCTGGCGCTTTCCGTTTGCTTTGGAGAATTGGCTAAAATGCACAGAGGGAAAACCAGCCAGCATGTTGCAGCTTGTGCCACTTCAGCTCGCAGCCTTGTGATTTAGACTCTCGGGGATGCAGTTGGGTTATTTCTGGAATGTCAAATGAATTTCACTTGTTACAAAACAAAAAGGCACAACTGAGACCAGGTTTATGGCCAGGACTGCTCGCTCGTTTATGGGAAATGCCTCTATTTCTCTGCCTCTCTGCCCCACTGCTCCTGCACTGCAGGAAGTATAGTATCTTTCTCTTTCCTTTGCAGAAGCCCTTATCTGTACAGGACATGGTAGAACCTATTCAAAGAGAAGATGTCTGTTTTCGTCTTTCCTCCCCCTGTGTTTTGCCTATCCTGCTCTGCCTTGTGCTCTTTCCCTTGGTCTCTCACTTTGCTTGTCCCTCTCAATCATGTCAGTCTGTCTCTCCCCTACTCTCTGTCTCCAATATGTCCTTCCTCCCTGCCTGTTCATTTCAGGTAGCTGTAATATTGAATCCTGTTATGCTATAGGGCATCCTGCCATGTGGATCTGTGATACTCATTATCGTACACTGCATGGCGTTTTAAGAAATGCCTCTTTTTTGGCAAAGGGACTGTCTCTACCATATCATAAGCCCCATCAGGTTATGTATTGCCAATGTACGTGAATAATATAGTCTGTTGAACAAGGTGACAGGATGGTGGCGCTGATAAGGTTTGTAGTGTTGATCCTGTGCTAGAGACAGCAAGTAGATGAAATGCCTGTAAATAACCACAGACATCAGCTGGCTTTCAGTAACCCGCCCAATGTGGAGAATTAGGAGGCATATTCCCCCACTGGAATTCAGTCAGAGCATAGAGGAGGGAATCCCCTGCACCAGAAATCAATCAGAACACCCCACAGCGCCAGCTTTTAGAGGATGCAGTAGAATCGCAGGATGTAGAGCTAGCCTGACCTATTGTATGATTCTTTTGGATGATCAGTTAATATGCTAATTAAATATATCTCTTCTGTATTCCGTGTCTTCACAGGGCAACTCGCTGGTCTAGTTAATGGGTGCGGTGTGACAATCTACAGCTTGCCTTCAGTACGCATGGTGTAGAGCAGTTAAGTGATCTGATATTCCAGTTATCTTGAATAACAACATACATTTGCATAGTACCTTTCACACTGAGGAACCTGAATGGCCTTGAAAGACAATAGATGGAGAGCAATCACTTTTTTTGCACACACAATTAACCATGTTTAGCGAGGAGTGGCAGCCTCTGTGGCACTGCCCTACAGTTGTGGGAGGGGACATCTGGGGAAGGGATAATAGGGCCATTTCTGTTTTTAATGAAACTTATCAAGGGCTAAATTACAAAACCAAACAAACCAGACTCTAAATTTGCATATGCATTTTTTTCTGCGTGCTTTGCAGTGACTGGCTTTGAGCTCTCATATTAGGGTTGTGCAGAGGATAGAAGTTCTGTCTTACAGAGGATTTAAAGTTTTCAGACTATGTCTTTGAAGTGAAAACCTGAACATTTCAAAATTCTCCACAAAGGAAAATTAGAAATAACGAAATAAATTAGGTGTCATTCAAAATGTTTCATTTCATTTCACTTTGGATTTTTTGTAATTTTGTATTATTACATTATAATGCAAAAGTAACACACTGAAAAGTCATTTCAAAACAAAAAATCAAAATGTTTCATGCCAAAAATATCTAAATGGGATATTCTGACAGAATATGACTCCACGGAAGTTTCAGGAAGATCCAGAAGATCTTGGTTCTGGAGATTTCATCTCAAAGGCCCATGCAGGAACTCAGTTTCAACTGCCTTGGAACAATAAAGGGCTGAATCAATCCTGCTGGGACTCTGAAGCTGTGTTTCCCTGGAAGCTAGGTATTTCAAACCTGGCATCATCTCCTCTGCCTAGTAGACTAGCCATAGAACCCTGGGATCTAATCCTGTCTCAGTCACTGACACTCTTGTGACTTTGGGTATGTCACAGAACTCCTTTGTTATTGAACACTTGTGTGCTCAACATTGTGCAAGATCCCACAGCTGACCAGTCCCTTCTCCCCAGGACTTGCACTGTAATTAGCTCCTCAGTGCAGGTACAGTGTCTTCCTTTGTGGCTTATACAGCACCAAGCACACAAATAGCCAGAGTTAGAATTGTAACAGAACTGCAGTGGGATGTGCTGGCATGAAGTTCTGCCCTCGTTCCTCTCATTGTGACCAAGGGTAGTCTGTCCTTGGGCCCGCCTTCCCATCTAACTCCCACTATGCCTCTCCCTCCCGGTCCCACCCTTTCACTGTGACGGGCAGCATGAGGTGCTTCAGTGTGGGTGGGGTGCCAAGACCCACGCTCTTTCGCTAGCTTGCTCCCTGTCTTCAGGAGCCTTCCCTTCTGTGGGTCTCCTTAAACATGTCCGAGGCAACAGAAAGAGGATCCCCACTAATGGAGGGAACAAAACGAACGTAAAGGGAAGGGAGGCACAGATAGCCCCAGAGAGCTGGAAACTGCTGAGGAACTCCTTTGGCCCCAGCAGAATGGATGGTGGGGAGAGTAATAGAAATGGGATAAAATGTAATCATGCAAAGTGCGGGGTCATGCATTCAGGGTCTAACAGCAAGAAGTTTTGCTATAAGATGGGGACTTACCAGTTGGAAGCAACAGAGGAGGAGAAAGACCTGCGTGTATTGGTTGATCACAGGATGACTATGAACCATTAATATGATGCCATTGAGAAAAAGGCTAATGGAGTCCTAGGATGCAGCAGGTGAGGAATTTCCAGAAGAGATAGGGAAGTGTTAGTACTATTATACTGTAGCAAATTCTTTCCCAGGTGGGTCTTGCCCACATGCTCAGGGTCTAACTGATCACTGTATTTGGCAAGAGGAAAGAATTTTTCCCCCAGGTCAGATTGGCAGAGACTTAGGGTTTTTTTTGCCTTCCTCTGCAGCATGGGGTGCGGGTCACTTGCAGGTTTAAACTAGAGTAAATGGTGAATTCTCTGTAACTTGAAGTCTCTAAACCATGATTTGAGGACTGCAGTAACTCAGCCAGAGGTTAGGGGTCTATTACTGGAGTGGGTGGGTGAAGTTCTGTGGCCTGCAACGTGCAGGAGGTCAGACTAGATGATCACTATGGTCCCTTCTGACCTTAAAGTCTATGAGTCTGTGGGAGTCACTTAATAACACTCACCCCCACCTGACTCCACTGAGACAAGTAGGCATGAGACCGGGGGGAAGGTGGAGGGGAGGGAAGTGAAATGTGCTCAGCAATGTCCCAGACCTAAGTGAGAGGAACTGTTGGGTGGCGGTGCAGAAAGGAAAAAGGAGACCAGTTCCTTATGGTGAGCTCTGGCAGGCATTCTCCCTTCCGCTTCCATCAGTTATTAATTTATTTAACAATAAATAAGGAACAAGGAAGTTCCTAATCCACTCATCTGAAAATGCGGGGAACAAAAGCAGGAACCTCGGTGAAATTAGTTCTCCTCGCGAAATAATCTTCCTCCACAGGAAGGACTCCCCTCCTGCTTAACACACTTGATCTAATAAAGGTGGAGCAGAACTGTACTTGTAATAGGCCCAAGCCTAGCATCCTTAATCCTGTTGACTAGTACCTTACTCGTCAAGCAATCCCAGAGTAAGTTACTGTTCAGGGTGAGCAGGGAGGGCCCTTCATTTGGGGATTCTTTGTGGTGGCCTCCTAAATTGTCCAGTAAGGGGGTTAGAGTCTCTCAGCAGTCACACTGTATTCGCATTAGGCAGGTTAGTGAGTGGAACAATATAGAGAGCTCAGGAGGAGAGAGAGAGACCAACCATAGGAGAAACCCTGCCCGCATTGAAGTCAATGGCAAAACTCCCATTGTGATTCCAATGAAGCCAGGATTTCACCCAGACTCTTACCCTGGCACTTATCTTCTCTGATGGGTAGGTATAGCTGAAGTAGTGGCCACTAAGAAAGAGGAGGGGTGAAGGAGAAACCAGGCAAATGTCCCCTACATTTTAAGATTCTTGCTTAATGAGCACATTCGCTCAGCGCGGCAACTTGTGCCATATCAGTAATCTTATCAGGCTTGGCCTGCCTTTGCCACCTGCAATTAAAGATATCAGGCGGGTCATAAACTAGTTTGTTTTAAGTTCCTCTGCACTAAAGAAGAGAACAAGTTTCAAAGTGAACTTATTGTTTTATTTTTGTCATAAAAAAGGAATAAAACATGACCGGCTCTCTTTATGATTCAGTGATTATGCACGTTTCCTGTTGGGAAGCAGTGGTGCCCTGCTCTCCGCTGCAAAGGCTGAAAGCAGTCGGCGCTAGCACTGCTCTAGGCATGTGTCTAGTGACTTCTGAGCCACTGATGCTTTCATGAAGCCTCTTGGGGAGAATTCACCTTGCTTTCATTCCCTCGTGAGGAGGTGAAATGGATTTTCATATCTGCACATGGGTTGCAGGGGCTAAGAAGGGTTTCCAAAGAGTCACAGCAGCTGCTAAAAAAAGTAAGCACAAGTTCTATGCAGTAGCACCCACCTTTTCAAGTGTGTTTTATATTTTATATATTGGTTAACTGCCCTCTGTTCTGATTCATAGAAAGTTAGGGCCAGGTTTGGCTACTCATACTCAAAGTGAATGTACCTACTCCAAAATGGTTTCATAGGGTAGCAGACTCTGGACCGCACTGCACATCTAAAAATTCCAAAGCATCACCACGCCTAATTACACACTGCTTAAAGCATAGCACACTGTAGTGTGTCTAGGCACCGGGGACCAGATACAAAATACTAAACTGGTGCAATTTTCATTATTTAAAGGGGAAAAAAAACAGATGTGAGTCATGATTTTTTAAAAAACATACTAACTAAGATATTTTGTATTCTAAAGTAACCTCAGCCAATTTTGTAATACTTTATATATATACAGAGTTTGTTTCTTAAAGGGGCTTTGAGCGAACTTCTTTTTGGTGGGTCCATTATTTTTTTTAACAGTGGATGCCTGAAGTGGCTCAGAGGTCTGAAATATTATAACTTGCAGGAAATATGGATTAGTGGGCAAAGCACAGGTGACATGATCAGAGTTATATGATACATGCAATTTATCACATGGTTCTGCTATTTAACCCATGCCTATCACCCCCACCTATACATGTGTATGAGTGTATATTTACACACACACACACACACACACACACTATATTTTCCAATAGATTTTAAATATGTGCAAAATATATTTTATACAACAAACCAGCAATTAACAAAATAGATAGTTTTATTACACCTCCCCCACGCCAAATTTTGGCCCAGGTGGCATGAAATCTGTAATCTTACTTCTCAATGTCTAATCTTTCCCACCACACCAAGTGTCAAACTATACTTCTTAGGCCTAGGTTGAAGATACACCTCTACCCTGATATAACACTGTCCTCATGAGCCAAAAAATCTTACTGTGTTATAGGTGAAACCGCGTTATATTGAACTTGCTTTGATCCGCCGGAGTGCACAGCCCTGCCTCCCCCGGAGGGCTGCTTTAACGTGTTATATCTGAATCTGTGTTATATCAAGTCGCGTTATATCGGGGTAGAGGTGTACTCCCATTTCATTCCTGTTGGGGAAGCTAGCTTTATCAGGAATCACCCTCTTTCAAAGGACTCTCTTTTGCCATTGGAAAGGATAAGACCCCCTCCCCGTTTAAAGGAGATGGAAGCAGGAGATTGTCCCTTCTGTCATCATGACTAAGATCACCCTTTCAGAGAACAATTCTAGGAGGAATTATTTCTCTCCAAGGAGCTGCTACAAGACCTATCTGGGGCCAAACCAAAATCCAGGATCTGGATTGGAACATTGTGTTTGGTGACCTATTTCTGTAATGGACTGAACCTAACACTTGCAGGAGTATAGGAGGAGCATGGTCACTGAGACACTCTGCGGCGGTTCAGCATTTCTGGACAAAATAACTCAGCAGGCCTGTCCAAAATAACATGGTTGAGTTCAGAGCTTCATCCTGCTCCTGTCCATCCATGCTAGGGGGTCTAGTATGGGCAGCAGCACTAGCTTGTGTAGGTCTCATTCTATGCAGTCACTCTACAGAGCCGCAAGAGGAAGGGGCAGCTCCTTGCCTGATTTTCTGCACTAGTACAAGACAGAGCCCAGTCTGGCTTTTCACCTTCTATTATAGTGACAGCTCTGTTTTGCTCAGGCTCATGGCGTTCTTTATCCTTCCAGTATGCCAGTGAATTCTTCGCTTGCTTTGCAATCAACTTTTATGACTACATGTGTACTCATTTCAGAGCTAAGGATCCTTGCACTTGGCTTCAGCTGTCATGCTATGCTAGGCTGAGAAAGAGATGAGGACTGAAATGTCCCTGTACAAGAGCACACCTCAGCAAGCCTTTTACCACTTGGGATAATACTGCACGCGGGGTTGTAGGGTTTGGATTCTCTCTAGAGAGGAATGGGCTTCCCTGTGATGGGATCAACATTTTTCATGGTGGGGGTGGGAGGAAGGAACTATGAGGAGTTTCATGTACCACTCATGTGTGGAGAGGGAGGCTGTTGAGTGCACACTCAAATGGTTATTTTAGTTTTACACTCAGGCAAGTAGCCTGGACACATACAGACACTCTAATGGTGCTCGCACAGATATACCCACAACAAATGTGCAGAATACAGTACACATACATCTATTCACATGCACAATGTATCTATCTCCTAGGGTAGTTACATGCTCTCCATTACCACACTGTCGTGGCACCTCACCATCTTACTTATCCTCACAATGCCAGGGGCAATAGAGCAGTGCTAGAATCCTCATTTTACAGATGGGGAACAGAGGCTCAGAGAAACAAAGTTTGTGATGGAGCAAGAACTTGAACGCAGGTCTTCCAAGTTCCAGGCTCGGGACCTCAACTACTGGATCCTGATGTACATGCTGATGTGCTCAGAGTACCGAATATGCATACATGTTCACAGACATGTATGCCTATGCAGACATAGTTTAACACACACTCACATCCATGTAACTAACACACACATGCGCTGTGGCTTTGATGGGCTCCGGCCGGGAAGTGATGTAATTCCTCCTCCGGCTGCCAGGGGCGCTGCGCTGCGGGAGCCAGGTGGGCCGCCACCTGGGCCTGGGCATGGGCCCTGTTGCTGCTGCTGCTCCCCTGACCCCTGGTCCTGGGGCTCCCGCTGCTGCCTGGCGGGTCTGTGGTTGCTCTGCTAGGCCTGGGCTGCGTCCTGCTGCTCGGGCTGCTCTGAGCCGCTCTCTCCATGAGTACCCACCACCCTGCCCACAGCCAGCCCCAGACCCCCTGCCCGCAGCCAGCCCCTGCCACGCCCCCTGCCCTGCCTGCACCAGCCCCGCACCCCCTGCCCTGCCTGCAGCCAGCCCTGCACCCCTTGCCTGAAGCCAGCCCCTGCCGCACCCCCTGCCCTGTCTCCAGCCAACCCCTGTCGCACCCTCCTGTGGCCCTGCCCAAAGCCAGTCAGCCCCACACACCCCTGTCTCCAGCCAGCCTCGCAACCCCCTGCCCTGCCTGCAGCCAGCCCCTACCTCCAGTCAGCCCCTGCCCTGCCGCCAACCAGCCCCACCCCCCCGTCTCCAGCCAACCCCGCACCCTCTTGCCTCCAGCCAACCCAGCACCCTCCTGTCTCCAGCCAGCTCCACACCCCCTGCCCTGCCTCCAGCCAACCCTGCACCCTCCTGTCTCCAGCCAGCTCCACACCCCCTGCCCTGCCTGCAGCCAGCCCTGCACCCCTTGCCTGAAGCCAGCCCCTGCCGCCCCCAGCCACTGCCCAAAGCCAGTCAGCCCCACACACCCCTCCGCCTCCTGCCCTGCCTCCAGCTAGCCCTGCCCCACGCTCCTGTCTGCAGCTGGCCCCACGTCCACTGGCGCCCTACAGTTCCCAGGGCAGTAACCCTGCACACCTACTTCAATGAGGGGGGCAGAGAGCAGCTGGGACCCACGCATGTGCACACCCTAGAGTGACCAGACAGCAAGTGTGAAAAATTGGGACAGGGTGTGTGTGTGTGTGTGGGGGGGGGGCGTAATAGGAGCCTATATAATAAAAAGACCCAAAAATCGGGACTGTCCCTATAAAATCAGGACGTCTGGTCACCCTAGCACACCCACAGGGAGTGGCGGGGACCCACACATGTGAAACAGAGCTCATTTCTAGTTCAGGCCCATCTTTTTAAAAAAGAACTTTAGGTGGGGTTAACATACATCCGTATTTTCCTGGACATGTCAGGCTTTTTGGTTCTTAAATTGCCGTCCGGGAGGAATTTTTAAATTTTAAATTTTAAAAAGTCCTCCCGGGAAAATACGGACGTATGGTAAACCTATTGGTACAAAAAAATACGTACTGTGGCACATCCCTTAAATCAGAACTTTTTATAGGGAACTGGTTGTTAAGATTTTGGCAGCTCATCATTGCATATACCCACAGCTAACACAAGCACCCACATACAGACAAATGCACACCAACAGCAGAAGCTTCATGGCACTATTTCTGAAGAAAATGAGACACAAAAATGTGAGGCTTTAAGGGTTGTTTTTTCCCTCTCTCCCTTGTTGAGCCATAAAGGAGCTGGTTTGCTGCAGGCTTAGCTTATTCAGAATCTGTCACCTCCCCAGCCCTACCCTGCACTTTTAAACAGGACAAACAGGTTATGACATTAAAGTTTCAAAACCTGGGGGGTTCCTAATAGAGGAGAGGTTAATGCAGGGGCACTTTAGGCCTCCAGAGAAGGGGAGTGGATGTTTTCACATTTGATACAGACAGAATTTCTCCAGATCCAGGAAAGCAGCTGTCTCAGAAGGAAGCCTTTTCTCCACCCTCCTCCTCTCCCAAACTTGGAGAAATTTTGTATCTTGGCAGCCACAGGGCTCATTATTCATGGCAACCTGTAGCCAGATCTGAAGTCTCATTGCCCCAGGCCATGTTTCTCTGCTACCACAACCTGAATGATTTGGGCTGGGTTTTAATCCAGGTTCAGAATGGATGGCTTTGAGTGAACAAAAATCCTCACATTTGTGCCAGATTTCATACTGAGTGCAACAGAATCCACACAGGCCAGCTTGTCAGTGCCAGGAACCACACCCCCCTGCCTCCGAGCACAGTGAAAACCATACATATGAGATCCCAAAGGTCATGATTTACACTCCTAGCCTGAGTGTGCAGTAAGATGAATGCACAGATGCACTTTGGTCAGGACTACGTACCAAATTTCCAGCACCAGCACCATACCATATTAGGATTCACACCACATGACATTAGTGCCAGGACTCTCCTTCCAACTTAATGGGCACATGCAGGCTATGCAAGCACAATGAAGTGTTATGTGTGTCTGTTGGTGGGAAACGGGGGAAATCACTGATGCTGAGGCAGAGGTTATGTGGGTGTGGAGGAAGCTGGTGTGCCCTGTGGGGTAGGTAGGAATGTACGCTGTATGATTAACTTCTTCTGTGTGCTACACCTTTACATTTCTAGGAGTCTGCAGTCTGCAGAAGAGTAGTCCTTTTGTTCTTAATGTAGCTTCATCCTGTTGCAAGGAGACACACACATATTCAGAGAGGCCTGTCTTGGAGACTTTACTTTCATTCTTTCTTGTAATTTTTCCTTCCTCTAAAATAAAAGTAATTTTAGACTGAAGGCATGAGCACCAAAACCTACATGGAATTTTAAACAAAGTTTTAAGAGGAAGATAAGCCAGGGCAGTATACAAGAAGCAATACCCTAGTTGCACTGTTCCTGTCCCCAACACTGGGTAGTGGGCATTTCACTGGGCATGTCTGAAGCACACACTGCACTCTGACAATCCAAGGCCAGCAGAACAGCCTGGGATGGACCTGAGGGTCTGGCTCATAGACATGGAGCAGGCGCAAATGCAATTCAAAATCACTGTCTTCCCTGCTTCTTCCCACACATATGCGCACCTGCATGTCTCTCACTTACTCTGTTTAGCTATCTCCCAATGAGAATAGCCCTGTCTTCATGAATCAAATTTGATCTCAGCATAGTTCAGGGGCTCTGAACCCAATTGGTTCTGTTATTTGCAGCCAACAATCTTGGGCCTGGCTGGATGAGAGAAACACATGAAGGCGCTCAGTGTCTGAGAACAGGCTGAAGCTGTGAGAGACTGAAAAGTATGAGGAACTTGGAAACTTGACAGCTTGTTTTTCTGGCTCTCCCCAAGAAGTAGAGGCAAGATGCAACTTTATACCATGGAATAATAGATCTTTAATAGTTACCAGCCCAAACAATCAAGCTGAGGAGGCAAGTGGGGGAAGCCACTTCAGGTATGTGTTTATGTTTAGTACTTTACACAGCAATACAGAGTGTGTTGAATCCAGTTCAGGCAGGTAAAATAAAGTAAAAGCCATTAAGGGAGTTCTCTGGAATCACTGCTCTACAGTAGGTGAAAAATCATTACCTAAGCATGTCTATATTAGTCTTAACTAGTGTGGAGCAAAACTCAAAATGTTTTCAGTTTGGGTTTGTATAGGACAAATGTAACCCACTGTTGTGCATTATACTCCTCAGCTCCATGTCTGAGCCAGAGGGAGAGTTGATGAGTAATGGTCCCTGTTAACTAACTTAAACCTTTAGCTCAAATGATAACGGTTTGTACAGATGTTGCCAGGTTCAAACCCAGCTGTCGGCCTACAGTAAGGGATACTCCTAGAGCTGGTCAGAAATGATTTTTTCCCCTTGTGGAAAATTTTGATGAAAATGAAAAAAACCCCACAAACCTTCATGGCAAATTCAACTTTTTGTATTAAAAAAACGATCACCCTCCCAAATGAAGTATTTCTCCTGAAAACAGTAATAATTCCATTCAGAAATGCCACCGCAGTGCCTCATGGCAGTTGTATTTTGTCTAGTTGAAAAACTAATTTTCCATCGAAAAAGAGTTTCAGTGGAAATGTTTTTGACTAGCCCTAGCTACTGAGTAAGCACAACACATTTTTTATGGTTCTCTGACCATGAGCTGCATCTTTCTAGAGCAGAGGTTCTCAAACGTTGGTCCGTGAGCTCCATTCAGGTGGTCCACAGATAGTTCCCTCTAAGGTGCGTGCCTGGGCAGCCACACACAAGAGAATGAAGAGCCACCCACCTGAGAAGCCGTGCAGGTGTGGCTCCACTAATTAGGTGCCTGGACCCTGGATATGATGCACATGTAAGGTGAGGTGGTGGCCTTGGGGGGACTAGGGGGTAGATGGAAGGGTGCTTTGGGGGTGGGGGGAATTTGGGACGTGCAGTTGTGCAGTGGCCAGAGAAAGAGGTGACTTTCCCTAGCTCCAGGGCAGTAGCTGCGGGGGAGAGTCATCCCTCCTTCCCAGCCTCAGCTATGGGGCTGCCGTGGTGGGAGAGAGGGCACCTGGCACACCCATTGCATTAGAAAGGTAAGACTACTGGTATTAAAATATGAGCTGTGTGCTTTTATTTGTAGAACAAAAAAAACTTTAATTATTAAGGTGTTTTTTTTATATAGTGCTTTTATCCAAAGCACTTCACAATAGTTAGCTAACGATACAAACAACATTTGGAAAGATCATTAAGTGGTCCGCCGAGACCCTCAGCAATGTTCAAGTGGTCCGCAAAAAAAAAAGTTTGAGAACCACTGTTCTTAAGTGTCTGTCCGAAGCCCTTTAGGCCCCACTCTGTGCCTAACCCACCAAACCTCAGGAAGCTTCCTCCATCCAAATCCCTCTTAACCCCTGGATATAGAGAGAAAGATTTTCGAACTGAAAAGCCAAGAGGCCACTTGCAGGGGAAGGACGGTTACAAGCCAGAGAAAGGATATTGGGGGGGTGGGGGCCCATGATGTACACAGGGGGAGGGTTAGGCAGCTGCGGGAGTGTACAGAGCAAAGTGTGTTACTCCTCTTTTCCCTCCTACTCTTTCGTCACCCGCTCCTTCGCTCTATGCCCTTCACAGAATGACAGAGTCAGGGCACTTTAAAGACTGATATGGAAGAAAACAGCATTTCCCCCTCTGCATCCCCTGCACTGTTCTCTCCCTGCCCTTACAGCCCCTGCCAGAACCATCTGCCACTTTTTCATTTTTAGAAACCCATCTCCTCCAGGGGGGCCCTGCCTTAGTTTTTGATCCTCTGTCTCTATGCTCTGTTGCCATCCTCCTTTTTCAGGGTGCCCCATTCTTCCCAGATTTCTATGTGTCTGGCTTCCAGTCCAGAACCCAGCCATGATCCAAACAACCAGGAGACCACTGAATGTAAAACCAGCCAGGAAAGACCAAAGGTTTCTACCTAGCTACTTTACCTGGTAACCTGGGCTCCCACAGGGATCACCTCACTCCTGCTGGGAGGCTTTGCCATGGCTCCTGATAATCTCTATTCCCTTTTCAGGGTTGGTGTGCGCTCTCTGAATCCATATAAGGGAAAGAAGGATTGGGATTCAGGGAACGTGGAGTGAAATCCTGGCACCATTGTAGTCAAAGGAACTTTTGCCACTGACGTCAGTGGGACCCGGGAGTCAAGGCCTGGTTCTATCCCTGAATTAATGTGCAATTCTGGGCAAATCATTTTACTTATCTACGCTTTAGTTTTACTGTGTGGCCAGTGGTTCAAATATTAGTTCTTATGGGATTCAGAATCTGTTCAGCCATTCTCATGTCAAAATCTATCTGCTCCCATTGCTCCCAGGCAACTCTCACAGAGATGCTAAACTGTCTAGTACAGAATAGGCTCTCCTATGTACTTTAACCATTGATGCTGTGCACACAAACCCAGATGACAGCAGCCAGCCATATATACACATGGCACTGGGAATAAAACTCATGATTCTGGGCTGCAAAAACAAGAGGCCTCTCTGTGGTAATCATAACCAGCAACTTTCCCTGCTCAGTTAGCAGGTCATAAACACACACTCAGGTCTACATGGCTTCGGGCATGGCATTAACCTTTGTGTGACTCAGTTTCCCTAGCCATATAATACTTCTTCTCTGCATCACGGCACCAGACAACAAGGACTATACTTCTTCAGTGGTGAGCAGTTTGAGGGTTTCAGAAGAGTCAGGAAAAAAATGTCAGGCAGGCCCAGGGAATGGAGGCGAGGTGTTACAATGAGCACGTCTCTGTAGTAGGTTTTATTTGCTTTAGGGCGCAAGGTGTGGACTCATTCTCATGCCAGCTCAGATGCCAGTAAAGGGGCATAAGTCCAAACTTGTACCCAAATGCTAGAATTAAAATGAAAAGTTTCAGGATTGTAAACAGTCGTGCTGACAAATGGGGAAAAAAACAATCCTCCTGCAGTTGGAACATTTCATGCAAAAGAGACTAACAACTTTGTAGGGACCAAAGGGATACAGTGATTGGCAAGCACAGGATTTGTACACACTTGTACATACATACACAAAACAAGACTGTGCTCTGAAGGACAGGACTTCCCCTGGCCAATTTTAAATTAAGAGAATAGTTAGCCAATAAGTTGTTTCTCCTCTATTTTTATTGCTATTACTGTTTAAATGAAATCTCTCTAGCTGTTCAGTTTGCTTGATCCAAAAGTGTCTGTGATAACTGTGACACCAGTACTGATGTACAATTGATGATGATTTCACAAACTGGGCATTGTGGCATTATTACATCCTGACTCCTCTGAAAACTACTCCCTCGGGAGGTGGTGGGGGGGCGGTTAGAGATGATAGCTAAGTGAGCATAGGGATAGCTAAGATAGTCAAGACAAAGATAGAGTTAGGTAAGTGATTTGAGTGCAGTCCAAACCCTTCCATGCCAACCCTGTTCAAATGTTTAGAACAAACCCATCTGTTTGTGTTCAGGGTTCCCAGGCAGAACTTTGTGATGTTGCATTTGTGGATAGAGTGAAAGTCCAATCCCCCGCTACAAGTCACCAAAGAACTATCTGAAGCAGAATAATCCCACCCTCTTAGAGAGGTTTTAGTTAGTAGTTTAGAAAATACCCACCCCCAAATGACACCGAGATTGGAAGGGCCCGTGGCTACAGAAATAAACCAAAGAATAAGTGAAATTAATCCATAGCGTATTATTATGGCAGTTCCTAAAGACCTCAACTACAACCAGAGTCTCGTTGTGTTAGGTTCTGGACTAACACAGACTAAGAGACAGTCCCTGCCTCATTGTGCTTACAATGGAAACAGACAAGACAAAGGAAGGATTAGTCTTATTCCCATTTTACAGGTGAAGAACAGAGTTACATAAAGATTATTAAGTGACTGCTCAAGGTCACACAATCAAGCTGTAGCAGAACTTACAACTGAAGCATGACCTCATGAATCCCCATCTAGTTCTTTAACCACAAGTCCATCCTTCATCAAAAGGATGGCCTTGATTGCTAGGGACTGCCTCCCACAAACTACAGAAGGGAAATGGAGGGAAAGTTAGGGGCTTCCCCCTTTTTATAGGTCCCTTCCGTCACAATGGAGTGCTGATGTCATTAATGAAGCAGGCTCCAGCAGGACTCCACTGTGCTCTCTTAACTCACCTGAGACTCTCCACGACGCCCACGGTCTGTCTCACCGTCACTTCCCTTTGTTAGAGACAGCAGGGTGGGGGTGTGACATGACTGTTAGGGCCCCTTCGGGGACATCTACACAGTCCATTGAATCAAGCCTCCCAGCCTGGGCTGACAGAAGCTGGGTTTGCCAGAAGCTGGGAATGAGCGACAGGGGATGGATCACTTGATGATTACTTGTTCTGTTCATTCCTTCTGGGGCACCTGGCATTGACAACTCTCGGAAGACAGAATACTGGGCTAGATGGACATTTGGTCTGACCCAGGAGGGCCATTCTTATGTTCATATGTTCTTATGATAGGCTCAGGCTAGCACTCTAAGGGTTTGTCTACACACACAGCACTGATGCAGCTGCACCGCTACAGCATGTCTGGTGCAGATGCTCTATGCTGACAGGAGAGAGCTTTCCTGGTGGCATAATAAAGCCACTTCCCCAAGAAGCAGTAGCTATGTCACTGGTTTATTCACACCCATGAGCGACATACGTTACGCTGACATAAGCTATAGTGTAGGCATAGCCTAAAAATAGCTGCATAGACAATGTGGGAAAGTTGTGGGTTGGGCTGGAGCTTGGGTTCTGAAGCCCCTCTCCCCAAGCTTCAGGGTGAGCCACAACTTCAGACCACTGTCTACACAGCCATTTTTAGGTACTAGTGCAAGTCCTGCTAGCCCAAGTCTTTCAACCTAGGCTGGGTGGCTTGCTTCCCGCTGGCTGGACAGAGTCTGAGCCACCCATCAAAACCTTTGAATGTGACGACTTTTCCATTGTGACATGTCATGACACCAGCACAGAGAAGCCCTGAGCAAGAGGAATAAGATTGGCCTATGAACAGTGAATTCCAAAGCACCAGGCCCCCTCTGCAAAATGGCCGGAGTAGGAATGTCCAGCCAGGCCCCTGATCCAAATGTCTGTAAGTGCTTCCTGAATAAAGCATTGCAGCCAAGCCAAAGCGTCTGTGTGACTAAAGCGTTTGGAGGAGGATGGAGGCGCTGGAGGCACTTGGCCCTTGATCTTGTGCCCTACACTCCTCTGGCACACTTACTCTTCATAATGACAACCTATTTCCACACCGATGTGTGCCCCGCAATTGTCTGAGAGCCTTGTCATCCTGATTCAGCCTCACTGATGTCCTCCAGCGGGGCTCACACTGGAGGCCATCCAGGAAGAGAGAGAGAGAGAGTTCCTATGGATTAAAACATTTAGAGGAATAAGATAAATGTAAGAATGAAGGAGGAGGTCCCTAACTAAATGCTTATCATACCAGGCTTGGCTACTCAAGATGGTTTCTAGCTAGTGCATGATGTGGAGGGGAGAGAGGGTCTGGTAGGGGTCTCTCCTTTGATGGGCGTCCTTGGTTCACTGTCAGTAACTCTGGGCTTTGAAATGTTAAGTATGCTTTATGGTGAGTTTCCCTAGAACAGAAAGATCTCTTACTGAGAGAGAGAGCGCTGTCTCCCTGATTCAGGAACAACCACTGAGCCCCCAGGATTGTCTTAGACCACAGCCATAAAAAGAGCAAGCAGAGGGAAAACCGCACCTCTGCTTTGGCTCCTTCCTTCTGCCCTTCTCCCTGAAGGAGAGAGCTGTGCCTTCAGATGAGGCATGTGCCGGCTGAAGGGTCCCCGAGCTCATCAGGGTGACAGGGTGACATGGTGACATTTCCCCCTTCTTTTTTTCTTTCCCCAAGTGTCACTTCTTAGCATAGCCAAGGAGCTGCCAATCTCCAACTCTCCCTATGGTATTTAAGTGGGCACCAGTCAGGGTAGCTGCCTTTGAGCCCTGAAGGAGACAGTTTCTCAAATGCAGACATTAGGAATGAGTGTGACGGGGAATGCAACACACACACGATAATAACCAGCAAACAAATCAGGTTTTTCATTCTGAGTCACTCTGGGAACGTTTTCTTGGATCTACATTTTTTTCTTTCAGTTCTTCTATGTTATGAAGCCCTCGAGTACCAAGCTGTCATTTTGCTAATTTAATCTTATTTTCTGTGTATGCTGCACTCTCTGCAAGTATGTGGGCTCTTTCTGAGAACGCTGAGAATTTAACCATTTAGTGGCACTTTGGTGCAAGATTCAGGGATGGACATTGTCACTGAAATCTCCTCTCTGCTTTCTGGGGGGAGGAAGTAAGAGAAGCCCCTGGCCTCCCAATTCCAAGCTCTCAGTGCACATATTTTCTCTGTGTCTCAGTTAGAGCCAAGTATCAGAGGGGTAGCTGTGTTAGTCTGGTTCTGTAGAAGCAGCAAAGAATCCTGTGGCACCTTATAGATTAACAGACGTTTTGCAGCATGAGCTTTCGTGGGTGAATACCCACTTCTTCGGATGCAAGTAGTGGAAATTTCCAGGGGCAGGTATATATAAGCAAGCAAGAAGCAAGCTAGAGATAACGAGGTTAGATCAATCAGGGAGGATGAGGCCCTGTTCTAGCAGTTGAGGTGTGAAAACCAAGGGAGGAGAAACTAGTTCTGTAATTGGCAAGCCATTCACAGTCTTTGTTTAATCCTGAGCTGATGGTGTCAAATTTGCAGATGAATTGGAGCTCAGCAGTTTCTCTTTGAAGTCTGGTTCTAAAGTTTTTTTTGCTGCAGGATGGCCACCTTAAGATCTGCTATTGTGTGGCCAGGGAGGTTGAAGTGTTCTCCTACAGGTTTTTGTATATTGCCATTCCTAATGTCTGATTTGTGTCCATTTATCCTTTTCCTTAGAGACTGTCCAGTTTGGCCGATGTACATAGCAGAGGGGCATTGCTGGCATATGATGGCATATATTACATTGGTGGACGTGCAGGTGAATGAATCGGTGATGGTGTGGCTGATCTGGTTAGGTCCTGTGATGGTGTTGCTGGTGTAGATATGTGGGCAGAGTTGGCATTGAGGTTTGTTGCATGGATTGGTTCCTGAGCTAGAGTTGCTATGGTGCGGTGTGCAGTTGCTGGTGAGAATATGCTTCAGGTTGGCACGTTGTCTGTGGGCGAGGACTGGCCTGCCACCCAAGGCCTGTGAAAGTGTGGGATGATTGTCCAGGATGGGTTGTAGATCCCTGATGATGCGTTGGAGGGGTTGTAGCTGGGGACTGTATGTGATGGCCAGTGGAGTCCTGTTGGTTTCTTTCTTGGGTTTGTCTTGCAGTAGAAGGCTTCTGGGTACACGTCTGGCTCTGCTGATCTGTTTCCTTATTTCCTCGTGTGGGTACTGTAGTCTTGAGAATGCTTGGTGGAGATTTTCTAGGTGTTGGTCTCTGTCTGCGGGGTTAGAGCAGATACGGTTGTACCTCAGTGCTTGGCTGTAGACAATGAATCTTGTGGTGTGTCCAGGATGGAAGCTGGAGGCATGAAGGTAGGCGTAGCGGTCGGTAGGTTTTCGGTATAGGGTGGTGGTAATGTGACCATCACTTATTTGCACCGTGGTGTCTAGGAAGTGGACCTCCCATGTAGATTGGTCCAGGCTGAGGTTGATGGAGGGGTGGAAGCTGTTGAAATCGTGGTGGAATTTTTCCAGAGTCTCCTTCCCATGGGTCCAGATGATGAAGGTGTCATCAACGTAGCGTAGGTAAAGAAGGGGCGTGAGTGGACGGGAGCTGAGGAAGCATTGTTCCAGGTCGGCCATAAAAATATTGGCATATTGTGGGGCCATGTGGGTGCCCATAGCGGTGCCACTGATCTGGAGATATATATTGTCATTAAATTTGAAATAGTTGTGTGTGAGGATAAAGGCACAGAGCTCGGCAACCAGTTGTGCTGTGGCATCATCAGGGATACTGTTCCTGACAGCTTGTATTCCATCAGTGTGTGGGATGTTTGTGTAGAGAGCCTCTACATCCATGGTGGCTAGGATGGTGTTTTCTGGAAGGTCACCAATGCATTGTAGTTTCCTCAGGAAATCAGTGGTGTCACGGAGATAGCTGGGAGTGCTGGTAACATAGGGTCTGAGTAGAGAGTCTACATATCCAGACAGTCCTTCAGTGAGAGTTCCAATGCCCGAGATGATGGGGCGTCCAGGATTTCCGGGTTTGTGGATCTTGGGTAGTAGATAGAATAATCCTGGTCGGGGTTCTAAGGGGATGTTGATTTGTTCCGGTGTTAGTGTAGGGAGTGTCCTGAGTAGATGGTGCAGTTTCTTAGTGTATTCCTCAGTGGGATCTGAGGGAAGTAGCCTGTAAAATTTGGTATTGGAGAGTTGTCTGGCGGCCTCCTTTTGGTAGTCAGACCTGTTCATGATGACAACAGCACCTCCTTTATCAGCCTCTTTGATTATAATGTCAGGATGGTTTCTGAGGCTGTGGATGGCATTGCGTTCTGCACGACTTAGGTTGTGAGGCAAGCAATGTTGTTTTTCCACAATTTCTATCTGTGTACGTCGGCAGAAGCATTCAATGAATGAAACTTTAGGGCCAGACTTCAAAGAGAACTGCTGAGCTCCAATTCATCTGCAAATTTGACACCATCAGCTCAGGATTAAACAAAGACTGTGAATGGCTTGCCAATTACAGAACTAGTTTCTCCTCCCTTGGTTTTCACACCTCAACTGCTAGAACAGGGCCTCATCCTCCCTGATTGATCTAACCTCGTTATCTCTAGCTTGCTTCTTGCTTGCTTATATATACCTGCCTCTGGAAATTTCCACTACTTGCATCCGAAGAAGTGGGTATTCACCCACGAAAGCTCATGCTGCAAAACGTCTGTTAGTCTATAAGGTGCCACAGGATTCTTCAGTTAGAGCCCTTTTCCTGGTTTCTTTAGGTCTTAAGTAACAAGGCCAGAGATAATTGGATTGGTGGGCTCTGTGAAATAATCCTCTAGAATCTATAGATTATTAAAACCTTCCCATTGCTCTAGGAAAGAATACTGTATGGTACCCTTCTTTCTTATGAGGAACGGAACCTCATTTCTCAGAATATCTGCTTGGGGAGTCAGTAGGAGCTGGGACTCAGTATTGCAGTTTCATCAAGAAATCCTTGAAGGAGAGAGGCGAGTGTATGAATGTTATCAAGGGAAAGAATTCAGACAATCCCTAGGGAAACCCTATGGATGCTAAGGAGAAAGGAGTGGGATGGCTGGGGAACATACTGTGGACTAAAAAGGGAGTGACTCCTCATTTAGGTCAGGTCTATGGAGAAAGAGAGACAAAAACAAGTCCTTTTGGATTAAACCTTAACTGCACTCATGAACTCAGATCCTGAAACTGCATACGTGAATTGGATTACAGCAGGTGGAAGAAAAAACTGAAGGAACTGTATAGACTCAGGAAATGTGCCTTTGACTGAGGTAGTTGTTCTCTTTGCCAAGTCGCAGCTACTAGACACTCTGAAAAGGTGTAACCAATTAACAAAGCCCCCTCTATTTTTTTGGCTGGACTCACTCATTACACAATTTGTACAACACCTCAGCTGAAAGTCTTGAAGTCCAAAGGTAAATGGTCTACCAGGTGAACTGTGAGCACGTCTCCCTCTCGTCAAACCAGCAGGGGATGGGTATGTTCTTTTCTTCCATACAGTGCAGCTGGGGCAACCTATACAAGCAGTTTTGCTGCAGTGGCGCATTTGCAAGTCCTGAAAGAATCTTCCAGAACAGTGATCCAAAGGGAGCATGTGTGATTTCTGTGTGGAGCAAGGGAGGTCAGTGGGTTTCCTGCAGAGCTCAAATGCATGTGGAAGGCAGTCTGTTGGAAGAACGCTGGCGCAGTGCTGTTCGGAGATTATTTGAAAGCTTTCTTGAAAGCATCGTGCAAGACGTGAGCTTCACAGGACCGAACAGATCTGAATTTAAATGAAGATCCTTGTTAGTATCATCAGTGCTGGTGTAACAACCCCCCAAAGTAGGAAGAATCCAAGGAAAGTGTCTGTAGTGCTGTAGAGGGATGACAGGTATGGATCACTGACAAACCGAAGACAGAAGAGCCACTGTAGCTAGGGATGTCAGCAATTCTGTTCTCAATCTCTTTTTCTAAGGATTCACAGAAGTCCTAACATTTCTTCCTTGACTGATTGTTTCACACACAAGATCTCAGTATGAGGCTTATATATATATAAAATGTGTGTGTGTGAGGTTTATGTGTATGTCTGTCTGTCTGTCCACTTTCAGGTGACGACAGTGTTGCTTTCACCAAACATAAAAGTAATAAGCCAGATCCTCTGCTCTAGGTCTGGCCCTTTATGCTGTTCCAGTGGTGCAAATGGGCCAGAAAGCTACCTTATGTGGCAGCAGAGGATTCTCCTTGTATGGAGGAATCACTGCATGGCACCTGTGAGGGTCATCATGGTGGAGTGAGAGAGGACATGGCTAGAGCACCATTCCTAACTAGTGTATCAGCCCCCTCGGTGGCTGTTCAAACTAGCACAAGTTAGAGCAGTTCCAAGTCTGCTTTACTTTGCACTGGGGAGTGAATTAGCCCCCAGGATTGGGGAGCACTAAGATGGCTCCAAGTCACTTTCCCCTAGGTACTCTGACATACCTGACGAGTTAGGCTATTATAATGTAGCGAGCAAGAAAACCCATCTAAAACCCATGAAACATCCTTTAACAAACTCTCTGAGTAAAACGAAGGTTTACACCCAGGGGCGGCTCTAGGATTTCCGCCGCCCCAAGCAGGGCGGCACGCCGCGGGGGGCGCTCTAGTGGTCACCGTTCCCGCGGCTCCGGTGGACCTCCCGCAGACGTGCCTGTGGAGGGTCCACTGGCCCCGCGGCTCCGGTGGACCTCCCGCAGACGTGCCTGTGGAGGGTCCACTGGCCCCGTGGCTCTGGTGGACCTCCTGCAGGCATGCCTGTGGATGCTGCACCGGAGCCGCGGGACCAGCGGCCCCTCCGCAGGCACGTCTGCGGGAGGTCTACTGGAGCCGTGGTCCCAGTGGACCTTCCGCAGGCATGCCTGCGGGAGGTCCGCCGGAGCCGCCTGCCGCCCTCCCGCTGGGATGCCGCCCCAAGCGTGCGCTTGGCATGCTGGGGTCTAGAGCCGGCCCTGTTTACACCAGGGTGTATGCCAGCAGAAAACAGGATATGAAGCTATTACAGGTGCCGGAGTGACCTCACAAGCCACAGGATTCCCACCTTTATATGATGCCATGTCTAGACTGAAAGACTCTCATTGACTTCAGTGGGCTTTGGATCAGAGCCTAACATAGGTCATCAGGACTACTGTGGCTGAAAGTAATTCCCCTCGACATCTTTACTGGTGGCTCATGTGAAATGAGGTTGGGTCTCAGCCCAGTCTTTAGTGGTCATGTGTCCATGTCACAAAGACTGCCATCACAAACTGGCAACCTTCTTGGCTGTGTCAACACAGAAACAAAGGAACTCATTGGCCATTTACCTTTTCTTATGGGTTTATAGTGGGTCCATCAATGTGGTATCTTAACATAGCATGGAGAGTGAACTACCCTCTTGGTCCTCTCCAAGTCAGGGTTGAATCACTTTGGGGAGGTGGGGAAATTTCCACCTTATGTGCTGCAGCTGCCCTGAAGTTTAATAAAGGAGTTTGTCTGAAGCTGACAATCTGGCACTTTTCCTCGACACAAACCTCTTCTGAAGTTTCTGCTTCTTGTTCCTCATCCATCCAAGCCCAAGTGCAAATTCTGAAACATGTACACAGACCCTTACTTGGGCTTCTGCCTTCAGACAGGCTGCCTCCAGTACTTTGTCTAGCGATAGAGATGTGAGGCGCTCACTCACTGGTCCCATGGAGAGCGCTGAAACGTTTGTTAAGAGCAGAGGGGGTGTGTCTGTTCTGATGATGCTGTGCTGCTGCTAACAGCCAGACCGGACCTTCTGTTCTCTATTTGTTGGTTGCTAAGCAAACCTTGGCCTCACTGGGAGCCTGGAAGCTGGACAATAGATCAAGGCCCAGTGCTTTGTGTGGCCTGCTAAGGCCTGTCATTTAAGGCAAGCCTCCCATTGATCCCTAAAGGTCAGTGAGTTTACCTTCAACTCCTCATGCTTACAAGAGGCTGAGGGGAGGGGGCTGCAAAAAGGAGTTTCTCCTATTGCCTCCTAAAGTGAAGCCACCTTCTTCCTTAGCCAGTCCAGCTGCCCATACAGGCCTCATGGAGCAGAGCTCAGTCAGTATAGCTTTCTGTAAATAGGGCAATGAAGCATGGATTCTGAGCATTTCTGTATCAGTCCATTAGGAATGCCTCCCTCCACTGCTTCCTTTCCTCCATGTCAGATATACTTAGAGGGGATAGGGTCGCTGTGACTTGAGTCAAAATGATAGTAATAATAATAATAATTAAAAAAAAACAGTATGAGGGAGGCAAGGAAAACCTGTTTTTGTTTTGAACAGAGCTTCTTTGTGCATTTACTATCTTCATTAACTCCCTCTCTCCCTCCTCTGGTGACGAGATTTGTATATTAATCACGTTCCACCTTCTCACACCCCAGCCTCCTATTGAGACTCCAGGGAGTTTACAGCATTCCTTCTTTCAGCTGCATTTCCACTCTGAAAAAGCGCCTGTGAGAAAATGGAACCTTCTTACTCAACAGATCTTGCTCCCAGTGTTTGTCAGAGTCAGAGTTGTTCAGTTTAGTGACAAACCATTTTTTATAACATTTTATTCCTCTTGGTCCTTCAGAGACAACACAAGTTGGGTTCTATTCCTTCTCGCACACCAACAAGAACAAAGCATAGGTGATTTGTAACTGGGTGCAGAATTTGAGGACAATTGCATTGCCTAGCGCATAAGTGAGGGCAGCACTTGAAGACACTGGGGTTGCAAAAATGCGATGGAGGACTTAATATGGCCAGTTGCTATTGCTGGAGTTGTAAATAATCCATCTTAACCTTCAGATCCTAGGCTGAGTTTGCAGGGCTGTTGGATAGATAAATAATTTTGTTACTAATAACGTGGGAGTGTTTGATCTGAAATTCATTGTGACTCAGTAAACGTGGGTTCCCATATTATATTCACTCTCCAGAGCAGATCCACACTTTAAGTTATGAAGTTCTTAGTGTATTTCACTGAACATCTACCCTCAGTTTAAGGATTCATGATGTACCTGTATCCTGACCAAAAAGGGGCACTCTGTTGCTGGAGCATGGATTTCAATCTCTCTAGTCATTCATTCCTCCATTTCATTTTCCCACACTGCTCCAGAACATGACCAGTTTTGAAACATTTTACCTTTGCTCCTACCATATAGATCATCTGTCCACATGCATCACTCTTCCTCTCGCCTTTCATTTTTCTTTTCTTAGTATGTTTGGGTCAATATGTTGCTCATGTAAGTAAAAGTCTAACAGCAAGATCTAAGCAAAGTTGGGACAACTGTCAGCCAAGCTTTCTGCGCACAGTTCTTCCAAGATACCTCAAACCTGACAGTCCTGGAGAATTCCAGGCTTGCTTGTCTCGTGAGCAAAAAACCTGCCCTTTTTGTGGCGTGAATTTGTTAAGTGGGCACATGGGGACTGGGAGGAGACAGCCAAACTCATTCTATTTATGATCTAAATAGAATTTGGATCCAGATATCCAGAGATGAAAAACTGGGGCCTGATTCCAAGCTCGCTGTAGTCAGTGGGAGTCTTTCCTTTGATTTAAATAGACTTTGGATCAGACTCTTGGTGCTTTGCACTGTTTCCCATGCGACATGCATTCTGGCTTTGTGGGACTGACAACCTCATCTTCCCTCAGACTCTAGTATCCCCTTTATTCCTTTGGTTAATCATCATTATTAACACGAATATTTATTTTTACTACAGTAGCACCTAAACACCTCTTTCAAGAAGCAGGGATCCATTGTGTCACATGACGTATTAAGTCACAGGATGACATAGTCTCTGCCCGAGAGTCTTGAGTCTAGAAAAAGAAAGGGCTGTGATTTGTACCTCTCTTCATTTCCAAATGCAGCTTTTTGAGGGTACATGTTTTTGGAGGCCCCCTTTGCAATGTGTTCCACACGTATGACTCCTTTACCCCAGCCCAGAATTCTCACCATGAGTCATGAGTACACTGGGGAATAAAGAAATTATCCCTAGAAACCAAGGATTTCCAAACCCTTGTAATTTTAATCTGGCTCTTCTCCAGCTGTCCCTCGGGCAGGTACTCATGGTATTTATGCAGATTGCTGCAGCAGAAGGACTAAGGCAATAGCCATCTTTTGAACCCACCACTCTTCTATTCTGTTCCAAGGAAACCAAAATGCCACAGCCAATAGTATAATTCACTGACTTCTGCCATGGCCCCCCAAGCCCCAGTCAATAAAGCTTGTCAGCAGTACTTGAGTTCTTTGTTTTCCTATGAGTTTTGGTCCAATGTCTGAGAGAAAGAAAAGTGAGTTTGAGGGGAGCATGCAAGGAAGGCACTGTGTGTGCGTCATCATCCTCAGAACAGGAGCAGCTGGATGTGGCAGGCATGAAATCCCAGCAAGAACTTTATCATCTAAGAAGATAGGGGAAAGACTGCGTTGAAGTGGGAGGGAGGAGAAAGAGGAGGAAAAGGTTAGGAAGCCCCTACCCCTCCCTTCCCTGAACACTCTTGAAGCAGATGCATTGTAATTTCCTCCTATTGTCAGTGACCCGAATGGTTATGGTGTTGTGGGGACCCCTGGCTTCACCTCCCCAAGGAACGGAACATTTATCAGCCAGAGTCAATGCCGAGCTGTGACCATTTATCACCCCCCTCCTCGGCATGTGATAATGGAGCTGCATGCTTCCCAGCAGGCCCTTTGGTCTGCATAAAAGACCGTGACACTGTTGCATTCATGGCAAACTTTAAGTAGTTTTTCCCTTCCTTGCTTCCCCTCCCACCCCCAACTCCTTTTACTTTCTTTCCCCTTTGTTCCTTTCTTCAGGGTTTTTGTTTTTGTTGTTGTTGTCTTCTGCTGCTGCGGCTATATTCAACTCCCTGCTTCTTTTCATTCTCCTCGGTTGGAAGAATTTCTCTCTGAGCATCTCCCCTCTTTCCCTTTCTCGGGAGCTCCGAAGAAAGGAGTTGTTGAAGGCAGAGAACTTGTTTTAAAGGAACACAGAATTTGGCCTATGGTTTAGATTTTGTAAAAACAATCCGTCACAAACCAAAGATTAATAGAAGTGTGACCACGCCTGAAAATAATGGCAGTCAAAAAAATCCCAGTGGGAATGGTTGCTTTTTAAGCAAATAAATATTCTCCCTGGAATGTTTGAAACCCAGATTTTGCAGCACTGAAATTATAAATGAAACAAATGAACTTTGCTGATTTTCATAAAGTGAGAGAAATGCAAAGTAAAGAAACATCCTAACAGCGAAAAGCCAATGGGATTTCTATGGCGTTAGTAGTAAAGTAGGCTGAAATTCACCACGGCATTCAGTTTCCAGTTGGTAACATGGAGATATATAGCACTTCCCTACCTTGTAGAAATGTGAAGATAAATACACCAATGAGTGTAAGGTGCTCAGATATTATAGTAATGAGACCCAGATAGATAGATTTTCAAAACTGACTACTGGATTTGGACACGCAGTTCCCATCCAATCCTTCTCGACAGCTTTGAACATCTCAATCACGGATAAACATGCTTGTTTATGATACCATTGAAATAAGTTTGTTTAAGCAGACAGTTCCCCTCATGCCTCTGCCTGCATCAATGAAAACATGCTTCTTGGGTTTAGATTGATGCATTTCCATGGCATAGACAGTTGTACGTGTCTCTGTTTTAGTGGAGGGGAGATCTTCCAAAAGGTGTGACACTGGCTTCTTACCATCCTATTTAGCCCAAGGAGGGAACAATACAAGAATGTCTGTATACCACATAGACCTTGCAAATGGCTATGCCCTCCCCATGACAAGGCAGTTTGGAATAATGAGATAGGTTTGAATATGGGTAAAGGACTGTAAACCTGGGAATGGACAGTGGAATAGGCAGCTGCAGCTTTATCTTCCAGTTAAAGGGGAGGCAGGGTAGAAGAGAGGCAAGAAACCCTAAACTATAGGTTTAATAAACCATAGGCCATTCTGTTGTTCCAAGGCAGAATGACCTTGCAGCATCCAGTCTCTGAAGGCTGGAAGTGGAGTGGCTGATATTAACAAGGGGGATCATTAAGCTGGCATGTTTAGTAGAGACCCAGGAGAGGTCCCAAGTGGTGATCCTCCACCTGCTAGTGGATCTGGTCACGTGGTGCTTGGCTCCAGTGGGAGCAATGCCCAGCCTGCTAGGCAAGAGGGAGCTTGGTCATGATGCAGGACCTCTGTTAATGTGGGAGTAAAGCGGGGAAATGTGATTTCAAGAGGAGTTGGAAGACCCACCAGTCAGTGACTGTGATGAGATGACAGGTGTGGTGGAAATCACCCCTTTTTCCATGTGCGTCTCTCAAGTATGTGACCATATCACTATTGCACACGATGGGACAGGCTCAGGATGGTCACGTCAGTAGCTGACTTAAGTGAAAGTGCGCCTTCAGTGTGCAGCCGAAAGCATTAACCTTTGCAGTAGGGGTATGTCTACCCTGGAATAAAAGACCATGGCAGGGTTGTGTCTGGCCTGGGTCACCTGCCTCCGGCTCACAGGGCTCAGGAGTAAAAATTGTTGTGTAGGAGTTCAGGCTTGCACAAGAGTGCTGGACCCTCCCCACACTTGCAAGGTGCCAGTGCTCAGGCTCCAGCCCAAGTCCAAATGTGTACACAGCAATTTTACAGTCCCACAGCCCAAGCCTGAGTCAGCTGAGCCAGGTCAGCCACACATGTTTAATTGCTGGGTAGATGTACCCTAGAAGTCCTGGGGTCAAGAGAACTTTGGCATGGCCAGACTAAGAGAGGGGTTTTAGACTGAGGATCTGGGCCCCCAGTTTAAAGAGGCTTGACACTGTAGTGAGAATGAGGGACATGGTGGGAAAACCCAGTCCATTGAGAGGGAGCGAAGATGTGTCTGTGGGATCCGGGGGGAAGTGTCTCTTTGGGGTGGAAACCTGAGAAAGGCAGATCAAAGCATCCAGAAGGTAGCCCACTGGTTTTGTCTCCCCCACTGCCCCTAAGCTTTTGGTGGATACATTTTGATTTAGTCTTTACCCACCCCTGGGAAGAGGGGAGCTAACATAGAAACACCTGCATCATCCTGACTGGTTGGGCCAGCAACCTTTCAGGAGGTGGCTGCCATCCAGCCCTGGGTCTCAGAATGACCGTGCAGATTCCAAGGCGAGACGGCATGGTGGGTGGGGGGGCGGGTAGGGGGAATCAGGCATCCTCCTTCACCCTCTGTTTAACACTTGCCCCTGCTGGGAGACCATCTGCTGACTGTCATGCTGTCACTGCCTCCGACTGGCTCCTCAAAGACAACTGGGGAGAGAGGGAGGGAAGTGAGGCAGCCGCTTTGGGAGACTTTGAGTGATGAAAAGAACATCTTCCCTTTCAGAGCTAATTTAGGGGTCACGGAGTGTGTGGGGGAGGGGAAGTTAAAGACCCTGACAATGTCCATCCCTGATAAATCTCCACTACAAACATGTTTGTCCTGATGGCTCAGAGATATCTGTACACATTGTCTCTCTCTATGGCTTTCTGAGTGAACCCACAGCCAATTCAATGGGGGAGTAGTGGCTAAACTTTGTGGCATGTCTGGTTAAATTTAATTCAAATCTAGTTTTTTCCATTGCTCTGGTGTAGACACAATGAGTAGAGTGGTCCTGGGGTACCAGAAGAGCTAGGTAGAACGCTTTCCTTTCCTTGTACTGTCTACCCAGGTGTCTTCAGATGAGAAACTGATTCCCGAGGCTACAGAAATCAGCCCTCAAGGTACACAATATTCTATGCGATGTTCGTACCATTGTGGTTAAAGACAAAAGGTGATGATCTCATATTTCAATTTAAGAATTATCTTCCAATGATATAAGTTTGCGTGGCACCTACCACAATGGGCCCCTTGTCATGCTTGGGGTCCCTGAGCCCTACTGTAATATAAACAACAGCAGTAATAATAATAATAATAATAATAATAATGATTCCAAAATTCTGGTCCTAATGCTCTCCAAACTTTGGGGGTAATTTAGACCCACACCTCATGACTCAGGGTCATCTCTAATTGTATGGAGAATCATCCTTTTATGGAGGGATGTTCCTTCCCTGTGTATTATTACTAAGCCTTTGTGCATGAAAACGGAATCTTTGTTGCTTAGGAGTTTATCTGCCACTGCTCTTTATTCCTCACCAGTAGTTACAAATCTTCCTATGTTTGTGTGTCTCAGATTTTGCTGTGGAGAGGATGATGTCACATGTTTGTTAGATCTTGTCCTAACAGATAAAGAGGAACTGGTCACAGAGCTTAAAATTACTGGTAGCTTAGGTACAGGTGGTCATGACTTGATCACATTTATAATGTACAAGCAGAATGGATCAGACCAGTAAAATATATATTTGGTGCTTTAATAGGTCCAGTTTCACAAAGCTGAAAATAATTATGAGCCAGATCACCTGGGAGGAAGAATTTAATCAGAAAATGTGAATGATAATTGGGAATAATTTAAGAACACCTTACTGAATGCCCCAACAGCCATTATCCCACAATTGAGGATGAAGGCCATGCTGGTTAAAAAACTAACCTATTTTAGAGGGGAAGTGAAGGCAGCTATAAAAAATAATATGTATATCCAATGGAAAAAAGGGGAAGGTTATAGTAATGAACATCAATCAGAAGTTAGAACTTTTGAAAATTGACAGGGGAAACAAAGGGACACAAGGCCAGCTGAGAAAAGGACACTAGAAGGAGTTTTTAAAATATATTAGGATCAATGGTATTGGTTCATTAATAGATGGAAATGGTAGAATTTTTGATAATAATGCAGATAAGGCACAAGTGTTCAATATGAGCACTACAACCAGGGCCGCAATCGGCAGCACTTCGGCGGCAGCTCTACCGCGCTGCTTTATTCTTCGTCGGCAATTCGGCAGTGGGTCTTACCCTCCAAGAGGGACTGAGGGACCCGCCACTGAATTGCTGCCGAAGAGCCGGACGTGCTGCCCCCTTTCCATTGGCTGCCCCAAGCACCTGCTTGGTGCGCTGGTGCCTGGAGCCGGCCCTGACCACAACACAAGTCCAGTGATCATGATGCTCAATAATTGTAACTCCTTAGAAGGTGTGACATTGTGAAGTACCTTTCTAGAATCTAAAAGCATTTCTGCCTCATTTTTCCTGCTGACAACAGCATTTCTACGATTAGTCTCTTCTTCCCTTGCCCGCAGTGGTGTCTGCTCCACACCTTCAGGTGGTACAGCTGAAGAGTAATGAATCCATGATGAGATACACAATATACAAGCATAAAATTGGCCTTGTTGGTTAGATGGGTGTAGTCCTGGTTTGGAGACTGTCTCTTATCTTACATTCCATCCTGGAAATTGAGATCCACTGGGACACTTCTATTCACAGTCCCTAAATTTGAGGTACAGGGGACTGGTGTTAGGGGAGACCTGGAGTTACCCAGTGTAAAACTGGAATAATATAGTGGTCAGTGAGCCTCAGGGATGGTGGGGCTTTACCTCTTTCTTATGTTGATTTGAAAAAAAGCCTGTGTTGGCTGAAAGGATGCTGTATAAGTCTCATTTTATTCAGGGTGTGATCCAAAGACATGGTAAGCATTCACAACAACCACTGTGTTCACTTACAAGAATCTTTAAGCCAGGGCTATCATGGGAATTGTGGATTCTCTAGATCAAGTCACCACACTTTTGCCTGAGGAGGTTGATGGTTGCATGGACTAAGACGGTGTCTTGGTGGAATTCCTGGGAATTGACTCTGGCCAACAACAGGTAGGGAATTTTTTGTTGTTGTTATAATTTAGCACATGTGCTCTGAAATCTTTTCCCTAAGTGCTCATTTTTATAACCCGTAACATAAATAGAAGTAGTATTTGAGACCTCCTTGAGCCTCATCCTGATGGGTCACCATGCTCAAACCCGATTGCTTTTTAGAGAGCTCACAATTAAGGGACAGATTCTGACACTCTTACTTAGGTTCAATAGCACCGTAGTTGACAAGAAGTCTCATGGAAGGTATTATTCAGCTATCAGAACCTGGCCCGAGGTCATGCTTTCAGAGTTTTAGGACTCATTTCCACTAGACAGCTACATAAGTTCATCTCTCTCCAGGTTTAACACATTAAACTTTGCTCCCCTTGTGCTTTTTAGCAACACTGTTGTTAGCTCCATATTTATTACCCCTTTCTCCCTATTTGATTTTGCTCTATCTGATCTCTCCTTCCCTCAGATGTTGTATTTTGTTGACATTTTAAGACGGTGGGGGTTTTATTTTACTTTTCATGTGATCTTTTAGGGGTTTTTTGTTGGGATTACTGAACAGTGCCACAGAATGGGGCAAGTAATACGTTAAATAACTGAGAACTATCATTACTTTGGAAACTATTGTTATCACAGAGGCTGTAAACTCTTTGGAGCAGGCACTCACCCATGGCCAATGGGAGATTATCCAGTAGTACCTCCACCACCATCTCTGTCACTTTCCAGCCTGAAGCCTGATCGGGAAGGGATCAGGATATTGCAGCGTCTAGGTAGAGTCAGAGGGAATGCTTGGTGAGCTTCTCCATTTGGTCACTCAGGAATGGGAGATGAGGAGCTGGGAGGCAGATGGAAAAGTCAGTTTTACAGAGTGACGGTTTCTTAAGTATTGGCTGGAATATGACGTGCTTTAGTCATAATAACCATAGTCCTTCCAAGGCACTTTCTTTCCCCAGGTCTCAGGGTGCTCTACAGAGGAAGGTAAGGTGCAAGGCTGTGCAAAGGGCAACCTGCCCTTACCTACCCATAATGAGCTTCATGGTGTCAGAGTCCTTGCCTTTTACAGTGCATTTCCTGACTCTTACTGTGTGTTTCAGCTTCTGGACAGCAACCTCCTACCCTTCTTCCAAGGGCATTTTTGGTTACTGAAAACTGGGAGAGGATTGGGGCAGAAAGAGGATCTTGATGGAGAGACAGTTGTAACAAAGGAAGAGCAGGTTGGGCTTAGCTCTTCTATACTTTAATATTAGTGGGATGTGTCTCCTTGCTCCCTGTGCCACTTCTATTGCCCCCGACTTTGCTTCCTTCTTGCTGATTTATAATTTTTTTCAAAAGTTACATTTCTTTGTCCTGTTGTGGTCTCTGCAGTGCCTGATAACTTTTTTTTTTAAATCTTTATCCCAGATGCATTTCTCTATGATGCTGAGTAATTTAATGGTTAGAGCAGGGGACTGGTAGTCAAGACTTCTGGGTTTCTATTCCTGGCTCAGCTACTAACTCACTGCGGAACTTTGGATAAATCGCTTACCCGGTCTGTGCCTCAGTTTCCCCAACTGTAAACAGGGACATTGATATATATCTACCTCATAGGAATGTGGTGAGTCTTAATTCATGTTGTGAGGCGCTTGCAGTTCCTCAGATGAAAAGAACGGCAAAGGCCAAAGCACCTAGGGCCTGATCCAAAGCCAACTGACTTCAGTGGATTAGGCCCTTAGCTTTTATTATTAAAGCAGATAATGGCGGGGGGGGGGGGGAATTTTTTAAAATTTTGCTTCAGAATCACATAGAGCTTTTTTTAGGGGCTCTCCTCAGCCTGTCTTCGCTGGCACAGCAAAGGAGAAAGAGCAGGGTCAGAGGAGAATTGAAAGGTACCCAACTTTGTGGTAGATTCCCATCAGTCTAGGCTTCAGAACAAGCAATTCAAAGCAGTATTGGCCTGGGCAGCCCTGAACCTTTGTTGAGTAAAAACTGTCCTAACAGCGCCATCGTGTGGCAGTTTGTCTTCATTGCCCCTGTGGTTTTGGAAATTTGCTATCCTTGCTTGTCCCATCAGCCAAATTTAGATACCTGGGGTGAAATGCTGGCCCTATTGAAGTCAATAAGAATTTTTCCGTTGACTTTGATGGGACCAAGATTTCACTCAAGCTGTCAGTTTTAAAACGTTTAGGGTTTCAGGGGCAAGGCAACATTTGTCAGATTTCTGATGAGCAGCCTAGGCTTTTAAAATCTTGTTCTTTCTCAGTATATCCTGTAACATCTACATTATTTTCATTTCTAACTTTTCCAGTGTAGCTATTCTGAGATGCTGGGCTCTTTGGCCCAGATCCTCCATGGTATTTAGAAACCGAACCCCTATGGCATCTAAATACCTTTGAGGATCTGGGCCTTTGTTTCCCATAGAGATGGCCCCAGGCTGCAAAATTCAGATCTGAGTCTGGATCCAAATGATTCTGAAGTGTTTAGATGTTTGGTCTGGTCTGGGTTGGATCTAAGAAGTGGTTAAACAAGAAGGGGGCTCTTATCACACTAGCATGGAGGAGATCTCCTGTGTACTTTTAGAAGCACCAGGCAAAGAGGAATGGTGCTTTTCCTTGATCTAAAGTCCCTTGCACATATTGCTGCCAATTTCAAAGCAGTGACATTTGCTGCCAATTTCAGTGACATTTTTGTGGGTTGTGAGCGCAGCTCACAGTTTTTTTCTGTTTCAGCCCAACTCCTCCTATCTAGTAACAATAAATAAATGCCAACACTTTAAACAGAGGACTGTAAGGTTCTTTCACATCACTGCAAGGTAGGTCAGCATTACAGAGAGAGAAATTGAGGCATGGAGCAGTGACATGATTTCCCCAGGGTCTCACTGCAAGTCAGTGGCAAAGCTAGGAATGGAACCCAGGAGTCCCGACTCCCAGTCCTGCCAGGTAGCCCCTATTTGTCCCTGTGGCATTTATTTTCCTCTTATTCCCTCTCTTTCAGAATCTCCAGGCATAACCTCTAGTAGCTGGAGGAAGAGCTGAAGGGGATACCTTGCTCACTGAGTGACACTTCAGCTGTCATGAGCTAGAGAGGAATCGCAGGGGCAAGTATGTGACTCACTCCACCCTAGAACACTGCAAAGCCTGAAAGGGCTGAGCAGAAACATCACAGAGACCTATGCTTTCATATCTGCCCAGCAAGTGAGGGCTGCTAAGGGGTAAAGCAATGGGGAGTGGGTCACCCTTCTCCCCCGGCTGGTATAAGCAACAGCTCCCCCTCCTCCTAGTTTTCATAGATCCAAAGGCCAGAAGGGACCATTGTGATCATCTAGGCTGACCTCCTGTATTGCACAGGCCATAAAACTTCCCCAAAATAATTCCCAGAGCAGATCTTTGAGGAAAACATCCAATCTGGATTTACAAATGGTCAGTGATGGAGAATCCCCAGGTTAATTACTCTCCCCAGTGGGGTGAAAGCTCCCCCTGCTGTTTAACTACTAGTGCTGCTGAGCCAGGAACATTGCAAATACGTTTGTTTTGGCACCTTCCCAGCAGCGCAGATGAGCTGAGACAGACGCTTCACTGTAACATAGGCTTTCACACAAGCCCAGCAAGTTAAAGGTGCTAAGCCAGTGACCTCACAGCAGCCTCTATCTTGCCATCATCCCAGCAAACCAGAAAGGCAAAACCAGAGACCTCAAAGATATACCTGCCTTCATATCGCAACAACACGCTCAAGGGCTGATTTGGTGACACTTACAATGGCCTCATTCTTGCTATCAGCCCAGCCAATTGCAGCAGCTGAGCCAGTCACCCTCAGAATGGTTTGAGCCTTGAAATCAGCCTAGCATAATACAGCTGCTGAGCCAACAACCTCACAGAGACCTGAGTCTTTACATCTGGCTTTCAAGCTAGAGATGCTGAGCCAGTGAGCTCACAGAGACCCATGCCTTGACATTGGTCCAGGAAGCAAGAGGTTCAGTCAGTAACCTCAGAGAGTTCTCTACCCTGACCTCAGACTAGCAAGCCAGAGGTCCTGAGCTCACAGCAAGCTGAGCCTCTACATCAGATCAGCAAAATGCAGTCGCTTGGCTAATACCCTCACAGTGACCTGTGAGTGAACATCAGTGAACAACCTGGAGTTGCTGACCAGGTGTTAAAGTGTGTGGGAATGAAGTTCATCTCCCTCTCCTGAGATTGGGGGAGCTCCCTAGGACTCCACCTCCTCCTGCCTTATCACAGGCTGGTGACCTGAATAGACACCACGCAGGAGAATATAGATTCATAGACTGCAAGGCCCTGGAGACCATAATGGTCAGGTAGCCTGACCTACTGCATAACAGAGACACTAAAATTTCACCCTATTATGCTTGCATCATGCCTACCACTTCTGGCTGAGCTCCAGCATCTGTTTTAGAAAGACACCCAGTCTTGATTTAAAGAGTTCAAGTGATGGAGAAACCACCCCATCCCTCCATAAACTGTTTCAATTGTTAATTGCAGTCAATATTAATCAGTTGTGCCTTATTTCTAGACTGAATTTGTCTAGCTTCATCTTCCTGACATTGAATTATTATTCTTTTGTCTGATTAATTAAAGAACCATTGACTCTCAGAAATCTTTTCCCCATGCAGCAGATTGTAGACAGTGATCAAGTTTAACCATTTATTGGCCAAGCTAAATAGAATGAACTTTTAAAATCTCTCCCTATAAGGCAAATTTGCCAGTCCCTCAGTCATTCTTGTAGCTCTTTTCTGAACCCTTTCCAATTTGACAACATCATTTTTGAAGTGTGAACACCAGAACTGGACACAATTTTCCAGTAAAGGTCTCATTAATGCTGTATACAGAGGTAGTAACTACCACCCTCCCCGACACACACACACTGCTTCTAGATAGTTCCCTGTTTATACATCCAAGAATTGCTTTTGTTGTCTTAAGGTATGTCTACACTGAAATGTAAGCCCAAGGTTAGTGGACTTAAGTCAGCTAACCCATGTTAGGGAACCCTGGGCTTGAGCGTCTACATTGTATTTTAACCCTAGGTTAAGAATTTTCTAACCCGTGCTTGAACCTAGGGCTCTGGCATCCACACTGCAGTGCGCAGACCCAAAATAACCATATCCCAGAGTCCATAATGCCCTCTGCCCCCCTGAAATGTGGCCACTCTAGCCCTAAGACCATGGTGTTCCATGGAAAAACTTTACTGCCTGCCCAGCATGTTACCAGGAAGCAGCTCGCTTTGCGAAAGGCTTGATGGGTTCTCTCTCCATTGCACACCAGGAGGCTCTCTGATAGTGTGCTTGCAGACTGGTGATCGGAACAGAATGGGTTAACGCTGATCTGAGCTGCTGCCGTTTGCAAAAGGAGGGTGGTTTCTGTTTTCAATAGTATAGATTGCAGATTGTTGGGCTAGACAGGACTAAGGAATTTGTCCTATGGAATTGTGGGATACATCTGGATAACTCCTGGGACCTGAATCAAGCGGGGCTGCAACTATACTGAAAAGCAATAGGACTCAGACCCTAGGTCCAGGCTTGACTTGTACTCGGACCCTCCAGCCCTCCTGGGACCCTGTGTCCAAGCCCTGAGTTACCACAATTGCAATGTAGATGCAAGGGCAGTTAGTCTTGATCCCAGGCCCAAGAATGGGCTAACATTGCAGTGTAGACATACCCTTAGCTACCACATTGCACTAACAGCTCATATTCAATTGGTTATCCACCATGACTGCTAAGAACCTTTTGGTGTCATTACCTTCCTGTATACTGCCTCCAATCTTGTAAGTGTGACCTGCATTCTTTGTTCCTAGATGTAGGATCTTACATTTAGCTGTATTAAAGAACACATGTTCTAGTGAGCACAGCTTAACATACAATCCAGATCACTTTGTAGAACTGACCTGTCCTTATAATTATTTATCACCACATCAATTTTTGTGTCATCTGCAAGCTTTCCCAGCAATGATTTTTAGAATTTTTTCCCCAAACCATTGATAAAGATATTGAATAGCACTGGGCCAAGCACCTGCGGGACCGCACTAAAAATGATGATTCTCCATTTTTCCAGATCTACCTGTTAGCCAGTTTTTAATCAATTTAACATGTGCTACACTGGTTTTATACACTGCTATTTTTAATCACTGTTGTGTGATCCTAAGTCAAATGGCTTACAAAAGTCTAAATATATTCCATCAACAATCATTATCTATCTATCTATCATACTTATATGGCTCCCATCACCATAGTATTGGAAAAACCTCACAGTCTTTAATAGATTTATCCTCACAACACCTTTGTGAGGTAGGGAAGTGCTAGTACCCCCATTTCACAGATAGGGAACGGAGGGACAGAAATGTAGGCATTTTGCCCAAGGTACCCTAGTCAACCAAACTTGTAATCTCATCAGAAAAACAATATCAAATGTGTTTGACAAGACCTATTTTGCATAGATACATGTTGACTGGCATTAATCAAATTACAATCTAATTCTTTCCTGTATCAGCCTTCCCATGATTTTGCTTGGCATCAGTGTCAGGCTAAACAGCCTATATTTACTCAAGTCATCTTGTTTATCCTTTTAAAATATCGGCACTACATCAGCTTTTTACCGGGCCTATGGACTTTCCCAGTGTCCCAAGATTTCTTAAATATCAACTTCAGTGGCTCAGACAATGCCTCAGCTAATTCTTTTAAATTCTTAAATTTAATTCTTTTGCTCCAAATTATGAAGTATCAAGTATCAAGAAGAGCTATTGTCTGACTGGGTAGCAGCATAAACACCTGATGTGAGAGAAGAATTGTCCATGCTGGGATTCTCCTATCTACACTCTTTCTTCTACCAGAAAAAAGGATAAACAGGAAGAACCATTCACCTTAGTTTTTCCCTTCACTTCTGGAGTCAAAGAAGACTTTAGCACTGGCTTCCTCTCTTCTAGCCAGAATCCTGGGGAAATGGAATGGGTCTTCCAGTTTCCATTCCATTCTCAGCACTCCATAGTGGAGTTTATGGGTGTGGATTGGGGCAAAAGAGATATTCACCTACACAGCACCATCTTCTGTGCATATGCACATGTGTGCACACACACAGAGTGGTTTAGCTGTCTATAGGGCTGCTTATGAACATGAGCTCCTTTCAGGTCCATGTAGTCCCTTGTCCCTGTTCTCTTCACCATGCCTTGTCCCATCACACAAAATGGTGAGATGTCATTTCACCATATGATATGCATTTGTTCTCCCATCCTGTAACTAGTCTACCACTCCTGAAGCAGCTGGATATTTTCTATTGGTTTGAAAATATGAAGATCACGTTGTTCCTGGGCAGGTTTCAGAGTTCCCGATGAATGGCAAGGACTTTGGCTACCCAAGGTTCAAAGTGGGGTGATAGCTCCTTTCCATCTGGTGAACATAGTTCTGAGCTTGTTCTCTGTGACAACAGCAGCAATACTGTAGAGAAATCTCATCCTCCTATTGCTTCTAGCTGGACAGATTCCAGAAGCCTCCTGTGTCATTACAAAGTATTACCAAAAATCCATACTCCTTCAATGCCATGTGTGCATCACCCACCAAATAGCTAATATGAAATACAGACCACTTGAGAAACAAATCAATAGACCAGCCTGATTTTGATGGCAGATGCATTGCACAGTGAAGCACTGTCTAAAAGCTCAATTACACTTCCTTCCCCGCTCCTCGCCTCCTGACAATTTCACCAGTTAAGCTCTCTTCAGCATTTCTATGTGGACTAGTACTTCATAAAAGACTATATAGTACCATAGCTTCCCTGGTTCCCTTTGGAAGGTCATTCTTAACTAAGTTTCTATTCAGGGTAGTTAAAGAGACACTGCCCTAAAATAATAGGTTTTGCAAAAGAAAAAATAGTGATGGTTTTACTGTATACAATAGGAACAGAAAGAATTTCATGGCCTTTCATAAAGAATTTCTAATTAAAACAGCTGATCTGATTGAGCAGTTTGGGGCTTTAGCTCTTCTGAAAATCAGCCACAAGATTTTCAAAACTTGGGTGCTGACATTGAAACACCTAGTTTAGTGGCCTGATTTTCAAAAATGCTGAGTCAATTATATAGATGCCTAAATATGGACTCCAGAGCCTAATTCTGGGCACCCTGTTTTGAACATATTGTCCTAAGGCTTTGGGAGATAATTCATTGTTTCCAAACATTGCAACTTGTGAGGCAGAAAGTGACACTAACTATAAACCCAAAGGGAAACTGTGTAGTCTAGTTTCACTGTCCAAACAGGAGGACAGTGCAAAACAAAAAGTAAACACACAGCATAAATAGCGAAAAACTGGATGAGTTGTTTTCAGTTTTATTCCTCGGAGGACCAGATTTTTAAAATTGCTCAGCACCCACAATTAGGAGGCCATTCATAATACATTTAAATAATTCTTTTGTTGATAGAATTTTACCTGTTGAGTGTCTATTTTAAGTAACAATCAGATTATATTTCACAATTTACACATTTTGTTTTACAGTAACCTATTAGTTTTTATCACTAGAAATTGACTTTGGTTCCATTGGTGCTTTCCGTTCTACTGGCATTCCATTTCTAACTATGAATGAAGACATTGCAGTACATACTATAGTGACTCCCATGCTATACAGCAGCTGCCCTAATTTACACTGGGACTGGCCCAGACCAGCCTCCGGGATCAGGTAGCTGTAATCTGTCCCTTGATCCCCCTCCATTTCCTAAGCCAAGCAGAGTTTGGGTGCCGGTGAGAAGGTACTCCCTTATGTCTATTCTATGCCACAGAAGTTAGCATTACTCCCAACCATCAGTTGTCCAATTTGCTGTCACTGGCTGCTTTTAACCCCTAGTACTTATTTTTCAATTTTTTGGTTCAGACAAACAGGGAGAGTTTGTTTTCTTCCCAATCTTTGCCTCCCCAGCCACTGCCCCTCTCCCTCCTCCCCCCAGCCTTCCACCATGCTGCAAACAATCCCTGGTTTGTTAAAGGGCATGAGTGCAGAAGGCAGCAGGTATTTGAGCTGGTGTGCTGCTTCATACACACACATACACAATAGGAAAGGTCAGAAGTGCAGAAAATACCATGCCCCAGAGGGACAGATTATAAAGAAAAGGAGAGCGAGCGAGAGAGGGCTAGAAGGACAGGAACACTGATGAAACAGCCTCTGTCGCTGCACTGGGGGCTGTGTCAGCTTCATTGAACAATACTGATAAGAGGTGATCTGATGGGGAGGGGGCATCACAGGCACTGCAACAGCTCTGCTATGCCTTAGGGAGGAGGGGGAGGTGAATGGGCACATTTAGACTGTGAGCTGTTGCCCACCACCCTCTGTGACATATTCCAGGGCTGCAGGTGGACGAGATGGAAATGGATAGGGAGAGGCAGGTACTCACTAGCAGAGTTTACAGAGAGCCGCCTGGGGCCAGACAGCAGCCAAATGAAATGGAAAAAGAGAACGTGTTGTCATTAGCAGACAAGGGACAGGATGCCTGGCTGGGCTCAGACTCGGCATCCAGCCTCGGTCAATGTGCTGAATTTCCTGTAAATTTGACGAGGGAACAAGATGACCTTAAAATGGCTACAGCCTCCCCAGCCCCCACACCTCTCTCCATTAAGCAAATTATCATTTACTGAAAAGAAAGGGACTGGAGCCAAGCCCCTGTTGCTTCAGGAAGCCATTTCTTTCTTTAGAAACTATCCCGATGTCAATGACTAGTGAAAGAGGTGGCAAACTAAGCCCCTGGTGAGTCTGAACCCCACCGAGGAGAAGCCAAACCAGAGAAAGCTAGTATAGCCCAGCAGAAACTGGTATGATCATATGCTGAACATTTGCATACAACCTCATTCTGGTGAGTCAAGGAGGCGGAGCTTGGCTTGTAGGGTGGAGTTTATGAAAATGCCACTATTGTTTTCTTCCTCCAATTCAAGTCCCGGTTGAGAGTTAGTTTCAGGTGGTGGGGTAGAGTTAAGATTTCTGAAGGAATGGGAGAGTTGTTGTAAGGATGGTTACCTTTAGGATGAGAGATCTGAAATAACAGCATTCTCAAAAGACCTCACACCTTATGAGCAATGAAATTCTGGAGAGTGGAGTTGATAGCATCATATGGGTTTCCTTTGCTCACTGATGTATGCTTGATTGGATTCTTTTAAATTGGGCAGAAATCTTTGATACCGTAGACCACATGGTTCTATGGACTTGACTGTGGACTCTGGTACTTTAAATCTAATTTATGCCTGGTTCAAGGCATGGCAGTTTTCTGATTAGCTACAGGAGCCTATTAGAAGTCATGCTGGTCCTTTAAGGAAGGTTCCAGATCCAGTACTGCCGGGGCCTGGTTTTTCACCCAGAACAGAGGCCTCCTGGGGCTAGTAGTTCCCAGAGCACATGAGAACTGTAGGCCTTGCAGTGACACATACAGGGACAAAAAGCATCCTCCTTTGGTTAGTGTGGGAGCAAGAGCTGTTTGTTCATCTCTCTAGTGAGGATAAGAGATTGGGGAAGGAGTCAGGTCTATGGCAGTCTCTATAGAGAGTTTGGAACTGACCAGTGAGGCAAGCCGGAGGGGGAAGCTTGGATGTCGTTTCTTGTTCAGAAACTATTTTGTGTGAGACTTATTAAACAAAACTCACTGAGGGGCTAGTGGGAGACTCTGCCAGTTTTGTTTGCACGGAGCCAGACTCCTAAAGGGGAAACAATTGTTTGGAAAAGGCTGGGGCAGTAGCCCTTGCATGTGGGGCCATAAGATTCTTTTTACCATTGCTATTGCCAGGGGCCCCAGGTATTATAATACATAAATAATTAGCACTAACGGTAATACTGAGCACTTACGTAGCTTTCCATCCTTAGATTTCAAGGCTCCTTACAATGATGGAGAAATATAATTACCCACATTTTACAGACCCTTGAATGCGAGACCTGCACCAGGTCACACAGCAGGTCACCTGACTCCCAACCTCATACTCTTTCCTTTATACCAGTGGTTCTCAAATTTTTGATCGCGCCCCTCATCTGTGGGTCTGTAGTAGTTTACGACACCCTCCCCCCACCATACAAGTACATATACCAATATATACAGCGACAGTGCTTCACTGGAATCGGTTTTGCCTTCGTTGTTTTTTGACCCTGTTGCATGAATGAGCTGATGATCCATTGTAATAAGAGCAAAAACAAAACTGTGATTGTGGTCAATGCTTCCAATTAAATACAAGTTTTTTATTTCCTAAAGCTTCTCTAGCCCCGCCCTGCCCCGCCCCATCCCGCCAGAATAGATTCTGTGCCCCCCCTAGTTTGAAACCTCTGCTCTATACCATAGCTTCATCCCAGCAGCTTTCTGCCTCACTTGCACTGGAGACTTTAGTGTCCAGTGCGGGAGCTTGGATTGCTTAGTTTTTTTTCTATTCCCCACCAGGTTGTGTCTGGCCGTCTCTAGATATGGACATTTCCTGCAGAGGATTGTCAAGTGTTTCATGTCACAGAAATAAATACCTGCATGGCAGAAGCAAGAAGGGGAAATTACAGAGCTCAGTAAGAGCCCATTTGTGGAGAACCATAATTGCTGATCCATTAACAGCACTAGTGACTAACGGCAATTAAAAAAAGAAGCGAGAAGTCGTGTTATTGGCAATAGCAACACATGGTCTTTGTTTAAAGATTCAGTACATAGAAAAGTGCATCGACAGGCTACTGACTGTGGTCAGGGTTTTGTGTGTGTGTGTGTGTGTGTGTGACATTTTCAAGATGATACTTTAAAAAAACCAGAACTGTTGTTATTAATATTACTGCAATTCACCTTTTAGAATTCATACCGCTTTGCACTTAGAATGAACATTGGAAGGAGGTTAAAAACTAAAGCCTGGTTTCAGAAAATAAGTTAAGGATTCTTTTTATAGAGAGATGGGCAAAGCCAGCTGGCCAAGACCTGGTTCACAATAGGACTGGATGGGGATGGTTGGCTGATGGGGAGCTACGCCAAACTCTGACTCTGGACTTGTGGGCCCATCTGGTGATAACCCATTTGAGATTCTGAATGTAGGCTAGGGATTGACAGCAAACTGGCCTTGGGATTACATGGACAGTTCATGATGAAAGGCTGGATTTTGACTCTGGGATTGGGGGCAGGTGATGTGGACTGGATTCTGGCTGTGCATGTATAAGAGAACTGGAGGTGGCCTGGTCTGGATTCTACTTTAGACTGGTAAAGTGGCTTTGGATTCCAGTCCTAGGGATCAGTCTTCATTCTCAGCCATGCCAAACTCAAGCCCAGTAGAGCCCTGAGAATGAGGAGGAGGCAAAGGGCATTCCAAGCCAGCTCTCTACCTCCCTGATCCTAAGGCTGGTCATGGGCTGAACTGTCCCTTGGTACAAATTAAAGCAGCTACAGGACTATTCTAATTTATGCCAGCTGTAATAGTCCCTTAGGGACTATTCTGCTGGCCCAGAATTTCTGCCGTGGCATGTGTTTCTGCTGCATACCTTGCTGTTCCTGGCCTGTCCCTTTCATTGAAATGATGGGGAGTGGATAGCGTAAAGGTGTGTGCAGTGCCATTTTTATGGACACAGAAGATATCTAACAGGAAACAAACTAGAGAGAGAGACAGGAAGACAGACTGAGTTTAGGGATTCTCTCAGCAAGAGGCTGACTCACGTTTCATTTGTTATGGAACTGATGCAGTAGCGAAAGAATAGCATTTAATGGAAACCTGAGACTCCTTGCTTCTTTGAGAGTGCAGGGGGAGTCCCCAGCTGCTCTATCAAGGGCAGCTTTAAGAGCAGTGCAAAGGGGGACTTAGTTTGGACTCAGGATCTGGCCCTAGTGTTTTACACAAAAGCTCAGTTTTTTCCAGTGGAGGGTTAGAACTGCCTATGTTAATAGAGGATGGTGACTAGATTTTTATTTTTCCATTGCTCACTTTAGGGTAGTCTATTTTGTGACGGGAATGTGTGCTTACGAGAGCAAGGTAACTAACTGAACACTGTTGCCTAATGTAAGCACAATCTATCGATCAGGTAGAAGGTATCACAAATAGAATATTCTCATTCTCTACAGTATATTTTATTCTCTCCCTATTTTCCTTAGAGGGCGCAATGATCTCCTATAGCCACTGCTTGAATCTCTAATGATATGTATTGTGGAGCATGTGCTCACCTTACAGGAGCTGCGATTTTGGCCACATGATCATGGAGAAATGAGGAAGTAGGGAGAAAGGCAAGCTCTAAAGGGAAAGCCCACTTCTAATTATATGCTTGTACCACTCTTGTTTGTATTTTTGGTGCCTCCTAGATTCAACAATGATTGGCTCTCTAAATAGCAATGGTAGGTTATATGGCACTTACACCAGGATAGTTTATGCTCCCAGCCTTTGCCTCTGGTAAGCTGTGTTATGAATCAATAATATTCTTTCTTTTCCCTTTTTTAACCGACCAAACTCTGAACAGAGTTTCATGTTTTGTTCTCAGCCGCTCATGTTTCTGGGTTTTGCACTGCAGAAGGAGAGCACAGATACTGAGTTGGAAAAAGCAAGGTCTGCAAGAGGGGTCCTGTGCTTTCAGAACACAGGAGTCAGAGGTGTGAGTGGGAGCAGGAGAGTCACTATTTCATTGCATAGACAGGAAAAATCCAGTCTTAGATTGTATATGGGACTGCAGCCCATGTATCCTGGAACCTCTCCCAAGCTTGCCTCTTTGGCCCTCCATGCTCCCCAGAATGGTACTTTTATGACCGTAACAAGATGGGGAACATGGCAAGAGAAATGAGAGGGGAGGCAGGGCTACACCAGCTGGTGCTTGTTAATCTGAGGCGACCTTCGCTGCTGGCCTCATTGGCCCTTTCCTTTTATGCCTCGGTTATAATGCAGTCCAAATAACACTGATTCTGATCAAACAGGGGCTTAATGGAGACCTTCTCCACTCATTGCCCAGGCTGAAAGGAGGGACTGCGTCACGGGTGGCAGGGAACAACAGGCAGCTGTCTCTGCATCTGCCCTGAGCTGCTTATCTGCAGAGCAGCAAGAGCTTCTCCATTTAGGGCAGTGTTTGCTTTGCCCAACTGTGGAAGTGTGATAGGGGCTGTGATGAGACACACGTTCCCCTCCAGCCCCTTACGTCAGAGCTGTGTGCGTGTGCACTTGACTCTGCACAGACAGAACCTGGTCTGCGTGCCATGTAAGATGGGGGCTCTAAGAATCATCTTATTCTTGCTGCCTGACCATGGGTTTCCTTAAAGTCAGTGAAGCAACATGTATCATAAAAACAAATGCCAACTTGTCTTGTGTGCATGTAGGCCCCCTCCTTAGCCAGGACCTTGCTGTCTAGCGATTCTTGTATGTGCCCTAGCGTGGAATTGCATCAGCCTGACAGAAGAGCAAGCCGAAAGAAAGAAAATTCCACCTCTGAAACATCAGGCCAGCCTAGAAACCCATCTGTGAATGTCACCCCGAACCAGATCTAATCAGTCTTTTCTCTGCTTCTAGGGGGGGTTGGCTTCCAGGGAGTTGCACCAATGTAATGGAGAGAAGAACCTGGCCCCAGGAGGTTTTGCTGTGCCTTGTCTGTTGCACAATACACAATGCCCTTTTCTCAGAGATAGTACACAGCTGGCACTCATCGACAAACCCCTGAATTCCTCCCCCCATCTCTCTCTTTGCACATGCACACACACATACAAACATACTTAGCCTGTCCCTTCTTGTGTCTTCATCAGAGATAGGAAACCTCGCTTCTTGCATCCTAATCCCTTCATTTCCTTTGAAAAACCAAGAGGAATGATTGGATTTCACTTGGTAATTTGCAAAAAAACAAGCGCCAGGCACGGATGCTGATATTGTTGATGGTGCTGCAATTACACCACGTTCCTGTCAGGAACGCCCAGCTCATCACCCCTGCGAGGTTATTTTTCAGCCAATTTCAGGAATAAATGGCTCCCATTCTCTCCCTAATGGAAGACCACTTGAAAGGATGATTTAGTAGGCAGAGAAGGAGGCAACTTAGTGGATGCCCTAATGACAGGTTATCAGGCACAACAATCCCTCTCACATTACTAAGCACTGGTGAAAAAACTCCCCAAAGAAGTGCTAATCCTCCAACATCTCAAAGGGACCAGCATGCTCTGGGGTAACAACCCTTTCGGAGCATGCACTGGACAGGTGTAAAGATAATTTGGGAAGAGGTGAGCCTAGAATTTGTCCTGATTATTATTGTTTGTATTGAAGTAGCACTTTGGAGACACAGTCCTGGACTTGATCCCTACTGTGCTAGGTGCTGTACAAACACAGAACAAAAAGACAGACTTTTTCCCAAAGAGCTTCCAATCTAAACTCTTCTGCCTCAAGAACATTCTTATTAACATGTATTTTGCAGTGGGGCCTACCAGCTGCAACCAGATTGGCCGGCATTGTGCTAAGAAATGTGCAAACACATAATAAAGGACAATACTTGCCCGCAAAAGCTGACATCTGCTGGCAATAATTTTAATTAAGTTAAACTATGAAGTTATAAAGAAGGTGAAAAATGAAAAAAACAAAAAGTAAACCCATGTATTCCAAAATATGACAGAGCTTAAAATCTTAAGATATAGGCAAAGCAGCTGGCTAATGTAACAACCAAATCTTAGTCCCAAACTTGACACTGGGCCCATCACTAGATCTTTATGGTTCATAAAAGTCTGGCTAACTGTTGGGTGCTTATTTGAACCAAATCTGCAAGGTCTGAGATTTCCCAAAAGTGACTGTTGATTTTAGATGTCTAACTTCAGACCCTCAAATGGGCCTGATTTTCAGAAAGAATTAAGCACTCACCTTCTGAGAAGCCGGTTCCTACAGTGTGTCTAACATTGAGCATCCAGAAATTCAGGCACCCAAAAATCACTGGTAGGGCTGTCCAGAAAACAAGATTAATGTTTGCTGAAAAATGTTAAGGTTTAGACATTTATTTTCTTTGTGCTTTGGAAGAAAAACTAGATCTTTCAAAAAATTTCTTGAAAAAAACAAGAAAGAGAGATACCAGAATAACCTATTCCCACTGGGAAGGGTGTTCACTTGGGATGTGGAAGACACAGGTTCAAATCCCTGCTCTGACTGATTCAGAGCAGAAACTTTCACCTGGGTCTCCTACATCCCAGGCAAGTGCCCTAATCACATAGCTATTCTGGGGTAGGCCTCTCTCTGCCTGACCAGAAATTCCATCCTGGACCTGAGCAAATCTTTTCAATGAAGCAGCATTTTTTAAATGAAAAACCACTTCACTGAAAATTTCCTGACCAGTTTTAATCACTAGTCACTTAAGGTGGAGGTGGTTATGTGAGAAATTGACAATGTGAGACTTTTCTTCTGTTTCCTCTATCTCTGGATAGATTGCCTAGGACTGGAATCCAGAGCCAATTTACCAGTCTAAAGTAGAATCTCCCCTCAACACCTTCTCCTGGGAGACCTGGAACTGGCTGGTCTCCGAGGTAGGGCAAACATTAGCCAATCAGACCTGCCTTGCTCAGAGTGGGGGAGGAAGTGAAGGGCATCTGCTGCCCCTCCCCCAGGGTGCTTTAGCCTATTTTTATTTCCCCCAGCTATTCTTGCTTGCATGTCTCAAGTTGAATCAACTTGCCCCTTTACTCGGAGGATCATAGGGAGATTGACAGTGCCACTTCCAACTCTCAGCCCGGGAAGGACAGAACTGCCTTGTTATGTCTAGCCAACGATCAGCTCTTTTATGTTTATTGTAAAGATAGTGGTTTAGGATGGTAAAAAGCAAAGCCACTGATAGCATTTAAGCTCTAGAAAAGTTTCATGGGGGAAAAAAGAGCGGGAGTGGCTAGACAGGGGAGGGTCCCCACCAAAGGAGTCGTGGTCATTAGAAGCTGCTCCTGCCTACTGGAGGGAATAGAGGACCCCAGGGGCTGTTCTTTAGCTGCTCCGCCCTTTTCCCCTAATCTCACTCAGACAGTCATAATTTTGAGGTGTTTGGTGTCAGGGCGACGGTGACATTTGCCAGGTTTTTAGAGCAATGTAAAAGAACATATTAAAGCTTTGGTTAGTCTATGTATCTCCCTAATCCTGATCCGCTTCTGTCTCTCTAGCATTAAAAACCATCCTGAGCTTTCTTTCTCTTCAGGGAGGTCCTATGCTTCATCCCCATGACACAAAATCTGTTTTTATTATCGAGCAGACTGCCCCAGACTGAATGGGCCAGGTCCTCAGCTGTTAGAAATCACTCTGCTCTGGTGAAAACAATGGAGCTATGTCAGTTTACACCAGAGAGATGCATGTCTCATTACAGCTTCACCGAGCATCGGGGGAGGATCCTGCAAGAAAATATACAGGGTCTCAGGGGAAGGATCCCTAGTTTTTGCTTTGGGAGCCCATGCTATCCCCCTCATACCAGATGAGTAACTTGGGAAGTCAGGGTTTGGGCAGGGGGCCTGAAATCAGCTGCATCTGCAACAGCAAAAGACAGCATAGGAAAGTGTTAAACTAAGCTTCCGCCATTCTATTATCGAAAAGAAAAGAATAAAAAAGGAGATAATCCTTGTTTAAATATCACAAGCAGCAGCTGAGTCAGTGGGAGCCTTAGGCTGGAAATGTCAGGGAGGAATTTAGATTTTCGTAGCAGTTGCTAGCCTGCAATTATCATAAGTCACTTATGACGACCCCTTGACCTTCATTGCCCCCACCTGCACATCCATAGCAGTGGGAAGAGGAAGTGGAGACAAAACACATGGCCCTAGCAGTGGCAGATAAGGCAAATTGAACAGGATCCCACTTTAGGTACAAGACAATTCCCTTCAGGCTATGGCAAGGTTGGTGCGTGTGTGTGTGTGTGCGTGTGAGATGGACAGAGAAAAATATTAGGGTGTGGGGGAAGCACAAAGAAGGCAGGAGAATAGGGGAAGAAAAGAGAGAGACATGGAGCCAGGGAAGGAGACAAAGGAAGAAAGTGGGAAAGAGATGGCAGATGAGGGAGATCATGTGCTAACTTCTGGTAAAGGAGGGATGGATTAGCGGAGGATGCTTTCAGCATCTGATTGCTTTTAGAGCTATTTTAAAGGTGGGGGTTGAGGGAAAGGAAGAAAGTTCCAACAAAGCCAATTTTTCTTCTGCATCGTCTCCTTCTCTGGTACTCCTAATGTCCTTCTCTGACAACACAGCCACCCTTGGATTGCAACTTAGCATCGTACTGTATTAAGGAGGCGGGAGCATCTCTACCAACTCCTCTTGCTGGAGGTTGGGGTGTCAAAAATCTCAGGCCTACCCATCCCTGTTGAACGTACCCTTGGAGGGCTGGGCGTAATTGTCACCAAATCAAACTTCCAAGGCCAGCTCTCAGCAAGATGACAAGACATTGCTAGGCACTGTGAGGAAGGTATTTAGTTACTACCTGGGCTCTTTTCACTCCTGGGCATAGCCAGCTGGTACACAGCTGAATGAGTCATTTAAGGTCTTCTTGTGTTAAGACCTCTGAGACGGCTCCTGCTTGGTGGTTTTGTAGCAATGGGGCACACATACTGGATCATCAAACTACATTACCTAGTCACTTTGAAATAGCCCCAAAGTGCAGTCACCCCAAAAACTTCCTATAAGGCACCATGGAGAATTTAGGAAGCTAATAACTGAAAACAAAGTTCCACTTCAATGGCCGCCCAAAATCATCCTTTGTTTTGTTTTTATTTGTCTGCATTTTTGGTAATATTGCTTGGGGAGGGTCTCTCTTATTAAAGAGGTACCTTTCTTTTGGTGGTGAGCGATAAGGGTCCCAATCTTGATCTTACTTCCACTTGTTTTACACAGGGGAATCTCTATTACCTTCAGTGGAGTTACTCCTATTTTGCATCAGTGTGGATGAAACCAGAATTGGACCCCATTTTTGCCTAAGGCTCCCAGGTAGGTTTTGGGGACAGCTGAAATTGAAAGGGGAGGGAGGAACATGAAATCATAGTGAGTTCTGGAGAATGTTTTGTACAAACGCACCTTTGTACTTCTAAAAGACCCTGATGGCTGAGCCATCACACATACCACCAGGCAGGAAGCATTTCAAAATATAGGTTGTAGGTGTAACTCTGCATTCTGTAGCTGCATTACATGTGGCAATGTTCCTAGTTCTACAGCTTCCTCAGACCTGCTGGTATATCCATTCTGTTTCTACACTGACTCATTACTAGATTGGACAAAGTACTGGAGAGTCATAGATTTTGATTCCAGAAAGAGCCATTAGATCATCTAGTCTGACCCCCTGTATGACACACAGCATAGAATTTTGTCCAGTTACTCCCATATTGAGCCCAGTAACTTATGTTATATCTCCCAGAAAGGCATTCATTCTTGATTTGAAGACTTCAAGAAATAGGGATCCCACCACTTGCCTTGGTGGCTTGTTCCAAAGGTTAATCAACCTCACTATTAAACATTTGTGTCTTATTTCTAATCTGAATTTGTCTGGCTTTAACTACCAGCCATTGGTTCTTGTTAATGCCTGTCTCTGTTCATGTAGGGAACACTCCTGTAACAGCAAAGGTTATAGAACATATAACCTAATAAGAGTCAGATTCACCATTGTGTTACTCCAATCTTACATTGATATAAGTCTACTGAAATCAACCATGATACACCAGTATAAAACTGCAGTAATGCAATGGGGAACCAAGCCCAAGTCTTTTTGGTCCTTAACGCCCAGGAACTTGGGTCAGCAAATCACTTTTGATATATCCCGAAGGCACAAAAAATGGGCTTAAAGTTTGGATTAAAAATGAACTATCCCTAATCCTGAGTGGGTTGAATGAGGCTTGTCACTGGTAGACATATGTCCTTTTTTTACAGATAAAGAGGAACACAATAATGTTTTCTCATGCTCTTTCCCTTTTATTTAACTCATGAAAATAACTCATGATTCAGCTGGTGTGAATCAATGTAGCTTGCATGGACTTCATTGTGAAATACCGTTGGCAAATTCTGATTCAGAATTAGTTGAGTCTACATAATAAATCTCATCCATTCAATGCTGTATGTAAAACATCTTTCTATTAGCATATAAATAAACAGCTGTATGAAGTCAATATGGTGCTATTTCCATATGATCTGGGACTCATAGCCCTTGATCCTAAAATTATATCAGACCTTTTGTTTGACAGATGGATCATTTTCATGCTCTGATGCCTGAGGAGAGACCTACCAAAGTGGGTAAGAAGTGGGTTATTTACTGTGCACTCAGAAGTAGTACTGAGCTGCATTTTACTGTCATCTGCTCCTATTGTCTTCTTGGCTGACATGGAGCTGCCATTCAAAAAAAATGAGAAAAAGGGGTGGAAGGATTGAGGGGGAGGGAACATATATATTTAACAGAAATTATATGTTACTGACAAGGAAGAGCATTCAGCAAACACTGACAAAAACACTGCCTGTGATGGAAACCCATGGCTTTTTCTGCGGTTGCCACTTTCCATTTGCATCTGCAGGCAGATCCCAAAATGAGTTGCTGGGAAGCTCTGAGGGAAAGGGCATTCTATAAATTCTATAAATGAAGGAGTGAAATCCTGGCCCCCTTGAAGTGCATGGGATTTTGGCATTAACTTCGATGGGGCAAGGATTTCACCCGAAATCATTTGCTGAAAATAGTGAACAGTGAAAATCTTCTGATCGTTCCAAAGGGAGATGGAAACTGGTTTTTGAGCTTTGATACTGGCTTTCCACTCCCCCTTCTGCTGCTGGCACAAATTATATAAATTATTTCCTGCTATAGAAGGCTCAGAAACGGTGGCCAAGGGTAAAAATTTCAAAGGCGCCTGAATGATTTAGGTACCTGCACTAGGTGACTTATGCACTAAGTACGAGAGCCTAAGTCTCATTGAAAGACAATGATTTTCAGAGGGTGAGGGCTCAGCACTTTCTGAAAATCAGGCCCCTCTAAGATGTCATACGCTGGGTGCCCAAACTCACTAGTCCTTTTTGGAAATCTTAGCCACTGCTTTGTATCAAAAACTACTCATTTTCTCCACACACAAATGCATAGTCCATGTAGTGTAAGGTTTGCCACACCTGGTGGACCCTGAGGGGGTCTTGTGCAGAGGGAAACTCCCTGCTTTCTTTAAATGTACTGTTCATTGCACCATCCATTCTTGCACTTTTTGCATACCCTGAGGAAAAGTGTTGGAAACTGAGTCTACTCTAGTTTCAGCCAAGAGCTGCATTCACATTTAGTGCATAAAGAATTACTTTCACCCTTTTTGAAAGTCCACTGCAGCACATTCGGTTTATGCCTGGTAGCAGGTAAGAACCTCTCAACGTTTCCTTTTTATCTATAGGGGAAGCCAGAGAGTTTAATATGCTAATAAACCTGGCAGCATTTAGGAACACACCCTCAAATTTCACCTTTAGATGGGGCCAGAGAGCATCTGTTCCCTGCAAACCTCCTAGTTCTGAGGCTTACAGCTAGAATAGGTACAAAATAAAGTGAAGTGTGATTTATTTTTTTTTGCTTGCACACAGTGTTAGGGAACAGTCTGCTGGGAGTGCCACAGGAGAAAAAGTCATTTTCCAGATTCTTGCAAATTACAGGAAAGCAGAATCCATTCTCTGGCCCCTCTGTGGTCCAGGTGGAGTTCTCCAGTCTTCCTGTCTGATTCAGGGAATATTTTCTAGATTATACCCTTCATTTGAATTTGCTCTGTTGGAAATGGAGATTTCTTAAAATAGGCACCAGGATGGGGTTTAGGGTGGGAGGGGTAGGAGAGAGAGCACCAACAATATAATTGTCCATGATCTCTGTCAAAATACAGATGGTGATGGTCCTGTCTGGTGAATGACTAACTAATAAGATCCGAATGTCTCTCTCTTATTGCTTTTCACGTGTATAATTTGTCAGAGACTGTCAAGTGCTACAAGGGATGGGTTGGAGGCTTGGTATATGCACTGTAGACATAGTGTGAGCAACAGGGCATGAGCTTTCATCTGCTGTAGGAGAGGACTCAAGAAGGATAAGCCAGTCAAAGAAAACAGTTGAGCAGGTGTGTGAGAGAGACTTTTGGTGCCCATGAAATTGATACACTAAACTAAAATTACCAAAGGACCAGCTGCATTAAGAGGAGATGTTTAGGCATCTCGGAAATAGATCTGCAAATGCACCTTAATCCTGACTTGTGAAATACCCTACTGGTCCTGTCCTTAGGCCCTTATGCAGCTCTACCATTGAACTTCTATCAAAACTTGCTACATACTCCCCTGTTCCAGTGCAGCAGCAGCAATGCCTTCCCAGTTCATCAAAATCCCAATTCAGAATACCCCTTTCAAGACTTGATTTCAGGCCTGAAGTGCATGAGACGTACTGGGTTGGAACCTAGATTAGAAGAAAGGAGGATGTAGCACGATAGAGTGGAGATGCATTTGCAAAACACTGTGAGGAGACAAACTCACTACTTTTGAGTTTGTCTCCCTTTCATGACCAATAGGATTTGCTCCTCGATAGAAGCCTTGTGGAAGAAGAATCCAGCCAAATACTAAAGTACTTATATTGCTTTCTTCATTTACAAAGTTCTGGAGAGACATTAACCAACTATTCCTTACAACAGCACTAAGCAGTAAGAAGCCATGAAAACTCTATTAACCTAATCTAGAGAGGGGGATATTAAGGCAGAGAGTTATATGACTTGCCCAAGGCCCCATAGTGAGGCAGTTGAGAAAGGCAGCCCCATGTTTGCTCCACTTGTTCATGTAGGTGCTCTGTAGATGTAATCAGCCCTGGACAATTGATTATGTTTTTTTAATTTCAGATTGCTTCTGATGTTTTGCCCTCAGCTTGTGGTATAAGGATAACTGTGTAACTGTTTTTACAGATGAGAGATAATTTTGCCAATTCCAAATGTTTAAAAATCCTGAGTCAAGCTACCCAAATTCATCAGTTGGGCTTAAAAATCATGAGATTTAAAAATAAAATAAAATAATAATAGTAATTTGGGCTCTTCTTATTTGCCTTCTGGTTTCCTTTTGGCTATCCTTGGATCACATTTTCAGGGTTTGCTCCACAGCCATTAGAGCTAGAACTTGAAAGCTGAGGTTCTCATGCAATTACCTGACTCCAGGAGCTGGAGCTTGCAGTAAAACATTAGCTATCATGAGACTCATCTTAGAATCATAGAGGGGCTGATCTCTATAAGGAGAAGTAAGAGGTGCATAGGCCTTGTGCTGACTCTACACCGGGTTGAATTTTACTCTGTCTGAAATACCTGCTGTCCTACACAGGTGACAAATCAGAATCAACTAAGAATTTGGTGCTTATAGATGTGCATTTTTTCTTAATGGCTCCTATGAGGTGGACTATCACAGGACACTGGAAGGCAGCAGAGAGGATTGATGGAAATATGGGCAAACTTATGAACTCTCCAGAGATCTCACAGCTTTCTGATGTCATCAGGGAGCAGAACTATCTCCTCTACTATTTATTTATTTTATTATTATTATTTTTGCTGTATCAATGTCCTTACAAGTGGCATTTTGGGGAAATATCTACATTTGCTGTGTAAGGTTGAGAAGGTGACCAATTAGCTTTATAATTGTGAAAGGTTCCAAGGGAAGGTACACTTTATTTTGTCTCCTGTCAGCTGCCTGTCTGTTCGCTGCCCATATTTCCAAAGACCAAATGACACTTAAGTGCTTCCCCATTGATCCAAGAGAAGAGCGTTGTTTTGGATTCTGCAGTGACGGTCAAATCATCAATATGATGTTTCTGAATTCTCGCTCAGATGCTGCTTGGCCATTTCCTGGCTCTTGTTAATGTTAATTGCTGCAGCATTTCTCCCTCTGAGGCAGAAAGTGAGAGATTGTTGGTTTTTTTCTGAGAAGTCAAGACTGAATTCTAAGCTATAGGGTCATGTGAAAACACTGATTTTGCATGTGTTCTTGGAGGAAAAAAGTTCACTGTTTTGCTCAAAGCCATGTTATGATCCTCCCAACAGTTGATTGGTGTGAAATTTTCACAGAATGGCAATTGCCCATTGAACCATGTCTGGTTTCAATATTTGGCTTGTGTCAGTGCAAAAACTAAGCTTTGTGAGAACAAAATTTTGAATTTTAATACCATCAAGAGCTGTGCTTGAAAACAGGATCATACATGAGTAAAACCAGGCCCATTTTCATTCTAAAATGTCCCATCTTTGAGAAGGGGAAAAATTGTAGAAATTTATCATAAAATTTAATCAGTTTCACAACTTGTAAAACCTCAAATTGTGAGGTTTTTCAGATACTCAGGCCTGGTCTACACTATGGGGTTAGGTCGAATTTAGCCGCATTAGGTCAATTTAAAAATGACTGTGTCCACACAACCAACCCCGTTCCGTCGACCTAAAGGGCTCTTAAAATCGACTTCTGTACTCCTCCCCGGTGAAGGGAGTAGTGCTAAAATCGACTTTGCTGGGTTGAATTTGGGGTAGTGCTGACACAAATCAATGGTATTGGCCTCTGGGAGCTATCCCAGATTGCTCCATTGTGACCGCTCTGGACAGCACTTTGAACTCCAATGCACTAGCCAGGTACACAGGAAAAGCCTCAGGAACTTTTTAATTTCATTTCCTGTTTGGTCAAAGTGTGGCAAATTCAGCAGCACAAGTGACCATGCAGTCCCCCCAGAATCATAGAGCATAGAATGTTTCTATGCTCCTCCTATCATCTCTGCCCCTGAGGTTATCACAGATTAGAAGGTGAAAAAAACACGCTTGCAATGACATGTTTTCTGAGTTCATGCAGTCCTCCCGCACTGATAGGGCACAGCTTAATATATGGAGGCATTCAGTGGCAGAGGCCAGGAAAGAATTAAGTGAGCGCAAAGAGCGGAGACAGGCTGCGATGTGGAGGCTAATGGAGCAAACGGACATGATGAAGCGTCTGTTGAGGGAGCAAATGGACACGATGAAGCATCTGCTGGAGCTGCAGGAAAGCCAACAAGAGCACAGACCCCAGCTACATCCACTGTATAACCGCCTACCTTCCTCCCCATGTTCCATAGCCTCCTCACCCAGATGCCCAAGATTGTGGGGGAGGCTCCGGGTACCCAGCCACTCCACTCCAGAGGATCACCCAAGCAACAGAAGGCTGTCATTCAAAAAGTTTGATTTTTAGTGTGGCTACAATAAGCAATGTGGCCTTGTCCTTTCCTCCTCCCCACACCCCATCCGGGCTAGCTTGTCCGTTATCTAATTTTTAAAAAAAATAATAAAGAAAGAATGCATGGTTTCAAAACAATAGTTACTTTATTTTGAAGAGGGGAGGGTGGTTGTCTTACAGGGAATTAAAATCAACAAAGGGGGTGGGTTTGCATCAAGAAGAAACACACACAACTGTCACACTGAAGCCTGGCCAGTCATGAAACTGGTTTTCAAAGCCTCTCTGATGTGCAGCGCGCCTTGCTGTGCTCTTCTAATCTCCCTGGTGTCTGGTGCAAAATGATTGTCTGCCATTGCTTTCACGGAGGGAGAGGCAACTGACGACAGGTACCCAAAACCACCCACGACAATGTTTTTGTCCCATCAGGCATTGAGAGATTAACCCAGAATTCCAATGGGCAGTGGAGACTGCAGGAACTGAGGGATAGCTACCCACAGTGCACCGCTCCGTAAGTCTATGCTAACCACGGTAGTGAGGACACACTCCACTGACTTAATGCTCTTAGTGTGGACATACACAATCGACTGTATAAAATTGACCTAATTTCGTAGTGTAGACATACCCTAAGATATTGAATCAGTTCCTCAGCTTGTGTAAATCCACTTGACTTTGGTGATGCTACACTGATCTAGACCAGCAGATTGTTTGATCCATTTTGCACAGTCCTGCTTATCTATGTCTCCACCTCAAACCATTGACCTTGTGGTTCTTTTTAAGGAGACAGCATAGTGATTTGGCTTTGCGATGGTTCACCTTCCCCTCCCATTATCCACGAGAACGAGGCTGGGAAGAAAAAAATGCTTTGGCTTCATATGGATCTCAGTCTACGGGAGGCAAAAATCAGAAGCTTGAATCTGAGACGTAATAGGTCACTGAAGATGTGGGAGAGCAGAGACAAGTCACCAGTGGTGAGCAGTGGATTGAGCCTCAAAATTCTAGGGATCCTTGATGGAGTTGGGATGATTGGAGGAGGCCCAAAGCAGCATTTAAAAGGCGGTGAAAGAAGGTCAGATAGCCAGTAGCACGGAAGGAGGATAAAGAGTACATGGGAGCATTACAAAGCCAAGGAGTATGCAAAAAGACCCTTTCTTTCTCCCTTCTGTATACTACACATCTATCAAGTGGCCAACATTCTTGCTACCCTGGCAGTATATGAATTGTGAATCTGTTTCCCTGCCAGAGCCTTGTACACTTAATGAGTTCCCAGTCTCTGAACACAGTATGATCCATTGACAGCAATGCGCTAGGGCCAGATTCTACTCCTCACCTCTGAGCATGGTAAGATCTACCCATCAGCATCCTAGTGACCTAGTGCACAGGAGAGCAGCTCTCCATGTTGGATTCACACACCATGCCAACTGCCTGTCAAAACCAACTTGTCCAGGGTGCAGTGGTTTGGCCTCAGAGGAGCCTCAGAAGTTAGAAAAGCTTCCCTGAGTGCAAGGGGACAAGTGCTAAAAGTCATGGTTTGCTAAATAATAGGTGGCTGTAAAGTCAATGTAGATGTGGATTTTAATTATATTCTTTTCCTGTTCTTCCAGTCCCAGGGAGGTTGCTAATGACGCTGAGCTGTGAAGTATCATTATGGGCTATTAAACTCTTTTGTGGCATTCAGTGAAGTTGAATGGAGCTGTGAATGGAAAAAGCACAATTTGATAGAGCTGGCTAAACTCTGTTGTAATTGCTTAAAGTGGAAGACTATAATTATTCAAGACTATGGAAGGAGGGGGGAGAGAGAGAACCACATGGGGAACTGAACTCTAAACATGGTCATCAGTAGAACACTGTATTGTACACTGTTGGTCATATGAGATTTTGTCCCATTGAATGATCAGTAGGTACTGGTCACTTTCACAGTAGTATATATCAGCCCTTTAAAGCATATAGGGCCAGTTCCTTGGATCTGGTTGGGCTTCATGCAACATAGGAGCTGAGGCTGGGGGACAGGTGGTGTCAAGAGCTTAAATGAGTGCTGCTGTGTTCCCAGTGCTCTGCCTCTCCCATGACAAGGACACTCAAGGGTGCAAAGAGAATTTTTGTTAGGAGAATGTGACATACCGTATCTCAAAGTAGCACCCTGTAACCCCCATATTCATTATTCATATATGGGTATGCTATTTCATACAAAGCTTGCCATGGAAGATATCATATGAAAGGTCATGATCTCCTGAAACCCATTATTCTGTCAAAATATGTATATCATTAGTGTGTATGAAGTTATGACATGTTGCTGTATTGTTGTTATTGAAATACGTTATCAGTTGGGGAGTCGTCCACTGCTAGTTCTCCAGTGACAACAAAGGAGGTGATCCACACTCAGGCAGGTGTTAAACGACCATTAATCAGCAGGGGTATTGTAAACAAGAGATTTATAGTTCTGTAAGAGAGTTGTGCAAACACCACACAATGGGGATTGCCCAACTCAGGGACTCAGCAAAGCCCGCCAGGACATGTCTGGGCTAGTATATTCCATTTTTCAGGTAAATGGACTGAGAGTATAAAATAAGAGACAGTGGCACCATGTGATTATCTTTCTCCTCGCCAACCTATGGTGGAAGCAACAAGAACAATGGGAAGACACAGACTTGAACTGAGGAGACTGGTCCCAGGCTTAAAGGGAAAGCCTGTGTAGTAAGGACTGTAACCTACCTGCAACATCCAGGGGGATGAGAAAAACTGCTTGATCCAAATACTGCCTAGTCTAATAAATCTTAGGATTAAGACTCCATGCTTACCTTTTATTTTCTTTGGTAACCATCTCTGACCTTTTGTGCCTATCACTTATAATCACATAAAATCCCTCTTTCTGTAGTTAATAAATCTGTTTTATATTTTACCTAAAACAGTGTGTTTTGGTTGAAGTGCTCAGTTTACAAAGGCTAGTGTGGGTCCTCTCCACATTGAGGGAGGGGTGGACTGGGTAATGAACTTACACTGGTCAGACTTCTGATCAGGACAAGACGGTACAGTTCTGGGGTACAAGGCTGGGGGCTTGGGAGATTTGCTGGAGCCTTTTTCTGGGCAATTCACGAGTGGCGCAGGGAGCTTTCATGCAATTTAGCTGGGTGTGGGGCTCCACATGCTGTTGTACTGAGTGACACACTGCTTGGAGAGGTTTGCTGCGTCTCACTAGCAACCAGTTCCAGGTTATACCCCAGGATGAAGGTGTCTGATTTATTTTTGACTTCCAAGAATGTCAAACATCCTGCCTGAATCCTTTTGGGGAATGGGACATTGTGATATCTGAGTGGGAAGCAGAGCTTTGGTATACATGTGGGCTCCTAAAACAATGCCAACTGCTTTATTAGAGGACAGACGACAACATTTTCCTAGGCGGGACAGCTTTCCCAACTCCCAGGCCCTCCAGGCTTCTCTACACATACAAGCTGGTTCCTGCTGTTCAGCATATTAACACTAATTGACTCAGCAACATGTCATCCTAATGATGCATCAAGGAAGGCCAAATCCAGTCCCCTTCAGGTGGACACACCTTTTCCATTGTGGGAAAAAAGAAAAACAGAATGATCTGTGGCTTGCTCTGATGCCACAGCAACTCCCAAAGAGGTGGAGGGGTGCGTGCCAGTGAAACTCCAGAGTAGGGACTATGCCACAGAACTAAAGGGACAGTGTGGTCTAAGGGATATGGCACTGTACTGGGACTCAGGTGACCTGATTCTATTCCCAGCTCTGCCATTGATCCGCTGTGTGATCTTGGGCAAATCACTTCACCTCTGTTTCCCCTGTGTCTATCTTCTCTATTTAGACTGCATGCTCTTTTTGGCAAGGACTGTTTTTCCCTCATGTGTATGCAAAGAACCTAGCAAAATTTGGCTCTGATCTCAGTTGGGGCCTCGAGGTGCTACTATAATACAAATAATTAAAAACAACACCACCACAAAGGAATAGTCAGAGTCAGAGGTGCTGCTCTCAAGCAGAGGACACACAGCCTCTTCAATGGATGGTTTAAATGGCTTCTGTTGGAATGGAAGTATTTTCCCTCCTTTTTTTCTTGCTTTGGTGTCTTGACAGCATTTATTTTTCAGTGAAGGGGGCCGTTCAGTCTGTGGTACAGCGAGGAGGAATATACCGGTTACTAATAGTTTGGATATTCTGGAGTCATGTTTAGACCAGTTGGCGAATGGTAACACCCACAAAAGTGCACTCCCTATCATTCTGCTTCTGAAATATCAAATGAGTTCTGCCTTTGAGATCAAATCCCGAGTCTTTACATTACGCCTCTGGCCCCACTGAGCCAGCACGCCCTTTCAGGCACTGACCGGAGGTGCTCTTTCACTGGGCTCTGATTCAGCTAGGAGCCCGGGTGGTCAGTGATGAGCAACCTAATTCTGCCACCAGTAGCTCTAGGAGAATGTGATGCATTTGAGACCTGATCCAAAGCCCACTGAAGTCAGTTGAAATCTCTCCATCAACTTCAATCAACAGTGGCTTAGGCTGTTGGTGCTTTAGTAGTACCTTGGGCCTTTGCACATGCTGGCTGAGGCCATGGGCATAAAAGCTCTTCTGCTTCTGGGTGGGGTTTCTAAGAAGGCTTGATGGGCTGTAGAAGAAGTAATATATGAAGGTAAGCTCATTGTGGAAAGTGTGATGCTGGAGACTTAGGCCAACTCTAGGCCTATGTGTCAGCTGAACGTGTCAGGCAAAATGCTGGTGGAATATTATTAAAATTAAGTTGTTAAAACTGAAGTAAAATATGTAGTGTTTGGACTTTCCTAAATGCTGGTAATCTGATAACCGTAATATGCATATGTTAATCTCCGTATTTCTCATGTGAAGAGTAACATCTGTGCATGTGTGTTACATAATTCTCACATGGCTGGGACAGACCCCATGAGAACAAGAGCCATTAATCATTGCTGAGTTTCACCCATAGAAACGACTATACCTCTTAGGGGAAGAATGGTCAGTTGATACCCATTAAAAAGCAACATGTCTAAAGGGAACTCCTCAGTTCTCAACACAGTAGGTAGAAACCAGTGTACAGGACAACAGAGAAGAGGAAACTTCCACCCAGGGATGAGTCACTCAGGATGACTTCACTGAAGAATTACCTCATGGACTCCTCCCCATCACCTTGTTCATCTGTGAGCCTAGGTTCGAATGGGCACATGGCAGGGTTTTCAGATAAAAGCTGCCTAGGGGAAGGAAACCAGATTCTTTTTACCAGACTGGATCTTAAGAGGGAAGGACTTTGTGTGCCAGATAAAGGACCCCTAGCTTCCATAGCTGGGATAAGCCTCAGAAGTTGAAACTATGAGACTTTGTTACTTTGAGCAAGTTTTATAAGATAATAACCTAAGTTTGGCTTGGTCTGTCTGAATGTTTAGTATTCTTCACATTGTGCAAATGTCTCTTGCTTCATTTTCATTTAATTAATAAAGCCTAAATAAGTTTATTAAAAGGATCAGACTGAGCATTGCCTTATTGGATAAAGGAGGGAAACCTAACAAGGAACTGACCTGTGACATGTTTCTAGTCCTTTGGGAACAGAGAAAATTGGATTTTCTGCTATATTACGGTGAAAGGGGCCTAATATCACAGGGGTCCACTTATTTAGAGCCAAGAGGGGCTGGGGTTTCCAAGGGGATTGTTTAAATTCTATATGAAGGCTGGCAAAAAGTCTACAGAGTTAACAGCCAGTGTGGTTAGCTGGTGTGTTTGAAGAGTCACAGCTGGCACTGGGCTATCTTCCTTGTTATTGAACAGTCTGCTCTGAAGTGGAGCCCACAGTCTTCAGATACCAAGTGGCATGTCAGTAGGGACTGCCTTTTTGTTCTCTGTTTGTACAGCACCTAGCACAATGGGATCCTGCTCCATGATTGGGGCTCTGAGGTGCTATGGTAATACAAATAAATACATACTAATATCCTTGCCCAGCTAGGGCCCGATCCAAAGCCAATGGAAGCCAATGGATGTCTTTCCATCGACCATCATGTGCTTTAGATTAGGGCCATAAAGTATTCGGAGTGTGGTCTTTTCAGCTGAGTGCCCCCTGGGCAGTTTAGACAAGTGTACACTAGACAAGCAGATTGCTCCCTGCATCCAGGACACTTAGTAAGGGCATTTATTACAAACAAAGTTTTAAGATGTACGAACAACCAAATTAATCCACCTGAAAGGTCTAAAGTAACAGGCACTTCCCTGCTATTTCTTCTGTATCATCAACACTAGGATCCAGCAGCAGGTGAAATGAACATCCAAAAGACAGACCAACAGTGCTGTGTATGATAATGCCATTTCCTTAATCTCTCTCAGTTCTGGCTTACCCTTTAGTAAGGCACAGTCAGAGTTGCTTTCCCTTTTTCAGACCAGTTCAGATAAGCTGCCTCCAAGGGTGTTAGCAGTTTCCAATTCTGCTTCAGGAATAAGATCCGATAAATCCCTTTATACACACGCACTGTCCCTGTATGAACATGATGCCTATACACATGCAGAGAGAATTCTGTGGCCCGAACAGCAGAAACATAGCGCTAGAGAACGAGCGTTCTTGCTTCATCTTGAATCCCTTTCAAATGCTTTCTAAAGAAGTGCTCCTCTTTCTTCCCAAACAGGTTAGTTATTTAGTCAAATGGTGGAAACTGCAGGCAGGCATGGCTCTGGTGGGGCCAATGTTTAGCTAGGCGCACACACAAAAATTACATTTGACATTAGCACTAATTGCACACCCAATGGAATAGATGATTAATTGAGACACAGAGACACCAAGGGATGGAAATGTCAGAGCTGTAGGCGGTCTCCTAGCAGGTGGGGGTTGGTTTTCATTAGTGCACTTCTTGTTTGGATGGGCTGTCCCGCTCCTCTCTGAACTGGAGAGGGGTCTGACCCACCCTGAGAGAATGGACGGTAGAAGAAGCTGATCTTGTGATTAAGAAACTCGCCTGAGGCTTGGGAGCTCCAGTTTCAGTTCCCAGCTCTTCCACAGGACTTCCTGTGTGACTTTGATAAGTCACTGATTGGCTCTGTGCCTCAGTTTCCCATCTATGATAATGGGGGTACTGATTCTTTTGTCTGTTTTGTCCATTTATATGGTAAGCTGTTTGGTTCAGGGACTGACTCTCACTGTATGCTTGTGCAGCACCTAGCACCAGGGGGCCCTGGTCTCAGCTGCAGTTTCTAGGCAGTACTGTAATGCAAATAATAAATGCTAAATGAAGCCATACTTAGACTCCTGCTCATTTCTAGTCCAAACTTGAACTAAGATTGAGGCATCAGTAATAACTGCTTAAGAAGTACAATTTGGGAAGCAGGGAAGCTGGACTGATGGGCCACAGTGACTGTGCAACCCGCCACTATGGTGGGAAGCCCAGCTGGGGGATTCAGCTCCATGAGGCAGGAGCTGGGTGTGCTGCAGAGATCATGCACCAGATGTTGTCAGGAAGCTATAACTTGTGTTGCAGTGCAGCCATGACCCACTCCTCCTGGCAGATGCACTGAACAGTACCAACTGTCTCCAAAAGTTGCTGCACCCAACCCTCCTTGTCCAAAAGGAGACTGACTCATGGTGAAATCTTCATCAGCTTTCCTCTCCTAGAAGCTGTGTCTCCAGATCTTCCCATGACATTACTAAGAAGATGATGAGGTACCAAAAGGCAGCACCACCCCAATCAGGGCTGGCTCCAGGCACCAGCTTAGCAAGCAGGTGCTTGGGGCGGCCACTCTGGAGAGGGGCGGCAGGTCTAGGTATTTGGCGGAGGGTCCCTCACTCCCGGTGGGAGCGAAGGACCTCCCGCTGAATTGCAGCAGATCGCAATCACAGCTTTTTTTTTTTTTTTTGGCTGCTTGGGGCGGCAAAACCCCTGGAGCCGGCCCTGACCCCAGTACATTTTTATTGCATGGGGACACAAATAAGAGGGTTTCAGTTGAATGCCAGAGGAAAGGTGGGTGTTAAAGAACTTGCCATTTTGTCTCCATCCCTAAGTAGCACGTCCCTGACACTTCTCTCTCTCCCAGGCAACTGTCTATATGCATTGCCTTTAGAAACACCCATTCACCACTAGAAGGAGTGGAAGACTCCTGGAGAGTGGGGGCAGAGACTTTTAGAAAGGATACAGTAGGAAAAAAAAAGAGAGGCCAAATTGTGGTCAATTGAAAAGGGGATAGAAGAAATAAAGGAGAAAGGAAGAAGTGAGTCACTTCAGTTTGAGGGACTAGTCTGTCCTGGACAGAAATATTAAATTCCATCTCCATGAGCATTCAGACCTGGAAATCTTTTTATTGACTATGGGTGAAATCCTGATCTATATTGAAGTTGATGGGAATTTTGCCACTGATTTCAACGGGTCCCAGTTTTTTCCCTAGTTTCACTCTATTTCTCCCAGCAGATGCCTCTAAGGAAATCCTTGATAACTTTTTCACAAAATGAATAATTAGTCTGTGGAACTCATTGCCACAAGATAACACGGAAGTCAAGAGCTTAGAGTTAAAAAAAGGATTGTTTTTTCATATGGCTAAGAATATCATCCTGTGATGGAGAATGTATTCCACACTGTCATGAAACTGATAACTAGAACTACTGAGCTCAAGGTACCTGGCCTCAGCTGCTGGGTGGGCCAGCCCCAATTATTGATCAATCCAAGCTTTGGGTTAATATAAAGAAAGGAATTTGACAGTAGTAAAGGATTTGTAGGGAAAGAGACAGGAACTCTGCAGTCACCCTCTGGGACCAGAAAAGGTCAGAGGAAAGTTAATCCTATTGCTGTTGCTCCCCTACAGCTGGGTATATGTGAGCTTCCTTAGGTGAGTGGTAATACTAAAGTCTGGTTTTAAAGCTTAATAGAATCTTCCCCTTCCTCCTCAAACCCCAGTCCAGCTGCTCACCAGGGGTCACTTCAGCCATTGGCACAAACTAAATCAGCCTCAGGGATACTCTAATTTGTTTCTCACTCCCAATAGCCCCAAAGTGCCATTCCAGCAGCCAAAAGTCACCGGAGCTCAGCAGCACTTTGGCCACGCACCACTCCCTGCTTCTTTCTCCAAAATGTTATGGCGTCTATAGCATATACCTCAGTCTGCTCTCCCCTTCATACACTGTCTAGAACTATCAATGGGAGTAGCACATAGGCACTGAGCAGGACAGTGGACTGCTTTGGTTCTGTGATAAACAGCATCTGACTTCAGGAAGGTGATGTAGGAAGGTTCCGAGTGCTGTCCTGCACTTCAGTTTGGTAAGTAAGACTATTTTTCATCTCACGTTTCAAGCAGCCAGCATTTAGCAGAGGGAGAACAGTAGGTTTGAGAGGCACAGAGGGGATTAGGGATGAAATTAAAGGCATGGAAAGAACTTGGTGTTCAAAACGTGAGAGAAGGGGACACGTGAGATCAGGGAGGCAGAGGTGGCTGAGAGCTGAGGAGAGCTGGGATAGCAGACTCCCTGTCTGGTACTTTGCACATTGCTTCAGTTTTTTACCTCTGAAGAATGGCTGTTTTGAGGCAGCCCCTCCTAGGGCCACTTTCCTGCAGCAGGCCATGGCATAACCATACACCTTCCTCAGTTTCCCTTTTCTTCACACATTCAAAGGAATATTGTCTTTCTTAAAGGCAAATTTAAACCCTTTTATTCACATAAAGTGCCCCGGTCCACAGATCCCTCTTAGTAAAACCAATTCCTCTCAAAACCGCCTAAGTAAAACCAGGGTTGCCACGCAGCAGCTCTCCAATCCCATCCAAAGATCACCATTCCCAGGTCACCCACTCAAAAGTCATTAACTAGTCTACCCCAATTCCTTTGTCCTACCTGAGAGTTCCAAGACCAACTTCTCTCCCACAGGTCTCCTCCCATAGCCCCAAGTCAGGTCTGCTGAAAGAGCGTCTCCTCAGAGTTTCATTGCCCCAGGACTCCTCACCTTTGATTCCTATCCCTGCTCAGAGGAATCTCCCTTCAGGACCAACCTCTGGTTCTCGGGTTCTTCCCACAGCACTCCACTCAGGTCTCTCTGCAGTGTTACGCTCCCCAGGCTTCCTTGCTGTGAGTCCTACCTCTGCTCCTTGGGACCTCCCTCTAGAATCAACTGCTTGCTTCTGGGGCCAGCTTACATTGACCATACTGGTTCTTTCACTCTTCCTTGGGACCACTTCACAAGCCTTCCTGCGGGGTTCCTCAGCTCTAGCCAGTCCTCCCAACTGTTTTCCTTCATACTCATCGTCATCAGCTTGTAGTTATTGCTCTCCTCCTGGTTTCCTGGTACTCTTTCCCCTCAGACAACTAGCTGTCTCCTTCTCTCTTTCTACTCTGCCCCCAGGAAGCCCATCATCTATCCCTTTCTGACTTTCCCACTTCTCTGGCGCAGGTGTGTTTATTTAAACCCAATTGAGAAGCAGCTATTGAGTCACAGGTGCACTGGACTCTGCTCCCCCATAAAGGGGCAATTGACCCTCTGACAATAGTATTTGCATGCGTTTAGTGCTGGTAAGCGGACTCCAAAATGACCAAATTCAGTTGAAATTTATTTGTATTCAGTAGTGGGACAGATCCTCAGCTGGTGTAAATTGGCATAACTCTGATGTCAAGGAAGCTAAGCTGCCGTACACCCGCCGACGTGCTGGTCAAAAATATCTCTGTGCAGTGATACAGTTTTGTCATGCTGTTTGTACTTTCCAATTTAACTATAGTAGGTGACAAACAACAAAACTGTAACAGCCAAGAGATGTCAAGCACTTTACAAACGGGGCTTATTAAGTCTAGATCTCAGTGTGGGATCACTGCAACCATGACACAGCAACCACCAGTGCCACTGACACCAACGTGGCAGTTAGTAGAGAGGCTAAGGACCGGATAGGCCATCAAGAGTAGCCTATCATCTCTCCACTGAAGATGGTCCCTCCCAGCCAGAGTTGGGAGCCTGTTAGGGAGATAACATGAGTCTTACATTGCTGCGGTCCATGTTATTAACAAGAGTGGGTTTCTGGGACACATCCTCAGCTAATGCAAATTGACATAACGCCATTGACTTCAATGGTGCTATGACCATTCACACTAGCTGGCCCTCAGTCTTAAGGCTTGCAAGCCAGCACACAGCATTAACACCATTTTTTTAAATTATCAGAACTTGTTTCAAGGAAGTCTTGCCCAAGAGAAAAAGGCAGTTGGAGCAGCACCAAATCCCTGAGGCAGCCCCTCAGCTGGCGTGAATCGTCATAGCTCCATGGATCTTCGAGTCATTGGGTTTGGACTAATAACACCAAACGGCGCAAAACCCTGAATCCTTTTCATATTGTTCCAATTAGATTTCTGAATTAAAAAAAAAACGTCCTCCTTTCTTCCCAAGGAGTCTAGTCTTATTTACGCTGGTTTTACACCAGTCTGACCCCTTTGGGCCAGATCTTCAGCTGGTGTTAATCAGTGCTGAAGTCAAGAGAGTGGTGCCTATTTACTGCATCTGGAGAGCCGACCCTTTTGACTTCAGCAGAGTTATTCCTGATTTACACCAGGGGAGTGTATGTGAGCTCAGAATCAGGTCCAAAGTGGACATGCCACGTCCTATTTCTTTTCTATTATTCATTATTATTGTGTCTACATTACTGTAGGGCTGCAGACTAAAAAGGATAGAATGGTCTGGCTCTTTTTCTCCCTTGGTTTTATTCTCTTACAGCATCAAAGCACTTCAGCTCAGCGTAGCCCAGACTGGAGAAGAAAGTGGGGGAGAATAAAACACACAGGACCAAGGCGTGAACTCCATTGCAAGGAGGGAGAGAAAGAGAAACAGAGAGCAAAAGCTTTTGGGTGCAGGAGGAGAAGGGCTGATGGCTGGTTTGCAGAGGCAGGGTGTCTGCAATCTTTGTAGCAATTAGATTTAATGGGACAGAAGCGTTTTTCTCCTCCACATCCCCTCCTCCTCCTCTTCTCTCCCCCTCAGGCTAAAGGGAGGGAGGTGGGGAAGGGGGGGGATGTGAAAGGGTCTTTGACGTCAGACCTGCCCTATAAAAGCCTGACAAGGAGAGGCAAAGCTGAGAGCAGAGCCAGTACGACAGCAAGGATGCCAACCCCCAACTCCTCCACTTCTTCAGCCAAAGGCTTCCGCAGGGCGGTGTCAGAGCTGGACTCCAAGCAAGCCGAGGCCATCCTGGTAAGAACCCTCCCACCCCACCACCACCACCCAGTAATCTCCAGAATGGCTAAAGCTGCACAAGGGACTGTAACTATAGCTAGATGGACTAACAGAATAACTTTATTTCTAAAGCATCACTGAACCCAGGCATCTAGGCACTCAGGGTTGGCAAATCATAAATAAAATCCAGCCTAAATAATTCATGCACACAAACTAATACACAATAAATATAAATATCAGAAAACAAATAATCCTAACTAATAATATAATAAAACCGCCCTCTTAAATTGGAATGACCAATAGAGGGAAAACAAGACTAACAAGGAATCTCCAGGGTAAAACTGCACTTTGAAAATCTAAATACTCTCTAGGTTTTAAGTTCCCGGCACTAAGGCAAAGATCGTTCTTCTTTGCCAATTGAATGAAAACGCATGTCCGTCTTTTTTCCAGTGAAGCTACAAGGTGGTGGGAATTCAGGCAAACTTGTTAACTGTTCCTATGTAATTACTGCAGGGTCTGCTTCCACCCACAGAGATTTAGGATCATCGGCTCAGTGTGTGGAACAATCCCACATGCAATATAACTATAAGTGAGGGGAAAATAATACTTCCTGCTGAGTCTTAAACTACCTTTAAAATCTGAATCCAGCCCAGGTGAGTTTCAGATACACTGATTCAGTTGGCCTGGCACTAGGCACACGCAGGGCGTTTTAGTTACAAACAGTTTTGTCATCTAGTGTCAACTGATGTCCCTAGGAGACATTAAAGCCAATGAGACAATAAGGCATGTAGCATCCTGTCAGATCAAACCTTTAATGCATAGTTTGTCCCTTTTTGTGGCAGTCTCCCTCTCTGCTAGATGGCTGACTGTTACAGTAGGCAATCAGCTGTCTGGAACAACTTCCAAATGCCCCACAGTTAGGGCACTATAGGATCTCAAGTGATAGCTTTGATTAGCACCTGCATTTGGCAAACTCAATTTAGTGCCTTCTGTAGTTTGTCCCAAATACTGGTAGGTAGGAGATTGTAAAGTTTTTTTAAATGGATCTTACTGTGTGCAAAGAGTACATATTGAAAATCGGGATTTCACATAAGTTTAGAGTTTGTCTATACTGTAGCGTATATATGTGTTTTAAATATCCCTCGGCTTTTCCTAGCAGTGACTGTACAACCTTTTCCCTATCTGAGTCACATGAGAGCTTCCCCACATAAACTCCCCCCCTTCCCCCCCGCCCGCAAATTAAAGCTCCCCTCTTTCCTACCACTTTCCAGAACCACAGATATTAGACATGGATAGAAAAGACATTTCCAGAATCACCAGTATTTGACATGGAAAGAAAAGAGATGAGGTCAACTAATCCAATACATCATTGTTGTTTAATATTGTGTGTAAAACTGGATTTGACTTCTGATATGTTATTTGCAGGGGATGGAGCTTTCCATTCTCTGCTCTCTGTATTTTGCTGACCCACTCTTGCACCCGCTGTTTGCAGTGCTGTGTATTTTGTAAAATCAACTACTGTGCAAACAACAAAAAAGTTTCCCAGACACTGTAGCATGCTAGGAAAGAAGGGAAGGAGAGTTAGGAAATGAAGAGGTAAGCATGAGTTCTGCAATACGCAATCATGGAAAACCATGGGAGTTTCCACATCTCACTTTGGCATTTTCCAACTGGCACATAGGGAATGACAAGGTAGTTAATACTTAGAACACTTTTAGTAGAGATGCATCTTGTTCCAGCAAAAGAGTGCTTTGGCGGACGTAGTAGTGAACTCTTAGAACACTGGCACTTTCCAGATTGCCAGTCAAATGAACACCCCTCTGACTATGGGAACAGCAGGAGATGACAATGGAGGGGCGTTTATTTGGTGCTGTAATACAATTCATGTGGGTATTTAGTCTGTAAATGACAAACGTGACATTGAATGGTCTTGTTCATCAGGTGTATTAGTGATAGCAATACTGTCTCCTTTCATGGCACCCTGAGAAGAGAGTTTAGAAAAGCTCAGAATGAAATTGTGTTCGATTGTCACCTTTCGTCCCTTTTAGTGACTCTCTCCCTCCGCCCAAATGGCTAATTTAAAAATTGAGCCGGACTGCTGGGGGGGGAGCATTTTAAGTACTGTTTTGCCAAAGCTGCTGCTCCTGGATTATGGTAGCCCCCTTCCCCCGCACCTTTTTCACTCCACTTTCGGCACTGAAAAGCTTATATCAGACTTCAAGTTATTTCAAAACACCGTTGCCTTCGAAGGTAAGGGGACTTGGAAAAGCTCAGAACGAAATTGTTAGGCTTTAATAACAGATGGCAAATCTGAAATGCCCATTTAAGACTCTGTCTTTTCTTTTTTAGTTTATCCTTTTTACTGCACCTTTAGCAGAAGGTTTCCACATTCCCATTATTCATTAATCAGATTTATATCAACTGAGTCTCTGCTCCTGCATTTCTGCTATGTATTGAGTGTGGCCCAGATTTTTAAAGCTATTTCGATGTTGCTGTGCTTAGCATCGCAACATCTAACTGATTTAGGAATCTAAATCTCTTTTTCAAAAGGGATTTAGGCACTTAAGAGTCTAAATCTCAGAGCCAACTGATGGATTTAGACTCCTAAGTGCCTAAATCCCTTTTGAAAGTGAGATTTAGAATCCTGAATCATTTAGGTGTTGTGATGCTGACCGCAGCAACATCTATACAGTTTTAAAAATCTGGACCTGTATGTCTGGGACAAGTTGTCATCCTGTTTCAGTGTTTTAACATCCTGGCAGTGATCTGTTCCCTGTCCCACATACTTGCTCTGTTCTAAAGGAGCTGTTGCATCTCCTTTATCATGATGATGATCATGCACCAGGACCCTACTGTGCTTGGCGCTGTACAAAAACAGAACAAAAAGACAGTGCTTGTCTCAAAGCATTGAGGATCTAAGCATTGTCTACACTAAAAAGGGGTTGACAGTATAACTGTACCGTCTAACTCTCTTACAGGAGATACAGCTTATACCAGCAAAAGAGTGCTTTTGCTAATATTGTTTATATCAGTTCCTGAACAAAATAAGCTAAACTGGCAAAAGGAAATAATGACACAATATTGGTCGGTTATGCTAGGCTGTAGTAAATGTTCTTAACAAGTAAAATCCTCTCTGTTTCCTAGATTCTTGAAAATTATAAGCAGGGAGAAAGCTAAGTTGCTGTGGTTACTCAAACTCAAAAGGCCATACTCTGGCATCCTTACTCACACCAAGTCATCCCGCTGAGTTGCCACAATTTCAAAGGGGCTGTTGGAGGAGTAAAGTACCACAAACTGTCAATCATGGATTCACAATCTAGTCCAGAATAAGCAATCTGATGCTTAACAGAACAAAAGTAATGTTTTTACTGTAGTAAGAATTCTAAAATACACGAGATGAACTAATCTGCAAGCTGATTCAAAACACACCTTTCAACAATGACTTCTAAAAAAACCCAAGCATTAATGGGAGAACAGTCAGTGTGGAAAGAGGAATCAATTTTGTTTGTGCGTATCTAATTTGCAATTGACAATGAAAACCCTCTGCAACTGTACTGAGTTACAGCTTAACCCCTTTGGGAGTAAATAATATTCTAAAAAAATAGCAAGGAGGAGGGTAAAGAGAGAGAGACCATTGTGATGGAAAGCTAGCAAACAGACAATAGAGTAAGCCGTGGAGATGGCAGGCAAATATTACCTCCCCCAGACCCTCCCAAACAAAATCTAGTATCTTGTTAACTTACCCAGACATACTAGGTGAATGTTCAGGTGACTGCCTGCCAGCTGCTAGGATGATTCTACAGTTCTTTCTAGTAGCCAGATGTAAAGGAGGAAGGGAAACAAAACTGATTCCCTTTCGATCCAGTGCAGTCTGCTGCACATCCGTGAAGCCAGCCTTAATCATGCAGAGGAGGAGGTGTCATGTAGTAAGTTTTAGCAAAGCTGCAGTGTCAATGTCTGATTATGTTGGGGACTGACCGCTAGCATAACTCATCGAATGGAAGCAACTTGTGTCAAGTGGATGTTTATCAATGATCTGATCTGCTTATTCTATTCTGATTTTCATACAACACATGATCATGCTTTCAGAGCCCTTTCCAGTTGTCCATTAGACTCTGTGATTTATATCTGTCATGCACGGTTCATTCCTTCTTTTTCTTTTTCTCTACTCAGCCAAAGCTAAAGTTTGTTGAACTTCAGGGCACAGGGCAAGACACATCTTTTTGTTAAAGCATTGCTTGACTTGGACCATTGAGGAGGCGATTTGTTACAGATGGTGGGTGTTGCACAGGGGTGTTTGTTCCATCTATCATGGGAAGTTTAAATTAATTAACTTTAAGCACTTTCGATGGGATTTAAACCTGTGCTTAACTGCTTCCTAAATGGGGATGCTTTCTTCAATTGAGACCTAATATATTTATTAGATGAGTTTTCTGTTTGGACATGGACACATGTCCTCCATACCCATTGTGGACCTGATCATGCAGATAACCCATGATTGTTTGTTCAAACATGTGTGTTTTATACTGCAAGGAACAAATGTGTGACTAGCTTCAAATATCATCATATAAGGGAATCTATAATAAAAAGTACTGGGGGTAGGTGCATGGGTTGATGTATAAAAATATGCGGCACAGAAAACTATATAAGTGCTTGTGTTTAAAATATCAGAGGGGTAGCCCTGTTAGTTTGGATCTGTAAAAAGCGACAAAGAGTCCTGTGGCACCTTATAGACGTATTGGAGCATAAGCTTTTGTGGGTGAATGCCCACTTCATAAGATGAGAAGATGAGTGTGTTTTAAATGTGAGAGGAAAACTTTGAGACTGGCTGCATACAAGATGCATGAATGATTTTAAAAGAAAATACACGTGGGTAAGTAGAGGAAATGAAAAATACAAAAAAAGGTTGAATGGTTGAGCTGGTTTAAATTTTGCAAGAATTTTTTTTTTAATTTTTCCCCAAAACCTTTTGGGAGAGTTATGGACATTTTTAAAATATTTTCAATGGAAACTAACTGAAAAAATGTAGCCATCTGGGTTTTAGTCTCTTGGTGTTAGTCTTCTCTGTGTTTCTTCATAAGTCATGTCTTCTTTTTGTCATGCTCAGTTGTCATCATTCATCATCAGGTTTGGGGGAGTGGTTAGGATGAGTTATATGGTAGGATTCTTTTGACAGTTTTAAGGGTTTTTTTTTTAAATTTTGAAAACTTCCGATTGTGATGTAGAAAATGTTCAAATTTTTGAAGGAAAAAACCACAAATTATCAATGAGAAAGAAAATGTCTCTATTATGAGAGCAAATGGAAGGTCAATGCTTCCAAAATTGTTAAGAACTCTTTTTTCAACAGGTGAGTGAGGTTTGCACCTAGCTCTACTAATTAAATAAAGGCACTTGAGTAGGTGGGGAGAAAAAGGAAGTGAGAGATTTTATAAAGCTTTAAAACCAGACTTTAGTATTACTACCCACCTAAGGAAGCTCACATATACCCAGCTGTAGGGGAGCAAAATATTCAGTGACTGTTTATTGTACACAGGACTAATCTTTACTAGTCCTCCTGTTGGCATATTCAACACATCTGAAGAACTATGGGTGGGCAAACTTCAAAAAGTTCAGAGATTTTTCAAGACAAGAGGAAAGAAGGGCTTGTGTTTGAGGTCCTGAGTTGGGATTCAGAAGAACTGGTTTCAGTTCCTGCTCTGTGACACATTTCCTGTGCAAACTTGGGCAAGCTACTTTAGCTCTCTGTGCCTCAGTTCCATATCTCTAAAATAGGGATAATATTTCACTTCTCCCAATCTTTGTCTGCCTTGTCCATCTAGATTGGAAGCTTTTTTAGAGTAGGGACTTTCTTACTGTGCTTTTAAAATGTCTAGCACAATTGGGTCCTGAGCTGAGTTGGAGCCTCTATGTGCTACTGTCATACAAATAAAAGTTTCCATTTGGAAAAGCACCCAAAAGTTTGGGTTATTGTCACCATCTTATCTGAACTAGACAAACCTCTTATGCCTGCAAACTTGGGCTGGGAACAGGTTTTCTCAGGAGCTCACAATGCTTCCTGTTTCCAGCCTGGCCAGAATAGCTGAAACAACTTTTCTTCTTCTACTCTTCCCCGCAATCAGGGAGCACAAAAAAAAGAGCATTTCAAATGTGGGGTGAAGATTCAGTTTGGTTTTATTTTGTTGCTTAGCCTATTTGTACTCTGTTGCCAAATCTTGCCCAGGGAAGGAGGTATATTACCAGCAGTGTGCTGAGGCCAGGTTAACTAGTTGTGGCTGGGATGGATTTACAGCTTTTTCGGTTAGATCAAACAAAACATCATGAATATATGATCCCATAATGAGCAGTAGACACAAGCCTGGTGGAAGTTTACAGATGGACCATCTCACTCTCTTATAATCCAGTTAGGGCCATTTCAGATGGATTTGAAACTATTATTTCTGATAAGAGTGGTGTTAAAAAAAAAAAAGACAACCAAGGGAGCCTATAAAAGATGCTATTTGCAGGACAAAAACCTCCACAGACATACTCCTGCCTCAGTGTTTGGGAATGCACATAAGACACACACACAAAAAAATGGATAAATCAATTTCTCTACTGGTATAAATGGATCTAGCCCAATTACATCAACAGAGAATGGGGCCCAAGATCTGGTTTTGATGGCAGTGAATAAAAGGATCATAAGTAAAAGGTGGTTGGGTTGGCATATTCCCTCTGCACTGGAACATACCACAGCATGAGAGGAGGGATAGCTCAGTGGTTTGAGCATTGGCCTGCTAAACCCTGGGTTGTGAGTGCAATCCTTAAGGGGGCCATTTAGGGATCTGGGACAAAAATCTGTCTGGCAATTGGTCCTGCTTTGAGCAGGGGGTTGGACTAGATGACCTCCTGAGGTCCCTTTCAACCCTGATATTCTATTCTATGAGACTAGCCCAGTAAGGCATTAGGAACCTGTGATTCCCAGTGAAACTAATGCGAGTTGAAGGTAGTCAGCTCCTTGCAGTAGGCATTTGTGAGATCCGGACTTCTGTCTCCAGTAGAGGCCAGGGTTTAAATCAGTGTGTCTCAAAGCGCTAAAAGAAGCTTCTTTATCATGAAACAACACATGAAAACAATAGAATCCATAGTGCCCATAGCAAAAATCCAGGCTCAACCTTAGTAATACAAGAAATACACTCTTGCCTGACTACGCTTACTGCCAAATTCAGAACCTTGAAAAGAGCCTGGACCCAGACTGAGGTTTGCAGAGCCAGATTGCTCTAGTTGTCTCCAATAAGAGCTGTTCTCTGCTAGTCCTTGAAGGAATGTTACAATGGGGATCAGGTGGTGGGAGTCCCATTGTTCCTCGGTTGTCTTAAGGAGAAGATTGCTGCTTTTTAACTCTGCTCTCCTTCCAGTCTCCACGGTTCATCGGTAGACGGCAGAGCCTCATCGAAGATGCAAGGAAGGAGAGAGAAGCTGCTGCAGCAGCAGCAGCAGCCGCCGCCACTGATGCTGCAGAGTCCACAGAAACAATTGTCTTTGAGGAGAAAGATGGGAAGGCCATGTTGAACCTTTTCTTCATGCTTAAGGGAGCGAAGACTTCATCGCTATCCCATGCACTTAAAGTGTTTGAGGTGAGCGGCTAACCTCCTGTACTGCACTCAATGAACACTGCATTTGATGTGGGTGGAAGGTCTGCTACTGTAGCATGGGGGAACACTGCCAACTCACCAAAATTCAACTTGATAAGGGTCTAGTTTAAAGCCTCCCTAGTATGAATTATTGATTTAATTCTTCAGGGCTTAACTGGATGAATTCAAATATTGATGGTTACATTAACTTAAGTAGTACACTCTATTCATTTACTGGTGTCTCTATCACACTCTTTCCCAGAGAGACCAATACAAATGAGACAGACCCCTTGCCTGACAATGCTGTGGTTGTAATTCAGGCTCTGGGCTTGCCTTTGATTGAACATTGCCCAGAGTGAGCCAGTACCCAGCACAACTAAAGTATAAACAACTGTGGATTTGTATTCACCCCTGATTCTCATGGTTCTCTCTAATGACCCACACCCTGCACTGTTGTCCAACTTTATAGCAATCCCTGAAACACATCAGAGACTGCAGAGTTTGGACAGATTGCAGATGAGCCATGCAGCTCCCTCACATAGCCTCAGTCACCCCCTCGCTCAAGGCTCTGCCCATCTCTGAATCATATCCCCACTGAACTTCAGCCAAAGTGACTGGACCAGCTTCAGCATGGGCATAAATCAGCATAGTGCCCATCAGTTATACCTACTTACCACAGGGATGAGTTTGATCCATAAACTTTCAAAAGTTGCATTGATTTCCTTCATTACTGCATCCTGAATATGCCCATGACAAGCAGCATTTCTTACCACTGTATACAATTGCATAGGGAGATGGTAAATACTTGGGCTTTCCCAGTCAAAAGTAGCTTTATCTATGACATTGGTACCATGGATGGATGCTCACATAGGTAAGTGCTGCTTATTTAACCAGTCATAACAGATAATGACTTGAATTTATATAGTACTTTTCATGCAGAAATTTTCAAAAGCAGATTACAAATCATGAGCCTGAGTCTCTTCATTTATATTGGTTTAATTCCATCATCTTCTGTGGTATGAATGAGAGGAGAATTCGGTCAGTATGTGCATGTATGTGTGTAACGCCATAGTCCCCAGTGAAATGCAGCCATTTCTGAGGGTGAAACCTGACCACCATTAACAATACACAGCAACACTGAAAAACAGCTGAGGACACGTAGAAAAGAAAAAATATTCAGTTGAAATTGTTTGTGTGTGTGAGGGGAGAGTTTAGTTAGTAATTACTCAAACTGAAATTTGATCAGGACGCCTCCTCTAATCTTATGGAAAGCTGTTTGGGATCTTTAATGTCCACAAGTGGCCTTGCATCTCTTGTGAAAGCATGGGTGGAAGCAGGATAGAAATGTACCAACTTACAGTATTTAACACTGTGTTCCTGTAGCATATTGCCTTTGCTGTGGGATCTGTGGACCAGAAGTGCTCCACAAGGCAAGCATTTGAGAGCCCTGCTGGTCTTGGTCACAGTTGCTGTCTCTTTCCAGGAAGTTTGTGGCTGTCAGAAAAGGCTCAGAAGTGCATCAACAACAGATTTCAAATGCAATTTACTACTTCTCTGGTATGAGATGCCAAGTGATTCTCATCCTGTGAATTTTACAGGGTAAAGTTCTGCACTTAGTAGATGTGGGTGATATTTATTTTACACTGTGTGTGTGTGTGTGTGTGTGTGTGTGTGTGTGTGTGTGTGTGTGTAAAAATATATATTCCAAGGGAGCAGAAAACAATTTAAAAAGTCAGGCAAGAACTCAGGGTGGCTTTTATTCAAATGGCACCTGCTTTCTCTTGGGGCAATTTACTCATTGCATGAGGAGTTCTCTCAGCGAAGCGCTCTCTCAGCTTGACACAGAGAAGGATTTTTTTTTTAAAAAAGCCACAAGCATCTCAAGTTACAACAGGGGAAGATTCATTTCTCAGATCCCTCTGGCAATGCAGGTACAAGATATGAAAACAGACGGGTGTAATGACATTTGCCTCATCATGAAACAGGCTGCAGGGAGGCTGGTTTCACTCTGCTGTATGCGTTGCATGCAGCCAATGCATAGATAATGCAATCAGAGCTGTCAGATTAATGCTAAGGTATTGATTATTGGGGAACAATGTAATAGAGGTAAGTACATTTAAAAACATGGTCCTAAATTGAATTTATTCGTGACATTGCCTCCATTCCTTCTCCTTGTTCTGCCTCTGATTAACTAAAAATCACACCCCTTCCCTACTGAAGAACTCAGAGATTCAGAAAAGACTGGGTCGTCACCCAGAGAAGTGGGTTTGCAAGGGCCAGATTTCCCTGCATCAGGGAAAATATCAGAACCCTCCTGTGGATGCAAAGGGCCAACCCCCCTTCTCCACTCTTTATCTCTGAGTGAATTAATTGCTGGTGAAAGATGCCAAATTGATATCTCTGGAGACCAAGCAGTGCTCAGGTACAGCATGGGCAGCTGCAGAGCAAGCTTCCCATAGCATCCCTCTACCCTTTTCCTTTGCCCTAGCTGGAAGGACCACCTCTAGGACTGATATTTCAGTAGTCATTCCCCACTGAGATGCCAGAAGTGTGATGAAATCAACATCTGTCTGCAGGCAGGGCCGGTGCAAGGATGTTTCGTGCCCTAGGCAAAACTTCCACCTTGCGCCCTCCCCCGTCCCTGAGCCCCCACCCTGAGGCACACCCCCCCACATGGCAGCTCCCCCCCTCCGCCCTGAGGTGCCCCCCTTGCGGCAGCTCCCTCACCCTCCGCCCTGAGGCACCCCCCGCCCCCACCCCAGCTCACTCCTGCTCCGCCTCCACCCCGAGCATGCCATCGCTGCTTCACTTCTCCCGCTTCCCAGGCTTGTGGCACCTAAGCTGATTGGTGCCGCAAGCCTTGGAGGTGGGAGAAGTGAAGCATCTCACCCCTGCTCCGCCTCCTCCCTGAGCACGCCATCACTGCTTCACTTGTCCTGCCTCCCAGGCTTGCAGTGCCAATCAGCTTAGGCGCCGCAAGCCTGGGAGGCAGGAGAAGTGAGGCAGCCACGGGGGAGGAGGCAAGGCAGGGGTGAGCTGGGGCGGGGAATTCCCCTGTGTGCCTCCCCCCTTTACTTGCTGCAGGCAGCCCTCCCCGTGCTCCTCTGCTCCAGCTCCCTCTGCCTAAATGCCGGCGACAACTGGGGCGGCCAAAGATCTGGCTGCCGCCGAAGAAAATGCCACCCCCCAAATCCTAACACCTGGTTTCACCGGCCCTGTCTGCAGGACTGAGGCCACCAAACTCATTTCACATAGGTCATTCAACAGCAATCAGATTAACTCTCAGTTGTTACCAATCTGAGGTTTGACTCAATCCTGTGACCTAGAGGTGAAATCTTCTTGCTCATGGCACCAGCCTCCCCAGAGCCACCCCATCTGCTTCCAGATTTTTTCCTTCTGTCTAATCAGAGTCTGGTTTGGCTGGTCAAACTTGTTTTTTTTTCACCACTGCTGTAAGCCTGTGATCAGAAAGGAAGCTAAAAGTAATGCCTGGGACAGCCAGATGTTAGTACAAGTTTCCCGGGTCTTGAAGTAGCTAATAAGACCATGTGCTGTGCTTGTTTTTTTCCCCACTCAGTAAGGACACAAGTAAGATTAAACACCAGAGACAAAGCTGCATTTTCTATCTTTGCTGTTCTTTTTTCTCCCCCATTTTACTTGTGTCCATTTTGTTTTGTCTGAAAGGAAGCAAGATCAGACTTTGACAACCGAAGCAGTAACAGCTAGAGCCCAACTAACTTCTGCTCTTTTCCTCAGAAGGACAGATATTGCCACCTATCATAGCATCTAAACGACTGTCAGAGAAGGCTTTTTTTTCCCTTCTAAAGACTCATTACTTCTAAAGGGAAAGGGAACAATGGATGTTAGAATAAAAGCCTTACTTAATACTTAAAATTTCTGATGGTTTACCTCTTTCTCTTTCTTTTCTGTAACTTTAATAAATACCAAACTGTTGAAAACTGTTTAATGTTGGAGAGTTCCAGGGTCATGTTAACACCTTTAACTCTTTGGGCTCCTTTATTCCATCTGAATCAATCATTTCAGCACATGTTCTAAAATGAAGCCTGTTTTCCTATAGCCAAATGCTGGGGAATAAGCAAAAAAATGTGATAGCTTGAGTTAAAATTATAGCTTGCACCTGCATTCAGTTAGTCTGGAGACAGCAGAGAAAATGGGCCACTTGAGTGCTGCTAGTGAGAAACAGACTAATTCATAAGCTAGTTAAACTCTGTTAAGATGTCTGACTTTTGGGGTCTCTCTTTCATGTTTAATAAAAGAATTAGAATGATCCACACCTAGTGTAACTCATCTTAGTTCCATTTAGCTTCAATGAAGTTATGCCAGTTTATACCTGTTGTTGGGAATCTCGTAGTGGGTGCTTTGGGATTCTCCAATACACCGCAAGATGTTCCCAGCAGCACACCTAGCTCTGTCACTGAGATTGTAGGGTAGGGCATGAGGCCAAGTTCCAATTCTTCTCAAGAAGCAAGATGTTCCAATGGCAGCATGAACACTGGCTGATCTCTCATGATGCTGCTGCCTTCCCTTTGTTGGATAATAAAGATACCAGGAGACAAAGGAGGAACCTTTCCAGGTATTTATGATTTCATAAGTGTCTAGTAATTAATTCAAAATGGAACTGAAGGAAGTTACTTATTAGATCTACCATGTATCGGGAGTCAAGGTATTGGAAGGGAAGCTAAACCAGTCACAATGCTCTGTGAGCCAGCCCAATGGCCAAGCAGTATCACAACTTGTTAACATGCTGGAGATTAGAGTGAGAATATTGCTTCCTGGCTAAGAGGGGATGGGAAGACAGTGGAAGTAGCATGTAGACCTGCTGGCTCGTATGGGTGGTGAGAAAGGACCAAGGTGGTGGTTCTTAATATTACTTTTTAGAGATGTTGATAGCTTTTTTGACAAGAATCTGTAAAGGAATTTCCTTGACTGAGATACAGTAGCTGTGGTATGAGATCCTTAAGGAATTCAGAGGAGATGGGTGTAATGCATGAAAAACTGCCTGTGTGTTGGAAAGAGAGAGCGACTCAGTGTGTTTGACCCTGTAGCTCCTTCAGAGAGAAAAGATGATTCATAAATGATGTATAGCATTGACAGTTTCTTCACTGTCTTTATTTCAGCACCTTGGCCAGTGCATAGGACTGACACTGCCTGGTAAAGCTACCTCCTCACTTCCTGTTTTGCTTCCTTTGGGGTAATAGTGGCTGAAATCCACACCCATAATAGGCATTTGAGAGATATTAAGAGAGGTATTGGTGGAATGTCACTTCCTTATGTGTACTGCAGCTGTTCAACATAAGTAATAAGGTTCTGCAACTACAACAAATTGCAGCTATTTGTTTGCACACTCTGAGCTGAAAGCTTGTGCCTCTTGACTGACATTGATGCCTCATCACTTTGATAACAATTAGAACAGTTTGAGGAGGGCAATAGTCCATGTACAGGAAATGCCTCCATTTAGAAATTACTTTTTACCTGTGTCAGAGTGAAAAGCCAAAATAGAGAAAAAGTTAGTTTAAAAAATTCTGAAAATTTCAAATAGGAAATGCTAATTTTTGACATTTTAAATTGAAACAAAATTTGTTTCAAATCACCATTTCAAAATGAGACATTTTGTTTCAAAATAATTTTTCTCATTTTCATTTTCCCAATTGGAGAATTGAAAAATATGTCACCATGGTTCACATTTTCTTGCGCAAAATTTTTGACATTACAAAATGTGGTTTAATCTTGCAGAAAATGTCCATTAAGATTTAATGGCATTTTGTAATGGGAAAATGTTTCAGTCATAGAATTTCAACCTACTCACGTTACAGTATACGAAAGGGACGGAATTAACAGGAAAGTGTCCTGTTCTGATTTCAGGAGTTCCTAGCTCAGGATCAGAAATACCCATGCTCCTACCCTGCAGGCATCCTGGAAAGAGTTTGTGTTTCTGGACTTTCTCCACTTTAATTTCACCCTGTTTGAAAGTTTGCAATGCAGTGTTATCAGAGCCTGTATTTTTATATTATATCTTTCCCCTCTTCCACCCTCTAAAGACATTTGAAGCTAAAATTCACCACCTGGAGACAAGGCCCAGCAGGAAGCCTCGGGCAGGGACCACTGAGCTGGAATATTTTGTACGGTGTGAAGTCCATAGCTCCGATGTCAGCACTCTCATGAGCTCCATCAGAAGGGTGTCAGAAGATGTGAGAAGCACCAAGGAAGACAAGTGTAAGGAACTTGTAGCTGTTTTTTTTTCTTCTTCCAAGTCTAACATGAAGATTGAACTTTAGAAACTGTGGCATGGGGATTTCAGCACTCTCATGCCAGGGATCTGAATAGACTAGACTAGACTAGAATATTCCTCCCAGCAAGCTCCTCAGATCCCATCTTTTCTCTCACCTTCTCCCTTTTCAAGAGATGTCGGATTCCTTCTTTCAGGTCCAAATAGCAACAGGATTAGAAATGTAATGCCTAATACCTAGTACAGTACAGCTTCCACCCTGCTTATTCTAGCTAGTTGTCTATTTTATATTTCTGACCTTTCTACCCATGTGTCAGTAACCCCACGCGTGGTTGAAGGGTGCTCTTTCTACACCAGTGAGACACTAGTGACCAATTGCGTGTCTCTAAGGATTAGTAAAATGAATCCTTTCTAGTTGAGCAATAATTCTACTTTGATACATCACTAAGATCAGAGGATTTCTCTCTTCCTCCCAGCTTTGATTCCTGGAGCAGCTATTAGGGGGTGGTAAGGGTAAGGTAGCCCTGGAAGTTCATCAGGAAAAGTCAGTAAGAGCTTTAATTTTTTCCTGGTGAGATGCCAGCGCTCCAAAAATTGGCTAGTGATTTAAACATGATATTGTCTCAGACTTTATATTTGGGGTAGATAGGGAACAACTCTGGCTAAATGTGCCCAACAGATACAAAGAGAAAGGAGAGCTGAAGATGGGGATGATGATCAGTCATGGAGGCTTTCCTTACTATACCTGGTGTCAGAAGATCATGTGCCTGGGGTCTGGGTATCACACTGCTAATCTGGGGCCATTATTATCTTCCTGCATTCCTTGTAATTCCATCCCTTCAGTGTTAGCTGATCAGTGCTGCATCATCTCTCTCTGAGCTAGCGATGCAGGTGAATAGCCTGGTCCAAGTCATTGAATGATGGTTCCATATGTACACACAAACCTGGGAAGGCTGGTAAAATGGATTTGTTCCCTTACCACCTAATCCTTGATATACCTGAGCTTCATCAACAGAAGCAGTCAGAGGTGTGTGGCGGGGAGGGGTGGGGGGGTCATGCAGGATCCTAGGTGTCTTATAGTGACCATGTATTATTTTACCCTTGGGAGGGTGAAGCTGCTATGAGTGAAAGCCAGGTTTTTTTCCCTAGTGGTTTCCTAGTATCAGAAAATATCATTGTGCTGGGAGGTTGAAAGGAAAGTCATGTTTGCTCATGTGATGGAGGTCACTTTATTATGTCTGGCTGTGGGATAGGTGTACCATAAGAAGGGATCATGGGCACTCATGGAGCATAGCCATTGAAGCACAGTGGTGTCATATGCAATTAAATAATTTGGAATGGACATGGTCATGTGTTTATGCATGTGCCACATCAGGTCATGTGTGTGCTATGACCTTATCTCCTCCACTTGGCATGAGATATACTTAGCTCAATGTTCATTTCTATGGTCTTATTTCTCTTTACAGTTTACTGGTTTCCAAGAAAAATCTCTGAACTGGACAAGTGTCACCACTTGGTCACCAAGTTTGACCCAGACTTGGATTTGGATCACCCGGTGAGTTGGTGCATACAGATGTATCCTCACTTTCCAGCCACATGTCTTCCAACAGAAACAGAGAAATGGAAAGCACCGGTGATTGGAACTGGTTGGGAATTTTTTGACAAAATGTTTTTCTATCAGAAAATGTTGATTCTGCAAAACCATAACTGTTTTCAGGAAAGGGTCCGTTTTTGTTTAAAAAAATGTTAAAATACAAAAAGATCAAAATCAAAAGGAACTGTTTTGATAGACTCGAACTAAAACTTCTGTGGGAATATTTTTGAGATTCTGACTTTTCATCCAAATTGGGAAAGGAAAGCTTTTTAAAATGTCAAACATTTTCCTAGGATGAGAAAACCATTTCTGGCCTAGCTCTACTTGTAATCCAACCTTGCCTATCTCCCTGTAGCCAGCACAGGTTTAGTTCCTGCAGGATACTGCATTCCTCGGTGCTTTGTCTAGTCTAGTTTGATCAAGAGATGGGGCTTCTACTACATTCCTAAGGAGATTATTCCTCAGTCCAAAAGATCTCACTTCTGAGGAAATTTTCATGGCAATCTAGCCCAAATTTTAACTGGTTCTGTTTCAGAATTGGCTTCCCAGAGACGGAGTAGAGATGTCTTGTGTTTGGCTTGAAGGACCTGGCTTCTCAGAAAATGAATAGATAGGACATACATTGGATTGGGGCAGGGCCCAATTCCTCCACCTAGAAGGAGAATACAAAGCTCTCACTTTGAGATGGGGAAAGGAGTTACCTATGGGTATGAAAGGAGGGGCCTCTGTTGTAACGAGGGGCAGTTGCTCACTGCTAATACGTGAGTGTGTATATCTCCACCACTATAGGGCCTATATATAAGCGTGTATGCGGTAGCGTGGGAAATGAGAGAACTTTCCTGTATGAAATGTTAATTAACTTAAACTCTTGTTTTCTGTTCCCTTTTGTCACAGGGATTCTCTGACCAAGCATACCGGCAGCGAAGGAAAATGATAGCAGAAATTGCCTTCCACTATAAGCAGTAAGACACTTTCCAAACATATGTGCAGGAGCAATTTCATAGCACAGTGCCACCTGCTGGGAATTTATTATGTTACTTCCATAAACCTGTCTTCTATCAGCTTATCTTCTTCTCTGTCCATTATTTTGCCCTTCCATTCTCCCTTTCCAATTTCTTTTCTTAGGTCCTCTGCTCTCTGCATTCATTTCAGCTTCTTCTCATGTGTAAAAATCTGCATGTTCATTAATTCATAGATGTTAAAGCCAGAACAGACTTGCTGCATAATACAGGCCATAGAACTTTATGCAGTAATTTCTGCATCAAGCCCATAACTTCAGTCCGAGCTAGAGCATCTCTTTTAGAAAGATATCCAGTCTTGATTTAAAGACTTCAAGTAATGGAGAAAACACCCCATTCCTAGGTAAATTGATCCAATGGTTAATGACTCTCACTGTTAAAAATGTGTGTTTAAAGCTAGACAAATTCAATCTAGAAATAATCTTTCAACCACTGGATCTTGTTATACCTTTTTCTGCTAGATTAAAGAACCATCTACTATCAGAACTCCCTTTCCCATAAAGGTACTTGTAAACTGCAAACAGGTCACCTCTAAACTTTCTCTTGGGTAAGATAAAGAGACTGAGCTTCTTAATTAGTTCATTATAAGGTATGTTTTCCAGACCTCAAATCACTCTTGTAGTTCTTTTTAAAACCTTTTCCAATTTTTCAACATTGTTTCTGAAGTATGGATACCAGGATTAGACACAGTATTCCAGTAATGGTCTCACTAATGCTGGATACAGATGTAATACCACTTCCCTGTCCCTACTTAATATTCCTCTGCTTATGCATCCAAGGAATGCATTCCCTTCTCCACCCCACCTCACCTCACCTCACCCCACCCACTTAGTTATAGTATTGCACTTCGAGCTCATTACCAAGCAATCCAGATTGGTCTTTAGAACTGACTTGACCACATCATTATTTTTTATCACTCCTTCAATTTTTATGTCATCTACAAATTTTATCAGCAATAATTTTGTATTTTCTTCCAAATCATTGACAAAGATATTGAATACCATGGGGCAAAGAACAGATACCTTGGAGATCCCACTTTCCTTAACAAGATGATGATGATTCTCCATTCACAATTACTTTTAGATCCATTGGTTAACCATTTAACCTTAATATTTGCTGTTTAACATCCTCCCTGGTTACTGATGGAATAAAAGTATTTCATTATCACTGTAAGGCATGAATGCATCATCTTGCTTCTTTCCAAATACAGAGCAAAATTATTTATGGAATATTTCTGCCTTTTCTACATCATAACTGACAGTTTTATCATCCTTATATATTACCAGGTCTATCCCAACGTTAGGATTTTGTTTGTTTTAGTATATTTAAGGACAATAAGAAGGAAATCTTTACCTCTACTGGCTGTACATTTTTTCATTGATACCTTGAACTTCCCTTATCAATCATCTGCATTTCGTAACTGTCCATTTGTATTCATTGCTGTCAACTTTTCCATTGTCCGTGTGTGTGTGTATATATATAAAAGAAAAAATAGTCACATATATATATATATATATATATATATATATATATATATATATATATATATATATATATGAATAAATGTGACTACTTTTCTTTTATATATATATATATAATTTCTTGTGGAATTGTGGGTTTGCTGGGGGCATTGAATAAAGCATTCTTAAACATATGCTAATGATCACTCATATTTTGATATTTAAATTTTTCCTCCCCTCCCACTCAGTTTTACTCAACAGTCAGCTTTGGGGAATTGTCTTTATTAAAGCACCAAGTGTGTGTGTGTCTGTGTTTATCTATATAATTCTTGTGATTTATCACTTAGTACATTGTTCCTGTCCTTCTGAATTGTCAGTAACTCTAAAGTAGGCAATAGTATCTTTAATGTAGTGTGTCACTCCCTTCCCTTCTTACTAAGCCTACCCTATGAGCTAGGGTTGTGATTCCCAGCTCACATACACTAGCTTGATGAGCGTTAGCATGAGTATAAATAGCAATGTAGCTGTGGGAGCATGGGCAGTGACAGTGGAGGCACAGCCTAGCTGTGCCAAGATCAAACCCACCTGAGGCCTGTGGGCATGTACTCAGCACAGCTTAGCCGTGCTGCCATTGTCCATGTTACCACAGCTACAATAGTATTTATACTCTAGCTCTCATCGAGCTAGTGGGAGTATGTGTATACAAGCTGGGAATCACACCCCTAGCTCAAAGTGTAGACATGTACCCTATCAAGGAAATATAGGCTATCCAGTGATTTTAACAGTCTGGTCATGTGACTCCTCCCACCAGGTTTCAGTAACACCAGTCATCAATTTTTTTCGATAAAATGAGCATTTCTAATTCCTCCTGTTTATTTCCCAGCTTTCTAGTATTGGTGTACAGGCAATAGAAGAATTTCTGCTCCTTACGGCCCTTGATGCCCTGATTCTTTACCTTCAAGCTACGTTGAGTCTCAGTTACATGTTTTGAGCATATGTGCAGGGTTTGATTCTTTAGCACTCACCCCAGTAGCTGCTAGTTTAAAGCCCTCCTAACCCTATGTTCAGTTCTAAGCCCCATGTCTCCAGTTAGACCCATGCTAGCCCTATCCTCATATACTAGCTGTGTCTCTAATTAGCCTCATGACCAGAGCAGGGCAACTAATAGTGTTTTCAGTTTTCCCTGGCTAGTCTGAAAAATTGAAGAAAAAAATAATTTCTGGGGACAAAAAGGAAGGGTTTTTTTGACAGGTTCAGTGAATCAAAATATTTGTAAAACGTTGTTTTGTTGGGCACACCATAAAACCTTTTGCTTTGATTTTGAGCATTTTAAATATATTACAAAAAATTATAAATAAAATGAAAGGAACCTTTGAAACAAAGTTTCCATTTTTCTAGAATATTTTTAGCTTTCATTTTGACCCAAACAACTGAGCATTCTTGACAGAAATTCACTAAAAGTTTTGGTGTCGCTGAAACTGCATTTTTGGCCAAAGAAGTTTTGATCAAAAAATTTGGCCGAACTCTACTTATGGCCCATATGTTTCCTACTAGACCTGTGCTAATCCTGTGCCCCATACGCTAGCCATGTGTTAAGTTTAAAGTTGTCTAGTCCATATTATACTGCGCAGATATTGTGCATCGTAAACTTAGTGCTCTTTTCTTAAAGGGTGGGGGTCCTTTCTTAAGGTTGGGGCCCCAGAGTGTATAGCATGTTGTTATTGTGTTTCCCCATCTCCTATCGTCCCTAATCCCATGTTTGCCTTGCAGCGGGGAGCCAATCCCTAGGGTGGAGTACAGGGCAGATGAGATAGCTACATGGTGAGTGTTGATTTAATGCAAAATCCTTTCTGACTCCGTCCTGCTGAATTAGGAACCATGAAAGAGATAAAAAATATTGTCCCATTGACCAGCTGTGGAGGAGTGTGCCTTGGGCAAATAGAGAAATCAGAAAACAGTAGTGGGTTTATACTGGGGCCAGTACTGGAAGTTGAGAACAGAATGGTTGTGGTGGAGTGTCTTAAAAAATATATCACGATGTTACCTAATTGCCTCTCTGTAAAGAGCTCTGACTGTCTGCAAGGGATTCCTTGGGTGCTAACTTTCAGAGTAGCAGCCGTGTTAGTCTGTATCAGCAAAAAGAACGAGGAGTACTTGTGGCACCTTAGAGACTAACAAATTTTAGTTTCTAAGGTGCCTCAAGTACTCCTCGTTCTTTTTGGGAGCTAAGGGAATTCTAAGTGGGAGGGTCCAGGAGGCCCATCCCTAAAGAACAAGAACGTCAGATGATGCTAATGTTCAGAACTCAGAGAAGGAGGTGCAGCATGTGAGGAAATCTGACCCACTACTGCCACTCTACTTGTTAACTGCTCAGTCACCTAAGAAGGTCTAAGGCACATCCAAGACCCTTTAGTACCATCAATCAGTTTCTGCTGCTCCTCCTCTCTAAGGGCTTAGGGTGACCAGATGTCCCGATTTTATAGGGACAGTCCCGATTTTTGGGTCTTTTTCTTATATAGGCTCCTATTAACCCCCACCCCCATCTCGATTTTTTACACTTGCTGTCTGGTCACCCTATAAGGGCTGTACCTAAAGTCCATTACAGTTCCACTTCTTATTGTCTCCAGAGGCTCTTAGGGTATGTCTAAACTGTTTTAAAACCCACAGCAGCGAGCCTCCAAGCCTAGGGACAGGGTTGGGCTTCAGAGCCTGAGCTCCAGCCCAAGCCATGACGTCTACAGTGCTGCTTTTAGCGCCCCAGCATGAGCCTCATGAGCCTGACTCTGTAGATCTGGGCTCTGAGACTCACACCTGCAGGTTTCGTGTTTGCCGTGTAGACTTACCTTTGGTGGGTAGGACCACTAATGAGAAGATGACTTATCAGGGGAGCTGCTGATGTGTATTTTGGGATTATCCATCTGCTGTCTCTCTTAATTATCTCTCACTACTGTGACTTTTTTAAAAGATAAAGCCACTGGGACTGGATTTTTGTTTCCAGTTAGAATCAACTCTCTTGATGCACCTTGGCCTTGAGTTAGTTATCGCCAGATACAGGAATTGTCCTTGTGAAGGTGGCCTCTGAATTCTCCACTCTCACAATCAGCAAGAAGCATTTGGGTGGAGAGTGTGCAAGTGCATGTGGTGTGTAAACAGATAGAAAATCAATGGTTAAAAACAAAAACAGGGAGAGGAACTCCAGCAGGATGCTTACTGGGTGTTGTCTGTCCTGATGAGAGGAGCAACAAAGGCCGGCAGGGCTAGATCCTGAATTCACACCCTCTCTCCCATCTGTCACTCTGAAGGAGGGAGGTTTACACCACACTGAAGAGTCTGTACCCGACTCATGCCTGCAAAGAGCACCTGGAGGCCTTTCACCTGCTAGAGAGATTCTGCGGCTACAGCGAGAACAACATTCCTCAACTGGAGGATGTCTCCCGCTTCCTGAAAGGTGGGTGTGGGCACATTCCAGGGCCAGGAGTGGGATCACAGGGTCGTGGGTATCAGCATGGAGGCATGTGACTCCATGGAATGGTTGGGGTGCATTGCAAGGCAGAGGAGGGAACTGGAGGTTAGGGTAAAGAAGTGCTTGCTATGGTGGCCGACAGCATGAACTGATTTGTAGGGTAGTACAATCAAGGGAGAGGTCTAGCGGGCTCCAGGAGGGAAGTGGGCGGGGGACTCATGCAAGAGTGTGTACACCTCTGTGGAGTCTGAGAGTGACTTTAGAGAAAGGGAGGGAGCCAGCGAGCATTCTGGGCCCCAGTCTGAGAATTCAGGGTGGTGGCAGGAGTCAGTGCATTGAAACATGGGCTTCCAGGTCAGAAGTGCAAAGAAGGATTTGGGAGGGGACGGGGGGACGGTCTAGAGTGGAAATGTGTATTCCGAACACAGGAGTGAGAATCAACTCAAGAAATGTAGGGGCTACTGTGGAGGGTGTGTGGGCTGGGACGGAGAGCCCAAGCACTGAAATATTTGTGTATGGACCCCATTGTACGTAGTGGTGAATTTCAGCATTTGCCCAGTCACCATGTCCTCTTGACTTGCAGGGAATTTGCTGCCTATTGCAAGTAGAGATGCTAGGTCTGCCAAGGTAAAACTGAAGACATTCACTTACAGTACCATAGCTTTTGCTGTAAGTGCTGATAATACTATCATGACTAATGAACATCCCACCCTGAGACTCGGCTCAAAGGACTTTCACTATATAAGTAGGGCCCTACCAAATTCATGGTCCATTTCACGGTCGTGGGATTTTAAAAATAGTAAATTTCATGATTTCAGCTATTTAAATCTGAAATTTCATGGCACTGTAATTGTAGGGGTCCTGATCCAAAAAGGAGCATTGTATGTGTGTGTGTGTGTATGGCGGGGAGGTCACAAGGTTATGGGGGGGTACTGCTACCCTTACTTCTGCACTGCTGCAGGAGGTGGCACTGCCTTCATAGCTGGGCAGCTGGAGAGTGGCGGCTGCTGACCAGGAGCCCAGCTCTGAAGGCAGAGCTGCCACCAGCAGCAGCACAGGTAAGGATGGCATGGTATGGTATTGCCACCCTTACTTCTGCACTGCTGCCTTCAGAGCTGGGTGCCCAGCCAACAGTTGCTGCTCTCCAGCCACCCAGCTCTGAAGGCAGTGCAGAAGGGTGGCAATACCACAACCCTCCTCAAATAACCTTGTGACACCCCCGCAACTCCTTTTTGGGTTGGGACCCCCAGTTTGAGAAATGCTGGTCTCCCCCATGAAATCTGTATAATATAGGGTAAAAGCACAAGAAAGATCAGATTTCACAGTGGGAGACCAGATTTCACAGTCCGTGACATGTTTTTCACGGCCATGAATTTGGTAGGGCCCTATAGATAAGTAGTTGTTTGGATTATTTCAGAGAGAACGGGGTTCCAGCTCCGACCTGTGGCTGGCCTGCTGTCTGCACGTGACTTCCTATCCAGCTTGGCCTTCAGGGTATTCCAGTGCACACAGTACATCCGCCATGCATCCTCACCCATGCACTCCCCAGAGCCGTGAGTATTGCCGGGTACAATGCAGAATCCTCTCTGTCCTCACACTGCTCCTGCCACAGTGTATAACCAGGAAATGGGATTCAACCCTCTAGCAGTGACTAATCCATCCTTCCTCTTTTCTTTCCAATGGAAGGGACTGTTGTCACGAACTTCTGGGGCACGTACCAATGCTGGCCGACAGGACGTTTGCACAGTTCTCCCAGGTAATTAGGGCAGATTGTTCCTTACACTGAAAGCCCAGCAATGGGTCCTGATGCTCAGAAGCCATTTTAGGGAATGGTGTGAGAACTCAAATCCAATTTATCCCACCAGGGGGATTACTTAGGGATATGTGTAGTTATGTTGGCTATAGGGGAGCTACTTCACTTCCAATTTTCCCCAGCAGTATGGTTGGGAATGGCATGGAAATAGTAGCTGTGTGGGAGCGTATTCCTAGCACTGCCCTAGCAGGAGTTATTGTAGGGCATGCTATAGGATCATGGACTAGAGCTGGACAGAGTATCAAGCACAGCAAACAATTTATCCAGTGGATTTTGGCCTTGTTCCTCCCCGCAAATGATCCACAGATCAAACTTTGCATTTTATGAACATAGTCATTCTTAGTAACTGTTCCTCAAATACATGGCGTGACTGTATTTCAGCCCACAGGTTGCTTGTGCCCTCTCTACTTCGAGTTGTGCTTTTTACTCTTTGTTCATTTCTGATGGGTGACTGGCTACCTACATCATTAGTAGTAGTTGTATTTTTACTATTGACATGACTATTGTCATGGACCAGGACCCTGCTGTGTCTGCATATCAACTAGCATAAAATAAAAGAGGGTCCCTGCCCCAAAGAGCTTACAGTCTAAATATGACAACAGAAGGATACAGACAGCTGAGGGAGTACAAGGAAACAAGAGACCGTATTGGTCAGCAAGATAGACTGTGTTCTCAGTGCACCAATAGCCAAACTGTTTTCAAGTTTTTGGTAGGAATCATGGAAAAGGAAAATTCTAAAGAGGGATTTCAAGAAAAATAATGAGGCAGCTTTATGGATGTTTATGGGGAGCTCTTCCCGAGCAGGAGAGTCAGCTTGGAAGAAAAGCATGAAGGTCCTTGTTCGAAAATGTAACAGATGAGTGACAAAGGCTGACATTTGCTGGTTGGAGGCAGAAATTGACATCTTGATACCGAATGAGAGATGATAGGGAGGTGGAGATAGGCCATCAAGGGCCTTAAATGTGAGGTCTGTTTACAGACTGAATGGACAAGACAGAGAGAGAGAAAGGAAGTATTACCCTTCTTTTACAGATGGGGGACTGAAGACTAAAAGATTAAGTGACTTGCCCAAGGAGTCTGTGGCAAACCAAGAAATAGAACCACATTTCCTGAATCCCAGCCTGGTGATTTAACTACAAGATCATCCTTCTTCCCCCTGCGCTCTCAGCCTCCGTAGCATGAGGTGCTAAAGGAAATGATACCGAAGCAGCTGCTACACACTAAGCTCAGAATTAGTGTTGTGCCACCTTGCTGCTGGTTTCTGAGCTGCTAACTAGGGGGTGGTGTGAGAAGTCCATAAAATGAGTGACATCTGAGCAGGCTAGAAGCCAAACCCATTAGCAAAACTGACTGGACTGAAATGGCTCTGGGTGTTTACGCGTTAACCTTCTTCCTTCTCTTCCTAGGATATTGGACTGGCATCGTTGGGAGCCACTGAGGAAGAGATTGAGAAACTTGCAACGGTAAGTTTTCCTTTACTCTGTAGGGGTCCCTGTTACCCTAGCAGAACTGGTGAGCTCCTTCTCCTCCTTGGGTATTAGTGGCTGGGATGATTCAGGAGGATGTGGTTTAGTTAGGAAATGGGGCAATTTTTCCTGAGTTACATACATACAGGTTCAGTAGAGGCATTAAGATCAGTCACTAATGTCCTGTCTCCAAATGTCTTCATTGTCTCTCCCCTCACGTTCTCTCCATCCAATCAGCAGATGTGTCACCAGGCTTGTTTCCCACACAGCATGCTGCATTACACCACTGGCGCATGTGAGTGGAGAACACAGAGTTCTGGTTCCCTTCTTAGGTGGCCTTCTCCAGAGCATCACATACCACCAATGAAACATGGGGCCTAGCCATGGGGCGCTGCAGTGTCTGTTGAAGTGCATGCTGGGAACACAGTCTACCTCACTCACAGGGATAGAGGTCAATTACAAAAGACTAAGGTCGAGCAGAGCTGACACGGCCACACATTAAGTTTCATGGACAATGGCACTTACAGTTCTGTATCATCTGGCATCATGCTGTCAAAGATGTGGGATTCACTGCATAGCATTGAAAGGAATCTTTGGAGCTGGATTAAGTTATATCCCTTTCCTTTGAGTCTGCCTAACCAAGTTCAGCTTCAAGGCCCATTCACAAAGGTATTTTGTTGATGCTGAATACTCAGTGATATAACCAGATTATTTAGTACATTATCCAGAGAGATTCGTGAACCACATTGGGACTAGCTGGCCCTGAGCACCTGCAACACAAGCAATTGCTTCAAGCCCCATGCTATTGGGGACTCCAATAAGACTACTAACTTGCTGTCTGTCTCACTCCCTCCAGCAGTGGAACTAGACAGGGTGGCACCATGTCCCCAGATCTTCCAAAGGGGAAAGGGAGGAAAGAGCCAGCTCATCACCAGCTATGAAGGAGGGATTTATTCTTGAGTATATCTCAATTAGTCAATGCAAGTCAGATATGACAGTGATGGGCACAGTATAGGCAGACAGGCTACAGAGATGAAAGTTGTTCCAAAGCATATGAGTGATCTGATCTGGGTTTGTGGCCAGTGACCTCTCTGGTTCCTTTCAAGCCCATCTAGCAGCCCCGGGAAGGCTGTTCTCTGATCTGAATGGTCTGCGGGGAGGTGAAAGGAAAATGAAGAGGAGGAAGAGTGACTCCTTGCTTGTTTTTCTCTTCCCTTCACAGCTCTATTGGTTTACAGTGGAGTTTGGGCTCTGCAAACAGAATGGAATAATCAAAGCTTATGGAGCTGGGCTCCTCTCCTCCTATGGGGAGCTAATAGTAAGTCTCAACCTACCTTGTCCGTCTCTGCTCATACACATTGCGGCAATGGGCCCCTTTTCCCTCTGCACACCTGCAGTTCCTTTAGCAAATCCACTTTCTGCATTTCTCTCTCTCATGCACGCAAACTTCCTTCCCCTCCTTTAAGCATTGGCTTTTGTTCGTACCTTCCTCAGCACTCCTTGTCGGACGAGCCGGAGGTCCGGAACTTTGACCCAGATGCTGCTGCTGTTCAGCCCTACCAGGATCAGAACTACCAGCCAGTGTATTTTGTATCCGAAAGCTTCAATGATGCCAAAGACAAACTCAGGTAGGATCCGGAATGGAAATGCTACCAGGGCAAATACATATAGTTAATTATATCATGGCCTGTCTTCCTCCTTGCATCATTCAAAACAATACTTGGTACTGTATATACTCAATCATAAGCTGGTTCGTTTATAAGCCAACCCCCGCCCCAAGATGGATAACTAAAAATGGAAAATTTTTATGACCCATTCATAAGCCGACCCTATAATTCAGGGGCTGGCAAACTTTGGCTCCCAGGCCATCAGGATAAGCTGCTGGAAGGCCGAGATGGTTTGTTTACCTCGAGCGTCTGCAGGCACGGAGGTAAACCTAAGTAAACAAAGTGTCTCAGCCCGCCAGCTGCTTACCCTGATGGGCTGGGGCAGCAACTGGTGGGGAAATTTGTGGGGGGAGGGGGAGAAGCTGGGGGTCAGGGGAGTAACCCCTGTGACCACCCCCACATGATCCCATCCCAGCCCAGGACCCGCACGCTCTCCCCATCCCATCCCTTCCCACCTTAGATGGGGCTGGCCAGGAGAGGATGTCTCTGGCCTGGCTGGGGCTGCTCCAGCAGGCTGGGCGGTGCGACCGCAGCATGTTCTGGTGGGTTGGATGGCGTGGCCACAGCCTGCTCTGGTGGGCTGGGCCGAGTGGCATGGCCGCAGCCTGCCAGCCCCGGACAGGGGCGACTCTAGACATTTCGCCACCCCAAGCACGGTGGCATGCCGCGGGGGGGCACTCTGCCGGTCGCCGGTCCCGCGGCTCTAGTGGACCTCCCGCAGGCGTGCCTGCGGAGGGTCCGCTCGTCCCACGGCTTTGGTGGACCTCCCACAGGCGTGCCTGCGGAGGGTCCGCTGGTCCCGCGGCTCCACCGAAGCCGCGGGACCAGTGGACCCTCCGCAGACATGCCGCTGAGGGCAGCCTGCCTGCCGCCCTCCCGGCGACCAGCAGAGCACCCCCATGGCATGCCGCCCCAAGCACGCGCTTGGCGTGCTGAGGCCTGGAGCCGCCTCTGGCCCCGGAGCTGGAGCTGCTTTGGAGGCTGGGGGAAGAGCAGTGTGGCCAGAAGCGGAGAGACTCTGGCCCCACCTCTTCCTTGCTGGCTCTGCCGGCTGTACTGCCTCTCCTTGCCCCCTCTGTTGGGGGGGAGGGGCTGTGTCCCACATCTCCCTCTTTATACCCATTCATAAACCGACCCCCTTCTCTGATGCTTCCCTTTTTTACTAAAAAAAACCCATCAGCTTATGAACGAATATATACGGCACTTCAGTTGAAAGTCCCCATTTATGACCTCAAAGCACATTAGAAACCATAATTAATTAGGCCTCACAAGGCCCTACAGGCAGGTAAGCATATTAACCTCAGCTTTAGGTAGGGAAACTAGGGCACAATGAGGTTAAAGCAACTCTGCAAAGCTCACACAGCAGGGCCAAGATCAACCCCCAGGAATTCTCACTCGTAAACCTCTGCTCTAAGCACTAGGCCACCGTGCCCATCCATCCAACCCTTAATCGTTCATAGGCATTAGACCTGTCAATGGCAGTGAGCTGGAGGGCAGACTGAATGAGCTAAAGGAATGGATACTTCTATCTCTACTACTGGACTCCTATCAGAAGGGTCACAGAGTGGAGCCCCAGCTTCACACTAAGGCCTGGTCTACACTGGGGGGGGGGTCGAACTAAGGTACGCAAGTTCAGCTACGCGAATAGCGTAGCTGAACTCGAACTACCTTAGTTCGAACTACTCACCCGTCCAGACGCCGCGGGATCGAAATCCGCGACTCCCCCGTCGACTCCGCCACCGCCGTTCGTGGTGGTGGAGTTCCGGAGTCGACGGGAGCGCGTTCGGAGTTCGATATATCGCGTCTAGATGAGACGCGATATATCGAACTCCGAGAAGTCGAACGCTACCCGCCGACCCGGGCGGGTAGTATAGACGTAGCCTTAGTGGTGATATGGCACATCTGCCAGCCATGCCGTTATTGCAGAGTATGGCAGAGACCAGACTCATGGGTGGTTGGGGATCCGACCAGTTATGGAGTAGGACCCTATTGTGGTAGGTGCTGAACAAAAAGATAGTCCTTGCCCCCAGGAGCTTACAATCTGGCACTTATTTAGTTATCCATGAAGCTACCTACAGAGGGGATGTTGTGTTCCTATGCACCAAGAGAAGCAAGATATAGATAGATATAGATATAGAATATCAGGGTTGGAAGGGACCTCAGGATGTCATCTGAGATATAGATCCTCAAAGTGCCCACATTTCTAATGATTAATGCTTTCCCCCAGGATTCTCCCCATCCCAATTTGCAGCAGACCACTGCAGTTCCAATAAGACTACCATTGTCACAATGTTAACTCTTTCAGTGCTCTGTCAGAGCTTCTTTTATCTCTTGAGCCACCATTCAAAGAGCAATTCATTCTAATCGGAGTAATAATGAAAAACAGTGATCAATAGACATTATCAGGGGGGGTAGCTGTGTTAGTCTGTATCCACAAAAACAACAAGGAGTCCGGTGGCACCTTAAAGACTAACAGATTTATTTGGGCATAAGCTTTCATGGGTAAAAAACCCACTTCTTCACTCCATGCATCTGAAGATGTGAGGTTTTTTTACCCATGAAAGCTTATGCCCAAATAAATCTGTTAGTCTTTAAGGTGCCACCGGACTCCTTGTTGTTTTAGTGATCAATAGAGGCATAGTTAGGAGAGAAAGGAAGGTAATACATCTGTCCAGAAAACAAGAATTCCATTTCATGAAAAATTTCGACATATGGTTGTGTTCCACATTGGAACAAAACTAGAACTTTTTTGGGAAAAAATGTTTTTGTGAAAAAAAAACAAGAGAGACCGACTGACCCATCCACACCAGTGTAACCAATAGCCTAGTGATTATGATAGTCACTGGGAGGGTGAGACACCCAGATTCAAGTCACTGTTCTGATTCAGGCAGATATTTCTTGTTGGAAAATATGGATTTGTAGAAAAATTTTCAACCAGGTCTGGAAGATAGTACATTTCCCTATTTTAACTGTAAGTGGATGGCATTTTAAAGACCACAAGAGGGTGCCAGAACCTAAGGAAAGACAAACGTTACTTGATACTATAAAGACTATCAGTAAAGGATGCAGGTGAACCAGGTATTACAGATCTGTCAAATATTGGCAGCAAGGTGAAATGTGCAGGATCTTGTATAACACTTTTGGTTATCCTAGTTCTCTTATGCTTTGGGTGATCATCATCCCAGTCAGTCATTCCCCTGTCCACCTCTATCCACGTGAACCTGCTGTTACCTGTTTACTAGTATCAATTATTACCATCAGAAATAATGACTCATGTAACTGGGGTTCATCAAAAATACTCTCTTTAGTAGAACAAACTTGTTCCCCCATCTTTGTAAACTTTTTTTGGTTTTCAATTATGGACGTCTAGTGTCAGGATCCTAAGTCCATATTCATTCAGTAGTGGAAAATCATGTCACTTATTTAGGTGCTTAATATTGTCATATGAACCTAATGTCAGACACCCAGTTCTGACAATCTTGGCCTTTGGTTTTTTAACTTATCCTGTGATCTTTATCCCACATTTTGGGTTTTAGAAGGTTGACAGCTATGGTCCTGATTTTTGAGAGGTGCTGAGTGTTTACACCTACAACTGAAGTCAATGGGTTAATGCTGAGTCAGGTGCAGGGTTACTAATTGGGAGTGAAGTACTGACTTGAGTCAGGAAACTGTACAGAGAAGCCGTGTAAACTTCCCCTTTGCCCAGAGAGCTCTGAGAACAAAGCCTCTCTTCCCCCATGGTCCACTCTTGGTTCCCAGCTCTCCAGATGTACCTCTCTCCTGACCTGCAGCACTCGCTACCATTCCACTCCTGAGCAGAGACTATAAACTATGGCAAGACTTTCAAAAGTACCTACGGAGCCTATGCCCCAATTAAAATCAGTGGGACTTTGGTTCCAAAGTTACTAAGGTGCTTTTGAAAGTTTTACTTAGGGCTTCTCTACATGAGACATTATACTGGTCTAATTACACAGCTATAGCTAAATCACTATAGTTATACAGGTATATCTTGTCATGAGGACACTCTTATTCTGCAATAAGAATTGTGTTTTTTTTTTCTGATTTAGTTTAAACTGCTTCCAAAGTGACCTAAGTTAGACTGGAAAAAGACCCTCTTATTCTGGAATAAGAGTGTCCACACAAGGGGTTATGCTGGTACACGTATAGCAGATTAAATTCACATGCTGCCTTCTATGAGCATAACTTCCCCATGTACACAAACCCTCAGTCTCCAAACACCCTAATGCCTGAAAAGTATTTAAACACCTAATTCCCATTAAAATAATTGGTTAGATAACTTTGAGGGTGTGGATGTTAGTCACTTTGCCCAATGCCAAAATGGATGGTGTTTTGTCATTTACACAAACATCCTCCCAGATGAAATTCACTTTCACATTTGACTTATGGCAACATTTTAACCCTTATTTTCAGAGTTATCTTAGCCCAGTGAAATGTGCAGGAACAAATTCATCCCTCCAATACATGGAAATACACTAGGGATATATCAAGACTACATCTCTGGCACTGTCATCGGGGATAAACTTGATGTTGGGAAAAGCGCAGATTTTTTTTTGAAGTTGATAAAATGTTAAAATGGAAAGTGATTGAAAGCAGAGAGTGCGTTCTGAAGATATTTCATGGCAGCATACGCGCCCCTCCCCCATTATTTTCAACCCATTCACAACCCCTTTCTACTCATTACATTTGCTTTTACCCTCTCCCTACAGAAGCTATGCTGCTCGCATCAAGCGACCCTTCTCAGTGAAATACGATCCATACACCCACAGCATTGAGCTCCTGGACAACTCGCAGAAAATCCACCACTCTCTGGAGAATGTGAGGGACGAGCTTCACTCCTTAATTGATGCGCTGAATGTTATCAGTTAATATGAAAACCATGTTCTTTCTCGCCCCTCTGCCACTGGGTGCTTCCTCCTTTCACCATCACAGAGATGGCCCCTGCTCTGGCACTTTGCCACTGTGCTTTCAGCCAGGTCCTGGGCAATAGCTTCAGCCCATTCTCTCTTAGGGTTTGTACTGCTGCCCACCACCATTGTATCTCCACGGTCATTTAAAGATGGATGTTTGTATTTTGAGATGATCCAGTTGGAATGGAAGATGGAAGGGTTAAGGGCCTGATCCAAAGCCTACTGAAGTCACTGGGAGTCTTCTTATTGCCTACCATGGGCTTTGGGTCAGTCCCCAATCCAGTGTCACACTACAGTCATTATACGGGAGCTGTGGGTCATAGACTCAAGTGCAATTAATGGAATTAAGAGCACAAGAAGTCAGGAGTCCATTACAAATACTGGACATAAGGGATTTTTCATTTAAGATCCCACAGGAAACATGTTCATTTAATTAAAAAAAAATATTCCAATAGCAGCTTCATGAAGAAGCAACCGCCCTGTATTAAATCCCCTTTGAGGGAAAAAAGGCTTCTAAGTGAATCCTACCAGCTCTAGGTCCTAGTTTGAGCTGAACTCCTAACCCAAATTAAACTTCTGAAACTGGGCTGGGCTCTCTGGGCTGGAGTAAACTCCAAAAGCTAAAACAAGCCCCTGAGCTAAACTAAACTTCCAGGCTAGAACAAGCTTTTGAGCCACACCAAACTTCCAAGTTGGAATGAGCTTCTGAGTACTGTCAGACTCCCGGGTGGAAGTGAACTCCTGAGCTATATTAACCACAACCATCACTCCAGAACTGGAGCAGCCTTCTAAATAGACTGAACTCCCAATGTGGAGTGACCTTCTTGGGCCTAGTAGCCAGTTTTATAGATCCTTAGCCCCACCCCTAATAGAATCTGGCCAATCAGCCCTTTCCAACCTACCCAAAATGGAGTCTCACAGCTAGTAGCAAACAGCCTTTTCTAGCTCCAAGGAAAACTGCACCAACATGTTAGCCCAAGCTATAAATACTTAAAATATATTTTCCATAGGATAAGGACAATTAGAAGGAGGGCAGGAGAAACCAACCCTTCAGTGAAGCTCTGTTTTCCTGCCTCCCATTGGGACTCATTAAGGAGTTTTAATGCAAACACCACACATCACCCATTTAACCCATTCTCAGACTTACTCTGAGGGGGCCTCCATGCTCTGCCTGCTCAGTTACAGAGAGATAATAACCCAAAAGGTTACACCAGTCTTCATTCTACCAGTGAGGGCGCTCATTCCAAAAGGGAGGATTTTAATTATTTTACGTTGTTCAACTACAAGAAACAACTAAATATATATAGTTACTGTAGCTCCATTGTCCCATTTCTCTCCCCTCCCAGCAAGCAAGCAGGCTGGGTAAGGAGAACATCCAGGGGTCGAAGGTGCCTTAGCAGGAGTGTCTTTGATTCAGCAAAGCACTTAAACACGTGCTTAACATTAAGCACGTAGGTAATCCCATCAGTGGTAATCTTTGTATTGACTTCAGTTCTGTTGGATAACACCCACCAGGAGATTACTCAGGTGCTTAAAGTGAAGCATGTTCCTAAGTGCTCTGTGGGCCCAGATCTGGAAGCTACAGTGCCATTTCCCAAGGCCTCATGACATGTGGAGGCAGTTTGTATAAAAATGATCTGGAGAATGAATGAGCAACTGGTCACTGTTTTAACTCTCCTTTAAATGAAGCATGCTGGGAGTAGGAGTTCTGGGGCAGGGAGGAGGAGGAAGATACAAAGCCTTCATCTGATTCAGCCTTTAGTTTATTCACTGATATTCATCATGCCTCGATGAATGGTTCTCTCACTGTTGTTGCTGCTGCTGTGGATGGATCTGTCTGTCTGTCTGTGTAAAGAAAAACAATTTATTTTTCAGTTCAGAGTCATGCTGCTGCACACATATTATTAATAATAAAGATTATATTTCTGGTCTAGCATCCTGGGTTTGGTTTCTGTGTCTTTTCTCATTTCCCAACTGAGACCAGGCCCCATGTCTGCCGGCAGGACACAAACATAACAAGGATCTGATAAGGCAAAAGATCTCCGACTTGTCCCTTATTGACTTAGTGAGCCATTGTGTCCTAGGGAACAGGCTTATTTGTTGCCTTCACAAGGTGTTATTAATTGCACAGTTACTCGTGGAGCACTAGCGGAGATGTCTTTTTTCTTACTAGTAACACCAAACAGAAGTTTACTTCAACCTTGCCTTCACTATCCTTTTCCCCTTCTTAAATCCCCCACTATTACTACTACAAGTTCAGCCCCAGTGGTGTTAGTAATGGTAGGAGTGCTAGCTTAGCCACTGTGTCTCTTTGTCCATCTCTAGGGGCTAAACCACATGTAGTATGTCTACACAGCCAATGGCAGCAAGCCTCCCAATCCGGGTCAGCAGACTTGGGCTTGTGCTACTGCTTTAAAAAAATAGCTGTATAGACAGACAGATTTTTGAAATTGCAGCTTACCCTGGAGCTCGGGCTCTGAAGCCCACTCCGCTTCCAGAGCTAGCCCAAGCCACAACTTCAAAATGCCATCTACACAGCTATTTTTAGAACGCTAGCATGAGCCCAGGAAAGGTCTGTGAGTCTATTACTGCCTCAGCGCTAAGGGGGTTGGTATTCCGGCTCAAACATTGGTGGCTTCTACTTTTAGATCCAGAAGTCCAGGGTTCAATCCTTGCAGATGACTTAGGGATCATCTAGGGATGACCATGAACAGCCTAGGGACGTCATTACAAGTGCACTTGTATAGGAACCGACGAATGTTATTAACTGTAACACAAAGTGATTTTGATGGGGATGAAAACGCACCTGCTGCTGCTGCAGTTTTACTCTCTATGTCTAGACCTGCTCTGAGCAGAGATACAGACAAGCCGGTGGGTAACACAGCAACAGCTATCTACAGCATTTGTACCTTAGTGCGCTCACCAGAGGAGCCACACCAGTGGTAGTAAAAATGGGAAATTATATATAGAAAAAAAGAGGCATGTACCTTGCTGAATAAGTTTGTTGAGTCCGACAAACTTTGCATCAGACCCAAATCACTGCACAAATCAGTACAATTATATGTTTCGGGTTTTTATTAAAGAGGATTTTGTCCTGAAAATATCTAAAGTATTTCCTAGGAAATACTTTGCTTTTAGCAAACAAAATATGGTCCAAGTACTTTAAAAAATAATAATAATTGTGTATTATTCTTCAGTGAAAGCTTTTAAAAAAATGGTGACAGCTGGCTTTGCTGTTCCACAATGGCAGTCTGTGAACTGAAGCTCTGCCTAGAGTGTGTCACACTGTTGGGATGGGTATGTTTGTGTATTCACATAAGCACCTGTGAATTGATTTGGGTAAAATGAGAACAGACCTGAACCATCACCCAAAATTCGAATCAAGCTCAAATCAACCTCTTTTTTTTCCCGGGTGGGGAGGGGGAGATGAGGGGGAGGGGAAGAGAGGCAAAAAAATGTTCTGCACTTTTCTTTATTAGTTTTCAATAGTCCAGCTCCTTTGCAGCTGTGCATTATTATGTTTGGGACTGAAAGCAAAAGTCCTACAGAAAAGCTGGTCTTGTGCTATTTCTGGCATGGCCAAAAGCAGGAAGTATCAAATATCTCATGAAAATGCCTGATTGAGAGATTGAGCCCCATTTTGCTGACTAACTAGGTTTGGCAAGATCACATAAGGATTCATAGTTAACGATGTATAAACACTGACTACAAAACAGAAGTCATACTGATATAGCGTTGTTGAGTTCTCAACATACAACTTCCATTACAAACTAAGCAAACACATTACAATTATTATACAGCCTGTTTTTCAGACTTAGATTAATAAAATGAGCTGTTGGGGGGCTGAATGTTCAAACCTGCACACTCTTTTTATATATGCCTGCCTTGCATAGATACAAATTGGGATTTGTGCATGATCACGTCAATATGTGCACACAAATCCTGGCTTGCATATACTCATTGGGCATTATACTTGCACAAGTCATGTTTGTGCTCCACTGTGAATGGAGGAGTTTTGCATGGGTAGCTTTCAAAACCTAACTAGAGGTGGATCCATCTCCCCCCACCATCCAAAAAAACAAACCCTGGCACTGAACAACCCAGAATTGTGAAGAGCTTGGATCCAGATCTAAATTCCCAGTGTCAAACCCTGGATCCAACCCTAACCCAACCTCCAAACCTTTAGAGGTTTGCCCCGCATTGACAAAGAGAGAGATGTGTACATACATTGCAATAAAACACACTAAAGATTCAGCCAGAAGGATGCTGGAAGTGCTAATTAGGAATGAAACACAGGTGCTTTTTGAGATGTGAGCCAAAGGGATGGCAGATTGGTGACTCAGAGTTAAGCAGGAACCATCTTAATTGGTCTTGTTGGAGAAACAAGACATAAGATCCATTTTTATCCTTGCTGTTAAACGCTCTTACCCTTTTATTATTTACGGTGATTTACTATCTCTACACGCTTGGTAACTGAGCAATGAAATGATTTCAAAAATATTCTTATGGCCTGGGAAGTAGTAGCTATCCTGCTCTGATGATCTGATGTAACAAACAATAACCTGAGAGAGAGAAAAATAGTGAGAAAGGCGAGTTGTTCATTCTTATTCCACTGAGGTCAGCCCTAAATAACTTCTGCCTCCCTTTGGGGGCACAGACAAGTTAACAAGGACAACAATGTCAGAGCAAAGTACCGGGCCCCTCGATTTATAGCTAAGGCCAAACCACTAATGAACAGATTGGAGCTTTCTTTCTAAACATTGATAAGAACAGAGAGGAGGTAACTTTGAACTAATGGGAGCAGATCCTCAGCTGGAGCAAGTTGGGAGAGCCCCCACTGGTAGTGATAGCCCAATGCCTCAAGTCACTTCCACACCACAGTGTGAGCAAGAGGGATTCTGAAGCACCAGATGCAGGCTGCACAGCTGACAGCCCCTGTGAGAGGGACAGCAGAGAACCAGCTCTCCACTAATCATCTCCCCTAAGAACCTAGAGATTCATGTGCCTGTCTCCAACCAAACCACTCTCCAGCCTACCACTGGCTTAGTTTCTGTGGACCCTGTAATACTAAGGGTGCTTATCAGTGGGATTTACACCTCGTTGTCTAGGTACCCAATAAACCAGTAGTCAAAAATCTACCTACCAGTTACTGCTGTGCCTCTGAGCCTTAAGTGCTCAAAACAATCCACTTATCCAGTGATTATTATTGGTATCTAACCCCAAGGGATTTGATTGATTTCCAGAATAATTGGGAATGTCTTAAAGACCTGTGTGTGTGTGTGCGTGTACACACATGAGAGAATTAACCCTTCTGTAACCTCATAGTGCTTCACAGGGCATGGGGCTATTCAAGAGTGTAATTAAGTGTAATTGATTATAAAGAAAGTTATGGATAAAATAAACTAATTCCAGCCTCAAAACAGCAGCCACCCCTCCCTGTGTCTCAATTTCCCAATCTGTAAAATGGGAATAAATAATGTCCCTGACCCTTCTTTGTAAAGTGCTTTGAGATCTGCTGATGAAAAATGATCAGAACTAGGTTTTATTAAGAAATCCAGTCGGCACAAAGTGTGGATGGAAAGTAGAATCATCTGAGCTCCCAGGGATGTGAAAAGGGATGAAGGAATTGGACCAATTGTTTCCTCCCTGCTACAATGTCACCGTTGGATGAAGGAATCGTAATAAGAGCTGGAGTCAAGAAGCCATGTGCTGTGTATAGCAACAACTTTATTGAACCTTCTGCCTTATGAACAATGCTATGTATTCTTGGGTACCAGTATATGGTACTCCTTATATTCATTAGCTACCTATCCATATATACAGATATATCTCCTTTCTCTGGCAATCTTGTAACAGATCAGATCTGATGGCAGAGTCAGATACAAAACCCATGGGAAAAGTCTAGTTGGCTATACTGAGTTTTGAATCAGGCCCTCGATTTTATACTATTGCACCGTTGCTGTGGATGGCACCCTACAAACAAAGAACAAGACAAAGTTCCCTACCCAGAGGAGCTTGGAAAGTTGTGAAATCCAATCCAGTAGCAACATTGCTCCTCTGGTCTCATAGCTGGAGGGAAGATCAGGTCAGCCCATAAGAGGTGTGCCCGGCTGACAGCCTGGATTAGTTTCTAGAAACAAGCTGGATTGCTTTTAGCCCAGATAGTGGAGTGAAGTCCTTGTTAGCTTGCACAATGTCCCTTTTGACGCAATGATTTCTCTCATTGTATGGCTCCAGATAAGCCTTTATAGCTCACCACCACTGCTCTTCAGCTCTGGGCCTCCATATCTCCCACACAGGCAGAGATTCCCTGCCACACCTGCAGGCTGAAGCTACAATCCCTCTTCTGATACCTCGGATTTTTAATCCTGGATTTACATCCCCTGCTTGCTGCCAATTCACTCAGCGTTTCCATTGCAGATCCCTCGTTTCCTGATCTGTTTGTTATTGTGTGTAATACAGTAGCACACTGCAGCCCCATTGTACGACATGCCGAGGATTTAATATGAGCAATAGGGAGCTAATCAAACGCTTAGTGAGAAACAACCCTGGAGCTTCCAGTCTAATGGAACACAGGATTGGAGGGGATAGAGGTGAAATAACTTACCCTTTCTGTTGTATGACCTTGGGAACAGACCTCCTGACTCCTAGGCCAGTGCCCTACCCTCTAGACTACACTAAATCCTCATCTCCTTTTTTGATGATGCTGAGCATAAGGATTTAGTATGAGAGAGCAGCACATGCAGAATGACACAGAATATGAGTGCTGGGTGGCATTGTGAATTGATGGACTGGCCTTTAATTGTTGGACTCCCGGAAGCTCTATTCTCCCACCACAGATACAAAGCAGCTGCCACTTACAGCAAGGGGATTTACTTGCATACTACAGCTAGAGAAACAGACTCCTGGCTTCAGATCCAGATTAGATCTCCGTTATGAGTTGGCTTGTTATGTCCTTTGCTAAGTGGACATCATAAAAGCTGCTAACAACACTTCTGATCTTTATGAACATCTTGAGAGGCCCTGTTGCTGCTGGATCAGTAAAAAGATGCAGTGGCAGAAAGGTATGGGGAAAGTTCAAACAGTGCTTGCATGCATTATGCCTAGCTCCGCTACCATTGGTTTAATATGCAATGAATTCACCCACAATTGAATAGAAAGAAGATGACAACAACAACAGGTGATCCCTAGAGAGAATGAGTCCATGGTCTCTGCCCCATTTTCAATAAGAAAGGTGTCCATATCACAAAAACCATAATCACAGCTGACAGAGCAACTGACTAATCAGCCTGCCAAGGACTGAACTTCTGTGCCCGTTTAATGGAGAAAGAGCTTCAGTTTTTACTGCTGATCCATATCCTTACACAAGCACTTAAATCCAAACTGAGAGCAGATGGGTAACAGTTGGACATGGTTAAACAGCAGTGTGATAAGATCAGGCTGGTGAGAGAGCTGCCAGTGGCACGGGGACAGGGCAGCCCTAGCAGTGAACGGTGAACACAATACATGTGAGGCAGCTAAAGCCACGGGTGTGACTTGTGGTACCAATTGGTTTACTCACCGAGAACTTGCTCACCTCTGAATCTGACCTTTGGTTTCAGAAGAACTTGCACAAACTTGTAATCATTAACCAGTTCCCCCATAATAGTCCTGTTATTTTTCAGGACACCGTTTGAAAATGCTAGACATCTACTGTAGTAAAGGATTTATTGTGCTGGCAACAGACTGTAAAACCTGATTACACGACACTGAGGATTGCCTAAGCCAAGTTCCCATTGATGTTAGTGCTTAGGGTCGGGGGAGGCACAAGTCTTGCTGGAAGATATCAGCTCAGGACGTGACTTGAAACTATGTCACACAGGGCAGAAGTCATGAGCAGTTCAACAACCCTTCTCAACCCCCCACAGCATGTTCTTCTCTCCAAATGACCAGAGGATGGGGCGGTGCCGCAGGTTTGAACACACTGTTCAAATCTGGCCTAAAAATCTAAGAAATGTTTATGACATTGGCCCGTTTCCATCTAATTAAGTGATGATCCAGGGGTAGGCTCACCCCACAATGAAACTGATTGAGCTGGTTGAGATTTTTCACACATTTTTCATTGAAAGATGGCCTTTTGCAAACTCTCAACTTTTTGCAAAAATTTATCTTCATTGACACCGTCATTCTTGCACAACATTTTCCAGAATGTTTTTATCAACGTTTTATTTAAATTTATATCAGAATCATTGTTGATATTTTTCATTGACTGAAAACCCATGTTTGAAATGCAATATAATTGATAATGATTTTTTGGACAAAAAAATCATAGAAAGTTTTCACAAGAAGTGGGAAATGGGTCTATTTTGAACCCCGAAACAACTTCAAAATTTTGATTTTTTCCCCCACATCATTTCCCACCCCCCCATCTGTAAAAACTGAGCTGTCCACAGAAATGGAAAATGAATTGAACAAAATATAACACTCTAATAGTCCTAGTAAGTGCTCTCAACCACTCAAACTATGGCAAAGCTATGGGAATTACTGTCTGGACAGGTACAGTTTGGCCTTTCTCCTTTTCCACAGCTAGCTGTTATTTTATTCCTGAAAAGATCGATGCTATTCTAGACCTCGTGTGTGCATGCTACAGAAACAGGATGAGATTTTCAAGCCTGCCTAAGGGATTTGGATATCCGGAATTAATGGGAACTATAGATGGAGGGATAGGCCTGTGGCCAAAGTCCAGTTAATCACAAAACAAAATTGGTTTTGGGTGCAACTGAAAGCAGTGCTTTAGACATCTAAGTAAGGCCCGTAAATGAAATGATATGACTAGGACAGCTGGAGCTGCAGCTGAATCAGTGTCATATGGGCCAGCTCCTTGACTGGTGTAAATCAGAAGAGCTCAGTTGACTTCCCTGGAACCATGTCAGTTTAAAACATCTGAGGATGCTTCCCAAAATGTACAAAGTGTCACAAGCCCTTGCTCCAGAGCAGGCTCCTCTTGGAAGCAACCCCAATGGCACTTGACCGGCTAGCTTAGGCAAATCTGCTGCCCTCCAGCTCTAAAGTGTAGCCAACAGGCAGCAGCAACCCCTGGCATAGGCAGACATGCAAGATTCAAGTGGCTGCAAAGGTTGCTTAGTATAGGTGGATGGGAGTGGGGATAGTTGCTAGGACATGTAGATTCCTAGGTAATGGGGCTTGCTTTCAGACTTTTCTGGGAAGGATGCTGAAAGGGTCCTGCTTATCAAAGCTCATTTTAAAACCTCCAGAGTTTGCGATAGCTGTGAGGACGGAGGCTTTAAACAAAGAGATCCGGGTGTCTTCTCTGCAGCAATCCTTCACGGGCACCCGGAGAGTTTACAGTCTGGCCTTCCTACCGTGATGCTTTTGATGCTTAATAGCTGTCACTAGTGATTAAACTGACAAAGAGCAGGGTTGAGAGCAGACAGCCTTGCACAGTGCCCCTGCTCAAGGCACACCATTCTAAGGTGTGGAAAAGAGAAGAGGAATAGGAGATATAAACAAAAGTCTAAACAAATATTTAATGGCATAGTGGAGACTCATTGGACACTCCTATTCCCAGTCATACAAGAACAAGGGAGCACTAAGGCAACAGATAAATAGGAAACACTTTTCTAAAATAGCACCTCTTGCCATTAACCTATGTAACTCATTGCTATAGGATATTATTGAGGCAATCAGTTTAGTGAACTATGGTTCTTCAAGAGCCTAAGATATGCAGTATATTGATAGGGTCCCTAACCACATTGCAGGAGGGGGAACTAAAAACGTCTAACTTGTAACAGGACTTGGGGTCCTAAGTCATTTCTGTATTTTTGCCAATGCCACCCATAATGTCAGAAGCACAACAGGCTGTGAGATTCATTACTTTGGATCAGTATATTGGGGGAGATTACCATAGACACAGAGATGTGGTAGGCACCCAGTTTCTATTCATGGTTTTGAAAATCTCCTGAACATTGTATCTCAGTTTTGTGATTTAGGTGGCACTTACTCTAGGAAGCAGGTAATACCCTCTCATAGCCCAGTGGAAAGCAGGCCCGATTAAGTGAATTTACTATACTCAGATCTTCCTGGCACCCGAGCCCCTATTCCTGAATATGCTGCCAGGTCACTCAGTAGTGCATGAACAGGCTTTTGGGGGGACCGCGGGAAGGGGTTGATAGGGATAATGTTACATATTGTGCAGAGATGCTATTAACTTGTTTGAATGTCATGAGGGCATGAGAAAGAGAGAGAGAGAGAGCATATATAGCAGAGGACATGAATGATAACCTTGTCTTAGATCTATGTGGGTAAATAAATCCCCTCTCCATCCATGAATCAGAGGTTTGCCACTTTTCACAAGACTTTCTGCTCCCAGAGTCATTTAGCAAACACATTATACTATATTCCCTAAAAACATGAAAACGCCAAACAGGAGTTATTACTTACGGAGCACTGACAGCAGAGGAAGACATGATCCCTTACCTAAGGACTTTAGGCCATTAATTTAGGTAATTTAGACTGATTCAGCTCTCATCATTTTTTACATTGGTCTAACTCAACTCATTTCAAAGGAATTCTGATTTATACAGATTTAAGAGGATAATCAAGCCCTTAATTTCTAAATTAAATAGGCGAGAGAGTTAAGAGAGATAAGGTCCTGAATTTCAGAAGTGTTGAGTGTCTGTAACTCCAGTGAATAGTGTAACAGGATACCAGAAGATGGTCCAATCAAAGGAGTCCAGATTTTTAAAATGCATTTCTTTTGCTGAGAGTCTTTGCAGAAAAATGAAACAAATGCTCCCCTCCCCCTTTGCTGGTTAGTCCTTTTGATCTCACATACTTTGTGTAATGATGGTGTGGATCTACACAGTATGGTGCTTTCTTTCCTTTCTTTGATGAGCAGTGAAATAATTAAATGTGTTGACATTTAAAGTATCATCATTGGCATCTGGTTAGCACCCATTGACATGAACAGAGCATCTCACACCTCAGAGCTATTGTTTCAGGCTCTCTGCAAACTCAGGTGCAAACATCTCTACAGCGGTTACACTCACTTCATGTTCTGAAGGTTTTCTTCTCAACCATACCAGCTAGAGACTGGAGAACAACAGGGAGTTCCACCCACACCCCACACTTTGGGAAACAATGGGGAAGAGCAAATCAAAGTGGTCAGTGACGAGGAGTGTGTTGTGATCAGATAATTAAAAAGAAGGGTGATTGTAGCAGCATAATTCTGTATCAAGTGAAGGGGGGTAAGATGAGTTTCAGGAAGGCCAGAAGAAAAGGAAGCTACTGAAGACAAAAGTAAGATATGATCCAAGTTGTGGTTTTGGAAATACATAGGGGAATTCTGCTGATGTCTGCTAGCTTTCCTGCATGTGAGCTGGTTGCACTTGAACCTGTAACTCCTTCTGGGATCATATAGATTTCCCTATGATGTTCCTTCAGTCTCTCTTTTGCTCATTCTCACCCAACCTGTATTCTACCATGAACCAAACAACTACTCCTCATGCTTTTTATCTTCCATAATTCCCTTTATTGCTGTGCGATAGAGACATAAAGGTAATAAACTTCTTAAGAGGAGCGGAGATGTCTACCGGTTTTATTTCCCCTATTGATTTTGTATCATTTGGATACCAGTACGGAAGTACAGAATAATAATAATAAAAAAACCAACCCATGCCTTGTCTGCAGTGTGTAGTTTTATATAGCACCTTTTTATGCTACAAGTGCTTTCCAGAGTAACATAGCATCTGGACAGGCAAACGTAGCAGCCATTATGCATTCAATATGAACTCCTAAAAAACCTAGAATGACAGCAACCTCCCGACTCCCATATATTCTGAGGGGAGAGAAACATAATTCTGCACTTAGCTCCCTATGTTCTGCAGCATTCTAGTAGAAATTCGGTAGCAGCTTATGGTGAATTTTTTTTGTTTTGTTTTTATGACTATGAATAATGTAGTCAATACAGTAGCCCCTCCATTATTCATTCTGATATTAAATTCTATTTATTTGACTTTCTCCTCACATTATAATATGCTAAATGTTATCATTAGGATTCAGAATTAACAAGCTAATACTATAAATAGGGTAGCTCCCACCTCTCCAAGCTATTCCTGAAGTCTAAATAATAAGATGGGTGAACTAGAGTGCCTTGTGATAAAGGAGGATATTGATATAATAGGCATCACAGAAACCTGGTGGACTGAGAGCAATCAATGGGACACAATCATTCCGGGGTACAAAATATATCAGAAGGACAGAACAGGCCGTGCAGGGGGAGGAGTGGCACTATATGTTAAAGAAAGTGTAGATTCAAATGAAGTAAAAATCTTAAGCGAATCCACAGGTTCCATAGAGTCTCTATGGATAGAAATTTCATGCTCTAGTAAAAATATAACATTAGGGATCTATTATCGACCACCTGACCAGGACAGTAATAGTGATGATGAAATGCTAAGGGAAATTAGAGAGGCTATCAAAATTAAGAACCCAATAATAGTGGGGGATTTCAATTATCCCCATATTGACTGGGAACATTTCACTTCAGGACGAAATGCAGAGATAAAATTTCTCGATACTTTAAATGACTGCTTCATGGAGCAGCTGGTACGGGAACCCACAAGGGGCGAGGCGACTCTAGATTTAATCCTGAGTGGAGCGCAGGAGCTGGTCCAAGAGGTAACTATAGCAGGACCGCTTGGAAATAGTGACCATAATACAATAGCATTCAACATCCCTGTGGTGGGAAGAACATCCCAACTGCCCAACACTGTGGCCTTCAATTTCAAAGGGAGAACTATACAAAAATGAGGGGGTTAGTTAGACAAAAGTTAAAAGGTACATTGACTAAAGTGAAATCCCTGCAAGTTGTGTGGGCCCTTTTTAAAGACACCATAATAGAGGCCCAACTTCAATGTATACCCCAAATTAAGAAAAACTGTAAAAGAACTAAAAAAGAGCCACCGTGGCTTAACCACCATGTAAAAGAAGCAGTGAAAGATAAAAGACTTCCTTTAAAAAGTGGAAGTCAAATCCTAGTGAGGCAAATAGAAAGGAACACAAACGCTGCCAACTTAAGTGCAAGAGTGTAATAAGAAAAGCCAAAGAGGAGTTTGAAGAACGGCTAGCCAAAAACTCCAAAGGTAATAACAAAATGTTTTTTAAGTACATCAGAAGCAGGAAGCCTGCTAAACAACCAGTGGGGCCCCTTGACGATGAAAATACAAAAGGAGCGCTTAAAGATGATAAAGTCATTGCGGAGAAACTAAATGTATTCTTTGCCTCAGTCTTCACGGCTGAGGATTTTTGTGATATTCCCAAACCTGAGCTGGCTTTTGTAGGTGACAAATCTGAGGAACTGTCACAGATTGAAGTATCAGTAGAGGAGGTTTTGGAATTAATTGATAAACTCAACATTAACAAGTCACCGGGACCAGATGGCATTCACCCAAGAGTTCTGAAAGAACTCAAATGTGAAGTTGCGGAACTATTAACTAAGGTTTGTAACCTGTCCTTTAAATCGGCTTCGTACCCAATGACTGGAAGTTAGCTAATGTAACGCCAATATTTAAAAAGGGCTCTAGGGGTGATCCGGCAATTACAGACCGGTAAGTCTAACGTCGGTACCGGGCAAATTAGTTGAAACAATAGTAAAGAATAAAATTGTCAGACACATAGAAAAACATAAACTCTTGAGCAATAGTCAACATGGTTTCTGTAAAGGGAAATCGTGTCTTACTAATCTATTAGAGTTCTTTGAAGGGGTCAACAAACATGTGGACAAGGGGATCCGGTGGACATAGTGTACTTAGATTTCAGAAAGCCTTTGACAAGGTCCTCACCAAAGGCTCTTACGTAAATTAAGCTGTCATGGGATAAAAGGAAAGGTCCTTTCATGGATTGAGAACTGGTTAAAGGACAGGGAACAAAGGGTAGGAATTAATGGTAAATTCTCAGAATGGAGAGGGGTAACTAGTGGTGTTCCCCAAGGGTCAGTCCTAGGACCAATCCTATTCAATTTATTCATAAATGATCTGGAGAAAGGGGTAAACAGTGAGGTGGCAAAGTTTGCAGATGATACTAAACTACTCAAGATAGTTAAGACCAAAGCAGATTGTGAAGAACTTCAAAGAGATCTCACAAAACTAAGTGATTGGGCAACAAAATGGCAAATGAAATTTAATGTGGATAAATGTAAAGTAATGCACATTGGAAAAAATAACCCCAACTATACATACAACATGATGGGGGCTAATTTAGCTACAACGAGTCAGGAAAAGATCTTGGAGTTATCGTTGATAGTTCTCTTAAGTTGTCCACGAAGTGTGCAGAGGCGGTCAAATAAGCTTACAGGATGTTAGGAATCATTAAATAGGGGATAGAGAATAAGACTGAGAATATATTATTGCCCTTATATAAATCCATGGTACGCCCACATCTCGAATACTGTGTACAGATGTGGTCTCCTCACCTCAAAAAAGATATTCTAGCACTAGAAAAGGTTCAGAAAAGAGCAACTAAAATGATTAGGGGTTTAGAGAAGGTCCCATATGAGGAAAGATTAAAGAGGCTAGGACTCTTCAGTTTGGAAAAGAGAAGGCTAAGGGGGGACATGATAGAGGTATATAAAATCATGAGTGATGTTGAGAAAGTGGATAAGGAAAAGTTATTTACTTATTCACATAATACAAGAACTAGGGGTCACCAAATGAAATTAATAGGCAGCAGGTTTAAAACAAATAAAAGGAAGTTCTTCTTCACGCAGCGCACAGTCAACTTGTGGAACTCCTTACCTGAGGAGGTTGTGAAGGCTAGGACTATAACAATGTTTAAAAGGGGACTGGATAAATTCATGGTGGCTAAGTCCATAAATGGCTATTAGCCAGGATGGGTAAGAATGGTGTCCCTAGCCTCTGTTCGTCAGAGGATGGAGATGGATGGCAGGAGAGAGATCATTTGATCATTGCCTGTTAGGTTCACTCCCTCAGGGGCACCTGGCATTGGCCACTGTCGGTAGACAGATACTGGGCTAGATGGACCTTTGGTCTGACCCGGTACGGCCTTTCTTATGTTCTTATGTTATGTTCTTATGTTCCTTCAGGTTTTCTGCAGACATCAATGCATTGGTTTACATTCGGGTCACAGTTTTAAGCTTTCCATTGGAACCCTGAAGGCAAGGAACCTAATTCGTTTAAAAAAAAAAAAAAAGAGAGGTTCATAGATTCCAAGGCCAGAAAAGAACATTGGGATAATCTGGTTTGACCTCCTGTATAACACAGGCCATAGAATTTCTCCAAAATAATTCCTAGAGCATCTTTCAGAAAAACATCCAATCGTCATTTAAAAATTGCCAGCAATGGAGTAGAATTCTGCAGAAAATCACACGGCAGTAGAATCATGGAGTATACAAGCCCCATGAAAGTTAAAACTTGTTTCATTCAGACAGGTGGATGGGCAGTATTAGTGAGGACTCGGATAATAAATGATATCCTGTTTTCAACCCTACCCCTACCCCCCACATGGCAGGAGCCTGAATTTCAGTAGCCCACCATAGATAATTACCTTGAAGGACATTACAAACTTAGCTAAACCTTGATTCACAAACAGAAGAGCTTATACGAAAGGAAAATTTGAGAGATGAAGTCTCCCTTCTCATGCTTTTGTAGCCAGAGGCAATTCCTTGCTCAACACTGCTGCAGTTTACATTTCTGTTTATTCCCACCCTCCCCACAACTCACTAAACAGCCCTGCTTGTTCACCATCCACCAAGGGCCTTGGAATTTCACTACTGCCTCTCAGTCTTATTTTTTTTTTAAATCAGATAGTGATCTTCAGATCTTTGGGCTAGCATGAGAAAATGTGACCTCACTGCAAAATGACAGTCCGCTCTAGGCCACCAAGCACGGTAGTTGCCTGGACTACTGTAACAAGCAACACACAATTGAGGGGGGTTGTGTCTGGATGGGGGAGTGAGTTAATGGGAACAATTAAGCTAGACTTAAAGATGAATCTCTAACGAGGAGAAGTCTCAGCTGTACCCCCTATGTAGTCCTGCATTGTAAAGGTCACATACAAGCCTAGGGCCTGTTCTGGAACCCACAGCCTTCTGGCCTAGAGGTGAGAGCATGAAGCCATCCTTCCTAGTCCATCTGTAGGAAGATCTTGATGCATGTTTTCTTTTTGACAGATCTTTTCTCCGTTGAAAATGCTGTTTAATTGAAGCCAAAATGTTTCATGGAAACACGTCAGTTTCAAGGAAATTTTCATCAGGATCGTTTTCTGGGTCCAAGATCCAATTTCTAGTCTATCTATATCTATATCTATGTGTGTGTGAGTGAGTGATACAGATATCCTTCTCTCTAATGAAGTGTTTTCTTTCCTCTTTTAACACCTGGCTCTAGCATAGTCTCATCAACAGCTTGGCCTATCGTCAGTTATTCAGTGGGCTGAAATTAACCTAACATATTAACATGTTTGCTTTTCTCTAATTTTACACGTCAGAAACAGCTGTTGAGACTGGCAGCCACTTGGCCCCCTCAATCCTGGCAGTGCCTATTGCCCAGCATTAGTGTAATCGTTAGAGCTTTAATAGCAGCATTATCTCCTGCTAAAAGGGTCACCACAACTCCAGGCAGAGCTTCTGCAAAGCAAAATCAGTCTATAGGTGAAATGAGATGGAAATTGCACACTGTTGCTTCTATCTTAACCCTCCTAAAGACCTGTTGACACTGTGCAGAGAGGACTTAATGTGCCTAGGCAGCAAAAATTTTGGCCAGGGCCTCGCTGAGAAGGTGGAGCTCTGATTAGCTCCTGTGTTGTTCGAACAAATGCAAAGGATATAAATACAGTGAAAGGAGGATAGGGAAGTCACTATAAAGCAACTCTTGTCTCTCCAAGCAGACCTCACTTCTTCTCCTGCTGCCACCTAGTTTGGTAAGTCCATTTTCCTCTCTATCACCTCAGCCTCTGTGTTTTTTTTCAAGCCCTTTTCTTAGGAGAATGTAGAGCCAGTGAAAGGTGTTGGCTTGACAGCTCTGGCAAATTATATCAGCTATCTGCAGCATTGGCACAGCATGGGGATATCAAAATTTCCCATATTGCCCTGCTTAAAAGCTTCAGATTTGACATGAATGGGTTACCTATCCACGGCTGGTCAGTCTTTGTGCTCTCTCTGCTAAGACAGCAAACCAGGGTGCTAGTCAGTGCCTGCAGTGGTTTTGTGATGTTCATAGCACAGGTGGGCACCACAAGTGGGAAGAGGTGACCATGGAGGTTCAACAGTGAAAGTCCATCTTGAGTGTTTTCCCCACAAAATATTCATTGCCGGGGCAACCTGCTAGAAGGAGAAGAAACCCACAAGCTAAATGCAGGCTAAAATAAAAAAAAAAAAACAGCCCAGCGTTGCGGGCTGCCTCCTTATCCAGGCCATGGCTGAAATGCATTGGTAGGATGGGTAGGGAAGCTGGCACTGCTATGGCACGTGTTGTACCTGTTCTATGGATAAGCAGAAGTAGCCTGATCAGGTCTGTTTCACCCCTTTGTGTGCATCTTGGGATTAACATGGCAGATGACTGCATCATTCCGTTCAAAAGACTATGGCCCAGATCCTGGTGTGTGCTGTAGCCATCGCCTAACAAGCACCACATAACTAACATAACTGGCCATAGAAGGGTCATCCTGCTGTAGGAGGGTCCTCTGCTGCTGCAGAGGTGCTGTTGTGACTCCGACAGTACAACCCCTCTTCCCCACCAGCGCTGGTGTAGGGAACGTGGCTGGGGTTTCCATATGCCCCACTGAGTCCTGACTGCTTTGCTGCCCCAGGAATTGGGGAGATCATAGGCTATCTTTGCATTCTTCTCCCTGAGGCTCCGAGCTGCGGCTGATGTGCAGGAGTTAAGAGCAGTTCTCTGTTATTTTGTACTCAGGCACTTAGGGTCCAGTCAATTCTTTGGGGGAAGAGGTCAGGGAGTGATAAATTAGACATGAGCCATTTTCTACTTGACTGGGTTCCATATGTACTGGGTACGAGTTGTTTTTTAAAAAGTATTATTAATGTAATATCACATAGGAGGCACCAAAGTTTCCCTGCAACTGGGATTCATAACGCACCCTCTCACCCATGCTTCTGTGGGATTATTAGAGGGGCCCTTCCATCACCTTGCATTGACTCTCTTGCCAAAAGAATTAAAGGCTTTAAGATACACTATGATGTAAGTCTCATATTCTAAACTCTCTCCTACCCACCCTCCCTGTCTCTAGCTCATTCTCCCCGTCCTAGCTTTCCTGGGTCTCGCCCTTCTCATCATGGCTCTCTGGATCCGATCGCTGCCTCTCCTGGCCCTTCTTGCCCTTTCTGGCCCCCCTATCAGCCATGCTGCTGCCAACCAGCACCTCTGTGGCTCACACCTAGTGGAGGCCCTCTATCTGGTGTGTGGAGAACGGGGCTTCTTCTACTCTCCCAAAGCCCGACGGGACCTCGAGCAGCCCCTAGGTAAGTCAGTTCTTTCCAGCAGTCTCACTTGCTTCCCCTGCAGCTCACATCAGCTTCTTTCCCTTTGCAAACCGCTTCTCTTTCCTCAGGAACTCGCAGGCTATGTATATATGAGTAGGAAGCATGTTGCTGAATCATAGTGAGAAGATGCTTCTCCATCACAGCGTGGCCAGGGAGGAAAGGGGAAGTCTGAACTGCAAGTGTTGGCAGGGAGAAAACTAGGGCACAGCATGTCTTAATAGTTCCAGCTGTCCTTCAGGGCATGCTGTTGAAATGTTAGCAGCCATCTTCTCTTCAATGGGGCAAAAATGTATGAAGCAAATAAACGATGCTAATTATTATTATTAATGTGTATTGTGGTAGAGCCTAGCAATCCCAGTCCTGGATCTGGACCCCATTGTACAAATACGGGAAAATCATATTTCAAGTGAAGCTTTGTTGTTTTTTTTAAATGCAAAGACTGGCTGGGTGGTCCTGCAGTAAAGCAACATGCTGTAGGAATTATCACTGAAGGCTCACACTTGTCTCCTCCCTTAGAAAGCAGGGAGTGGGAACAGTGCCATTCCCAGCTCCTGGTGGGCTCATAAAGTGCTTCATGCTGCCAAATGGCTGACATGGAAGTGGTATTGTCAGGCACCATGGCTCTTCTCAACCTGTTGGCTGAGCACAGACAGTCTTAGGAAGGACAAGACTTGTCTACATGGTAGCCCAAGATTTCAGGTGCATTCCAAGGGGAAGAGAGGCTCCTCCATGTAAACATGTCATGGTGTCAAAATCAGGCGCTCACTTGGGTGCCAGTGGTACTATAGCATCTGCCTGACTGAGGTGCAGAGTGAATGGGCTTGTTTCCAAGCTATTCTTTTTGACATTAAAAGGACTGGCTGGAAAATTTCAATTGAACAGGAAGCCCCTTTGTGCTAGGAGATTTCCAAACATAAAACAGAGAGCCCCAGAGAACTTCTAAACAAAGACAAACAAAGAGCCAGGGGAAAGTGATGCAATAATGGAAATGGTCACAATTTTTCCATCTAAACTTTTGTAGTTGTACAATTGCTTTTTTTTCCCTTCCAAGCAAAAATTTTCACATCATTTGAAGTTTTCCATGTTTTTCATTGAAAAGCCGAATATTTCTATGGAAAAAAATTCAGTTCATCAAAAATTTGGAAATTTTTTGCAAAAGTCCTCCATTTCCCATTTTTCACCAAACATAAATATGTACCATGTTCCAGTCATCCCTAGGTTACATGCGGCCAGTGAAGAGGAAAGGTTATTCCAGATTCAAGAGGCAGCACATCCAACCTGACAACTAACACTTGCCCACAGTCCCTTGGGCAGTGTTATTGTTTGCTCAGGCTCACAAGATGAGGCCCCTCTGAGACATTTGCAATTCCAACCTAACTCACCTCCGTGTAACAAAGCAGCACATTTTTACAATAGTCTATTACCAGCAGGGGCGGCTCTAGGATTTGCGCCGCCCCAAGCACGGCGGCACGCCGCGGGGGGCGCGCTGGCGGTAGGCGGTCCCGCGGCTCTGGTGGACCTCCTGCAGACGTGCCTGCGGAGGGTCCGCTGGTCCCGTGGCTCCGGTGGACCTTCTGCAGGCACGCCTGCGGGAGGTCCACCGGAGCCGCGGGACCAGCAGACCCTTCGCAGGCACGTCTGCAGGAGGTCCACCAGAGCCGCCTGCCGCGCTCCCGCGGGACGTCGCCCCAAGCACGCGCTTGGCGTGCTGGGGTCTGGAGCCGGCCCTGATTACCAGCCAGACACCTCATTTAGCTCAGAAGATCTTTCTCCATCTCTACAAGTCCCCCACAATAATTCTACACCCTCTTCCTTTTAGTATTGCCAAAACCCATCAGGCGTGGCCCCTCTAATGAGTTACAGAACCTGGTTGGAACATGAAATACAGGTAGCATGACCAGATTGCAAGAGTGAAAAATCAGAACACCTTTTTTTTTCTTTCCAGGGAGCAGGGTATAGTTGTGTATATAAGACAAAGCCCCTAATATCGGGAGAGTCACCCTAAATACAGGGCCTCTAAAAGCTACAATATTAATAAAGGGAAAATAAATTCAGTTTCCCCCTATTTTCCAATCAACTCTATACAGGAAATCCTGATCACTATAAAGAGGTACCCCCGCTGAGATAAAACAGCCAAAAGGTAATTTTATATTTAATTCCACAAGGTTTTCTTCTTTTTCCTGGCAGTGAATGGCCATCTGCCGAATTCGGTGGAAGAACTGTCATTCCAACAGGAATACCAGCAAGACAAGAGGGGAATCGTTGAGCAATGCTGCCATAACACCTGCTCCCTGTACCAGCTGGAAAACTACTGCAATTAGAGGAGACAAATATGGAGGGGAGTGTGTGTCTGTGTGTGTGAGAGAGAAAGGCACTTTTGGTATTGCACCTTTAAAGCAATTGAATAAAAATGCTGTGAATCTACTCAAGGAGCTGTGTAATTCATTATATGTTTGCCTCTAGAGCCTACTTTATGTTTATTTCAGGAATCCAGAGTCTGAAATGTCTTTTGCAGTCTGATAGGTCTGTATCAAAGGGATCAGAAAGGAATGGAGTCACCCATCGTGTAATAATGCCTTTACCCAACTCAGAAGACTTCTTGGGAATCTAAAAAGTCCTAAAAGCAGAGAACACAATGCTGAACTGGGCATGTCAGGGTTAGTAGTAGAAACTACCATCAGTGACTTGGTGATGGGTGGTAAAAGGGGGTTTAAGATGAAGCATATCTTGCCAACAACTTACTCCCGTACCATCTCCATCAGCACTTGATACTGACCAACTTTCTGTAGGTCCATGGTCCAAATATAGAAGCACTGCTGGAAAAATGGAACTCATTCAGATAGCAGGGCTCAGGCTGCTATAAGCAAAGAGTGGAGTAATCTCTTAACTATAACTGCTTAAATTAATCATTATGAATGACTGATTAAGTGAATCCAGCCCTCTTTCTGTTTGCAAATTACCCACAAGTAGCTCATGGTTATTAAAAATGTGTTTGCTTTTCAACAGTCTTTAACCAATAGTTCATATAAAGCTAAATTTCAGTGAAAGGAGTTTCCCCAAACCATTTGTAGTGACTACTCGGTGTTCAAAATGTGCTGTTTGAGCTGTGCTCCATGTGGAACATAGAATTGTTTCTGTTCCTTGCTGGGATTTCCCTGACCCTTATAACATGCTGCCCCTTCCACTCAAAACAAGTTGTTGCCTCACAACATGAATTTCATTTCTTGATTAATCTGATCTCAGCTGCAGCCCTGAAAAGCACCTACACCCAACTGCCTTGCTTCAATAAAACAAACAAGGTTACTGAGATTCAAATGCTGTATGCGTGGGAGGCCATTCCCATCTTATTTTTGCACCTAGGGCATTTAACTTTATTGTCCCTTTTCATGGGGCAACACTGCATCCCCACTTGCGCTGCACTAAGCATCCCACTCCATCACTGAGACGAGTTTCTCTTATCCAGAAAAGGTGAGTGAGGTAATTTCTTTTATTGGACCAACTTCTGTTGGTGAGAGACACACTTAAATCCTGTGGCAAAGTACCTTCTCCTCACTAGGCTCAGTCCTTTTTAGCCTTGGAGACACAGGCTTGGGCAAGACAAATCCTTACCAGTAGCATAGGGTCAGGCTATTCCTTTCCCCAGTCAGTCCCTTGTGCTTGTTTTGCTTCCCTTCTGAGAAGGAAGTGCAGCCTTCCTTCCTGGAAGGGTTCAGTGTCTTGCTGCACCCAACCTCCGGACCCGGACCCGGACCCGGACCCGGACCCGGACCCGGACCCGGACCCGGACCCCTCCCTTTCCCTCACCCCCTTCCACTTCCACACAGGAGAGGGTTTAAAAAGGTCACAAGCAGTTGGAGCCAGCTGAACCTAATTAGTTCCCTAGTAACCCCTTTCCAGCTGAACCTTATTTTCCCATGGTTCTCTCTCCTCAGTGGATTGGGAGAGGCCTTTTAACCCCCTGGGACTAATTACTACCACCCTCACCTTTGTAGCTGTTTGTCCTGGATTTACCACAGTCCACTTGAATGAAAAGCAAGCACCTCAAGGTGGCTGCATCCATTTTATTCCTTCCTGTATCTCCACTGAATTTTTGTTTGTTCATTTGTTTGCAGGAAAAGAAACCCAATTCTTTCCTTTCAGAGGCAAATTTTGATAATTTCACTTGGAGCTCAGCAGATGAGGGAGGCTACTGAGACATATTAGTCTGAACATATACGTCCCCTCTTCCCTGAAACAAAACCATCAATGGTCAATTTTAAATTGCTGATAAGCAGATGTTTTATAGAGCATCCTCACTGGTCTGCAGGCTCACAAGCATAACTTGCACTACCTGGGTTCTACCCGTACATGCCTCACAGAGATTCAGATGCCCCACCCCCACCCTGCCCCCAAGTCCTTTTCATAGAACCTGGCCCAAAAGATGTCAGAACTGCTGTCCCCCAGCAAGTGATCACAGTAGCCCAGGTGCCATCTTTTAATATGTTCCTAGAGTACAGCTCCTAGTTCCACCACGGACACAATCTGGCAAACTGGTGACAAGTTCAAGGACTGGAATAGTGTGGGCTTGTGTGGGTCACCTTGGCAGAAGTGCAGGTGGGAAGCACACCTGCACAAAATGGAAAATCAAACAGCATGAGACTTTCCGTCCAGTTGACCTCTTCCTAGCTAGGTTCTTATACGGTCCCTATCACTGTCATATCTGACAGCCTCGGACATTGATTCATTTATCCTCACCAGGCCCGGGGAGGTAAAGCAATGTTCTTATCCCCATTCTACTGATGGGGAACTGAGCCACAAAGGATTCAAGCCCAGTTCTACTGACATTCCCCATTGACTTCACAGGGACAGGATTTCACCCAAAGAAATTCAATGATTTGCTTAAGGCCATGCAGAAAGGGGCGTTAGTCCAGTGCCTTAACCCCAGCACCACTCTCGTCTCAGCATCTCACTCCTACAGCTGCCACCATCCTGGACTAGAGGCACATCTCTTTGGCCTCTATTCTATAGAACTGTGGTGCCTGTGGTTGTGCTTGGGAAACTCAGGCCACAAGCCCCAGGCTGGGAAGATATGACAAGATCTTTGCATGGCTGTTGCTGCTTTCAGAGTAACTAGCTCCAAGCCAGGCTGAGTATCGCTTCATTCGTTTCTAAGGAAGACTCTGAAGAAGCACTTATATAGCTATGCTAATGCCGAGTGAAATCACCAGGATTCAGATTTTTGCAATAAAAATACCAAGAGCAATTACTAATGATAAGGCTGTTATTTAATTAAATCCAGCTTAAGTTCCAGCAATTGCACACTTTCCATCATGCCAGAGGAGCAGTGCTAAACAGATCCACAGAGACAGAAGAGGAATTCTGATGCTGACTCCACTCGCAAATGTGGAAGGCCAAACAGTTCAGAGGAGGAAAGCCTCATGAACAGAGACCCCTGTGAGGCAGATGTTCCTCTCCTCAGTGACCGGATTTAGAGGTGCCAGAGTAATTCTTTCCTTAGAGAGAAACACAAATTGGGGTCCCCTTTGAAATAGCAGAGGAAGAGGCCTGCTTAAGTGAGTCTTGTCCAAGGTCAGTCAGTTGTGACCTGGAGCACAACACAGTGTCACTTTTCACCATGAACCTGTAGGATCTGCTGTGCTTTAGAGGAAAGAGCTCAAGTAACGTACACTTGCTGCAGAAAGTGGCATTGGTAATTCAGCAGGTGGCACTCTTCCCTTGGAATCAGAACTGAGCCAGTGCCCTCCTGCGTGCTGCTGAATGTACCCGTCTCTTGTATGAGGCGTAAAGCTGTGCAGTTGGTCATTCACTCTCCTTAGCACAGGCAGAGTCAGACAATGTTGCCAGACTTGCAGCAATAGATTCTCTGGGATCGTGGGGCCCATTAATACAGGTAGATTATACCAATATTTATTGCGCTTGCTCCAGTGCTGCTTCATGAGATAGAGTTCAGGGTAGGGGTATGTCTCAAGCCCCCACAGGGAAGCAAGATGTCTCCCCATTTATCATGGCCCACAAGCATGAAGTACAATGCAGATTCTTTTTTCTCCTTCTCAGCAAGGATCCTCCATCCCCCTAACTCCTCCTGGCCAAGAACATACACCACTTCTCTGGCCAGAGCCCACCCCACTGTGGGGCTGAAATCCTACTTCCTTACTCCTTCCTCACCCATAGCTGGCATGAGCTCAGTTCGGGATCGGTGGGAAAAGTTACTCACTGCTTCATTGGCTTTGCAAGTGAAAGCCCCATCAAAGGGCTTTGCAGGGAGCCCCTGATTTACCTACATCAGCCCAGATGCTGTGGATAAGAATGCTCAACATGGGTGCTCACTCAACAAAAGTACCTCCCCACCTTGGTCCTCTTCATAGAGCCTGACCCAAAAGATACCAGAATTCCTCCCTCCTCTTCTGCTCCTTCTCCCAGAAGAGATTCCCAACCCCTACGTTCTTGTGCTTGCACATGGGCACTAAGGAAAGGTTTTCTCACCTGCTTCCACTGCCCTCTTTCCTCCTCCCTCCCCTTTCCCTAGACAGTCTGCCTGCATATAGAGGAGGAGAGGAGATGGGAAAGGCAGGTCCTAGTCAAAATCAGCAGCTCTCAGGCACCTGGGATTACATTCCTGTGTATTTAAAGCATTCAGATACCACAGCAATGAGTGAGATATCAATGCCTGGAGAGAAGGCAGTTTTACAGTTTTTTTTACATGCTGTCAGAGATGAATAGTAACTGCCCAGAAAAAACAATCAAGGCAGCTGCACACATTTAAATCCCTGAACATTCCTGGGGAGCTATATATCTCATGCAGGCCCCCTAGACAGGCGTTAGGATCAGAGGGGAAGCTTCGTATATTGCATCATTGCCATTGTACAAGTGCTTATCAAAATTAGAAGAGAAGTGTCTTCATTATCATTAACTCTTTGTATGACAGTAGCACCTAGAAGCCCCAGCTGAGGTCAGGACCCCATTGTGCTAGGCGGTGTCCAGATACGTGTCAAGAGTGTTTCTGCCCGAAACAGTGCAATGTCTAATCAGACAGAGGTTGGGAGAGAGGAAGTTATCATCATCATCATCCTCATTTTACAGAGGGGGAAACTGAAGCACCAGCAGATTAAGTCACTAGTTCAGGGGAGCAGAGGAAGTGTAGGTCAGAGCCAGGAACTGAACACGTATTGCTCAAGCTCTGGTTCAGTACCTTAACCACAAGAACACCCTTCCTCTCTGGTGTGTCTCTTCTGCTTGGTAGCAGTGGACACTCCCCACTAGAGCAAGGGCTTAGCCTCATTCCCCCTCCCCTCAATGAACAATATCTACTGAATAGTCTCATTGGATGTAGCTACATCTGTCTGCCTCAGACTATGAAAGGCCTGGCTCTCCTGGCGAGAGGGGAAAAAATTGGTATTGTGAAGAGTCTCATGCACTGAGTAATTGTATTTTTAAGGTCACCCCGCAACTGGCAAAAATAAATCAATGCCCTTTCATTCTTCTTTGTGCTATATTAAAAAGGCTTGAAAGGTTTTTGGTATATTCTTATTTTTTCTTAATTGAGGAATTCTTGATCTCATTCATCACTGATGATAGGTACTCTGGTTTTACTGATGTAACTACATTGAGGTAAGGGCAGTTACATCCCATGTTGATTGAAGCCCATGAACGCTTGCCTTCCCCGTTTTTGCTAGAGGACTAGTGAACTCAGATTTTCTCCTGACTGTTTATTAGGAGTTTCACTTGATAAGCTCTTAGACAATTTGACTAAAAATATAACTTCCTGGCTCACTTGCTCAAGTTTCAGTCTCCTCCCTTCTGGCCGGGTTTGGAAGTTAGCTTTCAGCCCAGATCCCCCTCCCCCACACCCCTTCTGTCAATTGCTTGTGCTGTGGCTCCTCTCTTTCTCTCCCTGACTCAGCTCTCCAGTCAGGTCACTAGATCATGACCCACTTCTGAGGCAACAAAGTCCCACTGGACAAGTTGTCCATGTGCCTTCTCAGGCAGTCCTCTGTTCCAGCTCCAGGTACCACTTTACCAGGAGATGGTAGGGGAACCACTCTTCCCTGTTCCAGCCCAGGAACTCTACAACTAGTCATCTAGATTTGCTCAGCATCAGTCCTCATTGCTGTTTCCCTAGGCTCCTCCCCCAGCTCTTTGCCTTTCTGTGAGTTTGCTACCAGAGCTTTCGCCACTCCCCATGGCTATTTCACCCCTCTAGGTCTCTTGTAAAACACTCTAGTCCAGAGCAGGATCCCAATGCTCTCCCCCAGGTCTCCTTCTTATCCCTAGCCAACTCCCCTTTCTTCTGTAGAATGACTGCCAGCCTCCTGCCTGCTGCCCCTTCCTGGCTTTATACTCCTATGCCAGCTCCTCCCTCAGTTGGGTTTCATCTGCCATTAGGCCCTATCAAGCCCTGGTTCCCCTCCAGGTGCATCACAGAATGTTAATTGGCCCCTCCTGGCCCAGATGAATCCACTCACGGTTCTATGGGTTGAACACCCCATTGTACAGATCTTGTAATGTCTTAGTACCCCTGGATCTCCAGTCCTCCATGGAATTCTCCAGCACAAACAGGGCGGTTCAGACCTGATATTTCTAATGGCGGGGGGGGGGGGAAATCCCAAGTAGAAACAACATTTTCAGGCCTTCTTCAGACCTTATAAAACAGTGAAGAGGGCGACACAACTGCAATTTTTTCCCTTTGTAGGTCACTTCTATGTTGTTATGGCAAACTCCAGTCTGTCAGGAGGAGCTGAACTGAACAGCTGATCCCTAGGCTGCAAAGTGAGCAAAGATGAAGGTCTTGCTTGGCATCAGAGCTACACCCAACCTTGTTATCTTAATCTCAGGCAACTGGAGAGTTCCTGAGGCATAACAGGTGCTTCCCCTATTAGGGAGAGAGTGTTTCCCTCTCCCCCTCCATACTAACATAAACAAGAGTGTGTCAGTGGGATAAGACATGGGAGCACCATCACTGAGAAAGCTCATCCTGCTTGATTCTCAGGGAGAATTAATAACATAGCTTTGCAAACCTGCCCAGAGGCTGGGGTGGGGGTAGGGATGGAGAATGCAGAGCTAGCATTTCTGGTAACCAGAGGGATGAGAGAGCGGGCAAGGACCAAAGTCTATTCTCTCTGGTTCAGCCCATATAACATTGATAACTTTAGTCACTTCTAACAGTGTCTGAACATTGTGCAGACTGAAATCGCCTAGTGCGGCCTATTCGTTCCATTGCTTCCAGCTCTGCTGCATGGAGGGTACAGCTGGAGGATAGGGAAAAAGGGCAAGTTAACTGCCTATATTCAGGGCCAGCTCCAGGTTTTCTGCCACCCCAAGCAGCAAAAAAAAAAAAAAAAAGAAAAGAAAGCCACGGCAGCGCGATCGCACCGCTCTACTCTTCGGCGGCAATTCAGCGGTGCGTCCTTCACTCCGAGCGGGACTGAGGGACCCACTGCCAAATTGCTGAAGGTCTGGACGTGCCGCCCCTATAGCAGCTGGAGGGCCACCCCAAGCACTTTAGCTGGTGCCTGGAGCTGGCCCTGCCTATATTGCCTGACCTTTTTCTGAAACTGATGTAAGCAATTGCTCAGAAAAAGTCAAAAGTGCCCTTAGTTGTCTACAAACCACGTGACTGTTTTTTCTAGGAATGGGATCTATGAGTCACACATATTGTAACCCAGGGATCGGCAACCTTTCAGAAGTGGTGTGCCAAGTCTTCACTTATTCACTTTAACTTAAGGTTTCGCGTGCCAGTAATACATTTTAACGTTTTTTAGAAGGTCTCTCTCTATAAGTCTATATTATATAACTAAACTATTGTATGTAAACAAGGTTTTCAAAATGTTTAAGAAGCTTAATTTAAAATTAAATTAAAATGCTGATCTTACGCCGCTGGCCCACTCAGCCCACTGCCGGCCTGGGGTTCTGTTCACCTAGTTCGGCAGCGGGCTGAGCAGGGCCAGCGGCCGGGACCCCAGACCGGGGGTGCAGGTGGGAATGTGGGAGGTGGGTGCAGGAGCTCCTGTTTGGTGCTCAGTGTGAGGGTGGGGATGAGGCGGGTGCAGGAGTCAGAACGGGGGCTGGAGGTGTGTGAGGGGGTGCAGGAGTCAGGGTGTGGAATGGCTGGGTATGTGTGGGAGACGCAGAAGTCAGGGCTGGGGTTGTGGGCGGTGCAGGGGTCAGGGCAGAGGGCTGGGTGTGTGGAGGGGATGCAGGGGTCAGAGCAGAGGGCTGTGTGTGTGGGAGGGGGTTCAGGGGTCAGGGCAGAGGGCTGGAGTGCTCAGCTCATGGGGGTGCTCCCAGCCCCCTGCCATGAGCGGCTCATGGCAGGGGGCTGGAGGGGATACCACCCATTTCCCCAGGGCTCCATCCATCCCCACCTCTGCCTCCTCCCCGGAGCAGGGAGAATGCTGCGGCTCCGCTCCCCCTCCCCGTCGCAAGGGCGATCAGCTGATTGGCGCAGGGAAGGAGAGGAGGTGGCACAGGAAGGCAGCACGCTGGGGGAAGAAGTGGGTGAAGGGGGAGCTTGGCTGCCGGCAGGATCAAGCTTCTGCCTCCTGTCCCTGCAGGAGACAGTGGTGGGCGGGGGGCTGAGTGGGGCCGGGATCTCGGCAGGCGGCAGATTGCAATGTGCCATTAAAAATCAGCTCACATGCTGTCTTTGGCACGCATGCTGCAGGTTGCCGACCCCTGTTGTAACCTTTCCCAACAACTATACTTTCCTCTGCTGCTTGTGAAGAGTGAGGGTGGGAAGGTAGGGGAGGGTATATTTTACATTTGAAAAGGTATTTGTTAAAAATTCACCATTGGAATGAAGGACACCTCGTTGGGGAAGTGGGGAAGGAAAGGGAGAGGGGGACAAAGGGGAAATGAAAGAAGAAAGTAAACTACACAGGAAAACTTAAAGGCAAACCATCATTTTGAAGAACCACAGGTGTCTCATCAGACCTTGCATACAAGTCAAAACTAAACCATCAGCATAAGGAAAGACGTCACTAGGGTTAGCCATGCCATGACACTCCTGAATTTGTTAATTTCCCAGATAGACCTGAACTGAGCTTTAGTTTCACAGAAGAGTCTGAATATTTCCCTATTCTGGTCAACCAAACATGGACTCTACCTCCACCGTATTAATAAAATCAGAGCCGGGGCTCATATTTCTGAGAGCTTTTAATTACGACACCAATGCTTTGTATTAATGTAAACAACTGGCAGCTTTTTCAGTCTAGATGTCTACACAGAACTAAAACTCCTATCCCATCATGCGACGAGTCTTCTGTAAATCCGGAGATGGATTTATTGAGGGACTTGAGTTATTCCAAATCCTGCTCAGGGTTGTGAAGAGAAAATTCCTGGCACTTTACATTCATTCAGGTCTGAAATTAGTTGCTGACATGGAAATGGTAGGTAAAATCAGGGGAAGAGTAAGATTATCTCATGTCACATACCCTAGCTCATGCTAGCTTGATCTCAGAAGGAAGTAAGGGATGGGGGAAAACATGCAAAAGTAAGTTGTGTTCTTCAATATTTTATCATGTAGATAGGAGGAGAAGGACACTTGAAACAATTGTTCAAGGGGAATGATTGTTTCCCTCCTCTGATAATAAAAAATGGACTCCTTTTCTTCTCTCTCCAGAAATAGTTTTTTCTAAGGTGACAAAGAAAATACAAAATGATAAGCGTCAAACATCAATATACAAGGAACCCAAAAGAGATGCAGCTATTACTCTTGGAGCAACCAGGGAGTGATGGTGATTCTTGATTTTCAGAGTTCAGTGACTAGATATATTCAAATACATTATATGGGTTATTTTTCCTGGGAATGCTCCCAATGGTCCATCCAATATTTACTTTGCACAACTCAAGAATTAAGATTAGTAGTTGCTGACATGAAAATCTAACTGAACTAGTTAAAACTGTTACAATTTGTAATTCACCTGTAGTAACAGTTGTGGGACTCCATTTATTTTACAAGGCTTTCCAACTTCAAGACTGAATCATAGAATCATAGAATATTAGGGTCGGAAGAGACCTCAGGAGATCATCTAGTCCAACCCCCTCCTCAAAGCAGGACCAGGAATGTCACTATGGCTCAGCTAGTAGTCAACCAACAGTCCTTATTCCATTTTACCAGGGGCTAAACTGAACTGTTGTATTCAGACAGAGTGGATGGGATTTCTGTTACATCCCAGGGAAATCACCTCCATGTGCTAGAACCTATGGAGGTCTAAAAAGCCTCTGAATTGTAGAAACTCTGATTACTTCTGGATTCTACAATTCAAAACTCCACAAACTTTCAAAGCAGGGTGTGACAGAGTGCTAGGTATGAAACCCTGAGTCGGCACTCTGTTCACAGCAGCTCCCATCAGGTATAGCAGATGGGAGCTGATGAGGCAGAGTTGTGCCTAATTTGTGGGTGGGACAGGGCAGAAAGGCTAATGAAGCCATTAGCCAGAGCCCACAAATAGGCACAGGAAGGAAGTGAAAAAGGGAAAAGCAGGCAATGAGAGAAAGAGAGTGATTTATTGATTGATTACTCTCCCCTGCTTGTAAAGGTGCTAGATATGTTGTGGGACTCAATTATAAATAAACTGTGCAGGGCGTTGAACCAATACAAGGGTCTCTGTGTGGTTTGTTGACTGAGACAGAAGCAGGACGGAGGAGGCCCTGTTACACAGGGATTTGGATGATGCTTCATTTCCACTTCCTAAGTGATGTGGCAAAGTGAAGAGCAAAGTGGGACAAAGGTGGGGGTTTCTTTTTCAGTTGTTTTGATGGCTTTCTTGAAAAGGAAGCAACATACTAGAAATGAATCTTTGTAACTAACAAATTTTAATAAATGGATCTATTTTAGATGCCTGAGAATGTATTATTAAAATTATTTGTCTTACCATAGCGCCTAGTAGCCCTAATCATGGACCCCATTGTGAAGGGTGCTGTTTGCACTGAAGATAAGTGTGAGCAAAGCACCTAACACAGCTACACTGTGCTCATTAGAACTTCAGTCCCTATTTATACTCTATGCAATGTCCAAATAAAATCGCCGCTGCATCAACCTCAAAGCCCCTTTCTAAAGAGCAGAAGCTTTAGTTCTGTTCTCCTTGCTGCCTGCATTATCTGCCATAACTTGCTGTTTCAATGACAGAGCATTACCATCAAGGACAAAAACAACTGGAGAAAGGCTAAGAACTGTGAGGATGTGGGAGAAAAAGTTCCTTTTACTGAGCCAATTGTCAGATGTTGAGGAATGCAGCTTCCCTTTGGCTAGGACAAATTCCACTATGGACAGGATTAACTGGAGAGAAACTATGGTCAAATGAATCAAGCATAGAACTGGGAGCCAGGAATGCCTGAATCCTTATTCCAAGTCTGCTGTTGATTCCCCACGTGGCCTTGAGCAAATCAGTTCATTTCTATGTGCCTCTGTTTTCCCCATCTGTAATAAGGGATTAACATTCTTCCTTACCTCACAGGGGTTTTTAAGAGCCGTAATTAGCTACCATTTTTACAGTGCTATGAATGCATATCGACAAGAGAGAACTGTGTCCAGGTTCTAGACAAATGCAGTTTTAAATAGAATTATTATTATAATTAATTGGATTGTGGGAGTGCCTAGAGATCCCAGCCCCCTTGTGCTAGGTGCTACACAATTAATTTGCAGAAGTTATGTCAATGCAGTTTCATTTTCAGTGACGGTCTGGTCATGGGAAAGCAGATAAGAATTTTTTCACCATGGAGGGTCTCCTTCAGCTATGGTAATGTTGATTCCCTCCCGAATATGTTTTGGGGAATCACTTTTAGAACCAAATTTTCAAAACTTGGCACCTAAGTTGCACTTCCAAAATGTATGCTGGCACTCATGTTGTGTGTATATTCCATATTTGTCTGCTCTGACTGGCATTTCCAAGTGCAGGATGAGTAATTGCAGGTGTGTGTGTCTATTTGTGCATGCAGTTACCAGCTTTGCTGGCGTGAATGCTTGTTTGTCTACAGTTCTGTGTGAACTAGGGATTCTGTCCACATGCACATTTTTGTGGATGCTCTTTAGCTAGTGTATGTTGGGGCAGAAGCACTGAGCTCAATGTCATGCAAGTATATGCCAGCTGAAGAGATGGCTCCTAGTTTGGAATATTTCGCCCTTGATGCTTTTCAAGCCCAGCTACAGTGTAGCATGCAGGACAGCCCTAGATACACATCAGGGAGGTGGACAAGTAGCAACCTGAACTCACACATGCCTAGGACAAACAGTGCCCCAGTTTGTAGCTCAGGCAAGATTTACTTATGGAATCCCCATCAGAGTTCGGCAGGCCCACTGCACTCACATAGGAACAGAACAACTCCCCAGCTCTTATACTCCAATGAAGAGCTGTGAACACTTGTTGTGGATTCCTGAAGGGTAAGTGACTCAGGGTGACAAAATGTGATATCCCATCTACCCCATCATTGTGCTTTGCATCATGATCTTTGGGGGAGGGGAATATATCCAGAGCAATTTATTCTGACTCAGCAATCCTCTTGAAGTGATTCTGTGATGGTGGTGAGGCCTCATGACCAACTAAAATATCTTGGCTCTGCTATTTTTGCAGTAAACATACGAAGGTCTCATGCCAGCAGTGGAGGGCAATTGGAAGAGAATGCAAATAAAGACTTAAGTTCATTCAGATTGTTTGAATAAAGAACTGAAAACTGAGCTGCAGAGCGGATTGCAAAACAATTCTTTTGGGCCATGGTGTTGTTAACACTGCCTAGAAAGAGAGGGATAAAAGTTATCCTCTGTCTCTGTTTGTGAATGTTTATCAAAAAGGACTTGGTCTAGTTACCAGGAAACAGAGTTGAATCACTCTGAAATAAATGATGCACATATAATTGTGAATCAGAATTACCTCTTTGGAACCAAGGGAGGCGAACCAGCTGCTGGGTGGGTGGCTGAAGTTGTCAATGCAGACAGGGAGTGACAAATGATGTTGGCCGTGTGACCAGACACCTCAAGAATGGTATCTGGCTTTATCTGAAAAGGAAGAGAAGCTTCCCAATTTGCTGAAGCTAATCTCACTGTATTATTTCCCTTTCCTGGAAGGCACGGACAGTGGAATATTATCCACGGCCCGGAGGGCCACTGGATTCATTCTTTCATATGAAATAGCTAAACTGACCGAAGATATTTTTAAAAAGATTAGGCCAGGTTTTAGAATACAGACATGTGATGCATTTTAAATCCACCTACAGTCTTTCTTCTGAACTAGGAAGATATTTTGCTAAGGAATCCCAATCTACCATGGAAAGCCTGTCTGCTCTTTAGACTGGCCTCAAGAATGATGCACCAATTTTCAGCAAAAATCTTTGCTGGGGTGTCCAGCCCTACCTCCTCCTGCTCCACCCCCTCCTTCCAGACTGGATCCTTGCTGAAGATTGATCTGCATGAATATTCCTAAATAATTATCTCTAGGTGATTTAATTTTGTTTTAAGTCCTGAACAAAAAAGTGCAATTGCTTGGTCAAAGCTGAATGCTGTGTTCCAAAGGACATTCAGCATTCACACTTTGATTCCTGCTGGTTAACACTGGCATTCACAGGCCCAGGATGCTAAAGGGAAGTCAACTGAGTTGATAGAGCTTAAAAGGAAATGGTTCTGAGTCTTAACACTTTCTCTCCTCCTCACCCCCGGCAGTTTTCTGTGAGGATGGCAGGCTCAGAGAACTGGCAATGAGACATGGAGCATTTCACCACTAGGTCATAGGTTTGCAGTTACTGTAGACTGGTAATGACCCCAAGTTACTTGTTTGGGGGAATGCAGTAGGACCCATTGCTCCTGCAGCAGACAGCTGCCTGCAGCACCAAACTGCTAATTTAGCTGATGACACCCTTGTTGGTGGAGAAAATATCAAGTTGGTTTTTTTTAGGAAACATTGGAAGATTTTTCAGGGGTTATTTTATTTCATTGGAATTTCACATGAGAAAATCAATTTTTCAAATGAAAAACTGAAAACAAAAGCAATTGCAGTGTTTGAAACCATTTTCTCTTAAAAAACGTTAATTTTGGGGGGGGAATTCATTTTCAAAACTGAAATTTTCTATTGAAAATGTAACATTTTTAAACAAAAACTGTTGTTCCCATTTTTAGTAGAAAAAAATGGAAAATTCAGTTGAAAATATTTTTTTCTGTGAAAGTGTTTTCTTTTGACAAAAAGCCATTTTTCATCAGTTATATTTCAGTTCAGCCATTTGTACTTGCTTGCAGTCTCATTAGAAGTACCAATGATTTCATGGGTACAGAACAATCTTCTTGCCCTTAGAAGGTCCCCCTATGTCAGGTTGAGGCACATTGCTGGGATAGGATATGGGAAATGTGTACTTCCAATGTGAGTGCTGTACCTGCTTGGTAAACAGAGAACTTCAGCTTCTAGGCCTATCATTCAGGCATGTTTCATGAACACTAAAGGTGAGTGTAGCGGGGCAGTTACCTCGCTCTGGTAGAAAAAGGCTAGGCTGATTGGGGAGGCAGCCACAGGTAGGGCCATGCCCCAATCAGGCCACACCTGGCCTTGTTATAAGGGTTCAGGGAGACACTAGGCTAGTCTCTCTGTAGCTGTGGAGAGTGAAGGACCTGGTTGCTGGGGGAGGTTCAGGGGACCAGGAGTAGAGCAGTACTGGGGAAAGACAAGGGGAGCTGGGAGCTCTTGCCTGGCAAATCTCTAGGTTGCAGGCCTTGGGGTTGTAGAGGTACAGCCTGGGGTTAGGCAGGGGTAGCTGGTCTGACCCCCTTGCCAATGATGAGTGGCTTTTACAGACTGCAGTCTGCCTCAGAGAATGGGGGCTAGATGATGGCTAGCAGTAGCCCCTGAGATAAGGTGGGTTTAGATGAGATGGGGGTTCCCCTGGGAGAGGAGACCCAGAGAGTGGGGGAACTGTGGGGGCAGAACCCTGAGGTAAAGGGGCATGGAGGTCCAGGAGGGACATGGGGTGTGAGGCACCAGCCAGCAGAGGGTGCTCTGAGTGCTGAAAGAGCTAACTCCCAGGATGACCAACAGGGGGTGCTGCACTGGTGAGTGTCAACCTCGCTTCAGTGAGATTTTCATTTTTGCCCTAAACTTTGCTTCTAATTAACTCCCTTTGACTCCAAAGGAAGCAGAGTTAAGCCAAGAGTGAATGTTTTTGAAAAATCTCTCTCACATCCACTTCAAGTATTCTCTCTAAATTAGACCCCCAAATAGCTGAGCCATTGACTAACCACACCTCACACCAAAAGTTGGTTTATAGTGAGTTATTTTAAAATTTTTAAGGCTGCAATTTTTTCCCATTTCACGGCAGAGGTGCAGGAAAACCAGGATATGTCATGGAAAGGGGGAAAACATGGGGCTCAGGGGGGTGGGGTGAACAGTGAGCCCAGGCCAGTGAGGAGGGGAGGAGGTCCCAGGAGGTTGAGGTGGAAAGGGTCTGGAAACTGAGCTTATTCCGCACAAATCCTGCAGTGGCTTCTAATGTCCTACAGCCCTGCTCCAGGTCTTGTGAGCTGACCAATATGGTTTCAGTGCCACTCAGCTTAGGTGCAGCTGCCCTTCCGTATATGGAGATGAAGGGGCATTGTGACCTAGAGCAGCAGTTTTCAAACTTTTTTTTCTTTCTGGTGACCCAGTTGAAGAAAATTGTTGATGCTGGTGACCCAATGGAGCTGAGGATGAGAGGTTTGGGGTGTGGGAGGGGGTTAAGGCTCTGGGCTAGGGGTACAAGCACTGGGGTGGGGCTAGGGATGAGGGGTTTGGGGTGCAGGAAGGGGTCATGGGTTTTGGGGGTGGGGCTTAGGGCTGGGCAGGGGATTGGGGCACAGGCTTACCTGGGGTGGCTCCCGGTCAGTGGCATAGCAGGGATGCTAAGGCAGGCTTCCTGCCTGTCCTGGCACTGCAAACTGTGCTGTGCCCTGAAATCGGACAGCAGCAGATCCAGCTCCTAGGTGGAGCTGTGCAAGCAGCTCTGCAGGCACCGCCCCCTAACTCTCATTGGCCTGGGAGCCGGTCCTTGGGGTGGAGGCAGTGAAGGGAGCCCCATGTCCCCCCCCCACCTAGGAGCTGGACCTGCTGCTGGCTGCTTCCAAGATGCAGCACGGTGTTGGAACAGGTAGGAACTAGCCTGCCTTAGCCAGGCAGCACTGCAGACCAGACTTTTAATGGCCCGGTCAGTGGTGCTGACCAGAGCCGTGGTGAGTGCCTTACATTCTGTGACCCTGTACTGGGTCATGACCCACAGTTTGAAAACCACTGACCTAGAGCACAGGGTTGCAAAGCTACTCAGGTTTGGCACGTCTGCCCCTCCATCTCCATATATGGAGGGGTGGAAACACAAAACCCGAGTGGCATTGTGACCATGTGGGCCAGGTTGCAAGGTCAGGAGGGGAAAAGAGCCACCACTGTGGTGGTGATGGTAGTCATGGATGTTGTTCAAATTCTCAGTTACCATGAACACCAGGACTGGGCCAAAAGAAACCTGATGAGGTTCAACAAGGACAAGTGGAGAGTCCTGCACTTAGGACGGAAGAATCCCATGCACTGTTACAGACTAGGGACCGAATGGCTAGGAAGCCATTCTGCAGAAAAGGACCTAGGGGTTACAGTGGACAAGAAGCTGGATATGAGTCGACAGTGTGCCCTTGTTGCCAAGAAGGCTAACGGCATTTTGGGCTGTATAAGTAGAGGCATTGCCAGCAGATTGAGGGATGTGATCATTCCCCTCTATTCAACATTGGTTAGGCCTCATCTGGAGTACTGTGTCCAGTTTTGGGCCCCACACTACAAGAAGGATGTGGAAAAATTGGAAAGAGTCCAGCAGAGGGCAACAAAAATGATTAGGGGGCTGGAGCACATGATTTATTAGGAGAGGCTGAGGGAACTGGGATTGTTTAGTCTGCAGAAGAGAAGAATGAGGGGGGATTTGATAGCTGCTTATAACTTCCTGAAAGGGGGTTCCAAAGAGGATGGATCTAGACTGTTCTCAGTGGTACCAGATGACAGAACAAAGAGTAACAGTCTCAAGTTGCAGTGGGGGAGGTTTAGTTGGATATTAGGAAAAACTTTTTCACTAGGAGGGTGGTGAAGCATTGGAATGGGTTACCTAGGGAGGTGATGGAATCTCCTTCCTTGGAGGTTTTTAAGATCAGGCTTGACAAAGCCCTGGCTGGGATGATTTAGTTGAGGATTGGTCCTGCTTTGAGCAGGGGGTTGGACTAGATCAGGGGTAGGCAACCTATGGCACGGGTGCCGAAGGCGGCATGCGAGCTGATTTTCAGTGGCACTCACACTGCCTGGGTCCTGGCCACCAGTCCGGGGGGCTCTTCATTTTAATTTAATTTTAAATGAAGCTTTTTAAACATTTTAAAAGCCTTATTTACTTTACATATGACAATAGTTTAGTTATATATTATAGACTTATAGAAAGAGACCTTCTAAAAACATTAAAATGTATTACTGGCACGCGAAACCCTAAATGAGAGTGAATAAATGAAGACTCGGCACACCACTTCTGAAAGGCTGCCAACCCCTGGACTAGATGATCTCCTGAGGTCCCTTCCAACCCTGATATTCCATGGTTCTATGAACATTCAGGTTAATGTCATTCTAATTTTCCCTTTGCTGGTTACTTTCTAAATGGTTTTCCAAGGGGAGGTCCTGCCACTTGTCATGAGAGACTATCCCCATCTAATGGGTGTCTCTGTGATTTTTTTCACTGATATTCATCCTAACCTTCCCATTGCACAGGTTTATCCAATTACTCCTATTTATACTGAGTTACTAAACAGTTTCGCTTCCTCCTTTTCATTTTCACCCTTTGTCTGCTTAAAGACTATTAGCATCCTACTCTTCCCCCTCCTTTCCCCCCTCACCCCCGCCCCGCATAGTTCTCATTTAACCTGCCTGCCTCTTCAGTTCCTGGAATCTTTCCTCATAAATTAATCATTTTTGTTGTACTTAAAATAGTTGGAATCTGTAAAATGTCATTAGATTTAAAATAACCATTTAAGAACAACAAATAATCCACTGATCTGTTGCCAAAATATAGTAGAACATCCCCAGCACATAAAAGCTAACAGGTTTTTTCGCCTGCCGTCCCAGCCACAACCAGCAGATGGCGCACAGGTTAACTCAAGAAATCCGATTCCCAGAGCTACCCTGACACCATGGTCGACATAGGGAATGAAGTTTATGACAAAGTAGAACATGCCCAGGAATTCTGATCCATCACAACTGGCTCATGTGTGTGTCTACAAGTGTTTACCCAAGGGAAATAAAATCCAGGTAGGGATTTTCAAGCTTCAGAAAGCTAGGTGCTGCATTGGTTAGAGCAAGAGTCTGAAATCTGGGGTTGGGGCAAACTTCTGGTCTAATTTCTCAGGAAAGGTGATCAAGCATTTCAAGGTTGTCAGTCACATTTCCATTCTATTCTTCGACATGGGCACCAGTGAAGAAATGCAAACTGAGACCACACCCTACAGCTGAAAACCTGGCCCCATTCCAGTCAATGCACATTGTGCCTGTATGTTTTTCCCCTGAATCTACCATCTGAATTGGCCTTCATGGGTCCCAGTAAGCACTGGCAACAGTGCCAGTGTGGGGAGGGTAAGATTGATCCTGAGTCTGATGCAGGACTTTGCTATGTGCCCCATAGTACTCAAATGTTCTTAATTTAAGACAGGGAAATCATGCCAGAACATTAGGTTGCAGATGAGTCTCCAGTTCCTTTCTGCCCCCACCCTTTTAAAGGCTGTGTGTTGATCTGATGAGCATGGCAGGGAGAATGCATATAAAGAAGGGAAGAGAGCACAGCATGTTTGACAGCAGGGTGAGCTAGTGGGTAGTTCCCTAGACTGTGAAACAGGACACTTGGCTTCTATTCCCAGCTCTGCCACTGACCTGCTGGGTAATCTTGGGCAAGTCATGTCACCTCCCTGGTCCTCTGTCTTGTCTGTTTAGACTGCAAGCTGTTTGGGGTAGGGACCATCTCTCACTAGGACCCACTGTTCTGATTAGGTTTCCCATAGGCCATAATTGTCAAGGGTCCTAATATTTTTTTTGTCCATGTGCTCCCCTTGTCCTGTAGTAGGAGCTTGTCTACATGGGTGGAGAAACAGCCTTGACAAACCAAGCTCTCGGATCTCTATCATACAGACTATTTAGAGTCACTTATTAACTGTTTGTATTATAGTGGGAACTAGAGGTTAGGGCCACATTGCTGTAGTGAGAAACATGAATAACAGCACCTGCCTCGCACTGCTTTGCTCATGAACCTCAGTCCTGCCCCTGCCCACACGCCCTGTTATCTCAGACTTCGTGCTTCTCTTGAGCTGAGACCATTACATGTTCTAAAACTTTTCCTCTAATTCATAGATAGTGGAGAGCCGAGGCTGTTCTGGGTGAAATTCTATAGCCTGTGTTATGCAGGTCAGACTAGATGACACAGATGCCAACTTTCCAAAGTGCTGAGGGGCGCTTGACCCCAGGCCCTGCCCCCACTCCACCCCTTCCCCCAACGCCATACTCTGCCCCACCCCTCCCAATTCTACCCCTTCCCCTGAGTGCACTGCATCCTTGCTCCTCCCCCTCCCCCAGAGCCTCCCGCATTCCGTGAAACAGCTGTTCGTGGTGGGGGGCAGGGAGGCACTGATCCAGGGGGCCTGCCAGTGGGTGGGAGGTGCTGGGAGGTGGAAGGGAGCTCATAGAGGGACTGGGTGCTCACACCCACCATCTTTTCCCCATGGGTGCTCCAGCCCCGGAGCACCCACAGAGTGGGCGCCTATGCTAGATGATCGTGACAGTCCATTCTGGCCTTAAAATCCATAAATCTATTCTATATAAAGTTGTTGGGCATGATAGGCCAAATAAAACTCAATCAACTCTTTTGGTATTGACCAGCACAAATAGTTACGTACATCCAGCCGTCTGCTCTAACTGCTAGACCAGAAGGCCTCGCTTTTATCTATTATGAACAATAAAATAAAAATGCTATTTGTTTCCCAGAGAGAAAGTAACCTTGTTACTGTACATTGCATATAAGTACCACAAAAAAAAAGTACAGTCAAGGTGTCTGTAAACCAACAATATCTTAGCACATGACACTGGATCAAGTCCGAGCATCAAGGACAGAGAACCAATGAAAGCAGAACAGTAACTAGAAACAGCCTGAACAATGGAGGGAATGGTATGTAAATGCATGGAGTGTTTCTGATAAAGATTCCAGCAGATTTGTGGTTTTGGTAAACAGAATGAGGGACGCTGCATGGTATCAGTTTGCAGAAGCACATTCTGTGACCTCGAAGCACCAGAGATCTGGGGTTTTGAAGGCAGTATTTCTGTCAATAATAAAGATAATACTTTGCACCCAACAATCCATTCCCTGCCAGCCAGGCTTTATATTAATTTTCAGGCAGGTGTAAATTGAGGTATCAATATGTTACCGGTCTTATTTTGAGAGTTCCTGAGCACCCACAGCTCTAATTAAAGTCAGTGGGAACTACGGATGTTCGGTACCTTTGAAAGTCTGGCCTTAAACTGCTTGCCAAAAGTCACACAATAAGTCAGTGGCAGAAACACAGTGGCAGAGCCTCAGGAGATAATCACATCTCCTGATTATTGCTCAGCTTCCCCAATCACTAGACAACACTCCCACAGCAAGTCTTTGGTCTGGGTCAAGTGGGGATACAGAGAGTGTCTCTCTTCACACTCTGTATTCTTGTCATAAATAGAACTGGGCGGGAAACCATTTTCCTGGCTTGCAAAAATGTGTGATTTTTGGATATTTGCCAATTGGGCATCAGGATGAACTTGAGACCCCTTTTAAAAAAAATTGAGAGAGAGACCCCCATCCGAGCATAGCCCAGTAGTTGGGGCAGTCACATGTTTGGTTTTATATGTTGTTACCAGTTTGTAGCTGCTTTTACTAGCAATTGGGGTTCCAGTTTTCAGAACTGGGCCATAGATTTGGGGTGTCCAAAGTTGAGCCTGATTATCAAAAACTTGACTTCAGTTACAGCAGCTGGTGCTCAGCACTTCTGAAAATCAGGCTCCTTTAAGGAATCTCGTGTTGGCCACCCAAAACCAGTGGCTGTTTCTGAAAATGTTAGTCTGAATTTTCTGCAGCAGTCGCCTCTTCTTCCACCTTCTCCACCTTAAAGGGCATTTGGAATTCTGAGTTCATGACCTAAATGTAAAGTGGATTAGATATAACCCCCTTCCAAAGTAAACTGTTTGTGTGTCCAGCCACCATCTTACCTGAGATCTAAAGTTTGCTGATGACCATGTGACACTGGCTAAATCTAGCTGTGGCCACCTAGAAGAACATAAGGCTTCCAAACTGGCTTTTAAGGAACTGCTGCTACTGTAATAGTAAAGGAGCTGCCCCAGCTCCTGCCACTACGCCAGTGTGCCGTTCGTTCCCAAAGATCCTTGACCTTGGAACAAAACCACCTGCCTGCCCATGCAATAATGAGGAGCTGCCAGAGCCCCTCTCCTTGTGTAGTATATAAATGTTGACGTTCAAAACCAAACTGGGACTTATCATCATATACCCTTTATACTATGCCAATGCCCAAAGACCCCAGCCAGGATTGCAGCCCCATTGGGAAAGTGTCTGAATTCTAGTGTCCTGTTCATGGTCCTGAGTGCATGCCAGCACCTCCATTCTCTTCCAATCACTTCGGTCTGGAAGCAACACTTAACCATGTGTGCCAATTTAAGCACGTATGCAGTCTCATCATGGAAGTGGTTAAGTGGTTTGGTGGATCGGGACTTTAGAATTTCATTTGTCTTCATTGCTGCTGGCATTGCTATGTCTGTAAACTGCTTAGCACCTACACAGCCTATTCTTTCATATCAGTGCCCTTCATCTTGAAGTCCTAGGGATCAGGTGGAATTGTGCTGCTTCTGTACAAGAGAGCTAGGGAAAGTGTGGGGGGTGGGAGGCATGAGATTGAATTTTTTTTTTCAATCTCATGATTTTGAGCTAATCTCATGATTTGTGTGAGTGTCTGACCCAAGAGGTCTGAATGCTTGGGATAGGCAACACTATGGTGGCTCTCCTTTTTCTAACACAACTGTCCTTATGCTTTTTAAATGAATGGCTGGACTCTCCAGCACCACCCTGTTCAGGTCAGCTTAACAAAATGGCCTTTGATAAAAGATCTTTTTGATTTTCTCTTTGGTAAGTGTTAAGAATTGGCCTATGTGGTTGGGTGGGGGGAAAGGGGCCTGTGGAGAAGGAAGGAGTGGGGGGATGGTGTGACAGAGATTAATGAGGGCTCATTCCACATTGGAAGGGGCAATGAACTGTCTCTTGTGTGTGTGGATATCGGTGGGGGGAGTATGACCCTTGTCCTTATATTTTGCTTGTTCAGCATAAAGATTTTTCTAAATACTTTGGTTAAATGCAGCAGATTCAGGGATGAGAAAGGATTTGGTGTTTACAAACACAGGTATAAAATTTTAAATGAAAGTGAGCCTGAGTGTGTGTGTGTGTGGTTTTTTTAAGTTAACAGATCAGCTTCTCATAAGATTTGAACTCAGTACATAAGACTGATGCTGTCTGGAGAAAACTCAAGTCTATAGATAAGAGGCTGGGAATGTGTTACGTTGGTCAGCAGAGGGCGCTCACATTGTTCCATCAACAAAACAGAACATACTGGGGACTCAGGAGGAAAATGAATTAAAAAAATGATCGTAAGAATTAGAGACTTGGTATAAAGGTCTCAAGCCTGCAACGACCTCCTTGCGGATGGAGATTGCACCCACGTGGAGCTCCACTGAAATCCACGGGGGGGGGGGAGGGGGCGGGTCTGTCCATGCAGAAGTCATTGCCTGGTCAGGGCCAAAGTATATTCCTGGTTCAAACCAGGCTTGATGAGCATGGAATTCGCAATTTAAGAATTCAGATTTAAAGTACTGTTAGGCTTTGTTCGGCTAGAAAGCAAAGGCATTTTAAAAACACCATGTGGTTATACATTCCTCCTGTACATGAAGCTCCCTTTAAAACGTCCCTCCATATATGAGGTTCAAGTGAGTTAGGAGTCCAAGCCTCCTCCCAATAAAGCCAAGGCTCCTAATGATTTCAGTGGAGGAGCACTGGGCCCCTAGACAAAAGAATAAAGGTCCTAAACTTTGTATTGTGGCTGCAACCTAGCATAATTTCTTTGAAATTTGGCCTTTTTATAGGGCCTGATCGAAAGTCCATGGAAGTCAATGGAAAAACTCCCATTAATTATAACTTCAGGATTAGGTCCATATATTTGTTTTCTCAAGTGTCAATGCTGCAACTCAGCAATTTAGAGAAAATAACTCCCACATTACTGTTATTTCTATTAAAGCACTTCCTCCTAGTTATGTCCCCCATAGCACACAATGCTGCCCAGTGAAATGGCCTTTCAAGCAGCATTTTAGTTCTTTTGCTTCTACACTCAGCTGCAACCAGGAAGAACACTAAGATATTTTGAAACCTGCACCAAGTTTAGTTCCAGTTTGAATCAATTCTTGTCACTAGCCTTACATTTTCACTCGAGCTGTGTTCACGTCTAGACCAAACCGAGAAAAATGAGCAACACAAACTTCCGATCGTTTTTCTTTGCCTATTGAGGGCCCAACATCCAACATTTGTCATTTGCTCTTAACTTGATTCAGTATAAGGGGTCTCATTTATTCTCCACAAAGGCTCACTAGGGTGGGTTGGCTTCTGTTCTCAGATACAATGGTGTAAGTGTGGAGTTAATTACACACATTTGTCGAGAATCTGCATTACTTCAACTCCCCAGCTTTTTAAATGAATCCTGTTCATGAACAAATGGACAATTTTCAAATGTATTTCTATACCGATCAGAAACTGGAAAGAGATTTAGGCCATGTCTACACTTAGCACTTATATCAGCAGAACTTTTGTCGCTCAGGGGTGTGAAAAAACACACCGCTGAGCGACATAAGTTTTGCCGGCATAAGCACTCGTGTGCACAGCACTATGTCAGTGAGAGATGCTCTCCCACTGACATTGCTGCCACAGCTTGTTGAGCTGGTTTTATGATGTCGAGGGCATAATCGGCATTATGTGACTACAGGAGCATTCTTACAGTGGCACAGCTGTATTGGTACATTACAGCTGTGCTGCTGTAACCTTGTGAGTGCAATCATGGCCTAATGTAACATGGGTACATCTACCTTGCAAAAAAACCCACCCGCCGCGGCACGTTTCAGAGCAGCATGTCTCAGAGCCCGAGTGGGAACATCTGTACTGCTGTTTTCAGACCCATAGCGCAAGCCCGAGATCTGAAACTCTGTGCTGTGGGGTTTGTTTTGCAGACAAACGTATAACAAGATCCAGTGGCTGGAAACTGAAGCTAGATAACTTCAGATTAGAAATAAGGTGCAAATTTTTAACAGTGAGGGTAACTAACCCTTAGAACATTTTATTTAGGGATGGGTGGGTTGTCTATCACTTGCAGTCTTTAAATCAAGATTGGCTCTTTCTGAACATTATGCACTAGCTCAGCCAGAAATGATGGGTTTGAGTCAAGAACCACTGGGTGAAATTCTCTGGCCCCTAAGTTATGCAGAAGGGTCAGACTAGATGTTCATAATGGTCCCTTCTGGCCTTAAAATCTATTTAGGTACTGAAATAAGTGGCCAGATTTGCAGAAGGGCTTAACATGCTGGGTGCTGAGATTTCTGAAAATCTGACTCCAATTCTGGGAGCTGAGCTCTTGGGAAATCTTCTTTTTCCACCCAGTTAGTAAATGTTTAACTCCTAAGCAGTGAGCTGGTACAACTCCACACTATAACCCAGCAGTGCTACCGTCCATTCCAATTCCCATTCTCTAGGAAGAATGATCTGATTTTATATTCTCAGTTGTCAGGATGCTTTTCATTAGCTGTGAGCCTACAAAAAAGGGTCCTTTATCTCCCTCAGGGCTGGCATTTCAGAGCTAGGTTTCTGAACCATTTTGTGGCATGTTCTGTATCACCCAAGCAAGGACACGGTGTTTAGGTGTGTCCTATTGTATTGGTTGGTGCTCCCAGTACCCACTTGCTAGAGGAGAGTCTGAGGTAGCCATTACTAAAAAGAGCCTGAAAGTCCCATCCAGTGGATGTCTGGTCTGTGGAGGTGTGGGGGGTTTCTCCATTCTCACCCACACCTGGGAAGATATTCAGATTTTTTATTTTGGCTATAAAAGCCCCAAGCTGTCATTGAATCACAGATTTAGAATGTTATATGCAGCAAGCATGCTAGAGAGAAGAGCACCTTGCTAAACACACACCTGTTGGTCCACCCGCCCTTTCTTTCCCATTCCTTTTCTGCACTTTTCCTTCTGTTTCTTGATCCACCTTTTCTTCCAGGCATTTTTATTTTCTGACTAGCTTCTCCCCTCCCCTACTCCATTTCTAGCCAACCACTCACCCTGCCCAAATCCCTTACCCCTCTGGGGCACAGAGAGTACCTGTCCTCTTCATCCTCCATTATGTGGATGATGAGAGTGTTTTGGAGGAAGATGAATTAGTTTAGTGTGTCATCTTCCAACTGTGACTGAGCTGACCAGGAGGTGGGCGTCTACGGTTCACTGTTCAAGTGGAGCCACTATCCAAGTAAGCCCCTGAACACAATGTCCAGGTTGGGCCTCCTATATCACCATTATCCAGGCTCTCAGTACCCACTTCTGGATAGGGAACGCTGTGCCCAGTTTTAAGATGGATCCCTAGGATGCACTGTTCTGATTAGGCTTCCTATATCCCATAATTCTCATGGGTCTTAGTACTTTTTGTCCATGTGCTCCCCCTGCCCTGTTGTAGGAGCTTGTCTACAGGGGTGGAGAAAGGGCCTTGATAAACCAAGCTCTCAGATCTCTATCCATACAGACTCATGAATATCTATAATCACTTATTCATGCCAAATTGCATAACTGATGGTTTGGATGCTCTAGAGGAAGGCAATGTTTGAATTCTATCTAAGCTACTTTGTAGCTTCTGTACAGCAATGATTTCATAGCACAAGTACCCTTCCCATCCCCAGATTTTGTTATTCCATTCCCTGAACACAAGGGGGAACTGAAGAGGGCAAATAACTGAAGAGAGAGAGAGAAAAGAGCTTTTATTCTGAATCTCATGTTTGTTTGGTTTTCCTACAAACACTAAAGGTTTCCAGTCTAGGAAAAACCTTCTTTGATTCACTATCAAGCTTTCGAGTCATATGACCATGCGACGTGCCTTCAGCAGCTTTCAGCTTCAAAATGTCACTGATACGGCCCAAGATAATCTGTACCAACTTAAAACTCCAGGCTAACAAGAAAAACGTAGAGAAGCTTCCTAAGCAGTCATGTGCCATTTATGAGATAGACTGTCTATTCAAATCATGCAACCTGTTCTCACGCCAAAGCTGGGCTGCTGACCTTTTAAAAATAGGCAACAGTTAATTATAATAAATAGAATTAAAGCGGATGGAACAGAAAAAACAACAACAAAGAACTATAAAGTTAAAATAGGACTATGAGTCTAATTTTGGAGCTTTTGAAAGAGAGATGCAGATAGCTCTAGTTACAGGTAGCACAACTAAGCTGCCACTGTCTCCTTTTTAGGACTGGAAGGACCTCCGGGCTTCTGCACGGCTCTGTAAAATTCACTTAAGTCTTAACCTATAATCCCTAAGCTTGCTCTTCTCTTCCACAACCTCACACTACTGAATCTGAATTCTTTCTGGATGATCAGGAGTAGGAAGAGTTCCGTCTACCTGGTCACAAGATAGTCAGAGGAGGCAGAGGTAAGACTTTCATATTCCAATAGAGTTGTATGTATAACAGCATAAAAGCAAATAATTGCTGTCACCTTTACAGCACCTGCCAGCCAAATATCTCAAAGCGCTTCACATGCATGAGTGAGTTTATCCTCTATACAACTTGTGAAGTAGGTAGGATTTATTACCTCCATTGTACATATGGAGAAACCGAGGCACAACGCAATTAGGTGACTTGGCCAAGATCACAGAGGGACTATGTTGTGGCGACAGTATTAGCTAGGCTCCAGCTCTTGTGATGTAACTGTTGGACCACTTTTTCTCTCCGTATACAAGGCTAACTTGCCTGTTTTGATTTTGCTGCTCAACAAAGTTTGGCAGACTACGGGGATGGGGGCTAGCAGAGCTGAGAAGCCGTTCTTGTTAGGAGGCACTTTGTGGTGAATTGGCTCGACTTTAAGGCAAGGAGTAGCACATATTTCAAAAAGGCTTTGGATGAGAAAGCTCATTCCCCAGAGCTTCCTCTAGTAATAAACCCAGACAACAGGCAGGTTGGGAAGCTGTTACCAAACCCAGGCACTCTGGGTAAATGTGTGACTATTGCTTGCATTTCAAAGAGAAATTTTGCATTCTAAACTAGGAATCTAAAACCAGGGCCTATTGGGCTGAGACCAGATGAAACACAGAGAAATGTTTGGACCCTGTGACCCATTGTGTGATATTTGACTATGCTTATAGTAGCAATGAGAGATCTTGAAAAGTAGGGCAGTCCTGAGGGAGACATCTAACCTCTCCATGGGCCTCAGTTACCCATCTATAAAATGGGAATAATAATCCTCCTTTTCTCCCATCCTTTGTCCAGCTTGTCTATTTAACCTGTAAACTCACACACAGGCAGGGACTGTCTCTTACAATGTGTATGTACAGCACCTAATAATACAAAGGATCAGTGTAGTCCATGGTAGCAGGGACTACAAGAATAAGTGACCCAGTGCCCTAGGCTTTGTGTTTTTCACCTGTCTGTGCGAGTGAACACTACCTTCCAGGGAAGACAGTCTTCTGAAAGCACAACTTACCAGTGTGATGCCATGGCAACAAAAATGGGTGGATATCACTGAAGTTCATAACAGGTACTGTAAGAGGCATCCCTGTTTGACTGACAGGCAGAGCGGGGTGGGTGTTAATGATGACAGGAAGGATGGTCCAATAGCTAAGGTGCAAGCCTGGGTCTTGGGAGACCTGCATTCAATTCCTCACTCTGCCACAGACTTCCTGTGTGACCTGGAGCAAGTCACTTGGGGTGGGAATCACAAAGATTTTTAGGCACCTAACTCCCACTGAAGTCAGTGCACTCACCTCACCCTTAGCCTCTCTGTGTGTCAGTTCCCTGTGTGTACGAGAGGGATAATACTCCTGCCCCGCCTCTCAGACGTGTTGTGAGGATAACTACATTAAAGTTTGTGAGGTGCTCAGATGCTATAGTGCGAGTGGCCATGTAATTACCTTAGATGAACTCAGGATCATAGAATCATAGAAGATTAGGATTGGAAGAGACCTCAGGAGGTCATCTAGTCCACCCCCCTGCTCAAAGCAGGACCAACACCAACTAAATCATCCCAGACAGGTGTTATATCCTTGGGGCAGCCGGTTTAGGAAGAAATCACTTGAGGCCAGAGAGCAGACAGCTAACCAAAACCTCCATTTTATTTACAGAGACAGAGAGCTCACTCAGCCGGTTGAAACCGGCTGAGCTATCCCTTAATAGTCTAACTCAGTTGCCATAGTAACAAAACCCATGACAACCAAATACACAACATATTCCTCCCCCCTAATAAGAACATCCCCTAAATAAAACATACACTAAACTAGAGAAGGAGGGTAGACTGCCTCCATTCCCGGCTAAACCCTGGGGATTATTTTGCCCCATAACCGTGGGTTCGCCCTAACTAAAGATCCAGCCGATGAGGAGGCCTTCTGTCTCTAGGTGGATTACGGTGAACTTCTGGTGTTGTTGCACCCGAAAGTACTAGGGGCTCAGGGTCCGCAGCACGAATAGGTGAGGAGGTGGTATCAGCTCGTGCTGGGCATAGGGGTATCTCAGCTGCCGGCAGTAATGGAGGAGAACAGTCAGGAACAGGTGACTCATGATTCAGTGTCTCACCAGGAGGGGTGAAGTCAGACCCCTCAACTGCAGATGGGTCCTGTAGACTGGCATGACCTGGCAACAGCTGATCTACATGTCGCCGCCAGGTAAGATTCTCTGCAGTCCGGACTGTATAGGAAACAGGTCCTGTTTGAGTGATGACTGTGGCCGGGACCCATTTAGCTCTGGAAGTATAATTCCGAGCCAAAACTGGCTGTCCTGGGCTAAAGGTTCGGTCTTTTGCTCTGGGTGCCCGTCTGATGACTTGATATTGCTGCTGATGTTGCACAGTTTGTCTGGGTTCAGAAGGTTTCAGCAGATCAAAGCAAGTGCGCAGCTGTCGTCCCATCATTAGAAAGGCTGGGGAAGCCTGGGTCGTAGCATGAGGTGTGTTTCTATAGGAAAGTAAGAAGGTATCCAGACGCTTTTGAATGGAGTGTTGTCCCTTTGCTGATTTCAAAGCGTTGTTCATTGTCTGCACAAATCTTTCAGCTAATCCGTTGGTGGACGGATGATATGGTGCTGACGTGATGTGGTGTATCCCATTTGCCTTCATAAAATTTTGAAACTCCTGAGAGACGAACTGCGGTCCGTTGTCGCTCACAAGTTGTTCTGGCAGACCAAAACGACTAAAGAGTCCTCGTAGTTTTTGGATCGTACTCTCTGCAGTAGTGGACTGCATTATAGAGACTTCTGGCCATTTAGAATGGGCATCTACTGCCACCAAGAACATGCTTCCTTCAAGGGGGCCAGCAAAGTCAACGTGAATACGTTGCCACGGGTTTTCAGGCCAGTCCCATGGGTGTAGGGGTGCCCACTGGGGTGCATTTCTTACACCCTGACATGACATACAAGCTTTTGCCTTCTCTTCAATAGCACTGTCCAATCTAGGCCACCAAAAATAGCTTGCAATTTCCTTCATGCGCACTATTCCACAGTGCCCGGAATGTAGCTGTTCTAACATCTGTGATCTCAGGGGTGGTGGAATAATGACACGCCTCCCCCACAACAAACAACCAGATTGGACCGATAACTCCGTCCGCCTGGACATGTAGGGAACAAGGTCGGGTGAGACCGAAGAGGTTTGTCGAGATTTTCCATGCATCACCAGGTCCATAACTTGGGATAATACTGGGTCAACGCGGGTTGCCTTCTTTATCTGAGTAGCAGTGATGGGTGTATTCTCTACCTGTTCAAAGTAGAAAATTTCCTTTTGGGCACTATCTTGATGTTTGACCGGTAAAGGCAACCTTGAGAGGCCATCTGCATTGCCGTGCAGAGTGGATTTCCGATATTTGATTTCATATGTGTGTGCAGAAAGTATCAATGCCCAACGTTGCATACGACTAGCAGCTAATGGGGGAATGCCTGTGTAGGGTCCAAAAATTGATGTCAGAGGTTGATGGTCTGTAAGAAGAGTAAACTTTCGCCCAAATAGGTACTGATGAAACTTCCTAATTCCAAAAACAATTCCTAATGCCTCACGTTCGATTTGGGCGTAGTTAGTTTCTGCTTTGCTTAGAGTGCGTGAAGCAAAAGCAATAGGTCTTTCTTCTCCCGAAGGCATAATGTGTGACACGACCGCTCCCACTCCATAAGGGGAAGCATCGCAGGCCAATTGCAGGGGTAAGGACGGATCAAAGTGCGTTAGAACTTCAGAATTTAACAATGCATCCTTAGCTTTGTTAAATGCAACATCACAGGCTTCAGTCCACTTCCAGGCCTTGTTCTGTCCAAGGAGCTCATGAAGTGGTTTTAGAAGTGTGGCTAACTGTGAGATGAACTTCCCATAATAGTTCAGTAGTCCTAGAAATGAGCGCAGCTGGCTTACATTTCGAGGTGGGGGAGCCTCCACAATAGCTTTAACTTTTGCAGGGGCCTTATGAAGACCTGCAGAATCGATGATGTGTCCCAAATATTCAACAGAGGGCTTGAAGAATTCACACTTGTCTTTGCGAACTCGTAGGCCATACTCTTCCAGTCTTTGTAGGGTAGCCTCTAAATTCTTTAAGTGATCCTCTTCATTTCTTCCAGTGACCAGGATATCATCCAGATAGCACTGAACTCCTGACAAGCCACACAAGATCTGGTCCATAGCCCTCTGGAACAGGGCGGGAGCCGATGTGATTCCGAAGGGTAGGCGACAGTATCGATAAAGCCCCTTATGAGTCACAATAGTCAACAGCTCTTGGGACTTTTCATCGACGTGCATCTGTAAATATGCTTGACTCAGATCAATCTTACTGAACTTTTGTCCCCCAGCCAGGCCTGCGAAGAGGTCATCGATGCGGGGAAGCGGGTATTGCTCTGCACACAACACTGGGTTGACAGTGACTTTAAAATCACCGCAAATCCGGAGAGAGCCATCTTTCTTTACTATTGGAACGATAGGAGTGGCCCATGAGCTATGGGTAACTGGTATTAGGACTCCATTGGTGACCAGGCGCTCCAGGTCTGCTTCAACTTTTGGCCTGATGGCATATGGCACAGTTCGGGCTTTCAGATATTTTGGTGGACTGCCAGGTTTAATGTTCAATGTCACAGTGATTCCCTTCATACTTCCCAAATCATCTCCAAAAACAGCAGCATGTTTTCTTAGTATAGGGGTTAGACTGGTTTCTTCTTTAGTCATCCGGTGCACTTCTGCCCAGTTCAGCTGAATCTTCCCAAGCCAAGACCTACCCATTAAGGCTGGGTAGTCACCTCTCACCACAAACAGTGGCAATTTAGCCGCCTGTCCATTGAGCTCCACCTTAACATCAATAGTGCCCAACATGGGCACAGCTTCACCTGTATACGTCTTCAGAACAGTTTTTGTTGCCTTAAGTGGAAGATGCTGTAGCTTTTCCTTATACACAGTCTCAGGAACCAGCGAGACAGCTGCACCGGTGTCTAGTTCCATGCGTATAGGTTTGCCCTCCAATAAGGGGGTTACCCAGTATTCATGTGAGCCCGCTGCCAAAGACAAAGCATGCAGTGGCACTTCCTCTTGTGAGGAGGTGTCACCTTGATCATCCTGGGTCTGCTCTAGGGTATGCAAGGTTCCTCTTTTTGTCGGCCAGACCACAGGCCTCTTTTTCTTTTGTTTACAGGCATACTCGATGTGTCCATTTTTGCCACAGTGTCGACACACCAGGTCCTTACACCAGCATTCTGATGCCTGGTGACCCAGCTTACCACAGCGGTAACATTCTTGACTCTGCACCGTTTTGTGGGTCAGTTCTTGTGACACTTTTTGCACCCTAGGGGATGCACCGATGTATTGTGCCTCCCTTGTAGCCAGTTCCATGGAGACAGCAATATCAACAGCCTTCTGTAATGTAAGCTGAGCCTCTGTCAGTAGGCGCTTCCGTATAGCTTCATTGCAGAGGCCACACACTAACCTGTCACGCAGGGCATCATTTAACATCTCTTTAAATTCACAGTGTTCTGATAGCTTTTTTAAAATGGCTACAAATTGTACAACTGTTTCATCTTCCTTTTGGTCTCTTTTGTGGAACCTATATCTTTCAGCAATTACCAGTGGTTTTGGGGAGAAATGAGACCCCAGGATTTCCACAATGTCACTGTAAGATTTAGTCTCAGGCTTAACAGGGTGTAGTAAGCTGCAGAGAGTAGGTTTTAGCCCCTACAACAGTTAAGAATATTGGCACCTTCTTCGCTTCTGTAATGTCATTTGCAATACCAAAAAGCTCAAAACGCTCAGTATACACATGCCACTGCTCTGTATTCTCATCAAAAGGCTCCAGGGGCCTGGTCAGAGTAGCCATGATTTTTAGTTTCACTTTCACAGTCAGTGCAAACAAGAAGCTTTTTTTCTTTGTTTGGTCTTTACCTTGACTTCTACTTCCTTCTGTTACTGGAGCAGCACCAGGATCCCACCCTCGTCGCCAGTGTTGTATCCTTGGGGCAGCTGGTGTAGGAAGCAATCACTTGAGGCCAGAGAGCAGACAGCTAACCAAAACCTCCATTTTATTTACAGAGACAGAGAGCTCACTCAGCCAGTTGAAACCGGCTGAGCTATCCCTTAATAGTCTAACTCAGTTGCCATAGTAACAAAACCCATGACAACCAAATACACAACAACAGGGCTTTGTCAAGCTGGGCCTTAAAAACCTATAAGGATGGAGATTCTATCACGTCCCTAGGTAATCTATTCTAGTGCTTCACTGCCCTCCTAGTGAAATAGATTTTCCTAGTATCCATCCTAGACCCCCCGACTGCAACTTGAGACAATTGCTCCTTGTTCTGTCTTCTGCTACCACTGAGAACAGCTGAGCTCCATCCTCTTTGGAACCCCCCTTCAGGTAGTTGAAGGCTGCTGTCAAATCCCTCCTCACTCTTCTCTTCTGCAGACTAAACAAGCCCCGTTCGCTCAGCCTCTCCTCGTAAATCACCCCCTGATCATTTTTGTTGCCCTCCGCTTGACTCTCTCCAATTTGTCCACATCCTTTCTGTAGTGGGATGATACACTCTCTCCCCATGCCTACTGCATTCACTGTGGGTCACTTTCCCCTTTCTCAGTCAGATCACCATGGACTAGCTGCTGCCACTTTTATTCATACGAAATGGCACACCATACTCCAGTGGTCCCCAACCTTTTTCTTCTGGCTGGTGCCAGACAACAAGCCACGGAGGACCGTGGCGGCAGATGAGCATCCGCTGAAATGCCAGCGACAAGCAGCAACGTCAATAGGTGGCGCCGCCGAAATGCTGCCGAAATCGGTGGCATTTCGGCAGCGACACCTCTGGATGACACTGCTTGTCAGCAGCATTTCGGCAGATGCTCATCCACTGGCCAGTATGCGGGCGCACTTAGACACCCCGGCGAGTGCCATGGTGCCCGCAAGCACCGCGTTGGGGACCCCTGCCATACTCCATTCAGTGTCATGCTGTGTCTACATTGCAGGGATTAGACTGGCATAGCTACATCAATACACCTATGTCAGCATAATCCCACAGCGTAGAGGCAACCTACAGGAAAGGCGGGGGATTTCTGGTGGTGTAGTACCAACACCTATTCTTCCATTGGGGTTGGCATAGCTGTGCCACCCTGTGGTGTGAGTTTCTCGCACCCCTGAGCACCACAGCTGCGTCAGCCTTACGTTTTAAGTGTAGCTCAGGCCAAAGGCTAGCAAAACCAGGCCCAGCAATATGCATTAGACTTACCATCTTCCCAACACCCCAACCAGTTTGATTTTAAAAACCTTTGTTTAGTGAAAACATTCTTCTTATAATAATAAATTCCACCCTCTTCCCTCTGTGTCCCCCATCCCACACCCTCGAGGTCACCTTCTAAACAGACAAAATCCAGGAAACTCAGTTAACCCTGGTGTTCCTCCCCGTCCTGTTGCTGTGAACAGAATAGTGTCTTGGAAGTGCTGCAGTGTCAGCCTTTACCCTGCATTCCCTGACTGGGCTATTACAGCTTCACTGCGAGTCCCCATGCTACCAGAAGGGTGGAGGCAGGTGAGGAAAGCAGGCTGTAAAACATGTATCATTCACCGAAGGGACTGTGGGCCTCCTGATTATGTTTCTGTTCACAAGGGAAACCTTCCTGGCAAGCCCCTAGTGAGTAATACCCTGATCCTGCAAATTGCTTCAAGGTCAGTGGGGCCCCATTTGGGGTCTACCAACTTGCTGAAATGGAGCCTCAGTAGGAATTTAGGGTCCAATGAAAGAAAGTTGGTTGGGGACTTTTAATGAACTGAAGTGATTTAGGAGCATATTCAATGGGATTTGTCCTCCTATATCACTTAGGCCAAAATCCTCAAAGGATCTGGGCCTTCGTGCACCGGTGCATAGAGCACTGGACAGGGGTTCAGGAGACCTGGATTGTATTCCCAGCTCTGCCACTGTCCTGCTGAGTGACCGTGAGCAAGTCATTTCCTTTGCCTGTCCCTCAGTTTCCCCATCTGTAAAATGAGAGTAATAAGGCTGATCTCCTTTGAGCTCCACAGAGGGAAAGCCTTTGAAAATCCCACCCTTTATGGCTAGAGTTGGTCAAAGTATGGGGGGAAGTTGTGAACATTTTTACAAAAACTCTGGCCCTGTCTTTTGCTGAGAAATGTCAGACTAACATTTTTCAACTCACTTTAATGATGTTCTTGGAGAAGTGAACACTGAGGATGCCTACCAGGCGATTTTTAAAAGTCTAGTGTCTCTGCTCATGTTTTACTATCTTTTTTTCTCTACATATAAACTAATCTAAGTCAGTGTAATTCCCCTGGTCACTTTTAAGGGTTAATTTTTTAGAAATCATACCTCTCCTTTGAGTTAGACTTGTGGGGGAAAAATCTGAAGTGGTTTGTTTTCAGTTTATTGCACTTGTATTGTTTTGAAAGGGTCAAACCAGTAGGAATATATTTTATTTTATTTTAATTTTTTTAATCAAATCAAAACCAACCCAAATGATTTACTCTCAGGCTAAGATCTTGTGAACCAAAGTTTCACCTGGTGGATTTTTATGGCTGAGTAATAAACCAATTTTGGGGGAAAAAAGGAGGGGGGGCAGATTTGACAGACTGATACAATTTCCATTGCTATAATTACATGCCTGTTAATCATTAATCACATTCATGTATTTGCATAGCTACAGAGGCTCAGTGTGTTAACCTTTCATAGCTGGAACTGTTCTACCCTGAAGACTTCACTGAGGGTCTCATTCGGGGTCTACAGAAGTCAAGAGGATTCTTGTTGTTGACTTCAATGGGCCTTGGATCAGGCCCTTAATGGGGAGGAAAATAGGGCAATTGACTTCATCGTAGATCCATGCAGCTTTGCAAAGCTTACAGGAGAATTTACCAGTCTAAGCACAAAAATTTGCCCTCCCTATGATGATTGATAAATAAATAATGATGTTTTATACTCCAAAAAGAAAAGAAAAGAAAATTCCCATCCAAGAGGGCAAGCAGACATTCTCAAGGTGGGTTAAATTTCCAGCTGAGCGAATAATTTTCAGTGAATACTTTAGCAGGTGAACTTAGCGTCTGTTTGAGGAATGTCTGGGAGCCGATTTCAGATTCCCTCTCTCAATCACAGGTGTAGGTTGTTGTGGTTTCAGAGCGATGTAGGGTTTACATAGGCTGGGCTTCTCTGCTGCCCCTTCTAAACAGTCTAAGGCTGGGAGATGGGTAGTGCAAAGACCTCAGTAAATCACTGTTACATGCTCAAGATTCTGGGCTACTCTTGGGGTCTGCCTATGGGCTGCTCTATAATTGGAAACAGCTCAGGATCCCTTCAGTATTTTGCATTATGGCCCTGCACACTCCTGCCAGTGGCTCCACCCCAGCGCTGCAAACCACATAGGCGTGACTATGACAGCCCAGGTCCTGCCTGCAGGCTGTTTACAACCCCTACATACCAAAGTGGGGAGCACAATCCCTCCCCTTGAGTGTTTGATATTCAAATTTCAATCGGCATTGGTTAGTGTGATTGGTCACTTAAGCCACAAGGTACTGTTTCTTTTCCCTGATTGGATGAGTGTGGCTCTTGTAACAGAAGCAGGGCATGGCAAAGACAGGGGCTTTGATTCTGTAAGGGAGTGAATGCTGATAAGGGTATGTCTACATTGCAATTAGATACCTGGGCCGGTCTGTGCCAGCTGACTCAGGCTCAGGCTGTTGAGCTGTTTAATTGCGATGTAGACATTCCGGCTTGGGCTGAAGCCCGAGTTCTGGGACCCTCCTACCTCACAGAGTCCTAGATTCCAGGCTCCATCCCAAGCCCGAATGTCTACACTGCAACTAAACAGCTGCTTAGCTCGTGTCCGAGTCAGCTGGCATGGGCCAGCTGCGGGTTTTTAATTGCAGTGTGGACATACCCTCAGTGAGGTTAGGGAATTAAAATCAATCAATCAAATCTTTTCCTATGTGGGCCAGGCAGGCCTCACCTAAGGCATCATTCCTAGAAAAAAAAATAGGCTTCTGTCAGATTTATGGTTTCAGAGCACAGTCCAAGTTATGAAGGGTGTAGTCAGAGCCTTGCCTGGCTCATGAAATTGCCTTTACACCGGGATTCTGGCAAACCTCGTCCCCTTATTGTGTCTTGCAGCATCTCATCCCTGACTTGCAGCATGCCAGTTTGGTTCACCGGGTTTTCATTTCCAGCACATACCCTCTGACCACGTCTTGGCCTTGCACTAAGATTTTGCTTCTGCATAAATTACATTTTAGAAGTAAATCAGTTCTTCTGATGGGATTGTATTAATTTACACGGGTAAACTAACAAATTTACTACTACTACTAAATATATTCTTACATCAAGTTCATAGGACAACTCAGACCATATTCTTATGAGAGGAAGAATGATCCAATGGTTAGCATGCATAACGCTCGAGAGACCTCAGTTCAAATCACTGTTTTGGCACAGGCTTCCTAGGTGAACCTGGACAAGTCAGTTAGTTTCCTTGTCTCAGATCCCCATCTGTAAAATGGGGATAGCACTTCCTTACATCACTGGGGTAAAGATTGTGAGATGTTCACATTCTAGGTCAGTAGTTCTCAAACTTTTGTACTGGTGACCCCTTTCACATAGCAAGCCTCTCAGTGCGACCCCCCCCAAAATAAATTAAAAACACTTTTTTATGTATTTAACACCATTATAAATGTGGGAGGCAAAGTGGGGTTTGGGGTGGAGGCTAACAGCTTGCGACCCCCCCCCCCATGTAATAACCTTGTGACCCCCCTGAGGGGTCCCATCCCCCAATTTCAGAATCCCTGTACTAGGTCAATGGGTACCACAGATAGATTCCAAATCTAGAGGAAACTCACTTTCTGATGATATGTGGCATGACCGTCAACTCTTAATTGGCTAGGTTGGAGGCGTTAGACTGTGCATGTCTTTCAATTGCCTGAATTGTAATACTCCATCCATGATTAGCAATGGCCCAACTCATTCAACCAAGGATGGTTACTTCGGTTATTATTTTCCTGCATAGAGCACAACAATGCTGTCCAAACTGTTCCCCAAAGTAGCACCCTCTTGCAATACACTATATCTCCACCAGAGGTGGCATGTTAAACGGAGGACATAGTATCTTGGGAAATGTTCATTAGATGAGAGTGTGAGGTCAGCTTCAGAGCAATGTCTGAGAAGTACATTACGGTTATGCAGAGGGGATGGCTTAATTACCTAAGCCTAAGGTACAAAATACTCAGACACTCTGGAGCCAGTTCCAGAGTCAACTCATTTCTTCATCCTTCTCAGTTAGATAAATTGAGTTCCTTGCACTTTACTGTGTGTATTTTTCTGACGAGACAATAAAACCTAGGTCCTGGCTTCTCTACATGGACAGCTAAGATTCCATGGAACATTTTTTTTTCAAAGAGTAGGGCAAGGGGCACTGGACCAGTTTCCTTGGCCAAACTTTCCCTTCATCCACATGTGTGCTTGGGGGTTGCTGCTCTCCACTTCAGAGGTGACTGCATTTCAGTTGTGTACATGATCCGTTCAGCTCTTTGGGATCCTTCTGGTTGGAAGGCACTGTCATCATTACAGCAACTGAAATGATATTTTGAGGATGCCTGGTAGCACCCACCTTAATATCCAAAGCATCCTCATCTTGCGTGTTGGATATCTGAATTGCATTTGTTTCTTTTATAACAGTGGTTTTCAACCTATGGTCCACGGCCCCTGAGGGTCTACAGACTATGTCTAAGGGGTCCACGAAAGGTTGTCATTACCACAGAGCAGTGGTTTTCAACCTGTGGCTCGCGGATCCCTGGGAGTCTGCAGATGATGTCTAAGATTTCCAAAGAAGTTGGCACCTCCATTTGAAATGTTTTTGGGGTCCGCAAATGAAAAGAGGTTGAAAACCACTGGTTTAAAAAGCCCTCTTTCACAACACCAGCCGCTCAGTGCAGTGGCTGCCTGTTTTCTTCCATTGTTATTCTTGTAGGGCTCTCAAACACTGTTGAGAGGCTACACACTTGAATGGCTAGCCTAGTAATTGCAACACCTTGCACACCTTTTCCATGAACTCCTCAAGCCATCTGGAAATCTTTCATAGGCTGGAGTGTGTGCATGGGGGAGTGACTCTTCTGTTAACTGGATTAATGCCCCTGCCCCAAGAAGATTACAATAAGTTGTTGTTTTTAGCTCTTTTCCATTGTTCCTTCTTTTGTTTTGATTTAACGTTATGGCTAAACGTTAGTCTTGAGATTCTTGCAGTTCATTTTCTGGAACCCCATTTCCCTCTCCATGATGCATTGAGGCTGTGTCAAATGGAACTCCCCGTTCTCTCATGACTCTTAGCATTCTCCAGTATCACAACGACGCAATTTTTGTTTGCTTGTACCACGCTGTTACTGCTGGGAGTGTAGTGGATCGCTTCCTAGGACGTGGTTTAAACTCCGTTGGAGTCCACATGCCCAGTGATTGATTGTTCACATCAACAACCACCACTTCCCCTCTGCATGAAACACTACACGGGGCATGTTTGCAGCCTCACTGTAGAAACTAAGGACTGAGTGTCCAACCCAGACCCACAGAGGCAGCTGGTCCATATCAGGGTTGAGGCATAGGGAGGGTAGAGCTGATCAAGGAAAGTAACGAGATGTTGTAAAACATTTCCACCCACTGAAGTGGTTTCCATTTCACGGGTTTCTAAACACTTTCCAGGGTTCTTTTTAAAAATAATTTCCCCCACATAATGTTTTTATCAAAAACATTATTGAAATCTTTTGTTTGCCAAAACCTAGGTTTGTTCTAAACACTTTTTGATATCTATTGTGACATTGATAGAAAATGTTGTGGAAAATCAAACATTTCTTTAAGAGTTGACAGCTGTTACCAATATTTGTTTTTTTTTAAAAAAGGCAATTTTTCAACCCAAAACAACTTTTCATGAAAAAAAAATAGTAACTGGATCTTTGACGGTGCAACGTGGAAAGGTGAAGCAGCTGCTACCTGTGCTGTACCTGTCCTGTGGCTAGTGAGGACTCCCAATTCCTCACAGGTGTAGATGCAGCTAATTTTACCAACAGAAAATACACTAAAAATTAGAAAATGAGCATTGTGGGAGGTAGATCATAGTGCATGCAGGTTATATAGGGAAAGGTTTGTGTGGTTTTTTAATTCGGTCTTCTTTGTACTTTGATTTAGTGGTATCTTTTATATTACATTTCACTTTTATTTAAACTGTTGGTATATTCAATTAGGTGAGGAATTCCACAATTCTTAGCTTTTCAAATAACATGTCTATGATATTACGTCGTCAGACCCACCACTGCCCCACCTGCCTTGGGAATCCATTTAACTCTTCTACTCTCAATGCAACCAATCACAGAACTTGGAGAGAACTTTATAAAAGCACACATAGGCATCACCTGGAATGTTTTAGCCACATATGTGCTTTGTTTGCCATGGCACTTAAAAATGTCTCACCAGTGGCATGTAGGATGGAAGCAACACTTTAAATCCAGGCACAGAAATCTTCCTGTCACTAACATTTAGAGTCGGTGCCTATAAATCAAGGGGCAGGAACTGGGTCTGGGGAAACGGGCCATCTGTTTGTAATCCTGGGTCAATGCAGTTATGTTATACAGGATAAAAACATATCAGGGATAGAAATTCTCAGGCTCTGGGGCATAAGCTTTTCACTAACTGCTGATTTAGGAAGGAACTTCTATGGACAGATCATTCCATAACAAAATTTTGCTGATGATGTAGGAGCATGTGATGGGCATTTGGCCAGACCTCTGTGTTGCTTGGAAATAGTGCATTCTCCAGGAGCTTTATGGGATACATTGCCAGGGAACCAGGAGATTTTCCCAAGGAGTTATGGGTGCTTGATCCCGCCTCTCAAAATTCCTCTGGGAACACACAAAATATTCCACAAAGCCTTGCAGTATCTCCCGGAATACACAGCTGCTTGGAGCTGATGGGAACTCTGGGATATTTGCCCAGAAGGCACTGCAGCTGAACTGAGTGGAGCCCTAGTGTGGAGGGTGGGCAGAACTTCAAGTGGATTAAGCACCATTAGTCACGTCTGGAATGTTCACACTGATCCATTTGTGCAATAAACAGGGCAAAAGGATGTATAGAATTACAAGGAAGGTGGCACTCTAGTCTAGGCCAGGCCTTTAGGGTGAGCTGGTATGACACAGCATGACAATTCCTAAATGCAAAGGGTCAGGTCTTCACCTGATGTATAACAATGACCTTAATGAAGCCACAATGATATACATGAGTGCATTCTAATCTGTTAAACTGCTGGGGCAGAAATTAATGAAAAGAAAGTCAAGGCAGTGGAGATATGTGGGGTGGGGAGGGGACAGAAGAGAAGAGATGGGAGGTTGAGCTGCTAAATGAAATTGAGGGATTAACCACATTAGCAGCCTCTTAAATAAAGGGTGGGCCCCAGTCCTCCCTGCTCCTGGTCACCATTGGGCAGGGAGCTGGTCCTCTAACAGGCTTGTTAATGATATCGCTGTACATTTTCAAAAGGCTGTTAAGTTATGTCATTAAAGAGTGATTCCTCCCTCCACAGCTCTCTGGTGTTTTCCTCTGACTGGTAATTGGAGGGTGGGTGGGGGAAGCTATTCATCATAAGTCTATCGGTGGGATGTTTTAGGGCCACCCAGAGAATTCAGGGGGCCTGGGGTCTTCGGCAGCGGGTCCCGGGGCAGAAGGACCCCCCACCGCGGGTCTTCGGGGCACTTCGGCGGCGGGTCCCGGGGCAGAAGGACCCTCCACCACTGAATTGCCACCGAAGACCCAGAGCTGAAGAAGCTCCGGGAGCCTGGGCCCCGTGAGAGTTTTCCAGGGCCCCTGGAGAGAGTGAAGGACCCCACTCCAGGGGCCCTGAAAAACTCTCGTGGGGGGTCCCTGCGGGGCCCGGGGCCACTAAAATATAGGTAACAGCTTTCTTCACAAATCTTTCAATCAAGTCACATCAGTTCCACACACCCATCCAACAGTCATTGACCAGTCCTAGCATGACCTGACATTGGTTATTTTTTGACGATGCTCCTTAGGGTTAAAGTGTAAGTGAAAACATTATCTAAGTTGTATCTGTTCTGTAGTTCCCAGATTTGGCAGATTCTGCCCTTGCTGGCAGGGGAAAGGACTAGATGACATAACCTGTCTCCTGTTTGTAGCATGGGGATTGATCATCTGCCATATCCCAAGCAGCTTGATAGCATTAGTACTTACCACCTCTATATTACCTTTCCTCCTCGGATCACCAGTACATTAGCATTAGAACATATAACCACCACCCAATGTAGGTTTGACTGATGTGGAAACTGAGGAGGCAGAGACATTACTTGAGTGGCCTGAAGTTTCATAGCTAATCGATGGAAGAATCAGACTTAGCATCCAGATCACCTGTGCCCTTGCTCTAACTAAACAATGCAGGGCTGCCCGGGGTGGGTGTGGGGGGGCAAGTGGGGCAATTTGGCCCAGGCCCCAGGCCCCACAGGGGCCCCGCGAGCCCTGGCCTGGTGGCAGTCCGGGTCTTCGGCGGCATTTCGGCGGCAGGAGGCCCTTCAGTGCTGCCGAAGACGCTGAGCGACTGAAGGGCCCCCCACCGCCGAAATGTGCCATGAGCCCTGGCCCAGTGGCAGTCCGGGTCTTCGGCGGCATTTCGGCAGTGGGGGGCTCTTCAGTCGCTCCGGATCTTCGGTGGCATTTTGGCGGCGGGGGGCCCTTCAGTGCTGCCGAAGACGCGGAGTGACTGAAGGGCCCCCGCTACCGAAATGCCGCAGAAGACGCGGACCGCCGCTGGGTGAATACAAGCGCCGCAGCTCCCCCGCTTTGCCCCAGGACCCCTGAATCCTCTGGGTGGCCCTGAAACAATGCTCACCCCCAGTCAGGCACAAAAACACATGCTCGTGTGACAATATTCTGAACATGCACTCATGGTTTTAAAGGGCTACTTGCATTTTTTGAGGATCCAGAAAAGTGAATTGGGTTTGTTTTCCAGTATGTTAGCAGTTCAGAGGGTCCCAGCCCCTTCTGGCATCTCTGCCAGGTGGCCTTCAATTGCAGAGATGCCATTGCCTCAGCATCCCCGTTTCATTCCTCAGTGTAGGGGCAGTACAAGGACCTTAAAACAAAAGTTGTCAGTATCACAATTAAAGAAACCTGATTGTTTGCATTATGAGAGTGCCAGGGGCTGAACATACTCCTAGTAAAAGACAGTCACTGCCCTTAAGAGTATGCAGACAAGATAGACAAAGGGAGTCTTATTACTTCCACTGTACAGATGGGAAACTGAGGCCAAGGTCACACAGAGCTACTAAAGGCCACACTTTCAGGTGTGCACAGTCCCCAGTACCTCCCCATGAAAGCTGCTAGATAGTGGTTCTCAAACTTTTTGTATTGGCAACCCCTTTCATGCAGCAAGCCTCTGAGTGTAACCCCCACCCCGAGGTAGTTGGGGCTGGGGCTGTCAGCCATACATGGGTTTGACAGCCCCAGGCCTGCTGCCCGGGGGCTGACAGCTTGAGACCCCCACATAACCACCTTGCAACCCTCCGAGGGGTTGTGACCCCCAGTTTGAGAATCCCTGTGCTAGATGCTAAGCTCTTTTGGAAATCTGGCCAAGGTCACACAGGAAGTCTGTGGCAGAGCTGGGAACTGAGCCCAGATCTCCTGAATCCCAGCCTAGTGCATTAAGCCCACAGTCGTATTTCCTCTTTCTTATGTACACTGCAGTCCTGCAAGTAATAACCCCGGGTGGTGGTGTGCTGTCAGGGGCTCCCCTTGGTAGAGTTGTATCACACCCAAAAGAGGCATAGTCACCCCCCTCCTCCTTGATGCTGCCAAACCATCCCTGCTGCTTCTGCCTCACATAAATGCCTCTGGAGAGCTCATCTGGGGCCTTGAGCAGGGGCGGCTCCAGGCCCCAGCACGCCAAGCGCGTACTTGGGGCGGCAAGCCACGGGGGGCACTCTGCCGGTGCCGCGAGGGCGGCAGGCAGGCAGGCTGCCTTCGGCGGCTTGCCTGCGGAGGGTCCGCTAGTCCCGCAGCTTCGGAGGACCTCCCGCGGGGCCAGCGGACCCTCCTCAGGCAAGCCGCCGAAGGCAGCCTGCCTGCCGTGCTTGGGGTGGCAAAATGCCTAGAGCCGCCCCTGGCCTTGAGAATGTACCAGGGTGCAGCAAGTGGCAGGTATTTTAGAAATCGTGCTCCTGTGGGGGAGGAGAATGTCCTCAGGGCCCTCTGCAAGGTCCTCACCTCACCCTGTTACAAATTACACAAGCGGAGCACCATGCTGTCCTGTCAATGTGCTCAGCGTATTTCTCAGCAGCAGAGTATAAACATTTCCAGCGAAGTGCACTTAGTGTACGTTCATTTGCCAAGTGCTGTTGCCTCCCTTCCTTGGTTATGCTTATGAGAACGTGTTTTGTTTAAATGATAAAACAAATCATTCAGCTCTCCCACTCTCTCCCTCTCCACGCTGAGCGCACACATCCCTGGTACAGCGGGCCTATCCCAGGCAGAAGGTTTTTGTAAGGACCTCCTCATTTAAAACATTGGCAATTCACCACCAGTTTCATAGCTGGACTTCCTGATCAAACCCGTCACAGTGTGCATCAGGAATAGGAATGAAAGCAGAGTATAAGCAATTTCACTGACTCCAAGAGCAACATCATTGTTGATAGTACAGTAGCATCTAGAGCCCTCAATGCAGCTAGGTGCTGTACATACGTACCACAAGGGGCAGTCTTTGACCTGAAGATCCTACTATTTAAATGGACAAGATGGAGAGAGAGAAGGTAGGAGAGGTAATATCTTTTATTGGTGGAAGATACAAGCTTTCCACAAATAGTAGTTGGTCCAGTAGAAGGTATTACTTCAACTACTTTGTCTCTCTCCTATCCTGGGACCAGCCTCACTACAATAATACTGCAACCAAAGATGGAGAAAGGAAGCATTATCACCTCCATTTTACAGATAGGGTACTGAGGCACCAAGAGAATAGATAACTTGACCCAGGTTGCACAGGAAGACTGTAGCAGAGCCAGAAGCTGACCCCAGCTCTTTTGAGTTCTAGCCCAGTACCTTCACCCAGGACCATTGTCTTTCTCTGAAAAGAGCCTGACCAAAGAACTACTCTGTTGTGGAAAGCCTAGCAGTCCAAAAAGTGAGTCAGAAGAGGAGGTAGAAACAGACAATAAAATGATCTGTTTTGTCTCTCCTCAGGTTTTTTGCTGCGCTGACTCTTCAAAATTCAGATCAGAATTCCCAACACCGTTTGTTGGATCTAAAGAGTCAGCAGGTGAGGGTCTCTGATAAGGTGGGAAGTGGCTTCTGGAGAACACTTAAGAATCACATCCAATGATCATCCTGAAGACAATGAGGACTAGACACAAGGACCCACTGACTGAAGCGCAGCAGCAAGGAAAAAACCAGTCAAAGACATGCCTGAAAGATACATAGCTGGGATTCCAGAATTCCTCAGAGGTATTTTTTGTCTTAGCCAACATACTGTGCTGTTTTAAAGCAATTAATTACTCAACAGACTTATCTCCACCATTCCACCCTGCTTAGGATCTCTATGGCAAATCAAGATCTAGTATATAGTTCATAAATTGTATTATGTGTACATTAATTGTAACAAGATGTATCAGACACATTTAAAATATTACCCAATTTGTGATATTCCCTGCCTAAGGCAAGACCAGGTATATGTGAAGTTCTTCTGGATTTTCTATGAAGAGAGAGACCCACAGATAGAAGTAGAGTCAGCCTGAAGACAGCTGTAGAATACATCAGGAGCAGAGGGGATCTTGGACTATGTCTACATACATAAGTTGCACCAATTTAACCAACATTTATTTGAACCCCTATATGGACCCACTTAAACATCTTTAAAACTGAATATATTGGTTTAGCATGTGCCTGTAAATGTATTGCAGCAAACAAAACCAATATAAGCCAGATTAAAACTGATTTCAGCGTGTTCACACAGGGGTTTGCATCAGCTTATCTACAACGGTTTAAAACCATACCTTTAGTCAAGCTGTGCAATGTTGTGTTTCAGCCCGGCTTTAGATTGTAGGGATTTGCTACTGACAGAAGGCAGGTGTTGTAGCATGAAAAATTGCCTTTGTGTTGCTGCTGTTCCACAAAGCCATCCAGTGGGTGACAGAAGAATATTGCTATTTGTTACTGCGTAAAACCTACGGGCCCCAGACAAGATCAAAGCCCTATCCTGTTAGGTGCTACACAGATGCATAGTGAGACACAGTCCCTGCCCCAACAGGATTCCAATCTATAAAGTTTCTCATCTGCCCTCCTGCACCATATTTCCCAGGTGTCATTGGCAAGCTCTGTTAATGTAAAGATTATTCCATAGCCATACACAGAAAGTCATAATTCTATATATTTGTACAATGCTATAAAGGCCAACTTTGTCCCTTGTTATTTGGAAGGGCTGATTGTGCCTGTCAGAGTTTCACATTTGTGCTTAAAGGAGTTTGGACTTTCCTCCCCATGACATTCCAGTGAGTATTTCCATGGAAATGCTAGAAAGAAAGAAAGAAAGAAAGAAAGAAAGAAGTGATATGGTTAGCTGTCAGTACAGCTTCAGAGCTATTTTTCTTCCCTCTGCTGCTACATCATACCTTCTTTGGATCAATTCACCTCTCAGGGAATAAACTCAAACGAGGTTAATTCTGGGTTTTGCCCTCTCCCCCATTTCTTCCTCCTGATGTAAGGATGATATTTGCCTGAGGCTTAATGTGTTTTTCTTTATTTTGCTTTGATTTCCAATCTCCCCCCACCCCCCACCCCCATCCCTCAAATACAGACACACTCACTCCTTTAAAGATGGGAAAATAACCTGCTTTTTTTCTCGTTCAGTCAACAGCTCTTTCTTTTGTGTCTTTCTTTCTTTCTTATCCTCCCCTCTCTCTCTCTTTCTTGACACAATGCACTATTTATTTGCACTGAAGGATAACTAAGAAGCAATTAAAAGATCAAAGGCACAAACACAAGTGGATCCAATGGCAACTTGTGGGGTTTATTTTGTTGTCCGTGGTGATGTTGTTGATGATGAAGGCTCACCCAAAATGCTGGCTGTTTTCACTGAGCTGGTGAGACACCTCACATGATGGGGTCATCTCTTCCTTACAATATAGTTTTTGATTATCATTATTGTTCACCCTCTTTGTTTGCTGTTGCAGTTGTTTACTGGAAAATCACTTGTTTTTCTCAGAGAGATTAGCCCTCTCTAGGTTTCTTTTGTCTACTCAAAGGAGGTGCTGGTGGCAAGTTGGGGGAAGGGAAGTCAGTTCTTCTCTCTGGGCTGCTAACAGCCCCATTTGACCACCATGGATATGGATTTGTTTTTAAACAAATGGGGAAGGATCGTTGTGAAAATGAATACAACTTTCTTTCCCATCTATTGAATGAGATGTAAAGGTATATGGACAAGATTTCCAAACTTGACTGTCTAAAGTTAGCCTCATAAATCCCTATTTAGGCACCTAAAGAAGTGGCCAGGTTTTCAAAAGTGCTGAGCACTTAGCAGCTAATTTCCACTGAGGTGTGGATTTAGGTGCCTAACCTTAGGGTGAAAATCTTTCCTTTATGTATGTTTTATCAGCACCATGCCCTCCTCCCTGTTCTGATGACATCTTTAGTTTAAGGACATTGCACTGACATTGGATTGTTTGGTGGGTCTGAAATGCAATGACACAATCCAGACATGGAAAGAAAATTAGGGTCGAATGATGTGATCAAAAGAACAACCTGATTCTTGAGAGGGTGACATATGTCCTTTGGGAGGTCAAAAGCCTATAGAGAACGTACCAGCCCTTGTCTTTGGAGGGTTTGGGAGAAATCTTCTAAATTCCACTTGTTTGGAGAAATCCTTCAGTTGGTTCCCAACCTCAGAGAGAAAAAAACCAACAATTATAAAAATAAAGCATTATTTTCTGTTGTGTAAGTGTGCATTGGCACATTGTAACCATGCCTTGTACATCCTAGCTACTGAATTTCATTAACTATTTGGGCACTGACTGGGACCTGGGAGGTCAGGAGACCTGGGTTCTATTCCCATCTCTGACACTGACCTGCTGCATGACCTTGGACAAGTCAGTTCACCTCTCTTTCCCCTCCTACGCTTTGTCTTGTCCATATAGATTGTAAGCTCTTCAGGGCAGGGCACTGTTATCTTACTTATATGTATCTGCAGCACTTAGCGGAGTGGGGCCCCTATCTCAGTGGGTGTCTCTGGGCACTACAGTAATCAATAGCAATAATACATTTAGACTCCAACCCTGCACAATTTTACACGCACAATTAACTATAAATATGGGAGCCGTCCCATTATCTTAAATGGGATTATTCATATGCATAAATCTTTGCAGAATGGGGCCTTCATTAGGTTGGTTGACAACTAAAAGTGAGCATGAGAGCCAGCATACAGCACTGGGTGCAGAACATACTGTATCTGTCTGCCCTAGATAGGCAAAGCCTCCATATTTACTTTAGGATAGCAAGGATGTTAATGAAGTTATAAATGATTAACAGCTTACCAGTCACAGTGAACAACCCCCTCCCATGACTACCCCTTTGCTTCTGAAACCCTGCATGTGTCGAGTCACTTCAGTCGGTAGGTGACTGTAAATCCTGCCTCCCATACCAACTTCTTCACTGACTGAAAATCACCTTCACTAATCACTGAAACATGTCTTTACCCGAGGAGGTAACCCGCAGGACCAATGGTGAAAATGCAGCCATTGAAAATAAAGATCAAATATTAGAGTAGCCATCTAGATTTTATTTCTTGGCAAGCGAGGAATTTTGACCAAATTAAGGAGCTCAGAGGAAGTTGTGTAAAAGGAGGAAAGATCAGATTCAAGATGAAACAAGCACCTTTAAAGAAAAGTACTCTCTAACTTGGATGAAGAGATTTCAGTGTGGAAAATGGGTAGTTTGCCCCATGGAAAGAACAATGTGGACTCACTACTTGGTACCCATTGGCTAATGAAGCACAACACAGCTGACATTGGGTTTCTTTCCTCATAGGAATACTGGTGAAATTAAACGAAACACTGATGAGCTCAAAGGAAACCATTCCTAAGGATTTGGTAGCGTTAGTCTGGAATTTGGTAGCCGTAGTAGGGCATTTGACAGCCCAGGAATGATCTGCTCTTTTCTGAAAAATAAAAAATGCATTAATCTGTCTGCATTCTTATTGCTCCTTTTACCTGCATCTGAAAAGCAGCATGCGATGAAAGCAGACACCCTCCTTCTGCCCTCACCCAAAGGACAGATATTTTTTTCTGTATGGAGCAGTAGCTGCATTCAGCCCCCTGAGAGGAACATTCTATGAAACCATGTTATTGAAACTTTTTCCTAGTGTGAGACTCCGAGGGTTACACGAGAGAGACAGAGGGAGGGGGAAAGAGGGTTAGATAACTTCTGCAAGGTTATTGGCTGAGTTGCCTTGATCGTTGTTACAGTAGAAGTTGGAGCATGCCCATTGGATGGTGTATAAAAGAAGGGGCAGTGAGTGCTCTCAGCCTGTCTCCTCAGTTGTGGAGCAGCTAATTGAGAATATAGCTGCAGCTGGGAGAACCAAGCCCCACCAGCTCAGACTCTTGGAAAAGCAAGAACAAGCCAAGAGACAGCAAAGAAAAAACAACATCATCCTCGTAAAACAAGGACTTGACACACCAAAAACCTCCCCCCAAATTACACTAAACAGCAAACAAACAAACCAAGCAGGACAGAAGCATGTCAGGAGCAGAGAGATACATGGATGAATGCTACAGTCACCCAGCCTTACTCCAGGGCTGCACACAAGAAGTTGAAAGTAGCAGTGGAAGTTTAAAGGTAAGGACAACATTAAACAACCCATGTTGGGCTTGTCTCTAGTACCATAGCAGGCAGGGCCAGGGCAGAGGGGGCAGCCAGGGGGCTCGCTGAGCTAAGATCAGTAGCATCAGACTTTCTGATGGTCAGCCCAGCAGATCCAGAGCCTCCACTCTGCCTCTTCCTTTTGCTTAGCGCGCGCGTGTCCCCAGTTCACAGAAGGACGCGGGTTGGAAATGAGCTAAAAAAGCTGCCCAGCTCACTGCGAGAGATCTCTCTCCTGCAGGAGCGGGAGGGGGGGGGCGGGCTTGGCTTTTTCTTTTTTAAGCAAGGCAGGAGGGTTTTGGTTGTGTAGCTTAGCCTTTGGAGTCATGCAAACAACGTGATTACAACCAGGAGCAGCGTTTGGGTGAAATGTTTGTATTTCTTGTTGCTGCATCCCGGCATCTTTTGTGTGAGTGATGGTGAAGTCCTTGCAAGAGGGTGCAATGGGATATTTGCAAAAGTGACCGGTGTAAGAGAACGAGAGTATTTATGAGCTGCTCCTCTTCCCCCTTCTTCCTTGATTGCGTGTGGAGCTTGGGTTTTGGAAACAGAAAAGCAAAAGTTCCCCCCTGATTGCAGTTCCCCTTTCGGGTCGCTAGAGGGACCTCAAATGACGGCCCAGACTGAGTCGCCTCACTTTAAACTAGAGGGCTGGACTTCTCCCAGTGGGAGCCTAAGAGGTTAAAAAAGGGAACGGTGACACAAATTGTTGGCTAGGCTGTAACAGCATTGCACGGTAGGGACTGGCTGTATATGCACAGCTATAGAGGACTGAGATGGGAGCTGTGCTCTGCAAGGGGGTGGCTCACCCTTAGAAAACTGGTGTATGTCTGCGCACTGTACCTGGTGGGGCATTGCTCTTCACTAAGGGGAGGGGAGTTGAGACCTGTCATTGAGGGAACGCAGGAAATTCATATGCTAGCTCTGGACTCCTGAGTCCTCGTATGAATGGAGATACTGGCATCGTGCCGGGATTCCCAGAGTGGAGTTGGAGTGTAGCACACTTTTTTTTTTTAAATGGATTTTCTGCTGCTTGTGCGTGTGTGCATATGTTCATTTAAAGCTTAAAAGTAAATGAGAAGCATTGCCCTTGTATACCAACACCACACCCAGTGTCAAAACTGAATAACAGGTGATCATGGGAGGCTGTGCATGGAGAATGATATATGGGACTAACTAGGAATGTTTATTTCATAGACAAATACTAAGATCACCTTAAGTGTGTGTGTGTTTATATTAGAGGGTTCAAGGCACAACAGTCTGATCTGCACTCAAATTAGGGGTGTTTAGATCTCATTTCTATTATATGAGGTCATGCAAGGTCACCTATGGGCTATTGGACAGAACTTTAAATAGACCCCTTCTAACGAAGTCTTGCATGCTTTTCTTAAGTTGTTTGGCGGGGGAAGAGGGGAATATTAAGATTGTGCATTGTGTGGAAGGGACAGACAGTTCTTTAGCTTCAGAGCCTAAAGAGATTATTAAACACTATTCTGAAAAACACTGCAGCATGTTCGGTCTCAGAGGAATGAAAATTCAGAGAGGAAAAACAAGAAAACGAAGCCAAAATGGAGTGAGAGTTAATGGTTGGCATGTAGCCTTCTACTTTGTGTGGAGTCTTTTTTTTTTTTTCTTCCTTCCTTCCCAATTGCTTTTCCCTACGGTAATTGTTTTAAGAGAGCAACTTGGAAAGGTTTTAGCACTCTGTTCAGCGGTAGGGAATTGGGGCACACGAGGAAACTTAGATTTAACATAACTGTACCAGCAGATGTGGCTGCCTTGCTTTTCAACCAGTGGTACGTTAACAGGGTTTCTGATACACTAGGTCTTGCTCAGGCAACATCGAGCAACCAAGTGTAAAAATAAGACTTGTGTGGGTGGTTTTAAATAGACACTTTGGGAGAGCCTCTGTTTTAAACCCTTAGGTTGGAACTTCCCTATACAAAGTATATAGTTTTCTTCCTAACACCAGGACAGGCTGTGGAGCCCAAGGTTTGCAGAAAGAGGTTTTGTTTTTTTGACATAACAGGTTGTTGGGATTTTATTTTCCCCCTGAGTTTGTTTGGATCAATGTAGGAGAGTTCAGGAGTCTGGGTCCAAGGTTTTGTGAGGGTGACTCCGGTTGCATATTAAGGAAACAATGAAACACCATAATCTGGGGCTGTAAAACCAGATGACATTTCTGGTTTGGGCTTCTCTGGATCAAAACTGACAAGTTTGGTGGTGGGGAGAATGGGTCACAGTTGTAAAACCAGCTCCGATTTGTTGACAGGCACATGTTCACTTAACCTTTCAAAGGGGCTTTCTGTGAAAATTCATAGAGGGATAAACAAATTCACTTTTCCTACAAAAAAAAAATTGTTGGAGTTTTTCCCCTTCCCAGCAAAATCTCAAAGCCAAAATGTGTGTGTGTCTGTGTGCTTTCTACTGATGATCCTTTACTATAACCTGTGTGGGAGGATCACTGGCTGGACCAAACTACTACACAGAGTTTTCATCCAAAGCCCAGTGAAGTCATTGCGAGTCTTTCCATTGATGACAGTGGGTTTTGGATCAGGCCCCAGCTGCATAACAGAGCATTATAAGAAGGAATTGCTCTAGTTTTTAAAATAAAGAAAACATAGGTCTTATTTTTAGAGAGACAGAGAATCTGATGCTTTTCCAGGATCACGTAGGAGCACTGCGGGTGGCCCACCTTCTCCTGTCCACTACCAGTGCATATCCTGGGATTGAGCTCTCAAATCCTACTTTGGTTTGTCTTTGCTTTAAAAGCTTCTATATCTAGAGAATGGCTGGGGTGATGTGTGTGTGGTTTACTGGCTTCAGTGAGAGAGGGATAAAATACACACACTGATCACTTGTATGAAATGGAACTGAAAGGGTTAACCATGCTCTGCGGAGACCTAAAGCCAGTTCAATGTGTTGTGGGAATATCACTGGCCAGAAAACTCCAATCACCACAATTTCTGATTAAATGGCTTAACTCTTCTCTCTTTATCGTTCCCCTTGCTTTGCTGTATTTGCTTCCAAAACCTGGAGTAAATCAGAAAAAGTTAAATGAGGCAAATAAGGCTGACTTTGAAATCCCTTCTCCAGATTCTGCCAGCTGTCTTTAGAGGAGTTAAGCAAGATTTCATTTCCCTTTTTAATGCAATAAATCAAATATTTCTGGGCTGCATACCAAAGTTTGTGCAATACACTCCCGAGTAAATAATACTGAGTACCCCTTTCACCTTTTTCTAGTTTGATTTTTTCCCCCATAGCTACAATAGTCTTTGCTGGGGAAACTAACACCTACTGTACAGAGAGAGACCCCTTCATCCCCCAGTGTGGGACAGAGGGAGCTGTGGGGTATGAAGGGAACCCTCTTCCCAGAGTGGGGCAGGGAGGGAGCACATTTCCCATTTAAGACACAAGAAAGTAAGAGCTAACATAGTGTTGCCAGCCTCCGGCATATAACAATCATGAGTCAGGTGCCAAAAAATCATGAGATTGGCTTAAATCATGTGATTTTTAAAACTAGCACACTTGGGGTTCATGTTATCTGCCTTCTGGTGTTTGAGAGCTGTCCTTTCATCTCAACCATGAGGGCTAGAAACTTCTTTTTTTTTTCTTTTTTTTTAATGAAAGCTGAGTGTTTCATACAATCACATGATTCCAGGACCTAGAGCTTTAAGGAAACACCAAATATCATGAGAACTGGTAGCACTGGGGCTCACTAAGCATGTTCCCAGGAGCCACACTGGCACGTTGTACAAAGATTAGTCCTCAGAAAACTACTGATGTTACCCTGAAGCCACTCCCTAGCAACTCACTTCCAGACTAATGCATAGCATAGGCTTCCTTCATAATACCACTGTGCCATCTGACGTGGCACTTGGCTCTGAGTTCCTCCCCCTTCCTATACGGGGAAGGCTTCTCTCTTCTGACTGTTAGAATGACAAAGCAGTCACAGTAACATGGGATGCAGGTATTTCACAGCAGACCCACACTTGTGACATTCTAAGTATTAAGATGAAACACCTTCCCCTGCCCCCTTATAACTTCCAGACACTCCCAGGTCTCTGGAGCGGTAACATCACCTCTGTCCTGGGTGTGCGTTAAGTCAAGGCCTGACTTTCAGAGATGCTGAGCATCTGCATTCTCCCATTGACGTCAGCTGGAGTTCTGGACACTCAGCACTTCTGAAAATCAGAGTCCGGATTCTTGTTTATACTGCCAGAGTGGTGACAAGGGGCCTTTAGAGAGGAAGCATTTCCCAATGGTTTGGGCATCAACCTGGAATTTGGGAGCCTGGCTTCGCAACAGACTTCCTGTGTGACTTTGGGCAGGTCACTCAATCTCGCTGCGCTTCGGTTCCCCATGTGTCACTGCCCTGTCTCTGAGGGGTGCGTTGAGGATAAAGTCATTAAAGATTGTGAGGCACCCCAACAGTATGGTGATAGGGGAGGCACATAAGCACCTGAGATGGTGTAATTGAGAATCAGGCAGTCCCTGTGTAACTGTCATGCAATCTCCTGCCTCATATGGTTGAATACATGAGCTTAAGTCACTCATTAAGTCTATTAACCTAGGCTTAATTCTCCCTTGCCCTGTTACACGCGTAATTACTTACACCAGGGCACAGTGAGTGTGAAATGCTATCACATGGGAATTGCAGCTTTACAAACCCACTCTGTAATATAAGCTTTTGTGGGCTACAGCCCACTTCATGGGGTGCGTAGAATGGAACATATATTTCCCAAGGGGAAGAATTGGACCCACTGTCTCTGACTCAGATCTTGCAGATTGGGCCATCTCTTTAATTTGATCCTTCTGGTAGAATTAAATTCTAAAGTGGGCCAGACCAAAGAAGGAAAGTTTGGTATCTTGCCTGACTGGGAGCTCACACAGGAGAGAGACATCACAGGGGTCTAGTAGTGTAAGCACAGACCTGCACACAAGGAACTTCTGCATTCTCAGCTCAGCTCTGGTCCAGTACCTTCGGTTGGCCACAACTCGTTGGCCTCTTCTTCTCCAGCACTTGAATGGAGCTAACATACCCAGTTGACTGTGCTGTATGTCGTTAAAAAAAAAAAAATCTGTAACAGCAATAAGGGAGGCTGTGCCACAAGCTTCAACTCACGACACAGCAGAGTGCAGGTATCCTGCATAATCTCACATGGCCACTCACGTGTTGCTGGCATACCACTGCATGGGTGAGACTGCTATTGCAGCATCTTTGAGTACCACTCAGGGCTCGTCTAATTATTATTAGGGCTGTCAAATGATTAAAGCAATTAATAGCGATTAATCACAGTTTTAATCGTGCTGTTAAATAATAACAGAATACCATTTATTTAAATATTTTGGATGTTTGCTATATTTTCAAATATATTGATTTCAATTACTACACAACACAAAGGACACAGTGCTTACTTTGTTATAATTTCTGATTACAGATATTTGCACTCTAAAAAGGATAAACCAAAGAAATAGTATTTTTCAATTCATCTTAGGCAAGTACTGTAGTGCGATCTCTTTATCATGAAAGTGCATTACAAGGGGGGGAATTATAGGTAGGACCTTGTAGATATAAACAAACTTGTCTTAGCGATTGACTAAACAACAAGTAGGACTGAGTGGACTTGTAGGCTCTAAAGTTTTACCTTGTTTTATTTTTGAGTGCAGTTATCTAACAAAAACAAATCTACATTTGTAAGTTGCACTGTCACGATAAGGAGATTGCACTACAGTACTTGTAGGAGGTGAATTGAAAAATACTGTTTCTTTTGTTTATCTTTGTTACAGTGCAAATATTTGTAATAAAAAATAAAATAAGCCCCGCACTTCACATTGTGTAGTAATTGAAATCAATATATTTAAAAAGTAGAAAAACATTCAAAAATATTTATAATAAATTTAAATTGGAATTGTTTAACAGCGCAATTAAAACTGCAATTAATCACAATTTTTTTAATCAAGTTAATTTGTTTTGAGTTAATCACTTGAGTTAACTACGATTAATTGACAGCCCTAATTATTATCATTTTTTTTTATACTGGTATAGCCATACCAATGTAGCTATAATAGAGAAGAAAATCCTGTATGGATGAGCTTCACTGGGACAACTTTAGTGGCCCATGGAGGCTCCAAATCAGGGATCAGGGCCCCACTGTGCAAACCATTGTGCAAACAGCCTCCTTCTCTGAAGAGATTACTATATAAACTTGCCCCAGTTTCAGCCCCACTTTTCCCCAGTGCAAATGCATCTGCGCTGGGGCTTTACATGAGTGTAGCTTATATCAGTGCAAAAATCCCTGAAACAGACAAGCCTTTTTAGCTAGTCTCTGGGAAATGGGGTGGAGAGTAAATAGACACACCTGACTCAGTGCGGGGCCAATGGCTTGCTGCAGGTGAATAAGATTCATGCTCTTGTCTTGTTTGAGCTCCTTGCTTGTTGAACAGTGCTGTGGAAGCAGATGGTAGAAGTCTGTTATCATCTAAGGGAATCCTAAGTTTGATTTACTTGACCAGTGAGGTACCAATCAGCCTGGGTAACTGAGAGGAAGAATTTGCATCCTCCTATCTTATGTTGCAGTGGGCCTGGAAGAGGCAACTTTTGTGTGGGTTCAGTACAGGGGCTTCTCCTCACACTGCTTCTCCGTTAGACCCCGACCTAGAGGGATGACTTTCTCTGGAGGGGAGAGGGATATTCAGTCTCCCCCTCTCTCCCCAAACCGGCAATTTCATCTGGGGCCCTGTACACTGATGCACACAAGTAGAGGAACAGCTCCTCTGCTGAACAATGTGGAAACATTGTGTGGGAGCAGGTGTCGCTGAACGAGCAGAGAAATTACAATGAACTGAGGAGAGAGCGAGGAGCCAAAGACAAATGTTACAGTAAAACTAGCCACTCAAGGGACACAATGTTACAAAAAATAACCATGTTTAAACTCGTATAAAACATGCTTGTGGCCCAACAAGTTTTCTAAACCTGGTGGGTTTTTACTTTTCTGTGGGTAGAGAAAATCATATTAATAATGACATTATAGGATAATTGTTTAACCCTGGTAAGGACTCTTTGACTTCGTGTCCATGCAGGCAAGAAGAAATAGCATTATACACACAGCGGAGCCAACCTGATTTCAGAAGAGTACAACGAGTTGATTTTTTTTTTCTTAGTGAAGACCCACCCCCCCAACATGGTGCTGTGCATCTTACATCTTAGCCAGAAAACCTTCCTGAGTAGGTTGAATATTGCCAGCCATTTTCAGCCCTAATTTATTTGTATTCTGCTAGTGCCTAAGACCTCATTGTGCTAAATCCTATACACACAGTAAGAGACTGGCCCAGCCCTGAAAAGCGTACAGTCAAAATAGATAAGACAGACAAAGGGTGGAAGAAAGGGAGTATCATCCCTATTTTACCAGTGGGGAACTAAGGCAAGGGCAGATTAAGAGACTTGCCCCAGGTCACACAGCAAGGTTGTGGCAGAGCTAGGAACTGAACCTAGATCTCTCTGACAATGGGCAGTGTATCCCGACTGGAATTTAGGAGGCTTCCTCCTGCAAAGTGATTTTGTAACCAGAAAAAGAAAGGCTTTGTACATTTGCGGAAGTGACCCCTGAAACGCCTCTCCCCTTCTAGATTGGGGTGGGATGTAACTGGAGAGGAAAGAGAGCAGATCGAATGACCTCCAGGCACTCTCTGCAAGTGACAATGTCACAGAGGTCAGAAGGCCCCTACAGAACTTGTCATGTAGTCAAGCCTGCTGGGTATTCCAGAGAATAAACATGGCAAATGGATAAATAAAGGGCTGTGGGACTGTGTAGTGTTGCAGCTGCTTTAACCAAGGAGAAAGTGCAGCACTAGGTAGTAAATACGCTTTTTGCTTGCTTGCTTGCCTGTCTGGTTTCTCATTACATTGATCTGTGGAAGGGAGGGGAAAAAATACACGCAAGGTGAAAATCACCCTGAGATCTGTCTGGAGAGAGCCAGCATTCAGAGTGAGAGGAGGGGTTACAGACTAGGCAGTTCATTGGATCACACATGGCCATATCGGTACTGGGTTAGATTACAGCATCAGTACCATCTCTGTCCTCACAACCTTTAATACAGGACATTAAAAAGGGGCTCGGTGCCTGAGTCACTGGGTCATTTTTAGGGTGGAGAGTAAACTGATGGCACGAGTTTACTCTGATTGTCTCCTCGCCGGTATGGGGAGAAGGGGTGGGGCGCCAGCTTAGCACTAAATAACAAAACAGGGGTAATTTAAGTCTGGAGGTGCCGGCATTTTCCAAAAGAACTAAAGTTTTTTCCCCACAGAACTGGAGTGTATCAGGTCGCACTGCTGACAAAAACTCTCCCTCCTGGTATGTTTTTATTCTCTCATGGTACATGGTAAGGATGGGGACACTAAGGGAAAAACCAGTTGTGGGCAACTCTGCTGGGGCCTAGGCCACAGCTGCTTCTTTGGTTAAGGTGAAGGCTCTGGCAGGGAGGGGAAGAGCTGAATACTCCATGGAGTAACTCCATGGAGGCATTTGGCCTAAGGTGTTTAGTCCACGGGGCTCTATGGCTACTTGCTGCTCTGTTTTCTCTGCTAGTGCACACAGGTGGGTAGGAAAGGAGCTCTCTCCCCTGTTCTCTGTCTGGGGTGGAGGGTGTCACTTCCAGGGCAGAGGACTTGTAATGAGTTTAGACTAGAGGTACCAGAGAGGAACCGATAGGTCTAGCACTAACTCACTTCAGAATATCCCATTGGTTCACTTATGCGGTTAGGATGGGGATGGAAGTAGGTAGCTGGATACTGGCTTGCTTGGTGAGGGGTGGATCAGAGGACGTGACCTTTGTTTCAGAGCAGCTATCCCGTGAGTTTTGGACAAGACTTCTCTCTGGGTTGTGAAACAGTGAGGCTCTCTGTGCATGGCATCTTTCAGAGCAGTCCCACAGTGCTGACTGGCAGCAAGGGGCGGGGGGGGGGGGGGTCACTTGCTTGCCTGACAGATATTCTTAAAGTGTGACCCTAGCTACTATTGCAGATAAAAGTATACAGGCTTGTGGTTTGGGAGAGGATTTTATCAGGGTTCTTCCAAGCTTCGGAGACAGACAAAGCCCAATATCTTTGTCCTGCTGCGGAGGGTTGTTTTTTTGCCCAGATTTGTCAAACACAAAATTAAGCAATCCCCTTCTGAGGAACTGACTGTGGTGGGGTAGGGGGTAGGAGGAACTGATGACAAGTTTCTTGGTTAACCATGGTGCTCATGTGAGCGAGAGGTTAATTGGAAGTGGGGAATGATTTGGTTGTCTTTAAGCCCCATATCAGCTGCTTGTGCATTGACACTGCCTATACACCACCTGCTGCCCTAGTGATGAGCTGCAAGCTTAGCTTAAGCCCATGGGACGTTAAGCAATCAGAAGCCTCATAAAAATGGGATAATTGTGCTAATTAGAGATCACAACCGTGATGTTGCTACATCTGGGATATGACTGAAGTGCACAGGAAGTACTGAGGTAATGCCAGGGAGCATTGGTCACGACTCCCAGCCCAGGCCATTAAATCAGGTGAAAGCCTTTTCATAGGAAACACTCTAGCTTGGAAGAGTGTATGAAAATGAAATCATGGCTCAGTGATATTCCTGGTGCTTCTCAGTGGAGGTGTTGTGCAGGCCAAAACCTCAGTAAGTGATTAAGAGCTTGATCCCCCATGAAGTCCCCACTGACCTCAGTAGTGCAGGATCATCAGAACGGCCATACTAGGTCAGACCAATGGTCCATCTAGCCCAGTATCCTGTCTCTGACAATGACCAGTCTCAGATGCTTCAGAGGAAATGAACAGAACAGGACAATTATTGAGTGATCCATGTCGTCCAATCCCAGCTTCTGACAGTCAGAGGTTTAGGGACACCTAGAGCAGAGGGTTGCATCCCTGACCCTCACTATTAGCCACTGATGGACCTATCCTCCATGAACTTATTTAATTCTTTATTGAACCCAGTCATACTTTTGGCCTTCACAGACACGCCCGCCCCCGCCCCCCCGCCCGGCAATGAGTTCCACAGGTTGACGTGCATTGTATGAAGAAGGAATTTCTCATGTTTGTTTTAAACCTGCTGCCTATTAATTACATTGGGTGGCCCCTGGTACTTGTGTTATGTGAAGGAGTAAATAACACTTCCTTATTTACTTGCCCTACACCATTCATGATTTTATAGACTTCTATCATATCCCTCTTTAGTTTTCTCTTTTCTAAAATGAACAGTCCCAGTGTTTTTAATCTCTCCTCATATGGAAGCTATTTCAGACCCCTAATCATTTTTGTTGCCATTCTCTATTCTTTTTCCTATTCTAATATATCTTTTTTGAGATGAGGCGACCAGAACTGCATGCAGTATTCAAAGTATGGGTGTACTGTGGATTTATATAGTGGAATTATATTTTCTGTCGTATTATCTATCCCTTTCTTAATGGTTCCTAACATTGCTAGTTTTTTCACTCACCAGAGCAGTGCCTCCTGCTGGCCATCTCAGAGATTAGCTCTCTCAGCCAATGCACCCTCTCCTGGTGGTGCCTCCCCCACTGCCTTCTCCTTAGTCCAGGAGTCACAGCGTCCTCTTCATGACTCAGCCCTCCAGCTATGTCACCATCCGTGTTGTCTCCCCTCCAAGGGGAAGTATCTCAAAGTTCTACAGTCCAGCCACTTCCCCATTGGTGAGTGGGGGGGGGGGACCCAGACCTACCCACTATTCCAGGTCCCAGCGCAGGGACCCTGTAGATAGCAGCATCCAGATAGCCCTCCTTAACTTCTCCACCAGTGCTGCTTAAGTCACCTGAGCCACTTCCTCGTGGCTCCAGCCCCTTCTTCGCCTTCTTCTCAGGGCCTCCAGCCTTCAAGTCCCAGCAGCAAGCCAGGAGCTCCCTTGGTCCCTGCCAGCAATTGTTCTGTCCAAGGTGCTACCTTCCTACAGGCTGCTAGGAACCCTCCTTGGGCTCCCTGCAGCAACTGACTTATACTGGCCCTGCAACTCATTTTATGTGAGACCACTGGGATTTGCTGTTCTGTACAGTCTCCCTCCAATTGACTGCTTCCTGTACAGCCTCCCCCATCACAGTCTACCACTGCACGTTGAGAAGGTATTTCCAGAGAACTATCCACAATGACTCCAAGATCTCTTTGTTGAGTGGTAACAGCTAATTTAGACCCCTTCATTTTGTATGTATAGCAGGGATTATGTTTTCCAGTATGCATGACTTTGCATTTATCAATACTGAATTTCATCTGCAATTTTGTTGCCCAGTCACCCAGTTTTATGAGATCGCTTTGTAACTATTTGCAATCAGCTTTGGACTTAACTATCTTGAGTAATTTTATATCATCTGCAAACTTTGCCATCTCACTCTTTCCCCTTTTTTCCAGATCATTTATGAATATGTTGAACAGCACTGGTCCCAGTACAGATCCTTGGGGGACCCTTCTATTTACCTCTCTCCACTGTGAAAAATGACCATTTATTCCTACCCTTTGTTTCCTATTTTTTAAACCAGTTACTGATCCATGGAGGAGCTTTCCTCTTATCCTATGTCAGCTTACTTTGCTTAAGAACCTTTGGCGATGGACCTTGTCAAAGGCTTTCTGGAAGTCCAACTACACTATATCCACTGGATCATCCTTTTCCATGTGCTTGCTGACACCCTCAGAGAATTCTAATAGATTGATGAACCATGGATTTCCCTTTACAAAAGCCATGTTAACTCTTCCTCAACATACCATGTTCATCCATGTGTCCGATAATTCTATTCATTACTATAGTTTCAACCAATTTGCCTGGTACTTAAATTAGGCTTACAGGCCTGTAATTGCCAGGATTGCCTCTGAAGCCCTTTTTAAAAATTGGCGTTACATTACGCATCTGCAGGTCATTTGGTACAGAGGCTGATTTAACCTATAGGTTACATACCACAGTTAGTAGTTTGGCAATTTAATATATGAGTTTCTCTAGAACTCTCGGGTGAATACCATCTGGTCCTGGTGACTTATTGTTTAATTTATCAGTATGGTCCAAAACCTCTTCTACTGACACCTCAGTCTGAGAAACTTCCTCAGATTTCAGAGGGGTAGCCGTGTTAGTCTGGATCTGTAAAAAGTGACAGAGTCCTGTGGCACCTTAGAGACTAACAGAAGTATTGGAGCATAAGCTTTGACGAAGCGAGTATTCACCCATGAAAGCTCATGCTCCAATACTTCTGTTAGTCTATAAGGTGCCACAGGATTCTTTGTTGCTTTTCTCAGATTTGTCACCTAAAAAGAATGGCTCAGGTGTGGGAATCTCCTTTACTTTGTCAGCAGTAAAGGCACCGGTACAAAGAATTCCCCGAGTGCTACTTGATCATCCTGTGGCCCCACTGATTGTTTGACAGGCTTCCGGCTTCTGATGTACTTAAAAAAATTGTTTTTAGTTTTTATGTCTTTTGCTAGTTGCTCTTCAGATTTTTTTTTTGGCCTGCCTAATTTTACTTGAATTGCTAGAGCTTATGCACTTTTCTGTTTTTCTCAATAAGATTTGACTTCTAATTTTTAAAAGAGGTCTCTAACTGCCTCTTTTACTCGGTTTAGCCATGGTGGAAATTTTTTGGTCCTCTTACTTATTTTAATACATTTGTGACATACATATAATTTGAGCCTCTATTATGGGGTGTGTGTGTGTGCAGCTTGCAACTATTTCATTTTTGTGATTGTTCCTTTTAATTTCCGTTTAACTGGCCTTCTCATTTCTGTGTAGTTCCCCTATTTTGAAGTTAAATGCTACTGTGGCGGGTTTCTTTGGTATTTTCCCCTTTACAAGGATATGAACTTTAATTACATTATGGCTGCTATTACCAAGCGAATCAACTGTATTCACCTCTTAGACCAGATCCTATGTGCTATTTAGGATTAAACCAAGAATTGCCTTGCCTTGTGGGTTCCAGGACTAGTTGCTCCAAGAAGCAGTCATTAATGGTGTCTAGAAATTTTATCTCTGGATCCCACCCTGAAGTGACACATTCCCAGTCAATATGGGGATAGTTGAAATCCCCCATTATTATTGAATTTTCTGTTTTGTAGCCTCTCTAATCTCCCTGAGCATTTCACAATTACAGTCACCATTGTGCTGAGGTGGTCGGTAGTATATTCCTACTGCTATACTCTTATTACTCAAGCATGGAATTTCTATCCATAGAGATTCTATGGTACGATTTGATTCATTTAAGATTTTTACTATATTCAGCTCTATGCTTTCTTTCACATATAATGCCATTCTCCCACCAGTGTGATGTACTGTGTCATTCCTATATATTTTGTACCCTGGCATACTCTGTCGGATTGATTATCATTGTTCCACCAAGTTTCTGTGATGCCTATTATCAATATCCTCATTTAATACCAGGCACACAAGCTCACCTATCTTAGTATTTAGACTTCTAGCATTTGTATACAAGCACTTAGAAAATTTGTCAATATTTAGTTGTCTGCCTTCCTATGATGTAACTGAATAGAACTCTTTTGTTTGACTGTTTCTCTTCAGTTCAGGAAGACTAACAAGACTAACAAGTACCCTCTGTACTGGCTTGTGGGAGCACAAGCCAGAACTACAAGGGACAGTGGCAGATCGTATCAGTTTATAGCTCCTGTTTGGACCAGCAAATGAGGATATGATGGGCATCTTTCTGTTTGCAGCTTCTTCAGAACATGTCTTCATACAAGCTAGCAAAATCATGTGCTGGTCATGGAAACGAGGCCTGAATCACAGAACTAGGTTAGGGATGTTCTGAGCTGGGGCTCTGGTTCAGGTCCATCTCGAATAAGAAATCAAACATTAAAATTGTAACAGGAAAAAGAAGACACTCACTGGAGGAGTCCTCAGCTCCCCTTCATATTTCCCCGCCATGCTTGGCGCACGTGGTAAATGGCCTTTTATTTTTTCATAATCTAAAAGGGACTAGTAACCATTTTAAGGTCAGATTATTTCTATCACTGGTGGGTTGAGCGATACTCTACTATGAAAGTTGGTAGGAAGGACGGCTTTGTGGATAGGGTATTGGGTTGGTACTCAGGAGACTTGAATTCAATTCTAGGCTTAGTCACAGACTTCCTGTGTGACCCTGGGCAAGTCTCCTTAAACTACCCTAGGCCTCTCTTCCCCATCTGTAAAACAGGAATAAAACCATGCTGCTTCACCAGAGTGAGCTGGATAAAAATCCATTAATAATTAAGAGTTGTTCAGATGCTCTGGTGATGAGAGCCTAATAAGTACATAGCTAATACAGCATTTTTTTCTCACTAATTTTGGACCTCAAAATTGCCTTATTCCAGTTGCCATCTTGCCATTCTTTCCCCCTGCAGTTCTGATTGGATTTCAGCAGCCACATTCACCATGCTGCTTTATATCAGGGTTTTCTCTGGAGGTGCTCATCACTGAGGTATCCTGGTCTCCAGTCATGCATGGGTTTAGCCTCTTCACCCCTGAGAGGTGGTATCACCCCCATTTTAAAGAGGCTGAAAGTGGGACACTGAGGTAAAGGGGCTTGCCTAAGGCCACCCAAGGGTATGTGGTAGCACTTAATGGAGTTACATGCACACCCATGTGGAATCAAAATCAGGCCCTAACATGCTAGGGAGGGGAACCTGAGGTACAGACTTTGTGATGGAGGGCATTAGGCGTTGGCCTTTAAACCTTCTGGAGATCTGGGTTCAAATCTTGATTTAGGCCACAAATAAAATAAGATTAGTTGGTTGTGTAACCCTAGAGACTATTGGCCTGCATGACCACCACCACAATCAACTTTCCCCTTGCCCCCCACACATTTGGCGGTCACTGCTCAGAGGCCTGGGACTGGAATAGAGGGGGATGCAGCACGTCAGTACTGAGGTTCATGGCTGGAGTTGAACAGAGAAATGGTAGCACATAACAGTCCCACAGAATCACAGTTTAAATTATTGCTGTGGAAAATGTAGCCCTACCTACGATGCCTTAGCCCTAACTTTTGGTGTCTGAAAGACTAATGTGGTGTTTCCATAAGGAAGAGAATGGCAGTTCTAAGGGATCTCTTTGTAACCCCACCTTTAGTCTCCCAAAGATTGTATTAGAAGCTCAGCCCTTGAGATTGGCTGAGCAAAAAGGAGAAGAAACATCTGATGGCAGCAAGTAAGGCCACCTGTCCTTGGCCATGACAAAAATGGGAACTTCCCTCAGGGGCAGAATCTTCTCTGGGAGACTGAGAGGTAGTGTTACTTTGTGGAATCCAGCTGTATGCAAGTGGCAAGATGAATGTTGTCTGGCAATTGCTTGTTTTTATCCACTGTCAGAAGTGTCTGAATGCTTCGCAAATAAGCAAAAGAGCATGTGGTTCTCCTTACACAAACAGTCACAAGCTCTCCTGTGCATGCACACATGCATGTTGTGCTTGGTGCCTTGAGAACACTTGAGTGGGGTTCTGCACCATAGTTAACATTTTGAATTTGTGTCTTTCAGGTGCAGAGGATGTGCGCCTCTAGGCGGATACTGCTGCTCGCACTCACCTTCCTGGCATACACAGTGGACTCCACGTCGGCATATGGCACTGCTGAAACGCTCTGTGGTGGGGAACTAGTAGACACATTGCAGTTTGTCTGTGGGGACAGGGGCTTCTACTTCAGTAAGTAGCTCTGGCATTTTTTTGTGTTGCATTGACTGGCTACTTGTGCATCAGGGAAGCCGGAGGAGCATGCAGCAGGAAACATTCTCCTCCAAAGATACATTAGTGCAGACACAATCACACATGCTTCATCCCTGTGGATGAACAGGCGACTTCTAAGAGCACTGGTCCTATGTCCCTGGTGGGCAGCTCACACTACTAGGATTCAGCTCATTTCCAGGGAGACAGCTCATTCTAAAGATCTCTCTGACTGGAGGTGCCATATTGCGTGCTCTGGTATCAACACTCCCATGTGCTGACCGAGCATTAGATCTAACATAACTTACCCTGACTCAATGCACCACCCAAAAAGTGAAGGCTATGGGAAATACACTAGCAGTTGTGATAAGACACGAGGGCATAGATTCTCTACTCTCTTGCACTTTTGTGTCATCACTTACACGAGTATAAAGTGGAAGGTGTCAAATGCTACACAAATCAAAATTGTAGCATCTTACACCTATTTTGTGCAGGTATAAGCGACTACCCAAGGAGCAAGACTGGAGAATCAGGCCCCAAGTGTGATGAAGACTCTACCATACTGGAGGAAGCCCTTGTTTTTCATGCATGTGGCTGTGCCAGAAGTGTCAAAAGGAAGCTGCCTGTTAAGCTAGGAGTATTCGCTGGGCAGAAAACTCCCATATCCGAGGTGGAGCAGGGAGATTGCTGGGAAGTTGATCACAGTGGTGCAAGAATGCAATTGCCATAATGATTTTCCCAAGTCATTTTCTTATTACTGCATGCTCAATCTGTGCCCTGCATGTGTGAAAGCTTGTACATACACCCAGACACACACATCCAATCAGGCATTCCGCATACAGTTTTACCTGAAGTTTATGGACAAAAGCTGCCAATAACAATATAAATTGATGTAAGAGGAAATACTCATTTTTCCTTTTATCTGTGCAGCTCTGGTTGTCTGTATTTGTCTGTTTCAGGCCACTCCCAGTGAATTTCAAAGTCCCCAAGCATGGATAATGACCCACTGCTGACAATAGTGGTTAACAGTCCTTTCTCAGCCTGTTGCTCTACAACTGGTGTCAAAAAAAAATTGTTTAGCTGCTGGCATGCAGGGCAAAAATGTCTTCGGCGGCATTACTGGAAGTATGATAGAGACCCAATCACATCACACTTTCCTTAACAATATCATATCATTTTGTCCCATTTATACTAGCAGCTAAAGGATTCAACAACTGTGAGGTATAGGAGGGAAAGGAGAGGAAGGATGAACATACTGCGGTTAGCACCAGGCCGTTTTCCTCATGTAGACAGGGTCACTCTACATCCCTTCAGCCTTAAATTGGGCAAATTCATTTCTGCAGTGAGGATGCAGCTCCACTGGTTTCAGTAGAGCTGCACCCTGAATTTGTCTCAAGAGTCTTGTTTAGGTGTTTCAATCAAAGGATGCTATTTCTCCCCTCCCCCAATTAAAGAATACTTACATCTTGCTATTCGCTTGCTGACTGAACTGCTTTAATCTAATTATAGGAGTAACACTGAAAGACAAGTATAATTGGTAGGAAGATGGCCAGGAGAGGTAAAGGTAGATGAACTAATGAATTCGATGCAGACAGCAAATGCACTCCCTGTTATAAATTCTCCCCTCCCTTACCTCCAATCTCACTTTGAGAATTGCTACTAATTAGCTTATCTAAATTGGTAACCAACTGTACAGGATTTATTTTGAGATACAGGGGAAATTTGCTTTCTGAAATATTGATATCTCAATCTCAGTTTTCAGGGGGAAGGGGAATTGATACATTTAGAAAAGAACCCAAATCTCAGCTTTGAATCTCCACCCCCAAAGTGTTTTGATTTGAACTTTGAGGTTTGGTTCAGCTCAATTGATGTCGCATCAGCTCTATTGTTTTGCCTCATCTCACAGGAGCAGAAGGAGGTTCCAAAACTTTCATAGTGCAAGCCACATTGAGATTGTCTCCTAGACCCCTCACCTACAATTCGTGGTGGTATAGAATCATAGCATCATTGAACTGGAAGGGACCTCGAGAGGTCATCTACTCCAGTCCCCTGCACTCAAGGCAGGGCTAAGTGTTATCTAGCCCATCCCAGAAAGGTGTTTGTCTAACCTGCTCTTAAAAATCTCCAGTGATGGAGATTCCACAACCTCCCTAGGCAATTTATTCCAGTGCTTAACCATCCTGACAGATAGTTTTTCCTAATGTCCAACCTAAACCTCCCTTGTTGCAATTTAAGCCCATTGCTTCTTGTCCTATCCTCAAAACGTTAAGAGGAACCATTCTTCTCCCTCCTCCTTGTAACAATCTTTTATGTACTTGAAAATTATCATGTCCCCTCTCAATCTTTTCTTTTCCAGACTAAACAAACCACATTTTTTCAATCTTCCCTCATAGGTCATGTTTTCTAGACCTTTAATCATTTTTGTTGCTGTTCTCTGGACTTTCTCCAATTTGTCCACATCTTTCCTGAAACGTGGTGCCCAGAACTGTACACAATATCCAGAACTGGACACAATATGGTGCACTGTCCCTCGACTGGCTGTCCCAGTGGCACAGCAGTGTAATATTAAGAATGTACTTTTAGCTGCACTGGTGTGATTGAGCAGCTGATTATAAACTGTCACCATGTCACCAGCTACTTCTCTGCTGACCACTAGCAAGTGCTCCAGGGGCTGCAGTTCTGGAAGGCAGTTTGGAGCACTTCCTTTCTGTTGGTTAGCTTAGCTGAAAGAGTTTGCAGTTCTAGTTACTCTTTCTGTTCTCCTCTTCTGCCTTCCACTTTTCCTTCGGTCAGCAGACTACATGCCAAAGTTCTGCTGAGACTATAGGACCAGAGACTTGCTTTACTAGCCAATTGTGAAGAGGATAACTCTTTCTGGGTCTAACACCTCTTCCTCTCTGTCTATATATAGTTGAGTGTCTGTCTCTCTCCTTTTGTGTATTTTTATCCCCTCCCCCTCTCTGGGGAGGAAGGGGAATGGGGCTTTTGTTTTGCTGACATAGGGACTTCCTTTCACCTCAAGTAACCCTTTCTTCCAGTCCAAAATAAAAACACTTTTAAAGGCAAATAAGCAGCTTCATGCCAAGTGGCAAATACTCTTTTCTCTCAATTTTTCTGAAGAGTCCCTGTGCCCAGGGAGAGGAAATAAAACCAGCACAAGCCCATGTTAATCCTTTACCACCTAACAAGGGGTGCTTCATAGGACCCACAATGTAAATCAAATTACACCTGGCAAGTTATGGGAACATGTCACTATACTGAGACACTGGGCACAGAGGAGCATAGCATAGAAACATGCTTATTAGCTCTGAAAAAGCCCTCAGTGGCATCCGAGTTAGAATGCACCCTAATGGTCGAAGGAACTTTCTCTTTAGTTTATCTCCTGCTCGTTGTGCTAAACTGAGTATTCGGAAAATTCTGGCTTTACTTTTCAAAACTGGGGCCAGATTTTTCATAACTGCTTAGCACCGAGCAGCTCTCATTGAGAACACTGGCTGTTCAGCATGCTGGTTAAACAGTGCTTAATTTGTAATGAAAGAGGTGCTTGGGCTCAAGCAATTAGGTGCCAGGGCTCAAGCAATTTTTTTTTTTACTTTCATAACTGATGCAGCAGGCCCAGAAGTGCTGGGGCTACGAACTGCCAAGCCTAGAGGTGCTGGGACTGAGCTCTGGCAAGCCCTGGCACAAATGAAGCACAGCATTTGCATGCATAGATGGGAGGTGAACCTGTTGGATAATCTGCCCTCCCCCCCCACACACACACACTGATGAGCTCCACCTGCAGCTATCAGAGAAAGGTCTAAACATTAAAATGTGTTGACTTATTTCATGCATTGCTTGTCTTCCAGCACTGGGATTTTCATAGGAACCCCCTGCTATACATCAGTATGAAAGGAAATAATTTTTAAAAGTCAATTAAAACTAAAGCACTAGGCAGGCATCGCTGAGAGGCACAGCACTGTTGCATTTATGTGCCTCCATTAGCCCTGGTTGCTGTAATGTCTGAGCACCTCTCAAACATCCCGGGCCTGATTCTCCATTGCCCTGCACTGTGTTATTGCCATTTGCACCAGTGCATGGTAGATGCAAGATCCCATCAGATCAGAATGGCAACATTTTACACCCACGTTAAACAGGTGTCATTGCCAATACAAGGTGCAAAGCAATGGAGAGCTGGGTCAGTGGATTATCAGTGTTGAAACTAACTTAAATGGTGGGGCCTAGTTAGTTACCAGAGGAACATTTCTGCTGGGTTGTTAGTACAGAAGGATGACACACTGAGTCAGTCCTGGTGCTGGTGTTGCTTGACTGAGGGGATGGGATAGCTGAGAGAAATCATCTCTTTTTATATAAACCATAAAAAAAGTTTTGCACTTTTAAAAATACCTTTTGCTTTGTCTACTATGGTTTCTCTTGTCTACTTAGACAGTAAGCTCTGTGGGACAGGGTTTGGCATTGTCTGTATAGCATGCAATACTATGGGGTCCGGATGCTACTGTCGCCCAACAGCGATAAACGGAAATGGAGAGGATGTACTTGCTGCTCCTCAGGGTCCCAGTCCTGTAGCCCTTACTCCTGAAGAAAACTCTGTGAGAAAGCCCACTGATGTTTAAATGGAATTCACACATGAATGAGATCTGCAGGAATAGTCCAAAGGCAACAATTCTTCTGGGTGTACGCCTAACTCCAGACATTAAACTCCCACACCCTTTAGATATTTTTTGGTTTAAGCCAGTGGTTTTCAACCTGTGGTCTGTGGACTCCTGGGGATCCGCAGACTATGTCTAAGATTTCCAAGGGGCCTGCACCTCCATTTGAAATTTTTTAGGGGTCTGCAAATGAAAACAGGGTTGAAAACCACTGGTTTAAGGTGATGGGGGGTGGGGGAGGGAGTGGAGATGTTGTTTCTCTCTGTTCTGCATGGAAATGAGCTAAAACCTTAATATTTAAATCTAGATCTTGTGCACCCCCAGGGGAGCAGGGTTGGGAGAATATTTTGATCTGGGATTCTGCTTCAGCTCCTCTCCATTTCTGTATTTAGCGAGAGAGGATGCAAAGGTGTTTTGCGGTGCGCAGAAAAAACAGTTCTGAGACATGCAAAAAAATGTACATCCTCCTTCAGCTGGTACCATATATGTGCTTTTTCCCTCCATCAAATAATTTCAGGAGGAAATTTGGGGAGAGACACTCTGAAAACATTTTGCAATGAAAACTCCTATGACCCCTTCACAATGTAGTATAAACCTCTCCCCTTTGTAGTCAGGTCCTCTGCTGGTGTAGATCAGTGGAGCTTTTGCCAATTTATACCAGCTGAGGATCTGGTCCTAGCGGTTAAGTGATCTTGCAGGACTTTTGGACTGCTCTTGTATTTGAGCAAGACACTTGTGAAGATTTTCCTCTGAGGCTGATGAGAGGAGAGAGTGGCAGAAAACCAGCTCTCTAAAACAAGCTGGATGTCAAAACACCAAACCCTGTGTGAATGTTTTTGAGAGAGTTTCCAACTTGCTGCTACCCTGACCCTCCTTCAGTCCAACACAGGGATGCAAAGGCAGCATTGAAGGCTGTCCTTCTGACCAGGAAGCTTTTTGCACCAGTAAGAGTGACTGCACTATGAGCAGGAGGATGGTGATTTAGGCACAGAGGCATTAGAATGAGGGGTGCAGGCCAAGAGTCTGACACCAGGATTAGGGCCTCAGCAGGAGCAAGGGACTCCTGCTATTAGCAAAAAACAGAACCAGAAGAGGGATGGGTAGAAAGGAAGACCTGGATCTGGAGTTGTTGGAATAGGGGCCAGTGGAGAACGGGGGTATAGGGAGGGGGGGTCTGACTTCTCTGTAAACAACAGCTCCTGTTTCCTCCTTTCCAACAGCTGATAAGAATTTAGCTCTTTCCAACAGCCACTTATGCTGACAGGGCACATTCTTTCTCTCTGCCATTCCTCACAATAACACTAGGAAAAGGGGGAGCTGCTGCTGGGTGGGGAGGGCACGCAGGCGGGGACTGAGACAATGGCTGTGGCTGCCCAGCCATCTGACAAAGGCTCTCTTGTTGGTCTCTACATTCCTCTGATGGGAGAGGGGATTGTTTACACCCAAAGTCTCATTCCATTTGGCTTGGTGCTTGACTGATTGGAGCCTGAGAATCCTAAAATTTCTCCTGTGTGTGGCACACAAACACCCAGCATGTACACACTGTTCCTTCCCCACACAGCCATGAACAAGTACATGCATTTCCCCCACTCCATGCAAAGATGTGCATGTGTGCATTTTTCCCCCACGTACATACAGCTATGCACATAGAGTCACAGGACTGGAAGGGACCTCGTGAGGTCATCTAGTCCAGTCCCCTGCACTCATGGCAGGACTAAGTATTATCTAGACCATGCCTGACAGGTGTCTATCTAACACGCAGTCTCCCTTATGCATGCATACATTTGAGTGCATGTATGGGTAAGTGCTAGCAGCAATTTTGATTGAGAAGCTGATAGAGGGGTGGGGGAGCCAGAGAAATTCAGGGATGACCAGTCTAAGCAAACCTGTCCCCACTTTGTGGCTGGTGTCCTGTGGCTGTTTGAATTAAAGGAACAAGTCAGCCAGCACCTCTCCTCCTCCCCCTCAGCTCTAAAAACAAGCTCTGAACATTAGGTGCTACTCTGGTCAGTCCGCTTTCTCCAGATACCAGCTCTCCAGCAATGGGCTCCCAGACCTGCAGCATGACCCAGTGACACTTGTTGCTATGTCACACTCCTATGAAAAGCAGAAAGGTGGTCACCTGACATCTGTCCAGCCACGCCTGCCACACTCACTTTGAAATGTACATTTGATTTGGCAGATCTGAATGTAGGTGACATGAGCAGGACTGGATCTTCTTCCTCCAGCTCCTTACTATGTTACCTAGGATATGCATGTGCATACACCCATGTGCCTCCTGAAGTAGCACTTGTTTCACATCATACTAAGGGAGAGGAAAGAAGTGCTATCAAAAATCCTGTTTGCTACTTACATGCATGACAAAGCTGAGGCCTGCAGTTACTCTGCAGATATTTGCTCTGCGGTGTAAGTATTAGTGATAGTAGATTCTACATGACTATAATAATATTACCTAGCTCTCTTTTCATCAGCAGATCTCAAAGTGCTTTACAAAGGAGGGCAATATTAGCTGCATTTTACAGGTGGGGAATCTGAGGCACAGCAAGGTGAAGTGATTTGCCTGGAGTCACCCAGAAGCCCAGTAGCTAGGTGACTGAGCACAATCACTTTTTCTTGCTGCAAATCAAAGCAAAAATCTGTGCAGAAAATTAGGCACCTAAGTAGCACTGGCCTGATTTTCCCACAGATGCTCCATAGCTCACACTGAAGTCACAGGGAGATGCAGGTGCCCATCACCTCTGAAAACATTGACCAGAGACGATGCATAATACTTTGCTATGACATGCACTGCTCCAGCAGTGTTCATGTGAGCTAATATTACTGCTAACTCTGCTCATTCTATAACATACGTCAAACCTTCCCAGGGGGGCTTCCCAACTCGGGTGTGAAGTGATCGAGGAGAGGTCCTGTTTTTAAATAATAAAAGTGCTAGGGATTCTGGGTAACCTGGTACATGTCAGCAGTACTGGGGGTCGATTTCAGAGGAGCATGCCCAGTAAGCATAGGGCTTTAATGGAATGATTGATTTATGGAGCAGGAAAGGAAGCAGGTCTCCTTGTGAAAATACAATCATTAGTTAAATAGAGAGCACAAGGGGAAAGGCAAACATTTCACTCTTGCACTAATGTGGGAGTGAATGGCTGCTGATCCCTCCTCCTTCACCTCTGCCAAGGAATAGATTCCCTACAGTAGTGCATTTCAGTGTGGTAATACAGCAACCCAACCTCCTCACGTGTTTCAGTGACATTAAGGCAAGAGGCCACAGATGGGCCAAAAGCCAAAAAATTCATCCTTCAGTCCATGAATAAATCACATTAGGGAACTAACACTCACCCCAACCTAGTCCAGCAGTGTTATCACCCTTAACTAGACATTTCCTGGCTTCTGTTGCCTTTGGGTCATTATCTAGCAGTAGTTTCTGGTACTGAATATCCTTGTTTGTTGTTTTTAAAAGCACTAAATCTTTCATGAAAGGTTGTAGTGGCTTCTGGTGAGATTCAAATCCCCGGCCATCATACAATTATGTAATTGGAAATGTGTCCTATCATAGGAAAATAGTTGGCAGCAAAGTGAGCAAGGAAAACAGCAGGCAGTTACACAGCAGATAACTCTGCAGATTCTCAGGGTTTTCAAGTGTTTTTGTTTGTTTTCTTTTTGATGGGAAAGGAATGTTGAGGTTGGGAAAAAGGATTGAAGAATGGAAGGTGGAAAGAGCAGAAGCAAAAACACAAGGCCATATTGGACTACTCACCTGCCAAACTAAGGGTGGGAATTTCAAGAGTGTTTGGTGCTGCATTGACTTCAATGGGAGCAGAGTTAGGCCAATGATGTATATTTCTGAGAATCCCACACATAACTGTGTGAAGTAGATATTGCTTAATATTTTCCAAAATGCCTAAGTCCCATTTTCAAAAGTGACTTAGGCTGAAATTTGCGAAGAGATTTAGGTACCAAGTTCTCACTGAAATAAGTAGGAGTTAGGTGCCCAAGTACCTTTTTTAATCCCACCCTTAGGCTTCTAAGTATCAGTAAAAGTTAATGGCATTTAGGCTCCTAAGTCACTTAGGTGCTTTGGAAAATGTACACAACTAAATAGCTAACTTCTCTCTTTGAAAGAAATATTAAGTCTTTAATACATAATCCCTTCCCCCAAACGTATGCACTTCAGCACCTTAGATCACAAATGCTGACACAGCCTTCCACTAGTGTGAATGTGAATGGAGTACTATCCAAAAGGATCACTTTGCTTTTTCTTGATTTTCACTTTACACTCCCTCTCCCCTTCCTGGAATCATAAATATGCTAAATATTCGAGCTGTTCCCTAGCTTTTCAGACAGCAGGGACAGTGCAATACTTAGATTCTCCTAGATTTCAGTTGCTTATAGGAACTAGTCCAGTGTCTGTAATAGAAAAGGGGACATTTGTCATGTTAGCTCTCGAGCAGCTGAGTATGATCGATTATCCAGGTAAATGCTTGGCCAGCTGTGGATCCCTTCTTAGTATGAACTCAGGTAGGGAGTGAGTATTCCCTCCCTCTCTGCATAGGCCTGCATTTACCATAGACCAGGGGTGGCCAAACTTACTGATCCTCTGAGCCATGTACGATAATCGAGGGCCGGGCGTGCTTGCTGGGACTCGGGGCTTCAGCCCTGAGGTGGGGTGGTGGGGCTAGGGTCTTCTGCCCTGTGGGGAAGGGGGTCTCGGGGCTTCAGTCCCACAGGAAGCACCTGTCGGGGCTTGGGGCTCTAGCTCCACTCCTGCTGAAGCCCCCAGCCCCAGCCCCAGCCAGTATGCCCTGTGGTGCTGAAGCCCTGCCTGAGAGACCCCCTCACCCCCTAGCCCCACCACAGAGCAGAAGCCCTGAGCTTCTCCCCGGCCCCTGACAAATCTGGTAGGCGGAGAATGGGGGGTGGGGAGGATGAGGGCCTCCACGAGTCTCATTTTAACTGTAAAAGAGCCATGGTTTGCCTACCCCTGCCATACACCTTGATGGGAGTTAAACACACACAGAGAAGAGTACATCCACTGCATCTGTAAGTGAGGCATCTGCCTCTCTCCCTTCCAGCTGCCTTTACTGTTTACCTGCTGATTAGTGGGTATTACACACTGGAATACATGCACAGCCTCACCAATGGGACAGGTAGCTCATAAGGACACACCCATAGCTGTCATGGGGCTTTCCCTAGAGATAGCAAGGCACTAAAATGCACCCTTGTATGTCCAGCGACTGGCAGCCAGTCACAGGGAACTGGCCGCTACTTCTGACTTCTGATGCCAGGGGACTGGCTCAACCAATCAAGGTAGGGCAGGGGTTGGATATTAGAATTAAATGGGGGAGCCACAGTCCTAAGCATGGGGCTGGGGGAAAGGGCTCTGCCTTGAAATACCGGGTACAACAATCCAAATGCAGGAGGTTCACATGCCACCAACATTTTAATGAGAGAAATAAACTCCCAACAATGCTTGTCTTGTTCCCTTCACTGAACTTTTCTAGGGAGACAACCATCCTTCTAACCTTCACAGCTCACTGATTAAAGGTTGAGCCTGAAATGTTTTCTGAAAAGAAAAAAAAATAGTTCTTTTTAAATGATTCCAGAAGCTGGGCTAGATGTTATGAGTCAGCAAAGTCCCCTATAGCAGCTCAGATTCACTCTGGTGCCTTACTTGTTCTAGTGACCTTAAAAATGTGGCTGTGCGGCGAAGGCGGAAAATGGGGATGTCAGATGAAATAGGACAGAGGTTGTGTTTTTTGTTTTTGTTTTAAAAGCAATTAAACTAGTGGTATGTCTCCAGGGGCTTCCTTTCGTACTACATATTTACTGTACATCATCAACATGAGAGTGTGTGTGTCTAGGCAGAGTTGGTAGGTTATTCTTTAATGGGTCTGAAGAATGCTCGATGTAACTAAGACCCCAGTCTGGCAAAGCCCTTAACTTTAAGGTCATGAAGAGTCCCACTGAAATCCTGCACGTGCTTAAGTGCTTTGCTGAACTTGGATCTTTCTGCCCACTTCTCTGTGCCCATGAAAATGAGAAGTGCAAGTAGCCTGCAGTGTTTATGTTCTGACTGGGGAAGTGGAGTGGAATGGGAATACTGTTTCTAGATCACCGGCTCTTAACATCTCTTATACCAGGATGTTGTCCTCTTTCCCACTGTGGTGGGGCGAAGACTCACCGGCCTGGCGCCTCCTGCTGGTAGTCCTGGGAATTAAATCTTCCAGTCCGGAGTGCCCTCTCACCTGCCGCTGGCCCCTGTGTCCCTCCTGGACCCCGGTGTCCTTTACATCAGGGTTCTGGCCCCTAGCAGCAACCCACAATCTGGGTCTCCCCACCCAGAGGATCTCCCAACCCCCTATCCCCACCTTGCCTCAGCGGCTACTGCCAGTTATCAGCTAGCCCCCGCTCCCTGGGGTAGACTGCAGTCTGTAAACCACTCATCATCAGCAAGGAGGGTTGGACCAGCTCCCTCTGCCTATCTCTGGGCTGCCCCTCTACAGCCGCAGTACCCTTTGTGGGCCCTTAACTAAGCCTGTAGCCTGGGGTCTTGCTAGGCTGGAGCGCCCCATCTCCCTCTACCTTTCCCCAGTACTGCTTCACCTCAGGTACCCTGTTCAGCTCCCAGGCAGCCAGGTCCTTCTCCCTCAAGAAACTAGAGAGAGTGTCTCTTTTTCCTTCAGGCCCACTGCCCTCTTATAAGGGCCAGCTGGGCCCTGATTGCACTGGCTACAGCTGTGGCTGCTTTCCCAATCAGCCCAGCTTTTCCCCTGCCACAGCCCTTTCCCAGGGCTGTTTTAAGCCCTTCAGGGCAGGAGCGGGGTAACCACCCCGCTACATCCACCATTTAGCTAGAACACTCTCCCACCATTCGCGTGTGCATGCCCACACACTTAGCAATATGGGAAGGGCAAAGTGATACGACCCACTCCCCACCCCCAAGGACCGCAATCCCCAGGTTGAGAACCCCTGGTCTAGTTTCAGAAGCTCAGAAAGAGACCCCTCCAGCTAACTCCACAACAGCTGAGTGCAAAAAAAACCCCCTACAAACGCTTGGGGGGATGGGGGAAATGTGCAAAACAAAAGTGACAATTTGGTTCCAGGACATTTTGTGGTTGAGAAGTTTGATATTTCCCAAGCTGACCCATTTCACACTGAAGTGTGGGCAAATTTGAATGTCTGTTTTTTTGTTTGTTTAAGATATCAAGCTATCTAGGCCTTTGCTCCAGTGTTTTTGGTTTTAATTACACAGTGAAATGAAACCCCCTTGTCGCAGAGCATTTGAAAACATAACTGCTGGCTACAGCATCCTTTTGCAGAGAAATACGGAAGAAGAAACCTGTATTAAAAGACTCAGTTAAGAAATTAAATAACTATTCTTAGATGGCTGCAACTGGTCTATCCCTCCATTGGTCCCCTTCACCGCTGGAATGTCAGCATTCCAATGGAAGTCTGGCACCTCATAAGGAGGGGTCTACTTAAATCACAGAGAAATCACACATTTTTCATGGTTTGGTACAGCATAAATAGCTAATTCTGGGGATGTGTCACACAGTTACGAAATTTGCTATTTATGATGTGGACCAACCAGCAAAAAATGTTTGATTTCTCCGCAGCATTTCTCAAACTGGGGGCCTCAACCCAAAAGTGGGTCATAAGCCTATGAGGGGGTTGTGGTATTGCCACCCTTACTTCTCTGCTGCTGCTGGCAGTGGCGCTACCTAAAGCTGGTTGGCAGGAGAGTGGCGGCTGCTGCCTGGTGATGCTACTGCTGGCCATGGCACAGCTTTCAGAGCTAGGTACCCAGTCAGCAGCTGCTGCTCTCCATTCTGCCTTCAGAGCTGGGCAGCCAGAGACCAGATTTCATGGGGGAGATCAGATTTCATGGTCCATGACGCGATTTTCACAGCCGCAAATTTGGTAGAACCCCTACACATAAGGCTACTACCTCTTTCTACTAGTGTACAATTGCCAGGACCAACACCAGAGGCTTTAATACTCATCTGTGTATTATTTAGGCCTTGTCTGCACTAAAAAATTGCACCACTTTAACTATACCGCACAGATGCAGTTATATGGGTCTAAAGAGGCTTTATCCCTATATTGCTGTTCCAATATGGGAAAGGGAACAAAATCTACCACTATAAGGCACTTTCATACCAGTATAATGGTGTCCAGACTAAAAGCTGTACGTATAACTACATCAGTAAAAAATGACACCCCTAACTGAAATATTTACACTGGTACAAAAACTGTGTGTTGTTTATATTGCAGTAGTACGTAAAATGTGCTAGGTTCTGTGTGCAGACATAGGAAGAAGAGAGGACAATCTAATTCAAAACCATTGATAGCTAACTGCTAGGTCTGCCATTTCAGGTAGACCCGTGGGACGAAATAACAGAAGATTCAACCGTGGCATAGTGGAGGAGTGCTGTTTTCGGAGCTGCGACCTTGCTCTTTTGGAAACATACTGCGCAAAGTCTGTTAAGTCTGAGCGGGACCTCTCGTCCTCTTCTCTTGTGTTCCTACCAGCACTAAGCAAGGTAAGTGAAGATTATATCTAGAAATCAGCTGCTCTTTAAAAAAACAAATCCCACGGGAGAGGAAAGTTCTTATCTCTAAGATCTGCTGCTTCTGCAGTAACAACAGTACCTAGAGACCTTCATGGAACACAGAGCGAATATCTTGAACGGGGAAATAATGTAAAATAACCTGTACAAAACAAACATATAATAAAGTGAGAGATCAGATGACTAGGTGAAGTAAATAAAGAGAGTAGGGTAAATAAAGATTAAAACGGAAAGGCAAGAGAGGAATCAAATGAGTTTAATAAGAACACAAAGGAACACCAGATCATCTAGAACAGTGTTTCTCAAAAAGGGGTCGCCGCTTCTGTAGGGAAAGCCCCTGGCGGGCCGGGCCAGTGTGTTTACCTGCCCCGTCCACAGGTCGGCTGATCGCGGCTCCCACTGGCCGCGGATCGCTTCTCCGGGCCAATGGGAGCTGCTGGAAGCAGTGGCCAGTAAGTCCCTTGACCCGTGCCACTTCCAGCAGCTCCCATTGGCCCAGAGCAGCGATCCGCGGCCAGTGGGATCCGTGATCGGCTGGACCTGCGGACGGGGCAGGTAAACACACGAGCCCGGCCTGCCAGGAGCTTTCCATACACAATCGGCAACCCCTGTTTGAGAAACCCTGATCTAGAAAATGTGTGCTGGCCACTACAAAGTGAAAGTAGCTCAGTCACAAAAAGCGGTAATGGCTACTAGAGCAATAGGAAAGCATTGTAATCTAGTGGCGAAAGAGGGAGACTGGTCATATGACTCCAGAGTTCTGTTGCTGGCTCCCGTGACCTCTTTTGCTTTCAGAACCTCAGTTTGGGCAGGTCTGCCTAGCTGGGTTTCACTGTGGCAACAACAGCCCACAGTGTCAGGGGTTTTCAGCCAATGGTCTATTCAGAGTGAACCTCATTTTCTTTTTCCTTTACCACCCCACCCCCTTTCTCCTCTTTCAGGATAGCTTTCAAAAACCTTCACATGTCAAGTACTCCAAATATGATGTGTGGCAGAAAAAGAGCTCACAGCGCCTACAACGGGGAGTTCCCAGCATCCTCCGCGCTCGCAGGTACCGGTGGCAAGCCGAAGGGCTGCAAGCATCTGATGAAACCAAGGTGCATCGTCCCCTCATCTCCCTGCCCAGCCAGAAGCCCCTGGTAGTGCAAATTTCCTCAGAAACATCAGGCAATCGGAAGTGAACTGTGAAATGGATTCTATTTTTTTTTTTAAATCTCCTGGGGGGGACTTTTGAGGCCTAACTTCCCTAGCCCTTAGCCCTCTTGGCTGTGAAGCAAGAGGGATTTTGCCTTTCCACCCAGAAGCAATAAAAAGGGGGCACTGTAACGCCAATTTAAAGAGAACCAAACAACTGACGTAGTGAGAAGGGGATTACAGCATTGTCAGCAACAACATAATTTCTGTGGCATTGTCCTTTAAGCATTAAAGTGTTTTTTTTTAAACTTCTGTTTTGTTTTGTTCCCCCACTAGCCAGTATTTTCAAGCCCATACTTAAAAGGGACCGTTTGGCACTTGAACTATTTTAATATTGGGCAGGGCATGACATCCCACGTGCCAGCAGCAGAAGGCAAAATAAAGAGCAAGAGCAAGAAAAAAAAGAATATGAAATTGAAAACCAGAAGAGTCCATTCCATGTCTTTCTTGACAATAAAGTGAAAAAAATGGGGCAAAATTTATTTGGAGGGGTTAAATTTTTTCTCATTCCCACCCCACTTTTTTGTTTGGTATTTTTTCTTATTTTTGTAAAGCGCAATTTTTTTTTGCACCTTTACTTAAAAAAAAAAAAAAAGTAACTGAGAAGAAATTCCAAGAAGACCCATCTGAATTTATTTGTGTGTATGTGCTTAATTACAAGATTCCAAATCGACTTGCACCTTTTTAAAATCACGGATGAAGTGTGAGAAAGAGGTAAAGGAAAGGGGGAAAAATAAAAAAGAGGAAGTGAACTGATGTTCACTTTAAATAGAGGAGGCGTCTGCATTGCACATTTGCCACGGATTTAGTTGATTTATATATATAATATATATAACTTTTTTTGGCAAAAAGCACTATTTTTATGGGACAATTTTTGTGTAGTATCTGAAGAGGGATTGTAATGTTTAAAATGTGTTATGGTGCTAAAGTAAGTTGGAAGGGGGGAAAAACCCAGAAATAGCAGGGGATAGGGTGGGGAGGGAAGGACAAGATATTCAATACTGAACTTGAAATTGTAGCTTTTCGTTTTAGGAAAAGTGTGATAAATGTGTTTCTTTTCTCTTCTGAAATATAGCTTGGTCATGACCATATGAGCTAGTTGGTTGTCACTCACATACACAGATGCACGCACATGCAGAAATACGTCTATACGCATTTGTTTAGATCAAAAGGGAATTTTTTGAAAAAAGATAAACTATTCTGATGTTAAGGTATCCGAGTTACACTTCTAGGCCCCTATTCTGCAAGAACTTAGGCCTGTGCTTAACTTCTCACCCTGAGTGTTGTTCCATCAACTTCAACCAGACTACTAATAGAGTGGAAAGTTAGGCATAAGCTTTTGCAGGATTACGGCCCTAGCATTCACATCAAGCTTTGTGTGTCATTCATGGAGTCCTTTTTGGTCTCCCTCTACCACCTTCTCTCTGACCTCAAGGCTCATTGAGGCCCCAGAGGCGTCCAATGGGATTATTCCCATGTTTGAAGTTGGGCACAGTATCTTGCTGAATCAAAGCCTGCATGAGTTTCCTCAGAAGCAATAGCTCCATGACTAATCATCTCCTTATCCTGTTCCTTCCCTTGCCTCCTCCCTTTTCAAAGGGGTAGGCGCAAACTCTACTCCACTCTGATCCCCTTACACTATTCCAGGACAGGTGGGCAGAATGGTCCCTCAGGGAATATCCCCAGCCTAAGGGGTAGAGCTGGCAAAATGATTCTCTACCATCCTTCCTAACAAGCCTGGTATAGGGAGGATGGCATAGAGAGGCTGCAGTCAGAGCTCGCTGCACTCTGCTTATTTTCACTTTAGGGGACCATGGAAAGTCTGAGTGTAACTTAGAGCACTAGGCTGCTCTGATTAACACGGGCAATGGGGCAAGCCCCTGAGACAGCCACATAATTCCAGAGGTGCAAAGGTGGCTTTTTTGCACCTAGTGCAGAATCAAAGCTGATGCCTATGTGGGAGAGAAAAGCCAATTAGCTTGCTGAGGCTCAACACTGGGCAAGCAAACAAGTGTGTGAGGTGGGTAGAGGGCTGTAAAATAGGTTGGTTTAATATATATATAAAATCTGTCTAGGAACCATAAAAAAAGGGGAAATCAACTACATTTCCCTCAGATATACTCTCACTTGCTAATAAGATGGAGACACTCTGTTAACCAGTCCTGTACTTGCTTTGCCTTATATAGCCAGACATTTAAAAAAAATTTTTTTTTTTAAAGAGACTACTTGAATTGTATTCTATTTTGTGGTTTGAGGAGCGAGTGGGAGGGGCTGAGAAGGGGGAGGATATTAATGTATAATCCTTTTGTTTATTAATATTACCTTGCAACGTTGAGCCATAAAGCCTTTGTTTTAAAAAAAAATGGCACTGCAATATACAACAAAAAGTAAATCCTTTATTTATTTTATTATTAAATATATATGAAAGAAAACTAAAATTGGTCCAGATTTAAAAAGTGGCCTGGGAGTGGGTGGGGAAGGCACAAAGCAACTGCAAAGAACCGATTTTTCTTTTTGTGTCTCTTTAAAAACATAGTTTTTATTTTTAAAGAGAGGGGGAAATGAAAAAAAAAAAAAGCTTTCCTGGATGCGTAGTACCAAAAATAAATATTTTTTTTAAAGTGGAAAATACCTATTAAACAAATAAATATCCATCTGGAATATGAAGCATGACTTTTTTCTTTTTACTTTTATTTATTTTTGTTATTGGGGAAGGGGTGGGGAGAAAGTTGTGCCAAGGGACAATATTCATAAAGGCACAGAGGAGAATTCTTTAAATATCCTCTCTTTTGGCTCAATCCTGCAAGATACTACATATACTCTGGCCCTGATGTAGCAAAGCACTCAAGTGTGCACCTAACTTTAAGCATATGAGGAATTCAACTGAAGTCAGTTGAACTCATGCCTATTGTTAAACATTTGCTTATGTGATTTTTCTAGATCCCTCTGATGGGTTTTTCTAGGATTCTGCGCTTCACAACTGTTGGCCCTTTCTAAGGACCCAGTAATAGCTGGAGTTCTGGCTCACAAGAAAAGATAGGCCTAAGGCACAAAAGTTCAGACTAAGATTTGAACTTCCATGCGGTTTGGGGTCTTGAATATTATGGGCCTCTCTGCAGTTTTGTCGGTCGAGGTCACAGTTGCTGCTTTGCACCTCGTGTAGTCATTTGCACCAGTGCCAAGTGGAAGTAAAATGCTACCACTCTCATGTGGTTGCAGTTTCCACCCATGCATAAAGTGTATGCAGATGACGCTAAGAGCCAATGGTGCATCAGGTCCTTCGTCCCAGTTTGTCAAGATACTCACACACATGCCTAAGTGAGCGTGTGCACAGTCCCTTTGACTTCAGTGGCACTACTGTACTTGCATGCTTAACACTAAGCCACTTGCTTAGGAGCCTTGGTGAATCCAGCCCTCAGTCTCCGAGTGGAAAGGCTCATGAACTTCAAAACTGGAGCAGCAGTTGAAACACTAGAAAAAGCTTTTATTTGATTTTTTTTTTTTAATATGCCATAAGAGTGGATTTTCTGAGAGGTATTATTCCTCTTGACCTTTATGAATATTCAACCGGGTTTTCATTAACATTCACCCAAGAGTAAGGGAAAGTGGGTATTTTTCAGACATTTGGTTTAACTGTACCAAAAGATATTTCTAAAGGCTACAGCGACTCCTTTCTTGGTTGCTGTTCCTTTGGTGAGCTGCCACAGGCTCCGTCCCTTCACATTAGAGGAACTTTTTTAATGCTTTAGTGCTGAAACTCAGCAGCACTATAGAATTGGCTCAGCGCACAGACCTCCTCTCCTGCACTGGGTGGGCTTTTCACTCCGTGGTAGCTCTAGGGAATAAGGGAAAGTTTTAACGCTTTCCTTGCTTCAGAAAGAGGGCTAAGGCATCTAGAGATGCTACAGAAAGAACCTAAAACTTCAGCCAAACCTTCTCCTATCTGCGGTACCTGGTTCCCACTGGGAGCATGAACAGAAGTGCTGGAAATACCAAAAAAACCCCAGCCTCTCGTGATGTTTCCAGCTCTGTAGTGAAGATGCGAGAGGTTTGGTTCAGGTTTTCAGTAAACAGTCAAACTCAACCTTTGAAGTCTGGCCCATCGCTAACTGCATGTAGCAGGTGGATCTGTGATGTACCTAAAAGGGGGTCCCGCAGCCCTAATTTGATCAAAATCTTAGCGTTAAACAAAGTATCGGTAGGTGTTTCTCCTTTTGGCTGGTTCACTTCACTTGGCCAGAAAGACTGAATGGGTTAAGCTCCATATGGAACTGGGCAATGCCTGGTATCTTTAAGGAGTGAATGACTTACCCTTTTCTGACACCTTATGTTGCCGAGGGCTTCTGTTTAGGGCATTGGACCAATTGGGCTAAGCTGCAGAAATATTTTCTCATCAGTAGTGTGGATGGGGTTGGAGTAAAGATCCTGCAAGTGAGAATGAGAGAGATTTTAAATCCTATTTAGTATCTTAGCAGGTAGAAGTTCTCTTGTTAGTCCCACTATCTGATTCACCTTATTCCTATACCTTGCAGAGCACTGATGTCTGCTCCAGGTTAAATTGATGTAAACAAAGTCAATGGATTTATACCAGTAGATCCGATCAGAATTTGTCCTTGTGCTTGTCTGTTAACTAACTACAACAGCTATAGATCTGGTAGGGGGCCACATTTGCTTGTATGGAAAGACCCAACCTAGTTAGATGACTAAGAGACTTGAACAACCAAGTCCCATTAATCGTTTGAAAACCTCTGACTAGAAGCTTAACCCAATTGGTCCAGGTCTGTCCCACTGATGACGTGTCTCACACAGACTTTCCATGTAGAACTGTGCTAGTTCAGACAGTGCTTCAGAGAGCAGAGGGCAAAGGACAATTTCACAGCTTTTTGCTTCAGCAGAGCATCTGAAACTGCCAGCACAATATGGGTTTAGTGGAATTCCTCTGGTGCCATAGAAGTAACCACGAAAATCATTTCTTTCCTCCCATCCCATTGCCATTCTGGATGATGATTTTAGGTATTGCTTCTCTGTAGGTTTGCAAGGGGAAGCAGGGCCAGCTGTTTTCACATTAAACACCTTTGTTGGGGTTCATTTTCAGCATGATACACTGGGATTTTGGGGGTGCAACTCATTTATGGAAGTGGCACAACTAATTCTTTGGCTGCAGTGTTTAAAGCGTATAAGTTAGTGTCTCTGCATTTGGGGAAAATCACTTTTTCTTTGTATACATTATTTTATGGCTTGTTTGCTGGAAAACACCAGAGCTGTTCTTCCAACCTTCTGTGCATAGCAATAGCACTTTAGGGATGGAGCAGGGCCCCCAACTGGTTCCATTGTCTTAGTATCGCACAATAGCTTCATCCACTTCATCCTGCCTGATCTCAAAGGCTCAGTCTTTTGGTGATGGACCTAGCTGCCTCTGCACTAAATGAAGGGAAGAATTGTATTTGTTGTTTAAAAAACTGGTTTTGTCATTGTATGTATTACTGTCCGCTCATGTTTTATATGGTGGGGGGGTGGGGGGGCCGGGAAGGGTATTAATGTATCTTGAATCATTTCACTTGTGTGCACTCAGCCTAATATGCAAGACTCAAACTGCCCGGATTCTGCACCTATTGTACTTTTCATTTGTATCAATAAAGCAATCAGTTATAAAGTCCCTATGGCCTCTGGTGTCGGTTTCATTTTTAATGAAGAGGTATAAAATGTCACTCCCAATTCTGCAATGACATTGGTGCAGAGAGACCTCTGCACTAGTATAGAGACCCCTGTGACTTCAGGAGTGCTCAGTGCAGGCACAGGGGTCAGCCCGCAGTGGCATCAGCATGATACAGCCTGCCATTGGGTACGATACAACCGGCCAACACTTATTATGCTTACATAAAAGATGGTAGTGCATCAACTTAGTTCCAGGAGCACTCTATATAATGACTTCCTCACTTTACCCTGGTCCCCAGTGAAGAAAGGGTTAAACCTGGCTCAGTTTCTCTGCCTTTTGCAGAGGATGATCAGGAAAAGGGTTGTAAGAGTGGCTTCTGATGGTAGCAGACGGCAGGTAATGCCTTTGGGCGGCAAGGCTCTTCCCCCAGGTCTGGGTTGAACCTCCAAGCTGGGGCACCCCCTCTCCCAACTTCACATTCTGCTGGTTCACTTATTTTTCTTTGTTTAAAGCAGCTCTCAAAACAAGACCTTGTGGATCCCAGGTGTAATTTTCTGCTGAGTCCATTCCACTAGCTTACAAACCCCTGCTGCCCCCCTGCTTGTGTGTGTGTGTCTGATTCCCAGCCCATGAGAGTCCTCTCAGCTACCAGATTCATAGCTTTGGCTCTTTAGCTTAAGCGTTTACCTCTGGAGGCCCCTGTTTCATTCTCTGGTGTGTTGGCCAAGATGGTGGCTGTCACTGAAGTCGGAGATCCTTCAGAGAAGGAGGAAAAATGGGAGCCCTCAGAGCCAGTGGAAGTGTTGAAGAAACCTGCTGAAGTGCAGTGATTATTATATGATAGATGTGCAGTAGTGCCAGCTCGGGAGACCCCTGGGACAGGGCACATTCCTGGTAGGGTTGGTGGTGAAGAGGAGGCTGGCTAAAGGGAGGGCGGGAGAAGATTGGGAATGGGAGGACTATTCAGGATGGATCTGTGTCCTGGCAGTTCTGTGCCCTTGTCATGGCCCATAGGAAGTAAGGGCTACTCTAGCCTGAACAGAGGAGGTATGACCTACCTCCGCTCTGTCCCCACACCAGCAACAGGAATGCATCCGGCCCTCTCTGCCTGCATTTTTTTTCTGCTGTGAAATCAGGATCGTTAGAATAATTTCCACTTTACAGGAATTTAATGTGGAGATGCTTGTGAAAAGTCTTCTGATGGAACGCATTAGAGAATTGCCAATATTAGTGATGCAGGAAATACAGCAGCACCTCAGAGTTACGAACACCTTGGGAACGGAGGTTGTCCATAACTCTAAAATGTTCTGGAACTCTGAAGAAGAGGTTACGGACATCAGCCACATGGGTGATTGGGTCTGCAGCAGCAGGGAAGGGGTCAAGGCTCCGGGTGTGGAGGAGAGTTGGAGCTTCTGACTCTTGGGGCACCAGGGCTCCAGGCGGGGGAATTAGGGCTTCTGCAGGAGCACTGGGGCTCAGCACTTTAGACCTGAGAGGAGCACTGGGGCTCAGGGCTTCAGTCCTGCAGCTCCATTCCTGGCTTCAGCCCCGCAGGGAGTGCTGGGGTTCGGGGCTCCCCCCGGCTCCTGTCCCAGCTTCAGCGGGGGAGGAGGCACTCTAGGGCTAGGGGCTTTAGCTACAGCGGGAGCACTGGGGCTGAAATCAGCTAAAGCCCTGAGCCCCAGCACCCCATGTGGCGTTGAAGCCCTGAGCCCCAGTGCTCCTGAGGATCAGAAACCCCGAGTTCCCCCTCCCCTACCTCCCGCCCAGAGCCCTGGCGCACACCCACCCACAGCTACATCCCCAGCCTCCCATGGCTAAAGCCCCGAGACAGTATTTGTTTGTTGGGGGGTTTTTTGGTCTGCGCTGTTGCCTGATTGAGGCCTTCCAGTTCCACAGGGGGTCTGGTTGCGCGGTAAGTCTGTAACTCTGGTGTTCATATCGTTGGGGTTCTGCTGGATACACCACTATTCACACGTGCTCCACAATTTAACAGAGGAGACTCCACACGTATTTATTGCATGTGCAATTCAAAAAACGACTCCCAAGTAGTTCCAAGAGAGAAACAACAGGATCCTGTATCCTAGAATAAAGGCTTCCTTGGTGTTTTGAAGATTCAGGCTGGCGGCAGCTCTTTTTCCTCTGCCAAGGATTCTCTGGCTCTGGGTGTCAGTGGGGCGTACTCTGTAGCAGACATGACTTCAACCTGCCGGAAACTCATTGGCCATTTAGGAATCTTGGCCTGGTTCTCTGTTGTGCTACCCGCTGTGCATATACTTAGAAATGTACTTGCTCATTAAATTCATGTCAGCGTTTTCAGGGAGCCCCCTCCCCTCCTCCAAGAGCTTCCTCTGCCCCACTGCCCCTCCCCTTCAGTTTCTTCTTGTTTTGGCCAACAGCGAATGGCAAACTGAAATGTCCAACTTGCTATGCTCTTTCTCATCCACACAACGTAGGCTTGATTCAGGAATTCAGGAGGTCAGACCAGATTACCATAATGGTCCCCTTCTAGCCTTAAAATCTATGAAGCGTCCCCAGCTGCAGCTCTCACTGCATCTTTCCAGAGCATATATCCCACAGTTTAGTGCTCTAGGATGAATGGAATGATATAAGAGATACGGGTCAGATGTGTATAATGAAGAATGTTGCGTGGCAGGAGGAGCTGGTGGAAAAATGTTGAATGTATCTCAATGTTGACAAAGTCCAGGAGGAAAGAATCATGAAAAATGCCCTGGGTTTTGGCCAGCTGTAATGGCAGGGTAATCAACATGTACCAGGAGAGAGATCGAGTTGCATCCATCCTGCTAATAACAGAGTACCAGCACCTGACTGGGGTTTTAAAATGATAATAAATAGATGTGGTCAACATTAACAAAGTGTCAGTGACAATTTCATGCAAATTTTTTAACATGTTTCAACACATGTTAATAAAATGTCTAGTCATTTAAGGGCAATGACACAAAATTGTACATAAGAATTCCGGGCATGCAACACATAGCCACTTTCCCCAGGCAGAAGTAAGGGACTGGTACCTCTCCTCAGTACCTCCCTAGCATCATGTCCTTGCCCAGCATCATTTTCTTCATATAGTCCATGACATCCTTGCCCTGCAGTTCTTCACTTCTTACACAGCCTCCTTCAGTTTTCTCATGGGTCATAGATATTCCTAGGAGCAGAGGTCTCACATGTCAACACACCAGACCTTCTGAGATGGGACAAGGAATTTTCCACCTGTTGTGGATCAATCTCTTGCACAAGCAAGAGTTCTTGCAGGCCATTTGCTGATGTATGGATGAAAAAAGAGTCTTGTGTTAAAGAAGTCCTGACTTGGCAATGATTGTCTCAGACAAGAGGTCCTGATATGATCATTCTTTTGGGGAAGAGATTTCATGCTGATGCAATAAATCCCCTCCATAGTCAACCAGCAGGAATATGGTGACCAAGTCCTTTGTATTATGTTGTTTAACCCTTTCCGCCCAATAGAGTAAGGTTGGAATTTTATAAACAGACTAAGGGAGCTGTCTGGGCATTTGCCTTCCTTAAAATCATTTGAGACTCCCAGCCCAAACGCTGTAAGACCACTCTCCATAAAGAGCTCCATATTGGGAATTGACATTATTGTTAATAGTCTCTCCCTAATATAGTTGTCTTGCAAATGGAAAGGTGGCTTCTCCAAGATGAAAATGCCCTCCAAAACTATGAGCAACATTTCACAAAGCACCTGTGAAATGTGGCTAAAGCAGAATTGGTCAAAATTTGTCAAACGAAAATTGTTAATCAAAAATAGCCTTTTATAAAAAGGAAATTCATGAAAAAATTAGGAGGGTTCTTTTTAAAGTTTCACTGAAAAAAAAAACCCTAGGAAACTAGAAAGTGAAACATTTGCAGTTTTTTCCTTCCTCCTCCTTTTACAGGGGCCAAAAAAGAAAAAGTGGGTCAAAAACAAACAAAAAATATTTCCCCCCCACACAATTTTTTAATAAACCAAAATTCATTCCTGATAGAATCCCGTTAAACAACAAATGCTTTAAAATTTTCCACACAAAATATCTGCCGTTTTTGGACCAGCTCCAGGATAACAATACTCTCTCACCTTTTTGAAAGACTTGATATGTATTAAGAGCACTAGGTAGGGGTCAGTTTTTATAACTGTGACTTTACTAATTGCTGCAAGTAGATAGCATAAGGCAGCATGTACCTGTGACACTCCCCAGGGGTACCCCAGGTTGTGAGGCACTTCACCATCACCTGCCTGTAGCACAAGGCAATATTGTCTGTGCCTGCTGTGGATTAGTCCCCTGAAACCACCAGCCCCTCGCACCACAAGCACTGCCTTCCAGGCCTCTGCATGCCTCGCTCTCTCTCTGCAAGTTAGCAATAGACACACACCTGTCCCTGAGTCTTTGGAGCATTCTGTGACGGGTCCAGCCCCTTGCCCACTGAGCACTCACGTAATTACCAGGCTGAGGAACAGCACACACCAGCTTGTAAGGTTCCACGCAGGATCACCACTTTGCTTAAAACCACAGCAGTTAGACATATTTCTAGTGAGAGTGGGAATAAGTTTATTACCAAAGAACAAAGATTTAAGTGATAGTGAGTAAGAATATTGGAAACATATGGTTACATACAAAAAATCATAACATGCTTTCTGGAAACTAAATTTTACTAACAAGTTACCTTCCTGTCTACAGAAGTTTATCTCACCCGAAGTTCTCTCCTGCATTTTCAACCAGGCCTGAGACCCCATTTTCATGCAGCAAACTCATTGTCTGTCTACTTCCTCGGTGAAGGATGCCAGGGTGTCTTCTTTGTCCCTCCAGATATACTCAAGCAAAGTTGTGCACCTCAAGACAGGGTTCACCCCCCTCACCCCCTACTGATTGTTTTTTCCTGTTCCTTTTCTCTTCTCTCTTTAAAGTTTTCACAATCTTTCATTAGCAGTAAGTTCAGACTGGTGAGAGGAGACCCATTGTGAACCATACAATACATAACTGACATGTGAACAGCCAGATAGATAACAGTTCTTGTCTGGCAGAAAACCCTTTTTTCACCTTTGCTGGTGACCAGTCCCTAAACACAGACTGTAAGAACATAATTTTCAGTGTATATACATAACTCCTTACATAACATGCATAATGTTTCATGACAATATTAGTGACTAGTGAGACACCGGCTTTTATTTGAGACCTTGCATGACACTCTTTGGTGAACTAGAATGTACTTGCCATACACAGGAGATCCCTATGGCCCCTCTGTGCCCCCCTTGCCAGTAAGCATTAAAAGCTTCTTGGGTCAGAGTGTCCAACCTCCCTTGTGCTTGTCGGCCTTTACATAAAAATTCATTGTGAGCAATGTATATGGCACAGCAAATAACAGCAGCTAGATTAAAAGTTCAGGGTTATATAGACATTCTCCAAAATTACACCTGTTTCTGTCCATGGATGAAGTAGTGTACCATGGGATATAAACATAAGAGACCTTGTTAATGGCAAAGGAGTCACTCACTGGAACTGGGAGATCCCAATCTCCATAAACAGAGCTGTCCAAATCCCTGTCATCACCTGGCAAGGAATGAGAAAAGCTGCCATTTTCCCCAGTAGGGGAGAAGGTCCATTACAGAATGTATTCAATCCAGGGTTGAATGAGAGATGGGGAATTACTAACACAAGAACAAAGTAACTCCAGTTCCAGGTAAAGTGTACATTGTTAAAACAGGCTAGAACATGTCAAGATAGAACTTAACCAAACACCATTGTTCACATGGTCCCTCCAAGTTAGAATTGGGTTGCACTAGAAACAAACCCATAAAAGAGTGTAGATGGATTGAGGCAAATTTGGGTACGAAGCTAGGGCAAACTGGTTCACAGAGCCTGGAAAACTGAAAGCGCCCCAATCTGTGACACACAATATTTTGCTAAGGAACAACAACAACAAAACACAGGTGGAGAAATGAGTGTGGGGGAAATCAGAACTGGGGAGAAGGTATGGGCAGAATGGTCTGTGTTTGATTCATCATATGACCCAGCCAATCAGCCTCTGGTAATGACTGAGGGGAGCAGGCTTCATAATGAAGGACAGTTAGAAGCAGGGGCATTGGAACAATTTTTATAGCAGGGGTGCTGAGAGCTATTGAAACAAACTGTAACCCTGTATGTGATGGAAACCACTTCAAGCCAGGGGGTGCAGCAGCACCCCCAGCATCCCTAGTTCCAGCATCAATGGTTACAAGCATGACCTTATTTTTCAAATGGACATGAACACATGACCCCGAAGTGCTCTTTAGGTTACCAATCAGTAATTGGAAATCAATTAGATTTACTATCAATGATTCTGCACAACTTCCATGTTAAAGTGTGTGTGTGTGTGTGCGTGCACATATGCACACAGAGTCCTAGGAGTAGCAAGGGATAGAAGTATGCATTGCTAGGGCAGAGTTCCTCCCCACATCTCCCTCAGTCAGTAACAAATGTGACCATGAGCAGGAATTTTAGATACTTGATTAGCCAAATCCAAAGGGATACACTGCCAAAGGTAATCTTTGTTTTCTTCACAGCTGGTGCATAGCTGCTAAGGGAGTGAGGTGATTAATACAGTAATATACTAATACTTCATCTTCCAAGATGCTGTTGCTTCTTTTCTGCCTCCCTTTCCCCTATGCTATCTGTGCTTAGCGAAGAGGCAGGGATGTAATTTCTCAAGGCCTACAGTGACGTCAATATGCAGGATATTTATGTATGAAATTGAATCTAACAGTGCGGAAGGTTAGGCTGTAGGAAGAGGGATACACAGAACTAGCCACTGCCAAGTTATAATACTACAGTAGCCTCCCAACATTTTTCTACTCTATTTCTATGATTGGAATGCAGTGCCCTGAGCTTTTTGGGTGCAATGAGATAGAGAAGGGATGCTTGTCATTGGTAGACTGCAGTTAGACACACCAGAGAAAAAGTGCAATAAGATTACTTTGTAGCTGAAGACCTAAACTGGTAAGCAATAAACCTCTGTTGCTGGCTCTGGGAAAGTCAGCTTCATTGCTACCTTCCTAAGGGCCTGATCCAAAGCCCACCAAAGTCAATGGTCATTGATTCAAGAGGCTTTGGAACAGACTTTAAGAGTGCTTTTATCTTAGTCAATTCAGTCTTCACCCAGAAGAAAAACAGGTAGTAAGAAATTCTACCTTAAATCACTATTTTTTCCTTCTGACGTCCCTTATTCTTCATCTGGTTTTAGGGTTCAGGGGGAGCAGTACAAGAAGTCCAGAAATTAGTTAACGTGGAGACTGACTTCTCCCTTCATCTCAGTGGAGAGATTCCTCCAGGCTAGAGATTTGGACCATCGATGTCACATTGTGTGGAGGCTCAAAAGGTTAAAACCAACACAGAGACTAATTTCCTCTCTTATCTGTGGGAGACATGTCCTCCCTGGGTTAGAATACCCACTAATGCTTGAACATGGGGAAGCCTTGTGTTAAATTAAGACCGGATAGTCATTTCAGCTCCTTCCACAAGACTGAATATGGACATAAGTTTCTTCTTCTTGGCACTCCTCTTGCTCAGGTGAGCTATTGGATGAGAGTCCCAATTTTCATTACCATTGTCCCTATGTGAAACAAAAGGCCTGTCTTCCAGAACTTATTTTTGAAGGGTCAGATTGAATGAATATGAAGATTAAAATCTTCTCACCCAGAAACAGGCAGTCCCTTTAGATCCTGGAGTAGTGCTGGGAATCCCAGGAATAAATAAAAATAAAGGCCAATTGCTGTTGTTTTTTGCCCCCAAAGAGGCTGATTACTTCAGGTTAGTGTTGACATCTAACACTTGAGCAGTGGGATGTGGGGGAGGGAGGAGGAAAGCAGACTGGTATGAACATGGTAGCCAAATTCCTCCTCTCACTGCAGCACTCTAGGCCTTTCCAGTCAAGGTAGAACTCTATTGTTAGAAAAGTGTAGAGGGTGATTCACTGCTCAATGATCAGAGAAACTGAGTTCCTCTGCCATCCCAGAGGAAAGCCTTCTAATTATGTCTGAGGCATAACTAAGGAATCCAGCACTGCATACCTTAAAGTTATTTATAAGAACACATTTCCAGGAATTCCAGTCCTGATTTCTGCCTTTCTATCACAAAGAAAAGGTGATGCCATAAATTATCATTTGTTGCCAAGACTTTGTTTGCACCCCTGAATGTGTGTCTTGCTCTTATAAACAGCATCAAGGTGACGGCCAGACCCAACTTGCTGTTTACCCAAAATAAGGGAAGACAGACACGTTCCAGAGATCTGTTTACGAGTCAGGCCATCTATAGTTATGTAATTATACAAGCCTCCCTGCCAACAAATTGTTGTTCGGTGGAAGACAATTAGCAGGGCTGCAAAGTTGCACAATACAGGCTTTGTGCCACTGTGCCACTGTGCCATAATCCTGGAATGTGGCATTCATGGCATGTGCGAGTGAGCCTATTTTATCAACCACCTTGGGAGGAAGAGGCAGCAGCAGTGGAAAATGAAGGCACAATAGCAGAATGCCAGGTCCTCATACTTGGGGTTGAGTATTAGTTAGACCAAAGATAGCCAGCCCATAAACGCACATACTAATCATGGAATTACCATTAAAGGATACGGAGTGGTTTTGGTTCTGGATCTTGTATTGGAACGTTTCCTGTGCTAGAAGCAAAAGAATGATGGTAAATTGGTGCTCATGCCCCAGGGCAAGGACAGTTCTGACCCCTCCATGAAAATATGATGGGAAGTTTAGATGTTTCACTTCCTGCATTTCCTGGCATGCTGACAGATTTAGGATTTGCTGGAACTTCTTGGGGAAAAAATATCCAAAGTCTGGAAATATCACGCCACCTTGGAAATGCATTCATTTGGAGGGGAAAGGTGATTTCCTGAAAACAAATTAAGGAGCTGGATGAAAATTAAAGATAGAAGCAGATTCTTGAAAATGAGGACTACACCCTGTTTCTGAATGTCATATCTCATGCCTGGAATGAACTTTAGCACTGTTCATTTCACAAATGTACCTTGGCCACTATATAACATATTACCTTTGGTGGTCTGCTACCTAAACCAGTAGAATTTCATGCTAACACAAAGGGGAACAACCATCAACCTTAGGATTTTTCTCCTTCACTAAACTGGTGCAAGCTGGGGTGTGCAGGGAGGATGGAGCTATACCTGAAAAACGTTCTATGGGAGGCAGGGCTACATGAAGCAGAACTGGGTCCCTGGTTTCAAATGAAAATGAAGCACAGAAAGTAAAGGTAATAATAAACAAAGTACCTGATGTCCTCAGTTGAGACAGATTAACTCAGTGGTGAGGAAACTGCTCACTGCCACAAGATATTAGTGAAGCAAGGAAATCCAGAAAAGGATTGGACATGTATATGATTGCAATGGGGTTCCCAGGGTGCAACATGGACTGTGTGACCACTGAGCCTTCTGTCTCACCAATGTGGGCTCCCTCTCACATTGTGATGCTGTTGGCAAGCTACATACCTCTGGCAGGTACTGCACTTACACAGACATCTACAGGCAGGGACACACCCAACTGAGTTACATGAATGCTTCTCACAGCCACTCATGAACCAACAATAGAGAGGTTCCAGACAATTCCCCCCAGCTTCTAGTCTTGCACTCCAGAACTGTATCATCTTGCCCTAGTCAGAAGCCTGACCAGTGTAAATTCATCATCCAGCCCGCCCCGCCCTTGATGTGGAGAGGCCATGCTAGCCTTTGTAAATGGAGCTGAGATTTCCCAAGCAATTCAACCAAAACACAGTTTTAGGTAAAATATAAAACAGATTTGTAAAATACAGAATGATAGATTTTAAATGATTATAAGTAGTAAGTGTAGAGATCAAAGTTTATTACCTAATTAATAAAAGTAAATTCACAATCTGAGTTCTATAAACTAAACAGGATTTGAATCAAGCAGTATCTCACCCTGATAGATGGTACACAGGTCACAGATCTTCAATGCACAGGCTGGAACTCTCCTCCAGCCCGGGATTATCCTCTCCAGTTCAAAGTCTTTCTCCTCCTGATGTGTTCTCAGGTGTTGAGTTGTAGGGGAAGTAAGGCCAAATCATGATGTCACTTCCCCTCTTTTATAGTTTCTTCCAGCTTGCTGGAAAGATCTATGGCAATGATGTGGGGGTCTTCTCCCATTGGTCAAGCATTCTCCATGGTCTATGTGCTCTCTCTCTGAGATGGTCACTGGGAGACTGGATTCCATCCAATAGATCATCAGCACATCTGGCTACTCCATTGTTGTATCCGAAAGGCTGGTTGTGGGAGTTCCCAACATATCTCAGTAACACACACATAGCAAAACTTCATAACTCCACATACAATGCTAACACATACAATCCAACAGGACATTAAAGTTCAACATATCCAGACTTTCAAAATAATACTTCACAAGGCATACTTTGTTCAAAAGATATCATAATGATGTGTCAGTGGGAGATTCCAGGGTGCTGCTTTGAGATACAGAGTGCAATAATGATTAACAAGAATATCCATCATTACATTATATAGGAGAAACACGTATAAAGGATGGAAACCTTCATGCTTCAGGAGCAAAGCCAATCACTAACTGCCTACTCTCCAGAAGAAACTTCCTCCATAGACATGTTAGTGCATAGTTGCCCACCTGGGGGATTTTACACCCTCCTTTGAAGCATCAGGTATTGGTCTCTGTTGGCAACGCAATATTTGACTAAATAAACCATTGATCTGAACTAGTATGGCAATTCTTATACTTTTTTTTGTTTGGACAAAATTCTGACATAGTGACTTTTTTCTGTTAATAGGAAGACAGGTGTCTCTAGTACTATAATAACAGTTTGATACAGTTCCAAATGAGAAATTATTAGCTAAATTGGAGAAGGTGGGGATTAATATGAAAATTGAAAGGTGGATAAGGCACTGGTTAAAGGGAATACTACTACCGGTCACATTGAAAGGTAAACTATCAGGCTGGAAGGAGGTTACTAGTGGAGTTCCTCAGGGACTGGGTCTTAGGGCCAATCTTATTTAACATTTTTAGTACTGACCTTGGCACAAAAAGTAGGGGTGTGTTAATAAAAAGTGTAGGTGACACAAAGTTGGGAGGTACTGCCAATCCAAAGGAGGACCGGAATATCATACAAGAAAATCTGGATGACCTTGAAAACTGGAGTAATAGAAATGGGATGAAATTTAATAGTGCAAAGTGAAAGGTCATACACTTCTGGACTAATAACGAGAATTTTTCCTATAAGCTGTGGACATATCAGTTAGAAGTGACAGAGAAGGAGAAAGACCTGGGTGTATTGGTTGATCACAGGCTAACTATGAGCTGCCAATGTGATGCGTTCATGAAAAAGGCTAATCCAGTCCTAGGATGCGTCAGGCAAGATATTTCCAGTAGAGACAGGAAAGTGTTAGTGCTGTTATACAAGGCACTGCTCAGACTCATCTGGAATACTGCGTGTAGTTCTGGTCTCTCAAGTTTAAGAAAGATGAATTCAAACTGGAACAGGTGCAGAGAAGAGCTATTAGGATGATCATTTAGAGGAATGAAAAACTTACCTTATAAGAGGAGACTAAGAGTTTGGCTTGGTTAGCCTAACCAAAAGAAGGTTGAGGGGATATATGATTGCTCTCTCTAAATAAATCAGAGGGATAAATACCAGGGAGAGAGAGGAGTTATTTAAGTTAAGCACCAATGTGGACACTAGAACAAATGGATATAAACTGGCCATCAACAAGTTTAGGCTTCAAATTAGAAGGTTTTTAACCATCAGAGGAGTGAAGTTCTGGAACAGCTTTCCACAGGGAGTTGTGGGGGCAAAAAATCTAACTGGCTTCAAGACTGAACTTGATAAGTTTAAGGAGGGGAAGTTATGATGCGACTGCTAATAGCAATTATCTTCAATGGCTGGTGATGGGACACTAGATGGGGAGGGCTCTGAGTTACTATAGACAATTCTTTCCCAGGTGTCTGGCTGGTGGGTCTTGCCCATATGTTCAGGGACCAACTGGTCGCCATATTTGGGATCAGGAAGGAATTTTCCCTCAGGTCAGATTGGCAGAGACACTGGAGGTTTTTCGCCTTCCTCTGCAGCATGGGGCACAGGTCAAATGCAGGTTTAAACTAGTAGAAATGGCAGATTCTCTGTAACTTGAAGTCTTAAAATCATGATTTGAGGACTTTAATAATTCAGCCAGAGGTTATGGGTCTATTAAGGAGTGGATGGATGAGGTTCTGTGGCCTGCAGTGTGCAGGAGGTCAGACTAGATGATCATGATGGTTCCTTCTGACCTTGGAGTCTATGAGACTAATCATGAAGCTTATTGGAACTCATAAAAGAGGACAGCCGCAGTGCAGATTAATTCCTTCACAAAAACACTACATTCAGGTTGACCAATGGAACCAGGGATGGGATAGCTGTACCCCATTCTTCTGATTACATATACGTTTTCCCTCTCAAAACATCCCAACCATGCCTCCAGTTAGTGTGATCAGTGCATCTCAGGCAATAATTCATTCAAAAAATTAAGGCCTCTTTTTCTGATTGAAATTGTCTGAGCAGTTTAAGGTTTTGAATATAGTATACAATATTTGCCATATAATTTATATAAACAATTCCTGGCCTATACACTATTCCCAAGTAGTTCATTGCAAGTATTTGCTAGTTCACAGTTGGAACAGGTCACATGATGTTTTGCTCCAATTGAATGAGTTTTAACTCAGAATTATATTTACAATGCTATGAAGAGCAGTGAAGTAGTTAATAATGATACATTTAAAGTATCACCTTTAGCATCTAAATTAGCTCCCACTGAAACTAATGGAGCAGTTCACACCTTGGATGTACTGTTTCAGATTCTTTGCAAACTCAAGCAGACATTACTTCATCATTTATACTTGGGACATGTTTGGAAGGTTTTCTTTGCAGCCATAAGAGCTGAGACTTACTTTTCAGAAAAATGAATGCTAAGACTCTGAAGAACAATTGAGAGGTCTGTCAGTGCTCCATTCACACGCCCTTCCTAGGAGTTCTACCAGCCTCCCCCCCTTGGGGGCTCATACCCCACACTTAGGGAAACATTGCATTGAGTAATGCAGAAGAGTAGGGATATCTGAAGAGTACGTAGACAAAACTGAGATGAAAACTGTACATATGGAGTTAAGTTACACTGTTTCCAGTTCACAACAGGGTAGAGGGCATCCATGAAGATAACTATTTCCAATCAGTTCTGAATTTCAAGCAGCTCCCTATATATTTCTGGGAGCTATGTACAAACTACTCGGTGTTGAAACAAGCCCAATCAATTGGCATGGATTCAAATGCTCTGTTTTCAGTTATGCATTATTATTAGAAGGTTCACGGCAACACAGAATTTGCTGGATCAGAACTGACCATCTTACTTTGCTATTCCGTTTCTCACACTGATCATGGATTCTTCAGAAGGTGGTTAAAAAAGAAGATCCATGCTGCACCCAGAAAGTTTTGGAAATGTATTGCTGGGGCGATGGGTGGAGTTGGATTCTTGCCGTATGTGACAATCAGCTTGTTGACAGTCTTTGTCATTTTTGTTACTGTTAGTGTAACAGCAGATGCTATTCTTAGCAATAAGGAGTCTAATCTTTGGGGGGGAAAATCTTACTGAGCTATTACTACAACAATAACTTGTAGCAGGGAGGAAAAAGTGCAGGCCAAAAACATGCAATCCTGTTAGCCAAATAAGGACCCTTCCAAAAGCAGCTCTAAATGTTGGAGGGCTTAGGAAGTGTTTGGGGGTGGAAGGGTGAATCAACACTCACATGTCACACCCACATGAATAATACCCTCTCACTTTCCTTCAATTGTACATTGTGATAAAGACTATGCTGCCCTTTTTGGTATTTCAGTGCCTGCCCAAGAAAAATCAGAGACATGAAGTTGTATTTCCTGAACCTTCAAACATTAATTTAATTCAAACTAAACATGAGAATGTCGATTGGCAGGAGTCAAGAGGTTTGCTTTGAGGGGTTTAGTTTTTTACTTTGTTTGTTCAAATACTCAGAATACAGACTAATTTTGTTTGCTCTATATTTATTATTGTTTCCTCTACCTCTGAGTGCTTTGATAAATAGATCGAGGAATTGTCTAGTATTACTACATCTCCTGGAAGCAATGTTGGCTAAAGAATTAAGTCCCTGATCCAGCAAAATCTTAAAACATGCTTCAGCTCCACTACCATGAGCTATTCCATTGATTTCACACTTGGAGTAGAGTTAAGTATAGGTCCATAAGTGTATGCAAAACCAGGGACTAAATTTGTAACTTGTGGGTCTCAAATTGTGCTCTTCAGGGTGGTCCAGAAAAGTGTTTCTGTAACACTGCATAAGCATCTGCTCATATTTATGCAGTGACACCTCATAGTTGTATCTTGTCCAGAATTCGAAAGATTTTTGGAGACCTTTTTGACTTTATGAATTATAATCACCCAGCTTCAGGCGCTACTTGGCACAGCTGGCTCACAGCAAGACAGACGCAAACTGAATAAGTGACAAATGGATATTGGAGCAGTGGGGACTATTGGCAATAAGAGAAGATTAGATACCAAGAGAGAGAGAAAATTATATACCAAGTAGAGGAAATAGATGGATCACCAAAATGAGGAGATGTAACCAAGCAGCAAACACTCATCATAGGAAAGTAAATTTATTTTTCATCTGAGACGCTTAATAGTTTTTTGACTCCATATAAGCCAAGCATCATAGCTACCTAAACTGTGTGGTATCAGGTTTGAACATCTGCAAAAGGAGACCATCAGTATATTAAGGAATGACCCACCAAGTATGAATGTTTGAAGACCTACTGAAGGCTGCTAAGTATCCTTGACACTCATGATTGAATTTTCTCACACTTAGCTGAGTCCGATGCTGATAGTTTAGATAACCTAAAACTAGAACAACCTGGAACACTAGCATTAACCTCAGGTCATGGGAATGATGGAACATTGGTGTCATTCACATTTTGCCCATATTTTTCCTTTTTGACATTAGATTAGGATTGCACTATGAATGTTACTGATATAGGCTTCAGTTCAGGAAGGTAAGGTGCTTTGCTTAAGTGCTTTCCTGAATGGGGATGAGAATAAGTAAGACATTGCTGTTTTCTAAAGATTCATCTGCATCAAGGAAATTGTTCTAAGGCATTTTACTTGAGGTTTAGAAACTTATTTAGCTAAATGGGTTCCTTGGTTTGAACACTCTTTATTTCAGTTTATGTATCAGAGGGGTAGCCGTGTTAGTCTGGATCTGTAAAAGCAGCAAAGAGTCCTGTGGCACCTTATAGACTAACAGACGTATTGGAGCATTAGCATGGGTCATGCTCCAATACGTCTGTTTGTCTATAAGGTGCCACAGGACTTTTTGCTTATTTCAGTTTATGAGTGCCTTTTGTAGGCATGTCCACACAAAGCGAATTGTACTGGATTACTTAAATCCATTTCTAAACCCATTTAGTTGAATCAGTAGCTTTTTCTCAAGTAGACAAGGCAAAATCCAGCCATAGATTATCTGGAGGGAGTTTCACACATACCTTGTTTCTGTTGTTGCAGTCTGCTTGGTTGCAGCTCATTAGGAGCGTGTGAAAAAAACTTTAATTAGCAAAGTTTGGACTAGTGTCAGGCAGGGGAGGACTCCCTTGGTTTTTATGTTCATTGGAAAGCAGAGGGAGAAAGGCCACTATTAGATTTTGTTTCGTCTTCCTTGGAGGGACTCTTGGAGAGACACAGACCACTGAGCTGCTGTTAACACAATAGTTCTGTCTTTTTAAAATTCTAATGTATGAATTAGTTTCAGAGCCCATGAAAGTGAAGAAGCGATGCGCCAGTTACCAGAAGTAATGGACCTGAACCACAGGAGGTATATGTACCCAGTTAAAATTAAATACATTCAGGAGTCAATTCACAAAGAGGATACTAACCTGCATATCTATGCCCAGTTAGAATGGACTGTAGGAACATTCTGGGGACAGAGAAGAGAAACACGTCACCAGGCCCATTCTGATTAGATGTCACATTGTCGTTCTATTTTAAAATAGCCAGTTCTACAATTTTTTTTAAACACAAAACTGGTACCTAGATTTGGTTTACAGACTCAAGAGTGGTTCACTGTCACACTTCGGAGGTCCTGGTATGTGATGAGAGTCCTTCAAATCCCAGATGGAGTCTTAAGGGTCACCACCAATATTCCTCTTTTCCCCTTTATTATTCTCCAAACCCTGAATCTCTTGATTGCCAGAACAATGAGATCTGAGCAAAGATTTCTTCATATTTAAATGATATATTTGAAGAAGGGGTACATTAAAAACCTTGTTTGATCTCTGAATTAAAATTCAAAACCTTTAAATTTCTCCCAACATACATCCTCCATTTCATTTTGATCTTGTGCCACTTAGCTAATCAAGAGGCCAAAGGGCTTAAATTTTTCAACGCTGGGTTGTCAGCCAGTTTAAGGTCTCCAAGTGGCAACTCAGGAGCCAATATCACCACAAAAGGAGACCCTGAGGGTAGGTCTACACTGAACCTGGGAGTGAGGCTCTGAGCCCAGGTAGACAGACTTATGCTACCAGACTCGAACTAGCCCACTAAGAATAGCATATTTACCTATGGCAGTGGGGAGTTCAAGGTATGTCTACACTGCAGTGGGGAGAACGCTTCCCAGCCTAAGTAGGCAGACTTGCACTAGTAAGACTTGAGTTAGCCTGTTGAAAAGTAGTAGTGTTGATGTTGCAGCTTGGGCTGCCGCTCAGGCTCTCAAGCCTAGGAAGTCAGGTGGGCTGCCTACCTAGGCTGAGAAGCTCTCTCCTAGCTGCCATGTAGACATACCTTGAATTCCCACTGCCATAGGTAAATATTGTTTAAGTATTGACATGGGCCCTGCATGCAGCAACAAGGCAGGACATCCACTAAAGATGCATCTGATGACATATGTCAACTCAGCTGTGATAGAAATAGATGTCATCTGTCTACCCTCGAGAGAGCAAACTCAAAAGCCCTGAAAAGTTTACTTCCTCATCAAATTAGGATGTCACCACTTCTGCTAATGAAACTGAACATTTTTTGCTTTATCTCACCTGATTATAACTAACGATAAAACTCTGAGATCATTTAGTGACTGCTGTTTATCATGTTTATCTCATTGTTTTCTTATTCTTCCCCATCTGTGCCAATATCCATCTGTTCTCTCACCTTACAATTAGATCATCAGCTCTTTGAGGCAGGAAACAATCTTTTTGTTCTGTGTGTGTGTACAGTGCCTAGCACAATGGGGCCCTGATCAATGACTGAGGCCCCAGCGTACCTCAGTAATATGGGCTATTCATAATCCACAAGTGATGCTCCTCAAATAATTGGAAGAAGATGGTGTGGTTCATACACCTCTTAGCCCCCTCCCATTCTCAGCACTTTGTTCTTCTCAAGATCCTATGTTAAAAATCTCAGTTATAGAGAAAGAGAAATAATTATAAAACAATCAGGACTGCTGCTGGAATTTTACACTGGTGATGTCAAATGAAAGGAGCTGAAGAACAAGACCAGCTACTGATGATTTCCTCAGAAGTCCTGAAATTAGAGTTCCATGGGACAGTGGTTGGTGCTTCTTTCCGCGTGAATGATACCAAAGATGAAGAGTCACCTCTCTCTGCTCATCAACTCCCATCACACATCAATATGAATGTGAAACATTTCTTTTACAAATAATTCTTCCTAGCTCCAATGCTCAAGTGTAACCATTCTGAGCACGCTCTGTAAAGACTAATCAAAGTGCTATTGACCGGTTTCCAGGTCTTTTCCCTCTGCTCACATCAAGGGGACCCCACTTTAATCATTATTTAGGGAACGACAGCTGCTTCCTGTTTGTATCATTAATTTATTCTGTTTCCTGAAGGGAAGCTTGGGTGAAAAGAAGCCATAGATAGCTGGAATGCCGCTGACTGCACAGTCCAAGGTTAAATACAATAGCTACGTTTATTTTTAAAATTATTATTATTACTGCTAAGCTCATGCAAAAGGTACAAAGTAAGCCTCCTCTAGTACAATGTAACTAAGATTTTACAGTAAAACTACTCTTCATCACAACTTTGTCCTTACCTCCCCATGAAGGGATGAAGTATTAACTAAAGATGCCTAAAACTAAAACCTCAACTATTTCAGTCCATTTTGCATAAAAACCAGGAGATGTGTGAGGAAAAATGAGTTTCTGCTTCTAGCACTTCTAACACACATTTTGGTGACCCTAATGCTAACACCAAAACAAAACCAAAAACAACCTCATGAGCTCCGGGAATGATTGGGAACCTGGAGCCCAGCCTTCTAACATGACAATGTTATTGAACTTGTGAAGCAATAAGCGTCAAACTCCACCTCAGAAGCATTAAGACTTGGTGGTTTGGGACATTCAAAAGGAAACAGTGTAGGCAAGTTTCATATCGCCATTTCAAAGGTTTCTTCAAGTTATGTTATTTAAGCATTCTGGCCCTTTCCCTCAATGGTGTCCCTTTTCTGTGATTTCTGCACCAATGCTTGAGTTAAGAGGGATTAAAATAAGGCCTATTGTGTTTGATTGCTGATCATGAAACTATCAGCTTGTATATCTTCTTATCCACTAGCAATGTGGAGGAGAGATAGCTCAGTGATTTGAGCATTGGCCTACTAAACCCAGGGTGTGAGTTCAATCCTTGAGGGGGGAACTGGGGTAAAAATCTGTCTGGGGATTGGTCCTGCTTTGAGCAGGGGGTTGGACTAGATGACCTGCTGATATTCTATGATTCTAGCAATGTACTACCACTAAGTTAGGGTGATGGCCAATGATTAGAGGTTTGCCCAAGATTACAACACATGTGATGAATTTCTACCACATCTCAAGAAAGGGCTCTTTTGTGGGGAAATGATATCACGTTACAATATGCATTGATTAGCGTGGTCTAACTCAGAATAGACAAGGACCATCACATTTAAAATTGTGTCATCTGGTTGTGATTAAGTTTAAGGTTCTCCCTAAGGCTAACCATGACCCGGTGACAATTTTAAACATGATGGTTCTTGTTTACACTGGGTACCCAGTATTGTGTCAGTCAACACATGCTATGACACAATGGCATTTCCCAGTGTAGACAAGCCCCAGGTTTGCACTCCACTGCTACAGCAGTAAGAGGTGAAACCCTGGAATTCCAAGAGGTACATTCAGGGACAAACTCCCTTCTCATACCAGGAGGAGGTTGGGGGCCTTTTAATGGTACCATTTCCTGTTAAAAGGATAGGACTGTAAAAGATAAAGTAAACTCCCCACTCCTTCAAGGAGGGAACAGTCTTGGCACTGAGTGCTGTTCTGGGAAGCTAGGAGTGTTCCCAAGTCTGTGTAAAGCAAGGTCGGCAGCAGTCTCCAAGATATTAATCTTTCACCTTTCATTCTGTGCCATGGATAATTAATCATTTGATTGTGTAACTTCTTGTAAGACAGGAAAAATAGGACTGCCACTGCCAGCATTTTGAACAAAGTTATTATTTCATATACATTTGAACTTTCTTCCAGTTCTTTGTAGGGTTTGATTGCATTGAATGAATCTCATCCAAACCCTTCTCCTCCCAGGAAGAATCAAGATGATATGGAAGTGTTTGTAGCTCCAGCATGATATTAGCTTGGGTGTCCGTGATGGGGTAGCCACCATGGTTACAAACTCCAGAAGAGCTATGCAGCCTCTGAGCGGGAAGAGGAATTTGCACGAGGAAGCAGAGCAGTTCGTTCTAGGGGGAAAAGCTGAATGTGGCCCACACTTCAGAGGTGTTACTCTGCATGGACAACTGTCTATAACTGAAAGTAGAATCTGGCCAATGTACTGTTAACTCCAGAGAGCTGGAACTCATGCTGGAGAAGGAAATGCTAGAGTTAAGTCCTAGAAAGGGAACATTTGTTATACAAGAATCTCCTGGGAAATACTCCTGCAATGCACCCAGCTGTATTAGACCTTTAAGAGATGAAATTCATATAAACCTTTAAGGGCTGTCAAGCCAAATGGATTCCTGGAACGTCTGACTATAAACTAACCTCACCTCTAATACTTCATGCTGTGGGACTTACTTAGACTTCTAGGAATACATTAAGTGGGAAAAAATGATTTAAAATAAAATTAAACTTCTGTCATATGAGGTAATGAAAAATGAAATAAGGTGTCCAGAGGCTCCCTTGAGTAGTCTGTGGTGTCTCAGTTTATCCAGCTTAGTCCCACTGCATTTCCCTTCATAGTTCTGTAAGTCCAGGCTACCTGGAGGAAAGGCTATGTAATACTAATAAAGGTACCTTCTAGGCAACGTGTACATTCATACTGGAGTATACTTGGGAATTCCAGAGCTTCTAGGTTGGCTGCCTTGGATTTGTGTTCTTTATCTCCAGTCTCTTGGGTGATTTTCAAGGTGAGTAGAGGGCTAATCTTTTATAATGCTGCAAACACTAGCTCTTAGGGCACTGCAGGAGACCAAGGAGACAATGCAACGTAACAGCTGATAATTCAATACAGGCTCACTTTCTCCCTCAAACACTTCTGAGAATATTCTCCTAAAGCCAATTCTTAGAAAAAGTCATAAGAAGTTGATGACAATTTAAAGACTATATAGAGAGGTTGTGTGAGTTAAGTCAATTCCATATTTGGTCACCTGTATGGAGCAAGGGTGGCCTGGAGGGAAGTGGGAAGGAAAATGTTTTAGCTACAAGAACTGAAATTTGAACCAGTTTATGGATATAGCCAGACTTGTCTAGCAGTTATAGCAGAAGACCTGGTTCTGCCAATAACTCACCATGTGACCTCAGGCAAGCCATTTAGCCTCTCTCTGCCCTTTTGTTTCTCCTTTGGTAAAAATGGGGAATTAATGTTTACTCATCTTTAAGTGCTTTGAGACCCTCAAGTAAAAAGTATGAGAGACACATTATTTAGCCATCCTAATTCCAAAGTTTTAAAGGCAGTGCCATGTGTGACATTTGGAAAATTGGCACAATGAAATAAAGTTTTCAGAAGCTACATTTATTGATGGAGACATTGTTTTTTGGGGTGCAGAAAAAGGGACATCCTGTCAGCATTCAATATCCTGCGCACAGGCTGGCACTGCTTGTGTGCTGTGGTCTTAGTTAAGTTTCTGCTGTTTAGAAGATTTGTGGTTTCAGTAGTTCTCTTGTAAGTAATTGGGAATCTCATGTATAGTAAGATCTTTCAAAAATAGAAGGGCAACTAGTGTTCAGTGGGATTATAATGTCAATACTGAATGAGATGGAAGAGGCAACTTTTTAATTCAGTTGGTCAGGATATTTGTTTTTGTTTTTTAACATTCTCCACCTCGCCCTTAGATCTTCAAAAGGATGAAGGCTTTGAAATTTGAACTCTGTCCCCTAGAAAGGGCATTGACAACCAATGTTAGCAGATGGAGGCTCACCACCTAGGGAGAGGAGGGGAAAGCCAGATAGTTCTACACTGTAGGGCCAAAAACTGCCGGCGGGAGGGGCAAAGCAGTGGGGTCATTAACAGTGGATTGCAAAATCCTTCATTATGAAGTCATAGTCAAGAATACATGAAGATAATGTATCAGTGACACCCCTCACACTAGCGGTAGCCAAGCTGACAATGCTGAGGATTGGGGGTTTTGTGAGAAGTTGCTTGTCTCTTTTTCTTGACCAAAGCTCCCATCGCCTCACCATCAGCTACCTTCAGTGTAGTTTAGGAACAAGAGTGGTGTGTTTTGCATAGCTATCCCAGCAAGCAGGTCAGTGGTCTAAAGTTTATTTTAAATAGGATGTCACCGATGATAACTTTTACCTTATTTTCCCTTCGCCTGCCCCGGCAAAGGCTGGATCTTGAAGACTAGTGGCCAGGATGTGAATGAATTAGCGGGCCAGGGCAAAGCACTATTTAAAATTTTTCTTTGTATAGTTTCTTGCATATCAAACATTTCATTTTGATAGAGTAAAGGTTAAACTGCTCTGGATCATGTGTGCACATTTGTAAGAGTATGTGTATGTGTGAGGGAAGGCAGGACAGCATAATTAGGAAAACTATGTCTGGAGTCTGCACGTTAATATGGTACTGCTGCATGCCTCATGGTACTGCTCATGCCTCATGCATTACAAATATCTTGAGCAACTCTGTAAAGCATCAGTGTGGGGGGGGGGCGTGGGGAGGACACACGATTTCACTTCTGTTATTTATAGCTTTGTTTCTACTCTGGTCACCAATGGGGCAATCTGCAGAATTGGTAAGTAGCCCACAGAGTCCACAAACCATACTCATAGTCCAGAAGCAAGAGTATTCCTGAAGTCCCTTTTGGGGCTAGGGAGACAGGGAAGGTAGCTGTAACTGCACCATCAGGTTTGTTTCTAGCTGTTCCATGAATTATTAGATGCCCAGAGAGAGAGTGTCCATCTCCTGTGTGGTGTAATCCTAGCACAGATTTTATTGTTATTTATTTTTCACCTAGGACAGTTGCAAGGAAATCGCAGATGACTAAATTCCATATCTGGTCAATCCTGTTGCTATCTGGTTACGGAGGAGTGGAAAGCAATCTAATACCTGAAGGCTATTCACTGCTCTGGCAACTGCAGGTCAGATCTACCCAATAGAGGGCAAGGTCAGTGTCTTAGCTAGGTCCACAAATTGTTTCCCTCTCCCAAACTCCATGATTTCTGTCTCCCCTGGTTTGAGCCTCAGAGAGATATTTTTCATGCTCTTGTCGGTATTGTGCCATCTGTGTGGTGGTCTTGGTTGCATCAGCTAGGAAGGAGGAGGAGTGTCATCAGCAAGCTAGGGACACAGCGGCCTGTGGCATTGTTACTCGGTCTCCCAAGGGGGCTTGAACACATACAGAAAAGTAAAAGACACAAGATAAGGCCTGGAGGGAATCCACATAGGAAAGCTGTTGAGAAAGATGGTATGTCCTCCAAACTAAGATGTGAATGATATCAATACAGGACAACTGCCTCCGTAGAGCAAGAACTTCACAATGAGATGTTACAATAACAGCCACTGGGTGATGTGGTGACAAATGCTGCTGGTGGTACCACATCCCAAGGCAAAAACCTACATCTAGCAACTTTATTTAACAAGGTAGCCTGGGATTTCCATGAGTCTTTGTATGTCTTTCCAGAGGCAACTCTGGGTAATTTGGTTCTTTTCCCTCTAAATCCAAGGCCAGAGTGTTCATAGATCCCAAGGCCAGAAGGGACCATTGTGGCCATTTCGTCTGACCTCCATCATAACACAGAACATAGAACTTCCCCAAAATAATTCCTGTGAACTAGAGCTTATCTTTTAGAAAAACTTCCCATCTTGATTAAACAGTTGCCCATGATGGCGAACCCATCACAACCCTTGGCAAGTTATTCCAATTGTTAATTACCCTCACTATTAAAAATTGACATCTTATTTCCAGCATGAATTTGTCTTGCCTCAATTTCCAACCATTGGATCTTATAATACCTTTGTCAGCTAGATTGAAGAGCTGATTATTAAATATTTGTTCCCCATGTAGGCACTTACAGACTGCGATCATGTCACACCTCAACCTTTTTATTAAGCTAGACCTTTAAAAAAAAAAGAGTGAATTCGATGCATACTAGGAATTTGTAAGAACTCGAGGAACTTTATTCAAAAGGAACATGTCACCACGAAGATATCAGTGCACTGGGCTGGGTGGGTGAGCTGAAGATTTGGCTGTCAATGCTCAGTAACCAAGAAGAATCAATATTTTGGTTAGGTAACTTTCAGGTTGCCTGCTTAAAAACACTAAACTTCCAGTATTTTGACTAGGTGTCATTGACCCTCTCACCTGCCTCACCCCAGCGCACACTCATTGGAACTGGAGACCCAGTCTGAGCTGACGATGGAGCATAGCTGTGGAATCTAAGCTGATCTGCAGTGGTGGTGTTCCCCCCCCCCCCCCCCAGCTCTGCAGTAGAGCTCCCTGCTAGTGGAATTTCTCCGATACTTCTAACTGGCCAGTGCCCCTGGAACTATTCTGTTGACTCAGGGGCATGGTGTTTACATAATGTAATGTATTCTGCCGACCAATCTGACCTTTACAGAACAGCCACTTCCTGTCTGCAGTGCTGGCAGCTCATTCACGAGCTGGGAGAGACAAGCCTTAGAAAAAATAGTTTGTCTTTTGGACCAGAGCTTTGGGTAGTTACTTTGCAAGTCATAGAACTGTGACTCCAATCCAGGGGAGACTAGAATCTGACCTTAACCAGGCTTCTGAGGTCATATCCCGCCAGCACTACAGGGTGTGGTGCCTTTTGTTCCATTTCTTCAGATGCCAGGAAAAATGGAGGCAAGAAAAAAAAATAGACATTAAAATGGGATTTTGCTGCCATTGCACCTTGCCTCTGAGCTGCTGTGGGATGGAGTGGGGAGAACGAGATGTGATGGCGTCTTTCTCGGATCAATATATAGCAGCACATTTTAAAGAGCGAGTTTTCTTTTCACCAAAGAGAAGTATCTGTGTGTGGGTATATAAACACTGCACCAACATGGAAGGGGTTCAGGAGCTGCTTTGGGCTGGAGTAGCCCTACCCTGCCACACCTGCAAGTCATGCCAGGAATGGAGGAGGCGTTCGAAAGGAGAAAGTGCCACTTGGCCATGGGCAGCCCTGGGATGGGAGTGGGTAGTTGAGCTTCCCAGTCCCAAGGAAGAGGCCTTGTGGCTAGCAGAGTCTTTGCCCTCACAGAAAGGGGACACAGGTCCCCTGTACTACATAGGGGAAAACAGACTAAATCCTATAACTGGCAGCCCGACAAATTTGGATCAGGCTGTGGCCCATCCAGGGCACCTCTGAAGACAGAGAGGCTAATATGCTGGCTAGGACTGCCTACAGGTTTCTTTTTTCCCTTTGCCCTTTTGTTTCATCTCTTTTGCTGGCCTTGGCTTGTTGGTTTTACTTGGAACTCTGAAAAGGGGAGAAAGAATCAGATGGCCTCAGAGGGAAAGCTGAGAGCCTGTCATTTCTAGATTGACACCAAATGCTTCTGTTGGAAGGACTGGACTTCTGTGAGTGCACTTTCCATGCAACACCCAAAGGTAATGTGCTAATGGTGACAGATCCCAGACAGTGAACCTTTACAAGCCCTTCTGTTTACCCTGGGTGCTAACACTCACATACTGTGCAGTTCGTAGTGCAAGGCACATTACATGGTAAGCATCTTAGGGCAAGGACTGTGCCTTCCTTTCTGTCTTGTATTTGTCTTTAAAAACACACTGCTGGTGTTTCATTATGATCTACATGCTAACAATCCACCTTATGGATTAATGATCATTAAGTTGTTATTTTCAATCAAAAAACCTTTCCCCCAGCTATAGAAACACAATCAGGGCATCTGCTGCCACAAAGCTTTTATATTTTTTCGATTTCAGAAAAAGGCTGAAAAGTGACATGTCAAAAGAAAAATCAATTTGATTTTTTTTTTCAAACAATGGTGTTAAAAATGCTTTTATGCCCAAGGAGACTTCAGATGAAGAGATTTGGCACAGAGGGAAATGTTAAAGGCAAGATACAACTTCCTAAAACAAGAATATAACCTAACCTTTTATTGTCCTTCCCTCTCCACCCCCAAATGGTGCAAAGCCACCCCACTCATATGCATTTGCCATCTGATTCTTGTCTGACTTCTAAAGAAAGGCTTTCCACCAGAAGGGCACATCTCAGTCATAAGCCAGGACCCCATTATCGGTGCTGTATATTTTATGAAATTTGAAATGATAAACTTGCTTCCCAGCTCTTTGGGCCATCACAGATTTTAATCAGTCTGATTTTATAAAATTTATCTTTTGGGGGGAGTGGGAGGGATTTTGACAAATGAGGAAATAGTCATTTGGTAACTGCACCGTGACCACATCCAAAATTCAGATGTTCTACATCTTTAGTATCCAGCTGAGGTTGTGCTAGAAGGTGCTTTGAGAGAAGTCTGTTGGGAAAGAGCATCTGAAAAGAAAACTAATGCTATTGCTTGTCTGTCACTTTTAAGTTTTATTGGTGCCATCCCATCTCGTTTGGAATGAATGCCATTATTAACAAAGCACTCTACTTCTTTGTGCATCTCAATGCTATCATACACATCTCTCTGTGACCCTTGTAATGCCCACCACACAATGTGTGGTGTATAGACTGATGTCCACATAGCCAGGCTGTATTATGATCTTCGCTTATAGGCCAGTGGTAATCAATATGCAGCCTTTATATTTTAGTATAGAAATGTAGCCTCTACAAGATGCCACTGCCTATATGCCAGGTCATTTGGATTAAGATGAAGCATACTTTGCCTCATTTGGAGACCTTTGGTTGAGACCTTCTTCTCCACTTCATACAAAGCAAACTTGGCCTTTGGCTGATGTCCACTTCCTACTGCAGTGCCGCCCACTAGCACCACCATAGACCAAAATGTGTGTGCTGATATAAGGTCAGAAGGAGGTTAGAAACCTAGGCACACAGAATTGAAGAAATAACCATCGCCGTGGAAACAACGGGCTCTGTTGTAATAGGCTCAATGGTAGCAACAGGCTTCTGGAATTGTCACATCCATTGTTGTTACGACTCTCCCACAAAGATGGAGGGAGTCCAAATGTATCACAGTGAGGGTGGTTAGGGTGTCACTCCATGCAGGAGAAGTCACTCTGTGCAGGAGAAGCATCAGTGTGGAATATGACAGGAGCTGCTGGCTATAGAATTTGGCCCTGTCGTGCCAGGCATTGCACAAGCACATTGTACTGCCCCTATCTCCAAAAAGCTTAATCTAAATAGAGAAGACAGAAAAGAAGTATTATTTCCCCCCATTTTGCAGAGGAGGCGCTGAGGCACAAACACACCAAGGTACTTGCCCAAGGTCTCCCAGGATGTTTGTGACAGAGCAAGGAAAAGAACACGGCTCTCCTGTCTCCAACTTGGTGCCTTGACCACCAGAGCATACCCTTTGCAAGGGATGCAGCAGGTTAGAACTGAGCTGTGCCAGAAAGGCATGTCCAGTGCTTGCCTATGCATTGATGTGCCATTGGTGCCATGAAGCAGTAAAACACAGCAACATTTTGACAGAAAGTCTGAAAGCAGTGTGTGTGTGTGTGTGTGTGTGTGTGTGTGTGTGTGTGAGTGTAAGAGAGAGAGAGAGAGAAGGTGGGTGAGGTAATATCTTTTATTGGAACTACTTCTATTGAAAAAACATTGGGTGGTGGAGCTGGGATTGGCTTTACTTAGCTGGGGAAATCTTGTTTTCTGAATACGCTCGAAGTTAGGACCCTGACTTGTTTATCACTTAACTTTTAGTGGTGCTACCCCATCTAGTTTAGCATGAGTCACCCATCCCACCCCCAGTCAATGTTCTGTTGTTCTAACCAAACATTCTGTTCTTCCAGCTAAAGTTGCGGAACCTCTTTCCCATTAGAGAATAAAGTAAAATAACCTTTACAGAGTCTTGAGCAGCTTTAAACCATCCTTCTGGAACTGATGATTTCCCCTCTCCTAGAGAAACAGACAGAAGAGCAGCCAACAAATAGAATGAGGGCAGAGTAGGAAACATGGGGCGGGGTGGGAGGGGAGCCCTCAAGGAGCTGAAGTCAGTTCCTTCTTTCCAAAACAATAGAAATCACAAGCACGTTCCACAATTATTCTCCCACTGCATCAAATGAGGGTGCTTGGTGGAACATCAGATCGTGTGCCAGGATAAACTGGTCTTGGAGGGCTCAAGGATGTGACAGGAAACGTTGAAGGTTTCACCGAGGGCAGTAGAGCGCCAGTCGTGTTAAAAATACAGAGAAACTCTCTCTCTCAACCTAAACATCCCCTGTGGGGAGTGAGAGGAGGGATGTCATAGACAGACAGTAGAGGCCACAGCTGCACCTGGAACTTCCTTTCTGCCTCTTAAGTGTTTCCCTTCTATTTTCTCATTCGCTGAAAACAATTAATTTTGTTCCACTTTTTTCTGTCACACAGCAACGATGACTTCACCTCGCTCTGACTCCCTCCTTCTTTAGAGCTGGTAGAATTTCACTGGCTAACATCAAGGAGAAAAATTCTGCCAACAGTGTTTGTCCAGTTAGTTCTCGATTCTGACGAAAGTGGGGTAGAGAAGTAGGAGCGAGAAGAGGACCTGATGCTAGCTGAGTCAACAGCATGGCAATGATGCTTGACCCCAACTTTCCATTTTTTAGATCTAATTTGATACTGCATGACTCAGGGGTGGATGTGGTTGCCCAATGGCCTGTGTCTGGACATGAGATACCACCAGGCCCCACCACTTGGGAAAGAGTTACTCCCATCTTTAAGGTATAGATTACAAGGATCCTAAAGCACTGTACGAGGTGTGGAGCAAATTCTCCCCTCAGACTCTGACAGAGTTGCACCAGGTGTAACTGAGAGTAGAATTTGGCAGGAGGCTACAGATATGAAGGAGAAAGAGTCCCTTCAGCTGCTACCAAAAACATTTTTTCCCCAGTGCTTGCAAATTGCCTTGACTCTCCGAGTGGAAGAGGAATGTTTGCTGTCTTTAGAGAATGGAATTCCCTCCCCAAAATTTTGAGCAAATCACAGGGCATAACCAAATCTGCCATGATGAACTGTACCCACCACACTGGCTTTATTGATATCAGCAACAAACATTGTGGGGGAGGGGGGCAGGGGAGAAGAGGTTCAGCTCAAACTGCCCATCTATCATCTCCTTCTGCTTCTGCATCCGGTGTGATGTTTGGAAACTGCACGTGCCCTGGACGACATCCTACTGGATGCTGCTATCATGCTGGCGGCCTCCACCTTTTCCTTGCCTGTGCTTCCATACCCAGAGCTGACCTGTGCCTGGTTAGGACCCGTGTTTTTCTCTGTCACCTCAGTGCAACTCCAGTGGAAGAGCAGCATGCTGGCCCGATGTGTCAGTGGCCTAATAATTGGCCCACATGTCTGCTGTGATTGTGAGGTGAAATGTCTTTTTCCCACATCCCTTCAGAGGAGTGCCAGTAACTTGAATGCCAGCCCATTGTATTGGCTTGGCATTAAACAAGAAGGTCATGGAATTTAGGCCAGGATCGGCAGTCAGGAGCAGCAGCATCACCTGGCTACAAATGCTACCAGCAGCAGGATCAAAGAAGCAGGCAGCATTTAGACGAAGAAGTATAAGCAGAATTGCACAAAGAGAACAGCTGATGCAGATACACCAACAGGAGAATTAGACCCTGCCGTCTACTGCCCAAATAGCATCCTCCAGGGCCTGCATTGTTGGTGTTATGGAGTCCGAACAGTGCACTTGCAATCAGTTAGCTAGCTACCGGGATGTCTGTGCAGCTTCAGCCCTTTTGCAGCCTGCTATGAGCAGGTATGGCAGCGTCAGTGGTGAGAGGAAGCAATAGCATTTGCAATAGTGGCCTCAGCAGTTGAAGTGTGATAGGGCTGCTCCATCACCTGGGCCACAGAGCTGCTCCCCGACTGAGGTGGGTTCACTTTCACTCTCATCCTCTTGCTGGTGGGTCACTACTCCTTTCTATGTCCTCTTGCTGCTGCCCCCCATCACTGTTATTCATGGACTCTGGGGCAGGTTAATTAACAACTCATCAGAATTCTTCTCTCCAAATTCAGCCTCAGAATCTGGGAAGCAGCCTCAGCCTCGATCTACAAGTGACTGCTTGATTTATCCCCTTCCTTTGTCCTCTGAGGTCTGTGGCCAGCATCATGGGAGGCTATTCTATATCTTCTGGGTCTCATTCTTCATGTGCTGCTTGAGCTTTCCTGTGGAGAAATGCCTATTCATCTAGAACCACTGTGGCTCCTGACCACCTTGATTTTTCAGATGAGTACCCTGCTGCCACAGGAGACACCATAATGAAGAGGAAAAGGATCCTTTACGAAGGAATGTGGAAATGATGGATAAACTTCCAAAAGGCAACCATCCTCCAACCCTTGCTGAAGCAGCTGTGGGAAGCAGAAGTTATACAACCACATCAGAGGTTGAAAGTCAGTCATGGTCCTGCCTCCAGGTGCCATCATTTTGGGCCCAAAATGTTGCTGCTGGGGTTTGGGGACCCATGCTGAGATATTTGCTGATGAGTCTCCTTCGTGTGAACTGACTCCCAAGAACTTTGCTTAATGGCTAAGCAAGTTCATTGCTATAAATAGAGCAGGACAGCTTTGCTGTTCTTATTAGAATGTCCTAATAAAACCTGGGAATCTTGGCAACAGAGAAACTTGCATTTTACATTAATGACATGCACCAGAATTTCTTTACCACCCATTTTATATATATATTAGCCTGTTGGAGATCAGTAACCTTAATATTGCCCAACCTTAATCCATGCAATCCTTTAAGTATGAGAAGAATCCCTATTACATGACACTGAGAACTATGAATACATTGGATAGGTCTATAGCATAAGTAGATAACAATAAGTCTAATGCAATTAAATACTATGGTACTGGACACTATAGAGAAAATGAAGATCATGGCCTCCAAAACCAGTCCCCAGCCATCACTTGCGACCGTTGCAAGGTATTGAAGTAGAAAATGAGCTATTGAGCTGCCTGCAATTTCCACTTCAGTATTTTATTAGCTTTAATTGTGCTGTTTTTGGGTTTATAAATATGCTTACAAGACAATAGACAATGGGAGAAGTAGCTTAGGGCTCCCAGTGGACTTATGTTGACAATGAATGCCATTGAGGGAAACACAACCTACATTCCCAGAATAGCAGAGGAGAGCTCATCAGCTGAACAACGAAATGCTGGAAACAAACAGCTATAGTAGAGTTGTCTCAAGGACTCAGACAATGTCAGCTTGGCCCAAGAAGACTAATTTTCCAGAAATCTGATCACTTTATGTATGCTAGGATATGACATGTTTCTTCCACTGGTAATGCTAATGTCTATGTGAAGGTCTTTGTAGACATAAATGTAAAGTCATTTAAAAGTATTTGAAGTTTAAAGAGGCAAAACCACCTCTGAATTTCATGCTGTTGACCAGATTCCTAGGTGCTACTGCAATACAAAATAATAAATAAAAGACTCCTTTAGAAATGCATGGCTTAACATCTATATCCAAAGACTGAGATGAGTCCATTTACTTAACGTGCTCAAATGCTGATGAATCTTGGTCTGGAAATTGTATACTGAATAGGTACCAAATGGGAACTCTTCTTCCTGCTTTCTCTATCCTTGTGATGAAAAAGCTTTGGGGTCTAGAGATGACCAGTTGCTTTGTTTCCTCCACCATCACACTCTTTTCTTTTTACTGTTTCCTTTCTTAGATTTGTCTATTGCTTGCTCCAGCTTGATGCTTCATATACAATTTTTTTTAAAGAGAGATATTCATTTATATAAAGAAACAGGTTTACTTGTCACCAGTTAGTAGCTCTCCTTCCCCACTCAGTAGAGGGCCTGTGCTTTCCTTCATCTTTCTCTTGCTCCTAATGTATTTAAAGAACCCCTTTTTATTGCCTTTTATGTTCCTTTCTAGGTGTAACACATTTTGTGCCGTAGTCTCTCTTTGTTCCAACATGCTAGCGCTATACTTTTGTAATCCTTCTTAGCAACTATCCATGTTCCCACTTTTTTTAGGATTCTTTTTGGATTGTCAAGTCACTAAAGAGCTCCTGGTAGGAAAAATAGTAAGATGCCAATATGACTCTATCTTTCCTTTGCATCGGGATTGTTTGCTGTTGTGCTTTTAATATTATTGTTTCCGTGAGAAACTGCCAGCTCCCCTGAACTCCATTTTTCCCCCTCAGATTTTCTTCCCATGGGAGTTTACCTATCAGTTCTCTGAGTTTGTTAAAATTGTCTTTTTGAAGTCTATTGTCCTTATTCTGATGCTTATTATCTGCAGCTTATTAGTGCTTTTTACATAAAAAGATACAAACCTAACAAAAGAACCCACGCTAAACATGCAGCATATCAGCCCCACCCATCCAGCCACGCTTCAAATGAATGGCCAGCCCCATTCTGCCATTGCCGCCCTCAAACCAGCCCATGTCCTTCTGGGGAATAAGCTCGGGTCTGTAGTTTGTTTACTAGCAGTTACTGTTCCCTTCTGAAAAGTGACATTTAAGGGCACCGTCTAGGTACCTCTATAGACCCTATCAACATGGTATCCAAGTCCCTCACAACACTCCTAGGAGGCAGGGAAGTATGATCTCAAATGGGCAAATGGGAAACTGAGGCACAGAGAAAAAAAATGGTAAAACAGGAAGTCTGGGCAAAATGGGTAATTTAAACTCTTGTCGTCTGAATCCCAACCCAATGCCTTAACCAAAAGACTGATGATCAATTGAAATTCAAGCTAAGAGACTCGTTCTCTAAGTCACAGGGCATATTTCTGCTGCAAGGATGGATTAATGTGACCCTGAATCAACCCAAAAGCTGGTACAATGCAGATTTGACATTTGCTTTATGAACATTCTTCAGCGTTGTTTTTTTTAGAGTTTGCCGTTTCCATAATATCTTTTTGTGAATTTTCCTGCAAACAGCTGAAAGGTGGGATGAGTAGTTTTCAAAATTCCAAGTGATTAGTTACAGAAGATTGTTTTAAGTATTTGCATGGGTCAGATGACAAGCCTGTTTGCTAAACAATGTTGCTTGAATTTGTCTCGTCCTTGTTTAAGTTTGAAGGAAGGCCATGCTGCTCAATAGAATCTTTTATTTAAATGAAATAATGTTCAAAAATAATGGCCTTCAGAATGATGAAGAGAAAGAGCAGCAGCTGAAAAGCAGTTACTGTCAGGCCTCCTACTTTTCCTTACTCTAGGGAACTGTTTTTTGCAAGATTTTAATAGCCTGCTGGCTGTTTAATAAGTGAACATACTTTGTGAATGTGAGAATGAGTTGGTCATGTTTCCTGTCTGCTGCAGAGAATGCTTTGTATTCCAGGCTTTGGGAAGTCCTTTCCTTTGTAGACTGTATGACATAATAGTCCATTTGATAAGGAGCCTAATTCTGCACCTGCCCCAGTATAATTCTTTTTGCAGTCTATGCCTGATCTTTCACTTTGGGATGTCTCCAGGAACACAACTGTGTCCTATCTAATCAGGAAAGGCTTTTCTTTGGGTGTGTGTGTTTTCAGTTCACTGGGTCTCAAGCCAGCCACAATAAAGGGAGATGTGGTGCAAACCTCCCCCTCCCCCAGCTTTGCCTGTGCACCTCAGTTCAAATCTGCTGCTCCCCTTGCTTTTCTATCACTAAGCTCCTCTACAGCTCTCCAAATTCTGCCCTAATCATTCTGTAGAAAACAGGCACTATCCTTCCCCTCCAGCTGAAAGTGCAACACTCCAGAGAGTCTGTAGTCTACTTATTTTAACTATGTCATGTCAACAAAACAAAAATAAGGATAGAGAGATTAACCCAAGATCTTAAGCTAAAATAAAAAAACTAACCTAAACGATGTTCAAAAAAATACAGGTAGCCACTATTAAGCATAGCCTGGAATGAACTAATTGAGACTCTTCAGGAGAGATTTCTACAGGTCTGTCCTCTCTCAACATCTCAGTCTAAATAAAAGCAAGGGGCCTATTAGAAGGCTTTTATAGCTGGGTATTTGCCAACATTCACCTTTTTAAAGGAACTATACCCTTTATTTCTATACATTTAAAAAAAAATGGAAAGACCTCTGGCATTGTAAGGCTCAAGACTCTGTGTCAGCTGTAATAAAATTCAACCCAGTAGGGTCTGGCTTATGGCCTCCACAGATCCTGAGCTGCGGCAAATCCACTTGTATTCACCACAGTCTCAGCCTCTTGCTAAATACAGGTAAGTGTCAGGATTCCATGGGCCTATTACCTAAAAGCAAGTGTTCTAGCCTCCAGCAGCTGCAGCAGCCTAGAAACTTGCCACACACCCTAGGTTTCTTTCTCTGCGAGGGTCTGACCGTGGCTTAGACACTCTCACATTTTCATATGGGAGATAATGAAAGAAAAATTGGTAAGTGCATTGATCAAAGCATTTAGCTAGAAATATAAATGGGGGCAGGAGGAGAAGGGGGAAAGAATGAAAGAAAGCTGGGAACAGAGCATCCCCTGACACCAGCATCCCTCTCAACTGGAAAGAACTACCCCTACGGCCCTGGTATATTGAACCCTAGCTAGGGAAAATGAGGGCTAGCAGCTTCCGTCTTTGTTAAAAACCCTCAGGATACCCTGGAGGGAAGAAAAAAACCCACCCTTTATTAATTGAACGGGTTGAAAAAATTCTGACAAAAGAATTTTTTGTCAGAATTTACTGATTTGCTGAACAATGTTCCTCAGGAAACCAGGCAGGATTCAAAAGGATTTTGAGAGAAACGTGATTGCTTTCCTCCCAGCTCACCCTCACAGCTCCTTAGCAGCCCTGGGTCACGGGTGGAGCCCCCCTGGCTGCAACCTTTCTGCTTGAGGCCCCCCACCCCCATGCAGCAGGAAGACCCCTGGCCAGCAGGAAGACCCCCCAGCTTCACAGTGCCTCCCCTCCTGAGACTCCAATCCGCCCCACCAGAAAAATCTCATGTCTCTCCCAAAGAACCTGAGCTGATGAACCCAGGAAGCTGAGTAGCACATACCGCTTCCTCAGCTGCCCTTACCTGCATGGCACATGATCATAAGCAAAAATTTCCCCTTGCAAACCTCACAGCTGGTGGACTGTGGCCACAGCTGTGCCGGGGAGGCTTAGCCTGCCCTGCCTATTACACCCACTGCCTATGTCAGCAGCCCATCTGGTGACCTGCTGGGTCCCTGGGGCTTCCAGGGTCCACATGGACTGCCCCGGGGCCAGGGAACCAGGACTTCCAGGATCCATCGCTTTGAAACAGCCAGGCCAGGGACCCCAGGGTTTCCAGTGTCTGAGGCTTTGGGACTGCCCATCTGGTGGATTGTCCTGGGGTCAAGGCTCCTTCCCTTTTCACAGAGAACTTTGAAATGTTTGTTTTCATTCCAAATCAGAACAAAACCAAAGTTTTAAATAGCTAAATCCTCCATGAAACAGAATTACCTTTCTCCAGCCACTGCTACTTATTCTTTAGTTTATTTGCAGTCCCTACAGGCCTCATTGTGCTAGGCTCTGTATGCATACATAGTAAGAGAAAGTCTCTACCCTGAAGCACAAACAATCTACATAGAAAAATGAGGCAGAGCGTGGAAGGCACAAAGAGCAGAGATGACTTGGCCAGAGTCAGTGGCAGAGCCAAGAGAAGAACCTAAGTTTTCTGAATCCCAGGGTGTGGCCATACCCACTGAGCTATGTTGTCTCTCACTGCACTGGGGCAAGCTGGTGATCCTCAATGCCCACACACCGGATCCTCCATTTGGACACTCAAGGCTTATGACTTCCACTCTCTCCAGTTTATATAATGATACCATGGAAAGAGTATGATAGATCCCAAGACAGGGGAATCAGACAATCTGTTACACCACCGTCCTAGTCCTAGTCCTGGGCCTGGAGAGTACCAGTCACGTGTTGTATGATGTTTTGGGGAGGTAAAAAAAAACAATCTAGGCAGTAGACTGAGACCACAAAACTCACATGTGATCTAAATTAGATTTAAATGCAGATCTTCCCAGTAGGGAAAAATGCAGGCCCTGATGCACCAGTTGGAGCCTCCATGAACAGGCATTTCACATGGCTGGCTGAAAAAATCCACAAGAAGAACAGGAAATCCAGCAGTTAATTTCCCACTTGGTTTTCTGGAGGGGTCAATGTGCATGTGTCCCATAACATTCAGAGTCCTCAAAGGCACCTTTAGCATCAGTGGTTCAGGGGAAAAGAGACAAGGTGGGTGAGGTAATATCTTTTATTGGATCAACTTCTGTTGGTGAGTGAGACAAGATCTCTCACCAACAGAAGTTGGTCCAATAAAAGATATTACCTCACCCACCTTGTCTCTCTAATAGCCTGAAACCAACACAGCTACAACTACATTGCATAAGACAAGGGAAAGAGAGAATTTTGTGTTTTCAGGTCAAGAAAATAGTGCTCATGCTTGTTTGCAGCAGGGAAACTAAGCAAGGACATTTTTCATTGTGAATGTGAACCATGGGGATGTGCTTCTGTATCTTCCTGCATCAGAATTACAGAACCAGGAAGGGTAGGTCTGCATTCCCCTTCCTACCACAGAGGGGGATGGGCAGGGGACCATACTCTCAAGAGCACTTCTCTTAGCTTGCAGAGTGATTTTTATGCTTCTTTCTCTCTGTAACAAGGCAAGTTGCAGCCACATATGATCATTTATTCATTCCATGACCTTGAAATCCCTTTCCCTTACAAGAAAAACAACAGCTCCCCTTCAGAACAGTAGGCTTCATAGGAAATCACACAAATCTCCTTGCTGCTTGTACTGTGTCAAATGGGAGAACTTATCTAGTTAGTGACTTTTATAAGGTTTTCTTTTTCAAGGCCCAGTAGAGTAGTTAAGATTGGTAATAAGCAAGGAGTCTGGTACCCAGCCAGCCGTCTTTCGACAATGATAGAAAGGAAAGAGCCAAGCGATATATTTGAATGTTGTCAGCGCCTTGTTATTTTATTTATTTATTTATTTGTCATGCATTTTTAAATCAACCGAGGGGTGTAAACACCAAGGAGGGGAAGGAAATTGTTCCAGGGTGGCCCAAGGGGAGGATAACAATGAATAATAGAATGAAATGTTCAATCAGGGGAAAAGTTAGGCGAAATGTCGGAAGAGATTTCCAAAAATTGAGCCCTGCTACTTACTGCTAGTGGAATAGGCTTTCCAAAGGGGCCATCAAAGCCCCATCATTTCAGTCTAGCTCAGACACAGCCTTGGAGAACAGACTGTGAAGAAGTAGCCTTGGAAAGACAATGGGGGATTCACTCTCTGATTGCAACAGATGAGAGAGAATTGGGCTGCCAAATGCCCCCTTCGCCCCCCGGATTTCTAGGGTGCTGGGCTGATGTCAAAGTACAAGCACTTCTGAAGTGAATGGTTTAGCATATGTAGAATGCCTGGCTGCTGTCAAAGTGCAAGTGTGTATGCGGTTATTGGCTTGACACCTCTAGCTTAATTGTGTGATGTCCAGGAACAGGTTATTGTGATGTCGCTAGCTCTGCAACTTCAGCTTTTTGGTCTTGTGTCAAGTATCAAGCCTCTGTCACACCAGTAGTTTAGCATTCCTAGTTTGGCAGGATTATATCAAGATACAGGCCTCTGATGTTACTGGCTCAATCTCTCTCCTGCCAATGTTTGATGTCATGTCTCTGTGACATAACTGGGTCAGAGCCTCTATCTTGCAGGGCTTGTGTGAAGGCCCAGGCAGGGCCTTATGAGGCATCTGCCTCAGCACATCTTGCTTGCTGGCATGATGTCAAGACAAAGGCCTTTGTGACATACCTGGATCAACAGCCTAACTTATTGGTCTGATATGAAAGGGCAGGTCCCTGTGAGTGTATTTGCTCATGTGGGAGGATATGCAGTTGCTAGGTAGAGCTGGTTGGGAATTTTCCATTGGAATGATTTTCTTTTCCCCAAATCAACATTTTCTACAGGAAAATGTGAGTTTTGCCCCAAAATCTAAACTTTTCATTGGGAAAATCAAACCAATGGCATCCTGGCTGGCCCTTTTCAACTCAAAGTTCTCCCTGCAGGGAGATTCTCCCAATATGTGATTTTTTTTTAAATTTCTGTCTGGTGAAACATTTCTAGGTTTTTACTTTTCATCCAAATCAGGACAATTTCTGCCCCCTCCAGAAACCCTTGGAATTTCCATGGGATGGAGATTCCGTTTTCTGGCTAGTGCTATTGTTAGGGTGCAGTGTCAAAACTGACAAGGGAAATGCCAAATACAGTCAGAAACCATCCTACAATCCATAGCAATGATCCCAGCTTATCACCTGGTGTTGAGGGTATGATGCCTGTCAACAAGGATTGAACCCAGGACCTTTGGAGCTAAGAGCACAGCTGCTGTAGCAGATACATAGCCTCTGTGAATCCAGCAGAGAGGGAGACATTTAATATACACTAAACAGTGGTTACAAACATGTTTTTCCCCAGAATAAATACAGTGCACATATCCAATAAAATAAAACAGATGCTGTATTAGAGATTGCACAGAGGGGGACTTTGCTGCTTCTTAGGCATGACAGCCATGCTAACAGATTTCCAACCACTTCCAGAGTCATAGTGCAAGAGGCTTGCATGGAACTTTCATAATATTCACAGCTAACTGTTTGAAGGGCCTTCACAGACTATCATTTGAGCCAATTGTCTAGTGAAGGACCAAAAATCTTAAATGCAGTCTGATTGCTCAGTAGCAAACTTTTACTATATGTACAGGGTACCTTGTCTGTTCCTGACAGGGAGAAGAGTAACAAAATACAGTTAAATAATTCCGAGAGAAAAAAAATCCTGTTGAGCTTTGCCCTCTGTCAACTGAAAAATATGATTGTTTTGCTCCACGGGAGAAACATGGGAATCAGGAACTGATAACAGACTTGGCCAGAGGCCTTTTGGCTTCAGTGTCCTTTCAATAGCTATCTTCCTGCCAGTAATGAGTGCAAAGGACATCTTTGCACACCTGATGATATGCTGAATAATTCCTTGGCCTGGAGATATCTGGTCCATGCAGAAGGAAAGTGGGAGTACTTCCATTTGTCTAAAGTATTCTTCTGAACAGTAATGGCTTCCACACCACTATAGTTATGCCAGAGCAGATGCTTTATCGTGTGTGAAGGAATAGAACTCTCTGTGGCCTCAAAGATGTGTAGGACTTCACAGAGATCAACAGGTGGTTGACGTCAGAGACAGCCTTGAACTCAGAGACTCAGTCTTATCATGACATTTCAGGGCAGAAACTCACAAATCACCAGTATAAACCAGATTCAAGACACAAATAAAACAATACGGAGAAGGAGGGGTATCTTTTAAAATATAAAACAAACTGAGGGGTGTCTTAAGAAAAACAGGAATAGAAGGTTAGAGAAAGTAATAAATGAGATGGTTCATGACAAAAACCATGTATGAAAAAAAATGGTTCTAATGTGCTTCTTAAAAATGGAGAGAGACAACCTCCTCATCAAAACAGAGGCTACAGATAAGGCTTTCAAAAGCCCATAAGTGACTTAGGAGCCTAAATTCCATTTTCAAAAGTGACATAAGTAGATCTGTGTGAATAACTGATTTGTTCCCTGCTGTTAGCCACATGGTGGGCGGAGGGGTGAAGCGTGAGTGATCTCTCACACCAAACCGGCAGGCCCTCAATACAAGAAGCAAAATGTGACCTTGTAATGAAAGCACATGTGCTGTGTAATGTGAACAGCAAGGTTTAACGTGCAAGAGTGTACCCATTTTTCTCTAAAATGTGTCTTTTTAACCACTCTCCCTTTTCCTCCACCAGCTACAAATGTTTCTCCTTCGCAGAGGCTAGTGAAGATTAGAAGGTGAAAAAAACCGCACTCGAGATGAAATGTTCTCTGAGCTCCTGCTGTCCTTCCACACTGACAGAGCCCAGCACAATGCGTGGAGGCAGACAATGTCAGAGTGCAGGAAAGCACAATATGAACACAAGGAGAGGTGACGGGCTGAAGAGAGTAAGTGGCAGGCTGAAGATGATAGGTGGCGTCAGCTTGCTGACAGAAGGCAAGAGTAGATGCTCAGGCTGCTGGAAGATCAAACTCATGTGCTCCAGCATATGGTTGAGCTGCAGGAAAGGCAGCAGGAGCACAGACCGCCGCTACAGCCCCTGTGTAACCAACCGCCCTCCTCCCTAAGTTCCACTGCCTCCTCACCCAGATGCCCAAGAACACGGTGGGGGGGCCTCCGGCCACCCAGCCACTCCACCCCAGAGGATTAGCCAAGCAACAGAAGGCTGGCCTTCAATAAGCTTTAAAGTTTTTAAGTTTTAAAGTTTTAAAGTGCAGTGTGTCCTTGTCCTTCCCTCCTCCCCTCATCCTCCACCCCACTCCACCCGGTGCTTCCCTCCTCCCCCACCCCTCCTGGGCTACCTTAGCAGTTTTCCCCCTATTTACGTGATGAATTAATAAAGAATGCATGAATATGAAGCAACAATGACTTTATTGCCTCTGCAAGCGGTGATCGAAGGGGGGAGGGGAGGGTGGCTAGCTTACAGGGAAGTAGAGTGAAGCGGGCGGGGGGGTCATCAAGGAGAAACAAACAGAACTTTCACACCGTAGCCTGGCCAGTCATGAAACTGGTTTTCAAAGCTTCTCTGATGCACACCATGCCCTCCTGTACTCTTCTAACCACCCTGGTGTCTGGCTTCACGTAATCAGCGGCCAGGCAATTTGCCTCAACTTCCCACTCCACCATAAATGTCTCCCCGTAACTCTCACAGAGATTGTGGAGCACACAGCAAGCAGTAATAACAATGGGAATATTGGTTTAGCTGAGGTCTATCCGAGTCAGTAAACTGTGCCAGCGTGCTTTTAAATGTCCAAATGCACATTCTACCACCATTCTGCACTTGCTCAGCCTATAGCTGAACAGCTCCTGACTACTGTCCAGGCTGCCTGAGTATGGCTTCATGAGCCATGGCATTAAGGGTAGGCTGGGTCCCCAAGGATAACTATAAGCATTTCAACATCCCCAACTGTTATTTTCTGGTCTGGAAAGAAAGTTCCTTCCTGCAGCTTTCGAAACAGACCAGAGTTCCTGAAGACGTGAGCATCATGTACCTTTCCCAGCCATCCCACGTTGATGTTGGTGAAACGTCCATTGTGATCCACCAGTGCGTGCAGCAGCATTGAAAAGTACTCATTTCAGTTTATGTACTCGCTGGCTTGGTGCTCCGGTGCCAAGATAGGGATATGGGTTCCATCTATTGCCCCACCACAGTTAGGGAATTCCATTGCAGCAAAGCCATCCACTATGACCTGCACATTTCCCAGAGTCACTTCCCTTGATATCAGCAGCTCTTTGATTGCCTTGGCTACTTGGATCACAGCAGCCCCCACAGTAGATTTGCCCACTCCAAATTGATGCCCGACTGAGCAGTAGCTGTCTGGCGTTGCAAGCTTCCACAGGGCTATCGCCACTCGCTTTTCAACTCTGAGGGCTGCTCTTGTCTTAGTATTCTGGCACTTCAGGGAAGGGGAAAGCAAGTCATAAAGTTCCATGGAAGTGCCCTTATGCATGCAAAAGTTTCGCAGCCAGTGGGAATTGTCCCAGACCTGCAATGCTATGCGGTCCCACCAGTCTGTGCTTGTTTCCTGGGCCCAGAAGCGGCATTCCACAGCATGAACCTGCCCCATTAACACCATGATGTGCACATTGCCGGGGTCCGTACTTTGCGAGAAGTCTATGTCTATGTCCTCATCACTCTCGTCACCGCGCTGCCGTCACCTCCTCGCCTGGTTTTGCTTTGGCAGGTTCTGGTTCTGCATATACTGCAGGATAATGCGCGTGGTGTTTACAGTGCTCATAATTGCCACAGTGATCTGAGCAGGCTCCATGAGCCCAGTGCTATGGCGTCTGGGCTGAAAAAAGGTGTGAAATGATTGTCTGCTCTGATGGAGGGAGGGGCGACTGATGACATGGCTTACAGGGAATTACAGTCCACAAAGAGGGTGGCTTTGCATCAAGGAGAAACACAAACCACTGTCACACAGAATGGCCCCATCAAGGATCGAACTCAAAACCCTGGGTTTAGCAGGCCGTTGATTTCAGGGAGGGAGGGGGGAGCAAATGAATACAAAACAAATCGGGTCTATTTCTTGTTTTGATCCACTCCATCTATCTTTTACATCTTTAGGGTGGCAGTAGATGGTGCAGTTTGACTGGTAGCCATCATCAGCTCCTGGGTGCTCAGCAGAAGATGCTGCATTACAACTGCTAGCCATCATCATCTCCTGGGTGCTCAGCAGAAGATGGGAATGTCCTGGCTGAGTCACTCCCATGTCTGCCCAGGTGCCCCTGACTGACCTCACCGAGGTCGGTTAAAAGAGCACCCAAGAATATGACAATGACGGCTACCAGTCGTAACGCACCGTCTGCTGCCAAAAGGCAATGAGCTGCTGCTGTGTAGCAATGAAGTCCCACGTCTGCCAGGCGCCCCTCACTGAGGTCGGTTAAAAGAGCACCCAGGAATACGACGACGATGACGGCTATCAGTCGTAACGCACCATCTGCTGCTAAAAGGTAATGAGCTGCTGCTGTGTAGCAATGCAGTCCCACGTCTACCTGCACCCAGGAGACTTACGGTGACAGTCAGCTGTGCGGGCTCCATGCTTGCCATGGTATGGTATCTGCACAGGTAACCCAGGAAAAAAGGCTCGAAACGATTGTCTGCCGTTGCTTTCACCGAGGGGGCGGGGGGCTGACAACATGTACCCAGAATCACCTGCGACACTGTTTTTGCCCCATCAGGCATTGGTATCTCAACCCAGAATTCCAATGGGTGGCGGAGACTGTGGGAACTGTGGGATAGCTACCCACAGTGCAACGCTCTGGAAGTCAATGCTAGCCTCGGTACTGTGGACGCAGTCCGCTGACTTAATGCACTTAGAGCATTTTTTGTGGGGACACACACAATCGACTGTATAAAAACGATTTCTGAAAAAAAGACTTCTATACATTTGACCTAATTTCGTAGTGTAGACATACCCTCAGATGCTTAAGTGCCTGTCCCTTTGAAAAATAAGACTTAGGCTCCTAAGTAACTAAGGGTACAGCTACACAGAAAACAAACAAACAAACAAAAACCTTGCAGCAATGAATTTCAGAGCCTGGGTCAACTGATTCATGCTCATGCTGCAGGGCTAAAAATAGCAGTGTAGACCTTTGGGCTTGGACTGGAGACCAGGCTCTGAAATTCAGTGAGAAGAGAAGGGTCTTGGAGCCCAGGCTCCATCCTGAGTCTGAGTACCTGCATTGCTGTCTTTAGCTCCATAGCACCAGCCATGCAAGCACAAGTCAGTTGACCCAGCCTCTGCAACTTGCTGCTGTGGGGTTTTTTTATTGCTGTGTAGATGAACCTTAAGGGACTTCTGAAAATTCTCCACGTAGCTTTCAACAGAGCCAACCATAGGATGCTACCGACCTGTTCACGGGACAGAGCTGGGGTAGACAGCACAGCACTCCATCTGCACCAGTCATTCCTCTCCAGAAGGCCCCAAAGAATGCTCCTTCTCCACAAAGGCCCTCACAGGTAGAGTCCCACGGAGATCTAACCTCTGTCCCCTCCTCTTCAATAGCTACATGAGACCCCTTGGAAAGGTGGTGAGACAACGCAGGCCCTAGTGTCAGCAATACCCCAATGACCCTCTCCATAGTACATTGAATTTTTCACTGATGCAGCCAGTGCTGTTAGCAGCATGTTACAATCCTTCCAGGAGACTGACGAGTAACTAAGCATAAAGCAGAAATCGAGGGAACAGCTTCTCTAGGCTTCTGTGTTGGCACTTTGTTTTTGACTGCCAGGACTAGATTACAATCTCCGCTAGGTACTTGTGATTGTTCCAGTGGTCTCAGGTGCCTGACAGAGATTCTCATCTTTTCTAGGATCAGTTCACAGAGCTTGAAAAGGCTAAGGGAGTCAAACATTATTCACTTTCTGGATTTCTCAACCCAATATGCTCAAACACACTTCAGATACTAGTACTCATAATGGAATATGTGCAGACCACATCTGAGCATGTACAAACCAGCCTTGTTTGTGTTATAAGTGGGCAAAGACTTGGCCAAAACGGTGATTGCTTTAAATTCCAGGCTTCAGACATGGCATCAGATTTCATTTAGACTTCCCAAAGGAATTCTTCTCTGTCCTGAGAACAAACCTAAGAAAGGTCAAAGAAATATAGGAATTGCCAGTGGTCCTCTTAGTCCAGTATTTTCTCTTTGACAGCGATCAGCACCAGATACTTCTGAAGCAGGTGCAATAAACCCTGAAGCAGATAGTGATGAGCTAACCTACCCACGCAGAAAATTTTCTCCCAGCCCCTCATAGTCAGAATTAATGTCCTGAAGCAGGAAGATTTACATCTCTTCCATAACTCACATTTTTGTTTATAAACCTTACTATCGCAACTCTGGACATTCTTGTTATCCATATGAATGTCCAAACCTTTATTGAACCCTGCTAAGCTCTTGGTCTCCGTGATATCTTGTGGCAATGAGTTCCACATACTAAAATTATTGTACTTACAAAGGGGCCCAAAATATGGCTTGCTGTATTAACTACCTTTCACTTTTAACTATCTAATTACAACTATGAGTCTGTAATAGCCTCTATATAGACATAAAGGAAAAGTTTTCAGGGGGGCTCACATTGGCCTCTAGTTCTTGTGAGCAGTTTCACACCCTTACGCACCTGTGACCATATTTTTTGCACCTGAAATTAATTGTGAATATAAATATTAATAGTTTCAGTCAGCATCTTACTGTTTGTATAGTAGATAACAATTCGAGTGTACAGATGGCTCATAGTTATTGTAAATGATCATTCCTCGGCCAAAAAGCTTACACTCTCAAGACAAGACATAATAGGTAGAAGAAACAAACAAGTGAATGGGCGAAAGGGAAGAATAACAAAAATAACAAGATGTTTTAGCACCAAATAACGGTGTGAACAATTTGTAGCCAGTAATTAGCTGTAATCAGAGTACTCAACAGCCTACCTGTTATTGGAGGGCAGTTTTCTGTATGCATTATGGCAGAAGTGAGTTTTAAGGAGGGACTTGGAGAAAATGGTGGGGGGGAGGCCGGACTGTATGGATATTAACTGGGAGTTTTCTCCCAGGCAGAAGGGAAGGCTTGGGAGTAAGAATGAAGGGACTTGTGGGAGAAGGGGATAATGTGTAGATGAGCTGAAGTTGATGGGCTGAAGGTCATATCAGGCTCGTAATTAGATGAATGAAATCAAATGGTGTTAGGCACCACAATGCTTTTAAAAATCTCGGTAGGTGCCTGTCTGCATTTTTTAGGCACCTAAATACCTTTAGAAATCTGACTATATGTGCCTAAGTCACCTATGAAAATGGGACTGAGTCTCTGAATCACTTAGGTCCTCTTGAAAATGTTCATCTTACTCTCTCTTCAGTTCCCTAAGTGGGGATCATAGCATTTCCCTACCTCACAGACATGAGAATCAATATGTTAAAGGTTGCGAGATGCTCAGGTACTACAGTAATGGGAGTCATACAAGAACCTTAGACAGATAAAATCCCAATCTGAATGAGAGAGAAGCTTGCATGTCATCATCTGGATATCACCTGGGCCCATGGCTCTTGCTTCAGCTAACATTTGCAAAATCTGGTGCTAGCAAGAAGCTAATTCTTCATGGTGCAATGACTTGTTAGGTCACTAACTCTGGCCTAAATTCTGATGTTTGCTTCAGCGTTGCAATTTATTATTATTATTATTTATTGTGCACAGAGGCCAACCAGTTGATGCCTCATTGTGCTAGGTGCTGTACAAACATGTTGAAAAATGACCCTCCCAGACCCTCCCATAATTTAAAAGACAAGATACAACAGGGGAATGAAACAAACAAGTAGGCTGGGATGGGAGGGTGGAGTGACCAGGTAACAGAAATAATAGGATGTGTGCAAACTTTAGCTGCAATCACAACTCACCACCTAGCTGGTACCAGTTTACCAAACCCAGATGAGCAGATATTTATGTTAATTTGGATTTGATTATATCTATCTATCTCCCAGGTGCATAGCAGGTTAAGATAATCACAGAGAAATGGATAATTAATTAGTACCTGTTGCAACCATTGTGGGAGACCAATTTTACTTCCCCTGGCGAGCTGTAGGCTTCTGTAGGCCCCTCCGTGGATCAAGGACTTAAAGTGAGTGCAGTTTTCATAATCTTATGCAGAGCATGAGGAGCCCTGTGTCAATGTTGGGGCCTAGTATAACTGCAAGCCAGCAGTGTTACTACCTGCCCAGCTGCTTTTTCGTGGAGGTAGATCTGCTGCGATTGCCAGAACTATTTATGGCCCTTTCCTCTTTCATTGTTCTAGTCACATCTGCCATAGCTTCATAAACAGCAGGGAGATAGCAGGGGGGAAAGAATGTTTCCTTTCAAGAATTTTCATATTATAAGCCTCTGAGAAGTTCGGATCAAGCAGTTCCATCCAAATGTGTAGGGACTGTTTGTTCCTTGTTTTGGCAGCATTGTGAGTGATGCATGAGCAGTGGTATCCCTTCATTAGACTAATATGCTGTACCAGTTAGGAATGGCAGGAAGCATTGTCTCTCTCTCTGTGTGCGTGTGTTATTTTTCTTTAAAGGATGAAGGAATGAACAGAAAACACTGAAGTTTTGTTTAGGTTGGTTGGGGAGCTGACAAGCTATGTTCTGATTGGCTGGTGAGTGACTCACTAGAGAGCTGTGGTGGAATCCACACTAGGCAATGTAGTAGCCAATGCAGATGTCTGTTTGGCAGCCATCCTGAGCAAAAACCTCCTTAATTATACAGCAGACTGTTTTTGCTGCCTGGATCTTGGTGTAATAATAAGAAAACACATTTGTTTCCTTTGTAGTTATTGGCCTGTGAGAGTGTGTGTATATATGCTTGTATATATATTGTGATAGACCCAGGCCAGTTAGGAACAGCAGAGTAGCAGAAGGCAGATATACTGGCCACTGGATTAACAGTTTTCTGTTCCCTGACTGACCAGAGCAGGGGCTGCTCCAGGCTAATGAGAACAGCTGACTCCAATTAACCTGCAAAGAGTCAGGTGAGGCCATTAAGCTAATATGACCACCTGATTCTAATTAAGGCCCCTCTGATACTATAAAAGGGCTCACTCCAGTCAGGCAGAGAAGAGCTAGGGAGTCAGAGGAGAAGTGCAGCTGAAGGGCTGGTTAATGAAGACACCCTCAAACCATTGGTAAGGGAGCCCGAAGGTAAGGGTGAAGAAGGGAGAAGCAGGAGAGCTGTGGGGAAGGGGCCCAGGGATATGTAGCAACTCTGGCAGTGAAAGGTTGGCTGCCAATAGCTGCTACCATTAGAGTCCCTGGGCCAGAACCCAGAGTAGAGGGCGGGCCTGGGCAGGGGCGGCTTTAGGTATTTTGCCGCCCCAAGCACGGCAGGCAGGCAGGCTGCCTTCGGCAGCTTGCCTGCGGGAGGTCCCCGGTCCCGCAGATTCGGTGGCATGCCTGCGGGAGGTTTGCCGAAGCCGCGGGACCAGTGGACCCTCCGCAGGCATGCCGCCGAAGGCAACCTGCCTGCCGCCCTCGCGGTGACCGGCAGAGCGCCCCCCATGGCTTGCCGCCCCAGGCATGTGCTTGCCTGGAGCCGCCCCTGGGCCCGGGTTCCCCCCAACCCATCACTACAGAAACACTGCCTAGAAGGGGAAGTCAGGCCCCTGTCAGGACAGGAGGCTAAACTGTTCTGAAACAAGCCCCTAGGGACAACAGAGACACTGGGAGTTCTCTCACCAACCTCCTTGCTGGCTTATGATGAAAAGGGCTCAGTAGACTGTAACCCTGGCCCTAGAGAGAGAAGGGCTACGTGGAGGGTCGCAGTGAGCCTCTGAGGCTAGCGTAACCACCTAGAAGCGTGGGACCCATGGGGACAAGGTTGGAGCTCTGCCACAGTATGCACAAGCACACACACACACAGAGCCCTATCATTATAGTAGTGCTTCACATTGACTAGAAGACTTGATTCTTTAGTGGCCCTCTAGTCTGCACAATAAAACCACTTCTGTGAGAGGCAGAAGCTATGTCGGTGGGAGAAGCTCTCCCGAAGGCATAGCACTATCCACACCGGCGCTTATGTCTGTGTAACTTACATAGCTCGAGAGGGTGATATATTCACACCTCCGAGCAACATAAGTTATGCCAACATAAGCTGTAGTGTAGACGTGTGAGGCTCTGTTTACAGGTAAAACACTACACCAGTGGTTCCCAAACTTGTTCTGCTGCTTGCACAGGGAAAGCCCCTGGTGGGCCAGGCCAGTTTGTTTACCTGCCGCATCCGCAGGTTTGGCCGATCGCGGCTCCCAGTGGCCGCGGTTTGCTGCTCCAGGCCAATGGGAGCTGCTGGAAGTGGAGGCCAGTACATCCCTTGACCTGTGCCACTTCCAGCAGCTCCCATTGGCCTGGAGCAGCAAACCGCTGCCATTGGGAGCCATGATCGGCCGAACTTGCGGACGCGGCAGGTAAACATACTAGCCCGGCCTGCCAGGGCTTTTCCTGCGCAAGTGACAGAGCAAGTTTAGGAACCACTGCACTACAGTGAGGGGCAGGGTTCTCTCATCACTGTAGTTAGTTCACCTCCCCAAGAGACGGTAGTTAAATTGACAAAATAATTCTTCCATTGACCTAGCGCGGTCTACACCAGGAGGTAGGTCAGTTTATCCACAGCACTTAACTACTGTATTTTTCACATCCCTGAGCAATGTAGCTGGGTTGACCTAACTTTTCAGTGAAGACCAGCCCTAAGTGAGACTTGCTTTACAGTATATATTTATCTTTCCACATCTTTCTCTCTCTCTCTCTCTCCCTCATTTGCTTTGGTCCCGATTTACCACTAGGTTAGTCTGGCTTTATGCTGAACCTGGGGTAATGCAGCAGTGAACCAGGCCCTTCCTCTTCTTTATTTATCTACCTAATGCATACATCCTTCCTTCCTTCTACCTCTCATCTACCTGCCCGATGCTGCATTTATAATGTGCCCATCAGACCCAGGCCATCAAGAACTACATTAAGAATGTCATTATTTTGACCTCAAAGGAAATTTACTCTCCGTCAGTCCTGGTTCCAGTAGCTGTTACTTATGGGAAGGTTTTATTGTGGTTTATCCATGAGCAATGTTCCCGAGCCATTCCTCCGCCCCTGTCACCGAGGGAAGACTTGTGCAAAAGGATGGGTCTTGTGGCCTGACGTCAGTCAGCCATAGGCCTGGTCTACGCTAGGAATTTACATCTGTATTGCCACTTCGCTCATGGGTGTGAAAAAGCCACACCTCTGAGTGATGTAGCTACACTGACTTGAACCCTAATGTAGACAGTGCTAAGTCAATGGACAAATTCTTCGGTCCACCTAGCTACCATCTCTTGGGGAGGTGGATTACCTAAAGCGACAGGAGAATCCCTCCTGTCGGTGTAGATCAGGGATTGGCAACCTTTGGCATGTGGCCCACCGGGGTAAGCCCTCTGGTGGGCCAGGCCAGTTTGTTTACCTGCTGTGTTCACAGATTCGGCTGATCGCAGCTCCCACTGGCCGCGGTTTGCTGCTCCAGGCCACTGGGGGCTGCGGGAAGCAGTGGCCAGCATATCCCTGGGCCCACACTGCTTCCAGCAGCCCCCATTGGCCTGTGTAGGTAGTGTCTACAACGATGTGCTGTAGCATCACTGCTATAGCATACTAAGGGTAGCCATTCCCTTAGGCTCTTCCGGGGCTCTTGGGATGAAGGGTTCCATCACCAAAGAGTTGTATTTAGCCTCTCTTTCTCTGTACAAGCATTTATTGCTCTTACTCTCTCTGTCGGTACATGTCTGCCTCCATCTATTTCTTTCTCTTCCTTCAGCTGATCTATTTATTTGTCTGTCTCTCACCATCACGACACACACCGTCTTTCTCTGCATGCATATGTTTCATACTTTTCATTCTGTCTTTTTCCACCTAAAGGGAAAATCCCAGGCCAATGAGAGTTTTGCCATTAACTTCAAAGGGGCAAGGATTCAGCCCTATTTCTCTGTCATCTGACTCACTAGTTTCCCCACATCAGGATATTTTGACCTTTCTTTCCTTTTGTCTCTATTTCTTGAGGGCCTGATGCAAAGCCCATGGAAAGACTCCCATCAACTTCAGTTGGCCCAGGGTCAGGTTTCCATTGAATAGTCACACCATCCTTGCTTATTTCTTCACCGTCCCATTGCACAATAAGAGATGACCTCCCCTTCAGAACAGGGCATGGCTATTGTAACACGGATCATAACCAAAGAGGTGCAAGGGAGGGCAGAATCGTTCCATCTATGGAGTGAAACGCTCCGGATCAGAGTGACACCAGGATATCAGGATAGTGTGGAAAGAGAAAGCTTTCTCCCACTGGGTAACCCGGCAGCAACTGCTTTTTCAGTAAACATATCATTTTGTGCTCAATAAACACACATTCCAGAGCAATGCTCTCATTGTTTTTTTTTCTTCCTCTGTAATACATTAATGAAGAAATAAAATTTAGATTGTGTAATGGTGACAGCTTGAAATGATTTTGCCTAGTGATATTTCTCAGTGAAGTTTTGGAACGGGAGGAAGGAGAAAGACGACTGAATTTTATTCAGCCTTACCACCATGAAGAACCCCCACCCCTCAAACACAATTAACTTTCCCCTCCCTAACCCAATAAAACTACCTCTCTCTCTCTCTGAGCTTTGTCACGTATGGGGCTGTTTGTGGAGGAAACACTACTAAGTGCGTTTATATGAGGCTCCTGTTTTAATTTTTGTTTTATATCCACTGGAACCCTCGAGTAGTGAATTCATTTCCTGCTATAGTAAACATTTCTGATGGCCAGGATTCTTTTCCTTTTCCCAAATGAACACAAACCCCTGGTCTAACTCACCAGAAGCACAGTCTACACAAACAGACGTATCGGCTATATTTTCAAAGAATGCATCTTAAGCAGGCAGGAATAAAAATAAACAAACAGGAAAGTTTCATGAGATCATTTCAAGAGCCTGGTGCAAATAGGAAGCAAGCAGGTTTTTGTGTTTGCAATTGCCTGCCTCGCTGAGCCTTCAGTTGCACGTGGAGGGGGGAGGGAATCAGATTTTCACCATATTCCAGGAAACAATTTTGTTCTCCTAGTTACATACTCACCATTGCCCCATTAATTGCTAAATAACATACACATTCCCTTATTTGTGACCGCATTTGCACTATGCAAATGTCTTCTAACAGCTCTCTTTTCCTGTCATTAAAACAAGCATCGGCCCCTGTAACCGAAAAAAGCAATCAGTAACAAGCAAAAGCTGATTTTTTTTTTCTGGTGCTGGGACCAAAATGCTGCTAATTACCTTGAAATAGTCACACATTTTTCCTAGCCTCTGTTTGCCAGGAGCTGGGAATGAGCGACAGGGGATGGATCACTTGATGATTACCTGTTCTGTTCATTCCCTCTGGGGCACTTGTCATTAACCACTGTTGGAAGACCAGATACTGGGCTAGATGGACCCTTGGTCTGACCCAGAAGGGCCATTCTTATGTTCTGTCCAAAGCCCTTCTTACTCGGCACAATGGTGATGCCCATGTGTCTAAAATAGTTATTCTTCTGAAAGAATTAAAAGAAGAAAGGACACTGCTTGGCAAGATAAGAACTCCTCCTGTCTTTGCTTTCATACATCTGACATGACAGAGTTATATAGGCAGCTTTTTAAATATTTACCTGAACTTGAGGGGCAATTTGAATATCCCTCTAAGAAGAGGGAAACGTTAATAGATAACTAAGACCATGTCTATATTAACACTTATGTTGGCAAAACTTTTGTTGCTCAGGGGTGTGAAAAAACACACTCTTGAGCGACATAAGGTTTGCTGGCATAAGTGCTTGTGTCCAAAGCAGTATGTCGGTGGGAGATGCTCTCCGCTGCCATGGCTACCCCCGCTGCTTGAGCTGGCTTGTTTTATGTAGACGGGAGCTCCATCGGCATAACACGGCAGCACAAGAGCTCTGATAGCAGCACAGCTGTATCAATACAGCTGTGCTGCTGAAAGCTTGTAAGTGTAGACATGGCCTAAATCGTCAGCCCAATCCTGGGAGGTACACTGCTGGGAAAACTCACCTCCCATTAAAGACATGAATGCCTATAAATGAAAAGTCTGGAAGAGGTGGTCCCAGGAATGGTGAGGATGCAGATAAATTCCAGTTCAGTCTCCCAAAGGGAGTCCTTTTGGGGGTAGATTGAAGATTATTTTGCTAGGGCTTGTGGGATTCCATTTCCAAGAAGCAGCACAGACTGCAGAGTGAGATATGGGCACAGCACAGAATCAAGCTGTTCAACACTGTTTATCCTAAACACGGTCTTTGCCACTTTGGGTTGAATGCTCAAAAGAAGTGGGGCTCCTAGCTTCCATTTAGGATCCTCACTTATATTGAAATCAGCTTCTTTGGGGCCTTCAGTGCTTTGTCCCTTCATGCTAAAGGCAGCTCCTCCCATGCACAGAGACATCTATATTTTACAAGTGATTTCAGCATCTTACAATAGTGAGATTTGATTTTATAGTAAGCAGCCAGGGCAAAGGACACATTGTTCGCCCTGGTTTCTCCCACTTTCACTGAGTTCCAGAAGTGTCAGAACGAGGGAGGAATTGCTTTGAAGATTACACATAATTACAGTGGTGAGGGAGAAGGAAAGGCTGTGTTCTCTTTACAAACAAATACACAGCAGCCCTTATGAGCCATAACAAGTGGTTTCTTGGATCAGGCCGTACCCAGGTCTCTCTTAGACTGCAGTTACCCGAAGTCAGGTGTTTGTGTAGTTTTAACCTATGTTGGGGTCTTTCCTCCAGTGTAATATCAACATCCATAAAGAGGAAACATTCTGAGTATGTGGTTCCCAAAGGAAACTCCAAGGATACATTATAAACCATGTGGTTTGTAAGTATTCTTACTTTAGGGCCACATGCTGTACTTAATTATGCTGTTATAAATTCAGAGTAACTCTAATGAAGTCAATGGAATCACTCCAGATTTACTCTGAGATTAGAATCTGCCTTTGCATCTTTGCCCAGCTCTGCGATCATTTCACTCATAACTCAGATGCAGTCCTGGCCTGCGGAAAAGCTAAGTGGCTTTCTCTGATCAATAGCACAGAGTTACCTAACAGTCTGGTGCTACGAACTCTCACTCACCTGAATAGTTCTTTCTCAGCTAAAACTTCCCATTAACAGAAGAAGGCCTCCTGGTTGAAAGGTGGCTGGTATCTTTACACTCAGCATGCTAACTTTCTTCTTCCATTGGATGTGGCCTCTTGCCTTGACCCCTATTTTCTTTTTGTTCACATGTTAAAAACCCCACTCCTTATCCTACATTTACACCTCTTCTTTTTAATGCATTGGAGCTGATTGGCTTGAATGCATTTCTTACCTTAAAAACTGATTGTCCTACTGCTGTCAATGAAGATAGTGTGGGGAAAATGCATTAATATTTTCATTGTTATCACTAAGGACAACTATAAATAAACCCTCCCTTACAGTATTTATATATTATTACATCATGTTGCCATTTAAAAAGAAAAGCAATTGAAAGTGCTGAATAATGTAAGAATAATTGCCTGTACATTAGTTCCGCTGTCACTGCCATTATGTTTGGGTCTGTGACATTGCCATATTTGTCATTCCGCCCAATGTTGCGTGGCATCCATGGTGACATTATAATATCTGTGTGCTTTGTGTAATAAAATGCAGTAGCTTTCATGGTATACTGGGATTAGCTATTATATAATGAGAAGGCTTTTCTGGAGAATTTAGCCAGCATATGTTCTTTTTTCATTGGTTTCTGTTGGGCTGAATTTCTATGAATTGAAGGATACTTGTTTGGATCCAATAGCTTTTCAAAATAGCTCATGTAAACATACTTACTGAGCCAGATTCTGATACCCTTATTCACACTGAATAGTACCTTATTCCATGGTTATTATTTGTTTGTATTACAGGAATGCCTGCAGGCCCCAACCAAGATCAGAACTCCATTATGTTAGGCACAGGACAAACACAGAGTGCGAGACAGACCTTGCCCCAAAGAGTTTACAATCTAAAGAAACAGGACAGACGAAGAGAGGGAGGGGAAATAAAGAAATGGAATAGAATAATTGGAGATATACCAATCTCCTAGAACTGGAAGGGACCTCAAAAGGTTGTTGAGTCCAGCCCCCTGCCTTCACTAGCAGGACCAATTTTTGCCCCAGATCCCTAAGTGGCCCCCTCAAGGATTGAACTCACAACCCTGGGTGAACTGACTTGTCTAAGATCAGGCAGTAGGTCAGTTCAGTGCTGGGACTAGAACCCAAGTCCACTAGACCCTTACTGAAGTTGATGGGGGCCTTTGCAAAGTATTACTAACGCCAATTCTCAAGAGCAGAATCACTTCCATTGCTTTTTTTTCTTGCCTTCCTGCTTCCTTTTTTTGTTTGGGGATGTGCGTGTTTTATGTGACTCGGTTAGGCTATGGTTAAGTTGCCTTCATGCTGAGTCTACGGATTTTAATTTCCTCACTTATGACTAGCTTCCCTTTTTTGTTTTTATGTTTTATACCCCAAAACAAAAACCTTTGCTAAACTTGAATGCCACAGTGCAAGTTTTTATGGCCAGGTCGTTCAGCTTAAGTATGTTGTAGTCACTATTACCTAGTGGCTTAACTACAGTCACTTTTTGAACTAACTTCTGTGGTACTTAAGACTAAGCCAAGAGCAGCCTCTCCTCTTGTGTGTTCTGGAAATATCCATTCCAAATGTATTCATTTAAAATGCTGAGAAATCACTTCTCTGAACCTTGCCCTGACATGACATATGACCATTTTATGTGTAAATTACTGCAGTCATCTTTTATTACTGCTTAGATTTAGCTGCCTCTTTGATCTACCTTTGCAATGCACATTCAATATCTTTTCCCCAATCTGGAGGCCAGAAGTATAACACCCTATGAGTATGTTTGTATTCTTAGGGTTTAGGATTTCATAGATTCATTCATAGATTCATCGAGTTTAAGGCCAGAAGGAACCAATAGATCATCTAGTCTGACCCCCTATATATCATAATCTGAGACCATTAAATTTCACCCACTTATTGAAGACATCAAGAGGTTGATAATTCACCACTTCCTTTGGCAGTTTGTTCCCGAGGTCAATCACCCTCACTGTTATAATGTATGCCTAATTTCTAATTTGTCCATCTTCAGCTTCCAGCCACTGGTTCTTGTTATGCCTTTGTCCACTAGATTAAAGAGATCCATAGTACCCTGTATTTTCTCCTCATTAAGGTACTTTTACACTGTAATCAAGTCACAGCTCAATCTTTTTGATTTGCTCTTTGCTGGAAATCTACTTACGACTTTCACTGTAAAGCATTTTGTCCAGCTCTCAAATAATTTTTGTGGCTCTTTTCTGCACCCTCTCCAATTTTTCAACATCCTTTTTAAAATGTGGACACCAGAACTAGATGATATTCTAGTCTTTGTCTCACCAATGCCATATACAGAGAAAAAAATCACCACCCTGCTCCTATTCATTACTCCCCTTCTTATACATTAAAACATTGCATTAGCCCTTTTCACCACACCATCATACTGAGAGCTCATATTCAGTTGCTTGTTCACTATGACCCTTAAATCCTTTTCCAGAGTCATTGCATTCCAGGATGCAGTCCACCACTCTGCAGGCATGGCCTGCATTCTTTATTCCTGGAGGTATAAAACTTTCCTTTTCGCTGTATTAAAATGCATTTTATTTGAATAGGCCCAGTTTACCAAGGGACCCAGATCACTCTGTGTGACTGCCCTGTTCTTATCATTATTACCATTCTGCCAAACTTTGTGTCATCCACAAATTGCAACAGCAGTGATTTTACATTTACTTCCAGATCATTGATGAAAAGGTTGAATAGCACCCGGCTTAGTACTGATTGCTGCCGAACCCCACTAGAAACACCCCCATTAACAATTACTTTCTGAGATCCCTCAGCCAAAGTTCTTAGTCCTTTTGACATATGCTTTACTGATGTGCATAATTTGAAAATCAGAATGTTAGGTGATATTATGGCAAACGCCTTACAAAAATCTATTACATCTACACAGTTATCTTTATTAATCAACTTGTTGTTCAATATGGCTTCGACTGAGTGATCCTCTCCAGTCAGAAATTTTATCTCATTAGATTTTAAGGAATATTTTAGGTAGACTGCTTCCGTTTGAACTGCATGACCCAATCTGCCCTCCTTATATACTTTATACCCAGTTAATACAGTTTCTTGTTGATGTTGCTGATTCTTTTTATTCTACCATGTTTCAATTTTAATGATGCAAGGTCTTCTTCCACTGCCAGGCATTCTAGTTCTCTAATTTTTACTTTTAAGATGATTTTACTGGTACATGGATATTTAAGGTAGAATTAATGTTAATTAAAATTGGGCATCCAAGTCCCCTTGGCAGTTTTGAAAATCTCAGCCTTAACATTTGTATTTTTGGCCATGTGCCTTTTTTGATTGAACTCCTTTAGGAGACAAACTGTTATTTTGTTGAAATGGACTTCTGGGATCTCAGCTTGCCCTTCCTGCAGTTCAGCTATGATTACTGCCCTGTCCTGGGTACATAGTTACCTTTGTATTATTGACAACTCCAGCAGATGTCTTAGCCTGATCTAAGTGCTCCTCAGGGCCCATCAGCCTCTCCCAGTTCCTCATGTACATAATCCCCCTAAACCTTGTTGATCTTCTGCACCAGAGTCCTAGCTCCTGTTTGGTTAATATGGAGGATCTGCCTTCTCCAAAGAGAACAGAGGGTCCTGTAGGATCTGCCATCCCTCAGAAGTTACCAGTAAAGGATTTGCCTTCTCCAAAAGTTCCCCACTTTCCAATTAACTTAATTCCCTCCTCTTTACTCTATTTTCTTATCCACAGGCCTTGAAGTTCCCCTATTTAGCTATGTGCATGGAACTGAAGCAGTTCAGAAAACCTACCATAAAAAGCCTGGACTGAAGTCTTTGTCCTAGTAATCTAAATTTAGCTTCTAGGACCTCTTTCCACACTTCCCAATATCATGTATGATGAACACAGACTTCTCTACAGCACTCAGCAGAAGTTGATCTTGATATCTAGTGAGATCCTTCACCTTGGCATCCAGTCACCAAATCATATTCTTCATCACCCCATACACGGATACTGTTACTTTTACAGTCTGTCTATGAAGATGGAATCCTTTAGTGCTACAGCCTGTCTACAGCTTACTATGGTATCCCCATCTCCTGGGGGAGCCTCTTTGGTGCATGAGATCTGATCTGACTTCTCAGTGTCTATTGGAAGACTGTTCCTGTCTAAGAGAATTTCTCCCTGGATACCTCCTATTATGAGGCAGGTATTCTTACTGTAATATCTGAGTGCCTCACAATCTTAGATAGATTTATCCTCACAACACCCCCGTGAGTTAGGGAAGTGGTATTATCCCTAGATGGGGAACTGATTCACAGAAACGCTAAGTGACTTGCCAAAAGTCACATCGGAAGATTATGGTTCAACAGGGAATTGATCCTGCATCCTCTGTTAAAGCCATAACCACAGGACCATCCTTTCTCCTCAGCCTCCAGATAACCCGGGGAAGAAAAGAGAGTAGAAATGGGCCAAACACCATGAAATGTCTATGTGGCTCTGGCTCCAAACTTCTCCAACTTTTGAGGAGGCTTGGATTGGGACTTCCAGTTCAGGGCCAGCTCTAGAAGAAAGGGTTGTAAAATAGCCACAAAGAAGCCAAGACAGAAGTCTTTTTTCTCCTTCTGCCCTTCACCTGTGCCTTTGAAATCTCTGCAACATTATTTCCAGAATTCTAGGCCTGTCACCCAACTCTCTGGCATGCTTGGGACACCACCACCTCTCCTCCTCCCCCACTCCAGAAAAGTCCAGCTACAGCCTTGATCACGATGCCCAAGGGGCTTTGGAGTTTGTCGGAAACAAAAGGAAAACATTGCGAAAGGCAGTGGTGTCAAATAATCCTTCCATTTAGTAGGAATTTTTCTCCCCTTGCATTTCCAGGCACCACCTGCTGCGTGAGGCTGCTGGCCAGCTCCACTGAGCCTCTGTAGTAAAACAAACAAAAGCATCAGGAAAAAAAATTCCTCTTTATAACGCCTGTTATCCTCAGGCTACCTTCCAACACACTCCTTTTCTCCCCCATCCCAATCACTCCCTCCAGGGAAACTGTCTATTACAAAGCCAGAAAGCCTTGTACAAATGGCCAAATGACTGATGCACAGCTCTCATCTTACTGAAAACAAGACTATTTTCTTTCCCCCTCTGTCTTGTCTAAGCCGAGAGAGGTTTTTATTGATGTCCCAGCCAAACAAGAGAAATGAAATGTTATCACTTCAATAGCAACAGCAGAACAAAAATGGGCCTGAAACAGACAGAATGAAAAGGGCTGAGCAGAGAGCATAAAGGGGAGTGGGTGAAGTTGAGCCCTTGGTGATGTTTATTTCCTGATGATCCATTCTCGCATCATAAATATTTATGTGCTCCTCTCTGTGACTTTTAGCTGCAATACAATATATTAGCTAGTTAGTGATTTGGGCTGAAGATTATGTTTTGGAGCTTGGTGGAATTGGTGGGGAGTTCTTATCTATTCAGCATCCGGGCACCTGCCTGCTCATCCTTTCATGCTTCCACTCTGCTGGAAATGTTGATTAGGATCTGTGCTGTGCTAAGGAAAGAGGTGTCCCTATTCTTTCAAGCCACAGAAAGTCAAAGGGAGAATTGGTGACTGACTCTCTCTTCACAATCTTCCCATGAACTCCGCCATCTTGACTTCCCACTTCGGCCTTGGAAGAAAAAAAAAACTTGCAGCATCATGTTTTTGTACTTTCTTTAGGCACCATCTTATAATGAGCTTCTGCTAAACAAAGTAACCCTGTATGCAGCATGAACACAGAGTCATAGATTTTTAAGGGACTGCTATGCTCATCTGTTCTGAGCTCCTCAATAACACAAGTCATAGAATTACTGTTGTTGTCCGTAAAGTGGATCCAAACAGCCATGTGGAGAGAAGGTATCAGAACTGCGTGGTGATTGAAATCACCTGCAGACATTTGAGAGGGGAACGTGGAAGCACTGACTGTATTTTCCTGCTTCAATAGACTCTGAGACGATACATTTAGAGGGATATTGTTGTGCAAACAAGATCATAAACAACTGGTAGTGGGTTGTTTCTTCACTGGTCTACTTTGGCTCTTATAAAAGTTGACTCTATGTTCATCATATTCAAAGATACCAACTGAGAGCCAGATCCTACCCTTCTGTCCTTCCTTTGCTAGATATAAAGCCCTATGTAGCTAATCATTGGCACAGGAAACTGCTAGGGCAAATGGATTTGTGTGCCCTTTGGCTCACCCTCTCTTTCTCTGCCAGATCATGGTTCTAGCCTGTCTGGCTCTCTGTTAATCTTTACTCTGCTCATCTGTGCCCTCTTGATCCATCCCAAGACATTTCAATAAGGCACCAACTCAAATTTTCTGTGCACATACTCAGAACTGCACTTATAAAAATATTACCCCCCACTTTGTGGGGTCCATAAGAGGTAGCGGGCGCAGGAATGCATGCATATGTTTGGTGAATCTGAGGCTTGTGGGAGTGTAACACTGATAGCTCTGGCTAGAGCCATACATGTGCTTTTCAAGTTTCTCCCCAACCATAGCGCTCTGGCCAAAATCTATGTGAAACGCACTGGGGGAGTGTGAGTTAGAGGTCCCAATCTGTGCCCGATCCACAGAGGATGTAAATCTGCTACAGCCCCAGCTAGAGGAGCTTGGTTCTTTAGTGCATAGAGGAATGTGACACTCAGGCATTTTCTTATTTTCATGAGTGCAGCTAAAAAACTAAAACAAGAAACTCGGGCCCCACCCAGACACTGAGCAGGGTCTGACAGCCAGGCCTAGCCTTCGAGAAAGGCTGCCTTAGGAGATCCTTTATTAGTACATTCACCACACTGAGTATTGTGATATCATTGCTGTACGATCTGAGTCTAGAAATGGTGTTCAATGCTGCTGATATGACATGGCCATCACCCCTGGGAAATCGCGTGGGAGGGGCTAGCTATATTCCCACTCTCCCGGTGGTCACCACATACCCTGCCCTCTCTCCCCCAGTCAGCATCTCTAGATTTAAATCAACAACTGGGTGTCCTTCTGAAAGAGATGCTTTCAGTATTGCCAGCCCTAAATGTTCAAAAAACATGAGTCAGGCTCACCAAAAATCATGAGATTGTCTTTCAAATCATGAGATCATGTCAAGATAATAGAGTTGGTGTTCTTTTTATTTGCCTTCTGCTTTTTGAGCCTGTAGGGTGCACTGAGGTCACATTTTGAAGCTCTCTCCACAACCATGAGGGCTAGACACTTACTTTTTCTTTAAGAATGAAGGCTGGAATCATCACGCATCCACTTGATTCCATGGGCTTTAAGGAACACAATCATTATCACAAGACTCATGACAAAATCCTAAGAGTTGGCAACAGGTACACAAACATTAGCCTGTTTTTTGTTTGTTTGCACTGCCCCTCAAGTCAGACTTAGCACATTTACCTTGCTCGGCAGCTCTGTAATTTCAGGCTAGGGTTAGCATGTAACTAGTCAGATTGGGGCAAGCCCTTATTACTACTATTCTGGTTGTGCTGTGTGGGCCTCGTGAACAGAACACTCCTCAGAAACCCAGCTTGAATGTCAGAGCCGCCTATGCTGTATTTCATTTCACACGCTGGCAGTGGGAGAGTTTCCCCAGCAGAAGTTAGTATAACAAATGCCCAGGAGGATTCCATTGCATTAATGACTCTGGGGCACTGGCTACAATGAGCTCATAGATACTTCACTGGTTGCCTCCCATACCAGAAATCATGGTAGGGAATGCTGTAAAGCAGTGAATACATCTCACCCTTTTCCATATTGTGACCCGTGTTACACTAGAAAGGAGGTCCAGGACAGCTCCCTTTCTTCCCCTTAGCCATAAAGAAAGGGAGGCCAGGTGCAAATCACAGGCTGAGAACCCATCTTGTATGGCCTTCAAAGGTAACTAGTGAGAATGCTATTGGATTACTGGCTATGGGGAGCTCACAGTTGTTCCCATACCAGACTCCCCCACAAGAAATAATTGTGGACAATACTAGGGATGCCACTTGCCCAGGTTTTCCTCTACAGATGCTCAGTACACACTGCCAGCTCTCCAGTTTTATGGACTCAAGGTCATCCCAGATGTTCTGTTTCTTTGTACCTCAGAAGTGGCAACATTAGACAATACTGATGTAACTCTGTTTCTGTGGAGGCATCAATGAGTACAGTTCCATAGTATCCCAAGACCCACCAATTCCAAAGCTCTGAATCCTCACACAGGGGACATGCAGAATTCTCTTTTGAACATCCTGGGACTATGAAGCCCAACACGGGGGATCTGCAGGATTCCCCCTCTATGCCAGAGTCCTGAACTCCATCCAAGACTCCCTTGTGAGGGATGGAGGGTCTTCCATGAAATGTCTCTCCCCTCTCTTGTTATCTCGCTTTCCTTGTCAGTCAGTGAACTGTGAAGCAGCAGAAGAGAGAGAAATGAACTCTGACCTCATTTTTTCTACAATTAGCCAGAACTATGCTTTTATTTTTTATTTTTTCCTCTCCACTTTTTAAATGATTAATAGGACAAGTTGGTCCTTAGCTTCTGCAGCGAGCCGGGTGTGCTGACAAAGCATTACATCGCTTCTTCCAGGTCACCCAGCAGCAGGCCACGTCTTTGTGAAAACACAGGAATCGGATGGAGGAATTCAGAGACTGACATGCAGGAATTTTTGCCCTTCAGACCCTGGCAACTGTATAGTCTGCTGCGGTCTCCAGGCATTAGTGACTGCCGCGGGAAAGGAGCAGATGGTGAACCACAACCTGCGATCTTTTCAAAACAAGTTTTTTTTCTTTTTAATGTGCAGCCAGTGACCCTCATTCTATTTTACATAGTCATGGTCTCTGGTGTGCAGTAAATTGTATCGGATGACAAAACACAGGGCTGTAAACACCCTTAATTTCAGTGCGCAAACAGAACCTCACTCTAGTTAACCCAGCATCTGAACATAGTCTGAATTCCACTCTGTCTATTTCAGTACAGCACATACACTTTCCCCCACCTCAGAACCTATTCATCTTCTGCTGATGTGTGACCCAACACTTATAGTTGCAGGGGGTATGAGTTATCTCCTTTCCTGGATGGTCCCCTTGATGTTTGTGTTTGCAATGCATATTGCTAGATATCACTGACCATTAGCACCTGAATGCCCCCAGGTGGTTTGGAAAATGTGGTTGGGGCTACACCACAACCCCACTCATGTTCACAAGCCACTGGATGTTCAGGCAACTTGGGCAGAGCCAAACTCCGGCTTTGGAAACCCCACATGGCATCCAACTCCCATTTGAGTCTCCAGGCGGCCACCTGAATGGCTCCCACCCAAATGTTTGAAAATGTTGCCTTTAACTTCTCTGTGCAGCATTTTCCCAGCTGTAAACAGGAAAGGCGGCTTCTTGGCTGAAAATAATCTGAGGAGGTGGGCTAAGCTTCTCCCACACTCTATAGACACCTGATCGAAAGGTCTTTCCATGGGAAGCCGTGGCTGTCCTATTGACTGACACATTTGAGATGGCACTGGATAAAGCACCGAAGAAACACATTGTATGGAACAATCCTACATTGGCCTCTAGTGGATGGCTTATTAGTTTTTCCATCTCTTCTAGTTATCTACTTCTATGGCTGCAGACAAGGCATCTTTCAATTTTTGTCGAAAAAAACAAACAAATAAACCACAGCTTCTTTCCAAGCTGCTTCCAACAATTCCAGCTAAGTTGGGATACTTTTCCCAAAGGTTGACATTTACCCCTGTACAGAGGGCTACATACCACTTAAGTCCTTAAAATAGGGCTTTTATAGGACTTAAGCAGTGCCTATGTAATCATAGGCAGGTGGGATTGAACCTGGGGCCTCTGGAGTTTATGCATGAGCCTCTACCGCATGAGCTAAAAGCCAACCGGCTGTTAGCTAAGGCTATAGAGCAGACTCATTTAATCTGTTTCTCTAAGTGGTCTTGGTGCCACTAGATGGGACAGAACACCACACCCAGACAGTGTGTGTGTTACACATAGGTCTTGCGCTGGCTCACTAGATAGGGGTGAATTTCACCCCTTGAGAAAAATATCCCAGCTTGGCTGGAATTGTTTGAAGCAGTATATGAAGAAGGTTCAGCTGCTGTGCTTTATTATTTTCCCTCAGGATGCACACCAAGGCCAGAAGAATGGCTGGGCTTTTGCCCTTATGAAAACTCTTCCAGCATTCTAGAGTAATGGTCCAATATCCACCGCTTTACCATAACATTTCTATAGCAACCATTGCTGTAGAATTGTGTACCTTTCCAGTGAGTGATGCTGCCTCTCATTGTATCCCAGTGTCACTGCAGGATCACACAGAATTACATGCCCCCAGCAAGAGCTGGATGAGAGGGAACGTGCTGTTGCATGGATTCTGGACACATGTGCCTATTGATAAGCCATTTGGGGGTGAAGCTTTGAGTAGGGGAGAAAAAGGGTGAATGACTCAATAACTTCAGAGCCAAATCCTCAGCCGGGGCCTGATCTAAAACCCCTTGAAGACAAATGGAAAGACTCTTTTTGACTTAAGTGGGCTTTGGATTGGGTCCCTGGTATAAATCAGCAGAGATCCATTGACTCCAGTGTAGCTGCACTGATAATCACCAGCTGAGGTTCCACCCCTCAGTGGTTTTAGCTTTCCCTATTTTTTTGGCTGGGAAGTGTCCCCAAAAAACAAAGATGGGAAGCTCTGGAAGAGGAGCTTCCCATAGAACGTATGCTGCCCAGTTAATCATCACCCCTAAAGGGTGGAGAGTGGTTCTTTAGCTCTAGACAAGTATTTTAATTGTTGAAGGATTCTTGAAAACTTTTTGGAAATGAGTGTAGGTGAAAGGCACCAGACTGACACAGCACAGGAGACTGACTGAGATTCTTTGTTTATCCACAGAGCCGATATAATATGGGCAGTAACTGTGTAAGCCCCCAGTATCACCATGCTAATGTGCCCACACTCTGGAAGAGAAGCAATTGTCTATTGGGTAATTCAGGCTGTATGTTCAGTTCTGAGATACATACCTACCAGTCCTAGAAGGTGACGTGTGTCTCCTAGGAGATGCACAACTTCTTCAATTTCCAACAAAGGCCATATGAGTTGATACAGTTCAGCACCTCTCAGAATCAGGCCCGTTAAAATACTATACATTTAGGGCCCAATCTTGCTGCTGCTGAAATCAACTGCAAGATTACCATTGATTTCAATGGGAACAGGCTCTAACCTTAAGATTTCTTGGCTGAAATCAACCCCCTGGTCTACAGAGGAAAGCCTGTTCATAATCCCTGAGATTTCCAGTCCCCAAGCTCTGAATTGTTTCTAAACTGAGTGTTTTTAAGAGATTTCCAGGAGGACGGGCCTGCTCTTAAACCTTCCTCTGAAGCAGTGTTATCTGTCCAGACATTCAAGAGGGGAGGAATTTGACTGGAACCTTCTTCATCACCTCTAACAAACACTCCCATTATCTGGCAGATGCCTCCCATTCCTCTCACTCCACAGCTGGGCAGCTGTGAGGAACATGCCAAGATACATGGGGCGGGGTAGATAAGGCATTCTGTGAAGCCAAGGCAGAGGGAGAAGCAATCAGTGCCCCAGCACCGGTGTGCTGAAGTAACAATGATGGGCTGTTAATTTACATAGGGCATTTAACTTGTTTTTAAGCATTAAAAAACAAGTATTTAACCTTCTAATAAAAGCTTATTAATTATTATGATTTATTACAGTAGTGCCTGCAGGTCCCAGTTCTGACAGGGATCCCATCATGCTACACATTGTGCAAACACAGAATGAGAAACAATCCCTGCCCTGAAGAGGTTAAACAGACAAGGAGTGGAAGGAGAAACACAAGCCCACAGAGGTGACGTGACCTGGCCAAAGTCACCCAGCAGCTCAGTGCCCCAGTCCGGTGCCCTATCCACAGGTGCACTATAGTCCAAATTAATTTCATTAGACACAGAACTTCCATCATAGACCTCCCAGTGCCACTGCATTCTTCAGTTTATGCAAATAAGAAAACACAGCTAGATAAAGAAAAATGCACTTGGGCAAATGTTACATTTTTAGGTCATTGGTTCTTCAGATTAGTAAGTTTATAAGAATTTTGTATAGTTTATCTAAAGCATAGCCAAGTCAGTGATATCGTGAGTTCAGGGTCATTGCTCCATAGATTTTGATGCTGAAGTCTTGAGGTTTGGAGAATTTATGAGTAAATATCCCAGAGGTGCTCACTAACTTCCTTCCCATTTAGGGTGACCAGACAGCAAATGTGAAAAATCAAGATGGGGGTGGAGGGTAATTGGAGCCTATATAAAAAAAAGACCCTACAATTGGAACTGTCCCTATAAAATCGGGACATCTGGTCACCCTATTCCCATTGCATTCTGGGAGCAGGGGAAGCGAAGTCTAAGATGAAAGTGAAGCTTCTAGTCCTGAGGGGATCTCAGTGAGAGAAGAACCCTCTACCAGAAAGGAAATCAAAAGCAATGGGTAGATGGGTAGGAAAAGATACCATTCTATTGTGACTAATGTTGTAGAAGAAATAAAATAGATTTTTAAATCAGAACTGGTATAGGGCTTCTCTCTCCTCTCTTTTGCTAAAGAGTAAATAATCAGGTGTAACTCCACTGCAGTCAATAGATATATGCTAGAGTACAAAACTGGTGTAAGTGAGAAGAGAATCTGCATAGGATGCTGTTAAGTGCTATATCAGTCCCTGGGTATTTGTCCACACTGCTATAAGCAAATACCAGCCCACAATAGCCTGACTGAAATTAAAATGATCTCCTTCCATCGAGGTATAATCTTTATAATGGAGCTTGCCAATGAGCTCTGTGGCATCATGGGAATGTGTTTGTGAGAATTAGCTGGAGGTACTAGTATTCTTGTTTTTACATTTGATGAAATATTCTTTCATTAACAGATGTTCAAACTGGGATTTTCCTTCTGTATTTTTTTCGTCTGTAGCACAAGAGACTCTAATCTGCTCAATTACAGGGTTAGGAAGGTGGAATCCATTCAAGAAGTCCTAGTTGTCTGAAACATCGTAGGCTGTTTTTAGTTTTCTATAGAATGTACAGTATCTCTCTGTATAATGGATAATTATTTTGTTTTGAGGGTCCTCTGAGGAGACTTGACACTTCTATAGCGTCAATTCTGCTACTGTTAGACCTACCTTATTCCATCCGTGGGGCTATCCTTAGAGTTTAAGGTCGTTCTCAAGGCAAGACAGAATGGCAGCATATGAAGGGGCTAGTTAAGTGATTTACCCAAGAGTTTATGGTGAGTCAGGGGCACACTAGGTAAAAGAACACAGGAGTCCTGACTCATGCCCCAATCACTAAACTGCACTACAGTGGCACTGTAGTTGTCCTGTAGTGTAGACTCTCCTTACAATGACGGAAAGGGTTTTTCCATTGCAGTAGATAATCCGTCTCCCTGAGCGGCAGTAGTTAGGTGGAAGGACTCATTCTTCCATCAACCTAGCCACATCTACACTGGGGATTAATGCAGAGCAAGTCTCATTCCTTTGCATACAGGAAAATCAGAATGACCCATCATTTCTCTGCACTAATTCACATAAGCCAAGGTGGAATCAAGGGAATCCTGAATCAGTTCTTGTCTGATAAAATAGAAGGAGGAAAAAAAGGAAAAAAAGAAATCATAAAGCTGGTTACTATTACTAGCACAGTAGGGTTACAGACAGAACAGATTTCATCAGGGGCCAGAGCAGGGGGCCAGATTTTTTTTATTTTTCCTCCATCCAGAATCTAAATCAGAGTTTCTAGATCTAGCCTGCTGCTCTAGCTGCTCTTATTGGGGCATCTATGGCCAGCTTTTCCAGCAAGCCCAGCAGCAGCACCTTGCCACCTTGAGACCTTTTGTTTTGTTGTTTTGGCTTGAGCTTTGGCTTCCTGAAAACCTGGTCCTGACCATGAGTAGGAAGCTCTGTTGAAAATTCAGGCCCTAGTGTAGAATTACTTTTTGGTTTTTTAGCACACAAGTTCAGGTAGACAAAACCAGTTGGGATGTGTAACTCTGGACTAGACTGTAAATTCCTTGGGTCCCTATCTGATATTTTTGTTTAGTGCTGAGCACCCTGTTAACATTCAATTAATGCGAAATACTGTAATGAATGGATTTCAAAAGCTTCAGCAGTTTGGTGTAGTTGAGCAACCAATACTTTAGAGGCCAGATCCTCAGCTGGTACAAATTGATATAGCTCCATTGAAATCAATGGAATGACTTTGACTTATACCAGCTGAGGATCTGACTCTAGATGTTTATTTGAACCTTGTCTGAACTTCTTCGGCCTAGAGATCAAGCTGGAAATCTTAACAGAGTTAAGCAGGGTCAGAAATACTGGTTTCAGCAGGGTCAGAAATACTGCAAGGCAGCATTCCTGAGGGTATTTCAGTGCTCTTACCTCCAGTCAAGTCCCAAAGAGGGCAGAGGAATGTGAAAGTTTTTTTTTTTTTTAATGTTAACTGAACTTTTCAAACTTGAAAGAAGGGTCAAGTTCAGAGCGGTTCAAGTTTCAGGTTAAGGTTGAATGCAGATCTTACTCTATCTGAGAAGGTTCACACATCCCTAGTTCAAATATAACTTCATGATTATTAATGAGAAGTGACAGTGAGCTTCTGGACTGAACTTAGCCCTCACTGAACATTTGACTGTAATAGAAAAACCAACACTCAGTTTGGCAAATTTGCCATTATCAGCAGTCTGGGTCCAGTAGAGGACTAACTCTGCAATAGCAGATCAGGGCCACAGCACTGCAACTGGTGGCACATCACTAGACCCTAACACACATGTAGAGTTCCAGGCTGGTGCTAGGGTCCGATCAGGGCCCAAGACTAAAGGAACAGGCCTGCAATAGCAGGTTTGGACTGTGATATCTTAACAGATCGATGTGGGGCTTAGGACTGGAATTGCAGGAGAGATAGCAGTTTGGATTGATATCTGTTAGTGGAGCTGTAGGTGCCCAGGGTTGAAATAAAAGGGGTGCTGAAGACTTAGGATGTGGGTACATTGGCAGGACTGCATGAGGCCCAGGACTAAAATAGCAGGGGCATCACTTATCAAGTTTCCCTGACCTACACAGCTCGTCCCACACTATACATATTTCTAGCCAGTGTCCATAGCCCTTTCCCCTCATATGCACTGAAAATGCTTCTGAACTCACCTATCCACAAGCCATATAATAGATCTTAGAGAGGGAGGATGTGCCACTCAGAGGATCCTTCAGGTGCTGCTTTAACAGGCTGCTTGCCTATAGCTGCAGAGAGACACAAACAGCTTTTTCAGGGAGAAGGTGGTGGTTCTTATTCAAACAGCTCCCATCTGCAGGGAAACAACAAACGATTAAGGAAAACGAGCTTAACCATTAATGAGGATGGACAATGATTAGGGATGTGGCTAAGTTCTCTGTAACTTAACAGCCTCTTTCTTGTCTCAGTATAGTTGAATTATTTTTGGAAGGCCGGGGCTGGTTAAAGTCTTTTCAAGAGTTAATGAGCCAGAGGAGAGTCATTTTCCAGGGGGCTCTGTTTTGAACCCTCAGTTTTAGCATCAGGAACACTGTCTGTAAGTTACAGCACTTGGCGTGGTGCAGGGGGGTTTCATGGTTTGGGGGAAACTGTGGTCACACTGTTTTAGGATCGGGGGGAGCTATCCTTAGACTAAAGACTTTGGGTCGGACCCTCGTCTATGGCTAACCCCAGCAGTGCTAAGCAAAGGTGCTTTAAAGCACTTCATTGTACCTCCTGGATCCTGCTGCTGCCACCCCGTGCAAGCCAGCACCCATGCACCATGTTAGAGCAGCCTAATGGATACCCTAACTTTAATCAGGCTGCAACAGCCACAGGGGCTGAAAACACGGCAGAGGACTGGTGTGATATAGGAGAATCCCAAATCATGGCAAGAAGCAAGTGCTTTATGCCATTTGAAAGGGGATAGTCTCACTTCCCCAAAGGGATACACCCTAGAAAAACCCAAGATAATGCACTTTAAAACCGCCTCCCCCACCCCCCCACCCCACGAGCCCTGTACAGTGGGACTGCTGGTAACTAATGCACATGTGCTTACAGGGATACACAAAATAAGTCCATTATATTTTTTAAGATCCCTAAAACAGTTTTTCTGAAGCATGTGGCAGAGACGCTATACCTGATGGTGGAGTGTGGTAATATGATCATATTGGCATTCATTTGGCATGTCCTGCAGAAACCACCCCTGGCTTCAACACTCACGAATATTGCGCCCATCCTGAAGTTATGCCAGTAAGAGCTTTTTTTATCACTCATGATAGAGCCAAACTAAAACTCTCTGAGCTAGACTTCACAACTGGCCTATTTCTCTATATGAGGCCAAACCAAAACCCAAGATATGGACTTTCCCAAGTTTAGATCTGGATAGATACAGCTGCGTGTGCATGTATATGTCCTATTGTATATGTGCTATGTACATGCAAAGTACATCATCTCCTCAGCTATCACTGATGTGCACTGAATGGGAATGTTACTGCTGTTTAACTGTGCACAGCAAATCTACTGACTACATAACAGGAAGTACAGAAGAATGACACATCCACGGGGGTAATTGATGTAGGAAGAATGTAATTAAATTATCCAACTGAGAGTTGGCTCAGACACCAGGCGTGGTTGGCTAATTTACCTGCGGGCAAAAGGAAATGATTGAAAATGTTTTCGTTGTTTTGTTTTGTCAGGCAGGGCAGAAAGAGCCAATGGTGGCAACTTGCACTGTGGTTTTGAAAAAGTTACCACTCAGCACATTCTATCTCATATTCAGTTGTCTAAACTCCAGTCAGCTGAGGGGAGGGGACAGATAACAAATTTCTAATGGATGCTCTGGCATTTGTTGCTGTTATGCCTTCCAGTGGGTGGCCAGAGAATGTAACCAACTGGTGAAAATCCTTATTAAGTGGCTGGACTCACTGTATGGGCATATTCTGTGCATTCCCAAAGCTGAGCCTCCAACCAGGATGTTTGTGGGTGACAAAGAACAGCTCTCCCAGGAGATTCCCTCTGGCCCACCTGTCTGAGCTACAAGTGTCTGACCTTAGGAAAAGTTATCCATATATTTTCTTGTTGTGTATGAGTCCACCACAGAGTTCCCTTTCCCCATCATGTCGTCACTTCCTTAATGTGACCTGCCTTGGCTATGGAATGGGTGGAACTTCTTTCAGAGCCCATCACCATCACGCTTTGCAGAGGCACTGCAGAGCCATACAAGTTGCTCCTGTGAGGACACTTGTAGTACCTGCTAACCCAGAGTGCAAGAGGCAAGGGGCTGGAATCAAACCCAAGCCTTCATTGGACACTTCAGTTTGTTAGCTACAGGGTTGCTTGGCCAGCCTTGGTATACGCCTTAGTATTAAAGCAACACCAGCAAGGTGCTCTGCCCTCACCATTATATCTCGTAGTTATAGGAACATAGGAATTGCCAGATTGGGTTGGACACATGGTCCAGCTAGTCAATATTCTGCCTCTGACAGTGGCCAGTACCAGGTGCTTTAGAACAAGGAGCTAGAAGCCGGTTGGTGGTTAGTTATGGGATAAAGCTGCCTACAGGGAAAGCTTCCTTCAAACTCCCATAAGTGACTGGCTTATGTATTGCAGCATGAGGCTTTTTTAGCCCTTAAAAAGCGAATTAACCTATCTACTGTAACTATGGATGTAGTCGCTGTGACCCATGTAGCAAATATTTGAAATTATGGCGGGTGGTTTTGGGCTGTGATTTGGGAAAATGTGAACTTTGTGCAGGACATGGAGATTCTGTCCAGTAGAATCATTTTTTGTAAGGGGTACCGGTGGTTGACACTTTTCCTCTTCAAAGTGCTCTAGAAACACTAACTAGTTAATCCTCCCAACTCTCCTGTGGCATCGGTGGTGTTATCTCCATTTTTGAAGCAGAGAGGCTTGCCCAAGGCCATAAGAGAAACATTAGACCTAAGATAGGAAGTCAGCAGAACCCATCTCCAGTAGACAATGCCTCGCTCTCTCAACATGTGGCACAGCTTGACAATGTTTCCACCAGTCTCTTTGTTAGACACGGGCCCCTTCATGCTCCCACTTGGGTGACAGAGAAGCAATCATGGGAAACAGCACTGGCAAAAATGGGGGCCAGTTCCTCAGCCAGCATAAATCAATGTAACTCTATTGTCGTCAATGGAGCTTCACCAGTTTACTCCAGCTGGGATTTCTTCCAGGTTTTCACAGACTTGGAACAACCTTTCCCCACAGAAACCACCTTGTGGCTGACATACTTTTAGAGAGTGAGGTTATGGTCAGTAAAGGGTCTCTAAGCATGACTACTCTGTGTTCCATGTCAGACTACTCCCCTTCTATGATTTCTGTCTAGTATCAAAGTTGCTCAGTGTTTATAGGTTGAACCAAGGTTTTTCTAGCTGGCAGCACTGCAAGTTTCACCTGGTATCGGAAAGATAAGACAGGTTCCTTCCAGCCATGTATGTAACTCAGAAGCCTGAATGTATTTCCAAATGTTTCCAAACTATATGAAACTTTTTGAGTCTGCAAACTTGGACGGAACTTTGCAAATGATTGAGTTTGGGTTTAGTTTATATTCTGAGCAAAGGCACAGTGTGGTTCTTATTTTATTCATTCTCTTTTAACCACCCCTTCTGCTCTGAAGTCATCCCCCACAGTGAAGGTGCCAAGATCAGGACTTAGCTAGTAGCTTTGTTGATGAGGAAAGCAGAATGGCACACAACTCCCCCTTCTAGAGTTACATGGGCTCTGGAGTAGTGACTTGAATGAAAACCTGTTTTTGCAGTATTTGGAGCAGTTTTCATGTTACTCAAGAGGCGCAGAGGGAGTAGATGTGGAGAGTGTGTAGTCGCTTCTCTGATCACAAATATGAAACTTTCGCCAAAGATGCCAACTTGACTTTGTGAAGGAAGGTAGAGCTGACCAGCTTCAACCCTCCTGCTCACCCACCATTGAACTCAGCTGACAGATGGCTTGGCATTTTTTCGGTCAGTGAATCAGCCATTCCTACCCTCATCACTTTCCTAATATGTAACAAATATCAGCTCAAACACCATGCAGAAGCATACCACAGAGTCCTTTTTTAATACTAATACACTTGGGTTGTTTGAACAGACTATTGCAATACAAACCTAGCTCTTAGACATATGTCTGCTACTATGTGGCTCCCAGCCCTAGCACCTTGGCAGGTGATCTGGTCAACTTACATGAGCAAGTCTCATTGGTAATTTTATGGGAGACCTTACAGGAAAATCCAGTTGCTGCAGGAAGCATTGTTGGCAGCACTCTTGTCTTTGGGACAATGGTGAACTAAATAGTACAGCTAATGGTAAGAAACCCCAAATCAGGACAAACCATAAGAGCTAACACCAGGCTCTTGACAAAGGATCAGATTCCCCAGTGTAGCCACTTTGCGCCATGCTGTTGGTGTCTTCTGGCCCTACAGCCCAGGAAGGATTGCTCCAGTTAAGGGGTGACCCCACCCTCCTGTGATTTAGGGCAGCTCTACACTACCGGTTAAGCATTCCCCCCTGCCCTGAGCACCACAAGTTTCACGCTGTCCACACTGGTACTATATTGGCAGGAGACACTCTCCCTCTGACATACCTTCCGCTTCTCACCGAGGTGGAATAATTATGCTGACAGGAGACCGCTCTCTCGTAGGCATAGCGCGCGTTCACCAGACGTGCTACATCAGTGCAGCTGCATCAGTGCCCTTAGAATTGATGTCACCACTTCTCTTCTGTGCTGTGAGCATAGCAGAGGAAAGGGGGCTGACTTCAGTGGCAACTGTTCTTAGAACCACTGAAAATCAGGTGCAAAACTTCCCATTGCCCTGGACTGACTTTCATCCAGCTAAATGTATAGGTGACTGTAATTTGGAGAGAACCAAGATGGGAAAAGGGAACATTTCCGTGGCGAGTTGATTTTGAAAAATGGCAGCTGTTTGAAGCAGCTGAAGAGAGAGACATTGGAAATGTTAACAGTCATGCTGCTGGGGAAGGAGAGGTAGGCAGAATGCAGGTGAGGCAGCCAGAGGAACAATTCATCAGATGGAGGACACTGTCACCTGTGTGGTATCTATATCAAGTGTGTATGCTGCTGCGATATCCTTTGAGATACGGCATGGATGTAAGATATTATTGTTGATGATGATGAGAAGTAATTTACCACAGCAATCTGCAAAATCACATTCGCTGCTAATGTTTACCACTGAACTTCCTAAAAACATTGGTGCTGACTTGAAAAGCTAGACTTTGTAGTTGATTATTGGCTGGCTGTTTATTTGTTTTTCTTCTCGTATCCTGTCCAAATGCTAAATCCTGCAGTCAGGGCTGGGTTTACAAGTAGGCGGCATATACCTAGGGTGCTGAAGTTTTCGGGCCTTCCCACTGGTCCCATGCCAGCTGGGATTAGCAGCAGCCAGGGTTGGAAGCCACTGCTCCAACATGGTTCTAGCCCAGCTTTAAGAGTAACCCATTATTACTACTCCACACTGTGCTTCTGGTGTCGGACTATCTAGCAACCAGCCCAGCCCGAGTCCTTCGTCTGTGACTTTAATAGGAACTTTGCCCGAGCAGGGGCTGCAGCAGAACATGTCCTGAGTTTTTTTTTCTGTTGGTGCAAAGAAAGTAAATGAATAACAGGAAGTGGAGTTGAATCAAAGTGAGTGAATGCAGAGATAGGGCTCAAACCAATGATGTGCTGAGCAGCCTCCTCTTCCATGGGAGCCATTCGACTTGCGGGTGTGCAACAGCCTGCTGAATTGGGCACCTGCAGAATGCTCAAAGGTTTTGGGGTAGGGAGAGGCATGTAGCCCTGAGGATTAATCTGTTGGTCTGTATAAAATGTCTTTTTGATAAAAGTGTGTAGGCTGCATAGATTAATAGAATTTGCAATAGCTTTAATGCAAGATACCTAGAAACTTCTAGACCAGACATTCTGGCCTATTTCCTCTGTGACGCTGAAAGCAACCTTTAAGACCCTTACTCAGAAAAGTGATACTAGGAAACAAACCTATTGTCTAGGGACTTTCTGAATATCTGCTAACCTTTCACCTAGTTAGGTGCAAAAGTAGGGTATTTCTGCCCACAAAATATAACAAGTCTACCACAAAATGATAGTTGTCATTAAGGTCAGCCTATGAAAACAGGTACCCTCACCTTTTCATGGGGAAAGACAAATTTGGGCATAAAGGGAAGGATTTTTACCTATAAAAGGTGTGATAATCCACCACTATCTCTGTTTCCTGGTCGTCTCAACCTGAAGCTGTCAATGCTATGTGAGTATGAAATAATTAATTTCTACTTCACCTCTAAGCATCTATGCTAAGAAGGGTTTAATTTACAACCAGTTTCTTTATAACTATACTTCCTCTAGCAGAGGTGTGAAATTCACTTTAGTACTCTTTGCTGCAGAGTGCATTTAGAACTGTATAATATATCATATCTCTTAAAGAATTGTGATACTTTGTAATCTCATACTGCTTTTAACATTTTACATTTACTTCTTGTTTCATTGATTTTAAATAAAAGGTCTTGTTTGACTAAACTTTGTCTCAGTGTAATTCCTGTTATACCCCAATCTCCTTGGTATTAAATTCTGTGAAGCCTGATTCAAGACGAACTTTTATCTTCTGATCACACATATTGGCGAGCCATACCATATTATTAATATCTATTAATTATTACTAACATTCTTAATTAATTAGAAAATTAAGTATTAAATAAACCTAAATTAAGTGGATACATTCCACTGTCCCTACTAACCCTCCCCAAATCAGGCAACAGACTGGCGAGCCGCCAGGAGGAGATTTAAGGAGTGTGTGACAGGAATTTCTGGACCCTTTAGAGACTTTTTCTTTGAACCAATAGTTAATTTCAGTAAAACTCTGAAATCTTTCTTTAAACCAAAGTCAGAATCAACTGTTTCCGTTTTGTATTGTGGTTAAGCAATCTTAAGGTCTTTACTTTCACAAGGTTTTTAACTGTATTGATAACTGATAATATTAAAGTAATATTGTTTTAAAGTGATAAGCGCGCACAGAAAGGGGTTTTATATGTTGAAGAAGTTAATAAATAATTCGCAGTAGCATCTGGATCCGATGACCCACACTAGTGGTGGCGGGAGTTAATAAAGCAAGGTATTCATAGCCGCCAGAAAGGCCAATCAGTCAGAACTTGAATAGTTCAAAGATACCTTATCTTAGTCCCATTAACTCTTCCGGACTGCACCTCTGATCCGTCTGCCTCAGTATTCCCGATATTTGGCAGGTCCCGACAGAGGGAAGACCTCTCGATCTGCTATAAGCCATCGAGAGAAGAGAGAAGAGAGTATCCCCACCCTCTATTTACTTGGGACTTTTATGATACAGTGTTTAAACCGGTGTACAGGGTATTATCCTGTTGTTTCTGTGAAGGGACGCTTCTATATCAGAGTAAATCAACAGAAGATTGATTCTAGTGAATATACTAGACAATACTAGATTCTAGTGAATATACTAGGAAAAGAAAGAGATGAATTCTCTATTTCGTAGTAAGAGTGTTAAAAGTGAAGATAGCACAGGAGTGGAGTGTGTTGGAATTTCTAGTAGTTTAGCTTTGGAAAACTTTGCTAGAAATATATTCAGGAACATGGTGGAGGTTTGGAGCAGCTGAGAAATAGTAGAATGATTTCTGAGCAGAGAAACCCATGGGGTTTTGTGAGTAATGTATTTGAGGATGAAACAGAGCAGAAAAAGAAAAGAGCTAAGGTGGTGAAGGGAATAGCTGTTGAATGCTTGCTTGTAGCTTGTAGTTCATTGGGAAAGAAATTGGATAAAAGATGGAGTTACTCAGGAAGTTCAGCAGATGCTGGTAGCCTATAGAGTGGACCGTGGTCGGCTGTTGGAAAAGATTAAAGAACTAGAAAAGGGAGAAAATAGAGCAGAGGAAGTTGAAGAATTGATTCCATTCCTATTGGTATGGTGGACCCGACAGAGGTAGAAAATCTTATTGGACCAGTGACTAGAAGTAAAACAAGAGAATTAGCTCGAGCAAACACAGTACCTTTAGAAGCGAATTTGCAGTTGAATCTGTGGAGTCAGAAGAGGAAATTGGCAGTGCAGAGAAAACTGACAGTCTGCCGATAAGAGACGGAAGTTCTGAAGTGACAGTTCAGGAGGCGGAGATAAGTGTCACAGTCAGTGAAGCAGTTAGTGACACAAACAGAGAAGCAGAGAAAGAGGAAAAGATCTCTACTTCTGTAGAGACAGCTTCATCGGTCATTGTTCAAGGGTTAGAAGAGGCTGTATCACAGGTAACACAGGTAGCTAATGCATGTGATGTAGTGATCTCTAAGTTACAAAGAGAGCTACAACAACAAGCAGGAATAGAATTCCTGCTCCTCCACCCAATGTTACATTAGCACCATATAGAGTAGAAAATCCAGTCCTTTTGGGTGGACATTTATTGGCATTCGGGCAATCAACATTGCCTAGACCCCAGGAATTTCGTGGGTCCTCTACACCCCGTGGTATATGCTGGTATCACCTAGTGTATCGGTAGAACGCCCTACCACGCCAGACTTTAGTGGACTAAGGGATGTCCTGCGCCAGTGTGGAGACACTTTGAATGTAACCCATAGACATTTCATGGAAAATTATCCTAGATACAGTGGAAAGTTTTGATGGTTCAGATGAGGAAAATGTGAATCCAGGTAGAAGGAGGCAAGGAATAGAAATTGTAGATTTAAGCTCAGATGAAAGCTCAGATGAAAGCTCAGATTCAGATCCAGAAGAAGGAATTGCAGGTTCCAATTCTGATTGTCCTGTAGCAGTTGTTACAGATATTAAAACCTTAGACCTGGTAGCTAAGCAAGTAGGAATGATGGAGGATTCTTCAGTTGCTATGCATGCGCAGGAGACAGCAAAAGTGTTTGGCTTACCAAGGAAGATTGGGTTAAAATCTTACAACTCACAGTGAATCGAGCATTGTGGATACTTTGCCACTTAAGTTTAGGTAGGGGGAAAAGTTTTCAAAGAACATTAGCCTTACTGGCTAAAGCACATGCACAGGAGGGCTCTAAATTAGGTGGCGTGGAGCCGGTTGCAGTGTACTCACCAACTACAAATCTACTGTGAGAGATTGAGGACTCACTCAACAGCCAGGATTATTAGGGGACGAGTAATTCCCTAAAATCATCAGCTGGCTCGTGTTCCTTTCTTTTCAGATGCTGCAAGAACAGTTTCACGCTGACAGAGACCCCAAATCCGCTTGCACAAAACTGAGACTCAGTTGGTAAAAAAAATTTAAGAAGACAGCAAAGTGCCCGTGTGAATGAGCTGATGATGGGAAGGCCCCAGGGCAGCAACCTTGAACCGCCCAGTGGCCTCCGTCGATCCATCCCTTTTTTTTCCCAGTGGACACTCACCAGAAATTGGCTGCCTCTGAGGGAGAGGAGGGAGGACTTGATTATCTGACAATAGAGGGACTAGACAGGAATCTCATTATAGATACTGGAGCAGCAATCAGTTATTCTCATGTCGAGGGAGATAGATCCTCTCCTCTATCATCAGGATGTAGACAAGACACTGCTTTTGCAAGTAATCAGGTACTACCACACACCTTCTACACCTTGAAGTACACAGAGGTCACCTAGAAAGAGAAAGAATTTTTTTTGCATTGTTAGAGGACCCAAAGAAAAGATTTTCTTATTGGGAACTGATTTAACAAAAGGGATGTACAGGAAAGGATGACTCTCCAGAGTCATACCCTGTGTGGCATGGTATCCCAGTGGAGGACTCTGAACCTGAAGGTATGATTTTGACAAAAATAGTGGCTAAACATGCAGACCAACCTGAGTTACAGGCATTACTGTACAAACATGCAGATGCCTTTGCTAAACACAAACATGACTGTGGATGAAACAGTATCCTTACCCAGAACAAGCAAATCCATACATAGAAAAGACTATTAAGTTTTTACTGTCCAACAGGGTAAAGATTGCTCACTGGGCATTATTACTGCAATTATGAAAGATATTGCAGTCAAACCTATTAGGACACCATCTTTGGATCTAAGAGGAGGAAAAACAAAAGCTCTTTCAACCTTTAATCCAGGAGACAGATCCTATTAATAGGTATAAATTCTTTGTTGATGGTTCTAGTTATTACCATCAAGGCAAACCCTATACTGGGTTTGAATCTATGCAGTTCCCCGAGGAAAGGAGAGCCCTTGGGAAAGGCATCATCATGCACACACCACATTTCATATAATATTAAGCTGCTTAGCTGCTTGTGTGTGTGTGTGTGCAGTGCAGTCTCCATCACCACCACATACCAAGATATCTGTCTGTTTTCAGACTCTGCATAACAAATGGTTTTACATCTTCTGATGGCACACCTATTAGGTATGCATCACTGATGAAAAGCTCACTGGAAATTAGACCCTTATGCTGGAAAAAAATGAAAGCTGATAAATTGCCCGAGAAGGAGCCCGGATCAGAGGAATTTTTTGGGAGTAAGGATATTCTGTTATTATTACCCCTAATCCTAAATGTCCTATAGCTGCAACTAAATTGGTACAAAACAATATACCAGATCTAAAAGACATGCACATAATAAAAGTAATTTTAAAGCTTTCCAAAATAAACAAAGAGGGATCACTAACAATAGACCCTTTGTATAAACGACATGAACAGCAGTTACAAGTCGTAGATGGAGTTCTCATGTATACAGGAGGTCCTTTCCCTGTGTGGGTAGTTCCAGCTCACCTACGAAGGGAAATGATGTACATGGTCCATGACACTCCTACAGGAGGACATCAGGAAGTGGACAAAACTGTCCAACGTCTTGCATCTGTAGATGGATGTGCAACAATATAAGATCCCAGGTGTATGAAGGTCCGTGGATGGCTTTGCAGATTGACTTTGTAGGTCCTTTGCCAAGGACCCAAAGAGGTAACCAATATCTGTTGGTGATTATCGATCCTTTCTCAAAGTGGATAGAGGCATTTCCTCTTAAAGCCAATACTGCAAAAGCCACTGCCAGGATCTTGGTAGAACAAGTCTTCTCTCGCTGGGGGATCCCTGCGAGTGCGAAAGAATCAGACCAGGGATCACATTTTACAGGACAGTTCTTTAGGGATTGTCTTAAATTGATCATCCCATATAGACCACAGTCATCTGGGATGGTGGAACGAACCAATCGGACTATAAAAGTGATGTTGAGGAAACTGGTTGATGCCAATGGGCGTAACCTCATGCCTTTAATTCTAATGGCATTGAGGCTGCATCTACTGATAAAACACCTTTGAAGTGATGACAGGGAACATTTAATTTGAATAAAAATGGATACCTACCTGCAAAATCTGCAAAAACATTTAAATCACATTCACTTGCAGGTGGCTGCTAAATTGGGAAAATCCAGACGTAAGGCAAAGGCTTACTTTGACAAGAACCAGAGAGAGAATACTTGGGAGGTAGGAGATCAAGTAATGTTATTGTCATATAAGTCACCAGAACATGGATTGTGTAATCGATGGATTGGACCTTTCCAAATCATTGATAAACTCAGTTCAGCAGTATATAAGATCAGAATAACAGGAGGAAAGCATAATAGAGACAAGATTTATCATGCTAACCAATTAAAGCTGTATCGATCGTCCAGGTCGAGGAGCAACTTCCTCCTCAGGACTTAAGTGATCCAGTTTGTAACCATGAAATTGACATTGACATTTTTGACTTATTACACCCTTATTGTTGCTCTAAGGGTAGGACTATGCCAAAATCTTAAGTCTGAAACCGAACTATTGCAACCCCAAGAAACCAGACGACCGGATATTCAACAGGTTAAGGGAATTGGGGGAGATGTAGGGAATTCGGGGAGATGTTTTTGAATATCAATTAGTAAATGATCAGAAAAGAGATCAGCATTTGGGGAAAGAAATTATATGTTCTGCATATGGGGAATATATTGTAAGCACAATTACTGATGAACAACTAATGAGTTGGTATTGTAAGGAAAGATCCACTTGTTTGGATGCATGCCAGCATTTGTCAGTGGGTGCTATGAGAGAGATAGGATCTGTGACACCACCCCCCCACGAGACAGTTGTTCTACAGAGATGTGTACAGGCAATTGGCTGCTATCCATTCTATAGGTCACCTCGAAGATGACATTCTGTAGGTGTAATGTGTTTGAAACAGACACTGTTTTTGTGGACTACAGGAGAGAAAGCACAGAATTCATCATCGTCATGCCCTGGTGAGGCTGACCACATGGAAGAGACTGGAGAGAGGAGGTATGCTGGGGAAAAAACCAATTTTGGCGTGGTTACCAAAAAAAGAAAACCAGTATGGTCTTGGTCCCTCTCCTGTCACAGAGCCAAATTTCGTTATTTCCCTATTCCTATTTTTTGAGAATTTTACTTATTTCAGTCTAACTGATTACCAGAAAAATTTAACTCAAAGTACACCTACTTTTCTTCTGCTTATTCCACACCATTAGGTTTGCAACTGAAATCTAATGACTAATGAAAGAGACTCACCTCATTCAAATTACTAACAATATGGATGAAGCCCAACAAGTTATTACCAATTAATTAATGAAGGAAATGAGCCTGCAACAACTTCTAAAGAAAAATTGGATTAGAAGTATGGATAATTATCCAAGGAATTGGATTGTGATTTAATTTCATGTTAGGTTATAAAACAAATGCATAGACGAGCACCATCTGGGGATAAAGATGAATATATATACATGGTGCCCATTCCCGATACATACAAAATTTGCCCAGGTATAATTGTCTAGGGACTTCTGAAATATCTGCTACTTTTCACTAGTTAGTGTGCAAAAGTAGTATTTTCTGCCCACAAAATATAGGTCAGCCTATGAAAACAGGTACCCTCACCTTTTCATGGGGAAAGACAAATTTGGGCATAAAGGGGGAAGGATTTTTAAAAAAGGTGTGATAATCCACCACGCATTTAGAACTGTATAATATATCATATCTCTTAAAGAATTGTGATACTTTGTAATCTCATACTGCTTTTAACATTTTACATTTACTTCTTGTTCATTGATTTTAAATATATCTATTAATTATTACTAACATTCTTAATTAATTAGAAAATTAAGTATTAAATAAAAGGCATTTTTATACAGTTATACATTGCTGTTTATCCAGTTCCTGAAATGGCAGGCCTATCTTTGTCTGCCAGACTTTGGACTGTGTGTTTTGGGCTCAGAGTTCTATGTTTTCCTTGTGGGTTAAAATTAGAAAGAGGATAAAAAGAACACAGCTCTCAGACACAGATTAGCCCAAATGAAAGCGTTTCTGCTACCCCGTCAAGCTACTATGCTGGGGAGTATTGGGGAGGGGGAAGCTTTGCATCCTCGGTAGCAACAAGAAGCCATCTGTTTTCTGGCACTTGTATCCACTCCAGTGTTATTTACTCTGGAAAGACCTATCAGTTTCTCCTATGCCTAACTGAACATAATAATGAACAAATAACAATAGCATAATGCAAATGATTGTTACAGGCCCCCGCTAAGTTCAGGGCCCCATTGTGCTAGGCACTCTACAGACTCAGTGAGAGAGAGTCCCTGCCCGGAAAGCTTACATTCTCTCTTTGGTACGAGTGACCAAACAGAGGAGCAGTGAAATCAAAGAGTTAGTATAAGATAGTATAACCTGTGCCTACATCATCCCAGCTCCTTAAACCATGAGGAGATATTCAGACTAAAAAATGTGCCAGCTTTGACAGTCCCAGCACTGGGAAGAGGAGAAGGGGAAAGATTTGATTTCACTGCGGGTTCCCAGGACCCACAAAGAGCAAACCTGCTGTCCAGCCAGGCCTTTTAGTTTTGGGAGGAGCCAACCACAAGGAACCCAGTCAGATACCCCAGTGGACTAGTACAAAAGTTCTCAACCAGGAGCTTGGGGCCCACTGGGGGGCCATGAGCAGGTTTCAAGGGGTCCCCCAAGCAGGACCAGCATTAGACTCACTGGGGCCCAGGGCAGAAAGCCGAAGCCCCGCTGCGCAGGGCTGAAGCCCGGGACCCTGGGCCCTGCCACCCGGGGCCGAAGCCAAAGCCTAAGCAACTTAGCTTCACAGGGCTCCCTGTGATATGGGCCCCAGGCAAATGCCCAGCTTGCTACCCCTTAACCCTGGCCCCATCAAATGGGAACAATAGCTCTTTCTCACAGGATGCATGAAAGGTACTCAAATACTATCGTTTATGGGGAAAGGGCAGTTAGATATTTATTTTTCTCTCGAGATATATCTCCCTGTCACTTTTTCTTAATCTCCCTCTTATCTCCGTTTTTCATTCTTTCTTTCCACTAGCTTACCCCCTTTCCTCTTTCTCGTGTTCTCATTCCATCTTTCTTGTGCACCTATCACAGGCTGGCCATCTTAGCAGATCAACTCTTTCTCTGACCACCTCACTGAAGGGAATTTATTTCTCAAGATATTATGGTGCTGGTGTCACCCCGCGGCCAAGAGAGGCGTGCAAAAACAAATACCCCCTTAGACCTCAACGCTGACCTGCAGCACCCCTCCATCTCCAGCTCTGGGCATCCTTACGGGGCTCTGCCAGTACAGACCTGTACATACTATTCCAGGTCAATCCCTCTCTTGAGCAGAGTAACTACTCACTGTACCAAAGAGTGTCATGTTTTGTTAGTCCTTGCTAAAACAGATATTTTCCTCTCTGAATGGAATAGTATTTTCATTAATAATGCACCGATTATATTCAAGGCAACCCATTGGTTTCTCCAGTTAATACCCAAGTGCCCCAGGCAGTTGGGGCATGGGCTTGACCTCTGAGACAGTATCACTGTTTAAGCAAACGAGAAGGTCTCCTCCAGGCTGTTACACAGTGCAGAGATAGGGAGATAGGCCTGTTGTGAGACCTTGGCTTGGCTGTCCTTTCTGTGACCTTTGAACCTGATTTTTTTCTGCAACTGAACAAATCAACACCAGGGTGAGGATGTGGGAAGAGAAAGGAAAGTAGACATTGGAGCAGACTATGCTGCAAAACATTCACTTTCACAACTGTAGCAGAAGACTCACAAGCACCGTAGGTGAGTGAATTGGGGTAGTTAAAGTAGGCTGCTGTTGGCATGAGAAGCTCTGCTGTATCACCCACCCCCCACCCCGTTAACAGCAGTAGTAAATAATAAGAGTTTGCACTCCCTGTCCCTTTCATCTGATCTGGGGGCCTCCAAGGTCTTAAAGGTAGGATAGTGTAATTATCCCCATGGAATATTGATCATAGTGATGTCAGAGGACATTATCCAGATTAGACACTCTCTGTATGCTCGATGCTGTCCCTGAGAGCTCAGTCAATATAGCAGCAGACTGAAAGGAAAAATCTTCTCGGTGGGGAAGTTGGAGCTTTTGCTGCTGGTGCGAAGCTGTCGGTGTTGCAAGTGAGCACAGGTGAGATCAGAGAGGTGGGAATCACAATATGAAGGTGCGGAGGCGGGGCTCCTGCTGCGGGTGAGGGGGGGAAAGTGGGACTTATGCTGGAGGAGGAGGCAGGTCTTGCATCATGGGTGAGGTAGGTCTCATGTTGCGGCAAAAGGCAGGGCTCATGCTGCAGGTGTGGTGAGGGAAGTTGGACTTGCCATGGGCCCGATCCAAAGACATCGAAGTCAGTGGAAAGGCTCCCAGTGCCAGCAAGGTTGGGGAAGCATGAATATCTATGTTTGCAGTGTAGATGCCGTGCAAATAACTCCTGAGGTTCAGCAGCACCTGGCTGGAACCCCATTCACAACGCTGAATATAATCATGGCGCTTTCCATGTTCTCTTTACAGACGGAAAACATCTAGAACATGACCATATAGATGATCTTTCAGGCACACTGTAAAGCCTCTTTTTTTCACAGGCATTTGGAGAAGCCAGGGGTTTGTAGACAGAAGACGAGGGTTGTATGTTGGAGATGGGTATAGGTGCAGACTTTCAGTTTTCCTGGACGAGGGGGGATAGAGGCACATTGTCTAACTGAAGAGTTGTGTGATTGGATTTGGAAGGACTGAATTAGTATAATGAAAATGTAAAAGATTGTCGCTGTGTGTGTTAACTGATATAAGATGCCTAGAGCTTAGGCTAGGTTCCTTATTCATTGAACTGATTAAGTATTATAGCTGGTGTTGGTCACTCCGACTATAACTCTTTGAATTCACACGCTCCTTTGCTAGATTCACCTTTTAGGCTGACATTTTCCTGACTCAGTCTCTGCCGGAAGGTGAACTTTTGTTCTGGATAACTTGAAGCTGTATTAACTTTTCTTCAGGGCACCTTGTGCACCAGGGAACTCCTTTAAATGGGTGATCTTAGAGGCCAAGGAGCACTCCAATGGGACAGCAGAGCCACAATGGGAACAGGACCATGCAGGGGCATGGAGAGTCTCAGCAGATGATCTAAACCCCAGTGTATGCTGAGGATTTGACAGGGTTTGTGACCTGGGCCCCTTAATACTTCTGTAAGGAGAGATGGACAAGTGATGCCCCCTGAAGGAAATATGCAGAGGAAGTTCTATAAGGGTCTCATGGATTTTCCTGGCCCTCAGTCCCTAGGACACATGAATGTCCAACAGGGGTCCACTCTGCCATTCCCCCCCACCCCCGGTTAAAATCATGAGAAGTCAGGGAGTGCAAACACTAAGAGGCCAACATGGTGTTACTTGACTAGTGCTGTAGTATTTTGTATACATATTTTTTTCTGGTTAAATATATAGCTTAATACACATTGTTTTATTTTCTCATATACTCTAAGAATACAGGATTTGCGGTGTGGTTAAATTAACCTTGCTGTTGGAACCTTAACTTCCTGCTCATTTGTGATTTTTAACCGTGCATACTGCACATTACATTAAACTAAATTGTATAAAAAGCTACATTAAAAGAACATTAAGACTTCAAGGTCAAGCACTCAGAAGATAGGAGATGCCAGAATTAAGCTTGTCCATGGCCACTAAGCATGTGTGCCTCAACTGGTGTGTGCCCGGAATACATAGGGTTAGATTTTCAGTGGTGCTGACCACGCTCACCTGTAACTGAAGTCAGTGGGAGCTGTTCTTGGAACGTAGAAAGTGCTATTGAAAAGGGAAGTGTTCTGAAAAATCAAAGCCTGCATGTCTCAAATTGGGCACACGAAATTTGTAGAAACATCTGACAATTTTTGCCTTAATCTCTCTGTGCCTCAGTTCTCCAGCTGTAAAGTGGGGATAATTATATCAGCTAATCTCCCAGATATGTTGTGAGGATAAATTAATTAATGTTTGTGTCAGTGCTTGTGATGTATTCTGATAGTTTGGTGAAAGCACCATAGAAATGCTCAAAAGGAAATGAATAATTCCGTGCAGCGTTTGGCCAGTGTATAGAAAATAAGGCCTGGGGCCATATACTGCATATAGAGTATAAAAAAAAAAATCTTGAATAACTACTCATTCGCTAAATAAGGCAGGAGTCCTGTGGAAAAAATAGTATGTAATCATGTAATTAAAGACTGTATCATAATGCATACACAGAAGGGAGCAATCTTAAGTCTGGTATTTCCTAACTCTGGAGCGCTCGTCTTTGCAACCTTACTGTTCTTTTAATTTCGTTTTTTAACATAATTTATTATAGAATGTGCTGACTCCTAATGTGGCACAATATGTTTTGAATCTATAAATTCACCATTAAGATTTTGTATGAGTGCACAATTTGGATGTGAATGCCTTATGGAGGGCAGGAGTGTATTATTAATAGCATTGTAGGCGATGTGAAGGCGGCAAGCAAAAAATGCTAGAGATTTCCCCCTTAACTTCATATTTCTGTGCTCTTAAAGTTTCTGGTGGGCAGGGTGTGGTGTGATGAAACCTATGCTTGTCACTAAATGTAATTTCTGGTTGTGTTAATACATATTTATGACAGAATACGCCGATGCCTCGTATATACAATATATTTTAAATGTCATGCAAATCAGCCAGTTTGGTGACTGGAAAATACACATTGCCTATTAGAGAGAGAATGTCTAAGGGGTCAAGAACATTGTCATTCCAAGATCACAGTTTCCTGATGCTAGATAAAAGCTAGAGCCTGAGATAAGACAATATTTTTCAACTGAGACACATTGATCCTGTGACATTATTTGGTTACAGCGACTTTATCTCTACTACACCAATCAGATTTGATCACTGCATTTGATGGATATTGGTGGAGTAGAACCACAATTTCTCCTTGTCAGCCTGATCAAAAGGGCTTCAAGGGGCACTGGATCAGGTCCTGTCAGAGCCACTATAAAATCTGGCATGCTTAGAAGAATATTAACTTAGTTTAGATGATGGGAAGTAGTAAGGGCCATTTTTGTCACTCACAAGAAAACAAACTCATCCTCGCACCATCATGATTTTGCTTCACAAAGCAAAGCAATCTTAACAACACAATGAGAGATGACATTGTGCTGGTCTGATATCATGTTTGGGGAATGTCCGCTACTCTGCACACCATGTTTGGAGTACTCTGGAATGTCCCATTTAATGTGTCGTCTCACAATATTTGGGAAACACAGTAATCCTTAACCCTTGAGAACATGTTGAACCTCTGCTGCTCTGCCCACTTCCTGGAGGCCTGGGATAAAACTTAAACACACAGAATTCTGTCGCAGATGTAAGCACGTTATTTCTAGGAACATAGAAACATCAGAATGGCCACACTGCATCAGACCCATGGTCCAGCTAGTCCAATAAGCTGTCTCTGATGCTGGCCAGCACCAGCTGCTTCACAGGAAGGTTGACGAAGCCACTACACTGGGCAGATGTGGAATAATCCTAATCTCTAATAGGTAGAGATGGTCTTAAACCCTGTGCATGAGAGGATTTTTTTAAATCTCTTTCTAAAAATATTGTTAGCATTAACTACATAAATCTGGATATTTCTGTTACCCATATAAATGTTCAGTCCCTTTTTGAATCTAGCAAAGTTCTTGGCCTCAACATGGGCATACTATTTTTGCTATAGTATTACTATTTTTATAGCACCATAGGCATGCATGGCACTTTATAGATGTCAAGTAAATTCTTGCCCTGAGGAAATTACAATTGAGTTGAGAGGTTGAGAATCCAAGCATAGAACCATACCTTCAAATCAGAGATGGAGAGATAAAAGGTGAAGAGAGGAGTAGCAGCAGATGGAGAAGAATCAGAAAAGAATGGAGGACAAGTGAAACAAGAAAGCAGGCGAGGAACAGAAATTGAGGGAAAGCCACGGATTTTACCTCTAGCTGCCAGCACATTAACATTGAAATCTCAACTTGGATCTGGATCTGTTGACACAAATCAGGTGCTTGCATAGGGGTTGGAAGCAATTTTACCTGTTACATTCCAAGTGCTTTCGATGTTAGCAACATAAACTTCATGGCCTGGAGTGATTGTATTACATCTGCCTCTCCCTTATCTGCTATGTAATCTCATGGCCTGAAAACATTATGTACTCGCTATCCCTTCTCTGATAAAAATAAAGTATATAAAAACATACACACACACAAAATCCCAAGCCAAAAATTCCCTTAGGGGAACATGCTGTGACTAGATAAGAGCAGGCTAGAAGGCACATAGCTGCCTCTTGTGCTGATTGGGACAACTGGTGAGGAGGGGTGGAGGACAGAGAATGGAGTGAGGTGGTTGCGGGACTGTTAATGAGAGAAGGAGTAAAGTGGATGGGAAAGAAAGTAAAGAGAGAGGCAGAATGGAGCAAGGAGAAGGGAGCCAAAGAAACCTGATGGGGCCATGATTGGTCTCTTGAAATTGTAGTATCTTTAAACATAAGTGCAGTGGCTGAACAGTAATATTTTAAAAACTGACCTTTCAAGAGCATGTGCAACCAGCTCTTCTTGGGCTAACACTGGAATATGAAAAGCAGGACCTTCAGCACCAAAAGGATGAGCCTCTATTAGTTGAGCTAAAGAAATACATCCCATTATAGGCACCTACAATGGACTCATTAGCCTTTTATGTGGACCTGCTACTAGAGGGCAATAATCCTTGTGGGTTACACAAGTGAGTAACAACTCTTCCTGATGTTCTTTGTGCCACATCCTATAACCAAAGCTTTATCATGTGTTGTGCATGGGTCTGGTTTTGGGGCACTTAGCCAGATACTCCTGAGTTTTCATTCTAGCTCTGCCACTGATCTCCTCTGTGGCCTTAGGCAAGTCTCTTGATTCTGTGTCTCCATATCTTCTGTTGCAAAATGAGGATAAGCTATACACCTCAACAAGCTTCTGGGAGGGTTCTTTAGTTAAGGTTTGCATAGTTCTTTGAAACGTGATAGACTAAGTGTTGTTAAGGTGGAGGGGAGGAGAATGAGAGGTAGGGACAGAAGGATAAATGAAAGACAAAGAGATGGAGAAGGATAATGAGAGGAGGTGAGCTGAGAATGTGGGGAAAGAAAAAAGAAACATGGATAGCTCAGCACCTCTGAAAATCAGGCCACTGGTCTATGCCGGAATTTCCACACCTGGGTAATAACACATGGCCAGACAGAGCCTTTGGATAGCAATGTGCTACACTAAGGTTTACCCCCAATTTAAGGTCCTTTTGCACCACCCAAGCCATATAAAGAGGCCTTCAAGTACCTGAGAATCAGGTCCATTGTGAAGCTTAATTGGCCAGTAGTTGTACAGCGTCTTTAAAATGTAAAGAGCCATCAAAATGTTTATTATTTGATCATGTATCCCTACAATGTGATTATCAATGATCATGCCATTGACATAAACTTTTCCTAAAATAGCAAGGTAAGCACTGTATTGTCAAACTCATTCCCATTCCCCTACGCTAACCAGACCAGATGCCCTCCCTCTTTTCCTAGGGTAACTGAAAACATCTGAAAATTCTTCCCTGGCCCTCCACCTGCTCTGCTTTCCTTAGTCTTCAACATTTTAAGGAGAATATTAACCTAAAACTTGGATTAAATCCTTATTTTATCACACTAACACTGACCACCGTGCAATAACTTGAGCTGCAGTTTGCCTACTCTTTGACAAACCAGCACAAGAGAAGAAGACAGTCCCTCAGTGGGATCTCAACTGCATGCCAGTGGGATATTTTATATACTTGACTCAACTGGTGGGAGCATGTAGTTAACACAGAAGACAACTATTAGTGGACAGAGCTATGTGAAAACATTCCCACCTCCTACTGGTTTCGCTGATGGGGGATGAAATTTTTTTTTTCACATATGTTCTTTGCAAAAAAAAACCTTCTTGTTTTTGTCTTGAGCTAAAAATGTAGAAGGTGTGATGGTTTTGCATGGATCAGCTTATGGACCTTCCACTACCCCCACTCCCTGCTTCCATGCGCTTATTATTATTATTTGTATTGCAGTGGGGCATAGAGGTTTCCACCACTATCAGGGCCCTGTTGTACTAAGTGCTGTATTTACCCTACAGAAAATGTCAGTCTGCCCCCAAAGAGCTTACAATCTAAGTGAACAAGACAGACAAAATGTGAGAGAAAGGAAGGATTTATTAGCCCTGTTACAGAGGGGGAACTGAAGCACAGAAAAATCAAGGGACAGATTTTCAAAAGAGCCCCTTTCCCAACTAGGCACCAAAATAAATGAGCACTGGGTGCTGAGCTCTGAAAACCTGGCCATAAGTGTCACAAAGGGAGTTGCAGCACTTTTTGGAAAATGTTGCCAATTTTTTTGGTGGCAGAATAGGAACTGAGTTCTTTTGAACACCTGACCCCACCTCTTGGGTGCAGGGTAGCTGACTGGCTCCATGTGACTTGCCCAAGATCACACAGGTAGATTAGGGCAGAGTCAGGAATTGAGGCTCAATCTCTCCATGCCCAGGCCGACAACTTAACCACAAGACCAACCTTCCTCACTGCTTTTGCCCACCATGTTGTGCTGGGAAGGCCCTGCCATTCATCTGTTGCCAAGGGAGAAAGTTATCCAGCCCATGGCGAGCCACTGTGACTTGTGTCAAACTCCACTCCTCCTCTGGATACTCTGCATGAGATTGTGAGAAAGGACACAGACCGGGGACAATGATTAACAAAGCTTTTCTTGCAATCAACAAGCCATTCTGAATTACTGTAGCGTACATCCCATGGGAACGAATAGTCCCCATTAACTCAATGTAGGACCAATTAGAACAGACAGTGAATATAATTAGCATGCTCAGGAGAATACATCTAAAGCTGTTTGGACACATTCCTTAGACCAGTTAGAGCAAAATTGTTCTCACAGCTATTCCACCCCCCTACCATGCTCAAAAATAAAGCTCTTTGGCCTTAACTCACCAATCCACAAAGCCTGCCATATTAACTCCCAAGTCCACCAGCTCCCATGGCCTCTTCTGGTTCTCAGCCTCAGACATTTTCCACAGACTCCTAGGGTACTGTATATTCTCTACACATGGGGTTCCATTCTGAGCCCTAGAAAGTTCTGCGTTGGGCCCTAGAGCAGACCTAAACTGCTAGTTGGGGCTTCCCTGAGTGTAAGGGGAATCAGCATACCTGGCCCTGTGTCACCCTCCTCTACAAAGTACCTTTATTCACTCAGAATAGAGGCATTAGACTAAAGAACCACTATTCCCCAAACATTTTGCAAACAAAACCCATTTTACGTGAAGAATGTTTCCTAAGAGTGAATATTCATGGCTCTGAACATATCTGACTGGAAGTGGAGTTTGGAATTTGAAGAGATATTGGTCATCACTATTTTTGCAGAGTTCAGCCAGTTCTATTCTTCAGCCTGTTTATGATGTAATAATACCTACCGAAGCACCCTCACTTGGGGAAAATAAGCAAGGCTGTGTGAACATGGCAATGTTCTTCCTTCATGATCTTTCCTTACAATTATTTCTTGCAATTCTGCTGCAGGCCATTTTAATGGCATTTTTAGCAAATGGCAGTTTCCAAATCAAATTTCAAGATTTTGCATCTGTTGTGGCAAAAAAATCCAACCCCTTCAGGTTTCCCAGAAAGAATTTTCAAAATATATTTTTGTTAAATTTCAAGAGAGTCACTTGAAAATAGCACTTCTTCAATCTTATGTGCAATTAAATGTTCCAATTTGACATAATAAGACACCCTTTTTCAGACAACAGCAGCAAACAGATGGCACCCAACCAAAATGACATTTTGGACCAGTTTTTCAAAACTGAAATTAAACAAATCTATTTTCAAAGGTTTAATTTTGTTGTGATGATCTGATTCCACACAGCCATAGAAATAAACAGAAGGAGCAGGGGAACAGAGAATGAAAATATATGAGAGGGAAACAGATGTTCTCTGCCTGGAGGTCACAACTGCCCTGCCCTTCCCACCTTGCCAAGTGGGAGATGGGGCCCGGCCAGATCTCAGCTATATGTGAAAGAAGTGCTGGCAGGAAGCAGATCCTTTATGTAAAAGATGTCCTGGTTAGAGAAGACTTAGAACCCCAGCCTCTTTTGCCCCCCTGAAAGACAGGGAGAACCAGTGAGAGAAGAAATCTTCCTGCACAAGGAGGCAGAAAGGGATTGTCCAGCTTGGACAATTCTTTTCGCACCAGTTGCCGTGCTGCTCCACCTACTGAAGGAAAGGCTTAGAACTCTAGAAACTCCCCAGTTGGTCATCTGCTCCTCCTGCTGGTCTCACTTCATATTCTACCACCTGAGTCATCCCCATGTCACCAGCCAGCGAAGAGGCAGGATGAAGGAGATGATGCAGTAGCTGAGTGCCTCCAAGACATGGAGAGGGAGTGGAGAGGAAAATCTTCCTATGGCAGACACCAGGAATTGAACTGTGGACCTCCAGGGCTAAAAAACATGCATCTATGGCTTCAGCTAAAGAGACAGCCTCTTTTGCTGAGAGCTTTAATAGAGTCCCATTCTCTGTGGATCAGGGACAGATAACACATACTGATCCATGAGTTATATAGCATTATGGCCAGTGCATGGACCGAGATAGAAGGCTTTGCGCTTTCTCTATTCAGCAGCAGACAGGGGCTGGATCCGACACTGGCACAGGCTAGGCTCCCCTAACTTGTGCTCATAACTACCCTCCCTTCTTTGTTGCTGCAACCAACAATCACCTGGGCACTAGACTGCCCCGGTCACACCTCCTCTGCCCTTAATCCATCCCCCTTCTACCTTCACTATACCCCCCACTCCATCTTGAAGTTCCCCCTGCAGTAGGGGTTCCAGTGAGGAGCTGGTGAAGAGGCCCTCTCTGGCAGTGTTATTCATTATGAGTGTGTGTGTGTGTGTGTGCACATGCGGGGAGAGAGAGACACCTTAATTCCCACTCCTTTGCAATGCTCAGTCTGTCCCTATGAGTTCAGCTCCGGGAGCTAAGCCACTTCTGAGCCATTAGATCTTCCACAGGCCAGCAGAGATGGAGCGCGAACAGGCTCAGGCACCCTGGGACAATGGTGATGCCATAGAGTGGGCAGACCGCAGCAAACACATACAGCTCAGCAGCAGGGAAAAGACACTTTTTTCCTTTAAGTTTTGCATGTTGGGGTGTCAAAACAAATCCAAAAGAGTGTGTGTGGAAGGAAGGGGGTAATCTCTTACCTGGAACACCTATGAGAAGTGTTGTTTTTTGGGAACGTGGCTTTCAAGGTCTTCCTTGCAGTGGCAGCAGCTTGTGAAGAGGCCATGTTGTTATTAAATGAATGGATTACATTTGGAGACCAATTCAGAAGAGGATACTGGGTGCTAAAGCCATAGGTCCAAATCCTTGAAAAAAGCCTGCTGCCAAGCCCCAGCGTATTGAGCCAGAGCACCTGGCTGGGTGCCCGCTCCATGCCTCTGATTCCACAAGAAAAGGCACACAGAGAATTCTCAGAACCAGGCTAGGACAATATTTGCTCAGAATATGTTAAAGCTTAATTCCAGTGATCCCAGGGGCTTCCTGAGCGTGTCCCACATATGGCACGTTTCCAGGCTTTATCTGATCCTCTGCCTCCTCACACGTTCACAACTGGGCGCTGTCTAATGAGCATGAAGCAATATAATGCCCTACCCCTTGGGCTAGATGGACGCCACTGCCTGGATAAAAACAAAGCCCTGCACTAGATCTTTGTATTTGAAATGGTAACAAATGCCAAAGGCTTTCTTGAGGATCACATGGCACTATGAAATAAGCTTGCATTGAAGTGGAAGGATGGTCTATTGTTTAAGGCACAGGACTGGAAACCTGTATTCAAGACTTGGCTCTGCACTGATTGCCTGTCTGAACTTGGGCAACTGCCTCAGTTTCCCATCTGTCAAATGGGGATAATAATACTTCCTTAGTCTGTCCTGACTCTTTACATTGTAAGATCATCAGGGTAATGGCTGTCTCCTGACTGTGCACAAACAGCACCTAGCACAATGAAGCCCTGATCCTGATTGGCTATGGAGCTCTCTTTCTCTGCCTCCCTTCCAGAGATCATCTTTCTCTGTCCACTCTCAGCCAGACTTCTAAGCTTCTGAAGCCTTTCAGTTCCTCTGACGCTTCTGAGCACTCTGCAGCAGCAATAGCAATGAAGGCCTTTGTCAAGAATGGGATGCATCTTTTGGAGGGGCTAGCAATGACGCACTCAGACTAAAGACTAACTCAGTAACCAAGGCCATGCCCCAAGTAAAACCAGTGATTGCCAATTGAAGAATGAAACAGTCTAACCAAAGGTCTGAGGTGACAATACCCCTATACTCCAGCCCTGAAGAGGAAAACAGCAGTCTTTGTGCTGGAGAGAAAGAAGAACCCAAGTCGTAACATTCCCTCCTGCTCCCATGACTTATGAGGAGAGGCTGAGGGAGTTGGGATTGTTTAGTCTGCAGAAGAGAAGAGTGAGGGGGGATTTGATAGCTGCTTTCAACTACCTGAAAGGGGGTTCCAAAGAGGATGGATCTAGACTGTCCTCAGTGGTACCTGATGACAGAACAAGGAGTAATGGCATAAAGTTGCAGTGGGGGAGGTTTAGGTTGGATATTAGGAAAAACTTTTTCACTAGGAGAGTGGTGAAGCACTGGAATGGGTTACCTAGGGAGGTGATGGAATCTCCTTCCTTAGAGGTTTTTAAGGTCAGGCTTGACCACCATTGATGATCGGTCACCCAAGGGACTTAGTCAGAATAAAAAGGCAACTCTCACAAGGATAAGACAGAAAGGAGGTGGAAGGAGGCTGAGAGGTGATAGGAGAAGGATATGAGAGGCACAGGTGACATAAGATCAGCTGACATGGCGATAAAGGTGACTTGGCTGATAGCCAAGGACAATAATTAGTGCTGCCTCACTATATCTGAGAGGGTGACAGGGGACAACACTAGCATCCAAGCACGGAATAGTGGAGTGATGTGTTTCACACCATATCACGCTCGGAATGGTGCAGAAGGCAGAATGTTAAGATGGTCACATGATACAAGGAGTATCTTGCTGATCCTCAGCTCTGGCTCAGCCATAGTATTTTTGAGTCTTTTGCCCCAGGGCCCCTATGGGACCCCTTACTCCTGGGCAATCTGACTGTTCCTGGCAGAAGTTCAGGTCACTCCTAGACCTTTTCAGAGCCCAATATACAGTCCCCTTGTCTCGTGCCCCTGGTGGCACTTCCCAAGACCCACAGCAGGGTGCTGGCTGGAAGCAGCCCTCCAGGGCCTTTGCTTATATTGAGCTCGTAGTGTCAATCTGCCCCAGACCGAAGGGGTTGAAGTAAAAGGTTAGCAGCTGCCTCAGGCTGAGCTCCCCTTGCTACTGGAGCTCACTTGCAGTCCCTGGCAGCTTCCTTTCTCCTGGGAAAATTCCCCTTCCCCCTCACTTTCTGTGGCCAGTCTCACTTCTCCAGGTGGACCATGTTCTTAGGGTGACCAGTTAGCAAATGTGAAAAATTGGGACAGGGCGTGGGGGGTAATAGGAACCTATATAAGAAAAAGACCCAAAAATCGGGACTGTCCCTATAAAATTGGGACATCTGGTCACCCTACATGTTCTGCTGGTGTGCCTAATTGACGCTGCCTGAGTGCAGGCATGCTAGTTAGCTTTTGCACAAGTGGGATGGGAGTGCGTCCCATCACACTCCAAGATAAGCTGAAAGCACAAAGTTGTCTAGGAGGTAATCCTGCCAAGAATAGTGACACCAACACAAGACCTTCCAGTGGTAGTGCTGGGATTAGCAACACAGAAATCCCAAGAGAAGAATTGAGCCACTTGCTAGGGCTAGTCACAAAGTCTCTGTTGAAACTTTTTTTTGCTGGAAAATTAGTTGTTGGGGCAAATGATTTTTTTTTTGCAGACAGTATCTGCCTTCCTTGAAATTTTTAAAGTTTTTTTAAGTTTTTGTCCCACAACCAAAACATTGTTGATTTTCTGATAAAAGTTTTGGTTTTCTGATGAAAAGTTGAACTTTTCTGATGAAAATGTCTATGAAAACAAACTTTTTTTATATTTTTGTCAAAATTTTCCATGGGGGTGGGGGAACGGGTACATTTTCTGACAAGCTTTACTGCTTGGCAACGCTCTTTAATAAATGGGTCCAGGGCCGCCCAGAGGGGGGGGCAAGAGGGGCAATTTGCCCCAGGCCCCGCGTCCCGCAGGGGCCCCCACGAGTGTTTTCCGGGGCCCCTGGAGTGTTTCTTGTCTTCCCGCGGCTTGCCTGCGGCAGGTGCACCGGAGCCCGGGACGAGTGGACCTGCCGCAGGCATGACTGCGGAGGGGGCGGTCGTCCCGCGGCTCAGCTGGACCTCCCGCAGGCATGACTGCGGCAGGTCCACTCGTCCCGGGCTCCGGTCGACCTGCATGCCTGCGGGAGCTCAACCGCGCTGGGGTCTAGAGCCGCCCCTGAGCGGGGGCCCCCCGCCGCCGAAGACCCCGGGCCCCCGGAATTCTCTGGGCGGCCCTGAATGGGTCAGGGAGCAATATTCCAGCTCATATAACAGAATATGAAAAGCTGATAGAGCTCTGGCTTTTTGAAGCCTGGACATAGGCAAGGAAGCATTAGCTGAAGATAAAGTCAGCCAGTGCTGCAAAGCCAATGGCGAGCAAGACTCCTAAAGGTTTTGTGACAAAATGCAAATGCGCACATAGAAAGTTGACCAAAAAGGAATTTGCCAGATAGGGAAGTACAAGCTAGACACATACCATAACACTATTCTGCTCACAGGGAGTGAAGCACAGAGGGGAAGTCTGTTTTGTACATCTTTCCTTGATAACTATAACTTGACGTCCAAGGAGATAGATCTAGTAATGCATGTAAGCTAGATGGTGCAGAAAAAGTGACCACAGAAGGAGTGACTATCAAGAGTACAGGGATGGAGCAGCTAGATGGAGCAATGGTGACAGTTTGGCAAATTAAAGACACTGGACAATGCTCTTAGCCTAAAGAAATGTACAGCAGAGAAACTCAAAAGCTGGCCTTTGTAAGAAGTATGATGGCCATATAGCCCCCCAAAAGATGGTGTGACATACCCAGGTGCCACAGAGACAATTGCAATGGCGAATTCCCAGAGGAAAAGCAGACTGGGGGAGGGGTGGAGGGAAACAAAAGGCTTGATGGGCAAGTTTGTGGGAAGTGGCAGGGTCTATAGCAGATAGTGTGCCCCTGTGGTAGGGTGACCAGATGTCCCGATTTTATAGGGACAGTCCCAATATTTGGGGCTTTTTTTATATAGGCTCCTATTACCCCCCACCCCCTGTCCCGATTTTTCACACTTGCTGTCTGGTCAGCCTACCCTGTGGGATACTGAACTTCTGGGAGCTATTTAATGCCCTGGCTTACAGGATATTATTCAGGGTGCATGCCTACTCCAGGATGGAAAGAAAGGTGGAGCTAGTTGCTCTGTAAATGGTACTCTGTAAAGAAACGAAATACTCTTGGTTGTACACAGTTGTCAAAACAGAGGTCTGGCCAAAGCAGAGCCCTGGCTCAAACAGTGCAGCGTTGCTCTTGGCCTCTGGTGGCAAGGTACTACGGAGCCTGCGATCTGCACCAGAAGATAGCAAGCATAGCCAGATGCACCTCTCATGATCAGAATCCACGTGGTAGCAGTCAGGACCTGGATTTGTAGGAAGAAAAGAAAAAGTAGAGTTTCCTGAGGAGAGGGTACAGAGAGAGGAGCCACAGTGTAAAGAGGCCTTAAATGAGGCAGAAACAGCCACTTAAGAAAAACCCCTGCACTGAGGATCCCCCACCGCATCCGGTGAAGTGCTCGCACAAGCTCCCTACACTAGCCCAGCTTCTGGCATTGGGGACATGGCCAGAGGGCCATGCAGTTCATCCATTCTTTGCTTCCTAGGGCCAACAGGGGCTCATGGGATGCAGTTCATCATTTAGAGGATACCTGAGACTAACTTACACTAGAGGCTAGGCAGGCCCATGCATTGCCCCAGAATAAAGGAAACACAAAGATGGCTTAAAGAGGGGCTATGGGCAGAGATGTTTCTGGCAAGTCATTTGCATGATAATTTGGTGGGGACACTAGATGCCAAAAGGTTATGAGACCAACAAGTAGATTTATTCACAAACAGTGTCCAAGAGTGAAGGCTCCCAAATATAAAGTATACAGACGTGATATAGATAGAGAACAAGAAAAATAACTATACATACGATATTTTTAAAAGGCTTTGAGAAGGCAAAATAGGTCAAGGACCAGTGAGGTTTTCACAGAGGCTGTAAGAATCCACAATGCAGTTGGGGTTACAGAGCTGTTCTCCACCCTGGGCCTAACCAAGCTGCTGTGACACAGGTAGTAAATGGCTAGGCTGCCTCAAAGGCATTAGAGCTGTTGGAAACTTGGTGGTTCTGCTTTGCTGGAATTCCTACAAACAATTTCTTGGGTTTCAATCATTCTTAATGGGATGGCTTCCAAACCCCATACCCACTCTGGTTTTTTAAGTATGGATGATCCCCAGCCAAATCCCTTGATCCTGATCTAGGTTTGGGATTCGAGTTTTCAGCACAAAAGTGTATAATGGTCTGAATCCAAAAACTCATTCTAAATACCTGAAAGTTTGGGGAAAGTTTATTACTAACTGAATGTATTAATGGTGTATCATTACAGTATTTATTATTATTTATGACCATGACTTACTTTATGTTATTATTTATTCCCTGTATAGGTCTGTAACGGGTTGGGACTCACCCCTGAGGCGCCTCCTGCTGGTCACTCTGGGGAATTAGCTCTTTCCAGCATTCGGAGTGCCCTCTGCAGGCCGGTGATCCCCCTGTCTTCTCCTGGCCCCCGTGTCCCTCCCAGGACCCCGGTGCCCCTTTCCCCGGGTTTCCCCTTCCCAGGGGAACCCCCACCCTCCTATCCCCACTTCGCCTCAGTAGTGGCTATTGCCAGTCATTCTCTAGCCCCACATCCTGGGGCAGACTGCAGTATCAGCCTGTTCATCATAGGCAAAGGGGTTTGGACCTGCTGCCTTGGCCTCTCCCTGGGCTGCCCCCTGCAACCCCCAGTGCCTTTTGCCCTATGGTAGGCCGCAGCCTGGGGTTTTGTAGGCTGGAGCTTCCCCAGCTCCTCAGCCTTTCCCCAGCCCTGCTTCACCCTAGGTACCTTGTCTCAGTTCCCTGCAGCCAGGCCCATCTCCCTCTACAAACAGAGAGAGACTGAGTGGGCTCCTGGCTCATAGCCTTTTATAGGGGCCAGCTGTGGCCTGATTGGGGTGTGGCCCAGCTGTGGCTACTTCCCCAATCAGCCTACCTTTGAGAGCAGCAGCTCTCAAGCCCTGCCAAGCTGCTTTTAAACCCCTTAAAACCAGGAGCAGGGATCCACCCTGCTACAAGGTCCATGCCACCAACATCCTGTTGCGTTTCTGGCTGCACTTTTCCCCCCACCTGCTTCTCCATGCACTCCCTATCCATGGCTCCACGAAGTCGCGGGACCTCCTGGTCAACCTCCTCCTCGCCCTGGCTAAAAAGGCCATCCACGCGACCAGGGAGAGGAGGTTGGCCGACGGAGACTCCTGCGACTGTGGGGCTTGTTCCGGTCCCTCGTCCGCTCACGTCTCCGGGCGGAGTTCCTCTGGGCGGCGTCCGCTGGCTCCCTTGACGCCTTCGAGGAGCAGTGGGCGCTGTCCAGGGTTCTCTGCTCGGTGTCCCCGTCAGGATCCCTTCTTATGACCCTTTGACCACGCTCCTGTCCCTGTTCTTTTATTAGTTGTCCCCCACAATTAGTGGGTTTCTGAGGCCCTGTGGTACCTCCCCTTAGGCTGGGGGGGGGGGTTCCGTTAGCATGGGGCAGGCTTTGCCCGCCCCATTTCCCGGAAACCCAATAGACACAAGGTCCATGCCCTAGGAGTTCATAGTTTACAATATAGTGTAAACAAGAACAGTATATGGAGATGACAACACAGAGGGGGCATGCAAAGGGATAATAATATGAGCATGCAGTAAGTTGGGAACCTAATGCACATATGTTACATGGGAACCTGGGACTTGCCATAGTGGATCAGCCCTGAGCTTCATCTAGTCCAGTGTTCTGACTGATTCTGACCCTGGCCAGTACCAGCTGATTCACAGGAAAGTGTAAGAAGCCCTTCACTTGGCAGTTATGGGGTGACCTGCCCCCAAGGACAGTTTCCTCCTAAGCCCCACAAGTTAGAGTTGAGCTTATGCCCTGAAGCATGAAGGTTTATATCCATTTACAAACTCTTGTTTATTTTCTTAGTATTTCCTCATAACCTCTGGTTATTCTTGCAAATTACATGGTAGCTTGCTTGGAAGGTATTTTTGAGTCACTACAAATTTTGAACCCTCCAGTTTGAAGTATTTGGATCCAGGAGACTGGTTTTCCCCATTAAAGAGGCATGAAGCTTGGATCCTTGGTTTTGGTTCGGCTTATTTCTAGTTTTAAAACCAAACTCCAAAAATGCAAAGCAAAACTCAGCCAAAACTATCCGTTTCACCTGGAGCAAACCATAAAGCAACCAAGGTTCATTGACATCTGGAGCTGAGCCTGCTTTCCCTCCTCGGCCTGGTGCTGGCTGCCCCCATCCACTTCTGGATGACTTCCTGAATATATGGTGCTGTTGCAGTACCTGTAAGAACTACTCCAGCATCTCTGTTAACTGTATATACCCCGGAGTAAAACCAAGATCTGACCTCCATTCTACCCAACCTACATCTGGAACTTGAACCTGAAAGTGGTTTAAAGACTTTTGGATAATTAAAAAAAAAGAACAAAAAGGGTTTTTTTGTGTGCAGCTTTAGTCTATGCTTTCCATTTCCAGTTTGCCCATCCTTAACAGACATAGTAAAATAGACCAGTATATGAGACTGCAGTTCACTTCATTGTGTTGCTAAAGGGCTGGGTCAATCACACTTTTATTTTGCTTTGGGGTTTAATGTTATTCTCTTTGGCAGTGGAAGTTAGCGGTCTAATTAAAATCAGGTTAAAAATCATGGCCTGTCACCGAATGATGCTGAAATGTGACCTTTACCACAGTTAGACACACACACCTGGATAGGTATAAATGTGTATAGAAAGGGTGCCATCTGCTGAAATGTCTTATGCTTCACAAGACTGCAAGGCAGTTCTGTGCTTCCTTTAACATCAAGAACGGAGAGTGAGAACAGGGGTTAATGTACATAAAGGGAGAAAGCTGATTGTATAGTTCAATGAAAAGTTTACAAATAGCCATTGATAATTTTCCCAAAATGGCTCTTACAAGCAGGCCAGTTGATGCAGTGGCTAAATGTACAAACTTTTCACCTATGCATCTATGAGCACTGGAGAGCAATTTGGGCAAAAATAAGAACTGGAATTTCAACCCAACCCTTATACTGCACTTGCACCTATTTAAAGGTTTAGATACTTGATCCAAGGTGCATTCTGACCCCCCAAAGCCCTGTTAACATTCATGATTTCCTGGGCTAGATGCTGTCTTCAAATCTCATCTTTGTGGCATCACTAGGTTCACACCGTAGTATACTTGATGTGCCACTGCAGCCAGCCTGGGCCCCATCTGCTGAGGTCCTGCAACTGGAATATCAACAAAGGTAGGGATCCCTTCTGGGAAGAGGAAAAGGGCCAGGGGAGGGGAGGAGATAAAGAGAGGAACAGAGAATGGGGACTTACTAGCAGTCCAGGTCAGGGAACTCAACCAAAGGGCTGATATATTGTGGGGGAGGAATCAGACCACAGGAGTATGTTGGGTGTGAGCAGGAGTTGATAAAGGAAATAGGTGGGAAATGGAGGAGTTTTAACTAGGGCTGGTTGGAACATCATTTTGTCATTACATGCAATTTTGTGTGGCGATCTGTCGATTTCTATGACGTTTTCCTCTGGCAGGTTGTTTTGGAGGAAGAGGGAGTGTGAGCCTGAGGCTTTATAGTCCAGTTGCACTGGCCTGAGGTGTGGGAGACCCAGGTTTAAATCTCTGCTCTGCTTCATTCAGTCATCTGGAATGAAAAAAAAAACCTGCTCTTAACCTGGGTCTTCCAACACCCAGACTGGTGTCCTAACACAAAGCTAGAAAAAGAGACACATCACTACCTCTCTTCACAAATCGAAAAACTCAAGTTTCGAACCAAAACCAAACATTATGACACAATTCTGCTTTTCATGAAAACATTCAAAAGGTCTTGGCTTCATTTCAATGTGGAATGAAAAGAAAGGTCCAGAGCTGCCACAAAATGGAATTGTCATCTTCTAGACAGTTCTAACGTTAACCCTTGTCAGACACATTAGGTACTGGCTGCTGCTAAAGACACCGGGCTATCAGATCATTAGTCTGATCTGTTATGATAAATCTTACATGTTCTTTTTACTCTTTGAATTTATATATTCCCTCCCTCACCTCACCTCAAAACTTTGTTAACGCTGAGTTAAGGTTTCTAGACTGCATATCTCACCAACGCAAACATCACTGCAAACGTGTACAGCACGTCTTGGTCTCAGGAGAGATACTTCTGCTGCCAGTCTCATACAAGACACCCTTAATGGAGGGAAACTTGGGGTGGCAGAACTCTCCCATAGATGGAGAAACAACTGCTGCCATTCAGCCCACACTCCCTACAATATCATATATCAATAATGCCCCCAGGGAAATCTGTGAGCCACTGATGGTCTGCTGAGACCAGGTGATCATCACATAGTTCTAATTCTCCCCCATGTTACCACCTCCTAAATTACATTATAAAATATATGCCAGAATAGGATCCTTTTTATTTTCCTCCTAATGTCATAATGTTTAGGATTTTCATCAAGCTTTGTTCTGCACCCAGTTGGGCTAGAATTTTTTTTTTAAATAAAGCTGAGATGTTCAAGTAATAACCTTGTTCCAGGAATTGAGGCTTTAAGAAAAACACCAAATATCATGAGACTTGGGATGAAATTAGAAGAGTTGGCAACACTGTTGGCTTTCAAAAATGTTTTCCATCCTGAACTGGGAAGAAAACATTCAATCTTCAAATTTTCACTAACTGAAAATCTGAGAAAAAATTTGGGGCAGGTCAACTGAAACATATTGTTTCAATTTTACCTTTTTTAATTTTTTTTAAAACACATTTTAAAAAATATAAATTAACTTAAATTTTAAACCAAAAAGTCTCTTTGATCCAAGCCCCAGAATCTTTTAGCTTAGAATATGTTGAAACATTCAACAATTCTGAACCTTTTAAAAAAACAACATTTTTTTTAAATAGGAAATTTGTCACAACTGCCCCTTTCCTGCAGCTTTGATTTGGATGAATTGGCATTCTCCAGTAAAAAAAAACATTACATGGAATAATTCTTGACTAGCCCTAATATATAAAGAGATATGCTGTACACATGGAGATGCTACATGATTGCAAGTGGGAGGGAGGTATCCATAAGACATTCTGTCTGCTAAGATATGGTCCACACTATGAAAAACTGTGAGAATACCGTGGGTTGTTTTTTTGGTTTTGTTTGTTTTTTTTGGTGTTACAGTTGCAGGAGAAACAAAGAAGCATGAACAAGAGCAACTACTCAATGACATATCATCATTAATTATTCTCACTATTAAAAATGTATGCCTTGTTTCCAGTCTGAATTCGTCTAGCTTCAGCTTCCAGCTCCTTGAGTCTATCATATAAAGTATATTTTCTAATCATGTAATCGTTCTTGGAGCTTTTCACTGAACCCTCTCCAATTTATTAACATCCTTCTTGAATTGTAGAAACCAGAACTGGACATGATATGCCAGCAGCCATCACACAAGTGTCAAATACAGAGGTAAAATAACCTCTTTACTTCTACTCAAGATTCCCCTGTTTATCCAAAGATTGCATAAGACTTTTGGCCACAGCATCACACTGGGAGGTCATGTTCAGCTGATTATCCACCACAATCCCCAAATCTTTTTCAGAGTCACTGCTTCCCAGGATAGAGTCCCGCAACATGTAAGTATAGCCTACCTTCTTTGTTCCTATATGTGTACATTTACATTTAGCTGTATTAAAACACACAGTGTTTGCTTGTGCCCAATGTACCAAGCGATCCAGATCAATGACCATTCCGCTTCATTATTTGTTTTCTTCCAGGTTATTAATAAATATGTTAAATAGCATAGGGCCAAGACCAATCCCTGTGAGACCCCACTAGAAACATACCTGTTTGCTGATGAGTCCCCATTTACAGGTACATTTTGATAACTATCTGTTAGTCAGGTTAAAATCCATTTATTGTGTGCCATTTTAATTTTATATCATTACTGTTTTGTAATCAAAGTGTCCTGTGGTACAAAGTCAAGTGCCTTACAGAAGTCTATTACATCAACAACTCTTACCTTTGTCAACCAAACTTGTAATCTCATCAAAAAAAGATATCATATTAGTTTGACAGGGTCTAGTTTCCATAAACCCATGCTGATTGACATTAATTATATTACCCTCCTTTAATTCTTTATTAAATGAGTCCTGTATCAGCTGCTCCATTATATTGCCCAGGATCAATATCAGACTGACAGGCCTATAATTACCAGGTCATCCCATTTACCTTTTTTAAAATTGGCACAACATTAGCTTTCTGCCGGTCTTTTGGATCTACCCTAGTGTTCCAAGACTAGTTGAAAAACAACATTAATGGTCAAGGGAGCTCTTCGAAAACATTGGATGTAAGTTATCGAAACTTGCTGATTTTTTAATGTCTAACTTAAGTACCTGCTGTTTAACATTCTTTTGTGATATCAAGTGGAATGGAAAGAGTGTTATCATATATGACATATCATCTGTTTTTCTTCCAAAATAGAGAACAGAAATATTTATTGTACATTTCTGCCTTTTCTGCATTATTATTGATAATTCTACCATTTCCATCTAGTAATGCACCAAGACTATTTTCAGGATTTTTTTTTTTACCTAATATACTTAAAAAAAATTCTTCTTACTATCCTGAACTTTGCTGGGCATGGAGTTCTCCTTTATCTCTTTGCTTCCTTTATCAATTTTCTACAACTCCTATCTTTTGATTTATATTCATTAGTATCAACTTTCCTTTTCTTCCATTTGTTATATATATTATTTTTTAATTTTTTATAGCTGCCTTTACTTCGGGCTTGTCTACACTACCTGCCGGATCGGTGGGCAGCGATTGATCCAGTGGGGGTCGATTTATCACGTCTATACTCAACCGCTGAGCACTCTCCTGTTGACTCCGGTACTCCACCAGAACAAGAAGCGCAAGCGGAGTCGACAGGAGAGTGTCAGCTGTCGACTTACCGCAGTGAAGACATCGCAGTAAGTAGCGCTAAGTACGTCAACTTTAGCTACGCTATTCACGTAGCTGAACTTGCATAGCTTAGATTGACCCACACGGTAGTGTAGACAAGCCCTTCCTCTCTAAACCAGGTCAGTTTTTTAACCAATATGGCCTTCTTCCTTTATTGTTGCTTTTTGGTCATCTAGTAAAGTGTTCTTAAACAATTCCCAATTATCATTCACTTTTTTTCTGATGAATTTCTTCCTCCCAGATGATTTGGATGATAATTATTTTCACAGTTCTGTGAAATTGGCCCTTTTAAAGTACCAAGAATATATATTACTGGTCTGGACTTTATTTTGCTTGCACTTTTTATCAAATGATGATCACTTGTACCTAAGTTACTAGTTCAGGCCCGGTGTGCCAAATACAGTGAGAGATGCATAGGACTTTTTTTTCCCCTCGCCTAGGGTGGGGTGCAGGGAGGGGTAGATTTGCTGTGCCAACAATGAAGCAGTTAAAGTTGAAAATGAATGGGCCACCCAGCTTTGCCTTTAAAACCTACTCCAGTAGGGAAGTCCTCAGGGGCAGCCAAATCTCAGCATTTCTAGGAAATAAAAAAAAGAACAAACGAACAAACGAACAACCTCCCTCCCCACCCCCGTATTTTCACAAGAATCTGTCTTTGATTCAAATAGAAACATGGCAGTTGGGAGAGAACTGATTGTTCAACAGAAGGTTCAGAAGAACAAATAAAAAAGCATATTTGTTCAGGGTGTGATGGAGAAATTTATGACGCTCAAGGAGACAATTGTAAATTGCATCTATTAAAGTTTACGCATTTGTCACTGGGGGTGAGGAATCAAAGGGTAGGCAGTGGGACAGGGGAGAGTGAAGTGATATCCAGGATTGAGTTTAGACCTTTCTTATAAAATCATTCAATGGGTTTGTCACATAATTGCATAAAACGTGCTGATTTCCATCACATGCAGTTCTGTAATGACGATGTCCTTCACAAAAAAAAGGGGCAGAAGTCTGCTAATAAGACCAACACATTTGTCCATCAGAATCTTCCAAAAAGGCCAGAGGTATTATTAACATAAAAATGTGAAGTAATGGGAAAGTGCTAAGACCTTTTGACAAAACACTGCAATAATGGTGTAGAAAAGGTTCCAATTCAGCAAATTGAGTTTTTCTGCAGGCAGGAAGTTGGCAAAATGTCGAGGGTCATCTTGCTCCTCTTATTCCAGGCAAAGCTCAGGTAGGTAGCACTAGACCCATTTCTATTGGCTGGTTTGGGGAGTGCCCAGTATTAAGAACCATGTATAATCTTTCCCCTGTTCATCTGGCCAGAATTTAAACCAGCCAGAGCTGAGATTAATTACCCTTCATGGTTGCAGATCAGCAGCCAGGTTCCTCTTCTCAGTCGGCAAAATGCAGGAAACATTAAATAAATAAAATATAAGCACCACCAATCTGTACTTTTGCCTCTTCTTCCCCATCAGTTGGCATTTTTAATTATATACATATTTCAGAGCCTAATCAAAACCCCACTGAAGCCAGTGGAAAGACTTCCATTAAATTCAGAGGGCTGTGGATCTCAGGTATAGAGGACATGATATTTAACAATTAGTTTTCTACAACTGGTTGGGCCATTTGGCAACTACCAGTTAGTCAAACTCTTCTCTTCCACCTAGGTGCGGTAAATGTTCTACTTTCCTAGTTCTAATGGATCTTGGAGGTCCTAGATGGATCTGTATGATGCAAAGTAGAAGGAAGAGCAGATAGTGTTCTTTAGGGCTAGAGAGACATGGCATTTTGTCTAATGAATTCACTATACCTCAAGTGGTAAAATAGATATATGGAACAAACAAAAGTTCAGAATAGGATTTGGTGAAATTTTCAAAATTAATCATTTCTAAATTTCAATGGAAAACCAATAAAATTATCATGAAAATTTTCACCATTTTTTCAAAAAGCTACAGCTACAGGTTGAAAATTGAAATTCAAAATGTCAGCGACATTTGAAATTAGATGGAAAAAAAGGGATGACATTTTCATGAAAATTTTATCCGTTTTTCTACCAGCACTAGTTAGAGAGTTTTACTTCTGTTTGGATAAGCAGCCAAAAGTACATCTAAGGTCACCAGTTTTTTGAACATCTACTTATCTTCCTCTTCCCAATCCAAAGAATTCCTACTCCCTCCTACACACCTCTCATTCTCCTATCTCACTTTCCCCAATTTCCAAGTCTCTCTCTGTTACTCTAAGCCAGTGGTTCCCAAACTTTAACAACCTGGGAACCCCTTTCACTAAAATGTCAAGTCTCGCGAACCCCCTCCTAAAAATGAATATTTCCAGGGATTTTCTCCTTTATCTGAGTATAAATTACAAAAGCAGTGATCTTGGAAATATAAAATTTGTTTTTATGACATGCTTATTACACACTATTTATTATTATTATTTATCATTACAGTATTTTTATTACATTATGAAAATGGCAACACTCTTCCAAGATCTCACTTTTGTAGCTTGTGTCACTTTGAATAAGCCTGTTATAAGACAAGGCTCCTATGTTTCATCAAGGAGTATGAGATATGAGACAGTATGAAGGTATTTAAGAAGCCAACTCAAAGAGTTCCTCCTACAGAAGCATTCAGGTCTTGAGCAGGCCAGGCAAACAACATAAAGCTTAAACTTGTTCTTCATAATATTTAAAAAACAATACTAGCTGCCTATTTAATTTTAAAAACAGCAAAAAATATCCACCTCCCTTTCCATTTCTTATAAGGAGTCTTGAAGTTTAAATCTCCTCAGTGTGATAGAGAGGCTTGCTTTAATCTGCTTAGCTCTTGGAAGTCCAGGGGCTCCTGTGCTGGGGTCCCTAGGGACAGCTCTGTCCGCCACTAGTGAATTTTTTCCCAAGAACCCCCCGTAATATTTTGCAAACCCCCAAGGGTTCATGAACCCCAGTTTGGGAACCATTGCTCTAAGCCCTTCAAACAACACACACCCCACCAGATGATATTCCAATCTGGACAAAGCTACGGTCAGACATAGACCGGGGTGTTCAGTGATGAAGTCCCTGTTGTGCACCATTGAGAGTTGTTGCATGAGTGTGACATCATCAGAAAGAGCTAACTCACCAATCAGAATACAGCTTCTGACAAGCAGTGTCCTAAGTCATAATTTCATAAAAGCATAAGAATGGCCATACTGGGTCAGACCAATGGTCCATCTAGTTCAGTATACCATCTTCCAGCAGTGGCAGGTACTAGATGCTTCAGAGAGAATGAACAGAACAGGGCAATTTATTGAGTGATCAATCCCCAGTCATCTAGTCCCAGCTTCTGGCAGTCAGAGGTTTAGGGACACCCAGAGCATGAGGGTGCATCCCTGACTATCTTGGCTAATAGCCACTGATGGACCTATGCTTCATAAATTTATCTAATTCTTTTTTGAACCAAATTATGCTTTTGGCCTTCACAACATCCCCGGCAATGAGTTCCACAGCTTGACTATGCATTGTGTGAAGAAGTATTTCCTTACGTTTGTTTTAAAACTGCTGCCAATTAATGTCATCAGGTGACCCCTGTTATTTGTTTTTATGTGAAGGAGTAAATAACACTTACTTATTCACTTCCTCCACACCATTCGTGGTTTTATAGATCTCCATCATATCCCACTTAGTCATCTCTTTTCCAAGCTGACTAGTCCCAGTCTTTTTACTCTCTCCTCACATGGAAACTGTTCCATATCCACAACCGTGTTTGTTGCCCTTCACTGCATTTTTCCAATTTTAATATATCTTTGTTGAGATAGAGCAACGAGAACTACAGGCAGCATTCAAGATGTGGATTTATATAATGGCACTGTGATCATGGCTTTGTGCTTTATAGAGCATTCCAGGGTCAGAGGTGCCCCAGAGTTAATTAATGAGACTGAAGCAGCCCTGGAACTAGTAAACTCTGAGGATACTAGCCAGCACAGAAGAGACTGTCAGGTCTAACAGAGGCCCAAGCTGAACTTCAGCAAAGGTAGGGGGCCTGCTGGATTCAGCAAGGCAGAATGGAGGGAACTTATCTGATCTTTCTTGAATCAGTTAATTCTGCTGTAGCTTGTGGCAGAGAGTCCAGGAATGGATTTGACCATAGAATCTGAACTACTCTCATACCTAGAGCTGGTCCCTCTATGATGTTAGAGGAATGGGGTAATGTAGAGCTGCCCATACTGTACCTGTTCAATGGATAAAGGACTTTACTTTCCAGCCCTTTTCAGCAGCACCGAATTTACCCAGGGCTGGAAAAATAAACAATTAATTCTACACAGAATCAATTTGGGCAATAGGGAGGGTTGATCAAAAGAAAATGCCCCTCACCCCCAGGTAGCGTTTGAGTATGCTGCTGCGTTATTGTAAGAGGCTGGGTGCCAAATTGTTGTCCGGGGATGGTAGGGAGGGTCGTGTGATAGTCATTTTCATTCAGCAAGCTTGGCAAGAATAAACTGAACATATCCAGACTTGCACAGAGGAATGATCAGGGTTTCCGGCATCCACTCACACTGACATTTCTTGCCAAAAATAGAGGGAGACATGTTGAAAACCAAATCCCAATCTGCAGCAAAGCTCTGTGCCACTCAGTCTGTACCACTCAGCCTCCCCCTTCCCACTGCCCTGCCCTCAACACACTCCACATGCCCACCTGTTGGCCTTTTGTATCTACTGCATGATGCCTTAGCATCTGCTCCAATTCAACCACAAGTTATGGGGATGGTGGCAGGAATTACTGTTAGAAATTCTATGACTTGTCTTTTGCAAAAGATCATATTATATTACCATAATGATCCCTTCTTGTTATAAAATGTATGAGTCTCTGAGCCTAAGATCTGGAGGCAGCCTCTTAGGTTTTCTCTCTCTAGTCCTGGCACTTCTTAAATACTAAGGGTCAGGTTCTCTGCTGGTGTAAATCAGCATAGGTTCACTCAAGTCAATTGTGCAATGCTAATTTACACCAGCTGAGGATCTGGTGTGAAGGCTCTCAGATATGAAGGTGGTAGGTACCCTTTAAATAAAACTTGGGTAGGTAGATTGATCAATCAATCTCTGTTCCTTCTAGGGGAACAACTTCCATTAGCTGTATTGCCCTAATAAGGATGGGCTTAAGAGAAACATTTTGTACAAATGTAACATGTGCAAAGGGAGTTTAGCATTTTAGTTGTTTGGTGGAGACCACAATGAAAAGCAAGAAATGCTAAGCCACCCCCCAAAATATCAGAGAAGGTCTTTGCTGGTTGGTCAAATGGCCACTGATGCTTTGGTGTACTGTTCACAATGGAAACAGACCTTGTGTCCCCAAAAGGAATCATGTTAGTATGAGGCAGAGATGCTGAAATAATGGGAAACTGTATTTAGGGGGGACAGGAAAGGTGGTCTAGAGGACAGGCTGCTGGACTGGACCTTGAGACCCAAGTTCAGTTCCAGACTTAGACACAGTCTCCCTCCATTATCTTGGGCAAGTAATTTAGTCTAGCCTGTGCTGCAGTTCCCCCCTTGCAAAATAGGGATAATGCCTCCCTACCTCACAGGAATGTTGGGAGGATAAAATCCATTAATGACTGTGAGGTACAGAGCTACTATGATGAGGGGCAGATGGGTAAATGATTCTGCAAATGATTTTATTCAGCCATAGTTTTGCCACTTGCTGTTCATCTTTCCTTCAATGTTTAGAAGTTCAGTCTCTGTTCACACGAATATTTGTGGAGATGCTGTTCATTATAGAAATATCTCTATTCACATCTGGATAATATTCATGCATGAGGAAGCTATTCACTATCCATTGTTTGTTCTTTGTTACTTGCCACTTATTAAAAAGTTCCTTTTTAAGAAGTTCCAGTCATCCAATTAGGAAATGGAAACAATATCATGTGACTTATGCACCCAATCACATTGAACTGCTAATTCTAGTGCTCAGTTTGTCAGTAAACCACAGGCTGCAATTTGTTTGGATGACTGACTCAACAAACAACTTTGAACAATGAACACATTTGAGAAATTCCTCACACTTTGTGCACAGGAAAAGGGAAACATTGGTCAAATAATTTATTCATTATGAATTTTTCAGCCAGCTTTAATAGGAAGCTTTGTTGGGTAACATGAGAGCACGAATTCCCTGACTAGCCAAATCACACTAACTATTTAATGAAAAACAAAAGCTAGCATTTGAGGTATGGTGCATCAGGAAAAGGCGGATTTTTCACATCCATAACTGCTGGTTTAAGGGGGCAGAACAATGATCAAATATTCTTTTTAATACGATAGCACCTAGAGGTCCCATCTGAGATCAGGATTCAATTGTCAGGCACTGTACATATACGAAGTGAGAGACAGTCACTGCCCCAAAGAGCTTACAATAGAATCAAACAAGACAGGCAGAAGGACTGGTATTCTCCTTTTACAGATGGGGAACTGAGGCACAGAGAAATTAAGTGACTGCCCCAAGGGCACACAAGAAGTGTGTGGCCAAGCTGTGAACTGACCCCAGGTCTCCCAAGTCGCAATCCAGGCCTTAACAAGAAGTTTATTCTCCTGGGAGGCACTTAGATGTGAGTGTCCTTTCAGCCTTGATGCCCCATGTGGCCGCTTACTGAAAATGCCTATGAAGGCTATCGCTGGGTATACAGACTAATGCAATCCCTGCATTATTTAATCAGAATCACTAGTATAGCTATTTATTGATTACTTTTTGTGGAGGAGGTTGAGTGGTGAATAGATTGCTGAGTGAAGAACTACGAGGACCAGCGAGATAAACTTATTTATTCACATGCTAGATAAAAGCATGAGAGAGGCAGACATAATATGGGTCTCCTTTCCACACCCACTAGAGAGAACTTTTATACCCTGCCCTAGAGGGATTACCTTCTCTCCAAGTATTGATAGGGGAGTTCAGTTTCCATGGTCTTTTGTTCCTGGTCTTCAGCACAGTCTGCTTCACAATGGACCCCAAACCATGACCTGAAGAAACCACCTTCCACTAAAATGAAAGGGAAGTTCAGTTAAATTAATCCATATGCCACCAGCATGAACATGCACGAACTCCACCTGAGTTACAATTGACCATTGCTTTCAATTTAAAGGTGGACACTTCTAAGAGCTCTAAAATCTGTATGCTTCTTTGGATTGACCTGAATTTTGTAATGCGTCATGGGGGTAGTGTTAGTAATCCAAATTTGGGGTTGCTTAGGAAGCGATTCCTCAGATACAGCCCACCTCATTCACCCACAAAACAAGAATCCAGCATTTTATAAATGGATTCAAAATGATGGATTTTGGACAAGAATACAAGTCATGTCCGGAAGATTCTTTAGCTAACCACAAGGTATTCAGCTCAATACAACAGAAACTAGATGAAATTCTATGGCCTGTATCACACAGGAGGTTGGACTAGATGACCTATCGGTCCCTTCTGGCTATGAATCTATAATAAGGACATACGAGGAAGCAGTAATAGAATGTGTTATTGCTTGATATGATCCACGGATTTGAATTGCAGCATTTATCTGCATGTACTTCAGCTGCGTTCACTGTTAGATGTCACTGTACTGACTGGTGGAGGGATTGGTTGGAGCAACTTGGCAGAGCTATCACTGTGAGGTAATGAGAGGTCCCCATGTACCTTGAGGCATTGATTATGCCTCACTTCAGCACTGTCTTTTGTAGGTTGTAGCCACAGAAGTGCTCAAGGGTTTGTTTGTTTTTTTGCCATGGGGATTGTTGGCCATCTGGTGGCCCATATGACACTGGTCTCCAGGGTTTAGGGAGGAGTAAGTGAAGGCAATGTCTCAGCAGGACTCCTTAGGGCAAGAATGAAGGTGAAAGAGTGATGACATTTAGTAAGCCTGCAGTGGTTTGTATAGAATTGGCTCAGTGTTTGAGTGCAGGACAAGTATAGGTAGCTCCTGTTTGCTACACTTCACCTAAACCCACTTTTTGCCATAGCAAAGAGAAGATGTTAGGCTTTGTCCTACAGTTCTCATATGCTCTTTTCCCAGAGTTCTGTGAAGATAGAGTGCTACAAAGTGTGTTGCTGGCACGTTGGGGCAGCGCTCAAAGAGGGCAGAGTTAAGGAGGCATTGCAGGGGTGGCATGTTCCTAGTTTGCAGAGGTTTAAATGTGTGATACCTTAACTCTTCATTTCCTGGTCTTCAGACCATTATGTTTTGCCATTCTTCGCATTCTGGAAGGGCATGAAGTACCACAGCGCAAATCTTAACTCTGTGTAACAAAGTTCTTGGTTCTTTAATTTAATAGGCACTAACCAATTTGTGAATCAAAAGCCAATGGTTTGCACACTCTCATAAAAAGCTAGAGGCAGTGTGACCCCTGGGTAGGGCACTGCATTGGAAACATAGATTATATTTGCACAACAAGGGCTCTATTTGCAGAGCTGCCATTGGCATGCTGGATAACCTTAGCCAAGTCACTTCACCTCTCTGTATGCCTCTATTTTGCCCCTCCCCCCACACACTCTCTCAGTCTTGTCTATTGTGCTGGTAAGTTCTTCAGGGTAGGAGCTGTCTCTCCTTATTTGTGCTTGTCTTGCACTTACCATAATGGATCTTGTTTGTGGTGGCCTTCAAGATGCTACTTATAACACAAATCGTTAGCAACACCAATAACTGAAGCGTTAAGGCTAAACTCTGGAGGATCTGCAGTCTCCTTCTCTTTCCTCCCCACCTTAAAAAGACTGTCTATTTTAGAAACTTCAGAGGAGTCTCCCACATGACCAGAGGAGTGGATTTCTCAAACAAAGGGTTAAAATAGCCAACTCCATTAGATAAAAAAAGAGAAAGATCTAACAGGGATGCAGCTCATATGCCAGGCTAGGTACCAGCTAATCAGTACTATTCAAAGGTGAAGGCCAGACAGAGGAGCCAGGAATTGTTGCACAAGTTAAGCAAAGTTTAGTGAACGGCAAATCTGATAAAGCAATGGTTTGACTCTATTTTCTGTGAAAAACTCCACTCTTCCTTTAACCCTGCTCTGGAACAGGGGCCACATGGACTGATCCTCCCAGTGAATCAATCTCAATCTGTCAATATCTCTCTCTCTCCCTCTCTCCTTCCCCTCCTCCTCTCCCTCCCTCACACACAGGTTTCAGTGGAAGGCCTCAGACCTTCCCATGGACAACACCCCCTTAATACCCTTTCAGTCCATACAGTATCTGTTGCATGTAATTGCCTATTCAGGGAGCTCTGGATTCAAACTCTTCTGGTAAAAGGGCTTGAGAGCAGTTTACTTTCTCTGCAATGACTTCATTGCAAAGGATTTTTCTTCTGTGTCAAGCTTGCCATGTGCTGGCTTTCCCTCCTCTTGTTCACCAGAGCGTCCCAGTTTCTGGAAATAATTTGTGGTTTGGAAATCGCCTCAGAGGCTTCAAAGATCTTAAAATTTACCATACCAGATTGGATTGTTGGGTCCATCTAAGCTGATGTCCTGCTTCCAGACATGACCAATACCCAATGTTCCAGAAGAAGACAGAACTCCTTCATAACAACAACCACCCTTCACTCTTACATCATGGACCTAGCCTGACTAATTAAAGGAATTGGCACTCCCTTCACACACTACCATGCTAGACTGCACTAGACTTTTGAGAAAGGTACCTCAAGCAAGCACACAAAACATCAGTGGGGAAACCCCACAAAGATGAATAGATTGAAGGGGAACACAGATTATCAAGGAGGACTTCCCAAAATACAGCACAGCATTGCACAGTGCCTTCCAGCCCCTTTTTGGCTCATTGTCCCCCATCAAAGAAGTTGGCAAGCAAATCTTTATTGTAAAAGACAGAAGAGAGGCCGTGGGGGAGGTATTGAAATCTGGGGATAAGTCACAAAATTCCAGCCCGTATTGTAGAAGAAGCCTAAAGTTATATATCTCATTGGTTCTTATTTCTTTGGTTGCTGGATTTAAATGGAGAAAAGCAACCCATTGATGGCAACATCCCATATTCAACCACCATCCTCCCCCACTCCTCTTACATTAATGTAAAGCATGTGCAATCTAAAGCTGGCATTTTATGACCCCATTACTCATGCTGAGGTAGTGCCTCACTCCACAAAGTCCTGTTTCCTTCAGTCAGACTATTATTTGCCAAGGAAGGTGCTGCTCAGTGTGAGTAAGGCTGTCAGGATCAGATCCTAGGGAAAATGGCTACCCTGGAAAGAGGACTGCTGTTGCTCAGCCCTGGCACCTCTCTGCAGCAGTCATGCGTGACATTATCATATGGATGTCTACAAGGGTCACCTAGAATGGACTCTGAGAATAGCCCTGGGATGACAAGGAGACCTGGATTTCTGTGTCCTGGTGACAGAGACTTGGCACCACCCTGAAAGAGTATTGTCTGCAGACTGTCTGGACCCCATGAACATGAACTGAGTTTGTGTTCCAGCCTGGATTGGATTCAGGGCACAATTCTTGGCAGCAGAGAGACTAGCATGGGACTTCTCTGCCAAAGTGGAATATATGACATGCATGGTGTTATATTGCCACCTAGCGGTGAGTGTGCATAGGAGACAGCTGAGTAAAGATGGCTGACAAACAAGTCACGTCCATGGCTGTGCTGCGGTTATTGCATGCTTTTAAGAAGTGAGATGAAGGATTTTGAATGCTCATCATGCACCTAAAAAGCTACGCCCTGTTGCGAGTGCTCACATGTTGCCATTGGTTTTCCTCCTGGAGATGAGATGGGGCAACTCTGTGGCAGGATGGTCAAGGCTGAAATCTCAGAAATCTGGAGATTTTATGTCAATGACTTAAGGTCTGGATTTGCATATTTGATGTTAACGTCTAACGTCTTGCTAGCCTATGCAGACTTCTGGTCCCACTCCTGCACTTAGGGGACAGGCCTCTGCCCTCAGAGTTCTCACTAGTGGATCCCCACATGGGGACCCTCATCGCCATAGAAACCAACAGAGGATGGTTAAGCTTTAGTCATCCCAGAGCTTCTCCACAGGAATCTGGCTGAGCAATGAATGACAAAATATACATTTTGTTTTGTTCAGTGTGGAAGAAGCCTCTTGCTGTGATGGGTTTTATGTTAGCTGGTGTCCCAGGATACAGGGAGCCTGCTTTTGCATGATGGAGTGCTGTAATGACAGACTGGAAGATAGTTGCTACAAGTGCAACGGCTCACTGTCACAGTGACGTCATGCACTGATTTCCATCTGCTCAGATATGTATTCAAGGCCGCCTTGACACTCCCTTTTAAAAATCTGTGGCCTGAGTTTTTGGAATGCAAAGCGTATGGTGTGGTATAAATAATAAACACTGCTGAGAGGCTCATGACATTCCATTCTCAATTATAAAAATTACAGAACCATGACCCCGGACTCTTATAATCTAAATTAGACATAACACATCAAGAGAGGACAATCAAAACAGGGCAAGGAGGTGGCTATCAAAGGACAAGGCATATAAACCATGAGACATGCTGTTGTTATACAGATAACTTGCATATACGTCAGAGATTGGAGGTCAGTGTGGAATGAAGGCTGGGAAGGCGCTAAAAGACTGATAGCACTGGGTAGGGCGTGGTATAGTGCAGACGGGTTATGTGAAAGCTTCCTCCATACATCTCCCCAATAGCAACCTGCAACACCTGCTGCTAATCAAAGGCTCCATTCTCCCTAAGAAAGACCCACTCAGATGGGAGACCCCTTTTCTGGGAAGTCTCCCATCTGCAGGGCAGGATTCATCCTGCTGTCCACCTCTGAGGAAAAAGTCACACTTAATAGTCAGCCTACCCAATGTCCTGCTTCAGGGGGTTTCCCCTTCCATCTCTGCCCCTAACTAAGGGTTTCACACCATGCAGTGGGGGTACTTTATAAGTAAGTAAAGCTCCTTTCACGGATTTAGGGGTAGAGGGAAGATTATACTTACAAATATTTGAAGGGATTTTCAAAGCCACACAGGAGTTAGGCTCTTTGAGTTTCAATGGGATTTGACTAACTCTCTTAGTCTCCTTTGAAAATTCCAGCTATCAACATCAATGACCTTGCATACATGCTGAAACTAGGGGTGCTGCTGCATCCTCTGGCTTGAAATGGTTTCCATCATATACATTTGGTTCAACGGTTCTCAGCACCCCCACTATAGAAATTGTTCTAGCACTCCTGTTACCATGTCCTTGCACAGAAGCCAGTAAGAATTTTGCCATGGATATCAGCAAAGGCGCTAAGGATTTGATCCCGAGAGATGGTGAACAGCCACAACTCCTGCTGAATTCAACTCCTCCCCGGAACAGCCCTTACAGAGGAATGGAATTACCTGGGATGGTCAAAAGGAGTTTAAGGTGGGTGTTGGAATCCCCATTATGACAGACAGTTATTACCTTCAAGCCTGGGACCCAATGTTTTCCACAATCCTGAGGCAGTACCATTTACTGCAGAATCCATCCCACTCTGCATCATTCAGCTCTAGAACCTATGCTTTCATTTTTTAAAACTGATCCCATATTATCTTCCAGAGTCTGCAGAGAGACTGGGACAATAGCTCTGAAAGGTCTGAGCTCACCTCCCGCACCCTTCAGTACAATGGGATAGTAAGTCTAACACCTAAAGCTGACAGTTTGAATGTGAGCATTGGTAACACTGATCACTTTAGCAGAAATTGCCAGCTAATGTGATTTTCCCAGATTCCAAACTGTCTCCAATGCCTCCCCAGGTCCTACCAGACGGCTAAACCTCCAGTTTCCTCCCTGACAACTTCTACGATGCAGATCTGCATTCCCAAGACATAAATCTGCAGCATACTGAAAACTGATCATGTGGAAACAGCGTAAAATGAATTGAATCTCAACATGACACAGCGGACACTCTGCTGAGTGTATTATTCATTTCCATATTTAATTCATTACATTTCTCCATTTTTTTTTTCAATTTACATGGAGCTGCAACACATTTTCCAGCCTGTTGTGCTGGAAAGCTGCAGAGCCCAGGGACCCTGCTGCTGAATGTAAGACCTTCTTGTCATATTGTTCGTGGGCCTTTGTCCTCAGGAAACCAGATAGATCCCAGGTAGATAACAACGGGTTACTACCTATTGCTAAGTGAATGTAGAAGCAGGTATTGGGAAGTAAAAGCAGGGTTTCTGGCAGCAGGGAGAAGGGCAGGATTCTTGCCTAGAATAAGAACCACGCTTACTGAACCTCCAGTCTGCATTCCCCAGGTGGTCTGCCCTACTAGTTCTTGACCTTTCTTTTGGCCTGGAAGGGGAGACCCAGTTGTGGCTCTCACAGGGGGTGAAGGAGAGATGGTAGGTTGATTAGGAAGGTAAGACGAGGCCTCTGCTGCTGTGGAGAGGGAAAGAGAGCACATTTGTTCTGGACTGAGCTGTGACTTTCATTCTGGATCCTCCAAGGGTTAAAGCTAGTTTGAAGTACACAATGTAGGGAAGGACTCCTACATGGGTTGCAGGGATGGATAAATTGACCTAATACAATATTTTTTCCCTCCCTGATTTCCCTGATTCTGTAATAAACATACTCTGAATCAGCTAATATTTCCCATTCATATTCACTATTTCTTCTCTGAATTCCACCTCCCACCTCTGGAATGATCTGCAGCTTTATCTTCCTCCTTGGAGAGAGACAGCTGGATGACTTCACTCTGTGCCTGGAAGTTGGCAGTGAGGTTATCACCCCTTTTTGAGCACAGTGCAGTTTCTAATACCCTCAGCTGAGGATCCACTGAAGCTCTGGAAATTCTTTTATATCCTTACATGAAATAATAACAGTCCCTTGGTGGCATTTTGTTCCCAATAACACATGCAACAGAGAAAAACAAAATACTTAATCCTGGCCAGATGAAAGAAAAATCTCACTGGGCTCCTGCATTGCCTCACATGGACCAGAAGTCATTTTCTGTTGTCAGCTGGTTGACAGATGGCTATAAACCTAAACTGAAGTCATATTAGCTAGTCTTCTGCTTAAGGGTCTGATTCTGCTCCTATTTTAGTCAATGGCAAAACTTCCGTTACAACTGGGTTGTGACTAGGATCATGTCTTAACTTTGTCACAAATCACATTGCTAAGTGTAGATTGTGTATAGATGCATGTAGAGAAGTGGTATTTTGATCTGGAATTGACTTAGGCAGGGGTTTCAGGCTGGATTCACTACTGCTGAAATCCCTCAAATGGTGGTAACTTTGTAAGAACAACTGATCTTGCAAGATTTCTGCCCTCTTAAAAATGATTGCAGTATCATGCAATCAGCTGTGGGTTTTTTAATGAAATTTCTGCCATTTTTGGCAGAAATCTCATGATTTACCACTCTTCTCAAAAGATTTCAGTAGAGGTGGGTAGGAAATTATTTTCCCATTCTTAATTTTTTTAAAAAGATTAAGAAAACTGTTCCTATTCTGAATGGAGATGAAAAATCAAAATCTCAAACATTTTCACAAACCAAACATTCAACATTTTGTTTGGCTCAGATCAACCTGAACATTTAGTTTAAATAATTTTAAAATATTTCATTTTGATTTTGGCCTTTTCATGTTTTTTTTGGGTGGGGGGCATGTTTTGCTATCATTGAACCTAAATTTTTAAACAAAAAATTATTTTGAAATGAATTTTTGATTTTTTTTTTGTTTAGAAAATGTCAAAAAAAAATCAACTTTTTTGAATTGGGAAATTCATCAGAACTTCCCTGTGAGCAGTTTTGGATTTGATGAAAAAATGTTTTGCTAAAACATTTCCCCATGAGCTTTAGATTTCAGATCTGATCGGGGGGAAAGGATCTACTATTTTTAGATCTGACCTAGAACCAATTCTGAGTAAGTTTACTTTGAAGCTTAAATTTGAAGAGGTAGGGATTCTGGATTCTGGTTTTGATCAATCACTGGTTCTGTTGTCTTTGCAATAGAACTTCTCTAGGACTCCTGTGTTCTGATTCTTCAAACACTGAATTTAATTCTGTAGCCACAGTCACTTTGCTGATTTTTTTTTATTTTCTTTTTAAGGTGGCTTCCTGTTTTGTTTGATCCTTTGTTATTGTCCAATTACTGTATTTCCTGTACCCACTCTACTGATTTCTAACTTAATCTTCTTGGTATTCATAGACATTTCTACGGCAGAAACACTTGATTTTGCTTTACAGCTTATCATTGGCAGGAATTTGACTTTGTCTCAAACTGCAGCTTCTGTCATGCAAACTGGCGTAGCTCTGTTATCTTCAATGGAGATACGTTGACTTCCACCAGCTGGGAAGCTGGAATAACATTGGTAACCATCAACTGGAACGATTTCTAATACAATACAGGGTCTGAAGGGAAATGTGAAAGTGGTTCAAGGAAGAATAATGAATTATTGATTATTACTAGTAACTAATGGAAAATATACAATGCTATAAGTGCACACAGCACTTCTAAGACACATTGTCCCACCCCAAAAGCACTTAGTGTCTGACACAGAGAAGGTAAAACATAGGATCCCAATTCATTTAAGGAATGGTGAATAGATATTAATGGGGAAGAGACTCACATAGTAAAAACTTTAGGAAGAAACAGGTTTTAGGGAGGGATTTGAAGTAGGGGACTTGGTGGGTAGAATCAGGGAATCTCTTCCGAGCACACAGGTCTGAAAGCTGGGTGTGGGAGGTTACTTCTGGCAGGAGACTAAAGAGCTACAATCAGGAAGATATCTGAAGTGTATTACAACACTTCTCATCTGTGCTACATATTTTTACATGCCAGTGGATGACACACTTTATATTAATTAACTGTACAGCTATAGATTTATAAATGGAGGCTACATAGTCATCCGTCTTGGATGTTTCAGACACAACAAATCCTGCATCTTGGCAGGGGGTTAGACTAGATGTTCCTTGAAGCCCCTTCTAACCCTGTGATTCTATAATTCTATGATTCAAATGCCACAAGGAACCATTGGAATCATCTAGTCTGACTTCCTGTATAACAGAGGCCATAGAATTTCCTCAAAATAATTCCTAGAGCATCTCTTTTAGAAAAACATCCAATCTTGATCTGAAATTTTCAAGTCATGGGGCATCCACCCCAACCCATGGCAAATTGTTTCAATGGTTAATTACTCACTCCGTTACAAATGTACACCTTATTTCCAGTTTGAATTTGTCTAGCTTCAACTTCTAGAAATTGGATCGTGTTATACCTTTCTCTGCCAGACTGAAGAGCCCGTTATTAAATATTTGTTCCCAATGTAGATACTTATAGATAGACTGTAATCAAGTCACCCCTAGACCTTCTCTATGCTAAGCCAAATAGATTGAGCTCTTTGAGTCTATTACTATAAGGCAGTGGTTTTCAAACTTTTTTTTCTGGTCACGCAGTTGAAGAAAATTGTTGATGCCTGTGATGCAACATAGCTGGGGATGAGGAGCTTGGGGTGTGGGAGGAGGGTCTGGGCTGGGGCAGGGGGTTGGGGTACAGGAGGGGGTCAGGGCTCTGAGCTGGGGCCAGGGATGAGGGGTTTGGAGTGCAGGAGGGGACTCTGGGTTTCGGTGGAGCTCAGGGCTGGGGCAGGCTAGCCTCAGGCAGCTCCTGGTCAGCGGTGCAGCGGGGGTGCTAAGGAAGGCTTCCTGCCTGTCCTGGCACTGTGGACTGCACTACGCCCCGGAAGCAGCCAGCAGCAGGTCGAGTTCCTAGGCAGAGGCGCGCAAGCGGCTCCACATGGCTCTCGCCCGCTGGCACTGCTCCCCCCAACTCCCATTGGCCAATGGGAGTGCGGAGCCAGTTCTTGGGGTGGGGGCAGCGCGTGGAGCCCTGTGGCCCCCCCACTTAGGAGCCACACCTGCTGCTGGCTGCTTCCGGGGCGCAGGTAGGGACTAGCCTACCTTAGCCGGGCAGCACCACTGACGGGACTTTTAACGGCCCAGTTGGCAGTGCTGACCAGAACCACCATGACTCAGTGCCTTACATTGACCCACAGTGTGAAAACCACTGTTGTAAGGCATGTTTTCTAACAACTTAATGATTCTCATGTCTCTTCTTTGAACCCTCTCCAATTTTTCAGTATCCTTCTTGAATTGTGGACACAGGACTGGACATGGTATTCCAGCATTGGTCGCATAAGTGCCAAATAACCTCTCTACTCTTACTTGAGATTCCTCTGTTTATGCATCCCAGGATTGTACTAGTACTTTTGGTCGCAGTGTCCCACAGGGAGCTCATGTTCAGCTGATTATCCACTACGACCCCCACATCTTTTTCAGAGTCACTGCTTCCCAGGATACATTCCCCCTTCCTGTAAGTATGACCTACATTCTTTGTTTCTAGATATGTACATTTACATTTAGCCGTATTATATCACATTAAATTGCTTGGACCCAGTGTACCAAGCAATCCAGATCTCTCTGCATCAGTGAAATGTCCTCTTCACTATTTACCACTCCTTAAATTTTTGTGTCATCTGCAAACTCCATCAGTGACGATTTTATGTTTTCTTCCAGGTCATTGATAAAAGTGTTTAAACAGTGTAGGGTCAAGAACCGATGCCTATGGGACTCCACTGGAGACACACCCACTTGATGATGATTCCCCATTTAATATTACATTTTTGAGACCTATCCATTAGCCAATTTTTAATCCATGTTGTGTGTGCCGTGCTAATTTTACATCACTCTAGCTTTAATCAAAATATTGTGTAGTACCAAGTCAAACACTTTACAGATTATTGCCTTTATCAGTCAAACCTGTAATCTCATTAAAAAAATCAAGTTAGTTTGACAGAATCTATTTTCCATAATCCCACATTGATTTGCATTAATTATATTACCCTCCTTTAAGTCTTCATTAATCAAGTGCCATATCAGCAGCTGCATTGACTTGTAGGATCAATATCAGGCCTATAATTATCCAGGTCCTCCTGTTTTCCCTTTTTAAAGATTGGCACAATATTAGCTGTCTTTGAGTCTCTGGAACTTCCCTTATTGCTCCAACACTTATTGAAAGTCAACATTAACAGTCCAGTGAGCGCCTCAGCCAACTCTTTTAAAACTCTTGGATGCAAGTTGTCTGGACCTCTAGTTTTAAAATTTTTTAACTTTAGCCTGAAGAAGCTCTCTGTGTAAGCTCAAAAGTTTGTCTCTCTTACCAGCAGAAGTTGGTCTAATAAAAGGTATTACCTCACCCATCTTGTCTTTCTAATATCCCAAAATTGACATGGATACAACACTGCGTATAACTTTAGTAGCTTCTGCTTAACATCTTCCAAAGGTACTAGTGAGATGGAAAGATTATCATCATCACCATATGATGAGACTACATCATCTGTTTTTCCACAAATACAGAAGAGAAATATTTATTGAACATTTCTGCCTTTACTGCATTATTATCAATAATTCTACCATTTCCATCTAGTAAGGCACCAAGACCATTGTCAGGATACTTTTTGTTCTTAATATATTTTAAAAACTCCTTATTGTCCTTAACTTTGCTGGCCATAGATGTCTCTCTATGTCCCTTTGCTTCCCTTAGCAATTTTCTGCAGTTCCTAGCTCTGATTTATATTCATTTCTATCAACTTCCCCTTTCTTCCATTTGTTTATATATAACAAATGGAATTAATTATATCACTGTGCCTTCACTTCTCCTCTAAACCAGGTCAGTTTTTTTTAACTAATATGATCTTCTTCCTCGATTATGGCATTTGGGGCATCTACTAAGGTGGTTTGTAATGATTCCCATGTATGATTCCCAAATATGCATGTCCTTTATACAGAACTCTGGTAACAGGAGAAAAATAGAAGATGAAGGGAAGACCTTACATCAGTAGTTCTCAATGTCGGGCCGCCACTTGTTCAGAAATTGGCCGAACCTGGCAGTCCGAGCCGGTTTGTTTACCTGCCACGTCCACAGGTTCGGCCGATCGCAGCTCCCACTGGCTGCGGTTCGCCACTCCAGGCCAATGGGGGTGGCAGGAAGTGGCAGCCAGCACATCCCTCGGTCTGCGCCACTTCCCGCAGCCCCCATTGGCCTGGAGTGGCGAACCACGGCCAGTGGAAGCTGCTCTCAGCTGAACCTGCAGATGTGGCAGGTAAACAAACCGGCCCAGACCACCAGGGGCTTTCCCTGAACAAGTGGTGGACCAGCTTTGAGAAGCACTGCCTTATACCCCCTTGGCCCAGCAACTGCAAATTTCCACTTTTGGACTCCTTCTGCTCCCCTTCTCATCAGTTTTGTTTTGTCCACACCACAAATTTTCCCATCCCATTTCCTGAAGGGGAAGGCTAGAACTTTTGAAAATTAAACAAAGACTCCCCTTTTGTCTGTCTTTGTGGTTCAACCAGCTGGAGAAGGGGACAGGGCAACAGCTATGCTGTAAGAAACTTGGGGCCAGGTACGAAAAATCCTCGGTATCATACCTAGAAACTACTCGTTTGAAACCCCAGATATGTAAGTAGATCAGGAAATGTCTAGGAAGATGCAATTAGATTATCTCTTTTTATTTCTTTATGGCTTGTGGATTCCTCTGTGCTAAACCCAGGTGTTTTTGTTTTGCTTGTAACCATTAAACTCGACCTGAAGAAAGCTATTCTTGATGCTTAATCCTTGTAGATGTTTTTTTTAAAATCTAACAAATGCCTAAGTTCCCAGATGTATTTTCTTTCTCTCTCTCTCTTCTTTTTTAATAAAAATGTACCTTTTTAACAGAATTGGATTTTTGTGTCTTAAAAGGTTTGTGCACATGTTGTTTAATTAGCTGGTGGCAGCGGCTGATTTCTTTTTTTTCTCTTTCTCTTCTCCGGGGCGGGGCAGGGTGTGTGTGTGAACGGGCTTGAGGATACCCCATAGGAAGGAATTCCCAAGTGCACCTTCCTGGATTCTCAAAGGAGTTCTGCACTTGGGTGGTGTCAGCATCTACCCATCCAAGGTCAGAGAGAAGCTGTAACCTTGGGAGTTTAACATAAGCCTGGAGTGGCCAGTATCAATCTTTAGAATCCTTGCGGGCCCCCACCTTCTGCACTCGAAGTGCCAGAATGGGGAATCAGCCTTGCCACTGTCCTTCACCCACTCTCATCTCTGCATCTTCTTCCCCATGTGCCTTTCCTCCGGAACCTCTTCCATCACCAGGTTTGCCACACCTTCCTCCCTCCTTCAGATGTGCTTTTTCCAACAGGCCAAATAGTCTCTGTCCCTCCCTTGAGGGAATTGCTCAAAACAATTATGTAAAATAGAATTAATCCAGGCCAGGTATTATAGTACTTAACTGCTCATTCATGCCCCTTCCCTGGGTTTGTATATTGTTTGCCCAAATTGCAAGCTCTTTGGGGCAGGGACTCCATTTTTTATGTGTGTGCAGATCCCAAGTCCTGGTAAGTAACAGCAGAGTTTTAGACAGGGATGAGAACCTTGTAGATGAATTGCAGCTTGGCTATGGTGAAAGAGGGGAAATCACTGAAGGAACTGAAGGATGAGGTGATGTGGTCAGTGCAGGGAGAAAGGAAGATGACTTTAGCAGTGGCATTTTAGATAGACCAGAGTGGGAGTATCAGAGAGACAGGGAAGAAAAAGTTACAGTTATAAGGAAGAAACATAACCCAAGAGAGGACAAACCTGTTAGGACAGGGAAGAAGGGCTGGTTTTTGAGACGTAGTGTGGTGTAGTGAATAGCGCAGTGACCTGATTTCTATTCTCCACTCTGCCACTGACTTGCTGTGTGGCCTTGGGTAAGCTTCTCTATGCCGCTCTTTTTCCTTTTTCTATTTATTATAATCCTTGCCCTAAAAAGCTTATCTCTTATTATGTGTTTGCACAGCACTCTGTCACAAGCTTGCCTGAGCGATGGGAGTGTCGCACAAAACAAGCTGCTCGGATTTTACAGCAGTAAACTGATATTTAAATCAAAATAGCCCCCAGGGTTTAAAATTCCACAACATAAAACAACAGTCCTTCACTGACCTAATCTATGGGTGTTGTCAGAGTTAGGCCCCTGAACAAGCCAGGGTTCTTGGGTTAAGATAAGGGAGATTCTTCCACCACCCCCACCCCCATCCCACTTTCACCTAGAACTGGCCCCTAGAAGAGGCAGCCAGCCCCTTTTATCTTGTCTGCTGGGCCTTGATTGGCTTCTGCCTATTCCTGGCCTTTCTAGCCACTGGAACCAATCTTCATTGGTTCTGCCTGCAGCTGATCCTGGATGAACTCTCTATGCAGTTCTTGGAGGACTGAACTCAGTGCTTCTCTGCCCCAAAAGGACACCTTCTTTCAGTGGGGTGTGACAAGTCAGTGGGACCTCCAGCAGGGGGCAGCAAATGCCTGGTACACCCCATCACAGGCCTGAAATGCAATTTAGGCCCCTAAGCTCTACTGTGTTGTGAATAATAATACTAATGATCTAGCTGTGATGTTACGGAGAGAATGATAGAGAGGAGTCAAATATTACACTGACAATGTGTGTCTGGAAGATAGGGAGAATAGACAAAATGTCAGCTGCAGCAGAGAAGGGAGAAGACAGAAAGAAAGATTAAGGGGAAAGATGAGAAGTCCCTTTAAAAGGAATGGATTGCCCACTCGGTGGGAGGGAGAGTTGAACACACAGGAATTGTAGAGAACCACGATAGGGACAAAGAAATGGAAACTCCGCCACTAGAGGGAGATAACCCAAAGCATTCTGGGAAGAATGCTGGAGCAATCAGTTCTCTGCATCCTGTGTGCTCCTGGCTTTTAAATCCAGCATGCTTCCTGTTTGTTGGCCACTGAAATACTGGGTTAACATAAATAATCCTAACTTTGTTATTCCCATGCATTCCCCAAAACTTATTTCTAATACAGTTGACATATAACTGCTGATATCTATTCCAAATCTAAATAATATTTACAGAGTTAAAAAAAAAAGAAATAAATAAAAGATGTGTTTTTAAGCCGGTATTATTTTTAAGTACACCATTGGTTTCAGCAAGAAGTATCTTTTTTTATTGTTGTGTTCTTATGGAACACAGAATGCCAACTTGTTCAGTGAATCCTATGTTTATTCTTTTATTGTCACACAAAATGTATCAGATGAAAGTCAGTCACAAAGCAGTGCCCATGTTGTAAGGGATCGTCTCTGCTGAAAGTCGCTGCAGAGGTTGTGTATTTTATGAGAACTACTTGAAAAGAAGATTGTTTGGTGCACAAAGGATCTGATCCAAAGTCTATTGAAGCCAATGGCAAGTTTCCCATAGAGCTGAGTGGGCTGTGGATCAGAACTAAGGCGCAGGAGCTAGTTCCAACCATAAAGGGCACCATAAGAGGCAGCATGAAAATTAAAAATAAATATAATGACAAAGTCCTGGTTGAATGAAAGTCAAAAGGAGTTTATCCATTGATTTGAATGGGGTCAGGATTTCTCCCAGTAAGCCATTAAATGATACTCTTAGTGACCTATTGATAAAATGATCCATCTTGGTTAAAGGTCCCATGTAGCCACTGAATAACCATGAGACATGCAGTGGCAGTGCAAGTTCCAATATGGATGCCTCACCCCTGACTGAAGAAACCACTCCTAATGGTGAGGAGGTCATTCACCCTCTCTGCCTACTCAGCAGCCTCTCTCCTGAGACTGCCAAGGAGGGTGCCAAATGTGATGTGTGCACCTGTCCCCCTAGAGTGAACGGCAAACATATAATAGAGGCCACTGATTGGCCATCAGATGCCAATGATTTGCACTCACCGCTGACCCAAGCAGGATGTGAGCTAGTGACTTAGGGTCTGATTCAATGCCCATAGAAGTCAATGGAAAGACCCATTGGCTTTGATGGATATTGGATCAATTCCACTGACTCTGATGGACACTGGATTAGCTCCTTGGCGGTGAAACTGTACCCTATTACCAGTCCCTTGAGCCATCATAGCTCACTGCTTTTGTCTTTCCTACCTTGTTTTTGTGTGTGTACACACATACTCTGCCATGTACATCTCTATTTTTCTTTTATTCTCCCTCCTTTTCCAGTAAGGAATGTTTTTAAAAGCAAGTGTCTCTATCTGAGCTCCTGTGAACTCTGACTCTCTCTGAGAAATGTTTGTGCTGTTTAACTTAAAGAATTTCTGAAAACATATAAGGAAGGAATTTCATAAACTGTTCATTGAAAAACATTCCATACATTCCCTCTCCTCCAGAGACACCCGTGTGTGGTCTCTGTTGAGGTCAAATTAGGGGTCTACACAATAGGGACAGATTCCAGCACTCAGAAAACAGCATATTGTCAGCTGCTCTACCAGGATGGAGAAAGATCTGATGACTCCCATTCCCCAAGGCTGGTAAAGATCAGACATGACAAATGGATGGTAAATATATAGGCTCTCCCAGGGTAGGAGCAGGGAAGTTCCAGCCAAAATGCTCATGAACACTACAACATAACTGTTAACAGACTGACATTAGGCCACTCTCCAAGCATATCATATCTTCAAGGGACAGCAGGTTGATCTGAGAGCAAAACAGACATTCTCAGTTATGGTTTTACCCATTAAAGACGGAGACATTCCAGGGCTCACTCAGAAGTCAGAATGGGATTCCTAGCACACATGATGGCTGGACAGATGTGTGCAGAGAGGGATGGACACAGAAGAAGCTGGGTATTAACCAAAAATAGGAAGATATGCCCAGTAGAGGATATAAACTTGTTTAAAATCTCCCCACCCCGCTTGAAAGTCAAATAGAATCACTTGCAGCACGGTAATCTCGCTGAACATTCTGAAGCTGCAGAATGGAATATGCTGCAAGTCCTTGCTATCCACTATTTTAAAACACCCATAACTTTGTTATTTCAAAACTTAAGTACTCTGAAACATGCCAAAGGCACCACTCCTAAGCCAGTGTGATGGAAATGACACATCAAAGGTTTTAAAACAAAGCTATCAGAAAAGCATCAGAAAAATGTCTTTGGTAGAAACCCCTTTTCTATGCATCACTGAATCACTCCAAAATGGACTTTTCTGAAACTTGCCCGCAAGTTCCACCAGGAGAGGTTCTGAGAAAGCCTTACAAACTGATGAACTTGAACTGAAGACCCAGATTTGAACAGCCTGAATGTTGGAGAAGTCTGAATCCAAATCTGGACCAAGGGCCTGATTTGCCTCTGCCCGGCAGCTTGTGTCATCATTTACACCTGTAACAGATGCCACTGGGCAACGCATACAGTGGCCTGACTTGGCAGGGCTGTACACCTTCTTTGCACTCCTTTTGCTCATTTGTAAATAGCATAAGGTCTAGAGAGGTGGCATGTCAGGCCCCAGATCTTTACACTTGATTCCCACCTCTGTAATTTGATGAAGAAATCTCCTTGCACTAAACAGTCTACAGAAGTTTGGGAAGGTTTGGCTCAAGAGCCATACTTTCCAGCCAGGACACCTCTCTAATTTTAAGCAACTGGAAAAGAGGCTTAGGCTGGAGATCACTTTTTAATTTTAACTATAATATCACAGTGGTGACATTACCATAAATCCATCACAAACAGTAGCACAGGTTAGATTTCTAAAACAACGCACATGTAATACAGAAAGCTGGGAGATAGCTCTGTATTACATGTACCATGAGTACTAAACATATTAAATCTTATTCTAAAAGCAATAGGCAACTGAGTCAGCAACTTCTGGTAGAGACAAAACAGAAAGAATCCTTGCAAATAATTAAACATCGTGTTTCTGAATTACCTTGAATGAATGAAGTGGCTGGCACGAGACCCATAGAACCTTGGAATGATGTTTTAATGTCACATCTTTCCTGCTGAAGGTTATCTCCTGCTCTCCTGTTTGTCTTCCCCTAACTCTTTATAAATTTGATCCAGCTATTAACAATGTCCATTAGCTTCCTCAGAAGATTATCTCAGCTTTGGAGACTGGAATGTGGGGCTTAGAAAAAAAGTTCAGTTTTGTTTCTAATAAAAATGGACATTGATTTAAATTGCTGGCTTTTAACATTTGTTGTGGAAGCCTTTGTGATAATAACCATAAAAGCTGGTAGATAGAGAAAAAAGGGGGAGAGAGCGCGCAGTAGGTAGGTAAGTAGGTAATAAACTTCATTGTATTTAATTAATATTCTGGAAGGGAAGCTAAAATGGAACAGAGTGAAACTCACACTGGTTTAACAATTACATTATAAGAGCTAAAATTCTAATATTTTATGGGGAGAGGGGCAAAGAGAGAAGCAAAGGTGTCATGTTACTAAGATTGGCTGTGGCTATGCAAATGAGATGTATAATATTAGTAAGGGAGTGGCTATGCCAATGTGAAGCTTCTGAGCATGCCCAGTGTGAGCTAGATATTTCCGAAATCCAGTGCAGAGGCACCCTGAGTTGGGTGCACGTTCAGTTAATAGAAGTGCTGGGCCTTCATGCCTGACAAAATTTCCTGGAACATTGGAGGGTTGTGGGGATGGAGTAGAACAATAGGGTCTTAATGGAGGTTTTGGGAGCCATTTTAACCAACCACGGTAAAGTTGCTCTGGGGGTCTGGAGGAGGCACACTCCATAGCAGAAGTAGTCAAAAGTTTTCTGTTGAAATATTTGTTTGTTTGACAGAAAATGGCTTTTCAGTAAAGTGGAATCATCACCAAAAAAGTTCTGTTTTCATCAACATTCTTGGGGATTCTTGTTGAAAACAAAAGCAAAAATTGTTCAATTTTCAATCATTTCCCAGCCAACTGCGTCCTATAGTGCTCCTTACTGCTGTTTCAAAGAGAGGCAATGGGTGCTTCCCCCTCATCTTCTGGCAGATGAAGACCATTGAGCTGGCAATTCATTCCCCATATCAGTTGACCCTGCCTCTCTGAGGCAGTCCAGTACCTCCGAGGACATCACCTAGATTTCAGGGTCGTGGTAGGTCAGCACTTTGCCTGGCTCCTGCATGCAAACACTTTGAGAAGAAGGGGACAAGAAGGCTCCTGGATCTCCTTTCTCCTGCCTTAACATCCCCACGCAGGACAGAGCCAGAATTTAGCCCTGTGAACAGAGTACTAGGGCAGGCTCCACATGTTTGGGAAGAGAGACCAAGCTCAAAACTTCCCTTCAAAAAGCGGATGAAGGGTGTGTGGTTTGTGCCAAAGCATGTTGAATCAAAAGCATCTGAAAGGTTGATTTCCCTGTGGCTTTGCGGTGAGTATAAACATAACACCATGGGAAACACTCTTCAGACAGTTCTAAAGAATCCCTTTGACACTTCCTGCCCTCAGCTGGAGAACGGAGCCATTTCCTCACAGGCAACAGGGTAACAGGGGCCTAATGAATGAGATCATCAACCAGGCATCCGCAGAAGTTGTGGGGGTAGGGTGGATTTTTCCCATTCTTAGTGACTGGAACTAAAACACACACACCATACATGCACATGCAAAGGAAGCAGCTGCTCAGATGTAAAGGTGAACGGAGCACCTGTCTGAGGCTCTTGGGGTCAGTCTCTCTGGGTCGAGCCTCAGTTCTGATCCAAACCCTCCTTCCTTTCCAGGATTTCTTCTATTTATAGGGACTGAGAGCTAATAGCCCAACCTGATATTAATGGAAGCACTGTTTTTCTACAAATGTAAGTGCAAATTATGCTGTCTCCCCAGTCTTTACTCAGACAAAACTCCCATTCAGGGCACTGGTTAGACCATGTCAAACACTAACCCCAAATGTGATAAAATTTCACATTCATCCAGATACTGATTTTTGAGTGATACTAATCTCTGCTGTGTTTGGAACAATAGTACTTAAAATCCCCAGTTATTTAGGGGGGGAAAAGTTGATATCAAAAAGTATATGAAATGGAGAGAGGAGGTCCTGGGCTTCCACAAAGCTCCAACCCTTAAACTATCAGATTATTAAGTGACAAAACACTCAACCAATGAAATGTCAGGTTAGAAATGTGATGTAACCGGAGCAAGCTCTTACTGGATGAGCATACTGTGAGGCTGGCCATTACACCAATTCTTGAAGCTTCAAAAGAATCTTTTTATGAGGATCACCTACAACACAGCTTCACTCCTAAACACAAAGACTACACGGATCATGTTAAACCTGCAATTGCCCTGTCTTCATTCGGATTTTATCTCATGTTAGTTACCATGTGTTAGCTAACAAATTAAGAACACATCTTTTTTTCCCAGTGAAGACAAAGCTGCAGAGAGGAGGAAGAGGTTGTTTGGTAATTTGTTTGCTAAAATCTGAGTAACAAGGCATGTTGGATAGCAAATATCAAATTACCCAGAATATTTCATGCAGTGAAGCTGTGACGTTTGTGTCATGTTTTAAAGGATTGAACTATCACTTGGGTCAGAAAATGTTTCATTGCATGGCTTCTAACATCATTCTTCATCACTTTTTCCCAGGCCTCTCTTAAAGGAAGTCCTCCTGCCTCATAATCTTGTCTCCCATCCAATTATGTCATAGCCAGGATTCTCAGAGTCCCACCTGGTCCCACAAAGCCAATACTCTCACTTCATGGAGATATTTTCTATCTTTCGACAATCTTGCTGCCACTCTGCTTGCTGCTGTGTGAATTTTTCTGGATTCTCTATACATCCTTCAACCTTAAGTCAAAGCTATATCCATTTTGGGATAGACTATGTCTTATAACTAGAGCTGGGTGAAAAAATTCACGTTTTTTGTCAACATTTCAAATTTTGTTGAAAACGGGGAAAATATTTTTAAAGGTTTTATGAAAAATATTTCCCTATATTTGGACCTACTATAGAATTTCAAATTTCAAAAGTTTTGATTAAATTTCAAATGTTGATCAAGAAAATGGGGTATTTCCCCCCTACTAAGCCAGCTTATAACCTTAACTTTTTCAACCATAGATCAGATGAACAGGTTGGGCAAATGTGCTACTCTTTACACAAGAAGTTAGACAGTCTGTAGATAGCAGGGTATTTAGTACCCCATGCAACTATCTACCCATAGCTAGGGTGCACCCTGGATCTTCTTGTCATCTAGATCCCAGATCACTCTAGTAAACAATGCTACACACTAGCTCTGGGAATGACAGCACAACCTTGGAAGTTATGAATAGCCACTGTTGTGACATCACTGCTGACAAGGCACTGATAGATATTACAGAATTGCTGGCAGTTATTTTCCCATTGGGTAGTGAGCATTTTCACACGCACTTTTTTTGTCTCCATATTTTCTGAATTATGGCAAAGCATCTGAATCATGTTCTTGAGACCAAAAGCCTAATGCATGTAGCTTCACGCCACTGTCCTGTGAAAGACCCAGGCTGATGAGCAAAGTGGAACTTCCAGGACAGGCAGCGCTGTAAGGGCAGTGCTCATTAGCTAGGTGCCAAGATATAGTGGGTCTTGCTTCAGCAGCTTTTAGTGACCAGTGCAAGATCACTGATGCAGACTGGCTGCAATTGGCTTTACCCTCCTAGTTGCAAGTTGTGCAGCTGCTGAGAGGAAAGGGGGAAGAGAGCAATGAGATTAAATGGTGAAACATGACTATTAACAAAGGGATGCATGAAAGCCTTAGGACTTCCACTTGGACCAGCAAACACTGTGATCCAATCATAGGTTTAATAAGAATGTCTCGGCTCTCCCCAGGCACACACCATTGCCAGGGCTAGTGGAATAAGATGCCTGGGAACCCAGGCCACAAAAGAAAGAAGAAATCTCAGCAAACAAGCAATTGAGGGGGACAGAGAAGCGTTTTTTCTTCTTTTATCTCTTCTTAACAGCCTAACTGGTCTGTAATGAGTTTGGGGTTGACCTTCCTTGCCAGATTTTGCTCCTTCATTGTGGTTTTGGCCTCAGTGCTATGAAAATGTGGAGGGAACCAAAACCAAGATATTACACCTCCATAAGTGTCTCTGGGTTTACCATAAGATTCCACCATGTGTTCCAAATGACCTAAGCCACTAATAGGCCCCTGCTAGCCAAGATGTTTGGGTAATGAATAAGAAGCCAAGAGAGATGCCACTGGGAATCAGAACTAAGAATGTGTACTAACAGCGACAGAGGCGGACCTCAAGCTGTAATGTAGAACAGAAGAACACTGGGTATTTGTGTTTCTGTACTGCAATGTCATGCAAGAGCTGATGGCAACATTTGATGGGGTTTGGTGGGTGGGAAGTATTTCCAAAGGTATGCAGCGCAGTTCCCTTCTGCATCTATGGAACATGAAATTAATACTTCAACCAAACACTTACTGTGAATAGCCATGACAGGTTTATGGATGATCAGCCCTTCTGCTCCATTTAGAGCTCAGGTCAGAATAAAGGCAGTGGGGGCCTCCGTCATGCATGAATACACCTTTAAAGACCTGAATGGATGAACCCTGGAATGTTCAGAAGTCTGGTTCTGAGGAGGAATCATAAGAATGGATGCTTACCTGGACTTATCCAAATATTGGGCTCATGTCAACACACATTATCTGAACCGGTTCACCCAGCCCTAGGAACTGTAGAAACATCTGTTACTTCAGAACTTTGAGAAACCCAAACTCTAGCTACAGGGTGCCTCATTTTTTTTTTCTTATAAGGATACTGCTCATTATATAGAACGATGTGCTTGTTCTGAGAAGTCACACTGAGAATTCAAGTGCTTGTTGAATATTCAGGGTCAGACTCCCAACTGGTGTAAATCAGAGAGTGTTCCATTGACTCAGGTGATGCTACATAGATTTAAACCAACTGGGGATCTGGCCCTTCGTGGGCTTACTCCTAAAAAGTTGTGTACACTGTTCCTGTACTTCTATGCATCGCTGCGGTCCAGTTACTGGACTAAGGCCTAGTCTACACCAGCAAAAGGTTTGCTGACATAGCTATACCTGTGTAACTATACAGCCAAGTCCTCCTAGCATAGATGCAACTTCCACTGGCAAGGGAGCGTATACTTTAGCCTAGTTGTCCCGGCAAAATAAGCAAAAGCACTTTTATGCCGGTATAAGTGCACTAGGGCTTTTGCTGTCGTAACAATCACACCACCGTAACCAACACTGCCACTGCTGCCAATGCTTCTAGTGTGGGCCTGGCCTCAGACTAAAAATGCTTTCTGTAGCCTGCTCTAGTTAAGAAAACACACTTCCCTCTGTCTTGTAGCACCAAGCAAATTCAAATTACGTAGGGAATGGGAGCTGAATTTGACAAAGAGAAAAAACTTTAAGCATACCGAAAAATGCATCAGACATGGTGTCCAAGAACTAGCTTATTACTTGGACTATGTGCCCTCACAAGGGAGTAAGAGATAGTTTGATTCCCCCTTACACCTTTGCAGTGGGACCTGGAACTGGGCCACAGGTGCCTATGAGTAAATGGGGCTGCTTTCCCGCTCGCTCACTATCTAGATAGGAATAAGGGGGTCATTGGCAGATTCTTGGCTGCACCCCAGACCCCCATTTGCTGGCCAGGGTAGATGAGCCAGCACAGCATGTACTGCTGGTACAGCACACGACTTTTGCTGTTGGTTACAAGCCAGTAGTAAATTACTATCTCCACACTGACCGAGGAGGAAGCCAGAGAGGCATTGTGACTCAGAAGTGCATGTCTGACACACACAGCCTCCCAGGTCTATTTCTGGGGTGGTTCAGTTTAGGCAGCACCCTTCCCTCAGATCTGTGGCTCAGTCAATATCTCACTTTATGTGATCAGAGAGGAACCAGGAGGCCAGAGCGAAACGTACAACCCAATGAAAATGGAAGTGTTTTGTGAAAAAAAAATCACTTGGCTGTTCCTCTTCGGTGCACTGGACCCTTGTTTCCTGCATAGGTAACTGCATCACTGCCCCAAGCACACAGAATCAAACGTGCATGCAGACATACACAGCTAAAAGGCTGGAACAGTTCCTTTTATTGAACATCTAGGCTTACATATAGAAAGCACACAACACTCTAATCCAGAATTACAGACTCTTTCCTAGCTTATCTCTCAGAAACCACTTATCAGCCCATATCTCTCAGACTTTAATCTGTATCTCTTGCCAAAGCAGAACAGTCATCCAAAAAAATGTGCAGCAGAAACACCTCTCTCCTCTCCCACCCCGATATCTGCAGCACTTTGGTGGGTCCACTAATTTGAGCTTGAACTTCAAGGGAAGTGAAAATTATTCTAAACCATCACAAGCGGTTTAACCAGAGCCACGCGACATTTACCAGATTTGGTCTGCAGGGCTTTCAGCCAACTTTTCCATCAGCATTCACATGCTCTCATGCCTCTGGGGTTTCACTTTAAACATTTGGACCCTTCAATCCCAACCTGGCAAAGGCAAGTTTTGTTACACTCTGTACAATGATGATGATAGTAAGAAGTTAACCACCATCAGGGCTGGATTTACACCTTACGTGCCCCTAGGCACAACATCTTCAGCATCCTCCCTCCCTCTCCACTCGCCTACACTGATCTTTGTGTTTTCTGTAAAAAATGAAATGAAAAGAAATATAAACACAGCCTCCCCAGGAAGACACAAGACCCTCTGCCATGCATGGTGCTCCCAGCCCGAGCACAGGCGCAGGCCACCTGCCTCAGGTGAGGCGCGGGGTGGTGGTGGGTGGGACTGTATTTCTCCCCATGGCAAGTGGTTCCTGGGTGTCTTCCATCCCTCCTGCCATGGCCTGTGCAACCATTTAGGCAACCTAGGCAGTCGCCTAGGGCACTACGATTTGGGGGGCGCCATTTTCTTCGGCAGCGACCGTGGCAGCTGGATCTTCGGCCGCCCTGGTCGCCGCCGGCATTTAAGCGGAGGGAGCTGGGGCAGGGAAGCGTGGGAAGGGCCGCCTGCAGCAAGTAAGGGAGGGGAGGTGCGGCACGCAGGGGAACTCCTTGCCCCAGCTCACCCCTGCCCCACCTCCTCCCCGAGCACGCCGTGGCGGCTTCACTTCTCCCACCTCCCAGGCCTGCGGCGCCAATCAGCTTAGGCGACGCAAGCCTGGGAGGCGGGAGAAGTGAAGCAGCGATGGTGTGCTCGGGGTGGAGATGGAGCCGGGGTGAGCTGGGGCGGGGTGCCGCAGGGCAGAGGGTCGGGGTGGGGAACTGCCGCAAGGGGGGCCCCGCAGGGCAGAGGGGGGGAGCTGCCATGGGGGTGGGGGCGCCTCAGGGTGGGGGTGGGGGGGGGGAGGGCACAAGGTGGAAGTTTTGCCTAGGGCACGAAACATCCTTGCACCGGCCCTGCCTCCTGCACCCCAGTACAGCAGGCTCTGCCCATGCAAGTGAATGGGGCACTGCCCCCCCTTCCCCGGCACAGGGCAGAGGTAGCAGGGCAGCTGAGACTGGGAAGGGACTGGGATGCTCCCAGCACCTTCAGCAGCCACCCTGCCTGGCCGCAGCTCACAGCACCCCCAGGTGGGCTGACTTGGATGCTCACCCTGCTCCAGCCCTACACGCCCTGCTCCAGCCCTACAACCTGTGCTAGGAGCCCAGCCGCCTGCAGAGGAGCTGTATGTATTAACTTCTTGACTTTTAACCCACTTTTAACTTTTAGGCACAGCAACTCCCCTAGGCATGTGCCTCATTGAAAATCTGTCCCTGATCACCGTCCTCATTTGTATTGTGGTAGCTCCCTTTCATGGACCCCATTGTGCTAGGTGCTGTACAAACACAGACCCAACACACTCCCTGCCTCAAAGGGGTCTCAACCTAAATAGAACAGCAAGTAAAGCTAGTCAACATATATGAGGAACCTTGTTTAACCCCCCAAAAATGTTTTTCAGGCACAACAAAAAAGTTCATTATGGTACAAATTTTTTAAGAAAAAAACAAAAACATTTTAGTTTCTGGCTCTGTTTCTCTCCACCACCCCCACTTTTTTTTTCTGAGAAAGAGAAAGGGGATGAGGAAGGGGGAACAAAACCTGACAAACTTTTGGCTTTCTAAATACAGTTAAAAAAATTTCCTTTCAGTTTAATTGATAAACTAAAAAAGGTAGTGAACATTTTCAAACAGAGGGTGTTTTTTGTTTTGTCCAATTTTTTTCCACAGAAAATGTAAAACATTTTTAGGCTAGCTTTGATATTTGTTACTAGTATTTGTATTAACAGCATCTAACCCCCATCAGGGATACCAGGCCCAGTGTGCCCATTGTACAAACAGGTAGCAAGGAAGACAGTTCTAGCCCCAAAGAGCTTACAGTCTCGCTGTCAGGCAGGACGGACAACAGATGGACAGACAAATAGAGAAATGGAAGGAGCAGGTAACAATACAATGAACAGAATTTAGCATAAAACCAAGTGCTTTAGCTGGCTGCTTCCTTAGCCAATAACATGTCTGGTGTGTGCAGGCAGCACATTGGCCATATATGTTTTTGCAAAGGCTTGTTCAACTCAGAAGAGGCCTATCATATGAATAATTGCCTGGTTTTGTAACTTAATGAAAATACAAGCATGAATCCCACTCTCAGATGACACTTTTCATTCCAAAAACTGGAATACAACCCCTGGGAGATAAATAATCGATATTTGGATGCTGCTGAGGGAAAGGGAGAATAGAATTGCCAGTGGCAGTGGGTAGCAGAGTGGGTACAGGGAGGTGTTTTCTCTTTCCTTCTCCACCCCACGTGTCCCCCAAGCCCACACATACTTCAGCCCCCATGTACATCAGCCAGTTCTCCTTTGGCAAAAAAAGTGCTTTCAGATGCTGCTGCCAAACCTCAGAAATGTATATTGCTGTTCTGGCTACGTTCAGGGGGAAGGGTGTGCAATTTCCAATAGCTTCTCCTCGGAGAGAGGCCCCCTAATTTTCCGAAAGGGGCCATGGAGAAGGGGGATAGAGAGACTGTCCCATTTTAATCTCTGTTCCAAGATTAGCCATATATGGGGAAGTGGGTTCTGCAGTTCTCCCTTCAGGCTTTCAGCATCAGATCATTTCCTAGCACACATATCACTAATCAGGATCCCCTTGGCCGTGTCAGTTTTGAGGGTGTGCCCAAGTGTGTGTGTGCACCACAGCTGCATGTTTGTGTATGTGTGGAAGCAGATGGGAAAGTGGCAGAAGAGGAGTGGAAGTATCTTTTGCTGCAAGTTTTAAACATCTGGGAGTCCAGTTTGCAGATCATGGAGGAGAGAACAGAGGTACCCATAAACTGGAGGGTCAGAGAAACTATTCCAGGCAAAATCATGGCTCTGTTGAGATCAGTGGGGCCAGAGTTTCACCCTCAGTTGCCAAAACAGCAGCAAGGAGAAGGTAGTTAATGTAGCTTTCCTGCAGTGAGAGCTGAGCAACAATCACGCTACCCTGTGAATCTTCTCTGTGCCCCTATGAAGACCTGACTACATGCAAACCTATACTTCAAGTTAATTAAATGAGTTTAGTTAAACTGATGCAAAAGGCTGACTGTACACTCCATTCCAGTTAGGGGTCACTTCTTTCAGTTTAGCTCGAACCTTTCCCCAATTGATTTAAGTGTTACCCTTCTGCTAGGTGTTGTCAGCAGCAAAAGGAGCTGGGTTCAATTAGCTAGGGATTCCCTCAGAAAACTTAAAAAAAACATTAATTTGAAACACCCACCAAGAAACATGAGAAAACTAAATTACCTCCTCTGGGCATCCTTGATAGACAATACTTCCCCACTCGCAAGTAGAGCTGTGTGAACAACTGGCTTTGCAGTGCACAGACAGTTCTGAAAAATAAAAACAAAATACGTTTTGGGTTGATCCAAAATAAAAAAAATAAAAAAATCAGCAATTCAAAAAGCTGGGGAAAATGACCATGTACATTTTGTTTTAGCCTGACATGTTTTAGTTTTTAAAAATTAAACCGAAGGCAATTTCAACACAAAAAGTCATTTTGAATCTAAAAATCAACATGTTCCATTTAAAAAATGCTGAAGCAATATGTCTTGATTTTTTTCAGTTCCCTCCCTCTCTCCAAACTGAAATTACTTTGGTGAAGTTGACACTCATTAGTGAAATGTTACTGTCAACCCAAATCTGCATTTTGTGCCAAAAAAAAAAGTTTTGGAGAAAAATATTTGCCCAGCTCTACTCACAAGCACTGAGTCCATAGGTTTAGAACAAAGAGAACTTTGTGGGGGCTGAGGGGGCACAGAAAATAAACTTGGGAAATCTGGCAATAAAACAATATCTATGAGGTAAGACAGTTGTAAATGGCTGATGAGGCGATGCACTCTAGCTTTTGCCACTTCCCTCTCTTCCTCCTCCTCAGCACCCCGCTCACAGTTTGTTGTCCAGGACTGGTACACTCCAGAGTTCTCCAGCCCCTAAGGAAAGTGCTCCGGGGCTCTACTACCTGAACCAGCTGAAGCAATTACAGCTTTGGTGCTGAGTAGGTGGCCCTCAGCAAGGCTGCTGCTCTCTGCGGCTTCAGCCCAAACTACCTCAGCACTGTTGATCCCTGCTGGACTGTCCACCCCCCTTGAAGCTGCCTCAACATTTGTTCACTGTCTTAAAGCTATCTCAACCCTGATCTCTGTGTTGAGTTTTCAGAGAGAAATCAGTGGCATAGAGGACCCTTAACAGAGTCCCTGTCCCCAGGGAGTCACTCCCAGCAGAAAGCAGGAGTATGTAGATACCCAGCCACCCACCCTCTCTCTCTCCTTGTCCAGTATTGTCCAAGAACTACTAGCTAAACATGCCAGATTATAATTATGGTCAAGGTGATCCATTACCCCAGCTCCAGGCATATTTGGTGCAGTTCTCTTATACTTTCATTACTCGACAGGGATAACGTTCCGTTACCCTCACCCAAACTCAACACTTAACTGAACTTTTATCAAATTGCCCCAAACTGTCACATGACTGAAATGCAAATGAGGGCTGGCCCATTCAGTCATTTCCCCTTGTTCACCAACAACTGAGGGCAGAGAGCACCCTCCCTTCTTGATCCACTGTCCCTCCGGAATTCTCAAAGCTCTGGGCCGCTCTTCTCCCTGTTCACCAACAGGTGTCTCTCTGTAGGGGCTACAGGTCACAGGGCTTATGTAAACTCAACTGAAAAGAAAGCCTGGATTAACCCAAAATAAGAACATCCACACAGCCTTTTGCACTGGTTTAACTAAATCAGTTTAAAATCACACCTTAATTTAAACAAAGTTAAACTGGTGCAACTCTGCCTGGAGACAAGTTGTAAAAGCTTTACAACAGCGCTAATAAAAGCACTGTGTAAGCTCCTCTTAGCTGAGATGAGCACAGATGGGGGAGCTTCACTTCATATTGGTTCACACTAGGGCTGTTGATTAATCAGAGTTAACTCCACGATTAACTCAAAAAATTAATCGCTTTTAATCACACTTTTAATCACAGTGTTAAACAATAGAATACCAATTTAAATGTATTCAATATTTTGGATTTTTTCTACATTTTCAATATATTAATTTCAATTACAACACAGAATACAAAGTTTACAGTGCTTACTTTATATTATTTTTCATTACAAATATTTGCACTGTAAAATGATAAAAGACATAGTATTTTTCAATTCACTTTATACAAGTACTGTAGTGCAATCTCTTTATCATGAAAGTACAACTTACAAATGTAGATTTTGTTTGTTTGTGACATAACTTCACTCAAAACAAAACAATATAAAACTTTAGAGCCTACAAGTCCACTCAGTCCTACTTCTTGTTCAGCCAATTGCTAAGACAAACTAGTTTGTTTACATTTATGGGAGATAATGCTGCCTGCTTATTATACTGCTCTACAGCCAAAATGCTTCTGAAATAAATGTAGTCAAACTTTACTAATTCTGGGTCACTGAGAACGAAAATGATGCTTAAAATTGTTGATTGGCTCTAGTTTTCAAGTTATGCTATTGGGTCAGTATATATGACCCTCGACTTGGGAATAGTGGAGGATAAGTGAGTTATAAAGGGAAGGGATCTCAATTTAAACCAGAAATGACTAAAATACATCTTTGACTGGATCTATGAATAAATCTATGACTGTATGACTTTAAATTAAATTAAATCTATGACAGTACTTGCTTTTTAGGCAAAACAATGAATGATGCAATCTGAAGCTGGTATTGCGTCATACATGATATGAATTGCATCATGTTATTCCTAGAAGTCATGGATGATGCAATCATAATGAAGCTTACATCACTCTGCTGAACAAATTGCCCTATATCAGCTCTAGAAATCAGACAGTGTCGTGCTCTCTTATTTGTCACTGTTTGATTTTGCAAAGGGACACATTTCTGTTTAGCCAAAGTGAGCAGAGATGCCTCGTACTTGTGTGAACAGTGCAGATAACTTCTGCTATGTTTGTGGTGAAGTGACTTTTGCATCACAAAAGTGCAGTATAACCACTATGGTTAAGAAAGCCTATCACCTTTATTTTGGCTGCAAAATTGGAGATCAGGACAAGAGGTGGGCCCCACACATATGCTGCAACACTTGTGCAACAAATCTTCACCAGTGGTTGAACAGGAAAAGGAAATCTATGCCTTTTGCAGTGCCAATGATTTGGACAGAGCCAACAGATCATACCAGCAATTGTTACTTCTGCGTGGTGCCTCCAGTTGGGAAAGGTGTATCAAAGAAGAAAAAGTGGACTGTGCATTATCCAAACATTCCATCAGCTATACGCCCAGTACCCCACGGAGAAGGACTGCCGGTTCCTGATGCACCAGAATCATTCTCATTTCAGTCAGACGAGAAAGAGGAAGAGGATGACACTTCTGGTCCTGAACCATCAATGTCACAGGACCCACATTTTCTCCGATCCTCCTCCTCTGAACCACACCTCATATCACAAGGTGAACTGAATGACCTTGTCAGGGATTTGGAACTACCCAAGAGTAAGGCAGAGCTGTTGGGCTCCAGACTACAACAGTGGAATCTCCTGGCAGGTGATGTTATCTTCTTCCTGGAAGGTGATCTTGTAGCCTGCAACAACATCGATGGTGTGATGGCAGGAAACCTATGACAACATGAAACAACTTTTTGAGGTGCAAACTATGACCCAACATCTTCAGCATCCACCACTTGTTGAATCAAGGAAGATTTTGTTACCACACTTACACATCAAGCTGGGTCTGATGAAGAACTTTGTCAAGGCCATTGACAAAACACAAGCAGCTTTCAAGTACCTCCATGGAAAATTTCCAAGGTTAAGGGAAGCTAAGATAAAGGAAGGTGTCTTTGTTGGTCCTCAGATTCGTGAACTTCTTCGAGATGATGCATTTGACCATGCACTGCGTGGCAAGGAAAAGATGGCATGGAAAGCCTTCCAGTTAGTGGCAATACATTTTCTCAGAAACAACAAGGCAGACAACTACAGGTTGTTGGTGGAAAACCTCCTCAAGGCATACAAAAGCCTTGGTTGCAACATGTCACTAAAGATACATTTTTTGCACTCTCTACATAGTAAATTATATGTAAACGACTGACAAACAAACAAACAAACATGGAAGACTTTTTTCCACCGAACTGCGGAGCAGTGAGCAATGAGCACGGCGAGCGATTTCACCAGGACATAGCAACAATGGAGAAACGCTATCAGGGCAAATGGAGCCCATCAATGCTTGCAGACTATTGCTGGACAGTGACAAGAGATGCTCCATTTAATGAATACAAGAGACAAGCCAAGAAGCGCCAAGTAGACACTGAATAGGACTAAACTATGTGCATAATAGTTTTTTGCCTTTTGTTTCATAATAAATGTTATTTATATAACCCTTTTGCTGATTTTTAAAGTGTTACATAAACAGGACAGGTGAAATATTATCATGTAAAGCAACCATAAACACATGAAAAGACCTAGGTTTACAATTTATCATTAAAACTCTACTATCTACACAATATACATAGACATAAAATGTAAAAACTTAAATATCTTAGAAACAGTAGCCAATCAGTTGTTTTAATTGTCATATTTGAATTCAGCACATCAAAATACATAATAAATAGCACATTTTATCTCTGAAGCAGACGACGTCTCAAAAATTGTAGACCAGTGATATTTGTAATAAAAATAATAATATAAAGTGAGCACTGCGCACTTTGTATTCTGTGTGGTAATTGAAATCAATATATTTGAAAATGTAGAAAATATCCAAAGCTATTTAAATAAATGGTATTCTATTATTGTTTAACAGCGCGATTAATCATGCGATTAATTGCGATTAATTTTTTTAATTGCTTGACAGCCCTAATTCACACCCATTCAGGTTTAGACCTTGGGTATAATTTCCAATAGCACCTAAATAAAGTAAACACGTAGAAACCTAAATCTCTGGAGCCTAAATCTTTCAAAGGGCCCATGTCACTTTTGAAAATGAGGCTTATACTTCTGAGTCACTTAGGGCAGTGGTTCTCAACCTTTTTTCATTTGAAGACCCCTAAAAAATGTCAAATGGAGGTGTGGACCCCTTTGGAAATCTTAGATATAGTCTGTGGACCCCAGGGGTCTGCAGACCGCAGGTTGAGAACAACTGACTTAGAGCACATCTATATAACCTGCATCTGCAATCCTCCAAGCCTGGATCGACAGACTGGGGTTTGCACTATGGCGCTAAAAATGGTTATGTGGACAGTGCTTTTATGTTGCAATTCAGGATGCAGCTCAAGCTCTGAAGCCCAACCCCCTCCCTAGGCTGCAGAACCTGAGCTCCCGCCAGAGCCACAACATCTACGCAGCTACTTCTGGCGCCATAGGGTGAGTGTTGTGAACCCGAATCTGTAGACCCAGACTCAGAGGCTCACTTCCATGGACTGTGTAGATGTACCCAGAGCTGCTTTGATAATTTTACCCCTTGCCTACAGCCAAAATTGAACTAATTTAACTAAAATCAAGTTTTTTAAATCAATTTAGTTAATCCGCTACAAAGTCCTGCAGGAACACACTTACATAAGTTTTCTATTGATTTAACTCAGTAACCAACTGAGTTTAAATGTTTCCACATGGAGGTTTTCACTGGTTTGACTAAATAAATGTCAACCAAACAATTTTAGTTACACTGGTGGAACTTGTGTGTCTGGACAAGGTCTGAGGTTGGAATGGACTGGAAAAAAAATCAGAGCAAAATTCAGTCAAAACTGGCAAACTTTGAAATCTTGTGTAAATGAAACTACCAGCTTCCCTATGGAGTTTAACTGAAACTCAGCCCAAGCTGTGCTCAAAGCTGGACTATGGGCACATTGAGCCCCAGGAGCACTTGGGATTCAGTCCCACACATGAGCAAAAGGATGCATTTGAAATTTGCTTTTGGACACATTTGGCATTCGGGCACAAGCATGCTTGAAATTCATCCTTAAGTGTGTTCAAATCCTGGACTCGTGGGGGTGGGGGAGGGGGATCACTTGAAGTATGACCTGGGGGAAGCTCATAACATGGCCTGGAGATTTCTTGCAACTCAGCCCAGGTTTGCAAACTGGGCTCAGGTTGAATTTGTTGCACTTATTCTGGAGCTTCACTGTGAATGTTGTGTGGAAATTCAACTCACAAAAATTAAATGGGCTCTGTCATTCAGACTATGGAGCCAGCATTTGTTAGTTACACACACTTGATATCTATCTAAATGCTGAAGACATTTAGCATGTCATTTTACTTTCCAGATAAAGGTTTTTGCGGCATTTCACTAATTGGATTTAAAAGAAAAAAGTTAAGACTCCTGGGGTTGAGAGTTGATGCCACCTACTGGAGCTCTCTGCCTAGTTAACATCATCTCACATGTTTTCCTCTTGATGAGGGGCCAGTTTGTTTTTCAGCTGAGCTGTTCATATGGAAAGGCGATCCTCAGAAGTTCTGGATAAGCCCACAACACTTTCGATGCTTCTCAAGCTTTGGTCTGCAAAACTGAGTTGGCAATTTCACCAGAGCCATCTCTCTTGTGGGACTCCCTATATAGCCTGCTCTGGGCCAGGCTGGAAAATGGTGAAAACCAATGAGGAATGGAACACAGTATTTTTGTTAAACCGTTTTTTTCAGACTCAAAAAGTGCTTCCATTCATGGCTCAGCTGAGATTGGTTCTTCATAAAAGGTTCAATATGGCACTTATCGAGAGGCAGCACACTCTAGTGGCTAGATTAGAAGCCTGAGCATGGGGAGATCTGTGTTCTAGTCTTGGCTCTGACCTGCTCTGTGACCTTGGGCAAGTAACTTCCTCGCTGTGTGCTTCTGTTTCCCCTCCCACCCTTTGTCGGTCTTGTCCGTTTAGACTGTAAGCGCTATGTCTCCAGGACTGTTTCTTGCTCTCCTAGGTGGTACAATAATGCTGACTGTGTTAACTTTACACATACTGCTTTTGCCCATCCCTTGGTGATCTCTTAGATCTCCATGTTTTTTCTTGTGTAGGACAGAGATTTGGCCTCTGGGATCCTCTTGACCCATATAGATCAAAGGTGTGTTATCCAGAGGCTGTGAGTGCTTCAAAAAAAGAGGACTCTTACTCACCCACCTCCCCCTGCAAAGATTCACCAGGCCTCCCAACTTCCTGCCTGCAAGCGCTTTAATGATGCCCTAGTTGAGATTATTAATTTTTCCTTCCCACCCATCACACACAGAGGGTCCCTGCAGCTATCTGCAGCTTGATAACCTGATAATTTTTTGCATTCACACTAAGAAACAAGTCTCCTCTCTCTCTTACTCACACATACTGCAGTGCACTGTGGCTGTTGGAGGCTTTTAGGGGGAACTCAACTGTGATACCATAATAGTCTCTGGAGTCCCCTACTGGACTGACCACATGGTGCAGCATGTTCTGGGGCACAAGAATTACCGTCCCACATGAATGCTACCCAACCAGCACCTATTTTAACAGGTGTGAACAATGCATAGAGCTATTTTTCAGGAAGAGAGGCCTGAGGTCTGTATGCCTATGTGTACTTACATCCATGTGTGCAACTGTCATGACTGCTCATATAATGTAGGTGGCTAGATAGCCTTTTGCATACGCAACCTGCTTTGCATGCACAGTCTGATACGTTCACTTCTCTTTCCTGTGTCACCGCCACAATGGCCAACCAAGTTCTGAGTCCAGCATCTTTACTGTCAGCAAGGATGAATGCAGCAGAAGGAAGAGAGGCTGATTTTCAGTGGAGTAGGCTGATGCTAAAAGGGCTGGCTTTGTTATGGAAAGGGAGCAAATCTGATATGAAAATAAAATAAATATGGGCAAACCAGAGCTGCTTTTTAAACAGCAATGTTTTTCTGGCTGGATTAACTGGTATGTTCACTTTCCCTTTCTACTCCAATTGTGTTGTCTTGTTTTTGACGTTGTGTGCGATATTTGCAATTGTTACATCAATACACAGCCAGACCCAGCTTGCTTGGCAGTCTGGATATGTGCATGTGAATTACAATTAGATCAAGTAAAAATATTAATTGAGCTCAGAAATTCTTACAGGGGTCTTGATTAGAAATACCCTTCCTCTTTGCCACCCCCACACTGACTCTCAGCAACACTGTAAAGCCCTAAGGATGAAGCTTCCATCCTCATCATATTCACAGCTGACCTGCTGTCCTGATGACAGCACCTGAAATAAACCAACGCTGCTAAGCAAAAGCTAGTCAGAAAGCAAACAAGGCAAAGCAACGCCCTCTCTGAGGCTTCTGTCTCCAGTTTCCCCAATGTCTGTTTGTGAGAGGAGGCTGGAAGGCAGAATAATGGTATGATGAGCAGGTCAAGAATGTGACATGTTATCATCAGTGATAGAACCACATTGCAAGGGAAGTAAGTGGCCTCATCCCCATACCAAACACCACCCACTGAGCTGCCTGGTACAACTCTCCTTCCCACTGCCTCTATGCAAGCCGATTAAAGGCAGGGATACATGTACAGTGCAACTCATTTGGTTTTAGGAAAGTTTGGAAAAGGGAGTAGCTAGCTGCAAACGCTTTCCTTCCTTCCTCCTTCCTCCTGCCCCCAACCCCCCACTCCTTCCTGCTCCCACTGAGCACCACAAAAGGTCACAACTTGCAATTGTTCGCAGAAGACTCTCTCTCTGTGCACAGGTTGTTTACAGTGGAGATAGCTCTGCCTGTCTGACTGGACATGGAAAAAAGTTGACTGTGTCATCCTCAGAAGCTGTTGGTCTAGGCCAGTGGCTCTCAAACTATTGTACAGATGACCCCTTTCACAAAGCAAGCCTCTGAGTGTGACCCCCCCATTATACATTAAAAACACTTTTAATATATATTTAACACCATTATAAACCCTGGAGGCAAAATGGGATTTGGGGTGGAGCTTGACAGCTTGCGACCCCCCATGTAATAACCTCACGACCCCCTGAGAGGGCCCGAGCCCCACTTTGAGAAACCCTGGTCTAGGCAGTGTTGGAACCATACCGCAAATGGCAGAAAGAGAAATGAGCCAGCGAGAGAAGAAGAATCTTTGCTTTTCTGATGATTTATTTATTTATTATTTGCAGGGAAAAGTGACACATTTCTGCCTGAGAAAGTGATTTCAGGGGGACTAAAACAAGACGGGAACAAAAACATTTCTTTTTCTTGTGTCTGCAGATTATCTATCCATCCATCCCTGTTTCTGGCGGTGGTGATAAAGCTTGGGCACAGCTACTTTCCCTGCAATAGAGCAGGGAAAGAATGGGTGTATAGACTGGCATACAATCGAGAGACCGCAAACGATTCAGATCCAGATCAGAACCCAAAATCTAGTTCAAAGGAGAGACAGAAATCCGGTTCAAGTCTTTCACCTCCTATGGACTGCACTCACAGGCCACCTCAGCTCTAGATTGGAGACCTACTGTCAGAGGATAAAGCGAAGTTTAGATATATGAATATGCCATATCATGATAAATACTTAGAGAAAGAGAGAGAAATAGGGAAGGAGGGGTCACGTGGCAGAAAACCACAGCGAGGGAGATCCCTGGCATATGTTAACTGGCTGCTGAAGGGAGGAACAATTTTAAAATATGAGCCTGGAGATAAAATCTATTCTAAGGTGAGGATGAGCTGAATGTGTCAAAGGGCCCTCAGCATAAAGAGAACATTTACTATTAATGGCATTCTAATTTATTTAGGGAGACACGTCACCTCTCCAGTCCCTCTCCTCACTCTCACACTAATCATTCAGGCACAGTGGGCATGGGATGAGATCTTTCCTCTGATCTGTGTGAGGCTTGCTACCTGTCTTCAAGGAAAACCACTAACTAGCAGAGCTCTGTCCAACTGCACAATGTGACCCTGTCTGTACTTCTGAACAAACACCAAATATTGCTCATTCTAGAATTCATCTCCACTTGTCTTAGACCCTTGGTGCATCTAGAAATCCACAAACGGGAAAGCAAGATAGAAAGCAAGAGACAGAGACTGGCTCAGAGAAGGGAATGCAACCACAAAAGTATACAGTAGGCCGGCACGATCAAACTCAGGGTTGGGGGGAATCCCTCGTTTTATATATATCCTCATTAGTCATCGTTATGGCAACAGAGACAACAAAGATGCCATTTCAAAAGCACCGTGGTGAAGAGGGAAAATATTTTGCTATATATATAGTCTCCTGTTGACGTCACAAAACCATTTGGAATAAACTAACCTTTAAACTTGGATGGCTCCTGTTCCCTTTTTTCTTTCTAGGCACTGACAGCTTCAACAACATGCTGAGCATCTGTGGCATTCTTAAAAAGAGTGATTAAGAGATTTGATCTAGAAAGCTTTGGCTCAAAACCCTCCCTCTGGCTCAACAAAGCAAAACGTACACACAGAGCCAAATCCTCAAGGCCTTGCTCAGTTCTTACTCAGGCAAACCCCTGTGGGCTTCTGTGGTAAATTGTCAGAGCAAACATTCAGGAATAACTAAGAATCTGGTGCTATCTAAGACACTTTGTACCAGCTGAGGCTCTGACCCTAAGTAGAGCTGGGTGAATGACTGTTCAATTTGGTGGCAGTTCCAAAAACAAGGGGAAAAAATGGTTTGGGTCGAGCCAAAAGTGTAATTTTTCAGAAATTCTGGTGAATCAAAAAAGCCTATTTCAGGTTTGTTCTAGAGCAAGGATTTGAACTGAGGTCTCCCACATCCCCTGTAAGTACCATAACCACCGAACTAAAGAGCATACATGGGAATGGGGTCATGGCAGTAACAACTAAGGAATTCCCTGGAAAGGCACAAGCTATTGTTTATAGCAAAGTTTGGGCTGGATAGTGAAAATATTAAAGAACATTATTTAGGAAGTTTGCTTCAATAATCTAAAGCGTTTCAGGACACTGTTACTCTGGGACCCTGATCTGGGTAGGACCCTAGAGTAGATACTACTGTAATAAACATGCTCAAGAACAATAATACATTGTTACTGCTATTCACTAAGCAATATATGTAAATGTACTAATGAGAGGGAGAGGAGGGGACATTAAGGCAGGCAGGGAATTTAAAGTCTGATTCTCTACTGAGTTGTGCCAGTTCAGCCTCATTGAATTCCACTGCCATAAATCTAGTATAGTGGAGTATCAGGTCTTCATAAATCTCTGTCATGGCCTTCTGGCACTCCTGGGTAAAGCATTGGGATTGGAACTTTGTGGCAGCTCGCATGCCTGGGAGGCACAGTATTTTTGCCTGCATTGCTGTTGCCTGGGTCGTACCTGTTCTATGGCTCGCTCACCAGCACTACCTTTCCAAGAAAAACAAAGCCACTTTCCTCCATCCCCAGGCCGCTGAGAAAAGGTGAGAAATCAGAAAGTTTGCTACAGCCCTCTCTGGATGCCTAAGTCATTTGTTTAGTTAGTTACCTTTTTGCAGAGCTGTAGGATTATTTTGTATTACAAAGCCCAGGAGCTAATCACACTGAAATTTGGGGCAGTTCGGGTACAGATTCATATTCAGCCAATGGGGCCAGGATTTCACCCTGATGTATAGTTCTTTTGTTTCTACTTGAAGGTTAATTGCCTTCAACTCGAGCTCATTAGATGGCTGAAAGGTTGATGTCATCCTCTGCCCAGAAGTGTCTGCACTTGTGATCCTAATGAAGCAATGTAAAGTGTGTTGTGATATTCTAAGAGTCATAGAGGTTAAGGCCAGAAGAGATCACTCAATCATCTAGTCTGACCTCCAACACCATCCAGCACCTAAATTCAACAACTGAAATTAGACCAAATATTACAGCCCACAGGAGACCAGAGCATTATCTGCCACAGACAGAGATTAGGAGGGACCAAGGAGCACCAATGCATGAGGTCTCTGCAATAGCAGGGTAATATTAAAGGAGATATAACCAGATAAACCTGGCAAGTGACCCACATGCTGGAGGAAGGTGAACCCCCATCCAAGATCACTACTAATCTGGCCTGGTGGAAAATTTCTTCCCAAACCCACATGTGGTGATCAACTAGATTTTGAGCAGCTGGGCAAGAACCAGCCAGCCAAGCAGCGGGGCGGAGGTGGGGGGAAGAGAGAGAGAGAATGAGAATGTTTGGTGCCACCTCAGAGTCCTGGCCCACCCTGTCCAGTGTCCCATCTCTAGCTGTGGCCATCCCTGATGCTTCAGCAGAAGGAGATTTTAAGAAAACCCAGACTACATTGGGAAAAGAGTGGGAGAGAGAAAATCCCTTCCTGACCTTGAAGGTGGCCAGCTGAAACCCTGAAGAATGAGCTTTAGGAAAACAAAAGTCAGAAATGAGTCCCAAGCAGAGATGCTGAGTGCAGCCCTTACCATCACAAGCAACCCCATCATACAACTGCACTTCTAATTTAGCCCACACAACTCCTATTGGGAGGCTGTTCCAGAACCTGACCCCTCTGATATTTGGAAACCTTCTGATTTCCAGCCTGAATGTGTTAGTGGCCAGTTTACAGCCACGTGTTCTTGTGCCATCATCTACCTGTAGCTTAAATAGCTCTTCAGCACACTAAGAATAGTATAGCGCTCTTGAATGCACCAGGGCTTTTTTTTTTTTAAATCAGTTTTTAATCAAAATCTCTTTGGTTATGGATAGTCAGGGTTTGATATGGCAAGTTTGAACTGACAGAGCAAAGAGAATGAGGCACTTGTGAATTGTGGGCCTGTATTCAAGCAGGCCCTCCTCAAGTGCCCCCCCCAAGTTACCGATAGCCCCATAGGCACCCTGGCCTCAGTTTCTCCAAGTTAAGATTCTTCAAACTCTATCTTGACTCTGCAGTTCAATGCTACCCTTGCTGCAGGCTAGTTTTTTAACATGAATGCTTCAGAATAGCCCTCACAGTATCGCCCACTACCAAAAACCAGGCTCTGCTTCAGGCTCCCTCTTCCACAGTGTTCCTTAACCAAACTCCAAGCCCAAACAAAAAGTACAAACAGTGTCTGCCTGCCTTGGGTTTGACAAAGATGTGAAGTAACCCGGGCCCACCCACGCTGGGCTAAAATCCTTAGCGTCTCCTGGGTTCTCTCCCAATTCAGGGTTATTCCCCTGGGCTTTCCTTCTCCCTGATCTTAAAGAGGTCAGCAGACAAACTTCTCTTTGCTGCTGTCCTGCCCCTGGGCTTCCCCAGCTCTTAATCCTTCCTGTATTCTACTCAGCTATCTCGTCCTTGTCTGGCACTCCCACCCCCAGATTGCTTCTCTAGATCTTCTCCCTGGGCTCACCGAAGTCGGTGGGCAAACATCCCCTCTGCTCTCCTCCTGGCCATGAGCTTTATCCAGATCTCTGTGTCTATAGAAACCTCTCACCCAAACCTTAGCTGCCTGCTGCTTGACCCTTTGTGTAAGCCAGGTGTCTTCTCTCCAGTTCCATTAGAAGGCACTTAACCAGGCACAGGTGGATTGGGCCTACTCCCTCTTAAAGGGGCCAGTCCCCCTGTGACAGGGCCACTATCTGTTATTAACTCATCTGGAGTTCCATGGTGAGTACAAGGCAATTTACAATGTGTTATTACATGGCCACTCTATGTATTGCGGATCAACTCCTTTAAAACAAAACAAAACTCTGGTCTACCAATAAGAGCTAATACAATTCAAATAGATTTGTGGCCATCTGACACCAAGAGCAATCAAGAATCCCATGTGGTTTCAGACGTGTAGCAGTATGCCATCTCTCCATGCTCCTAGTGCAATGTACTGTAGATCTCCAGTGCCTCAAGGCCTAGCATAGGCAACAGTGTAGAGGATTTCACCCTCCTTGGTTTCTCTTCAATATCACCTCCTTCTAGGAAAATTTGGAAGTGCTGCAATCCTCACCCCTTTCTAGTTCTCTGCCAGGTTCCTCCCAGACAGAGGTGGCTTCATTTGCCTCCCCTTACTCCCCGCCGCCTGCCCCCAAAAAAGAAATTGTTTACTTTTGACACCCAGTGATAAACGTGTGACATGCAGAACTGCAGTAGCAAAGAATGCTCTTTACTCCCCAGCCCCTGACTCTCTTACAAAGGGTTAATATTCCTTTCATCTGGCAAGGGACAGTATCCGCTGACTCCAATGGCTACTGTCAAATTTTGATGAGGCTAAGAGGCACTAATCTTATTACCAAAAAAAAACCCTTCTTTATTTTGCAAAATTTAAAGTAAAACAAAAAAATGAAGAATAGAAAACAACCGGTGCTGGGGCCGGTTTTATTCAATATCTTCATTAACGATCTGGAGGATGGTGTGGACTGCACCCTTAGCAATTTTGCAGATGACACTAAACTGGGAGGAGTGGTTGATACGCTGGAGGGTAGGGGTAGGATACAGAGGGACCTAGACAAATTAGAGGATTGGGCCAAAAGAAATATGATGAGGTTCAACAAGGACAAGTGCAGAGTCCTGCACTTAGGATGGAAGAATCCCATGCACTGCTACAGACTAGGGACCGAATGGCTGGGCAGCAGTTCTACAGAAAAGGACCTAGGGGTTAAGGTGGATGAAAAGCTGAATATGAGTCAACAGTGTGCCCTTGTTGCCAAGAAGGCTAATGGCATTTTGGGTTGTATAAGTAGGGGCATTTCCAGCAGATCAAGGGATGTGATCATTCCCCTCTACTCAGCACTGGTGAGGCCTCATTTGGAGTACTGTGTCCAGTTTTGGGCCCCACACTACAAGAAGGAAGTGGATAAATTGGAGAGAGTCCAGCGGAGGGCAACAAAAATGATTAGGGGGCTGGAGCACATGACTTATGAGGAGAGGCTGAGGGAACTGGGATTGTTTAGTCTGCAGAAGAGAAGAATGAGGGGGGATTTGATAGCTGCTTTCAACTACCTGAAAGGGGGTTCCAAAGAGGATGGATCTAGACTGTTCTCAGTGGTGGCAGATGACAGAACAAGGAGTAATGGTCTCAAGTTGCAGAGGGGGAGGTTTAGGTTGGACATTAGGAAAAACTTTTTCACTAGTAGGGTGGTGAGGCACTGGAATGGGTTACCTAGGGAGGTAGTGGAATCTCCTTCCTTAGAGGTTTTTAAGGTCAGGCTTGACAAAGCCCTGGCTGGGATGATTTAGTTGGGTTTGGTCCTGCTTTGAGCAGGGGGTTGGACTAGATGACCTCCTGAGGTCCCTTCCAACCCTGAGATTCTATGTTTCTATCAACCCACAAACATTAAAGAACTATTTAGACACCACCACCACCCCCCACAAAAAAAAAAAAAGGCTTGGCAGCATTTTGAAGGCTGCTACTTTTCATTAGGAGGAGTGGTATGGCAGGAATGCAGGAGAGGGGGGTGCAGATGTGTGAAAGCCTTTGGGAAAAACTCAGGGATTAGGAAAGTGCCTGATCCTAAGTGGGTTGATCTGAGGTAAAAGAAACCGTTGGGATCAGAAGATAGTAAAACTTCTTTTTATAGTAGATATAAACAGCTTTGTGGTATTCCCCCCCCTCCCCCCCCAAAAACAGAGAGATTTTTTGAAACACACACACATGTTCCCTGTTAATTAGGGAGAAACCACTGTTAACAACACGTTGCTCCAGAGTTGCCAAGAACTGTCAAAGGACAGGGAAGACCATTGAGGAGAGTTTGCTGTTTCTCTAGGGGGTCAGTCAGGCAGCCAACAAGCAAATCACGCCTTTTAACTGGGCCAGACTCGTATACTGTGGCAGGGTGCTGGAGGGAAGGGTGAGTGGGGGAAGGGAAAGGGTCTGGGAAGCAGGTATTTGAATCCCCTGCACTCCCTCCATCTACCCTTCTATCTACAGACATTTTCCACAGAAATCCTGTTCACTTTTGGTTGAGACTTTGAGACTATTTTTGGAATTTAAAAAAATGCTCCGGGGAGACATCTTCCACTTTTATTCTCATAAAGGATCTTTAATACATAAAAATAAAGACATTAAAAGGGGAGAGGACATGGATGGGGGAAACCTGGCTTCTGCTTTGATTCAACCGGATTTCCTCTAAACATAAAACAAACGTAATGTATGTCCAAGCTGCCAAGCAGACTCTGCGTAAACACTTCACTGCCAGAGAGAGACTGAGTTTGCTCTAGCATGGCCATTGCTGGGATGTACTGGTGGACTTTGTCTTAGAGACCCCCTCGGTTTCACACCTTTCAGGCCACCTGATGTGCTTGAAACAGACTTTGTCCCTCTCTTCTTCCAGTCCCTCTTTCATTTGTGAATCCTTCCTAGACTGATCTCTTTATTTAAAGGTTCTCAAGCTGGGGTTTGTGACCTCCAGCGGGGGTCATGAAAAAGGCCAGAGGAATTACACCATCCCTATCATTATGACTGGATGGCAGGGGGCTCCTGAAACGTTCTTCTCTTGTAAGTTGTGGTCACAGTATGGAGAAAACTAAGAACCTGTATCCTTATGGATAATGTCTCTGCACTGGAGCAAAACCTTAACAAACTCCTCACTTTGGCAGCGTTTGGATACTGACCTGTATCAAAATTTCAACTGTATCTAGATTTCGCAACTGGGCCAAATGAAAAACCTCAGATCTGAACAGCCTCAAACTACAGGGAAGATGTTGAGATCCTGATACAAACTTTGCAATTCAGGCTTTTCCCGTCTAACATCTAACATACTGTTGTTAAGTACTGAAATCAGGTATCAGCACTGAAATCAGGAAGCTTTTTGAGTATTTAAAAACAACTTTATTGACCCAATAAACTTATCAACAATGCTACACAATCCTACATGCCAGCAGGTGGCACTTTTTTGGTAACTATCTGCATACACCACACATTTGTCAATATACTAGTTTTATGTAGAACTCTTGTAAGTGTTTTTCCAAGTACTATATTTCTTTGTGATGGACTGTAAGATTTTCCAGACAGGAGCCCTGTCTTTTTAGGCATTCAGTGGTCTTCATTTCCAAAATGATTAGTGATTTTGGTGCACTCGTTGTTGTGCGCCCAACTTGAGGCACTTCAAAGGGGCCTGCTTTTCAGACACTCTGAAACAAGCTGAGTACACAAGACAAACGATGGGTGGAAGGGAAAGAGCAGCACAAGAAGGTGAAGCGATTTGCCCAAAATCACACAGTAGGTCAGTGGCAGAACTGGGAACAGAGCCTAAGTCTCCTGACTTGCAGTTCAGTGCCCTATGTATTGACAGATCCTGCCTCTCATGTGTGAACACTAATATCTTTGAACAGTAAATTTTGTAATAACAGGGTTTTTGAGAGTCCAGACCTGAATTTTATTTTCCTTTTTGGCAGAATGTTAATGCCCCCTAATGCCATGGTAGTCTCTGGCTACCACTTTTTCCCAATTGTGCATAATAGAGTAAACCTGGGGAGATTGCACTCTGTCTGCTGAGGCCTATAATTGTAGCAACAGTTAAATATAATCTAGATTAAAAAAAAAAAAGGTACATGCCTGGAGTATCAGATCCTCATCTGGTGTCAATTTACATGCACCACTGAAATTAATAGAGCTACACCGTTTTACACCATCCATGGAACTGGCCTTTGATTTCGTTCTTCTCCATTCCCAACCATCCGATGGCCAGTTTCTACCCAGACAAAGAGAGCAATAATATTCGCTTACACCTCTTTTTGTTCCTGTTTAGTGGTCATTACAGTAGAACTAAAATGCCAGCATGCCATAATATGACCAGAGAAATATCATGAAACCGATTGAAAAACTTAAATGATTTCAAGTAGGGGGAAACCAGATCCATAATTTAGAGATTTTTATAACTTGATTGATTCTACAAATTAGAACCTTTGAGAATATTTTGGTTCTAGAATTTAAAATAAATAAATAAATATATGGGCTATAGCTATTAAAACTTTTAGAATGTTGCGGGTTCTTAATTATCTATCTATCTATTTATCTATGATAATTCTAAGGTATTACTATGGTAATCTAAGCAACTCTGCATCTGGATTAGCTCATCCGAGCTCAATGTAGCAATTTTTTCCTCTGGATCTCTGGTTACATCTCTCCTCACTTAAGACATTCATTGACATCATGTGAACTGAACCCAGTATCCTAAGTACAGTTTCTCCACAGTTGTGTACAGTGGATCTAATATCACCTCCTTGCTCTATCTTGTGATGCCGCTGCATATGCAGACCAAACTCTCACAGTTTTTGGTACCATATAGCTTATCAAACTATCACTGGATTTATTATTTTCTATACACCAATAGCTTTTTGAGTTGTTGCAGCCTATTAATTTAATTAATTAATATTACTACCTTCCAGTTTTCTCCCTTTCACTCAATATGTGTTTCATGTGTGTTTGTTTTTTAGTCCTAGATATAGTAACATTCAGTTTTCCAGGCTGAATTCCATTTGCCATGTCTTGCCCATATTTCTAGCATCTAAGGGCCAGATCCAGAGCCCACTGCAGCTCCAGGTCCCTTTGTATTCTTTTCAGTGGTAGCCGTGTTAGTCTGTATCAGCAAAAAAAACAACAAGGAGTCCTTGTGGCATCTTAGAGACTAACAAAATTATTTTGGCATAAGCTTTAGTGGGCTATATCTGATGAAGTGGGTTCTAGCCCACAAAAGCTTATGCCAAAATAATTTTGTTAGTCTCTAAGGGCTAGTCTACACTTACTGTCCGGATCGACGCGGTGAGTTTGACTTCTCGGAGTTCGAACTATCGCGTCTGATCCGGAGTTCGAACTATCGCATCTAGAAGCGCCGCGGTCGACTCCGGTACTCCACCACTGCAAACGGCGGTGGTGGAGTCAACGGGGGAGCCGTGGAGTTCGACCCCGCCGCGTCTGGGCGGGTGAGTAGTTCAAATTAGGGTACTTCGAATTCAGCTACGCTATTCACGTAGCTGAATTTGCGTACCCTAATTCGAACCCCCTTTTTAGTGTAGACCAGGCCTAAGATGCCACAAGGACTCCTTGGTTGTTGTGGGGTTTTTTTTTTTTTGTATTCTTTGTCTCTTCTCCTTGGCTTAACACCTCTCAGTTTAGTGTCATTTGCACTTTTCTTCAACATGCTGTCTATCCCCTCCTCTGCATCATTAATGACAATGTTAAATCAGACCAGAACGAACACCGGTCCTTGTAACACCTCCCTGAGCACCTTCTCCTAACTTGGCATTGTATGCTACCACTTCTCATTACCCTTTGATTGTGGCCCTTTAGCCATTTTTTAGTCCACATCAGAGTACTCAGATTGCAACTATTTTACAAAGGAGATTTTGTGACACTGTATCCCATGCTTTGCTCAAGAGTACCGCTTCTGTTGGTTGTCCTCTTCAGCCACTCCTGTACGCACATGGATGCCTGTAGGAATCCCCCCATATGAAGCCATGTATTGGATTGGGACTTAAGTCTAGAGTTCTATCAGTCAAGCTGGTTTGCCTGGCGTAATTTATTCTTTCTGAACCCAAATATCTTCCTGCTCATTTTTGTTATCCTCTTTATGATCAAGCACCTAAGGTGCGGAGTGCCTGACACTACCACTGGAGTCAAGTGGAGCACTTAGCAGCTCCAAAAATCAGGCTTTATATGTTTCTTCCTCCTTACACTCATAGGGCAGTGTTTGCCAGGATCAAATTTCTCTTTTGAAAAGAAGTTTTTTAAAACATTGTCATGCTATTTGTTATTTATATAGTGCCAAAAATGTAAACAGTGCTGAAATGAGGAGGGTAATATGACAATAAAACTTTTATAGGAGCAAATCACCCTTCCCTAACCTGCTAGAATTATTTGAAAAAGTTAAACAAAATATCAAGAATTTTTACAGTTATTGGTTATTAATTGAGCCTCCACTGCTTTATAAACACAGAAGTAGACATGGCCCTGCTCCCAAAAAGCTTACATTAAAAATTAGGCACAGTTGAGAGTTTTGCCAGGGCCAGGAGCTCACCCAAACTGTATCTTAAACAAAGTTTGAAAATTCAGGTCCTAATCCAAAGTTCATTGAAATCAATGGGAGGCTATGGCTCAGGTCTCAGGTACTGCATGATTTTTGTTGGGCTATTTTTATGTGGTCTCACAAGTGAAAAGTGTTTGAATGAAGAGGTGAAGATTGGTGGGCAAATAAGGCAAGGGAGCTAACTCCAAACAGAGAGGCTGGCATAGGAAAATGGCATATGGATGAAAATGAAATTGTGTGTTCCCAAGGGATGCATGGGAAAAGAATAGGCAGCGGGGTGGAAAGTAAGTGAAATGGGAGCAGAGATATAGACCCTGTTTCAACAAAGCACATAAGCATGGGTGTGGTGCCTTGAACATTAAGACAAGAAGTGTGAATGTGATGAAGAAAGTGGGGGGAAGCCAGTGATGGGAGTCAAGCCCTGATTCAGCAGGTCTTTTCTATTCAGCAAAGCACAAAGCACTTGCTTAACTTTGGGCATGTGCTTAAAGTTATGGGGCTTAAGAGCTTTGCTGACTAAGGATAGACTTAAGCATGTGCTTTAATGTTATGCTGAATTGGGGCTTCAAAGAGATAAAGGAAGATGATTTATTTAGACATTTGAAGAGAATTTGACCAAGTCTCTCACAAGAGGCTGTTACTGAAACGTGGTAACCAGCAGTTCAGTCATGATTAAAAGAGAAGAAGCAAAAAGTAGGCATAAAGGGGCAGTATTCAGCAGCAAAAGAGGGTGATACAGGACACCTCAGTGATCAGTACTGAGTCAAGGGTTGTTGAATATATGTATTAGCCAGCAGAAGTGCAAGTGAATAGCAAGGTGGCGATGTTTGTGACATACTAAATCATTTCAGTTGGATAAGAATAGGATAATTATGAAGAACTCAGTATGGTACTAACTGGATAACTTGACGACAAATGATTTTCAACATAGACAAGTGTAAGATAATGCACTGGGAAATAACAGATTACTGTTACTGTTACATCCTGAATTCATTGTAACCTCAGAGAGAGAGAAAAAAAAAAGATGTAGGTGAAATCACGGGCAACTAAATGAAGACATCTGCTTAATGTGCATCATAGATCAGAACGACAGATGAGATATTACAACAGCTTTTCTCATACTTTTGCTGAAACCAGGAAGTGCTGTCAACACTATTTTTCCCTGACAAATTCCTTGAAAAGTCAGCCCCTCTCCTTTCATCCAAAGCAAGTGTTATTAGACTCAGCCAAATTAATGCAATAGTTTACTTGTCACCATAGGGCAGCAGAGAAAGTGCAGCTTCATGTATAGCACACTGTATTTTGTACTGAAAACTGACTTCAGGTCTGAGTGGACCCATGCAGTATATCCAACTGGCCTTTAAGGGCCATACCGTGAGCCCCTTATGCATATTGGTGAGCAATTACCCACATGAGTAGTCCCACTGAAGGCTCTGGGACGCTCTGTGCATGCAACTACTCATCAGTGTGAGTAAGGAGTTCCCAGGCTTTTAGAAACAGGATATTCCCTGACTACATGGGTAGTACAATGTACTAACACTAGGGGCAGTAGTAGTACAAAACGCCAAGAGCAATGGCGGAGATGGATTAAGTTCGTATTGGGCCTGATCCAAAATCAAGTGAAGTTAATGGAAAGACTCCTGTTTTTATCCCCACTTCCCCTTCACCTGTTGTGAGTGTGTGTTATTTGGACAGAGAGAGTAGGGAAGACCACATTCTTGGCAGTGGCCTTTTTCACCTTGGAATCTGTTGGGAGAGATCATCGAGCAATCCAGCAATCGGGCAGTGCCAATGACGTCCCAAACAAGTCTCAAAATGCGTGCGTGGCTCTGGTGCAGCTCTTTGTCTATTCAGGAGGGGGAGAGGGAGCCAAGGAAGAGTGCAGCCAAGCAAGAATGTTCTGGCAGCCCTTCCTGGAGGTCTGAGCAAAGTTATTTATCACTTTGTGCATTTTCCTTCTCATCTGTGTACAGCCGGCTCCAATGGCTCAGTTTGCGTTTTGGCTTCTAGAGCCAAGCCAGTCCCTTGGCTGCGCTCTGTCTTGGCTGTCCATTCACGCCTTCTGTCTCATCCAGCTCTGCTTGGAGCAGAACGGGTTCCAAAATTAGGGGCAGATATCTATATTCAAATAAGAGATCAACAACATATACCTACAGTAGGGGTGTGTGTGTGTGTGTGTGTGTGTATATATATATATATATATATATATATATATATATATATATATCCCAGACAAACCACTGCACCACTGTTTATTTTAGCACAAAGGGACTGGCCACAGAGTCATATGAATTTGTTTTCACGCTTCCAGTCTCTGTTGGGGAGCTCCACCGCCTGCTTATTGCTCCAAATAATTTTTTTTCTGGATTTTCCAAATCAGTAAATACAGCAACAGTTAATTTACAGAAAATATTTGCACTTCTACAGACTTTTTTCCATAAAAGCTGTAGGTACATTTCATAAAATATGTGGGTGTCTATGTTTCAACACACATAAACTACCTTCAAATTTTTGCAAAGCTAGAAATTTTTGATATTTCAAAACACCTGGTGTGCCACTGTAGCTTTTCTACATAAATAATGAACTGTATAAAACAAGAAAAGAGTATCCAGCTTTCCTGTCCAAATTCCATTATAGGTAATGAGTTCTGCCTACCTAGATTCCCCCTGATTTTCAGTTTTGGGTGGTATTTTTCTTCTCTTGTTCTAAACTGTTAGGTGGTTTTATTCTGTGCTGTTAGGGAATGATGCAAAGTCTAATGAACTCAATGGACAGACTCTCATTGATTCCAATGGACTTCCAATAAGGCTCTCAAACAATTGCTATTTTCTACTGGACACTGCATTTCAGAGCCCAGTGACTGATTCCTGCACATAACAGGCCTACACATTCATTCCAATGCAATTTATCCTTGCTCAGGCAAAAGGCTCCATTAACTTCAATTGGATACGTTGCCTGATAAAGGAACGCTTGAGTAAGACATTGAAAAAATGGGGCAATTGGTTTGTAAAGTGGTGTGAGATCCTTTGAGATGAAAGTCATCATATATATAATAAAATGATATTGAAACATGGTTCCATATATAATTTTTTTATTAATACTGATTACTTATAGAATGAAGAAGGTATAGGCAGCTCTCTCCAGTTACCTGAGATTTCTGCCATGAGCAATGCCTATTATAATTTAGATAACAGAATATAGATTTGCATTAGCTCCATGATCTCCCTAGCATAGTAGATACCTGATACAATTTTCAATAATTAAGACTACTAAGCAGTAGCTTCCCATTACCAGCTCTTAATTGCACATGCTGAATATTTTGGAAAGTTCTCAGCTTTTGGGCTGAAATTTCGTGGACTTAGTCTCTGCCTGAAGTTGGAAGAGGAAATTTGAGCAAAATCCTACCAACCCTTTTTGAGCAAGGAGAAAATGAACAATTCCATTTTTTTGCTTGTAACAAAAAATCTAACTGCTTTCTTTCTGAAGAAGGCGACACCAAAAGTGGACAAAACTTGAAACTTGGCATGGACAAAACCCTTATTACAGGGCTAATCTAAAGCTTTTTAAGGTCAATGGAAAGACTTCCTGTGATTTCATTTGGCTTTGAAACAGGTCTTAGAGGTGGGCAAATATTTCATAGCAATAATCTTATGAGACAGTTTCAGCCTCTTTTTCAGTTTGCAAGTTGCTTGGGAACAGAGTCTGATTGTTTTTAATGTAATTAGTATTTGACTGTATTTGCATATGGCCATATTTTATTACCCTTACTGAACATGTTTAATACCTTGCTCTTGCTTTTAGTACCTTGAAATGAATGGGAGTTAGACACCTAAATACTCTTACTCTTGGGATCTTAAATCACTAAAGCATATTTGAAACTTTTACCATATCTCTTGTGATGGCTGTTGTGGTGGTGTTGGTTCCCCCATTACAGGGATACAGCCATCACAACGTAAACCAATAACAACACAATCAAATGAAGTGGTAATAAAAAAAGTGGCACCTGAATAATTTGCACTAATGATTGGGAGACCTTTTGGGAAATATTGAATATTACGAATCGGCAAGTATAGGATTAATTCAAAGCCCATTTTAAATGGAAACCCACTCTCTTCCATTGACTTCAGTGGGCTTTGGATCAGGTCCTAAAATAACAAGGATAATGTAAAAACAACATGAATTGTGCCAGATGCACCAGTATGCTCTGTAAAAGCAGCAAAGAGTCTTGTGGCACCTTATAGACTAACAGACGTTTTGGAGCATGAGCTTTCGTGGGTGAATACCCACTTCGTCGGATGCATGTAGTGGAAATCTCCAGGGGCAGGTATATATAAGCAAGCAAGAGGCAGGCTAGAGATAATGAGGTTAGTTTCAATCAGGGCGGATGAGGCCCTCTTCTAGCAGCTGAGATGTGAAAACCAAGGGAGGAGAAACTGGTTTTGTAGTTGGCAAGCCATTCACAGTCTTTGTTTAATCCTGAGCTGATGGTGTCAAATTTGCAGATGAACTGAAGCTCAGCAGTTTCTCTTTAAAGTCCGGTCCTGAAGTTTTTTTGCTGCAGGATGGTCACCTTAAGATCTGCTATGGTGTGGCCAGGGAGGTTGAAGTGTTCTTCTACAGGTTTTTGTATATTGCCATTCCTAATATCTGATTTGTGTCCATTTATCTTTTTCCGTAGAGACTGTCCAATTTGGCCGATGTACATAGCAGAGGGGCATTGCTGGCATATTACATTGGTGGACGTGCAGGTGATGGTGTGGCTGATCTGGTTAGGTCCTGTGATGGTGTCGCTGGTGTAGATATGTGGGCAGAGTTGGCATCGAGGTTTGTTGCATGGATTGGTTCCTGAGTTAGAGTTACTATGGTGCAGTGTGCAGTTACTGGTGAGAATATGCTTCAGGTTGGCAGGTTGTCTGTGGGCAAGGACTGGTCTGCCACCCAAGGCCTGTGAAAGTGAGGGATCATTGTCCAGGATGGGTTGTAGTTCCCTGATGATGCGTTAGAGGGGTTTTAGCTGGGGACTGTATGTGATGGCCAGTGGAGTCCCGTTGATTTCTTTGTCAGTATGCTCTGGCTGCTTTGCACTGCCTGATGATGCAAAGGCAGCTGCAGTGAACAAATGAATCTGGCCCACTTTGTTCATTTATTTTGTCTACCAGGTATTAGTTTTAATTACGTATTTATTTCATAGCATATTGTTACATATGCTTCACTATTGCTTCTGTCTGATAAAATGTGAAGAGTGGCCAATTTTTTGTGGGGAATATAAAATACATATAGTGTAAAGTGTGCATTTGCTGAGTTCTACTGTACTCACTTGAGTTTTGTAATTAATTCACTTTGGCTGCATTCGTGTTTCAGTTTTACTAGCCCAAATTTTTGCACAAAGCAAATTTCAAAGTTGAATTTATAAAAGCAGTTTTCTTAATCTGGGCTAGAAACTGCATTGTAATGAACTGGTCCTGCAATGAAAACTACCCAACTGGGTCTCTGCACTCTCCTGGCTTTCATTGCAGTGCATTGGCCTGCACTTGCTCGCGTGAATAGTTACACCTGAAGCGCTTGGATGCTCAGCATATTAGGGAGTAGAAACAAGGTTGCCCTGTCTAATCAACTGCAAGTAAGCAACATAGTTTGACCAACAAGTATTAAATACCTGAAGAGTTTTAAATAGAAGTTTACAAATGATGTAAATTAAAAGCTGTTGAATGATTTTGAAAATCAAGTAGATTTGATGAAAAGGAGAAAAAGAGGTTATGTTTTTCCAATAAATTATTTGTTGCAAATTATTTGCTTGGCTCTATCTCTCCCACTTTCCTTAAATGATTATGCACAATCTAATAGGCCACACTGCTATTAGCTGTAAGAGGAAGGATGGTCTTGTGGCTAAGAAGGCACTGAACTGGGGATCACTCAGATCAGAATTCATTCCTTGGCTCTGCCACAGACTTCTTACATGACCTTGGGCAAATCACTTTGGGTGAAATCCTAACCCCACTGAGGTCAATGGCAAAATTCCCATTGACTTCAAAGGGGCAAAGATTTCACACTTTTTGGCCAAGTTCTCCATATGTAAAATGGGGATAATAATTCCTTTTCCCCACTGTCTCTCTTGTCTATTTAGATTGAAAAGCTATTCAAGACAGGTGCTGTCTATGATGAGTACATACAGTGCCTAACACCATGGGGTGCTGATCTTGGTTGGGAGATCAAGGCTCTACTGTAACACATATAATAATTAGAATAATAAATCTTCCCTGATATTTAGCTTAAATTTTGTTTTGCTCAATTTCAGATTAGGTATAGCAGGTTTGACCACTCTTCCTTTCCCTCCATGCTGTTTACTTGTAGAAAGGAAGAAAAGTCATGGGATAATGGTCTCATGCTGCTACATAAATGTAAAGGCAAAGTCAAGGCATTGTTGGAAAATAAATATTGAGACCAAACTGAGATGTTTATTTTCCTGGCGGGGCACAGTGATGCTGAGATCATCTCCTACCACAGTGCATTTTATCTCTACTGTACCAATGTCTGATAGAGATTCAGTCTGGGATTTTAAACTCTTCTTAAGGCAATTCAGTAGGATTTGGGTGCCTAACTTTGTTAGGCAGCTTTGAAAAACATAGCCTCAGTTGTTTGATCCATTTAATGTTGGCACATTAAAGAAACAGTTGCAAAAGTTGAATGTCAATGGGGCTGTGCTGATTAACACCAGCTGGTCTGGCCCCACATGTCTGCTTAGTCTACTTAGAGGACAGTTGGTGAAGGACAGAGTGTGGATATGTCTGTTGCCGGGCTCCCAAGCAAGTCAAAGTTGGTTCTGCCAAAGAGAATCTCGGATTGAGCCATGAGATTTATTTCCAGCCTGATCTGTACCAAAAATCTCTTTTCCCAGCATCCACCACTCTTTGTCCTATGCGTGGGCATTATGGGAAAAGCAAAGGAAACGTCAAGAAAACACCCTAAGGGTTGAAATTGCATATATTTAATCAGAGAGCATTGCCAGACTCAGCCATTTCCTTGACGCCTTCACCAAACAATAGCTCACTTTATGTTTAGTTTTTTGAGGGGTGGTCGTTTGCTTGTTCTGTGTGACCTCCCATGAGGTAGCCCCTTCTAAGGCCTGTCATCCACCCCTGAAACTAAAGTACACAGCAGCAGGCCACAGTTTCCGTGTAGACTCGGTCTGGTGCTGGGAAAAACCTCTTCAGAGAGATTCTCAAAATCTTTCCAAAATTGGCACTGGGGATAGATTTAATAGGCTGTAATGTGGAGACTGTAAAACATGTTTGATGAAGCATTTTATACTGCTTTTAAGTTTCAAATTCTTTGGAGCACATCTGAGGGTTTTCACAAACCTCCCTCAATGCATGCAAAGTTTGCATCCTGAGACCCTGACCTCAACTAACTTTTCAACTTTGTCTGTCATGTTAAATAGTCAGAGCAGTCCCAGCAGCATGTATATGTTTGGAGAGAGGGTTTTGTTTTGTTTTTTTCTCTCCGTATGAGGTATTCAAGGATGAAAGCTTGTAGCTGGGATGTGGGTTAGGAAGGAACTACTGTGGTAATGCCATAAATGGAAATTCTAAGTTCCACTCCCTGGGAGAGAGTCTGAGGTGTTTTTGAAATTTATAATTAAAAAAAAAAAAGATATTTTCATTGCTCCAAAGATGGTTCACATCTCTGGTTCCCAATAATCTAGTGAGAGCTAAGCCCTCAGATGAGCTCAAACCCCAAATATGACTATCCATTTAAAGACAAACAATGATAAGGCCAGATCCTCAGCTGTTGCAGTATCAGTGTATCTCCATTAAAGTCAGTAGGGACTATGCTACTTCACTTCAGCTGAGGACCTGGCCCTATTGTCTTTGTTCTTACATTTTGCTGAGCTAAAAAAATGAAATCACTCTAATGAGAACTCAGCAGTCAACATTTTCACTCTTGATTGTGTAAAACTGTCACAGAAAAGCTGAACTAAATTTATTGAAAATGAGATCTTTTGCCTGATTTTGTTTGCCCCCATTTAATTCCTCCACATTTCACTGATTCAGGTTTATCCCTATGTCTTTGTCCCACAGGGTTTGTGAATGTGAGATTTCTTTGCTCCCTGGGTTCATAAGTTGTATAGGGTGACCAGACAGCAAATGTGAAAAATTGGGACAGGGAATGGGTGGGTAATAGGAGCCTATATAAGAAAAAGACCCAAAAATCAGGATTGTCCCTATAAAATCAGGACATCTGGTCACCTTTGTCATAGGTTTATTCCCCCACTTGGAGCTGTTGGGTTCCAAGATGGGGACCTGCATGGACTCCTCTAAACTAGGATTTTAGTTTAGATTTGGTTTTCGCTGCCACCAGTTACGTTTAAAGTGGATAACACACTGCCTGTCCCCCCAAGCTTCCCCTGGGGAACCCAGATTCAAACCCCTTGAATCTCACCAGAGAGAGAGAGAAACAGCCAGTTCCCCTCCCCCCTTCCCTCTCTCCAGCCTGCTCCGGAGAGATTACACACCGAGTCAAATCCTTGACTCAACACAAAGAGGGACTCACCTCCCCCTCCCCCTCCCCTTCCCTAGTCCTGGAGAGAGATACCTTGATTCAAACTCCTTGAATCAAACAAAGAGGGATTCACTTTTTCCCCCTCCCCTTCCCCTGAAAATCCAAACAAGGGAAGAAATCAATCAAGTTCTAAAAAAGAAAAGATTTTATTAAAGAAAGAAAAAAAAGTACACTATCTCTGTATTACCAGGATGCAAAAATACAGGGTCTAACTTATAAAAACTGGAGAGACTTCCCCCTCCCTCCTCCTCAGCATAATCAGTAACAGCGACAGAAATAAAGAATTTCCTTCAGCAAATACACAATTGCAAATGTAGAAATCAAATTATAAGACTAATTCGCCTTTCTAATACTCACTATACTGGATAGTAGGAAATACTCCAGGAGAACTTGGAGACATGTCTGGCCTCTCTTAGATCCAAAGAGAGCACACAGAGCAAACAAGGAACACAGACAAAGGCTTCCCTCCATAGAGATTTGAAATTATCCTGTCCTTTGATTGGTCCTCTGGTCAGGTGTTCCTCAGGTTACTGAGCTTGTTAGCCCTTTACAGGTAAAAGAGACTTTAACCCTTAACTATCTGTTTATGACAACCCTAAAGTTGTATGCAGTGTTTTCCTAACATTTTCCCAGCCCTGGGTTTGCATTCAGAAAGGGTGCTTAACTTTAAGCACAAACTTAAGCCCCATTGATGTCAATACAATTTAAGCACGGGTTTAAGTGCTTTCCTGAATCAGGGCTGTAGTCTACTTCAGCCACTGTGGAAGAACTTAAGATGACAACAGCTAGTATTCTTAACCAAGCTAAAACAGCGACAATTTATTTATTTCACCACGCAACCCAACTGATGCTACCACAATTGCTATGCATTAGCATTCAAACTGACTAAAGCGACTTCAACTTATATTTATCAACATACCACCTAACTAAAGCAACATTAGCTGCTGTACATCAATATAATCCAACTAAAGCTGCCTCCACTGCTCTGTCAACATATATCTTAACGTTCCTCAATTGATGCACAATGCACAGCAATATAGAACCCCATGAATACTGCCTTGTTGTTGTAGTTTATTGTACAGTTTATGACTGACGGGCTATCAGCAGGGATAGAACCGAAGACCTTCAGCAGTTAAAAATCACAGTTCTCTGCTTCTTGAGCTAAAGGAGTAACTCCATTAGCTAATAACAGCAGTACACGCTTACCTTTATGTAGACCAACATCTAGTAGGAAATATGACATCTTTGAGCAACATGTTACATCATCATTGTCCTCATAAATTCACTTCCCAAAAAGAATGGGGGCCTGATCCTGCAACCCTTACTCACATAAGTAGTTGTCATTAATTTGAGTTGTGTCTTGATGTCAATGGGAATATTCCAATAATTAAGGATTATTTGTATGAGTAAATTTGCAAGACTGGATCCGTAAGCCTTATAACAGCCCTGTGAGGTAACTAAGATTTGTTATCAACGGATAAGACTTATTTGAGAGTTTCTTAACAGTTGTGCTTTTTATGGGATAAAAGAGTTAACATTATGCCCAGCCCCCAACCTGCAGGCCCAGTAGATTGCTCCTTAGTCTGGCCCCTATCCGTTGACCTGCCTTGTTTGGGAGATCCTATGGTAGCAATGCTACCAGCAGCCTATCTCTCAGGGTTACGGAAGCATACTAGCCCCTCCAACTACATCATGGTCATGCAATCCCTGGGAAGGGTAGAGATGAGGAAAGTGAGCCTTAAGTTCAAATGCGTGTCAGATATAGTACAGGGTTACACCCCAGAGCACTTCTCTGGATCGAACTGAAATTCTTACCTATTGAGGTTAGTTCATCATTACACAAAACCCATCAAGTATATCTTCAGTTGTTGTTGTTGTTTCTGTCTTTCTCCTTTTCTCTTTCCCAGTTCTACAACTTTTTAGATGTCTTGTTTTCAACACTAGTACACCTCTAGTCTGCAGCCTCTTTTATACTTGGCAACAGTCTAGCTCAGCCACTGGTGGCCAGCAACTGATGTAACTGTGCCAGAGCTGGAATATATGAATGGAGAGGAAGGATGGCCTGGACACTGGCCTGTAACTCAGGAGAACTGGTTTACATTCTTAGCTCTGCCACTGATTTCCTGTGTGACCTTGGAAGAGTCTCCTGGGGGCCAGATTTTTAAACGTATTTTGGACCTAAAGATGCCGATTTCAATGGGAGTTGGGCACTGAAGTGCTTTTGGAAATCCCTCTTGGGCATAGGCGCCTAAATATCTTTGAGGATCTAACTCCATTGAGTTCAATGGGAGTTAGGCAACTACATGTTTTTGAGGATCTGGGCCCAGGTGTCTATTAGCATAGTTAGGAGCCTAAATATACCTTTCAATATTTGACCCTTCATTTATCTGTGCTTCTGCGAAATGGGCCTTATAATTTTTCCTTTCCTCCTTTTATATTGTCTATTTAGATTTTAAACTCTTCCTGGCAGAGACTGTCTCTTACCTTGTGTTTGTACAACAGCCTGCTTAATGGGCCATTGATCTTGGTTGGGGCCTCTAGGTACTTTTAATGCAGATTATGATAATAATGGACCAGAGCAAGTCAAGGTTTGCAGTGACTGAGCTAATTAAAGTTCACCCCAATTAGAAGCAGAGGTAAACCTCAATTAGGTCATTGCAAAGCTCTGCATGTCCTTGTCTACACTCAGCAGGGTCAGCCCTGATGCAGATACCCAATTGATGGCCACCTTATGCCTGTTGAGGCTATTTCCAGGGTTAAATAAGGCCTGAAAGAAAATGAAAAAGGGGAAAGGTATTGGCTAAAGACACAGGTTCATTTCCAAACCTGTGTGCAGGAGGAAGCTTACAATATCCCTGTTACTCTTGCTTTCGCTAGGGTCACTTGGATAATTTCTATACTGAATAACAGCATCATTTCTCTTTATTGGGTGCAAATCTAAGAAAAACAGTCACGCTCTGAAACACAAACAATGGCAACCTGTCTCTTCTTTGGTTATGGAAATTGGGGTCAGATTTTTTTTCAAAGGGGCAGAGTAAAGGAGCTGGAATTCTACTTGGCACACCATCAAGCAGGAAATCGCCTGTTTAGTTATTTGACAGGAAAGAGAAAAAGATAGCAAGGGAAACAATGCAAAAGGGAGGCGGAGGGGGGGAATGGAACATTTTTGTTTCATATTAGTGCTGGTCAGGCAAGAGGATGAGGGCTGCAAAGCAAATAAAACTACAAAGAACCTCTGAACTGCTAAATCTTTTCAGACAGTAATAATACTTTATATTTATACAGAACCTTGAAGTCAGGGGATTCAAATGCTTTTTAAAATCTCCCTACAGAGGGACCACTCTTATCCACCGCAAAATGCAGCTGGACCACTGAACATTAACCCTGACACGGTTATTTACCTTTGCAACCCTTACCCTGGACCTGGAAATAAAACAAAACTTCTCATAGGCACTTACACTCTTATTACAGCATGGAACATGTCAGTCATTTTGCACCAGTAAAAGAACACAGCATGATTTTAGGGTGACCAGACAGCAAGTGTGAAAAATTGGGACGGGGGTGGGGGGTAATTGGCACCTATATAAGACAAAGCCCCGAATATCGGGACTGTGCCCATAAAATCCGGACATCTGGTCACCCTACATGATTTATAGGAGGCAAAATGAAGAATAATTTTGAGAGTTACAAGGGGATTTTAGGTAAAGCGAGTGTAATCCTGTAAACAGGGCTTTTGCCACCAGAACATCCCTGTTAGTGACAAAAATGCCATTAGATTGTTAATGACCATGAGAGATCAGGGGGACACTTGTTTTACCTCTTTTCTGAGAGGTAGTACCTCCAACAGCCTAGCAGCCCCTTGCAGGCAGCGGGGGTGCTAGTTCAGCACTGACTCAGTAGGTAGAATGCCACCCAATGAGTAACCAGCAGCACTTCCTCAAACACCTATTGATTTTAGGCTTGTGGACAAGTCACAGCCATATAGCACTGATCAAAGCCGGAGGTGGTAGGGCTGCCACACGCCAGCACAAAGACCTCCTAGATCAGCGGTTCTCAAACTGTGGGTCAGGACCGCAAAGTGGGTCACCACCACCTTTGAATGGGGTCATCAGGGGTGGCGTAGCCTAGCTGGGGCCCAGGGCTGAAGCAAGTCTACGCCATGGGCAGCAGGACTCACGTTGCAGGCCCCCTGCATGGGGCTGAAGCCCTTGAGCTTCAGTTTTGGCCCCCTTGCCCAGAGCGGCAGGGCTTGGGCCCTGTTCCCCCCCCCCACCTCCCCAGGGCAATGGGGCTTCAGTCCCCGCTCCTGGGGCTCGTGAAGTAATTTTTATTGACAGAAGAGGGTTGCGGTCAGGGCCAGCTCCAGGCACCAGCATTCCAAGCAGGTGCTTGGGGCAGCAATCTGCAAGGGGCGTCAGTCTGTGTGTTTTTGCCCCCAAGCAGCGCGCCGAATTGCAGCCGTGGACGGCAGGGACAGTCCATGTGCCGTTAGGGCGGCACGTGCATTTCCGTGGCGGCGGCAATTCGGCGGCAGCTTCTATGGTCAGCTGTCTGCAGCAGCGCAGCTTCTGTCTTCTGGCTGAAGACAGAAGTTACTGCTGAATTGCCGCTCCCACGGAAACGCACGTGCCACCCTAACGGCACACAGACTGTCCCCGCCATCAGCGGCGGCAATTCGGTGTGCTGCTTGGGGCGGCAAAAACAGTAGAGCCGGCCCTGGTCACGGTGCAATGAAGTTTGAGAACCCATGGCCTAGATAGGCCACCAGCTATACTGGATTTTAAAACGTATTAAAGAAGCTGAAGAGCAGTGACAGTAACAATGTAGTATTCTACTCGGTGATTAGTGAGGCCAGGGAACATGGCAACATTGCTTAAAGAGAAGAGATGGAGAAACTGGATAAAGCAATCCAATTAGTGCTCCCTAGGCATTCTAGAATTGAGCACCACATTCACTACCTTTTAGCTCTGTGAAATCTCTACATTAACTCAAGTCACTGCAGCTTTAGTTTTCACAATGTTCAAGACTCCAAGCAGGACTGATCATAAACAGCTGCTTCTGGTTTTACTAAGAGGGAGCTGTCTATGAAATGGTGATGAAAGCCTTCATAGATTCCAAAGCCAGAGAGGACCATGGTGATCATCTAACTTCTTAACTTCCCCAAAATAATTTCTAGAGCAGATCTTTTAGAAAAAACATTCAGTCTGGATTTTAAAATTGCCAGTGATGGAAAATCCACCATGATGGTTCCAGAGCTGTTCCACTATCCACTGTTCCATAGCTGTTCCAATGGTTAATTACTCTCACTATTAAATATATATATATATATATATATATATATATATATATATATATATATATATATATATATAAATAATCATACCTTTGTTCCACTCTTAATTTGTCTAACTTCAATTTCCAGCCATTGAATAGTGTTATACCTTTTTCTGCTAGACTGAAAAACCCTTGATTAAATATCTATTCCCCATATAAGTACTTTTAGACTGTAATCAAGTCACCCCTTAACCTTCTCTTTGTTAGACTGAACAAATTGAGCTTCTTGTGTCTATCCACCATGTTTTCTCATCATTTAATCATTCTCATGGCTCTTCTCTGAACCCTCTCCAATTTCTGAACATCCTTTTGAACTGTGGACACCAGAACTGGAGATACTATTCCAGCAGCAGTGACACCAGTGCCCAATACAGAGGTAAAATAACTTCTCTACTCCTACTCAAGATTCCCTTTTTTATGCATCCCACGATTTCATTAGCCATTTTGGATATAGCATCACACTGGGAGCTCATTTTCAATAGATTTTTCCAGCACAAACCCCAAATCTTTTTCAGAGTCACTGTTTCCCAGGATAGAGTCCCCTACCATGTAGGGATGGTCTGAATTCTTTGTTCCTAGATGTATACATTTACTTTTAGCCATATGAAAATGCATATTGTTTGCTTGCACCCAGTTTACAAAGCAATCTAGATCACTCTGTATTAGTGACCTGTCCCCTTCATTAACTACCATGTAGCCAATTTTTGTGTCATCTGCAAACTTTATCAATGATGATTTTTTGTTTTCTTCAAAGTCATTGATAAAAATTGTTAAACAGCATAGAACCAAGAACAAATGTCCACTCAATGATGATTCCCCATTCACTATTACATTTTGAGACCTAACAGTTAGCCAGCTTTTAATCCATTTAATGTGTGCCATATTAAAAAACTAGAATGATATAAAATTAACAAAATTGTCATTCGATACTAACTCAAACACCTCTACAGACGTCTAAATATATTATGTCAGCACTACGCCATTATCAACCAAATTTGTGACCTCGTCAGAAGAAGATATCACTTTTATTTGACAAGATCTATTTTCCATAAACCTATGTTGATTGGTATTAATTATATTATCCTCCTTGAATTCTTTATTAATCAAGTCCCGTATGAGATGCTCCATTATCTTGCCCAGAATCAATGTCAGACTGACAGGCCTATTGTTACCTGGGTCATCATGTTTACCCTTTTTAAAAGTTGGCACAACATTAGCTTTCATCCAGTCTTCTGGAATTTCTCTAGTGCTTCAACATTAACAATCCAGTGAACTCCCCAGCCAACTCTTTCAAAACTCTTGGATGCAAGTTACCCAGACCTGCTTATTTTAAAATGTACGACTTTGGTAGATGCTGTTTAACATCCTTCTGAGCCATTAGTGGAATGGAAAGAGTGTTATCTTTCTTTCCCAAATACAGAGCAGAAATATGTATTGACTACTGCCTTTTCTGCATTATTACTGATAATTCTAACATTTCCAGCAATAGCAAATGGGTTGTCTAAGTTGCCCTGCAACTATTCTTCAAGGTCTTTCTCTTTTAATTGATGCAGCTGCAAATTGTTGACTCAGCTTTGTAGACCCACGGTGCAGCTACAGGAGATATACGCGATGCATTTCTTTTTTCGAGATGTCTGTGGTACAACCATGTCTTTCCATGGGAATTTAGCAGTATGAGTACTCTCCCCAACTCTGGTCAGCTCTCCTGGACAACATCATGGAAGGAAGAGAAGAGGTTACCCCCTGTAGAACTCAGTGGCTGAAATCTGTATCTACCTTGCCAACAATGCAGCCAAAGTGCAAGAGTGCACTGTGACACCAAAGGGAACTCTAAGCTTTGGCTCTTATAATTCAGGAGTTATGTCACATGGCTTTTCCAGCTGTTGCACCCTGTATATTTTCCTCAAACTGTAAAAAATGGTGAACTGCCAACATTTCCTTGTGCTATAGAGATAGGACATTAGCCTCCTTAGGAGAGGAGTAAAGGAAATGAAAGATATATGAGTGGCGGCAGCAGGGGAAAGATGCTGAATCCTCCATTCATTGGTAATCCTTCCCCTCTCCCCTGTGCACTTGACTTGCGATGCAGTTTGCCATGTGCTTTTGTCTCTTGAGCACAGTGGCCTATGGTACATCAGTTACCAAAATATGTGCTCAGCATGTTGGGTACATGGTGGATGCTGAACTCATATCTTGGTTTTAGTGTCACAACAGGAACTGAGCACTTGAAAATCTAGCCCTTATTTAGGCGCCCTAAAAGGAAGCTGATCTCTTTTGAAAAGCTGGCCCTAATTGTGGGTGTTAAGCCCTTGGATATCTGGCCCTGAGCTCCTTTGAAGATCCGGCTTTTGGCTTCCTCCATGTAACATCTAACTTTTGCTGATACTGTGAGCAAGTGTCCTAACTATCATATTGCTCCTTGAGGAGATGAGGTGGCTCAGCAATATCTAGGCAGTGTGCTGCACTTGGTAGGATTGAGCCATAAATTAGCACTGTGAACTGAGCTCGTCAAAGCTGCTTAAATGATTTGGATCCCCAATTCACAGGAACAGTTATTATAGCAACTGAGCATACTTCAGCCATTGAAAACCTCAGCCAGAGCTAATAGGTATACATAGATTTGGCAGAATTTCATTTTTATTTTTAATCATTTTGACAGATAACATCAATGTTTATTTTTAAGCATTTTTTTCTATTTTATCTAAGTACATTTTCACAGTGGCACAAAATTATGGCTTTTAAAACTTTTTTACAATTTGTATTGATTTAAATGTTCACAACTGTGGGGAAATTATGGGGTGTCAGTCCATAATTATTTAAGGACAGTAGACCTTAAGATTCAAAAAGTTAAACTTTTCTTCCTTTGCCTACCTGAAAATTTTGATTATCATTGGGGTTGCCAGTTTTGGTTGAACATATTCCTGGAGGTTTCATCTCATGACATAATCTTTAATTAAAGTTTAATCTTTAATTGCTGGTAACTGCAGGACCATCCTGGAGGGTTGGCAACTCTAATTAACATCAATTGAAAGATTATTTTTCATTGGTTTCCATGTGTATGGTGAAATCGATGTTTATCCACATTCATTGATAAAGATCTAATCTTTCTAAGCCTAGTACAGAAAGATTATGATGTACATTTTCTTTATAAAGAGGGTTCAGTGCCAAAAAAGAATCTTATGCTAGATCCTCAGTTGATGAAGCTGGTTCTGGGTTACACCCTCATTAGAGTCAATTGAGCCAACACACCTTGTGCTCCTGAAGAGTTTATAAACTCAGCAGGAGGAAGAATTTCCTCCGCAGAGTTTGTAATCACCACAAAAGCAAACTATGGGGCTACCAAGCTGGTGAAGCCAGCACAGCTCATGAACAATGCAAGCCCACTCATTTCAATTCACGGATTGATAAGCGCCATTGGCAAAGCTGCTAACTGCCTTAAGTCTGATCTAGCCCTGAATTTGTCCTGGTTTTGAAATAATATAACATTAAGGTTACAAACTGAAATGCTCAAAAGTCAGGAAGTCGAGAAGTTCTGATTTTCATAACAACATCAGTTTAGCCACGATACACATACTTTGAATTATCTATTCTAATGTTCCTTTTTAAGGTCATGATCCATCTTCCATTGAAGACAATGGGTGTCTTTCCGTTGACTTTAATGGAAATTGGATCAGGCCCTAAATGTCAACGTTAAGCTATTAATATTTATATTGTTGGATGCATGTCATGAAATATACAGGATGTGCAGTGTGGCTGACTGAAGATTGCTATGAGAATCATAGATTTCCTGGCTTAGTCATTTCTTGACCAATCCTTTTATATTACTAACCTAACCTGGGTAGTAACAAAACAACAGGACTCTGACCTTCTCTTCTGATTTTCCACACCTTCATTCACTGTAAATTGTGTGATTTTGTTGAAGAGCTGAAAAAAAACCACATAGGTTTCAACTTTGTATATATTTTTCCTGTGTCTAGTCACACACACACACACTCATATAGAAATAAAATTGTGTTATTTTAGAAGTTGCACATAACCAGATCAAAATTAAAAGGCTCCCCACATATATGAGCTATATGAATTATAATGTTTAAAGAGCTCTAGCTTAGCTGGCATCACAGCCTTCAAACGGGGGTTTCAGGAACTAAGCCTGTTCCTGTACTGCCTCCACAAAGAGGACAGGTGGTAACCTTGTAGAATGTGTTGTCTTGAAAGCCATCAAAAGAACATAATGCTCACATGCCCTGTGTAGTGTTGGGTGAACTATTTGCTGAAAACAATTTATTCAATACATTTGAGTTTGTGAATCATTTATGAACATATTTTGATTTTTACCAATTTGTTCATTATTGGAAAATATGCAAAGCAAAGTTTTTGCATCCATCTTTTAGACACAGGGTTGCTGTGATCAGGAGAAAATACCAGGTACTAACGAGTTCTTTAATCTAGCAGAGAAAGGCAGAACAAGGATCAATGGCTGGACATTAAACCCAGACACATTCAGATGACAGATAAAACACCCTGCATCTATGTTGGTCTTACTACCTCCCCGGTAGTCAGGGCTGTATGGCCCAATGGACAGAGTCCCTCAAATCCACCTCCCCGGGTGGGGTAGTGCAGCCCAGTGGCCGGAGCCCCTATAGTGTGCTCCTAAAGCAGTGAGGCCCAATGGCCAGAGTCTCTTTAAATTCTTCTCCCCTCAGGGGATAATGTGGCCCAGCGACCAGAGTTTGTCTACCGCCTTTGGGGCAAGAGAGAGGGGTTGGTGAACTATGTCGTCCCCCAAAAAGGGGGGGTTAGATACCCTCAGTAGAGGAGCCCGGGCCCACCCACCTTCACTGGGCTCCGACCCAGGGCCCTGACAGTGACGGCGTGATCTGCCACAGGTCAGTGGGGAATCCTACCGCAACACGCTGCCCTCAGAGGGGTGGGAGATACCACTCCCTTCCCTTCCCTGGGTCACTTCCTACCAGTCCTCCAAACGTAGCAGTCCTTGTGGCATCAGGGTCTCCAGGTTCCTCAGCACCTGATGCTCCCTGGGGTTCCTACAGCTGCCAGTCTCTGGGCCTGCTTCCTGGCTCGTCAGCTCTCTCCTGTAAGAGTTGCAACTGCTCCTGGGCTGGAGCTTCTTCTGGACATCCTCCTTCTCCAGCTGCCCACCCTGACTAAGTGGTTCTGCAGGCTTTTATGCTTGACTCCCAGGTGGAGCATGCCCAGCAGAGCCTCAGGGGTGTGGCTTCCTCTGCCAGGAGGGAAGAGTTAACTCTCTCAGTCCCAGTGCGTGGCCTGTCCGCCCCGTCACAGGAGGCAATTAACCATTGGAATAAAACTACCAAGGGAAGTAGTAAATTCACCATCTTTTGATGTCTTCAAATCAAGACTGGATTCATTTCTGGAAGATATGCTTTAGTCAGACACAAGTGATTGGGCTCCATACAAGGGTAACTAAATGAAATTCTCTGGCTTGTGCGTTATGCAGGAGGTCAGAAAAGATGGTCTAATGGTCCCTCCTGGTCTTAAAATCCACAAATCTATAACTGTTCACTATGAGTTGCTTTGAGTGTTTGTTATTCATAATTCACTACCCACTGTATGTACACTCACTTATGTCATATGATAATGTTTCTGCTTCCTGACTGGATACTCCAGGATCACTTCCAATTTGTAAAGATTTTGCATGAGAATTTCAGTGCTTTTCCTTTTAACATTCTTGCAAATAAAATCTTTCAGAGGTGCCCATGAAAAGCAGATAAATGGGACCACAGATAACATTAAGAACATTCTAGAGCATGTTGAAAAGTTCTATTTTTTTTTTCAGGAAATTTTGGAAAACATTATAAAAAAACTAAATTTTCCATAAATATTTTTTGGGGGAGGGCAGGGGGATTGGGAGGGGGGAATGGGGTTGACAAGAAAAATTGAAACTGAAAAATTATAAGTGTTTAAAAACTATTTTCGCAAAAAAACAAAATGGGGGGGGGTTCTTTCCTGGGCTTGGGGTGGGTGGTTTTGTTTTGTTTGCTTAGGTTTTTGTTTTTTTTTAAAAAAAAACAACCTAAAAAATTCTGACCAAAATGAAATGTTTCATTTTGGTGAAAAAGCCATTTTTCTTTTAGAAAAAAAAGCTTTGACGAAAACATTTTGACTAGCTCTCAGCAACTGTCAGTTTTAATCCACACAAATGTTTGTGAATAATTTGTTGTGGTATTTCCTCAGCTATAAACCCATCTGAAAAATCAGTGGGGTAACTGTAGTGCTCATGCCATGTCAAACTTCTGCTAATCTCTTCCATACTCTCTCGACATGGAGTAGAGTAGCCTCTCGGACAGAGTAGCCTCTCGGACAGAGTCACGTGCAGGTAAACAGGAGTTAAAGGGCCAAATTCTCTACTGATGTAAACTGACACAACTCCATTGACTTTAAAGGGATAGAGCAAATTTACAGCACCAAACACTAGGACCCCAAATAAGGAAGGCACGCATACCCGCAGGGGAGTCCCTGATTAGTTTTTAAATAATTCATGTTAAGTTCTGTCAGTGTGCAGGGCTTTCAGCATGAACAGTATAGTGCTATACAAGTACCAGGTAACGGTGAAATTTAGTAAATTGCCAAAATCACTGCTCCAATCCCCCCCCAAATTTTTACCATTCAGATAAAATAGGGGCCAGAGCTGAACCATTTCTGTGTTTGGAAAACTAAACCTCACTGATAGTGTCTTACAAAACCCACTCCTGGTTTTGACCATCTTTATTTATCATTATCCCTTCCCAAAGCTCTCTCCTTCCCGGAAGGCTAGGCTTAGGTGAGAATCAGGGGTCAGAAACGTGTCTGTACCTGAACGCAAGTGTCCCTGGTAAAAATTTTAAGGTCCATGATAATTTTTCTAAAAATTGAATGATTGAATGACATAACACCCTCCCGCCTCAGTATCCGTCACTAAGTACGGTCATTTTGTCAAGTGTCTGTCGTGCAACGTGGTGGTACCGACCCCAGTGAGAAGGGGTAGGAATGTGGATAAGCCTGCAGCAAAGGAGAGCAAGGCCACTGGGAAGAAACATGCAGTGAAGAATATCATGTAGGGTGAGGTTTTGTCCCCTTTGGTATGATGGGCAATAGCTGGGCTGTGCAGCTTCTTTTTCCTATGCAGGCCTATCCCGCAATACACACAGCATTATGTCTTTCATGGTCCCTGCTGCCACACTGAAATCTACCAGCTCTTTTTCTTATTGAATGTTCTTTGCTGTTTAACTTTTCCTTGTTTCTTTTGTTTTATTGCAGCAATGTCAAAGTTTGCTAGAAACTAGGCAGAGATACCACACAAAATAACTTTCCCTATTAGGCCCAAACCAAGCCCGATGTTCAAGAACACCTGTTCTTTTTGGAAAATAAGAATTTAGGAACTCACAGTGACTCAAACCAGAGATCCATCTAGTCTGGTGTTGACCTATACTGTCTCCAGCAGTGGTCAACACCAGATGCTTCAGAGAAAGATGCAAGAGGCATTGCAACAGGGTATTATGGGATAACTTGTCCTGAGAGGAAGTTTCTTCTTTTCCCCTATTACGTTAGAGGGCTAAACTTTTCAGTTTTAACAAGTCAAACCAAAACCCCAAATCTGAACAGACCCATTCCTTTGAGGAAGTTCATACTGGTCTTAACTTTGCAGCTCTGGAACCAAGCTCTCTTGACAAGTAATGACATTTGCAAAAAACATCTCATTAAGGACTGAAGCTGTCCTAGATTTTCAAAGGAGTCTAATGGAGTTAGGCGCTGAAATTCGATAGAAGTAGAGTGCCCTCACTCAATTGGGCCCCATAGAAATTCCCAGCCTGAGGTATCAATGAATAAAAACAAGTCAAATACCAGCCCCCAGAACAATATTTTTTATTTTTAAAAATATAATGTAGCAATCAGTTCTGCAAAGCCCTAGGAATGGTATGTTATCATTTTGGTCATGGGTGAAAGGGCAGGAAGCAGAGGAACAGAATGGAATTTGGAGCCTGACCCAAGTCCTGTCAGGACACAGGGGAGGGGCAGTTTATGAAAAAGGGAACCCATTAAATGGGGAAGTGGGCTGCCTTACTTCTGTATCCTGTGGATCCACACTTCCCCCTTAGCGTGACAGCTATTATACAAATATATGTGCAGACTCCTCCAAACTGCTTCCCATAGCACTTGGGCAGAAAAGTCAATACAAAGAAGCTGGAACTTAAGAGACAACAGGCCTGATTCTGATCTCACACCATGTCAATCTGGAGCAAATCAACTGAAGTTAATTGAGTTAAATCAATTTAAATCCTGTGTAAGCAAGAGGAGAATCAGGCTCAGCATTAGAGTTGGTTGAAAATCTTCCATCAAAACCTTTTTGTGAGGGAAAATTGTATTTTAGACTAAATGAAAATGTCCATAGGCTGTGTCTACTTTCCTCATAAAATTTAGCTTTTTCATTGGAAACCTCAAAATGGAAAATTGTTCCATTTTTTTGACATTTTGAACTAAACTTTTTTTGGTTTCTCAATGAAAAGTCAAAATATTCCTGGGAATTTTTTTCTCACCAGCTCTACTCAATACATATCTAGTGAAAGAAGGCCCAGAACACTGAGGGTTCAAGCCTAACTAGCTTTGCATACAGCAATGACTTTGATCTTCTTCCCAATAAGGTCAAGACTTCCAGTGGTAACTAGAGATTTGAGGAGACAGCTTAAAGGGGCCTAATTTTCAGAAAGGGCTGAGAAGCCACCCTCCAACAAGTACCCAAGGTACTAGCCACTTTTGAAAACCTTGGCTGAGGCTGATATTGGGTAAAATTTTCAAAACGGGTTAAATAACATTAGGACAGGGGTCGGCAACCTTTCAGAAGTGCTGTGCCAAGTCTTCATTTATTAACTCTGATTTAAGGTTTCGCGTGCCAGTCATACATTTTAACGTTTTAAAAGATCTCTTTCTATAAGTCTATAATATAGAACTAAACTATTGTTGTATGTAAAGTAAATAAGGTTTTTAAAATGTTTAAGAAGCTTCATTTAAAATGAAAATAAAATGCAGAGCCCCCCGGACCAGTGGTCAGGACCCGGGCAGTGTGAGTGCCACTGAAAATCAGCTTGTGTGCCGCCTCTAGCACATGTGCCATAGGTTGCCTACCCCTGGATTAGGGACTAAAACTCATTTTCAAAAATGACTTGGGCAACTAGGGCCAGATTTTCAAAAGTATATAGACATCTAAAGAGGCAGATAGGTGCCTAGAGGGATTTTTTAAAGGCTAGGCACTCAAATCCCATTGATTGTCAGTGAGACTTAGGCTGCTAAGTGCCTGAGTCACTTTGGAAAATAGGATTGAGGCTGGTAAATCACTCGGGTGCTTTTAAAAATTGTATCTGTTCTTCTTAAAGTGTTAGATCAAAATCTGACTTGTTTTAGACAAGAAGCAATCTTAAAAGTTTGCATCCGAGACTAGACTGTTGAAAGAAACCACTTTTTATTTTCCTGCTGTCAGCTGATGTTTAGAACCTAACAGCTCTTTGCTCGTCCTTTACAAATGTTTTCTGAAGCTCTCTGGAACTTTTACCAATCCTGACCTGAGCTCGTAACACACCCGGAAACCAGACGAGTTTTGCCCGGTTTCAAATTCATTAAGAAGCATTCTACTTGAATGTACACCACAAACCTACAGTATCTTTCAAGGGCATTTTCTGTTATGAACTGGAATATGCTAGGAATTTAAACAAAGGTGATGTATCAGCAAGAGACCCCCAGATGTAGTGATCTCATTCTTCAGCCACTCAGCGTTTGAGAACAGGAATGGTGTTTGCTATCTATTTGCTTGTAACAGCTCGCAAGGCATTGCTTAGCTATTGTGTCTGCTTTGCCAAAGTAAAATTCTGGGCACATACCTTGCTGAGCAGTGCATATGAGGGAGTAACACACCCTCCCTCCTGCCCTTTCCATGCAACGTCTCTGCTGATATCTGCTTGTAAACAAATATTTCTGCACAAATCTTTTTTTTTTCCCCCATAGAAGACAGAAACATCCTGTTTTGGGAAGGGAAGGAGTGAATGTCAAAAAAATGTGATTTGGTTTAGACATGAATAAAAATATTTAGCATTTAAACCTTCAAACATTAATTCATTTCAGAAGCTAATCTGAGCTGCTACAAAATTAAGCTGAATGCCTTGGGTTTGCAAAACTTTTTAATAATTGAGAGGCAATAGGGCCCAGTGGTTATAACAATGGGGATACGTCTACAGTATGAAATTAATTCGAACTTATTCTATTCGAATTTTCGGAAGCGATTTTATACATTCGGTGTTGTGTGTCCCCACTAAAGCACGTGAATTCGGCGGAGTGCGTCCACAGAACCGAGGCTAGCATCGAATGTCGGAGCGGTGCACTGTAGGAAGCTATTCCAGAGTTCCCGCAGTCCCCGCTCCCCATTGGAATTGTGGGTTAAGCTCCCAGTGCATGATGGGGCAAAATCATTCTCGCGGGTGTTTCTGGGTGTGTGCCGTCACTCACTCCTCCGTCTGTGAAAGCTACAGCAGATGCCATACTGCCAGCAGACGGTGCAGAATGGTGCACCGCCTGTCTCCTGGTACTATGAATCCACCTCACATGTCCTCTCGTCTTTCTACCTACTCATTTATCTAACCATTTCCCGCCTTTTTTCGGTTACCGTGAACCAAGCAGCACAGCTTCCGCCACAAATTCTACTCTCCCATTCTTGCATCGCTAGCTAATTTTTCCATGTTGTCGGCCCTGGGCTCCCATGGAAGCTACAGATGGCAACAATTCCCTGCCATTTTTCAGCCATCGTGACCTGAGCTGCACAGCTTCTGCCGCAAACTCTGCTTACGCTTCTGCCGCAAACTCTGCTTTCCCGCTCTTGCAACTCTAGCGAGCTTACCGACTCTGTGAAAGCTACAGAAGAACCATTTACCACCTTTTATTGGTCATCTTGAATCAAACAGGCCTCCTATGTTTTACAGCCTTTTTCCAGGATTACCCATGCAGGCGCCATAGCGCGGCAAGCATGAAGCCCGCTCAGATCTCTGCTGCAGTTTTGACCATTGTAAATACCTCATGCATTATCCAGCAGTATGTGCAGTACCTGCAAAACTGGGCAAGGAAGCAACAACAGTGCGATTACTATACTGATGAGGACATGGACACAGACGTTCCTAGAAGCACGGCATGTGGCAACTGGGAGATCATAGTGGCATTGGGCCAGGTTCATGCCATGGAACACCAATTCTGGGCCCAGAAAACAAGCACAGACTGGTGGGACCGCATAGTATTGCCGGTCTGGGATGATTCCCAGTGGCTGTGAAACTTTTGTATGCGTAGGGCCACTTTCATGGAACTTTGTGACTTGCTGTCCCCTGCCCTGAAGCACAGACACCAAAATGAGAGCAGCCCTCACAGTTGAGAAGTGAGTGGCCATAGCACTGTGGAAGCTTGCAACGCTCAACAGCTACCGGTCAGTTGGGAATCAGTTTGGAGTGGGCAAATCTACTGTGAGGGCTGCTGTGCTGCAAGTAGCCAATGCAATCATTGACCAGCTGCTATCAAGGGTAGTGACTTTTGGAAATGTGCAGACCATTGTGGATGGCTTTAATGCACTGGGGTTCCCTAACTGCAGCCAGGGCCGACTCCAGGGTTTTTGCAGCCCCAAGCAGGAAAAAAAAAAAAAGGCGCGATCGTGATCAGCTCTACCGCCGCCGCTTCAGTCTCCGGCGGCAATTTGGCGGCTGGTCCTTCGCTCCGAGAGGGAGTGAGGGACCCACCGCCGTATTGTTGCCAAAGAGCCGGACGTGTTGCCCCTCTCCGTTGTCCACCCCAAGCACCTGCTTCCTGGGCTGGTGCCTGGAGCCAGCCCTGACTGCGGCGGGGCGATAGACGGAACGCATATCCCTATCTTGGCCCTGGCACACCGGGGTGGCCAGTATGTAAACTGCAAGGGATACTTTTCCATGGTGTTGCAAGCACTGGTGGATCACAAGGGACATTTCACTGACATCAGTGTGGGATGGCCGGGAAAGGTGTATGATGCTCACATCTTCAGGAACTCTGGTCTGTTTGAACAGCTGCAGGAAGGGACTTACCTCCCAGACCAGAAAATTACTGTTGAAATGCCTATAGTTATCCTCGGGGACCCAGCCTACCCCTTAATGCCATAGCTCATGAAGCTGTACACAGGCCCCCTATATATATGAAAGGAAATAAAGTCAAAATTGTTTTAAAACTGTTCTTTATTATTTGTTGCACAACACATTGAGAGAAATCCAAAGGTAGACCGGGGGACTCCGCAATTGTTTGCCTCCACGCATTCAGCTGGGCCCTATCGGTGCAGGAGGACTGCATGAGCTCAGCAAACATGTCATCCCGAGTTTGTTTTTTCCGCCTTCTAATCTGTACCAGCCTCTGGGACGGAGTAGATAGGGGCTGCATTGAAACATTTGCACCTGCGGAGGAGAAAAAGGGAGGGTAGTATTTTTAAAGATACATTTCAGAGAACAAAGGGGACACTTTGGTGTGAGTAAGCCATCACACATGGCCGGGCAACAGAATTCAGCTTGCAGACAGCTTAGGGGCATGCGGGGTTCTGCTTCTTCTACATTCATTTCAACGCTTTCAAACTGCTGGGCCCCCTTTACCATAGCAAGCAATGCCTGGTGGGTTTGCCATATAAAAGGAGGGCCTGCAGGCTCTCTGGGATGATCGCTTCACACAACACCCTCCCTCTCTCACCCCCCACATGTACTGCGTGGCTCTGATGAGGCTCTGAGCAGGGATGAGCCCTTTAAACTAAACGCAAACAGCCCATCATGGCTGGGTTTCCCCACCACGTGGCTCCGATCAGGCTCTCACTCACCAGAAGTACCTTCTCCGGTCATTGTCCAGGAGCCCACCTTGGGAGTGGGGGGAGGCTATTAGCTCCAGCGTTAAGCATAGTTCCTGGCTAGGGGGGAAATGGATTCCCCACTTGCCGCCTGTGCACTGTCCTCCTCCTCTTCGTCCTCCAATGACTCTTTCTCCTCGCTCCGTGAAACTCCCCCCTTGCAGGTGTCCATGGACAGTGGTGGGGTAGTGGTGGCGTCACCCCCCATAATTGCATGCAGCTCACGGTAGAAGCGGAATGTATGGGGCTGTGACCCAGAGCGCCCGTTCACCTCCCTGGCTTTTTGGTATGCTTGCCTGAGCTCCTTGATTTTTGTACGACACTGCTCTGTGTCCCTGGAGTAGCCTCTTTCCGTCATGGCCCTGGAGACTTTAGCATACATATTTGCGTTCCTTTTTTTGGAATGTAGTTCTGCCATAACAGATTCGTCTCCCCAACATGCGATGAGATCCAGTACCTCCCATTTGGACCATGCTGGAGCTCATCTGTGAATCCGGGACTGTGTGATCTCCTGTGATGGTGGACTCTGCATGGTCACCTGTGATGGTGGTCTGTGCTGATGGTCACCTGTGCTGATGGTGACCAAACAGGAAATGAAATTCAAAAGTTCCCAGGGCTTTTCCTGCCCACCTGGCTAGTGCATCGGAGTTGAGAGTGTTGTCCAGAGTGGTCACAAGGGAGCATTCTGGGATAGCTCCCAGAGGCCAATAATGTCGAATTGCGTCCACAATACCTTTAACCTGGGATTGTGATTTTGATTTAAGTGCTACTCCACTTGCCGAAGTGGAGTACAGAAATTGGATTAAAGAGCCCTTTAAATCGAAAAACCCGGTTTGGTTGTGTGGACGGAATCATTTTTTTTCCGAATTAACTCAGCTAATTCTGAAATAACAGACTAGTGTAGACCAGGCCTAAACTAGGACTCAGGAGAGCTAAGATCTAATCCTAGCTCTACCCCTCAACACCCTTTGTCCTGTCTGCATTTTAAGCTCTTCAGGGAAGGGACTGTCTATTACTATGTGTATATGCTGCACCTAGTATAATGGAGCCCTGATCTCAGTTTGGGCCACTAGATGCTATTCGCTTCAACAGTAGCACAGGGTTTTCAAGGGATTCCCTTTTCTTGCCCTTCAGCCCTCCCCATTTCAGCACCATCACCCTCACCCTCATTTGCCCATTCCTCCACCATTTTACATTGTCTTTCCTGTTCACCTGCAGCTGGCTCACACACCCCAGCACCTCCTGTCTGCTTTGTGCCTTCCTCTCTCCAATAGTCCCTACCTTATGCCAGCTACATGACCACGTGCTTAGCCAAGAGCTCTCCATTTTTGGTATGGGTTTGCTGACCCCACCATCACCTGGGAAGGAAAAGTATCAGCTTTAGAGTCTAAGCCAATGGTTCTCAGCCTGTGAGCATTACTCACAAGGAAGTCAACTGCTTTTATCGGGGGAGACAGGGCAAGTCACAAGCTCCACCTATCCCTGTTTGTCACTAACCAGATTTGCTGAAGCCACTTATCTCAGGTGCCAGGAGGTTGCGCTACAAGCGGCTATTCACCCAACCCTTTCTTTGAAACAATGTGAGAGCCACCACAAAGCATTCTGGGTGACATCAGAGGAGAGTCAGTCACAACTCAGAAGTAGTATGAGATGATGCTCAGAGCCCTGGGCCTAGGACTCAGCCAAAGAGCAGACATGACCTCTGAAAAGGTGACTGCGCACCTAATCTTGCATTACATTTGTTTTCCATGGAGGTTTCTCCTCCACATGGAGCATGACCCAGTTCTCACTGAAGTCAAAGGGAGCCTTTCCATTGACTGCAGTGGGAGTTGGATCAGACTCATGGACTGGCTGAATACATTTCTAATAGATCTCCATTGTTTTACACCTTCCAGAACTCCTGCCCCTCTGCTAACAGCCAGGGTTGTTGTGCTTCTGCATTCTCCTCCAGCATAACAGAATGGCCAACTTCAGTACTAGAACAAATATCCCTGCTCAGATCAGAGATCAGCATTCAAACATGCTGATCACATGGAGTGATTATCAGTCCCCTGGCACCCTTGACCTTTCCTCTCCTTCCCAGGGAGCCTTAAAAGCAAGCCACATCTTGTGGCCACATTTTGTTTCCTAAGATAGCCCAGAGGGGCTTCTTTGGCAGAGTTCGACTGGCTGGTCAATAGCTCCTTTTGGCTCCCATGTTTACATCGTTGTGGTCGTTAATTTGAAAGAAGCCTTCCCCGCCTCCCTTTGCAGGGGGGAAAAAATGTGACCTTTAAGATTGTTTATACCAATCAACAAGAATTCTTGGGCTGCCAGATTCCAAGAAACACGAGACAGTCTTGGAGCTGGAAACGGGAGGGGAGCTGTATACAGAGAGAGAGAGAGAGAGCTATCAAGGTCAAGAGTTCACAGACAGGATAAAGCATAAGGCAGTGTGAGGAGACTGGGTGGGAGGGCATGTCCTTCCCCTTCTGTGAGGAAGTCAAAGAAAGAACACCCAAGTACTGAAGGTGTAGTAGGCACTGTGCAGAAGACCAGAATATGGAAATAGATTCCACGTCCTGAGTGTAGGAGCAGCGTAGGAGAAAGTTGCAGGGACAAATCAGGCATATGGGAACAGATATGGTGTCCCTGAATGACTGGGACCCTGACTTTCCCCCACGAAAACAGCCCCAACTCATCTCTCTGCCTAGGACAAGCAAAGACCTCTTCCTTTTGCTAATAAGAATCACGTGAGATACAGTAGAGCACATGCCCGGGGCGTGGGGAGGGGGAGTTTAAATTCCACTCCCTCCTTCCCTTTGCTTTTACCACACTGGGGTTTGCAGTGGCCAATAAGGTGGTTAAACAAGAGAGGGGTAAAAAAAATTTTCCTACTGTTAAATGCAAGAAAAATGATCTGAATTTGTAAATCTTGCAGGAATTTTTATACAGTAATAGCCAGGAATCTTCTTTCATTGCCAGCTGTAGCCCTGGAGGGAGCAGCACACAGCTCTTTCTATGTCCTCCTCCCCTCACGCTCAGCCAGATGAGCCAAAGCTGAAGTGGGGGATCCCAAGTTCAGGGGGTCTAATACGTTGTGGAAGCCCAGGCTGGCAGCATCCCTCACTGACAGTTCGGGGCTGGTACCCAACCCAGTCACTTGTTGGGAGAGGATTTCAGTCCAGTGAGGTTCAAGGGAGACACACTTCATCCATGCAGTATCAAGGCTTTGAAAGAACCAGGAAAATGGAGGGAGTGCAGAAAAACAGTGGGATATGTACAGAGGTGGAGTGGTACAACATGCTGCCACTAGGCAGCTAGTACATTTCCAAATGTATGTTTAACAAAGGGCTTGTGGATCTAAGAATATAATTCTAGGATACAAGGAGTCCCTGATTCAAACCCCAAATAAATCCTCCTGGCAGATGAAAATGTATAAGGAACCACACGGCTGAATGGATAAGGTGTCTGGCACTGAGTCAGAAACTGAAGGGTTTGAGTCACTTTGTGCTTAGCATTCTCCATGAATCGATATGTTTTCAATAATAAAGAGCTAAGCCCTCCTCACATGTACATTTTTTGAGCTCCAGTAGGGTCAGCTGGGTGCAGCCAAAGGCGGAACTGGGCTCAAATATCAATGTATTGTTACTTTAAATAATGCACACTGCTCATTTCAAAATATGTAGCATTACGACCCAATAGCTCCATGTCTATTACTTAATTAATAATCCTCAGTAAATGTTTTAATAAAAATTATATTTTTAAACTACCAGAAACCACTCTTTTATTAGTGCTTGAGAATAAATCTATTATTGCATGTTCAGTACCAATTGGTTATTAAAAACATGTGCCCTGAGGTTTCTCTCTCCATTACAGAGGCTCAGGAAATATGTTTAATACCACCACTGGCGTTGTCTTGTTAAATCCTTACTTCAATAGGCGTTTAAGAAACTTTATTTGAAGTGCTACATGGATTTCTAAGTAATAGCTTGGACAACTGACATGCTTAGTGAGCTCACAAAGCCATAGTCAGGAGGAAAGCAGGCTCAGCAGCTGTTTATGCAAAAGTCAGTCCTCAGTCTGTTTTTAAAGAACCCTAGTTCTCTTCTTATAAAGTCTCTCCCCTGACCCTCATTTCAGGAAGTGTCCGGTTTGTTTTTGTTAGGGATTTTTGCACTGGTGTAGCTGCACTGATATAGCTATACCAACACAAACCCTCAGTGTAGATGTGCTGCACAAGTGTGAACTGGGGCTTGACTAGTGGGCACTTGTTAGCCTTGAACTGGTTTAAATGAGGTTGGGCTCCCTTGGATCTCAATGAACTGAAATTTTCAAATTGCTGCAGATCATCTCCATTGAGGGATTGCATCAATGTAATACACTGATACAAAAATTCCTAGCATTAGACAAGCCCTCAGCAATATCTATGGGTGGACGCAGACCATACCACAGACAGAAGACAGATCCATTCACTTACCAGCATGGTGTTCACCATCCTTAATGTTTTCCCATTTTAATCCCTAGGCAGGCCATCAACAATCTCTGCAAGATCAATGTCAAACTTAAGGGCCTGAAGTTTCCTGGTTCTTCCCTGGATCCCATTTTAAGTATGGGTGCCAAGTTTAAGTCACCATCTCTCCTCTCAGTAGGCATCTTCCTCGGTCTTTCATATTTGTCCTTTTCTGCTGTTCCATTTTACAGTGAACTAGAACCACAGAAGTCAAAGATGGAAAAGACCTTTTAGATCTTAAAGTCCAACCCCCTGACAGAGCAGGGTTGGTCTCTACAGTATATTTTTTGTTCAGCCCTGGTTTAAATGACCCAGGGGACAGCACTTCTCCATTCTGATAAATCTCACTTTCAGGAAATATTTCTTGATAATCTTTTTAGCTCTTTAGCTATAACTCCTTGGATGGCCATGCAGTATCTCTCTATTCAGCTACCTACAGTTTACTTCCCACTTTTCTTTATTGTCTTCCCAACCCAGGTAAGTTTGCCAGCGTGGTTTGCTGACAGTGATAAACACATTTCCTCAAATGTTGCATTGCTAAAATTTAAGGGTAGTATTTTCAAAGGAGCCTATGGAAGTTAGACACTCAATTCCCAATGGATTTCAGTGCTTAATTCCCTTTGGCACTTTTGAAAATCCCAGGAAAACATCCCTGGATTTCCACTTCTGGGACTCACCCTGATCCTAATTCCAAACATACATTATGGTCCCTATTTCCAAAGTATTTCTGTGCTATGAACCTTGGAATCTCTTCTACTACTCTGGAGAAAGCTATGCCAATCTTGCTCAGCCAAGCATGCTGCATGTTAATGTTGGGTACAATTCACCCATGGTCAGAGAGCCAGCACAAGGCATATCTGCCATTTAAGTCCTCAAAACAGGGCTTAAGAAGAACTCAGATGATGCATAAGCCTTGTTCTGACCTTCTGGATGCAGGGAATTCTCTTTGGGGAGAAGCAGTTTTCACAGACTAGCTTCCGGCCGAGGTGAGCTTAGCACATTTAACTCAGTCCAAGCCATGAGGAAGGCATTTGCTTGACTCACATTGTATAGCTGCTGCTGCTGCTGCTGCCGCCTATAGACAGTGAAGATGCTGTTTTGAGTCCTGGCTGTGGGAATGTGTAGGAAGAAGTTCAGAGCAGGAACTCTACTAATTAGTTCTGTGCTCTGTCGTGTCTGACCACCAGCTGAGAAGAACTACAGCCCTTCCAGCCATGGTTCAAAGAGCGGAGTATATTCTAATGTTTAGTTTAAAATAGCATGTCAGGGCTGCCTGCTGGTGTCAGGCTCCTGAGAGGTGACAGTTTAAATTATAGACTTGGCCAGTCTCCTGGCCATGAACATTTTGCTGAATCAGAAACAGTCCAAAAAATAACGGTTCCATTTAAAACCATGACTGCTATTTATGCAGGAGCCAGAGATGAGCTCAAACCAAAATCCTGGATCTGACTCTGGGAGTTGGGATCTCAAACTTCTTCTCTCTCTCCTGAATCAACACAACCCCCCACCCCGTCCCCCAAAGCTCGGGCCCTTCTAAATATGGGGCTTGAAATTAACACTCTGTGACACAGATAAAGCAGGTGCCAGCTCTTGCCAAGGCTGTAGGTGTCAGCTGAGCACTGACAAATTCATAGCTGGAAACCAGACCAGCTCACCTGTATGTTAGTATTGTTCAAGATAAATCTCAGACTTGTACGGATGTGCTTAGGCTTTATAAAATGCTTGCAAATTGCTGCATGCATTAATCTTACTTGTAATGTCTGTATCCCATGCTATAATCTGTAAGTTTTGCTTTATAACTGTAAATGCCTGCTCTGAACTTGTGAACCCAGGCAGGAGGAGAGGTTCCCCTGCCCATCAAGAAAGACTATCAAAACTAAATGGGTCATTGTGGAACATCACATGCATGCAGTCTTGGATAAAGGCCCTCTCACACCCATGAAGGTGTTACATGCAAGAAAGCCTGTCCTATCAGATTGTGTGCTGGAAGAAAGAGATAAAACATGGACACAAGAACATTTTCTCGCTCTCTTTTGATGTTTGGACTCTGATAAAGTCAGAGACACAAAACTGAAGCAGAAGGCCCCAGGGTTACCCTGGGTCCATCCTGAAAGACATTTTGAACTGACAGATTGCTACAGCTGTCACCTTTTAAAACAATAGACAATAACTCATTTGTGTCTATATGCTGCCTGTTTTAACCTGTAAATAACTCATTTCTTTTTCTGGGTTAATAAATCCTTAGTTCGTTTAAGAACATAAGAACGGCCATACTGGGTCAGACTGAAGGTCCATCTAGCCCAGTATCCTGTCTTCTGACAATGGCCAACGCCAAGTGCCCCAGAGGGACTGAACAGAACAGGTAATCATCAAGTGATCCATCCCCCGTCGCCCATTCCCAGCTTCTGGCAAACAGAGGCTAGGGACACCATGGTTTACTATAGGATTGGCTATAAGCATTGTCTTTGGTATGAGATCTGAGGTACAAAGTGACTGGTCTCTTGGGACTGGAAGCAATCTGAATCTTTTGTGATCTTTGGAGCATGACAAATAACTATCACTAAATCCAGGTAGCCTGGAAGGCAAGATAGACTGGAGTGTTCAAGAGGACTGTCTGTGACTCCATGGCAAGACTCTTATAGTGCTCCAGGAGTTCACATTTGTTATCAGGTTGGTGAAATCTAATTATAGAACATACCATCAGTTTGGGGTGACTGCCCTGTTTTTGACAGTCTGCCCTCAGACTGGCACTCATGGTTGTGAACCCCTCCAGATAGTGCGACACACCCAAATATAAATTTTACCAGATTTCAGGTTCAAGCCTTCATACATGTGGATTTGAGTTAAGAATCAGATCGAGGATCATCCCTAACACAGATTTTCCAGATACAGCACCACCCAGTCAAAGTCTCACAAGAACAGCTATTCTCACAGTTTATTCTTCAAACACAATAAAACAGTTCCACATATAAACCCTATCTTTCCCCCAGACCTGGGGTCTCTGCAGGGGTCCAGAGAACTTTCCCCTCACATCTCTCCCCCCTGCTCTACAGCCAACTTCCATCCTACAATTCTCCTTTCCAACTGAGCCACTTGCTGGCTTTTACAATTACTTGATAAGTCTCAGAGAAAAGGTAATTGATCAGCCCCAAAAACAATGGAAGGCAGAAGGCAGAAGATTCTGGAAGTGAATTGCTGGCTAGATAAGTGGTGGAGGGTAGAAGGTTTGGGTTTTACGGAACAATTGGTCCACCTTCTATGGGGTGAGGGGACTGTACGTTTGGATGGCCTCCAACTCAGTAGAAAGGGGACTAATCTCTTTGGGAACAGGCTGGCTGGAGTAGTCAGGAGAGATTAAACTAATAACACAAGGGGAGGGTAAAAAGAGGGAGGATATGAGCACTCAGCACAAAATCGAGATGTTGAAAACAAAATTAGTCAAGGAATCAAAGGACATGAAGAGAAGAAATTCTTGAATTGCTTATATACCAATGCTAGGAGCCTGGGTTACAAACAAGAGGAATTGGAATTGCTCATTTATGAGCATAAACTCGATTTAGTTGGTATTAATGAAACTTGGCGGGATGATTCACACTACTGGAATGTTAAAATCAATTATTATAAATTACTTAGGAATGATCAAGTGGGCAAAAGAGGATGGGAAGTGGCACTCTATGTCAAAAATGACATTAACTATTTCCAAGTCACTGATAACTCAGAAGAAAATTATCTTGAATGCTTATGGACCAATGCCCTAACAGATAAAGCACAAGATTTGGTACTAGTAGGAGTCTGCTACAGACCACCAAATCACACTAGGGAGCCAGATGACCACTTTCTTATGCACTTACCTACCATGTGTAGGAAAAAAAAGTTGCACAATCATGGAGAACTTCAATTTGAGTGACATATGCTGGAGGTCTCATGGTGACTAACACATCCTTGTAATTTCTAAACATAATAGATGATAATTTCCTAATTCAAAAATGTAACCGCCAACATGGGGAAATTATATATTAGCACCTGTCCTAACAGGTCAAGAGGAACTGATCACAGAATTAAGAATTAACAGTAGCTTAGGTACAAATGATCATGACTTGATCACATTTATAATGAGCTAGCAGAATAAAGTCTAAACCAGTAATACATATACTTGGTGCTTTAATAGGACCAATTTCACAAAGCTGAAAACAATTATGAGCCAATTACCCAGAGAAAAAAATTAATGAGAAAAAAGTGAATGACAATGGGAATCATTTAAGAAGGAGTATTAGATACCCAAGAAACCACATTCCCACAATTGAGGGGAAAGGCTGTACTGGTTAAAAAAATTGACCTGGTTCAGAGGGGAAGTAAATGCACCTGTAAAAAAAGAAATATTTATATAACAAATGGAAGAAAGGGGAAGTTGATAGCAATGAATTTAAATCAGAAATAAGGAACTGTAGAAAATTGATAAAGGAAGCTAAGGGACACAATGAGACACCTATGACCAGTAGAAATAAGGACAATACGGAGTTTTTTAAATATGTTAGGAACAGACAGAATCCTGAAAATGGTATTGGTCCATTACTAGATGGAAATGGTAGAATTATTAATAATAATGCAGAAAAGGCTGAAGTGATCAATAAATATTTCTGTTCTGTATTTGGGGGGGAAACAGATGATATAGTCTCATCATATGGTGATGATAACACTCTTTCCATCACACCAGTATCCCTTTAGGAAGTTAAACACAAACTACTAAATGTAGACATTTTAAAATCAACAGGTCTAGATAACGTGCATCCAAGAATTTTAAAAGAGCGGGCTCATGAGCTTGCTGGACCATTAACATTGATTTTTATCTAGTCTTAGAGCACTGGAGAAGTTCCAGAAGACTGGAATAAAGCTAATTTTGTGCCAATTTTGAAACAGGGTAAACAGAATAACCTGGATAATTATAGGCCTGTCAGTCTGGCATTGATTCTGGGCAAGATAACGGAGCGGCTGATACAGGACTTAATAAAGATTTAAAGGAGAGTAATAATAATAATACAATATGATGTAAATCAACATGGGTTTATGGAAAATAGATCTTATCAAACTAATGTGATACCTTATTTTGATGATATTACAAGTTTTATGGATAAAGATTATAGTGTTGATGTAATACACTTAGTCGTCTGTAAGGCATTTGACTTGGTACTGCATGCCATTTTGATTAAAAAACTAGAAGAAATAAAATTAACATAGAACACATTAAATGGATTAAAAGCTGGCTAACTGATAGCTCTCACAATGTAACTGTAAATGGAGAATCACCATCGAGTGGGTCTGTTTCCGGTGGGGTCTCTTGGGATCAGTTCTTGGCCGGACACTGTTTAACATTTTTAATCAATGGCCCGAAAGAAAACATAAAATTATCACTTATAAAGTTGCACAAAAATTGGGGGAGTGGTAAATAATGAGGACAGGTCACTGTTTCAGAGCGATCTGGATTGCTTGGTAAACTGGGTGCAAGCAAACAATATGTGTTTTAATATGGCTAAATGTATATGTATACATTCAGAAAGAAAGAAGGTAGGCCATCAGCTGAGCATGAGCTCCCAGGGTGACACTGAAGGCAAAAGAGCTAATGCGATCCTTGGATGTATAAACAGCGGAATTTCAAGTAGGAGTTGAGAGGTTGTTTTACCTCTGTATTTGTCAGTGGTACAACCACTGCTGGAATGCTGCATCCAGTTCTGGTGCCCACAATTCAAGAAGACTGTTGATAAATTGGAGAGGGATCAGAGAAGAGCCACAAGAATGATTAAAGGATTAGAAAACATTAATTGCAGTGATAGACTCTGGGAGCTCCAGCTATTCAGCTTAACAAAGAGAAGGTTAAGGGAGTGACTGGATGATAGTCTATAACTACTGACACGGGTAAACCAATATTTAATAATGGGCTCTTCTATCTAGCAGAAAAAGATACAACACATTCCAATGGCTGGAAGTTGAATCTAGAGAAATTCAGACTGGAAATAAGGGGTAATTTTTGAACAATTAAAGTAATTAACCTTTGTAACAACTTACCAGGGATCAGGGCAGATTCTCCATCACTGACCATTTTAAAATCTAAACTGGATGTTTTTCTAAAAGATCTTCTCTAGGAATTACTGTGGAGCAGGTCTCTGGCCTGTGGTATACAGGAGGTCAGAATAGATGATCACAATGGTCCTTTCTAGCCCTTGAATGTATGAATCAGTCACTGTTGAGGAGGATCCAATTCCCCTTGAAGGCTCATCTAGACTATGACAAGGCATATTCCTATTTATTAGGACTAAGATTTTCAAAACTGTCTGAGGGATTTAGTACCCAATCCCCCACTAACTTCTCCTAGGTGCTTTTGCAAGTCTCACCCTGCACACGTAGATGGGGCTAGGTGTATGTATTTGTATTGTCTGTTGTATTCCTGTTGTATTCACAGACTTCTTTTTAGTACCACCAAAGTCATCAGGAAAGTAAAAAAAAAAAAGCAAGATCTGGTCTTCCCAAGGGACTTCAGTCTTCGGATGGAGGAAATCTCATGAGAAGCCCAGTTCTTTTACTATTTTAATTCCACTTGTGGCTCTAAGATTAAAAGAAAGAAAAAAAGACTAAAAAAAACCAACAACCCACATTTAGATCCTGAGAACCTCAGGTTCTTTCAGGTTTTCCCAAAGCACTCAGATAGCAAACCCAAATGAACATCCCTACTATTTATATGTAACTACTTACAGACAAATGTTGTCTTCAGAACATGCAACTCAGTCATATCACTGGAAATTGTGCAGAAGTGTGTGTCTGAGAGCAGAATATGACCCTCTAAAGTCACATGCTAATGATCTTCTCTTTCTTGATTACATTTATCGCCTCCTCTCATTGTCCTCTCTGAGCTAGAGGTCATTAGGAAATGCTAGAAAGCCTTCCTCTTTGAAAAAGCCTGTCTGCTGTAAGACTAACACCAACAACGATATTCTCGTCTATCCAAAAAAACAAAAAACCCACAACCAATTTCCCCAAAATCTCCTGAAACAAATCAGTCTGAACAAATGAGTAAATACAATCTAAAATCTAAAAGTTAAAATGAAAAAGCTCTACCTGAAGTATAGGTTTTATCCTGAAAAGGGAGAAGGGTGAGAGACTCCATGAAATCCACTAGGGATGTTGACATCACTATTGGCTTTATGTGGAAGCAGGGGCGGCTCCAGGCCCCAGCACGCCAAGTACATGCTTGGGGCGGCATGCCGCGGGGGGTGCTCTGACCGTCGCCGGGAGGGCGGCAGGCGGCTCCAGTGGACCTCCCGCAGGCGTGCCTGCGGAGGGTCCGCTGGTCCTGCGGCTCCAGTCCCGCGGGACCAGCGGACCCTCCGCAGGCACGTCTGCGGGAGGTCCACCAGAGCCGCGGGACCGGCGACCAGCAGAGCACCCCCCACGGCGTGCCGCCGTGCTTGGGGCGGCGAAATGGTTAGAGCCGCCACTGTGCGGAAGGCACTCAGCTGCTACTGTGATGGGCAGCAGCACAGACTCTATATAAAAGTAGACAGATTTATGATCTGGCCCATTAAGGAATTTGTTTCCGCGATTGGAAATCTACAGCCACAAAAGATTAAAGATAAACAGACAGCCCAAGGTTGATTGATACTTCTTAGTCTCTCTGACCTGGGGTAAGGATCTGTGGGGTTGCAGGGTACTGGGCAACAGATACTTCCACATCACAACTGGGGAACAGGTGAAGCAGCATCCAACAATTACTGAGGGCTAGGCACTGCATCAATTGCCACACCAGAGTGATAGAACTCTGTGGCCAGCTGATTGGTCTACACCAATGTTTAAACAAGGAAGTTGGCCCAGGAAGCTGTCTGAACAACAATGTGACTCTGGCTTGTTAATGCTACAGACCTTGTATTTTGCCCTGTCTTGCTCCTGACTCCTGCCTTCGACCCCAGCCCAGCTTGACCTTGGTACCCCTCTCTGGACTTCCCTTGGTAACTGTCTAGACTCCTGCCACTGACACTGGCCCAGTGGACATTACTGGCCCTGCTGCCTACACCTTGGCCATTATACCCAGCTATCTTTATTACCTTATTTACAGCCAGAGAAAGGGCTCAGAGCTGCACTTTAACTGAAACCATGACCTTAAATGTCCAATATGGGTAACATAGAAGTGTATGACTCCTATGCCATACTGGATATCTTAGCCACTACCACTACTGTAAAGAGACAGAATTATTTGACTATCTACTATCCACCCTGTTTGGGCCTTGTATCTCATCTATCATCTAAGTATGGGGTGAAAATCTTATTATAACCACCAAAGCAAGTCGTGTTAGCATTTTCATGCATGTATATTATACTCAAGAATAGTGTTCCAACTCTTCCAGTTGGGAACAAATGGAGATTTCCCATCTGCTCATTAGAGCTTTAACTCTCTCTGGTTTGTCTCTGGTTTTTCCAGTCTATACTGCAAGGACAGGATTCCACCCTTCCTAGCCTATGAATCCTATCTCCCCTCCTCCAAAGCCACGCTACACATGTTTGCTGTTACTTCCAGATGTGTCTGCAGCTTGAAAACAGTAATTTGGGATACAAAAGAAATATTTAGTGTTAGCTGTGCTATGCGAAGATCCTCCAACCTCTTCCTTCCATCTTTGCCCCACAATCAGGCTGACTGTCCAGTGGAAAACAACGATTTTTAAAGGTACCTTTTCTACTGTAGAGTCAATAGTCCATATAGAAATTTCTGAGCGTGTGCAGAAGAATTATACACACAATCCACTCCCCTTAGCTCATCACCTCAGAATTCACTCCAGTCTCCTAAGCAAAGATCCCCAAATGGATATCTAGTAACATTCCAAATTTGTTGTCCTCTTCCTTTTCTATTTGAGCAATTCAAATGCCTGTAGAAGAAAGGGAATGATGGCACTGCCTGGAACTGGACTTAGTCTAGGCAGGCTCTACTGTATCACTGCACCTTGATCCTGCGGTTACTGTCCACACAGCTTTGCCGAACACACTTCAGTCCTGTCCTGCAGAAACCCCAGAATTCACAAGGCAAAAAGAGGAAAGGATGTGAAAAGACATTAAACCTGGATACTCTGCTCAGTCTCCACTCAATGTATCTGAGATCACAAGGGTTGCAGCTCCCTGATTCTGGGAGCAGTTCTCATAGCTGCTCTGTTCCACCCCAGCTAGCTATGGCCCTCCCCTCAATGCTCCCTGTGTTCTAGGGAACTGGCACTGAAGCCAGCTATGCCAGCTGGGGCTTCCCCCATGATGGGAGAATCCTCATCTGGGGAGATGTGTTGTCTTTCCAGAGTGGTGCGTGGAGGCCAGACCATAAGGGAGAATCTGAATCTAAGCCTCCTCTTCAAAAGCAGCTCTTTAGTAAATTTACTTCATGCATTCCCTTCCCCCCTCCACCAAACATATCTCACTGCAGCCCCATGGTAATGCCTGCTGTTGACATTAGACCAGACTCACAGCAGGCTCTCTTGCTGCTGCCCTCAGCTGAGTCAGGCATGGTGAACAAAGAAGATTTCTGGCCATTACTATTTTATTATTTTCATTATTTCATTCATCATTTTAATTCCCAGCTTTCATTCCTGGCCAAGAGAAAAGGCCAGCATGGTCCACATCTGGAAACTAATTTCTCAAGACTAGAACAAAGAACTGCCTCCAAAAACTATGGCTCCGAGACTCCTACTTGGGCTCTCCCATTATGGAAAAGTTCTGTAATAAAATCTCATTGGGAAGAAACCAACAAGGGTGAAACAAAACTAGCCAAAATTTAATGGTGAATGAGATGCTTTCTGAAGGTTGTTTTTTTGAACCATCATGTAAATATCTACATGAGTGATCTAAAACTCTATTCAGTTCCATGGGATGGTTCAAAACATCCACTGAAAACAATCATTTTCTGTTTTCTAACAATCATGATTCTATAAGCATTTTTCCATAGGGATCAGACTGAATCCACATCCATTCTTTGGGAGGAACTGCCCATATCACCGTGGTCATTTTCAGCATAGCTGTGTCACCATCCCCACCAAAACTTGGCATTGAAATTTAAACACTAAGTTTAAGCTGAAATTTAAACATTTTTCATGGATTTTTCCCCCCGTCAGAAATGTTTCTCTATTTTTCAACGACCAATGTTCCTAAGGGATTTTAACAGGAGGAAAGTAGTGATTGTTTGCATGCTTAAGAGGCTAAGAGCGGCTTGAAAATTTGCCATCAAAACTTATTTGGTGGAAAATGGCTTTTCAACCAAGCAGAAATGTTCATGAAAAAAAATTCCACCTCTGTTGAAAAACTGGAAACTACTTTTTTTGGTTTTGTCAACTGAAAACCCAAACAATTTAACAAAAATGAAAAAAAAAATTGTGCATTGTTAAGAGTAGCCACATTGCTCCCCAGAGGTGGCTGTATTTCAGTGGGGCTAGGAAGTGATTCATACAGTCTATAGTTCATACAGTCTGTTAGCAATGTTTCTGGAGTGCTTTTGGATGCATGTGGATGAAAGGTGTGGCATTCGATATAGTAAGATAATGATTATTTCATAAGAGTGGCATGGATCACTCAAAACATGGGAGATCCTAAACTGCTCTCTGGGAGGCCATGAACTGGTAGAGATCAAAGGGCACTGTTGGGAAAAAAAGTAATTATTTGTGACCACAAGAGTACAGGGCCTGTCAGGATCAGCTGCTCTGCTCAGTCATGCACATATTTGTACACTGGCCTTGCATGCTCCCTCCAGAAAGATAAGCTCAGATCCTGAACTTAGATCTGCTGCATGGTAGCCCAATGTGGCACTAGACCATTAGGCCAGGCCCGTAAAAAGCAAGTTTAGTTCTCCATATCTAAATCAAAGTGATAGTACAGAGACTTCAGGACCAGCCATTATATGAAAGAGGCCCTATTGCCTCAGAGTGTACTAGTCATAAAGCAAACTCTTTGTTTTCTTTGGTACTTGAATGCTGAATCACTGGACTAACCTTTCATCAGGGACCCCTGTAATGAGCTGTAAGGCTGAGGAGGGGAAGGGCATTACTTAGACTTCCCTTCCAAGCCAAAGAGAGAGGAGATTCCTGGAAAACCAGGTTAAGTTCTTCCAAAAAAATTCCTTCTGAAGAAATGCGGTGAACTATATGCAGCTAACTATTTGTGGTGGAGAGGGAAGCTAGAATAACCCTGAGAGACAAGCTGCCTTCCAGACAGAGGTCTTAGTCATACTTCCAGTTACTCATTTAAGTTCAAATATATCATATGGAGGCAGAGGAAGAGGAACATCCCAAACATCCTCCTACTGCTGTGTGTGTGTGTGTGTGTGTGTGTGTGTGTGTGTGTGTGTGTGTGTGTGTGTGTGTGTGTGTGTGTATCTATATTTACATTTTAGAGAAGGAATGGGGCCAAAATTTGGATCCAGAACCAGTTTTTGAAACTGCCTCCACCTACCCTGGGTGAGGAAGTGCTCAGATAGGAACAGAATTTGTCAAAACTTTTTGTTCAAACTTTCTTTTTCAGTGAACAACAGCCTTTTTCAAATACAAATTGTTCAATGAAAAATTTCATTTGTTTCAACATTTTCCAAGTTTTCAAAAAAAATTAACAGAATCTGAAAATACACTTTTTTCAGGTTTCAGTTTTTCATTTATTGGGATCCCCCCTACCTTCCCTCCCTTTTTCTCCCATTCACTTTTTTTCTATGGAAAAATGGAAAAAAGGAGGGAATGGGGAAAAGGGGAAAGAAAGGGATGAACTCCCCCCCCCCAAAAATTGAAAACCCCAAACCAAAATACATTTCATATTTAGTTCTGAAAACTGAAAAAATGGGTTTTTTCCCACAGTTTTTGCTCTTTTGTTTTGTTTTTTGTTTTAAAATTGGAAAATGTCACATTTTTATTAAAACTTGTTGAGAAAACAAAGATTTTTCAATTTTTTGCTGCAAAACATGCTTATAACTAGTTCTAGCGTGATCCTTTGGATTAGTTCACTGCAGAAAGACGGGTCACAGCCTGGAGGATTTTCACCTTCCTTTGCAGCATGGGGCACGGGGTTGCAGGTTTAAACTGGTGTAAATGGCAGGTTTTCTGTAACTTGAAGTCTTTAAATCATGATTTGAGGACTGCAGTAACTCAGCCAGAGGTTATGGGTCTATTATAGGAGTGGGTGGGTGAGGTTCTGTGGCCTGCAATGTGCAGGAGGTCAGACTAGAGGATCATGATGGTCACTTCTGGCTTTAAAATCTACAACTGTGAACATGTGGATATGAGTTGTTCTGATCCAGCTTTCCTTAACACTCTCTCCCAATGTAGTTTAATGTATTTGGCATTAGATGAGTCATGTACTTTCAATAAACAACTATATATAGGAGTGGGGGTGCCTCATGCTTCAATATCAGCCCTATAAGATTTAATAGAAAGCAATCACTTTGTGGTAAGTGTTGTGAACCACCTGGTGAGATTTAATTGATTTATACATGAAGGGCCAGTTCTGCCCCAACTTCCATCCATGGAATCTGGTACGACTCAAAATGGGATAAATTGGCGTGTAAATCAGGACAGTATTAGACCCTTCCAAGCTGACATCTCACACACAGAATGCAGCATGGAGGGGGTGGAGGGAAGAGTAAGTTTCAAGTCCTTGTGGTTGCAGAGAAAAGTTTGGACACGTAACCTGAGTGCACCTGAAAGGCTCACAAACCAGAAGGCAGGTGAAAAGAGTCCCTAATACACTATTTTTAAGAATAGTCTGATGGTTTTAAAGCCAATTATTTATTTACTGAGGCCTGACTCGTGATTTTGGAACACTTGCAATTGGCCATATTGATACAGGGCTCATCTTCCAAAGGTTATTTGACCAGCCTGGCGGCAGGAAGTCAACCTAGTGAATTCTAATGAGGAACCCACCTTGAACTCCACGAGGGGAAGCACCTCCGAAAGATTTCACCAACTTACTGAAAGGGAAGTGGGGAACTGGCTACTGAACCACTTTTCACAGTGCTGTGAGCACGAGAGGTGTGAGCTCTATTTCCAGTAACACCCCATGGGGAACGCACACAGACATCTAATCTAACCAGTCGTCCCCAGTGTCAAGGTTCACTCCAGATAGAATGTGGATAGGGAGGAGTAATTAAGTATGGAAGTAATTAAGTAATTAAGCCTGGGGCCCAATCCTGCTCCTAATGAAGTCAGTGAGAATTTTCCATTGGCCCCATGGGAGCAGGATTGGGCCCTAAGTGCATACCTCAGGAATGACTCTTTAAGAAAGATGAAATCTCTTTGACTCATACCAAATAATTCATAGTAAGATTGGGCAGCCCACTGAAGCAAGCTATTGGCAGGAGGAAACACCAATAAAAAAATGATAAAATAACTTCCCAAAAATGCAAATGTAAGAATACCCTGACCCGTCCCTGAAAAAATACTAATAAATTAACACTGTTTCATTACACGATACCTAAGCATTTACAGGAAAAGAGCAAAGGAGTTTGGCTGGCCAAAAAAGAAACTGGTCCAGAAAGCCTAGTGTCTCTGCAGGAGAAAGGGGGAGGACTGACTAAGAGGGAGACGTGAAGCAAAGCTAAGAGAAGGGATAGGGAACATGGAGGGATGATGAGAGAAGAGGGAAAGAGAAGCACAGACAGGGATTGAGGAAGAGGAAACAAGCATAGAAAAAGGAAAGAACAAAGAGGGAGACGGAAGATGAAGGTAGAGTGAGTGAAGAACCGGGAGACTCAGAAAACCCTCACCCACACTTTGACTGACCCTAGCCAGTTACATTAGCATCTCCTTTGCATGGTGGACTCAAATCCATTTCCCCCCACAGAGGCAGCAGATAATAAATAAGGCTGCCAAAAGAATGAGCAAAATGGTAGGATGCCTGTTGGACTAATCAAGGCAAAGCGAATGGAAAGAACACGTCGCGTCCCATTATTAATATGTTCTATATTAGTGTCATTATAGATGATTACTTGAATCGGTTTCACAGCCTGAGCCTTCCTCAGCCAACTCCAAGCAGTAATCCCAGTGATTCATGACCAATGGTTACATAACATGGATTTCCAACAAGCTAATCGTGCTGCATGGAAAATAGTCTCTACATATGTGTGTGTAGAGTGAGTCACTTTGATTCTCTGGGTTGACATTTGCATCCTGGGCCAAGTTTGTTCGCAAGAGAAAGGCATTTTTGTGAGGTTTCCACACTGTATAGATAGATATTGACATGGAAGCATTCAGGGTAAGGGGGAGGAGGGGAATGCCCCTCGGCTATCTGGTTACTGCTATAGCAGCAAATTTCCTTACCACAGTGAAACACACAAGGCGTATGCAGACCCTCCCCATATATAGAAACAGCAATCACAGACTAGAAATAGAAAATGGGAGGCACTAAGCCCAGAGAGGAACGGTTGTCACACAAGAGGGATTGAAACCAAGGAGTGCAACAGAGATTCCCCTCAAGCTGCCAGGAACCAGGACAGGACTTTCTATCTAAAAGCAAGGAGGAGCAGAATGTACGTAACTCCGGGACAACAAAAACTGGCAGCAGAGACCGGAGTGTGCTAAGCAGCAGCCTGACATGGAATCAGGAAGGAGTGATGACAGATAAATAAAACTCGACAGACACTGGGGAAGACAGACCTCGATGCAATATGAAGCCATATCCCAGGCACATATTTGGTGTATTGTAACCACCGACAGAGCCTAGAAATTCCTGTCCTTGTACAGCTTGTCATACCAACAAAGATCACAATCATAGAAATGTAGGACTGGAAGAGATCTTGAGATGGCATCTAGTCCATTCCCTTGCACTGAGGCCAGACCAAGTAAACCTAGACCAGCCCTGACAGGTGTTTGTCTAACCTGTTCTTTAAAATCTCCAGTGACAGGGATTCCACAACCTCCCTTGGAAGCCAATTCCAGTACTTAACTAGCTTTAGAGTTAGAAAGTTTTTCCTAATATCTAACCTAAATCTCCTTTGCTGCAGATGTCACAGTTTGATTTGTGTCCTCAAGAGACAGCTAAAATGATGGCTCTGCAAAGGAGGAGCAACCCAGAAATGGCCGTGTCACCTCCACAGCTGGCATAGCAGCAGGAATGGGAGCAACTCTATTGAAGAAGGAGAAAATTCAAAGCTCTCTGTCTCTCAGGAGCTGGATAAGATGGGGAGCCACCTCTCTGGAGAAAGTGGGACTATGAAGACAGCCAATCAGATTTCACCAGTCTCCTGTCAGACTTTCATTAATCGTTGTTTAAAAAAGATTCAGAAAAGGAGGTACACAGAGTGCACCACAGTGTATCCCTGAACAGTGCGCAGATAGGTTGGTTCACAGGCAACCCAGAATTCAGTCCTCAAAAGGCCATTCAGGGCCAGGCATCTGTGGAAGAAACTGCTGCAAAGGCATAAGAGAATGCAGACCGCACAGAGCGCTACCAGAGCTTTTAGAGCTGAGAGTTGCCAGAGCCAACTCTCCAGTCTGTGGGGGAGAGGGACTCGGCTCCAAAGGATGCCCACCTATACAGCACCCGTTATTACTGTGCAGGGCAGGGCCCCATAGATCTACCAGCCTATTTACTGACGGCACCCATCCCTGTCGTAGCTGAGCACCTGATGTTGATCTTAGTTCATGCTTCTCCACTGGAGGCTGTTACTTGATGCCAGAGGCAGCCAGGCTTCCTGTAACCCTTGCTCCATCACTCTGGGGCCCCTGTGAGATGAGCTCCCATTGTCTGTGAGCCTCTGTCTCTGGTTCACATCCGCATTGCCCCAACCAGAGCCTTTGGGGCTCACAGCTGCTGGCAATGGCATGCCTAGGGTGACCAGATGTCCCAATTTTATAGGGACAGTCCCGATTTGGGGGGCTTTTTCTTATATAGGCATCTATTACTCCCCACCCCTGTCCCGACTTTTTACACTTGCTGTCTGGTCACCCTAGACACACCTAGTACTCCCCCTTCACCAGATGTGCACTGTCCCAGGGCAACACCAGGACAATGGAGGTGCTTAGGGCCGCTGCGAATTGCATAGACATGCTGCTGTAGCTTGATTAGAGCAAGAGGGAAGACGCAGCGAAGCCACGTTTCCCCGGCTATCCTTCTACTTACCACAGCCCTGCTCATTTTTGTTCTGCAGCCTTCCGGCACTTCGTGCACCAGGCAAGGATGCCCATTCTGCTGCCAGCAAAGCATGATGGCGCATCCTATTCTGGTGTAACATGTGCTACCATGTCAGTCCTTGAGTGCAGCTTGCGCTCTATTTCCAGTGCTCTGTGCTGCAGGGAAATGGCTGGGTGCAGGGAGTGTTCCTCAGTTCTATATCACTGGAAATATCAGCCCATATGAAAATCTCCTCTGATGATCATGCAGTGAATTCCAGGCCCTCCTGCACTAATGCCTAAAACTCCTCAGTTGACATACATGCAGTGCTTTGAACATGTAAAGCACTATCTAAATGCTGAGTATTATTTTAATGATCCTCTCCTTTCGGTCAACTTGACCCCCCAACACACACACACACACACACACACTTCTCACCTCCCTTTTTAGCACATTCACAGCATCAGAAAGTGCCCAGTTTTCACGCACCGAGCCCTCTGCCATATGATCTCCCAGCACTCAGAAGCTTTAAATAGTCAGCATTATTCTGAAGGCATGTTAGAGCTTGTCCCTACACACTCCAGGAATAATCCTTGATAGCTGGTTGGCGTGTGTGTGTGTATGTCCCTGTAACAATGCGTCCTGGCCCTCACCCTACTTGAGATCATGTCTAGAAAGGGAGCTTAAGCACAGTTCCCAATAGATGAATGAGTGGCATATCACAGGGTTACAGCACTGGCACCGCAGTTTTGTCTCCCAATGTTATCTATGTGTACAGTAAAGCTCCCTTTGGTAGTCCTTAAAATAAAAACCTAACTTCAGAAGGGAACAAACTGACCACACTGTGATCTGATAGACTCTGGACTGATCCCAAACCCTTTCTTTAAATGTAACAAGATTGAAAACAATGTAGCAGACTTAAAAAAATAAGTCTCCTTTCTCTCTTCTCCTTGAGCTCCCTCCTCTCTCTGGTGCATTAGCGTGCACACAATAATTCCAGTATTACATGCTGAAATACAAGCTGCCTTTTACTGGGATGATAAATGTCTATGGAGAATGTCCACCAACAAACTGTTTTCATGCTAAATATTTTTTAATAGAAAAGAAAAAAGAAACAGCTAAATTTCAGGCTAATTCACACAGCAAATAGCATGGGGCTGGATAGAACCCATATTCCGGCCTTGGGTTCCACCTGCAGAGTTTGGGGGTAAGGAAGTGCACTGTGATGTAGTAATATTTACTATATCAGTGAGGCAGTGTGGTCAGGCCAGCCTGGAAATACAGTGTGGATAGCATATAAGGATGGATGGATAGATGTTCATTAGCTAGGGGAAGCAGTGACTCTCTCCTTTTTCATGTGCACTGAGAAAGAGCTCCCAGATCACGAACCCTCCTGCCTGGCACTGGATGCTGACAATACTGTGACTTAGACACTAAAATGCTGCGATGAGCACTAGAGAGATGCCTGATTAATAATATTGTGAGGCAAATGTCACGCGATTGTGTCTCGGTGTCAAGTCTGCCACAACCAGACGTGATGTTCTGATCGACTGGGCAGACTGGAACAGGGCTTATTCAAATGAGTTTGGAGTTTTTGCTACCAAGGTCACCATCTGCAGATCTAGAGCACAGGGATCTAGCAAAGGAATCTGTGGGTACCAAAGACAAAAGCAGTGTGGATTCATATGGGATAGGGTTGGGTATAATCTCATCTATCAGCTCCCTGATGAAGCTTGTGTGGCAAAGGTCTTTTCCACAGCTCTCTAAAAGCCCCATACAGCTCAGCGAGAGAACACTATAACAGTATCCATTGGAGCCAGTAGATACTGATCTCTGTTAGGTGACAGGGGTGTTAACTTCTATAACCCTGTTAAATGGCATTTTACTGGGGGGCAGATATCAGGGCCAATCTTTTATATCACTCCTGTTTGTCTCATGTTCGTTGCACGATAAACTAAATACTGACAAAAATGAAGCCAACAAAGCCACCTGAATCCCCCTGCCTAGCAGAGAACTGAATGGGGAGGCTTGCTGTGCTTCCAAATTTTTTCTGAAAGCAAGTGGTATTGAAAAGAAACAGAGGAGGGTAAAATCCTCTACACTGCTGCATGTGCCAGGCATTAAGCCATTGGAAATCTATAGTACATTCCAATGGGAACATAAGGGGTGGTGGACGACAGACTGTAGGCAAAGTCATTCAAAAGTACTTGGATCCATGCAAGAATGTCATTTGAGAAAAGCACATTTTCTTTATAAGGAAACAGCTACCAGGTGAGACTATCAATCCTTATGTTACAGACCTACCAGGTAAAGTTAATAAATAAATAATAATCACTCTTATATAGCACTATTCATCAGTAGATCTCAAAACACTTCACAGGGAAGGTGATTATCGTTATTCCCATTTGCAAATGGGCAGGCAGGGAGTGGTGACGTGACTTCCCTAGGTCACATAACAGGCCAATGGCTGAGCTGGAAATAGAATGCAGGTTCCCAGAGTCCCACTCCAGTGCTCTACCCATATGGCCCCACTGCTTAGGTCATATGAATTTCAATACTCAACACATGAACTAAATTAGAGACCAAGTTACTTGTGGTATAACTGAAAACCAGGTCAAAGGAAAGGGACTACAGGGAATGGACTTGACACTTCAATGAACAGTGTCTATTTGCAGGGCTGGTGAAAAATGTGCTTCCCAAATGAAAATATCAGCAAGCAATGAAAGAACTGAAGTGCAGCAAATTAAAAATGCAGACCAAAGGCACAAAGTCAGAATACGTGAGTAAACATACAGCAAAGACCAAATCCTTTTGCACTTACTGTTGTAATTAGAGCTGAGCAAATAAGTGATTTTTTGGTTCAGTGGCTGGACCAAAAAAAATCTGGGAAATGGCTAATTTAGGGTCATTGTGAAATGATAGGTTTTTTTGTTTTTTCTCACTGAAGCAAAAAAATCAGTAACACTTAGTTTCACGTTGAACAAAGTGTTTCCTTTTCAGATTTTTTTTTTAACTCTTTTTTGGGAGAGACGGTGAGGTTAGTTAAATGTACCTAACTTTTTTCAACAAAAGTCAAAAAGTTTTGTTTAGAAAATGTCTTTAAAAATTCTCATTTTTTTGGCTGAAACGATGTGTCAGATTCAACCCAAATTTGCACAATTTGTGATGACTTGAAATTGCATTTTTCAGCCAAAAATAACTTCCCAGCACTAATCATAACACAACACAAAGGTGCACACCACAGGGGATGCTGGGTTGTGCATTCATTCAAATAATGAGCGCAAGTATGTTGCTCACTGTACCAACTGCAAAGAAATACAAAAGAAAAATTTATTAATCAACATACAGATGGATGACAAGGCTCTGATTATGACCAGGACACAGGCATGGCGTTCTTCGTTGGGTCTCAATAAATTTAAGAAACAAGGTTCAACAACAGGCCAGTTTGAGACACTAAGCATAAACAAACAAAAGTGAATTTTCAAAGAGGAGTTTGGATATGAGTGCAATGTAACCACAGTAACCATCCAACGTTAAAACTGAAAACTAAGCTTGTTTCATTCAGCCGGCACAAAATGAGCCTATAAGGCAAAGCTACCCTGTTTTTATCTGTAGACTCAGCAGACTTGGAAATAGTGGAATAGGAAGCTTTCATGTGTGTTTGGTCCAAAGTGCAAATGATAATGATCAAATGGGTGCATAACTTGTCTCCTAAGCAGGTTGCAAACGATACTCTTAAGGAATTTGATCAGATGTGTGTAAGGGGGTAGATTTCATTAAGGATATAACAGCTCACATTGCTTTAGAACCCAGCCTGCCACCAAAAATACATCCACCACATGAAGTCCCTTTAGCACTGAGAGAGAAAGTAAACGCTAACTGGACGTGATGGTAAAACTAGATGCTCTCTACAGACGAGATTAACGGTATGGTCAACGGGGAAAAAAAAACAAGTTACATATGTATATTGAGCCAAATGATTTGAATACAGCCGTCAAATAAATCAGAGGTCATCTTTAGGCTTCTAACAACAAGGGCATTTTCAGTTTTGGAGGTACTGGGGCTTCTAGGTGCTACTGTCATAAAATAAAATAATTATTCATTAGTATTACATTCTAGATAGATGGCCATCAGAAAAAAAGCCCAATAATCTGCAAGCATGAAAATATATTGGGGCTACAGAGATGAAACGGCCACACAGAATATGGTTCTCTACAATGGACATTGTGTCATACTATCACGAGGTCAGAAATGCTAAATATAATCCACAGTGTCTACATGGGCATTGAGATGTGTAAGAATAGAGCCTGAGAAGTCCTATTTGGCACATTTACGAACCCCTCCCCTGGAGATGATGAGTAACCTCCTGGCTCCCAGGACTTCACTGGGGCCAGGATAGTATCCAAGTGTGAAAACTACTAAACATAGGAAAGAGATTGCAGAAACCACATGCAATTCTTGATTGCTCTCACTTCAAGGCTGGTGCAAATCTATTTGAATTAAATGGGAAGGCTTGCCCCTTATTAAGGGATTAATACTCAGGTTTGGGTTTGTTTGCTCGTTTTCTAAACTGAGCTGTTGCAAAATACATCAGGTAGCAAGGTACAGCACTGTAAATCAAAGTTTGTCTGCTACTGCACTCCAGATGAGTTAACGGCAGGTAAGCTCACAAGTAGCTCATTGCAGCAATTTCATTTGGTAGAGCCAACACACCACATCAGGATTACTAGGTGGAGTCAAATTAGAATTAGCATAAAACTCAAATGATGTGTCAGAAAGAGAGAATTTTAGATTCCAAACAGAAAGTGACTAACCACCTGCCAAAGTAATAGCACTAAGCTTATGCAGTATCATAATCAGCCACCTACGTGAAGAACAGAAGACATCTACCTATAACCAAGGATAACATTGTCGCTGTTTCTGAAGGACATCCAGCATACTACAGACAGTGCTTGGGCGCTGGCAGAAGTTACACACACATAGTCACTGACAATGGTAAACATCAAATGCAGCAAATGTAGGCTCCAGGTGGTAGACCCACTTCAGCAGCCAAACAAGCCATTGCAGAAGGTATTGTTTGGAGAGTACAAAGAGACTGCTTGAGTAGAAAAACAATGAGGTTCACAGTTAGTAGCTATTGACCAATGCCCAATAAGAGGCAGGAGGTTCTGATTGTCTGATCTCACCCTCATCCCTACATGTTCCTATTAGTGTGCCTATTAATTGACGGTATTCGTGTCTGGTTGTCATTTTTAGTTGACATGATGTTTTATTTGCATTTTATTAGTGTTTAAATGTAACAGTCACTACTGGAGTTAAACGAGACTGACCCCATGCAAGGGATATTAAACATCAATGTCAATTGACTGAAATAAAGACCAGTCTCTTCCCAGCACTTCTGTGTTTCACGTATTTGTTACAAATGAGACCAACTGTCCACCACTTGGAAGGTAGAGTGGTCCAGCTGTCCACCAGCAACAATGGACTTCAAGATGGGAAACATTTGTCAACTGACCCCTAAGAAACCTGGAGAGGCGTAGCTAGCTGCAAAGACTCCCTCCTCCCATAAGAAGATAGCAAAAAAGATTAGTGTGGGGTAATGCTGGGGCTTGCCCTGTTTCCTTTCCCCTGAGGGGCAGATTGTGTGTTGAGTATGTTGGCAGGGAGGGAGGGAGAAAACTTACCTAATGTTTTCACCTTACATGTGTGGAAGACTGACTACTGTCTCCACCAAATCCCGCCACAGGATTCCTACTTCGATGTCTACGGAACCAGCTGATACGGACTAGGCAAGAGGGGAGCTGAGAATACTGTCACTAACGTGATTATTTATCTATCACCTCAAAATCTACCCACAATCAAACTAAATAACTTCAATACCTACAAATTGCACATAGCTATGCTACGACTATGCACATAAACAAGCTATGCAAAAACGAGTCTGTACGACTGTTACCCTCCCATAGATTACAATCACAGATAACTGTCTCTTATTAGATGTATGTACGGCACCCAGCACAAGGAGGCCATGCTCAGGTTGAGGCCTCTTGGTGCTACCATGATATATATTCAATAATAATTTCAAACAAGACAACATTTGGTTTGGGTTCAGTTCTAGAGATGGGCAAAATATTGTGAGAAGGGTGCGTATTTTGCCAAGTCCTTTTGCCTCTATTTCTATAATAATGATAAGGTCTATTATGCTTTAAGAGTCACAGTCCTAGAGCTTTGTATCATTGAGCATGTTATAATGGAGAGGTGAAGAGGAGGGAGGAGGGGTGTCTTCAATAAAAAAAGCTGTCTTTCCCCAAACTGCCAGCAGGGGTCATGCGTGTGACAGCAGCAACCCGTGTAACAGCTGCCACGTCCTCTCAATTCTTCAGGGGAAAGGGCTCATTGATCTAAGCAGGTCTTTTCCAGCTCTAGCTATCATGAGCCGAAATCTTCCCCATCTCCACCTCCCACCTCTCACCCATTCTCTGTGTGTGGGGACTCTCTCGTTTAAAAAAATGAGATGTTTATTGGAGGGTCATCGCACATGGGGAGTGGATGAGAGGTGGAGATGGGGAAACGGAGTGCCACAGTGAGCGACACTCATGGAGGATGAAGATTGTTTTCTCATATGTCTCCTCCACTCTCCCCACCCCTCTCTTTGAGTGGGTGGGCTTTTTGCAGTGCCAATTAACTCCATGCTGAGGTAAGGCTGGGGGGGACAATGCCTGGGGTCCGCCATCCAGCCCACCATAGCACTGTCACCTTCCATTAAGCAGCTGCCGGTTCACATGGGAAGAGGGAAAAGCCAGCAACTTGTTTGGTTTTCTTTTTTTCGTGGGCACTTCACTACTTCAAAGGCTTTCCTTCAATTCACCGAGGTCAGAGGGTAAAGGTCAATGGGCGCAGTTTGACCTCTCTTTCACCTCCACCTTAAAAGGGAGACACACAGAAAAAGAAAAGGAGAAGAAGAAATTCTGGCAAACACTTTTATCCTCTAATCTTTCATCTCCACATTGTTGCTAAAGCTTTGTCTGAGGAGACAATGCACCCTTCAGAATCTGACACTTCCACATTGAACTCTTCCTCCTCATCTTCAAGAAGTAAATAAAACTAAACACCAAAACCAAAAAAGCCTCAAAATTGCAGATGAGGGGGAAACAGGCATTATTGTTCGAGTTCCAGACCAACATGTGAAAAATGCATTTTTTTTTCTTTAAAGACATCATTGTTTTATTACATTTTTTTTATTTCTGATCACCAGCCCTGGGGCATTGAGGAATAAGTTAAAGCTTCAGAAAGCTCTCCACAGCTGGTGATTATATCCCTTGCAGTGTGTACAAAGACATTGAGAAAGCAGCAGAGAAAGTAAACAGTATCACTTCTGGGGATGGTGTGGGGCGGGGAGGGGGGAGAGGTGGGGAGAAGAGGAAGAGGACAGCAGCAGATGAAATTTAAACTGGCAGACAGCCCAGCCGCCAATTTAAAACAATACAGCTAGAGAAAGCCAAGAAGGAAAGAAAAACAGAGAGGAGTGTGTGTGGAGAGAGAGAGAGGGATGAGACCTCCAGCAAAGGATTTGAGCATCATCTTTGGGGGTCCACCAGCCAGCAGATTAGATTACAGGGCTAGGCTTCAGGGGGCCACATTCTTCTTTCGTTATGTAATGTGTATATGTGTGTTTTTAATTGAATTGGCAAAGCTCAGCTGTTTACCTCTCGCAGGAACTATGAAAGGAAGGCACGGGGTCTGGAAACAGCAGTCAACGTGGCTACATCTACATTACAAGCTAGTACGTGTGTGGGGGAAATTACACCCTTGTTTTATACTGTAGGCATAGCCACAGACTAGTCTCCTCGGTGTCCATGGAAACAAACGAGAAACTACAGTGGAGAGTTGGGTCAAACCCCACTTTCTGATCCCATCTCAGATGGTATAATTCAGGTTTCATCTACACTGGCCTTTCAACAGACTTTGCAAACTGTGCTCAAACACCACTTGAAGAGAGTTCCAAATTAAACCAGCTTTTCACATGCTGCAGCCCACCAACCTACATGAAACCAAATTGTGTTGGTGTCACATACAGGTAGCATTCTATAGCTTTATAAAATGGTTTTGCCTGCCCACCCCATGGGACCTAGACTAGATGATGGTTTGGCCCTATTCCCATTGGCCAGCCAAACCTATGTTCAGTGATCTGAGCCCCCTGTGTGGACTGGACCTCAGGCTGGCTGTAATTCAATTTTCACCTCCCAGAATAGGTCTTGCTAAATAGGATCTTTCCAGGTCACATTGACCTGAAGCTCAGTGGAGAAGACTGAGTCATCCCAGCATGGGGCAGAGGTGGGTGGGGGGATTCTGGATCCTCCATCCTTCCTAGGACTAATAAGCCCTTCTTTATGGATAGCTTTAGGTGGACCTCGCAGGAAATTAATTAGGAAGGTTTATAACAGGGAGAGTGCCTTAAAAGGACCAAGCTATTCTGTGCTTTTGGTCACCTTTCCAGCAGTCTGCTAGGTTTCACACCAGCATGAATCACATATCGTGGAGGTTGATGTGTCCTTTAAAATGCTCCAACAACTGCTCCCACCAAACCCCACCCCCTTCTCACCCACATGAAGCAAATCTAAACCATGGCTGTAAATGCTGAGGAAAGAGCATTGCTAAACTTTCAGACTTGCAAGGGATTCAGCCACAAAACTACATTGGTCTGAACCTCAAAAGTTTGTTGGTTGTCTTATATTCAGTTAAAAACCCAGTGTTTTGGGTGTTGAAACTTATTATTTATTTGTACTTCAGAAGCATCTAGATACACGCACATATGGCAGGGCTGTCTGTTACTCTCAAAATAGAGAAGAAAGAGAGGGTGGTAAAACTGAGGCACAGAGAGGGAAAGTGACTTGCCCAAGCTCACAATGAAAACCAGTGGCAGAGCCAGGCTTAGAACCCATGTCTCCTGACTGCCAGCCTACTCACTGGACACCACCACCACTTTTGGAAAGGAAGGTAGGTTGCAAGACTAGCTGTTTTTTACTATGTTTTAGAACTTCGATATTTGGAGCTGGCCGGAGCCAGGCAATGGTAAGATCAGTGACAATTATGGCAAACAATATACTTCATAAAAAGTTACTCAGACTTTTCCAAATCTCCATAAAGGTTTGTTCAGGTTGAGTTGACCTAGTGCCTGCGACCTTGTGGCACAGCTTTCCATTGTTCCTCATGGCCATTGACACCAGGGCAAAATGGGCATATATAAAACCCTGCCTAATGAAACCAGTATCATTTCCCATTTATTTTGCACTGCTCTAAATGACTGCACTAGATGTAGGGAAATAAGTGATTTCAATCTGTGGTGTCCCATATTGGACACCCTATATATTGACCTGTCTGAGTGAAACTGTGGTCTAGAGGATTAGGTATCATCCTAAGGGTCTACCATGGACTTGTTATTGATTACACTTTGGTTACCCCTTTGTAAGATGAGGGTGATGATTTTTGCCTATTTCACAGGGAGGCCTATCCAAGCTTAGATTCCGACCACACTATGTTGGATGGAAGCTGGATCCTTAGGTTCATGTTCATTGTACCTATGCCTTAGTCTGTCCCTGTCCATTTCCGAACCCCACTGAGGAGGAACCAAGCCAGTGAAGCCCACCAAAGCAGGTGCCATCAAATATTGAGCTCATAATTTCAACTCAAGGGGGTAGAGCTCAGCGTGGTGGCAGACCCTGAGGGAATACCACCCAGGGAACTATATCCCCTTAAAATGTTAACCTAGTCTGACAGTAGTTACAGATCATTTTATTCGCAATGTTATGCCTGCATTCATTTTCCAAACTGCACAGGCACTGTGGTCCCTTGGTGGAGAATAAGAGTTTTACATAAAATGCAGCATGGGTATCAAACCCTGTATAAAGTTAGCATATATAAAGATCGCCATCTAGTGGCAACTAGCACAAACAGCATCTGTTGTATTGTTCATATGTTTCTAGGTTCAATAAAGTTAATGAATGTATTGAAAATGGCTTCTTGGATGCAGCGCTGAACAAAGCATGGTGCCTACTCAACACTCACAGCAATAGCGCAATATGGGAAACATGCCACTAGAATCCCAAAGGCAACCTTTTACTTCCCTTAACGGGGTGACTAAACCACAAATCCAATTAGGATGAAGTGTGAAGAAGGCTTGAAGTGCAACTTAAAACATGCATAGGGCCTTGGGCAGGCCCTTGGAATGGGGATGAATTTCCCCAAACATCAGCTCATCAGCTGGTGTAAATCAGCATCTCTCTGCTGGTTTCAGTGGAGCTGTGCTGCTTAAACTCAGCTGAGCATCCAGCCCTGAGTGATGGAACACAATTTGGTGTTAGGTAGCATCTTTCATACACTACTCAGAAGTAGCCCACATTGTTTTACAAAACAGAGAGTTAGCACTGGTAGGACAGAGAACCATAAAGCAGTGAATGTTAAGCCAAGCTACCTTAACTGAAAGTAGGTTACCTGCATACCTACAGATAGATATACTGGGCCAGGTCCAAGTCAATAGAGCTATGCCAATTTACACCAGTCAAGTATCTGGCTCAGGATACACAACTCACTTTTCCTGCCCCCTGCCCTAAGCCCCAGCTTAATCTATTAGGCTCCACTGCCCCTATCTGAAGTTGTATTTCTTTTATTTGTTCTCAGGCTCCCCTTAGCGTAAATTGAGACAGATTAAATTGGAGGAACTGACCAGTTTTCATGTTACGTTTCATTAAAAACTTTTTTAAAAAATTTAGGGCCAGATGCTCAGCTGGTGTAAATTAGCATAGCTCTACTGACTTCACAAATCCATTGACTTCTATGGAGCTGAGCTGATTTACAGCAGCTGCGGCTCAGACCCCAAGCACAAGCTCAGAACAAATATTTCTACTGTTACCTGAGAAGGAAAAGAACCCATCCTTTGGAATCCTTCTTCACTGGTAAATACCATATCCCATGGAACTTAGCTAGCAACTACAGTGGACCCTACTACCTGTGGGGTACAGACAAGCTTTCTGTGGAGAACTCCATTTACCTGCCCCCCTTCCCGATTCAGGTGAAGTTAGGCAGTGTGCGTCTTGAGAAAGGACAAATATATCAGACCTTATTTCTGTTCAAGTCCTTACACTACATTCATCACAAAAAGGCTAATTAATGGCCCAGACATCTTTCTGTTGACCTTGATGGTCTTTGGATCAGGTCTCACGTGCACTATAATTTTCACAGCTTCAGTGAGATTTGAACCCAGGTCCTTTGGGACCAGAAGCAAGGCTCATAACAGTAGACTAAGAAGCCACATAATGTAGGTCTTCAGACAAATTTGGATGTTGAAGGTTAGCCATGATTGAGGTAAGGAGACAAAGTGCTATTTTCCCTCAGGAAAACTAGCTTTATTATCTAAAGGTTAATGAGAAATAGAAGCAAGTTAGACTAGCCAAAAGAATGAAACTAAACGGTGTGTTTTTCTCTTCCTCATTTTGCAGAAAAATGCATGGCTTTGGTTTTCCTGCAGGCAGTTGCTTCGCATCGATGTACTGTGTGGTGACTCAGACACTGTTATTATAATCTAAGCCAAAGAGAAGGCATGTTTTATGAGATACATCTCTACCCCCGCTCCCCCGTCTTTCCATAGTGTATGCTTCCATAAGTGAGAAGAAATAGTCAAAACTTGGCACGATGGTTTTTAGTGTCTCTTGGCAAGATGTATTCTTCCTTTGCCTTCAGATCAGCAATGCAAAGGAGGGTTCTGGTTTATAGGGGCTGATGTGTAATGTCAATAGCAACATTTGCTTTTAAGATCCACATGAGAGGAAAGCAGAATATCATTCAGAAGATAGAGTTCCACACCTGCAGGAAGAGGAGCGTATGAGTCAAGATCCACAGAGAAGCAATTTTACTCCTATATAGGAAATAGTTTGAACACACCCACACTTGGGGTTCCAGCCACCGGACCCTATAGAATCAGAAATACATAGAACCCCATTTACACCACTTGCCACCATTCATGGGTAGTTATTCACATGACTAGACCCAGTGACTTCAGTTTAAGTAAGTGCTCACCTGGTTAAGGAAGGGGTTCACACTCTGGCACAGAGTGAGCCCGATTCTCCCTTCACACTGGTGTAAATTGGAAGTAACTCTATGGAAGTCAGTAGAAAGATACAGTTGTGAAACTGGTTTAAGTCAGAGGAGAATCTGGCCCACCATAGACAAATTTGATGCCATAGCTCAGATCTGCATTTTGAACTCTGAAGCCTCTGACCATTATGAAATCTCCAAACCCCAAAAGCAAACTAAAAACAAAAATAAGACGACTTGAGGTCCATCTCCTCAGAGTCGGCGGTTTCCAAAAAAAGAGCTGAAAGAGAAATTTTGCTGTGCTCAAAAGTGACTCAAGCTACAGGGGATTTAACGAAGTTGCCTCCCACCCACCCCTCTCCCACGCACAGATGGACTCTAGACTCAACATTTTTTTAAAATCAGGTCAAATGAAAAAGAAATCAGATGACTCAAAGTAACAAAGAAATGTATTATTTTGAGTCTAGTTATGAGAACAATTTCCTAGGAGAGATAATGTTCCCTTAGATCTTTCTCCATCTGCTCAATGCCTGTAGCACTCTACCATGTGCCCCATATTAGGTCATAAAGGTGATGTTTCTGTTTTGCTAGGAATAACAGACTGATTTTCAAATTTGGGTGCCTAATGTTAGGCATCTAAATCCATATTAAGTCTGCCACGAATTGTACCTGTTCCATGGTTCAGACCATGGGTATTCAGCACATGCTTAAAGTTAAGCCCATGCTTAAGTGCTGCCCTGAATTGGGGAGAACCTAATCAGAGATCCCGAGTGCCCATTGTGATATTCAATATATTGGGGGAGTGTCCTGGAACCCCCATATTCCTCATTTTTATATAATCGAGATCTTACATATAAAGGATGCCTTGTAAGGTATCAGGGGAAGGGTTATGATTGTCTGAAAGTCATTTCTCTATCCACGTGTATATCATTAATGCATATGAATTTATGAGAATTATGTTGTATGGTGGACACTAAAACATGCTGTAAGTTGGGGAATCAGCCAGACATTAGCTCCCCAGAGGCAACAGCAAGGAAAGTAGCCAATATCTGTGTGGGGCATCAATCAACCCATCAACAACCATTGTCCAGCAAGGGAGGTACGATGCAATGACTCACCTGCATGAGGCCACACCAGGGGAATTGCTCAGCCTTGCCTAGAGGCTCAGCAAAGCCCACCCAGACATGCCTGGACTTGTAGTTTTCCAGGCACATGGATTGAGGATATCAAACAGACAGAATGGACACATACTGGGCCCTTCTCCTGCCCCCACCTATGCTGCAAGCAACTAAGACACTGAGAAGAAGACAACTCCAACAGAGGAGATTGGCCCAGGTTTAAGGAATAAACCTGTATATTAAGGACTATAATATCCAGTGGGGTGAGAAAAGCTGCTTAATCGATATACTGCCCAGTCTAATAGGGCTGAGAGTTTAGATTGTGTGCTTATATTTTATTTCTTTTGGTAACCAACTCTGACTTTTTGCCTATCACTTAATATCACTTAAAATCTACCTCTTATAGTCAATATATTTGTTTAATTGTTTGTCTTTACCAGTAAGTTTGTATGAAGTGTGGGGCAAATCTGCTCAGGTTTTCCAAAGGCTGGTGTATGTCCACTTTCCATTGCTGATGTGGTGAACCAATTAATAAATCTGCACTACCCATTTTGAGCAGTGCAAGATGATATATTCCTGAGGTACAGTGCTGGGAGCTGGGGGGGATTTCGCTCTGGTGCCTTTCTCTGTGTGAGTCATGAGAGGCTCTGGGAGCATTCATATAATATAGCTGGGTGTGGGGCTCCACATGCCGTTGTGCTGAGTGATCACAGCTCCTGGAGGGGTTTGCTGCTGGTCACTAACAAGGCATTGAGAGAGACAGCCCAGGCTGGAGAGAGTTAAGGGAGCACAGCAGTCCCATAGTTCCAGGCTGCATCCTGGGGCGATCCCATCACACCCACATCTTCCAGTGAACTTCTGAAACTGATGTAGGGGTCTAAAAACAGGGGTAGGTACTTCATTTTCAGGCACTATGTTTGAAAATGTTATTTGCATATCTCTGGGCTGCCACCAAGAAACAGACAGTAACTGACTGACTGACACTCAGCCAGTGAAACAAGAGATAGAAGTGTGACCTCAGATTATTCAGAACAATTCTAATTGATGAGTTAATGGTCCGGAGATCAGAAGAGTTACCTAGCAATTTCTGAAAGGTGTTTAACCCTTTCATTGGCATCACACACACACACACACACGCACACCACGGTTACATTAAAAACAGACATACTTTCCTTTAACCTTCATGTAAAGCTGTTCCACTAAACCCAGAATGACAGTAAAATCAAGCACCACCTCCCCACTCCAAGCAGAGCTTTCCAGTACTTGAAGTGGAAGAAAAGCCTGAGACACCATGAAATCTACTAGGGACTTTACTACTTCCAAATTATTTGAGACAGAAGATGCTCAGATACAATGCAATGAGTGGCAGTACAAAACTCAAAGATAGAGAGATTTCTCGCTCTACCTTTTGAGCAACAGATTGTAGGGATCTCTATAGCTCATAGGATTGGCAGCAGAATACAGAGACTTTTATCCCCAGGTTATGCATTCAAATGCCTGAGAGACCAATAGTCACCCAACAATGTTAACATAACTGATGCTATTTGAAGGCCTATGTGAAATGAATCAGTGGTGTCAGTCCACTTTCTGGTGGGCAGATGATACTAAATTGCAGTCCAAGATGATAGCTAAAGGATTCAGTAAACACAGACAGGCATGGAACTGTTTTCTCCCTGTCTGGGACAGAGTTCATGGGTATTAGAGGGGCTTGTAATGTCACTCGGTGCTTTCTCTGTTCTGTCCTGTTACCTACATGTTGTTCAGACCAGGGGAATTCAGCACATATTTAAAGTCAAGTCAATGTTTAAGTGCTGCCCTAAATGGGGAGGGACCTAAAACATGTGCTTGAAGCTTTCCTACCTTCGCGTGTAAGCCAGCAATTCACAAGGGTACATGAGGCCACTCAGAAATAGTAATTCACAATGGGTTCTGCTGGATGTAGTCTGAGCACAGGCAAGGCCCCACCATTTTTACTGCCATGTCATCAAACCATGCACAGATTGGTGTTAGAGGGCAAAAAGCTGAAATCCCCTGAGACCCGGCTTCTCTCCACTGTTACTACCCCTGAGCTGCACCATTGGTGAATTACATTTCCTCATTTTCTAAGAGTAGATGTAGACAAGTGCAGTCAGATTTCTAGTGTCTCTGCCTGGATCTAACCGAGATGAATTCCATTTGACATCTAAGGATTCCTTAGAGCAGCAGCATTAGGATGCCTGGCTTTAAAGGTTTCTTTGACCAGCTTCTCTGAATTGAACATATACAACATGAAACAGGAGGGAGGGGGATAATGACTGGAGTTGTGGTTTGCAGGATAATTGTATGCAAAAGACATGCTGCAGGAAATGGGTGTTCAATAATTCATTGCAAAGAGATCTCTCCTACCGGCGCTGCCCTCCTGGCCCTATGAAAGCAAGTTGAGCACTCCATCTATATTCCTTCCCCCTCCCTCAAAATATGAATTTAGTGTTGATAAATGGTACCAAATGGACATTCTAGGAGGCCAGAGCCAGCTTCTTATTTGTAGAATAGGTACAAAGAGAGCAATAGCACTGCTGGCGACCTCAGAGTCCCAACCAAAGTGGTTCATCCCAGGCCTGGAGGGACAACCTCTAGCAGTACAGGCTTCTCTACCAGTCAGTTACAACTCTAGTGCTGTGAACACCTGTCCACAGCCATTGAGGGCAACCAGGAAATAGTAGGGTAGTGATATGTTTACCTGGGCTTCAGAGCTGACCTGGCCCCATGAACACTTGGACGAATGCACTCTACTGCCAATCTTTCCTCTCTCGCATTGAAGGCTGCCGAGTGTGGAGCAGAAAATATATTCAGAGGTGCAGTGAAGACTCAGGAGGAGCAACCTGCTGACTGTTGCTCACGTGCACCACCATCCACTTCTCTCTCTTGCCATCATCTAGCCAGGCTAAAGGGAAAAGGAATTCCCCTGCTCACAGGGAAGAAGATGACAATCAACCCCAGCTCCCGACTCCCCCACATGGAGGGAATGAAGAAACCAGGCCACGCCTTCACCAACACCCACCCACCCTCAGCTGGAAAAAGGAAAGGGCACAACACCAGGCTCCTGAAACAAAGAATAGCATCCCTCTCCAACTCCCAAGATTCCTCACACCCTGCAGCCAGCCTTGAGTCCCATCCCCGTCTCCACCGCAGCTGTGTGTGTGTGGACTGAGTGTATGAGGAGGACCAGGTGGATGTTTATTGTACAGTAGCACCCAAATCCCCCCAGTCAGGGATGGGGGGGCCCCCGTGCCAGGCACTGTACAAACAGCACCTGCCATAAAGGCTTATCTTTTCATTTTAAGACAAGACACCACCAGCGAGTGAAAACAAAGGCTAACTGTCGCGATCTCGTGGCTCAGAATCAACACAACAGTTGAGGGATACTATTCTTCTCTTTTTATAAATAATCCATCATTAAAATCATTTACCCAGGAGTGCCATTCAGCTCGTCCTAGTGCACTGGCACATGCACTGGGGCGAGCGGAGAGCTTGGTGGGATAGGTTAGAATAGGGCACAAGGAATGAAGGGGTGAGAGAAGGAACACCAGATGCTGAAAGCAGAAGGAATGATATGCAAAGATCTAGAATAGTGAGGAGAGAAAGTGTGAAGTGAAGGAAGGGAAAGAAAGTTTAACCAAAGGGAAGGAGACATTTCCATTTCTAGCAAAGTATTCAATAGAAAGCTGTTGGCTAACGTATTCCAATTAATTTGCTGCACAGAGGGCCAGATCCTCAGCTGGTGTAAATCAGATTAGCTCCATTGACTCCAACAGATGTGGCCCATGCTATCTAAGTTTTCTCTCTCCTTCTACAGACACTTCTTATGGGCTAGCTGGTGTTCTATTGGCATAGCTCTGTTGATGTCAATGGAGCTACACAGATTTACACTAGATGAGGATCTGGCCCAAATCTCTTCCCTTTAGTCTATTGCACTAGTGATATATAATGTGCCATTGTTCGAAATAAAGAGGGGACATGGGGAAGACTTCCCTGCTCCTCTCCTGATATTGCAAAGTTGAGGCCTAGTCTCTTCTCTACAATAGGGTAATTGCATTTCAAGTGAGGATTTTATAGCCAGCAAAGAGAGGCCCTGCAAAATGATTTAGAGAAAACCACAAGTTTGGCACCAGTACCAGGATCCCCCACTCTGAGTTTGGCTGTCTGAAATGCTCAGTTGGAAAAGGAGCTCAAGTTTTTCCTCACATGGATGTGACACTGCTGTAAGGGTTTTTCCCTATGCCCATTGTACTCCTATGCACATACACAGGTAGACTCACACAAACATGCAAGTGCAACACAGAGATGGGAACACAGCAAGCACAAAAGCACATGAAGCAATTTTACTTACATTAAAAACACACGTGTAGTTACACAGACATGCATTCACACCGAGCCTTATGCACACAAACACGCACAATTCATAAAGAGAAGTACACATGCAAGAGCACCACCATATTCACATACACAAATGATGTTGGAGGACAGCTTGAGCCTCTGTCACAATGGCCAGGAGTGTCTTTGTCCCCTCTCTAGTTGCTGAACTACAAAGAGGATGAATGAATCTATTGCTATCTTCAAACTAGCAGAAGTGGTTTTTTAGCTGCACACGTCCTAGGTTCAATCCTACCCAAAGCAGTTGTCAGAGCAACATTGGTCTTAAAGGTGTGAGACTACTGGAAAGCGTTTTGTGATCATTTGAGCTCACTAGGGGGAAGAGTCCAAAGCCAGCATGAATCTAACCATCTGCAGGCTGAAGTCAAGTGTTTCAAGATCCCAGCTGGCCATCCATTCACACAAATGTAGTGAGTGAAGCCTGGATGTTACACACATCAGAACCACAAACAAATCTCACATAATTAAACATGCCACCTTCACTAGGCATGTGTTAAGCCCTTGCTCCCCACCATCATCATGTTTGTTTAAATGAATTTCATGCTCATGAAAAGTGCCAAACTGACAGCTTTAACATCCTCTATGGAGCAGCTGCAGTGCACGCGTCCTGCTCCTGCTCCACTAACATTCCTCCTGCCTGTTCTGGAGTGATCTCTTCGTGGGGGAGAAAGCTGTTCAATCTGTAGGACCATCCAGTCCGATATCAAGACAATGAAAGGATCTACAAAACAAATGGATGGACAATCTCCTAGTGAAAAGAAAGCCCCAGTATTTGCACCAGCAGGAAAGAAAAGGTTATAAGTGGACTTGAAAAATACTGCCAGTATTAGATATGCTGTGAATATGTTGACCATATTCTGATCAGTTCACGGTAACATACAGCATATGTTAGATGCAGCAGATACATTATCAGCCTGATTTGAGGTAATAAAAATGCATACATGTAAACAGATGTACGTTACATAGATTACCTCAATGGGATTTATTCATATTATTTTGAACACATTCAAATTACACTAGGGATTGGCAAACTTGTTTTTCCTAAATCTGAACCCATTTGAACATCGTTGGACTGATCCAAAGTCAAAAGCAAGATTCTCATTGACTTACGTAGGCTTTGGCTCAGACCCTCTGAGATCAGTATTAAGACTAATATTTCAGTGTGGTTGGGTTTGCACTCCACTTGGAATACACTGTAGCTACCCCATCATGACACTATACTTACACCTTTGGATTAGAGCGGAGCTGCAGCAAATTTGAATACAGAATAAATTGAGTAATTTTGGCACTGAATAAATTCAGTAGAAAACGTTTCTGCTCCTCCACCTCTGCTGTGATTCCTACAAAGCACTTGGGGAAAAAAAATCACTCAAAGGTTTGTCTACACTTAAGCTTCTACAGCAGCACAGTTGCCACTGTAGCAGTTCAGTATAGACACTACCTACATCCATAGGAGTAGTTATCCCATTGGCACAGGTAATCCACCTGCCCAAGACACAGTAGCTAAAAATTGACAAAAGATTCTTCTGTCAATCTAGCACCGTGTACATGAGGGGTTAGGTCAGCATAGCCACGTATCTCAGGGGTGTGGATTTTTCACGCTCCGGAGACCCGTAGCTATGCCAATGTAAGTTCCCAGTGACTACGCAGCTGGTGCGTCAAGGTCATTGCTTGCTATACTAATCTTAATCACTTCATTGTTACTTTGGGCTCAGCCCAACCATTTGTTGTATCCACTTGTTGTCTCATTATTTATTTGGACTGTAAATGGCAAGGGCCATTTTCTCATTGTGTGTGTACAATGCTTAGTGTAATGGGACCCTGATCACTAACTGGGACCTCTGGATGTTACTTCAGGACAAATAGCACTACATAGTCTTTGTGGAGAACTTATTTTAGTGTGTCCCTTAATGACATGCAGATCAGATATAGCCAAATTTCGGATTTAGCTGCAATTGAGTTAAGTGCAAGGCACAGTTCATATTGGAGCTCTCAAAAAAGTTTCAACTTCTAAATGACTTGCGAACTGGTAATATAAACACTTTTTGTGACAACGTCGAGAAGGCATATGTAGAGACCAGCAAGACAGTGCTTGGCTACAAGAGAAGAGAGCGGAAAGTATGGATTTCAGATCACACATGGAAACTCATTGAGGAGAGGAAGACAGCAAAATTACGCATACTAACTGGAAGGGATGAACAACAGAAAGCTGCGAACAAAGAATATAGGGAGAAAAACAAGGCTGTGAAGAGAAGTGCCCGAAAAGACAAAAGGGATTATATTACCAGTCTGTCAAGAGAGGCACAGTCAGCAGCCACAAGCGACACAAGAACTGTGTATAGAATCACGAGGACTTTGACAGGAGGGTTCAGCAATAGGTCAACAGCGGTTAGAGGAAAGAATGGGAGAATATTGATAGAAGAGAAAGAACAAATCAATCGATGGGCAGAGCATTTTAGAGAGACTTTAAATAGATCAAATCCTGAAGAGGTAGTTGAAATAGAGGAAACGAGTTTTCAGATGGAGGTAGAATGTGGGCCTATCATAGAGCGAGAGATAGAAGAGGCTATTAGACAGACAAAAGCAAACAGGGCACCAGGTGAAGATAGAATAATCGCAGAAATGCTAAAAGCCGACCTGAATATGAGTGCCGGGATTCTAAAGGAGCTATTCAACAAGGTGTGGGAAGAAGAGAAGGTACCTGAAGCATGGAAGAAAGGTATCATCGTGAAATTACCAAAGAAGGGTGATTTGTCTTTGTGTGGTAATTGGAGAGGTATAAACTTGTTATCAGTGCTTGGGAAGGTTTTCTGCAGAGTTCTGTTACAGAGAATAAGACAAGCAGTAGAAGAGATCCTGAGGGAAGAACAAACAGGATTTAGGAGTGGGAGAGGATGCGTTGATCAGATATTTGTACTACGTACGATAATGGAACAATCTCTTGAATGGAACTCGCCACTGTTCATTAATTATCTCGATTTCGAGAAGGCATTTGATAGTGTCCACCATCCATCTCTCTGGAATATCTTAAAAATATATGGATTCCCTTCAAAAGTGATTAACATCTTCAAAGGTATGTATGCCGGCAATAGGTGTTGTGTTCGCCATGAAGGACAGCAGAGCGAGTGGTTCCATGTGAGAACGGGAGTTAGACAAGGGTGTGTTATTTTGCCCATTCTATTTCTTGTGGTCACAGATTGGGTGATGCGGAAAGCCACTGAAGATGGTCCCCATGCGATCCCTCTTGGCCTCTCTGGTCATATTGAAGACTGTGACTTTGCGGATGACATCGCCCTGATTTCAAGCTCTCAGACGGACCTCCAAGAGAAGACTGATAGAGTAGGTAGAGTAGCAAGGTGCATAGGACTTAATATCCATGCCGGTAAGAGCAAAATAATGAAAGTAAAAACAGCCAGCTCGACGAAGACAGTGTTACGTGACGTAGAATTGGTCTTGCAGCAAATGCATTCTATAGACTTCAGAATATTTGGAGGTCAACCATCTTGCAAATGAAAACCAAGGTAGAGATCTACAGGTCGAACGTCCGCTCTGTGTTGCTCTATCCGGCAGAAACATGGAGGACCAACAAGAAGATAGAAAGTCGGCTTCGGGGCTTTGAAGGAAGGTGTCTTAGGCGAATTCTTAACATACATTGGCCACAGCATATCACCAATGTTGAAGTGAGCCAATTAACGGGCATCAACAATATAGTGGATGAAGCCAAACAACGAAGATGGAGGTGGCTGGGGCATGTGTTGAGAATGGATGCTGACAGACACCCTCGTATTGCCCTATGATGGACACCACAAGAAAGAAGGAGGAGAGGTAGACCATTGGGGACGTGGCGAAGGACCATTGAAGAGGAAATGAAAGGTATGGGAATGAAGTGGGATGAAATCTGCTGTCTCGCTCAAGAACAAAATGAATGGAGGAGAGTGGTCGGCGCCTTATGCTCCACAGGGAGTGAATAAGAAGAAGAAGAGAAGAGTCAAGTGCATTTGGATAAGGGGCGGGGACAGGCAAGACAAAACATTTATTAATGTAAAACATTAGCCAAAACTATATTCTACCCACTCACTCCCTCTAACTGATGCATGTGCTTACAACCAAATCCACTGTGTTAACTACGCGTTAGTTACAAATTGTAAGAGAAGTAGCTTTGCTCTAATTACACTGTATATAAAGAGTGGATTTTCTAAAGCGCTTAGCACTGGCCTAATTCTAGTCCTATTGAAGTGGATAGTAAAACTCTCATTGACTTCAGTGGGAGCAGAGTTAAGCCAATGAGGAGTGCTTTTGAAAATCCTAAACAATAAGTTTTGTAAAAGATTGTAAATGGTAGTGTTAGTAAGAATAAATTGGTGCTCAAAATCATTTGTCCAGCTTTTACTGGCTGATTTAAGAGGCAGGGCCTAATCCATCTTTTCTTTCTATTTTAATAAAGATTTCATGTATCTGGTACTTCTCTACAAGACAGAGCCAAACTGATCAGACCTGATACCTCAAACTTTGGGGAAGTCTGGATCCAGAGCCGAAGTTCACAGCTCAAGCTCATGCTGGCACTGTATAAAATCTGTAAGCTCCGACTAGTTTTGTGAACCATTTTGAACTCAAAAATTAGTCTGAGAGGCTCAACATCATCAACCTCCAATCAGTTCAGCCATCCTCAATTTCAGTGTCATCTACTTGAAGGTTATATACAGTGGGTCCCTTTGTCCCTAAGTGAAAAGCAGCCTCCTCTGGGCAGACACTCCCATTGTTTGAATGTGTATAGGAACACTACCCACAAGTTTAAGACAGGAAGTGAAGAATACTGTATCCAGCTGAAATGGTGGCTTTTAAGTGAGTAGAATGTAAATATCCAAATGATATCTGATCAATACATTGGGATTTAAGCCCTACTCTTACCTGAATGTCCTGGAAACTTTAACCATCCCTCATGACCAGGATCTTTGTTTGCTATTTCATCTAAAAGATGTGACCTCCTGAAACACCATGATGGGACATTGGTTCACGCTAACTCAAAAGCAAGACTGATTCCTACTGAATCACCAGTTTCCTTCAGCTTTATCAGTTTTTAAAAGACCACTAATGAGTTTGGAAATGCTGACAGTTGCTCCTCCAAGTCCATTGTTTGTTAAGCATGTCAACTCTGATGTCTATCACAACCTGTGTGTGATAGAAACCTTCGCTGAATTAAATAGTTCTTTTGCACTAAGGGGACATGTCTACACTGCAAAAAACCCTTCAGCAGCACGTCTCGGAGCCCGGATCAATTGCCTGGGGTCACAGGGCTCAAGTCATGGAACTAAAAATGGTTGTATAGACATTTTGGCTTGAACCCCATCTGTGGGTTTCAGAGCCTGGGCTCCAGCCGCGGCTCCAGTCCCTATGAAGCTGTTTTTATTTCTGCAGCCTGATCCAGAATCTCAAAGTCACTACTGTGGATTGTATTTTATTTTGCACTGTGTAGACATACCCTTAGAGCCTGCCTGCATAACAACACTGAGGTGGGAAAAAAAAAGAATTTCTACTAGTATATATTTTAAGATCGGATAAGGCAGTGGACTGGGATTCAGGAAACTGGGTTCTATTCCCAGTTCTACCAGTGACCTGTTGTATAACCTTGGGAAAGTCACTTCGCCTCTTTGTGCCTCAGTTTCCCCTCCCACTTTTTGTTAATCATCTATTTAGCTTGTAAGCTCTTGGAATCAAGGACTGTCTCTTGCTATGTATTTGTACAGCACCTACTATTATGGGGCTGAGGTCTCTAGCTTTGCTACAAAAATACAACTAATAAATTATAGCAATAATAGAAGTACTGGAAAAGGGATAAAAGACCTATAAAGTACTAGCAACAGAAATAAATATAGGTAGATGGCTCTGAACATCAGTGTGGAAGAGAGAGATGGAACCTTTAATATTTAGATCCTTGGTTCATATCTACAACAGATGATTAGCTCCTGAAAGCCAGTTCCATCTGATGGCTATTTGGTGACCTGATAAGCCTGTGATTTCAGTACTGCTTCCAGCAAACAAGTTCTCCCAGCATCACACTTGGCATTAACTGCCCCTCTTATCAGCAAACTCACATTTTCAGGACTGATGTATACCTCTATGGAACTATGCAATCCTGGAGGTGCTCCTTCCAAGTTGAAGGTTGAGGCATGTTGGCAGAGCAATGCAGAGCTAGACCTGCTGCCGCTTGTACTTTACCTGCTTTGTGAACCAGGGGAGGGCTTCAGTCTCCAGAGCTGTCGTTCTTTCCCCAGTACTGAAGAAAGAAACAGGGATAAAAAATGTTAGGACTATGAATCTATAACTGCTCTGTTGCCTGTGTTGTTAATGACTAACATCTGGGTGCAATGACTGTAAGAGAGAAACTATTTCTTAGTGTACACAGAGCAAAGGAAAACCCTTAAGCAAACATACCAGCAGAACAATTAGATGGTTAATCATAACTCTGTCTATGGGATGTTTTCTTCATTTTTCCCTTCAAAGGGACAGCGGTTAATAAACAGTGTTGTCTCTTCTGGAGAAATGAGTCACCCTCCTGCCCATTGGGGTTACCCTCACACTGTTGCGGCTGCTATTCAGACCATGTAGGGTTTATATTCTCCAGGCAACCCTTCTATTTCAGTTTGTGGTATTCAAAGGCAGGAGTTACAAGGCCATGCTATATAGCTTCCACCTTCAGAATGTTCATTAAGGCTTCCGTTTTCAATCCCAACATCGCGAGTGCTTCCAAACTCAAACTAAAGGCTGGCCTCGAAATATTTCCGTAGAACGTGGGAAGAAGAGCCCCTAGATGGGTCAAGGACTTGTGATGGGATACAGGGATTTTGGCTTCTTGGTCTGACTCTGCTACAGGGTGGTAGTTGATTGAGAGCCACTGGCATCTGATAGACGTTTGGGCAGTCAGCATGTGAAACGAGTGGATAGCAATCCCATTACCAGTCAGCTCCACCAGGGCCATGTTTGTGCTTGATAACAGAGTGGACTTGCATTGTACTGTAAAGGTAGCTATCAAGGGACCTCCTCAAGGAAAGACTTCCCCCATCTGATCCTGGCTAGCCCTAAAGTCTGATGGCTGAACCAACCTGGGCAGTTATAGCTACCAGGCAAGGGGCACAGAGTGAGAAGTTGAAGTACTCAGGCTATGAAGGGGTTCATATACGAACACTGTCACCTATGGGGAACAGTCACAGCTAGCACTGATAACAGAGAATGGGTACATCAGCTCTCCTTCCTTTCATAAGGAGCAAACGAGGAGCTATGTTCTATCCCCGTTGCAGCCTCTGTCTCGAGGAAAGACAGATTTTAGGAGTTCACTCCAACAAACCCAGGTGGTTGTACAAAATCAATGCCATCCCAGTTGGCACCACTGTTGCCCATCCTAGCTCAGGAGGTCAAGGATGAAGGAAAGAGACTGGACTCCCATCTCCCTTCCCACAATGCAGAGAAACTCACAATGCTACTGTCCATGTGCCATCATTAAAGGGGACCTCGCTCTCCAGCACTGTTATATCTGCAGTTTGCACCAGCATCCTATTCACTGGAAACATCGTGTCAGGAGATGGGACAGGCAAGGAGTGTGTGTAGGGCATGGGCCCTGATTAAGACATTTTCTTTTTCTTTTACAGTACCTCTGCTCCACCCTCTTGCACGTAAACTGGCTATACCTAAGTAATCCTACCGCATGTGGTCATTGCCTGAACCCAAATCCACTACTCCTCTATGACAATCCACTTCAGACATAGTAGATTGCTCCCTGTTGTGAGCAAAGCTATTCACAGAAACCACTGCAGTGTGTCTGGATAAGCTACACCTAATGAACTTCCCTTCAACTTGCTCACTACCCTGTTCCTGTATCACCTGCACCCAGGTGCTCTTTTCCCACTTAAGTCACTCGGGATGCTACAGACAATGGGTCAGGTTCTCCACAGGGATATATCAGCATGGCTCTATCAAAGAGACCCATAAGCCAATTTACGCCAGCTGAGGATCTGGTCTGATATTCAGACTGCGTCATGCCCGTCCTGATGATCAACACCAACAATATACAAAATTCTGAAATTCCTACTGAGTCCCCTACTGGTCTCTATACCAAGATCTCTAATCCCTGATGAATTGCTGTTGGATGTTTGGCTGTCTAGCTGCTCCTAGGACAGAGTGGGGAAGATAACACTTGTTTCCTCTGCAGCTCTAAGTTTCCTAGCAGGGTTTTTCTCTCTCACACAGAGCTCTGGGTCGGATGGAGCAGCCACAGAAGCCTTAGCTTCACTCCGCTGGGCCCCTGTTCATTTCCTGAACACTTCTGAGGCGTCCCATTCATGGCCAAACTTGGGCTGAGATCCCAGCTGATATTTTAGCTTTTGCCTCAATATATTTAAAACGTCAGGGGCTATAAATAATTCTGACAGGGGCCCCACCTTCATTTCAGAACATTTGCTTGTATACAGAGAGATATCTATATCATATATGGAGGGTTTTCCATACAACTGTCAAGGAGAATGCCAAGTCCTGGTAACACTGGCTGATCCTTGGTAAGGACTGGAGATACCCAATTGGTTTGCTAGCTCTTAACATAATGATATTCATATTTCATAGTTAACAAGATACATATGAGGTGGTGTATGCCACCCGGCTGTGCTCTGTGGGATGTTTACAAGGCAAAGAACGTATGATTTACCATACCAGATAAGACCAATGATCCATCTAGTATCCCATCTCCGAGTGACCAGCTCCTTCAGAAGATACAAAAAGCCCTGCAGTGGGCAGCCGTAAGAATTGGGGGGGGTGGGGGCGGGGAATACCTTTATTAGGGATAGGATTTCTCAGTTAGTGGCTAGTTTATGACCTTAATTCCACAAAGCACTTCAGCACATGCTTAACTTTAAGCACATGAATAGTCTCATTGATGTCAATGGGGGCCACTCACATGCTTGAAGTTGAGCAGGTCTTTAAGTGCTTTGCTGGATCAGGGCCTATATCCCTTCCAAAACAGTTGATTTTTGGAGAGTTGCTTCTCTGGGCAGTCTCCCTCATAGGGGCATCTTCCCCTTACATTTCTTCCCCGCGTGCTCCCCCACAGCAGAGTCACATTTTTTTTCCTTGGGAGACACCCAACCCCATGCTTATTTAATCACCTCGTCTCCTCCATTATGTGCACTTTCCTCAAGACATGTGACAACTGGTGCACACATCAATATGCCCCACACACCTGTATGCAGGCCCCTATGGGACACAGTCCCCCTCCCCTATCACCGAGCCTGTAGAGCTCCCTCCTTGCTACATGCATTCCCTCTCCCAGGCTTGGGGGTGAAGGAAAGAGGAGGATTCTCCACTGGAAAGAAGTGAAGGAAGACAGCTCCTGGGGAGGAGGGCAGTGTGGTCTGAAGGATGGGGCAGAGGGTGGCCATGGACCAATTCCTTTACTTTTCTGTCCCAGTTTCCCCTCCTACCAGAAAAGGGTCTTTTGAGGATCATTAACATCTTTGGAGGACTACGCAAGGACCAGTCATCATGCTGGCAGGAGACCGCAAAAGTCCTCCTTTGAGGGTCTGATTCTTTCGGTCACCAGGTTGATGCTGGGTGCAGCGCCATTATCTTTAATGGAGCAATTCCAGATTCACCACAGTATACGTGAGATTACAGCCAGGCCTGTCTTACCTGGCATGTTTCTCAGATACACATACTGAGTCCAACCATGTGCTGGGGCAACAGGGACTCCACTAGTTGGACACCTCAGAGCCCCTGAAAACTACAGCTCAGAAAGACTAATCTGGTAAAGATGGTGGGATTGGCTCCCACGTGAAGGTCCCCAAATGGGGAAAAGAAATGTGCCGTATGTGGGAGTGACTTCCAGCAAACAAACTTAACACCGCTATTTCTGAACCAAGCACATCATCAGCATCATCTCTAATACCACCCTATTCGGTCAGCCAGATGGCAATCTGAGAAGCAAGCACTCTCCTGGCAAGTCCTTCCGAGTGCAGACAAGGCTTTAGAGCTGTGCTGGCAAACCTTCCTAATGGAGATGCAACTTACACTGGCAAAAGAGCACTTTTGCTGTTATAGCTTATCCCAGTTCCTTCAACAAAATAAGCAATACTTGCCAAAGAAACCTTTTGTTGGTATAAGCGTGCCTCCACTTTTTCCCCTGCACTCCTACCAGACGCAGCTATGAAACAAAAGACCAGATAGAGTAGACTAGGTCTAAGCTCCCTGGCTGAGCTTGGAACTCCATCCTCTTCGATGCACTGTACATGCTTGCTTGCATGGTGCCCAACATGCCTGGCTCATAAAGGCAAAACTCACGATGGGGAGAAGCCAAGTTCAGACTTCAGGAAGAGCAGTTGGGGGAGTTTAGAGCACTAACCTAGAACTCAGGGGAAAAAAAGTCTAGGTTCTATTCCCAACTCTGCCACAAATTTTTCATGCAAATTACTTAATCTCGGTGTTTCTGTAAAATGGGGATGATGATACTTCTTTCTCTGTCTGCCTTGTCTATTTGGGTTGTAAGCTCTCCTGGGGAACATGGGTCTGTAGGTACATACAGGGGCCAACGAGGCCCTGATTTGGGCTTTCAGACACATGGCACCAGATGTCACCCTAGATTATATAGCCATGCTAGCTGCAGATGCTAATTGTGATGCTGTTTGGCTGTAACTTGATTTAAGAGCTATTTCAAGTGCAGAAAGAGCCTGAGAACTTTAGGGCCACAAACCTTCAGTACCACCAATGCCAGCTGGTGGACATTCAATAATTATCTTCGAGTGAGGGCAAATCAAATCTTCCACTGAAATCCCTCGCACTCTTTTCCCTTTTCCTCTGCTCATTTCCTTTCCACCCTGTTCCTCTTTTCACTGCCAGTCTCCTTGTAATATAAAAATAATATTACAGTAGTGCCTAAAGGCCACTCTGGCCAGCTACAGCTCCATTGCGCCAGGCACTGTGTGAACACAAGAGACAGTCCATGCAGAAGAGACAGTCCTTGCCTCCAAAGAGGTTACAACTCAAACATGGAAACAGGACTGAAGTGGTTTGCCCACAGACATACAGCATGGTAGCAGAAGAGCCAGGCGTAGAACCCAGAGCTCCTGAAGCCTACACCCAGGTCCTATTCACTGAACCACATAGTCTCTTCCCTGCTTGCTGTCCTCCCTCTCCACTCAGCTGTTACCTGACTGGCTCGTAGCCCTGCAGACACTCTGTCCCTGGGATGCCTCTTGGGCAGTTGTCAGGTCTGGCTAACTCTCTCTCCAGGGAACATGCTGTTCCCATTTGTGCTACTCCTCTTTGAACTATCAACCCTGATTTTCCACTGAAGTAAATAATAGAACGAGATGTCCGGCTGGAATGGGACTAGGCGCTGTCCTCTGGTAGACATCTTCTCTTTCCCACTACCCAGCAGCTCTCAGACCTCCAGCATGTTCCTCCTCAGAGCCCCATTTCCTATGCTCTCTGCTTCCTAGCAGGGGAAAGGCACACACTGTTTGGTTCTTCCAGCAATGGAGTCTAGAGCCCCACTCCTGACCCTTACTCCAGGCTCCCCAACAGCCCCATTGTGCTTCAAAGATAGGTGCAACCACTGGGAGATGGGGAACAGAGAAAGCCAGGCCTGTCTCCTCACCCCCAATTTGTTCCTTCCCTGGGGCTGTCCCTCTGCTTTTTCCAACCAATCCTGCAGTGTTTGGTTAGTTAAAATGAAAAGGCTTCCCCCCTCGCTCCCCTAGAACATGCCTTCCTGTTGCTGCTCATCTCCACTTAATGCCTCCTGGACATTTTCTGTTTCTTCCCCGCTCTGCATCCCCTACCCATCTGCCCTGGTTACCACTACTGCAGGTTCAAGCCTGCAGAAGAGAGGAGAGGCAGAAATACAGCACTGATTCCTCTCTCAGGAATTGAAGCACCAGGTTCCCTCAACATGGGAAGAGAGAGAGAGAGAGAGAAAAAAAAACAGAACAGAGAAATGGGGTGGTGGGGGAGAAAGCAGGCACCTGCTGGGAAAGGCCATGCTGTAAGAATTCGCCTTTCTGCACCAGCTATTTGTCAGGCTACTTCACAGATACCAGTACTGGAAGCAAGTGTCTCCTGCGCCTTGATTTATCTACGGCTCCCTCCCCTCACTAACATATGGGGCTGACATCCTTCAGTTCCAGGGCTTTGTACTGTAGACTAAGTCTCCCTTTACATATGTACGCTGTGCAGCGTACATGCCATGCAGCCTGGGGTCCCATGTGAAAGGAGTTGGTGATTTCAGCTTAGACCCCCCAAAAGCTTTACATTCAACATAGCTGGGCACAGCTGCTCCAGAGGCACCTAGGAAAGTTTGGACTAGCATGTGGTCTGTGTTGCACAGCTTAGACCTAGACTACAATGGCTGCTTCTGGCCATACCACCCCCACCCACAACACAACTATGAATCCGTGTATGATTGACATCAACGATGGTACGCGATGGCAAAAGCTTGCATGGCAAGTGTCCAATGATACCTGCCTCACTACCCTCTGAAATGTCACAAGCAGAAAAGTGCACCAATAAATACCAAAATGACAAACCCTTCCCTATCTCCCTTGGTGGATAGGCTAACAAAGTGTGGCTGATTACATTTTCCTTATTGTGAAGCTAGTTACCTGGAAACAAAAAGTCTTAAAACATGGTCTCAGCAAAACCAGGTGTTTTATCCAAGGAGTGGGTTCAGCAAAATCCTCTGCAGGAAGCCAAAAGGTTTATCAGGGTCTGTTCTCTTTACATAGAAGCTGGTTTTCATTAAAGAAGGAATTACCACCAGCTCTCTCCTCCCTCACCCTAGTAACACATCATCCCCATCTCTCTCACTGCCAGTTTGTTCTAATAAAAAGCAGAAATCATCTCTGAAAAACATCTTGTACAAAACCAGACCCTCCAAGCAGTCAAACTGATACATTAGCCAGCGTTTAGTCAGACACGTGCATGCACAAATCCCTTGCTAGTCTGTAAACAAGACAGACTGTTTTCTCGGCTGCTGGAGATGAATTTCATGCTGCTGTGGGGGAACCTTACTCTTCCGGGGTTTCGATGGTGGCGTGGGAGGTACTCGGGAAGGATAGATTTGCAAGGCTACACTCGGCTGCAACGGCCCAGTCCTGCCACCTTCTACTCTGCAAACATTCTAGATGAACTCCAGCATCCTACACTCCCTTGGACCTGAGCTGCCTTCCATTATACCCATTTCATGCCAGTGTAACTCCACATGCCATCCAACAGTGCCACACTGTTGTGAAACAAGCATAACAGAGTGATGGCACGCGACATTGCCTTGACTGCGGAGTTTTAAACAGGCTGAATGCTATTCAACACCTAATACATCACAGCTGTAAGAAGCTGGCAGGAAATAGTACCTATTACACTGAGAATTACAAAGGGGTTGAAGTGAGATGCAAGGAGATAATTCCACTCTGGCCTCTTCAGGATAAATAGCAACAGGTGAACTCAAAGAGTCACAGGTTTGGTTCAAATAAGCATCCAACTGGTTGGATCCAAGGCTTTTGGGAACCCCAAGGTAGATCTAGTGCTTTGCCTCCCACATAGATCTCCTTGCCACAATGTATGCCTCTATGGGATTGTAAAAACCTTGAGAATACCAAGAGGATCTCTTCGTTTTTCCCATCCTTACAACCATTCTGAGATTTTACAGCCAGACACCCAGGGTGGGTATAATTATAAAGAGGCATTCAGCAGCACCTGCAAGCACAGATTACAAAAACTAGATACAGATCTGGTACAATTCAGGATGAGTGGTGGTAAGTTTGATGGGCAGGGAATGGCCTATAATAGATCAATAACATGGGAAGGCCCGTGAAAAAGGAGAGCAGTCATGAAAGCAGGTTGAAGGGACCGAATGAGCAAATGCCATTAGACATCATGTGTGAGCAAACTGCACAGTGAGTGGCAGATGGTGGGGAAAGCCTGGCAGGGTCAGTGCTCCCTCCCCATCTGATCTGAGAGAATGGATAGGTCTGATAGCCTGGATGGCAATGCCAACATAAGGCTATATTGGTTTTTCTCTCTGCACAGTAGTGGGTCGTGCTGCCTAGAAACAAGATGGAAAGTCAGATCATCTCAGCTGTGTGCTGCTAGAAAATTAATGAGCAGACTTTTAGGGGGAGCTCTGCTTCTGATTCCTCAGGTGAGAGCCCAGGAGCCATTTCTTGTCCAAGAGAGCCATCAGGTGAGAGAGGGTCCTAAACATTCCCCACCAGATCCTCTCAGCATCGTGGTGGAGCAGAACACTGCAGGAAACCACAAAAGAGAGAATCCAGACTGGAGCCCCTCCCAAAAAAACTGTTCATGTCCCTGAACTAGAATAGGTAAACCGGATTCTCACTCTTCCTGCTCTAGATGTGGGGCTGCAAAACTGGATCTAGGAATCCAGGCCCGGGCTGCAAGCACCACAGCACATTCTAGCCAGAATCAGAAACAGTGTGGGGGCTGCTGTGAGACAAAGGAGCAGGGATGGAGGTAGAGGGACCATGCGCATTTGGAGAATTTAGGCAGCAAGGCACAGAGGAGTGACAAGAGACCCACGTATGGACCATTTCCCCTCCAATCCTTTCCTCCTCCTCTGCCCACCCCCTGCTTCTAAACAAGGAGAGAGACAGTTTAGCTGCTCTGACCTGAACAAAGCCCTCTGTCCTGCAAACTGCCTTGCTTCCTGTGGGACAAGCATTGCAGCACTATGGAAAGGGCTTTTTCCCCCCTTCAGGCCCCCTGCTGCCTGCACACACAGGGAAACACGGAAAGATGGGGCCTTCCCTGCCTTTCATCTCTTAGCTTGTTTGTTTTCTTTGTTCTGGTTTTTAAAGCCTACTGGATGCCCAAACGGAAGGGGGTGGCTGGCTCTTTACAAGAAAGGGTGAAAAACAAGTGACACCAGTCCTTTAACAAGACCACAGCAGAGACTCCCTTATGGCACACTCTGCAGGATTTAAGAGAAAACTATCTTCCTAGGCATCTTTTGAACCTTCCTATCAAATGTAATTGAGAATTATATCGCTGCTACCAAATTCTTTTTTTAATTGCCAGCAGAAAGAACCTACTTCCCCTGGGTTTTAGAATAATTTCTACAGAAGTACTGCTCATACTAAGCATCCACAATCATGAGACAAACTCAAAAAAAAAAATCTTGAATTTTTTTTAATCTCATGATTTTTAAGCCAAAAAAGGTTTTTTTCTTAGCCTTCTGGGTTTTTGAGCCTTTAGGGTTCATGCTTTCAAGCTTTTCTCTGCATTCTTGAGGGCTACATGTTCACTTTTTTTAAGTCACATAACTCTGAGAGCTGGGGCTTTGGGAAAACCACCAAATACTGTGAGATTCATAATGAAGTTGTGGGAGCTGGCAACAATGTTCACTGGATGCCTCTCTAATAAATTCTATAAGCTTTTCTTAAAGGGCAGCTGCATGTAATAGAACCGGTCAGGTCCCTGCATTTGGAAGGAGGGGGAGGACAGGGCTCTCAACTTTGCTTGCTCCTGAGCACTGGCAAAACTCTAAGAGGAGGTGATTTAATTCAAATGCTCTGTGTATATTCACACCACCACATCATGATCAAAGCCATTACATGCACCTGCACTCATATTTACCATGCTATCTTAAGCAGCCATGGCCGATGATGTATCACAAATGATAAGAGCGTGCAAGATGCATCCTCCTGGCACCAGCAATGCCTAACTTGCAGTGGTGAAGCCAAGTATACCGCTGATTAATATGACCCCAGGAGAGCAGAATATGGCCTCTTTATACCAGGTAACCTGGAGTAGATCCCCTGAAATGTATAGTCACTCCAGATTTACACTTGGTTTAGAGCAGAATCTGGCCTATTATGCTCAAGGTACTTTGATCAAAGTGAAGATGACACCACATATTTTAGGCTCCAGATGTGATCAAACAGTGCCTCAAAAAGGTGTTTGTGTCTAATGAGCTCTGCTGTCTGCATTCAAATGCCTAGACTCCAGGCTCTGCTATAGCTACTTTGCACCACTCCAGTAGCACAAAGCAGCCCAAGAGATCATCTTAACTGGCTTATGGAGAATCCCACCAAACGGGGGGCATCCCAGATGGCACAGTACCATGGTAGTGACTTTTAAGCTACGTCCCGTCCTGGCATCTAATGTAGGAGGTCATGTACAGAGGAAAGAGGCTGTCTCTCTGCACCTGTGGATCCCCAACTGCTAGAATGGTCCCTTGGAGCTATAGGTAGCCACCAGTACATTAAAGCAGCCTGCTCTAATTTATTTTGGAGACTGAGCCAGTCCAGCAGCCAGACCCAGGGTCTCAGGGGCAGGTAAAGGGGGCATAAAATTATCTTTTTCCTCACTCCCCCTGCCCCCCAAGCTGCACAGAGCACAGCTCTGACAGCCCAGAATCAGGACCTAAATATCTAAATTTAAAACCTCATTACTCCATCCTCCTAAAAAAGATGCCAATAACCAGGGTTTATTTAAGGCTGGATTTGCAATGAGGTCCAAGGGACTGACTCCCATTGACTTTCACTATAGGAGCAACACACATTTGAAAATCCTAAGCGCTGCTTTGTGCACTGCTCCTCCCATCAGCAAAAGGGAGTACAAGTTAATATCACCAAATGGAGCAGAATGATGGTGATTTGCTATAAAAAGAGTCAGCTGACCATGCCTGCAGCTGGACATAGCAGCCTCTCCTCTTCCAGCCCTGCAGCTATCTGCCTCTTCTTGCAACTCAGACCTCCCACCAGGTCACATCTACTCCCACCCTTTCAAGTGTAGCACAGAGGGACTTGTTCTTGCTGGACTCTATCTGGTCTGCCACCTTCATTTCTGAGCTCAGTGCATGAGGACTTTGGGCCTGTGGTAGAGCCAGTTTCCAGGCAACCAGACGAGCACAGCTGGCCTACAGTAAGCTACCTAATTGGCTACCTTGTCTGAAGAGTCAGCAGCTGTAGTTTGGCAGGTGCTTAAAGCATTTGCCCACTGTTGCATTAGCTGCTATTTGTTTCCAGCCCTGTATCACTGCATGTAATCCAGCTCTGATCCTGGACTCAGATTCTGGCTACTAACTCCTGCTCCAACTACTATGCACTGCTGCCCACATCTCCCACTCAGACACAGTGGGACATACATTCTTTTCTCAGGGCTTTCAGTAGTCCACACCCTCTTTTCAAGGACTCAGTGCTATTGTGCTAGTCCAGGGATCATAGGAAAAGCAGTCAAGATTCACTGCATCAGGCTCTTTGCTACCACCTCTCTGGACTTCTTCCTATCAACTATTTCCCTAGGCTCATTTCCCTCCTAAAGTCTTCTGATTCCCTGAAGCACTCTTCACTACCTGGCCCATAACTGCAGAGCTTTTCATTCCAGTGGCCAAACTTCCTCTGTTTATAGCACCATCCAGCCCCTCCCCACCAAGGTGCCATCATTAATTAGGTGCAAGCAGGTGGGTTAATTGGCATCTCAGACCCACATTAATCCTTTCACCAGCTATGTGGGGGAGGTACCCCACCACACTTGCCCTTGCAGGAGGGATGTACGTGGAGCTCTGACCAGCCCTTTGTCTGGCATGACCCTAAAACAATGCTCAAATCTCAGGTCAGACCACTGGTGAAAGGGATTAAAAAAATACTGGAAGAAACAGAGACTGGAACAACCCCCATTAAGAACACAAGAAAAAAAAGTTACATTTTATCAAGCCCAACAAGACAAGATTTTTTCCCCCCACAAACTCCTGAAAGGGCAACATAATCAGTGGACAGTAAATGATTTGTGTATAAAAAGCAGAGGTGGGTGGGTTAGTCACTATAAGTAATATTTATTGGGAATTTAGCCCTTTTTATTCTCCTTGTCAATTGTTCACAAACCAATCCTGATTTCTCCAGATGGATCTGTAATTTCTGATAAGGATTTTCAAAGGCATGTGTGGGAGTTAGGGAAGTTAGAAATTCCATGGCATTTTGGTGCCTAACTCCCTTAAAGGCTGTCTCCATATTCAAAGGACTTTACTGAAATGTCTGGACAAATCATTTGCAGCCTAGGAGGTGTTTGCAAGCTGTTCACTTCGACTGTTTACTATTCATCATGTGTGATTTGTCACATGGTACTTTTCCTGCTCTTTGACTGGATGACTGAAAGCTTTAAAACAAGACAGTAAACAATGATGAATAGCCAAGAAGTCACTTATGGTTCACTTTTTTGGAAAAAAACAAACTCGTGTGAATGTTTGTGGCACCGTCTAGATTCATAAACATTTTTCCCTACTACCCAGAAGTCATCCAAATATTTAAGTAAACGCATAATGAAACTCCATAGAGAACAGCAAAGCCAAGTCAGACTGTTGGTTTGTCAATATGTTCAAAATTCTGTTTATTTCATTAGCTGACAAGGTCCCTGCAAAAAAGTATTTGACACTGTCCCTTTAAAAGCCATAATCCAAAAGAAGCCATGATCCATTACAGAGCTGCCGAACAATACCTGACTTTCTCCTTGCAGGGTCCTGTGCAGTTCCATCCTCCATATATTGGATGTCAAACCATATGGTCTAAGACTCCTTTTAAAAAATACTTGCCTGAGTGGATTGGAGGATTTTTAAAACTGATGAGATTTTAATCGAAACACAAACACTGCAACATTTAGAAGTGAATGGATTTGACTCCAGAAGTGCCAGAGGGGAATGGGAGTGGGTGCAGGAAACAACTAAATCTTTTACCTGTCTCTCTTTGCCACCATTGCAAAACCCTCTGTTGAAACATAAGACAAGCTGAGTTGCCATATTCTAAACAAAACACAATGTTTTAGTGTACCACACTTCTGCCATTGGGAACGCTGAGTCGGAATTTTCAGCCCTCTTGGGGTTTAAGGTATACAAACACAGGCTGCCTTGCTATTGCAATGTAGGGGCTTCTGATTTTCTTTTACGATGGCAAAAACTGGAGAGCAGCACAAGCTGGAACTTCAAATAAAAAAATTCTGAAAAGCTCTGCTATGTTTATCTTCACTTTCCCATCCTGGGGTTTTCACCCACTGGGACCTGAAACAAGTATTTTTTTTTTTTAAATGTGGATGGGGGGGGTGTATTTTCTTTTACAGATTTAAGGAAAATTCAAAAGCTGGATTTTGAAGGTTAGCTCTGTATGTTACAAAATGTGTCAGTGTGAGTAATGAGGACAGATCATCTGCCAGAAGGGTCATGGAACAGAAAGAGCATAGAAGGGGGATGTTGTCCAAGAAGTACATGTGAAATAGGCCTGGGTTTGAAATGCAATACAGGACGAAGCGAAAGAAAGATCGAGTCGTAGATATTGAGTCCAGAAGGACCACTAGGATCATCAAGTCAGCCCTCCTCCAGAAAGAGGCCATAGAAGTCCCATGCAGAAACGCCTGCCATGGAAGTAACTGTTTTTCCTGCTATCTAAGCCCCTCCAGTTCATCAAAGCACTTAAGCACATGTTTAAAGTTAACCTGAACCTTAGGCCTTAGTGAACATTATTGAGATGAGTAACTTGTGGATGAACTAGAAGACCATAGGCCAGATCCTGAGCTGATGTAAACTGATGATACTCCATTGATTTCAGTGGTGCTAAACTGATTTACACCAGCTGAGTATATGGTAGATTATCTTTCAGCCAAATTGACTGATTGGCAGGATGGAGTAGATGGTCCCAGTAGATACATATGATGACTAGCCTATCATCCAGCTATGCATTTCAGGTTATTCCTGCCCCGTCCCCAAACCTATTTTACTACATATCTTTATGTTAACTATTGGCAAACGTACACATTTTGCTTGATATTTTAACCCACTTAGCATGGGACTGGGGAAGACAGTCTCCACCTCTGGGCTTCCCATCCAAGTTCTAGTCTCCCTCCCCAGGCTCCTCATCCCAGTCTGATGCTGCCCAGGCTCTTTACCCTGCCAGTCCCAGTCATCTCCTATTCCCTCCCCCTTCATTTCCCAGTCCCATCAGCCCAGCTCCTCTTCCTGTCTCAGTCTTCCTTCTCCCCCCACTGGCTCCCAGTCTTCGTCAGCTCCCTCCAGGCCCTCCCAACCCCATGCCAGTCTTCCCCTCTGCTGCATCCCCCGCCAGGTCCAGCTCTTGTCTTCTGCATTTGAGTCTGACAGTCTCCCCTCCATGCTTCCTGAGCACCAATAGGGTGACTGGGCAATGAAAATACAGGAGAGATCGACAGTCTCTGTCCTACAGCTGCTGAGAGTCCCTGCAATGAGTAAAGTACTGCTAAACCCCAGCTGCCCCAGGATGGAGCATCATGACAGGCTGCTCTACTCAACAGCACCTCCTTCCGGTGATTAGCTCTGCCAGGCAGATGCCCCTTCCTGCAGTTGCACTTCATCACTCTCTCACTCCAGGAGCAGTAGCATCCTCTTTGCGATACAGCCCTCCAGCCAGGTCACTAAGTGGTTTTGCCTTTCAAGGTAGAATCATTCAAAGTCCTTCTGTTCAAGTGGCATCAGGCAGTCATCACACCCACCATCCTGACCCTGCCATTCCTGCAGTGACCCAGGCAGTCTTCTAGTTCACTGCCCTAAGCAGTGCCACTGTGCAGTGGTTGGTAGGGGAACCCAGGTTCCAGTCCAGGGCCCTATACCAAGCAGTCAAGGAGCGCAGCTTCTCTAACCTTACTGCTCTCACCCCTGGACTTCTTCCTACCATACTTCCACCCATTCTAATCAGACCCCTCTCTCCTAGAGTCTAGTGGGGTCTCAGGGATTCCTCTCTCTTCTTCCCCCCAGGAAAGCAACTGTCACTCACCTTGCAGCCCTCTTTTAGTTGCCAGTCTCCGCTTCACGTAAGCCCTGCCTGTTCCCTCACAGGTGAGCTTGCTTGCTATTACCAGCCCTCTCCTAGCCTAAATCTCTCCCCTGTTTTCTGCTTGATTGACCTGGCCTAATTCAACCCCCTCGGGGCCAGTGTGGGGAGCCAGCCCCATCACAGATATGCTCAGTGCAATCGGTACTAAGGAGTTGTGAGGGGGCGGAGCGTGGGGAGTGCAGATGGACTTTTCTGGAGAATCTACCTGCCAAGCTCTAAGAAGTCTCTACTAAGTATATGCAAACAGATTTATGAACACTTTAACTTGGCCAGATGTGGGTAGTTTTTCCACAGGAACAGCAAAAGGTGCATTCCAGACATCAGAGTGACTCCCTCCCCCAACCAAATATCAAGTCCCTGCTGCAAAACATGGAGGCACTAGAGCTTCTCCATGAAGGGGCTACAAGAATTTTTAACATGGATAAAGCAATGTCTTTTTCCCTAATCTTGGTCTGGGCTATGACTGAGCCATTTTTTTTTTTTTTTTTGCTGAAGCTTTCCCAAAAAATTCAAAATGAGGCAGACACCCAGCATGGAAAATTTCAGCCCAAATGGTTAAAGTTTGGCAAAGTTCTAAGCTTATAAGGGGAACTGTCATGCAACATGAACTGTAGGTGGTGCTACCACATCCATCTGTAATATATAGGGCACCCACTATCAGGGGCGTCTCTAGGCACCAGCAAAACAAGCTGGTGCCTAGGCAAAAAAAAAAATCGCAAAAGGCTGGGCCCCAGCCCAGCTCATCCTGCGCGCGCGCGGGCGAGAGGCCCCGGCCTCCCGCCGCCGGGGCGGGGCCGGCGGGCGGCGGGGCGGTCATGCGCGGTCATGCGGGAGGAGGAGTCCACCTGGACCGACGACTGGGCCATGCACATGCGCGGCGCGAGGCGCGCGGCGCTGGCTGCGCGGCTCGGCCTCCCGGCATGCAGCCAGCGCGGCCCGCCAGCCGCGAGCCGCGCCGTCAGGGGTCCAGCCGGCCCAGGACCAGCGGCGGTCCTGCAGTCATGCCGCGCGGGAGGTCCGCGCTGCTCCCTCGCCCGGCGCGCACGACTGAGCTGCTTGGGGCAGCCAAACGAGCCAGCCGCCCCTGCCCACTATGTCAATGTGAATTTAGAGGAGCTCTTCCATTCCTAGTAAATAGCTCCGTCTTCTTTTCCGGTTGGAAAATATGCTTCGTTTTTGTTTGTTTGTTTTTTAAAGGACTGACCCTTGGGGGGAAAAAACACTAATGAATTTGGTCTAAATTATAGGGGGAAAATATTCATGGAAAACTACTTTCCAAACTGCAACACTTTCTTTGTACTCTGCAGGATTCACACCTCCCTGACGTTAACATTCTGCAGGCTCCAGTTTCTGACCCAATCCACATCAAATTTTGAGACAGGCTGTCAGATCAATACTAATATATTTTTCAAGTATTTAAAATGGCTCCAAGCCACTTCTTCCATTGTGCCCTGCAGAGATGCAGAGGGTATGTGTGTCTTAGGGCATGGAGAGAAAAAGGAGCTTCATTTATTACTGGGTAAAAATAAAAGACAATAATTCAAAGGGAATTAAATCCACTCCAAATATGTTCAAGTAACATTGAAGGCCTGTCTTAAACCACAAAAATCAAAGAAAGTCAGTGTTACCATTGCATCCCTGTCCTTAACTTACTCTGATGTGTTAGGAGTAAGATGGGAGTTTCAGCCTTAACTGTGGATTCCTTCGCTGTCTTGCATTTCCCACTTGATATCACTTTACTACAGTATTTTGTTGGATTTTAGCTCCTCCGTGGCTAAAGGTCAGGGCAAGTTACTCTGCAAGACATCTACTCAAACAAATAATAATAATGCTAGCAAGAGGGTACATCACACTTATGGTTTGCATTGGGGGGAAAAAATCCCATTTCCTAGGCATACTAGGTTACTGCAGGACATATATGTGTGAAATCTAATTCAGCCCCCAGTGATGAAAATGCCACCCCTACAACCATCTTTAATGGGCTCTGTAAAATTGAGCCCCTGGCCTTTTGTAGGTGTGTCTACTTCTTCTGGGCAATGGAGCTGCTCCTGATATACAGAAGTGCAAGTGAGAGGAGAAACAGGCCCATAAGATTAGAGGCCTCGATTATCCACTGCTTTACACTGTGTGTGCGTCTATCCTTTGAGGTGGGGGTATCATTCCCAGATCAAGGAGACATACCTACTATGCGAGCTCTGATTGAGCTACTGCGGTAGCTACTGAGGGTAGCTGCGGTGGCATGAGGGGCCCACCTGAGTATGTATGGACAGGTAGGTACTTTGGGTGGCTAGCCCTTCATGGTGTTTATGCCACATCAGCTGCACTATTTTTAACACACTAGCTCCATCAGAGCTAGCCTGGGTATGTCTGCTCGAGCTGGAAATTTCACCTCCAGCTCCCAGGGTAGACAAACCCTGTGTCATCATTTATGCAGAGTATAATATGTTGCCATTCTGATCTGGTGGAGTTTCACACTCACTGTGTGCAGGTGTGAATCACAGCCCCAGGAGCAAGGCGGTAGAGAATCAGCCCCTGGAGATCAATATGGGATATTCTGATCTATTTCAAATTCCTCCTGTAACTGCAGTGATTCTTCACCTCCCTCACTCCACTGTGTGGCATGCGCATGAGGAACGACTGCCATATTCTACCCCAGAGATGGGTGCATTTCAGTTGTGAGCAATCACTGGATATAAAAAAATAAGTAGACGGTTAGAATATATATGCAGTCTATGAAGCACCTGGGATGAAAGAGGCTATCAAAATGTAGGAACCATTTTTATAGCTGTATGGCCAAGATTGTCCCAAGTGACTAGTAATTTTGGGGTGCCCTCAGAAGGCCCAGATTTTCAGAATGTGCTGAGTACCTAGGAGCTGGTAGGGCAGCTAGGGCTGCTGGAACCCAATGTGGTCTAGCCCCACCCCCTTCTGGCACCAGATCACCCCTGCCTCACAGTGGCATGGAGTAATTTTCTCTGTCCCTGTCACAGATTTCTCTATTACAGGGAACTTAAGGCTACCTTAAAGCAGAAGCTGAGAATTGCTTTATGGATAGGGGGAGCCAGAGCTGCTGTGTAAAGCCAGCTTTAAAAGCCCTTTGCTTCACTGCAGCAGCACAAAGGGGACTTACCTGGGGCCGACGATCTGATGCGTAGATTCTTGGGATTTCCCTGTAGCAGGGACCAAAAAGCTGGTAGCCTGTGGGGAAAACCTGTAGGCTTGGCAGACCCAGGATGATCACTTAGTCATCGGTAAGGAATCCTGCTAAAAGGAATAAACCGGTTATGTGAACAGTCTTCCCCCAGCACTGCGGCTGGGTGTTTAGCAAGTACTGCCTACATTCTCCAGGTACTCTGCATTGTTCACCTCATCTTGGAAGATGTGGCCATGGACAATAATATCTCAGATACTTTATTTTTTATTGCAAGCCCTCCCGCTTTGGAAAGCACTAATAAAGGTTCCACTGTGCTCCTGGCTCTGTCAGCTCCAAAAACTCATGCCTGTGGCTTAGTGGTACATAGGATGTACCAACACCCCTCCTCCTATCCCCGCTTCCCATCCCACAGCCTTTGGAGAGCTGCTCTGAGTCATGGCAGGATTTTTTCTGCCTAGTTTGCTCACTGACGTACAGAAGGGATTTTACCTACTGGAAAACAATTGAGGCAATTCCCCCAGGGTGCCCTGCTGAAAGCACACGACAACTTGCCGTCTCTGTGACGTCAGTGAAGGATCTGGGGTCAGGTTTGTTTAAGGGGAATTGGAATCCTGGATTCCACAGTGATTTTTCAGACACCAGGGAGAGGTGGTATAGGCTGTGCCTGGCCCAGAGGCATGAACAAGAGACATGAAATTTGAAACACGTGCAGCATGGGAAGAGCATGGCAAAGAGGTGGCTCAGGGCTTAGTATTCATTGCTCTCATTGTTGTTCACATAGTTATTGAAGTCATTTGTGTTATGGAGCAAGACAATCTAGTCTAGCGGTTAGATCCGGGGATTGGGAGTCAGGACTCCTGAGTTATAGTCTTGGCTTTGCCATTGACTTGCTCTGTGAAAGTCACTCAGGATCAGATTGTGATATCCTTACTCCCAGCAAGTAGTACCTTACTCCACAAGCAGTTCCATTGACTTCAGTGGGGTTACTCATGCCAGAAAGTACTAGTCAACCTGAGTAAAGGGGTGGGGGCGATCCTTCACATGGCTGTGCCTCAGGTTACCCATCTATGAAAAGAATACCTACATCACCAGGGTGTCGTGCAGCTGTATTGAAAGGTTTAAGCTCCTTGTGGAAAAATAGGAGAAGTCCAAAGTGTTAGTTTACCGGAGGTTCGGTGGCACCCACTGTAATTACAGTTGCTAGCCAGTTTCAGTTCACAACTTCCTGTTCTACAGGCCTGTAACTTGCTCGAACATTCGCTTTTGAAGCTGAGATTTCCCAGGGTTGGTCGCTAGTGGGCAAGATCCTGGCCCCTTTGCACCACTCGAGCAGTGCACGGGGAATGGAAAGCTGGTTCAGTGAGGATTCCCCATGCATGTGAAAACCCAGGGCTGGGCAAAAGCCAGCCTAGCCAGCTGTGTGCTAGCCTGACTTCTCATGCAAAGGGCGAGGCTGGAGGTGTGGTCCGAATGTGCTGGGTTCCGGCTGGGCCAGCAGCAATCACGTGTACTGTAGAACACCCTGCTCTAGCTTGTTCCAGGGCTAAAATGGAGGAAGGGCTGAAGGGAATTCCACCTCTACCCTCACCATAGGGGCACTGAGTGTCTAAAAATCTATTCTGGGTCAGCTGAGAACATGGCTCCTTGGATGAGTACAGTTGGGCGTGGCTCATAGTGCCTACAGAAACTGGGGGTGCCAAGTGTGACTCTTAGCGTTAGTGCTCTGCTCATGTATGGGTCCTACTTTGTTTTGCGCCCCCCGGCACAAGAATTTCAGTATGGTGGGCCTAGAACATTCACGTTTGTGTCAGAAGTGGTAGCCAATGGCAGGTCCTTGCCAGTCCTCTCCTTCCTCTTTGACTTTTCCCTTTCCTCTCAGCCTCTCCCCGCCTAGACACTTCGAGAGGCTGGGGAATAAGGGAGCTGATGCAGACAGTAGGTGTCAAGCAGGAGGCGGCACTAGCATTGGTTTCGTTTTAAAAGGAACAGAAAACATACTGGAGTCAGTGGAAGCAAGAGCTGAGCCTTGTTTTTGATTTCTCATAGACTGGAGTTCCGTTCTCCCTGGGGAGAGTGGTCTCTTTTTTTTTGTTATGCATGTTTTTGTTTGTAAGTTAAAAAGTCCCAGGATTTGCAGTCTTTGAAGCACGGTCAGCCTGCCAGATGGAATCAGTCAGGGCCTTTTCAGTCGGAAATCCTGGGAAGATGAAGCAGGATGAAGATACAGTGTTTTTCTCATTTGCCAGGGAAAGCTCTGCCTCACCCCCCGCAAGTTCAACTGGAGACTGCTGCAGGCCTCCTCAAGTGGGCAGGATGGAGGCAGCAGGAAGCCAAGCAGAGGGACAGATTCTCCACTGGTGTAATTCACTGTGGCTCCACTGCAGTCAATGGCATTACACTGATTTACAGCAGCTGAGGATCTGGCCTAGCTGTTTCTGGTGGTATATGCTCTAGCTATAAGCAGTGGAGTTTCATCCACTTACACTGGGCCTGAATTGGTCCTCTCTCTGGCTTGATGCAGGCCTTCACCCCTCTCCACCCCCTGCTGTCTTGAATCAGCCGCCTCCTGACTACACTATAACTTCCCTCTCCTGAATTCCTCAAGGACTCCTGTTGGGAGAAGAGTCCTCTGTGTTCCACATCCCTGACTGGGCTGTTGCCTCCTTTAACTGGACACCTTCCATTCACTCCGAAGTCTAGAAATCTTGGCAGCACCTTTCAGCCTAGCTTACTTAACCTTTTCCTCTCCATTCCCCTTTGCCTCTCAGCCTGCTCTGAAACCCTGCCAGAATTCATCCTTCCTTCACTCCTGTGTCTCTGCTACACCCCTCAGTTATCCAGTGATCACTTCCCATCCAAATTACTACTTCACAATAGCATCAGCTTACTCTCTCCTCAGCCAGCAGTGGAGTGAGACCAACTGCCGCTGATTGCAACCTATGGCATATGAATAACATCCCACCATATACACCCAGGCGTTCAAGTGTTGCCAATGGAAGAGTTCAGGCACATTACACTTGGTCTGAAAACCTTCTAGTGGGAGGCCAGGATCATGTTTTTTCACCATTACGCTGTAGATATTCTGATTGCCTCTTCGCAGAGGCGGAGGAAGGAGAGAGGAGACAACCACAGCATAATACATTGCAATGCACAGTTGAAGGAGCAATTTAAACCAATCACACATGGCAGAATTCTGTATGAGCTGGAGGTACTCAGAAAGAAGTATCTCTGCAGGAGTGGGGCCAACTCAGTGAAGAGGTTTGCTCAGCGTGCAGTGGTGGGCCAAAGAGAGTAAGATGCTGTAAACATGCATGATTCACCCCTGCAGCACCTCCTGCTGGTCATCTCAGGGAATTAGCTCTTTTCCAGCCTGGGCACCCACTGCAGGCCAGTGTCCTGCCTGTAGCTGGCCCCCATGTCCCTCTCAGACCCTAGTGCCCCTTTACCCTGGGGCTGCCCTCTGGCAATACCTCCACCAGTGTCTATGGGGTCTCCCCTCTCTGGGAAACCCCCAACCCTCTAATCCCCACCTTGCCTCAGTATGGGCTACTGCCAGTCATCACCAAGCCCCCACTCCCTGGGACAGACTGCAGTATAAAAGCCACTCATTATAGGCAAGGGGGGTTGGACCTGCTGCCTTCCTCTGCCTCCCAGTACCTCTATGGGCCTTGGACCAGGCCCTGCAGCCTGGGGCATTGCCAGCCTGGAGCTCCCCTGGCTCTCCCCAGCCCTGCTTCACTCCCATTACCCTTTCTGCAGGCAGCCAGGCCCTGTTCTCTCCTAGCCTAGAGAGAGACTCCTCTGAGGCCACTGGCTCACAGCCTTTTTATACAGGCCAGCTGTGGCCTGATTGGGGCATGGCCCAGCTGCAGCTGCTTCCCCAACCAGCCATCCCCCTGCCACAGCCCTCTCCCAGGGCTGTTTTAAGCCCTTCAGGGCAGGAGCGGGGTAATCACCCCGCTACAGATGCACAGCTGTATTTGCAAGGGAATAAACTAGAAAAGTTATAGCTTTCAATATGGCCAAATCCTGAGAAGCAATGAGCATCTGCAATTCCCACTTATTATTTATATTACACTAGTGTTTAGAGGGCCTAAGCAAAATCAGGGCCTCATTGTGCCAGGCACAGTATATACACACAGTGAGAGCTTGTTTGTGCCCCAAAGATCTTCTAGTCTAAATAGGCAAAGGGCAGGAGGGGAAACCGAGGCCCAGAATGGTGACACGACTCGCAGCAGGTCAGTAGCAGGCCTGGGAATAGAATGCAGGTGTCTTGAGTTCCACTCCAGTGCCTATCCACTAACCATGCTGCTCCTCTACAGGCAGCAGAAGTTTGGCTGAGTAAACAAACAGTGAATATTGCCCTCAGGACTCGGCCCCCAGAGGTTAAACTGTGGAGCTCACTGCTTTACGATATCGTTGAGGCAAAATACTGTAAGAAGATTCAGAAAGGACTGGGGTTTTAAACGAAGAAGAACATAAGGCAGTAGATTGGAAAGCCCACCTCCAACGGTTGGAATTTCAGGAACAAAAATGGAAACCAGCCAGGTCACAAGTAGGCTGAAAAATCAGGCTGATAATCTACATTTGCTAGGATAAAAACTAGCAGGGGCGATCAGTGCTCATGTGCTAAAGCATATGCTCATTGCCAGGCAGTGCTCAGAAGAAATTCTCCTCTTAAAGATTGTGTAACTGGCAAGGTAACTTGACCAGCTTCTCCTTCCTTTAATGTATCAGGTGCAGCTTATAGTGTGTGTGTGGGGCGCTCCATACCAGAAGAGAAGACTATTGCTGTGTCCTAGCGTGAGAGTGCCCGTGTCCTTATGCAGAGGAGTAGGGTCTTAAACTCAAGAGAAATAGAGCCATAATAAATACGATACGGAAAACCTGAAGCAGGTTCTCTGTCCCCATAGCAATTTCCCTGGGAAAGACATCTCTTTCTGCAGCTGGGTTGAGATCATGAGGTCACCTCTCTTGAATCAGGAGCAGCTAAGACCTTCTTAACAGGCAGATGGGTTAATATTCAGTCAGCCTCTCCTTCCACCCCATCTGACGCTGGGGTCACCTATACCCCTACGTCTCTCTCTCAGTACTGCCAGGTGAACGGTGGCACAGAGAGAATGGGGCTGGTTACCCATATTTATGAATGTCTCCCCTCCGATGCCCCATCTACACCGCCAGGTGGATGAGTCCCCAACAGTGTTTCTGTAGAGTGACACTGCCCTCCTGTGGCTAAACAGAGCTGCTGCCAGCTGAGGATCCCAAAGGATAAAAGTCACCTGTTTCCCCCACAGACCAGACAACAGTCAAGGTCAAAGAGCAGTGACTCTGCTTCTCCACTCCCACGCGCACACACTGCCTGCAGTGAGAATCCAAATGGACCTGCTATCAAAACGTCAATGTGAAAAGCATTAAGTATCAGGAATGTCTTTTTAAAATCCCTGTTTCTCATGCCTAGGATACTTAACAGCTGCACAGTATTGATCTCCCTTGTGTCACCAGCATCAAGGCCATGAAATGTCTTATTTTCATGGGCCAAGCGATTCCTCTCAAATTCCACCTTCCTCATTACTGTTTTGCAAATACACTTATGGTGCCACCCACTGGGCTTGTCTTTGGACTTGTCCTTTAAAGCCTAATCCCCATTCTGAGTGTGGACAACAGTCCTAAAAAGGCCCAAAGCAGCCCGTGCATGGGGAGGGCAAAGTGCCGCCCTTGACTGTCCTCCTCCTTAATACAGAGGTGCTCTGTGCAGAGAACACAAGCCTCAGCCGGTAATAAACACCACTTGCGTCGGAACAGAACAGAACCACCTGCTGGGATTTGCAGGCTCAGTGGCCCACAGCTTCGGATTGAAAACAGGGGCGTAACCTTGATGGAACGATGGCAGTTTCCACTAGCTGAGGATCTAGCCCTGAAGGGTTGTGTTCTACTCCATTTTGTATACATTAAGGGCTCCTGGGAAGCTGCCAACATGGCCCAGGGCTGGGCAAAATGTCTTAGAATGACAACCTGTATGGAGGTGTGGGGGGTATGATACCAGGGAAACAGTCCCGTTTACAAGCCAAAAAGTAAGAGCATGTAGCATAGTCCAAGGTCCAGTGTGTTTTCCATCGAAGTCACTTAGACTTGGCTTCCCGACTGCTCTAAAGTAAACAATGGAGAGAGACACAAAGAAAGTGGGCAGGCTTCACAGAGGTTATAAAAATATAATTTGTATAATTAGATTGAGTCAAAACGCATGACTCTCTGGTTGGAAGGGAGGCTTGTTTTTCTCTCATTTCTTTTTTCTCCTCTGCCTTTTTTTTCCCCCAATAAAAAACTGGATAAACAAAAGCCCTGGGATATTAGAAGGTTGTTGCCATATTGTTCCTAAAGCAAAACAAGAAGAAGAAGAAGAAAGAGTATACATTTTTGGCTTTGTGTTGAATGTTTTTCTGGGTGCATATGTGCCGTTCTCACCCTCTTCTGCCACACCCAGTATTTTTCTTCACTTCCTGTCTCAAACTAATATGAGGTGTTGCTGTGGGTTGTTAAACATTCATCCACTTCCACCCCAGAGGCAGCTGCATGTTATTGAAGTGCAAAGTGAATCTTTCATAGTTTATATATCAGTTTGCTAACTTTGGCTTCAATTCCCAGTTCTGCCACAGACTTTGATGTGACCCTGGGCAAGTCACTTAGTCTCTCTCTAAAGATGAGGAACAGACGCCATGGGGATAAAAATACACCCTTTGCCCTTGTATTTGTTGTGACTGTTAGATCATCAGCTCTACCAGATAGGTATTGTACATTACTATGTGTATTAACAGTGCCTGGTAGCATTCCTCCCCCACCCCACACACGCACACACATGGTAAAATGCTTTGCAATCTTTCAGGATGGAAAGCACCAAGACTGCAAATCCTAAGTATTCCAAAATCATGGGTCAAACTCTAAAATTCATGTGATTGGCTTAAAAATCATGAGGTTTATGAACAAAAACAAAAATGTGGAGGGTTCTTTTTAATGTCCTTCTGGATTTTGAGCCTTTAGGGCACCCATTTTCAAACTTTTCTCCACAACCAAGTGGACTAGAAACTCACTTTAATAAATAAATAAAAGTCTCACATAATCACATGAATCGAGAAGCTGGGGCTTAAATAAAGTCATGTGCTTTGCAATAAAATTGCGAGAGCTGGTAACATACTGCATGAATATCAAATGATAACTCTCTTCCCCAGCTACCTGCTCTGTTTATATCTTCTCAGTAGATTTTTTAAATAAATTGTTGTATGACTTTGATTCTCTGTGGACCAAGCTACCCCCCCTCTAAAAGAGAGGAGACAAACCAACCATGAACGGTGCTACTTTTTCCATATATCCTCCTATGCTGTGATCTTTGAGCACATTCCTATTTAAGTTTGTTTGCAGTATGGTAGTTAGTTCAATTATTGATCCCTCTATTTTTTGGTTTGGGGGAACCTCAAGAATAATTTTATAAGTCTACACCAGGCAGTGGGCAATGCACAGAATCAGAAGGGTTTCTAAATCAAGGCCTTGACTACATGATGACAGGTTTTTGCATTTTAGATCCTAACATTTTGTTTGGGGAAGATCCACCTTACTGAGGCCCTATCTCTCTCCTTCTGCCCTCTAGGCCCTTTGGGAATATTCATCCTTTCTTCATAAATTTTAAGTGTATTGTCATTGTTTTTGTGCCAGATCCCATTTGTATTAGCTAAGGTTAGTTAGGGGCTCCATCCCAGGCAATCCAGAAGAGAAATAGTGGAGCTGAGGATCAATAATAGTGAATTCCAAGGAGATACACTCTCCGTTCTGGATTGCCCACTGCTGAGACGACAAAACCAGGGGGCTGGTAATGATGAACTGCTGGGCAAGTAGCCATCCGTCTCAGTTGCTATTAGGACAATGGGTTTGGACAGCAATTATGTTAAGTATGAAGGACATTAGCCCTCAGGCCAGCTCAGGTGCGCTTTTAAAACCTCCCTTTTTTCAGCCCCTCGCATATAAGAAAAAAAATTGATCTTTACAACAGACTTGTTACCAGGGCCGGTGCCTGGGGTGGCCAATAGAAAGGGGCAGCAGTGCATCCGTTGTTGGGGTGGCACGTCCAGGTTGGCGGCGGCGGCACTTCAGCAGCAGCTCAACCGGCCTGCCTCAGTCTTTGGCGGCAATTTGGCGGCGGCTCCTTCACTACCTGTCTTCCTCCTCAGCGGCAATTCGGCAGCAGCTCAATCGGGTTTTTCTTCCCCCCCCCCCACCCCCCCCCCCCGCTTGGGGCAGCAAAAAAGCTGGAGCCGGCCCTGCCTGTTACCCTACTTCTGCAGTCACAGTGGCTAAAATTCTTCTTTCTAGTATAGTACTAGAGAACAGCGATCACCCCTAAAACTGCCACTGGAAGACACTCTTTTGTGTAGTGCTAACTAGTAAGAAGGCCTGACAAAGGAGAGAAACATAGTTCATGCTAGCAATTGTATCTACAGACACATCTCTTTGCTGCCCTCTACAGAGGAAATCAGGTAAAGCCAATGGGGTGAGACACTGGCTCAAAGTATTCAAATAACAGGCAGCTTAGCCAGTCTCAGAGGTGCTGATCCAAGGAAAATATGAAATAAAAGTCAATGGATCAGAGTGGAAAATGTTATAGCAGTCAAATAGGCTGTTCCAATAATACTACCTCTACCCACAGGTATGTTTGAAGGGGCTGGGGGGTGAGAAGGAGAGAGAGAGAGCTCTGTGTTGAAAATTAAGGTTGGGTTTTTTTGCATAAATCCCACCCATCACCACAGCAGCCATAGAGCTGCCCAGTTTATAGAGCCCTGAGGCTCAAGGAGGAGATGACCAAGGAATAAGTAAAAACAACTGTATGGCTCATTACACACACCAGATCAGCTTGTATAAGACCTTGTATAGATCATTGTCGCAGGGCAAGGAACAGTGACATCAACCCATTGCAAGGTCATCATCCCAGCCGCTCCTAACACATGATAATACTGCCCCCGATAGGGCACCTTTCACTTGAGGACACCTCTCCCAACCTGCTGATGTGTGACACAAACCACCGAGTTGGGACAAGTGACTGAAATGAGTGAAACCTGTGTGACTTTACACACCACAACTGACAGATTAGAAAGATTATTTTAAAGAATAAAACCTATTTTAAGGCTCTCTCACTGTGTAAATCAACTACACCAATTTTGCAACCTGTAACAGCCTTCTCACATACAATGAACCTGTCATAACCTTCAACCAGTTCAACTGCTCCCCCCAAACCACTCCCTCCTCCCCCAACACACACATACATTAAGATGCCTGGGGAGCCCCCAGAACAATCTACCAAGAGCCTGAGGCAAGCAGAGATGGGGACTCCTCCGCTAGGAAAGGGACTTTCACAAGCACAGCAGACCTGTGTGTGTGTGTGTGTGTGTGTGTGTGTGTGTGTGTGTGTGTGTGAAGTAAGGAAGCAAGATTAGTACTGGGATAGCAGCAGTTCAGTGGATCACGATGCATACACAGAGCTAACACAGCTAAGGACTAAGATGCATTAGCTGGGATGTGTGGAGAAACTGGAACAGTAAGGGGGTTAGCAGGTGGCAGAGCTGTGGTGAGGAAGATCACACAGCGCCTGTCCGCACCATGCATGGGTTTAGCTATGGCTATCAGTCACTTCTGATTAAAAGCACTAAAATACATCAAATTCATCCCTTCTCTCTTAAAAATCCAAGGCTGGCTAATTGAGCACGGCTCCCAGCCTGGCCACCATTGGACAGCTCAGTTGTGCTGAGTTCATCCCTTCCGATGCTGGTGACAGATGAAACCAGAGCCTGGAACTCCACAGCTGAAAGCTGGGCATGATGGTTAGACTCCAGATCCCTAAGAAATCCTTTGTGGTTGCAGAGATGTCACAGCTGAGGTGGGTTTTACCCCAGTTTGTGGAGGCAGCCTCTGGTTGTTATTAGCTGTACTGAGGTATGGAGGACGAGAAGGCAAGAAGCCAGAACCTCCTGCAAAATGTAGTGAGCACACACTTGCATCTGGTCTTCATTCATTTTAAGTGGGTCAGTGTGGGTAGAAATTAGAGGTCAGGGGAGAAGAGCTGGAGGACAACGTGCTGAACATTGTCGTTAACCGTGATGGTCTAGTGACATGTTGGGTTTTTTAAAGAAGCTTCAAGGCATGTCGTGTCTGGGCATATGGGTGTGCCAACATGTGTGTGTATGTGTGCGCACACATGAGTTTACTTATGTATGCATGGGACAGATGGGCCTGTACCAAAACCCTGGCTTCAAACTCCCCCACATTTGATAGGATGGGTGTATATATGTGGATGTGAGGGAGAAAATCTGAACCTGGATCTTGAATTTTGCAGCATGGTCCCAACTGTAGTGTGCATGACTGGTTCTCTCAGAAAGAAAGTGAGAGAGAGGGAGAGTGGGTGGGATGCACATGAGTAAATGAGTAAGTAGATGCCAGCAGGAGTATATATGTGCTTATGTGTCCATCTATGTATGGGTAAAGGAGCAGTGTGTACATGAGTGGGTGTTTGTCAGAGAAGGTGCATGTATATATGATTACACAGATGTGCCTGTATGCACAGCACTTGGATACAGGATGATGGCAGATACAGAAAAACTTCCAATGGCCAGATAAGGTGTATATATGCATGAGTGTCTGTGTAAGAGCATGTGCCTATGTTAATGAGAATGTGTTTGGGGGTGATACGCTACACACACACATAAGTGAAAGGATGAATATATAAAGCTGAATATACATATGTGGGTAACAGAGCAAGTACCTGAAGGAGAGGGTGCAAATGTGTGGCTATGTGAACAAATGAGTGTACCAGTGAGTGAATGTACAGGAATGAGTGTGGGCCAAATTCAGTGGTATGAGTTACGCACTTTGCCAAATTCACTTCTCAGTTAAACCTGTGAAACCTCATTGACTTGTTGTGGTTCTACACAGTACAACTGAGGGCAGATTGTGGCCTGTATAGAATGTAAAACTTTCAGAACTGTAGTCTAAGTGGTCGAGTGGTGTAACTTGCACTGATGTTATGTTCAGGGAGTGTGCAAAAACAAGCACTTTAAACATCAAGTGGGCAGAACAGGAGGCACAGCAGGTAAAGCAACTAACAGGAGGATGTAAGATGAGTAAGGGAGAAGGGGAGTAAAGGTATAAGCTTTATATTACACTCTGCAGGTAGATGCTTTTCTTGTTTCATCTCCCCTCTTCTGCTCTCATGGCAGTGAAGTCACATGGATTTTGAACGCCAAATTCACCTGCTGAATCCCAAATTGGTGCAAGTTCCCATTTAAACTGCTGTCCTAACCAACATGAAATGTACAACACATAATTGTTCACATCACTGCCAAAATTTGCCCAGAATGCTTGGGAGGCTGTATGTATGCCCAGGGGTAATTTGGGGGGAAGTTTTGATCCCAATCTAAATTTTTCAGCTTCCCCCTCTGTCTGTGATGGGCTGAACCAAAGTTGTTATTACATGTATTATGGTAGTGCCTAAAGGTTCCCACTAAGATTGGGTCCTCACTGTGCTAGGCTTTGTACAAACATACTATGACTGTGGTGCCTGGAAGGGCCTCACTGAAATTGCTCTGTCAGGGTAAACTGCAAAGACTGGGGCAGACAATCCCCAAAACTGGTGGTTTATTCCAATACTTAGATTCACCAACCCAGCAACAAAACAGCTTCTATCATAGCTAACTGGTTACCCAGGAGCTGAAAACAGCTCCCTTAAAGCAAGCCAGCCCTGGACTTTCACCCAGACGGTCAAGTCAAATATGGTGGGATTACTTAAAACATACATAAAGTTCTACCAATCCCAAGCAATCGGACACATTATCCACCAGGTCAATGAATGTTCCAGATCTTACCCAAATACACACGTACAGCCCATTCTTATGAACTAATCTAAGATTTATTTAAAAAGAAAAGATAGAGAGTATTGTGATTAAAGATCATTATACATACAGATATGAGTAAAGTTCTTAGGTTAGTTTCATAGCAGAGACAGTGAGCTGCTGATTTGTAGAAAGTTCTTCCAGAATCAGTTCCATAAATTATAATCCATGTGCAGCATCTGTTTAAATTCTTCCATGAGAAGTAGCAGGGTATTCCAGACTGCAGCTGGAGACCTCAGTCTTGCAACTTAAACTTCCCCTGACCAAGCTTCCGCAGATCTGAGACAAAAAAAGGATCAGGTCCCAAAGTTCTTTTATAGCTCTCTGGCAGGTTATGATAGCCTCTTGCTAGCAAATGGCACAGCCGGCATTCCTTGGGTGAAGAATACGTAATATACATGGTTGCTTTGAAGTCAATTCCTATTTCCTATGTATACACAGGTAATTAGTTGCATTGATTAGCATAAAGCAATTTACCATTCAAAGGTTCACAGGTAGTTTACTACAAACTTCAAAGAGAAATAAAGACATGATACCATTACACCCAAGTTTCATCTAATTGCTAATATTCGCTTTTGATTTCTGAATCAATAGAATATAGCAATGTAATATTACAGACAGGAACTGAGTATAGCATCTACATGCTAATTAGATCACATTGTTAAACTCCTAACAGATATAGGTAAACACAGACAAATGCAATAATATTTACTTCTAATTCTCTGACAATATAGGTTTGCATTTCAAAGGATTTAGTCCACTTACATGGCTTTGATAACTATCTACATGAAATGGCCCTGCTTACCATGTCAATATTTCTCAAATAGGTTTTTAAAGGTTGATCTTGGGTCACTTAGCCTGCTGGTTGTTTAACCCTCAGGGGCTGTCACACATATATTAGAAGATAGTCCCTGCCCCATACTCTAAAGAGATAAGACAGATAAAAAGCAGAAGGGGAAACAGAGGCAGAAGAAGGTGAAGTGACTTTCTCAAAAAGACACAGCAGGTCGATGGCAGACCTAGGAATAGAACGCAGGTCACCTGAGTTTTTCCCATTGGAGCATGCTGCTAAGAACACAGAAGTCCTGAACCATTGAAAAGGCCAGATCTGGATGTAAGCTCAGATTCTGACCTCTGCTACACTGACCTCAGTGTAGTTACTCTGGATTTACGCTGTTGTTAATAGGGATCCACATCTAGCTACTTTCCGGCTTTAGCCCATCTCTAGTTTTGATGACATTTTAGATAGAAATAATCTGTATTTAGATATTCATTACCCAGAGGTGTGTGCACCCTTGGTTTGAATGCGCTACCAAATGTTTTGTTTTTTTCCTGATCAGTATGAACGGTCTCATCACATGCACAAAGAACTGAGAGTACTTTCCGCAATGGATGGTTTTAACCTTGGGGTTTCTCATGACTTTTTGTTGGTGGCGAGCTTTTGTTAAAATTGCTATTCACTCCCCGCACCATCTCCATCACTGCCGTTGGGGAGGGCAGAATATTACATTTCTAGGGCAAAAAATAAGGATGTCTGTTCTCCACCAGTTCACATATAGACAGAAAAGTTCAACCAGATACAGATATGCTGTTTGTAAAAACAGCCTTGTTACAGTGACCAGTTAAATAGACAAGTGGAACAAAATAGAGTTAGGCTTCCTTTGGCCAGCCTATGACATATGGTATTTGTCAGCCAGTCTTGTTCCTCTCTGGGATCTGGCAGGAGACAGGTGGCTGGTTCCAACATGGAGAGAGCTCCTGGAAAGTCAGCATGCTGAGCACACTGCAGGAGTGGGCTAGCTGGGAACAGAATAGCTCACAAAGGCACAGATTTAACACCATTTCTTCCACATTGTTCAGCGCAGCACTAGGTTATAGTGGCTCTGGCATTGATAAATTTATGGTTCACACTGTTCCCTTTGGTACTGTATCTGTAAGTTCTCATTTGCTAAGCGTACACACAGTTCTATGGCAAACCTCTCTTTCCAAATGGTCGACAGACAAAGGTGTGTGGCTCAGGGAGAGTTCTGTTAGCTTGGGAACAAAGAGATTCTCATGAAGATAAATCACACCAACTGTCTGTAGGTAGGTGGCAGACTATTGCGATGCCTTTCTACTGTGAAATAAACTGAAGATCGCTGCTGCCACTGCATAATTTTAAGGGACACTAATCATTTGATTGGTAGACACAATGAATACTCAGGCTATGTCTACACTACCGTGGTAAGTTGACCTACGCTACGCAACTCCAGCTCGACGTACCTTAGGTCGAGTTACTGCGGGGTCTGCACCACAGGGGGGTCGACAGGAGAAACTCTCCTGTTGACTTACCTTACTCTTCTCGTCAGGGGTAGAGTACGGGGGTCGACTAGAGAGCGATCTGCTGTCAATTTGGCAGGTCTTCACTAGACCCGCCAAATCGACTGCCAGTGGATCGATCTCAGAGCGTCGATCCTGGCTGTAGTGTAGACCTGCCCTAAGATGCAATGTCTCCCCACCTTCCCAAATGGAATTTTTTATTAATATGACTATTATTAACTAGAAAACTATCCTCAAATTCTGGCTTTGCCCAGGGATTATTCTTCCCTAAAGACACTCTGTGTTACAAATTAAAATGATGAGGCAGTCTTCTAATTCATCTTGAAATAAGTATGGGTTTTGGTATAGTGGAACTGGAAAATTCATCGCATCATGCTGCATGTGAAACAGATGTCCCAGTGCAATCAACTACTGATATGGAAAAGGAAGCTGATACAGGATTATCTGTTTATTCCAACAACAGAAAAGGCTTGAGAATGGAAGAGATCTGAATGCTTCATTCACATGTTCTGGATCTGAAATTCTTGGACTTTCTGCTGATTCATCCAATGGATCTTCTTAGCATCTCAAGGGCCAAACGCTGCTAATCATAACTCCAGCATGCAAGACATGCCTTTCATATGTTTGCTGGGTATGACACTGGGTCTCTTTCAGCAGTGAAACTCATTCAGCCTTTGCAGCATAGATATGAGCTAGTGCTGCTTTTAAAAGTTCTGTCTGTCTTCTATCTGCTGCCACTCCTTGTTGATTTCACTTCTCCTTGGCAGTGGCTCAAAGTGTGTTTCAATAGGTTAGTAAAAATTAGCTAATGTTATAGTAGATATGTGCAATGTAATTTCTGCTGAATTGTTCTGTTTTCTTCCTGTCCAGAGGGATCTTCTAGTGTCTTCTTGCCACACTTTATTGCTGAGTGGGTTTTTTTTCCCCCAGTACTAGCCTTTCCTGAGGCCACTTTATTCTGCACACATGGACAATCAGTTGGTTCCTCAATAGTATATTGATCTGATCTTTACACAAGCACATAATTCTTGATGTCCTGTCTTGACACATCAGTAAAATCTCAGAATACCTGACAATTCCCTTGTAATCTTGTACCTTTTTGTATGAATATTGAGTGCTAGGGATTCCCTGGGCTGCAATTTCCACAGCCTTTTGGCCTGTGAGATCTCGCTCAGACAATAGGCCAGCATCAAAAGCACTGTGAAAGCATTTCCCACTCTTTTTGGTTTCTATTACAAAACAGAAATCTCTCCATCATCACCAGCAGGGTTGGAACATACTGTGACGGCAGCACTTGCACAATCTTTTCATATGGTTTGGTTCCAGGTCTGTCTAGTCCCATCATGCTCAGGGAAGAGGTTCTAATCCATTGCTCCAATATGGCATTTGTGTCTGCAAAGGGTGTTCAGTGTTCCGTTCCATGTGCCCCATAAATCCTGTTACAGCTGCTATTGTTGTGCTCTTTCTTCTAAGCTCAATGGGCCAGATCCTCAGCTGGTGTCAATGGACGATAGCTCCATTGACTTCAGTTCAAAGCCACACTCTTTTGGGTTTGACCTAGAAGAGAGCGAAGGGATTCATTAATGCAGCCAGATGAGTCATCAGTCCATATGAGTTCAGTAGCCCCTGAAAGGAACTTGGCGGACTTTTATTTTCAGGAACTGGGGGACCCACGGTGGCCTTGGCCTTTACTAGTAACTTGTGAAGACAACACACATCAATTTTGTGACCACGATATTTTATGGAGTGCTGCAAAAAAAAATCACATTTGTCCTCCCATCTGCAAGGCGGAATCAGGAGACATCTGCTCTTGTTCTTGTGCAGCTCTAGAACAGGGGTTGGCAACCTTTCAGAAGTGCTGTGCCGAGTCTTCATTTATTCACTCTAATTTAAGGTTTCGCGTGCCAGTCATACATTTTAACATTTTTAGAAGGTCTCTTTCTAAAGTCTGTAATATCTAACTAAACTATTGTTGTATGTAAAGTAAATAAGGTTTTTAAAATGTTTAAGAAGCTTCATTTAAAATTTAATTAAAATGCAGAGCCCCCCGGACTGGTGGCCAGGACCTGGGCAGTGTGAGTGCCACTGAAAATCAGCTCGTGTGCCACCTTCGCCACACGTGCCATAAGTTGCCTATCCCTGCTCTAGAATGTTGCTTAAGTAGCATTTCAGTGGAGCTAGGTGAATTGACACCAGCTGAGGATCTGACCCAGTAACTTTAGTGGTGCCCCATAAGCACTGAGCCATGGCCAGTAATCTCCCTTTGCTCTCACATTCTGTCCAGCTGCACCCCAGTTGGATTTCCTTGCATATAATTATTGCCAATCTTAACTTTCTCTCTCGGGGTGTAGCTCCTCCATGTTTGAAAGCTTCTTTTCTCTCCAAGGAGCTTCTGACTTTTACTACATGGTGGTGGTATCTTTGGAAATACTCATGGCTCAGTCAGACTGGTTTCATCCTCCTAGCACTAGGAAACTGGACAAACTTTCGTTTCTCTTTGGCTTTTCTGTTTGCACAGTCCAATCTTCCTGTGGCTCTTTCCTTTAAGATGGCTGCTGCCATCCCATATCTTTAACCATTTATCTTTAGAAGTTAACTGTTCGATCCATAGACAGTCACACCATTTCATAGTAATATCTCCCTTAAAGGAGCCATATCTCTTTGTTTCCTTCCGTAGATCTCAGGATCCCCATCCCTAACAAGGAGTTTTATCCTGCTCCCACTGACTTCAGTGGAGCAGGATCAGCCCAAGTCACTAGTGCCACTGCAGTATAATACCCAGGCATGTCCCTCTTCTGATGACAGCTCATTAACTACAAAACCATTCTGGAGCCAGTCGCTCACAGGTCACACATATGGCCAGTTTTAGTATGCTGTTTGATTTTATACATGATTTATATTATTTCACATCTCAAAAGATATCTCACAATATTTTTAAAGTTTTCAAAACCATGCAATGGAAACAGAGAGAACTAAAATGACATTTACCCAGACCCAGTAGGGTTTTGCCATTGCTGTAACATCACCAGTACTGGGACACTACTTCCCATGAGTGGCCAATGATCTGGGTGGGGTTGACCTTGTAGGTATGAGAAACAAGAATCATTATATGCATATATGGGCCCGTCTTTCAAAGCAGCCATCCAGTTTTGTGGGCAGAGTATTGTGTCCACAATTAATTGTGCCCACAGTTTTCCATCTGTAGTGCATTCATGCTTTTTCCTGGTACTTCAATATAGCCCCACAATTGTGGGTGTAAGATTTTCATGGCAAAAAACTAGCTTGAAACTTAGAATCACATTGTACTGAATGCCGTTTGGCACGGTTTATGGGGCATTTGAAACAAACTGCTCTTTTTGTAAAAAGATGTGCAGTTCCCCCTTACATCAGTGGACTGAGTTCTCAAAGTCAGGTATATGCAAATACATGCATATATTTGCATGTGCCTCACCCACCGATAACTGGTGTGTGAATTTAAGTCAGGGATTTGCAAAAGAACATGGCCAGATAAGTACAAAGACCTGAGTTTTGCACACAGATAGAAGCACTTGAGCATGGAAATCAGGCACATGCAAAATATATGACCACCTCACTTTGAAAAACTGGCCCAGTATGTGAGTAAATGTTAAACATGATAAAAATAACAAGACACAGACAGGCAACAGAATTAAGAACTACAACCATCTGGGTTCTTCTAATCAATGACATCAAGGGATTGCTTAGGCAATACACTGATGGTTTTTAAATGAGCTGTAACCACTCAGGAAAAAGATTCAGGCGTCACGGCAGACAGCTCAATGAAAACATCTGTTCAGTGCACAGAGCCCAGCAAAAAAGCAAACAAAATATTACATTGAATGGGGCAGACAACAATACAGAAAATATTTTAATGCATAGTGGGCATCCTTAGAAAAGGTTACAGTTTCTTTGTAATTATGTGACACTCCCAAAGCATTCACAGATTTCCTTAGGTATTTTCTATACAAAGGAAAAAGAGAAGTTCAGATACTGTGAATACACAGAACCCATTAAGGCAAACATAAGGCAAAACTGTACAGAGTTTAATGGCAACCACTGTATTAAACGTGAATATTACCAAGCACAAGTATAGCTGAGTGAATATGCTCCGCTGTCAGGAAATGTGGTTGTGGGTAGGTCTGTGAGCATGGCAATAGTGTGTTTGTGGACCAGTATGCGTATTTCTGTCCTGTCAAAGGTGCATAGGGGTTATGTGTGCGTGTTTCAGTTCGTGTCTGTGAATGAGCATTTGTATGGCATAGGTGGGTCACTGTACAGATCTTTGTGCAAATATCCACAAGTGCCTTCCCCACTAGAGTACCACAGCTGGGCGTGTGTCATCAGTGAGCGCATCTAGAGTGGTTTCACCATTAGTGAGAAGAGGGACCCCGCAGGGCACAAAGCAAAGGTCCCAATGTGTGCTCCCTTGGAATATGAGCTTATGTCCCTTCAGAACATCCACCTTAATGACTTTCCCCCAAACAGCTGCTGGGCAAGAGGAGTAATCTTGTTACACAGTAACAAGGGCCAAATTCTCATGTTGGGTAAAACTGGTATTGATTTCTTGCCTCTTTGTGCTTATTAATCATCCAGGAAAGGCAATTCCTCTCCACATACCTCCTCCTCCAAACCTTATCTGCACTCCTTTCCCCACGGCTCTCCCAGCATACAAGCAGCACTACCAAACTACAATCCTCACAAGTTACAACACGATACAGCAACAGAATCATGTGTTGTTCAGGGAAGGCAACTGCAGCCAGCATTCCAGGAGCACAGTACATGCTGTATATTCTAGTGCCGTCAGACTCCAAGGATGAATTTCTCCAGTGTTTTGGGAGGAGGGAGGGGAGAAACAGACCGAGCTTTGTGGAATTCTTTTAAGAGTGTGTGCACGACTGTATAAAAGAACATTTTTTTCTGCCGTTGAAAAGACAATATTATTTCACACAGGCCCATTTCCAGGAGCAGTCGAGCTGTTTCTAAATGAACCAGTGCCTGGGTTGAAGCAGAGATGCCGGGGAAACCCTCTCGCCGCATGCGACATGGAAATTCCTTGACCTCAGCGGGAAAGCAGAGCTACTTGCACGCAACCAGCCAAAGGAAAAAAATATTGAGGTGAAAGAAGTGGACAGAGGCAGGTGTGTTGGGGAGGAGGAACAGCCCACCTTTCACAGGCAAAGGGAGTGCTCGTCTGACAAGCCATGTGTTTGTGACCAAGTTGCAAGAACAAGATGGACAGGGATGTGAACAGGATGGGGTGGCAGTTAGGGCAGCGAGGAACAAGTCATAAAAAGGAAAGCCAACCAAAATGCCTGTCACGGGGGCTCGGCGTGATGAACGGGGCCACCCCTGTTTGCCCAGTGCGGGGTTCAGCCACCTTGTTACACAGTTGTCGGGATTCCCTGTTGGGTCAAACAACCACAATCAGGGTATCTCAGGGCCCCTGAGGGGGCAGAGCACCAAGCAGTCCATACCCCCTCAGGCAGGGCAGAGCAAGGCAAATACTCAGTCTAGGGCCCCTGAGCCTCCTGGCTGGGGCAGGCAGTAGCAATGGGCAGGAGGGGCTCTGACCCTCTGGGCGGGGCAGAGTAACAATCAGCCCATAGCCCCTGAGGTGGGGCAGAGCAGTCAGTCAGTTTGGGGCTCTGGCCCTGTGGGCAGGGCAGAGGAAATACTCTGTCTATGGCGGGAGCCCCTGGTAGCCATGACTAGTGGCACGTGCAGTGGGGGAGAGGGTAGGGGAACCCGGGCCCACCCTACTCCACCAGGTTCCAATCAACAGCCCTTCAGAGCCAGTAAACTCCCTATAAAGGGTTCAGGCATCGGCTACTAACATCCCCTGGGTCATTTCCTACCAAAAAGCCCATCTCAAGCATCTTCTCGACTGGCAGCATCTTGGCATCTCAGTCAGTCTCCATGGTCAGTTAGTCGTCCACAGCATAATCTGTGTCCACAGTCCCTACAGACTGGAGAGTTGACAGTTCCTCAGCAGAAGCCTGCAGCACATGCCCTTCCTCTTCCTCCACCAGCCCCGACTGAGCTGGGCTGCCTTCTTTTATCTGTCCCCTTCACTTGGAGCATGCACAGCAAGAGTGAGGGGTCATGGTCTCCTGGGCCCACAGTGATTGGTCAGCCCCCGTTGGCCCAGTGCAGGGTTGATACACCCTGTCACAATGCCAAGCAAACAAATTCTGACTCATGCCTCCTTCTCCACACTGGGACCATATCCTGAGCTAGGGTAAACTTTTATTGAAGTCAATGGAGCTACACTGACTTACACCAGCTGAGGATCTGGTAGTAACTTGAGTTCTTTCAGATATTTTGACTCTATAGGTGCTACACTATGGTGCATGAATGATAGTGCATCTTTGATCAGAGATTTTTGGTAGCAGTGTCCACGTGATCCTCACCTGTGCTCTGTACACCCTCAGTGTGGAACTGCTGCCACTCCAGTTCCTTTCCACTGTGAAATATAGCTTAATGCTGGGACTCCGAAGCAGAGGGGAAGGAAGGCAGAGAGTGGAGCACCCATAAGGACAAAACATCTTAAGGAACTCATCTTGCTGTACCAAGTAATCATCAATTCTTCTTTGAGTAATTGTTCTTATGGGTGCTCCACTTCAGGTGACTCCCAAGCAGTGCCCAGACTAAGGGGTCAGGTGCTGAGGAGTCCTGTCTAGTACAGCTTGGAGAACAGCTGTCCCAAAAGCTGCATCAGACCTGCAAGCATACACTGTGGCATAGTGCTGGGAAAAGCAGTGAACAGATGATCAGGTGGCAGCTTTACAGCTGTCTTTGATGGGGAGATTCATGAGCCAAGTAAGAGAGCTGGGCCCTAGTGGAATGGGCAGTCACCTTAGAGGAACGGTGCATTCTAGATAGTTCATAGCAGGACAAAAAGCATCCCAAGCCCCATTTGGATAGGCATGGGATAGAAATAAAGGTTCCACTCATTCTATCTATGAAGGAGATGAAAAGCTTAGAAGAAGTTTTGAAGGGACAAATTCTTTCTAGGTAGAATGCTAGTCCCTCTAACACCCAGAGTGTGTAGACTAGCTTCTTCCCAAGAGTTGTGTGATTAGGGTAGAATATGGGTAATAGAATGTCATGGAGAAATCAGAGGAGATCTTGGAGAGAAAAAAAAGATGGAGGCAAAGAGTCACTTTGCCCTGATAAAACCTGGTGTAGGATGGATCTGCCAGAAGAGCTACCAACTGCAAAATGGACTTCAAAGGAACATAGCAACAAACGCAGGGTCTTTAAATTTAATAAGTAATCTAAAATCTGTATTATGTGAAGATTAGAGGGAAACAATCATGCTGGGAGCACCAGTAGTGGAATCACATCCATTTGTGAAGGTAAGTCTTCCTCACTGATGGTTTCCTGTTGAACCCTATGTTCTGCACTTCAAAATGAACAATCCATTCCTATGCCCGAGAGCCTCCAAGAGCCAGGCCTTGAGATATAGTGTGGGTAGACTGGGGTGAATAGTTTTCCTGGAGAGGTTCCCTTGAGACAGCAAGTTTGTTGTCAGTGGCAGGTGAAGAGGTGGCCAAAGTGACAGGCAAATCAGGTCTGGGAACCTCTTTTGGGTAGGCTGATTTTGGATTTGTCCTTTTTAATCTTTTTGAGGCCTTTGAGAAGCAGTGGTGTGGGAGGATAGGTATACAGCAGGAGTCAGTTGTGTAGGCAGGGAAAGACTGCCACTGCTGTCTCAGCTGGGCAGCCACCACTGAAAGGACCTTTGTGAAGCTTCTTGAGACAGTCAAGAGGCTGAATGGAAGTATCCACTATTGATAATATTTGTGACCAACCATGAACCGTAGGAAGTGCTTGTGAGATGGACACACTGCTATGTGAAAGTACGCATCCTAGAGATCAAGGGTCATAAATCAATCCCATGGATCTAGAGATGATATAATTGCTGCTAAGGTTGCCATCCTGAACATAAGAGTCTGGATGAATATGTTAAGTGTGCTTAGGTCCAAAATCAGTCTCCACCCCTCTTTTTTTCTTGGGTACCAAGAAGGATCTGGAGTAGAAGCCTTTCCCCATATAGGGAGGGGAAGCTGGCTCTACCACACCCAGTTATTTCCTATCTTAGGAGACCTTCATGAGATGGGTCCCTGAAGAGTAGTGGGGAGGGATGGAGCTGAAGTGAATGGCATATCCTGATGTGATGCTTGCTAGCACCCATCTGCTCTATGTGCTTTGTTACCATGAATGCTTGGAATGGGAAAGACAGTCCCCATAAGGTGGGGAGGTAGGAAATAGAGGGGTGATGCAGCATAAGATCCAGGTGGCAGCATGACTAGTGGCTATTGACCAATAACCAAAAAGGCTGCTTTGTAGAGGTCGATGGCTGGATGACTATAACTATGGAGATCAATGGTCTTTTCCTTTGGAACCTAGGTCTTTTCCTAGGTGGTTCTATAGCCCTGTGATATATTAGAAACTGGACCAGGCTGGACCTTTGGGCTGTATGATCTGCTATATCTTCTTTTGGTTGCAGGAGTGTAAAATGGAGGGATTCAACCATGGTGTTGCTTAATAGCTTGGGGCGCTCACCTAGAAGATCCTCCACTATGTTCTGGATCTCCTTATGGACTCCAGAGGACTGTAAGCAGGATAAGCGGAGCATTACTAAAGTCGTTGTCATAGACCAAGAGGCTATGTCTGCCACATCCAAAGATGCCTGTGATGGGGCCTTCGCCCCTAGTTGTCCTTCAATGATGAGAACCTAGAACTGGTCTTTTTGTTCTTGTGGGAGATACTCAACAAAATGAGTGAATTTCTTGTAGTTTGTGTAGTCATGTTTTGCAGTCAGGGCTTGGTAATTTGCTACCCTGAATTGTAAAGAGACCAAGGAATAACTTGTGTGCACTTACATGTCTTTTTCATGTGGTGTGGACCAGGAATGATGCTGTTTGTTTCTTTCATTCAGAGCATCAACCACAAAGGAATTTGGGACAGGATGGAGGAATAGGTATTGTGTGCCATTGGAGGGTGCAAAATATTTCTTGTCCACCCATTTGCAAGTGGGAGGAACAGTGGCTGGTGTTTGCCACACTCTTCTGGTTGGCTCTAGCAAGGCATCATTTATTGGCAGAGCTGCCTTGTCCAAATAGGTGATATGAAGGCTATCCCTCAGGCTATGCTGTGACTCCTCCTGCACATCCAGAGGGATTTGCAGAGACTCTACTATTCTTTTCATGAGGTCTTGGTCATACCAAGGGGGTTGCTGAGGGGCTTGCAAGTCCCGTTTCCTGATGACCCTCTTTCAGAAAAGGCTGAGGCGGTGGAGTCCTTTTGCCTGGCCAGTTCCAAGCCAGGTAATGCTGTCGGTACCAATGGGGCTGCGTGCTGAGAGACCGTTCGATGTGGATAACACTAGATGTCTTTTTAGTCACTGCAGGAAGCTCAGTATTGGAGTATCTAGGACCCTCAACTGGACCCATATTGGAATGCAAGATCTTCTTGCTGACAGATTTATGAGGTGATTTACCCCTTTTCTTCTATGCCTCTCTATTAGGAGACTGAGGTCTCTTCTTTTTTGAGGCCTTTGAGCTAGTCTGTGGAGCTGTCCCATGGTTCTTACTTGAGGGAGCCAGAGCTGTGGAAGTTGAAGAGATGCTCAGGCTGTCTGATCCCTCTGTACGAGGGGGTAGGTAGGCCCAGAGTTGGAGAAGGGTCTCAGAGAATGCTCTGTGAGAATCAACTTAAGTCTATTATCCCTCAGCCTCCTAGATCTGCTCCCAAATCCGATGCAGATCTTGCACCTCAATAGATGTGTGTCTCAACCCAGACAGCGGAGACCGTCATTGAGAGGAAAAGACTTTCTGAGGTTCTGGCAGGGTGTAAAACCTGGGATTTGGGGCCTACCCAGCAAGAAAAGAAAGAAAAAGAAGACTTAAACGAAGGGAGAGATTAAGCGGAGGGGAAGAGATATGACAGCCCCCAACCACACCAAAAGAAGGGCGGGGAGCATTTCTAAAAAACAGATGTGCAAGGTAAGTTCAAAAGCAAAATAAAGATAACAATTGAAGTATAAGATGAGGAAAGCTAGCTATGCCTGGGGTACACTAACCCTCAGACACAGCTGCATTCTGTCTCAGGCCTTGGATGGTTGAGAAGGAACTAGAGGGACGGCAGGTTCACCCTGCCTTACATGCCCTCAGATCAGAGCATGAGGGCACACAGCGTGAAGATGTGGACTACGTGGACACTGATACCAAAAATCTCCAATCAGAGGCATAGGGGTGCGCGCACACCTGAAGTGGAGTACCCATAGGGACAATTACTTGCAGAAGTAATCCTGGTTCTGAGATTTGACTAAGAGGAGGTCATTAGAGACTTTGGTGAGAGCAGTTTCAGAGGAGAGCAGGGGGCAGAAGCCAGGTTGGAGATAGACTGGAATGGACTTGGAAGAGAGGAACACTTGGAAGGCGGAGGGATAGCTCAGTGGTTTGAGCATTGGCCTGTTAAACCCCCGGTTGTGAGCTCAATCCTTGAGGGGGCCATTTGGGGATTGGTCCTGCTGTGAGCAGGGGGTTGGACTAGATGATCTCTTGAGGTCCCTTCCAACCCTATGAATCTTTGAACACCAGATAGCATTTGTAAGCAGCACATTCACTGAGCTTTGAGATGAAAAGAAGATGGGGGTGCTAGCTGGACAGGCCACTGGAGTCAAGGATGTTTTGTGTCACTTAGCTGGAAGAGACAGGAGCATGTTTGTATTACAAGGGGAAAGAGTCAGAGGAGTGTAAGAGGTTAAGGTAGGGGATGAGAGGGGGCACCAGAGAATGAGGAGATGGGCCCAGGACAGAAGTATATTTTATTAGAACTAACAGACGGCCAATGAATAGAGTGTGTATGAATTAGAAAATGAGCCCAGTTTGTACTAGGGTTGGGCAAACTTGTTTTGCCTAATTTAGAGGCCACTCAAACACTGTGGGTTTGAATGTCACTGGATTAGTGTTTCATGTAGGAAAAAGTGTAGAAAAAAAGGTGCAGAGAAGGAGAGGGGGAAAAAAATCCAATGGAAAAATAAATACAGTATAACATATACGGGGCACCCCCTTGTGCCAATGTGGCATTTCTAGCCCTAATTCATAGCACAGGCTTCCCTTTAGCTGGAAGAGCGTTTCTAAAAATAAAAAAATTGGCTCACCCTGGAGGGGAGAGAAAGATTAATTTAAATTACAAGGACATCAGGTTCTAAATGATGAGGGGTGGGGGTGTTCATTAATTCAAACCAGTTTCGTGAAACTTATAAATCCAGAAACAAATCTGTGAAGTTCGGAAAAACCTCATACTCCTCCAGGTAACAATAACAATAATTCATATAAACACTTTGCAAATATAAATCAATCAACTAACAAGATTCATCCCACTCCCTGGCTGCGCTCTCTGCTTTCTGAGTTACATCACTGTACACCTATATCCAGCAATCTCCAGGGCTTCTGGAGACATTTGTTGAAAGCCAGATTTAATTTGCATTTTGCTTTCCGCTGTTCTTTCTTTCTATGGTGCCTTGTTTGAGTGGCTCAGATTTGGGTTGGACTAGAACATTATGGGCCACAGCATCAGCTAGAGTAAAATGTTGATTTCAATGGAGCTACACTGATTCATACCAGTTGAGGGAAAGGCCGTTTGGTCCAAATCTGATCTAAGACCAAAATTAGACCTGTTCTGTTCTCTCCAAATAAGCATAAACAATAGAGGGAGATTGGAGAAAGGCTTGGGGCAGGGAGAGAGAGAAGGGAACGAGAGTTGAAAGAGGTGAAGAACTGGAGAACTGGAAGAGAATGAAAGGAGATGTAGGAAAGAGGAGCATAGGAATTTCCATTCTTGACCAGACCAGATCAGATCTAGTCCATCATCCAGTCTCCAAAATCGACCAATGCCAACTACTTCTGAGGAAGCTGCAAGTGGCCAACTATGAAGTAACCTTTCCACAGGGGAAGTTTCTTTCTAGTCCCCATCAGTTAATGTTCAATTTAAATAAAGATAGAGAAAAGGCAGCCAGGAAAAGGAAAATATAAGGGACTGAAAAGAAGGGAAAGGAAAGTAAGAGAATAGGGAGAGAGGGAGAGATACAGATGGAAGTCAGAGGATGATTTCACACACTGCTCATGCCCAGGGGGACAATGATCAGGGTCTGAGGATGCTGGATACTCAGACAATCATCCTCCTACAGAAACCTCGACAAAGGTTTGGCACCTGGTATGCAGTGACCGCGGCCTATCACATGGCCCAGCATCGCCTCACTGATTCCTTGAGGTTCCCCATCCTTTTATTGTATCCACCCGTTGTCTACAGTCTTCTACTTAGATTGTAAACTCCATGGGGCAGGGACTGTCTCTTTGTTAAATGTCTGTATTGTGCTTAGCACAATGGAACCCTGGCCTCTAGGCACCACAAGATAGTAAGAGGGAGGCTGACGCCTACATTTTTTCAGAATAGTTTGACTGGGACAGGGGAAGGAAGAGAAGAAAATCCAGGCCAAAGCCTCAACTGGCACCACTTGACACCTGCTGAGATTCTGACCCGATGTGTCATCCACACTATCTCTTTGAGAACCGCACTCCCACTATCACCTGACCAAGACTGTCTCCCCTGTTAGGCAGGGTTTAAAGCCGAGCTGCCAAGATTCCAATGTCACCTGTTCACGTGCATGTTCCCTGAAGATGCCGTGACTCTGGAGCTGTGATGGAGGTAGCAAAGCACATGGAGTTACTTCTCTTTTCAATACATCTCCTCCCCCACCTAATCTATGTTTTTTTTCCCCAATCCGATGTATACTTTCCAGCTCGTTTCCTCTTGCGGTTCTCATTTCCTGCTCCTAGGAGGTGAGCTCATACGTTTCTCAATTACAGGCCAAAGAAAGGGAGAGGGAGAAAAATCTTATGGAAACAGATGAAGTCATGCCTGTGCAATGCCGTGTTATGGCCCATGCTCACGGAGCCACGAGGAGGACGCAACCGCCCCCCAACCCTGGCGGGACACCCTGTTTTGTTTATTTCCTTCTCATTATCTCTCTTTTGTTTTCCTCTTTGCCATTGAGAGAAGATGCACCACTGATACACAATAACAGCAGCATGTTTTTGTCTCCCTCTTTCTCTCTCCCCCTCCCCTTTCATTCTCCCGCCTGTTAGCCCACCCGCACGGATCTTTGAGTCATTCACAGCACGCAGTTGAGTCAATAGTGAGTGTACAAGTCTCCGAGTGCTATGTACTCTGCCGATGGCTATGCGGACGCCGGAAAAGTTACACAAGGGAAATCTAAAGGCAATTAAAAGAATAATACAAGTGGTTGTTTAGAAAAAGGGGGGTAGGGAGGGGAAACTAAAATTAAACTAAATAAAGGAATGTTTTAATGAGGTTAACAGTGAAAGCTGAATTAGAGGCGCCTGAACGTCATCTATATATTTCTCATATAGAAAGGAGTTCTGCCCTGTGCAGCCAGAGCTGACTAAAACTAGCCAGGGCCTCAGGCTGAGAGAAACATTTGGATAGAAAGGAAAGAAGGTAATTGCCGCAAATGGAGACTAATTCAGAAATCAACTGACCCTGCATTCAGTCACAGTTCTATTGCCTTCAAAGAGCTACTGATGCTTCATGGAACATTGGGGATGGAGGGACAAGGAGCTCTGGAAAATCTTTCCTTCCTGCAAGTCACACATGGTTAGCACTTCTTTTTCCTTATTCTTCATTCCCAAGGATGCTTCCTATCTGCCTAGGTACTTACTTGGCCCTAGCATCACCACAGCATCCAAGCATCTTGCAGTCATTTAATATAGCATTTCCTAAAGTGTGGGGGCATTTCCCTACAAAACAGCACGAAGGGCTAGCTGCAGGGTAGGTGGCAGGGGCCTCGATTAGTGTATTTCTTCTCATTATAGCCCTGTGAGGTAAGGAAGGAGTGTCCTCACTTTATAGATGGGGAACCGAGGTAAGGAGAGATTTAAGGATTAACTCAAGGTCACACAGGAAAACTTTGTGGCAGAGCTGGAAATCAAACTCAAGTCCTCTAGTCCAAGGTCAATGCCTTAAGCACAGGACCTTTCTGAGAGCTGGTCAAAACAAAATTCTGATAAAAAACTGCCTTTTCTATCAAAAATAAATGTTCATGGAAAATGTGTTCCTTTTGATTTTTTTTAAATGAGAAAACTTTTGGGGGAAGGTTATTTTTCATCAGAAAAAGATTCTGCAAAAAATATTGTTAATATTATTTTTTTTTTAATAAGAGTTCATCTGCCCCATTTCTTATTCCTAACCAGACCTCCTAACCCTGTGTTTGTGGCACCCGAATTAATTACCCATAACAATTTACATCTTCAAAGTGCATTAAGGTTGAGTAGTATGGTAACTACTGCTGGCCCTATATTACAGGCATGGAAACCAAGACTTTTTAGTGAACTGTCATGACTTGCCTGAGCCTTACAGGGAGTCAGAATTAGAATTCAGGTGCTCCTGATTCCCCTCTACTAACCTTTAACCAGGCCATGCCCCTACACCTGCTCTTGCCTGCAAAGACAATAATTATGATGTTACAAAAGAGAGGATTAGCTGTGAAATCCTGCCCTCGTTAAAATCAGTGCCAAAATCCTCATTGACTTCAACAGGACCAGGAAACCCCTTCCCCCCCAAGACTTTAGGTGAAGAGGAAGAAATAGGAAGCAGATAAAATCTTAGGCTGAGAGTCAAATTCAAAGCTACCTTAGGGATTGCCATTAATGGAAAACTCCGAGGCAGTTATGAAAATTGAAGCTGTGACAAAGGCCTTACATTAATGTTGACTAAGTGGTTAAATTAGTTCCTGTTCATACTGCACTTTGGAAAAATGTAGAGCACTTACAGAAATTCTCAGTATGACTGAGAAACAAAGATCCTATTTAATTGTTTTTAATTATCATTGAAAAACAAGATAGTTATTCATCACTGTAACACATGGGCCCGTGACAATTAGGGAAACAAATAATAATACTTGACACGTATATGGCATGTATCATCCATAGATCTCAAAGCCCTTTATCAAAGCGAATAAGGCCTTGTCTATATATAAAAAGGGACTAGCTATATCAACATAGTTAAAGCAATACAGTGCAGATGCAGTTACACCAGTATAAAGGTGCTATATAGCTTATTCTCTTTCCTGTACAACACCTTTATAAGTAGTATAATTGCATCCACTCTAGGGGATTGTACCGGCATATCTGTGTCAGTAAAAAAACTCACACCCCTGACTGATACAGGTACCCTAGTACACAATCTGCAATCTGTGTGTGGACCTGGCTTATGTATCATTATCTTCATTTGACAGATCCTGGATTTGAGGCAAAAAAGAAGCAACTTATCCAAGGTCATGCAGCAGAATAGAACCTAGTTCTCCTCAGCCCACTCTTATGCCCTATCTGCTAGGCCTTTCATTTCCCCAGTACTGTGGCTTGTGCCATTAACAGAGAAAAAAATGCCTTCTTGAACCATTAAGGAAGGTATAATTCTCCTTAGAAAAATGTCATTAAGTGAATCAAGGCCAGCAACTCCTATAGTGACCCAGTGTCCTATGACCTTCTTAGAGAGAAAAGATAGCCCAGGTGTTGGCGTGCTACCTAGGAATTGAGAAGACATGGGTTCAAGTCCCTGCTCTGCTATAGATTTCCTGTGTAGCTTGGCCAAGTCATTCAATCTCGCCGTGCCTCAGTTCTCATCTGTGAAATGGGGATAACACTTCCCTACCTCACAGAAGTGTTGTGAGGATAAATAGATTAGAGATTGAGAGACACTCTAATACTACAGTGATAGATAGACAGACAACATGCACTGTAACAGGAATGTGTCTAAAAGTATCAGTGGGATGCGTTGCTTATGAGTCTTCCTTTGAATTCTTCCCACATAAACAAGAGACTACAAAGTTAGGAAGGTGCTGGATGCTCACATGCAGGAAGTCTTAGGGAAAGTGTTTGCCTTAGCTTGTGGGATTTAAAATTGCAGATCTCTCCCTCTTGCTCAATTTTTTGCTTGCTGACTATATAAACATCAAGAAAAGATGCCTGGATTTTAGAAAATGCTTACAAGGAAGCTTGGTTTTGATACAGGAAGGTTTTTTAAACCACCTATCCAGCCCAACAAAGGTAGTGCCAATGTGCTCACCTCTGCTATAGCTAGCAGAGTAGGTCTGGATCTAGGATTGAAACGCTATTAGGGAGGTTATTGATCGGAAACAGGAGCTGGTATGTAAAAAGACTGAACACAGTTTTTACTTTTGTTCCCACTTCTGAATAAGATGAAGTGAATTCCTGGAAACTTATGGGCTTGGACAGTAGAGTTTAGACTTGGAAAAATACTCCTTCTGGCAACGATGATTTGTTTATAGTTGCAATTAAAGACAAAAGGGCTCTTCAAGAGAGTGGGGAAGAAGTGGAAAACAAGGCCAGGATTAGAAAGGTGACACAATGGGGATTCCCAGAGCAAAGTGAATCAGGGGACTGAGTTGTTTTCTAATCTCCTTATAAATAATTATCGGCTTTATTTGGCTCTGAGTTCCATTATGATTAAATCTCTCTTTAAATGCCCAAGAAGATTACCTGCTAGAGAGGATCCTTACAAAAAAGTTATTCCTGATTATGTATATAAAATTTAGAGATGGGCCCAACCCAAAACTCTGGCTCTGAGCACTGCTGAGTTTTGAGTGCTGGATATGGCCCCTCCATATTGGTTTTGGATCCAGGCAAGATCCCAAATTGGCTGCAAAGGAGCAGGGATAGGTATCAAAATGGCTGAACATTTTGCAAGAATCATTTGAAAGATCTCAACCCCATAAAAGGCCACTGCACCATCCAGTGGGTGCCATTTTGCAGGTGGTAGCAGTAGAGGCAGTGGTGGTCTAGTGGGAGAGAAGAGCCAAAGGTCACTGACAAGCCTCATCCAATAGTTTGGGGCCTTGGAGATGGATAGAGAATAAAGGAGGGGAGAAAGGCAAAAAAAGCCCCCGCACTGTCAAAGAGATATAGAGCAGCAGCAGGATTCCTAGTTCATTTCCCACGTGGCCCTGTTCTTACAATACCCTGGTTTATATAATTATTTAGATAATTATATATCTACCTGTTTTATATTATTCAGCTATTAGATGTCTGTGTGCTGTATAGAGTTCCAGACAGGGTATGGTCTCTAGTAAACACCACAGTTAGAGCTGGAACTCAAGCTGAGTGGAAGTCTGTTTGTTGGTAGTTGTAGTTGTTTTGGTTAAGAAACGTCTCCTGTTTAAGAAGATCTGCAATTCCACGTATCTTGATCCAGATAACAGAGGAGGGAGGGAAATTTGAGGGCCTGAAGAAAGAGAGTGCAAAGGACTGACTCCTCATTAACCCCACCCTCAACATGTTACAAAAATGGGTCTCCAAAATACAGCAAAATCTCCAATTGATGTAGCACCCAGCTTTATAAAATTCTAGTAAGGTGATTGCTAGAAAGCACCCAGGTTTGCAAAAGCCAGGAGGGTGATCTCCAATCCCAGCTTCAGAAATGCAGAGAGGGTTTTCTCCAAAGGGCACCCCAATTCCATACAGCACACTGTGCTGAAGGGTGCTCTCCCTTCAGCACCTAAATCTAAAATATCAGGCTGAACCTTCCCTTCTCACATACATCGCACACCTGATTGGAATAGGGGCCTTACCCTGACCCCATGTTTCTATCATTTATAAGCACTTTCCACTAAACTGTTAATAGGGGCTCTCCATTAAATCTGTGTTTCCACTGTTTATGTACTACATTCCAGACTGTAAGAGAGGCTCACTCCTCCACCATTTATATACACTATGCTACAGAGAGGCTTTTTACTCCACTCTTATTTTCTGAGTTCCACAGTTCTACACTGTAATAAGGGGCTGCCATTATACCATTTATATACCAAGTTCCACACTGTAATAGGATCCCTTCTGCTGATCCCGTGCACACACCATTATACACTGCATTGCTGCTTGTAAATGGACTTATACTGTAACTTTTAATCCAGTATTTCATTCACATGAAAACCTGCCCCGGTGCCCCAGCCATGCCTTTCAGAAAAATCACAGCCATGGAAAGCAGAAATAGCCCCAGGTGGTGCAGAATACGTAGAAAGAGCTATGCAAGCATCTGTGCCAGGCAGCACTGAGGAATATCCATCTTCATCCATGTGCAGTATGTCACCTGAAGAATGACAGTGCAGCCCAGATGTAAGGTCCATCATCAAGCGAAGCAATTCACATGGACATCTGCAAAAGGGTAAATGATGACGTGGACAACATGGACCAGCTGTCGCTTTGTAACCCTCCAGGGGTTCCCCCTCCTCAATCACATCACACTTAAGCTACTTGTCTTCACTTTCAAGGCCCTTCATGGCCTACCCTCCCACCCACCATCCCTACTCAACTCTCATTCTCTGTGGAGCTGTCTACACTCCCCTCTGATTGGCCCATGATGCCAGCTTTCATTGCCCACTTGGTACAGTTTCATATAAACACCTCAGTGCTTTCTCCCATGCTGCCCCACATGCTTAGGAGGTGCTCTTTGTAAACATTCACAAAGCTACCTCCTTATCCACAATCTGAGATCACTGCCCATCATGCTGAGCAATGGTGTCTCATTGTTTCCTTGGACTCCCCCGGTTGTGCATATCCATCTGTTGTCTCTCATCTTAGACTTAAATTGAAAGCTTCTCGGCACAGGGGCCACCTTTTTGGTTGTTAGTCTGCATTTGTACAGTGACTAGTACAGTGGGATCTTGGTCCATGACTAGGGCTCTTTGCTGCCACAGTAACACAAATAACAAATAAAGAATAACAACAAATGTCCTAAAACCACACATGCACTCAGCATATAGACAGATACCATCAGCCAGACCATCCCACAAATACATCTGTCGACTCAAAGGTTGGCATGGCAAAGACAACAGTGTTGAAGCCAGAATAAGGGTGTGATATGAAAGACCATCTGTCAATATACTTCTCCAAGGAACTGTGATGTGAGCATTACTATCTTCCCTCCACGTGAGATCTATGATTCAACATGCTGGTCTCAGATGATGCCTCACAACTGAGCTGCTGGAAGGAGCTAGTTTATGCATAAATTGTTTGCCAAACACGAGATGGGTTTGTGCAAGATTTCCATCCCTAAGAGCAATAGAAAAGACCAACAAAAAGACTGCACCAAAATACTTCAAATTACTGAGTTAATCAGATTACTTTAAAGCTCAACAGTCTGATCTGGTCTTTATGAAACAGGCTGCAACTCTTTTGCTCTGTCTCCAGAACAAGTCTATCTTGTGCCTGACAAGATAGACACACTGTATTGAGTGAGCTACTAAATTTGGATAACAGTGATGAAAGTCCTTTGAAATACTGCAAACAAAAGCAAATATGGTGGTCACCATTATGAAGCCAACAAGTGTGTATTCCAACCAAGTTTTCAGTAGCCAGTGCAAGGAAGAATTTCACCCCAAAACATGGAAACACTTGTTCATCAGGTTAGCTGAAGTCACGCTTCAGGTTAATATACAGCACTGAGATGGTTTTGTACTAAAACAAGAATAAGTTTATTAATAAAGAACAGAGATTTAAGTGATACTAAGCAAAAGAAAAGGAAACTGATATGGTTACAAACAAAACATGCTTTCTAGTGTCTAAAGTTTAATAGAATATAATCTTGCTCTCAGGTGATTTCTCACCTTTAGTTAGGGCCCTTTCAAATTCATGATCCATTTTGGTCAATTTCATGGTCGTAGGATTTTAAAAATAATAAATTTCATGATTTCAGCTATTTAAATCTGAAGTTTCACGGTATTGTAATTGTAGGGGTCCTGACTCAAAAAGGAGTTGTGTGTGTATGTGGGGGGAGAATCACAAGGTTATTGTAGCGGGGAATTGCAGTACTTCTACTCTTACTTCTCCACTCCTGCTGATGGCGGCACTGCCTTCAGAGCTGGGCAGCTGGAGAGTGGTGGCTGCTGTCTGGGAGCCCAGCTCTGAAGTCAGAGCCGCTGCCACCAGCAGCACAGGTAAGGATGGCAAGATATGGTATTGCCACCCTTACTTCTGAACTTCTGCCTGAAGAACTGGGCCCTCAGTCAGCAGCTGCCACTCTCTGACCACTCAGCTCTGAATGCAGCAGCACAGAAGTAAGGGTGGTATGGTATGGTATTGCCCCCCTTAATTCTGCGCTGCTGCTGGCAGGCGCTGCCTTCAGAGCTGGGAGCCTGGCCAACAGCCACTGCTCTCCAGCCACCCAGCTCTGAAGGCAGTGCAGAAGTAAGAGTGGCAATACCACAACTCTCCTAAAATAACCTTGTGACCCCCCTGCAACTCTCTTTGGGTCAGGACCCGCAATTTGAGAAATGCTGGCCTCCCCCATGAAATCTGTATAGTATAGAGTAAAAGCACACAAAAGACCAAATTTCACGGGGTGGGACCAGATTTCATGCTCCGTGACACGTTTTTCATGGCCATGAATTTGGTAGAGCCCTACCTATAGGCAGTCCCCAGAGACTTCAACCTACCTGGCTGAAGGATCCACCTTTCATAGATTCCAAAAACTCTGGCCTCTTTTGTCTCTGAAGTGAAGGATAACTAAAATGTGTTGTTGGTCTCCTTATATTACCCAAAGTCTTTTGTCTATGCTTCCAGAACCAGGAAGCTTCCCTGGGAGTGCAGACTCTGTCCCCCGGTGTGCTTACTATAAACTGTTTCCTCTTCCCACTTATTAGCTTGATAGCTTTGTTTAATGTATATGTAAATGTACTTTCATTATCATTGCCTGTAATCAAATCAGACAAGGGAATCCACATTCCTTTGTCTAGGGCAGGTTTGATTTCTGGACTGCCTCCAAGACACATTTAAAGCCCATATTTCCAGCACAAACACACAATTCTTTATACACAACCCGTACAATCAGGCAATGAACGTTCAGAACCAGCTTGTCACCAGTTTACATCTGATACCTTACATGAACACCTTTTTGATACATGTTATGAAAACAGGGTGTTGGGGATAGTGACTGATGTGAGTCACTGTATAGTGAGCCTGCTGGCAGTGAACACTGAGAGGTTCTTAGGGTCACACTACCTGAGTAGCCTAACTGAGCAGGATTAGGTTCTCTAGTAAATCTATACTACAAGTCTGTGGGCAGGTGGCCATGCCACAGGTGTGCTAAACATTCCACTTTACAGAGAAGCCCATAGTCTCAGCATGGCAGACACAGACACTTGTCAAAAAGCCTGCCGACTCCATACAAAAGAAGTTCCATTTCTAAATTGCTTACTGTGTGACATGTCCACATCCACTGTGACACCTAATGGGCTCACACCACTGAAAGTAAGCTGCATCTGAAACTCTATGTTGTGTCCTCCTCTCTGTCTCTTAGCTATAGGGTTGGATTTGGTGGATAGTGGGACCTGGTCTATTGCCTCCCCTCCCCCCCCCCCCAAATTGTCCTCCGGTCTATCTTCACAACATGGGGTTTTGTTCAATGTAAGCACATAAGAACACACACCCAGGTCAAGCTTTTCAAAGTGACTAGTGATTTTGGGTGCCCAGCTTGAGACACCTGAAAGGGGCCCGATTTTCAGAAAGTGATGGGCACCCACTCTCTGGAAACTTGGCCCTTTCAGGGGTCTCAAGTCAGGCACCCAAATAGTGAGGCATCCAGACAAATCACCAGCCACTTCAGAAAACCTCAATGTTAGTGTTTTTTTCCGGCAATGTGGGAGACACTGAGGGATTATATGACTAGCCCAAGGTCACAGAACAAGTCTGCGTTATAGCTGGGAACCAAAAACAGGTTTTCTGGCTCCTGGGTTTATGAATTTACTGTGAAGCTGTCTACAGTGGCTCATGAACGTGGATGCCAACCTCAGGGGAAACAGTTACAAACCATGGCACAAACCCCAAACTGGTTGTGTGTTCTATTATTAGATTTCACCAACCAAGTATCATGTGTGAACTCCTCAAGCACTACAGCAGTCATAACACGGAGTCACAGACGGTCCCCTTGGGTACTCCGGTCTGTCTTGCCGCCCAGGCAAACCTGCCTTTGTGATAGATGGTCCCTTACAGCAAAAAATCACAACAATATTCAGGTTACTCCCAGTCTCAAAGGACCAGTCACTTACACCAGGTCGATTGTACCTTAGAGCTCTCACCAAAGACAACACTTGTAGCCAGTCCTGTAACAAACTAACTAAAGGTTAATTAACTAGGAAAACCAATGAGAGTTATTTACAAGGTTAAAGCAGGTAAACATACACACACAAATGAGTTACAGTCTTAGATTCCAAAAGGTGATAGTAGCTGCTCTACATACAAGCTCTATATTCCCTTTAGGGCTCACCCAAACTAAGCACCTTGGGGATCCCTTGCTTATGCTTAGAAATATTGTCCTCTCCAAATTCCAAGCAGCATAGTGATCCAGTTCCTTTGGGTCAGGCATTTTTATTTCCTTCCCCCAAAGTGTCAGCACCCATCACCTCTTCATTGGGGGTGGGGGGGGGAGGCAATTAACGGAGTCTTTGTCCTTTGATGTTTCACAATGGCTCATTTGGTTTCAGTGGGCCTTGTGTGCAGGACCAGCACTTTACACAAATTAATGCTTCTTTCCTGTTTGGTGAGTTACCCAATTACAGAGGTTTACCATGCAAACACTCAGTATAATTTTAGACCATGGGCTACAGATGTTATAAGTGAGATCAATACATGCAGCATCCTACAAGCATTTTATCAAGTCTAAACACTAAACACATTCTTATCGACTTAACAATGCTAACGCACAGATTGAGCCAACCTGGTTTCCCGCTATGCATTTGTCAGTGTTCAGTGAGACCTTTGGGCCTTGGCATGAGGTGGCACCTGGCCTGCCTGCATCACACTTACCACACCACACTCCTTCCCCCTCGTCCCTGTACTGCACTGAGTAGATTGCTGCACAGAGTTACTGGGAGTATACTGACTATGGTCTTAATGGTCTGAGATCCTGATCCAACTCCGATTGAAGTTAATGGAAAGAGTCCCAAGCAAATCAGTGATAATGGAGCAGGAGAAACTCAACAGCTTCCTCAAGTGACTTGTCTTCTTTGGGGTAGGCAAATAAAGATAAAATGCAAACAAACAAATCCAGCAGCAAACTGAAGCCAGACTGAAGGCATGGCCACACCAAATTTCAGTGCCAGGCAGGATGTGAGTCTGGGACTCATCTCCCTCAATGGGTGTCAGTGGCAATGTGGCTGGTCTCCTGGGGAATGGGTGAAATGCCAGTCCTCGGTGTTACTCAACACTGCAGGCTGCAATACTCAAAGTGCAGGAAGAAGCATTCTGCACTCCCAGTTGGAGGGAGAGAATCTAGGATGACCAGACAGCAAACATGAAAAATCGGGACAGGAGGGTGGGGGATAATAGGAGTCTATATAAGAAAAAGACCCAAAAATCGGGACTGTCCCCCAAAAATCGGGACATCTGGTCACCCTAAGAGATTCATCTCAGCATGAAGAGGAAGGGGCGCCGCCCATGCTCAAAACGCCTAGAGGACTGTCCAGACAATGACAAAAACAACAAAAACTCAATATGAAAGGAATAAGTAAATAAAAGCAGATGGAGTTGTGCAGCATCCATGCAGAGGGCTCTTCCCACCAGCATTCCAGGCGTACCAAGACCGGTCACCTCCCCTGACTTGATTACTCTGTCCTCATTTAACTGGAGAACTCCACTATAAGATTCATCTGGTATTCCTCATCTGTGAGGAAAGCAAAACCTCATGTCTCTGACAAATAAACTGCAGCTGTTCTTCTAAATATCTCCCTCTCTCCACACACACACACACACACACAAACACACACACACACAAACACAAACAGAATCCAGTTCTCCTTTTTAATTCCGAGAACAGAAGTGTCGTCTCCTGAAAAGATAAACAGTCAGACTAGAGCTAACCAGAAACCTTTGAAATTTCCTCCAAACAAAATTTTTTTTTACATTAACAATTCTCCCCTGTTTTCCAACTGGATCTCAGGCCTTGTCAACGCACAGAAGTTGGACTGATTTAACTTAAATCAGCTTTTACACTGATTGAGTTAAACTCATGCAAAACCATGTATAGACACTCTGATTTCAGTTTGGTTTAAACCTAGTCCTAATTGATAATATGTAAATGAGATTTATAATGATTTAAAAGTCTCCACATAGTCATTTGCAGTGGTTTAACTAAATCACTTTTAAACAAAACCTTGGTGCAAATTTGTGTACCAACAAACCCTAAGTAAGGCCTGGTCAGTACTTGACAGCTATACCTGTGGAACTATGTTGGTTAGGAGAATTTTTTTTTTTTTTTACTAATATAGTTACACCAGTATAATCCACAATTTGGATGCAATTACACCAGTATAAAGGTGCCTTATACCAGAATAGCTTATTCTCATGCTTGGACAAGTTATACTGGCATCCACACCAGAGGGTTGTTTCACTTTAACTATCCAGTAGATTTAAATCAGTACAACTTTTATATGCAGACACCCTCAGACTATTTATTCCCTGAAAGCAGGGACCTGTGGTTACCTTGTACCACAATTGCATTGATATCTTCACTCAGTCACTAGAACACCATGCATTCAAGTAGGTCTATAGAAACGATCCAATATCTGAAGACCTCGTGCTGTTTTTACTTGCACATACTGGATTTAAAAATAACAGATTTTCCTTCTTGACTAGTCAATGTGATCTGCTAATTGCTCCAGTTCTTTTTGGGCTTACTGAACAGGAAAGAGGAGGCTGGGAAGGGCCGGTGAGGTCTTTGCAAATATAGAGAGTTGGGCAGCACACACAAGTCAGTGGGGAAAGACTTCTTTGGAGTGAGAACCTTCACAACCATTGTGGCATGCCTGCATTGACTCACCAGTAGCCAATGGGGCTCCAAACAGGAGAAAGTACGCCCATCAACATAACTCTGTGGAGAGCCAGGCCCTTAAATTGAAGCCAGGAGCCAAATCCTCAGCTGATGTAAGTCAGTGTAGCTCCATTGAATTCATATTTTTACCAGTTAAGGATCTGGCCTGAGGTGTCCAATTCATTGTCATCTTGCACCTTGAGTAGTATTTTGCACCAGTGCAAAGTACCAACATTCTCATTTGGTAGCGTGTTACACCCATTTTGCACTTACTTTGCACTGGTGTAAGTGACCACACAAGGTAATGAAGAATTCGGCCCCTGGTCTCTTATTTGTCTGTTAATCACCATGCATATTTACCATCGAGCCAGATGAATAATAGCTTTTAAAAATGTTTAACTCAGAGCTAAGATCCCATGAGAAGACAATCTAAAGGATAAAGGAGTTTGGGAGAGCTGGCAGTGTCTCAAGGAAACATATTGAATGCACAACTGACAATTTTTCTTATGCAAATGAAAGATACGAAGAAAAGTAAGAGGCGAATATGGCTACATCAGGAGTTCCTTAATTACCTGAAAATCAAAAAGGAATTCTAGAAAAAGAGGGAATAAATCATCCCCTTGAGTGACATAAGTTACACAGCCATACACACTATGTTGGTGGGAAAGCATCTCCCACCGACATAGCTTCTGCTGCTCGTGGGGTGGTTTTTTTATGCCGACGGGAGAAAGTGTCTTCACCAGACGTGCTGCAGTATAGATTTCAGAGGGGTAGCCGTGTTAGTCTGTATCAGCAAAAACAACGAGGAGTCCTTGTGGCACCTTAGAGACTAACAAATTTATTTGGGCATAAGCTTTCGTGGGCTAAAACCCACTTCATCAGATGCATGGAGTGAAAAATACAGTAAGCAGTATATATATGAAAAGATGGGAGTTGCCTTACCAAGTTGGGGGTCAGTGCTAAGGAGATCAATTCAATTACGGTGGAAGTGGCCTATTCTCAACAGTTGATTACTTTTGTAGTGCTAACAAGGCCAGTGCAATCAAGGTGGACATTGCCCATTTCCAACAGTTGACAAGACGGTGTGAGTATCAGCAGAGGGGAAATTACTTTTTGTAGTGACCCATCCACTCTCAGTCTTTATTCAGGCCTAATTTGATGGTGTCCAGTTTGCAAATTAATTCAAGTTCTGCAGTTTCTCGTTGAAGTCTGTTTTTTAAGTTTTTTTCTTGAAGAATTGCCACTTTTAAGTCTGTTATTGAATGTCCAGGGAGATTGAAGTGATCTCCTACTGGTTTTTGAATGTTACAATTCTTGATGTCTGATTTGTGTCCATTTATTCTTTTGCGTAGAGACTGTCCGGTTGGCCAATGTACATGGCTGCACCACTGCAGTGCTGTAGGTATAGATATGGCTTTTCTTCTCAAAGTTAAGAAGGCCTCCTGGGGATTCAGTCTCCGGTGTCTCTCCAAGGCACAGGAGCCATGTTAATTCTCTGTCTCTTGAGTTCAGGCTCAACCCCTGCTAGGTTGCTTGATATCTTTGTTTGCAGCTAATATGTAAATTAACATAAACCACATTCCTCTGTTCAGGAGGGACCTGTTTATCACCTCTAACTAGGCTAGGCTATCTTCTTGAACCTGTTCTAGCAACATTATACAGCGGGAATTCATAACTTCACACATAAGATTAACACGTGCATCCTACAATGATATTATTGATATTCTACTATTAGTTTTTAAATGATACCTTACAAGGCGTATTTTGGACAAATATCATTGCAGTAGTGTGTATGATGTGACTACAGTGGTGCTTGGAATTACAATGATGCAGCTGCAAAAAAGGCTAACATAATTCTGAGGTGTATTAACAGGAATGTTGTATGTAAGACACGGGCGGTAACTGTCCCATTCTACTCGGCACTGATGATGCCTCAGCTGGAATATTGGGTGCTACACTTTAAGAAAGATGTGAACAAATTCAAGAAAGAAGAGAGGAGAGCAACAAAAATGATAAAAGGTTTAGAAAACCTGACCTATGAGGAAAAGTTACAAAAACCTGGGCATGTTTAGTCTTGAGAAAAGAAGACTGAGGGGGGACAAGATAATAGTCTTCTTCCAATATGTTAAGGGCTGTTATAAAGAGGATGGTGATCAATTGTTCTCCAAGTCCACTGATGGTAGGATAAGAATTAGTGGGATTACTCTGCAGAAAAGTAGATTTAGGTTAGAGATTAGGGAAAACTTTCTAACTATAAGTTCTGGAATAGGCTCCCAAAGGAGATTGTGGAATCCCCACCTGTAGAGGTTCTTAAGAACAGGTTGGACAAACACCTGCCAGGGATGGTCTCGGTTTACTTGATCCTTCCTCAGCACAGGACACTGGACTAAGGACCTCCTGAGGTCCCTTCCAGCCCTATATTTCTGATTCTATGATAAGGGATGTAAGGATTACATTTTAATCGGTGATATGAAAAATCAACTGCTGATGATTTATCTAATGTGTAAATATTTAATCACATGCTCACTTAGTGTAAGTCGGTGAATGTCTCTGGGCTTCAACAGAGCTTTGCTGATTTTATATGAGCTGAGGACATGGCCCATTATTTTAACATAGGGACTGCTACATTACTTATGTAGCTCCTCTGATTGACATTGTGAAGTCCAAATATTCTCCCATGTTATTCTTTCTATTACAGTACCATCTAGAAGCCACAGTCAAGACCAATGACCCATGGTGTTAAGGACTGTATAGTCCTTGCCCCAAAGTGCATATAGTTTAAACAGATATAAAGTGACTTGCCCAAGGTCATGCAGCAGGTCACTGGTAGAGCCTGGAACAGAACCGAGATCTCCTGGTCCTCATGCTGGTGCTATCCAGTAGATCATGCTGACATACTACCAGCATATAGTTCAATATACAGCAAGGGTAGGCAACCTATGGCACAGGTGCCGAAGGCGGCACACAAGCTGATTTTCAGTGGCACTCACACTGCCTGGGTCCTGGCCATTGGTCTGAGGGGCTCTGCATTTTAATTTAATTTTAAATGAAGCTTCTTAAACAGTTTAAAAACCTTATTTACTTTACATACAACAATAGTTTAGTTCTATATTATAGACTCAGAGAAAGAGACCTTCTAAAAATGTTAAAATGTATTACCGGCACGCGGAACCTTAAATTAGAGTGAATAAATGAAGACTCGGCACACCACTTCTGAAAGGTTGCCGACCCCTGATATACAGCATAAACGACTCACACACATGTGGTTGCTGGCATATTGCGCAGAAGGGGAAGACAATAACAGACCACCTAAGAATAACAAAATACTGTACATCTCAAAATGCAGAGGGGAACGTAGCCAAGTATGCTTTTTCCTTCAGTAGAATTTTCTCTCTCTCGTGTGTGTGTTAATCTGAAGCAGAGTTTTGTTTGTCTAGGAAAGTGTATTATCCTGGAAGCTGTCTTCTAAAAAGAAAAACCCTCTAGATCACAAAAATATTATAATTTTTTTTAAAAAGAGTAAATGCAAGAAAGAAATGCAGTAAGACAGGGAAAATAACAGAAGGAAACACTCATCATTAGGGTTTACAATTGAACCCTACATTTACATGTATCTTTGGGGCAGGCTCTCTCTTTTTGTTCTGTGTTTGTACGGTACCTAGCACAGTGGGGTCTTGGTCCATGACTTGGGATCCTAGGTGCAACAATAATACAAAACAAATAACAATAAACAATGTATTTAAAAAAAGACAAGAGCCTGATTTTCATTTACATTAAGGCCCCTTTGCACAAGTCTGGCAAAGGCTGCTCACCTTAAAGCCCCTTTACACTGCCACAATGGTGTAAATGGGCCTTGGTGCAAATAGACTCATAGACTTTAAGGTCAGAAGGGACCATCATGATCATCTAGTCTGACCTCCTGCACATTGCAGGCCATAGAACCTCAGCTCCCCACTCCCCCACCCCGGCTCCTGTAATAGACCCATAACCTCTGGCTGAGTTACTGAAGTCCTCAAATCATGATTCAAGACTTTGAGTTACAGAGAATCTCCCACATACACTAGTTTAAACCTGGAAATGACCCATGCCCCAAACTGCAGAGGAAGGCAAAATAAAACCAGGGTCTCTGCCAAGCTGACCCTGGGGGGAATTCCTTCCCCACCCAAAATATGGCAATTAGACTCTGAGCATGTGAGCAAGACCCACCAACCAGACATTTGGGAAAGAATTCTCTGTAGTAACTCACAGCCCTCTCCATCTAGTGTCTTATCACCAGCCATTGGAAATATTTGCTGCTAGCAGTCACAGATTGGCTACATGTCATTGTAGGCAGTCCCATCATCCCATCCCATCCATAAACTTATCAAGCCCAGTCCTGAAGCCAGTTAGGTTTTTTGCTTCCACTGCCCCTCTTAGAGGGCTGTTACAGAACTTCATTCCTCTGATGGTTAGAAACCTTCACATAATTTCAAGCCTAAACTTGATGGCCAGTTTATATCCATTTGTTCTTGTATCTGCATTGGCACTTAACTTAAATAACTCCTCTCTCTCCCTGGTATTTATCCCTCTGAGGTATTTATAGAGAGCAACCATATCTCCCCTCAGCCTTCTCTTGGTTAGGTTAATCAAGTCAAATTCTTTGAGTCTCCTCTCATAAGATGGGTTTTCCATTGCTTGGATCATCCTAGTAGCCCTTCTCTCCACCTGTTCCACTTTGAATTCATCTTTCTTAAACATGGGAGGCAAGAATTGCACACAGTATTCCAGATGAGGTCTCTCCAGTGCCTTGTATAATGGTACTAACACTTCCCTGTCTGTACTGGAAATACTGCACCTGATGCATCCTAAGACTGCATTAGCCTTTATCACGGACGCATCACATTGACAGCTCATAGTCATCCTGTGATCAACCCATACACTCAAGTCTTTCTCCTCCTCTGTCACTTCCAACTAATACGTCCCCAATTTATAGCAAAAATTCTTGTTGTTAGTCCCTACATGCATGACCTTGCACTTTGCACTATTAAATTTCATCCCATTTCTATTACTCAAGTTGACAAGGTTGTCCAGATCTTCTTGTTTGATAATCCAGTCCTCCTCTCTATTGGCAATACCTCCCAACTTTGTGTCAGCTGCCAATTTTATTAACACACACCTACTTTTTGTGCCAAAGTCAGTAATAAAAATGTTAAATAAGATTGGTCCCAAGACCAATCTCTGAGCAACTCCACTAGTAACCTCCCTCCAGCCTGACAGTTCACTTTTCAGTATGATTGGCTGTAGGATCAAGCCCACAAATATTCATTGATTAAACAGCCCTAAATAGTTTTCATGGAGTTTATGTCCTCTACCACACCACACCCCAATAATCAAGTGTACAATGGGAATTTTTGCATGGGAAATGTAGAGGATAGAACAGACTAACTTGTGTTTCCAGCTTCCAACAGAAGCCACCCCTTGCTGGTCACAACTTCTTTGCACACAAACTTCAGCCTAGAGGGAGGGTCAGATGAAGAGTTATTAGCCCTTGAGTGTGCCCTAGGAAGTGAAGACTCTCCCTTCCCTTTGAACTTTATTTTCAGCAGAGGGAGTTTGCAAAGCTGCAATCAGAATGAAAATGCTACCTTTGTATCAGTCCTTAACCAAAGCCCATTGCAGTCAGTGGGAGTCCTACCACTGAATTAAATGAGCTTTGAATAAGGCCCAGAAAGTAGTCAAATGGTACAATAGGGCAAGGTTCAAGATATCAAGAAACTGCATCTCTAAACAATTGCTTCTTGGAACCTTTAGTTGTAGAGTATAAGCGAGGAGGCTACTCTCGACTTTGCCTCAGTATCTCACATAAATTGGTTCACGAAATAACGACAGTTAAGCCATTAAGTACGAGTTACCATAATATACTATCCAAAAAAACCCCACACACATTAAAATGGAGTTAAGGTTAAGAGTGCATATCAGTAATCTGGATAAAATACATTATAGCGCTGTTGTAATTATTCCAAATCCAAGAGTTATAAACTCATGAAATTTAGGGTTTAGGATTCACCTTAAAAGAAATCCAAAAATGTTAAGGTATGGAAGTGCATAGTTCAGGCACCCAAACAACTTTAACTCTGTCCACCACTGATGCCTAGGGGTAGGGCGGAGCAGGGAGCTGGAGGAAAAAAACGAATATATCTTTAAGAGTCAGTTTAGTCTAATCTGGGCCCACAACCACTAACATGCCATACTGAAAACTGTATGGTTTTTGCATGGTGTCACTAAAAGACAGAGTTGGTTTCCACTGAAGAAGAAAATTTAGTTATGAAGACTAATGGGGAAAAATACCATTAATTCTAAAAAATAATTATTCAAATGTAGTCTATGTTCATGCATAAGATTTCAGTGAGTTTTAACTACATAGGAAGCCTTCAGTCTATGTCATTCAGTTACTGAGATCATTAGAGGTCAACAACAACAAAAACAAAACAAAAGTAAAAAAGTCAACACAGGATGCAAAAATGTTAAACATTCCCATTAATTTTAATTCCAAACTAATAAATAAATCTACTCATAAAGTCTCACACAACAATGATAATTTGATACTCACAGTGTTGCTGTAATTTTGGGTAGGATACATTGTATTTTTCATAATTACCAGAGGTTGAATCCATGCTTTCAGTTCAAAACTCAATTCAACCTTAATTATGAAGGAGATCAGAGAGCCAGCAAACATCTCTCTCTTCTGCGTTCAGCCTTCAACCCTCCCTGGCCTGAGGAAGTTTGTGGGTGATCTACCACCTGCCTTCTGCTGTCACCAGGCTGATCTGGCTCCTGTGGTTAACCAGAGAACTCTAACTGCTCCCCTCCCTGAAGCTCTCAGCCCAGCTCTGCTCTTTCTCTGAGCTCTCTACTTCTTCAGACCCCTTGACTCTGGGTTCTGCATTCCCTTTTGGCGGTCCCTCATTTATAACTCCCTCAGGAGCCCCCAGATGCCTCATTACACCAAACTAGGGCACACCTGGACTGGAACAGGTGCACTGGGCCCATTTAAGGAGCCAACTACCCTGTTGCACTTGTTTTTAAAGGATTCCATTGCTACAGGCTAGAGTGCCTATCTGTGCTTTAAAGGCTCCCCATGCCACTGCTGCTTTGGCTCCACCGTGCATTGAGGCAGTACTGCTGGGGGACCTCTGGCAGGAGCATTGAGAAAGCCCTTAAAGCACAGAGACATTGGGACTCAAGCACTGGGCTCTTCCTCCAGTATCACATAGCACCAGTCTCACTAACAGCCCTCTAAACCAATGTCAATTGCACATTTAGGGGCAGATTCACCAGCAGTTTGGGTGTTTTGTGTCGTTTAGTGATGCAAAGCCTCTGTAAACTCAGCTTAATTGGACAGCCTGTTCTGCTGCTTTGGTGAATCTGCCCTCAAAAGCTGAAACAATTAATTTTATTTTAGGTGGATCCCACATATTTTCACATCATTTGAAATATCTCGTGGTGGCATTCTCTCCGAGGGTCTTGTTCAGTGTTCTTAGATTTATGGTATGTGTTGGAAGCCTCCATACCAACATGGTCACAAAAAGAATGCTTAACCCTAAACAAAAAAGGAGATAGGAAATGAAGAAGTAAATCAGTACGGCTAAATGGAAAGGTTGAAGAGGCTTTTTCTGTTTTGAGACAGAGGTGTCTTTCAGAGCAGAAATCCAGCCCTACCGAAGCCAATACAAAGGAATATAAACTATGACAGGAAATATGTAAGAAGGAAAGTAGGAAGGCTAAGGGGGATTTTGAAGAACAAGCAGCAATAAAAACAAATAATGAGAAATTCTGCAAGTATAGCGGAAGCATGGACGCCTGCAAAAGAATCAGGCAAAGCTGCTAAACTACCAAGTTAAGGACAATGCTGAGAGTCTAAATGATGTCTTTGCATTGTCTACCACAGTAGATGCTAGGGAGATCCACACTTTTTTTTCAGGTAATAAGGCTGAAGTACTGTCAGGGTACGTCTACACTACGGGATTATTCCGAATTTACATAAACCGGTTTAACAAAACAGATTGTATAAAATCGAGTGTGCGCGGCCACACTAAACACATTAAATCGGTGGTGTGCGTCCACGGTCCGAGGCTAGCGTCGATTTCTGGAGCATTGCACTGTGGGTAGCTACTCCGTAGGCTATCCCATAGTTCCCGCAGCCTCCCCCGCCCCTTTGAATTTCCGGGTTGAGATCCCAGTGCCTGATGCGGCAAAAATCATTGTCGCGGGTGGTTCTGGGTAAATGTCGTCAGTCACTCCTTCCGCTGGGAAAGCAACGGCAGACAAGCATTTCATGCCTTTTTTTACCTGGATTGCCCTGGAATATGCCATAGCATGGCAATCATGGAGCCTGTTTCCTTTGTGACTGTCACCGTATGTGTACTAGATGCCGCTCACAGAGGCGATTCAGCAGCGCTACACAGCAGCATGCTTTTGCTTTTGCATGATAGCAGAGATGGTTATCAGCCATATTGTACCATCTACCATACCATAAATTGGTAATAAGATGATCGTGGCTACCAGTCCTTTTGCACTGTTCCATTTGCTGCTGTCATAAGTGCCCCTGGCTGCTCTTAGCCAGGGCGCAAAAACAAAATTGGGAATGACTCCTGAGTCAATCCCTCCTTTTGGTATCTAAAAATAGAATCAGTCCTGCCTAGAATATGGGCAAGTGTACTAGAGAACCACTGTATCAGAGAGCACAGCTGCTCTGTGTCAGATCCTGCAGAAATTATGAGCTGTATTCTATTCACAGGGGGTGCTCCTGCAACAACCCCACCTGTTGATTCCGTTCTTCCCTCAGCCTTCCTGGGCTACCGTAGCATTGTCCCCACTTGTGTGATGAAGTAATAAAGAATGCAGGAATAAGACACAGTGACTTTAGTGAGATATGAGTGGAAGGCAGCCTCCAGCTGCTATGATAGTCCAGACAGGACAGTAAGGAGTGTGTAGGAGAGGAGCCCAGCATCCCCCTGCTAGTTCAGGGGCACTTGAATCTTTTCTTTACACATGAAGGGTGGGGCTGATGGAGCTCAGCCCCTGTTGCTATGAAGATGATGGTTATCAGCCATATTGCACCATCTACCAGGAAAAATTAGGACCAGGCACCCTTGATTGACCTAACAGATGCTGGTCATCATGGTTGCCAGTCCTTTTGCACTGCCCCATGTGCCAATAGGCTGATGACGAGGACAGATACCAGTCATTTTGTACCATCAGCCAGCCATAGCGTGGGGGGAGCAAGGATGTTGGTGTTGAGTGCTGCACCATCGCGTCTATCTGCAGCATTCAGTAAAGATAGGGTGACATGTAAAAGAGTCAAGAGAGGATTGTTTTCCCTTTCACTTCTGGGGGTGGGGGTGGGGTGCGTAAATTGCCGAGCTATGCCCTGACCCACCGCGGACACTGTTTTTGACCCTAGAAGCATTTGGAGCTCAGCCAAGAATGCAAATGCTTTTCAGAGACTGCAGGAACTGTGAGATAGCTTGAGTCCTCCAGTCCATGAGCATCCATTTGATTCTTTGGCTTTCCGTTACGCTTGTCACGCAGCAGTGCGCTGAGTCCCTGCTATGGCATCTGTCTGGAGATATTTAAAAAATGATTTTGAATGTCGTCTTCTGTAACGGAGCACTGATAGAACAGATTTGCCTGCCCTTACAGCGATCACGTCCGCATCATCCATGCGGGAGCTCTTTCTTTATTTTGATTTTTAACTGCATCACCACCCGTGCTGATCAGAGCTCCACGCTGGGCAAACAGGAAATATTCAAAAGTTCGCGGGGCTTTTCCTGTCTACCTGGCCACTGCATCCGAGTTCAGAATGCTGTCCAGAGTGGTCACTGGTGCACTGTGGGATACCGCCCGGAGGCCAATACCGTCGATCAGCGGCCACACTAACCCTAATCCGATATGGTAATACCGATACTAGCGTTACTCCTCTCGTTAGGGAGGAGTACAGAAACCGGTTTAAAGAGCCATTAAAATCGATATAAGGTGCCTCCTAGTGTGGACGGTTGTGGCGTTAAATCGGTTTTACGCTCCTAAAACCGGTTTAAACGCGTAGTGTAGACCAGGCCTCAGGGATCAAGTTGTCAAAAGAAGAGGTGCTGAAACAAACTGATAACTAAAAAGATCAACAAGACACCAGAGCGAGGTGGCCTACATCCATGAGCTCTGAAGAAGCTTAACAATGAAGTGGTTGAGATGCTAACAAAAATAAACAACCGCACTAAAATCAGCTAATTTACAAGAGGGATGATGGGTAGCAGAGATTGTGCCTATTTTTTTAAAGAAGATGGCAGGTATGATCTGAGAATCACAGACCAGTAAGCCATGCTTCAGTACCAAGTAATTTGGTTGGCAATATATCTCCATATTCAACTAACTTGGTGTACCTGCTGCTGCAAATATACAGCAGAATCTTCAGAAACACTTCTGTTCCACTTCCATAACAAACTGAAATGAGATCCAAATGATTCCTTCCTTTGAAAGACAAGCACCAGGCATAATGTTTTCAACACATCATAGGATACCCTGGTACCTACTATGTAACAACACTGGCCTTTAGCATCATTTGAAAATGGACAGTGATGCTATCAGTAAACTACTGTCATTTGACTTTCTTAGCCATCTTGGGAAGTTACTGCGGATGTTTTGTGCTGTGTTCTTCTGCAAAGGTCAAAAAGTTAAAAGCTAGATTTCCATAACAGCAGGGCTGGGTGATGTTTTCTCCTCATTGTCATATCTCCAGCAAATTGTACTGTGTTTTCTGAAGTAACTCTAAAATGGATGGTATTTTCTGAAGCACAAGCAAAATGCTAAAACGGATAGGATCAGATGGAATGTGATGTTGGAACCACAGATCACTCTTGTGCAACAAAACACAGGCCAGAGTGTTTCTTTGTCATCTCAACCCATACTACCTCTGTTGCAGATGAACCATATAACAAGGTTTGTGAGGATATACCCTGCCGCTCAATAGTAGAAGCCCATGTGCTCTGACTCAGAGGTCAGGGGTTCAATTCCTACTTATGGAACCCATCTAGAGGTACTGTTAGAAGTGATGATTCAAACTGCCATGAACCGCTGATGTTTAGGACAAGCTTCCCTGGCTAAAGGGTATATGTAACTCAATGGCCAAGTGTGTCTTTGCCCTACCTCACTCCCCTCTTTCCCCCACAATAGCTGGACCACATAAAGAAGTTTATAAATCTGAATCTGCCTTCAAGTTAACATAGCTAGTCTTTTAGCTCAAGCTTTGTAGACTCATGCTTTTGGATCTGGAGGTCCCAGAGTCAGTCGCTACAGCCCACCAGTCTGGGGGGGGTCATTACACCTGGTTTTGTATACAATAGTTATGAATCTAGTTGTATTGGAGCAGCCTAACAATGCACATGGCCAAAGCTCCAGTAACTGCAGCCAACAGAAAGATGAAGTAATCACTCCATAACACACTCCCTAGCTTGTTTTATTGAGATTATGAAATGGTATGTCTACTTCAAAATAAAGAAAATAGCTGGAACCGTAGGTCATAGACACAGGAATGACATCACTGGTAACCTCGCGCTCCTCTCTGTACGTGCATCAGAGGGAAACTAGACTCCTCTGTTTTCTGTCTTATCTGCCTCTTCAAAAGAGATACATCATCTTTTATGCCCTGGCTGAAGGCACACGACTTTATAAGAACCAGAACTCAAGGAAATACATGTTTTTAGGCTGACAGGGTTTTTTATACGATTTCTTTTTCAATTAAATATTTGTATTGTACAAAGGAAAACGAAGAGCACTATAGAGTTTACAATGAAGTAAGAAAAAAGATAACCAAGTTCATCAGACTTTACACCAATGTTTGACATTTGTACATTCCTTTTGTATTGTAAGAGCACTTGGAGAAAAAGCGCCAGAGAAACATCAAATAAGCCATAGGAAACAAGAGAAAGATGACATTGTAGACAAAGCAGGTCAGACATAAGAAATACCATGAAGAGTAAAAAAGTTGTCCACATGCAATGATGACATCAGTCTAGAACTGTTTTCAGCACTGTTACACCAGATCCACCAATAAAGTGTCCTATATATATTGCCACTCCGCAGTTAGGTCAACCAATCAACTCTAAAAATAAATACATCAGGACAGCTCCTCAGCTGGTGTAAATCAGCATAGCTCAATTGACATTAATTACTGAGGATCTGGCCCCAATTGTTATCAAATTTGAAGAGCTCTTCCCTTCTTTTGCTTGTACTCTTCCCAGAGCTACCATGTCACTCAACTCCAGTTCTATATGCTGGGAGATGTAGGTCATTTCTGGTGTTGTACAATTCGATGTTTCACTGCCAACAAGGCCCATCAGAACCAATGTTCCCATGAATCATTAAGAGTAAGCTTTTGGTTGGTGGGTACCAATATAAACAATTTGGCAGGATCAAAAGAAGTCCCTGATACTAAGTGCACCTTTTATTTTTATTTCTTTAATAGCTGCAGTAGATACGACAGAGAGCTAAGGAATCCTCCAGATTTCCAGTACCTATATGTTTCTTTAATGCCTACCTGGACTGTAAAGGTCCAAGTCATGTGAAAAATAATCTGCTGGTGAATTAGTTAAAGAGGAGACCCCAATTCATGCTTTTTCTGTATCATGCTCAATTTTGTTCCACTGTTCCTGGGATCCTTGAATCCTGACTCAATGTATGTTGAAGGGTTCTCCATACTTTTTCCAGTGGAAGGTCAATAGGTATATATTCATGCAGTGGGTCTGGTATGCTGTCCATTTTTAAAAATTTTTTTTAATAAAATAAGTTAGTTGATTCCAGAGCTGCTACTGCACTGGGGCCAAATGGATTGGCTCATAAATGTGTGGCATTGCCAATTTTTGTGGTTAATTTGTAGGTGCTGCCAAAACTGCAGCCAAATTATTGCAGCAATGACTTAAAAGTATCCCTGTGTGGATTGGATGCGACAAGGCTAACATCACCTTTTTCTATCACCATTGGTTTGCCTGCAATTAATGAGGCTGGATTACCCCACAGTACTGAATGGTTATATAGCAATGGCTTAACCTTTTTCTTTTGTTGCTACATTAGAATAAGCTTGAGCAGGAAGACATGGGTAGGCGGTATAGGAGTTCATGTTCTAATGCGGGTGAATTATGTGCTCTAGCTAAGTATCTTGAGAAGGCTTCTCTCAAGAGGAAGGCACTGTAATACATTCTAATAATGGGGAACTAGAATCCCTCCTTTCTGGCAAAAAGGTGTAGTGTTTGTTTTTTTTCTATTGCTACTGAAACCTTTCCCATCCCCTGCTCCCTTTTTTAAAAAAAAAAATGGGGCCAGATTCTCAGCTAGTGTAAATCAACAAATTTCCATTGACGACAAAGGAGTTACACCAATTTACGCAGCTGAGAATCTCGCCCATAGGTTTGGTTTTGTTTTTCTAAATGAACAGGATATGCTGGTCACCAGCATATTAAATTTAAAGAGTTTGTGGCACTAACCAAGCTACTAACAGTTCCAGTGGCACCCAGCCTCATTCAGTGCACAACAGACAAGATACACACATTCACTATATGGCTTAGTAACTTAAGCATCTGCAGCACAGCATCCCTTCCCTCCTAATGTCAATTACTGGGGTCACTACAGGAGTAACTGGATGGAATTCTATGGCCTGTGTTATACTGGTGGTCAGGCAAGATGATCTTATGGCTCCTTCTAAACTTAAAAATCTGTGAACTTACAAATGTTGGCAAAAAGTGCTAAAGTATCATGGCAAATTAAGTATCAGATGCAGGACTAGAGCCCAGTTCTATTAACTTTGTAGCCAGTCTGTAACCCATTATGATCAAACTATTGAACCACACTGTTCCTTAGTTACCACCACTTACCTAATGCATTCTCATGTGCTGCCCTCAACGCACTTTATAGAGGTGGCTACACATTATTATCCCCTTTTTACACATGGCCTAACTAAATAGAGGGTTTTGAACCAACCGGTACAAAAGGTGCCATGGCCTAATGACTAGGACATGGGTCTCCCACCTCCTCAGAGATTAAAGTTTTGTGCCTAGCTGCGCTCCAGGCCTTCTAAAGTAACTGTTAGTACGTCCAGCTGCTTCATTGAACTGGGTCTGGTTTTCAAAGCATGGCAATTTCTATACTATTTTTACAATTCTGGCCAGTGAAAACTGCCTCTTGCATGAGCCAGTGTCCAAATGTGCCTAATGTTGCAAACTGTGTGGTGTAATATGATTTTGTTGGCAGCTAGAGGGACGTAAAATGTTAGACACTTGCAAAAGTTTCAAAAAGGAACAACTGAATAAATCTTTTAATCTCTAGTAGTACGTACTTCATTACATCAGCATTTTTCAGGGAATGTTCTAATTGTTAATGAGAGTTAGCTCCAAGAATTTCGAAAGCATAAGAATTTACAAATCAATCAAAATCATGAGGCTCAAGGTTGCAACTTTACAGCAAGGCTATCGTTTTTCCATAATAAAACAACACCTACTGGAACCGGGACTACAACCATGGCTCTTGCTGATCCACAACACATGTCCCTCCCCACGACCTGAGAAAGAAAGATTAAAAGGGAGATCGTTTTCTAGCAAGATCGCTGACAGCTCCCCGCTAGAGAAATCTCCTCACACATACATGTACTGCCCTATCCTGCTCCCATTGAAGTTATCAGCAAATAAAAGAAAAAGCCTCTCATTGACATCAATGAGAATAGGAACAGGCCCAGAACTACTATTTATTGTAGTTCACTGGAAGCTGGATTGGACCCTAACATGACCCACAACAAAAATTGTTAATAATTTGCTTAGTAACATCATATTTTCTTCAACTACAGCCAGCACACAAGTAATAAAGGAGATTTAACTATGTGGAAAGTTTGAAGGGGTAATAATCATTTGTTTTTCGAACTAGAGGAACACAAAGAAACATGATGCAAATGTCAAATTTTCAAATCACAGTCATTTTTAATGACCTGTGACTCAAAACACATTGACACATTTTCTTCAGACTTTGCAGAACCATGGTCACTTGCCTTCAGTGTAAATTTAGCAAATGCCCAACCAAACCAAATTTTTCCAAGCCCAGGTTAGCGGGAACTTCAATATGGAAGAAAGTTGCAATATGAGTATGGAAAAGTTACTGCTTCTCCGTAACATGCTCAGTGCTTCAGACAACTCGGCTATAAAAGATGAGAGGCAGGGGCTATCATGCCTTAAACACAACTATCGCCCGCTCTCCTGAAGCCATACCAACTTTGTGCCAAGAGCCTGTTAACCCTTACAAGCTAAGCAACAGATCAAATCTGGTTGATTGGGTTTTTGGAGAAGGCTGAGGGAATGCTTCCTATAGCGACAAAGGTGAGGAAAAGAGTTGCTGTAAAGGGCTGTCTTGCTCTCCTCCTGTTGAACTCATCACTGTAATGCTACTGGGATTTCCCTATATTATTAAGGGTGTGCCAGGGCATGTAGATTATTGGATAGGCATCTTTTTTAGTTATTGTTTAAATCAAAATAAATAAGAAAACAAACAAACACTATCAGTAACTGAATGGGTGGCCACTAGAGAAGTGGTGTTGGTGATTCAGTAGTGGATGCTATTTCCTAAGAGTCAGTGATGAGCCAAGGCCCCTGGAATGTGGGTTAGAAATCACAGAGGTTAGATGCCATATTGAGGTCCTCCTGACTACAAGCTACAACTGCTTGCTATGTGGGCTAGCAATTCCTTCAGACACCTCATCCTTGCCAAGAGTAAGGCTCCCAGACGTGACATGGTTGTTCTTTCTGTTAGGGCCAGGTTGCAACTGTAAGCACAGCCCTGAGCAAACCACGCAGACCCAGGAGTGTCCTCAGGAGGGAATGCGCCTCGGACACCGCTCTGAGAGTCACAATTCTCTCCCTGCTTCCCCTTACTCATGGGGTGGGATATGTTAGTTCACTCCCGTGCACCCACCCCTTTGCCATCAACTACTCTGCCTGGCTAGGGGCCCCTGCTCTTCCCCACTATGGCCAGAGAGAGTTGCAATCTGAGCAGCAGAGCAAGGAGGCTTTACTCATTTTTAACCCCCTGTGCAGCCAAGTAAGGGCTGTGATAACATAGCCTGCAGTTATTTGAAAGGTGCCTATCACTCTGGGGTCTAACAGTAGCTACAACAACAAATCAATGCCATTCATGGGAGACACCTTTCAAAAAATCACTTTTCCTCCTTAAAATCAAACAAACCATCATTCACCTACCAGTGAAACGCTAGGAAATGACATGAAGATTTTCCTGATGAGGCTGTGAGATTCTCACTGTTCTTACCTCTAGGCCAGGGGCCACGTTAAGCATCTGAATCTATCACAAGCTATAAACCTGTTTGCTGGAAGGGTTTTGCAGTTCTCAGAAGGACAACGTGATTTGAATAACTGGAAAGAGATTGACATAGATCTAATGGTCCAGTGGTCCCTGTTCAGCCTGGGGTCTGAGAAAGGCAGAGGCAGCCTTCCAACAAGGCTAAGCAGAAAGCCAAGATACACATTGAGACTTGGGACCTGTTTTAATTATGCTTTCATTTCTGTTCTTTCATTGCACAGGAACATGTAACAAGCTGAACTGTGCATTGTCCCTGTAAACATTTACTTTCTTTCAGCCTTGCATAATAACTGTGTCTCTTCCTGCCGGATAATTCTTGGAACGTCAGACTAGCCAGAGCAGATTAGCCCAGTTCGGACAGTGACTAGAAGCAGCTGTTTCAGAGGAACATACAAGAAACCCCACAGTGAACAATTACATGCCTTTATGGGAAGTTTCTTCCTATCCCCATGCAGTTAGTGTTTGATTTATGCCCTGAAGCATGGCATTTAGTTTCCCTTACATTTTTTTTTTAATCCCTGCTAGTGTAACTGGATGTTTTTATTCATATGCACATTTTGGCCTGAACAGTTGCTCATGACAGTGAGTTCCACAGGTAAATTATGCATCATACTGTGGCTGTATTATGTAAAGTATGCAGTTGGATGGCAGAGAGGTGGCTGCCTGGGATTACTGCTTCTTGAGGACTAATGCCAGTGTTACAAATATAGAAACAGAGATTTGATCATCCTCTACTCTTGCATATTATCTCTGCTGTTCCACAACACAGATGCACTCTTGCCATCTGCTTCCACAGTCTGGGCACACAGGGTGCCTACAGGTAGTCAGATTGTCACCCTTGTTTATATCGTTTGAAAATCAATCTATAAACTAAGGGGAAGTGGGGGAGTGTGCAGAATCACTGGTGTATTATTTTTTCCAGGCATGATACTTGGATGAGAATTTGTCCCACGAGGCACAATTTGACCAACAAGCCCAGATGCACAAAAGGCTGATCTGAGGCTTTAACAAAGAGTTTGCTGGCCAGGTCGACTTTGCCTCCAGCCCCCCCCAAAAAAGCACCCGTCTGCCTCGCACACAAAACTAAAAGAACTTTTGCTCCTTTCCTTAGTCACAAGTAGCAACTGCAGAACTGAAACCAATCAAAGCCAGCTGTGTAAAAAAAAACCAAAAAACCTGATTATTATGACTAGGAAAAGCACTATTAAAAAAAAATAAAGAAAAGGGAAAATGATCCCATATGGGAGGTGAATGAAATACAAATGTAAAACAGGCCATTTCCCTGTGTTGTATGGCTGCTGCTTTGGGGTTCACTCGTGTGTGGGAATGCTGGGTCTGCCTTCTGAGATCCTTCAGAAGATCCCCCTCTGTTTTATTGTAGAGGAGTTAAGATTACTTTCAAGCATCCTGACTTCCAACCAGTAGTGTCCAAAATAAATGGGAGGGCTAGTGATTACTTACACACACAGCCCACACATACACAAGATCATGTCTGGTCTTCCAGATAAAATCACTCAGCCATCCACAGAATTTGGGGCTGTTCTCCTCCCGTTAAATAAATTCTGTGACCCTTCTACCCATTATCTCCTCAGCTGTATCCCCATTGCTCCTCTCCAAGTGAGCTAGCAGACTCTCTCTTTCATTCCCTTGATCACAGGCTCCCCCCACCCGCACCCCCATGCTGCCTCCCCTTTCCTCCTTCCACTCTCCTCCCTGGACCACAAGCTCTGGCCCACCCATTTTGTCCATCTGACAGATCAGCCTACTACTGCTCCCTAGCAGTCTCAGGCTGGCCCACTCCTCACTCCCTCTGCCTTGGCCTTTGCTGCTGCTCCTGAGTTTGGGGCATGGCTCGGCCCTGAGGCTGCTGCTCAAACTCATTGGGGCAAATTTTCTTCAACCACAAAAGGAGGCCTGAGAAGGCAGCCAGTGAGCAGGCTCTGGTCTCAGCCCTGCTCTATACTTTCAGTAGAAAGAGGAACTCTCTTAGACCTAACAGCCTCGGCCTACCCAGACTGCACCCTATGGTGCCACTGTACTGAATTATAGATTATTAGGGTTGGAAGGGACCTCAAGAGATCATCTAGTCCAACCCCCTGCTCAAAGCAGAACCAATCCCCAAATGGCCCCCTCAAGGGCTGAACTCCCAACCTGGGTTTAGCAGGCCAATGCTCAAACCACTGAGCTATCCCTCCCCCATTCCCTTCTCCCCACCTGCACCCTGCTACTTTCTCCATTGCACTGCTGGAGAGAGGGAAGAAAAGAAAGGAAACTGCTGCCACAAATGATTGTGCTGTTGGTGGTTGATTGTTCAAGGAAAGAAAGGAGATGGGGAACCAGAGAGGGGAAGCAACATAACCCAACCTTACCAGCTGCCACCACTTCGGACAGCTTTACCGATCCACAGAAAAGCTCTTCTTCAGAGCAATCTGATCAAAGGGAGGCCCAGTGCTACTAACACTCATGATCCTATTGAGAAGCTGATGATATTTGGTGTTTTTCCTCAAAGCCTCAGCACATGTCAGTGTCTCAGCTTACTTTTTTTTTAAGGAAGTTTTTTGCCCTTCTGGTTGCAGAGAAAAGTTTGAAAATGTGAACCCTAAAAGCTCAAACACCAGAAGGCAAATTAAAAAGAACCCCCATTTTATTTTATTTTATTTTATTTTATTTTTTAAATCTCATCTTTAAGCCCAGCTCGTGATTTCTGGGGCTTGGCTCACGATTTTTCAATTGCAGTAGTGATTTGGGGTTAAAGTGGCCGCAAACATTCAAATGCACTGTTCTGTTAAAATTCCAAATGTGGGCAGGTCCACACTACAGCCGGGATCGACGCTCTGAGATCGATCTGCCAGCGGTCGATTTAGCGGATCTAGTAAAGACCCTCCAAGTCGAGGGCAGATCGCTCTCCGGTCGCCCCCTGTACTCTACCCCTGACGAGAAGAGTAAGGTAAGAGTAAGATTTTCTCCCATCGATCCCCCGTGGTGTAGACCCCACGGTAACTCGACCTACGGTACGTCGACTCCAGCTCTGTTATTCACATAGCTGAAATTGTGTGGCCTCGGTCGACTTACTGTGGTAGTGTAGACACAGTCTTAGTTGCCATAAGCCAGCTTTGGATGACCTGTGCTGCTTTTCATCAGCTGTGGAAGGGCTGTCTTTGGTATATGTGCTTGGAAGGGTGAGGGAAATACATTTACCAGTGTTCTAATGTATCGCTCTGTGAGAAATCACATCTCCTTTGACAGCAGAACTGCTGGAGTCCGTGCCTAGTGCAAAACACTTCATAACTTCCCTTGACAGGCTAAGAAAAACAGAGCATTTGTCTAAACAGAAAACAAATGACCGTAGGCGAGTGGGAGTATATGCCCCTTACTAGAATGGCATTTAGCAGTTGGAGAGGTAGTGCTGATTAACCTTGAATTACTTATGCACTAATGAGCTCTGTCTCAGGCATTTCCTGGCAGCTAATGAGCGGCTGGAGGAGTTGGGGACCTATTGCACTATCTTCACCACAGGCCTGAAATCAAGACAAGGGCCCTTCACCCAGTTGGTCATTAGCTGCCAAGAAATGCTCCATGTAGAGGTTGTTTATTGCTATTAAAAGCAGTAGAAAATACAAAGAAAAAATAATCCACTATTTTACGGAGAAGTCCAGTGCTGACCTGCATGTTGCCATGGATAAGATGTTCAGGTTACAGTACTGGTCTTAAAGAATGGTGAAGCAAGGAACAAGAACACAGGACTTCATCCTCAGTGCACCATTATGATGATTATTGTATTACAATAGTATGTCAAAGCCCCAACCTAGATGGCAGCTGCATTGGTCTAGGCGCTGTACAAGAGCCTGTCCCTGCCCCCAGAATCTTACAATTTCAATAAGTCAAGCGGACAAAGTGTAGGTGCAAGGAAGGATTGCTATCCCCATGTTACAGATGGTGAACTGAGGCAAAGAAAGAGATTACGTGATTTGTCCAAGGTTGCACAGGAAGTCTCTGACAGAGCTGGAAATTTTACTCCGCTCTCCTGAATCCCAGTCCCCCAAACCACTCTTTCTTTCAGTGGAAGTTATGATGTTTACAACATATAACTTGGCAAAAGGTAGAAGCTAGTATCCAGTCTTGAAAGGTTTGGGAACAAATTATTAGAAATGATGTTACTACTAGAAAGATCACTCTTTTAATACACTGCTAGGAACATCAGAATTGCCATACTAGCTAGACCAGGGGTCCATTTAAGCAGTATCCTGTCATTAAACAGTGGCCAGTACCAGCGGATTCAAAGGAAGGTGCAAGAAACCCTGCACTCAGCAGTGATGGGATAACCTGCACCCAGAGAAAGTTCCCTCCAAAACCACGATAGCTAGAGGTTGGCTTGAGACCTGAAGCATGAGGATTTATATTGCTCCCAGAACTCTTATTGTTTTAATATTTACCATTGTCACTGGTTATTCTTGTGATCCATACAACTGTCTCATCCCTTTTTTAACCATGGTAAGCTTTTAGCCTCAAGATTTTCTTGTGGCAATGAGTTCCAAAGACTAATTGTACATAGTGTAAAAGTATTTATTTCCTTTTAACAGTTTTGAATTTGCCATTTTTAAAATTTCATTGAATGCCCCTGAACTCTTGTATTAGAAACAAGAACAGGAGTTCCCAATCTCCATTTGTTCATCTCCTTTCTAAGGCAAACCATCCCACAGAAAATGGAGGACCTATTACAGCTGAATTGCACAGTTGTTCCTATACAGACATTGTTCTTCATTGTCTGGCTACTTGTTAGCCAATCGTTTGATGTCCAGCTTGCTGGACATAGGCATTATGTGTACTGTATAGCCATGTTAGACCCGAAATAAAGCCAGCCAAGTTGAAGAGTCCACCTCTTGGGATACTTCCATTTGTGAACCTAAGAAAATTATCCCTACCCCTAACCTATTTTATCTGCTCCCCAGACCCACCTTCAGAATTCAATTCTGGTCACCCACCTCCAAAAATAAAAGCTATATTACAAATGGAAAAGGTACAGAGTACAGAACAGCTTCCATTTGAGGAGAGATTAAAAACACTGGAACTGTTCAGCTTGGAAAAGAGACTACTAAGCAGGGATATGATAGAGGTCTATCAAATCATGAATAGTGTGGAGGAAGAGTTATTTGCCCCTTCGCATAACACAAGAACCGGGGGGCACCCAATGAAATGAATAGGCAGCAGGTTTAAAACAAGCAAAGGAAGTACTTCTTCACACAACACACAGTCAACCAGTGGAATTCATTGCCAGAGGATGTTGTGAAGGCCAAAACTATAACTGGGTTCAAAAAAGAACTAGATAAGTTCATGGAGGACAGGTCTATAAATAGCTATTAGCTAAGATGGTCAGAGATGCAACCCCATGCTCTGGGTGTCCCTAAGCCTCTGACTGCCGGATGCTGGGTCTGGAAACAGGATGGATCACTTGATAATTACTCTGTTCTGTTCATTCCCTTTGAAGCCCCTGGCATTGATCACTGTTGGAAGACAGAATACTAGGCAATATGGGCCATTGGTATGACCCAGTATAGCCATTCTTATGTCCTTATATTCTAATTCTTTGGGTGCCAGAAGAAAGGAAGACAAGTTGGGTGAGGTAATATGTTTTATTGGACTTCTGTTGGTCTGATAAAATATATTACCTCACCCACCTTGTCTCTCTAATATCCTGGGATGAACAAACACTGCACACGACAAGAGACGAAAGGAAGGTCCAACAGGATGGTTTAACACATTGGTTCTCAAACTGGGGGTCACGACCCCTCAGGGGGTCGCAACCCAGTTATGCAGGCGGTCGCGAGCACCGACCTCAATGTGTGGCTGCAAGTTGTGAGCCCTGACTCCTGCGCCAGGGTGCGAGCCCTGACCTCTGTGTGGAGCTGCGGGACTGCGAGCCTCAACCTGGGCGCGCAGCTGTGAATCCCGACTCCGACCCCTGCACCGGGCTCTGAGCCCCGACCCCAACAGGGACACGTGGCTGTGAGCCCTGACCCTGGCACCGGGCTGTGACCCCCAACCCCGACAGGGACGCATGGCTGTGAGCCCTGACCCTGAGCTGCGAACCCCAACTCTGGCGCCAGGCTGTGAGCCCCAACCCCGACAGGGACACATGGCTGAAAGCCCTGACCCCAGTGAGCAGCTGCGAGCCCCAACCCCGACCCCTGCGCCAGGCTGTGAGCCCCGACCCTGATCAGGAGCAGGGCTGTGAGCTCCAGGCAGGCGCAGGGCAGCGAGCCCTGACTCCAACCCCCCATGGGGCTGCGAGCCCCAACCAGGGGGGTTGACCAGGAGCAGGGCTGTGAGCTCCAGCCAGGTGCGGGGCTGCGATCCCCGAGTCCGACCCCCCATGGGGCTGCGAGCCCAGACCCCAATCCTGGCCAGGAGTGGGGCTGTGATCTCCGAGTCCGACCACCACACGGGGTTGAGAGTCCTGACCCCAACCAGGAGAGGGGCTGTGAGTCCAGAGCTGGGGCATCCAGGATGCTGTGAACCCCAACCCCTGTACTGGGGTTGTCAGGCAGAGCCCAGCCATGCGGAGGGTTATTACTTGCTTCAGGTCATTAACTGCTGTCAAGTATTAAAATAAAATTCTACTTAGAAGTAACTTTTCCACTTACATTTAATTTGATAAAAATGTGTTTTAGTCCATTTAAAAGCAGTGAGAAAAGGTAAATTCATTTTAAGCAATAGAGTTTAAATTTAGTATTTAACAGTGTTAAATATCAAAAATGTGTTTTTAATTTCTAAGGGGGGGGCACACTCTGAGGCTTGGTGTTCAAAAGGGGTCACCAATACAAAGTTTGAGAACCACTGGTTTAACACAACCACCTGAGACTTCCAAGCTGACCAAAGCTACTACTACTACTTTGCATCTCCACAGCACCTTTTGTCAGATGATCTTAAACTGCTTTGCAAACATCAAGCCACCCAGCCCCGTTGTGAGGTCGGTATGTAGTACTGATCTCAGATAGGGAAACTGAGCCACGAAGCAGTTACATAACTCACAAAAAGTCACAGAGTAAGGCAGTGGCAGGCAGGAATACAGCCCCCTAGTCCCTTGCTTTAATCACTGGAACAACATGTTGAATTTAGCTTCTTTTTGTGAAGAGCTGATTGGTGAAGGGAAAGGTGAATTCACCTGTAGTTTCAGGGCCCGTGTTGGGGGGATAGGGAGAGGTACTAGCCTGGACATGTGGGTTGAAAGCAAACCAGGAAGATCCCACAAGCAGGACCAGACTGCAATCTGGTGCAGCTGTTCTTTAACTCAGCTGCTAGAGCTCACCATTCTTAAGCTTTTCACACCAGCTTTATAGAAAATGGCATGCATGAGCAATGACAGTGGGCCCAGGCCAGTCCATGAAGCCAGTGGCAGTTCTGTCTGCATAAACAGACCAGACTCAGGCTCAATACATATTTAGCAAACAAGCAAAAGAAAGAGCCCCCTGGAATCTTTTAGCTCTGTTTCAAAGGAATTGGAAAGTTGCTAACTTCCTCTTATCCTAGCCCCTTCCATAAAGGCTTTGCATGCAAAGCAGTGTCTCCTGAGCCCCTCATTCCCTCTAACAAAGTAAACAGACCTCCTGTGTAGCGACAAATGAACAACAAACAAATGGAGGGGGAAGAAAAAATATCTTGCTGCCAATTTGGGGGTTTTTCAGGCTGTTTTATTTTTCAATAAAAAAGAGCCATGCCCTGAGGGTGACCTTGCGAAAAACTTTTTGGCAGCCTGACTATACTCTGATCACCCCCTCCCCAACCACCACATGGGTGCACGCACACACATGCTCCCCCCCTGCCCCCACGAGTACAGGCACTATGTGTAAATACACGTGTCTCCATCAACATGTTTATTTTTCTTTGTTTTCAGGGTTGTTTGCCCAGTTTGGAGTGACGGGGAATGTTGTTCCTCGCAGAATTTGTTGGTATTTATCTTTCAATCAACTGTTCCCTGTTGCAGGGATAAACAGGATGTTTAGAGTCACTGGGTACGATGACCAGTCCTCCACAGCTGTTGGGACACACCACTGCTGGGCTTGCCATGCGTACACATGTGCCTGTGCATAGGCAGAAGCAGTCCCTCCCCACTTGTGGAGATCAATTATAATTATATGGCCAAATAGGTCATTCCCAACGCTAACGTCTAGGCACAGGATCACAGGTCTGGAATGTGTCTGTCCCCCTCCCCGTCAGAATCCCTCAGCTGTAAAGTGGGAATAATACTTGCCTACTCTACACAGGTTACTTCTAGTCTGAATGTATCTAGCTTCAACTTCCGGCCATTGGCTCTTACTACGTCTCTGCTAGATGAAAGAACGCTCGGCTATCAGAAATCTCCTCCCCACATAGGTACATACAGACTGTGATCAAAACCCCTCTTAACTTTCTCTTTGATGAACTAAATAGATGGAGCGTCTTTAGATCTGGTCTACACTGCAGAGTAAGGTTGACACAAGGCAGCTTACGTCAACCTAACTATGGAAGTGTCTACACCAGGGGTGGGCAAACGACAGCCTAGGGGCCGCATCCAGGCCTTAAGACATTTTAATCTGGCCCTCAAGCTCCCACCAGGGAGCAGGGTCCAGGCCTTGAACTCTTAGGATTTAAGAACAGCTAAAAGCAGAAAAGGAGGAGCAGCGACTGGTTAACCAAAGTAGCGTTTTGTAATAAGAACAATTGCTTTTGGGCCAAGACCTAGTCCACCGAATTCTCAGGCAATGCATTGAATTATTATAGGGTACCTGGTAAACGCTAGGAGATGGGTGTGTTCATACCAGCCTTCAGCATAGCAGCACTCATTCTGATAAGCTATCATATAGACAAGGAGCTATATGCTGTCTAAACAGCCATAAATCATTCTACAGGGAATGCCCCAGTTAGTCAGGGCGTCTCACTGTTTACTCTGAAGCCCTTTGGATTTAAAGAAAAAATATTTATAGAATTATCCTTCCTGTTTACCAACTCCTGCTAATGAATATCAATGCTCAATTTTCTACACCAGGGGTCGGCAACCTTTCAGAAGTGCTGTGCCAAGTCTTCATTTATTCACTCTAATTCAAGGTTTCGCGTGCCAGTAATATATTTTAATATTTTTAGAAGGTCTCTTTCTATTAGTCTATAATATATAACTAAACGTTTGTTGTATGTAAAGTAAATAAGGTTTTTTTAAATGTTTAAGAAGCTTCATTTAAAATTGACTTAAAATGCAGAGCCTCCGGACCAGTAGGCAGGACCTGAGCAGTGAGAGTGCCGCTGAAAAACAGCTTGTGTGCCGCCTTCGGCACGCGTGCCATAGGTTGCCTACCCCTGTTCTACACCAAAGCCACTTTAAGATCAACTCAAAAGTCAGTAAGACAGAACTACTCCACTTACTTAATTTCCAATTGCTCAAACACTGCCTATTTAGGGAAGTTTGCCTAGCTTGATCCAGGTACATTCCACCACAAGTTTTTGGGTTCTATGTAGGACTTACTAGATGAAAACTATGGCATGTTACACAGGAGGTCAGACTAGATAATCATAATAGTCCCTTCAGGGCTTAAACTCTATAAATATGGGATAGTCAGCTAATGTGGATGGGACAAAACCATTTCCAGCCAACTATTTTAAAATGGTTTATGGTCAGTCTTTGAAAACTGTTTCAGGAGAAGGCAGGGCCTTAGGTTTTTTTAGCTCTCACACCCTAACGCAATACTATGGTATGTCTATAGACACTGCCCTATTTCACTTACAAAGCAGACCTGTTGTACCAGCCCTTACTATCCACTGGAGATTATTTCCTTTGCCCCAGCTGAAGAGGCAATAGAGAAATTCCAGTCCGTAGAACAATCTTCCCTCAATAGCTACATCTTCAGCTACGACTGGGGAAAAAAACCCTTGGCAGAACATGTGGCTCCCAGACAATAGCAAAGCTCCCGCAACAGCAACAATCATCCTGGATGAATGTCAGCAAATGTTTTTCTCAGTTTCATTCATTCAAAAATATTGGTGTTACTGAGATCTCAGGGACAGATAGTTCCACACATCATATTTTCTGCCACTGGGAGCATAGACTAATGCATTAAAAGAGAACTGGATAAATTCATGGTGGTTAAGGCCATTAATGGCTATTAGCCAGGATGGGTAAGGAATGGTGTCCCTAGCCTCTGTTTGTCAGAGGATGGAGATGGATGGCAGGAGAGAGATCACTTGATCATTGCCTGTTAGGTTCACTCCCTCTGGGGCACCTGGCATTGGCCACTGTTGGTAGACAGATACTGGGCTAGATGGACCTTTGGTCTGACCCGGTACGGCTGTTCTTATGTTCTTATGGTCACAGGACTGAGAACCAGAAGCTCCAAGTTCTGTGCCCAGTTATGCCACCTATTGCATAAGCAAGTCACTAAACCTCTCCGGGTATGTCTATATTGCAGCTGGAAGCAAGCTTCCCAGCCCAGGTAGACAGGCATGCACTAGCTCTGTTCGAGCTAGTGTGCTAAAAATAGCAGTGTGGACATTGTGGCCCAGGTGGCAACACAGGCTACCCACCCAAGAACAAGCCTGGGTCCCAGCTTCGGTAGCTAGCCCAAGCTGCCACCTGTGCCACAACCTCCAGGCTGCTATTTTTAGTGCGCTAGCTTGAGCACACCTAGCACATGTCTACCCAGTAGGAGAGGGAGGCTTCCAGCCGCAGGATAGTCATTCCCTCAATGACTTGGCTTCCTCAGCTGTAAAGTAGGGATAATACTTGCCTAAGCCATGGGGGGGGGGGGGTTTCAAAGCTTAATTCACTGTAAAATGCTTTGATGGGACTGACCACAGCAATGCAAAGTAATATTCTTACACCATTATTTTGGTTAGCCTTTTCCTTCAATGCATCTCCCTTACTATATAGCTTGATAAATTAAAAAGGCAGCACAGGATAATGGAATGTGAACCAAAGGCTGAACTGCGTGGGATATTTCAATTCTCTCTCTGTTCTAAGCGTGCCAAAATGGTTACTCTAGGCTGCGCTTTTTCATTTCAAGTGAGAACCGTGTAATCCTGTCTCACCCAAGGGCCAACCAATCATTAGCTTTTCACACAAAGCTTTTGAGCAAGCAGGAGGGTAATAGTACAAAGCTATGTTAAAGCTGTATCACTAAGGAAGTTATTTTACAGGTTGTGGTTGTTTGTAATTCACGTTAAAATAAAATGGCAACGGGAGGGTGATCTATTGTTTGCATTTGTATTTTCACAAGAAGCTGATCTCTCTCAGCAACTCAACAGAATCCCTTACTCAACTAAATTGACACACACCCCTCCCTCGCACATTCACTCTGCATTCCAACATGTTACGCCATTCTGGGGTCTGTACATGACAAGAGGGGAAAGGAACCATTCTGCATCTCCCCTACATGACAGGGAGGCCGGCAGCTGCAGAGCTCTCTGTGCCAAGTATGGCTCTGTGCGTCATACCAGAATGTTCTGATGTTGCCTTTTCCAGGCACCTCTTCTATCAAGTAATCAGTTCACTCCATGGAGAAATTATTAACATCTACATTCAATACTGGCCCTTTCAGGTACAGCTGCTGCCCTTCTAGCCTATCAGGAACAGCTGTCGCCCTCCCAGCAACAGGGCAGTATCTGACCTCCCAGAAACCACTGCTGACCACTTGGCATACTATGGGACATTGGGGAGCACTGAGACAAGCATGGTTTTGTGACCTCAACATGGGACCAAGAGTCGGATAGTTCTGAGTTCTAGTCCCAGTTCTGCCACCAACTCACTGTGCACCCCAGGCATTTCTGACAACCTCTGAATCTAATTTCTAATCTGTAAAATAACAGCGGTGATACTGACTGTACAGAGGCAGCAATAGGATTTGTAAAGCCCTAGATAAATGTTAAAAACCAGTATCGATAGTCATTTTCTATAAACTGTTTGCCAGCATGAGAGCTGAAAGTATCTGCCACCTCTCTGATGCCAGTTCCATGGAAACTGGGGCAAGAATAACATTTGTTATAATAGAATAACCCATTTTTTCATGTTCTCTTCATATATTCATTTTCCACTCCATGCATCCAATGAAGTGGGTTTTAGCCCATGAAAGCTTATGCCCAAATAAATTTGTAGTCTCTAAGGTGCCTCAAGTACTCCCCATTCTATTTGTTTTTGTGAGATTTTCACTCAGTATTTTATTAACTTTATCTTCACTTGGATTGGAAAATTCTCCTTTGTGGGGTTTAGCCGCTGGGTATCTGCTACAATGTGCAAGAGCCAGTTTTATACAGACTTGTAGCACCAGATCCTGGCTCCTATTCCTTCCCATTTGTGCCAGCCCTGCAGTGCAAAAGGGGCAAAAAGCTGGCTTAAATGGCCATCTGGGGAGTCCTCTTACATAGGGGAAACCTGGGTGGCAAGGGGCCACCATAGCAACCCCCCCCCCACATAGGGTGTGCTCTGGACTGCAGCATACTACACCTCTACCCCGATATAACGCTGTCCTCGGGAGCCAAAAAATCTTACTGCGTTATATCGAACTTGCTTTGATCCGCCGGAGCACACAGCCCTGCCCCTCTGGAGCGCTGCTTTACCGCGTTATATCCGAATTCGCATTATATCGGGGTAGAGGTGTATCTTCATCCTGGACTGTTACTGCTGGTGCAAGTGATTAAACCTCAGGCAAGTCATCCTCAGTCTACTCTATTTGCATTGGGGGCCTATCCTGCCGTGAGCTACTCCGAGAACCTGGAAGTGGGCGGGGCAGAAAGGCTGAAGGGTTAGAGTCTCATGGCTAAGCCAGGTACCTGTTGCTATTATGTCTAGCTCTTATAGACAAAGAACCACCCCAGTTAACCAAAGCTGAGTCATACCTGCCTCACAGGGCAGTACTATATTCTTCACAATGGAGAGCTGCTTGGCTCTTTGGTTAAGGCTGGTTGACCAGTGATGAGGAAGGAGACAGTGAAGAACACCAGCCAGCTTCCCCAAAGCCAGCTGGCAGCATGGGGGTGGTTCTGCTCCAGCTCTCCCAAGCCCCTGGTATGAGGAGGAGGCAGTTACCTAGCTCAGTACATCAGCTGGACTCCACATGTATTATTTCGCATTCATGCTGCAGTAGCAACTGGATACCTCCACCAGGATCAGGTCCACATTGTGATGGGAGCTGTGCAAACACACGGTAAAAGACAGTCCCTCCCACAAGCATCTTATAGTCTAAGACTGGGGTTATGCTAGTCTGAGCATAACCCCTTTAAACCAACTGGTCTGGAAATTCAGCCACTCTATTCTAAAATTCTAGGCCATCTCCTGACTTACACAAGGTTTCAGGTGTCACTAGAGATCTTTGGCACTGTTGGGTTTGTCGCATATGCTGGGCATAAAAACTAATTCAGATGGAGCTCGTATTTTTCCACGGCTACTACTGTAGTTCTGTTAGCAGTTGTGTGATAGTAAAACCTCCCTTCTTGTTTCCCCCACCCCAAGAGCATCTCTCTGTTTAAGCATTGGCTGGCAGATCATGATGCACTCTAAATCTCTTTCTTGGAAGTTGTACAAGGAGGGGGTGGGGTATTCACTCGTGTTGTAAGGAACAAACCACAGGAATCGGACTGTCATGCAGCGGGAGAGGCAGCTAATGAGCAGGACGGAGTGCATAAAATCCTATTTGGATGGCTTCTCTGGGGAACAGCTGTCTCCTTGTAAACATCTTGCTAGCTGTCCAGTCTGCAAGTCTGGACAGAGCCAGTTAAAGGAGAGTGCCTGGGTAGAGGGAGAAGGGTGTTGAAGGGGAGAGTTCATTCGCTGCACAGCCAAGGGCTTCAAGTGGCAGAACTCAACAGCAGGGGAAACTTGAGCTGAAAGGTTGACCCTTCACATGCTGGAGAGGAGGAGATTTGTATGTCTAGTGGCCAACCGAGAGAAATCAAAGCACTGAGGGTGGCACAGCTCCCTTTCCAAAGGCACAGTAGTACAGTTACTCTGTCTGCTGAAAAGCAGCCCCCCTTTTGACATTCAAGCAGAGCACATTACCTGGCAAAGAGGAGAGAAGGAAAGGTTATGTCCTCACCAGAGCAAAGAGAAAAGGCAGGAACACAAGACAATAAAAGAATCTGAAGACAGCTACTCTACAATAGAAACACTTTGCTGGTATAACTGCTGGCAAACCCTCTTATCATAGATGCAGCTATAGCAGCAAGAAAGTGCTTTTGCTGGCATAGTTTACACCAGATCTGTGAGAGAAAATAAACTATGCTGGCAAAAGCATTTTAGGTCAGTATAACCGCATTTTCCCTAGGGCTCGTGCCAGAATAGCTATCTCATAAAAAAAAAAAATCCTCTTCCTATCTGACATTGTTATGCCAGCAGAAGTTTCCAGTGTGCACTTGTCCTAAGAATCAACTACTTATGTCATGTATCAGCATTCAGGGAGAATCATATTCACTAGTTCCTGCAAGTCTCTGTGGGCTATATAAATGTGTATATGGATGTGTATCCATCTTGTATAGCCTCCTCCTCCAACATATTAAAAGCCCCACAACATCAGAATGTATTAAACATTAATGGAGTAGTGAAATTAGATCACAGCTACAACCCCAAGCAGAAAAAGTCACTACAGCATAGTATCCTGTGAGCAAAGCATTAGTCCACTTGGCAAGGATAGAAACTGGTGCTCTGAAGCCCATGTAACCAATCCACTGGTTAGCTAGAGAAGCCAGTCCATCTTATATCACCCCATCAGTACAGCATCCACCCAGCTCATCCTTTATACAATCTATTCAATGCACACTACAATTAACGTTGGACAATGACATTCCTGATACTGGTGCTCAAATGACCTACAGGAGGCAGTGGGTAAGGAGAATGGGAGCAGAGGTCTGCTTAGGCCTTTAAATTTAAGCCCGACCTATCCCTGAACTGGACCCAAGCCCACCCAACCAGAGCCTGAGAGGGTTTAGTCATTTTCCAACCCAAACCTGAATCTTTCACCCCAAACCTGAATCACTGTTGCCCCTTCCCATGAGGTTGGCACAGTAGTGGCTGCATGCTCCGCTCCTGCCATCCACCACTGCACTATGGCGGAGAGGGAGGCACTGTTCCTGGTCCGCACACTCGCTCCGCAGCACACAGAGAGTGCAGTGAGATGGCAACAGCCACCAGGAGTGGGGCGTGCAGCTGCCACCATGCCAACCTCACAGGCAGGAGAAGGTCAAAGACAGCCTGACCTGACCTCAAGAAGGTTGGGTTGTTTTCTGACCTGCCTCAAACCTGACACTTGTAGATAGGTGCCATTGATTCAGGTCAAGTTGCAGGGCTCTAAGTGGGAGCGGGTGGGTGATATACTCGCCCAGCCAAAGAGAACTGCCAGTGAGTCTGTATTTAAGAGGTCTGGAGCCTTTATAAGAAAGATCAGAAATGTTGTCTTTTTATTTTTATTTCTCTTTTGTGCCATTTTGTCATAGTTATGCACAGATAGGCTGCTCGAAAATAAACCCTATGTCATAGGGAGAGAAAGACGCAGGTTCGCTGATTAAAATCCATCAGAGAGGCATAAAGGCAGCTGCCTTGTTCCATCAAAGTCCAAACCAGTCGGTGACTCCTCCTCGCCTGGGGTCAGCTGTCTGCCTCTGTCTCTCCTTCTCCATAAACTGCTTCTGGATGTCTTCGATAGAGCCAGGTTCTGGGGTTTCTTCTTTCTCTGGAAATAGGTTTGGGAACTGAAAGGTTTGTCCCTGACCCTAAAGAGAGAGAACAAATGGTCAGATACACATTCCAGTCTTTCTCTGAAGTAGCTGTGATGTACATACTTACAGCTATATCTGAAGACCACCCGGAAGCTTCAGCTGGTGGAGAGTGCTACTTCCCATCTCCCAAGCAGGACAGGGCTCTATACACACCAAGAACTCATAGTCTGCACTGGTTTCCTATTCACTTCTACGTGCAAATCCAGGTGTTGGCAACTATCTTTAAGGCATGAATGCTCAGGAGATGACTATCTGAAATCCATCTCTTATATTATACCACAGTGCATCAACTAAGAGGTGTTTGTATTAGCTCCTAAGATAAGATCAAGGCCACTGGCAGTGAGCAGTTCTGCCAGAGTCCCAACTTCAGTGAACCATGTAAAGACCATTTATTTTGTTTAGCACTTAGGTAATGGTCTGTGTATATGGCTCGTTAATTTATAATATAAATGTTATACTTAATATGCCTAGCTGTCACAGCGAGAAGTGCTACAATTCAGTCTCAGCAAGTCACTACAGGGTGGGTCGTACAGGATAGTGGTTGGCAGGGGTCTCTCACCAGTTGAAACAAAGAATAGAATGTAAAACAACAATACAGTGGGAAAAAAACTGTAATGTACCAACAACTTTCATGAGATAAAGTGATTAAACCTACATCAATCATTCCGCCTAACAGACAAGCTGTTGTAGTATATCACCGTCACAGGATCAATGTTTCCCGCTTGGGTGGAAAATAAACATCACTTGGCCTCTAGCTTTTATCTAACAGCAGGAAACCATTATTCTGTGACAACGTTTTATCCCATTGACATTATCTCTATTTCTGAGTATTGTTTGTACCAATCGCAACCTCTTTAAATCAACAATGCAAGCCCTCTCCATTCATTTCAGTATGAAACGCTGCATAATTAAACACACACACAATAATATGGCAGAGAGAGAGATGTTATAAAAATAACACTGGGACTGTTTTAAAACTATCTGACAAATAAATGCATACTTCTCAAGGTTTTTATATGCATTTATTGCCACTCTATAAACTTAAATTGGTTTTGCAAATTAGAGTGCATTTCTAAAAAATGGGTAAATACCCATCTACACTACAAACACAAACACATCAGAGAACCAGTTACAACACAGCTCCAGATGGGAGCTTAATCACATTTCATACCCAGGCTGGCATCAGAACAAGGCTCAACTCTGCTTCCAGAACAATGTTGTGTTCCCATCTACACTTCATTTTAGAACTGAAAATGTAATGCAACTGGGTCTGAGGAGAACAGTAACCATGTCACTTGACACAGTTGTCCTTGTATTGGTTTTTTTATTTAGCCTTATACACTGCATGGCAATTTACAGGTGAGAGATGGTCTAAACCCCAAATGTAGACAAGGAAGTCGCAACTTGCCCCAGTTGAGCTTATCCATGCTTGAACCTACAACAAGTTCAACTAGTGCAATGCGATTCCCAGGTTGTTTTTTATAGCATACACTTCCTAGGGTTCCTAAGAGGCTATCTACACTACAAAACAATCAGGGGACTGGGTACAGCACGGCTGTCCTACGACAATTAAAGCACAGCTCCATTTCATAGTATAGAATTGGGCCTCATCAGTACTCCTAAACAGTGCTGAAACCATGGAGCATTGAAGCTCCTTTGCTGTAAGTACCACGAAAGTAGCTACACCATTCCCTTAGAAAATGCACAGACTGGACCAGCTGTGAGCACTCTTACAGCCCCAGGCTGTCCGAGACTTTAGCAGACTTCAGGCATGTGGCTAAGATCCTGTCTACACTGCATAATATTAATATGCTTTAATGAAAACAAAGGACAATCATGTTGTAGCGAAATCCCCTGACACAGACAAGGTCAGTCCTAAAGCCTCATTCACACTGGGGATTAAACCATTTCAGCTGAATTGATTTGAAAACAATTCAAGCCAGCATGTAGGCAGGACCCAAGCACAAGTTTTACTGGTAACAATGTGGAAAGGAGTGATCTCCTGATGTAGCACAGCCATTTTGATATGCTTCCAATACCGATATGCTTCCATTACTGGAGAATGAAGGGAAATAGTCCCTGCAGTGTACTAGTGACATCCATTGTGATTCACTAAGCATTGCAAAAAGAGTATAGAGAGTTATGCACAGAGGCTACAGTGGAACCAGACAAACCTTTCATCCATTTATCAAAGTGCTCAGAGTTCCCATTTCAAGGCTGGTGAAAGTAAAATATTGAGCAGATTAAGTCTATCTGTATCTGGAGCTTGTGAATAAATAAAAATCAGGGTAGACAAGTTGGCTCTTTCCAGCTCTTGTTTTGTAAAGAAATTCTGATTTTGGCTGGCAGCCAGACACGATTTCAAACAGCCAAAACATTACACTCTGGAACTGAAGGTTTATAAATCCTAAGTAACAATACTATACTGTAATACTGCACTGTAAGACTCTGGAGTGATGAAAGCTGCATGAAAAATAGCTATTGTAGCTAGTTTTCAAAAGCATATTTCTGGGCTTTTTCAAAACTTAAAATATATCAGGAGGCATCCATTTATGTAAAGGGCAGAGTGTACATTCAGACATATTTAAATTCAGTATACCTGAGGCATTAGGTGTATTGTTTGTAAATAAAATAAAAAGTTTATCATTTTTAAAGTAATGCAGTAAACAATTGGCACACATATGATAAAAAGATTCATAAGAGAAATCCTGACCTACCTAAAGTCAAAAGCAAAATTACCATTGACTTCAATAGGGCCATAACTTCACTTCTAACTTTCCATGCGATGGAATGTTGACTATTACAACATGCAACTGGAAGGCATGTTTCTGGTGTTCTATTCCTAGTGCTCACAATGGTTTGCTGTGTGACCTTTTAAACCACACTGGGCCTCAAATTGTTCCTTTTGTATATTGAAGATAATGCACAACTCACAAGGATGCAGTGAGATTTTATGTCTAAAAAGTGCTTTGAGATCACCGAATGAAGAGGGCTTTAAAAATATATGTTATTGTTGTTGAGACAGTAAAACTTGGTGCTAAAAATCTATGTATTGCAAGGATTCAGGGTCTTCCCACAGATGTCATTGTTTTCTACAAATTATAAATGTATATGCAAGAGAGGTGCATGGTCCATTGTTTAAATTTAAAAAAGGAAGCAATTAACTCCCCAAATCTAATCCTTCTTCAACAAAAAAAACCCCTTCAAAAACAGACTGCAGCTTCACGTTGGAGAACTGGAATTAATTTACAAACTGGATACCATCAGATTAGGCCTGAATAAAGACTGGGAGTGGTTGGGTCATTACAAAACCTAAACCCAATTTCCCCAATACAAATTTCTCCCTCCTGTTACTCACACCTTCTTGTCAACTGTCTGAAATGGGCCACTCTCTTACCACTTCAAAAGGTATTTTTCCTCCCTTCCTATCCTGCTGTTAATTGATTTACTTCATTCGACTGACCTCACACTTGATAAAGCAATCCCCATCCTTTCATGTATTTATACCTGCTCCTGTATTTTCCACTCCATGCATCTGATGAAGTGGGTTCTAGCCCACGAAAGCTTATGCCCAAATAAATCTGTTAGTCTCTAAGGTGCCACAAGGACTCCTCGTTGTTCCTTCTGTTTCAGTTTACCCTAGTATAAAATTCATTTACATAATGGCTATTGTAAGGATTAATTCATGAAATGTTGTTAAAAGCTTTGAAGATGAAAATGCTATAATAAGTGCTAAGTCTATTTTTAGTTTACATTTCTAGCTCTTCTGGTTAGGAAGATCGTTTTCAGGGTGGAAATAAAGGTTGTCTTCAGAGAGAAATATCACACCAAGAGGTACAAATTGCCTCCATTCAGCTTAATGGGCTGTTAAGTGATCATAATTAGGCCTTTAAAGTTAAGTGTTCACACTGTTAACCTTTTCACCAAGGAGTATCATGCCAGAAATATCCTGCTAATAGGCTTGTCCAGCACAAGCTAGTTATACGTGCTTTGACCTTCCATTTATTTCACAAATTTAGGAATGAAAGGACAGCACAGAAACTGTTCTATAGGAATGATGCAACAAATGTTGAGTTTGCAAACAGCTGAAAGCTCTTGATTATTTGGATAATTAAGACGTTTACTACTGTCCTTCAGAATTAGGATAGAGTGATGTTTATAATATCATCTAAAATATGCTGGATTCCTACAGTGTGGGATCTGGGCCAGCAGCAAAGGCAGCTCAGTTTTATAACCTAATATATTTGCATGACTCTCTTTGTGTCTTATAATAATATCTGGTATTAAAATAAAGAGTAGAGCCAAGGAGAATAGGACACGTAACTTTAAAATCCTTTTTGTAACATAGCAGCATATGGGGAATCTTACTTTCTCCAAAATTCCTCAAATACAGCGGGAAACCCTACAAACCGCTGTCATCTTTAGATGGGAGCATTTTTAAAGTGACATGTGAACTGTTAAATACATGCTTATAAGGCACTGTAGCCAAAACATATGTAGGAATATTTACAAAAAAATTCCCACTGGTACCATCCCTTGTACAACTGAACAGGTGCTAGCCCAATGTAGACAAGATTGCTCTTCTTTTTATTACCATTTCCATTAGACTTTCTCTAAGCAGGTTTAATTAAAACGGAGGTAAAAACAGATCCGGATTTCAGAGCCTTGTCTACACTTCTGCTCCACTTGCTTGGCAGAACTAGTGATAGCACTGGTAGGAATTTTTTTTTTTTACGTTTCCCCAGTATCGACATGGCCATAAAGTCTCACTGACTTTTTATGGCATCCATGCCTTCATTAGAGCTAGCATTTGCCAGTTAAAGCAGAGAAAAAAGCTAAACCACATTTGCAGTAGCTTCTTCACAAAGATAAATAACTTGGCTTTTATGAAAAATAAAATAGTTTAAAAGGCAGCAGAATTCCATACTAAGGACTATGACTCTGTAACATAAAGCCTTCCTCACTCCTCTGGACGGTGGGAAGAGAAGAGAAGAGAAGGAACAAGAGTGACTCCAGACATTTTTGACCACAGCTTTGACGATTTAAGGTCATTTTTAATGGGAGAACAGTAACAACTGGACTGACAACTTATTTGGCAAGTTAGAGCCTGAGGAAAAAGAAAACCATTTCAAATCCCCAAGAAATAGAATTTAAAAGAGACTGAACTGATATGTTGTATATGATTCTTAACATACTGTTCATCTTCAGAATACTTTCAGTACATTAGTATGTGCAAGTGCTGTAGAAACTGATGTTCTCCAAAGAAGAGCAACATGACTAGTCTCTTTAAAATGAACCTGATTTCACCCAGGTAACCAGAGACTTGCTAGCGAAGGAAGTCATACTAGCCATGCTGAACACAACGCCATCAACAGCCTCAGGAACAACTCTGACATCATAATAAAAAAGGCTGACAAAGGAGGTGCTGTCGTCATCATGAATAAGTTGGAATATGAACAAGAGGCTGCTAGGCAGCTCTCTAACACCACATTCTACAGGCCACTATCCTCTGGATCCCACTGATGATTACCAAAAGAAACTACACCATCTGCTCAAGAAACTCCCTGAAAAAGCACAGGAACAGATCTGTATAGACACATGCCTAGAACCCCGACCAAGGGTATTCTATTTGCTACCAAAGATCCATAAACCTGGAAATCCTGGACGCCCAATCATCTCAAGCATTGGCACCCTAACAGCAGGATTGTCTGGCTATGTGGACTCCCTCCTCAGGTCCTACGCTACCAGCACTCCCAGCTGTCTTCGAGACATCACTGACTTGATCTTCCAGAAAACACCATCCTGGCCACTATGGATGTAGAAGCCCTCTACACCAACATTCCACACAAGATGGACTACTACCCAGGAAGGAACAGTATCCCGGTGGCTGAACTTTGTCCTTACTTACAACTATTTTTTATTTCAATATATATATATAAGTCAGACACTGCTACTGGCTGCTAGGTACCCGCATGGCCCCACAGTATATATTTTTATGAATTCCACCATGATTTTAACATTTTCCATCCACCATCAACCTCAGCCCCTAGACCATCCACACAAGCGGTCCATTTTTCTAGACTACTGTGTAATAAGTGATGGTCACACATACACACACCACCTAATAACCCTCCAGCTTCCATCAGGACACACCACCACGATCCATGTCTACAGTCAAGCTCTCTAATACATACGCATTGCTCCAATCCCTCCAGACAGAGACAACACCTACAAGATCTCTATCAAGCATTCTTAACTAAACTACCCGCCTGCTGAAAAGAAAAAAAAGAACAGAGCAGAGCCAGAAGAAGAGAGAAGTCACCTACACTACAGGACAGATAAAGAGAAAGACTTCCAAAGAAAGATTGCGGAACTGGAATTAATATGCAAATTAGATGCAATTAACTTAGGTTTGAACAGAGACTGGGAATGGTTGGGCCATTACACTAACTGAATCTATTTCCCCATGTTAAGTATCCTCACACCTTCTATGGGTCATCTCAATTATCACTTCAAAAGTTTTTTTTCCTCCTTCTGACGATAGCTCATCTCAATTGATTGGCCTCTTACAGTTGGTATGGCTACTTCCACCTTTTCAGGTTCTCGCTGTATGTTCCAGTCTATGCATCCAATGAAGTGGGCTGTAGCCCACAAAAGCTTATGCTCAAATAAATGTTAGTCTCTAAGGTGCCACAAGTGCTCCTGTTCTTTTTGCGGATACGGCTGCTACTCTGAAACCTGACACTCGGAAGAGTAATGCTTCCACCTAGTGGTTGATAAGAAGGCCAACACAAAACACTCCTGACCTCTTCAATTTTCTTACTCTCTTACACCATTTTAACTTGAAACTGGACTAGAGAAAACACAGCTGGTAAAAATGAGAGGGAAGCAAAAACATTGACTAATTTGACCTTAATTGGAGTTGTTACAGATGCAGCATGATTCTAATAAAAAAGGGTAGTTTTGAAGTGCTTAGCAGAGGTTTTCCGACACTACAAGTAGAGTTCTATTTTAACCATGGGTTCCATGGGGCCTAATGAAGGCAAACCAAAAGTTTCAAAATTGACAGTGGGGGCATGAACTCTAGTCCACTGCTGTAAAATCAACACTAATGCAGAACTGGGAGCAGAGCGAAAGACAGACCAGAATTAGTAATTAAAAAAAAAAAAAACACAAAGAGGAAAAATACATAGGGAAGACATGAAAGTAAAGAGTACCAGGGGCCACGAGGTAGAGCACACACAAAAGAAACAGAGAGGGCAGGAAGAGCCTGGAAACCTAGAGGTGAGGGGAAGCAGAAGACACACACGATATCCTGGCTCAAGGTTCACTACATTACTTTGCAGTGCCTCGTGTTATTACTTTACTTGTATTACCATAGGAGCGTCTAGGAACTCTACCTATGCATCCAGGCTCCCTTTGTACAGCACCTAGCACAGTGAAGAGCAAATAAACCATCCCTGCCCCAAAGCATTAAAGCTGTCTCATATCATGGAATGATAAAGTATGACATTGTTAAACGCTTGCCCCTCACAGATGTGATGTCTGTGATTGTTCCAGGTACAGATGCTTGGCCTGAGGTAAGCACAGACAATACTGCTCTGAGTCTGTAATCTATTCCACAACACTTGAGAATTTTGTTTCTAATTACAGTGTAGACATCTTCTGAAGATCTATGCCTGTTTACAGTCTGGCTGATCCTTCCTTAAAGCAGAGAATGTGGCAGTGGAAAGTGGCTGCCAAGTCTTTATTAGGGGACTGCATTGGCCAGAATGCGGAGCCTGGCCAGGAAATGCAAGGATACCATGCACCCCTGCAAGGCTCCTTTTAAGTCTTGACTGTGGCTTAGAGAGGCTTCCTCACAGTGGAAGCCCTGAGAAGCATAGACAATATAGTAACACTGCCTAGCCTCTCTCAGGGTAAATCTCCCCTGTATCTCAGACTATGTCTTCACTGAAAATAATAGGTGTGTTTTTACATCAAATAGCTATCGCATGTTGTAAAATCCTAGTGGAGACAAGGACCTGGAGTTTTTACCTCCATGTAAGCTAGCGGGAGGTCAATTCTATACACTCCCTAGGAGGGCTGTTACACAGTTGTACATAACAGAATTAATTTTTATTTTGGTCTTTTAAAAAAAATGATTAAATTACATATAAAACCCATTAAAAGAACATTTAAGGTTGCAAAAGTCAAGCACCAAAACAGTAGGAAATGCCAGATTTACAGTTGACTATGCAACCTTAATTCAGTTTTCTGTGCATATGTATTATAATCCAGTCTTTAATTACATGATCATATACTATTTTTCCCACAGAACACTTGCTTCATTCAATGTACCGGATGGATGCACAAGGGAATAGGATTACGGTTGTACAGGCAACAGTAATTCTGGCATTTCCTAAGTTTCCAGTGCTTGATTTGGCAATTTTAATAATGTTCTTTTAAGGTAGTTTTTGTGAGTGTAAGTTTTCGATCAAAGAGGTTATTCCAGGAAGAGATCTGAACTATAATATGCTTGGGTTGTTAAAAAAAGCAAAACAAAAAAATTACCAGTTATACAAAATATTGGGCTCCATCTCCACTGGGAGTGACCAACATTTTAGAACCCAGTTTAGCCACAAAGCATACTTGTTAGACATGATTGAAAGCTCACCAAGGGCAGTACCTTAAACTCTTCCAACCATTCCAACATCCACTTTATTCTTTAACTTAGCAGACATTTCAGAAATCAGCCACATAAGTGGTGAACCTCTCAACATGCAGAGTACAGCCAGGGTCAGCTTGAAACTCACTGGCAGACTGATACTCAATGCTACCTGATTGGACCTTAGATTCAGGCCTCAAACAAAAAGGGATTTAAAAACTAATGGTTTGTTTGGGTGTTTCTGAACTAAACTCTTTTCATTCAGACAACCTCATCATGAGGTCTCAAGTGTGGCAGGGGATGACACCGGGAAGGCTTAAGTTGCATAAATAATCAGTACAATGGACAATTCACTGAGCATTATTTCTAATTATGCTGATTAACAGACCCCACCCTCATGTCAAACACACATACATGTTTACTCACCAGCTGTACGTACGCAACCTTGTAATCTGGCTTCTTCACTCTCTGGTTCTTGTGGTTCCTTTTATTGTTTGCACCTATTCAAGTGAAGAGAAACTCACTTTTACTTTCCCAGAGTCACAAGCTCCCCCAACTGAAAAGTTTGATTTGAGTTTTGATTCTTTTGTGGGGAAGAATTCTATCTTAGCTATTTATACTATTACCACAGAATCTGGGCACCTCACAATGATTAAAACATATTTATCCTTTGGTAGGTACTATTATCCCAATTTTACAGACTGGGAACTGAGGCGCACTAGCTGAAGGCCACACAGGAAGCTTGTGGTGGAGCAGGAAATTGAACCCAGATCTCCGCTAGTGTCCTAGCCACTAGGTCAGCTTTGGGAAACCAGTACTCCCTAGGAAGAAAATAGTCATTTATTAAGTGGCTACGAGATCAGTGGCCCTGCTCCTTGGAGCTCCCCATCTAAACTATACAGTCTGTAGCGCTAGTGCACAAGTGCAATTTATTGTTTCTGCTTTTAAAGAAATTAAAAAATCCAAAAAATGTAGCAATTTTTCATTTTCTAAAATATAGTGGGCTGTGCTTCATTATAGCTCCCCAACTAATGACACTTTCCCACTCCCTGCTCATCTATCTTCCTCCCAACATACATCCACACAACCACCAACTCCACCAGCCAGGCTAGGCTTTATGGGGAGTGCAGAGGTTGCCAAATTGGGTATGAATATTTTTAGAAGCTGTTTGGAAGTAAATGTGCATAAAGTCAGTATAAAGTTATTTAGAAAATAAAAAATTGAAAATACTACACTTGCTGTCCCTTTAATTTACTCTCTACTTTTCTCCCCCCCCCCCCCACAAATACATATGTATTTTAAGGAATTTTAGCATGTTTTCTCTAGGAATTTTTACTTCCCTCCTGTCTCTTCCTCCTCAGATTTCTCCTATAACCTTGTTTTTTACCCTTTTTTTAAAATGTCCTCCCCACTATTGGCTTTCACACACACATCCAACCAGATCCTCCTCTCTAGTTGTGAGATGCAAACTAAGAAAAACATACAGCAACCCAACACAATTTGACCTGTTGGTCAGAACAAGTTACGTTTCAGTTACTTACTGCTTGAAAATCAAGCTGATGACACTTAAAAATCCTGCTCCTTACTCTGCATCACTGTTCCAATGCATTCCAGCTATGATTACAGAAGCTCCAGGGAGGGGGCATCAGATGCAAAGGTGGCTTTATGGCACCTTTGTGCACCCTAATCCAAGGGTTGTTTGACACCAGGTCAGATCCAGGCATTAATCAGAGCAGACTATGATGGATTTTTGGGTGTAGGGGCTAGGGCATAACCATGACAATTATATTGTCTGGTTGTTAGATAAACTCAACTACTTTCAGCCTTAACTATTTCTTAATACTTTAAGAAATATGGGGGAGGGAGGTTGTTTGTTTGTTTTAACCAATTTTATATAAGAATGAAGGATGGGGTTGGCAGGTGTCTAACATCAGAGGGGATAGATTTTATGCTCAGCCAAATGAGGAACCAACAGTACCAACCAGGGGCATGAACGTGTATGCAGGTGCTGGGCAAGCTTTCCCCATTATATAGCTGTAATCGCATCTCACTTTTCACCTGCAGGTTCCTGCTATTCCAGTCCTGGGCTACCCTTAGAAGTCTAACAGAATTCTGCCAACAGAACCTACAGCCAACAGAATCCCTCCTGCTATTTCAGTCTTGGGTCCCTACCAAACAGAGGCTGCTATGTTTCACCCCAGAGATGGCTGCATTTTGGTGAAGCAATTCCAATAAACAATATGCATTTCGGTTGGCAAATGGCTTTTGGATGCTTCACAATGAAAGATGGTATCAAAATTATAGATATTATTTCTAGTTCAAGGAGCGTACTTGCACCTGTGCTAAACTGTGTGAAGGTTACGTGATATGAAATACAATGGGAGAAGGTAAGGACTGAGCAAACGGAGATACTGATTTTACCTCATCCAGGGAAAGGGGGTCCTCTGGCTAAGGGACAAAAGAAAACGTCCTGAATTGAACAAATATGAAGACCAAATTCCACCTTCCCCAGAATAGGACAGCTGAAGTTCACAGATAAAGGAGTTTAGGAAAGCCCAGGACTGGATGACCATAGAGACACTGCTGATCTTCAACCCTGGAGAGGAAGATCTCTCCATCACAGTGATGGGATCTATGCGATGGCAGGGGAGAGAGAAATTTCACCACACCACTCTCTCAAAATATCTTACTGGAAAATCAACACTTGGGGATTAAAAAACACAGTTGTAGGCTGAAGAGGAGCTTTGTTGAAAACAAAAACGTTTTAAAATCCCGTTTTAAAAGCCTCTGCACTCACCATACTGTATTCTGGTCCTCACAACAGACACTGGCACGTTGTATATTTTTTCAAGGTAATTCTTAACATCCACTCTCGTCATCCTGTGCAAAGAGGAAATATTTTGGAGAGGAGGGAAGTAAAGTGTAAATGTTTAAACTAAATTCAAAACAGAAAAAAATATGTATAAGCTTATCAATACTTTAGAGCAAATATATCAACAAGTCCATTTGGCCAAGATAATTTGAGTGCCACAAATATACAAACAAGACAAACAGTTCACAATGGTGCTATAAGCAAACACAGGCTGCAGCAATAACAACTATTTAATCCAATGTAATCTTAATAGTCAAAAACTCAAATACCAGTTGTATTCAAAGAGGGTGGATGGGCTCACTCTCTCTATCCTAAGTGGACAATTCTTTTGTTTTCTTTGCAGAAGTCTCTAATCTCTGAAAACAAATGGGTGAGCAACTGTGACACACAGTACCCCATGTAACCACTTATAATCACATAAAATCTATCTTTCTATAATTAATAAACTTGTTTTATTGTTTTATCTAAATCGGTGTGTTTTGGTTGAAGTGGTTGGGGAATCTCCACTTCGGTTAACAAAAGCTCAGGCATAATCATTTTCTTTGATAAAATGACGAATTATTAATGAGCTTGCTCTGTGCAGTAGTGTGCTGGACAGCGCAAGATGCACATTTCTGGGGTGCAAGGCTGGGGAACTTACAGGTGTCACCCTGTATATAGTTCATGAGTGACTAAAAGAGCATTCATGTAACTTTGCTGAGTGTGCCTTTACATATTAATGGCTGCGAGAGCATAGGCTGCTTTTCACTAGTAAAGCAGTGTAAGAAGCACCCTAAGCTGAAGGGGACACAGTGGCTCTGGTTGCACCCTGGAGGATATCACAGCAACACCCTGTCTCTAAGAAGGGCCTCATAACAACCAATGCATTCTCCCACACCACTTCCCTTGGACAAATGGAGTGTCTTCTTAACCGACAGAAGAGGCGCTAGGAAAAGCTCATGCTTCAGAAGCTACGGCCTTCACAGCCTAGTGAAGTCCCTGATATAAAAGTTACCTCAACTGTGATACAGTGCCCAAAGCCTACTATATGTAGCACTCAGCTTCTCTATTCCTCAGGCAGTATTTTACAGTTATTGCTCTCAAAGCTTGTCACTACGATTGCACTGGAAACCTATAAAAACAGACAATCTTGTCGCTCCAAAACGTCGCTTATTTTTAAGTGGGACTCACTGTCAAAAATCATTATATACCTAACAGGTGCTCTTCTATAGCATCTTTCCTCAAATAAACTTCAAATATTTTTAAAATGTTAAGCTTCACAATACCCCTGTATGGAAGGCAAGGATTTAAATCCATAGTTGTCAAAACTGAGGCAAAAAGAGCTTTAGTGACTTGTCCAAGGTCACAATAAATCAGTGGTAAAGGTGGGACCTGAACCCCGAACTCCGGACTCTGAACTCTTGTTCTGATCAATAATCAACATTCCCTTCCTACAGAGTGTGTCGGTATATTAAAGTATCAATGGGCAGACAATCGGTTTTGTGAAGACAGGGATGTAACATATTTTAACAGTACTCTCCTCCTTGCTGGTCAATAGCTATTGGCACCAAAAAGCTATTGGCTGGCTAGCAATCCACTGAACAAGATCCAGTGACCTTGTCTCAACCAATGGGATTATGTTTTGAAATCAAAGGAACAGATTCTTTAGGATCCTCTTTATCAGTATAGATAGTCATCCAAGACAGGTTCTGCAGCAGCCTACCAGAGGTCCAAAAGTAGTGGTGCATACAGTGAATCTTTTGAAGTGTGTGTTTTTCCTCTAGAGTGAGAGGAAGCAGTTGTGAAAAGACATCAAAGTTGGACTCTTAATTTGAAAATATAAAAAAAATTAGGGTATAGAACCTTAGCTTGGCTTGGAAGACAGAACCATCACCTGCCAAGTGGATTCACATGCAGGAGCACACAACCACTATGTGTTAAAAGCTTCAGGATCTGTAGCCATACCACCTTAGGCTGTGATCCCATCAGATCACATATGCTAAGCAAGGTCAAAACGAGTTAAATCTTTGCAAGAGAGAACGCCGAGATTACCTATGCGGTGGAAGAAACAGTGTTGATAACTAAATAGGTGTCACTTCTTGCCACCAAATCAGTACAGAACTATTACCAAGCATGTTGTAAAGAGACACTGTTGTTGGAAGAGGCATATTTTGGGTGAGATGTAAAACTCAGCTCCTGAACACCTGTGATCATTAAAGATCTTATGTCCTTTAATTAAGTGCAGGAGTGTTTCCTTAAAGGTCCTACCTAAAATTCCAGTTAGATATACCATTCTACACAGTCTGTCTGAAACTGCAATGTAGTGTTGCTATGTTTCACCCTAGAGATGTTTCACCCATTTGAAGTGAAGCTGCATTTGGTGAAGCAATTCCAGTAAACAATATGCATTTCGGTTGGCAAATGGCTTTTGGATGCTTCACAATGAAAGATGGTATCAAAATTATAGATATTATTTCTAGTTCAAGGAGCATACCTGTGCAACATTCACTGCACATGGCATCCAGGCAATGGGCTTATCTGCTCAAACAGTGGGTGTGACGTTTCACAACATGGGAGATTTAATAAATTCTAATTAGGACCTAAGTCTACTGTAACTAACAACAACAAAATCTGACCTCAAGCCTAGTTAACTGTGTTTCCAGAGATACTGTTCTTCTCATTATTTAGACTGTTATCCCTGAAGGCTTTCAAACTGAGAAACAGATGACCCTTTCATCTACAGTTTCTTTGGTTGCACTTACTGCATGGAGATACGGAACTGTACAGTGTCTTCTGGCTGTGGCACACCAGGCCTCACCAGTGTCATGAAGAAGTTAGGTCGGAAAATCCTCAGCTGGGGGTTTCCCAGCTGGTACAGGGGGTAGCTACAGGAAGAAAAAACATCAAAGTTACTCATAAAACACTAGTGCTATTATAAAATCTTGGTTTTAATTGTTTTACTCCCCGAGTGAAATCACAGCAAAGAACATAAACCTCCGCCACAGAACCATTATTTCAAACTGGCTTATTCCTTTGCCAGATACACGTTTTTGCACTTCAGTTTTAAAAAACAGGCAGCATGTATAAAGAATAAATCACGTGCTTGGTGGCTACCCTTACTCAGCACCATATGCTATTTCTAAGGAACAAAGGAACCCAGATACACTGTTTTAAATGAGTGTCAGGATTCAACTCTTCACTACCATCCAAAGCACTACGCAACATGTCTGAGAGATGTCTTTGCAACAGGGGAAGGGACCAAACCTGTGAGCCAGAAGGTTGTAAGTAGTTTAGGAATGACAGCAAAAGGGATGTGACAGCAGGAAAAGGTGGGACTCAAGGTACGTCTACACTACGGGACTATTCCGAATTTGCATAAACCGGTTTTGTAAAACAGATTGTATAAAATCGAGTGCGCGCGGCCACACTAAACACATTAAATCGGTGGTGTGCGTCCACGGTCCGAGGCTACCATCGACTTCTGGAGCGTTGCACTGTGGGTAGCTATTCCGTAGCTATCCCATAGTTCCCGCAGCCTCCCCCACCCCTTGGAATTTCCGGGTTGAGATCCCAGTGCCTGATGGGGCAAAAATCATTGTCGCGGGTGGTTCTGGGTAAATGTCATCAGTCACTCCTTCCTCTGGGAAAGCAACGGCAGACAAGCATTTCGCGCCTTTTTTCCCTGGATTGCCCTGGCAGATGCCATAGCATGGCAATCATGGAGCCTGTTTTGCCTTTTGTGACTTTCACCATATGTGTACTAGATGCCGCTGACAGAGGCGATTCAGCAGCGCTACACAGCAGCATGCTTTTGCTTTTGCATGACAGCAGAGATGGTTATCAGCCATACTGTACCATCTACCAATCCATAAATTGGTAAAAAGATGAGCATGGCTACCAGTTGTTTTGCACCATTTGCTGCTGTCATAAGTGCCCCTGGCTGCTCTTAGCCAGGGGCGCAAAAGCCAAAATTGGGAATGACTCCCAGAGTCAATCCCTCCTTTTTGGTATCTAAAAATAGAATCAGTCCTGCCTAGAATATGGGCAAGTGTACTAGAGAACCACTGTATCAGAGAGCACAGCTGCTCTGTGTCAGATCCTGCAGAAATTATGAGCTGTATGCTATTCACAGGGGGTGCTCCTGCAACAACCCCACCTGTTGATTCCGTTCTTCCCCCAGCCTTCCTGGGCTACCGTAGCATTGTCCCCCCACTTGTGTGATGAAGTAATAAAGAATGCAGGAATAAGACACACTGACTTGTTAGTGAGAAATGAGTGGAAGGCAGCCTCCAGCTGCTATGATAGTCCAGACAGGACAGTAAGGAGTGTGGAGCAGAGGAGCCCAGCATCCCTCTGCTAGTCCAGGGGCAATTGAATCTTTTTTTTACACATGAAGGGTGGGGGCTGACAGAGCTCAGCCCCCTGTTGCTATGACGATGATGGTTATCAGCCATACTGTACCATCTACCATGAAAAATTAGGGCCAGGCACCCTTGATCGACCTAACGGATGCTAGTCTGCATGGTTACCAGTCCTTTTGCACTGCCCCATGTGCCAATAGGCTGATGACGAGGACGGATACCAGTCGTATTGCACCATCAGCCACCCATGGCGGGGGGGAGCAAGGATGTTGGTGTTGAGTGCTGCAGCATCGGGTCTATCTGCAGCATTCAGTAAAGATAGGGTGACATGTTAAAGAGTCAAGAGAGGATTGTTTTCCCTTTCACTTCTGGGGTGGGTAGGGGGGTGCGTAAATTGCCGAGCTATGCCCTGACCCACCGCGGACACTGTGTTTGACCCTAGAAGCATTTGGAGCTCAGCCAAGAATGCAAATACTTTTCGGAGACTGCAGGAACTGTGGGATAGCTTGAGTCCTCCAATCCATGAGCGTCCATTTGATTCTTGGGCTTTCCGTTACGTTTGTCACGCAGCAGTGTGCTGAGCCCCTGCTATGGCGTCTGTCTGGAGATTTTTTAAAAATGATTTTGAATTTCGTCTTCTGTAACGGAGCGCTGATAGAACAGATTTGCCTGCCCTTACAGCGATCACATCCGCATGGTCCATGCGGGAGCTCTTTCTTTATTTTGATTTTTAACTGCATCACCACCCGTGCTGATCTGAGCTCCACGCTAGGCAAACAGGAAATATTCAAAAGTTCGCGGGGCTTTTCCTGTCTACCTGGCCACTGCATCCAAGTTCAGATTGCTGTCCAGAGCGGTCAGTGGTGCACTGTGGGATACCGCCCAGAGGCCAATACCGTCGATCTGCGGCCACACTAACCCCAATCCGATATGGTAATACCGATATTAGCGCTACTCCTCTCGTTAGGGAGGAGTACAGAAACCGGTTTAAAGAGCCCTTTATACTGATATAAAGGGCCTCTTAGTGTGGACGGGTGTGGCGTTAAATCGGTTTTACGCTCCTAAAACCGGTTTAAACGCCTAGTGTAGACCAGGCCTCAGAAAAGGGGGAAATGTTAGTGGGACAGCACCAGCATGTGGGAAGAAGAGGGAAAACAAGGGGAGGAAAGGAAACAATAAGGAAAAGAAACTGACAGATCCAGGGAGAAAGCCAGAGCGGAGGACAAGCCCGAAGCGCCCCTGAAGCGAGACCTGGGCCGCTGTTGCTCTCACTGCGCTGACGGGGCTGATAAAGCGCTGCCGGGAGCCCTGCCTACACTAGGGGACCATCGGCACAAGTGCCGCAGCCGCACGGACTCCAATGCGGGCGGGGGGGGGGGGGGGCCCAGGGCTGGACCGCACCCACCCCCCTGCAGCGGCGGGAGCCAGACACGGGGCTCCAGAGCTGCCCTGCAGGCGCGGGGGCTCGGCCTGCGGGGCCCCCTCCGGCCAACTCCCCGCCCAGCGTTTGCACAGGAGAGGGGGCGGGAGGGCCGCGGGGGCGGCGTTAGCGACGCGGTTACCCCCAGAGCGGCGGCGGCGGCGGCCTCCCTGGGCCGCCCCGGGCCCCTCCGCCCTGCTCTCAGGCCGCGCCAGGCGCGCGCGGGGGGGGGGGGGCCCGGGCGCGGCCGGCTCGCGCCCCTTCGCGCGGGGGGGGGAATCACGGAGGGGGCGGGGCCGGCTACTCACAGAACCTTCCCGCTGGCCATGGCCCCGCCGCGCGCGCAGCGTCCCCCGGGCCCTTGGACGGGTGGCTGCGATGAGCGGCGCCCGGCGCAGGAGAGTCTCCCCGGCCGGCTCACGGCAGGCGGAGGCGGCGCTATCGCCCCCTGCAGCTCGGGAGGCCTCACTGCACCCGAGCGTTCCGCGCCGGGGCGCCCCTCGCTCGGGCTGGGCTGGGCTGGGCTGGGGAAGGGGGAGGCATGACCCAAGTCAGTCCCAGGGACACAGGCGAGGTGGGATCCACAGGGGTGCCTGGCCTGCAGCCACTGCAGGGCTTTTCAATCCGTGTTCTTGGGTGGCAGCTGGCAGCCCCCAGGCTTCACAAATCAGCAGGCAGCCCTACCCCCAAACCTCACCAGATTGCGCTAAAAATCGCCTTGGCTCCCTGGTTTCTGAGCCTGGGGATTACACTGAACCCAGGAGGGGGTGGGAGTGTCTTCCCGATCTGCTCCGCAGCCGCCGGGGCCAGACACCTACTTTTATTTTAACTGGAAGTTGAGATTCTCCTGATTCCAGGAACTGGGGCTGAAAGAAAAACACCGACCCTCTTAAAAGTCACAGTAAAATGGTGAGGATTAGCAATGCTGGTGTAGGTTGTGGAACCAAGGGTAAAAAAAACAAGAAGCATTTGAGAGCCCTGGGTGTCTCAAGGGGAGGGAGTCAGTTACTATACCTCAGAGTCAAAACATTTGCTATGGCCCCCCTTCAGGTCCAGCCTTAAAGGCATTTGAATGCAGCCATCATAGCCTGGGGCAACGTGGGAAATGGGCTTGTTTGTTTCTTGCACAGGAAATCACCACTCACATCTTGTTCTATTAAATGTAAACCAGCTGCAACCTGCTGTCTCTTGCCTATGTTTTCCAAGGCAGCAGAGTTCAAGACCTCCAGCATCCTCGTGTGTGCATTTGGTTAGTAGGCAAAGCAAATGCAGTAGCTGTGATATATATTCAGATTGTATTGTATTTGATACGGTGTTTCAATCTAGATTGAAAAATTAATTCCAATTGTCTGGCATAGAAGCAGTATTATGTGGACTAAAACCTGGATCAAAATCTTAAACAGGGCAGTGATTTAAGTATTGAGCAGATGAAAGATCTATCTAAGCATGGTTCCTTAGTACAGGCTTAGGCCCAGTCTACACTTAAAAATTAGATTGACCTAGCTACGTCGCTCAGGTTGCCCTGAATGCCATAGTTAGGTCGACCTATCTCTTGATGTAGATGCTGCTAGGTCAACAGAAGCTAATTCCTCTTGAAGAGGTGGATTAACAACATTAATGGGGGAAAAAAACATTGATGTACAAAGTATCTACACTATGGCACTACAGCTGCACATTTGCAGTGCCGTAGGTGTGCCGCTCTAGCAATTGTAGTGTAGACATACCTGTAGTTAATTATCCACCACTTCTTACTCAAAGAGAGAGTAAACAGCACATTAATGAAATTCACAATGATACTAATTTGGAAAAGTTTCAAACCCCAGTGAAGACTGAGAAATAATACCAGGAGACCTAGATAGGTTAGAAATATGGGCAGAAAATAACCCAATAAGATTAACCTTGGAAAAATTAATGCGACTATGTGTGTGGGAAAAATAGTCCAATGGAAGAGATTAGCCTGTGAAAAAAGATTTAGAGACTGTGCCAAGTTTTCATCTCTAGTTTGACTAAGAAACAACTAAAAGAGGACTGTTCAAAATCCACAGATACTTGAACATAGGACTGGAAGGAACCTCCTGGGTCATTAAGTCCCGTACTTTGCTATTGCAGGCAACCCCATCATATAATCCTGATCGTAATTGTATCAAGCACCATCTTAACACTTGTTAGGTTGTTTGCCCTACCCCCCACCCCTCCACACACACACCATTGGAAGGCTGCTCCAGATCATCACTCCTCTGTCTGCTCGAAATCTTCTAATTTCCAGCCTAAATTTATTCATTGCCAGTTTATACCCATTTGTTGTTGTGACAACCCTGTCCTTTAGCTTAAATAGCTCTTCACCCTTTCTGCTGTTTATTCCCCTGATGTATTTATAGAGAGCAATCATATCCCCTCTCAGCTTTTGTTTTACTAGGCTAAACAAATCTCTCTCTTAAAGTCTCCTCTTATGAGATAGGCTGTCCATTCCTCTGATCATCCTAGTGGCCCTTCTCTGCACCTGTGCCAGTTTGAATTCATCATTCTTGAACATGGATAGCCAGAACTGTACACCAGAATTAAAGGGTGCAAACACCAGGCTAGAAGAATTACAGTGTGGAACAATTGAGAATGGTGAGCAGTATTGGGAGACAATTAAGAAAGCAAAACAGTAGGCTAAGTATCCAGCAGAAAATTCCACATACTGAGATCTATTAGGTTATGAAATAGTTTCCCCAATGGAAGTGGTGGAACCCCATTGTTTGGAACATTTAAAACTAAACTGGACAAAATACTAGATAATGTACTGTAGGGCAGTGGCTCTCAACCTTTCCAGACTTCTGTACCCTTTTCAGGAGTCTGATTTGTGTTGTGTACCCGCAAGTTACACCTCACTTAAAAACTACTTGCTTACAAAATCAGACATAAAAATACAGAAGTGTCACAGCACGCTATTACTGAAAAAAATCTTACTTTCTCATTTATACCATAAACTAAATCAATTGGAATATAAATATTGTACTTACATTTCAGTGTATAGTATAAAGACCAGTATAAACAAGTCATTGTATGAAATTTTAGTTCAGGGGTAGGCAACCTATGGCACACGTGCCGAAGGCGGCACACAAGCTGATATTCGGTGGCACTCACACTGCCCGGGTCCTGACCACCAGTCCAGGGGCCTCTGCAGTTTAATTTAATTTTAAATGAAGCTTCTTAAAATGTTAAAAACCTTATTTACTTTACATACAACAATAGTTTAGTTATATATTATAGAGTTATAGAAAGAGACCTTCTAAAAACATTAAAATGTATTACTGGCACGCAAAACCTTAAATTAGAGTGAATAAATGAAGACTCGGCACACCATGTCTGAAAGGTTGCCGGCACCTGTTTTAGTCTGTACTGACTTTGCTAGTGCTTTTTATGTAGCCTGTTGTAAAATGAGGCAAATATCTAGATGAATTGATGTACCCTCTGGAAGACCTCTGTGTACCCCCAGGGGTACCTGTACCCTGATTGAGAACCACTGCTGTAGGGAACAGTCCTGCATTGGTCTCTGGAGATGGATTGGATGACTTAGCAGGGCTTTTCCATATCCTTCGATGATTGTAGGTGTTCTTTCAACTGTCAGTGGAGTTTCTGCCTATTACTGCAGCAAAAAGGAGATGAGACTAGCTCAAGAGAACCCCGCAATTCTCAACGCAATGGAGGGTGGTTTGCCGCAAACCCAGAGGCTCGGCTCACTGCAAACCCGAAGGCTCATCTTACGTTTTTGTTTTTTAACACTGAAGTGTTGGCTTCTCCCACAGGGTGTTTTTCAGCCCAGTCACCCCGTGGGGCAGGGCAGCAGATCCTCTTGGTCACTACTATAAAGGTGGCATCTGGCGGGCACCGCGGAGAGGTTAAGGATCTGTTGTTCTTGCTGCCCCAGTAACTAGACCCAATTAGGAGAATCAGTGGTGAACTACATCTTTTCCCCCTAAAAGGATGCAGACTAGTGAGAGAATCAACAAGCCTCCAGAGGAGAAGTGCAACCTCCTTATCCAGCCGGAGCCCCGGCCGCTCTGGAGGAGTCAACCCCCCCACAAACGAAGCTGCTTCTTCGTGCCTCAAGAGCCCGACTCCCCACGTAGAACACGTTAAGAGAGTCATAGTTACTCCCGCCATTCTAATAGAATGACTTCTTATTAGAAAGGTATAATTCAACAGCCTTCCTCATTTGTTAGTGAAAAATGTTACCATTTCTGATCCCATTTGGGAACCCAAAATTTCATCCAAATTCGGGGCACTCGAAATTCTGAAAAGTTAATGATGGTTAGAAATATATAAGGATAAAAGTTGGCCAGCACTTCTGCTTGCCCTCTTCCCCATCATGATGAACCAAACGCAGGGCAAATAAAACACCCAATAGAAATCTGACTTCTTGAATCCTTACTTTACAAAATGCATTTTATCCTGAGTGTTTTTGTGTTCCCTGGCCTCAGAGAGCATCTTTGCTGAATCACCCAGATCTAATACCCAGATCTAATATTTTAATATTAGATTTTAGACTTAAATTTAAGTTTTCATTGCCCTAATAGATGCTTTTATATAATGTTTGAATGAATTGCACTTGAACATTCTGTTGAAGCCTTTGCAACACTGGATACAATTTTAATCTATTTGGAATTGAATAGAAGAACCCAAAATGGCAGTCATGAGATATAATTGAAGTAGGTATCGGTCACACTTTATTTACAAAATCCAGAGATTCATACATAGCAATCTATGCGGAGCAGAGGGCTGGTGTCAGGAAAACAAAGGACACATGAAGCAGGAAAGGTGCCAGCAGGGAGTCATCTCTGTTCCACGGGGACCTCCTTCCTTTTGGTTCAGGATGCTGCTGGAGTCCTTAAAAAAGGAGTAGGCAATCCAGGCTGGTGCTGTAGTTTTGCTCAAGCATGAGAGTGAAACTGATTTGTGAAAGGGGCAGGGGAAGGCCAGCGATGTTTAGCCACGCCACCGGGGATGATCCTGCCTGCAGTCACCTCCTGTTTCTTTACTTCCAGCGCCCTCCAACTTTGCCCTTGGCTCCTGCTTTCTTGCTGCTGTAGTACAGAAAGAAGGAAAACACATCAGTGTGACTGCTGCAGAAAAGTCCTCTGACCTTTTGTCTTTTCAATCTGTTACTTTGCTGAGAAGCTCTAAATCTCAAGTCAGCAGAGTGAGCTGATCAGATAGCCTTTGAATTGGATGCACCTGTTCCAATGCAGATGTAGCACATTCTGAGGAAAAAGATTATCATGGTGGGAGCAGATTTTACTTGGGGTCTTCAGAGGATGGCCAGGAAGTATAGGAATGGAGGAGTGAGAGGCTTTGCCGCTTACTGAATTGTATGCTCAAAGAGCAGGGGATCCTTGAAACTAGCGGACATGGGCCCCAAATTTCAGAGTGCAGATCCAGTTCCAGATCTGAATATTTCCCAAGTTCAGATCTGGACTATGGGTTCAGGTGCAACTCTGGAAATGGAAAGGACTTCCTCAAACAGGACTGTGCCAGTACAATGCCCAGAGGCCCAAGTCACCTGACAGTAGAATTTTAGAAATTATTCCCATACAATGCCTGGGGAATGTAAAGAATTATAAAATGTTTTAACACATGCAAAGAGATGATTCTGGTTCCCCAGAATTACGTGTCCTTTTCTGACTTTCATTGGTACCAGTAACCCAGTCTTACTAGGGGATGTATGGATGCAGTTTCCATATGATCCTCAAGCTAAGGCTTGTAAAGCACCATGAGGAAATGATTACCAAGTAATATCTTCTTGCATGCAGAATAGCATTTCAACATGCAATTCACTTACCTTCCTGCTGTGAAACAGATGCATGCCTGCTTCCAGGTGTGTTCCAAGTGAGAAAGTTAGTCTGGTTAGGCTCTGCACTGTGTCAGCAATGGGCCACTCTGCAATGCACTGATTCCTTGTGCATTGCATAACCCGTACCCTTCCATCCCAAACATACACTAATAAGGCTACTTCTTGAATCAAACCACTTGCAAGCTGTTTAATCTTATTGGTGCTAAACGGCATAGCAAGGGTGCCGAGCAAACACATCTGTAGGGCCAGTGGAAGTGGATAGCAAATGTTGTGTTGGTTGGAATGGATGTTTCCAAGGAAGCTGCATTCGGAACACATGTTCCTCGAGGCAGCAGGGAAGGGATTAAAAAGCAACAGCAGAAGGGTATGTTTAGCGTGGTTATATAGGCTCCAACTTACAGTGGGTTTGTTCAGGAGTAGCAGGCTTATGTATGAGAGAGTCTTCCATAGAGACTCATACACACATACAGTGAATACTTTACCTCTCAACCAATTTAGAATAGAAGACAGTCTATTCCAAAAAAATTACCTTTTACATGAGAGACAAGGGGTTATTGTCTGTTTATTCAGAGCCTATCCTATTTGATATTTTATTAAGCTCAGTTTTCTTTAAACTTATCTCATTCTCCATTATGCTGGCTTTGAGACTGGATCAAAAAATCACTGTAGGAGCTGCACGCCTAACCACCAGCTCCCCAAATTAATGCAGCGCTCTTGTCACTTCGAGTTTCACAAGGCCTAAGATGTTTCATGTTGTGCCTGCCTTTAGACTATGCTTATGGGGGGTTATTGTTCCTTAAAACAAAAAGGGACCTTACAAGGCTAATACACCAGGATGAAAGACTTCTACTCTGGAATGTCGTGCTCCATTTCTGACAGAAAAATGCCCCATAATACCTGGAGGGATCCACAATCATACATTTCCAAATGAAGTGCCATCACACCCAGAAGAACCATCTCTGGAAAGAGATGCTTCCAGGAAACCTATCACCTCTTTGGATAATTGGGAGGGTCCCTAGTATGGTAACATTTCATGTTGGTTTTCTGGTAGTGAGATCAGCAGACATAGGAGGAAGAAAATCACCCACTAGCACAATCTTGCAAGGTTCTATGAGACCCCATATGCCCTATGAAGTAAATACATCAAGCTCTGTGTTTGGAATCTACAGAGAACTGCACCCAAAATGTTAAATTCATTTGACATTCCAGTGTGAATGGGGGGTGAGGGAAAGAATATTTGGTCCTTGTTGATACCTATATGTTTGAGTCATTTGCATGTCCAGAGCTCTTCATGGTACAGAGAAACTGCAAAGAGCAGATTTCAGCATTCGGAGACCTTCCCTCCCCTTCTTCACGTGACTCCTCCTCCTTGCCTTTTACTTCTCTACACACCCGTCCCTCCCCAGCCCCTTGTCTCTGATGTATTGAGGTCTCCTGATGAAAACATGCAACAACAAAGACATGGGACTCACAAGCAGGAAAGAAATTAAATTAAAGAGGTAAGGTGGGGAAGGAAAGTGGGAAGTCATATACCAATGAAAAGAACCCACACCCCTGATCACATGACATCCATGTGACAGGGTAACCCTGGATGTCAGTCTTATTACACACCTTTCCTTACAATCTCAGCAATCACTTCGCCATCCTGTATAATCAAGGACCGTTTCCGCTCCTGTGTTCAAAACACTTCAGCCAATACAAACAGTTACGGCTTGAGCAGCTGGCGTCTTTGCAGTGATTGTGGGAAGGTGTGTGCATGGGAGATGATGGTTCTTTTACATTAGGTTATGAATTCACTTCAGTTTGACCATCATTTTCTAAGGGTGGGGGCGGGTGGAGGTTGCCCTTCCACCTCTCGCCTCATTCCCTTCTGAGAAGAAAATGTCAGCATCAAAGCTGAAGTGTCCGCTGGAACACTGAGCGGATATCCCAGACTTTAGGCTGGGACATAGGTACTTACTGCTTCTGGGCCTGATCAATCCGGTTCCTGAGGGTGGTGATCTGCAAACAACATACACGACTAGGGTTTTTAAAGGGCTCTGCCAAGTGACCTGGTTTCCCCATAGGGAGGGAAGTGGTTTACCTGGCTGGAGGTCTGGAGACAGGTGCCTGTGATAGGGAGAAACTCTTTCTTTTCAAATGAAAACTCTCTTGAGTGAGATGTTGCAAACCAGCAGTAAATTTACAAGCTAATTTCATGTTTTACAAGGAGGCATATATGAGGGATCCAACTGAAGGGACGGTGCTGTTGCCCTTGTTAAAATAATTAATTAGTTCACATACAATGGAACCCAGTTATGGTGAACTCATGTATAGCCAAACTTCAGGTAAGTGGCCTAGGAAGTCATAAATTGCCCATTTTGAAAGCTCAGGAGACCCTGAGCAGTGTGATCTCCTTGTGTGTGCTGTCCTCACCCTCCCGCCATCCCAGCTGTAAATTTACCAGGTAGCTAGCAACATTGAAGTGGAAGGTGGGGTTGACCTGGACAGGTGAGAAATTGGAAACAGAAAAGCTCCAAAGCTGGAGACAAACAAGTGAGTATGCTCAGCAACAAATAACTCCAGGGCTTTCATGAGAGAGGAAGTATATTGGAGGGGTGCAGGCTGCACTTGCCTCCACCCATCAATATAATATAAAGAGACTGCTGCACTTTGGGAATGAGAGATACTCCAACTGAGGGGTATTACTGGGCTTAGGCACATCATGATATCTTGATAGTTAGACTCTATGGGTCCTGTTGTGTTCAGCGGGCTTTGGATCAGGCCCTGAGGATGATGGGGCAAGTGCTCTCCTAGTACTTTCTGCAGGCTAATTAGTAGAGCAGTTCTGGTGCTGATTTGGGGGCAGGAAGTAGAGAATGCACAATGCAAAACCCTTTCCAGACATTTATCTAATAGACTGAAGGGTTCCCAAAGGGGATAGGGAGGAAATATTAGAAAGGAAACACAGCAACCATAGAAAGAAGGGCTGGAGTGGGGGATTTGAGGTCCTTCCCAAGCCATCTTCCAGACCGTGGCAATTTGTGGTGTGGTAATACTTGTGTTCCATTGCCCCTGGGTGGGATCCATAATGAGGATGAGCTCATCCTCTCTTAATCATTGTGGAATTTTAGATTTGAACTAGATGCTCAGGAAAGTGAAGGGTTAATACACAGAGCACCAGCTAGACCCAATGTGTGGCTGCTGTGTCATTTTGCTTGAGTTAGCACCTCAATCCTGACATGCAGCCTTGCTATTCCAGTCTTCCAGTGATCTTTGTGCTCTGAATATAGGGCCACTAAAAACTGCAATGAGACTACAACCCACTTCTGTTTGTTTCATTTTTCCTGTGTAACCCAATCAGGATTGAACCCTGGTTTCCAGAGGTGAAAGTTAACCTCCTCCCCCCACTTCTGCTCTTGGTGTAATTCAGAATTCTCCATTGCCTCTGGACTCCAGGTTCTGAGCAAACTCACAGTCCAAGAACTGATGACCCAGCAAGGGTCGCATGGCATTTGAAATTCCCAGTGCTTGAAACAGGAAAAGATCACATTTCAGGATGGTCTCCATCCCGGATTTCCTGGGCCAAGTTTTCCCACGGCAAACAGAAAAAAAGAAAGAAAGAGACTGAGACATTAGAGGCAACAGGACAACATCAAAAAGGAAAGATCTGCTGCATTCTGTACGTACTCACGGTAGTTTAAAAATCCACTCCTTGGATTTGAGTCATTTATCTCAATTGGGTATTTTTTTCAGACCTGGCAGAGATTCAGCTTTGCCCTTCAAACTGACTCAAGGGCTTGAGACTCACCTTTCCTGCTAAACCTGTGACAGTAGGCACAGCAGTCAGTGTCTTACACAGTACCAGTAAGCAATAGGGGTATATCTACACTGCATTTTAAAACTCTCAGCACCAGGTCTCAGAGGCCAGGTCTACAGACTAGGGTTCACGGAGCTCATGCTATGGCACTAGAAACAGCAGTGTCAACATTGCAGCTCAGGCGGGAGCTCAGGCTCTGAAGCCCAGTCCCCACCACAGTCTCCACTGATCTCCAGCCTGACCTCAAACATCTACACAGCTGTTTTTAGCACAGTAGCACAAGCCCAAAGAGCCTAAGTCTGTAGATCTGGGCTCTGAGACTCTCTGCCACGAGTTTTAAAATGCAGTGAAGATGTACACATAGAGGCCAGTGCTTAAAACCAGGCCCCCTCACTGTCATCTTGTGTGTCCAGTTTTCTTCCTTTTTCTCTCCCTTGCTTTCTTTGTTATTTTATGTCTTCTTCTCTTTTTCCTTCTTACACTTTCTCTTCCCATTTCTCCTTTCTTTCTCAGTCTTCTCTGCCTTCCTACTCATTCTGACCTTTCTTCTTTCTGTCTCCTTTTCTCCTCTCTCACTCTTTCTTTATTACACTCTTTGCCCTCTTCACTTTCTCCTTTTGTACCTTCTATAAGCTACGGGGCTCTACAGGGAAGCATGCAGTCTGGATCTTTCAGCGGTCAGTTCTGCACAAAGCCCACTTAGAATAAGGTAGGTTAATTTGTGTGTCTCTGTTTAAGGAGCAGCCTGCTTTGTCTCTCTCTGTTTTGGGGTTCTTGTGTGTTATTCTAAATTCTAAGAAATTTAGTGTTATGTTGCAACCTTCCAGCAAAAGTATTTTTCTGTTTTCATCTAATTTCTCTGTATGTATGGCATGAACATAATAATTCCCACTCTATCTGTGCTGCATTCCATTTAAACTAGTGGGATGTCATGCAGTGTCCGGAAGATTCATTCCATCTGAGCATACATGAATCATCCAACTACAACTGTTAAACACCACTGTGATTTTGTGCCACTGGTCAGACTACACCCTGCTTTACAAGAATGGAAGGTGAGAGAAAAACGAAGTGAAGGGAGACACTCAAGACTCAGTCTCCTCGTCCCTCTGCCAGATGGAACTGAGTGCCAGTGCCCTGTCCACCTGCGTGCGCAAGCGCGCGAAATCTCGCCATGCAGGAGGCTCATGCATTTTAGCAGTCTTTGCTGCTCCTGTCACATAGGCGAACTCTTTGTACTTACAACTTGGATAGTGCCTGCACCCTGCTACGTAGTGATGTAATCTAAGAGAGATTAAGATAATCATGTTGGTGTGGGTTGTTCTCAGTCCAAGTATTTAAAAAAAAAATTGAAGAAAGGAAGTGAAGAGAGAGAAAAGCAGCCAGAAATATTGATCCCAGCAGGATCTTGGTCCTGAAGTTTAGTGCAGTTGAGTATGGGCATATCCCATTATCAGATTTGAAAGGGACATATCAGCACTCTGATACCATGTGACCCTTCAGTAAAATGCACATCTATGGAGGCACAGATTTCATCCAGGGCCTCCTAAGAGTTCAGTCCACAGGAGGTCATTTTCATCCCGCTCTTTTTGTTTTAATTCTATGATGGAAATAAAAAATCCAAAATTTAAATATGAAATTGAACGTGCGATTAAGAAAGTCACTTGCTGATGGAGACAGGCAACTGAAAGAGTTTGACCAACCCCTTTTCATACCTCTCTTCCAGACTAATAAACAATGGAGTTTTTCTTTTCCCAGTGTGGGGCGTGTCTCATTTTCATAGATTCTGGTCTAATCAATTTCAACTTTAAGACTCAATTGCAGCCTGCTAATAGTAGCCCCATGCATGTGGCAGGTACACAATTATGAAAAATATAATTCCAATGTGCCATGCACGACTCTGGCAATTTACTCCGCTGGGTAAATATTCCAAGTTGTGTGTGGAAGTAGCTTAATGACATCTCCACACCACATTTGCTATGGGGGTTTCACTGCTTCCTGCAGATTGGACCCAGAGGTGACTGGTGCCATCACCAATTTGCTTCTCAACCCACCTCATATTTTTGACTCTTCATCTTCTCTGAAAATTCATACTTCTCAGTTTCCAGCTGGTATAACCAATCCCACAGTTCCTTGGCCTTATCCCTATGCATTTAGGAGGGAGGAAGACATGAGAAATATTTCACACATTTGAAATGTCACCTGTTTGCTGTGGCCCTCAGGACACTAGTAGCAAATTTTATTTTATTTTATTTTATTTATTTATTTTTGGTGCAGCAAAACTCCTCCCCAGCTTCATGTCACTCACTATTTTTATGGTCAGATTTTATTTTCCTCAGCTTTATCCCTTTTAACATTTCAGCCTTGCACTGTTTTCTCTATCCAGCATTAACACCCTTTCACAAGTTTATTTATTTACTCGGCTCTTTGTCTCTCACTAAAGAACCCAAGGGAAATGGAGGGGAAATGGTGAGTGGGATTCCAAAACTTGAATGAGCAATTGGCTGTGCAACTGGCATGGAACTTTCACCAGGCTAAGGTGGAAAAGCAAAACTGTCCCAGTGTAACATTAGTTAGAGATTGGCTTGGACCAGAACACTAGATCTCTCGAAGTCCCCAAACGCTGAGAAGGTTCACATCTAGATCTTTGCAGTGCAGACCCATCTCTACTATTACTGATGTTGGCAGAGGCTTGCTCTTCTTCCTTGGATTGCAATACTCCTACAGTTATGACACTAACCACATTACAAAGAGCCCTTTCTATTTCTGGACATCCACCATTGTTCTGCCCCCTGTCTCCACCAGGGTTGGCTCTTCTGTAGGGTGGCATTTCTAAAAAGGCCCTTACCCATTCTTTTTATATCCCAGGGCACACAAGTACTCCCGCAGCACACTCTCTTTCTATGTCCCTAATTTCCCTTAGATTTTAGACTGTTATTACCAGGTTTGGTTTTTAGGATTTTGAGGACCTAAAATCCTCAAAATCTACAAGGTTAGCTGTGGGGGGATGGGGCATATCAAAGCTAACACGCTCCTCTCGACCTCTCATGTCATGCTGTTGCTTCAGTGTGTGTTGATGTTGCACACCCTCTCCTCACCTAATATCCTCACACATCATGAAATGAAGAGGCAGCCTCATGTTGTGACAACATGGTGGAACATCACGATAGCACAGTGCCCAAAATGAACCTGAGCTCAGCTGAGCCGAACTAGTCTGCAGGTTTGCGGATGTCGTTGTCCCATGAATTTTGAGATGAGTGGCAACCATAGCTTGATTAGCAGCAGAAGGAAGGCAGTCTGACTAAGCCATGACCATGGCTGGATGTCCACATCATGTACAATATCATCTATTGCCCCCTTTTCCCCTTTGTGTCCCAGCACAGCCAAAGGCAGAATTTAGCATTGGCTTCATATGGGCTCCAAAGTTGCCTTATTAGAAAGTTCGTTCAGTGTGGGAGGCCCCAGACCACTAGAAGAAATCTCTGTGTGTCCTCATTCAGATCTGTCAGCCATGACCTCCCTGAGAAATCATCTAATCTACCTGCAGCAAATGAAGATGGCACGTTACCTCAGCTTGTCTTCATTCAGGTGGTCAATGTTGAGTGTTTTGCGCCTCTCTGCCAGGATCTTCTTCTTCATTTCCCTAGCAGTCTGCTTCTTTCCTCTCTTCTGGTCAGCCTGCAGGAAACATATGCCCAGAACATCAGTGGATACTGCCCTGCACAAATTCAGGATGAAGTAAGAAGATATTGTGGAAGGGCTAAGGAACCATGGAAACGTACTGGAGCTTTTCCAGGCAGATGCACTGGGGCCATTCTGGAGACATTAGCGCATTCCCAATAACACTTACTCCACAGGAGCTGAGAACCTCTTAAAAGTTCTGCAATGGCCTTGAAACTTCAGAGAATCCCAAGCAGTTATAGGAGTTGTCATGAAAATCTAAGGGATTCCTAGCAACTGCTGGAACAAACTTAGAGAACTCCTAATGATTGGTAGAGAATTTAGGAGACTCAAGGGGGACAGAGAGGTACACAAGTGGTGATAAAACTCAGAGAAGTGTGTTTAGTGCCTCCCTATTTCATCCATTGATCAATGCCTTTACCTTTGCCAAATAGCTGCTGTATGTTGCACCCATGGAGGTCAGAGCCTTCTTTTTCTTCAGGTCATCCTCAGCTCTTCTCTTAGCATCTTCTTCCTCTCTTCTTACTTTCTCCTCCTGCAGAATGCACCACAGAAAAACAAGTTACCAAAAGGACTTTGGCTGGGGGAGCCCATACCTACTCCACTAGCAGCAGGAGTCACTGCAGGGAATGATGTAGAAATGTATGTGTCTAGGAAGTTATAGCTTCTTCCTTCCCAGGCTCTGCCCAGTTAGCTTCACTGTAATGAGGAGAATATCAGTATCTTCTCTGGTATTCTTGAGGCAGGTGGGACCTGCAGCTTCTCTCCATCTCCTTTCACAGTTCCCAAACAAGGTCTGAGCCCAGGTACTTTCTTGTTACATGTCAAGAGGAAAACAGAAAGCAGAGGCACGTACCGCAAGCCTGACCTGACGCTCCTTCTCATTCTCAGCCCGGATTCTTTGTTGTTCTGCCCTTTCGGCTCTGCGTTTCTCCTGCCCGAAACAAAGGAAGAGGCATAGAGTCATCAGTATGTGGCTTTATTTGTCTCCAAAGCTTTATAAAGGACTTTAGTTTCCATATTAGGTAGTGGACCTTTCCCGTTACTTTACCAAAATGTGCAGGATGAGGCGTATAGCCAGCTGAAGGACCCAAGGTGAATTCCATGACTGCAAAACACCTGGGAGGCTGAGACCAGGGATGCGTTACAATGAATGTGGTCACCTCTGTGCAGTGTGCGACAGGTTTCCCTCCAGCCATAACTGAACAAGTAGAATAGATTGTCCATCTACAGAGGGGATCCGAGGCTAGCAGGTGGTTTCTACACCTGTTTTCAAAATGGTTATGCCTCATCCACCACGTGTAAAGTGCATTTGACTGGACCAGTTTAAAACCGCACTGAAAACCAGTTAATGAAAAAATGTTTTTTGTCCTAGTGTAGTTAGGGGCTAGATTGACCATATCTTGCAATCTTTGCCTTATCTAAGGCTGGAAGAGGATTATCCTTATGTATGTCTGAGTTTCAGGCCCATGGGAGACTGGTCTCCTCCCATATGTAGCTCCCACAGCTTATCCTCTGTTGTTATAACATGTATGTGTGTGAGTGCATTAAGTGCTCCTATAAGTGAGGAAATGATCTCATTGCTTAGAACCAGACATTATATAGGCACTAGCTGTGATATCAGTTCCTCATTTGTGGCAGCATCAAAGCTTCCCATTCACAGCTTAGTCAAGTCCCCTCAATCAGGCCTATAGCAACCCATGCTATCCTAGTTATGGGCTTCACACACAGCTCTGTTAATGCACCTTTGTTCTGACCTGCAACACCCCTTGATGTTCTAGTTCTGAATCCCACCACACACCTCTGCCATTTTACCTCATCCTTGACCTGCCTAAGCACTGCTACTCCAGTCTTAAGTCCACCTCATCACTTTACCAATTCACCTCAGACTTGGCCTGCAGCACCCTCCTCCTGGATATGTCAGAGCAGAAATGGTCTATGGTCCTGAGCTGTGCTTAACTGTATATGGTGTTTTGTGGTATAAACAAACACACCCCTGAGGAAGGATGAGAAGACCCAAGACTTATTTTCATTTGCGACCTAACCCAGGTTTGCATTTAGCTCTTCAGAAATGAGAGGCTAGTGCACTGACCCAAGCCTCATTAAGGCTATCACTGTAAGGTGTCCTAGATTTCCACCTTGGCACATGGGCACATTCCACTCTACAGCAGCCAAAAATGCACAGCCATTATCTTGATCACATTGGGAACAACAGGCGGTCACCTTGAAGGACTCTCTTCCCCAATTCTCCTATCTCCACTTGTTGGATAAAAGGAGCAATTTGGTCTGTAAGGTTCCAGTTCCATTCTGAGTCTCTGAGGTAATGACACACACTATCCTCCTGAAGCAGACATCACTGGGGATGGCACCATAGAGACTTACAATTCTTTCCTTCAGGGCAAGCAGTTCCTCCTCTTCCTTCTTCCTGCCCTCAAAGTGATTGTCAATCAAGGCCTGCAGTTCAATCAGGTCTTTGTTCTGCCTCTTCTTTTGGATGTCCTGCAGGAGCAGTAAGGCGTTATTACAATAACAATCTAACAATGGTGCAGCTCCTTCCATCTGAGGATCTCAGCACCCTGTACAAAGGTGGCTAAGTACTAACAGCCTCATTTTACAGATAGGGAAATTGAAACACAAGGGGCATCATTTGAAGGCCAATGAAGTCAATGGGAGACTTTCTATTGACTTGGGTGCTGAATCAGGGCCAGAGACATTTAGTGGCTTGCCCAGATTAATAGCCAGTAGTAAAACAAGGGACAGAGCCCTGGTTTCCCAGCTCCTGCGTCCTTGCGTCAATGGACCATCCTTTTACATTTCTCTGTGTGCTCCTTATTTTTACCTGAGTATTCCTACACCAGTCAAAATGAAAAGAAGCTTCATTTACTTGTGGACAAGGTGAACACTACTGTGACCCTGAATGATCATATAACTTATCCTGATGTAATCATGTACCACTCATCACAAGGGCTTTTTCTTTTCCTGTTGACTTACTAGAAACATATTTGGGTCCATGCTTGTTTGGTTATTTGGTGGGGTCATTCTGAGCACTATTTCTCAGAGACAGACTTGATACAACCTGCTTCAAGTGTGTGGATTCATTACAGGCACATGCACTGCTGGGAAAACCTCCTCCAAGGGTCTTGCTTCTTTAAATCTCTTTTCTGCTTACAGGCTAGTAGCGATGCAGGGAGAGCTGGGTGTGTGTATGTGATGGGCATGTGTCAGGAATACTTACATCAAAGTCTACTTTCTCACCCTCTGGTATTTTAGGAGCAGTCAGTCTGTAGGGGATGAAAAAAAGAAGGAACTGAACCTCAAAGAACCAGGAGATTAACTAATTTACCAAATGGAGCCATGCTGAGGGAGAAATGTTGATGGGGAGGTATATCTTAAGCTATTGCTTGATTGAATACTATGCTGGAAATAGTGTTAGGGGACAATCTGTACTGTCCCACACAGGAGGAGGAGGAGGAGAGATGACCCTGTGGAGCCCAGGACAACCCAACTGTGTTGCCTGCCAGCAACACTGGAAGTATGGGTAACTCCCATGACATGCTGCCATTGACTGCCGTGTCCTCCACATCCAGCTGCTGCAACTCATGCCCCCTTTCATGGTTTGAAGAACGATGGAAAAAAATTAATACTGAACCCCACAGCGTCCATTGTCTGTGGCAAATGGCCATCCCCTGTCAGACACTCTCTTTTACCTGCACACGTTGTTGCAAAGGGGATCGCAGAGCAGGCAGAGAAAGGTGAGCAGAGCAGACTGCACACTTGCCTTTCCCCTCTTGGTACCCACTCTTCCCATTTGTGTGCAGCCCAGGAGATATGAGCAGATAACACTGCTCTACATCCAAAATGCTTCTGAAATAAATGTAGTCCAACTTTACTAATTCTGGGTCACTGAGAACAAAAATGATGCTTAAAATTGTTGATTGGCTCTAGTTTTCAAGATATGCTATTGGGTCAGTATATACGATCCTTGACTTGGGAATAGCGGAGGATAAGTGAGTTATAAAGGAAAGGGATCTCAATTTAAACCAGAAATGACTAAAATACATCTTTGACTGGATCTATGAATAAATCTATGACTGGGTTTGGACAGTACTTGCTTTTTAGGCAAAACAATGAATGCTGCAATCTGAAGCTGGTATTGCGTCATACATGATATGAATTGCATCATGTTATTCCTAGAAGTCATGGATGATGCAATCATAATGAAGCTTACATCACTCTGCTAAACAAATTGCCCTATATCAGCTCTAGAAATCATACAGTGTCGTGCTCTCTTATTTGTCAGTGTTTGATTTTGCAAAGGGACACATTTCTGTTTAGCCAAAGTGAGCAGAGATGCCTCGTACTTGTGTGAACAGTGCAGATAACTTCTGCTATGTTTGTGGTGAAGTGACTTTTGCATCACAAAAGTGCAGTATAACCACTATGGTTAAGAAAGCCTATCACCTTTATTTTGGCTGCAAAATTGGAGATCAGGACAAGAGATGGGCCCCACACATATGCTGCAACACTTGTGCAACAAATCTTCGCCAATGGTTGAACAGGAAAAGGAAATCTATGCCTTTTGCAGTGCCAATGATTTGGAGAGAGCCAACAGATCATACCAGCAATTGTTACTTCTGCATGGTGCCTCCAGTTGGGAAAGGTGTGTCAAAGAAGAAAAAGTGGACTGTGCATTATCCAAACATTGCATCAGCTATACGCCCAGTACCCCACGGAGAAGGACTGCCGGTTCCTGATGCACCAGAATCATTCTCACTTGAGTCAGACGAGGAAGAGGAAGAGGATGAAACTTCTGGTCCTGAACCATCAATGTCACAGGACCCACATTTTCTCCCATCCTCCTCCTCTGAACCACACCTCATAACACAAGGTGAACTGAATGACCTTGTCAGGGATTTGGAACTACCCAAGAGTAAGGCAGAGCTGTTGGGCTCCAGACTACAGCAGTGAAATCTCCTGGCAGGTGATGTTAGGGTTTCCATGTTCCGTGACCGTCAAAAGGATCTTGTCCCATTCTTCTTCATGGAAGGTGATATTGTAGCCTGCAACAACATCGATGGTGTGATGGCAGCCCTCAACATCATTCACGATCCAGATGAGTGGAGACTATTCATTGATTCATGGAAGACGAGTCTTAAAGCTGTTTTACTGCATAATGGCAATGTTTTGCCATCAATTCCAGTTGGTCATGCAGTCCATATGAAGGAAACCTATGACAACAGTCATTGGAGCCTGGGAGGAAAAGTGTTCAGCATCCACCACTTGTTGAATCAAGGAAGATTTTGTTACCACCCTTACACATCAAGCTGGGTCTGATGAAGAACTTTGTCAAGGCCATTGACAAAACACAAGCAGCTTTCAAGTACCTCCGTGGAAAATTTCCAAGGTTAAGTGAAGCTAAGATAAAGGAAGGTGTATTTGTTGGTCCTCAGATTCGTGAACTTCTTCGAGATGATGATTTGACCATGCACTGCGTGGCAAGGAAAAGACGGCATGGAAAGCCTTCCAGTTAGTGGCAATAAATTTTCTCGGAAACAACAAGGCAGACAACTACAGGTTGTTGGTGGAAAACCTCCTCAAGGCATACAAAAGCCTTGGTTGCAACATGTCACTAAAGATAAATTTTTTGCACTCTCATCTAGATTTTTTCCACCAAACTGCGGAGCAGTGAGCGACGAGCACGGCGAGCGATTTCACCAGGACATTGCAACAATGGAGAAACACTATCAGGGCAAATGGAGCCCATCAATGCTTGCAGACTATTGCTGGACAGTGACAAGAGATGCTCCATTTAATGAATACAAGAGACAAGCCAAGAAGCGCCGAGTAGACACTGAATAGGACTAAACTATGTACATAATAGTTTTTTGCCTTTTGTTTCATAATAAATGTTATTTATATAACCCTTTTGCTGATTTTTAAAGTGTTACATAAACAGGACAGGTGAAATATTATCATGTAAAGCAACCATAAACACATGAAAAGACCTAGGTTTAAAATTTATGATTAAAACTCTACTATCTACACAATATACATAGACATAAAATGTAAAAACTTAAATATCTTAGAAACAGTAGCCAATCAGTTGTTTTAATTGTCATATTTGAATTCAGCACATCAAAATACATAATAAATAGCACATTTTATCTCTGAAGCAGACGACTTCTCAAAAATTGTAGACCAGTGTAATATGAGCTCAGCTTCACCCAAAATGAGGTGCTACAGGAGATGGAGTAGGAGCACTTGGCTGTGGAGACCTAATGTCTGTGCCAGTCCCCACTGTAATAAAGATGTATGAGCTGGTATGGGACTGGTCTCTATTTCCTGGCCTGTAGCAAGTCTTACAGTAGCTTCTGACAGAGGGAGGCAGTCTAGGGAAGAGTCAAGAAATGCTGGCTGTTGCATGAATGCTGGGGAGGAGAGGGTTGCGCGTAGGTAGTGGGAGACATTTCTCTGGTAGGAGGTCTATGGATGGTCATCACATTTATACCAGTATTTTAAAAAGCAACCATTAATGCACACTTACTTTGGCCTGGGCTTTTCCTCTGAGTTTGGAAACACGGACAGAAAACAGGAAGAGAGAGGAGAAAAGAGGGAGAACAGTTAGAACGAGAAAAAACACCAGCTGTGGTTTGTTAAAGTAGGGAAACTGAAGGGAAATCCAGGTTTAGGAGGAACACCCCGAGGAACTGGTTATGCCTCATACACATCCAAAAGAGACCCTCCCTTTGGTGTGAGTGAACAGCAGGCTGATTTGACCTCAAATCAGAACGCTACAGAAAAGGAAAGGAAACAAGAGATTGTTTAAAAGTCCTAACATAGCATCTGGAAGTGAATGGTTTCATTTATGAGATCAGTGCTAGTTCTTACCCCCTGGAGACCAAAGCTATAGGGAGGATGAGAGAGCTGGAGGGTAAAAAAGAATATTCCCCCTACTAGTGTTAGTTTCTCATCTCTTTTACACTGGTGGATATTCTCAGCAACTCCACTAAAGTCAATGGAGTCATTTGGGGTTTACACTGGTGTAAATGAGAACTAAACTTGGCTCCAGATCAGGGGCGGCTCTACGTTTTTGGCTGCCCCAAGCAGTCATGCGCGGGAGGCGCCCCGGAGCCGCGGGAGCAGTGGACCTCCCGCGGGCATGACTTCAGAGGGACCGCTGGTCCCACGTGGCTCGGCTGGACCTCCCGCGGCTGCGGACGGTTGGCGGGTCCGGCGGCTCCGCTTGAGCTGCCGCAGTCATGCCTGCGGGAGGTCCAGCCAAGCCGCGGGACTAGCGCCCCGTCCGCAGTCATGCCTGCGGCAGGTCCACTCGTCCCGGGGCTCCGGTGGACCTCCCGCAGGCATGACTGCGGCAGGTCCGCCGGCCCAGCCTGACGCCCCCCCCGGCGGCAGGGGACGCCCCCTAGATTTTGCCGCCCTAGGCACCAGCTTGTTTTGCTGGTGCCTAGAGCCGCCCCTGCTCCAGATCTACTAAAATGTTGCATACATAGTCCAGAAGGGGAACAGCTTTATGGTAAATCATCTCCAGTCACATTCACTCCCAGACATCCCCGCGTGGCATCTATGTTTCCCAAAGTCTCCATGTTCTCTCTTTCTCTCCTTGATACACAGCAGTGCCCCTCAAACCCAACCTGGAAGGATCATCTTACCTAAGGGGGCTTATTCCCCAGTTGATGTACAGATGGATATTCTAAGCAAAATTCCCATGAATGTTAATGAGAGTGACGCTTGTGTCTCCAGGAGAGGACAGACCCCTCAATATGCAATGTAAACCATCCCCAAGATAGTCAATCCTGGGCTTTTCATAATGAGAGACATTCTACTGCACCAATCAGCCATTACTGTTTTGGTGATGTGATGTTTTGCACACTCTTTGTGCCTGATTTTCCTCTCTCTAATGTTGGGTTCATGTCAGTGTAATGCCAGCAAATTCAAAGGAGTTACTCCCATAAGTGGAGGAGTATTAAGCCCATACATTCTATCCTAATGTTGTCTCTTATGGACCCAGGTTGACTTTCATAGCCATATGCTGAGTTTGAACTTTTAGGAATTCATCTGAATTCTGCCAATACAACGTTCTTGTATTGTTTGCTTGGTGGGGTGGATTAGAAATAAAAAGCTCACAGCCTATTGTGGACAGGGCCAACTTTGAGGAGCTCAGCTTCACTCAGGAATTGGTCCAAGCACCCAGTTATCCAGAAACAATACTTTTCCCCTGTAATAATGTGAGGTCAGATCATTATATTTTGATGCGTTTCAAAGGATGACCTTTTATTTTAAATGCAGCACCTGTACTCTGGGAGTCTCACTCCTGGCCACCTTCACCACCACAGTGTGTTCAGGCAGGCCATTGCCGGTCATACTATTTCCATATTTACAAGTCCCAGTCAGCTCTTACTTCTGGGGAGAAAGGCAGCAGTCCTGGCAGCAGCCAGTTCTGCCTTCCATGAGGCTCTTCACTCACTCACCCACCTACCCTCCCAGGGCCGCCTACCTCTGTATTTAGTTGCTGCTAGCTGGTGGGATTGCTTCCCCCTCTAATTAGCCCTTCAGTGTGGCTCCACTTGTTAATTGAGCCTCTGGTTAGGTCCCAATTAACCTATATTGGTAGGGATTTGAGTGACAGGTTACTGTCAGCATGTTTTCCCCAGGAATTGAAGTTAGAGGGGGTGTTCGAATGTACAGGGGAGGTGTTGGAAAATGATTACATTGGCAACACAGGCCCCATCACCCTCCCATTTTTGCAAGTGTGTGGGGCGTGGGGGTGAGTGGGACAAGGGAGAATAAAATGAAAGTCAATGTCCAATCGATCATAAGGCCAAAAAAAAAAAAAAAAAGAAAACCCTCTAATATCAGTGGTGAAAAAACCTTGAGGGAAACATCAGCTATTTGGGGTTTGGATAATTGGGAGGGCTGATTAAGGGATTCACAGTGAGAGGCATAACCAAGGCTGGGAGTACACTCAGAACTAGGGACGTGACTCCAGCCAGGGCTGGATCCAGCGTTTTTGCTGCCTCAAGCGGCGGAAAAAAAAAAGAAGCCGCGATTGGCGGCATTTCGGCAGCGGCTCTACCTCTGCCGCTTCATTCTTCGGCGGCAGGTCCTTCCCTCCGAGGGACTGAGGAACCCGCCGCCGAATTGCCGCCGAAGAGCCAGACATGCCGCCCTTCTCCATTGGCCGCCCCAAGCACCTGCTTGCTGTGCTGGTGCCTGGAGCCGGCCCTGGCTCCAGCTTGCATGCACATACTTGCATTAGCCCTCGTTGAGCTAGCTGACTCACAATAGCAATAGAGCTGAGGTAGCCTGGGCAGCAGCGAGTGGCGGTACGGGTTAGCCATGCTGAGTACGTGCTCACAGGGTTCAGGCAGGTTTGTACTCGGCACGGCTAGCCCATGCTGTCACTCACCTCTGCTTGTGCTACCCCAACCTCACTACTGATTGATTTAGTTGGGGGTTGGTCCTGCTTTGAGCAGGGGGTTGAACTAGATGACCTCCTGAGGTCCCTTCCAACCCTGATATTCTATGATACTATTTCTATGGCACAAGTCTGGAGATAGCTGGGATGAGTATGTCTAGGCGAGCTGGGAATCACAGCCCTAGCTCCAAAGGTAGACATACCCTAACAGCCACATAAGAGTGCGTGTCAGGTGGTAATAGTTCCTTTCTCTCACTCTCTGGCTGTCTTGTCTGTTTAGATCTGTAAATCCTCTGAGACAAGGACTGTTGCTACCAGGGTGTGTGTATAGCACCTAGTGCAACAAGGCCCTGATTGCAGTTGTGGATCTCTAGATGCTACAATAGTGCAAATAAATAATAATGATAAAATAATCACGTGTGAAATGATCAGGGTTTTACTGTACTCATAAGAATATAAATAAAAACAAGTCACAGATCATCTCCGGTAAAAGCAAAATTAGCTTATTTCTCCAGGTAGGATTTTTGTTGTTCATCTTCTTTTGCTTAGATTTGTCCAATAGACAGTGAGCTTTTCATATGATTTTTTGGTTGTTATTTATTTGGGGGAGGGGAGGGAAATTGCTTCAACCAGTTTGAGCTGGACGTTATTCAGAGACACGCAGGAAATAACCAAACCATTCCAGTTGAACAAGGAAGTTGTAAGTTAGTGGCATTTGTGACATAAGAGAGAGAAAAAGAGCTGTGGAATGACTGATTGTTCTGTGTTTGTTTATTATTCTTGGTTGACCCGTCTGTCATTGACTGGGTGAATCCAACCACATCTTAAACTTTAGCATTAGTTGCTGCTAAATTGCTGCTTTCTGAATAATTGAATGAACAAAACAAAACAAAAAGTTAGTTTGCTGTTCTCAAAATAAAGTATTGTAGTTGTGAGGTCTAAATGCACCACCAGGAAACTAGAAAAGGGTGAGACTACAAAGAAATATCAGCTTTCATCCAAAGAATGTCCTGTAGCGTGCATGGCCCAGCACAGAACGTACTGTATGCACTAAAACTGGCCACAGGGCTAGGGTTTATTTTTAAGATGCTCTCTCTTTCAGGGCTATCAATCAAGGAACTGGGCCAAAATTTGTTAACACTCAGGAATTGTCATAGCAAATTCCTATTCTTTGACGCACATGGTGGATTTTGACTCCCATATTCTGCGCATTCTGCCCATGAACCATGGGTCTGTGAGAAAAAACCCACAATCACTCTGCCAAAAGTTCTGCAAAGAACCACTGAAAATCCAGGTTCACGAATGCTGCAATAATACATATGTTCCAGGAGTTGCTGGTAGTCACAATGGGATAGCATAGGAACTCCATATGCATCATTAAAGCACCCTCCATTCTTTTTGCTACATCTATAACATATTCTCACTGTGCTTCCCTTTTCCGAGAATCCAACTTCACTACACCTCAACTGCCTCAGATTTCTCTAGTCGCTTCCCTTCCTCTCGTCTGCCAGAAGTAACACTTCTAACCAACATTAAGAGCTTGAAAAACAATATATTATTTAAAAAGAGAGAGAGAGAATTCAAATCCTGAAGTGAAAACTGAGGTAAAGGGTCCAGAAAAGTTCTCAAAGTGCTTTTCCTAAAATAAGAAAAAGGCTGAAAAAAGCGAGCAAGAAAATAAATTTAAAAAAATGAGTTGACTTCAATTAATGTTGGAAGAACCTCAGACTCTCACTTTAGAACCTGCTGTCCCTTAGTACTCTAGAGCTCCTGGGACTCAGAAAGCAACAAAACAAAATCAAGAAATGAGGGCTTCCTTTAAGACCATATGCAAAGCCCATTAAAATCAGTGGGAATCTTTCCACCTAGTGCTGCTATTGAGCCAAAATTTCCTGCTAACATAAATGGGCAAAAGTCCACTGAACTTCAGTAGAGCTTTGCCCTATTACACCATACAGAATATGGTCCCTTGTATTCACTGATGACCACAAAGAACTCATATGGGGAAAAAAGGTTGTTTGGAAAAAAATATCTTTTAAAAAAAATCTTTCAGTGAGGGAGGAGTTTCCAAACAGAGAGTACATGTAATAAGGTCATAATATATCACCTAGCTCTTATGTAGTGCTGCTCATCGGTAGGCCTTGTTATTGTAATAATAAACATGAACAATAATAGTTATTAAGTCAGCAATAATTGGAATTTACCAACTATGTAAAAGCAGTTTCTCTGTTACACAGTTGTTAATCTTCCATAAACTTTTCAAATATCTGCTTATTTGCAGTGCCAAAACTCCCTTATGCCCCAATCCTGCAAACACTTAAGCACGTGCACAGCTTTCCTCTTGTAAATTGCTCTCATTGAAGCCAATTAAACGCCTCACAGAAGTGAAGTTAGATACATGCTTAAGGCTCTAATCAACCAAAGCACTTAAGCATGTGCTTAACTTAGTCCCATCAACTTCAATACTTGAAGTTAAGTACGTGCTCAGGTGCTTTGCTGGATTGGGATTTAAATATTTGAAGGATCAGGGCCTGTTTTTTTGCATCCATGCAGATGGATCTTAACACCCATACACAGTCCCATTGAATACAATGGGCTTCCCCTGTGGTGGGAGTACAGGGCCACCAGCACAGATCAGCTTTCAAGTTAAGGCACATGTGCTGTATATTTGGGAGGCATAAATCAAGTTTTACATATCATGAATATTTGCTTATAACTCTAAAAATCCTCCATCAGGTACCCATCCATTTTCATATGAATTCTTTTGTTTTGTTTGGAGTCAGTTCCAATTTAGATCAATGACATATTCTGATTCAGTAAAGCATGTGCCTAACTTTTAGGATGTGCCTAAGTACTTCCCTATTAATCAAAGCATTTAACCATTTGCTTAATTTTAAACGTGTCAATAGAACTTAAGCAGATGCTTACAGGCCTTTCTGAAAATATGACATTATTAAAGGTTCTAGGTCACACCTAGAATACTGGGCAAGGTTCTAGAGCTGAACATTCGAGAGTACAAGGTCTCCCATTGCTAAGTTCCCTGGTGATAGAATGTGCGAATAAACACCTCAGACACAGCAAAGTCCCCTGAGAGAGCCTGGATATGCACAGTGAATGAATGTTTGCAGCAGTGATGTTTTGGCCCAGTTCATGAGTTTAAAATCAAGTGAGGATTAGAAGCAGATGGAGAACAAAAGGGTGGGGGGGGTTAGAAAGATATTTTTGTTCTCTCAGAACACCACCAAACTACCATCATAGTATTCTCCTTCGTCTCCAGCTGCAGATTGAAGAACAAAAGCAAAAGACAGGAAATATACTAGTCAATCCACAGTTGATGCTGTTCTTCTGTAAATACCCCACTTACTCTTTCCCTTTCCCTCTCCACTACTCCTGGAATCTTGAACTTGTTGGATAACAAAGAAGAAAGAAACGAAAGGAGAGACGAGGGTGTCCAATGACTCAAATGCATGAAAAGAAATTATCCAGATGAATCATGGGACACAGTACCTTTGTCCAACAGAGCTACTGAAACCTAAAGTGACTTGTAATTATTATACTGCAAGTCCCAAGACCATTGAGAGCTATTGGCTGTAACACACATTAAAGTAGTTTATTAATGAAGTCGTTGTTATTATTAAAATAATCACGGTAGTTACTGTATAAATTATGTTAGCCATTTTTTATCCTGACTAGCTTATAGCTCAGGGGTCGGCAACCTTTCAGAAGTGGTGTGCCGTGTCTTCATTTATTCACTCTAATTTAAGGTTTCGCGTGCCAGTAATACATTTTAACATTTTGAGAAGGTCTCTTTCTATAAGTCTGTAAATATATAACTAAATTATTGTTGTATGTAAAGTAAATAAGGTTTTTAAAATGTTTAAGAAGTTTCATTTAAAATTCAATTAAAATGCAGAGTCCCCCTGAACTAGTGGCCAGGACCCGGGCAGTGAGAGTGCCACTGAAAATCAGCTAGTATGCCGCCTTTGGCACGTGTGCCATAGGTTGCCTACCCCTGATATAGCTGATAACTAGGGCCCTACCAAATTCACGGTCCATTTTGGTCAATTTCATGGTCATAGGATTTTTAAAATAATAAATTTCATGATCTCAGCTATTTAAATCTGAAATTTCATGGTGGTGTAATTGTAGGAGTCCTGACCCAAAAAGGAGTTAAGGGGAAAGGGGGAATCACGAGGTTATGGCGGGGAGGGGAGCTGTGGTACTGCTACCCTTACTTCTGCCGCAGTGATGCCTTCAGAGCTGGGCAGCTGGAGAGCGGCGGCTGCTGGCCGGGATCCCAGATATGAAGACAGAGCCACTGCCAGCAGCAGCGCAGAAGTAAGGATGGTATGGTATGGTATGGTATGGTATTGCCACCCTTACTTCTGCACTGCTGCTGGCAGGGCGCTGGCTTCAGAGCTGGGTGCCAGGCCAACAGCCGCTGCTCTCCAGCTACCCCGCTCTGAAGGCAGCGCAGAGGTAAGGATGGCAATACTGCGACCCCACCCCCTAAAATAACCTTACGATGCCCCTGCAACTCTCTTTTGGGTCAGGACCCCCGATTTGAGAAATGCTGGTCTCCCCCATGAAATCTGTATAGTATAGGGTAAAAGCACACAAAAGGCCAGATTTCATGGAGGGAGACCAGATTTCATGGTCCATGACACATTTTCATGGCCGTGAATTTGGTAGGGCCCTACTGATAAATTGTTAAAGGATCGACCTGCTCATTTGAATCATATTGAACGGCTGATTTTTTTTTTTTACCAGGACTGAATGGAGCTCCGTAAAATATAGCTCTGATACAGAAACAAAGCTAGTTCCTCAACTGGTGTAAATCAGTGCAAATCCGTTGACATCAATGAAGCCTCGCTGATTTACACCAGCTGCGAATCTCCCCTAAAATGTGTACTCCCAAAGCTTTGCTGGAGGATAGTAAGGCTCATGCAGCTGTCAAAAAAAATCCCTCCCATTCATCTCAGAATTCGAGTGAGGAGTTGTGCTGGGTAAATGGTTGTCAACATCAGCTTTTTCAGTATTTGTCTGAAGTACCACAGTTCTAGGCCCACTAGCCTCATCCTAAAAGAAACCAATTAACAGATTTTACAACTGTCAAACAAGTGCAACCTTTCCCCCCTCCCCTAAGAACTTTCTGTGTGGCCTTCCAGAAGGCTGAAGCTTTGCTCTCTAGTCATGCTAAAGCCAGAGTAAAGCAACAAACTCAGATTCAGCCAGGAATACCATAGCAGAAGACAGGAGACATCAACTCAGACTGAATAGATCTGACCAGTACAACAGCACCACGAAGCAGCAATGCTGAGGCTTGGTAGCATCCCATAAAGCACATCACTTCTCAGATTCAAGGACAAGAAAAAATGACAGACTTACCTTCTTCATACTCAATCTCTTGCTCTTCTTCTTCAGGGGCCTCTTCTTAAAGGGCAACACACACACATACAAAAGAAAAGCAAGTGCAAGAAAGCACAAGGAACATTAGAGATGTACAGGAGGAGCTTGGGATGGGAGAAGTCAAACTAGCTCTATTGTAGGGCAATGAAGTCAAGATGAAACAAAGGATAATGTAATCTAGGGATGGCACTTGTTCTCGGGCCTCTTGGTTACTCTTCTGGGGCCAGATTCTGCCTCAACAGGGTTACTCCAGATTTACTCCAGTGTAATCAAAAGCAATAGTTGGCCCATGGGAAAGTGACTTTTCCTCTCTGCTCCCCTGCCTGTCTCATGAAGAAGTTGTGGCAAACTGCGTACTATTGATTCCACCACGCTGCATGTTCAATTTGTAGTGTACGTCCCCAGTTACCCAGTAAATGCAGATATTGGCATTGGCCAAAATTTACAAAAATAGGAAACTAAAGGTAGGCTCCTAAATCCATATTTAGACACCAAAGGGTGAGATTTTCAAAAGAGCCTTAAAAGCACAAGTCCTATTGTCTATCTCTTGAAGACTTAGCTCAGATGAGAACATATGCCTATAATTCTGGATGGCAAGTAAGAGATGAAGGATAGAATTTGGGAGGAAGACCTAGTGAAAACTAGAAGCATATGATTTATTTGACAAATTGTGTCTCATTATGTGTGTAAGCAGAGTCTGAATGAGCTCTCTCCTGACATCTAGTGGTGAGCTGTGGAAAAGGATTTCAAGAGTTGATCTCGCTTGCATTAGCACAGCCACCCTGCCTATGTACTCAGCATGAAGGCATTGCTTGCCCAAATGATCACTCGTGGCTGGTGCTGGATCCCCAGTCTCCTTGTTATTGGGGCAGAAGTAATAAAGGGCTGTTATCCTTGTTGTGTGAATCGAGGGCAGAAGAACTGTACCTGGTACACCCCGATGGAGGGACTCACCCTCAACTGAACAGCACTCACTAGGCAGGGGACAGAGGTTCCAAAGCCTAATGAGTTGAGAGAGGCTGGGTATGGGTACTTGGTACCTTGTGGTGTGGTCCACGTTTAAGGGTTCTAGACACCATTTGACCCTTCCTCTCTCCATGTATAATAAAAGAGCTAAGACTCAACTGAGAGTCTTGTTACACACTGCAGAGCTGAAATCACTGATATCTAGGTCTGAGTATTAGACCTACTTTGGGACAGTGTCTCTGGTGCAAGAAACTGCCCAGTGTGCACCAGCAGTGAGCCCCTCCCCCCCCACACACACTAACAGCTGAGATCACTGAGAGCTGAAATCATTGACTGCCATGTTAAGTGGTGAGCCATGAAGACATCTTGGTGAGTGACCAGCCAAGCAGCTGGTGGAGAGGTGCTGCCAGCAAGGCAGCTGGCGGAGAGGGCCAGAGCAGAGCCCTGCAGAGAGGCGTGAGAAGTGGCTGGCGGGGCAGTGAGCAAGTGGCCAAGCAGCGGAGTGTGTAAGGTGCCTCCTTAACCCCCACCCCTTTTCCACCCAGAGTGGGAGGTGAACTGTGCAGATGAACCTCTGGATTCTGGGGCTCCACTGACCAAGGACAGCAACTGTAAGTGGGGTGCAGAGAAGGGACGGGCACATTAAAGGGACTTTTGGGTTGCTGGACTTAAGAACCTGAGGAGAAAAGGACACTGCCCAACTTACTCGGGGGTGGGTCTTTTGCTCAGGGTTTATGTTTAGTATCCTACTTGTGGTGTTTTCCCAAATTAATGCTGAGTTACTGCCCTCCTTTTATTAAAAGTTTTTGCTACACTCAGACTGTGCTTGCGAGAGGGGAAATATTGCCTCTTAGAAGTGCCCAGGGAGTGGTGTGTAATTGTCCCAGGTCACTGGGTGGGGGCTCGAGACGGTTTTGCATTGTATTGTTGAAAAGGAACTCTTAGATATTGAATCTGGTCTTTGTTGCTGCCAACTCTGACTGGCAGAAAAGTTACATGTGTTTGCAAATTGTCTGCAAGGAGCTTACCATTTTCTTGAATGCATTATTTTTTCTAAATTTTTGTAAAATAATTCCAGGTATGCAGAGTTTTTATCTTAAGTATTCATAATTCAGACAGAGTATTAATACTGGATACTGGAAATTCATATTGTATTGATTAGTTTTGATAGGCCATATAATATTATTTCTGTTTCTTCTTAGAATCAGGTTTCTAGTGCTAACCCTCACATTTGTGAATTCAAAATTTGCTTTCCACAAACATACCCTCATATGCAATTTTATTTTAAGTGAATTATTAAGCGAATGGGGTTTTGGTTTTATTTTGGTTTTGTTTTTGGCATTTTTCTTCGACTTCCAATGAAAATCTAAAAAAAAAAAAATCCAGATTTTAAGTTGCTTGGAATCCATCAGAGTATGACTGACAGGTATAATCAAAATCACCTGTGTCATATAGGCTGTCATCTTGCGACATTCTTGACCAAATTTCATGGGACCATACTCATTAGCATACAGAATTCCAACCTCCCATAAGTTACAGAGGAGAACAACTAGAAGCATCATAAAAGGTGTCAAGGAAAGAGTTTAAGGGAGAACCATCTCCCAAGCAACTGGAATTCAGTGAAGACCCAGAAGGTTTTACCCTGCTGTGGGATGGCATTATTTTGGTGAGAAGAAAACTAGTAATCCCATACGCGGAGGTTTGAACAAAGACAAGAAAAGCACATGACTCCTTATTCTAGATGTTGGCTCCTCAGAACCTCTCTCAACCATGCAATCTGAGCTTTGTTTAGCCTATTTTACAAAGAAAGAAAGCACCAGACTCAACAAACAACAGCATTTTGCCATGCGCTTTTTACACAGAAGATTGTTTTCCCATTGTTAGTTGAAACTATTTCTAAACCAATTCTGCACCTCTCTCCAGTTAATCCCCAATCTGGAAAAAACCTATCAGAGTGACATGGGTGTTGAATTACTGACATTTTCTTTAATGTCACCTTCCAGAGCCCCGAACTGTGCAGTTCCATACTGAGCATTATAGATTAGGTATATTAGGTACTGAAATCATGAATTTGTACTATGACAAATAATCTAACATATTTTGTGAAACTGGGTGGCTTTATAGTACATTTTTCACTTTGGTAGAATTCTGTATAGTCACTTTTCTTATCTACTCATCTAGACATCCTTCTAAATCTTCATCCATTATTTCTTCTCTTTCTGTGACTACAATCTCCCTCAACCATGTGTGAGAATGCTCTCCAAGAAACACTATAGAATTATAGATGGACAAGATGGATCAACCTGTACTTTGAATTACAATTTTGGCAAATACCACCCTATAATCTGAAGGATCATCAACAAGCTTTGCAGAAAAATAAATACTTCTGAGAGCAAAAATTTTAATCTCCTTGTCTCTCTCAAAGATCACAAAAGCATCCATGGGTCTTCCGAGCATTTTTCAATATCACTGAAGGAACTGTCCAACATGCTAATTTGTTCATTGTAGAACTCAGAACACTCCTGATAATTTGATCTAGAACCCAAAGCTGCTTCAGTAGCTCTAGCTAAAATCAAAAGCCTAAATTTTCAAGTGTCTATGGATCTTCAGTGCTGCAGTTTTTGGATGCCCAAAATAAGACAGCTTAAAGGGGCTTGATTTTCAGAAAATGCTGAGCATCCACTCTCTGAAAATCAGTCCATTTTAAGCTGTCTCAAGTTGAGCAGCCAAAACTTGACATCACACTTGAAAATTTAGGCCAAAAGTTTCAGTATAGAACCTGTAACACTCTTTTCATATTGCCTGAAATCACAATACTTGGCAAACACAACCCTTTTCTCAATGTTCATCCAAAACTCTTCGGAAGAGAGGTCATTTCTCCTCCCACATTCATTTCTTGGGCCTCGTCTTGTGCAACCTTAACATTTTTTAATACTTTTTTCCCAGCACTAAAATGGCTTGTCTTCACTACCACGGTAAGTCGACCTAAGTTACACTACTCCAGCTATGTGAATAAAGTAGCTGGAGGCGACGTAGCTTAAGTTGACTTACCCCAGTGTCTTCACTGCGCTGAGGCAATGGGAGACGCTCTCCAGTCAACTTCCCTTACTCTTCTCGGACAGCTGGAGTACCAGGGTCGACTGGAGTCTGTCATTGATTTAGCGGGTCTTTACTAGAACCACTAAATCAATCCCTGCTGCATCAATTGCAGCAGCATTGATCTCCCTGTAGAGGAGACTAGCCCAAAGAGAAAGGGAGTGAGATTCTTTAAGTGGGTCACATACCTTCTTCGTGAACTTCTGTAAGTGTCATGGAGCAAGCAGTGATGGGAAACAGAGAAATAGAGAAAACAGAATACATATGTAAACACTTTGGAGTCTGAGAAAGACATCAAGGAATGGGTGAAGGAAAGTAAGAATATTGATGCAAAAAAGTGAGAAACACTGAAACAAAGGTGTCTGGAGAGGCTGCTGGGAATTAAAGATGCTGTAAAGTTAAAGTAGCAGCAAGCATGGAGATTAAAGGAGAAAACTGCTGTAAGTGATCATTTGTGGTTAATATTTGTTTCTTATGTTCTCTCTCTTCTACCAACTCAGGATTCCTGGTCACACACATACACACACGCACTTTGGAACTACAAAGAGGAATTCAGAAGTCGTGTCACATACCTGGCTCATGAACTTCATCAGGTGAGAAGTGTCATGGAACAAGATGCAATGGAGAACAAGAGAATGAGAACAAGAAACATGTTATTAGAAGCATCTTAAGCTCTTTCAAGCCAAGGGAGGTGAGGGGAGAGTGTTTAGGAAGTAGATCATAGGAAAATAAAATTAATAACATTTAAAAGGCAAATAAATTGGAAGACAGGGTTGTGAAAGGATTTTGTCAGGTGAAATAGACATGCAGCTTCATGGTAGGAAATGTAAAGCTTGCAAAACCTATGAAGAGGAACTGACCACCATGATTTATAAAGGTTTCTCCTATTTTAAAAGCTACACATGAGCACAGGACTTAAAGTGATCTCAGAGAAATACTGGGTCTGTCATTTTTCAATAGTGGAATTTCGTTCATTTGCATTATAACATAGGACTTGAAAACCTGCTTACATATAATGGTCCATCACTAATAATCAACTAACATCAGAAATCAATCTGTATTTTTTCCCAGATCTACAACTCATGCCACTTTATGCCTTGAATACAGTTTTGGAAGGGCATCTATCCGCATTCTTGTTGCTATTCACAGCCATTTGCAGTTTTGATTTATAAACATGTCGTTTCATAAGAGGAAAACCTTGCTCATGGGTCTGCATGGTGAATTTCAGACTAGCTAGGATATGAATTTCGGTATTCTACTTTCCAAGTATGCAAAGGGTTGACCCTGTACATCCGAGAGCAAGATTTTGCCCTTTAAATGTGGTTATCTTGCAAGCATTCCAGACTATATTGTTAATCATGCATAACTGTAATGCAAAGATCCAACAGTACTTAGATTCCCTTTATGCAATCAATGGGCCAAAAAGTGGCTGTACGGTACTGGAGAGTGCCTATTTGCAACATTGCCCTCTATTGGATGGAATCAGAACTGCTCCACTTTGTGTGATGGAATCTATACTCTTCATTAGGCTTGGAAGGATTCAATTTTTATTGGTAAATGTCGATAAAGGTTGATTTCGCCATACACACACAAAACGGATGGAAAAAATATTTCCACCAATAATTGAAAATTATAGATAGGTTAGAAAAATGCTGCTTGAGAACTTATTAGGGTTTGATTTAGGGGTATTTACTGTGTATATTTTGATATGTGATGTGTTTTAACAGTTATAAAGCTTTAACATTTTGAATCTCAACTTCTACTATCATTAAATAATTATTGTCTGACTGTCACATTGATTGAATCCCACATAATTTCCTACAACTGTGAAAATTTAAATAGATAAAAATAAAAAAGCCTAACACCCATAATTTTGCACAAATGTGAACATTTAAATCAATACAAATCTTTTAAAATGCTTTAAAATAAACGTCGATATCTTCTGTCGGTTTGTGCATGAACAGTGAAATCGATGGTTACCAACATTTAATGATATAATTGAATTCTGCCAAGTCTACCCTTAATACAGTAGAAGCTTAGTTTTATGAACATCTGTCTTATAAACGATTGGTTACATGAACCATCTTTCTGCAGCCAACATCATTTTTCTTCCACCAAAGGTCACTTCAGTCCTTCTGCCAGCATCCAAGCAGCTGTACAGGTTTGGAAAGACAGAGAGATTTGGTGGCAAAGAAGAGATGCAGTTCTGACAAAGAAATTCAGAAACTCTGTATACATTTGTTACTATTCATTAGGAACGCTACTATTGAATGATTAAACACATTAACTTATGCACTGTACCTACGGTGATTCTGAGATGTTCTGTTTTATGAACTTTCCAAAGTTATGAACTCAATCTCCCATTAGTTCATAAAAGAGAGGTTCAAAAATAGCTAGAGGGTTTTCTCCATTAGTTCAAGTGGAAGGGGCTTGAGTTTGTGCTTCTGTAGTATGAGGATCTGAGTTCCATCCCTGCTCTCAGAGCAAAGCCCTAAGTGGATGTTAAAATGGTTCATATTTTTCCTAAAATGTGTTATTCTTACACCCAGATATTAGGATTAAATATCATAATTTGTTATTTTCTAGAGAAATGGTTTTGGAAAAACAGAAGTAGAGAAAAAACTATCATTGATATCTATTGTTATCTCCTGTTCCCTTGCGCCCCCTTTGATTTCCTGTACACATTAACCCTTGAGACTGAAACAGTGGAATTCAGAAGTCACATCACATACCTGGCTCATGCACTTCATTAGGTAGGAAGTGTCAGGGGAAAAAGATGCAAAGGAAGACACAGAATTAGAAACAAGACACACAGGACGGCAATAACCTTAAATTTTTTCAAGACAAGCTTGGGTGTAATCTATGAATAGGTTGCAAGGAAAGAAAACCAAGGACATTAATGAGAGAACAAATGGCACATACAGGTGTGAAATGGGAAGAGAGGGGGATGGGAGAAAAAGGAGAAGGAGCATGCAGATGAAAGGTAAAAAAGTGTAAATCTTGCAAAATTCACAAATATTGTATGAACTAAATACTGCTAGCTCCCATTTGTTTACAGAGAACCATATGTATTACATCAACACAGTTTTAGAAGTGTGAACAGAATAGAGACATCATGTTTCTATTGTGTGCCTGTGGCCACTCCTTTCTTCCAGCACCCCAAAGAATGGATCCTCATGCACAGGCTCTACCCTCTACTTATATAAAGAGCAGAGCATGGAGGGCTTAATCTATGCTTTACAAAGCTATGCACTAGAACAGACTTGTAGCTTAGTATACATCTTACACAATTGGAGTATGCTTGATACAGCAGGGGAAGTGTATGCATTAGTGTGCTAGAAAAACACTGTTCAATTGTATTGGGCCAAATCCTGCCCTCAGGTAGAATGTGGGCCCATATCCTGAGTTGGTATCACTAAGTGGATCCCCAAATGGAGCTACACTGATTTAGCCAGCTGAGGAACTGGCCCAGCATATTAAAATGTATAACACTTTTCATGCAGTGATTATCATTATCGCTGGTCAATCTACACAGACGGTTACAGAAGAAAGCTTGAAAACCAACATATTGTAAGTGATAACATAACAGAATTGTGTCCCATCCCCTTCCACCACCTTTGAATTCTTGCACACACTAATGCAGGATGGAAAGAGGAATTCAGAAGTCATGTCACATACCTGGTTCATGAACTTCATCAGGTGGAAAGTGTCAGGGAACAAGATCGATGTGACAGAAAACAAGAGAATTAGAACAAGCAACACATGATTATAACAACCTCAAACCTTTCAAGCCAAGGAGGGGAATATGAATTGGTTATAGGGAAAGAAAATTAATACCATTAAAAGAAAGAGAAAGGGTGAGAAATGGAAAAATACAGGATGTGATGGAATGAAGCCAGGTAAATGGAGCATGCAGGTGCCTGGTAAGAAATATAAATCCTTCATAATATGTAAAAATAAAATTGTAAACCAAGTGGTGCTGATCCACCTGGCTTACTAAGGTGTTTATACTTATTTTAAACATGGCCATGAACATAAATTTACAAATCTGATGGGAATATACACCCCGTGTTGCTATTCATATCTAGAATGTAGGTTTACAAATGTCTCACTATGTTTTGGTCCCAGATCTCAGTTCCATCATTTTGCTCTCCTTTCATGCACCTACCTATCTTGTAAATATCACGTACAATCCTAGTATCCATGTGTCACTGTGATGCAAAGGTTTACTTAGATCCATTTTGTAAGACCTACATTCTGCAGTGTAGCATAGCTACATACCTTTGGTTATATATGCTACAACAGCCTTGCAAAGTTATGTTTTAAAAAGAAAAAAACCTTCTGTTTACAGTTTGCAAAATTACATAATTTTGACATTTAGTAGAAAGCTTCACAGCTGAACTAAAACCTTACAGAGGAATGCTTAGGTAGGCAATAGAATGCATTATACAAACAAATTTGGCTAAACGTTATCCCAAGATGCTCCAATGTGGCACATATCAAGGACCTAATCCTGCATTTTTTGTCCACCCAATTCTCTCACTGAAGTCAGTAGGAGATTTAAGCATCCGAAGAAGGAAGGGTTGGGCTGTCAAATGGGAGAGACATACACCATAATCAAGGGCCCAGTATGCCTACTGAACCTGTTTCCTTTCTCACTCCAGTGTACAACAGGAGAAACTCCAGAGAAATCAGTGGAGCTACATCAGTGGAAAACTGGGAAATGAGGAAGATCAGACCCTGTATCGTTGTGACAAATGGAGGTTTTCAAAGCATTTACATGTTCCCCCAAGCTTAGTGCCTTTTTACATGCAGTGATCATTGCTCATATATTAATGTACAGATGGAACATTTTAAATGCAAATGATGCTGTGTGAGTAATAATTTGTCACAAATGGAACATTTTCTTGTCTTCATCCACCTTCTTAAGAACTCCTGTGCATGCTAGCACTGCTGAGGGAAAGAGAGAAATTAAGAAGTTGTTCCACATACCTTCCTCATGAACTTCTTCAGATCGAAGCATCATGGAATGAGAGGCAATGATAAAAAGAAAATTAGAAAAAGAAACACCTGATTAAGACAGCCTCGAACTCTGTTAAATTTATGGAGTGGGTGCAAAAAAAGAGGAACTTAGAAGCTATGACATAGGAAAGAGAATTAATAAAATTGATATGAATTGGCAGAGCAAGCTGAAGGTGAGCTGAAAAGATACTGGGATGTGAAAACATGGCTAGGTGAAAAAAACAACAACATTGGTATAGATATTATTATGAGATTAGAATTGGTTGAGATTTTACCAAATTGGATTTTTGATGAAATTTTGGCCAAATGAAAACGGGATTGTACAATGTTTTTCATGATTTTTTTTTCCTAAATTGGATCAATATTTTTTAAATTTTGAATTTTCAAGGACATTTATCCTCAAAATTTTGACCAAAAAAAGTGGGAGAAAGATTGCCAACAAATTATTGAAATTTAAAAATCTCAGAAAATTTCAACCACGTCTAATAATTATGGAATGTTAACATTTAGTTTTACTTCTGTTCCATTATAAAAGGCCTAACTTGGTGTGATCCAAACTCCCGGTGAGGCAAATAGGACTTTTGGATTTGCAAGGATGTCACAGTTGGGACCTGATCCAAAGCCTCTGGGATTAGGGCTGATTGATATGTTCCCTCAAAAAAAAATTTTGACAGAAAGTTTTTTTTCCCCCCACTAAATGAAAATTGTTGTAGAGTGTCTGCTTTCCACAGAAAATTTTTATTTTTAATTGAAAACTCAAATGCCTGCAACCCAAAATACTTTGATTTTGATATTCTGGCAGGATGCCTCATGGGATTTGTAGTTTATTTTCCTCATGTCCTCAGTCTCCTCTATGATGTGGGCTCCCCAGCTGGACTACATCTCCCATGATGCACAATAGCCAGGGATTCCCAGGATACAACTGCTTGCCCTAACCATGAGTGGAGACTGTGATGCAGCATAGGATATTTAGTCCAATCAGGGAACTCCGTCTATACAGGAGAATGAAGCACTCAAACAACAATTCCCATAAGTCACTACAATCATTTTTCCAAATTGAAATATTTTAATTTTTCAATTAAAAAAACCTGGGTTTTGGACTAAATATTTTAATTTTTCACCAAAAATGTCAAACTTTAGATGAAAATGATTTTGCTGTTGTTTTCATCATTATTTTTCACAGAAATAAACCCCATTTTCTGATCAGCTCTACCATTAACATCAATGGTGCCATTGATGTCAATAGGCTATGGACCAAGCCCTTGGACACTTAGTGTTAATGTTTCTTTCTCTACTGTCCCTTCTGCCATCTGAAGATTCCTTCACACAAAATCCTCTTCCAAATTTGAAGAGAAAGAAATCAGAAGTCACATCACATACCTTCCTACTGAACTTCTTCAGAACAAAAGGCAACAGAACAAAACCAAAAAAAAAAAGGCAATAACATATGGGAAAATAAAACAGAAAATCATTAGACCCTTGAAGTCTTGCAAGCTAAGACTTGGGAGGGAAAGGGGTTAGAGAAAGAGGTTATATGAAAAGGAAATGAATCTCTTCGGAAGACGGCAAAACAAAGGTCAAGCAAAGGTATGAATTGGGAAACCAAAAAATAGTTAGAGAAAGCATGCTTAGAGCATAGGAGCGTGCAGATTAAAGAGGGGGGGAAATCAATTTCATATTAATATTTAATTCTGAAATCAAAAAAGAAGGAGAAAGTTAGGTGAGAAAGGAGAAAGGTTCAAAGGTGACAAGGAAGAATCTTTTTTACTTGGCATACTTGCCTGTATTATTAATACCCTCATCTCTCTCTTTGCATGTTTGACAAGAAGTGAATAAACATGGAGTATGAATGGCACCTTCACCCACATCAGTCCATGCTTCTGGTTTTCTGCTGGCTGCTTCTCCAGTACAAGGATGGCGCTGCCACTCAGGGCAGGGCAGGCAGCAGAATATTAGAGGCAGCAAGACATTTGAGTTGCTCTGAGTTTTTGAAGGTATCTGCATTAGGCTCATTTGTGAAAAAATCTCTTACCACTGCTACTGTTTCAGCTCCATCCATGTGAAATGGATGATATCCACGATGTCACAGAGGAGGCCTCGCACTGTTTTATGGGTCTACAGCTGCATGCGTCTATAGAATGTTGCTCTGCAGACGGCAAAAGTGTGAAAGAAGGTTCCATCCAGCTAACAATGTTGGGACCGCTAGTGCAGGAAGGGCTCCAGGTGGCTGCTGGTGTTACTAGCACCGTGATGTCTAGTCCTGCTGTGGGCAAATTCATACAACGCAGCCCTTAAAATGCTAGCACTTGGTCTACATTTGCACTCCCTGCTGTCACTATCCCTGATGGAAATGAACTTGTTGTAGCAACAGTGGGGAAATTGTGCCTAATGTGCGCAAAACCTCTGAGAGTGATTATGGCACAGAAGGAAGGACAAGACATACCTCAGAAAACCCTTGGCAGCAAATGCCTTTGAGCTAGAGTTGGTGTCATAACCTTGCTGAACAAATATCTCCATCTCCCAAAAGGGGTTTTCTGCCTACCTTTACTGGAGAAAGCTAAAGAACTGGGGTCAAATCCTAAGAGCACCTGCAAGTCCGATTGACTTCAACACTTCTCAGAATTTGGCCCTCACTTCTGTCCCAGGAGGTTTTTAACATCTATCTAAATAAAGTGTAAAATAATTTCACTTAATTGGTAGGGAAATGGCTAGTGGGCACTTTCCTTGCATTCAAACGTCTTTGGAAGAAAATAAACAAGCCAGTTTTGAAGCACAGTTGCCTAACCTGAAGGCTGGCTACGTGCAGGCAATATGCGGAATGGCTCTAGCCAATGTCTGAACAGTGTCAATAGAACTGTGTCTCTGAAATCTTCCTCTCCCTACCATAGGGGAAAATCTTACCAGTGAAATCGCTCCGTGAAAACATGGGGAAGAGAGCCTTGCACACTCCATCTTTTTTCAAATCTCCTATATTTCTATAGTAGCTTGTCAAATCATTGGATGGCTAAAGGTGACCTGAAAAAACTTTTATTGCCAAGCTCTGAGTTTTAGCTTTTGTGTTCCTCTTAGCAACAGCTGCTGATGTCCTTCAGGTTGACGCTGGACCAAAAACATTTTTGAATTTCAAAATTTCAGTGAACTATCCTGTTGGAATTTTGAATTTCAGTGAAAAGAGCAAATTTAGCTGAAACTTTTGTGATTTATTTATATATTGCTAGCTACACCTGAGGCCCGAAAGAACACAAGAATCTGCAGCACTTGCTTTCCTTACATCGCTTTATGTGATGTTGAGGTGATGAGCTCATTTAGGGGAAAGCACAGAATCTCATACTGTGAGTTGATTTTAGCAGATAGTACAAGAACTAGGGGTCACCAAATGAAATTAATAGGCAGCAGGTTTAAAACAAATAAAAGGAAGTTCTTCTTCACACAGCGCACAGTCAACTTGTGGAACTCCTTACCTGAGGAGGTTGTGAAGGCTAGGACTATAACAATGTTTAAAAGGGGACTGGATAAATTCATGGTGGCTAAGTCCATAAATGGCTATTAGCCAGGATGGGTAAGAATGGTGTCCCTAGCCTCTGTTCGTCAGAGGATGGAGATGGATGGCAGGAGAGAGATCACTTGATCATTGCCTGTTAGGTTCACTCCCTCAGGGGCACCTGGCATTGGCCACTGTCGGTAGACAGATACTGGGCTAGATGGACCTTTGGTCTGACCCAGTACGGCCTTTCTTATGTTCTTATGTTCTATAGGTAAAGGAGAAAAACATTTTCCAGCTTTTTTTCCCCCAAAAATATTTGTTATGTTGTTGGAGGCAATTGCAGGTTTGCCTGAGTAAGAACTGCAGTATTTGGTCCAGGGTACATGGTATTTTAATAGAGGAGGCTCCATATGCAAATCCCAAATTTGAACAGCCCTGAACTTAATCGTGATTAATTATTTTAATTGCTTGACAGCCCTAACAACAAGTAATTGGCTTCATCTGCAGCAAGAGAGATTTAGATTCGATTCTAGAAAAAACTTTCCAACTATAAAAAGATAGCTGAGAACAGGAATAGGCTTCCAAGGAAGGTTGTGGAATCCCCATCCTTGGAGGCTTTTTAGAACAGGTTAGACAAAAACCTGTCAGAGATAGCGTAAATGTACTTGGTCCTGCCTTAACACAGGAGGATGGAGTAGATGATCTCTCAAGGTCCCTTCCAGTCCTATATTTCTATGATTCTATAATGGGAGAATTCATACTCGGCTCTAAATTTCATAGCTCTGGCACATCTCTACATGTTTGGCTCCAAAACAGTTTGGATTGATTTATTGAACAAGCATTCCAGATCACCTTTAGCAGCATGTAACAAAGAGATGGGTGACTGACAGGCAAGGAAAGAGGTGGGGTCAAGGGTCACAGAAAGAGAAATTACGTTCCAGTTTTTTGTTACCTTCTTCTTCGTATTCCTCTGCATTGAAATAAAAAAAAAAAGCAGCAAAATCAACAACAAGGCTGAGCATTCCAGCACATAGACCACAAAAGGTGACATGGTGATAAGAAGCCAGTGACAACAAAGAGTCCTGTTCTTATAAAGAGCATAAAGATTTCCAAGGGGCTTTGTGTAATCATATTTAAAAGTCCATGGTAAAGTTAGAAAAATGATTATAAAGAGGCTGATTGTACTGAGCTTATTGTGCTGAGCTTAATTAAAACTGCATGAGCAAGTTGGAAGGAAGGGTCTGATTCTAATCCAGCTCACACTAGTGTAAATCAGGAGTATCTCCAAAGTAGTCAACTGAGTTATACTGGTGTAAAATTGTTGCGAGCAAGATGAGAATCAGGTCCAGGGAATTATGGTTCTGTTTGACTTCACAGGACTCCACCCACCAAAGTTTTCCAGCAGGTATCAAGTTGCATATATGTCACCAGAACAAAACTTTGATGGGTGTCTCATACTCTGATACAAGACTCCATAGATAGGGGGTTGCAGAATCATATATGTACCCTTTCATGAGTGAAACATGCAGAACCATTTCAATGAATGCAACGATTCTGTCATTGGATAACAGAAACATCCAGCTCAAGAGGACATACAATAACAGAGATCCAAAGTAAGACAAATTGAAAAAACTGTCACCTACTTAAAGTGAAAGCGTCGAGTTTGGGTTTTCAGCTGAGCACTTTCCTGAGTTGCAACTATAAGCAAAAGGCATCTTATGCCAATGTAAAGAAAAATTATGTCTGAACTGTTCCCAAATGTGATTAAATGGCTATGAAATTTCATGCTGGGACCATTTTGATCAGCTATGGTCTGATCCAAAACCCATTGAAGCCAATGGGTGACTTCCATTGATTTCAGTGAGCTTTGGATCAAGGCCTTATTTGAAATTTTGGCAAATTGCATCAGTTTGATGGAGAACAGACGTCTGGTAAAGTGAGAACTAATGATTTACCTCCCTCAAACCACAGAGAAAAGGGACAGTAACAGATGAACACAGGCCCCACACTGCCAGTCACTGCATTTTATCTAACATTTCACTACAGTGAGCAAAGTCAGGTTCACTAACCAATGACATGTTAGCCTGTAACATGTATGATGGTGGCACCATCAACATGAACAAACATAACAGCCAAACGTCATAACATACAAGATATTTCACCATGTAAGTGCACATATTCTGAGAGAGCGCCTGCATTTGAATCTATGACCTCACACAGGAAAGAGGACACAAGACAGACAACTGCTGAGAGATCATTCCAAAAATGACAAAAATAAATATTGAATCAAGTGACCTTGAGAGAGGGAGAATTAAAAAGTGACAGAGAAGATGGGGAGAAAATACTGTATTAAAGTTTATCCTGGGCATGGAGATTTACAAGTACCTTAGCAGGTTAAAAACAAACAAACACAGAACAGCTAATGTCTATAAGAATAAAGCAGTAAGAAAAAAATCAAAATAGAGGATAAGGTTGTGAATAAAAACAATCACCAGCAGATGGCAGCATCTCTACAAAAATAAAACAAATCCATCCCCACCCGATCAAACATTATTTGCTGTTAAACATATTAAAGGCCTGAATTATATAATTCTCCACTGGGTGGATAACAAAGGATTATATATTTATTATGAGCAACATTCAAGTATTTTTCCAGAGCAGCCCATAGTCCACAAGCAGTCCCACTGAACTCAACAGAACCACTTATGGAGTTAAGGGTTATATAATATAAGTATGGGTATCAGAATGGATAGATAGATAGATAGATAGATACCAACTGTATCAGCATAGCTCTGCTGAAGTCAAAGAAGCTACATACACACATTTACACCAGCTGGGGACTTCACCCAGAGTAAATAAAAGGAAAATATGCAGTAAAAAATTAAAATAGAAAAGGCTGTTTAAAAACACATCAGGCTGATGTTTAAAGAATTAGAGACAAGGAGCTTTATGACTTACCCTCTACCTGATCCCTGTGAAAAGAGAGAGACAGAAAGTGAGAGTTTGATCAAAGTGAATTTATATTTCATCCACTCTACATTAACAATAGGTTAATGTGTTGCTTTAAACTCCGCATTTGAGTAAGAGGCCACATTTACACTTAAAACACAAATAGCTCTCCCTTCCCTTCCCCGACCCCATCACCCAGCCAGTTGCTTTTTGGTTAATAAAATTACTATAATTTAAAAAAATACTAATTATGGCCAGGCTTGCAAAGTATTACTCAAGCATGTAAAATCTCACACACTAGTAACCCAATTACTCAAAGTTGTCATTGGTATATTGGCCAAGCCCATTTCTGAATGATTGGACCAGGCCAGACTGGGCTTATTTGAAATTTTGGGGCTCCCCAAGTCCTGGGGTCTCTAGTGCAAGGAGGATGTTTATTGCTCATTCTCCAGTGCTGCATAAGGTGCTTCAGGCTGATTCAGGGTCCTCAGTCATCAAAACTTGACTCCCCTGGCCAGGCCTGATGTTCTCCCTTCCCATAATGCAAACCTACCTGGGGGCACATTGCAAGGTCTATCTTCTGTTTAATAGGAAACTTCCAGCCACTACTACCCTGATGCGCCCCCTCCATATACATCAGGTGCTGCATTCTGAAACTACACCAATTTATATGCCAAGCAACTCCATCAACTTGTGTTACTGCTCCAGATTGACCCTGGTAGGGGAGTTTCGGGCAGGTGCAGACTGGGGGAAGAGCAGGTTGCATTTGGACACTTGGTGCCTTCTCAAGTGCCCACTGAAGTCAGTGAGACTCTGTCCATTGACTTCAATGGGCAGCTCTTGGTACTTGCAGCTGTGGGGCCCCATCTTTTACCTTCACAGGGAAACCCCAGATTGGTTTAAAATGGCCCAGGTGAACAGATTAACACGAAGACAGTTTTATTTCTACTTACACTTCCTCGGTGTCAGACATGTTGGCAGTGGGTTTCTAGATGAAGGGGGAAAGCAAGAGGCGAGTTATTAGTAACAGGGTCTCCTAAAAAAAAAAAAATGCCAAAACAGAAGCAGTTGTGCTGCTGTTTGAAGCTGAAAAGAAAGACAGCTGATGTCCTAGAGAGCAGCAGATACCCACCACGACCACCATTCTTGGAACTATAGAGCTCTATGCTGGTCAGATCAAATGAGGAACAGAAGAAAGGAAAAACAAGTCATCTAAAAAGATACAGCCCTTTAGCTTTGTAGCTAAGATGATTAGCATGGATGCAAAGAGCTGCAAAGAGTTCAGGTTGGGATCTGGGTGTATTTCAAAGCTTTCCAAACATCAGAGGTGTTTGGAAATAGGTCCATCCCCATCGGTCAGCTGTAATCCAGTCCTGATTCTTCTTTCACAGCTGTTTGACCCTACTATCACGCCAAAGAGTTCAATGAATTTTATAGTAGAGTAAGTGAGAGAACAATCCGATTCAAGTATACATGGGAACTGGTAGAATAATGTACAAAAATACTGGCTATGAGCTATTTGATGCCCAAAAAATGTCAAATAAATTATTGAATGAGTAGCACCAGGTTTGAAAGTCTAGTTGAATCATGTGAAAAATTATCCAGTAACTAATTTGGGGTATGGAAACTGGCCTGATTCATAGAGGAGACTGCTTGATTAATATTATTTGGCTGGTTGTAGTATTTATTACAGCAAATACTCACCTCATCTGATAGGTACGGAAACAAATCTAGCCATGTTACTTTTATGGTCTCCCTCACTGCAGTATTTGAGCACCTCACCCTCTTTAAGGTATGTGTCCGCACAACATCCTTGTGAGGTTGGGAAGTGCTATCATGCCTATTTTACAGACGGGGAACAGAGGCACAGAGAGAAAGTGATTTGCACATCACCACCCACGAAGTCTGTGGCAGAGCAGGGCAGTGAACCTGGACTGCCTGAGTCCCAGGCTAGCACTATAACCAATAGGCTGGGGTAGATGTAGCATAGGGAGTCCTGAAAAAATCAGGGGTCAGATTACATGGCTCAGCTGATCTTTTCTGGCCCTCAAATCTATGGTGTAAATCAGTGTAGTTCCATTGACGTTAGTAGAGCTAGGCCAATTTACACCGGCTGAGGAGCTGACCCTATAGTCCTATGATTTACCAGAGGGAATGACTTAGCCAGCATTTCCTGTGAACACTGCAGAACTATTAATTCCACACACTGCTCTCTGCAGATGAAGAGATGGCTATTTTTAAGGAGTTAGCTGCCTTAAGGCAGAGGGGGGGAGGGAATAGGTGCTCCGGAGGGTGGGGGGCCTTTCACTCAACCTTCTTCTAAATCCATGATGGATCTTAAATTAGAAATCAAGACACCTCCTAGCAAGAAACCCAAGCCTTGACTTTCATGACTTCATTACTTAGCCGATATATGAGAGGAGTCTTGAAGGAGCAGGCGGACTGATTTATATCCAAGAGGAACAACTGCAGCTTAGATGGTTTCTATTTCAGATGAGTATAATAATCCCATAGGCACTGGCCCTGCCGTATAAGGGATCCTGTCCAGTTCCCAACAATAACATTGGACAGCATGAATAAACACCTAAAAGGAATTAAATGTATATACATATTCTGATCAGGATGGAATGCTCTTCGTGTTCATTTAGTCCTTTGTCCCCTTTCCAGCATCCAAACACGCCTTGAAAGTTGTATCAGTCAGGCACATTTTTGTGCCTGTATATATCAGTACTAGAGATTGGTCTGATAAGCTCAAGTCTGGCTACAGCTGGCACAAGGAACCAGAACTTTAGTCCAGGCTTACCTCCCACTAGAGAGGACGAATGATCTCTTGGGTAAGGCGCTGGACTGGGACCCAGGAGTTCTGGGTTCTGTTATCTATTTATTTATTTATTTAGGTTTTATATTGATGCCCATCACTGTAGCATGTAAGCACCTTCCACAAAAAATCAGTAGCAATTCCTAGGGGACTTCATAGTTGCTCTGGCACTTCTCCCTTTTTTGGCATCAAAACTCTGCTTAGGGTAGGCGTCCCAGGTCCCAGCATCGCCACAGTCTTCTTGTGTCCGTTAATCTCTGTGCCTCTGTTGTTCAGCTGTATAACGGGGGTAATCATATTTACTTTCTCCTGTCCCTCATCTATTTAGATTATAACTCCTCAGGGCAGAGACTGTCTCTTACTGTGTGTTTGGACAGTGGCTAACAAGATGGGTGTTTCACTCTCAGTTTGGGCCTCCAGGCACTACCATGATACAAATAAAAAAGAAATAATAAGTACCATGCTTTATAGAGCGGGCAACAGAGCTATTACGGAGCAAATCCTGCTACAATCCAGCGGCCTAGAAGACCTACTATTGGCCCCTTCCAATCTAGATGATCCTGTAAGGGTTTGTGGACATTTTGGACAATACCCCTCTTTTTCTCTGTCTGCGCTATATAAACTTGGATTTCTCTCCTTTAAAGTCTGAAGATAACGTAGATGTTTTAAAAGACTCACTCTCACCAATAGAATGTCAATGGAGTCGACAGAGTTGCAGTAGTGTATTTGGGAGGAGAATGAGGCCTTGACAGTTCTCCATGCACATTTATAATGTGAGTATTTAAGGGCTGACTTATTTTTGTGATCAAACCCAGGATAAATACACAGTGCAGTGCAGAGGGCCTTTAAGGACCTGAGCCAAAGCCCATTGAACGCAATGGGTGTTTTTGGGACACAAAGCGAGACTTTCTTTTAATGATTCCCACAGCTCATCCTGTTGCCATTTAGCTGTTCTCCTTTAAGGACATCTCGCTGAGGTTTGGACATATCAAGTCCAAAGATTTCCGTAGATTCTTCCATATCTGTTGACAGTCTAAGTGCTGAAGAAACCAATGGGATTCTACAAGGCACCTATTAGCATGCTATAAAATATGACTAGATTGTAAGCTTGACTGAGCAGGGACCACATCTTTCCATCTGTTTGTACAGTGCCTAGCACAGTGAGAGCCAACGCCGGATGGGACTTCTGGGAACTAGGCAACAGATACATGAATAACAAAAATAATCATTAGTAATACAAAGAAGTTGGCAAGCAATATGCAGAGAAGGGCCAGAATTAATTAAAAACAAGGGTCCAGATCCCCAAATCCCCAGACTCTAAGGGAGTTACAGAATCCAAACCTAGAACTAAACTTCACAAATGGCCCTTAGGTTTACAATGGGCCAAAAAAAAAAAAAATCCACAAAAATCCTGGCTCCAAGTATTCCAGAGTCTTGTGATATTCAGAATCTGGAATTGAATTTTCCATCTTGTGCCCCTCACCGGTTATTCTAGCCTTTACTCTTAATGACTGTTCTTATGGAGAGGTTGGGGTTAGAGTGTGCCTCACTGGGATGGAGATCCCTGGTTTCCGGGTGGAGACCAATGATACCTGACAGAAGTACGTTGGTGGACACTGAGTATGGCAATCATTTGTCGGGTTTACTCATTCCAACAAAATGAGCTGACATGTAGTGTCTTATCCTGAGATCTTGCCCAGGCAACTCCCCTTTGACCCCTCCCTGCTCCCAGTGAGGCTAATCAATGTCTTGCCTAAGAAATGACAGCACGACTGGGCCCTTCATAGCTCTCAGTGAACAGAGGGCCTTATCTAGTTTCTATTAAAGTCAATGGCAAAACTTCCATTAGCTAGAATGGGAGCCAAAATCACTTTACTCAACTGGCTTCACTGTATTATTCATGTAATTACTTCATGTATTAGAACATTGAATAAATGAAACTTTATGTACACCCACACGCAATTAAATAAATAAAGCAAAATACAAAACAGCAATATTTTGTGCCGCTGGGGCCTGATCCAAAGCTCATGGAAATCAATGGAAAGACTCCAGTTGGCTTTGGATCAGACCCCTAGTGGAGATAACACTTCTCATCACAGATATCACAAAGCAAAAAGACCAGCAATTTAGACTGTTCGTTTCTGAGACAGGAATGTGTTTTATTTTATATTTGTACCGAGTCCAGCAAAATGGGGCCTGAACTTGACTCAGGTTTATGGATTAATAAATAATGATTATTAATCATTATTATTGATGTCCACTGTTTAGAAACAAATCTAAACATATGCAAAAAATATTGTTTTGATTATCAGTCTGTCTTTTAAAACCCAGTTTCCCCAATGCTAAGGTTTATTTTCCACATTTAATTCAAGAGCTTAAGGCCTAAATTGTTTTCTTTCTAAGTTTGTTTAACATCTTCATGGCCTGATATCTGGGGCCTCCATGCATGCTTCATTCACCATTCACAAAGCAGAAGAATCAAATGACTATATTTATTTCATACCCTATATGAATGATGCCCCATAAATTATTATGGGGTCAAAGTGAAGGGTTAATATTCTGTTTCGAGTCATATTCAAGTGGACAAGGTGGACCATGATTCTATCTAGCAAACTTGTCTGTGTCTCTTGCTCTAAATTATATGTTCCTTTTGGTCCAAATCAGTTCCTTCTTGGCTTAAAGAACTCAGCTACCATCTCCCAGGGAGCATCTTAACAGCTGAGAATGTACCCATCTGCCAGCTGACAGATTGAATTCACTCCCCTGCTCTTCAGAGGCCGTCTATGAAAATAACCCTCCTATCAATCATTCTCACTCCTTAGCCAGACACTGCCTGCCATAAAGAGATGTAAAGTAGCGAGATTATTAAAGAAAGGAGGAGAAAGAAAATGGACATGCATGGAAGACCAGACCTGGCAGGAATAACTGTCAGACGAGATGGCTGGGTACAATCTATCAAGTAGCAGATGGGTATAGTTCCTGGCAGGGGCTCCTGTAAATCTGACACATCTAAACATTTTCTATGTATATCCTTAATTCCCTCCCCGTTTTGGTGGAATTCTTCGTCTCTGAACTATTCACTGCTTTGGAAGATAAAAGAGATTCTATTTTGGGGTCCAGAAACCAACACTTGGTATGAAAGATCCCCCCTATTCAATCTTAACACAATCATTGTATTGCAGTAGCATGTAGGAACCACAGTCCTGGGCCAGGACCCCATTGTGCTAGGCACTGTAAAATAACAGAACAAACGACACTCCCTGCCCCAAAGAGTTTACAGTCTAAGTAATCTTAACCCCATCCATTTGTGCCTCTGGGCTATCTCACTCCACTGCTAGGGTTTGCTAGGAATAAGATGACTTTACAAAAGAGAAATGAAATCCCACGTTCCCCTCATCCCCCACTCCTGCACACATCCCATCCCTCCCCCTACATCCCATCCCACTGGATGGGAACACTGGCAAATCCTTTGTAACCACCAATCCTTTCACCATACTAGGGCTTATCTATCCTGGGGTTTTATGCAAGTGCAGCTACACCAGTGCAAACCCCTAGAGTAGGACACACCGCAGTGGTGTAAGAAGTGACTTGCACCAGTCAGGTTTACCCTGCTTTGTCACTGACAGCTGGGCATCATACAGCTGCATTCACACAACACAGCAATCAACAAGTTAGCCACTAGTCGCCACCACAACTAGATCCATGATGTAGGTGCTCAGCACCCAAAGGGCAGGGACCCTGTTTGCTGACACCCTCCCTCCCAAGCTTTCAGAGGTAATTAAGGCCTGACTGCAGAAGGAGAAACACACACCAGTGAGCCATCTGCGTAATAACAACCCACATGGCCCTGGGGAGGTGTGAGGAATGCAAAGTAGTCTGCAATACTCACTCACCCAGCAAGCTGATGAAGAGGGATGAGAAAAGCGGTTTGGGCCATACATGAACATGTGGAATTTTTACATCGCTCCTGATTTCTGGGATGTCGTCACGGACCATTTCAATACACATCTCAGTGTACCCCCATCCACCAAATGGCATCTGCTAGCCAGTGTTAGCTGACAACTCTTCTGAGATGCTAGAAACTTACCCCAGTGTCCCACACCCTCCTTGGTGTCCAAGCTGACTCTTGGGTTTCTTCTGCTGCCCTGTACAATTACTGAACCACTGCTGCTGTATGTGATCACCTAGCTGACAGATCCCTGGCCAGGCATGAGGGATGTTAGAATTATCTCATGGGTGGGAATGGAGGGAAGAAAGCACATGTAAGAAACCATCTCTTTGTAACACCCTCACCTCCTATCTTAATGCCCTTTTCTATTTTGATTTTGACACTCTCCTGGTTGCCCATAGAAACCACTCAGCAATACCTACCAGGAGGGCAGGTCCGAGAGAGACAGCTACTGTATTTCATGACATTTTGAACTCACATTATCTTTGTGTAACAAAAAAGATCTCCTAGTGACATTTTTAATTTAACCTCTCCCAACACAGACACACATTTCTTTAACAGATCAGGAGGGAGTGCTTCATGTTTGTCTCTCACACTCCTTTTCTCCTTTAAGACTGAATACTAGGCATATCCAAGCAGCAAGCTGCTTCGTGTTTTTACCGATACCCTTCCTGCCTTTGGACATCTCAGTGAGATGTACCAATACACATCACTTCTTCTTTGCATATCCTCTCTCCTCCTGCCCCCCGCCCACCGCCTCAGCCTTCTTGCAGGGTCGGGTTCAAAACAAAGCTCTTGGCAGTGCTTTAAACAGCCAGCTCATCCCAGGCTTTACAAAGTGTCTTTGGCACATGTACCTTTTTGTTTCATCACTTCAATATTCCTGATAACCTCAAAGTCATGGGAGATGCCATGTCACTTAGTTCTCATCCACAGGGCCTTGAGTTTAGGTGGAGATTTCCCCCCAATCCATAGGAATATCTGCTATATACCAGACAATCCAGATCTTCATGGACATTCTCAAGCCTCAAACACGGTCAACAAATCCCCCTCTGAGTAGATAAGAAAAAGAATAGGTCCACTGCCCTCCTTAGTGCCTTCATCTGAGTGCCAGGGTTCTGAGCCTCAGTCTTATTCATGAGCCAGCGTCATGGCCCCCATAGTGTTCCCCATTTAGACTGAGGGTCCAGTCTGCTGTCCCTCCTCTACTCACACAGACATGTCCCCTGCCTAATCTCCTTCTTACCTGAGAGAGGGGGAAGCTGAGAGAAGTGGTGAGTTCCCTGCCGAATGGGACGGGCTGCAGGATCTGCAAACTTCCCAAGGTGATTAAGTCTTCATCTTATAGTGACATTTGATCTTCTGGAGAAGCTGATTGGCCACCAGGCCCACAATGTCAGGCAGGGAAGGAGCAAGGGAGTGGGGGGGGAGGAGAAGGGAAAGAAGGTCATACCAAGTATAGGAGCAGCTGGAGGAATTGCATAGATTATTCTAAGATGGGAGGGACGTGTTTGGAGAAAAACCCTGCAGGCTTATGTTTCTATATTTATAACCCAACCATGCAAGCAACATTTAAAGAGGGGTATCCAAGGCAAGGAAGCGACAGGCTCTCCTGCATGCACTGGAGTGCAGTTCTCATAGAAAACACAGAGATAGGTGGGGTATGGTATTTAAAAGAAGTCAGTCATGACCCTCCCACAGCACTGGCAATATCCACCACCCTCTAGGCCTAGCAGATACCCTCTCTCTGTTGCTATGCTAAAGGTTTAAAAGGCATGAGCTACATGGTGCATTTGGGATTCAGGAAGGAAATGCAGACATAGCACTCTTTCGGTGTGATACTCCTCCCATTTCCACCAGCAGGAACTCAGGGTGGGGGGAAGGATAGCTCAGTGGTTTGAGCCATTGGCCTGCTAAACCCCCCCCCCCCCTTGTGAGTTCAATCATTGAGGGGGCCATTTAGGGAATTGGGGTAAAAATCTGTCTGGGGATTGGTCTCGCTTTGAGCAGGGGGTTGGACTAGATGATCTCCTGAGGTCCCTTCCAACCGTGATAGTCTGTGATTCTGTGAATAAATCAGAAGTGTGTTTTGGGTGGGTGTGTGCACACCAATGAGAGTTGAAAGAAACAAGCAGAAGATTCAGGCAGATGCTAGGGACATGTCAAAAAGGAGTAGGGCCTTTTTAAAACACATCAAGTGCAGTTGTTTGACCATCTCCTGGAGACACATTTCAAGTGCCTTTCATTGCAGTGAGAAGAAGCTTTTAAAATGAGGCCCTCTCCCATAAATGATTGAAGCATGGCAGGCTGGTCGCTGCACCCAGATCTGTGAAAGTTTGAGGGAATTAGGGGATTCCTGGGGATCCCATAGGCCCTAGAGATACAAGAACAAACACAGACCAAAAGAGAACCCTTTGAAGGATTTGGTTTGTTGATGCACTTAGTGCAGTTGCATTAATTTGCCAGTAGAGGTTTGCAGTGCCTAATACAACCCTTGTGATACTGTTTCCATTTCTTTAAGCCTTCAGGCTTCACCTCACCCCCACCCCCACTCCCACCTCCCATTGGCAGGGGTCCCCAGCAACACAGACCATGCCCTCCAGTGGGGCTGACAGCTTTAGCAGCCCTCTTTGCTATCAGCCGGTAAGAACAGAGAAAACATTTAGGTCAGGAGCTGTGGGGCTGCTTTTATTTTTGGCATGCATCATGGATCAATTCCTTCCCGCTCTCCCTGCCATTTGTAGGAAGGGAAGAGTCCAAACCAAGGATGTTCAGACGGGTTTTTAAGCACAAGGAGCTGGGAGCAACAAGCTGCAGCCTCTAACCATCACTCAGCACTCACCAGGTAATGTACAAAAGCAAAAATTGTGTTTTGAGCTTTTCATTCTTTAGACATAGGCTGTTTTCTCCCCTCCCTCTCTCCCTTCCCCCAAAATGTACTGAAGCAAGATTCTTGAGGGTTTGCTGGAAAGGAGGGAGCTCTTGCCAAAAAGTGGAAGGGGCTCACATCTGTCCCCAGTGCTATTATTCTGTAATTCACATAGGGGAAGAAGGAATCTGACTAGTGTATGGGTTGGGTTGGAAACCCCACACAGCTGAAGTGGGGGAATCCCTAGCAAAGGTGCACAATTATTAGGACATATAATGTTGGTTTTTTCCCTCTCAGTGCCACTGAAAGCACTAATGCAATGAACACACAATTTGGTTGCATTTTCAGCACCATTAAGCATTTTTGCTATATTTGGCTAGATCATTGCCCCAAGGCAATCAAATGGCTGGCATTTCTCCAAGAAATACTGCCTTTGATCAAATAGTGGCTCATGGATATAATGTAAGGGAATACCACATTTTCCTCTCCCCTTCTTTTCTATGAACTGTGTACCATGTTTGGCAATGTCTAAGGGAGTGTATTTGCTAGTCTCACTTGACTAACTGCATGCCTATTATAGTCTGTCTTTAGTGCTGACATGGCATTTTGTCCTACTCTGCAGTAGAGGGCTCAAGGACTGAGGTGCATTGATAGAGCTGTGTGCAGGACAAAACTGTATAGTGCCTGCTTGCACTGTGTCTGTCTCCGGTCAGTTGACCCAGTCCATTATTTGGAAGCAGAGAAGGAAAATTCACTGGATTTCACCAGCAAAAACCAAGTGAAAAGAGAGAAATAAACTGGAAATCTAATGCCTTGGCTAGTATGAATCTGAGCAGCTCCATTGCCTCCATCAATTGAGGGTCTGGCCCATTTGTTTTAAGTCCTTCGGTGGAAACAAACTGAGCATCTTGCAAAAATGGGAAGCCTTCGTCTGGCTGTCCATGCATGACCTGCAAGGAAGCAAGGGCCTTTCAACCCAGCTTAGAGGTACCTGAATAACCAGGATTCCCTTTTGCTTGGCAGTTAAACCAAACATTATTGATTTCGGTTGTCATGGGGTATACAAACCTCACACTGGGCCCAAAGGGGCTAAAAGGCAATACTAGGCTCAGGTAGCTCTGGCCTGCTGCGCATGATCTGGCTGGAAGAGGGAGTTAAAAGGAGCTCAGAAGCCCAAGAAAAGGGTGGTGGACAGTCTGCAGGAGAGACAAATACTTTTGTTAAGCTATTGCGTGTTTGGACTGTAGGGGCCACACCCCAAACTGAAGGAGCACATAGATAGGAAGTAGTCCATGGTGGAAGACTTAGACTCCCTGCAGAGAGGACCGTGCCCTGGTTACTTCCCACAGGACCCTGGGTGGTGGGCCAGTGGAGAGGGAGGGCCTGAATCCCCCTACCGAGCCCCACTTACGGGCAAATGTCCAGACAGGGGTTGAGGCCAAGTCATTTCCGGTCTAGTGGCAGGAACCAGGCATCCCAACTGCGCCTCCCCCTCCCCTTCGACAGACTTGGTGCTGGAGGACAGGTGTGCTAACAGCAAGGTCACCTAGCCCTCCACACCCCCCGTCACATGGACTTTTTTGGTGGACTGTTGAGCCCATGTCTCTCTGCATCATCTCTCTGCTTCTTGACTCACCTGTATCCTCCATGCATCTAATCTTAGCTCCATGCTTCATTTTGAACATCTATAGTATCTACTCCGTGCATCGTCTACTGTATCTGTTCCCTGTGGCTTTGATCCAAGTCTCATTGAAAATCAATAGGAAAACTCCCATTGACTCAACAGGTGGAGGATCAGGTCCAATGTGGGCCATCTGCTCTGTGAAACATCTTATCAATATGCTTTCTCATGACAACCCTCTGACCACTGTATTCACACAGCTGCTCTGGGTGCTGTCCATAAACCTCATGTATCGTGTAGCTGCTCCATACAATATCTGTGCGCTTTTTGCATCATCCATCTGTTCCGTAAGTCCCTTCTCTGTTTCATTCATGGCTCATCTGCTCAACGAGTCATCTAGCTGCTCCTCGTATAGCCCACTCATTCTATGGATCACCTCCTTATGTCATGAATCACGTCTCTGAGTAGCTCATGTATACATATCGTGCTATGCATAACATATCCTAATCTATGCATGATCTTTCTGTTCCTAGCATGATAAAGGTTTCTTCATACATGATCAATTGGCACCAGGCATCGTCTCTCTGAAAGAGAAGTTAGCTGATTCATGTATTCTCAATTTGTTCCGGGATCATCTGGATCATGACTATATCATATCTCTGGTGCATGCCTCATCTGTAGTTGGCATACTTTCTCTGTCTTCTCTTTGCATATCATCTTTGGCTCATGCTTCATGCCTGCTTCATAATAATAACCATATATATCTAGACTTTTTGTTTCATGGTTCATCCATCTGCTCAATTAATGATCTGGAGGATGGCGTGGACTGCACTCTCAGCAAGTTTGCAGATGACACTAAACTGGAAGGAGTGATAGATATGCTGGAGGGTAGGGATAGGATACCCTAGACAAATTAGAGGATTGGGCCAAAAGAAACCTGATGAGGTTCAACAAGGACAAGTGCAGAGTCCTGCACTTAGGACAGACGAATCCCATGCACTGTTACAGAATAGGGACCGAATGGCTAGGAAGCAGTTCTGCAGCAAAGGACTAAGGGGTTATAGTGGATGAGAAGCTGGATATGAGTCAACAGTGTGCCCTTGTTGCCAAGAAGGCTAATGGCATTTTGGGCTGTATAAGTTGGGGCATTGCCAGCAGATTGACGGACGTGATCATTCCCCTCTATTCGACATTGGTGAGGCCTCATCTGGAGTGCTGTATCCAGTTTTGGGCCCCACACTACAAGAAGGATGTGGAAAAATTGGAAAAAGAGTCCAGCAGAGAGCAACAAAAATGATTAGGGGGCTGGAGCACATGACTTATGAGGAGAGGTGGAGGGAACTGGGATTGTTTAGTCTGCAGAAGAGAAAAATGAGGGGGGATTTGATAGCTGCTTTCAACTACCTGAAAGGGGGTTCCAAAGAGGATGGATCTAGACTGTTCTCAGTGGTACCAGATGACAGAACAAGAAGTAATGGTCTCAAGTTGCAGTGGGGGAGGTTTAGGTTGGATATTAGGAAAAATATTTTCACTAGAAGGGTGGTGAAGCACTGGAATGGGTTACCTAAGGAGGTGGTGGAATCTCCTTCCTTAGAGGTTTTTAAGGTCAGGCTTGACAAAGCCCTGGCTGGGATGATTTAGTTGGGAATTGGTCCTGCTTTGAGCAGGGGGTTGGACTAGATGACCTCCTGAGGTCCCTTCCAACCCTGATATTCTATGATTCCGATATGTTATCCATGTACAAGGTGTCTATTTCTTGTTTCATTTCTTGATTCCATGCATCTGTTTCATACATAACCTATGGTATTTTCACCATTAACCATCTCTCTGCTTTCTGAATTGCCGGCTCTGTATACTTTCTTTTTGTTCTATCCACTCTTTCTTATACACATCATCTTTGCTCCTTGCACCCATCTCTCTATTCTTTGCCTCATCCATGAACTGCCTGAAGAACAACATCTTGTCCTTTGTACACCATCACCAACATGAAGAATAAGCTACTGGCAGCAAATTATCCCGTTCTTGCTAATGAATTAGTTCTCCAAACAATAGTAGATGATCATTCATATCCAGCCTTACATTAGATTCTAAGATCTATGGGACTTAGTTAAGTGAGTTTGGGGCAAGCTACATGGCTTGTTAAACCACATCTCTCATCTGTCTATAAGATGACATTAAGGAAAACAAATGTAGGTGTGACTATATCTCATGTGTGTATGTTTGAGTCACAAACAACCTAGACAGAGGACATTTTGCTGCTTATCTCAAACCTTATGAAGAGGGTTTTCTGTATTTTTATATGACACAAACTTTTCTTCCAGTGCAGGATACCTGATACCGATTTTCACCTTTTATTAGGAACCTGTGCCTGAGATATATAGAGACCATAGGAAAATACCCATAGAATAAACTTAAGCAAACATTGCACCTCCTTTCAATAGGGAATTGTGCCAGGAGTGGTTAATCAGGGGTATCCATACAGAATATGTGTAGGAGTTGGAATCAGACCTTTCCATGTGTTCCCTCTATTGGCTGACCTATTGAAGTTAATTATTCATCTCACAGATGGAGTCCAGTGTTTCTGAATTCTTATCTAAATGCTGGGAAGAGGACATCACTGATGGAAATAGATCTCTCTTTTTATCTTACATTTCACAATCCTTGCTCTTTAGATTACATGGAGCACAGGTATCACCCGTCAGGCCAGTATAAACATTCAGGAACAGATTCTCTACTGTTCTCCAGCTTCTTTGTATGCTTTCATGACACATAGGGGCTGGAAGCAGCCAAGGCCATCCAGCTGAGAAGTCCCCCAGCACAGGGAGAGTTCTCAGCTAGTAAACAGCTAGCATATCCTATAGGAGTTTTCCTCCACCTCTCTATAGGGGGCTGTAGCGGGGTGGACACCCCGCTCTGGCCCTGAAAGGGTTAAAAGCCAGCCCTTGGAGAGGCCTGGGGGTGAGAGCCAATAAGGGCCAGGCTGGGCCCTATAAAAGAGCTGCTGGGCCAGACGGAGAGGAGTCTCACTGTAGCCCTGGAGTGGGAAGGGCTAGCTACCTGAGAGGAAGTTACCTGAACTGGAGCAGTGCTGGGGAATAGGACAAGGGAGCTGGGGAGCTCCATCCTGGTAAAACCCCAGGCTGCAGGCCTTGTTGAAAGGCTACAAAGATACAGAATATCTGGGAATAGGCAAAGGCAGCAGGTCCTAACCCCCTGCCAATGATGAGTGGCCAATACAGACTGCAGTCTGCCCCAGTGAGCGGGGGCTAGATGATGACTGGCAGTAGCCACTGAGACAAGGTGGGTTTAGAAGGTTGGTGGTTCCCCTGGGAGGGGAGACCCAGAGCATGGAGGTACTGCTGAGGTATGGAGCCTGAGGTAAAGGGCACCAGGGTCCGGCAGGGACACGGGGCCAGCTGCAGCCGAGACACTGGCCTGCAGAGGGCGCTCCATATGCTGGAAAAGAGCTAATTCCCAGATGACCAGCAGGAGGTTCTGCACCAGTGAGTTTCACTTTGCTACAGGGGCACACAGCACAGCCAGTGTGCGCTCAGCTCCACAATCCCCAGTTGGCCAATCATCCCCCAGGGAACGTGGTCAGTTGGTGTAAGATAGAGCTGCCCAGTACAGATGGCGCTGGGTAGATACACTGTGAGAATCTAGAACTACAACCAGCTCCCTGCCATTCCCACAGCTCTCCGTTTCCAGATGTAATCGCACCCACCCTCGTAGTTTAGGAGAGCTATGTGAAATCCTGGAAGCAGGGATTTTTATCCAGCTTTTGCATGCGAGAGGAAAGTTTAGCTATCGAAATGTCACAGCAAAGGCAGAAAGCAAGAAGTTCATTAACCAGCAGGAATAAACAAAGGATGCTGATCATCTGCACTGATTATAAGTCCAGCAGGAGAAAACAAAGGGCTAGATCCTCAACTGGTGTAAATCAGCCTAGCTCTGTAAAAGTCAATGGAGCTATGATAATATGCTGACCCATTGTGGCTGGTTACTCTGTTAATATTCTCAGTTGTATTTTATTTTTAGATGCATCTTTTGCATACACCAAAATAAATAATGGGACTGGATGGATACAGGACTGGCACTAGAATATGGAGCCTTTCACCTTTAGAACCAGGTCACGCAAAGCCAGTAGTTGTTAGCACCTGAAGGTTCTTTAGTGACTTTCATGAAATGAGTTGATGATCTAGTGAACATGTGTCCACCCATCAAAGCCACCACCATCACCACTGCTACCCTGACTGTCAGTCTCAGAAGAGAGGCCACAGATCGAATGAACATAGTTCATTTTCCATCCTCTTACTCCTAGAAGTGGTTCCTGTTAAACCAATTTGAGGTACATTAATGCTTAGGCAGGAATAAATGAGGAAGCTCAGATTGCTGGTGGTAGTGCTGGATAAGCAGAGGAATTCTGTTATCCTGGCATGTTTCACCAGCTCTAAAACCAAGCAAGAGAGAATTAGTTTGATTGAACTCTGAAACTACTTTGGGGACCTCAGAAAAATCACTTCTGCCACGTTTCATTCACTATTGAAAATGTTTTTTCATTCATCTATTTAACCTGACGTCTGCGTTGATACGTGTTTGCTGCCAATCAAGGCACCTGTCGCAAAAGCACCGCATTCTCCAAGAAGCTGGTGTGGCAGTTCTGACTTGGATATTGAGGTATGACAAAAGGGTTATGTGGAGAAGCATAGGTGTAAGAGAGCAAACCAAAGTGAAAGGCGTCTTGCAGACTGTGGAAAAGCCAAAAGCAACAGCAGATGGATTGTGTCATGAGAATGGGAGATTTGAAAGGAACTCTCTGCTGACTAATGGACAATACTATCCATTGAGCACCAGAGCACCAGATGCACAGCAAAGATGGAGGAGAGATTAACTCAACAAACTTTGGACAACTCACATGGTCAGTGCAGGCACAAGACAGGGAGGTTATTTGTCAGCAGCATCGTGAGGCTTTTATCCAAGAGTTGATGATGTTGCTGCCCTCCTGGTGAGCCTAAGGTTGAGTTGATATAGGTAGCAGAGAAATTCTCTAACCACATTTTATTTGAAATGACTGACCTTTGTCCTGGTATTTCACTTTTTCAGTCACCAGCAGTTGTTTCGACACTTACCACTGTGCTTGTGTCTAGGTCTCACCATTTGCCTTCTTATGTCTCTGCTACGGCCACGAGCTTTTCCTCCACAGACTGAATGCCTTGCTCATCAGCTAATGCCAGGAGTCTCACGCCTGCCTTTTGAGTGAAGCAGGAGAGATGCCAGCATATTAGTGACAAGGCAGGATTTGTAGCCTCTCTGGGAGAATCGACATAGCATAGAACCAGGACACATGCCCCTCTGTTTGAAATGCAATATTCACATGCCAGTACAGTCAGATTCAAGCTTCCAGCCTCTCTGGGACAGTAGGTTCCATTACTTCCATATATATGTCAATACACTAGTGCCAAGATTCAAGCTCACATTTTCTAGGTACATTGGTAACCAGCACACAGATTCAAGCTTGCAGCTAAGAAACATTCTGTGATTGTGATCTCTGAGAAGAGTAGCAGCTCTGAAAGGTGAACTTAAAAAGCCCCACATTGGCTTCCCCATCTAGCATGACCATCCCAGAATATTCATTCTGGCACCACGTCTCCATCACCTTTCAATTCTACAATAGCCTTAGATGCCAAATCTTGCTAAGCAAAGTCTAGTGACATGTGATGGTGTTACTTGATAGTAGGTCTTCATGCTATGTTTAGCCAATAGAACTTTCCATCTGTCAAAGAGAATGTTTTATTTAGAAGCACTAATCTCCCGGATTCATTTGATACTATAAATATCAAGAAGTCACCGGTTCCCTTTCCATACAACGTTTTAGTAGCTTACCTGCCATCTCAAACTATGAAGGTCCGAAGAAAAATTAGCACTCAGCCACCTGTAGTCTTGGAACAAGAGTGATCCATTAATTTTGTTAATTGAAACCACTGCCACTATGGGCCCAGCTAACAAGTGATGGAGGCAACAGATAGCCAAGGTGAGTATCAATGATAAATGCAAGTTCATTAGATTAATTTTTGTTCCCATTTGTTACAATAAGCTGATGCTCCGTGATTCATTTATCCACTTCGGTGCTTCGTGGTTTGATATAGATAAATGTATCAGGATATAATGGCAATAACTTCCAAGGATGGTGAAAAACTGGTGAAGGTTCAGAGAAGAACTACAAGACTGATTCATGGGCTGGAAAATACACCTTGCGATGAGAGATTTAAGAAGCTCAATCTATTTAGTTTATTTGATTTTTTTAAAAAGGTCCAGAGGTGATCTTGGCAATTACAGTCCAGTAGGTCTAACTTCAGTACCAGGCAAATTGGTTAGTGGTTTTTTTAACTTTTTTTTTTGGTGACCCAGTTGAAGAAAATTGTTCATACCCATGACCTAACAGAGCTGGGGATGAGGGGTTTAGGGTGTGGGAGGGGCTCAGGGCTGGGACAGAGGGGTTTGGTGTAGGAGGGGGCTCCAGGTTTGAGAGGGCTCAGGGCTGGGGCGGGGGTTGGGGTGCAGGGGGGTCAGGGCTCTGGGGTGGGGTCAGGGATGAGGGATTTGGGGTACGGGGGGCTCCAGGTTGCGGGGGGCTCCGGGCTGGGGCAGAGGATTGAGGCGTGGGGTTACCTTGGCTGGCTCCCAGTCAGCAGCGCAGCAGGGGTACTAAGGCAGGCTTCCTGTCTATCCTGGAACCACGCTGTGCCCCAGAAGTGGCCAGAAGCAGGTCCAGCTCCTAGGCAGAGGCGCACAAGCAGCTCCACGCAGCTCTCGCCCGCAGGCACCGCCCTCCCCCCAGCTACCGGCCAATGGGAGTGCGGAGCCCATGCTCGGGGCAGGGGCAGCGCGTGGAACCCCACGGGCCCCCCTCCTAGGAGCCGGACCTGCTGCTGGCCACTTCCAGGGTGCAGGTAGGAGCTAGCCTGCCTTAGCCGGGCAGCACTGCCAACAGAACTTTTAACGGGCCCGATCAGTGGTGCTGACCAGAACCGCTGCGACCCAGTGCCTTACATTCCGCGACCCAGTACTGGGTCATGACCCGCAGTTTGAAAACCACTGATCCAGTCTGACCTCTTGCACTTTGCAGGTCACAGAACCTCACCCACCCACTCCTGAAATAGACCCCTAACCTATGGCTGAGTTACTGAAGTCCTCAAATCATGACTTAAAGACTTCAAGTTACAGAGAATCCACCATTTACACTAGTTTAAAGCTGCAAGTGACCCAGGTGGGCCCCATGCTGCGGAGGAAAGCAGCAAAAAAAAACCACAGGATTTCTACCAGTCTGACCTGAGAGAAAATTCCCTCCTGAATCCAAATATACCAATCAGTTAGACCCTGAACATGTGAGCAAGACCCACCAGCCAGACACCTGGAAAAGAATTTGCTTTTCCATCTAGCGTCCCATCACTGGCCACTGAAGATATTTGCCGCTCTTAGTCGCAGATCAGCTACACACCATTGTAAGTAGTAAACAGACTTATCAGACACATAGATGAACACCATTTGTTGAAGAAGAGTCAAAATGGCTTTTGTAAAGGGAAATCGTGCCTCACAAATCTATCAGAATTCATTGGGGGGGGGGGTCAACAAACATGGGGACAAGGGTGATCCAGTAGATTTGGACTTTCAGAAAGCCTTTGAAAAGGTCCTTAAGCAAAGTAAGCAGTCATGAGATAAGAGGGAAAGTCCACTCATGGATCAAGAACTGCTTAAAAGAGAGGAAACAAAGGGTAAAAATAAATGGTCAGTTCTCAGAACAGAGAGAGGTAAATAGTGGTGTACCCTATGGATGTGTACTGGGACCAGTGTTGTTCAACATATTCATAAATCATCTGGAAAAAAGGGATAAACAGTAAAGTATTTGCAGATGATACAAAATTACTCAAGATAGTTAAGGCCAAGGCAGACTGGGAAGAGTTAAAAAGGGGATCTCACAAAACTCAGGACTGGACAAAAAAATGGCAGCTGAAATTAAATGGTGAAAAATGCAAAGTAATATACATTAGAAAAAATAATCCCAACTATATATGAAAACAATGGGCTCTAAATTAGCTGTTACCACTCAAGAAAGATCTTGGAGTCATTGTGGATAGTTCTCTGCAAAAGTCTGCTCAATGTGCAGCAGCAGTCAAAAAACCGAACAGAATGTTAGGAACCATTAGGAAAGGGATAGATAATAAGACACTAAATATCATAAATTTAACTCTATGTAAATCCATGGTATGCCTACACCTTGAATACTGCATGCAGTTCTGGTTGCCCCATCTCAAAAAAGATACATTATAATTGGAAAAAAGTACAGAGAAGAACAACAAAAATTATTAAGGGTATGGGACAGCTTCCATACAAGGAGAGATTAAAAAGACTGAGACTTTTCAGTTTGGAAAAGAGACAACTTAGGGGAGAATATGATGGAGATCATGAATGGTGTGAAGAAAGTGAGTGTTATTTACTCCTTCATATAATACAAGAACCAGGGACCACCCAGTGAAATTAATAGGCAGCAGATTTAAAACAAACTAAAAGAAATACTTCATACAACGCACAGTCAATTCTGTGAAATTCGTTGCCAGGGGATGTTGTGAAGGCCAAAATGATAACAAGGGCCCAAAAAGAATTAGATAAATTCATGGAGGATAGATCCATCAATAGCTATTAGCCAAGATGGTCAGAGATGCAACCCCATATTCTGGGTGTCCCTAGCCAGGAGCTGGGAATGGACGACAGGGGAAGGATCACTCAGTGATTGCTTGTTCTGTTCATTCCCTCTGAAGCACCAGGCATTGGCCACTGTCAGAAGACAGGACACTGGGCTAGATGGACCATTGCTCTGACACAGAATCTCTGTTCTTATATAAGACACTATTAAGAAGAAACTTGCTCACAGTCTATGAGTTCCCTCACTGGGAGAAGATCTCTGATATTAGAGGGCTTTTTAATATAGCAGATAAAGGTGTTATGAGATCCACCAGCTAGAAGTTGAAATTCAAAATGGAAACATGATGACTTACGTTTTTAATAATAAAGGTAATTAACCAGTGAATGTGGTAAATTCTCCAACACTTGGTGTCTTTAAATCAAAGTTGGATGTCTTTCCAAAAGATATACTCTAGTTCAACCATAAGTTATTGGATTCAATGCAAGAATCACAGGGTGAAACTCTATGGCCTGTGTTATGCAGGTAGTCATATAAGATACTTGTAGCCTTAAAATCCATGAGCCAGATCCTCAGCATAGGTCTATTTACTTCAATGAAGCTATGCTGATTTATATCAGCTGAAGATCTGGTTCTGTGCATCTATAAATTGATCACCACAACCCAGTGTTAAGTTCCAAGCGAGCAACAGGAAGAATGCTAGATCCAATTTCTAAAACATCGTCCTATGTAAACCAGAGATGAGGAGCACAGGTTGAAGGATCAGCAGTGGAATAGCCATTTAGGGGTATTCTCACATTCCAGCCAGGGCTGAGTGACTGGCAAACTTCCAGCAATCTTGATGTTTCAGTTTGGAATGGAAAGGTCACATACTTGTCTGAAGCTTATCCAAACTTCTTTGGTGGAGAAGTTAGACTTGAAACTTGCAAGGGATGCTTTATTCAAACTGGGCCTAATCCTGTTCACATTGAAGTCAATGCCATAACTGTCTTAAATCTTGGACTTGACACTTAATAGTTGCTGGTTTTATTAAAACCAGAAATAACTCAGAGACAGACTTCATTACTGCTATTTCTGGACAAAACCTGGCAGGGCAGAGTTACACAACATTAAGAAGATGGACATCAACTAGAATTACCCAAGGTTTTTACAAACCTCATAAAACATCTGATTACACTGTGGGATGAAGAGTTGTTTTCATTCTTGTGTAATCTGTAACCATTCGTGCATGCATGCCAGAGACCTGGATTGGGGTGACAAGTTTGCCCTCCCTCTTTTACCCTGTTATTTAAAGAAAGAAAGTAGAGTTTAAACTGTTTAGCATTGCAAATCCTCCATCACTTGGAGTTTTTAAACAAAGATTGGATGTCTTTCTGAAAGATATGCTCCAGCTCAACCACAGCACAACTATTCATACAACCTTTAGCGAACTCAAGGCAGGAATCACTGGGTGAAGTTCTAAACCCTGTGTAATCCAGGTGGTCAGACTAGATGACAGTGGTCTCTTCTAGCCTTAAAATGCTACCAATTCTTTATTATATATGTTTTTGGCCAATGTCAGACCCACTCTTTATACAGCTAGGAGGAAAAATGTTTATTCCAGTGGTGGTACTTAGATTCTTAGACCCAACGAAAAGGGATGATATGTCAGTATACTTGCTCTGAGAGTTTTCAAAACACTTATCCAGTACTAGTCCATTATCTGTGGGAGTTCCACTAATATTTCCAAGGAGGAAAACCTGACATTCAGAGCAGATTTTCAGACACCAGCTTCCATTTCCATAGGGTACAAGTGCAATTTAAAACAAAAAATTAATTCTGTGAGGTTTTTTAAACTTCAAAAGCTACCTAATTCCTCTGCTTTTGGCTGTTCACTAATGGCCTGATCCAAAGCCCATTGAAGTCAGTGGGAATCTGTCCATTTCAAGGGGCTTTCAGTCAGACTCTTCACCATGTAAATTGTGGGCACGCATACGTGCAGTCACAAAACTGTACCTACCATTATTTTACAGCTAGAAAGGGAAGCTAGTTCAAATCCAGCCTTCAGTCTTTAAGCAGAGCAAGCCCTGGAAATAGTGAATACTTGAGGATTTTCTCAAATTCTTTTAAATCTGATTTTTAGTCTAATCATTTTAAACACTATTGTAAAGGCTGAAACTAAAACACGTTTCAGTGCAATTTTTAAATCACACACACACATTATTTTAGCATTGCTCACCAAAAGTGCTAGATTTGTTTCAAGAAAGTGGCACTGAAATGGGTGTGTTTTAGTAAAAGAAGTTGTCATAGGTCTCACCCCCACTTAGAGCTGTTGGGTTCCAAAATGGGGACCTGCCTTGGTTTCCCTCTAAACTAAAATCCTAGTTTAGATCTGGTAAAGCTGCCACCACCCAATCAGGTACGTGGATTGGGACACAGTCCTTCCCCAAAATCCTTGGGGATCCCAAGAGCCCCAAATCCATGGAGTTCTTACACCCAGGAGAAATAAACCATTTCCCCCTGCTTCCTCCCCCCTCCCTTTTTCTAGGAGAGATACCGGGATCCACTACAGAGGGATGCTTCCCTCCTCCCCTTTCCCTGAGAATCCACCCAAGGAAAGACTAACCAAGTTCTTAACAGAAAAGATTTATTAAAGACTAAAAAGAAAGTAACTGTCTCTGTAACCAAGATGGAACAATACACAGAGTCTAACCTATAAACCTGGAGAGCATTCGCCCTCCCTTTTCCTTTCTCAGTAAAAGCAAAGTAATAGCAAACAGAAATAAAGAATTTTCTTCAGCAAACACATAATTGCAAATGTAGAAATCAAATTATAAGACTAATCCGCCTTTCTAATTAATACTCACTATTGAATAGTAGGAACTACTCCAGGAGAACTTGGAGACATGACTGGCCTCTCTTAGATCCAAAGAGAGCACTCTCTAACAAAGAACACTTACACAAAGAACACAGACAAAGGCTTCCCTCCACAGAGATTTGAAATTATCTTGTCTCTGATTGGTTCTCTGGTCAGGTGGTCATCAGGTACTGCATGTTAACCCTTTACAGGTAAAAGAGACCTTAACCCTTAACTATCTGTTTATGACAGAAGTGATCAGTATCCTTTTCATTACACTCACCCGCTCAGTCCACAGTTCAGATCTGGAGGTCTCACATTCCAGGTGTGGCATTCAGAGCCTAGGGTTTGATTCAAGCCTCACTTGACAGCATTCCAGGGGAATCTTGCTTGGAAATGTTAAAGCAGCACAAGAGGAGGAAGGATGGTCTTGCAGTTAAGGCACTGGACTAAGACCTGAGACATCTCAATTCAGCTCCCAGCCCAGATTAACTGACTTGCTTGAAGTCATGCAGGCAATCTGTGCTTCAGTTTCCCCTTTATAAAAAGGGGATACTACTCTGCTACATCACCGGGGTCGTCAGGATGAATTAATGTATGTCTGTGAGGATCTCAGCTGCTACAGTGACAAAGGCTATATTAACATCTAGCTAGATGGGGAGCAATTTCATTTTATGGAGCAGAGGTAAATGCAACAGAAGGGCCCATTCTGTCACCATTACTCCAATAGAAGTCAGTAGGGACCAGTCACTGCCTATGGTACTACACAACATGGGTAAAGGCAGCAGGATCTACACCCAAAGCAGTGAAAATGGGCCAACATGAAATCTGAGTGCAAGTTTGGTTTGCACATGGAAGAGGAGCTATTCTGGCCCTCATTCAAGCACTCTTGAAATTACAGCCCAACAGAATATGCCCAATGGGTCTGCTTCACTTGAGATTTTCTTGGGGGGAGGGAGGGGCAGAGATGAAAGTAAGCTGGTATGGGCCAGTACGCTGTGCCGGACTGAACCAGCTTCTCTGGCAGTGATTTAAAGGGCCCAGGGCTCCAGCTGCTGCAGGGAGCTCCAGGACCTTTAAATCACCACCAGAGCTCTGGCAGCTAGGCTCGAGCCCCACTGCTCTGGCAGCGCTTTAAAGGACCTGGGGCTCCCCACAGTGGCAGGAGCACAGGGCTCCCGTGGTGATTTAAAGGGCCCAGAGCTCAGCGGCAGCTGATAGCTCTGGGGTGATTTAAAGGCCCTGGGGCTCCCTACCTCTTCTGGTTGAGGCCCCACCCCCACTCAGGACTCCAGCATCCCAGTAAGTCCTTTAAGTTACTTTCACCCCTGGGGAGGGGGATTGTGTGCAGGAGTGAGATGTGAGGAGGAGAGTGCAGTGTGTGTTAGGGCACTCTTTGCTCTGATGCTAACAATACCACCTTTCCCACTCTGCTTCCATTCACTCACTACTGTATAGGTCTGGTAGCCTTAGGCAGCTTCTTGGGCCTCACTGAGTTTCACATCAGGATCGCATAGAACATTATAGCCCCTCCCCCCCCAATCTGCCTTCAAGTCCTTTGCCTACTTCTCAATGACCTGGGCAGCTGGCTTCCACCACTACCAATGCTAGGTGCATGTCCATACTGCAGCCCTGGAGAGAGGAGTTCTAGTGAGTATGAAAGTTTCAAGTAGCTCCTGAAAGCAACCAGAGCGTATTCAGGCCCAATTTCTCCTGGATCTTCTTTCTCCCTCCTCATCCCTAGAAAGAAATGCTCTAGAGGAAGTGTAACTCTGACACTTTTTGGGTGTGGTGTTCTGGCACATCTGGTGACACCAAGACCGCGTAGAGAGCAAGAGAGAGATAAAATGCCCCACTTGCACTGCCAACAGACCCCAGTCATCAGCAAGCAGGATCAAACCTGGGGCCTGCGGAGCTTAATACATGAACCTCTACCGTATGAGCTCAAGGCCAGTTGGTTTTTAGCTCATGCCCTAGAGGCTCATGCACTAAGCTACAGAGGTCCCTGGTTCGATCCTGCCTGCTGACACCTGGGGTCTGTTGGTGTTACAAGTGGGACACAACACCACACCCAGAAGGTGTGTGGGTTACAGAAGCAGCTGTGAAGTCTGTTCATTCCTCCATTGAAGCCAGCACCTTGACCATGACAGTTGTTTCTACTGAGACCAGCTGCGACTTGACCCAAGACTCCACAGCCCAGATTCACAGGGGTAATTGGGAACTAACTTCCAATGATCCCAGTGGCAGTTAGTACCTTTGTGAATATGGGCCCAACTGTGTGGGAGGGAAGGTGAATATGCCAGAGAGTAACTCTTGCTAAGAGAGCCCATGTCACACAGATATCTTTCAGAGTTTTGCTATAAAATCCATGGTGCTGGCACATAAAAGATGTCTCCCTGCTTCCCTACCACTCCAAAATAGAATTGAATGTTGGGTAAGGTGGCAGCTTGAGATTGCTAGAGATAAATTCAGTGCTCTGATGAAAGCAGCATCTTAATTCCGAGCTTTATTAAAAGGATAAGGGTGTGTCAGGGCAGAAGCAGTCCCTTCTCCAGATTAAAAAAAAAGTTTTGGCTAAGACAATGCCGGAAAGACTTCTAGTTTCATGCTTCTATGGAGGTAGTGCAAACAGACAACCTAACTGAAGAGGAGACTAGCCTTTTTCCAATCATGATTGAATAGCATAGGTAAGGATAGCACTGCATGGCTTCTGCCTGTACATACAGAAAGTGGTACAGAAACTGCCAGGGAGGTAGGACTGCTAAGGCTGATTAACTTTGGCATAGTGGCCTTTGTAGTGGGTTTGGCAACATTATCTTCAGATGGTTCCAAATACTGACAGCCAGGGCATTTACCTATACCAGCCTCCTCCTGTCCTTCATTGCTGCTTTGGCTTCCTGTGAAGTGATGCCACCAGTACACTAAACCTAGAGCTGGGTGCACAACGTTTTCCAAAATTAGATTTACACAGTTAAATTTCTGCATTTCAGCCAAATAACGGATCATGACCATCTCTATGGACTGAGATAACCAGCTTTGCTTTCTGCTCCTTCTAGAGGTCTCATTTAAGAAAGCAATTCTCTATGCTACAGCCACAGTCTTTTATCCACTCCCTAAACGGGATCTGATCATTTACAGATCATTTTATTCACCCAGTTCCCCACTGCCAGTGAAAGTCAGAAATGCTCCTACCACAGAAAAAACTTTAGTGGCAGGATCTTTTCCTAAACCTTCTAGTATTTGCTGGACTCCTGCTCTCTTCATTTCAGAGAACCTGAGAAATTTTTCTTCTCCCAACATGTTGCTGTAGCCAGGCAGGTGGAGACTTTGGAAATAACTGTTGTATGAACTGGACCATTAGTGAAACCCTCAGAGCCACAATTGTTACAATATCTTCCTCAGACATTTTATTAAATGCTCTCACACACAAAAATAAATCCAGGACAGAATCAATTAAAGCAGAAAGCAAACTGAGGGATGAGAGAGGCCCCATAAGCCAGGGGTTCCTATTTGAGGAGAACAAAAGCAAGCTGCAGGGGGAAGAACAGAAACATTTTTTTAATGAGAGGAGATCAGGGATGTGCCAAAGACTGTGGGCTAGAGGACATGAAGTTTACAAATTGAGCCGGGAGAGTTAGTTTACAAGGACTGGACTGAAAACCAAATCCTCTCCGTTACTGTAGAGGTCTGAGGTTTACTAATCTCCAGGGGCTCTCCCCAGCACTACAACAAGCCCTTACCTCCCCAGAACACCCTTCTGCCTAGGCAGCTCCAGTGGGTGAAGAAAAGGGTGAAGATTGCTTGTTTCCAAGCTGCACCAACGCAGTCCACACACAGGAGCACAGGCCAAGGTTTGCTGATGCACTTTGATGGGAATACTTCACACAGCTCCACTGGGGCTCATGTTAAAAAGATTAGCTCAGTGGGTTTGAGTATGTAGCAAATGGGAAAGGAACCCTCAGAGTCATCAGCGAAGATCAAAAGGCAAGAGCTACCGCATGGGCTCAAACCCCAAGTCTGAGCTGCCACTGTTGACACGGGACAGTCAGGCTGGAAGAGACTGGCACTGTGATTGACAGGTGAAGGGAGCACCTCAGTATGGAAACAGCTGTAGAATTAGGAAAGTCTGGATTGGAATAGACTAACTGGCCTGGACAGCCACACAAAGGCAGAGGAGAGGGTCAGTCATATAGGTTTTCCCCACCTCGTATTAAAGTTCACAGCAGAAGAGGCACAGGTGAAGAGATGGAAAAAACAAACAGGAGGTAAGTTTTCCCCACTTACAGAAGAACATGGTGGTTCTTTGATACATACGACATGGTCTAGATTGCCAGTACAGTTGTGGCTCCACCGGATTATGGAGGCCTGAGTAGAGGTGGTTCTAAGAATCAGTCCACCAGCCTCCTCTGTTGAGCATTCCCCTGCTTCCCCACCACACCCATTAATCTTTTTCTGTTCCTCTTTGGGAACAGGAAGGATAAAGCTGAAGTAGCTGGAGGTTTCTCACTGGTTATTGAGACACCTTCTACCCCCTGCTTGATTAAGCAAATTGGCAGATCCTTCTCTGTGTATGTTTGAGAGATTAGAGAGGGCCAAAGTAATGGCCTCCCATCTCCAGCATGGAAACAGAAGGGCCCAGAGGAGCCAAATACAAAACAGCAAAGAGTCATTTAGAAAGTTAAAGTGAGGAACAATAGCCAGCTGATTATGTTCCTTTCATCCACATGAAAGCAGCGTGGGGCGATGCTCCCACCCGAGGATACAGCCAGGCTGTTCTGGAGCAGAGAGAAGTTGCCCACCAGGGACTGGGAGAAAGACATCCTTCAGTGATCTCCCTTATAGCAGAGGAAGCATCAGCGTTGAGTACAGGGTTGCATCTAGCCAGGACCAAACTCCGCTGTAAAAGAAAAACAGAACAAAGGACAAGCTTACTATAGCAGATAGTGAGAGTGATCATCGGGGCTACAGACAGACAGCGCAAGATGCTTCCTCCCCCGTATCTCTTTTGAGTGTTCCTCCTGGGTTTACAGCCCCTATACACTGGCTCAGCCAGTGTACAAGAGCTGCTTACAACCCAGAATGGGAGCCTAGAACATCTGAGAAGATATCAAATCACTTTCAAGGCCTCTCGATTCTGCTGCTCTGTTACTGTGACATGAGGCGATTGGCAACAGGCAGGAGACCATACACAGCAGCAAGGGTCCTGGATAAGTCATGTTACCCTGGCAGAGAGAGATTCATTTCAGTGCAGTCAGCTCATCCCTAGGAGGAGTCATTTAGATGCTAGAGGTGATGCTGCCCCAGTCTTCCCCTCTGAGCCCAAGAAAAATACTAAAGCAAAGCTTTCCCTTAGCGAACATCTGCAGCAACACAGGTATCAAGTTCCCTTAGCTCATTCTTCCGCACAGAACAGCTGATTCTGTGCCGACATTCCAGCATCCCAAATTACTTCTCCATCTTGAAGTTAATGACTCTTCCACACGGATACTTCCCCTGTTTAAAGGTCAAACTAGAGACTAGGTTTGATTAAAGCTTCTCTCTAAGCACAGTAGAGCAGCATAAGAGGGATCCCAAGACCAGGCAGGTTTCAGGATGTGCATCAGCATGAAGTACACACTTAACACTTTAAGAATCCCATGGACTTAGTCTCAACTTCACTTGCTTTTCCTGTAGCTTCACAAGCTATTTGGGTTCTTTGAGCAGTTTATTCCCCCTCAGTTTTATAATGAATCCCTTTTAAAATATCCACTACAGTCAGTAAGACGAAGCAATGCATCTCTCATTGCTTTCCTATTGTTCTAATGTATAGCATGGGCGGGGAGGTATTCCTACCGAGATGACAGATTGCTCCAGAAGAAAGCTCTCCAAAAAGCATGCAGAACTCTGAGGGGGGAGATACAGAAAGATCTCATGACACAAATGGGTCATCATCCCCCACCCCCCAAAAATCTATGAAACTGGAAGGTGGAAAATTTTAAAGTGATGAAAGGTATCACTCCCATTCTGCCAGAATCTGTCTGTGTACTCCATTGCCATGTGATATCACTGAGACCAAGGATTTATTGGAATTCAAAAAAAGAATTGGACATTTACATGGATAAACAATAATAGCAAGGATCTTTTTAAAAAAAAAAAAAATCAAGCGTATTGGAAGTGATATGAACCCAGATGCTTCAGTATATAAGCCAGCTTTTAACTATTGGGAGTAAGACTTTCACACTGGACTGATTACCTCCCAGCTGCAGGGAACCTGGTACCTTCCTCTGAAACAGCTGCAAGGATTAGACAGATACAGGACCAGATGAGGCACTGCTTTCATCCAGTGTAGCAATTCCTATGGCCTAGACATGACTTTCGGGGGTTGAGGCATAGGGAAAGTCATCAACTCGACCATGAGGTGTCTCACTATTGTGAGGGAGGTGTGTTTCCACCTGCCTCCTTTTGCTTAGATCAGTTTGTTTTGTACAGCTACACAAAACAAAGGCTGGTGCCTCCCATGTCCCTGTCCCCCTCCACTTCACAAGCCATTAAAAAGCTAAAGTGGCATTTTGGTTCCTTTTCGGAGAGTGGTGATACTTGTGCCATTTATACAGCAATGCATCAAACAAAGCTTCCTAGCTTCAGAGTCAGCAACTGGCACCAGGAAACATAAGAGCCCCAAGTCAGTCTAAACAGCAAGAAATGCCTCTGTTTTTAGCAGGGCCGCCCAGAGGATTCAGGGGGCCTGGGGCAAAGCAATTTCAGTGGCCCCTTCCATAAAAAAAAAGTTGCAATACTATAGAATACTCTACTCTTGTGGGGGCCCCTGCAGGGCCCAGGGCCTGGGGCAAATTGCCTCACTTACCCCCCCCCCCTCCTCTCTCTCCCCCCCGGGGCAGCCCTGGTTTTTAGCACCACAAGAAATATTTTAGCCAGCTAGAGTTCTGTTTATTGCTGGCCATAAGAAGATTTATATAAAAATCTAATGACCTACCCATGGCCACACTCCAGATATTCCCTAGATGTAGAGTGTGTTTTGCTCAAAGCAGGTTTAATGAAGGATGCCTAGGAGGTCCAACCTGCATAAGAGACATTTGCAGTGGTATAACTACATGGATACAAAAGGGGTGCAAACCTCTTATATAGTCTATGATTCCCCTGCTCACATACAAGCAAGCTAGATTGAGCATAATTCGTAACGTAGCCATGGTGGCATAGGTTGCAGCAGCAACGGCACAGCTGTGCTGAGCACATACCCACTAGTTTCAGGCAGATTTGTACACAGCACAGTTCAGCCAGGCCTTTACTGCTGCTACCCAGTGCTCCTACGGCTATTTACGTGTACACAAACGAGGGAAATCACATCCCTAGCTCATAGTGTAGATGTAGACAGATGCAGGACTCTGATGTGAAGTTGGGCATACACTATTGCACCTCACACTAGTAAATTACCAAAGCCAACTGCACCAGAGTAAATTCACTTTACACTGGTGCAGCATAGCTGAAGTAGGAGCTTATGTGCATGTAATTACAGCAATGTAGCAACACTCGTGCAAAGTCTAAGTCAGGCATTTTGAGGTCTTTCAGACCTCCAGCCCTGGGGATGTGTGGTGGTTTGGTGTATGGAGGACTGTGTTGGAATTGCAAGCTATCACTTTAGGAGCTGGGAGAAGGCTTCCCTGATCTTGCATGCAAGTTACAGGGCTCCCATAGCAAAGTGTTCCAGCAGAGTCCACAACCAGACAGTCTACAGGAAGGCGGAGCAAGTTGTACCTCTCTGCTGTAGGGAGCTGTGTCTCTTGTGTGTTCTACAATTCTAACAAAAGTAGTGTTCTGGTGCAACCTTCCAGCAAGAGAATCTGTTCTATCCAAGTTGTGTGTGTATGCTGTGAAACATAACAACGGGGAATGGGATTTCTAGCCCTCTTTGGTCAAATGAGTTTCACACGTAAGAGCTGCTCTTGGAATAGAACTACGCCTAATTCTATCCTTTGCTTAAAAGCAATCAGCTGCTTTGAACTTCCAGCAGTTGCCATCTCACATACACAAGTCCCCTTCAAGGCTTCCTCACAAAATGCTGTGTGGCTTTCCGCTTATGCGGGTACACACACAAAGCAATTGCCTTTTGCCTATGCCGACAAGGCACCACACCCCTTACACCTAGGGTGACCAGATGTCCCGATTTTATAGGGACAGTCCCAATTTTTGGGTTTTTTCTTATATAGGCTCCTATTACCCCCCACTCCCGCCCCAATTTTTCACATTTGCTGTCTGGTCACCCTACTTACACCCTGGAGAACAGCCCCAGCTGTGCAGTGACAATATTTCCTGCTGAGATTTTGCTGGAATTAGGGTGGCAACTGGAGCCTGTGGGGAAATAGAGAGCCTTTAACTTTAAGTTTGCTTTAGCCCTCCCTTTTCTCCACCACTCCGCCCGCCAGGAATTTCTGTAGCAAGCAAGCAAAAGGCCAGCCTCCCAGCAGGAGTAGTTAGCCAGTGCTGAAAGACAGATTGCAAAGGCAGCCAAAGGCTGTTTAAGCCTCATGTGCATTGAAGTGGAAACATCTGTTCTACCCATCAAAGGGTTTTGCTCAGAGCAGTTTACAAGTGAACTAAAGCTTGCACCTCTAGAGACATTGATGAGGCATACTGCATCACCTTCCACAAGGGCCGGGACCAGGGGAGTTAGGACTCCATGGCTCAAAACTAGAATTTTACCTACCACAAACAAGAAGTTGGCATGAGCTTGGCAGTCGCTGAAAAGGAGCAGAGCACCTGACAGCCCCAATGAACGCTCCCAGCCTCCTCCCGCTCATTCCTTCTTTCAGGACACTTGACACGATCCAGCAGTGGGAGTTGACGGATTCATTCACTTGTGCCTCACTTCTTAACCAAGCCAGCTCAGCAACTGTGAAGCTGGCGATAACTGGAGGAAAAGTTTAATCTATGACACTTGGGAGCTGAAGTTTGTGTCATGGAGAGATGGATGGAATAAGCCAGGTGCTCGCCCTCACTCCCTACCCCAGCATAGGCTTCCCACTCTTTGCTCAACTCATGCGGCTGCCTCTGCTGGTAATCTCTACACAAAGAGAGCAATAATCTGTCATGAGGAACTTCTTTTGTTTCTAGACAGGGTCACAGAAGTTGCAGCCCAGGGCAAGAATGGGAAGAGAGCTGGGGCAGTGGAGGTTCACACAGCTTAGGGCATTGCCAGCCTCTGAGGGTGCCTGGTTGTAATCTAGGGGAAACTCAAAAGCAAGTTTTGTAGACATGGTTCCATCTGCAGAGTTCAGACTGGGATTTCAGACAGCTCAGAGCAAGGGATCTTGTTTGATGCAGAGTTGAAGGAACTAGCAATACCGTCTGACCTAAAGGCCAAATTAGAGCTAGTTTTTATTGCTAGGGTTGTGGGAGTAGGAAGGAAAATGCATTTTAGTGTTTGAGGCAGCAAGGGACTTGCTAGCATCAGGCAGCGTGAGGATAGATGCTTGGCAAGCTTCTAAACTATAGGTGCTGGAACAAGGCATTTTGCTGCACCCTGACTTGAAGTGGTTTCCATCATATACAGGTTTACAGTTTGGTTCAGTGGCTCTCAGCAGCCCCACTATACAAATTGTTCCAGCACCCCTGCTTCTAACAATCTACTAACATCTCAAATCCTGACCCATAGCCCTAAACTGGTGGTCATGCATTACCCTTCTGTCGTGTGCAAGTGATGTGGAGAAATATCCATTACACACTGGTTGTATTGAGAAGGCAGGAGGTAAAAGCACCAGTACGATGTTCCTCCCTCTCCCAGACAAAGCATTGCTTCTTAAACAGACCAGACCCCCCCTGGGACAGCACTTGGAAGTTCTACAGACAGATGTTTGGGGTTTGCTGGCAGCAGACCCATCTTTGTGGCCCCATGGTTGGCACAAACAGCCCAGCAACATGCACAGGGTTAAGAGATCAGTTGCTGATGTCAACTCTAAGCTTTGTGTGTTTTATTTCAGGGGGTTAAAATGCTGATCACTGTAACACCACCCTATGAGCCAGCATCCCTCCATCCACAAATTCCACCCCCTGCCATACTTCCGAAACCCGGGAAGGACAATCTTAGGCTCCAGAGACTCTTGAAGAAAGTTGCAAAGCAGAATGCACCACTAGCCTCCCAGCAAGCCAAATCGTTCCGGTCCAACCTCTCCCCAGTGAGCGAGGCCAGCCCAGACCTAGAGCACAGCGAGCGCTCGTCTCCGCGGAAGACCCCAGAAACGTTGACGCACATCACCATCCGCCTCCCTCCCCGGTTCTCCATCAAGCCAGTCATCCACCATGTCTCATCTCCTTTCCCAAAGGCCAAGCCGTTCACGCTCAAAGTAACCGAGCAGAGGAGAATTTCTGAACACCTCAAGCTCTCGGTCTCTCCAGCAGCATCCCCTGTGCACAGGCAGTCCCCCTGGCAACCAAAAGGGATGACAAAACCAGACACGCCCACCCAGCTGCCCTCTCCACAGGCACATTCTGTATTCATTTTCCCTGACCCTCCTGTTTCCATCTCACCTGTCATAGAAGCCCCAGTGGAGGTTACTCATGTCTCCAAAGTGCATGCGCGTGTCCATAGTGTGCAGGCACCCAGAGCGAAGACCCCCTTACCAGACCAGTTGTCTACAGCCCTCAGCAGTGAGGACATGCAGCCTTTGGCAGCCAATACAGACAAAAGCCACTCAGAGCCACCTGCACAGCCGGCACCAGTTACTCTCAATGCTGATGAGACTGGAACTGCTACTCCCAAATCAAAGGACCCCATGCTTCCCACCATGACAGCAGAGCCCCCCTACAAAACCTTTAAGACTTCAACTCCGAGAGAGCCTGTTGGGACTGCTTTCCCCAGTCCTCAGGTGCCGGATCCCCAATTCAATAGACCAGAAACCCCAGGAAGTGATAGAGCAAGATCCAGAACAGAGTGGGTTCCTGAACTTCCTGAGCCACACAGCAAAAGCCTAAGGCCAATGAGTCCCCATACAGCTCAGAAGCAAGAGGCCACAGTGCCAACTGACAATATAAGGGCTTTCTCCACAGAAGCAAAGGAAGAGCTGGTCATTCCCCCACAGCCAACAGCCACCATTCCCAGTGCCAGTCCTTTCCCCAAAGCGGAGTCTCCACCACCATCTGTGGAGAAAGCCAGACCTCTTACAGCCAAGCTTAGCGGATGGTCTCGCCTCAAGAAGCGCTTGACAGTGGAACCAGAGGGGCCCCAATTCCCAGAAACCGAACCAGCCAAGCCTGAACAGGAGGAAGCAGGAAGTAAAGCAGAAGGCTCTCAAGGTAATGTCAGCCAAGACAACAGGCTGATTAAATCAAGGGCCACCAAAATGTGGGACGCCATTTTATATCAGATGACAGCCCTCAAGAGGAGAAAGCAGCAAGAGGAAGAAAAAGGGATAAGGAAAGAGGAGGGATTCTCATTCCGGTGCCACTTGCCCCTTCTCCACAGACCACGTTTTGATGCTCGGAAACTGAAGGAGCTAGCTTCCAAACCCATGACAAAGATCACCACCATGTTAGAGTCAAGCCTGCTCCACCGCAAGACTCCTGAGGAGCCCAAGAATTTTAACAGGACTGCATCAGGGTGGCAGCTCAAGTGAAGCCAGCTGAATTCCACCTTAGCAACAAGCTCTCTCAGGCCTCCTTCAAGGTGCTGCCTGAGTTCTGAGCAGGAAAGTGCCTTTTATAGCAAGTTTTTCCTGCAGCATGGAGGCCAAATGTGAGAAAGATAAATAAAATCCTTCACAGACAGCAACCTTATGCTGAGGGCTTTAAGGGGTTATTATGACTGTACACTACATATCTGTAGTGTATATATCTGTAGTGCATGCACACACCTCCAGAGTAGCTTGAGCATCCAAGAAGAACAGCTCTGTATCTATATGCAGCTTCATTTAAAATATTCCAATTGGAGATCAGGCTACAAAACCAAACAAGGGACCCAGGAAAAGCAGTGAAGTGACCTGTAGTAAACCTCCAATGTAGAGGCACCTTGTTTTTCATTCAGTAAATCAATGGAATTTTAAGCGAATCCCAAACAGTGCAAGCCCAGAAACAGGACCAGTTGTGGCAAAATGTAAGTTGCTCCACACTGCCCCATCTAATATTCTGCCTCCTAGGCTGTACGATCCAATTTAAGACTGAAAGAAGGGTTCTGTTTCCAAGCCACTGAGTTCTTTGTTGGAACCCTCAGCAGTAGCTTCAATTTCTGGTCACTCAGAACTAGACTGAGATGAATTCCCTTTGCATAGAACAAGGGCGACAGGTTGTGGTATATTCCATGCTGCTCCACACTTTACTCAGTCCAGACAACAGCATGTCTCATTAGTTTTAGGTTTTATAATTAATTTGATCCCCCTAAAAGGTAAATTTGAGGTTGCAGGAGTTGGGGAAGGGGGTAAAAAAAGAGACCCTTTTGTTTTGCAATGATCAGAGTTTTTCCATTCTTAAATGCTTTCAAGTGCAGTTATTGGCCAGGGATTTTCAGAATGATTAGGATTTTATTTGCTTCAGCTTTTGAGATGCCCAACTTGACATACCTTAATGGGGTCTGAGCTTCAGAGTGAGCAATCAGCAGTTTCTGAAAAAAATCAGGTCCCTTTAAGGTCTTTCAGAGAGGGCACCTAAAGTCACTAATAACTCTTGGCCATGGCACGTAGGCCAATACAGCAGGGATTTCAGAGATTCAAAAGCATCTTTTCTTGCACAGACCTAAAACATTTGCTATAAATGGCAGCATTTATATGGAACTATTTTACTGGATTCGAGTGGGGAGCACTGGCCTGAATCTAAAGATTTCCAAGCAACAGCAACCCCCACTGTCCTAGCTGTAGTTGAGAGGGGGTCAGTAGTTCCTCTCACTGCCATTTTCAGGCACATCATGAGGAATCTCACATTACACCCTTCATGGGGTTCTCATGTGGCTTAGATATTTTTCATCAGAGCAGATCATCCTGGACATTGATAGGGATGATGAGACTATCCAGAGTCACAGTAAACAAAACAAAGATCTCAAAGCAATATAAACCTTCAGGTTATGAACCAGCCTCTGGCTATTGGCTGGTAGGAGGAAATTATCCCTAGGGGCAGGTTATCCTATAGCTGCCTACTGCTGGGTTTCTTGCACCTTCCTCTCATTCAGCCGGAGCTGGCCTTTGTCAGAGACCAGATACTGCACTGAATGGACCCTGATCTAACCCTGAGTGGTGATTCCTATCTACTGAATAGCATCCTCTGAAGCATCTGATGTTAGCCACTGTTAGGATGGCAGGTTAGGAGAAAGATTAATCTGTTCAAGTGTGGCAGCTCCAATGTTCCCTTATCAGTCTGCCTGAAGGGGCTAAGCAGGCAGTTGATAAAAGGGTACATTATAGTGACCACCTCATACAGAACAAAACATTGTTGGTCTTCCTATTAGTCACCCAGGGAAGCCTATGGCAACCAACTGTTCCTTGGCCTCACTTCTAACTTGGGACAGATAGTTAGCAACGAAGAACTAGTTTTAGCCACACTTGATCCCCTGCCACCCATGTGTCAGTAACATTTGTTGGGCTAAAACCGCCACAAGCTGCATCCCCCATTCTATACTACAAAACAGGCAGCAGTGGCATGCGCTCACCCTCTGAGCTCTCTCTCTGGAGCCTTCAGTCTTCTCTCAAACCGAATGAAGCCCCAATGCAATGCACTAGGGATGTCCTGGCAGAGGTATGGCCAAAGCATTCCTTGCCAAGGCCTTACGATTGGGGTTTGTTTTTTTTCCCAAACCCATCAGTTTTCAAGCACTGTAGGAAACATTGACAAATCCAAGATGGAGGCTCCTCCACACTTTCCATGGCTTTCTGACATTGTATTGCATTTATTTTTGATTGCTGCTCAGGTTTAACACAAGGGGTTTGTTTGTTTTTGGGGTTTTGTAAATATTAAGCAGCATTACATTGAGATCTGGTTTTTCTGGCTATTTTCAGGGTGGGTTGGTTTTGTGGGTTGTTCGTTTTGTTTTTAATGTTCACAGTTGTTTGCATCTCCATAGTCACCAGGCTTAGAGAGTGAGCTCACACAGGGTAAGCATGAAGCTATTTCCACTTCCCTAGTGAGGTTACCATAAGGGGGAATATTTCTGCATAGCTAATATAGGACTAGTATGTTTCACCCCAAAGGGAAATTTGATACCTGCTTCTACCTTCTGCACCTATGCACAGGCTAGAGAGCTGGCTGGAATTTCTCGTTCCAAATGGACAGCCTTAAAAAACAAAACAAATTTTTTTTTGTTTTTGTGAAGTTTAATTTCTGAGAAGAAATGAAAACTGAAAATTCTCAGTGTTGAAGAGTCAGAACTCCAGTTTTTGCCCCTGGCCATTTTCCAGTAGCGAAAACTAAAAAAGAGGAAGAAAGAGGGAAATCCCCCAAATAAGAATCTGAAAAATTTCAAAAGTTTTTCCATGAAACAAAATTGAGAAAATAAGAATTACTTGGCAAAATGTACTTTCTATTTTTGGACCAGCTCTAATATGCTATACAGATAGTTAAGATTCCACTGACACAGAAAGGTGGCTTGCTACAAGACAACATTGTACTGACCTAGACTGAGAATGGAGGTATTTTGCTTTAATTAAAATATATGTGCAGATAAGCTGGTATTCTCAGGAGTCCAAGAGAGTTAGGCACCCAGATTCCATTGAATTTAAGTGAGATTTGGACATTTATCTCCCTTACAGTCTGTTGAAAAAAACTCCAGCCTTATTTTTGGCTCAGTCATTTAAAACTTTTCCTCAACTGCTATTTTGTTGTTAATTACATATATACAGGGTGAGGATTCAGAAATGGCTCTGTGATTGCTCCTTAGGCCTAATCTATATACACAAAACTAATGAATTCACTTAGAGATATGATTTTTTAACCAATCTAGTTTCACCAGTACAACTCCTAGTGTGGATGTAGTTATACCTGTATAAAGGTGCTTATTCTCGTATAGTTTATTCCTCTTTCCTTATAGGAATAGCTATACTGATATAACACACTTTTAGACCAATGTAATTACCTCAGAATTATTGGGTTTTACCATGACTATACCAGTCTAGTCAAGGCAGTCTAAACTAGAAAGTTGTACAAAGCTTTAGTCAACAGAAATCTCACTAAAACGTCAAGACAATCCTTTTAAGCAGTACCTATTTTTTCTTCAACTCTTCAAATACAGCACAAGGAGCTTGTTTTGAAGCTATAACCTAATTCATATGATGCAGAACACAAACTTCATAACCAGCGTAGACAGCGCACTGATAGCGTAACAACTTGTCTGCTGATCGCAGGAAAAGTTTAGCCATGAGCAGCTGGAACAAACACTGAACACATGTTGTCCATGTCTAAACCGACTGCAGAGTCATAGTAGTTAAAGATGTATCAAGATACGAGTCTAAAGCAGCCTAATTTTCTAGCAAAGTCAACTCCAAATTGTTGCCAGGAAGCCTGTCTCAGGTGAAGTCAAATTAAACTCAAATATAAATGGTTCAGGTCACTGATTTTTAAATCTGAAGATCATGTTTATAAAAAACATACTGGTTTTGAATTTCCAGAGTGGGAAAATACATTGAGAAAGTCTCATTTTAACTCTGCATGACAAAGTTTCCAAATGCTGCCCCAGTTTTGTTTTGTTTTTTTTAAGTTTGTTTCAGCATAGTTGCTTTGGGACATCATCAGCTATTTGCAGTCTCCTGTAATGGTGGTCAAGAGTTCAGTCCTTCAACTAGATGCCCTTGATTGGGAGCCCTTTTGTCTGCTAGCATACAGTAGCCTCTTTCTAATGCCAGAACAAGTTTGCTTAAAACACAGAATATCTATTTGTTGCCTAGTAAGAGTAACTTCACTGCAGCGTAGTTGGCACACACAAAGGACACCAATTACCATTCATGGGATCTGCATTATTACCATCAAGCAGAGCAACTAACATTTATTACAGCTGGGAGGTTAGGCCAATTTGGCAAGATAACTCAGTCGTTATTGAAACTTCAACCCACATTCTGTCCTATAGCGACAGCGACCCAGGGAACAAGGGAGGTCTCCCACAGATGAGATGGAAGGTGCTTGCTTGGTTTAGCAATTTAGAAAAGTGTACAACCGCTTGTTTTTTGCTGTGCTCCCCTCACCTCACTGCATTTGCAACGAAGCCCAGTCTGCTGCATAGGCAAAACAACTTGCAGGGAGCTCAGTTTCCAGATTTGAAAGTAGGCTAAAGCAGGCCACATTGCATTGCTTAGCCCTACAACACAGAGAATGTCAGAGCAGGAAGCAGATACATTCAGTAAAGGAGGGCTTGTTTCTGGAACCATGGACACTGGAAAGAAGAGATCATGGATTTCCAGAGGGAACAGGAGACCTTTGGAACTGGCTATATTAGCAATCTGCACTCTTACTACAGGTTGTCTCCTAAGAGGTAGTAGTTCAATGTATTAAGGTCTCAGTTGATCAAGGTTAGCGGACATTGTGGATAGTTCTCTGAAAACATCCACTCAATGTGCAGCAGCAGTCAAAAAAAGCAAACAGAACATTAGGAACCATTAAGAAAGAGAAGATGACAGAAAATACCATATTGCCTCAATATATATCCATGATATGCCCACATCTTGAATACTGCATGCAAATATGGTCGCCCTATCTCAAAAGAGATATATTGGAATTGGAAAAGGTTCAGAAAAGGGCAACAAAAATTATTAGGGGTATGGAATGATGGCCATATGGAGGAGAGATTAATAAGACTGGGACTTTTCAGCTTATAAAAGACTACTAAGGGAGGATAAGACAGATCTATAAAGTCATGACCGGTGTGGAGAAAGTAAATAAGGAAGTGTTGTTTACTCCTTCTCATAACACACGAACTAGGTGTCACCAAATGAAATTAATAGGCAGTAGGTTTAAAAACAAACAAAAGGAAGTATTTTTTCCACACAACAGAGTCAACCTGTGGAACTCCTTGCCAGAGGATGTTGTGAAGGCCAAGACTATAACAGCATTCAAAAGAAGAACTAGATAAGTTCAGGGAGAATAGGTCAATCAACGACCATTAGCCAGGATGGGCAGGGATGGTGTCCCTAGCCTCTGTTTGCCAGAAGCTGGGAATGGGCAACATGGGATGAGTCACTTGATGATTACCTGTCCTGCTTGTTCCCTCTGGGGCACCTGGCATTGGCCAGTGTTGGAGGACAGTATACTGGGCTAGACCTTTGGTCTGACCCAGTATGGCTGTTCTCATGACATGTTGTGGAAAGAGAAAGGGGAAGGCAATAACTAAGCCTCTCCAATGTGTGGTTGAAGTTACTAAGATATGTGGTGGCAGCCAAATCAGTAACTGTACAGGCCATCACTTGGAGACAACCTTTTGTTTCATGAGCCTGCCAAGAGGAAGCAACTCAAAAGTGGAGGGTGCGGGGAAGAATGCTCAACACCCTGCCCTGTGACACTTTATAGTGAGCCTTCCAGTTGCTTAACAAGTGGCATCATGGGGCTCCCCAGGCCTCCTTGAGCAGAAGACCAGATTGTGAAAGGGGACTGTGTGATGAGGAAGGGGAGAGAAGTGCCAAAACAAGATAGGTAGAGAGAGGAGACACACTCAAGACATGAAACAGTCACAGAAGCAAGCGAAAAAGAGGTGAAGCCCAGCACCCAAAGCCATTTCAACCTTTTTGTCTTTAAGTACCAACATTTGGAGCCAGAGAAAGACTCTGAACTGCAGCACTGTGGGGCAACTGTGCCAAGCCCTCACCATTTAGAGTATTGGCTATGGTTGTCCTAGGGGAGGTCTAGTCATTGCCCGTTTGCCTTTCAAGGAGGGACTGAGTGATTCAGAGACAGGAGTCTAAATCTCCTAGACAGGCTCAAACTAATGAAGTGGTTTGTTTCCCTGGATGGGGAGGAAAACCCCTTAATGTGAGCTGCAGGAACTCAGATAATGAGGTTTAACCGCACCTAGGAGAGCCAAGCTCAGCAAGGCCGGGCTTGGCACATGAAAGGAGAGTACAGCAAGGGGAATCTATGTGGATTTAGAGGACAAGGTATACGGTGAAAGCAGAGAGTTGAAGCAAGTTTTAGAAACGAGGAGCAGAGAGGTGGGTATGGTCACAAAGTGGCCTATAGGCCTCCATGTCTGGATACACAATCCTATGGGATGGGAATGCGTGTGGTAATTAGGGAGGGATGGAAGGAAGAGGTCCTTTTGTAAAAAGACTGAGCTCTACATAAAGCTTGGAAAGTCAATAAAGGTTTTATGAGAAGTCAAATGCTGGTTTTCCCTGCACAGTGTCAGACGCTCAGGGTGCTTTGCCATTATCACACCACTCGAAGTGAGCTCTTCTTTGCCCTTGAGTCTTCTACTACTGGCCACTTAGGATAGCACAGGGATATCTATTAATACAAGCACCATGGTCCTGAGAGGGTGGAGAACAGTCTCTGCGTTTCAAGTGGGCACAGATAACCTCTACACTCTTCCCCTCCATGCTTAATGTGACTAGACCATTCCTTCTGCAACACTTGTCTATCTAGAAACAGTGCACATTTTCACAAGATCACTCCCCCACCCCACCCGCAAGCATAGGCCTGATCCAAATGCCACTGAAGTCAATAGGAATCCTTTAACTGATCTCAATGGTCACTGGATCAGGTCCCATGAACACACTGGACACAGAGGACTTGGTCAGCTTCCATGACACTCTGGAATGAACTCCAACTACCCCCCGCACCTGCAGTTCTTACTCTTTACAGCATAAGAGATCAGATTAAGCTATGTCTAGTTCAACCAAAGCACTTTTACTATGAGTGGGGCTGAGGTCAGTAGCTTCCATAAATAGTCTGATCTGCAAGGTAAGTTTTCTAGCTGCAGCTAACATGGGCATCCTACTCTGCACAGCTGCTAGAAAGAATTTCTTCGTGCATGCCCCGCTTCTACCCCGAAGAAGATTGTTTGCCGAGAAGCAGGTACCCACCCTTTGTCCATACAGTACCTTCCAACACACCCAAGTCTGGCTGGCAATGTGGAATGTATAGGCTGAAGAAACAGGTTTTACGCTTATTGTGCTGACTCGTCCTAGCTGTCCTGCCAGAAAAGTACCAGGTGGTTCTCTTACAGTCAGAGGTTGTGTCTAACCTACCTGGTTGATTGGTACTCCACACACGCTATTGCTCTGTTGCATCATCTATCAACACCTTCTTGTACTGGCCATGTCCAGTCGCTACAAACTTGTACTTCTTGCCAGAAGCAGTGGTCTGAATGGGAGAAGAGAAGTGAGGATTAGGGCCCTTCCTCTAGTGTCCATCTCTCAGCCTGTATCTCAACCAACGCAAATAAGTTTCTTAATATTTAAGAAGCTTTTTTTTTTTTTTTAAAAAAAAGAGTCAAATAAACTGAAGTCTGAGGAGCAGGCGAGGTTATCCAACTTCAATATTTTAATGTGGCCCAGATTCCCACATGGGGTCCAAGCTTGTTCCTACCATCTCTTTGCCTAGACAAATACATACAATAAAATAATAATGGCGATGGATAAATTATTGGAACTGCCAGATAATACAACAATTTTAAAATTCATCATAAGATCAATGGTAGAGATGCAGCTCAGTCAAACCTCTCCAGTAACCCCATACCAAAAGGAGAGGCAGCATCAGAGTTGAAGTTCTATGGGGCCAGGGCTATTCTCAATCTTGGGTAAGTACCTTTTAATCCACTATACCCATGTATCCTTAGAGGCCTCCACATTTTTCAAAACTAGCAGAAAGCCCAGAAACAGAACCCTAAGTATCTAAGCCACTTTGCACTTCCAGAGAATTAGGCTATTATTTAAAATTTTAAAAAAACCTATTAATTAGGCCAACCTGAAGAGTTTCAGTCCAAATGCAAATGATATCAGAGTCTGGTGGGGGGAAACCTTGGGCTTTGGTCCCAGCCCTTTGTTAAATTAGTGGGGATGTTTCTTACAACAGATACGTTTAGAAAAGGAAAGCATGCCTTCCTGTCACTGCCATGGAGGATACCTCTTTTGGCCTAGGCCTATGCTTCTGTTAGTAGGCAACCTCAACCTATGCTCCAACATACAGGCATCCTTCTCCTTTCTCTCCCCCTCTGAGCTAAGAGAGAATTCTCTTGAACAAATTCAGTCCCAATACCATCAAGCAAGTGCTATAAACAGAGACACCTAGGAAGAAGCTACTTACCTTGATGTTGCCTTCATTTTTGGGGGTACCCTTCTGTTCCCACATGCTTCGCTTATTCACAATATCTCCAGCCACAATATCCTGGGGGCATATGAATCAATCTCATCACCCTGACTGCAACATAGCTGAAAGCTGCCTTTGTTCATTTCACACTGACTGAAGGCACCTGCCCAATAACTATGATATTTGGCCATGTGATTGGGTAGAGTCACACTGGGCAGGAACATGGCTGCATACCAGGGGGCATGAGACTCCCTTTTCTTAACCATCCTCCAACATTTGGTATTTTAACAGAACACTGGCTCTAAGGCCCAAGATGTAGCTTTTGTAGGGGAAAGGGTTTACAATATTAAGTAGTACTAATAGGAAACTCTCTTTCCTAGGAAGCTTTAAGTGAAACAGTTTTCAGAGAGACATTTTTGCCTTGAGGCTTTTGCAACCTAGATGTTGCGGCATTGTGCCGCCACTTGAACCAGCAAATGCAATTCACTAGAAATGGAAAGTAGATTCTTTCCATTGCTTAAATTTACAACTTGCCTGTACCTTGGATTAGACCCCACTGAGCCATCAATACACAGCAACTAGGGTGGCTCCTAGTGCAGACAAGGAAACAACTGTTTCCAGCAGTTCAGTTTAACTCCATTTCAAGCCGGGATAAACAAAACCAGTTTCCTTGGTATTTGCATTATTGTGGCTGGGGCCAATACAAGTACAGACAAAGCTTTAGTGAGCTGTAGGCAGTAGGGACAGAACATCTGAAAGGTTTAACAACATGGATGTCAATAGAAGAGGGGAAGAATGTGGTTTTAACCGGACATTGCTACTCCTGATACCATTGTCCTTTTAAGTCCCTGCTCCACAGTGATATACACCAGAATAATTTGAGTAAAGCCAGCCAGCCATGTAGCAGGGCAAGTTTTCTTTCTGAAGTTCATGCTGTTAGACACAGGGGCAGCCCTCGGACATTAAACAAAGCATAGGCACAGACTCCGTGGGTGCTCTGGGGTTGGAGCACCCACGGGGAAAAATTAGAGGGTGCTCTGCAGCCACTGGTAGCCAACTTCCCCTCCTCCCCTGCCCCACCTCCTCCACCTCCCATGTCCCTGCTCCTCTGCCTACCTCCCAGCACCGCCAAACAGCTGTTTGGCAGCATAGCAAGCTCTGGGAGGGAGGGGGAGAAGCGGGAATGTGGCACACTCAGGGGAAGAGGCAGGGCTGGGGCAGGGATTTGGGGAAGGAGTCGGGATATGGGCAGGGAGGGGCAGAGACTTTGGTTGGAATGTGGGTGGGGCAGGACCTCATGGAAGGTGTGGAGTCAGGGCAGGGTTGGGGGCAGAGTGCGGGGTGGGGTCGAGCACCCACTGGCGGGAGCAGAAGTCGGCACCTATGAAACAAAGAGCTGTACCCCTTCTCCTGCTGCAGAGTTTGCTGAGCTTTATATGCCCAGCCGTCTTACCTTACAGGATGGTGACTTAACAGAGGATTGAGCTGCAACCTCTCCAGTCTCCCAGAGGCTTTTTGTGCTGGCTACAGCCATGCTTGTGGTGGTAAGTTCAAGGGAAGATTGTCGGACGAGTTTCTGAACCTTCTCGGATGTCTGGAAACAAAGCAAATCAAAGTGAAAGTGTTCTGAGCACTTGCAGATTTTTGTGACTAGATTCTTGGAGGAAGGAGGTTGTAAATAATCATTCCAATGGATACATAACCACAGAGTCAAGGGACAAATAAGAACATGGAGGCTAAGGAGAAGAACATTGTGCCCATTCAGGACAGAGGTGCAGGGAGGAGACAGCCCTCGTCTAGTGTAGTAAGATAGGAGAAAATGGCTTGTTCACATCTCCAGCGCTCCTGCTCAAAAGACACACGATTCCTCATCCTGATGAATTAAAGAGCGTGGAGGGATTTAGGAATATTAGATTCAATCCCTTCTAGTATTATTATAGCTAGCTGCTAGGGCAGAGTCTACAAGGACCAAAGGAGGTGAGGACTATCCAGAATAGAATAGAGCCTATATGGGGCTGGGGGTGGAGAGCATGCCACCTATATGATCGAGAGCATCACCTCAATGGCATGAGTGTACTGCTCCAGTCTGTCATCAATCTTGGAAACAGGAAGTGGTGGCTGAGTCTTCTTCACACTGTTGCTGGAGAAAGGAAGGAAGAATTAAGTGTTATTGCCCTAAGCTCATCAGAGTGAAGTCTACCCAAGCCTCTGGGAAGAAGCCACTAGTTTTGCCCCCACCCCCACATCACAAATGCTGGTTCTGAAAGATGTCCAAGTGACCCACTAAGCAATAGGACACTGTTCCCCCTCATCCCACCAGCACAGCCCTCCAGCATGATCACTTGGAATTGTGTCTTTAGTTCAGGTGTGGGTCTGTGTTACAGTAATACCCAAGTCAAAGCCCAGTGGAGAATTACCAACAGGTCAATCAGTGGAAGGAGAATTACCTTTTCTTTATGGAGCGGTTCAGGGATTCAGTTCGATCTGTGATCTAAATGGGAAGAGACGAGAAAGAAGAGACATCAGTTTTCCCTGCTGCCCTGAGTCCCTCATCTTAAATGGCCATAACTCAAGTCAGTGAGTTCTCCCCACCCCTAACTGAGAAATGTGGGTCATTTCAAAAGTATCTTGTTTCCTCCCACCTCCCTACCTGTACCCTGGAATGACAGAACCATCAGTCAGCCCCCTTGGGTGTCCCTATAACTCCCCACTTTGCAGTCAAGAGGTGGCATCTTCAGCTGCAACAGCAATGATGGTAGATGCAGCCGACCTGATGATGCTGGACCAACAAGTTCTGGAGGTGGCTTTAAAGTGGAGGAGCTATCAGGAAAGTGAGCTTCCAGAGCATCATAGGATGAACTGCAGTGAAGAGTCAAACATCTGTATTTTAAAAAGCCTCCCCCCACGTTTCCAGCCCAGTGATTCCCCACTCCCGCCCCCATCTTGAAGGAAGAGTCACATATTGGGCAGAGTGCAGGAGGAAAAGCTGCAGGACACCTGTACCTAGTCCATTCCCCACTGCAGCCGCAGCCTGATCCTGTTCCCCAAGGGTCACTAATTCATCTGGCCACAGGAGTAGCTAACATGCATGTTGGCTGCCAGTGTAAGCAGCAACCTGACCACCAAGCTTCTCTCCTCCCATCCTATCATATTCCAGCACATGGGTGACCCTGGGGCCAAGCAGCAGGGCCTCTCCACTGTAAGACTCACATAGGCTCTTGGTGATGAGTAGAATGGAAGGGGCAGGTATAGATAAAGGTAAAGACAAGAGAAAAAAAACACAAAGGCAGGAAAAAGAGGAAGATGGACAGAAAATGGCATCTGTGAGGGTACATAGTTTACACTGGCCATTCCACTGCAAGGAGGCTCCAAGACAGAGGAATGATTTAACCAGCAGAGCCTTCTGCACTGCACAGGGAGCAGGACCCTTCAAGCCAGCATGTAGTATATTCCTTACTACCAGGGAATCCTACAAAACCAAGAATCGGAAGCCCCGTGACAGTGATTCACCCTGCACACACATCCACGTGCGATAGGAGAACTGTGCACCCATTAGCAGAGGGAGACAAGCAGTAAAGACTGCAAAGCAGACTGGTTTTAATACACCTTCAGAGGTCACTGACTGTTTTAACTGAGCAATAAAACATCTGACAAGGCCAACTTGTCTTCTTGGTGACTGTCCAAATTGCTGTGTGGACATACGCAAGATAGATTAGAAAAGGCTGTTTGCAGATGCCCTCAAGCTCTATTACTTTAAACAGGGATGCATTAGAATGATTGTTCTGCTGGTTTGTAGCATACTTATTTGGGAGTTTTCTCTGTAAAATGCACCTCTCACTGAGCAGTACATATGTCCATTTTCTGCTCTGGAAAATTATTCCTTTATCAGCAGGGCTCAGCCTGTCAGAGCAGCAACATTTGAGAGGCTGGGGAGTGTTTGCAGTTTGAGTTCATGACTGTGAATCCAGAGATCTGGGCTCTAAGCCTCCGTCACTCCACCCCTTGTGCAGTCATTGGCTCCTGTGCCAAGCGTGTGCTGCACACGACCATTCCAACTGGGCATCACCTTACACTGCTGTGAAAGGGACAGGACAGAGAATCAGCCCTCTGGGTTCTGTTCCCAGCTGAAGCAGCAAGTTAACTGGCATCTTGGGCAGGTTGTAGATCACCATCTGTGTCTGGGCTTCTGAAGAGTAGGGAGAGCGCATCACAACCCGCATCTGTTGGGTATTTACAGTAATTTTTGTAATCCCTGGAGGAGAGGGCACTATACGGGAACAAGGGATTGCTCTCTTGTTCCGTTCCCCCACCAAGACTCCAGCATTAACACTGCTGCCACGTCCACAGAGAGCTATCACAAGTACAAACTGGAGAAGTTGCTTCATATCTGCATGACACTCTATTCACAGCCTTTCTTCACTGCTCAGTTACCTAAACCCTACTCCCCAGCCCAGACCTTCACATTCATGAATTTGCAGCACTCCTCTATTCGTTTAGAGGACAGAAGGGAACATTATAAATATCTAGCTCACCTCCTGGCTCCAGGCCATAAAGAAAGTCTGGGGCAAGACTTCAGGGGCCTAGCTTCCCTTCTTCTGTGGCTGGCTACTTCATGCCTTGAGAACCCCTTCATTCTTCCATTGCTCTCATTTTTTAAATACCCCTTTCCTGGCCACAGAGGCCTTTGAAATCTCAGGCTGCTACTTGTTATGCTAAGACCTCACCCACCCACCCAGGACCTCTGGATCTAAGAGACACAAGCTTCAACTGACTGAGCTAAAGGAGCGAGCTTCCCCATCTCATGCCAGTAGTCAGTACTGTGGTTAAAACTGAAAGAGCGTTTATGTCCTAATCCTATTTTTCTCCCCACAGGCTCGTGCCTTTCCAAACCAGTCATGGTATGGAATGATTCCATTCTTAGTTTCTTATGGATGATCCAGGCTTTTAAATATCTATATCTATCTATCTATATATATTATATATAGTTTAAACAAAATTCCTTCAACTGCTTGTGCACAAGAACTCCTTTCTGCTTTGAAAAAAGATTGTGAGCACATCTCTCCCCTGAATGAATGCGTGTACAGCCTGCTTGGTGGGAAAGCTTCCCCACCAACACCATAAAGGCCCCTTCAGAGGCAGTGGATATTTAACCCCTTCCCTGGTGTGTACGGGATTGTTCATAGCAACAGTTCCACAGGAAGGTATAGGGATTTGGTGGTTGCCCTGCAAGAGAGCATCTGTCCCTAGTACCAAAGGTAGGGTGGGATTTTTCAGAAGCATGAGCCCAATTCTGTTCTCACTGAAGTCCATGGTAAAGCTCCAGAGCTAGATTTTATTTTTATTTTTTTTTTTTTTTGCTCACACACCACCCGTTCCTCTCTCAGTGCAGTGAGGGGTTTTTCTTCCTGGCTTGATAGTCACACACACATTCCCATCAGGCATCACAATGCAAATAGACTGGGGCCAGAACCCAGGTAATTCTATTGCTCCCCAGAAGTTTGATCTTTATTGTTAAAGTTTCCTGTAATGTAACAAAGCTCTGCTGCCTGTCTGAGCAGCTCCTCCAAAGTTACAGACGAAACACCCCCCTTGCTACATGTTTCTTGTCACACCTTTTGAAAGTGACACAACTCTCCCTGGCCAGGCAACATTGAGTCACATGCAGGCAGCATGGGGTTTGAGAGCCACTAGGGGAGCACAATACTAACAGGTGCGTAAAAGGCCACCTGAATGCTCAGCCAACACCCCAAAGACTAATGGAATCTGCACGCACTGGACTCCTCATGCTCCATCCTAATCTGTGGCCAGCAAGATCAACTCTGACAGGAGAAGGAAAGAGCCATTTTCCCCATACACCTACCATATCTGGATACACAGGGCTGCGTATCCACATAACATTGAGGGGGAAGTGTCTAAAGCAGACCCAGTATTACATGCTAGGAAACAAGACAGACTATCAGTTTGATTAAATTCGTGAAGGGAGAAAATGGCCAAGGTTATTACTGCTTTGTATTATAAAAGTTCTTAGAGGCCCCAGTTGAGACCAGGGCACCATTGTGCTAGGTGCTGTACATCCCCATAGGAAGAGGCAATCCCTGCTCTCAAGAGCTGACTGCATAAGTAGACAAGACAAACAGATGGAGAAAGTACTATGCCCATTTTACAAGCGAAGCACAGAGAGTAAGTGACTTCCCCAAGATCATGCTGGAAGTCTGTGATAGAGCTGGCAAGTGAATCCAGATCTCCTGAGGTCTTAAGTATTAGACCATCTTTCCTCCCCACTACATAGCCACACCAATCTCTGAGCAGGCTGCCAGGTCGCCTCACACTAAGGTTTAGGCCAGCTCTAAGTGCACTTGCGATTCAGAGCACTCTTAGCAGCACGTACTGTTGTGGAACTCGTTGGGGACTGGCCATCACATTGTTCGTCCTCTTCCCCTTCGACGCTGGAGGTGCTTGGTGCTTTCTGGCGTTTTTCTGGTGTCTCCTCCTCCTCATTCCTCCTCCTCTTTTTCTCCTGCATGCAAAGAATGAGCAGATCAGGAGCAAAGCTGATTAAATGCCTGCTGTAACAAGTGTCAGACCCACCCCCACAAGTGAAGCTTTGGGCAGAGATACTCTGACCTTTCTTTCATGTGTGAAAAATTCATTCTCCCAGTTGTCATTTAAAAAGACAACAACATTTTTTACAGGTGCAAGGTCACAAAGTGATTTGATGAGGCATTCTGCATGAGTTTTCACAGACATTTCCCACCAATTTTGCCCAGCCCATATCAGAAAGGATTATATATCCCCACTCTCAGACAGGGGACAGGGAAAGTAACTGCATTTATTCTGAGGAGCTACGAAGCCATAACACTCCCTAATAAGAGGGATATCATGATATATGCAATCACAGTCCATCTTGAACATTTATTACTACTAAAAGCGACACAGACAGGCTTCCATACAGCTTGAGATCCATCTTAGTCTCCCTTGTTTACCAGGGCCACACCATGCCTTGAACTATATACAGCACAGACACCCCTAGTAGATGGAAGGCAACAATGCTGGACCCCAATTTCAGCTCTATTAGAATATCAGGCCAAGGCTTCTCAGAGCATGAGACAAAAAAAAAAAAAAAAAAAAGGAGGGGGGGGGAGAAGGGGTTCTGAACACATAGGTTCAGAATTTCCTTAAGAGTCTTGTATTTGTGACTTTGTTAGTTTCTCCAGTCCTACACTCTCCATACTGAATAATAAGGGGCAGAACAGATACCACAGCGGAGAACTTAGAACACGGAATTACAGGCCTTGTGGTGCTACTTGTCAGAGCAGCACTAAGTTCTCCATTATGTGCAGTGACTGATTTTTGGAAGGGGAGGAGAGAAGAAAGGAGCCAGTAAACATGAAAGTGGCCTCTACACATTTAAGCTACATGTAACTGGGGGTGCTTGCATAGCTGCAGCTATACCAATGCAAACTGCTGGGGTAGACAAGCTGCAGCATCGTAAGGCGGGGTGTGCACTAGTGTGACCCTTGTGATACATACCTATCCCAGTAGCTTACAAGTACAAGCCTTGTTTACACATTACTGCGATTTGTCTACCCCACATGATGGATGGGTCCCCCATGAAGTCACAGCCATACCAAGAGAGATCACAGATCCAATATTTCTGCCCTGACCTCCTGCTCAGCTTTCTCCTCCTCTTCCTCCTCTTCTTGCTTCTGCTTTTGAATGCATTCTTCCTCAAAAAGTTGCTGAGGCTCCTCTGTCTCCAGCGGCTCTTGCCTCATCGCCTCATTCTCCCCGGGAATCTCCTCCGGGCCCTCCTGATTCAGCTGGACCTGCTCCAGCTTGACTTCAGCTTCCCTCAGACCACTGTCCTCTTCCTCATAGGAGTGTCTTGGAGACCTAGAGGTGGGGAGGGGAAGAAGCCTTTGAGAAGGGAAATGAGTGTTTCAAACCTACAGAAAATCTGGTGTCCTGTACCTTTAAAACACCAGCTTTATTAGTAATGGCCCAACATACAACTGGAGTTCTAAAAATACTGTGCAAATACAGATATACTATTTAGTGCAAGTAGGTTTTGGTTTAATGAGAAGCTAGTGCATGGCAGAACTGGCCAATAAAACAGTAAGAAGAATTACAAAACATTTTTGGGAAGTTTATACTAAGACATGGATGAAATCATTCAAAACCAGAAGGCAAATCAGGTCCACTCTTTATCATGGTTTGCATTATGGTGGCACATAAAAGCCCCAACTTAAGACAGATGCCCCACTGAACTAGGTGCTGCACACGCAGAGCATGACGTAGCTCTTCAGGGCAGTGACTTACAGCCTAAACAGACTGAAGGTGGGAGGGGAAAAAACCGGAGGCAGAGAGACTTGCCCAGGGTCAATGGCAGAGCTGGGAATAGGAGCCAGGTCTCCTGATTCCCAGCCCAGTGTTCTGTCCACTGGCCCACATTCATTCCAGCAGCAGGAGCTGGACCCAAAGCCTATTTAAGTCAATAGGATCCTTTCCATTGATTTCAGTGGGCTTTGGATCAGGCCCTAGGCTGTTTATCACATCAGTTTGGCTCCAAATATTGTATTTGATTACATGAGGCAACTTCCCTTCTGAACAACTTCTGCAGTGCAATCCAGCTTCTCCACAGCGAACTCGGTGCTAGATACCAGATGCCAGCATTACACAGACAGGAGAGCACTTTCACAACCTCAAGCCTCCAATTTCTCAACCTTCATGTCAGACGCAGAGTCCCATCTGAAATGGGCCTGCGGCTAAGGCACAGCATGAGAGGACGACAGTACAGTAATGGCGGAGGAAGACTGGTAAGAACTAAGAAGTAAATGTCACTTCTCCTTGCCACAGAATTCCTGCTCCAGTCTCAACTGCAAAAGACAACAAGAAATAATGCCTCCACATTTCTAGTTCCAGATGTATGGAGCAGGAGGAGATCCCCACCCCCTGAGCTCCAGAGCTGGACTTCCCCATCCAGGTAGGCTGTGACCAAGATCCCTTCTAATTTTGAGGCCATTTGGGCTAACTTGTGTGGTCTGAGGTTGGACAAGACTAGGTTGAGCTCAAGGGGATTTCTCCCCCTTGTTCTTTTGTTCCCCAGCCGCCTTCTGGGAGAATTTGATTTCTAACTACAGGACAGTCTGCATTGTTCATTAGGGTACAAGAACCATTTACACACACACCCACCTGCCTGCATGTCTGTCCATACAGCTCCTTTTTTCTTTTCGATACCATTTTTCTACCTGCTTTTTTCCCCTCACCAGTAGAAACTAATGGAACCACTGGAATTCAGCCAAAGGAGAATGGAAACCCAGCAACGATAAAGCCAAACATTCAAATCTACATTGTCAAAAGTAGGGCAAGAAAAAGAGGAAAAAGGAAGGAAATTGTGCAACTTTCTTCAAAATGCAAAGATTCCAAACAGCTCTAGTCCCAAGTTAGGTACACATCCCCTCTGCCCAGCTCTAAAAGGTAGCCCCAGCCCAGGGAAGCCACGGCACATATTTCTTTGAAGCATTTAGAAAGAGGCTCATGGCTTGATTTTCCAGAGGCACTAAAATGACTGACACTGCAAGCCATTTGCCAGGTCACAGCAAGGTCTCCATATCTAAACTAGACACAGCTGGAATCCATTTGGCTCACTTGTGGGTCAGTACTGATCAAATAGGTATTAGAATTATAATAAAGTGTTTAGACTACTGAATGCATGCGAGTTGCTGCATGCATTAATCTTATTCTCAATAGCGGGGTTCCATACTGGAATGTAATATTGGAGCAGTTGTATTGTGAGCCTCTGATACTGTATGAATTGCTGTACAGTACTGGAGAGTGACATTAGCATGAAGAGCTGCTCTTCAACAGAAACTGTTATGACCCATCACAAGAGGCTGCCCATCAATACCAGAGAGGCTACGGGTGGATCTTACAACAATTGAGGGATTGTCAACAAGAGGACAAAAGACTTATTGTTGTTCTGCTCTCCTCTCAGTGAAGATCAGTCACGCAAGTGGACTCCTCCTATCAGCTGAGTTTGCAGCTCAAAGCATGTAGCAAGAAGGGGATAAAAACCCCAAGCAAAAAGGAACTAATCTCTAAGCTGCTGCAACTCTGGGGAGGCAAGGGCCAGGTCTACACTACAGAACCAGTATAACTAAGTCACTCAGGGGTGTGAAATAGCCACACCCCTGAGAGAGACATCCTTACATCCACCTAACCCTTCCCTTCCCCCTATCCCAGCATGGACAGCACTATGTCAACGGGAGAGCCATCAGCGTAGGAGCATCTTTACTTAAAATGCTGCACTGGCACAGCTGCACCACCATAGCACTTAAGTGTAGACCTGCCTGAGGTGTTTCTAGGCAAAAGCAAAAACTCCTGGGTTAGCCCTAAAGGACAAAAAACAAACAAACTGACCTTGCTGATTATAGGAGATTTCAAAACCTATATAGGCGAAGACTAACATTGGTGTGTGTGTTTGTTTGCTTGCAAAGAACGCATTTCCTTTTCCTGTTTAATAAATCTTCATATAGTTTGCCATAGAACTGACTACAAGCATTATCTTTGGTGACAGACCTAAAGCGCAATTGACCTGAGGTAAGTGACTGATCCTTTGGGATTAGGAGTAACCAGGATATTGCTGTGATTCTTGATCTTAGTCCTCTATCACAGAGATTGTCTTGCCACCTGGGTAAGTCTGAGTACCCAAGGAGACTAGGGTGACCAGATGTCCCGATTTTATAGGGACAGTGCAGATTTTGGGGTCTTTTTCTTATACAGACTTTTATTACCCCCCACCCCCATCCCGATTTTTCACACTTGCTGTCTGGTCACCCTAAAGGGGACTGTCTGTGACTCCATTTAAGTTGGTTAATGTGCCTGAGGAGTTTGCACTTGGTGGAATTGGTTGGTGAAATCTAAGGTTAGAACTCATGATCACTTTGGGGTTTGTGCTGGGTTTAAAAACAGTCTGCCCCAAGGTTGATACTCACACTCCTGTGAGCATTAGAGTGACCACAGATACCATTCAAGTCAATGGCAGGTGCTCCCCACCACTTCAAGCCAGGCCACTGTCTATTGAGTGATTTATGGATTCATTTTTACAGTTCTGCTGCTGTTAAGCCAGTCTATCATCTTCAATGCTTTCACACAGTCACCAGTGCAGTGTTCCCTGGCACCAAGGCAGCCACCACCAGCAAGGCAGCTAAACTGCTCATTGTAATTAAGTAGATTTCGGCTTAGAGGAGAGCCAGGAACGCTATGGTCCTCACTAAAGCTCTTCGCTGTACTGCTACTGAACAAAGTTGTGTTTATGTAGCCGTGCCTCAGGACTGGTCATCCACAAGCAATGAAGCAGGGAGCTCTGGCTCTAAAAGCATAAGCACTTCTATTGCCTGAGTGGAAGGCAGAGGTCATTAGCTTGAAAGCAGTAAAGGACTTGAACCTGTATACCTGACCTAACCACTAGAGGAGAACAGAGAGCAACATTGTGTTGGCAGGGGTTCCACAGAACTAACATACAACAAACTCTGGTGAGGGGGCATGGGCCAGCCAGGCACTGATCACAACACAAGAGAGTGAATAAAAAGTACACCTCCCTCCTCAGTTAGATACTAGCACATGCAACTGGTATCCAGGCAGGCTACTGATGCTGCCAGGCCAACAATCAGATGCATCAAGTCCGCAGCCTGGTTGCTTTCTTAACCCCAGACATTGTCCCCTCACCTGACTCCACAGTAGCTATCACCAGCCATCTCTGCAGAGCAAAAGACGGAGCGACCGAGTGGAGGTTAGGTAACGGACAGCATGTTGAGCAAGAGGTAGTAGAGGGTGAAAGGGGAAGTTGAGGAAGGATTTAGGCTCTGTTCGGAAGTGCCAGTTCTGCCAGACGCAGTGAGAGGAATGAAAGGGACAATGGTTCAACCAGACTTGCCCTGCACCTTCTCTTCCGGTGAAGTCTGCGGAACTGCAAGATAAAGTGATGTGTTGCTGACGTTGCAGCAGCCTGGCTTTGCCCAAGGTGTTCTTCCCAACAGTTGTTGATGTGAAAGGACTAGCAGAGGAGTCCCTGTAGCAGAAACAGCAGCCTGGCCCAGAATCACTGCCCTTTGTCACCTTATTCCTAGCCCAGAATAGGAGGACATGGTGAGGTTTTTCAGGCAAGTAACTTTCTTGGTGAAAGATACAGTTTTAGTCAACCCAGGGAAAAAGGTCATTTCAGGACAGCAAACTCAACAGGTGTCTGCACATACCCAGGCTCTCAATCTTTCCTTCACTGTGCCCAGGAAAGAGCATGAGTACCACTCTTTAACCTGGTAATTAAGGTAGGAGATGTGGATTCAAACCCCTCCTCTGAATCAGGCAGAGAGAAGATCTGAATGACTACATCTCCTACCTCCCAACTCAGTGCTTTAATCACCAGGCTAGAGACTCCTCTTCACTCTTTGTCACCATGGCTATTTAGATATTTATATAAAGTGGAACAGCTTCAACAGGAGAGACTGAGAGCAACCCACCCATAACAGCCTACAGACTGGCAGTTTGGAGACACAGCAGGTGGGGGGAGGAGAGGAAAGAAGAGAAGAAAGGTCTGAGCTCAGGGATTCTCCCCTGGCTGTAGTTAATCCACACACCTGAGGGACAGTAGCTAGGCTGACAGAACAATTCTTCCATCAAGCCAGCATGGTCACCCTAGGTTAGTTCAGCATATTACGTCTCTCCAGGAGTGTGGGTTTTTCACTGCCGATGTAAGTTCCCCCATGCAGAACAGCTCTATGTCTCGTATATCCTGTTTGCCCTAACCAATGGGCTGAAGGCAAAGAGGCGGGGTCAAACACACACACACTTACTTTGCTGGCCTGTAATGAACTTTTATAATTTGCTGACAAATTCCAAACATTTTTGGAACCAAACAACATTTCCCCTGGTTTTTCAGTTCAACGGCCATGCCAGAAAAATCAATTAACAACTCAGGTCTACTTTGGAACTTCTCTAGCACGTTGAAGGGAGAGGACAATCCTCCTTCACATGTCTCATTCCCATAACATACCAAAGCGGCGCACCAGGTTTCAGGGGAGAAGGCTACAGGGTGCTGTAAACAACTGAGACCCAGCCAATGCATCCCCAAAACTGCTGGGATTCCAGAGGGGAATTGTTCATATAGCAGCTTCCACCAGCACCTACTCTTTTCCGCCAAAAATGGAGTGGATTTAAGTACCCAGACTTGATCTCTTCACAGCAATGCTGAGAGGCTCAATTCACTGGCATTTGTAAAGTGCTCAGATCTAAAAATACATTCACCATTACGTTTGTATTGCCAGAGCATCTAGGAATTCTAGTCACGAATCACTTCCTACTGTGCTGTCATAGGTCTCACCCCCACTTAGAGCTGTTGGGTTCCAATATGGGGACCTGCATGAAATTTATCTCTAAACTAAAATCCTAGTTTAGATCTAGTAAAAGCTGCCACCACCCAATCAGGTACGTGGATTGGGACACAGTTCTTCCCAAAAATCCTAGGGGATCCCAAGAGCCCCAAATCCATGGAGTTCTTACACCCAGGAGGAATAAACCATTCCCCCCTGCTTCCTCTCCCCTCCCTTTTCCTAGGAGAGAGACCAGGATCTAACTACAGAGGGATACCTCCCTCCTCCTCTTTCCCTGAGAATCCACCCAAGGAAAGACCAACCAAGTCCTTAATAGAAAAGAATTTATTAAAGAATAAAAAAGAAAGTCATTGTCTCTGTAACCTAGATGGAACAATATACAGGTCTAAACTTATCAATCTCTGGAGAGAATCCCCCCTCCTTTCTTTCTCAGTAAAAGCAATCACAGTACAGACTTAAAGAAATTCTATAGCAAAACACAGAATTGCAAATACAGAAATAAAAGTATAAGAATACTAGTTCCTTGCTAATACTCACTAGCTTGAATAGAAGAATTTATTGCAGAAACCTGGGAGGACTTGATTAAGATGTCTGGACTCTCTTAGTTCTCTAAAAAACAAAGAACAGGAAAAAAACTTCCCTCCACCGGAATTTGAAAATATCTTGTCCCTCATTGGTCCTCTGGTCAGGTGTCCACAGGTACTGCTTGTTAACCCTTTACAGGTAGACAAAAAACCTTAACCCTTAACTAACTGTTTATGACATGTGCAAAACCCAGAACAAGAGATGATCCCAGCCCCACAGAACTTATGCTCTAAGTAAGGTTTGCAGCACAGCCTTAAAACCACAGGCTTCTGCAGTGCCACAATCTATAAAGTAAACCCCCACCCAATGGAAGTGCACTATCCTGTAGTAGCACAGTCACAAGAGGCTGTGTCATGTTCAGAACTAGTCTCTTTGAAACACATTTCACCCTCATGCACCGGGTTAAGTTCAGGCCAGTACAAGAAGGAAACATTTTCTAGACTGCACTGTTCACATCACATCTAGGATCTCAGTTGGCAGGCTCCACAGAGAAGCCAAAGATTAGTCAGGCAGAGACGGAACTATGCTCCAGCTCTTCCCAGGTCAGGGCTGAGGGGGAAGCGGACTCTGCTGCCCTTCATGCCATGCTGTTCCTACTATGGAGACTAAAAGCCTTTGATCTCCAGGTCTGCTAAACCATCACCATTCACCAGCACTACATTGGCTCAAGTTTTGAGAAAGACAGTGAGATCAGCCACTGACCAGGGAGAAAGCAACCCAAATGCTCCCGTCTCTGAATAGAGACCAACCTCTAAGAGGATATTAGATAAAGCCACAACATATTTTATTGGACCAACATCTGTTGGAGGAAGGTACAAGCTTTGAAGTGACAGAGATCTTCTTCAGGTCTGGGGGAGGAGGCAGAGTGTCTGAGCTAAATATAAGTTGGGACATGATAGCATCACTGCTTGCCTCAAATACACACAAGAATGCACAAAACTCAGAAATCCACCCAAAACACATTGCCAAACTCATCCATTTCACCCTCACCCACAGCTTAAATTTAACACACTTTGCCCAGTCCACTGGAACAGCCATGGCTGCCAGGATGGCTCCCCAATATGCTAACATCTTCATGGGCCACCTCAAGGAAGAATTTCTGGACAAATGCACCGCAAAAATCAATAATATACCTGAGATACATCGATATTTTCCATCCTCCAGAAAGAAGATCTAGAGAGAATTGTGGTGGAAATCTGAGGGAGTTTAGAAGACTCCCATACCACCATCAACTTCCCGGACACCATGATCAGCTTAATCAAATCACAATATACAAGAAATTCACCAGTCACCACATTTGCCTCCACAAATCCAGACCCCCTCCCCCCACTCACACACACACACACACACACAAAGTTATCTACAGCCAGGCACTCAAATACCACAGAATTTTCTCCAAAGAGAAAGTCTGAGACACACACCTGAAACACACTGAAAACCACCTTCACTAAACAAGATACACAAGGCAGGTGAGGCACTTTCCCACCTTGTCTCTCTAATGTCTTGGAACTAGGGTGACCAGATAGAAAGTGTGAAAAATTGAGGTGAGGATGGAGGGTAATAGGTGCAGTGGTGAGCTGGAGCCGGTTCCCACCAGTTCGCGGGAACTGGTTGTTAAATTTAGAAGCCCTTTTAGAACCGGTTGTCCCGGTTCTAAAAGGGCTTTTAAATTTAACAAAAGCTTCAGCAGCTCCCTGCCCTGCCCCCAGCCCCAGCTCACCTAGCTCCGGCTCTGCCTCTGCCTCCTCCCCTGATGGCTCCCCCTCCTGGCTTCCCACGAATCAGCTGTTCGCATGGGAAGCCTGGGAGGGCTGAGAAAGAAGCAGCAGCTTCCTGCAGGTGAGCTGGGGCGGGGGACGGGAGGAGGGTGTCACGTGGCTCCAGGCCAGCTCCGGCCCCCACTTCCAGGCAGCGTGGTAAGGGGGGGTAGGGAGGGGGGTGTTGTATAGAGGGTGGGGAGGGTGGATTAGGGTCGGGACTCGGGGTGGTCAGAGGGCAGGGAACAAGGGGATTGAATGGGAGCAAGGGTCCTGGGGGGGCAGTCAGGAAGGAGCAGGGGTGTTGGATGAGGCGATGGGGGGCAGTCAAGGGCAGGGGTTCCAGGGGAAGTCAGGACAGAGAGAAGGGGTGGTTGGATGGGGCAGTGGTCCCGGGGGTGGGGTGTCAAGGAACATGGGGGTGTTGGATGCAGCAGGAGTCCTGGAGGGCGGAGGGGGGGCACAACCCCTTTGTGGGGTGAGGAGGAGGGAACCGGTTGTTAATATTTTGGCAGCTCATCACTGAATAGGTGCCTATACAAGAAAAAGCACCAAATATCAGGACTGTCTCTACAAAATCAGGACATCTGGTCACCCTATTTGGAACCAACATGGATACAACAACACTGCATTCACTAAACAAGGACACTCTGCCAGAGATTGCTTCGTGGAAAGGGCCACCCTAATATCCCAGGAGAACTTTCTTGAAGACAGGAAAGGGAAACCAATCACCCTGCACCAAAACCATATGGGGTATCATTAAACAGTTACAACCCATATTTGATGGGGTCCACATCCTGAAAGAAATCTTTCCTGAATCCCCTATGGCCTTCAAAACAACCCCACAACCTCATCACCAAAAGCAAGTTCCTTACAGACCAGGACACATCAACTCAAAGCGGCACCAGACCCTTCCAGAAGAGATGTAAAACCTGCAGACATCTCCATGGCTACAATGATCAATACTCCCCTCCCCCACCCTCTTTCAAAATTGATGGCTCCTACACATGTTTATCACATCACGTGGTATACCTCATCAAGTGCCCCCGCAACAACTATGTGCATGAAACTAGACAATCACTACACTCCAGTGAGCTCACACAGAAAGACGATAAAAGAAAAACACCGTATCATCCATAGACAAACTTTTCCAAAGCAACCACTCCACAGCAAGGTGCATTAAAAAAAAAAAAAAAAAAACAAACCCCAATGGTTTTTAAATATAAAATTAAAAAAAATCATTTTTGTTTTGATAAAATGCTTTCTGAGGAAAAAAACTTATCTAAAAGATCATTTTAATTAAAATACATTATAGCTCAAAGATCTCATCATGGAATGGGGATTATAAACTAAGTCTATAGTATGAGACAATATATTCATGTGATGTTTAAGAAAAGTTTTGTAAATGAGTTCCAATAGTTCATGGATTAGGGACCCAATTTTATGGGGTTCCAGGGGCTTCTGTATAGATTATTTAGGTTAATCTTTCTATCTACCCAATGGGACTCGGTATCTTCTAGACCGAGCACTATCAGAAATGCTTAGTTTTGCAGTTCTCAAACAGTGGATTTGTGTCTCCAGAGATAACATGCTTGTTAACAGCAAAAATATTTTTAAAACAAACAAATAAATAATATATACGGAGGTGAGGGGGAAAAAACACCAAAGTCCTCAACTCTATTGTCCCTCTGCAAATTTGTGTACACAGAGTCAATCCCTTACCTCTCTCTAAAAGTGTAAAGTTTCAAAAAGTTCAATGAATAGACGATTCTTGGGGGCAGAATAGATCTGGACAAGGAGAAGAAGTCTGGAGATAAATGTGAGAAGGGAGGAACAGGCAGTAGAAACTAAAGTGAAATTGTTTGAGCAGCATATTCCAGAAGTCTTGCTCTTTCTGAGCGTAGCCTTCATTGATTTGAGATCTACCATACCATTCTCTCACTACAAGGGAAAACCTATAATGGCAGCAGGCCATAAAAGAGACCCAGTTTGGGAATAAAAACCATTCAAAAAACATACATTTGCTGATGTTTTAAAGACAGTCACACCAGTGAACTGGTGGAAGTCACTTAAGCACTTGGATTCAGAGACTGTTGAAGTGATAATCTCACTTTTAACAGCAGTAGCTTCTTCTGTCAGTGTAGAAAGAATATTTTCTTCCTTTGGACTAATTCATTACAAATTGAGAAATCATTTGGGACCTGAAAAAGCAGGAGAGCTTGTTCTTCTTTTCCAGATTATGAACAAACAGGAAAATGAAGGTGAAGACTGAGTTAGCTGCAGAAGCAAATCTTTTAAGTTTCTCATGTTGACCTGGCTGACATAGTAAATTTAATGTGTGTTTTTTTTAAATATTTCATTTAACTATTTTAGTCAAAAACAATTTTAAAAAAACTTGAACGTGTAACTAAATTCAAAAATTCATATGCTTGTTTTGTTAAAATATTATATGTTTGCTGTTGAATACATAACATTGTTGTTTTAGTTAAATGAAACAATTTAAACATCTATCTGGTGATGTTCTCCTCCTAATACAGCAAGGCAAGAAAATCCTTCAAATATTAATGATTAACCTGTTGAATTGGAGATAGTTCACCTCCCAATGACTTCATAAATCTCTGCTTCAATTACCTTTGGTAAATGAAATAACCAAATCATTCATTTTCTGACATAGCTGTAAAAGTAATCTAAAAAATTTTCAGAATAAATCCCTTTAAAAATATATAGCATGTACCTCATAAAAATGAAACCTACATCTCAGGAGTTGTGAAGAATATGTATTAAGGTTATGACAACCAACAAGAATGCACTTTTTTGTAGAAATCCATGATTAAATTGAGTCTTCCTGACTAGTGATTTAAATTAAATCCACCCTGCTCCACAGCTCATCTTTCAGTTCTTGTCCTCAAAGGAACAAGTATTGAACACCTATGGAACAAGTATTGCCCAACACCTTCAAAAGGCAAGTCTATGAATTTAACGTTGCTAGACACCAAAAGCCCTGGACTTAACAGAGACACTTTTTTTGGCTCATTACAACAATTTGTAACACCTGCTTGTTAGTCTTAATTGCCCACTTTAAACCTTTTATGCATAATCATCTAACTCCCAATTGCCCATTCCAAGTGACTGCCTCCCATGTATTATCCCTTCTGCTTAACAATCTGTCCTAACTTGTATTTAGGTCAGACACACTGCTTCCTTCCCCAGACCTGATAAAAAGCTCCGTGAAGGTACAAGCTTTTGAACTACAATAAAGAGATGTTACCTCACTTACCTTCTCTCTAATATCCTGTGACTAACACAGCTACACCACCACCACCACAATATTAAACAATCTCAAAAGTTATTTGAGAGCACTGACAGCAGAGATTAATGTCACCCCCTATGCTGGCACAGAGCCAGGGGAGGGGGCAGCCTGCATCCCTTGATCCTGAGAGTGCTGGGGGCTGGCTTAACCCTCCCCCCAATCACACACACACACTACAGCAACCCCAAGGGGTACCTTAACTTGCATCCCTGATGCAGTAGGTCACTAGATACTATGGCACTGCAGAATAGTCAGGGCACATCACACCCCAGCTACAGCATCTATCAGTGCCTCTTGTGCAGGGGGCACAAAGTCAGCATAATGTGGTTACATTAGCACCCTTGAATCCCACCACATCACACATACAGATGACCAGCATGATTCAACCCAGATTCTACACAGCACTGGCCTCCCCCCCTTGAGCTAAAGGAGTACCCATTTGCAGGTAGCACTGGTAGTACACTTAAACATGCTCGGTTGTAGGCAGTGGTGTTTTTTCAATACCCTGTTAGAAGTAGATCACACCCTCAAGCTTGAAACTGTATCAACATACATGTGTCTGAAAAGTCTGCTTCCACAAGGAAAAGTTGTTATACTCCAGGTGAGCAGAAGCCTTTACCTAATACCCCAAGTCTCAACATTAAGGTGAGAAAAACAGCACCCCAATAATCACACCTTTGGTGCAGTGCTGCATGCTCCAAAAGCGTCCTGTGCCCGCATGCACTGAGCATTGGGTAAAACCCGAGCTAGACTCTTTGGGAGCTGGATTATGTCACTGGTTCCACAGTCAGCAATGTTGAAGGGTAAATCCTCCTAGTACATTAGCAATGACCAAGAAGGGTGGCACCAGGCTCAGAGTAGTTCATAGAACTACACTCAATGGCAGGAGAGTGTATAGCCGAGACCCACCCAGAGCAGGCTGTGGGTAACTGCTAATGGCCACTTAGTGAAAACCAGATTTGTCAGAAGCCAGCAGTTCTGCAATGGGATTTTATTTTAAGCTTAAGTGCTGGGGGGGGGGGGGCAGGGGAGAGAGAGAGAGAGAGAGATAGAGAGGGGTTTTCTCCACTTCATATTTATTAAAACATCTTGAAATGGCAGCTATGGGCCCTGCAAGAAGTGGGCTGAAAGGTTCTCTTGTTTCATGGTGGCCTCTACTGAAACAGCAGCAACTGCCGACTCTGCTGCCCTCCTACAACAGGGGGTGGAGTCACCATCTCCCACCCAACTTTCAGCAGTGAGGAAAGATACATGTCACTCTACAGCAGCAGACCTGTCCTCCCTACTGACATCCCTAGGCAGAGCCAGGTCTAACACGTTAGCTGAAATAGCAAATAGCCACCCATCTTACTCTGTGGCTGTTCTCACAGCAGCCTCTCTATACTGCAATTAAACACCGGGAACTGGCCTGTGTCAGCTGACTCAGGCTCATGGGGCTATACCTCTGCACTGTAGACATCCAGACTAGGGCTAGAAAAAAAGAGAGGTGAAGAGGGTGCCAGGGCCCAGGCTCCAGCCCTAGTCCAGATCTTTACACTACAGTTATAGAGCCCTGCAGCCCAAACCCAAGGCAGCTGACACAGGCCAGCCACAGATGTTTAACTGCAGCATAGACATGCCCTGAATGTTTTACTGCCTCTGGTAACTACCGGTTCTGGATAGAGCGAGCCCAGCCAATAAGGCCTACCCCTAAAGCACAGACCTGTTTTAGAATTAAAGCCCTACACATCTGACATGTGGAATACATACCCAACATACAGAGTGCTGGAATACAAAAGACAACTAATTTGACACCACCACTGATGTCTTACAACAAACCCACAGCCAAGCGGTCACTCTGCTACATGCCATGGCTATTCAGAACTTCACAGCTGCAGCAAGAATCAAGTTTGGTTCCTATAGCTCCAAGAGCACAGAATCCCAACACCAAAGCTAAAAGCTAGCAGTACCGGGCCTATGACACAAGTCACAGTTCCATCCAGTAGGGCACAACTCTCCCTACTCACCAGCTCATTACAGTGGCATATGTCCAGAATATGAAAAAACACCTGTCTTCCTCCCAAGGGGAGGGATCCCAGCCACAGCTCAGGAATGAGATAGAACAGTTCTCTCCACTACAGTCACATTCCTTCAATGGGGATAGCAGACAACTGTGGAAAAAGAGGGTGAAACTGGAGCACATGACATACCTGAGAGCTCACACAAGGCTTCCAACTACTCTGTGACAATATCAGCAGGAGGAGTGGAAAAGGAGATATTTTTAGGGAGCACAACATATGAAGCAAAATGAAATTTCCTACAGGTTTGTGAGGGACCTCCTCAGGTTCCCATAAATCACACCCACACTGAGTCAAACAAAGAGGAAGGCTGGTGATAACCTAGGTTGCCCCTTTGCTACGTCACTTCAACACCCTCCCAATAAAAATTGCATGAGCTCCAGTGCCTGGATTTAATTGCTTTCCAGCTGCTTGGCAACTCCCTTCACTGAGCCTCACCTGCCACAGGTGTTTGCAATTTTCCCTCTTCCAGCTACTGCAGAGCAGCCTCACCTCACACAGCCTGTGTTTGTCAAGCAAGAAACAAAGTTGCATTTTTATTTTTTTTAACAGAGTGTTGCTGGGAAGGAGCAGGCAAATAAGGTGCAACATGTCTGGTCAAGAAGGATAGAAAATCCTCTCTGTTAAAGGCAAAGCGGATGTATGCCTGCTCTCTCTCTCTCTCTCTCTCTCTCACACACACACACACAGAGAAGAGTGGGCCTCTTCCAGCAAGAAATCTTCACAGGAGAAGAGAGGAAGGAGAGTTGGGGGAAAATGGGCTTGTTCATAATGGAGGCCCTAGCCCTGCAAGTATGATTGAAGACAATGGGATGAGTGCTGTATAAAAAGTTAAGCATGGGTGAGTGTTTGTAGGATTAGGGCCTTACAGAGGTGGGAGGAGATGTCTCTTTAGATTTTATTTAGCTAAGATGTTTGAAAAGAAATACAGCTAGAGAGACAAGGAAAGCTATATTTCTGTCTGCTTTTGATCCAATGTTAATTAAGCATCTTTTCACCCTTCTGGATAAAAAGGGACTAAGATTTTAAGACAAAAATCCCAGTAACATCAGACTAATAATGGAGCTCAGACAGGATGTTCAGATCCAGATATCAGCTGTCCCCCAGGGAAGGGTTTGGATCCAGGGGTCAGCTCAGCAAGGGGATAGGGTCCAGAAGCAAAGTGAGGGATTTGGGGGTTTACCTATTGCGGATACTGGGACAGGTGGGCCTAGGCCCAGCCATAGCTAAAGACCTGCCCTCTCAATGGGGGAGGGAGGAACCATCTCTGAGAGAGTACAGTGACAATAAACAGTCTGCAAGTGCCTTTTGAAGAATTCCCCAGGCACAGGTGTAACCCACACACCTGGGTGTGGTGTTCTGTCCTATCTAGTGGCACCAAGACCACTTAGAGAGAGAGGGAGATTAATGAGTCTGCTCTACAGTCTTCGCTAAGGGCCAAATGGCTTTTAGCTCATGCAGTAGTGGTTCATGCCCTTAGCTCCTGAGATCCCAGGTTCAATCCTGCCTGCTGATGACTACGGTCTGTGGGCGTTACACAAGCGCTGTGTTCAGCTGCATACAATAGCCCTATGTTACCCACTCTTTCCTGAGAACTCCACCGCTGGGGGAGATGCTCTGAGAAGGATGTGGGGGACGATAACCCGCACCATTCTGGCTGGCACCACAAGCCAGAGGCAGTGCTAGGAGACTGCCATAACTTAGAACTTGGGCTGCCTAAATTATGCTGGCGGTCATTTCAGCCCCTGCAGCTGCTTAGACTCAGGAGGGCGTAGAAGTGGCTTGAAGCCAACTTTGTCCTCACTGCCCTTGGACTTAACCTTCTGTGCTGTGCCTCCTGGAGGTACATTACAGCACAGAATCTGCCTCAGAGCTGTGGAAAGCTCCATCTGACTCCGAACACGACCAGAGTTTGGGGGCATTGGGATCAGAGCTTGTCTCTCCACAATAGCACAAATTATTGCGAGTTGAGTGTTAGCCTCTCAGTTGTCAGACTAGTTCTTCCTGCAGACATAGCTCAGCCCAAACCCTCCTGTCCCCATCTCCCCACCTGGCTATGCTCTGGGCTTGCCCACAGAAAGATGCCACCTCCTTTGGAGGAGCCCCTTCACGGCTGTACCTTTCTTCTCTGCAAGTAGGTTCTGCTTCCTGGGCCTGTGTCCATTCCCTGGGGGATGTTCGCTCCCCCTCTTGTGTTCCCTCTGCAGCCCACCTCTGTTTGCGCTGCTCGAGCTTCTGAGACCAGTCGCTGAACCCCTCATCCTCTTCCGGCTCTGAGGTCCCTGAGGGCTTAAAGTCAAACCTGAAACACAGCAGGAGAAAGATTAGAACAGTGGAACTGCAAAGGTTCAAAGTTGGTACCGATAAACCCCATGCTGGTCATGGTCCTTCCCTTTCCAGTAACCTGGCTATCACAACCTTCCTCTAGTAGCTCCTCTCATACCAATAAAGGCCTGGTCTCCAGAATCCCACCCGTCCTCATTCTCCATTAAAGGAGAGGTCACAAAGCAGCCTAAACCACTTAGGAAAACACCACAGAGCAGCCACTTAGGAATTTTCCTGGTATAAGGGGAATCCCTGAACAACACAGCAACTCCACCTCACCTCCATTCCTGGGGCAAAAGAGACAGTAACCTGTTGTGATGAAGTGGGACTGTTCTTAATGTTTCCTCTGAATACTGTGTGAGTGCCTCAGTTTCCCCTATGCATTTCTTAAGTCTCCAGTGTGCATAAATGGCCGACAATCTGTCTCCTAGCAACAAATGGCCAGAGCCCTTCCCCCCTTGCAAGGGAATAGCTAAGGTGAACAAAGAGATCAGGTGACCTCCTGGCCTGGGAAAGAGACAAAGGCCAGAAAGGAGGGCCTGGACGGGGTTTCAGTTGGGAGCTGGCTGGGGACGGGAAGTGAGGGCAGACAGGGTTGTCTGGCTCACTGGGCCCCAGAATGGACCCGGCTGAGGGATCCCGTTCTCTGTACCTACAAGCTCTGTTTTAGACCATGTTTCTGTCATCTAATAAACATGTTTTACTGGCTGGCTGAGAGTTACATCTGACTGCGAAGTTGGGGGTGCATGCAGGACCCTCAGGCTTCCCCAGGACCCTGCCTGGGCGGACTCACTATGGGAAGCGCATGGAGGGGCATATGCTGAATGTTCCGAATTCAGATCCAGGAGGTGAAGCTGTGTGAGCTTCTTGCTCTGAAGACAGTCTGCTCCATGGGAGAGGAGGCTCCCCAAAGTCCTGACTGGCTTTGTGGGGAGCAGTTCCAGAGCGTCGCCCGGGGACTCCGTGACACCGGTCCTTTGTGCTCCTACTGATTCCTGGCTCCTCGGATGTCCTCGTGGGGCCACAGAAAATCCCGGCATAAGCTAGAGCTGCCTTCAGGCTCCCAGTGCCTTCACCCCTTCCTCTAGTCCTGCACTGAGCACAGTTTGGCCAGACCAGAGACTCTGGTGCAAAATCTTCTTAAATGCATTTAGGAACCCAGGGTCCCATTCATGTTTGCCCTGCAGCTTGGGTATGCCATTTACACTAGTGCCAAGTGGGTGCAAAACACTCCCAAATGAGAATGAAAGCGCTTTGCACCCACTTGGCAGTGGTGTAAATAACAACACACATGCACAGCAATGGATGAGTGAGAGAGGAAGGATGGTCCAGTGGTTAGGGCTCCAACCTGGGACTTGGGGGTCAATCCGGTGCTCTGCCACAGAGTCCCTGTGTGGCCTTGGGTAAGACACTTAATATCTCTATGCCTTGGTTCCCCATCTGTAAAATGGGGATAATAGCACTGCTCTCCCTCACAGGGGTGTTGGGAGGATAAATGCATTACAGATGATAAGGTGTGTGGATCTGTGTTAATGGGGGGAGGGCAGACAAGTGGCTTAGATAGACTGGTCCTCATCTGTCAATGCAAACTAGGGTGACCAGACAGCAAGTGTGAATAATCGGGATGGGGGTGGAGAGTAATAGGAGCCTATATAAGAAAAAGACACAAAAATCGGGACTGTACCTATAAAATCGGGACATCTGGTCACCCTAATGCAAACCTACCTACGTGCCTTCTGCTTCATGCCTCATTGCCAGCAATAAGGGTTCTGGGATCGGTTTGTAGACAGCAACTGTTATTGATGATGTGTGAGGCAGAACACAATCTGGCTTTGCTCATTTGTGTCTTCCTGGACTCTTCACGGCTGGTAGCAGTTTAACAAACTTGCTCTTACCCCAGCAAAGTAAGCAGATATGGATCTAGGAAGGTAGAGCCTTGGTGCTAAGAAAACCAAGGGGAATTTTGCCATTGACTCCACTGAGAACTGGATGTGCCCCGAAGGCAGCAGGTATTGGCAGTGAATAGGTGTCATTTTCCCAGTGTCACTTTCCCATTTGGATTCATAAGTGCACTTTATAGTGCTCCTGAAAACACACATGTTGGAACCCCCCCTCCATGCCATGCCACCCACTGCCAACTGCTGTGCTGGCACACGCCGGCGTAGTTTGGCATGGCCAAGTGCTCATCCCTCTGCCCCTTAAAAAGCCCTGCGGGGAGGAGCGGGGGGACCAAAAGGAGCTTAACCCATCCTTCCACTGGTGAGGGGAAAACTCTCTCTTCAGTCACCAAACCGGAAAGAAAAGAGGTGAAGAAGAACTTCTATCCAACTGCCGAGAGCCTGCAGAGGGTCATCTCCCTGCCAGCATGGCGCATACAGACCACATTCCCAAGCTCTGACGCAACCCAACGGCTGTGATTTGACACAAAGACACAAAAAAAGCCCAGTGCACAGTTGAGCGGTAGGTGATCGGAAGGAGGACTGGCTCCTCCAGATCACATGGCTGCCTGCTGCACAGCAACTTTGGCCCATTTTATTCTCATTGCCTCTGCCTTTCTCCTTCACCATCTAGGCTTGTGGTGACTTCAGGTGAGATGCCCGAGACAAAGGATGGCCAACCCCAAATGTTAAAAGAAAATCATAGGTTGGGCCTTGAGAAATCTTGAGATTGGCTTAAAACCAATGAGATTTTTTTAATAGATAAATGTGTGGTGGGGGGATCTTGTTTGTTCTCTGAGTTCGGAGCCTTAGGGAGCATTTGGATTACATACATTTTCCAGATTTTCTCTGCAGCCACAAGGGCTAGAAACTTACTTTTTAAAAATTATGAAAGCTGAGATTCTCCTATTCACGTGACTCCAGCAGCTGAGTCTTGGGGGGGGGGGAGCAGCTATCACAAGCCTTGTGACAGCTGACAACAACAGACAGGCCCAGATTTAAGTACCCACAATGCCCCACATCTCCAGAAGGACCCTAGTACAAGGATCTTCAGTAACTGGGGTGGCATTCACTCCTGTCCCAAATCAGATGGTCAGCCAGTGGAGAAGCCAAGGATGTCTTTCAGGGTTCTTCATGATGTTTTCCCATTGAACCTTCCCATACTAAGTGCTACAATGACAATCTGTGATGTCACAAGTGAAAGTGGATTAGGATTTACTATTCCTGTAGTTACCAGAGGCCCTGATCGAGACACCGTGCTCAACTCTATTCACACAAACAGTAAGAGAGTCCCTGCCACAAAAAGCTAATGATCTGAATAGACAGGGTAGGAAGTATGATTCCTGTTTTACCAATGACCAGCTGAAGCACAGACTGGAGAAGAGACTTGCCCAGGACACACAGGGAGCTCTGTGGCAAAGCCAGTAAAAGACTTCAGCTCTTCCGAATCCCCGGTCAGGGCCTGGGGGGAAGAGCAATCCTTGGGTGGGAAGCTCAGCCCTTAAAGGCATAGATAAAGCCCATACACCAGTTGGGGGTAGCCAGAGCACAGTCTACTCTAGTCATTCCCTGACCCAATGGCCTCCTTTTGCCAGGGACAGAGAGAGCGTTATGCTCCCTGGCAAATCCCCAGCAGGGGACTGGTAGGTGGTCCCCATTCCCTCTGCGACGCTCAAGAATTTGCCCTGATGTCCTGACTGCAGCCCCTTGACCTTTCTGAAATACCACCCCCAGCACTCAGGCTGCAAAGGATAGATGCCACTGGGCTGGAGTTTGGGGTAATTTTGATTTCACAGCCTAGTCTCCCCCTTACTCTCCTCAGAACTCAAGATCACCCGGAGGGAGAAATAAGAGGGGTGAGAGTGGGGCTGGCATAACACCGCTCCCGCATTTCAATACTAAATGGCTTGGCACCACTCCAGCATCCAGACCTACAGGGAAGCCACCACAGCTGTCTGGGGGGGGCGAAGGGGGAGGGGGGAAATGTAACCCAGATTTTCTTTGGGGGCTGTGCAAAGCCCCTCCCCCCAAGGAAACGATGAGGGCCTGTTTACACAAAGATGAGTTGCATGAATGGGATGAGTCACTGTATGGGGGCGTGGTGTTTACACAAGAGAAAGCAAAGACTTATGGAAGATTAATGGCAGGCTGACCCCAGCTCAGCAAGCCAGCCCAGGTGGCCGTCAGCAGCTGCAGAAGAGGCTGGAGAGAAGGAAACACGATTTTAGAGTGAGGCACAATAGCTCAGTGCTATCAGTGTGAGCGTATAACAAAGCAAAGAGGCTGGCTAAGGCTCATCCATAAAAGCCAGAAGTCAAGATGGCCAGCGGGCAGGTTTTGAGAAAGGATGGATTTTACTATCAAACCTCCCCATTGTTCTGGGGCATCTGGATGTGGGATTTGGGTCCAGGCTCATCCCTACCTAAATGATACCTATAGGTTTCCCAGCATTCTCCCTAACCCTCAACACTCCATCTACAAATATTTGCATGTGTATTTGTATGGGGGATTGAACCCAGGACCTCTGGATCTTTTTTTAAAAAAAGAAAAACAACCCACAAACTTCACTGCCTGAGCTAAGGGACTAGTACCAAGCTCACAAACCTTTCTATGTGGTCTGCCCATCAAAGCGGCACAAAGAGTCACAAAATCCTAGCATGGGTTACTTTGGTCTCTGTTGGTCCCGGTGGAAAGATGCCCACAAGCTTCCGAATCTTTTCCCCATCTCAAAGAGTGAGGCTAGTTCTCCTGCACTGGGATTATTTATTTTAAAGTGTAAATCATGCCTCAGACCTCTCTGCATGACCTATCCCCTTTCTCCTCCTTCCTTGTGGGCTGAAGTTTATCAACAACCTTTTAATCTGCTACTGTACACTTGGATCTTTGGTCACTCTGGCCAAAAATCTCCAAACATGCCTGCCTACAATTAGGCTCCTAAGTCCATATTTAGGAGCCTAAATAAAAGTGTCCTAATTTTTCAGAAAATTCTCAGCACCAACAAAGCCCACTGAAGGCAACAAAAACTGGCAGGTGCTCGGCACCTTTGACAAGCAGGCCACTTTTATTTAGGTTCCAGGTTCCTAAATTTAAACATTCAGGTTACAACATTTTGGCTTTGAGCCTGATTCATTCCTCTTTTTCTAGCACACCTAAAACTCCCAGTAAAATCAATGGAAGTTTGTACTGTGCAATTAATCCCTGTCTATCAACAGAAAGAGAATGACCATGAGCCAAAGGGCAGGTCTGGGAAGGGCAGGTCTCCCCTCTGGGCCCTCTCTTAATACAGCTGGGAATTTTGTTCCTATTTATTTGTATATTGCCAGAAACTGTCAACCCCCCACTGTATCATATATGACAAATGGATCAAACTTATTTTCTGTAATTACTCCCCCAAAAAGTCCCCCCAACACACACACGCCTTTTTTCTCTATTCTTCCCTTCCCTTCCCTGTTCCTCTGTGCCTTTTTCACTCTTTTCAGTGGGACTACTAAAGCTAATCACATGCATAAGGCCCACTCCTGTAAAGGCTTATGCAGGTGCTTAACTTTTATACCTTGTGAATAGTCCCCCTTGGTGTAAATGGGACCATTCACGGGGCATAAAGTTAAGCATGTGTGCAAGTTTTTGCAGGGCAGGGCCTCTGTGTTTGCATTATTGGGGGGTGCTAATTTTTCACTGTAACTGCTGCTTTGATGCTTTGTGCAAGTCACTTAATTTTGCTGTGTCTGTAGACAGCTGTAAAATAGAGATATCTGCCTCAGCAAGATGATCTGAGGCTTTGTTAATAAATGTAAAGCGTTTTGTGATCCTGGTATGAAAGGTGGTCTAGAAATGCTCTCAATTAATATTATATGGCACATCTTACATTTTTAATGAAATACGTTTCTTTTTAGAGCTGGCAGAAATATTTAAATTTTCCAAATATTGATGAAATGCTTTTCACAAAGAAAGGAAACATTTTCACAAGAATTTGAAAATAAAAAATCTTCAGAATTTTTTTTTTAATCCTGAAAAAAATTGAATTCTTTTCATGAAAAATTCTGCATTTTTAATGAAAAAATAGAGTTGTTTTCATGAATAAATTCAGACGTTTTCCTTTAATTTTTTTTCACAAACAAATTTTGATTTGTTTTCCCATAATTTTGTTTGCTGTTTTTGTGCCTTGGCCCTGATCCTACAATCACTTATGCACATGCTCAACCATCAGTGGTGAAGTTAAGCACATGTATAAGTGGTAGCAGGATCAGGGCCTTACAGATCTGGTTGACACTTTTTAACAATTCAAATGAAAAATTCTCACAATTTTTTCCAATCAGCTCCACTTCTTGTCTAACTTGGGCCCTGATCTTATAAAACACTTAATATGCTTAAACAAGTTCTGTAGACTTCAACAGAACTATGCATATCCTTAAAGTTAACCATGTGTTTAAACACTGTGCTGAATTGGGGTCTTATACACCAATTTAACCCTTATTGAACTCTCCTCATTTAAACTCCTAACCCCCTGCATTTTTATCTCATAGGAAAATTAAAAACTGTCTCCCTAAAAGGGATTGTTAGCAGTAGGGATAGAACCTGGGACCTCTGAATTTTAAAGCATAAGCATCAATCTAAAAACCCTCCTTTGCCAGCCAAGGCTTTACTAATCCCATCAACCTTTAGATGTGGCCCAGCCAACACTAGACAGGGACAGAACAGCACAGTGAGTGGGTCTGGGTAACACAAGCACTAGCATACAGTAAGGATTTTTTACACTAGGATGGTGCTTGTTAGAAGTGTGTTCTACACTCAAGCTCTTCTTACTGGTTTTCCTGGGCTGGCAGCCCACTCTCTGAGAAGGAGTTGGTGTTGTTCAAGCCATCTTCTGCCTGGGACCGCTGCTGCTTCTCCCGTTCCCTTCTACGCCGCTCTCTCGCTGCCTCCTCCTCATCCTCCACACTCCACTGTGCTGTCAGCCTGTCAACCAGAAGGGAAATGCATTCTTAATGCAGGCAGCCAGTTCCAAGAGAAGCAAATGAAGGGAAAACATCCCGGAATCTCAGGATAAAAACACAGCACTGGGTAGGCCTCATTCTGTCAGCTTCACTCTTGCCAAGCCAGGAGCACTTATTTACCCTAGCAGCATGCCTGGAAGCCAAGGAGACCACTTGTGTAAGTGCTACAGAACATGAGAAAGTAGGATTGCAGAATCAGGCCTTGTATGAGAGGACTGGATTGCTTCTTAGGGGATGAGTAACAAAATGTGTATGGTAGAGTCATAAGGACATAAGAACAGCCCTACTGGGTCAGACCAAAGGTCCATCTAGCCCAGTATCCTGTCTTCTGACAGTGGCCAATGCCAGGTGCCCCAGAGGGAATGAACAGAACAGGTAATCATCAAGTGATCCATCCCCTGTCCCTCATTCCCAGTTTCTGGCAAACAGAGGCTAAGGACACCATTCCTGCCCAACCTGGCTAATAGCCATTGATGGCCCTAGCCTCCATGAACTTATATAGTTTTTTTTTTACTTTATCTAGTCTTTCACATATGAAGTGACAATATGTCCTATTCTTTCCAAGGCAGTCCCATTTTCCAATGGATTGTACCAGAAATTTGAAACTAAAACAGGATACCTAATACATTTATACTACATATTACATACATGGAGCACATTGCTCCATCCCACCAGGCACTGCAGCCGTGGCTGTGGTGATCTAAGGTTGTACGCCATCCGGCAGAGTCTCCCCCCAGAGGCAGCTGCATCTGCATGGCGTATTCCATGGAACTGTTTTCCATCCAAAAAAAAAAGTGCAGTTTTGTCAAAATCGAAACATTTCATGGGGATGCGTCCATTTCAATGAAATTTTCAATGGGAAAAAGGTCAGAACAAATCATTTCTCATTTTGTTTCAATAAAGTAAAAATGTTTCTTTTTGACTATCATTGCAAGTCATTTCATGCTGACCTTTATACTAAATACCGACTTCACTATTACATTATATTTAATACGTTATAGGTAATATTTTACTATAATATGAAAATCAACATGAATACAGATTTGAATGGTCCCAAATTTAAATTTTTCAGAATTTTCATTCTGTGGGAAATTTCAATATTTCAGCTTTTATTTCCCATCTGGAATTCCCCCCCTTCCCCTCCGCTCCCCGCAAAATGCTGGAATTTCCCATGGGACAGAAATTCCGATTTCCCACCAGCTCTAGTATCCCACAGGATGCTCAACAGCATGACTCACACTGCCTCAGCGGGGGTGCCGCTTAGAAATCCCCACTGCAGGGAAATTCTCCCTCCAGCACCTGGTGCCACCTACGCGATAGGTATCACCCCACAGCCTGCCCACGCCTGCTGCAGGATAGATGTCCTGCTTTCTCGGTTTGATCATCTGGTCATTTCCCTATGTGTCATCCAGCCTCAGCTGGCAGTGACCGAAAAGGGCATGTGAAAAGAGTGTATGGATCTCCGTCCAGGGGGCAGCTATTCTTATCACACTGATATCATGGCAACTGATGGCCTTTCTGGCAGGCTCAACAAAAAGATCTAGCATTGGATGGCCTGGGAAACCAAATCACCTTCTAACCCCTAGGTCAGAGTTGAAGCACCTTGACAGGGCAGCATGGGGGAAGTGTGCTGCATAGCTGTTCTGTACATGATGGTCCTGATTCAGGAAAGGACTTAAGCAAGTGCACTTAAAAGGGATTTCAGCACATGCTTAAGTGCTGTGCAGAGCAGGGATTCGTTCCATAATCTGGGCCAAAGGAAGGATTTCAGCCCTCAGCTCTGTTAGTTCTGCCCCCTGCAGTAACATTAAAAGAATGGCAAATATTATATATAACAATGATCCAGTTCTTGGAAATCCCAGGCCCTGAAGCTGAAAGGTTGCCCAATACTGTGAGAAATCCAAATCCAGGTTTGTGGGCCCCTGCACTCCCAGGGATAGAGACCTATGCAAAGCAGACCTTGACATGTTTTCTTAATCAGCTGAGTAGTTATATTTTAATCAGAATTCCTGTGCCAAGCTGTTCTCTTGCTACAATGGTGCAGGGAATGTCGGAGGAGGGTACCCAGCGCTATCACTCAGCGGGGCTCCAGCTGTGCTCTGTGCTGTTTCCTTCCTCCCTTGCACAGAAGAAAATCCTGGCTTGGCTTCTCCCAGACTGTCCCAGCCTCCAGATAATAAACCCTCTGTCAGCAGAGCAACCTCTCGGATCCCAGAGGAAACGATAAGGCCGCGGCAACATTCCTACCCTGGTAATAACATGAATTTTCACGCAGGATCCGCTCCTCCCCTTCTCGCCTCTTTCAGCACCATGCTGATCTTGGCATGAGAGGGACAAGCCATGTCAGAGACCCAACCTGTCTAACTTCAGCACAGCAGAACACCAGCCCAGCAGCCCTGCCAGACTCCTGCTTCCATAGGGTCTCAGACTACAGCTGTAATAGAGTGAGGCCTGAGTCATTCGTGGCCCCTATCAGCAGGGCTCCAGCTGAACTAGCCAGGGCTCCAATCCTTTTGCTTCATTGTAGTGGTGAGTCTATCTGACCCTACCCAGTTGCTGCTAATGAGCACTCCTGCTCAGTACAAGGCGCCAGGTTAATGAGGGCTCCAGCTTGAGAGCGGGATTTGAAGGGGGCAGATGTTCCCCTGGAGATATTTTTGCAAACATACATAAAGGAGAGCTTTGAGCTAAGCATCGGTTTTCGAGCAAAGAGCAAGGTCCTTTGTTATGTTGATGATTTGTAATGAGAGTAACATCCAGAGGCTCCAGGTGTGAGGCCTCATTGTGCTAGGGGCTGCACACACCAGAGGGCTGGTGTACATGTAAAGCTGCACCAGCTTAACTAAAGGCGTGATTGGAAAGTGATTTAGTTACACTGGTGCAAAAGGCTGTGTGGACATGCTTATTGCAGTTCAAACAAGGCTCATTTTTAAACCTTTACCTTAAATCGGTTAGGGATAGGTTTAAGCAAAACCTAAATAAACTACTCAAACCAGAATAAGTATGTTCCCACAGGGGTTTGCACCATCTTAACTAACCTGATGCAAACAGGTGTGTAGACAGGATCATAGAGAAAGATGGCCCCTACCCCAAAGAGCTTACAATCTAAACAGACAAGACAGAGAAAGTGTGGGGATGGGAAACTGAAGCACTGTAACTTATCCAAGGATGCACACAGGTGACTGGCAGAGCTGGGAAGAGAATACAGGTCTCCTGACTCTCAATCTACTGCCTTAGCTCTTAGACCACACTGCCTCAGGGTACGTCCAGACTACCTGACGGATCGGTGGGTAGTGATCGATTTATCGGGGATCTATATATCGCGTCTCATCTAGACACAATATATCGATCCCAAACGCGCTCCCATTGACTCTGGAACTCCACCAGGGTGAGCGGCGGTAGTGGAGTCGACGGGGGGAGCCGCGGCTGTCGATCCCGTGCCGTGAGGACGGGAGGTTAGTCGAAATAAGATACGTCGACTTCCCGTAGTTGAAGTTGTGTATCTTACATCGACTTCGCCCCCCTAGTGTAGACCAGGCCTCAGAGTAATTGTTGCAAAGTGCTTTCCCCAGGCAGCTGTCAAGAGCCATCACTAAGGTGTGTCAAGCCAGGCATCCAGAATCATCAGTTACCTTTGAGAACCTTGTCCAGCATATTTGATGTTTCTTTGACTAGCTTGTTTTCCAGCCCTTTTTTGTGTGTTCTCAGACAACAATGTGTCTGAGCTCACCTCCATTTAAAGCTCCTTGCCATCCCAGTGTGGCACTACAGCACATGGCAATCATGCCAGAGACCTCAGAGGAGCTGGCGAGTAGGACTGAAAGAGCACAGAGAGAGTGGAGATTCCAGCTCACTAGTGAGGTGTAGCACAGTTACAGTGCACAGCCCAGCCCTGATTTCTCGTTCCTCCCACCCCACCCCCCTGCCACCCACACAGGAATGGGCTTCTCCTGCCATCACGACTCAGCACCACTGCCAGGAGGAACACTGCATTTTCTAAAAATTACATTACATGAATTAAATTGCACCCCCCTTCTCCCATCCTGCCTCTTCCACCCTGCCCTACTCCACACAGGAACAGAGAGCATGAAGCTGCCAGAAACAAGACCCAAGCAAACCCCCTTCTTCATTCATTCCACACTCATGTTTACTGTTTTCTCCATAGTTCCCATAGAAACAGTTGTCTGTGGTCCTGGCCAGGAGCCAAGGTGGGATGGGTGGGGGAGGGGGTTAAGATATATAAATGAAGTCATTCATTAAGCTCCGCCTAGACCTCTCTTTTTTATGTGACAGAACTTGATAAGAGTCTCTGATTCAGAAAGGCTCTTAACCCCGTCTGTCCTGGACTCCCCCAGTCATAAGGTGTGAGGGTCACATTTTTGCCAGAGTAAGTGGGATTTTTGGAATTCACCTGATATTCCCCAGGGGGCTGCAGGGGGACAGAATTATAAGAGGGAGGGATAGCTCAGTGGTTTGAGCATTGGTCTACTAAACCCAAGGTTGAGAGTTCAATCCTTGAGGGGGCCACTTGAGGATCTGGGGCAAAAATTGGTCCTGCTAGTGAAGGCAGGGGGCTGGACTCAATGACCTTTCAAGGTCCCTTCCAGCTCTAGGAGATTGGTATATCTCCAATTATTATTTATTATTAACTACCCCCCAGGGGTGAACTGGAGTCTCCCAGGGGGCTCCAATATAAATTGTGTGACAGTCATTTACATTATCAAATGAGCTTGGCTTGCAGCCCTCTCTGTTTCCCTCTCTGTTGGATGTGACTAATTCTCTCTCCATGACCTCACCGGCTCACTATTCTGTCACTGCATCTTCTGAACTGGCTGTGTGGAACGTGAGCGGAGGACAATAACAACAAGAACAACTGTATTGGGGGGAGGGAGGGAGAAATTAAACTGACTGCTGGGCCCAGTCGAAAGATACCCACCAAATTCACTCTGCCGAAGGACTGCCTGGCGTATTGGCTTCTCTTCCAACTGACCCACATTGCAATTATCCCAGTGCTGAGAGCCTCTTTGCCATAAACATGCAGGTCGCTGCTTTCTATTGTGCTGCACAGTGCTCAGAGGTCCGGGGCCTCCAGCTGGAGGGAAGTGCCGTCATGCTGAAAGCCTCTCCCAGACTTCTGTCAGGAAGAGGGGGTGCACCGAACAGTCCCAGCTGCAGCTCAGGCTGGGGTTTCTCTCTGATGTCACTTGTTTGTCAATGTCCCCTCTTCAAAACTTTTGAGCAGATTTGGTGAATTTCGGTGCTCAAGAAGTGTAGGGGCTGGGAGCATTGGCCAGATCCAGGCATTGCATAAGTAGGCGTTGGCCAAGCTTTCTTTATTACAGCTCTGCCAACGTGACTCCAAACGGGCCTGGATGCAACACACGTGTGCAAGCTCACTCCCTGCCATTCCAGTCCTAAGTAGGAGCTGCTAATCACACAGTGGCTTAAAGAAATGGATATTATCCACTAGGGATTAGATTTAGGCCTGGTTTACACTTAAAACTTCTACCAGCATAACTACATCAGTCAGGGATGGGGGGGGGGAAACACACCCTAGTGACACAGCTGTGCTGACAAAACCCCCACACACGTGGCCAACCAAAGAGCGCATAGCTAACATCATCTGGGGAGATGGAGTTCCTATACTGGCAGAAACACTCTTTCTGTTGGCATATGCTGAGTCTATACTAGGGGGCCGGGCCAGCATAGCTATGCCAATATAGGGTCTGTAGTGTAGACCTAGCTGTAGAACACCCATGTTCATTACACTTGTGGGATTTAGCCTTATGGGTAAGGATCAGAGCTGAAGGATTAGTACAGTCCATTATCTCACTGTATCCATCCCTTTCCTCCCCTGCCCCCCAACATACAGCCAGTTTGCCTATTTTCAGTTGCAAATGTACATCACAATGAATAACCCATAGATCCAGAAACTGCACGTGTTAGGGTCCATTTGACATTCATCACCTCTGAATCTCCCTTGCTTTAAACGCAGCCTTTCTACCAAACAATGTAAAGACTCTCCTGCACAGCACAGCCTCCCCCCAACCCCCCAGCATAGGCCTCCATCTTCCTTAGCGTATCCTTACACCCGGGAGTCCTAACTTTTGTGACATCCTAACTTCTTGATGCAGAGACAGCTGCAAATATGTCCTGAGCACATGATATGAGGTCAATGTGCAGAGAAGAACCAAAGAAAAGGAGGTGGAGAAAGAGGGAAAACTTGGACAGTCTCACATACACAGTGGGTCTGAGTTTGACCTCCTTTCTACCCCATCCCTGGGGTTGCATAGGGTGTGATTGAGGCAAGGCCATGAAAATACCAAAACACATTGGAACAGATTATTTATGACTGATTAAACCAGGGGTCGGCAACCTCTGGCACGCGGCTCGCCAGGGTAAGCACTCTGGTGGGCGGGACCAGTTTGTTTACCAGCCGCCTCTGCAGGTTCGGCCGCTTGCAGCTCCCACTGGCCGCGGTTCACTGCTCTGGGCCAATGGGGGCAGCGGAAAGCCACGGCCAGCACATCCCTTGGCTTGTGCCGCTTTCCGCTGCCCCCACTAGCCCGGAGCGGCAAACTGCGGCCAGTGGGAGCCGCGCTCGGCCGAACCTGCGGAGGCAGCAGGTAAACAAACTGGTCCAGCCCACCAGGGTGCTTACCCTGGCGAGCTGCGTGCCAGAGGTTGCCGACCCCTGGATTAAACTGTGCTCACATGCTATTTGGCTCTTTTGCAGTAACCTTTATGTAACCTTTATGATCCTGCCTCCCATCCCCTGCACTGTGAACCCTGGGGAAATTCAGGGGTTAATTAAGCTTTGACTTGGGCCAGCTGTGGGCTTGTCTACCCTGGCAATTAACAGCGCTACAACTTTCTTGCTCAGAGGTGTGAGAAAACACCTGCCTGAGAGCAGCAAGTTGCAGCGGTGTAAAGCGCCAGTGTAAACAGTGCCCCAGCGCTGGTAGCTACGCCCCTCATTGAGGGGTTTTTTTTAGAGCGCTGGGAGAGCTCTAAAATTCTAACAATTCCGCGGCAGCGCTTTAGCATTGCCAGTGGATCCAGACCTGGAGTTCCTCTAAGTCTGCTTGTTTGAGACATGGTGGCTGTTAACTCCCACTCCCCACAACCAAGGATTTCAAGGAAGGTCACGTTCCCTGGGGCATACTCCTCACCCACGCTTGAGGAAATGATAGTGGCCAGGCAGGAGAATTTCTGGCACAGCTTCTGCCGTCTTTAAGGGAAGTGCCCCAGACTCTGGGAATCTTTTGCATGGTTCACAGCTAAAAGGAAGTTTTGCTGGCCCAGAACCAGCTCTCAGCACTGAAGCTAATTCCAGAAAGGAAAATGAAAAGCCTCCACTGGGGGCTAGACTTCAAGGATCTGTGCCAGAATTCAATACCCCTATGCAAGTGAATTCAGCATTCCTGTCTCCTGAGCTAGAGTGGCAGCAAGTGCTAGAAAATTATTTTCTTTGGTGCCTGTGTATGTAGGGTGACCAAATGTCTCGATTTTATAGGGACAGTCCCAATTTTTGGGTCTTTTTCTTATATAGGCTCCTATTACCCTCCACCCCCTGTCCCGATTTTTCACATTTGCTGTCTGGTTACCCTATGTGTATGTGAGGCAATCTTGTCCCCCTTCTTCCCCACCCGCATACACAAGGACCAGGGTAGATGAAGGTAGCCTCAGGCTTTGGGATCACCTACTAGCACTCACAGCTGCAATTTATTACATGTGCAGCCATACATTCTGGATGGTATTTCCAAAAGCACTCAATGTTAACCTATCTCTGCTCCCATTGGACTCAATGGTAAAACTCCCATTGACTTCAGGAGGAGCCAGGTTAGGCCAATGCTGATTGCTTCTGAAAATACCAGCCTAGAGAAGAAGGGGTGTCTGAAGCTGAAAGCAGGTGGCAATGGCAGCCCTGTGGATGTTTCCCCAGCACCCATCCCATTAGTTTTAGCCAAGAGGGAAGGGAGAGGAAGATCCCCCGGACTTATTCATGGGGTCTTCCCTTTGCCAATAAAGCCATTTCTAGTGACAACCAGCAAATATGACCTAGGTGACTCACAAGACATCCAGATAGACTAAGACCTACGTCAATCAACTCATTCCTCCTGCTGCTGACTTAATATTAAGGGTACATTTAGAATTAGTTCATAAAGGATTAATAGATGTGATAAGCATGTTATAGACATGAGTTGGCCTTGTTATAGATGGTTTTAAGGGCATCAGCAGAAGATTATAAATCATGGTTATAAGCAACCTATTGACCTGTTGGACCCTATAACAATTGAGTAAATCATCCATTAATCATTTATTAACCTTTATAAATGATAAATAAAAGAACCCTTAATGCCAAATGTGACTGATCATTGTCTATGGCATGTTCTTGTGGTCTTTGTCTACCCAAATAATGGGGCTTCCACTGCTTCCCTTGAGAAGATTGTTGCAATGTGTCTATCAGACATTACTGTTTGAGGACATATACTGTAAGTTTTCTGCTGCTCAGTTTACTCCCATCACAGCTAGCCATACATCCCTTGGGTCAAACTAGAATCCAGCATGATTTCTCACAAGGTCCTATGATCAATGGAAATCAATGGGGGTAGGTGCCTAGGGACTTCTTCTTTTGACAGTCCCAATAGGCACCCAGCTACCTCTTTAGACGTCTAAATACCTTTTAAAACATCAGGCCCCAAGTCACTACCCAAGGTCACCCAGGAAACCTGTAGCAGAGCAGGGAACTGAACCTAGCTCTCCAGCTAGCTCCCAACCACTGGACCATCCTTCTTCCTATGGAATGCAGGGGAAAGTGGTTTCACTCCTCAACACAAGGCACAATTTTCCCTCTGGCTGACAAAATGACTACAACAGGGGGTATCTTTAACTTAGATGACTAGACAATGGAGCCATGTTTCTTGGGAGATAGGATTCTATAACCTATGATTAATGTTTAATAGCAAAGACTCAGTAAATTCGTTACCTACTTTAGTAGCTAGGAGTGGGTTGGATAGTGTGAAGAAGATGGGGGAAACCCTGTGACAGATATCCATATAGGCAGGGAGGTTAGTCTCCCAACCTATCCCTCAAGGGAAGAAATGTTTATTTTGGCGCTGAAAGATTAGCTCATTGTTCAGACATGCATATAAAGACATCACTGTGTTCGACCATTATTAGTTCAATAACTGGGCTGCAAAGCTCAATATGGAGTCTTTGTTACAAAGTTTAGACTAGAAGAGCATTGGGGAAAAAATTATACATATAATTCATCCTATGCCTTTCTCTCATACCAAGCTTTTCTGCCTATCTCAGTCATTTCCCCCCACCCATCCTATAAATCACAACTTTGCCTATAGGATCCAGACAGCAGGGTAGAGCTGAGCTCCCACACACACCCTTTGAATCATCGCCAATCTCATCCCTGCTGACCTGTTTGGTGCAAGGAGTTGGGGAAAAGAAACACTACTTACTTAAAAGGAAAACAGAACAAAGCAAATCTTGAGACAGGGCCAGGCCAAGCAGTACAGGTAAAATAAGCAGCAGCCCAAAGCTTCACCCATCTCCTGAACAGAAACTGAACCAAACTGGACTGGACTTTCCAAAGAATTGTCTTCACTGCTTCTTCTAATAATTTTTCATTTGCATGCACAGTAGCTCAGCTCAGCTCTGCATTGTGAGAGATTATCTTTACCCCAAGAGTCTATACTCTAAATCAGCTGTGGCAACCTGCGGCCCGTGGGCTGCATGCAGCCCACCAGGGTAATCTGATTGTGGCCACAAGACATTTTGTTGATGTTGACCATCCGCACGCACGGCCCCCCCCGCAGCTCCCAGCGGCTGCAGTTCACTGTTCCCGGCCAATGGGAGTGGCGGTCAGCAAAATGTCTCAAAGCCTGCAATCAGATTACCCTGATGGGCTGCATGCAGCCCAGGGCCACAAGTTGGCCACCACTGCCTTATAGCATTGCCTGCATTGTGATGCATTAACCCCCTTAGCATTGTATAGATTCTAGCATATAAGCCTTGATTAGCATTGTATGTACTGTCATCCGTTAAGCCTCTTAGCACTTCATGGATTCTAGCATACAGGCCTTGTAACAGTGCGTGCATCGTGGTACATCAGCACCATTGCATCGGTTGTAGAGCATAAGGGTTGCATTAGTTTGTTCTATATCACAAATTCTTTCAATACTTCAGGAGCACCAAAATGTAGACCCCTTAAGTATTCAGTCTTCATCGTCATGTGTTCTAGAGTCAAGGCCCTTCACAATTGAGTGGGTCCTAGACTCCTTTTAGATCTAGGGTTCTAGAATTCAGAACCTTGAAAGATAATGAGGTTTTGTTTCCATTTGCAGGAGGGTTATTGCTGGATAATAATAAATAATAATAATTTGTCACTTAGCTCTTGCAAGGAGGAAAATTTCACATAGATAAGGCAAGTATCTTGCCAGAAAGGTTCTGACAGTTTCACGAAACGCCATACATTATTTGTTGGGGAAACTTGTCTCTATAATCTCCCCACCCCAATTTCAATGGGGACCTGATTCTGCTCTCGTTTACACTGGTGTGAACCAGGAGTGGCCACACACAGGTTAATAACGTTACGCCAGTTTAGAACTAGCATAAGTGAGATCAAAATGAGGCCTGATGCTTTTTATAGTACTGATGAGTCGAGAGGTTAGAATCCAAGTGCCCAACAATACTTCTTCATTCACTTATTCTATACCACTTCATTCTACAGAACTCCCCTGAGCCCTAGACACATAGGGCAGAGATCAGCACATGCACAGCACTGAATAGTGGAGTGCAGAGCGGCAATGGGAGTGTGCTTCTCAGTTCCCTGTGGGATTTAAGGTGTGCTTCCTTTATTACTATTATTTATTTTACAGTAGCAACTAGAAGTAACAACCAAGCTCAGAGCCCCGTTGTGCCAGGCATTGTACATACACATAATGAGACAGCCCCTGCCCCAAAGGGTTTACAGTTAAGACAAAGGCTGGGAGGGGCTGACAGGGGCACAGAATGGTGAAGCATCTTGCCCATTGTCATCATGCAGCCGAGCCAGGAACAGAACCAAGTGTCCTGAGACCCAGACCAGTGTCCTGTCCACTGCCTCTTCTTACTGAAAAGCTCTCTGAGGTTGATTTGGCCATTTTTAGACTTGCAAACCAAACCCTTTCCCCCAACATGCTCATTGACCACCATCAGTGGATGCTCCATCCATCCCCAGGGGTTTGCTTGCTTTACTAAGACTGTTCAGGCTTGGCAGGAATAAACCGCACTCCATGAACCCTGAAGGGCTCAGGCCAGCTCCCGCTGATTTCAACGGGAGCAGAATTGGGCCCTAGATGGCCAATAGGTCTGGAGAAATCGAAGCTCTGAAGGAGGGTAAGTGGAATGGTGGTAACAGAATGCAATAAAATTGACCACGCCATAGGGAGCCCCTGTACTATATGGAGCAGTAACGTTAGAGTTAATGGCTAGATGCATGGCAGCTGCAGAGCTTCTGATATAACAATCCAGAGTGCTAGGAAATTCTGGGAATGAATCCACATGGTATTCAGGAGGGAACGCTCACATTCCTCCATTGGCAAGAGCAGGATTAGTCAGCAGGCTTCAAGGGGACAGGTGGGCAGGAAGAGTGGAATGTGGGTATCCTACGAATGCAAAGTCGCTCCAGGGAAGGGATACGGAGCCTTCCACAGCTGACCAGTGAGCTCAAATGGGGCAGGATGTCATTCTTCCAGCCCAGGCTCCAGAGGAGAGTGTGAGGCTCTGTCTGCAAATGAAAGGATTTTGCTTGCGAGCATCTGGCTTTCGTGCTACAAATCTATTTGCCAGCATGACGCTAATGGTTGTTGATTTAACTGCTTTAGGGGAGGCAGAGAGCTTCACAGGAGCCAGGCCTCCTGCATTCTGTTGCCAGCGTGGCCACTGACTCACTGGGTGATCCCTGACAAGTCGCTTAGCCTCAGATTCTCCATCTCTAAAATGGAGGTAACAACACTTAGCTACCTCACAGGGTTAACCCGTTAATAGTTGCAAAGTGGTCCTTTGAGATCTTTTAATAAAAGGGTGCTGGATCACAACAAGGAAGACAGATTTGGGGCTGAGGAGAGAGGGAGGGCGACAGATTTGCTCTCCAAGCCCTGCCTTTCTCCCAACTCCTTCATTCACAGCGAAGGAAGGGGCCTAACTGTCCATGGCCTGAAATAACAGTCAGTTCCTCTGGCAGGGCTCAGTGTTGCTCAAAGCCAAGAGAGAGCTCAGAGCTACAGCATGCATGTGGGTGGATTAGCCCCAGGGTGGGACTGTGCAGCGGACCTTCCCCTCTGCCCTTTTACAGCTTCCAAGACAATGGGTGCTGGGGAGGCTTGCAGGCCGGCTTACCCTCTCCTGTGTGAAGATGTGCACCCAGAGAAACACCCACACTCCTAGACAATACTGGGTAGGGAGAGGGTAGCTGCCTCCCAGATAACATGCATCATTCCCACTCAGACAATGAGGCCTGGTATTGACACTCAGATATCAACACAACAATAGGCCCTGCAAACAGCACAGCACTAGAGTAGTACTAGAGATAGGAAGGGGGTGGAGTCACCCTGGGAATCCTAAGGATCAGGGCACACCCCTCTAGCACTGTGTGATCCATCAGTCTGGCACACCGTGCCTGCTAGTGTGTCCTGGGAGCCCAGCAGAGCCTGTGCGCAAAGCAGGCCTCACGCCTGCTCCCAACAAACGGCATATGGACATTTGTCTCCCCCGCCCCCCACTCATTCCTCTGCCTCAGTGAGCTTGCTAAGGTGCCTGTCAGCTATGCCCCGAATGAGTGAGTAATGGTGCAAAGAGCGGGGGGGATGACGGGGAGGACAACAACAAAGGGACTGCAAGGGTATTGCATGAGGGGAGAGGCCATTGTGGATCTGCGGGCTCTTGGGGAAAGATGGAGGCAGGGTGGAAGGCAGCGTTTTTAACCCCTAAGGTTGTACTTTTCCTCAGCAGATTGTGCTGAGATACTCAGCTGGAGCTTCTAAGTCCCCCTGCTGCTCCTAGGAGTAGACCCCAGCATCCAGCAACAGCTGATCCCTGACCCAGTAGCCTGATCCCCTCCCAGTTGCCTCTGCCTCTCCACCCACTGCAGTAACACTGCATGGTGTCAAGTATCGGGGGGTAGCCGTGTTAGTCTGTATCCACAAAAACAACAACGAGTCCAGTGGCACCTTAAAGACGAACAGATTTATTTGGGCTTAAGCTTTCGTGGGTAAAAAAACCCTCACGTCTTCACTCCATGCATCTGAAGAAGTGGGGTTTTTACCCACAAAAGCTTATGCCAAAATAAATCTGTTCATCTTTAAGGTGCCACCAGACTCCTTGTTGTTTTTGCAGTAACACTGCCACCCCCAACTTGCTCCCTCCTCACTCCCCAGCAGACAATTGTTTTCACCTCCCCCACTTCTTCATTGTAAGTTCTCTGCCCCACCCCCTGGTATCTAGCCCCTACGTAACCTGGTGATGGGCACATAAAAAATGTGATGATTAATAGATAACCTACCCCAACCCCTCCCTCCACCACCCGCCGCAGGTTCCGTTCCCATCCCGATTCCAGAATCCCAGTCACAGGTGACTTGCACCCCAGTTGCCATTACCCCCCACCTTCCCACACCCTCCCACAAGCTGCTTTCCTCTTCAGCCCAGAAATTCACTCCAAGCCCAGCCCTTCGAACACTCCCTACCCAGATCTTGTCTGGAAAGTTCAGTGCTTGGGATGGTCAAACAAGGAAGGCAGCACCAAGAAACTGAGCATAGGGTTTTCCCCATCGCACAAACACTTGTGACCCCAGGGAAAGTCGGGGTGTGTGAGGAAGGGTAGGCAGGATAATAGGGGCAGGAAAAACAACTGAGCAGGGTGATCCTCCATCAAACAAAATGTTCCCTCCAAGAGCTATGAAAAATGGAGATGACAATCTGAGGAGCCAGTGGAATTGTGAAAATGCCTAAAACCTGGGAGAATTTAGAACAGAACCCATAGGCTGAACTGGTTCACAGAGTTCCACAACGCAGATCACAGCAGCCCTCACCTTTAATCAAGAGATACAAGCCATGGAGCCTGTAGGTACCTGGAGCAAGGATGCTTGGATTAAGATGCAGCATTGCATGTATGGACATGCAGTCCCCACAGACTGCATCTCCATGTTAAGGTACCATCTACACTGGGCCTGAAAGTAAGGGGAGTCTAATTTAAAATTCCATACTTTGGCTTTCCTTGCAAGTATTAATGACTCCCCGGACTGATAAGATACCAAAAGAGCAATAATTCTGTATGAATGAAGAAATGCCTTAGATCCTTCTCTTCGCTGATAGCCTCCACATCTCTTCTTGATTCCCTGGCACTCCCCTTTTCTTGTGATGATATTCAGAGTTCAGATTTTGATGCTTTGGAAATTATCCTTGTTATTTATTGTTTGTATTGCATTAGCACCTAGGAATGCCAGGCCTGGACCAGGACTCCACTGTGCTAGGTGCTGTACAAACACAGAACCAGCCGATGATTCCTGCCCCGGAGAGTTGATCATGACTCAGTTCAAGCCTAAATCTTTTGAGTCCCTCCACACAAAGAAGGGGAAAAAAATCAAACTAGGTGATATGAGAGCGGAGGCTTTTCTATTATCCCTCCTTCACACACACCCCTACTTCAGTTGTAATAATTAATGAAATGGCTAAGGAAATCTGATTACATGAAACCATCTCAAGGTTGCTTCTGATATTCAGAAGACAGTGGAAGCTGCATCCGTCCGTGAAAGATGCTATTTAAACCACCATTGAACAGAGGCACATACAGTACAACAGGTTTATGAAGAAGTTGATTTGTAGGTTAATTAAACAATAATATTCTGTTGTAAAACACTTGAGACTCAATGAATACAGAGAAGATAAAATTCTAGCAGGAGTGGCTAGTGAACTGAATTAATCAAAAGGACAAGCAATAGTTGCATATCTTATTGATAGAAATTCATTAGATAGATAGATAGATAGATAGATAGATAGATAGATAGATAGATCTGAAAATACAAAGTCTCATAGCAGTGATAGGTATTATCATTATTGTATGCAGCATTGTTATAGCCATGTTGGTTCCAGGGCATTAGAGAGATGAGGTGGGTCAGGTAATATTGGAGCGACTTCTATTGGTGAGAGAGACAAACTTTCGAGCTTGCACAGAGCTCTGACAAGATATTAATACAATAAAAGTTATTACCTCACCCACCTTGTCTCACAGGTATTATCATTGCTAATTTATTACAAACAAGACAAAGCAGCCTGATGTCTAATGGATGCTCTTTTGCAATCCATTGACTGATAGAGACCATACCCAACAATGGGAGATCCTAGGTACACATTGGAGAGAAGAAGAATTAGATAAGCTTGTAAACTGCCTATTCTTTTCGGATGTCATTTCTAGTTAATTACAGTCACTTGTGCTGGGTATTCTCTGCAATCATGGGGCATATCCCTGGGCTCTGTTAGCCTGATGGACGCTTTCCAGTCACCAACTTTTCAGATGCAAATGATGTGCTCCTGTCAAGTGTCTTCATGCAAAGCAACCCCCAGTATCCATCCCCCCTTTGCCAGTGGCCAGAAAAAGGGCAAGAAGGGCTTGTTTTACAATCCACCTCCAGGATGCAACAATATACTGCTCATGGCCCTCCAGGGAACAACTACACTCACTCTCATGCCACCCGTGGGGCATTAAGGCCTTGAGCCAAAGCCTGTACAAATTGGAATGATCATTGTTCCTGTAGTTCTCCACTAGGGTCTTCACTGATAATGATGCCTATGGAAACAGCATCAGTTCATTGCCAGGACACTTCTGTGGTTGACTCATGTATCTGTGGTCAGAACTTCCCCTTAAACTCTATTTTCAGCTCCCCAGATCCTTGGGGTTTTCCACTGGGCCATTTATCTGTGCAAAGTTTATCTATTCAAAGTTCATAGGCCTCAAGCGTTATGCTAACTGGCTGAAGCTAATATCTTTCAGGATATAGGCCTGTAGGTTTCTTGCATTACTGCTGGATATAATTAAAGCAGAATATAACGCAAAGCAGTAAATATAATAAAGTCAGGCTAGCCCACTGGGCTACAGCAGCAGTGAATATTAACAATGGCAAACGAGCCCACTGGGCTACACTGGACAACACGTACATCACCACACAGGAGCACAGCAGTGAATAGCTTATGTGGGGCAATGGGGCCAGTGAGTGGCTTAAGTGCAGCCCACAGAGTCTGAGGGAGCCCATGGCTGCCTTTCTCCTTAGTATGAAGTTGCGGCCTCTTTAGGATACTGTTCCCAGCTCCCATCATGCAGCATGGCTGGGCTGCTTGAATTCGTATTCAGCAGTGTATGCTGGAGTCTGTAGTCCCCGGGGGCCACGCCTCTCTATTAAAGACAAGCATGGATGCAATCTCTTTATTCCCACCAAATTAGATGGAAACTCGGGGCTGCTGACAAGTTGCCAATAGGTCCCTTCATTGGACACAGTTACAGAGCCCTAGTGTCAGGACTAAAAGTGGGGAAAGCCATCAGCAACTTCTTGCCTCCAACAGGCAAGTGTGGGAGAAAGCTCAGTGATTCAGCAGCATCTGAAGTCACTGGAGCTTAGTCTGGTTTTACACCAGTGTGACTAAGCTCAGAGTCTGTCCCTGTGTTACCCATATAAATGTGACATACCAAGATGTGCACATGTACTATGTAGGCTTGTAGTGCAACCAGCTGGGGCTTACGGTGAACCTGGAAACTCCATTCATGTAGCAAAGCAGAATAAGAGCAATACTCCCTTGCACCGCTGTTGTATCTTGAGTCCAAGAATCTCAAAGCACGTTAGGAACGTGAATGAGTTCAGCCCCACAGTCCTGTGACGGAATAGGCAGAAAGAAAGTCCTGAATTGTTTAGTTGTGCAGTCAGCAATTCTGCTTATAGCAAAACTTAGAACGAAGTTCTGGGCGAAAAAAAATGACTTCTCTACAGGAGGGTTTCACTGTATATGAAAAGTTCTGCACAGTGCATGGACGGTCCTCTGCCTATATCTGAGCAACTCTTCTGCCTTCTGTTGACCTCAGGGGGGTTATATCTGTGTAACCCAGGGTGAAATCCATCCCTTTTCCCCGCACATGGACAGGAACGATATATACAAACACCCACGCTAGAATCCAATTTAAAATCCACTTACCAAACGACCTGACTCAACCACAGTTTTAATCCCCATCTTCCATAAAATCTCCCTCTAATCTGATAAAACACCAGAGGGCAGGTATTCTTCCGAATGGGCACCTACAATCCCCATCAACATTCAGAGTAATTATGAACAGCTATTAAGAGGAGGTCTGGATTGGGGCATGTGTGAGTGCTTGGGTCATTTATCTATCTATGGAGCATGTGCAGCATGCTCATCACCCTTGTCTCCTCCAAAGAGTTTCAGCCCAGATTTGAGTTCTGGGGAAGACTGAACAGGGGAGTCTTACTTTAGCGTAACTGTTTTGCCCAGCAACACCCAATCCTGGCCCATTCTCTGAGGCGCGTGCCCTGTGTTTGAATGCATTTGATGATTCTATTCCACCTGTACCTGTTTACACCTTCCAACCCAGCCCCAAGTGCACTGTTACAAAATGACATCCCATCAAATGAGGTGATTCCCATGAGCCAGGGCTAAGGAGAGGAACATGTATGGGTCAGAATGCAGGTGACCATCCCCCTGCCTCTCCAAGGGGGCAATTCAATGCCAGGTGAAGTCAATGGGAGTCTTTCTGTGGTCTCCTGCAGGTATTGAACTGGCCTCCAAAAAGGGTAGTACAGGAAGTCCCTGGAAGAGAGAAGCCCTTCTGAGGTAAGGTTTAAGACTGCAGTAATGCCCATGGGAATCCCCAAAATGAACTGGGCTTGGAGACTGGAATCCCCCATACCCAAAAACACACACTGCAGGCAGCCACTCCCACTCAGCCGGGGACCAGCATCCACTGGGGAAGTTGTACACCCCAGGGAAGACCAACGTGCCCAACCTATGGTTCAGAGGAGAGCATTAGTCTCCAGTGCTCCCAAACCTAGCATTAAAGTAAAGAACAGAGCAAGGAGTTTCCCCTGTTGAATCTGAGCTTTTGACACCTTCCTGCATGGGTCATGATAAGCTTCCATAATGATCCGGGTGCAAAGGTCTAAGAAGCAAAAGTGGGGTTTCTACTCCACATTAGAAAGCAGCATGGTTGCAACTGAGTGGTGTCCCAGCCTCAGTAACTGAACAGAGCAGAGTGCAGCCATCCTGCCCGGAGAGATCTGGGCTCTCAGCATTTATTGAAAAAAGGAACCAAGGATCTTCTAACTGTCCAACAATCTGCCCTAGCAATTACACCCATATGCTCAGGTAGTATAAATCAGCATCTCTGTCTCCAATGAAATCAATAGACTGATGCAGATTTACACCAGCTGAGGATCTGGCCCTTTAAGGATTTCTGCCTAAAAACACACATACATTTCACATATTAGCCTCCAAAAACTTTGCTAGACATAGCCCCTCTCCTTCAGCTGAGACACACATAAACTCTCCAAGCCAAGAGGAAAAACCAGCAGGTTCAGGTAAATATTACAGTACGGTCATGTTTAGCTATTTTAATTATGTGCTTCTGGAAAAGCCATCAGTAAGCTCAGCTCTGCCTTGCTGATATTGTTATTTGGGGTTTATTTATTTTCCCTGCTTCCAAGATGTTTGTCTGCTTAAGAGCCCTGTTAATAGGTTCAACTGATTTACATATATGTGTGCACAAATAAACCACACCGGAACAATATTCTTCTTACCATGGAGCAGACACATTTCTCTCTGTGAAAGAAACAGCCCATAGAGTTTGGAATTAGCCAAATCAAATTGCCATGGTGGAAGATCAATGGACTGAGCTCCATGGAACAAAGAATCCTGCCTCTCTGCCCTTGCTAGGCAGGTACAGACTTACCTTAGGAGGTTCTGTAACCCTTGTTTGCTGGAATTCCTCCTCAGGATCGCACTGGTCATTGTGGGAGAGGTTGATCTCAGGACAGGCTCACAGATCCTGGCTGCTAAACCTCCTTTTCCTACTTTTTTTTTCTTTTCCTTTTTAAAAAAAAAATGAAATAATCCTCTCCCTCTCCTCAGGAAGTTCTGCAGCTGGTTTCCTTTTGTTTCTCCAAGCCCCCCTGTTCAGCCCCCCTCTTGTCTCCTCCACCTCTACCTCCTCCACAGCCTAGTGGAAATGTCAGAGAAAAATCTTTCAGAGAGCAGCTTTGTAGTTCGAGGCAAAGCAGGGTCCCCTCCCTGCTCCCATCTGACCGCTGAGTGAGCTCAATGCAAAGCTTAAACCTCTCCTTTGCTCTAAAGGCTATTCTTCTTCTATTTGGCTATCTGTTCCTCTCTCTCCTCTCTTACACTCCTTCTGGTTTATGCCTCTTTGTTTCTCCTCTTTTTTTTTTCTCCTTCTGTTCCCCCTCCCCCACTCCTAATTTTTCTCTCTTTTTCTTCCCTTTCCGATCTTTCTTTCTGCATTAACTAATTGCATAAATTAGGAACAAAAGCCACTCAGGGACACAAAACCTGATTAGAGGAAAGACAGCAGAGGACAGATTTACAACTCTTGAGCCAGATCTTGAGCTCCCGTAAATCAGCAGCAATCCATTAAAATCAATGGCGCTACTCCAGTGTGCACCAGCTGAGAATCTGACCCATAGCCTCCATAGTCTAAATCTACTCTTAAAAAATTAATTGCAAGTCTCAGCAACTTGCAAAGGGGTTGCAACACTTTGTGGTTAAAAATGCTGTATCAAAGAATGAAGTGCAATGTGATTGGGTTTGCATCAGGCTGATTCAGACTACTGCATCTGAGGAGGCAGTGCAGGACTAGTGGACAGAGCACTGGCCTGGGATTCAGGACAACTAGATTCTGTTCCCATCTCTACCTCTGACTTGCTGGGTGAGCTTGGGTCAATCACTTCCGCTCTCTGTACTTCCATTTCTCCATCCTTAAAATGGGGGTGATGAGACTGGCCTCCTTCATAAAGGGCTTTGCAATCTACTGAAAAGTGCTTAATAAGAGTTAGGTGTCATTATTATGATATCAACTGGGTGGTCTTGGATGGCGCTCTGGACTATGCCTCGGAATATGATATTCATTCTACTTCTGGCTCTGCCCCATCCTGCCAAGTGATGTTGGACAAGTTACTGTGCCTCTGTTTCCCCTCCCACCCTGAGTCTGTCTTGTCCGTTTAGATTGTAAACTCAGTGGGGCAGGGAGTTTGTGTACAGTCCTTTAGTCGGGGGCATTGATGTGCCACTGTAATACAAAGAAGAGAGGACTCTGTGGGAGCATAGGGTTAGCAGCCAATAACTACTGAGATCTAATCCCATCTTTGACATTCACTTGTTGGGTGATAGTGGGCAGGTCAAGTAACCTCTCTGCCTCAGTTTCCACATCGGTGGAAAGGGAATATCAATCCTGACCTCTCTAAAAGGTGTATTGTGAGAATTATAATGTGTCCTTATTATCAGGACCAACATGTATTAAGATTTTTACTTGCCACTCTCCCTGTATCTCATAAAATGTGCATATGTTTTCTTTGGATGAATAATGCTGGACTATTTATGGTAGATCAGTTGTTTGACATTTAGATGGCTGATAACTGCCCACATAATAAATGAAGAAATATCAGTAAAGAGAAACTGCACTGAAATAAGTACAGACGGGTATTAAATGTAAAAACAAAACAAAACAAAACAAAAAACCCCGCACTTTAAAAATGGGTTTCTTTGTTAATTGTTTATGTATTTACCAAACAGCCCGTAAATGATGAGAAATAATAAAAGCAGATAGGCGCAGTGGTTGCTCTTGCACTGGGATCACGGATGAACTATGTGCTGGAGTATATTTATTTTACACCTCTACATTCTGTGAGGCTAGGTGGAACTAGGAGAGCAATCAGCAAAGGTCTCTAATATTCAACAGGATAAAGGCCCAGCCCCTGCAAGCATGTATATGTGTGTTTGGCTTTAAGCAGACTCACTCCCACTGACTTCACTGGGACTGCTCACATGCTTAAAGTTAAGCACACGTCCAGGCATTTGCAGGATCAGAGCCTCTGGTCTTTTGAAGTCACTGGCCAAATGCCCAATGGCTTTCTGCAAGATGGAGGAGTGATGAGAGGGCCTGATCCTGCAAACTTTCATTGATTTCAGTGAGGCAGCTCTTAGCATGGGGCCAACCACCCAGATGGTTCCATTCTAGGGTTTTTATAAGGGGCTGGTGGTGAATGCGAGCAGAGACAAAGGGGCGATGAAGCTAACAGCGATGGCATTGCCACAACTGCTGCTGAATGAAATCACAGCTCTTATTATAGCCAGAGAAGCCACACTATCTGTAGCAAACTCAAGAGGGGCAGAGAGGAATGTGAAAGACTTGGGTTTGATAACTACGGGGAGGCTGGGAGCACATGCCTGCCCAGGGTGGGGAGGTGGGCTCACCAGGAGGCATATGAGGCCAGATCCTCCCTTGGTGTAAACTGGCACAGAGACATTTGCTTCAGTGGAGCTATGCTGGTTTACACCAGCTGAGGACCGAGTCCAGAGATATTTGTCTTGCCCACATGCCTCCACTCAATAAACACCAGTGCCTTGTGACAAAGAAGCCAAAGAAACCGCCCACTGTTAAATATGCAAGAGTTTTCAAACCAAAACTTTTAGCCTAGAGGAGGAGGTAGAGTCCAGTGGTGCTAAAATCCTGCACCATAGTCAATTCTGCCTAGAAGCTAGACGTGGGTGCCCTTCTATAAACAACCCCCTTCCCCGCAAGGGCTAATGTCCTCAGGCAGTGCAGAAGCCAAATGCAGTGGAGGATGTGGGTGTTTGCTCGCTGTATGGCAGATGGATTTCCTGAGCCAGCAGGGCATCTAGGATCAAGGAGAAGTCAGTTGGATTAGCTGTCTTAAGGGAAGTGGGGCGGGGGTGAAAGGTGGGAGGGGAGATAAGATCTTTGGAATGAACTGAGGAGGGTGACTGAAGGTAACTGGAGGGTGGGGGCAGAATACACCAAGATATGCAAAGGGTTGGGGTGGGTGGGTTACATTTCCCATTGCTTTATACAGAGTTAAGGAATTCCCAGGTACCACTCCCTGACTGCAAATTCCCCAGGCTGGTGTGATGTTTTTGTGATGCTCCTCCCATAGTGAAGATTAATCAACATCCCATCCTATTCATCTCTGTCAGAGAATGCAGGGAGATCAGGTGGGAGGAACACACATGCCCAGCACTGGGAGGGTCACACAGGACCCCATGGGTGAGGGCCAGGGGAGTGCTTCTGTTTAAATGCCTGCATCTCCCAGATCCGTCTCTCCAGTGTGCAAAAGGAAAATGCTAGCGATTGCACTTGGGGATGATCCATTCCCCTTGACTTAATTCAACTGGAGACACTGCAACTTTATTTTTAAAATTTTTTAAAAAAATCACTAAAGTTATGAGCAAGGGGGATCCCTACCTTACCCCCTCATAGCTCGAGATGGTACGACCTACCAGAGGCAATTGGGGCTGAGGGCTTCCCCTGCACAATCTGTGTAGGATCAGAGGTCTCTCCCCCACCACCACACCACTGCCCAAGGTGGACCATAGCTGCTTCAACGTGATTCATACTTCCATTCAAGGGCAGCTAGGGGTTAGCAGCATCAGCCGTGGTCCCATCTGCCCAGCTACTACAGCACTGCCCACATAAACCTCAGGGTGCCATTCTAGAAACAGCAGTGATGCTGCAGTAAGAAAAAGACACCAACCCAAAAAAAAAGACGATTAATTTTCCTGCCGGAGTTTAACAAAAAATCAATCAAAGAAATCTCTGCAGGGGTGTGGTGCATTTAGCACAAGACAAGATGGGGCAATAACACAAGGCAGTTTGCTAGTGCATAGCATGTGTCCTCTAAGCCAAAGGCTTATAAAGAACTTTCCAGCAACAGACAAAAAGGGAAGGCTTTAAAGGTGAGTGGGATGGGGGGAAGTGACTCAGTTCTGTTGCCCTGGGATGCAGCGAGGGAGTCCCAGAGAGATAGGGCTGCACCAGTTCTCATTAATGACACAATCACTCTGCTATGTAGCACGGGTTGCAAAATCATTTTGGAGGCGAAAGTATGTCTAGGAAAAAACAAGACTGTAGCAAAGAAATGCAACCAGAGTGATTTGCTCTAGCACTGTTGCAATCAAAGGTCCCAGTCAGGGCCAGTGTTGGGCATGAGCATGTAATTTGGCTACCCTAGAATCCTAATCTTTTAGGGGCACCTCCAGCCCAGCTGCCCTGCCCTGCTGTGCCCCAACACAGTTTCTGGAGATCTGTTGCTTTAAGTACACCCCCCCCACACCACTGTCTGAGAGGGCTGACACCCCCCTGGGCAAATCCTGCCTGCTCTGGCTGCCTGAGTCCCACAGCACAGCTTTCAGCAGGGGAGGCTGCCCCTTTAAATGTGCTCCCTCTGCATCTGTAGCCAGGAGCCACTCCCGCAATGCAGCTCCAGCCAGGACAGTAAAATGTCTAGTGCCAGTCCAGGGCCCAGTCCTTGAAGATACTGAGCACCCTCAACTCCCAAAGATGGGAGCAGAGGGTGCTTAACACCTGACAGGATCAGGCCCAGCATTTGTGGAACGTGCCTGTTCCCAGTGATGGGATGCCAAACCCGCTGAGATCATCCGCCCTCTGCCTCGCCTTTCCACTGACTTCAACAGGCCTTGGATCAGGCCCCAGCACTGAAGAGCGTGGGAGTGGCCTGGGTTTTTAAGCATGTGTGGAATTATTGATGGAGCAGCATGGCCTGCTTCAGAATGACTAGAGAACATGGGGATGAATTGAAAGGCACTTCATTTAGATGGAGGGACAGGAAGCCACCTTTCTGTTCCCCACAGTCTGAGGCAGCTGGCCCTACCCAAGCCCTGGTTTCACTTAGAGCAGTCTTGAGGCTGCTCTAGCATGTGTTCTACTTCTCACGGCCCCTTGCAAGAGCACAAAATGCCCATTGTTCGGTGCTCTCCGCTACATCCCTTTTCTGTCCCTCCAGGAGGGGGGAGTGGGGCCAGGATAGGGCTGCTCTGCTCCAGCAGAGGTTCCTCTTTACACAGACCATATTTCATGTCCTTTAAGGCCCCCCCCCCACCACAAGAGAAGCATAATGAGCTTGGGTGCTTTGGAGAATCAGGCCCTAGAACTGTAAAGGTTTCAGAGTAGCCCATTTGATGTGTTCCCTCAGGTCCCGTGGAAGACACGTCCTGGGCATATTTTTTCCTCCATGTGTCTCCTTTTTAGAAGCTTTTCACGCTTGTCTCCCCTCTTCACTGACTACACTGAGTCCATTTCCCACAGGAACTCTGGATAAAGAAATTGCACCTAACTGCATCTTCAGCAAGACCTCTGGTCAATTTCAACCTGTGCCCGGTGGTTCTTACGTTAGCTGCCAGCTCGAATAGTCCAGTCGCAGTGATTCTCTTGGTGCCCTTTGCCGATTTCCTATATGTTAGTAATGCCCATTGGCACACCTCCACATGCCCTAACCACCAGGTAAGGCACCCCAACATGACAGGTTACCTTCAGGAGATCTTGCAGTAAGAAGGGGTGAGTGCACACCCCATGTCATTACTTTCTCTGTAATATTCCCACCTGGCCCCTCTGCCTCTCAAAAAGGTCATTTACAGACCAACAGACAGTGAACCATTGCACTGGATGCTTCAGCAAAATTGGTGTTGATGATATGGCAGGGAGGTGCCGTGTTTCCTAGCTGGTACAATCCTTCATACATCTTCGCATTCTACTCTCTCCGTCACTACCCCTCCTTCCACCCCTCCCCACCCAATGGACCCACATTCTCAGAAAGTCTGACAGAAGTAGGTCTTTTGGGATTATCTTTACAGCATTTGTCCTTCAGCTTCAAACCTTGGCTAAATGAGAAGGGACGTGTTAATTGGAATGCCAGTCTAATGGATATGTAAGTAACCAATGGTGGGTGTGCTCTAGACTGTGAAACAAATGTTACTTACTGATGTGTGGGATCCCAATTAATATGTCCCATCTCATTTTGCTAAGGCTTGAAGATCGGTAGCCGACCACATTAAAGGTAATCCCAGTGAAACAGGGGCTTTAACAGTCTCAAATATCTCTCAAGTAGGAGCAGCCACTTATAAACTCATTGAATACACAATCAGGACTCCAGGACAGGATGGCTCATTTTGTGGGATTATATCAAGCTATTACGATTTTCAGGGCTTAATCCTATAAGAAAGAAAGGAAGAGCCAGCAGATGGTCCCTTCTCTCCCTTAAGGGACTGACGAGGTGTTGAGTTTTCTGTCACTCATTAGCAACACCCTACTAGCTGGTTTAGGAGCAGCGCTGCCAGGCCCCCAAAAAAGGCCCAGGTGCAGACTGATGGCTCTAATGAGAGCTTATATAACTACAGGTGGGTGTGAAAGCGTGTGAGATGGGGGTGGTCTGCTGGTTAAAGCAGACAATGGCCAATTGGATAAAACAGATGACTGGGAGTCAGGAAATCTGAGTTGTGTTCTTGACTCCACTACATTCTTGCTGTTTGGGGGCAAGTCTGTACCTCAGTTTCCTCCAGTGAAAAATGGAAACAAAATTACTTACCTGTGTGATAAGCATGTTAGGTGGCTTAATTCATAAATGTCTCTAAAGCTTTGCCAGATCCTCAGATGGCAAAGGCTATAGATGTGCAAAACATTCTCATCAAGAGGCAAGGGAGCTACAGAGAGGGAAGAATCCATGGCTGTCCTCAGGATTGCCCCTGGAAGCAGAGCACTCCCGCTGGGCAAAACCCACCTCCCCTTCCGCAGCCTGAGAGGCAAAATGGTTTGTTTAGGATCACAGTGACAGACTCCTAGGAACAGCAAGTGTTTCACAGCGTCCCAGCAGAGGATGCCTTGCTTAGGAGAGTAGAAGAGAAGAGCAGAGAGGGAAGGAAAGAGGACAAGGGGGGAGAGACTGAGAGAAAGATGCTGAAAAGACAAAAAAAAAAAGTGGGCAGGGGAGAGAGTTGGTGAGACCACTGTTATTCATATAACAGGGGCCCCAGCTGGGATCAGGACACCCTGGTGCTAGGTGCTGTACAAGCATGTAATAAGAGACACATCTTGTACCAGCGAGCTTACAGTTTTAGACACCATTATTCGACAAGCAGGCAACTAAGGCAGAGAGGCACTTGCCCCAGGTGACACAGGAAGCCTATAGCAGAGCCGGGAACTGAACCTAGATTGTCTGAGCTCCTGTCCACTGCCTCAACCACAAGAGCATCTTCCTCTCTAGAGCCCCTTAATCACATGGTCTGGGGCTTGGAAACAGGCTTCTGGGGGTATCTCTCAGGCCTGCAAGGCAGCTGGTACCAGCACGAGAGGGATGATAAACAGGAGAGAAAAGGGAGAGATAGGTGCTGCCTAGGCCAACCACAAAGAAGGCAGCCCTTAGACCACACCCCAGACAGCATTCATTTAGACTGAGACGTTTAAAGCTGTCCTAAGGGATTGTACACCCTATTTCCAATCAAATAATCAGGAACTGAGCATCCAAATCCCCTGGGCAGTTCTGCAAACCGTCCTCAGCCTTAAACATGAGATGCACTTTTTTTTTTTTGATTACAGAAATATGAAGATGTATTTGATGCCCATTATTTTTCCAGCTGGCAAAGAAACGAGGCTATTCAGTGGTGGAGGGGGTGGTGTACAGGTGATCGGAGAAGAAATCTTCAGCCTTTTCCATTCTCCATCATAGGCAGCACTGGGTGCAATCTGCCATGCCCCTGCTTTGCCGAATGGCATTCGTGCAACATATGTAAGTGTCCACTGAGACCAACACATTCAACTCAATTGTGAGCTCATCCATATTTGAACCAAAATCTCCTGCTGATGCTACAGATGGGGGAGTTAAACTCTGCCATGATATTGAAATCTTCCCCTCCATTTTCTTTTCTCCCTGCTTAAATTGGTCAGTACGAAAACCAGGACCAAAGTGCCAGTGCTGGTTATTTTGAATGGGATAGTGAATCATAGACTGGAAGGCCAGACGGGACCATTATGATCATCTAGTTCAGTGGTTCTCAACCAGGGGTACACATACCCCTGGGGGTATGCAGAGGTCTTCCGGGGGGTACATCAGCTCATCTAGATACTTGCCTAGTTTTACAACAGGCTACACAAAAAGCACTAGCGAAGTTCGTACAAACTAAAATTTCATACAAAATCATACTGCGCTATATACTATACACTGAAATGTAAGTACAATATTTATTTTACAATTATATGGTAAAATGAGAAAGTCAGCAATTGTTCAGTAATAGCGTGCTGTGACACTTCTGTATTTTTAGGTCTGGTTTTATAAGCAAGTAGTTTTTAAGTGAGGTGAAACTTGGAGATACGCAAATCAGTCTCCTGAAAGGGGTACAGTAGTCCAGAAAGGATGAGAGTGGGGGTGTAAATATTGTTTAAAAAGTTATCATTTAATCAGTTAACCGATTAAAGGGAGAGGGGCTGGGGTTGCTCCAACCAGCCAGTGCCACTGGGTCTGGGGTCAGCGGGCTGGCCTGGGGCTAGGGGTTGGTGGGCCAGCACGGCTTGGGTGCTTCAGGCAGCATGGTCCAGGGCTGGGGGCAGCATGCTGGGTGGCCCAGGGCTGGGTGGGGAAGAGGGCCAGACGACATAGTGGGCTGGATCCTTAGCTGGTTAAACCAGCACCACACCACTGAAGTCAATACTTCAGTTTACACCAGCTGTGGAGCTGATCCGTTCTAAGTACCCATCTTTAGAACAGAGATGTCTCTGCTGTATGTCCAGGGTGCTGCCCCCAGTCACGTTACTGCTGAGTCAGTGCGGGTGTTGCCCCCAGTCCCAACTCCTCGGCCTAGGAATGGCTAGCTCATTGCAGTAAGTAAAAGACCTTGATTTAACGATTAGTAGCTCAGGGTCGTCACACACTTTCCCTGCGAGGGAGGGGGCTGCCAGCCTTCCTGCCCCTGCTTTGCACTAGATGAAATCCCCAGTGAGTCTGGAGTGGGCCTGCCCCTTGTGAGAGAGACAACTCAGACTGCTGAAGCCCAGGATTAAGGCACTCAGTCGGCTGCCTCGCACATCTGGTGTGTATTAAGATGGATAAACTGGCAAAGAAAATACACTGAGATTCCAAGCAAGAATGGTTAACCCATTCATTGCTAGGTCACTACAGGCACGCATTCCTGTAGCAGTTTTCAGTGGAACTTCTGGCAGTGGGAGGCTTTGACTCAAAGGTACTGGGCTAGGGCTCAGGAGATGTAAGTTCAAATCTCAGCTATGCTACAGGCTTCCGAAGTGACCTTGATTAAAGTCTCTGTGTCTCAGTTCTCCATCTGGGAAAAAGGGGATCATGCTTCCTCTCTCCCTTGCATATTTCGGTTCTATACTATTTGGGATAGACACTGTGTCTATGTATTACCTGTGTATCTAAAGGTAATAGGTAATAAACCAATCTCCTAGAATTGGAAGGGACCTTGAAAGGTCATCAAGTCCAGCCCCCTGCCTTCACTAGCAGGACCAATTTTTACCCCCCCTACCTTGCAGATTGAACTCACAACCCTGGGGTGCTGATCTTAGCTGGGACCTCTAGGTGCTATGGTCCTACAAAGTGTGAGAATAATACCAGCTTTGTACAGCCACTCCATACAGGGTCCTGTATCTCAAAGTATGCACAGCGGCATCTGGGGTAGATGCCTGTGGCACATAGACCAGGTACAGCTGCCCAGGAGCAAGTGACTGGCTTGGTAATCGTTCCCAGGGGCACATGTTTGCTGGAATACAATTAAGTACTAAAATAGAGGGGCCTCTGAATTCCAGTTGTACCATACTAAATACCTCCCAGAATGTTCCTTAGGATATCTTTCAGAGTAGCAGCCATGTTATTCAGTATCCGCAGAAAGAACAGGAGTACTTGTGGCACCTTAGACGCTAACAAATTTATTTGAGCATAAGCTTTCGTGGGCTACAGCCCACTTCATCGAATGCATAGAATGGAACATATAGTGGGGAGATATATATACACATACAGAGAACATGAAAAGGTGGGAGTTGTCCTACCAACACTAAGAGGCTAATTAAGAGAGAGCCCATTTCAGACAGTTTGACAAGAGGTGTGAGGATACTTAACATGGGGAAATAGATTCAATGTGTATAATGGCTCAGCCATTCCCAGTCTCTATTCAAGCCTAAATTGATAGTGTCTAATTTGCATATTAATCAAGTTCAGCACTTTCTCGTTGGAGTCTGTTTTTGAAGCTTTTCTGTTGCAAAATATCCTGATTCCTTAGAGCAGGGGTCTCCAAACTTTGAGACGAGGGCCATATTAGATTTTTGAAGGGGCTTTGTGGGCCGAAGAGACTGTGAAAGAAATTAAATGTATGCAGATATATGCAAAATCATTAAAAAACAACACTACTCTACTGTGTCAGTGTTGCATTAAATTCTAAATAAGGTATAAAAGTTAATCAATGTAGGTACAGTGAAATCACACAAAATATTTGTCAATACATTAAAAATCATTTCACTTTTTTAAATTTTATTTCTAAAAACTCACACACTTGTATCCTACAAATACTGTTTGGTTCTATTAGTGCTGTAGTTAACATTTAACCATTATGAAATTGTTAATTTCCATCTTCTTTACTCCATTTATTGGAGACGTAATTAAGCGGCTGGCTTGTATTTTTACTCTAAGGCAGGGGTCCGTGGCTGCTCGGCTGCAGCAGCAACTCTCCCCGAAGTTGGCTCCCCTTTTGGGGGGACACTGGCTCCAGGGGGCACTCACCCCTCCACACAGCTCAGCTGAGCTTCCGCCCCCGCCTCCCCGCAAGCTGCTGCCAGCAGCCCCTCCCCGTGCCTGCTTGGAGTGCCTACTCAGCTGCAGCCTGCCTGTTTGCTTCTCCCTGTACCTGCTCAGCTGCAGCAGTGACTCTCCCCTAAGTTAGCTCCCCTTCTGGGGGGACACTGGCTCCCAGAGGAACTCACCCCTCTGCACAGCTCTGTTGAGCTTCCCCAGCTCCCAACCCATGTAAGCTGCTGCTGGCAGCCCCTCCCCCTGCCTGCTCAGCGTGCCTACTCAGCTGTTCGCTTCTCCCCTGTTGGCTGGAGGGCCAGACAAAGGGACGCCCCGGGCCGCGGGCTGTAGTTTGGAGACCCCTGCCTTAGAGAAAACTCGAGGAAATGTTTCCAGAAGGACTAGCTCCTGCAGCAGATCCAGGGGGGCACCAATAGCCATCACACTAGACGTAGGTTTGGGCCCAGAAAGCCAGGCCAAGGCTAGTTGAGGCCAAAGCGAGTGTCAGCTAATGAAGGATTCCCAGGGACAGCACAGCTCCCACGCTGTGCCACACGAGAGCAGACTCCATTACTCCCAGACACAGGGGGCTAGCCCTAACGGAGCAGGAAGCTTTCCAGGAAGCTCACGCTGCTGAAATTGTGACTGGTGCCGCTGGAGTCCCTGCTGCGGGGAAGCTCACAGGGCTGGAGTCCGGGCTGATACCTACAGGCAGGGCCAGCACTAGAAGTCTCACTGTTCTGTTTGTTGTTTGTTTTGCTGCCCAGGATGGAAAACATTTTTGGCACTGCCCTCCCTGGCTGGCTGAGAAAAAAATATCTCACACACAGCCAGGCACGGAGCAACATGAGGTCCAAGGCAATTGCCCTGCTTCCAGGGCACTGCTGTGGGGAAGCTCACACTGCAAAAGAGACCCAAAGCAAAATAAGTGTTTGCAATGCGTGACTTCAGGCACACATGGAATTTGTTCACTAGATAGATGGGTATTAAGGACAGAGATACGACAAGGAACTAAGGCTGGATTAAGGCATCAGCAGCTCTATGGCTCCCCTCTCAGGAGCTCTTGGTGTGCAAGGGCAAGACCCACAAGAAGGGAGATGTGACCAGGACATTCCTATGCCCCAACTACTCCTGGCTTCTGGGCCAGCCCACAAGCACTGTTGGCAGCTGGGTTCAGGCTGCTCTAACCTGTGCCAAGGGCCAAACCAGCCCCAGCCTGCCCCCACTACCTTTTCCCTCCCACTCAGTCCCTGCATTGAGCCGATCTCTGGCCCAGGGATGAATAGGCCCATAGCGGTTTCTTCAGAGCACGCAGTCCAGTGTAGCCAAAGGCAGGGATTGTCAGGGCTACGTGCCCAACTACTTCTGAATTTCAATGGGATCTGGGCACCGACCTACCTCCCAGAGCCTCTTTTGAAAATACCACACCATATCGCCCCACTCCCAAGGGGTCTCTTCAGAGTGCAGCGCTCTGGCCCTCCCATAGGCGGCGAGTTATATGGGCCCATGGTGCCCGTGCTCCACCAATATTTAGGAACGTGGGCCTGGCTCCACCAATGTTTGGGTTTACCGTGCTTTGGGGGGCCTCACGCTTCAGGGGAATGCAGGTCCAAGGTGGACTGGGGGCTTAGTGGGGGGTCTGGAGCCAGCAGCAGCAAGTGACTTTGCCCCAGCCCGTCCCGCTGTTCTCCTGGTGTTGCTCGGGGGAGGGGGTGGAAGCCAGAAAGAGGCCGAGCGGGCAGGGTGGAAAGGGGGCAGTGAGGGGGCGTAGCAGGGGCGGGCTGGGGCCAGGTTGCTTACTGTTGCCAGCGCCAGGCCTTCCACTAATCCCCCAGGCTGCCCTGGACCCCATGTCCCCCTGAAGTGTGGGGCCCCCCAAAGCATGGGGCGGTTGCCCCAGTTCATCCTATGGATGGGATGGCTCTGTCTGGACCCCGTGCAGGCCCCCCAAAAGCGTGGGGCATGGGGTGGTTGCACCTGTCCGTCCTATGGACGGGACGGCTCTGCTTGGGCCCGTTCTGGGCACCACCAAAAATCATACAAACGTGGCACCCATGCTCCCATCCAGAGGGAATGGGAGGAAACAAAGAAGCTCGGTGACACTTGGTGAGGCGGTCACTGCTTCGAGCTCTTGGCAACAGCAGGTTCCCCTCCTGGGCTTGTTGGTCTGGTGCATGCAGTTGCTTTGAGGTGTCCTCCAGACAGAAGGCAGGGCAGGAGTAGGAGAAGGAGGAGTGCACAGAGGAGACAGCAGCCTATCTGGCAAGCATCCACAAGCAGGAGGAAAGGTGGGAAGAAGAAAAGGCAGCCATTTATGGTCCAGCCCCATTGTGAGGTACAAACAAAGAGAGAGAGGCATCTGCTGAGTTAGAAGTGTCAGGGGCAAGCTACAGTCCCAAGTATGGTCAACCCATACGACTGTAGACGGAGAATGACGCATTACTGGGGTTTTAACCTCGTGCCACCGGATAGCAACAGCTCCCACTGGCTTCAGGAGCAGTCACTGGCACCCTGCAGCAGTTGACTTGGGCCTGTGGCTGGCTCTGAGAAGGGCAAGTTCATTATTTGTATTACGATAGCAGCTAGAGGCACCGACCAAGATGGTGGGCACTGTTGTGCCAGGTGCTGCCCTGCCCCAAAGTGCTTCCAATTAAGGTCACACAGGAACAGAGACCAGGTCTCCTTGCTCTCAAGCCAACACTATCCACTGGGCCAGGTTACTTCATAGACTGATATGGGGAAGTTCATGCTGCTGAGACCCTGGCTCTGGGGAAGCACACGTGTTTAAAGTGCATTTACTCCTCACACACAGAAATCCTCTACTTGCCCAAAGAACGGGCCCAACATGGGCAGTGGCAATGTAAGTACAGCCTTGTTTGTCAGCCCTGGGTATAAAATAACCCTATTATAGTCTTGTCCTTCACAACATCCTCTGGAAAGGAGTTCCACAGGTTGCCTGTCCGTTGTGTGAAGGAATACTTCCTTTTGTTTGTTTCAGACTTGCTGCCTATTAATTTCATTGGTGATCCTAGTTCTTGTGTTGTGAGAAGGAGTAAATAACACTTCCTTAATTACTTTCTTCACACCAGTCATGATTTTATAGACTTCCATCATAACCCCCTTTAGTCATCTCTTTTCCAAGCTGAAAAGGCCCAATCTTATTACTCTTTCCTCATATGGCAGCCATTCCATACCCCTAATAATTTTTTTCACTCTTTTCTGAAGCTTTTCCAGTTCCAATGTATCTTTTTTGAGATGAGGCAACCACATCTGCACACAGTATTCAAGATGTGGGCGTACCATGGATCTATATAGATGCAATATGATATTTTCTGTCTTATTATCTATCCCTCTCTTAATGATTCCCAACATTCTGTTAGCTTTTTTGACTGCCACTGCACATTGAGTGGATGTTTTCAGAGTACTATCCACATTGACGCCAAGATCATTTTCTTGAGTGGTAACAGCTAATTTAGACCCCATCATTTTATATGTATAGTTGGAATTATGGGCCAGGCACGTTCTGGCAGCAGTGTAGGGGGTAAGGACATCAACAGGAGGACTGATGGCTGATGGGAACAAATACATAAAACCAGTAGGAGGAGATATTTTGCCCTTCTCTCAGACCCTCCCACTGAGGCTCTCAAAGTGCTTTGGGAGCATTAATGAATTAAGCTCAGAACACACTGGTGAAGGAGGTAAGTGTTACTAATGCTATTTTAACCAGGAGAAACCTGAGGGATACAAAGATTACATGACTCACCAAAGGTCTCATAGCTAGTAAGTAGCAGAGCTGGGAACAAAGCCACAAATCTTGTCTTCTATTTGGGCTCAGCTACTAGAACATGCTGTGCGCTGGCATTCACGTGGTTTCCCTAAACAAAGACTTTCTGTAAGGCTGCCCTTTTGACTAGGGCATGGCTGGCTGTGTTAGGCAAGGGTTGAAGCTTCCACTCCCCCAAAACTTTGCCTTGAAACACAGGCTTTTTGCATTCTAGCTCTCTCCTTTCTCCTGCCTTATGAAATAAACATGAGCAGAGCATGCCTCCTTGCGGCTGATGGATGCAAATGCATCACATCACTGCCTGGGCATAAGAACAGGTGTTCGTGTGGCAGAGTCCTCCCATTTTCCTTGTGTCAAGACCAGCAGCAAACAGTGCTTGCTAGTTCTATGTTACAGCAGGTTTCCTGGTGCTGTAACATGTATGTTTACAAGTCTAAGCTGTGCGGTGCTGCAGGCAATCAGTGCCAGCCTAACCAGTGCAATGCGACAGACAGCACATTCCATATTCATGGACTGAACAGAGACACTGGATTGACTGCTTATTAAAACAAACTGTAACCCACTAACAACTCCCCCATTTGTCTTCCCCTTCCTTCTTTTCCTGAAGGGGTGTTAACAGGCCACTTCACCTTGAAAGGTCTCTTGAAATATGTGTTAACTACTTATGCTAAACAATCTGTTCAGCTTGTATTTAGCTGTGACACTCTGAGCTGCCCAGAAGATTTAGGGGGCCTGGGGCAAAGCGGGGGAGCTGCGGCGCTTGTACTCAGCCGGCAGCGGTCCAGATCTTGGGCAGCATTTCGGCGGCAGGGGGCCCTTCAGTCACTCCGTGTCTTTGGCAGCACTGAAGGGTCCCCCGCCGCCAAAATGCCTCCGAAGACCCAGAGCGGCTGAAGGGCCCCCCGCCGCCGAAATGCCGCCGAAGACCCAGAGCGGCTGAAGGGCCCCCTGCCGCCAAAATGCCACCGAAGACCCAGAGCGGCTGAAGGGCCCCCCGCCGCCGAAATGCCGCCGAAGACCCAGAGCGGCTGAAGGGCCCCCCGCCGCCGAAATGCCGCCGAAGACCCAGAGCGGCTGAAGGGCCCCCCGCCGCCAAAATGCCGCCGAAGACCCGGACCACCGCCGGCCAGGGCTCACAGGGCCCCCATGGGGCCTGGGGCAAATTGCCCCACTTGCCTCCCTCCCCCCCTGCCCCGGCGGCCCTGACTCTGAGTACGTTTCCCAGGCCTGAAGAAGGGCTCTGCCTAAGCTCGAAAGTTTGTCTCTCACACTGACTGACGCTGGTGCAATAAAAGATGTTCCCTCATGCACCTTGTCACCCTTACACAGTGCCCCAGCTGTTCTAGTGCCTCGCTGTCTTGTGCACTGCTAATAAGAACGCCGAGACCATCTTAACCTGGACATTGCCACCATCACTCCAGTGCCATCATCACCTACTGTATGCAGCATTCAGCTCCCACCTCACCTGGGCAGTGCCACAACGAAGCAATCTGTAAAATCTGCCACACTGCTGTCATTTCCAGCCTGTTCCATACAATGCCACAGCCACTGCCCAGCTCTGCCACTCACCCTCCAGCCCACACAGCGCCACATCCCTGCAGCTATGCCATTCCAAGCCAGCCTGTGTGTTGCCAGAGTCCAGCTACTGCCAGCCCAACCTGGGCAGTGCCACTGCTTTTGCTGTCACTACCCCTTTGCTCTGCCACACAGCTCCCCTCATTTTGCATGTGTCCCTGCCAAACTCCTTTGAGCTGAACAGTTTAGTTCCAGAGTCTGGAACTTTTGCTCCATTCTGAGGTGCAGGGATCTGGGGGTTTGGTATGAGCCTGTCTCTGCTCCTAATCTTTCTCACTCCTCCACCTCTTTCCTCCCTCCCTCTCTGTCATTTTCGCTTTCCTCCTCCACTCCTTCTTCTGAGGCTTCATTTTATTAAACAGCTCGCTGGGAAAATAGCAGTGCTCTGACCCACAGCTGCTAAAAGGGAGGATGATGTATGTGTAAGGAAACTGTTTCCAGTTCATCTCCAAACAGGGAGAGAGCTCCCTGCATCCCTGCTGTGTCCCCACTCACCTTCTCCCACCCAGCCCTGTGTGAGACTGAAAATCCAAATCAGGCTGTCTTTTCATGAAGATAAAAGGTGCAAAACTGGCTTTGTGTACTCCCAAGCCTCTGGAACTAAACCCTGCCTCACCACTAGGCTTGAGAGCTGCTCTCGATTTTTATACTGTCACCATTTGACTAGTTCTCTTGTCATCATAGAGCAGGGGTAGTCAATAGGCAGACTGTGGGGCAAATCTGGACCAGTCGGGGCTTTTGAACTGACTCCAAAATCTTTTTATTTACTTACTATCATTATTATTATTTTCTCTGGAGGCTGAACCTTGACTAAACCTTGACCAAGAAATTTGGACCTTGACAAATAATAGACTAGGCCTGTCATAGAGTCTTCCAATCTAGACTGGCCCTGAATTTTCAAGGTAAAAATGAAGCAGAAAAAAGAATAATAATAATTAATAATGTTTCATACCTCTTTTTTTCCATCTTAAAGAAGTAAAAAAGGCCACAAGCCACTTTTTTTTTTACATCTCCTTTAAATAAGGTGAACTCAAAGGGCCAGTCACAAATTGCCCATATACATGGCACTCCTTTGTCAGAGCTAGGGTATTTTCTAGCTCTTTTTCTTATTCATTCAACTAGAACCTATTCCTTCCTCTCCCCCACCCTCCTTTCTTTCATGGAGCAGCATGAAGATGAGTGAGTTGAGTTAAATTTTTAACAGCCTCTTTGAGCATGGCTCAAAAGTTCCTCCTCCCCTCCCCCAGGAATTTGGTGCTAAGGAGTTCAAAGATAGCTCCTGAGGTATCAGTTTCCCAAGACAATCTCCTTCCAGCCTTGGATATAGTTAGCAACTGTGGTAATCTTACTTAGGACTTTCCACGTCTCCTCTAAGGGATCTGGAGAATTCAAGACAGCTGGGGATGGACGTGGCAAAGGAAGGGATGGGGCCTGCTAGCACAGCAAAACCATCTTGAGCCAGTGACCATACATGGTCAGCCCAGGGCTCCCTGCAGCGTGGGGGATAGGAGGCCAGACAAGGAAGGGAACACTGGATGATGAGCTAGAATGGCTGATTGTGTCTATAAGAAGTTATTTTCTTGCCTATCCCCTGAACCTCACTAACAAGAGGAGCACCTGCCTTGCAAGCCATATTCCTACAGATTATATATATATATATATGCGCGATATGTGGAAGGACCAATCCTGTTAGCTTCCGCAGGTTCCAAAGTGATCACTAGGAGGATGGAGGGGTATGTTAGGTTGAGTGACAGGGGGGGTTCAGAGGTTCACATTGCATACTGAATTATCCCAACTTTTTGTAAGCTGTGCCCTCTCCACACAACAGCTCCCTGATCTCCCAAAGCAGCCAGCTGACCTCTTTGGGATAGGAACGCCAGCTCCCCCTAAACTACTGTGCATTATCTCTTCAGGGGCTGGCCTACTTACTCTCATCCAATCTTCAGGAAGCAGCCATTTCCCTCCCTGTCCCTCCTCTCCTCAGCAGCCATCCCTCTCTCCAGACCTCACAGGCAGAGAGGAACAGACCCCAGTGTGCGAGCTTGTCTCTCCTGGTCTTTATTCCTGCAGTCCAGTCTGCACACTAGAGCTAGCACCGGTGGAGCTGTACCTCTGCTAGCTAGAGCGACCGTGGAAGAAATGCCTAAACGTCTCATGCCTACACCTGGCATTGTTAGAGAGACAGCCTGATGCACAGCCTGAAGATATGAAGGGTTAGCCAAATACCCCTCTTCCTCCCACATTTACGCTGGCACAAGTGGCACATGTCATTCACTACCAGTACAGCTCCAGCAGCAGCAACCGCAGAGGAAGCTGTAGCGTAGACAGGGCTATGTAATTTTGATCGCTATGTCGTCTCACCCGCCTTGAGCCCCCTCTCCAGTACAACTTCCAGAACTGCTACCACAGGTGAATTATGGGCCCCATTTTTGCTTGCGTAGCTAAGGCCTTGGGGCCTGCATGCGCCAACAGCGCTGTTGGAAGCAAACAGGCTAGGTGATCCAAGCGACAATGCTGACTCCTGTTGTCCGTCTGTCCCAGAATAACAGTGTAGAACCTGTGAGGGATCTAGCTTGTGGCACTGGCAGCATACATGAGGGGGTGAAAAGAGCAGGTGCTGTTGTGGGACCTGTGGGCAATTTTCTGACTCGCTTTCATCTTCGTCAGCTCCTCATTCACTCTTCCTCCACAAACCCTAACCCCACGTCCCGTTTGGCTCCCTCCATGCCCTCAGCCCTCCTCAGAGTTGTCTCAGAAGCATTGCTGTAACTTGACCGGCAGCGGGTTTAGCTTGAAAGCAGACTGAGTACAGAGTGAAAGGCCGATGAGCAAGACCACCCACCCCGAATGTTGAATGTTCATTTTCCTACATTTTAGGAGGCGGGTTTCAGGAGAGGTTGCTCACCTGGAGAAGGGGGGATAGTAGAACAACTGCAGGTTAACCTAGAACTGAAATAAACCTAGAACTGGACCTATTCCAAGGTTTGGGCGGGAAAGTGGTTATCCATTTTAAAAACAAAATTCAACTCCCCCGCACCCTTTTTTCCCATCTAATTTTTAAATTTAAAAATTTGTGACAATTTCCAAACTTGAGCAGGGATGGAGGGAATCACAACAATTTCATCTGTATTTTCCCCCCATTTTTTGTCCAAGTTCCAAAATTTGAAAAGTTTCGACCTGCACTAGTTTGTAATATTTGTGATGTCTGCCCCCTCTGTTCTTGCCTGGGAGCACAAGGGCTGAAATACCACAGAAAAGCATTCTTACTGCTATACTCCCAGTCACAATGGGGTTTCTTAACCCCATGTTCTGAGACTCAGTGGAGATACTGTGAGAACCACTGATCACATTGGCACTGCATGAGCATCCCACCAGCAATGCCTATGCTGCCAAAAACATGCCCTCTTCCCCTGCCCCCTGGCATGCAACTTCAGAAGCAGTCTCTGCAGGCAGCTTTTTCTTTGGTTGTTTCAAAGTCTTGGTCAGGAACCTAGCAGGGAACATACCTCCTCCCACCCCGAATACTGTCCTAACATTACTGCTGTCTGATTAGAAGCCTGTGCAGAGCTGTCCCCACCAAAAAAGACATATCTACACACACAAACATGGCAGGCAGAGGAATGAGTGGGAAAGCTGCATTATGCCAGGGCTGTGCCACTGCCTGACTAATTACATATAGGTGCCAACTAGAATATTTGTTGCAACAATATATCACTATTTGTTCCCAGGCTCCCCCAACCAATAGCAGCACTGAAACCCTCAATAGCTTTAGTGTCCCTGTGAGACAAATAACCCTTTAGTTACTGGATACTGCAAAGCATGCATGGAACATGAACCCTTCTCCTCCTGATCCCCATCACCCCAAAAGTATGGAGGGGCTACAGCCAGAGATTTTATCAACTTCCATAAGACATTCCTTTTGTGGGGAAATGTTATATATTTTGAACACGCATTGGATATGATTTGGTGAATAATGTTGTTATTGTTTCATTTTTAGAGAGGCCAGAGCCAAACCCCCAAACTTTATAGATGCTCAACATTTGAACCCAGATCTAGATGAGCCCAGGTCTAGATTACACACTGGCTAAGCGTGTCTTTGTCCTTTTCTAGTAGCCAGTTCACAGCCAAAAGCCAACTGCTACTGCTCCCAGCTGATGGACTTACTCTTTTAACCTAAATGGTAGATTGTCTGTGCTTTGGTGCTAATAGTCCAAATTTCAGTCCCTGGTGGCAAACCAACCAGGGAGGTGTCATTATCTGGTTGCTGTTATTTCGGGGGTGATGTAAGTGAACAGGGAGCTGTACAAACACACAAAATACAATATCCCTGCTCTGAGAGGCTTCCAGTCTAATTCAGCAAGAGAAATATGATATATAGGGAAAGAAATCAAGACTGCAGCAATTCCCATCCAGTGCCTCACTTGTCTTTTCAATGTATTAACATCCAGTTTCTCATCCACCTACAAATATAATGATAGCTGGGGCAAAAATGGCAGAGGTTTTTCTGCAGAGCAGAATCAGAAAAGGGTCTATTTTTCTCTGCCCCTGGTCTTCTTCCATGAAACTCTCCCTCAGAGAAGGACACACTTCATTATGACCTTCACACACAGCTCTAGCTCAGTAGGTGCCCTCCAGACCAGATTTATGGACAGCCTGATTATGGAGTCAAAATGCTTTGGGGAGAAAGATGAAGTGGACTATATAAGTCCCCCTCACCCAGAGTCTAAATGGGAGTCATTCCCCAGTGCCCCAAAACAGTTGCTACAGGGAGATGGAAGAATGGACAATAGAATAACAGAGCTAATAAAATCCCTCCATTCCCTCTCACGCTGGACATGTGTGCGTCCTAAAGAACAGGGGCATCTGAACTTCATGGCTCCACAATGAGCCAAAACCTCAGATCCAAACACCCAAGAAGCTTCAGCCTAGCAGTGCCAAGTTTGGCCTGAGCTGCAATCTCTAGTTTGTCCCCAGAGGGGACTCCGAAGTCCAAAAGAGGCGGGAAAGGCAAAGAGTCTGATTGTCTTGCAGCCCTGTGTCCATGAGCGAGGCAGAGAAAAGCTAGTGAGCCTAGTCAACAGGATCGACTCTAGGCACCAGCAAAGCAAGCACGTGCTTGGGGTGGCACATTTCCAGGGGCAGCATTCCAGCTATCCTTTTTTTTCAGGGCAGTTGCACTCTCGGAGCTGCACCACTTAAGAGGGGGTGAGGGCACCACGCCCCTGGCCGCAGCAGGAAGGGGAAGCCCCAGCCCTGGGATGCTGAGCTGCCAGGGCCCAGCCACTACCTGGGAAGGAGAGGGTGAGTCCTGCCGGGGAGCCAGGGCTGCGCCACCTCATCTGCGCACTGGCTGCTGCGCTGCCTTGTGCCACTCCTTATATCGGGGCTTCTCTGCACAGCCAGGCGGGGGAGCAGGTAAAGCCCTTGCAGGAGCTGGGAGAAGGTGACATCACTCCCTCCGCTTCCAGTGCTGCCTGCAAGCCCCAGCCACACCTGAGCTTGGGGCAGCAAAAAACCTAGAGCCGGCCCTGCTGGTCAAGAACTTTCTAGAGCTTCCAATAGCTGGTCCCTTTTTGCGTTTCCCTCTCTATGTGCATGCACTACCAACTGCAATGACTCTTAGCTCAAGTTCATTTGGGGCTCATTCAGCCCCTTGTTTTGCTTCTACCTTCCAGTTCTCTGGCTAACCTGTAGCCCCCTCAGAATTATGAACCAAACCATGAGGTAAATTTCAGCTACTCCCAAGGGCCTTACCTTTCAGTGTCCGTTGGGGGCTCTTCCCCTTCCTGATTCTTGCTCTCGGGGTCTCCATGGCACTCCTCAGAGTCTGACATTTTATTTCCTTGCTAACAACCTTGCCAAATCGACTGGCTCTGCAAAGAGTTCTGTAAGAGTACAGCGTGTGTGTGTGCACACGCATGCGTGTGTTCACTTTCATACCACCCTTCCTGTCCGCTAAACCAGCAACAAATGATGCCGGAAGCCTCTGAGGTTTGAGGGGGGTTGGGAGTTCTTACTTTCAGGTTATATTTAAGATTTTGTTTCCATCTACTGCCTAAAAATCAGGAAGTACTAACCCAAGCTGCAGGGGAAGCATGGGGCAACAGCCACCCGTAGGGCCTGTTAGAGTAGAAAGATGTCTGAGAGACAGGCCATAGCCACTCATTGTACTATACTACTAAATGGCTGCATCTTTAAGTGGCAACATTCAATAACATCCACCTGCCAAGGATTGGTTCTGTCCAGGCCACAACACCTTGGCCACAAAGCCACAGAAGCAGCCCTTTGCCAGAGTGCAAGGCTGTCCCAGCCACTGACACTATCATCTCCAACATACACACACACCAGCCTAACCCAGAAGCCCCCTTTTCCCAAGGGTGCACTGCTAGGGGTCGCTGGAGGGGGGGGGACTTGCAACTCTGCACAGCCCCTTTTCTCCAATCTAGCCAGGCTCTAGTGCTTGGTGGATTCCCTTGTGTGTGCTGATGCCCACATAAATGCTTTCAGGCACTCACATGAGGGTGAGGGATTACTGAAGGCAAAACCGGACAATGTTCAGAAGCAGCTGAGTGATCCAGTCCACCTAGGCTCAAAAGTTCACTTTGGAACGTTCCTGTGACAATCACAGGTAACAAACCTTTTCGTCAACAGAGCTGAGGCTGGCGTGGGTAAGGGAGCTCCTCCGTTGTTTATGTGTTGGCCAGGAAAAGACATGAACTGGATTTCTCTGTCCTGAGTGTGGGAGAGCCACCAGGAAAAAGAAACACCTGAATCAGATTTCTGTGCCCAATTGAAATACACCCAGCACAGCTGCTATGTGGAGATGCAATTGCACAAGGGTGTGCTCTGCTCAATCAGCAAGGCTCAGATTGCAGAATTGCTTAAGAAAAAAACTGTGCGGTGGAGTGCAGGGGAAGTGGCAAGAGCCCCTTCCTATTACACAGAAGTTCACATTCAAATCTCCAGTAGAATATGTCCTGCCAAAAACCACCCTGCCTCTCTGCTCTCAGGCCTGGTACCCATCTCCTACTTATCTTGCTGACCATAGCAAGGCCTGCTTGTCTCTTCCCTCTTCAGGAGTCTTGGGTGGCCAGTCCTTCATCTTCATGTTGGGGGGTGGGGGAGATACAATTTGATCACCTGCCATCCAGGAGAGCAGCTGAGGGGAAGGGCTAGCAAGTAGAACTCCCCCCAACCCACACACACATTGTTCCCCAACCACTAAGGGCACCCTGAAAGTTCCCCAGCTCCTGAGCTTGGGTTTGTGGGGTGCCATATGTCCTGAGACACAGTGCAGAGTTTCTGTAGTGGCAGAACTCCCTGCCCCCTCCCAGGAGATATTGGCGGTTTGGAGAGGGTAACTGCCCTTCGCTGAAGCTAATAGAAGACAGGGGACTGGTTTAGCTTGTGCTAAAGGATAAATTCATGGTGGTTAAGTCCATTAATGGCTATTAGCCAGGATGGGTAAGGAATGGTGTCCCTAGCCTCTGTTCGTCAGAGGATGGAGATGGATGGCAGGAGAGAGATCACTTGATCATTGCTTGTTAGGTTCACTCCCTCTGGGGCACCTGGCATTGGCCACTGTCGGTAGACAGATACTGGGCTAGATGGACCTTTGGTCTGACCCGGTACGGCCGTTCTTATGCCCCTTGCAGAGCCAGGGAGGGAGCCATCGAGCCCACAAGGGAGTGGGATAGGGAAGTGGCTAGAACTCATCTCATTCCCTCTACGGCAGTGATAGCAAAAGAGGTTGCAGGGCTCAAAGCGAGGAGGAAAGGAGGGAGAGAAGCATCTTCTCGGAGCAGAAACCAGGCTGCTCCCAGCAGTGGGAATGGGAGATGGAGATTTCACCTAGATATGGGCTCTGAGTACAACCTCCAGGAGGGGAAAAATGTGGAACAGATTTCTGGATTGAGGGTTCTGCCTCTCTTCTTGTAGAAGAAGAGGAAACAAGAGAACCTGGAGGGGCACCAGTGGCTGGCAGTAGAGCACACTGCACCCATTTCCTTCCTGTGGCCTCTCTCACTGCACTAATCCCCTGAACTCTTTCTCAACCTGCTCATGCAACAAGCATCTTCTCCAGCAACCCCACAGCAGCTCAAAAAACACAGCAGTCACTTTGATCTCTCTCTTATACAGCACTTTTCATCTGTGAATGTCAATGCATTTTACAAAGGAGGAGATAATCTTATCCCCATGTTACAAATGTAGAGACTGAGGCACAGAGATGAAGTGACTTTCTCAAATAGGCCCATGGCAGAGCTGGGAACAGAACCTAGACCTCTCAAGTCCTAGTCCAGTGTACTAGCTGTTAGTCTGCACTGACTCATTTGTTATCCCATCAGGGCTTCCAAGTACTGGTTTTGGCACTCCAACAAGACTTTTCCTAGCCAGTAGGGTCACAGTAATTGGTAAGGCCATAATTCATGCAGCTTGATCATCTGCAGTCTCTATAGAGGTATTTAATAGCCCCTCCCACCTCAGGAAATAAGTGATCATGTGACACAAAGTAAATTCATGCCTTGCTCTCCAAGGCTTAAAAATTCAACCATACTTGCAAAGCTTTATTTACACAGTTAAGGATCACTTTGATACACCAGAGCCTACAAAATTACAGGGTTAAACTGCATTTGATTTCAGTTAATGTCACTAGCATTGTTTCAAATATAGTTATGACATTGCATGATTTAGGACAGTTGTTTCTATAGCAACAGTAGGGGGTGGGGCTGAAAGTAGGTCTTGTGTCTTGGATTGCTTTGTGAAATGTGACCCTGGGCTCAGGAAGTTTAGCCCTAAACAACACTGCTAGAGAGCTGGTTTGAAAAATCGGTGGCAGGAGAGATGGAGGAGGAGAAATTTGGAAATTGACTAGATACCAGGATTAGAGTTATCAGCTGTGTGGAATTTAGGATTCACTAGTCTCAAACATCTTCTTCCTGCCCTCCATGCCAGACTTCTCCTCGATGTTCTTCCTCCAGTCACCCACATCACGCAGATCCTTCTCCTGTTGGCATTAGGGGAAAAAAAAACCCATGGAAGTACTGACAACGCTGGATGGTATTCACGCCCATCCTTGTATTCTTTAGCTAACATCCATCCCAGTGTAGCATAGATACCACCTGGGATTCCAGTTAGCAAACCTATCTAATATCCCTAAAGGGTGAGATTCACCCCTGTGCAGAAGACTGGCTCAAAGCTTATGCCCCACAAACCATATTTTGAAGGACTTGATTGGGATTTAAGTGATGTCTAGGCCTTGTGCTCGTCCTTAGTTCAGGGGTGAAATGCACCCCTAATGCCTTTCATCCCACAGTGCTTTCCAAACCATCCATACAGAGATTGTTTCACCCAGTTTGGGTCAGGAAGTGAAGAGTTTATCTAATAAGAGGAGTTTAGGTTAGCAGGATATTACCCCGAACTGGAAGTTGATCGGGTCTCTAGAGATATAGCACAAAATCATAGACAGCAGGGCCAGGAGAGAGCATTTGGATGATCTAAGTCTGAATTTTGCAGGTCTGCTCACTAGGACATTCTTGCTAATGTCACCTAATCTGTAACTGGAGTGGAATATCCTCCCCTAGATACCAAGCATGAATGGGCAAAGTAAAACAGCTTGACACAAAGCTCTTAATCCATCCACAGATGGGGAGGCCATTAAAATCTAGAGTTTTACCACTTGGTAGTAAAAATGTATGTCAGTGAGAGAACCCCAAACCATCTCCCACTGTGTGGCTTTGGGCCACGGCCACATGTACATCCTCATGACAGCTGGGAGGATTTAGAGATAGGAGGAAAATAGGGAAATGACCATGTGGCAGAGACAGGACCACACTCAGGATGTTAGAAAAGGCTAGAGCAGCCTGGTGTCAAGTGCAAACAATACAAAGGTTGGATAGCAGAAGTACATAAGGCCAGTGATTGGGAGACTGCAGCCTTTTCTGAGCAGCCAGGATCTTGGTCCAGAGATCCACTGGCCAACTGGTCCACGTGTGTGTTACAGGTCCCCTGTGCGCCCAACCCACAAGGAGGAGAGTCTACTATGGCTGCAGTTGGGGAGCCAAGTGCTTTAGCTTAAGCTGTTGTAGCTCAGGCTTTTAGCTCTGGAGGTCCCCAGTTTAGTCCCCAGTGCGTTGGTCAAGATATGGCTGTCACACCAGTATACAGGGAAGTCTGATTTCCAGCTAATAATGCCTGGATCCTATTACAATAGGGGAAGTTGCGTCGTACCTTCTCAGTGTCCTCCTTCTTGACCTGCTTCAGGTTAGCGCGAAGGTCCATGCAGACCTTGTGTTTGGAGCCCAGCAGGGCACGCAGCATAGCGTCAGCAGACATGCGGACCCTACGCAGGGGTGGCCTCTTGAACTTGCCCCTCAGGTCAAACAGTTTCTGGCTCAAGTCTTCAAGCTACAAAAAGAATGAGGAGATGGGGAGAGAGGAGAAAATGATGTGGTGAGATGGACCCATAGCAGAAGACGAATGGACAGGCGCACACACAAGTGCATATAGTATGATAGAAAGGAAATGCCATCTACAAAGGTAAAGGATTAGTTTGACGAAGCTTAGACAAGCACGGAAGACATGTGAAGCGGTGAAGACATGGGCATTTGGGAGAGCGGGCAGGTACAGGGATGGTGGGATAGGAGCACAGGCAGCAGATATATACTGTAGAGAGGGACAAAGCATGGGGCTGGGCACACTCCACTGATCTCCACATCAGCAGAGATGGGAGTGCCAGGGAAGATTACCTCTTTGGTAGTTTTCTGTAACTTAGCCTCAGTGTCATATCTTTCTTCATCCACCACCTCTATCTTGGCATGAAGCTTTCTGCATAGGTCCTGCAGAGAAAGAGAAAAGGATGTGGGCCACTGGAAAGCGTGTGACTCACACCGCCTACCCTTTCCACAACTTCCTCCAGTTCTGTAAGAGCCCAGCTCAGGTACGGCTCCGAATCGCTGTACTTGGGACAGGCCACCCTGCTTTCTAAGGCTCCAGCAGCTTAACACAATTGACAAGTTGGCTTACCCATCGGTTGGGAGTTCCCCTGGCACAAGGGAATTCCCAGGTTGCACATGGCCACTATAGCCAGCCTCTCCTCTGCCCACTGGCCCCAGTAGGCATGTCAGGAGTATGACTGAGGCAAACGGGTGTATTCAGAGTGCTGCTGCTGCTGGAATGACCCCTTGGCAGCTCTAGGCTGCTTCTCAGGGCCACACTTCCGCCAAGGGGGCAAGTTCAGAAGAGGCAGAAAAGAGGCTTTCAAGCTCTTTTCCCTCCCCCCAGCTCAGCTGGCCAAGCTCTGCTCTAGTGCAGCTCAGAAATGAGTCCAAATATTGCTCCATGTGGCTTTGCATCAAGCTTTTGCATTTAAACTTCCTCAGCTATAATTGATTTCCAGTCAAAGATCCAAATACAATAGTGCTGGAAATGTCTGGTGCCCACCCCTTAGGGAAAGTAGTGCCTTTAACTCAGTAGTATAGAATGCTCTCAAGCCAGCCAAGAGAATTCCCCTGTGCCCCTCTTGCGGGAATGATGAGTTGTCTTAACATGGAGTCTTTAGGGGAACCTGGAGGACTCCTTTCTCCTCCACCTTAAAGAAAGATTGCATTGGGCAGGAGGATCTGTTGTATAAATGCAACCTAGTGTGACTGTGAGTTGAAAGGCCCCAAACAAAATCAACTTGATACCTCACCTCCGAGTTCATGATCAAAACTATTGGACATATGGAAACAGCTGAGCAAGGTTCCCTCTCCAGTATTTTGAGTGGTACATTCAGAGTTGACCAGTCTACTTCAGAAATTTAAAAAAAGCCAGAATCCATTTCTGGACCCACAAGTTTTCATCTCTGCTTTGTGGGGGAGAGAACACCTCAAATGCACTGTAGAGCTAGGACTTCACCTCTCACTAGCTACTATGGCAGAAGTGGAGCAGACGATGTAGAGAACATGGGTGCTCAAATTGTGAGTAATTACCACCAGGGGGCGTATGAGGAGATGACACGGGGTCACAGCCACCTGCCTTTCCTAAATTCCAAACAGCAGGCACATCCCTGCTCAGTCGCAAGAGTTTCATGGGATTGAAAAGGTTGAGAAGCACCAATATAGGGAAATGGGCAGTGTGTTGGGTTGAGTTGGAAGAGCCATATATGTGGGGTAAGGCAGAACCCCAAACCTTTCTGCTCTTGCATAGGAGAAGATGGAAGAGACAAAGCTGTTACCTGCAACTCCTGCATGGAGTGCGGGATTGACAAAGGAGGACAGTGCTCGGCAAGGTAATTGGCCTTTTCTGCTTCTTTAGCTGCTGTTTCTTTCTCTAGGAGAGTAGCAGCAATCTGGAGCATAACACTCTGGAGGGGGCGGAAAAAAAAAAAAGACAAATCCAGTTACTTGTGTGAGTGAGCAGCGACGGGGAGGGAAGGAGCTCACAGCTACTCCAACCCCAGCGTTCTCAGCAGGAATCACTGAAGAAGTGCTGACCGCAGGGGGTCATGGACACTCCAGTCCAACTTGTTGCCCACAGGAGTTGCTTCTTGTAGGAGATGGCATAGGAGTGCTGGATGTGGGGAGCACACAGCTACTCCCAGGACCACCTTCTTCCAGCAAGAGACCCCAACCATAGGGAATGCTGTAGGAGCAGTGATTTGGGAAGCTTTGGGCTACCCCAGCCATTGGCCAGCCTGGAGGAGGATTCACCAATGATGGAGAACTTTCAGCTGTTCCAGTCCCAGCAGGAGGCACTGTCTGGAATGGGGTAGGAGGAAGCACCAATTTTGGGAGCTCCTGGCTTTTGCAATCAGGGCAGATGCAGATGCAATCAGGGCTGGCTCAAGAATGGACAGTAGGATGGTTGTGGACAAATCCCATACTTCATGCAAAATCAGGAATAGCACGTACCTTCAGATGCTGCCGGCGGGCAGTGATTGCCCTCTTCCTTTTCTATGGGTGGGAAGAAAGAAAGACAAGGCAGGTTCACCACGTGCTTCCTCCCCACCCCTTCCCATCTAATTCTAATGACAGTTTTAGCATCTATATTCCTCTCCAGAGCCTTCCCAGAATGGGAAGCAAGAGAAGAACTGCACCCCCAGCACAAAGGGATCTGGCATCCAGCCCCCACCCAAATCCTTAGCAACTGGTCCCCAAACTAGAAGACACTGACAGTTTGCTGCAATCCATATATGCCAGCAGAGCTCAGCACAGCTCTTCCCTGCTAACCCCAGTGTTGCCAACTCTAAGCATTCAGCAAACACGAGTCAAACCTCAAATCCTGATTGGCTTAGAAATCATGAGCATTCTTTTAAAAAATAATAGATTGGGGCCCTTTCCATTCCCCCTCCAGTTTTGGACCCCTGTAGGGGTCACATGTTCTAGCTTTTCTCCGCAGCCAAGAGAGCTAGGAATGTGTGTGCTTTAAAAACTGAAAGCTGAGATTGTAATCCCAGGACTCCAGGAGGTGGAACTTTAAGAACACCAAACATTGTGAGACTCATTATCAAAATTATGAGAGATGGCAACTTTGTTAAAAAGTCAATAGTACTAAAAGGCCAGTGAATGGAATGCAGGGGAGAGAAGCACGGAGGAGGTAGCATGTTCGAATTAAACCCACTTTCCAACTCATCCCCGGTTTAGCAGTTAATGATCTTTCTATTTACAGCGTTAAGGCTGACTGGGGAGACAGGGCTGTGGGATGAGAGGATTCCTCATCACAGGGGTCTGAGCACAGCAGCGGGGCTGCGCATGCAGGGAAGCATCTATATTCATAACTCCGAGGGGACAGGCAGAGCAGCAGGAGACAGGACAAAAGCCAGATTTACCTTCCACAGCTCCCCCTCACCCTTGCAGCAAGGAAGGGTGGGACATAACCAGCTTTGTCGCTGCAGGGGAGTGAGAAAAGCACTGGGGCTATGGGAGTGGGGAAGCCAGATTCATTGCTCCATGAGGAAGAGCAAAGCCGAAGGGGGCCATGGGAGCTGCCAGGCAGGAATGGAGGCAGGCATCAACAATACAGCAGCAATACACTCCGTTACCTGGTGTGCATTGAGCTGGCCATGAACCTACCCCCGCCCCCTTGTTTGTGACCGCACCTTGGTTCCCTGACTATCGTTTGGGCAGGGAGGATAGTGACAATAAAGGAATTGCTCTACAGGACAAGAGTCTAGGTCCAAGTTTCACACATTGGCCAATACCCTGATGTTGCAGAGGAAAGTGAGAATCCCTCCCCCATTAAGCACTTGGGCAATCAGGTAATGCTGCCCATGGGGGTGGGGCTGCAGGAGTCCAGGAGACAGGTCCAGAGTAGCTTTTGCATTGGGCCTTTTTTGTTTTGTTTTTAAATTAATATGGAAAAGAAATTCTCACTGAGTAATTTAAATGTCTTTCACATGGATCCAGAGCACCAAACTTTGTTCATTTCCAGGCTACATGGGCTAGCAGAAATATTCTATTTGCAGAAGCCACAAGCTCTGTCCCACACTGCACTGCATCTGTTTCCTGAGCATTTCATCATAGAGACTGTGTGCATCTGAGTGTGGTTGGGTGGGGGAAATACACCCGTATGATGTGCATTTGTGGGGGAGGGGAAGAAGCATTCTGTACTTTACGGAGGTGGGGGCGGGGAGGAAGAGGATAAAAAACAGTAGCTCAGTAGATAATTATTTACATTTCAATTGCACCTTTCATCCGGAAAGAGTGCAGAGCCCACTATGGAATATGTAAACATCACTTCATCATGGAAGAAAGGCAGCCACCTCTGAGGTGCAATGCAGCAGCAGATCAGCTGTTCTAAGCTGCTGTGTGCAGCTAAGAACAGCTGAAGAACACCCTACACACAACTGAAAGTGCAAAGGGAGAATTAGAGAGGTGAGTTGTTATGACTTCAACTAGAATTTGACCAGGATGTGGGTGCTAAAACTTTTACTTTGAGAAGAATTGCCTGGGGATTTCCTTCAAACTTGATTTCAATGGGTGTTCGCTTAAGTAATGACTGACTGAAAACTGGGTAAGGACCTCATGATTTGATCTGATGGGTGAGCAGAACCTAGGTTTTGCCTGTCATCTGAAGGGCAGCACCCCCAGCACCAGAGTGTCCCCCTAGCCCTGTGTTGTGGCATTGGTGCAAGAGGGAATCAAACCACCACTATGCAGTGCCTGGGTTTCCTTGGAGTTCTCTCCTATCCAAGTAATTACAGGCCCCATACTGTGTCGCTTAGGAGATCGCCCAAGGTTCCTCCGTGAAGCGACACACAGAGCAGGGTATTCTGGACGATGCTCACAGAACCAGCATCAAGACTTGCGGTGAATTGCTTCCACTCCTCTACTTTACTATGGGGCAATTCATCCCAGTAATGAGTCCGTAACAGCTCTCTGGGCAAAATCCACCCCAGCTCAAGGCCTATGCATCACATATGCCTCAAAAAAAAAAAAAAAAAAAAAAAGCCAGGGGTAGAATTTCACCCAGAGTGAGTCAGAGACAAGCCAGACACAGCAGAAGGAACAGGTAGATTCTACAGGGAGGGAGGAATTCTGCTGAGGGGATTCCACATGTGCCCCTCCCCATCCAGGCTTACACTGCTGATGGGACTCTTCAATATCCTTCATAGCCATTCCCAGGCTGGACAGAGGGTTGAGCACAGCATGACACAAGGGCCTGATCCTGTTCTGACTGGAGTCAAGAGGCGTTTCTAAGCAGGCAACCTCTTAATAACCCAGAGTCAGGCCACAGAGAATCACCTTCAAAAAGGGGTTAGACAAGGATTTGTGGGTGCAAAGGGATCAACATCGTGCGCCACAGCCAGCTGAGCCTGAGAGGATGCACCTTCAAGGCCATTCTTGTCTCTATAATTGCCTCTGTTGCTGTAGAAGCTACGCGGCTAACGGACCGTGAACACCTTCCACTCAGCTGGGGCAGCAGGTACATGAACATCTTCCACAGCACCATCTTGTGATCAGCTAGGGAAGCAAGGCTGCTCCTGGGGGAAATCCAACCTGCAAACTACAGCCAAGAAACACACCTCCTCCAAAACACTATCTCCTGCCTTTCAGTTGCTGGGCACTTGTCCTTTTAAACCCTTTTAGTCTGTGTATTTAGTTAGGTGAGTTTTGCAGATCCACATTTCCTTCCAGGAGCTGGTCTTTTTAACAAGATAACACAAAGCCAAATGTGATACTATCCCCATGCAACACTACTAAGAAAAAAATCCCAGAAAGAGAGAGAGACTTACTTCTTCACTGTTCAGGGAGAAAGAGAGAGAAAAAGGAGGGAGGGAGGGAGGAAAGGAGAGAAAAAAGGAGATTAGCATCAGAACCAAAAACAAGAGAAGGAATTTAGAAACAAAAGTTGGCACTTATTTTAAAGACTAAAAAGCAAACCAATGCCACCCTGTTAGAGACAAAACCAGAAACTTACTCTGACATCTTGGTTTAGTGGATTTAGGACCTGCAATTAAAAAGAAGTGTAACAATTATTTGTGTTCAAAGGGAATTTCTTGGATTAATCAGAAAAGGACAGTTTCATCAGAAAAGAGGAACCGGTTCGTGCTTCTTTTCCAACTTCTGCAAAATCCAGTTTCCCAGAGAAGCAGGCTGTGGGTTATGGAGAGGTGCCAATCATGTTCTCACCCCAAACCAGGGAAACTGCAGCACCCGGAGTCTTTTGGATTGGACAAAATGCTTAGGGAACATGACAGCCATGGCAAAAAGTCCTCATGTGTGAAAGGACCACTGCAGCCCCCCCGACTTCCACTTTCTTTGATCACCCAGGCACCCCTTTTCTCACGCAGGTGGGCTGCCTGTTGACTCATCATGTACTTATTTTATAAACACTGCTGGGCAGGGAATTGAACCCAAGTCCCTTCCTCATCACAGGCTTCCCGAGTGGCCTTGGCAAGTCGCAATCTCTCTGAGCCTCGATTCCCCACTTTTTACAACAGAGATAATAGCACGTCTCTACCTCTCCGGGGCGTCGTGGGGATAAATCCATGAAAGATGTGAGGCACTCAGAGACTACACGGATGGGGAGCCAGAGATAGGAAGGTCAAGGCACCATGTTTTCATTAGGTGTGTACAGCACTGAGCACAATCAGGTACCAAGCTGCTACAGCAACATAAGTAATGCATCATAGATTGTGCCTGCTAATCCCTGAATGCAGCTCTTTGTAGATTTGGGAGGGCTGGGGAAGGATGGAAGGAGTTAATTTGGACAAAGGAAGAGATAAAGGTCAAGGGGGCGGCGCAGAAAGCCACGCTGATCTCCCCAAGGAAACTTTATCCTGGAAAATGTGCGGGGGCCATCCCGTAACTGGGGAGAAAGTGCTTCTAAAAATGGTCAGGGCAGCTCGCAAGGAGCTCCAGCTGTCTCCTTGGGCTGCAGCCTTTCCCGGTGCCAGCCCTCATGAGTCAGGGAGGTCAAGGCAACGCAGTGGCAACCACAAGAGGCAACAATGCACACAAGAGACTTGGCATCTGAGGAATGTGGGAGCTCCAGGCAGGTTATTTTTAAATAAAATTCTCCCTGCTCTTTTTAATGGCATCTTAAATGGCAAGTGGAAAGGAAGCCGGACAAGAAGAGCCTCACAATCTCTTCTATTTGACTAACTATATTAGCATCTGCTCCCTGCAGCCTTAACTTGCCTGTTTAACACATGGCATGCAAAAATTGACAGCAAATCAGGACTCTCTACTGGCAGACCAAGCTATAGGGTTCCATACTCTGCAGATCTGTTCAGCGTGGAAGAAACCCCTAGCACCAGCTCAACAACTGGGGTAAATCAGAGTAGCTGATGGAGTTATGTTGATTTATACCACCTGATGATCTGGCCCCTATAGCCTTGGGAACTAGATCCAAGGTCAGATTTAAGCATTGTGGGTCTTTGCTTTTCCTTTAACCTGGTTACATGAGTAAAAGCAACTGACTGGGGGACTGATGGAATCAAATATCGAGGGCCTACCTGCAGTAAACAGGAGGGACCATTTCAGATGTGATCAATAAATACAAGAGACATACCTGAGAAAGCTCAGGCTGACTGAACTACTGGAGATGGGGTGTCATGTTAATTGGAGCTTTAAAGCTTTCCCCCCCTCAGCTGTGCCAGCGAGAGTCCAGACACATCAGCACTCAAACTCAAAAAGCAAGTTCCCTTCCCCCTGACTCCTGTAACAGCAAGCTGGGGCAGTAAGAGACATGCAAAGGGCTCACCTAAGTCCCAAGGAGAAAAACAGACAGCACTGGTGGAAGGACAGGATCAACTGGCAAGCCACAGGCAGCTGGCTCAGGGAGGAGGTATAAATGGGTTTCTCCGACGGCTCAGCAGAAAAGCCACCTACTCTTTAAGGGCATGGAGATCTCCTCAGACCAATGACGTGCGAGGGTCCAGAAATACAGAGCACCTCCCTTGGCTAAAGCAGTCCATCCAGCCAGCATTCAAGGCGTCTTGGAGGAGAGAGAAGCTGCAATGACTCAGGGAGTCTCTATAGGGGAGGGAGATGGAGGTTTACTACTCTGTGGCAAGAGAGGGGGCAACTCTAGTGAATTGCAGTGATCATGGAGGAAGGAACTCTTCATTAGCAGCATTGATAAAGGCACAGCATTTGTGTGGCTCAAAGGCAAGAACGTTCCTCCTTTGGATGCTCACTCACATTGTGGTGAACCCCCATCCTGTGCATGAGGCTCAGCAGTTTCATTACCCCATCGAGGTGTCCCAGGTGGCCAGGAGTGGAGCTCAGACAAAACTTTCCAAGCAAGGAGTGGGGGAAGGTGGTTAGGGGAAGGTTCAGTGTCACAGCCCACTAACGTCAGAGTCAGACAAGAGAGGGCTCTGGCAGGCAGATCAGGACTGCAAAGGTCTAGGACCAGCTGTTATCTTAACAGAGGCCATGTCTACCCTGCAGCGACTAGAGCCCCATAGTGTAGACCCTTCCTCTATCAACAGAAGGGGGGGGGGGTTGTCAACGTAGTTAATCCCATAGAATTCTTCCATTGACTTACCCATATCTACACCAGGGGTTAGGTCAACCCAACTACAGCACTCAAGGCACAACATTTTTCAAAGCCCCGAGCGGCATACCCAGGCTGATCTAATTTTTAAATGTAGGCCAGGCCTAAGCGTGAATTAGGGATGTAAGGCCTGGTCTACATTACAAAGTTAGGTCGACACAAGTCACCTGGCATTGACCTAGTTGTGCATGGATCTACACTTACATTTGTCTCCCCCGATGTAAGGGCCCTGTTATTGCAACACAGTAACACCACCTCCTCAAGCAGTGCTGAGCCATGGCTGATGTACTGAGGTCAATGAAGTGTGAGCATAGACGCTGAGTTACCTGTGTCAACTAGAACAGTCTTCCTAACATGGACCACTCTGGTCACAATTGTGACTCCACTGCCCAGGGTCACCGAGACCAGAAGCCCACTCCACCCCACTTTAAAACTCAGTGAATTTTTGAAATACCTTTTCCTGATTGCTGAGCTTGGTGAGCACACTTAGCAGCTCTCCATTGTTGTGTGCACCACGACAGCTACATGCTCCAGATGCACTCCGACCTGGAGTAGACAGGAGATATGGGATCTTCTGGGCCTGTGGGGAGGAGGTTGTGGAGGCACGGCTCCAAACCAACCATAGGAAAGTTGACATCTATGAGCAGATTGCACAGGGGATGCAGGAGAAGGGGTACGACGGGAACCAGCAGCAGTGCCGCCTGGAAGAGAAAGAACTGCGCAGGCATACCAGGAGGTCAGGAAGGCCAACCATCATTCCAGTGCCAAGCCACAGACCTGACACTTTTACAAAGAGCTGCCTGCCATCCTTGGCAGAGACCCAAACACAACCCTGCACACCACTGTGGATACCTCTGAGGAGCCCAAGTCACAGGCCCCTGCTATGAACGGTGAGGATGAGCAGGAGGAAAAAGGAGGATGGGGGACCTGCAACTGGGGGGGTTCCACCTATGCCATGAGCCAGGACCTGTTTGAGGCTCCACTGCAGTCCAGGCAGTCAAGCAGAGATAAGCCCATTTCAGGGGTAGGAAGCTCAGATAAGTGTGCAAATTTATTCCCCATTACAAGGATGTACTGACAATATGTCTTTAGGAGGAAGGGATAGCTCAGTGGTTTGAGCATTGGCCTGCTAAACCCAGGGTTGTGAGTTCCATCCTTTAGGGGGCCACTCAGGGATCTGGGACAAAAATTGGTCCTGCTAGTGAAGGCAGGGGGCTGGACTCAATGACCTTTCAAGGTCCCCTCCAGTTCTAGGAGATTGGTATATCTCCAATTATTATTACTCCCCCTACTTAACAGGACACAGCTATCAACTTTTCATGACTTTACACAGACTAGAAGAGACAGCAGAGACAGGTAGAGTTATCTGCTTTATATTCCCCTGTAGAGGTAGGCATGGGGGTCCATGCAGAGCAGTTTGTTTACATACACAGGGATGTCCCTTGAATCTTCCTGAGAGATCTTAATATAACTTTCACGCAGGAACTCTGCAATCCTCTCCTGAAGGCTTCTAGAGACGGCTGCCTTATTTCTTCCTCCGTGGTGAGAGACTTTCCCACGCCCATTGGTGATAACTTTGGCAGGCACCATTGCAATACACAGGCTAGCAGTGTACAGACCCAGCTGGCTTTGGAACTCCAACAGCAACTGTGTTCTCTGTGCCTTTATTACCCTCAGGAGTCAGAGATCAGCTAAAATCACCACCACCTGTGGAGAAAGGTGCTAGCATTCATTGCCACTGCCCGAGACTCTCACATCTACTTACATGCAACCGAGCAATTCCTTCCTCATTTCCCTCACCCCAGCAGGCCACACTCACCACGGCTGGTCCTGTGAGCACTCTGAAGCAGAAGTGTCAATAAGCATGTCTTGCTTAAAACTTTAGGGGAGCCAGGGAAGGAAGTTCTGAACCTGAACTTTCACTTTCCATTGTGACCATACTGACAATGGCACCCCTGTGGGTTTTATCGGCAGCTGTTGCGGCCTTGAGGAGTCGGCAAAAGTTTGTAGTGTAGACATGGCCTAAGAAGCCTGCAGTTTACATTCACTCCCAACTACCATCTCCCCTTCCCGGCTCCCTGCAGTTGTAGCATGTGAAACAGTGGTCCCCAAGCGTACTATGTGATCATAAGTTCATTTCACCTTCAATTTCACATGATCAAAATTGACAAGCCCTCCATCCCTTCTGCACATGGTGCTTCATCACGAGAAGCATTTTTAAAAAGTAAACCAAAGAGGGGGTTAAATAAAACTCATCCTTTATAGTTTTAGAAAATGAATAATCCCAACCTGTACCGGAGAAAATAAAGATATTTCAGTAGTTCTGGGGGCTCATCTCAGTAGCATGCTTGTGGCTGGCTGAATTCATCCACATTCACAATGGTGGGTGTGTTCAAGGGCCCCAAAGAGCTATCTCTTGCAGATCTCTTTTAGCAACGCACGCACACACACCCACGCACACACACGTTATTGGCCAAATTCCCACCTTGGAAGAAATTATCATGCTTTTGGCAACACAGCATGGACAGGGCTGTTACTGTCTTTTTTCAGGTAGTCTGCTGTGGGCATCAAAACGGAGACAGTTTTTATCTCTAGCAGCCCAAGGGAGGGTGTGAGCATGGCAGAACTGCACTGCACTGTGGGAAACAGAGGGGTGAGAGGAGAGGCATTAGAATACTAGCCCCGCCGAAGTAACTAGCAATATTCTTCCCAACTCTAATGAGGTCAGGATTTCATTCTGCTCATTAGCACTCCTCACCCATCGATCGCAAAGCACATTAAAAAGGAGGACTAGTGTCAGAGACTTCATGTTACAGATGAGGAAACAGAGATCACAGAGGTGAAGTGACTTGCCCACGGTCACAAAGAATTAGAAATCAGGGTCCTAGATTCCCATTCCCGTACCTGCTCTACCTCACTCAGCTCCCCCCTCACACTCCAACTCCTCTGGTTTTTCAAGGCCAAAACAATGTCAGCTCTGGCATCATCTTTAAAATAAGTAAGCCTTTAGCAGCAAGCTCACTGCTGCAGACTTCCTGTTCTGCTACCTTCTAGCATCAGAGCAGCCACAGATGCTGTTGCCTGCAGCATGGCAGAGAAACAGAAAGCCCAGAGTGTGAAGGGCCAATTTTTCACCTTAGCAGCAAATGAGTTTTGCCCCTTGCAAGAAGTGAAATTTTCAATGGCAACAGCCCCGCTCCCCTTCCCAGCAACCCTTTTGTGGAATAGAGGTGAGAAGGAGCGATTCTGTAACATCAGGAACTAGACCATCAGCAGTTGTAAACCGGTGCAGCTCCACTGGTCAATGGACCTTTGCCAATTTACACCAGCTGAGGATCTGACCCCATGGCTGTAATCCACCTCAGGGCTCTTGGAAATACGTAAGATTTTTAGCTCATCAGAGGCCTCTTGCTGATGGGAGGAAGGAGACGCACACTATTATGTGCTCTTGGTACTGCCACTCTCATTCTATGAGCAAGCACGTGTGTAAAATTACATCCCTGTTTTCATAACCTTGGCCAGGAAGTTCTCTCTTTGTGGGGGAGGGGATTCTTTTCCTTTGCACTATTTTTTCTATTATGGCAGTACCTAGGAAGATCAAGGATCAGGGTCCCATGTAAACTAGACTCTGTGCAGACGAGTCACAAAGAAAGCCCCTGCTATCAGCGCTTCTCTGCTACACGGAAGCACAACTCAATTGCTGAATAGTACTGCAAGTCAAGTTTACTTTAAAAAGAGAATCACACTAAAACTCCATGCAAATGGCACTCCCCTCCAGTCAAGCCCAGTGGACAGTCACATGAAAATATGTGAAGACAAACTTGGCTTTTACAGGTTTCAGAGCGGTAGCCGTGTTAGTCTGTATCAGCAAAAAGAACAGGAGTCCTTGTGGCACCTTAGAGACTATACCCACGAAAGCTTATGCTCAAATAAATCTGTTAGTCTCTAAGGTGCCACAAGGACTCCTCGTTCTTTTGGCTTTCACAGTGCATGCATCACGGTTAGGAAGGTGACTACTTTTTGCCATCTGCTGGTAGAACAGCAGCATAGCAGAGATTCACTTCCTTTCTCTCCTCCCAGCCCCGCCCCCACCCCCTCATTTCCTTCCCCTGGGACTGGCCCTCGTTCACAGGAGCCAAGAGAGCAGAGTGTATGTTTTGGTTTAATAGTCAAATTGGACACTGGGGGTAACATACCCTTCCGAGGCCTAACAATAATTGGAGCCCTCCTCAAATAGCTGCTGCAACTCACACCACTTAGGTAGGCCCTGCGTTAGAAAACAGCCAGCCTTGCAGGGATGTTGACAAGCAACAACCTGAATTTGGAGCACACGTCCCATTGACTTTCATGCTTATTTTTACGTGCAGTTTGATAACGGAGAAGCTGCTGGACTTGTCCTAGGAAACTGTGGCCTCTCTGCAAGCCAGTTTCCTTGCAGACTCATTTCTCTGCCCCGATGTTGTTACTAAAGCCATTTGTCAGGAAATGACAGTTGCTATTCCTGATGCTATTTTCTGTTCCAGCTGCTTATTCCACCCACATAGCCCAATCCCACTTCTAATGATGTCCGTGGGCGTTTTGACATTATCTTCCACGGGAGCAGGATCTAAAGTAGTTATCTGACCCATTACCAGCATATTTATCTTCAACACCCCTGTGAGGAGGGATGTACTATTAACCCCCTCTTACAGATAAAGGAACTGAGACACCGTGAAACTAAGTAATCTAAAGTCTTGACAAGAAGTCTGGTGCAGGGCAGGGAAAAAAACCCAGGTCTTTCAAGTCTAAGGCCTTGGCTACACTTGAGAGTTGCAGTGCTGGGAGTTACAGCGCTGGTCGTACAGCTGTGTAGGGAAAGCACTGGTGTGTGGCCACACTCACAGCTACCAGTGCTGCAGTGTGGCCACATTTGCAGTGTTGTTGGGAGTGATGCATTATGGGCAGCTATCCCAGCGTTCAAGTGGCAGCAACGTACTTTTCAAAAGAGGGGGGTGCGGTGGAGTGTGACAGGGACCGGGGGGGAAAGAGTGGATTTTTGGAGCCGACACTGTGTATCAGCTCCCTGCCTTGCAAAATCAGAAAATTTTCCCGACCCCTTACTCTTAACTGCAAACAGCCTGCAGACCAGATAAGCAGCTGCTCCAACGGACTCCCTTTCTTCACCCCACCCCCGCTGTTTCTCTCCTCAAGCAAACACTCATCCCCCTGCCTGCCTCATTCACAGCAAGGTAGTGGGTTATCTCATTTGATTGTTCACAGTCAGTTACAGATTGATCACAGCAAACAGGAGCTGTGTTTGTTTTTTAGATAAGCAGCTCCCGGAGCCCCGAGTTCACAACAAAACAAAGAGAGGCAGCATAACAAAACAGAGAGAGTAATTTAGTTAAAAGCATTCTGGGATATCTCCTAATACCCTGGAGGCCAATAACAGCGCTGGTGTGTGGCCACACCTGACGAGCAGCGCTGCATTACCAGCGCTGCACTTGTTATACCCCAAGCAGACCAGGTGTACAGCCAGCGCTGCAGCCAGGGAGTTGCAGCGCTGGATGTGCCTTGCAGGTGTGGACAGTTACTAAGTTGCAGCGCTGGAAAGCCTCCGCCAGCGCTGCAACTCTCAAGTATAGCCAAGCCCTAAGGCTAGCACTGCATCCAGTAGATCACCCTTCCTCATGGGATCAGATCCATTCACTAATCTTCCCCTTTGGCTCTGTCTACACTGACATCTTTCCATCAAGTTTCCTCATTGCCGCAGCTCCAGCAATGGTAGTGATGATGGGAACACTAGTTTAGACAGACCATCAGCATTTTACTCCATGCTCAGAATGGGCCTAGTGAATGTGGCGTTTATGACGCTTATAGCTATCGGCATCCTACCCACTTTAGTGGCTACCAGCCGTGGAGATGAACTGGTGGTAACGCGACTGGGAAAAGTGACAAAAAATGGTACTGTAAGTAAGGTCTACATGAAAGAAGTGGCTACTACGGAGGAGTGTAATATTGCCAGCAAAGAGAGACAGACTTGGTCTACACTGAAAAGTTACATCTGCATAGCTACATCAGTCAGGGATGTGAAAAAAACATATCTCTGACCGACGGCACATTGCTGACAGAACCCCCAATGTAGACACAGCTATGTCGACAGAAGCCTTTCTGTCAATACAGCTAACTTCATTTTGGGGAGGTGGTGTTCCTACATTGGCAGAAAAACTCCTTCTGTCGCTTGAGGCTGCGTCTATACAAGGGGGCTATACTGGCATAGCTAAGCCAACATAGCAATGACTAGGGCCCTACCAAATTCATGGCTGTGAAAAATGTCTCATGGCCCGTGAAATCTGGTCTTGTGTACTTTTACCCTATATCAGACAGATTTCACGGGGGAGACCAGCATTTCTCAAACTGGGGGTCCCAACCCAAAAAGAGAGTCATGAGGGGGGTCACAAGGTTATTGTAAGGGGGGTTGTAGTTTTGCCACCCTTACTTCTGCACTGCCTTCAGAGCTGGGTGGCTAGAGAGTGGCGGTTGCTGGCCAGATGCCCAGCTTTGAAGACAGCACCCCACTAGCAGCAGTGCAGAAGTAAGGGTGTCAATACCATGCCATGACACCCTTACTTCTGCACCTGCTGCCTTCAGAGGTGGGTTGCCAGAGAGTGGCGTCTGCTGGCTGAGGGCCCAGCTCTGCAGGCAGCAGCCCGGAAGGAAGGATGAGAATACCGTACCACACCATGCCATCCTTCCTTCCTTCTGCATTGCTGCTGGCGGTGGCTCTGCCTGCAGAGCTGGACTACTGGCCAGCAGCTGCCACTTTCCGGCTGCCCAACTCTGAAGGCAGCGCCACCACCAGCAGCAGCAGTGCAGAAATAAAGGTGGCAATCCTGTCATTTCCCTACAATAACTTTGTGACCCCCCCCCCCCAAAATCCCTTTTGGATTGGGACCCCCACAGTTACAACACTGTGAAATTTCAGATTTAAATAGCTGAAATCATCAAATTGACTATTCTTAAAATTCTATGACTGTGAAATTGACCAAAATGGACCGCCAATTTGGTAGAACCCTAGCAATGATGGTACAGCCTCTGTAGTGTAGGCACACCCACAACTTCCTGGGAGGAATATCTGCTCCTGCTGCTTCAATTCCTCTGCAAGAGGCTGTTTTTCAGAGATTCTTCCTTAGGAATGAAAAAGAAAGAGAGAACAGTAGCATTTCTAAATAGGTGGTTTCCTGCATTGGGCTACAGCAGCCCTTTAGCAAAACAGGTTAACGGCATTGCTTCTGTTCTTCCTATCACCAGATAGGCAAGCCACATTTCCCAAGGTTAAAGCAATCTTTATTACTGTCTCCAAGGACTCTACTGCAAGCTCTTCAACTAAACAACATTCTTGCTGCATGCAAAACTACACAGTTCAGCAACAAATTGCCCACGAGCCCTACACATAGTTGCTTGGCACTAGGAGTGATGCCCAGAACTGGTGGGTTACCCAATTCACTTCCACAGCACAGGTCCTGCACCCACTGCAATATACAAGAGTCCTAACCTTGCGCCACACCGTTCCCAGAGTCCAAGGGTGCCTTGCATGTTGGCCAAGCTGAAAGAAATATCAGAGTCCACATAGGCAAGACGAGTATGGACTTTTATTTAAGAGTTTTGTTACCGCTTTACACCTTCAAATGTTGGCCTGAAAGGTTAAGGAGAGTTGAGGTCATAGAACCTGATGGTCCCGTCACTTTGTTGTTTTAATAAAGTAGTGTAGTATTTTTGACACACAGGAGGATCAAACAGGCCTATTCACCCTCAGAACATGGGGCCAGAAGTTCCAGTGAAAGGTGTAGATTAGCCAATGGGTTAGTAGGATAACAAAGCCACTAGGGTACTTCCTTTGTAACTTCGGGTGAGATCAGAGGTCATGGGCCTCTGAGAGATTTCCCTTAGAGCAGGCAGCCCAGAAGTGCAAGGTGGAACATCAGCAAGCTCTTTGTGTTCTGTACAAATAATCAGAGAGGCTCAAACTGGAAGCCAAGGCAAGGAAGAAACCCAACGTCAGGAAAATCAAACAGACAGTCAGAGAGTGATGATGTTCAAGTGTGAGAAAGGGCACCAGTTTCTAACTGAAGAAGAGCAATACTTAGCTAGAGACTGAAGGAGGAGAAGATCCATGCAGAAACTTAGTGAAAACGTAAGGAAACTCTGATCCTTCAGAGAGGAGCTTCGCTCCGAGTTAGAGAAGCCACCTGCTGCCAGAGGACACGAAAGCCACCCTGACCAGGAGCAGACATGTGACACTTCAGGAAGAGATGGAGCTTCCATGGAGCTGGTGAACTGGTACAACAACCCCAGAATGATGAATGTGACCATGGCTCCAGGAATACCTCAGCCCAGGCTCCTCCTGTCTGAAGTTTAGACAAGACCTGGGCACACCACAGAGGATCTGCCCAATAATCCAGAGATTTGACTACTGCACTGTTGTCCTGGGCTCTCAGGAATCCACGCTGATATTGCTAGGAGATGGTGGGAGACTAGACTGACTGGCATACACTAACCAATCATCCACTGCCATTGCTGTAACCCTTGCCCTCCCTCCCCCACCTTTTTTCGTACCTCCGGCATCTTCTCATCTTTTCTATTATTAGACTGTAAGCACTTGAGGCGCAGAGGCTGTATCTTCTACTTGAAAGCACTTTGCACACTACAGGCGCTCCATGTGTGTCGCATAATAATGAATCCAGTGTGACACCAGAAGACACTAGTTTAATGTCCTTCATAACCAAATCAAGGTCTGTTTATCTACAGTCCCAAAGGGTGCTCTGATGCCAGAATTGCCACCTGTTTTCAGGTGTTAACAGGTCCTCTTTACCCAAATCACAACCCTCCCCCCAACCCCTAACACAGTTGAGAGAATTGGCTATAGACACGGTGCCTTCCATAAGAACCTAGCTATGATACCCAGTAGGGAGAGCAGTCATTAGAAACGCCCATCCAGAATTGCTGAACAAACCTGTCTTACCTACCCCTGCCTTACAGAGAGTCAACTCAGGACCTTGCCCACACACACCTTGATGTGCCTTGAGGTTCCCTCCCAGTAATCTGTGTCCAGAGTGACTTGTGAAGTGTTGCATGGATTGAGAGACCTTCCCGCACTCCACTTCTGCTGCACTATGGCCACAGCAGCGACTGCCCAGGATAGCCACCTGCCTTGCACACAGCTTCTAGAACATCCACCAGCATTGTCCTCTTTCCATATGGAACAGCTACAGTCACCACATTAAGGGAGATGAAGGCTATTTTTTTTTTGGCTGCCTCGGGTTCCACTTCAGGGCTAGTACCCCCGAGCAGTTACAGTACTCTGTCCCTCGCCACACTGGCTTTTTAAGTCCATGCTACCTTCCGGGACATGGAATGCTTCAGGCGCTCCATGTCCACATCTCCAGGCTGCAGAGACCTCTCCAGGCCCACCAGCATATCCCGATGGCATTCACGGATGTTCAGCGGGTACCTGGCCCTCACAAACTCATAAGCTGCCATCAGCCTCATGTTATGCTTCACCATCAGGTACTGGATAACACAGGTAGGGGCCAGGGAATAGCCATCCAGACAGTGGATGAGAACCCGCTTTCTTTTCTCCAAAGAGGCTTCAATGCACTCATTGATGTCCCAGAAGCAAGGCTCCCTCAGGGCAGGACATTTCCCATTCAGGGGGCCCTGGATGTCCACCTTGAGGCGGGACCAGCTGTGCCGGAGCCCTCCTCGGCTGCATGTGCATGGAATGACACTCAGGCTGCAGTTGCTGGGCAGGCTGCTCATGTCGATGATGCTGTCGATGTTGTTTCTGCACAGCACCCTCCCGCAGTAGGCCGCATTGAGGTTCCCCAGGTAGATGCAGTCCATCACCCTGGCAATGACGGGCTCTGAGAAGTTGAAGTATTCTGGTCCTCCTGGCTTTGGGTCGCTGGGTTCCTCAGGCTTCGCACTCCCTCTCTGGCTGTAGTTGTGGGACTTTTTGGAGCTGGAGCAGGACAGAGGGTTGGAATCCAGCTCGGCGCTGCTGTTCCAGGATGGCGGAAAGAACAGGGAGAACCGGCTGGAGGATTTGGCTTTGGTGAGTGGACCCACTGGACTGGACAAGGTAGAATTAGAGGAAGAATTGGATCTAGAGGCACAGAAAAGGGACGCTCGCTCTAGAGACCCTGTGCTGCTGGCAGTTCCACCACTGTGAGCCTGCTCCATCTGCAAGACAAAGAGACTGGTTAGACTGCTAGTACCCTGTTCTCTCAGACTTTCACGGGCAGCTGGAGCAGCAGAGGGGCCAGAGACAGCAGTAGGCCCAGCCAAGCCGCCAAGATATCAAACTGCCACAGGAGCAGATTACACTAGAGGCCTTAAAAGCCTCAAAAATGTCTATGCCCAGACATCTAACTAGCCAGTTACCCTTGTATCAGACAGAGCACATGCCACAACCACACCCAAATCACTCCTCACCTGAGCCTGCAGACTCCTCCGCCACCCCTGGGACACCAGGCCATCAGAGTGGCCATCCCCATCCGATGAGAGCAAAAAGCAGAGCGTTCGATGTTTCCTAGGGGGCAGCTGGGCTGCAGGGGACACATTGTCAGGCTTTCGATTGAGCGCTTCATTCCTATTCATCATCAAGTTTGGACAGGAGCCTGCAAGGATAGAGAAAGCGACCCATGCACAGAAAGTGCTTTCATCACAAAGACCTGCCTTGTAGAGAGACAGGGCTCTGTGCATCTTAATAAGCCTTTCCTCAACATTCCCTTTAATGTTCTGCTGTTGCTGCAGGAATAATGAGATTCATTGAGAGAAGAGCTTGAACCAATTATGGGAAGAGCATTTTAGCTGGAGATTCAGAGGGACTCAGAAGCTACAGTGAAACCTTCCAGTCCATTTGTCAGCGTGCTTGCGGTTTTCCCACTTTTTGGAAGGCGAAACAATGAAATATTGAGCTAGGATCCATTTGTTTCCAGAGCTTTTCATTACAGACTCGATTGCTCCTGACAACCCTTATTTACATAGAGGCTAGTGCTTAGTAGCTTTACTGTGCAGTACCACGTATCTGTAAAACCACTAGCGCGAATCAATCCTCACATCCCTGTAAGGCAAGTTTTAAAGGAGAAGAGGAAACGGAGGCCAAGAGGTGAAAGGACTTGTCACGCAAGCCACAGAAAAGCTCAATGAGCCAGAACTTTGTGCCACACTTACTACCCCATCCCACTAAATGCTCCACTCCACATGGAAGCAGCAACAAATGAAGCTGACAGATCAGTTTCACTCTCCCCCCCATGTAGAGCACATAGATAGCAGAGGGAATGAAGGGAGGATAGGCTACAGGAGGGAGAGAAGAAGCCCCAACTCACCCTACTGCATGTAGCTCTAATTATGCTAATGCACAGCTGGTTAGGGAGTGTGGAACCTGAGTAACAGAACCCTCTGAACGTCAGCCTCCCACCTACCAGATGTTCTAATCAGAGCCAGGACTAGAAGCCATATGTTTCTAGCACCCAGCCCTGTGCTCAGAACTTACCACGGTAAGAAGTTGAGATATAATTACATACTCTTCAACTACAGGGTTCAGCAGAAAGCACTCCCCAAAACCTCGCTCCAACAGGTTAACAGTTAGCTTTTCCAATCCAAGACCATGGACTTTAACAAGCACTGACCATGCATTCCCCAAACTGTACTGACACCGAGAGGGGTGTGTGTGTCAGAGGCAGTCTCTGCCCCAAAGAGCTTACAAATGAAAGAGGCAAGCGTCTGAACAGAACATGCAGGACGCACAGATTTAGATCCCAGTAGGCTTAAATGATTAACATTTTAAAGCCCGTTCCTGCCTCCCATCCCTGAACCACTGACATAAAGCTTTCTGGGTCATTAAGCCACTAAGAAATAACAGCAGGGCTATTTGTCTGGAAACCCTCTATACATCTATAAGAAGGGAGCAATGGCTTAGCTGCACGCCACATAAACCCCAAGGCCAGGCACTTCTCTGCTAACCAGTTGCTCCTCAATATTTGTTTTGCTGCTCTCCATGTTTCCTCAGGAGCTGTGTAAAAGACAGGTTTAAAAATAGGCAGCCGCTTGGAACATCTCATACGCCTACACCCACCTGTGCAGTGCTGGGAGAGAGCCACCGAGGAGGAGAGCTGCAAGGAGCTGGGCATCTTCAAGGTTTTCTGAAGGTGCTTTACAATCAAGCCTGGAAAATTGAGAGGGACATGCATATTAGCAAGGGCATAGCAAGTGACCTGATGTATCAGGACAAAACCCCACTTTATTTAGAGTATTTCCAAGTATAGACCCACAGAACAGACAGCAACTGCTCACAAGCATCCTGCCACGGCCTATGACTCAGCACCATCTAAATAGATACAGTACAGCCCCGGCTCTGCCACATATACAGGGTAATGTTCTGATGGCCAGCAACTCCTCGCTGTGCTGTACAAACCACAAATCCAGAGCGCAGATGCTTCCAAGTACCACTGGCCTGGCAACCTGCTTCCACTCTGATCAAGGCGTAGAAGACACAGTGCAGGCAACAGAGATCATTGGGCCAATTCTTCAATTAGCTGAAACCCATCCACCTCCCATGCCAGAGATCTTAAAATAATCAGGTTTATACACTGAATTTACTGCACAATGTCCTAGATCCAGCTTCTCCGGAATAACATGCTTATTACAGAGTCCCTCCCTAAAGAACACATTTAAGTTGTCGCCGGTTTCCAGCTAACTTCAGAATCGGACAACACAAACACTATTTTCAGACGATCTTCACACCTTTCCTGAGGCCGGCAAGTGTGATGCTTCGGCTTCCACTCCATCCATGATAGATCCCCTTGTTTCTAGTATTATGGTGCCTCAAAACAGCAGCTGATCACCATACATCAGACATGACATGTTACCCTGTTGCACCTGAGTATGGCAAGTGATGGGCAGCCTTAGAGAAGAGCTCTCCCCTCACCCATACAGCTGTATCAAAAGCCAAAACATTCTAATTGGGGAGCCAGAAGCAAGGGCCCGAAAGCCAAACAGAGGCACTTTCATAAAAATGACCTAATTTTCATAGGCACTGAGCACTTGCAGTTCTTGCTGGCTTCAGCGAGAGCAGTGAGTACTCAGCACCTCTTATAAATTGGATAGGCAAGGCCTTGTCTACACACAAACTTATGCTACTTTTGCTTAACTGGTGCAAACCCCATACGTGGGCATTCTTAGGCCAGGATTCTGCAAACACTTCTGTATGTGGTACACTTCACTACGGGCAAATCCTGTTGATTTCAAGTACTTAAAGTTAAGCACATGCTTAAGAATTTGCACAACAGTTCCACATAACTTTGTTCGTTAGGCCTGGTCTACACTGGGGGGGGGGGGAGGGGTCGATGTAAGATACGCAACTTCAGCTATGGGAAGTCGATGCATCTTATTTCGACTTACCTCCCATCCTCATGGCGCGGGATCGACGGCCGTGGCTCCCCCATCGACTCCACTACCACTGCTCACTTTGGTGGAGTTCCGGAGTCGACAGGAGCACGTTCCGTGGATCGATATATCCCCGATAAATCGATCGCTACCCACCAATACGGCGGGTAGTCTGGACGTACCCTAAGAGACTACAAGCTTATTTCAGTTTACCTTAAACTAAAATAGGAGTGTCCACACAGGGGTTTGCAGCAGTTTAACTAAGTTGGTTTTGAAACACACCTTTAGTTAAACTGGTGCCAGGGACCATATGCTTGGCTTTGGGGGGGGGGGGGAGGGAGGGATGGTCACTTTAGGCTCCCTAATTTGAATTTTTTGGCTTTTTTAAAAGCTTTTATCATATCATTTTGGTAAGGACTGTAGATGGCAAGAGCACCTCCCAAAGGCTGGTTAAGCCTCCCAATACCCTGGTGAGGAAGGTCAGTAACTGCCATTTTGCAGATGGAGAAGTTGAGGCATAGAGACGTTAGGGTATGACTTTGGGCATTCACTTGAGTAATTACTACAACTGGGACTAGAATCTAGGAGTTCTGATTTCTGTGTCCCACCCTAACCACTAGGCAACAAGCCTTCTTTGGAGGTGGTGGCATGAAGGGGATACAGCAGGCTTTGAAATATACATCACAGCATTTGAAACCAACTGAGATGGATGTTGCTGCAGTTGTTACACCCTTCCCTCCAGGGACTCCTGTTGCGCAAGTCTGGGCCCACATCCTATTTCCCCTTCTCTCACTCACCTGTAACCCCATTCCTCTTTGAGTTACATTTTTTGTCCAGAAGCTTGAAGGCTATGAAATCCTTGTGCCATTTCTCCACCGACTCCATTGTCCTCAGGCCTGCAACAGGGAAAAAACAAGAAATCAAAACCTACAAACACAACTGCTCACCTTTTACGTTGGGAGAGCTGGCCTGCTGGGCAACAGAAGAATGAGGCTGCCAATTCACACAACAACTGGCTCTCTCTTTCTGATAAGATCACTTAAGTGTGTATGTAAAATGGAGATAGAGCCTGAATCAAATCCCAGCTGCAGCCATGCCCTCAAATTTCAGGATGTTTGCAAAATTTGGAGCCATATATAAAATGAGCTCAGATCTGAAACATACAAGCTTTTAAAACTAGAGATGCCTTTTCTTCTACATGGTGAGAAAGCTCTGCTTCCCACTTGAAAGAAATCTGAGTAACTGCACATACATAGATAACTTAACATTCAGCATGGTGTTGGACAACAGAGTCAGCAGCATCTCCCCTAACATTTAATAATCATGGAGCTGGCATTTAGTCAGGATGGTGAACCAACACTGTTGTCCAAGGCTAGTTATATGTTTCATTACTGGGCCCAATCCATCCCATTAAATGTAACCCAAAGCCAAGGACCAGAAGGCAAGAGAGGAAGATGCATGGGTTTTGGTTTAGTTACTTGTCACCTGCTAGGAGGTTCAATTAGAAGAAAATCCTTAAGAGAGAAAAACATCCCACATGTCTATTGTAAAGTTGTCACCTGTAGCATTCATGCCCCCAGATGATTTTGGGAGAGAGAAAGAGGTTTTCCCTCTCGCTAGAGCCCCAACAAGGAAAATGGCTACTATCATGAGAAAGCAAAGGGAGACCAACAGACAGTGATAAGGGAAGGGGAAAGAGGGAGGCGGCAGTTCTAAAGCATTGCACTGCAGGGTCTGTACAAGTGTCTTAACTTTTAAGAGACTGATCCAAAACTAACAACAACAAAAAGCCAAAAGCAGAAGCCAGAAATACCCTGGGGCTTTGGGAGCATCCGAAAGCCTAGTGCCATTCCAAACTTTGGAAAGGGAAAGAGCAGCAAGCCCTGGGCTGGAGGAGTGTTGGTACCAGGAGCCAGCAGGTGCCAAGGAACTAACCAGGAAGACAAACACACTCACAGAAACCAGAATTCAGTGCCTGCCTTGAGAGTGGAACTCACACCTGCAAGACCACAGGCACCCCCAGAATACAGCTGGGGGCGGGGGGAGCCCAAGGCAGCAGGGAAGGATGAGGCAGTTGAACCCTGCTGAGAGCTGCTGTCCCCCCGGAAAGGCAGGACTGAAACGAGGTACAGAGGAGAGACACCTCCTTCATTCCCCTCCCCCAGCTTCAGCACAAAGACGCACACACCCAGCTCCCAGCCTAATGCCTCCCTCCCGACCCCACAGTGCAGAGACACCCCCCCCTCCAGGCCAGGCAGGGAACATCCACCGGAGCCCCCGCCCCCCACCCCACACACCCACTGCAGACAAAACCCTCAACTCCAGCCCAGGCTGGCTCAGTCCCCCCAAAGTCTCACCCCACCTAACACATTCGCAGCCCCACTCCCCGGACGGTAGCCAGCCCAGCCCCCTCCCTCCCCATCTGGAGTTTCCCCAAGCACCGCTTGGCCGCTTCAGGAAGTTCTCCCTGGTGCTGGAGCAACTCTGAAGAACTCCCCCGAGAAGTTTTATCCGGGGAATCCCGGGGGCTGAGCCCACTGGGTGCGCAGAGCCTGGGGTACAGCCGCGGCTGATCTGCAAATGCAAGGGACGCTCCCCGGAGAGAAGGGGCGGCCGTGCTGGGGCAGCTGGGAGATGTAGTCTTTGGAACAAAGCAGGTCCCTCTCCCTCCCTCCCCTGCTCTGAGAGAGGCTGCTCTGGCTCCCAGCCCTGCCTCACTTGGGCTCCCTCCCTCCGGGCTGGGTCGCAGGGGGCAGCCCCTTCCTTCTCACCCCTGCCCTGCTCTGGCCTATTTTGCTTTGCCTTGGCTCCTGGGAGCTGTTGCACTGCCACTCTCTCATAGGGTGACCTAATAGCAGTCAGGACACTTTTTCCCCCCCCAGGAGAGGGGGTATAGTTGCATATATAAGACAAAGCCCCTAATACCAGGATCGTGGGTGGCCCTGATAATATGAGAACATGGGGTTACCCTACTCTCATTGAAGAGACTGGCCAGTGCTCTAGCCAGGGCCGGCTCCAGGGTTTTTGCCGCCCCAAGCAGCAAACAAAAAAAAAAATAGAAAAAAAAGCTGCGATCGTGATCAGCTTTACCGCCGCCGCTTCAGTCTTCTGCGGCAATTCGGCGGCTGGTCCTTTGCTTGGAGAGGGACTGAGGGACCTGCCGCCAAATTGCCGCTGAAGAGCCGGACGTGCCACCGCTCTCCATTGGCCGCCCCAAACACCTGCTTGCTGGGCTGGTGCCTGGAGCCGGCCCTGGCTCTAGCCACTCCTCACCACATGGGAACTCTTACTACCACAGCCCTGCCAACCCCAAGCAGCACAGTCATGAGCCAGCTCCCCCATGCCAATCCATGAGGTTGCTTAAAATCATGAGGTTTAAAAAGAAAATTGGCAGGGGTGGATATTTGCCTTCTGTTTTAGGAGCCATTAGGTTTCATGTTTAACCTTCTCTGCAACCATCAGGGATAGAAACTTAGTTCTTATTTATTTTTTTTAATTAAAGCTCAGATTTTCACCTAATCACATAAGTCCAGGAGCTGAGGCTTTAAAGAAAAAAAGAGAAAAAAACACCCAACATCATGAAAGTCACCATAAAATCATTACAGTTCACAACACTGGTTAATAAGTATTTATGTTGCAGACAAGTTTGCTCTTTTGCTCATGCAGTTTTGCCGGCCCCAGTCCGTCAAAACACGTGAGTCAGACCCCCCTAAACCATTGGCTTAAAAATCATGAGATTTTAAACAAATAAATTTTGGATTCTTTTTCTTTTTCGTTTGGTTTCTCAACCTCTAGGTTACATTCAATTCACACTGTCCAGGTTTTCCTCCACAAACATGAAGGCCACAATTTTTTTTTCTTTTTTAAACAAAGCTGAGATTTTCAGCACCAGGTGTTGGGGTTTAAAAAAACAACAGGAAATATCACAAGACTTGTGATAAAAATCATGGGAGTTGGCAACACCATATCAGGCCCTGTTGCCCAGGGTTCCCACATGTATTATCAGTTTACTTGTACACTTTATTAATTTCATTCTTCTACCCTAGCAAGTATTTCCATACACATAATTAACTCAAAATAATAAAATAAATATGTGACTCATTGTAAGTAGTGGAACACTCTAGCATGCACTTATAACTGAATAACAATCCTTGATTTGTTTCTCACAAAACCTCTACATACACACACAATATTTCTACACTCCCAGGCCCCAGTTCTCCACTGCCTTGCACTTTATGTACGAATTAACACCTGTGCAAAGAAAGGACAGAATGGCAGGCTGTTCTGGTGATGCTTAACAGCCACTTTGCACAGGCATAGACGATTAGAATTTGTGAGTTCCTGACTCCCGATCCTGGGCTCACTTCTCTAGCCTGTGACAAGGATGGGATAAGAACTCCTGCAAAGAAAGGGAACATTCTCCTAAATTGTATAAACACACACATTCCAGCCTTTGCTCTACATGCTCCATGGCACATTTTAAAAATACAGTTCAATAAACAAGCTTCTCTAGGTACCCCCCTCCAACCAATTAAAATGAATCATAAGACGGTAGCCAAGAACATAGATACAATCTTTATGGCTTCCTGCTAGCTCTCCCAGTCTCTCTCAGTTTGAGCCTAGCGGCATGCCCTGATGGTGTCAAAATAAGGGCTTGTCTACACTACAAAATTAAGTTGACTTTATCTAATTCGACCTCGAGCCTCTGAATTAATTAAGTCAATTGTGCGTGGCCACACCAGGCTCATTGTCTTGATGGAGTGTGTCCTCACTAGCAGTGCCTGTACTGATGCACAAAGCAGTGCATTGTGGGTATCTATCCCACAGTGCAACTTGCCGCAGTGTGTTTTGGGAAGTTTCTGCAATGCCTTATGGGACCAAAACATTGTTGCAAGAGAGAAAGGGAACATTGCGTTGGCATCCCATGATGCACTGTCCTCCCTCCCTCATATCAATGGCAAACAACCCAGTGGTTTTCGCGCCTTAAAACCGCCACACATATGCCATAATCCCAGAAGCATGGAGGCTGCTCAGTTGTGCACTCTTGCTGTGAGCATCTCAAACACCTTGTGCCTTCTCCTGCAGTATTTCCAGAGCCGAAGTAGGGTCCGCATGGAACATAGTGATGTCCTGCAAGCAGCCCTGCTGCAAGCCATTGAAAAAAATAATTCACAGTTGCTGCTGGCAGTCACAGAGCAGCTGCACTCTGTTGAGCGCCGTTTCTGGTCCCGTGAAACAAGCACTGACTGGTGGGACCACATCATTTTGCAGGTATGGGATGACAAGCAGTGGCTGCAGAACTTTTGAATGCCAAAGGCCACCTTCCAGGAACTTTGTGCAGAGCTTTCCCCTGCCCTGCGGTTCAGCAACACAAAAATGAGAGCTGCTCTGATGATGGAGAAGCGAGTGGTGATCGCTATTTGGAAGCTTGCAATACCAGACAGTTACCGGTCAATGGGGAATCAATTTGGAGTAGTTAAATCAACGGTGGGAGTTGCTGTGCTCCAAGTATGTAGGGCCATTAATCAACTTCTACACGAAGGGTAGTGAGTCTGGGAAATATGCAGGACATATTGGATGGTTTTGCTGTGATGGGGTTCCCTAATTGTGGTGAGGCAATAGATGGCATGCATATCACCATTTTGGTACCAGACCACCTTGCCAAAGAGTACATAAACCGAAAAGGATACTTTTCAATGGTGTTGCAAGTGCTGGTGGATCACAGAGGGTGTTTCACCAACATCAATGTAGGATGGTCAGGAAAGGTTCATGACACGCGCATCTTTAGGAACTGGGATCTGTTTAACTGGACTTTGATTGTAACTGTATACTCACCAGAGGTGCCTTCCCCAGCATCATGGTCAGCCACCGTGATGTTCTGCGACCCACAGGGCTCCAGGGTTAAAAATATTTCCTGGCTCTCAGGGCGAATGGATCCACCACTCGCCTGTCTCCCATTCTCCTCCTCCTCCTCTTCCTCATCCACCATATCATCCTCCTTGTTGTCCCTAGACTATGGGGTATCTACGTTGCTTGTGCGGGTACTGGTAGTGTCACCCCCGAGAATTGCATGCAGCTCGTTGTAGAACAGGCATGTGTGGGGTTCAGCACCAGAATGACTGTTCGCCTCCCTTGCCTTCTGGTACGCTTGGCGAAGTTCTTTTATTTTCACATGGCACTGCTGTGTGTCCCTTGTGTAGCCCTTCTTCCCCATTCCACAAACGATCTTTAGATGTCAGCATTTCTTCTGCTGGATTGGAGCTCTGCCTGCACAGACTCTTCTCCCCACACAGCGATGAGCTCCACCACCTCCTGTGCAGACCAGGCTGGGGCGCATTTGAGGCATGTAGTCTCCATGATCAGCTGTGCTCAAGCTGGCATGGTCCCAATGCTGATCAAACAGGAAATGGGAAATAAAAAATTCCTGGTGTTTAGTTGGGGAGGGGCTGTTTCCTGTGTACCTGGCTGCAGTGCAGCACAGTTGAGAATGATCTCCAGAGCGGTCACAGATGAGCATTGTGGGATACCACCTGGAAGCCAATTAAGTCGAATTACACAATGCTGCATCTACACTACCTCGCAGTCAACCCATGAAAATCGAATTAAGTGCTGCGCCTCACGGAGAGGTGGATTACAGCAGTCGACATTAGAGGCGACTTAGGTCAGCGTAAAGGACCCGGAAGTGTAGACATTAACAAGTCGACTTAAGGCGGCTTCCTTCAAGCTAACTCTGTAGTGTAAACCAGGCCTAGGACAATTTCAGATCAGGGAGGGAGTGAATTCCACAGCTGAGGGGACCTCACAAAGAGCACCCTGTTTCTTAGCCTATTATTGGAACATCTTTCCAAGGGTTGTGGCAGATTCTCCATCTCTGACCATTTTAAAATCACAATTTGATGTTCTTCTAAAAGATCTGCTCTAGGAATTATTTTTGGGGACGTTCTATGGCCTCTGTTATATAAGACGTCAGACTAGATAGTCAAAATGGTCCCTTCTGGCCTTGGAATCTATGAATCCTCTAAATAACCTACCATTTTATAATTCAACGGAGGTTTCTCATGTGGAACAGAGGTAAAATTAACTGGCCTGCAGTTATTAACAGTCCATCTGCTATCATGTCTAGAAATAGCCAGATCCTGAGTGATGCTGAAGTCTGTGGGAGATTTGTCCAAGTGTAAACTGAATGAGGGATTTTGGGATTCAGCCCTGGAAGCCTGCCTGTGCTCAGGGGAAATTTAAATATCAGTGAATGTGGCTTTCTTTACCTTCTCACAGAACAGCGTGCTGGAGCCTCCTATAGCATGGGACATGACTGCATAACACCTCTCTGATTCTGTGCTGTCACATGGCAGGAGCCTTCAGCATGGAGATGCAAGTTCCACTAGGACTGGCTCCTTTGTTTCACAGGCGTCCACGTGAGACAGCCCAGCATTGTGTGTGACCAACGCCAGCAGAATATGCAAGTCCCATGGAGGAGGCATATCTTTTTGAAATCGTATGTCATAGCGTCTAAGACAGTGGTTCTCAAACTGTGGGTCAGGACCCAAAGTGGGTTGCCAGGGCTGGCTTCAGCCTTGGTGGCGGAGCTCAGGTTACAGGCCCCCCCACCTGGAGCTGAAGCCCTTGGCCTTTGGCTTTGACCCCCACCAACCTCAGGCAGTGGGGCTTTAGCTCTGGCCTCCCCCTCCTGCGGTCATGTAGTAATTTTTGTTGTCAGAAGGGGGTTGCGGTGCAGTGAAGTTTGAGAACCCCTGGTCTAAGACATTAGGCAATTCCACATGCTAAACTCTCCAATGCCAATACAGCCTTGTTTCCATAAGCCCCTAGGCTTCCAGCCCCGGCGAAATCAGTCTGTCTGGGGCGAAAGGAGTCTCACAACTGTCACTAGGGTGGCTAGAGACACGTTCACACCAAAACTCCAGATGCAGAAAATCCAGGCCTATGATGGCGTTGGAAATCCAGTGCCAGAAGCAGAGAGCAGTTTTGCAAGTTATCCTTCTCTCTCCAATGGGCTGAGCCTGTTCCCACTCCCTACCTTGGGATCCAAACACCCCAAACTTTACAGTGTTCTAAATCCAGGTTCACATTTTGCAGCTTGGCCAAATGGGCTTTGCTTCCCCTAACCAGGGCCGGCTCCAGACACCAGCGAACGATGAAGGTGCTTCGGGTGGCCAATGGGAAGGGGCAGCACATCCGGGTCTTCGGCGGCGGGTTCCTCAGTCTCTCTGGGAGAGAGGAACCCGCTGCCGCTGCCATCGAAGTGCTGCCAATCGCAGCTTTTTTTTTCCCCCCTCCCCCGCTGCTTGGGGTGGCGAAAAAACCTGAGCCGGCCCTGCCCCTAACCATATCTCCCTCCCAGCCCCATCTCCTGGCTTCCTTCTACAGGGACAGACTGCTCCTTCCAGCCCCCCGGAAGACTTATCTTCCTCCCAATCCAGCATCCTTGATCTTCCTCCCAACTGAGGCAGTCCATCCCCATCCCAACGGGTGCCAGCCTGCAGCAAACATCTGCGCACTGTACTACTGCTCTGTCTTCCAGGTGGGTCCATCCTTCTCCTGACATAAGGCCAGAATCTTACTTTAAGCCACTCCTGACTGCTTTTGTTACCCAGACCATTACAGCTTGTAGAAGAGCCTGTCTGCCCTATTCCAATGTCCTCTTGGCTTTCCATAAGCCCATCAGGTATTTAAATTTTTGGAAAGGATAATAATGTTTCCTTGCAAAACTGATCACACTCAGGGTGCTTTAATAAATGTCAAATCAAGATGCATGTACAATGCAGCTGTCTGTACAACTGACAGCAAATACTGTTCTGCTGAGCTCAAAGTACCAAGGTATAATTTGTAGCTAGCACACAGGGATTGTACAGCCAGTTTCAACATTTAGCCATAGAACTTTGGGATGCCCTCACCATCTTGTCTCAGTCAGGGTCAAATCCTGGCAAGGTGCTGAGCACTTCCATCTCTCATGAACTCCAAACTGAAGATGCATCTTTCATAATTTGCTCTCCAGAGTCCTGTTCTAATGAAATCTGCAGCTAGTCATTTCCCTTAGTTCCAAGGAATGTTTCTCTGTACAGTTCTAAGAATATCAAGCAGTGTCTAGCTGAGCGGTGATCAAGTTTTCCCTTGGGGCTAGTAGTGGTCAAAGTGTCCCTTCCTGAACAAAGCCCAGAACCTCTTGCCATCTCACACCAGAGCAAATTCTCCCTTGTAAAGAAGCATTAGATCAGACCATTGCAGAATTCCAGCAGCTTTCTCTTGCCAACCCACAATACATTAGCACATTCAGTCGCTCTCACTGAGATCAGTACTTTGAAATGCTACTCTGCTTACATTGCTAATACAGCTGCTGATAGCAATTACTTTTTCTGCATCATGACAGACCTGCAGCCCTAACTGTGAGGCATTCAGATACTACAGCAGCCAGGGCCATAAAGTACAGAGATGGACCCTGCCGGCGTTTCTCCTTTTCACCGAGCAAGAGCTGCTGAAACAAAGTTTACAGAATTACTTACCTGATGTGTCCTTGTAAATCAAGCAGTGCTACACGGCATCACCAGCAACTGGCGCTCAGCTGTTCTGTCTCTTCCTCTTAACGCTCCCGGTTAACTTCAGTGCCACTGGTTTCCGTGAAACGAACAGGCATGGCTCAATCAGTTATGAAGGGTCTGCTCCTCTGTGGAACTGGCTTCTCAGAGGCTGCGATTGGCTGGCTCTGCTGGTTCTGGGTATCCTGGATACTGCTCTCTCGATGGAGCTACGCGTCACAGCCTAGGATCCAGAGAGGCAGCTGAGTGCTTCACAGGCTCCTTGCTGGAAAGAGGGTGGCGTGGTATAACTGAGAAAAGACAGTTCCCAGTGTCTCACGATCTATGAGCAATAAGTCCCCCTAGGATGGCTCAGCTGCAGATGGCAGGGGAGGGAAGGAACGTGCAGAGCAGGTTACAGCAAACTTTACTTTTTACAGAGTAAGGGTTGGAATCCGCTCTCAGTGCCTCTGGATTTACAGCAGCAAAGCCCCACTGCAGTCAGTGGGCCCAGGTCTGGGCTCTACTAATGCTGACATAGACAAAGTCTTTCTACCAGTCTCTAGTACAGGGGGCAGGTCTAGGGTGTGGCTGGAGTGCCCTACACTCCAGCTCCCCTCTGTTTCTCCAGAATACAAGCAGCTCCAAGATAGATGAATGCCACCTTTGCTATGCTCACCTGTCCCCCAAGCACAGGAATTAGGAAATGAGAATCAGGAGCCAACAAATGTGTCTGGCTGACTGTTTGCCGTGGTACCTGGATGAATGCACTCATGCGTCTGGGTCCCAGCATGGATGGGAGTGGGTAGCTCATCAGGGGGTGCAAAGGGTAATTTGAGCAACAGTGAGTGAGTCCGATCTCTGGCTGGCGCTGAAATAAAAGCTTCAGAATGCATATGTTGGGAGAGGAGGGAAATCAATCTAATGGGGAAGTGAGCCCACAGGGGAAGGAGGCAGGGTAGTGGGGAGGGGAGGACAGTTTGGGTGGGACTACAAAGAGGACCTTGCTTTGATATCTTGCCCTCAGCCCTGTACTTTCTGGCTGGGGCCCTTCCCCTCTTCCAGCTCTGCAGAGGGGAGACAGCTCCTGCGCTCTGAGCCCCAGTGGGGGTTGCTTTGCAAGCAGACCTGCAGCCTCCCTCTCTTTAGAACAGTATTCTCACCAGCTCAGCATGCTGGGTGGGAGCATTACAAGCAAAGCAAGTGAAGACATAGTGAGAAGCTTTTAACAGGGTTTAATGGAGCCCCAGGAGCCTTGCCTCTAAATGAAGTTGCTATACCAGAGACAACTCTATAACAAAGTGGGGGGCACATCTATTCAGAGAGACCCCTGCTGACCCTCCATTACTGTTCCTTCCTCATCTAGAGAGTTCCTACTTTGATTCTTTCTGGCAGCTCTCTCCAATCCCACCCATAGCTAAGAGCTATGGAAGGGGGGTGTCTGCTTTACAGATGCCCCCAGTAGACATCACTCTGCCATGAGCGCAGGCACCGCCAGCCTACCAGAGTGAGTCCCACCTGCTCCCACACTCTCCTCCACTCTCCATCTGACAGCAAAATCCACCTACTGAGGAGAGTCTAAAATACAAAAAGGCGGGAGGGAGAGAGAAGGGGACTTTGCTTTCACTGTGACCATTTATGGGATAAGCGTAGGGCTAGGGCTGGTGACTTCCAAGCTGAGAAATAGAAAAAACAAGGGCCAGGATGGAGGATGAAGGAGAGAGAAAACAGTCTCACCCATGACTTTGAGAATAGAACTCACTGGAATGGGAGTCGCTGGTGGGGGGCGGAATACACTGTGGTCTCCATTATCTGCTCTCCTTTACCTAAGGCTCTCATGAAACAAGTTTGTGATAGGGCTAAAGAGGTCATTAGGGGTTAGAACCTGACAGCTCCCACAGGGATGACACAGCGGGTCAGTGCATTAGGTATCAGCTTTTAACTTGCAGGGAGACAGCATCAAATCTAGTTGAGGAACAAATGGAAGGATTTGGTCTCGTCCACGTCCCTAATGGAGGTTAGGTCACTTTGCAAAAACCACAAAGTCTGGCACGACATGCGGATTCTATTAAAGAGAAGGCCAGGGCTGGAATAACTGGCTGCTGCAGTCTGGGACTGAGTGGTATTGACAGAACTTGGGGGGGAAGGGAGACTGGAACAGCAATGGATAACGGAGGCGCAATGGCAGAACAGTGTAATGCACATTTATACAGCAACTCTCTGTACTGTACTTGGCTCACTAATGCATTAGAAGAGTCCCTTGCAGCTGTTAGCTCTAAAATTTCACTCTCCAGGCTATGAACTGCTCGCAGCTTGGTGCAAGCATCAATGATTTCAAATACCGGGAATATTTATTATCTGTGTTAACGGTAGTGCCTGGGAGCCCCAGCCATGAACCAGGGCCCCACTGTGCTAGGTGCTGTACAAACACAAGACAAAAAGATCCTCCCTGCCCAAAAGAGCTTATATTTCTTATGCGTAAGGGTAAGATTCTGCCCAGCCGCTGCTCCGGCGGGCCCAGGGCTGACCGCTGTTCCAGCAGCCCGCGGACTGCTGCTTCTGCTCTGGCAGCAGCAGGGCTGACCGCCGGAAGCTGCTTCAGCCCTTCCACTGCTCCTGCTTCAGGGGCTGACCACTGCTGCTTCAGCCCCAGAGGTGCTGATCCAACCTCAGCTGCTGCTTCAGCCCTGCTCTGATGACCCGGGACTGACAGCTGCTCCAGCCCTGTCCCAGAAGAAGTCACAGAGGTCCCGGAAAGTCACAGAATCCGTGACCTCCATGACAGAATCGTATCCTTACTGATCAGTGTTTCTCGGGTGTGTTCGTTTTTCAGATGGTTTAGCACCCTGTGATTTCTGTGTAGCAATTCCCCATTGAGTTTAGCATTCAGCTAATTTCTCAGTGCAGGTGTTTCAGTGAGATTAACACAGAGATTTCTTGAAGGAATATTTCCCTTAGACCTGAACATTCATAGCTCAGACCCTTAACCCTGCTTTAAATCCTATGGAGAACACCACAGGTTTCTAGCATTTTCAAATTATTTGACTCTCTCTCTCTCCCCAAAGGGGATAGCTGTACCGGAGTCAGAGCTCAGGAACCTTGCACCAATCCTTCTGAGGCACTTTAAACACAGGGGGAACCATAATTGCCTTGTTTGATTGCATTTGTGTGACCCATATTAACTAACTGAATTACCTTCCACCTGTCACTTTGGCTCTGTTCATCCAGTGAGCTCTGTGCAATCTGCTGGTCTTCTCTTCACAGGCCTGATCCTGTTCTCACTGATATCAATGGAAAAATTCCCAGTAATTCCAGGATAAAGTTCAGGGATTGCCCTGCATTCTCCTTCCCTCGGTTAGTACTCCCTCCTGTAGGAGGCCCTTCCTGCCGTGTGCAGACAGAGCTCGGTAACCCTCCCCCAACACACATATATTCACCCCCTGCAAGAGCCCCAGGCAGGCCCAGGAGGAGTTCTACACATTGTGTATTCCCTGGTTGTCATGAGGCCTATAGAAGCTATTGGGCAGCTGGGTACAAGTTAGGATTTAGGCCAGGGGTTGGCAACCTTTCAGATGCGGTGTGCCGAGTCTTCATTTATTCACTCTCATTTAAGGTTTCGCATGCCAGTCATACATTTCAACGTTTTTAGAAGGACCCTTTCTATAAGTCTATAATATATAACTAAACTATTGTTGTATGTAAAGTAAATAAGGTTTTTAAAATGAGTGCCACTGAAAATCAGCTCACGTGCCGCCTTTGGCACACATGCCCTAGGTTGCCTACCCCTGATTTAGGCAAATGGAGCTCTTACACTGCCCCCCTTTGCCCTGGGACGGATTAGCCCTGAAAGACTGAGCGATGCCGATTTCTCTCCTTGTGTAGTAAAGCCTGTTCCATTGCAGAGGTCAGAGATGGGATGTGTTACTCCCCTGGAGAACACCATCTGTTTCCTAACACTGTCTCATGTGTAGCTTGCAGGCTGGGACTCCAGAGAGCTCTCAAGCTGCTTGAATTTCTCCAGGGTTGAGCTCATAGTAAAAAAATGTCTGTGACCAGTGGGTGTGTGACATGCAACTAGCAAAGTGGCACATTGGTTGAGCATCCATCTGTTCATCAGAATTTCAAAGACTCCTCTCAAGAGAGCTCTTTTTATGTAGTTTAAGTCTATGTTATTTTGACTCTGTGACTGCATGGTTTAGCACTAATATACAATGGCAGGTAGCTATCACAGGGACAGAAACCTTAGAAATTGGCCAGAGAGAGTGATTAGAGAGTTTGAGGTGCCTTTTTAAAAGCTGGAGAAGAACATTTCCTTCCCTACCATTTAACTAAGGGTATGGCTACACTTACAAGTTGCAGCGCTGGGAGTTAGGAAGGGAAGGAAGTGTGTGGGTCATTCCCTTCCTGTTCAACGCCCGTGGTGCATCGCTCACATCCCAGCATTCTGTCTTTCCGGCAACGTTTGGCGCCATTGTGAGTGTCTGTTTTACTCGAAATGGAGCCAGCTGCTGAGGACTGTGCTGATGAGTGTCGCCAGCACAACACGCTTGGCAGTCGAGCTATTCCTTCAGCTCCAAAGTGACAGCGAGGAGTCTGAACAAGCACTGAGTGGTGGGATCACATCGTCATGGAAGTCTGGGATGACAGCAGTGGCTGCAGAACAAGCCACTTTCATGGGACAGGACACAAGATTGAGAGCTGCCCTGGCTATTGCAATCTGGAAGCTGGCAACCAGACAGCTAGAACCAGTTTGGAGTGGGAAAGTATCCTGCTAAGAAAGACTGTGACTGACATGGTGGATGGCTTTGCACAAATGGGTTTCCTAACTGTGGAGAGGCAATAGATCCCACCTGGCATCCTGCCTTGGCTCATGAAACCCTATACAGGGAAGCTTGAGGCAAGGAAGGACCGGCAACGTTTAAAGGCACGCTGGCGTTGTTTGTATGGAAGCTAGACTTGGGAAAGCAGCATCCCCGTTTTATTATATTTGCTGTACCCTCCCATATATTTGTGAAGGGAAAGGTGAAACATTCAGTGAGGCATGGACCACCGAGGTTCAAGTCCTGAGCTGAATATGCACCACCACAGAGCAGCAGGCTAGAGAGAGAGGCCAGCCACAGGCTCAAGGATTAGGGATGGGGAAAGAGGAAAGGGCTGAAGCTTGAAGCCATGTTTGCTGACTTGCATGGGAGTGATGCACTGTTTACACTTGTTATTTATTATATTATCTAAAATTATTTGATTTGCAGTTTTTTTTTCTCTGCTAGATCTTTCATACTCTCTATCTAATAAAATTTCAAAGCAAAAATTTGTTTTCAAAAAAAAGAAAAAAAAAACTTCCTTGACAGACAGACACACACACACACACAACACACAGATGAACAGGGAGGGGGGGGGTGTGGGTTGTGGAACTGTACAGTCACAAGTCTGTTATGTCTGGTGTGCTGTTTAAGTTTAACTAATTGCACACTACTGGTGCATATGAATGGGGGGTTGAGAGGTGGTGGGGGGTGGGTGGGTGGTAGGTGGGCAGTGATGAAGAACAGTTTTCAGCATGTCCTCTTTGCTCTTTTTTTTTTTTTTTTTTAATTTTGTAGCCTCTGCTGTGTGGGAACATCTGCCCACTCAGGTCAACTGTAGAAATGAAACATTTAAACAGCAGCAGCATTATCACTATCTCCAGACATGAATTGTTACACTGACCTGTGTTCAGAAATGATCCCCCACTTGCGAACAGTGGCGCGCGGCCGCGTCAGCGTGACTGGGAAACAAACAGTTTGCCCACGCCTGGCTGAAACTTTTGCTGAGATAACTGAGCAGATTATCTCCTGGCTTGAGAAGAGATCCTGGCTGCATGCCCACTGGGGGGTGTCCCCCCATCCCAGTAGTTCCTCCTGTCCCCCCCCTGCTCAGAAAGTGTCATCATTATCCTCCTGTTGCACTGATGAGGTCCACAAGCCGCCATTGCTCCATGCTGAGGCATGGTCACCTGAAAGATTAACTGATTGCACTCACACCTGGCTGCAGCAAACAGGAAGGAGATTTTTAAAAATCCCGGGCATTTAAGGGCTGGTGACCCTGGCAAGAGCAGAGGCAAACTGATGTGAGCAGAGGCTGAACAGAAACAGGAATTCTGGGATAGCTCCTTGAGGAGGACAGGTGAGGGTGAGTGAGTGTAGAGTAACAGTAGGAGTGTTGTGTATTGTCTTCTGTCTGGGGAATCACATATTTTTGATTGTTAGAAAGGAAGGCTTAACATTCCTGTTTTACAGATGGGGAACTGAGGCACAGAGAAATCAAATGACTAACCGAAGGTCATACAGAGGGTCTAAGGCCAAGCCAGGATAAGAACTCAGCCCTTCTTAGTACCAAGTGGCTACTTTAACCACAAGCATAGGCGCCAACTCTGTGGGTACTCCGGGCTGGAGCACCCATGGGGAAAAATTAGTGGGTGCTCTGCACCCACCAGCAGCCAAGCTCCCCATCCCCTCACCCCCCCTCGAGTGTACTGCATCCCTGCTCCTCCATCTACCTCCCAACGCTTCCCGCCCGGCCGCCGCCAAACAGCTGTTTGCATGGTCTGGGAGGCAGGGGAGGAGGCAGGGAAGAGGCGGGGCTGGGGCGGGGATCTGAGGAAGGAGTTGGAATAGGGGAAGGGAGGGGCTGAGTTGGGGCAGGAACTTTGGAATGGGGGCAGGTAAGGGGTGGGAAGAGGCAGGGCAGGGGCGGGCCTCATGAAAGGGGTGGAGTGGGAGCAGAGAAGGGGTCGGGGGGGTCAAGCACCCACGGAAAAGAGGGGAAGTCAGCGCCTAGCACCACAAGGCCATCCTCCCTCCCATTACCAAGATACCATCCACCATGGCTTCATTCAGGCAGGTGGATCCTTCCATCACAGCACGAGACCTTTTCTTTATGTTCAAGGGGAAGAAATGAGAAGAAGATGAGCTCCCTGAGCCATGCTCCAAGCAGGAACAGGCAGGAGCAAAAAGAACCTAGCCAGAACATAAGGACAATGCACTGTGAGGTTTTCAAAGCCATGTGGAAAACAGCATCAAAATACAGAGGAAGAAAAAAATCCTTCAAAAGTGCATTAAAAACTAAAGGGTAGGTGGGTTGACTTGCCAGAGATGATACTGAATTCTTCTCTCACAGTTAAATGGCTCAGTTCTCCCGTCTTGGGTTTACCTTGTATAAAGAACCCTCTCTCCTCCCTGTATAAGAATGGCCATAGTGAGTCAGACCAATGGTCCATCTAGCCCAGTATCCTGTCTTCCGACAGTGGCAGATGCTAGATGCTTCTGAGGGAATGAACTGAGCAATTACCACATTGTCCATTCCCTGTCATCCAGTCCCAGCTTCTGGCAGTTAGAGGTTTAGGGACATCAAGAGCATGGGGTTACATCATTTGCCATCTTGGCTAATAGCTATTGATGGACCTATCCTCCACAAACTTATCTAAGTCTCTTTGGAACCCAGTTATACTTTTGGCCTTCACAACATCCTCTGTCAAGGAGTTCCACTGGTTGACTGTGCATTGTGTAAAGAAGTACTTCCTTGTGTTTGTTTTAAACCTGTTGCCTATTAATTTCACTGGGTGACCTCTGGTTCATTTGTTATGTAAAGGGGTAAATAGCACTTCCTGCATGCTATTCATGATCTAATAGACCTCTATCATATCCCCCCATTAGTCATCTCTTTTCTAAGCTGAACAGTCCCAGACTTTTTAATCTCTCCTCATATGGAAGCTGTTTCATACCCCTAATCAATTTCTCGCCCTTCTACGCACTTTTTTCAATTCTAATATGTCCTCTTTTGAGATGGAGCAACCAGAACTGCACACAGTATAACAGGTGTGGGTGTGCCATGGATTTTATATAGGGGCATTATGATATTTTCTGCCTTATTATCTATCCCTTTCCTAATGGTCCCTAACATTCTGTTGGCTTTTTTGACTACTGCTGCAGATTGAGCAGATGTTTTCAGAGAACTATCCACGATGACTCCAAGATCTCTTTTTTCAGTGGTAACAGTTAATTTAAACTCCATCATTTTGTATGTATAGCTGGGATTACGTTTTTCAAGGTGCACTACTTGCACTTATCAACACTGAATTTCATCCACTATTTTGTTGCCAAGTCACCCAGTTTTGTGAGATTGCTTTGTAACTCTTCACAGACAGCTCTGGAATTAACTATCTTGAGTAACTTTTTGTATCATGTGCAAACATTGACATCTCACTGTTCATCCCTTTTTCCAGATCATTTATGAATATGTTGAACAGCATTGGTCCCAGTACAGAGTGGAGTCCCCCAAAGATATTTGCCTCTCTCCTCTGTAAAAACTGACCATTTATTTACCCTTTGTTTCCTATCTTTTAACCATGGATCTGTGATTACAGTACCTTCCCTCCTATCCCATGACTGCTTATTTTGCTGAAGAACCTTTGGTGAGGGACCCTATCAGACTTTCTGAAAGTTCTACACTATATCCACTGGATCACCCTTGTGCACATGCTTGTTGACTCCCTCAAAGAATTCTAATAGATTGGTGAGGCATGATTTCCCTTTACAAAAGCCATGTTGACTCTTCCCCAACATATTGTGTTCATCTATGTATCTGATAATTCTGTTCTTCACTATAGTTTCAACAAATTTGCCTGGCCCTGAAGTTAGACCTCCAGCCTGCAATCACCAGGATCGCTTCTGGAGCCTTTTTAAAAAAAATGGCACTATGTTAGCTAACCTCCCGTCACCTGGTACAAGCAATAGATTACAAACCACAGTTAGTAGTTCTGCAATTTCATATTTGAGTTCCTTCTGAACTCTTGGATGAAGACCATCTGGTCCCGGTGACAGCACCAGCTCCCTTCCATTCTCATGCAGATGCCCCTCACTTTTGAAGATCCATGGAAAATGCCAGACAATTGTTTGAAGCCTCAGAACCACAGGCTTCCTACAAGCTACTTCACAAGGAAACAAGTCCAGACTGAATAAAGGGTGAGGAGGCCCTGTCCTTCTCCAGTTCAGTGCTTGTCCACTAGCTGAGGCAAATGTTCCAGTTCTACAAAGTAAGACCTCAGCTCCCGCAGCCAGTATCCACAGAACTATTGAGGAATAAGAACAGTGAATACCTCAAAAACACCCACTCCCTGGTCACACCCTGAATGCCCATCCCCTCCCCACTCCAGCATATCTCACCTGGCATAGAGGCCCACAGTGACAGGGTGTTTTCACCTGGACCCAAACATTGAACATTGAATTGAACCCTCTGTAGCTTTTTCGCACACTGCCCAGCTCTTCACTCCATCTTTCACCTTCTTTTTTCAGTAAGTATTGTTATAGCAGATGATGGCACTCATATACTTAGAATTCTAAGTTCCTTTTCTTACTGCGTGAGCAAATTTTTACTAGGAAGATATGTTGTGCGGTTGCTAGATTGGGTTATGCAACGTTCTGTGCAGCGGCAGCTTGAAGAGAGAGGAAGCTGGGAAAGCAGCAGGAAAGCTTGCTCATTATCTTTGTCTCTGAATAGTCAATTCTTGAGGCAGAGTTACTTCCTAGGAATCAGCCACTGATGTTGGGCTGAAATTCCTGGAAGCAGGGATTGACCTACATGCTGTTTGACCACCTTTGTTCCAGGACTGGTGTACATGTGTAGATAAAGCAAGTTACAGTTAGAATCAGCCCAGATTCTGCATCACTGATTTTGTCGCTGCTGGGAAACTGACCAATATTTTATTCTCCACCCCCCCTGCTGCTTTTTATTCAGACCCTCCTCAACAGAACAAAACCCCAGTAACAGCCAACTTGATCCTTCAAAGCCAACATTTACAAAGGAATTTTAAATTAGGCACACAGATTCACCCTTCTTTAGTGACCCTGACAGTCCCATTGCCACTGTACCAGCTGAAACCGCTACCCTCTATAGAATGGACCTAAACACCCCACCTCCACTCCAAGATGAATTCTGAACTCTGCATCCATTTATAAATGTTACCTTTGGTACAGTTCAGTCTATTGTCTCTTAAGCCTGAGGCTTTAATTCGCTGCATGTCAGTTCTACAGGCATTTCTCAGCTGATTTATTTTACCATTTAGTTCATTAAATGTACCCACTATATTCCATTTGCCCACTATAGGCCTCACTCTACTTGCTGCATCAATTTCAGAATGATCGTCTCGTTTTTTTCCAGCTTGTTCAATAATAAGTAGCATTAAACTCAGAACATTTATTAAGGATCCTGGACAATGTTTTTTTTAGTCAAGTTCAGGTTATTAATCTCTATTACAGTTTTTCTCAGCTTTTTGCGCCTTGTTGGTATTTGTTTAACTCTCTGCGAGCCATTCAGTGGAGCTCCAGATAATTTAAGTTTAATTTTCTTCTCCTATAAATCAAAGACTTTAATGTCTTCAGTTCTCTCCTCCCCAAAGGCAAGCAAGTTGCTTGTCCTTGCAGGTCTTTCTCCATAAGAAACAGAGCCAAAATCAGAGGCAATATGTGATGTTGGTATAAATTAGACTCACCTAAAACTCTCTTACACTTTTGGGACCAAGTTCATATGCTGCAATCAAGGGGAGTTAATCCATGTTAAATACAGCAGCAGCATCCAGCCAGGCAGGGAGAGCACACTGTAACCGACACACACCAAGCTCACTGGCTGTGAAGTGGCTCCTAGAACTGAGGATGGGATCCTTGCAGGAGGTCTGTCTAACTAGGTACATAGCCCCATGACCATTGTATCAAAGTGGGTGCCCCATCCCACACCTAGGAGGTAGGGCAGCCATGGCATTCCCATTGAGAGACTAGGTGACATGCCCAAAGTCCACTGGAAGCCTGTAGCAGAGCAGAGAATTTAACCCAGGTCTCCAGTGCCTTGACTGCAAGTCTGTCCTTCTGCCCCTCAATTTGAGGACCAGACTCCTTGACATCACGTCTTTCCCTAGACTGCCATGTCTCAGCATCTTTGGCATGTATAAAAATCTTCTAGGAATGCTCTCCCCCGAGTAAAACATGATTATGGATGATCATCCCACCTGGCTCCTTCCAGTAAGAAGCAGCCCATCCATCCGTGCCAGTCCATTGAACTGTGTTGTTGTTATTGTGCAGGTTTGTGTCAAAGGAAGTGTCAATATTGCATTATTTTCAGTCGCATGTATTTCTCTCTCCTAGACATGGTGGAAATAACCCACTCCATGTGTCCATACATGGCCAGTATCCTCCTCCTCACCCGAGGCCAGGCTGTTTCCAGATCCCCATCCACCCTGCCTTGGGTATACATGTCTCTGTGTCAACTCCCAACCCCAAAATTTAGCACAGAGACATGTTCCACGCAGTTCCCTCCACTGGCTCGAAGCAGAGGATAGTTATGCTGGGGATGGATTGTAGGTTCTGGTGCTCTCAAAGCTCTTGTCATTACCCTAAGGTGCCATATGCATGAGTGACCAGCTCCCAACATGGCCTGGGGAACTTGGTTCTTGCTCACTTATATTTTGGCTACAAATCTAATCGATACAGAATCTTCATAGCAAAATCCCCCCAACTCTCCCAGCCCGGGCACTTCTTGCCTTTCCTTGGCACTCCAGACCATCCATCCAAGCACGCTCTTATGATCCCGAGTGGAGAGAGAGATAGAAGCCTCCCTTTATTTGCCAGGCAGAGGCAGCTTGAAGTGGGATTTGAGCCCCAGGGCATTGTCCACTTCTTCTACCGGCTGCAGGTTGTGCCACTGGGCGATGGGTCGGCGGGGATTGGCCAGCATGTCTGACCAGTGGCGCAGCTGGTTGCCTGTGGCTCTACAGCCCAGAAATAGCTTGCCGATCTGTTGGTTCTTGGTCACCTTGTCATGATCCCAGACTGAAATCACCAAGTCGATGTTCTGGAGGGAAGGCACAAATGGAACAGGTGAGAGAGAGAAGGAAGGAGGGGATGTATGGAAAGGGAGAATAATGACAATGGGGGCAGATAGAAAAGGAAGCAGAAGAAGAGGGTGGGCAAAAGGATTCAGAGGAAAAGAAAATGAGGGAGCATGGCTAGAGAGAAGGGTGATTTTCCCATAGGGATGCCATTGGGATCTCTTCTCTCTGTGAGGGGTATGTTCTCTGTCTCCTAAAATGTACCACTGGCCCCTGAGCAGGTTGGCTGGGGCTGCCTATGGAGAGGCATGTAGGTCTCTGCAGGAGTGTGTATAAAATCAGTCAGGGAAGGGTTAAGTGGCTACTGTAGAGCAGATGCAGCTGGGTTTGTTAACCCTACATGCTTAGTGGCCCTGTCTAAAAGGAGGAAGAAGCCAGCCATGCCTAATTGGATAGACTGACTGACTGGCATGCATCCCCACCCCTTCTTGAAAACAAAGCATGAACTTTTATTTGGGATTTGGCTTATCCCCTGGAAAGGGAAGGGCTTGGAGGTTCAGCTGTTTGGCTGGGAGGGTCATGCTCACACCAGGGAGAGGGAGAACCCGCTCTGGGATGCTCCCCATTCCTTTCTGTTACCTCCTGACCACTCCCCTGCTCCCAGCTGTGCTACACAGAAAAGTGTGAGAAATACAGTATCTGGGTCTGGAATGAAAAATGCAATCAGCAAGGTCCCCTACACATCCCCAGTGTAAATCCGGGGTGAGAGATTTCCTCTGAGGATGACAACATCAGCCAAGAGGGGGCAGCACTTGAACGCCACTCACCCCCCCTCACTCAAACCCTTCACCTCCCAAACTCCATGTCTGTCTGTATTGCAGGAGACACCACTTCATTTCCCTTAGCCTGGCAGAGCAACTGAGCAAGGCTAAGCCACCATCACAATGGCAGCTCATGGCACCAACAGGACTTTTTTTGTTTGTTTGTTTGTTAGTACTCTCAGTTATAGCAGCCACTTCACAGCCAGTGACCTTGGGTTCATTGCTAGTGGTGCATGTCTGTTACCGAATGCCCTTCCTGGCTGGGGAAACCTACCTGGATCTGGTTGAAAGGCACCTCAAAATTAAACGCCTCATTGAAGTAGGGGCTTAAAGTGCTCTTCTTCACACCTGTCTTCTTCTTCTTCCATTTCTTCTTGTTCAAGATAAGCTGCACTTTGACGAAGGGGTCTGAGAAACAAGGAGAATGTAGGAAGGAGTGGAGGGCATGGCCAACCAGTATCATTAATGATATCCCTTGGTGCAAAGATTTCCGCAGCTGGCCCATGAAACAGCTTCATGGAACATTGGCATTCAGAATTCTGCTAGCTTTCCTGGGAACTGGCCTCTGCATGGCTTTGCCAATGCACCTCAGTCCTGACCTAGAGGGCCCACTGCTGCTGTAGCCCACGGCCTTGCTGGTGCATCTCGGTCCTGACCTGCAGCAACCCCTGCTTTCCCAGCCCTGGGCTTCCCCCACAATTCAGCCAATCAACCTCAGTCCTGATCTATGATATCTTCTGCAATTCCACACAGCTCTGCCAATGCTCCTGAATCCCAACTTTCAGCCCTTCCTACTCCTCACAATGGTTGTGATGGGGCAAAATGAGGAAGAGGGGTAGACGGAAAGGAGAGGCACAGGGCATGGGGCTTCTAACCTCATATGCTAGGGGGTTCCTTTAAACACAGAGTGGAATTTCTCCCAGCCCCATACACACAAAGGAGGTCTATCCTGAGCCCTTTCCATCTACAGACACAAAGTCCCCACACACACCATATGAGGTTGCCCCCAGAGCCCTTCTTCTGAAGACAAATGCAGAAGTTGCCTATTGTACAAGCTTTTGCCAAACGATGTTACAAACATATGTTTGCAGTGTTGTTGTAGCCATGTTGGTCCTAGGATATTAGAGAGACAAGGTGGGTGACCTTTTTCATCAGCAGAAGTGGATCCAATAAAAGATATTACCTCACCCCTTATCTCTCTTGCAAATATATGGTGTAAGTGTTGGAAACTGGAACTAGACAATCAAACTCATTCATCCGCATCACCTGAGGCTGAATTTGAATCCACAACTCTGCCTTCTGTATTTCTGTCTGTCTTATCTCCACTCCCATTATAGCAATAGGAGTCAAGTCTGAATTGTGCTGGGGCAGAGACAGACCTGTGTTTAAGGAGAACCTGTCCAGTTGGAACTTATCTGTCAATGCAGAGTCATGGTGTGTCCTTCCTTGTGTGCCCCACACTCCCGAATCCCTCACTGTATAATCATTGTGGACCTGTAGTAACGCGGCCTGGCTCCCGGCCGCACCCGAGAGAGAGGAGCCAGAGCAGCCACCACAGTGGGCGGAGCCACCACCGCCTGTCCCCGCCCCCCGGAAGTCAAGGGGCGGAACAGGAAGTATAAAGGCCCAGCCCCAATGCTCAGTTGCTGCCCGGCGGCCGGAGAGGACAGATGCTCCTGACCGAGCTCCGGCTGGACCGAGCCTGCCCCGAGCCCGGTATCCCGCGGAGGACTGGCCGAGCCTTCACCGAGCCCGGTACCCCGCGGAGGACTGGCCGAGCCTTCCCCGAGCCCGGTACCCCGCGGAGGACTGGCCGAGCCTTCCCCAAGCCCGGTACCCTGAGGAGCTGATTGAGCGTCCCCCCGACCGGAGTCCTGAGGAGCAGCCTGAGCTAGCCGGCTCTCAGCCCGGCAAGGAGCCCATGGTGTGGGACCCAGCGCCAGACATCAGTACTGAGCAGGTACCCATGGAGGGGGAAATGGAAAGTAGCCCGGGGGTAGCTGACCCCAGTCTGGCTACAGCAGACGTTGAGCCGATGTCAGTGTGTTGCGGTCAGGACCCCACCGACCCAGCAGCAGACTAACTGCTGCTATTAGGGCCCTGGGCTGGGACACAGTGGAGTGGGTGGGCCTGTGTCCCCCCTGCCACCCCACTCACGGGTGGCAGTCTCCCCCTCACCCCAGCGCTCAGACAGAGAAGTCTGGACTTACCGGCGGGTTGCTCAGCTCCTGCCAAGGACCTGAGCCCTGAACTATTGCTGTTGCTCAGCTCCTGCCAAGGACCTGAGCCCTGAACTATTGCTGTTGCTCAGCTCCTGCCAAGGATCTGAGCCTAGAACGGCTGTTTTGCTGCCCCGCCCGGACTGAGGGCTTGGGCATAAATTACTGACTCTGTGTGCTCAGCCCCTGCCTGAGGGTCTGAGCCCGTGGACCTTCGGAGACTGACTTGCGGATTTAGGCCGTGTAGTGACGTGGCCTGGCTCCCGGCCGCACCTGAGACAGCCGAGCCCCCACACCGGACGCTTACAGGCCCCTTCCGCCTTACCTGATAATCCACTTGAGTCCATCCTCTTGAGCTTCTTGGCTTCCAAGATCACCACAGTGAGCTTGCTGTTGCTGGGGATGTATCGGAGTGAGAAACAGATCTCCCCAAGGCGCTCTTGCTGTTAGAAACACAAAGTCAAAAGAGAAGTGATCAGTGAATGCTTGATGGCAGGATCAGAGCAATATAGCCAACCCGGCCAATGCCAGGGGCCAGTGGGCCTCTATGGAGTAGCCTTGGGGCCAGTAGGGTTAGCCTTGGGGCCAGTAGGACTCCAAGGGGTAGGGATAGGGTTACCAAGGGTAGGGATCTCCAGGGTAGGGTAAGGTCTCTGGCCAGTAGGGAACTTCAAGGTAGGCTTAGAGTTACAAAGGGTAAGCTTCTCTGGACTAGAATTATGCATGGGGCTGGTAGGGCTTCCCAGAGTAGAGTTAGGGTTACTAAGGGTAGGCCTTCACTGGCTAGGGTTAGACCTGGCTCCAGTAGCATTGCCCAAGCTAGTGTTAGTGTTACCAAGGGTAGAACCCTCTTGGGTCAGGTTAGGCCTGGGGCTGGTCAGGCTCCCCAGGCTACGGTTAGGGTTACTGGGGGTGGGCCTTTCCAGGCTAGTGTTATGCCTGGGACAGGTAGGGCTCCCTGAGCTAGGGTGAGAGTTACTAATTGTAGGGCTCCCCAGGCTAGGGTTAGGGTTTCTAAAAGTAGGCCTCTCCAGGCTACGGTTAGGGTTACTGAGAGTAGGGCTTCCTAGGGTAGGGGTAAGGTTATTAAGGGTAGGCTTTTCTGGGCTAGGGTTTGGCCTAGGGCTGGTAGAGATTCCAACATTAGAGTTAGGGATACTAAGGGTAGGGGTCCCTGGTATCAGATTAAGATTCCCCAGGCTAGAGTTAGCATTACTAAGAGGAGGGGCCCCAGGGCTAGGGTTAGTGATACTAAAGAAAGGAATTTTCCCGGGGCAGTGTTCCATTACTAAGGGGAGGCTAGGAGAGGCCTCGGGGTGGTAGGGCTTCCTTGGCTAGGGCTAGGCCTGGGGCCAGTAGTGGTCCCCAGTTCAGGGTTAGGGTGACTCAGGCTAGTGCTCTCCATCACTGCCTCTGCTGCATCTGTCCTGTGGATACACAAAGGAGCTGGCCTGTGAATGCAGCATCTTATTCCTGCATTTAATCAATTCTGCCAGAAGGATGCCACAGGACATGACCACAACAGTAAGGACACAGGTTATATCTCACGCTACAGGGGTTTAGAAGTGGGAGAAAACTTCCAAATTTGAAATTTCAAACAACATTTTTGGTTGAAATTGCAATAAAAAGAACAGGTGAAAATGTGAAAACATTTGTGAAAATGATGTCCCAATTTCTGATCTGCTCTAGTGTGGAATTATAGCCTCATACTTTGCAAGTCACAGTTCATCAAAGGCTATGTTCCTCTGGGGGAAAAGTTTGTTGAAAAAGGTCTCTTTTTTGTTGAAATTTTGATGAAATTGCCTATTTTTCAACACTTTGACCAGCAATACAGGTTGAAAAGTGGGACCACATTTTCATGGAAATGTCATTGAAAATACTGTCCCAATTTTTTGTTGAAATGTTGACAAATTTGCAAATTTTTGATCAGGTCACAGAGAGAAATCCACTCCATTGTGGATTTTTATCAGGTGAATAAATTATTAATTTATTATTCACTGAATTTTACCTTTTCCCCCCCTATTTGCCAATAATCTTCAGACACACCAAGAAACTGTCCAGTTTTATAACTAGACAAAATTAATAGCAAACTTCTATTGTTAATTAGGAGTATTAAAACCAGGGCTACAAACTATAGTTCATGCTGTAACTGGGACTCATTTACATAACTTATGTAACTATTTTATGTAACTCTAAGTACATAAGTGGTATAATTTACAGTGAATAACCAGCACGGCATGAATTTTGAACTGTAGATTTGACTGTCATCTTCAACACTTGCATTTCACACTGTTTTGGTTAGTAGAATTTCATCCAACCAGAGAACAGAAACAATTCCACATTGCCAATTCTTGTGATTTATATCATGAACCTCATAATATTTGGTGCTTTTCTTAAAACCTCAGCTCCTGGACTTCTGTCATTATAAGAGAATTTCCATTTTCAAACAACTTTTTAAAAGTACAGTTCTAGTCTTCTGGTCCTCATGATTATAGAGGAAAACTTGAAAATGTGAGCCTTAATGGCTCAAAAAACAAGACAAATAAAAAGAACCCAATATTTATTATTTTGAAAAATCTCATGATTTTGAAGTCAGGCCATGAATGATGAGGGGATGGGGGGTGCTGACTCATGACTTTTGACTGCGTGGCTTAGCCATCCTGCTTCTGTAACCAACTGTTAGGCCTGAATAAAGATGTAGCACAAAAACCAGTTATGTCAATCTGACTGAAGTCAGCATGTTTCATAAAGCCCTGGGAAAAAGTGAGATACGAAAGGGAGGTGCATTCCTCAAGTTACCAGCTGCTGTCTTCCTGTGTCTGGTGCAGTGTCTGGTGCCAGCTGCTAAATGAGAGAAAGTTGCTGGGGCATCACAACTTGCTTTACATATAAAAGAGAGAGATGTTATTTTTGTTATTAGGTTTTTACTAACCATATGGGGGGGGGTTGTGTGAAATAATTGTAAATAAATAAAACTGTCTATATAAGCTAATACTAAGCTAATACTAAGGGGCTGGTTCGATTCTCGCTCTTTTCTTCTTTTACTGACTTTTTGCAACTTACCTTTTTGTCACTGTTTGTTTTGTTTTGGACTGCTGTGTGTGTCTGTGCGTAACACTGAACGAACTTCGCTGTTGTGGGTGTTGTCCCAACCATCTCAGCAGAAGTTGCAGCTCCTTGGTTATATATCAAACAGAGCAACTTGACATTTGTTTTTGGCAAATATTCCAACTACAGTTGTGCTTTCCCTACTCCTTTGGGGGAGGTGCGAGTTATTTCACCCAGGCTCATGGAGCAGTTTACTACCCACAATCCCGGCCATCCATTCTGGCTCCTCCCACTCTTCACCCCTTTCCATCCCTTCCTCACTTACTGGCTCATTGCAGGGCATGCGGAGGGAGTAGCCTCTGCTCCCCTCACTGTGTCTGGAGGGGAAATCTGAGCAACCAGGCAGGCTTTACACCCCTGTGCAATTGAGTAAGGGTTGCAACAGTCCTAGCCCGGGGGACTTCAGCAGAAGTATTTGCTGACGAGTGAAAGTGGTGGAATCAAGACTTCCATGGGGAGATCTGTGAGATATTTTGCCACTGGTTCAATTTCCCTTTGCCCACGTGCTGCTCCCCTCACTCCAGGGTTTGACTTGCATACCCACCTCCCTCTTACTGGCAGCAGTGAGCTCTTGCCACTGCTCAGTTACGTGCTGCAGATCGAAGTCGCCCAGAGGCAGCCGGACCTCGCCGATGATGTCGTGTTTGGCAAAGCGGTTGAAGTCGTAGATCTGCATCACCAGGGTGGACTCGGATATCTCCGCCTGGGGAATCTGCCCGGGAGGAGACGAGAAAGGAATTGCAGTAGGGCAGTTAACGATACCACTGTCGTGCTCTTCTGTTGGCGCTCCGTCTCTTGAGTCTGGGGCAGCAGAGCTGTAACAGAGCTTCCCTCACTCCATTGCCACTCCCTTGTGCTGAAGGCACATCTGGGCCTGGGCAGGCTCTCCTTCTCTCCCAGAGTGAGAGTCAGCCTCCATGGTCATTCAGCGCTAGGATTCCCAACACACTGCTCTTCTGGCCCTAAGCCCTGAGCAGGAAGGACCCCTGGGTCCTGGAAACCAAAGGAAGGAGGGAAGATTTGTTGCCAGGATCATTTGCAGGAGGGACCAATGAGAGGTGACAAGTCCCCGTTTCCCACTCAGGCTCAGCAGAAGAAACTGGCAGGACACAGCAGTGTTTGTGCAGGAGACCAAAGCTTTACTCCTGCAAGTGTGTGTGTATGGTGCTGCACAACAGGGAGAGCAAACTGATTGTGCTGCAGCACACACATGAGGGAGGGATTCAGGGGGGGCAATGGAGGGGAGTGTGACAGGGCACTATTAGTAGCACCCTGGTTGCTGCAGCACTGGGATGAGTGCAGGCTTCATTAAAGCCAATGTGTCAGTTTCTGCTGGGGATTAATGACCCTTGGGTGGTAACTGGTGGGCTAAGGAGGCAATTTGGCTCAGTAATGAGGAAGATGTAAGTGGGAGGAACAGGAGCTGGGGAAGCTCATAGGGTGAGCCTGAGCTGAGGAGAGATGGCCGTGTAGAAGTCTCCTCCCACTGTATAAGCCTGCAATGCATTCTGCCATACTGTGTAAGTGAAGAATAAATAGCCACGTGGTAAAAGGGTAACAATCTGGTGTGTGTTGGTGGTTAAGAGAGCAAGAAACAGGCCAGGCAGTGTGGCACACTGGGTAGTGACAGAGCCGCCCTGTGATGGGGGAAAAGGTGTAAGTATGAATGTAAGAAAATCTCAGACCCCGTTTCTTTATTCTCAAGAATCCAGGGCATAAAAGGGGACGTGTGGGTAAGAATGGGTGGGCCTGAGGACACATCTGTCTTCTGCGTCTCTCCTCCTTGGCCTTACTCCTGCCACAAAGTAGGAGGATTTTGTTGGACGCACAGCAGTGCTCTCACTAACAGGATCATGTCCTCCTCCTGCTCACTTGTTTGCCTTGCTCTCGTTCATGCCACACTCTGTATCTGCACTGTGCAGGATCAGCACTAGCTATTTGACCTCTGCTTTCAGCTCACAAGCAGTGAGTCGAGAGCAACTTACAGCAGCAATCTGGATGAGAGGGAGTAGCTGAGAGTTTTTCTCACCTGGAAGGTGAAGGTCTCATTGAAGACAGGGTTCAATGTCTTCCGGTAAACCTTGCTTTCATACTTCTTCCTCATGTCAGATGTTAAGTAGACAATAACATATGGGTCAGAGGTCCCCCCACTGTCCATGGCCTTTAAATCTGCTGCCTGCTTCACTCCAACCTTCATCTGAAAAATATCAACAGCGAAAGGTTATCCCATGTAAGGAGAGAGAGCTGGCTCGGCTTTGCAACCTTCCAGGTGGCTGTAGGCAAAGTCTGTTGCAACTGGACACAGAATAGCATGGTAGGTGCTTTTTGTTGTAGAAAGCAATGTTGGGGGTGCTGTTATGGATCAGTAGCCAGGAAGGCAGAAGGGACCCTGATGGCCAACTGGTGGGCTAGGACCTATTTAGTATCTGCAGCTGTGCCCACAGGTTTAGGGGAGGACCTGGAGCTGCGTGCACAGCAGAGGATCAGCATGCTGACTGGCTGGTGTGGGGGTGGAAAATGTGATGGGCAAGGGGAAAAGGTGCAGAGCTGGCTCTGAAAGGAGAGGGTTTGGAATGCTGTGAAGGAGGAGAATCTGACCATGCAAGAAAAAGGCATTTCCTGCCACTTCCATCAGTAGTAGGTAGCTCACTCTGGCGTAGCGAGTCCTACCTCCTGGCTACGGAAGTTATACTCCAGGGAATACTGCAGCCTTCCTCGCTTTTCATTCTCGAGTCCGGACTCCAAATCTTCCATATCTGGCTGGACCTACATCAAGAAAGCAGCAGAATGTCTTCCAAAATAACAGTGCTTATGAAGGTTCAAGACTGGGATCTTTGAGATTTCTCCATGGCTGGAGACTAGGGGCAACAATGCAATTCTCTAACCATGTCACCATATTCCAGAGATGATGCTGCCAGCCCAAGCTGCTTGCTCCTTCCTGAGCAGATAAGAGTGAACCCCAAGCTCATTACACTGTACTGCAGTGTGCTGCAGTCCCGGAGGTCACTGTTTTAAAGTCATGTTTAGATTGTGACAAATGATGAAAGGATCCCTATTACATTCTGGGAATACGAGTCTGAAGACCGGCCACATTGAATTGAACCAAGCAAACAAAAATCAGGACAGCCTCAGGATTATGCAAGGCTCCATCAATAAGCACCAGTAGTCCAAAAAGGGACACTGATATGTCTTATTCTGCCACACTACACATAGATCTCTCTCATGCTGGCTGCTCCCAGACTCAAAGACAGACTGCATCATGTACTTCCGTTTTTCTTCCTCTGTTTCCATATCTGATTAACTTGGAGCTCATTAAAATGGGTAACTCATAGCACTAACTAGAACCATAAAGTCATCAGACAGGCAGGTGCTGGGGAAGTTCTCCATAAACATCTGTGCTAAACCATCCTCATTCTGGCCTGCAGCACACATTGCTAATTTAGCTTGAGGTCGTTTCTGAACAGAAACTGCCCCAGTTGGTGATTGGTCTTGCTTTGGGCAGGGGGTTAGACTAGATGGCCTCCTGAGGTCCCTTCCAGCCCTGATAGTCTATGATTCCATGGCAAAACCCATAAGTTCTTGGCTCTCCAGCCTTGTCGCTCAGCTCACTAGGACATGCTGCTGCTTCTAAGTGCATCTACCAGCTGTGGAGTAAGGCAGAGGAGGGGCAAAGGGAGGAGCATACCAGGCTGGCAGTGGTGGAGCCATTGATGTTTTGCAAGTTGAGTTTCTCCTTCTTCTTGTGCTTCTTCTTGCAACAGCAGCACTTGATGATGCAGATGAGGAAGAGGATAAGGAGAAGGCCTGCCGCGACTGCAATGGCGATGAGAGCCCATTTGGGTACTGTTGCACCGTTTTGGAAACAAAGAGAGAAATAAATGGGGTTAGATCACTTTTTATGGCATGCCTGTCTAGATATTCCCTGTTTCTAGGGAAAGGATGTTATCAGGACTCCTGAGTTATCATCTGAGCCCTGGACAAATCACTTAAGGCCCAAATGGTGGACTTTAGGCACCTACATCCACATTTAGGCACCTAAATAAAAGTGGTCTGATTTTCAGAGATGTTGAGCTTTTTCAACTCCCCCGAACTAACTCAGAGCTGTGTGTGATCAGCACTTCTGAAAATGAGGCCACTGTGACTGATGTGCTGGAATATGGATTAATGAATTGTCCAACGCTTGGCACACCCATCTGAAAAGTCTGGCCTTATCTTCCCTGTGCCTAAGATCCCTAGCTGTTGGGGCAGGGGGAGGGGAAATAACCCACTGGAGATGGATTGAGTGTCACATCCTGCACAAACACTGCCATGTCCTTTAAATCCCACCTGCTTATATCCTGGCGGGTTCCTTCATGTGCTTCCTGATAATCATGGGCTTGGGAGAGAACAAGAAGTAGTAAAGGGGTTGTGACTATCAGATCCAGCAGTGGCACATGTTATGTTGCCAGCCATCATTAAATGATGTGTCATTTTGGTGGCAGAGGTGCCTCTGTTTGAGGAATCAGTGTAGGTCAGCGTGACAGAACCAGCATTGTAGCTGTGGGAATTCATATTTATTTAGAGGTTAATATGTGGGCTCCCAGCTGAGCTATATCTGTTCTTCGTTCTGAAGATCGGCTTTGCTCAGCTCTTGTACTCATGGTCGAGTTTCGCCTGCAGTTCTGCAGCAACGGAACTGGCCTGGGAGTTCACTCCCTTGATGCAGGAATTTGCTGCAAAATACAAACTTTCACTTTGGAAAAAAAAAAATTCATGGCTGAAAAAACTAAAGGTACAGAACATAACCGGATGTAACAGCTGCACTATTGCCTCCAGGAGTCCAGAGAGAAGCCTGGAACAATCGCTCTCTGACAGCCATGAACCACTATGTTCATCTCACTAGGCTGTTAAATCTGAAACCTAAAGATACCAGTTTCCATGGTCGCATTGTTCACTCTTTCCTGGCTGATCTTTCTATCAGAAACATCCAGCTAAACACCTCCTCCTGCCACCCCAAAATAAACACTGTGCTGATTGTATGAGTCATTTTTAGATTTAGTGGGGTTAACAGCTACCTACATTTTAAAAGTGTATCAGAAACTGCCACTGGAGTGCAGCACAACCCAGGAATCAGGCCACAGAAGTTCAAGCCCTGCCCTGGCCAAGGCCCTGGCGCCATGCTTATACTGTACAGCCAAACACAACCTTAAACTGTGGTGCCACTAGGTGGGTCTGTCATCATTTCCTAAATTCCCCCTTTCTTCATTGCTCTTTCTAAGGTGCCCAGTGGCTATGGAAGCCCCCATTCAAACTTTGTCCTTAGGACAGAGTTATCACATCAAGCCATCCTGTCTTTGAGTTTTCACTTCAGGTCATCATGAAGTGGAGCTGGAGGGGTGAAAAAGGCAAAGGAGTTGGTTGGGAGAAGGGACCACTAGGCTCTGAGGCCAGGAGCAGTGTCCTCAGTCTGCAGGGTACACCTCCCTCCCTCCCTGGCTGCTGCTGGCAGAGGTTCAGGGGAGCTAAGGGCTTTAAAGCTTATGGTGGAAGCCAAGGAGCTTTGGTTGGTGGCAGCCATCTGTGAGATCAAGGGTAAGTCCAAGAGGAAGCATGGTTGACTCACGATGAATTCAGCAAATAAATTAATCCCTGATGAACCCAGCACTTGTGCCCAATCTGCCACCTTTAATTTACTCACAAGGTATTTTATTAAGAATGCCATCGATGAAGCCAGGCGTGGCAGTAGTCAGAGCAGCAGTCGTCGTGAGGGCACTGGGGGCAGTAGTGCTGTTTGAACTCATTTTGTTAGCCATGAGTAGGTATGGGCGACCTGAAGAAACAAACACAATAAATGGGAAATTAATTTCCTTTGCACTGTTTGTCTCTCCAATCCCAGACTCCAGTAAGAGTAAATACATATAACACATGAAACAAACATAGTAAAATATGGACCAGATCTCCTCTGTAATAATGCATTATAATATTCAACCACTAGGCGTCTCTGTGTGCTGGACAGAATTCCAGACAGGTTATAGTCCCTGATAAGCAACAGAGATAAAGTTGGTATTCAAGCTATGCAGAAGTCTGTTTGAGTGTGTCTGTCATCTGTGCTCTTCTTTAATAAATGCCTCCTATTTAAGAAAGACTGTGATTCTATGTAATGTGACAGTCTCCTCCTGCAGAGAAACTTCTGGGAAAGGGACAGGGAGGATGAAAGTGCCACTTACCCTCATGGCGCTTACCTGCAACTATCGCCTCAAGTGGGAGAGATTTGAGGAGCTGGAGGTGTTGGAGTTATGCTCCCTCCCAACCCTACAAATGTCAAGGATCCAGGAGGAAAGGAACTTCCTTCTCCACAGAAACAGGAGCCATTTGGCACTGACCTCTCCCTGTGGCAGCATGGCTGGAGCAGGAGTTGCGCTTGCATTGGCTGGATCCCCTTGCTCAGTAGCAGCCTCAGAGGGGACCCGCAGTAGGTAATAGATGATGCCACAGACAGCAGTTTCTCTCCTGCTCCATTCTCTTCCTTCCCCAGCCCTGCTCCTGAATTCCATTCATGGGGCAAATGAGTATCCACATGAAGCAATGGAGGGGAAGATAGTGGAAAGTCAGTGATCCATGCATGGAGTGCCCAACTCTGCACACAGAATCATGGGCCCCTTGCATTTATAGTGCACCCATATGTCCCTAAGGAGTCCAACATGCTTGGGAGGTGTTACAAACCACACAGACAGACCTCTGTTTTCACTCACTGAAATGCAACCCTGTCTCGGGTGGAACGTAAAAGAGGATTAGAAGCAGGCTGTAACTCCACACTGCAGTTGAGCATAGGAAGTGGAGAACACAGTGTCCAACTGAAACCACAGCACGTTAGTAAACTTGGAGCATACTAGACACTAAGAACTGAATCCTAGTACACCATCTTCGTTATGATGCTGTGCAGGATCTGGGAGCCTCCAGCCCTGAGACATGACTGCATCTTCACCTCCGCTATGTTAATCACAGCCTCCAGCACTGGGATAGCATCTCATTACCTTTATAGACATGCACCATGGCATCGAGTATTGGACCCTTAATCCCCAGGCCGTGACTGCATTACCGCTGCTCTATGAGAGCATTGCATCTGGCACCCACCAGCATGGAGACACAGTCATATGGCCAGTGGGACATTACAGCATGGACAGGCAAAACGAAAGGAGAGTCGTGTCATCCATGAATGTCCAGGGACCACACATCAGCCTTTTTTCCAGAATTAACAGGAAGAGATTTATTATTAAATGAATCAACAAGGAGAAGAGAGGTTTGGGATGTGTGTACGTGAGGGTGCTAACAATGGACCGGGCCCCATTACTCAGCTGAGCAGTAACTCACACAACTCATCCCATTGACTTCAATTATTTATATGACTATAGCACCAAGAGGTGCCACCAAGATCAGGGCCTCATTGTGCTAGGCGTTTTACATACACATAGTGAGAGACAGTCCCAAGCCCAAAGACCTTACAGTTTAAATAGACAAGACAGACAAAGAATGGGAGAAACAGAAGCACAGAGAAGAAAAGTGACACACCTCTCCTGTGTCCTGGGCCAGTGCAATAGCTATTTGACCATATTGTCTCCCCTGGGGGTAACCATGAATAATAGCTCAGCGTTGTGCACAAAGGGGTCACAATCTGGCCTAATGTTGGCTGAGTCGGAAGCAAAAGGAAAAATTGCTGTGATAGTGAGTCAGCAATCAGAGAAGTCCTTAGTAGGGACTTCAGCAGGAGGCAGAGTGTGCTAGTGGATGGAGCACTGGACTGGGAATCAGGAGACCTGATCTATTCCTGGCCCTGCTACTGCCCTGCTGGGTGACCTTGGGCAAGTCACTTCACCCCTGTGCCTCAGTTTTGCCATCTGTAAAAGGGGGATAATGATTCTGACCTTTGTAAAGTGCTTTGAGATCTGCTGCTGAAAAGCTCTAGGTATTATTAGTATTATTACTAGGAATGTTTACACAATTACAATATACAAGGCCCTTCCCCCAAGCAAGAGTGGGCAACACCCGTCCATGAACGTGCTGGGTGCTGGCCAGTCAATAATCAAAGCCAGGTGTGTGGATCTCCTCCCTGGAATAATATTAATAAATGGCAGGCCAGATTGATGTAATGGACACTGCAAAGTATGTGCCTGTTTACCTTGGCTCCCAACAGCCACTTGCTGAATGTGAGCATGTCTGCATTTAATGAGAAAATGCAAGTTTATATTGCCTGCCACGCTGCCACTCAGAAAAGAGACAAGTCATGGGCAGAGAATATTCCTAAAGAGAAACTTCCCTTGGCTGAGTTTTGTTGAGAATGTTTCATAACAGTAATAAATGTACACAGAGCTTTGTGTTTTCAAAGTGATTCACAAACCTCAGCTAACCATTTAATTAAATTCAAGGCTATTATAACTTGCAGTATAGTAGTACCTAGAGGCCCCAACTGAGATCAGAGCTCTGCTAACACTGAGCACTTTTGAAAATCCCATGTAAATTTCCAAACATCAGGCAGGCAGAACAAAGAATGGACTCTATTCAGTGCTGAAGAAAGGCATTTCAGAATCCTGAGCACACATTTGTCTGAAGTAAAATTACTCCAAAGCAGCCATTAGAAAATACTTTAATTAATTTTGTTTTAACTTCAGTGAAAAAACTCTTTAATTTAAATATTCCCCTGCAGTGACAGCAATCCTAACCAGCTGTTAGTGCCTTGAATCAGAAAGTGACAACTGTAAACAAAAATGAAAGTAACCTGTGCAGTTGTCCCTCCAAGCTTCATGAAATGCAAAAAGAGAATCCATAAAAATGGTGCTTAGATTTTTAATGGTCTTGCACTTTTAATAATGGTGTGTTCAGTACCCCAGGTAAAGAACATTGGGTTTCTAGTTGTGTACATTTCCCCCCTGAAATCTGTGTGTGAACTGTCCGATTAGAAATGTATTCCCATTCACACTTAATTTAAGAAAGCCAGTGCAGGAATTTCTACTGCCTTTGTTGCATAATAGACTTCTATAGTGATGCCCAAATTTCTGGACTTTGGCTCAGACCACGCACCCAGACGTGGGAACAAAAACGCCACTTACACCCCTATGCCTAAGGCAGCAAGATACAGGGTCCAGGTATTGTAGAGATATGTTTATGAAAGACTGTGATTTGGAGTTGCTCTCTCATAAGGGACAGTGTTGTGAGTGTAGGAATTTGGAGATGTACCTGGGGAGGGTGGTGGGGACCACATGGCTGCGGGCCGCAGCTCACTACTGAAGCTCTGCAGTTTGTTTTATTAAGTGTTATTCCTTTCTCATTCACTGGCTTGTTATGTAATGAACCCCAAGATTGTTACAGGCATGTAGTAGTAAGCAAGATTATTTGCCTGCGTACTCCTTCTGTGGAGCAAGTGAGCAAGGAATGGGTGAGAAACAAGCATAACCTTGGCTCCAACTCCCTACTCATTGAGCCAGCTTGGGGTAAGTAGGACTTTACTGATGGTAACGTAAGTTCCTACTCCAGGAGAGCAAGAAGGAAGCATTGGGACTCAAAGGGGAGTCTCTGAGGCAAAATGTCTGCTGGGGCTACTCCCTGGTTGATGCAGCTTTGGCCTCACCCCTTGCTCAGGGCTGTGTTCTTGAGTTACAATCGAACCCTAGGAATATACAAGTTGTGGGACAATAAGCTGCTTCCTCATATAAACGTGGAACAAATGGATCTTTGGCATGTGCCACGCCCTCAAGATAGCTATGGCAAACAAACAGTGATAACTCTCCGCTGGCATCCGGAACAGAGCATCAGGAAAAATGTTCTACTGCACTGAATGATGCGGATTTGATCAAATTCATAGTATCCAGTCCAAGCCCATACAAATGCACAACCAGGCACACACAAATGCCAGCATGCACAAGGATAGGCATGTGATCAGAGACTCAGAGATTCTTACTCTAGGTGTAAACATGCACCCACACGGACCTACACACGTATGCACATATTGTATATACGGAATGTACACATTCATATATTAAAAATAGACACTTAACTAGTGTCACACAAGCACACACCAATATAGACATACACTTACAAATACATTCACACATGTAATGGATAGCTACAAATGCACACACATGCTCTATACACACACACATGCTTTATACACACACACAGGGCCTGATTCTCATTTATATTGTAGCCCCTTTATATTGCTCTGGCAGCAAAAAGGGGCCTTAAAGTCAGAGTACATTACATCACTGCCAGAGTGGTTTAAAAGGGCCTGAGTGTATATGAGAATCAAGCTCATGGTCTGCATCAATGCACTGCTATGTTCACCAGGCAGACTAACTGTTTATTGGCAGGAGCCTTAGAAATGGGAAGGAAGGAAGGAAGGAAGGAAAACCCACACTCAAATGGCTGGGGCTCAACGGTAGAAAACAATGAAGTAAGAGAAGGGAAAGACCACAGATACGTCTGTGTCATCTTTCACCAGATCTCAAAGTACGACATAAAATTAGCTCTACAACACTCCTTTGAGGGAGCTAAAGGATCTCATCCTCCACCTCTGGGGTGGAAATACGGCAGCTGCTAAACAGCACACAACAACACTACACAACAGTTTAGGATAGGAGGTGATGAACAATGTATCAAACTGAAACCACAAGGGGATTTGGTTAGGACAGCAGGGACTAACCTTCCTTCTCATTCTAAAAGTGCCACAGATGTTCTAATGCGTTAGCTGCAGGACAATACTGAGATTCAGGGGCAGGGCTGTGTGGGAAGCTTGCTGGCTCCCCTGTTATCCTTTTTCACCTTTCCTTCTCTAGCACCCAACTCCTCCAGGCCCAGGACAGCTTTCTTCTCAGGAGCACACTTCATCTGCCACGAATGCAACATGTATGCCTGGCTACACACCCTGGAGTGACGTTCAGCCCGAGAATGGGTGTGCGCTTGTCGCAGATTAACGTGTGGGTGTGTACACACACAAAGGTGGGGACCAGGTGTCCGCAGCAGCTCCTTTCCACTGCCTGTTAATTTCCTGGCAATGCTCCTGCTTTACTGGGTGTTGTTAAAGGTCAGAGATTAGTGTCCCAAGGCCACCTCCCCAAGAAGTCTCTCCAGGCACCTAATTACTTAATATTGCAGAAAATTGGTTTCTGGTGCTATTCTCCTCCCAACACCTTCTGTAACCCAAGGGCTCTATTAACATTCGAGCTGGCTCCTCCACAAGTGTCAATTAGCATAGCACTACTGACATGAGTGGAGAGATGCTGACTTTTATATACAGGGACAGCTCCTCAATTGGTGTCAGCCCATCAACATTCCCTTCGATGGTGCTCTGCTAATTAGCACAGCTGAAGGCCTGTCCCTATATATAGAAAGCCAGTGATAAGCTGTCTTGTGTTTGATAGGTAGGATACCAGGTTGATTTTCTGAGGCTTAAGATCAATCAAAAACAGCAAGTCACATGTGGTCAGTCTGTGTGTGTAATGGGGCAGGGATTAGCCCTGGTGCATTAGCAGAGCTGTTCAGCTTTCTCAATTTCCCCTCAAGCAGGAAGAACTGAGAAGCAAGACGTTTTAGCTACCTTTTACTTCTCTGCTCCCTCTTTACGCTTCAAATCCCAGGGCCCCATTCTTCTTCCACTGCATCTGAGCAACTGCTACTGACTTCAGTCCCAGTTACTGCTATTAGGTGTAAGAAATATCCTGCCCCAGTATGTTACACTGCAATACCCTTTCTGTAGGAGAAAGTTAGTACAGAGCAGAAGGGGTTCTGCTGTTCTGGCGGAGAGTAGGGATAAATCTCTGAGCTTTATAAGGCAGCTGCAGGCCCTTCCATCCTGGCTTGTTTGTATGGGAGGATCTCTGGGGATGGGGGGAGCTGCTACCCAGTTGGAAGTGTTCACTTGAGCTACAGTTGTTCCAGTTTAGGTTTTGTGTGGAAGACAGTGGTCACGGTGGAAGGAAGCAGAAAGCTGTGCAATATGGATCACTGGTGATGGTGCCAGAGCTTTTTATACCTAAGCCATCTTGGTAGATTGTAGGTTCACATTTGGGGGGTCTTTCACATCCATTAATATAGCAGGGGAGGACCCACAAGAAGTGCAGGTGCAGTTAGCTCTGAGATTTTGATGGGGAGGGACTGCTCTCCCCCCAACAAAGTTGAGTTCCAAAGAGATCTAGAGATTAGACAGTGCGATATTGGTATTGGTGCAAATACATACTAAACCAGATCCTCAGCTGGTGTAAATCAGTAGCTTTTCAATGGATCTCCTGGGAGCTATGCTGATTTACATCAGCTGAGGAGCTGGCCCAGGGTAAATATCTGATAACCTATCCAGTCAGGTGAACAAGTAGGAGCGAGCAAACATCAGCCCATCAAGGAAGATTCTTTTCCCCCAAAACTACACAAGCAAATAAATACTTAAAGATAGTTTTAGTTACTAGCCAGTCAAAAACTGAGTGAATACTGCAAAATATTTTTTGCCAATATTTTCTCAACTGTTTGCACTCATTTCAGCTAACGCTGCAGGCTTTTGTGTGTTTATTTTCCATGAATAGTCTAAGAAATGAGTTTCCTGGGGGTCTTGCATTTCAGGCACTGGATGGTGACCCAGGATACCTTGGTTCAGTTCTCCTCTCTGCCACAGATCTCCTGTGTGACCTTGAACAAGTCATTCAATCTCCCTCAGTCTCAGGTCCCAGTCTGTAACAGAGACAATCATTCCCTCTTTCTCCCACATGTTGTCTGACTTGTCTATTAGATTGTCAGCTCTTTGGCACAGGGTCTGCCTCGTATGTACTTGTACAGCACCTACCTTTATGGGGTCTCTATCTCAGAGCTACTCTAATACAAATAATTAACAGTTATGATCCTGGCAAAGTTTCTGGTGAAACAGGGAATGTTAAGCAAAAAATTGAAGACTATTTACTGAGGTCAAACTAAGAATTCACAGTCATGTGCATTTGTACAATACAATCCGAGCATAGGCATAGCATGATTCCTATATTTGGGAGGGCAGGGGGCTTACTACTATTAATAATAGGTATAGGTCTAACTTCCAGATTTACTGATTTAGTGGTATTTAAATGACAGTGTACTTAATGAGTGAGTCAGGGTGGAGATGGCACTCTCTCCCCAAGCTCCGCGGTGTGGGGCTGGCCAGCCCAGGCAGCCCTGCCATGCGGAGCTGGCCTGAGCCACCTGGCATCGCCACTCCCCACCCCCAATGTTCTTCTGTCCACCCCCCCTAGAGAGGGCATGCCCCACAGTTTGAAAACCTCTGGTATACAGTTTGGGGGGCAACACCCCTACATGCCCACACACACACAAAATCTCAGCCCATGAATCTAAGCAGGTAACAGGAAAGTACCATGTGTCCTGTCAGAGAAGTATGAATCTGAAGATTGAACACTTGCAATAAAACTGCTCATGACCTGACTCCAGAATAAGAATTCTTTGGAGACATTATTCAGTGAATAACTTTGGTAACAAATAAACTGGAGAAAATCACTATTTGTTTGTGGAGCATTCACAAACAGAAAAAAAATCGGGGAATGATGTGGAATAAATGCTTCATTAGGCATTAATGGCCAAGTTGTACTAGTAACTAAAGAGTATCTGTTGGATTTTCTCTGATTTGAACAGGTTGCTTCCTGCCATGTTATAATGAAGTAGATCCCATTGCAAGACTAGCAAATAGAAGCCCCCTATGGGTTTTCATTCTCCATAGACAGGTCCCCAACCTTCTGCACCTTCCAGCTGATTTGTGCTGCTCTGGCAGTTCAAAGCAGCCCTAAAGCTAGCTTAACTGGTTACTTGAACACTTCTATTGTCTACAGGGGATCTTCAGGGGGCAAGTTGCCGTAACAATTAATACACTGCCCCCACTTCTGGTCATGTGGAAAAGGGGGCGTAGTCCCACTGTCCCTATCCCACAGTGATCCCCAGGTGCTGGAATGGCCCCTTAGCACCATGGGTGGATGGTGTAAATCAAAGCAACCTTCAAACTGCTGTAGCTTGCTCTTATGGACACCTTCACCCACTTCCACTCTCCCAGAGTTGGGCTGTGTGTATTATGGGCCCGCCCAAGGATCTGGCCCAGAATCTTTGCGTTCAATGGCCAGGATGTCAGCTGGTGAAAAATGGGGTAGTTCTAATCTGTAGCTATGCTGATTTATGCCCGGGCAGGATCTGGCCCCATGATATATAAAATATGCAGTGGCACATAAAAGGTCATGTCATAACACATATTTCTGAAATCTTTCCTCAAATGGCCAACTTTATACTATACTTTATACAACTTCCCTCAATAGTTTGCATAGAAGTCAAGCATGGAACTGATTTCCTTTCCCCAAATCTCCTCTCCCCTCAACCCCATCAGGCTAAGTATGCTGCATGCTAGATAGTTATTGGCCTACCAGTCGGCGAGATGGCTGCATTTCAACAAAGCTGTATGTATATTGTCTGTAAAGAACTTTGGGTCCCATCAAGATGGAAGGTGCTACACCATCGTTGTACAATAGTACTATTTGCTTTGCAGTGCATTTGATCGAAGACAGAATAAATATACAGGAAATACCTTTATTCTGACCACCAAAGTTGGACAATGAACAATTCTGCTTATCCTATGGGTGACTGCAGTAAACAATAGAGCTGGAACTAGCAAAAATCCATACTTGCCCACCCGCCATTGAATGCTTAACATTCTGCAAACAAGCCCCTCCAGCTGTCCCCTAATGCGCAGGAAATGAATGCTGTGCACAAGAATGAATATACCCAAGCCACGGGGCACTAAGCTGATTGAACGGAATAAAGCTTGGCTTCATTCTGGGATTTCCCAGGAGAGAGATACTCGTTATCACTGAGAGAGATACATCTGAGCTTGAGGGCAGACTGGGATCTAGGTTACAGCTCCTATAGGAGTCAATGGGGTTGCACACAGAGTGGAATTTGGCCAGTCATTTTGTATCAGATAAGCAGGAAGGGGCTATATAAGGGGAAGGAAACCACTTACCTTTTTGTTTCCAGACTCCCTTTTTCCCACCTTAGCAGCAGCTGAGCCCTTCGCCTGGGTATATTGATTCTTCTCTCTACCTCGGAACCTGAAAAGGACCCATTGTTGTGGGGCCCATTAGCCCTCAGCTCAGCACACGGAGCTGGTGGCTCACAGCAGGGATCACCGTGTTTCTGTACAGTGCAGCCCAAACAGGAAATTCTTCTTTGCGAGCTGAGAAACCAGACCGATTGGAAAGGCTCTAGGAAGCCCCACCTCAGGCATTAACTTATTCACCTGCACACAAAAAAGCCACTGAGGGAACTCCCAGTGGGACCAGGAAGCAAAATCAAGAGACTGTCTCTGCCTGGGGACAAGCTAACAGGCTGAAGAAACTGGAGGCAACAGGTATTGTTACTCTGCTGCTTGTTTGCATCAGGGGGACAGGAACCTCTGAAGTGGGCAGCTTAATTAAATTTGGTATTAATGATCTTCCTTATTTTGACCCACCTCAGCACACCTGACACCTCCGCTTTCTGTTAAAGCCACTTGCTATAGGCTTTTCCTCACTGGGGAAGTTTGGGGCAGGAGTCATTAGTAGCTACCCCACAGCCAGCGTTTCTACACCACTGTCTACAGAAGGGGTGGGCAAACTATGGCCTGTGGGCCAAATCTGGCCCACCAGCCATTTTAATCCATCCCTCGAGCTCCCACGGGGGAGCAGGGTCTGAGGCTTGCCCCACTCCGGTGCTCCAGCCAGGGAGCAGGGTCGGGGGCCGCTCCGCACGGATCTCAGAAGCAGTGGCATGTTCCCCTATAGCTCCTATGCTTGGGGAAGTCAGGGGGCTCTGCTCCACATGCTGCCCCTGCCCCTAGTGCCGCCTCCACAGCTCCCATTGTCTGGGAACTGCAGGGGCAGCGCCTGCGGACAGAGCAGTGTGAAACAGGGCTGCCTGGCTGCAGTTCTGCATAGGAGCTGGAGGGGGAGACATACCGCTGCTTCTAGAAGCCGCTTCAGGTAAGTGCCACCTGGATCCTGCATCCTTGAGCCACCCCTCCAACACCCTAACCCCCTGCCCCAGCCCTGATCCCCCCTCACACCCTCCGAACCCCTCGGTCCCAGCCCTGAGCACCCTTCTGCACCCCAAACCCTTCATCCTCAGCCCCACCCCAGAGTCCACATGCCCAGCCAGAGCCCTCACCCCCTGCCCTTGCCACAATCCCCTGCCCCAGCCCTGATTCCCCCTCCAAACCTGTCGGCCCAAGCCCGAAGCGCCCTGCTTCACCCCAAACCCCTCATCCCCAACCCCATCCCAGAGTCCGCAATCCCAGCCGGAGCTCCCTCCTGCACCCTGAACACATTTCTGTCTCCACCCTGGAGCCCGCACCCCAAGCCAGAGCCCTCACCGCGCCCCCCCCACACACACACCAACCCCAATTTTGTGAACATTCATGGCCCACCATATAATTTCTATACCCAGATGTGGCCCTCGGGCCAAAAAGTTTGCCCACCCCTGGTCTACAGTGACTGTTGCTGGAAGAGGCTGGGACTGAGGTTATCATGAGCTCTGCACTACCAGCACTTCTGTGCCATTTCCAAGAGTGACTCTAAGGCCTGGTCTACGCTACAGAGTTAGGTCAATGCAAGGCAGCTCCTGCCAACGTAACTGCCCCGCTACACGACTTAATAGCTCCACCTCCATGAGAGGCATAGAGTCACGGTCAATGTAGGAAGGTCAACGCAGTGGCGGTGTAGATACTGAGTTGCTTACATGGACTGTTACTGGCTTTCAGAAGCTGTCCCACAATGCCCCATGCTGGCAGTACAATTGATACAAGCGCTCCCGGTGAGGACGTGCACCACCAACACAAGGATCAAAGTGTGGCAATGCACAAATGACGTAATTACTGCAGCGGCTGTACTAACTTAGGTCGAGTTAATTTTGCAGTGTAGACATGGCCTAACTGGGAGCCTGCCTGGAATAATTACATGCAAGATCCTTGGCAGCTGCTCCATCCATTTGGCACTAAAGGGATGGAGAGCTGCTTTGACAGGGCAGATGGCAATTCGCTTTGCATAGCAGAATACACAGCGGGTGTAAAGCCAGCATAGCAAGCTGGCCATTGGGAGCTTCTCCGGCAGTGCTAGTTAAATAGCTCTGAGGCTTCAGTCCCCAGTTACCCCCCAGGATCTGGGCAAGCAGGAAGGCACCTATGTCCCCCCCTGCTTAGGAGCACAGCGGAGAATCAGGCTCCAAAGCTGCAATGAAATATAATATTCTTGCATTATGATTTGGTCCCATTAACACAGACAAGGTCAAACCCTGCTAAAAAACCTCTCCGCTTGCAATTGTGTTATAACCCAATTCCCCACAGGGGCTATTTGGCTGTGCAGAAAGGTTCTAAATGACTGAGATGCAGCAGGGCTGAGTTTGATTCCTGGTGGGGCTGCAGGACCTGGGGGGTCTCCACAGCCAGTGCTCCTACATTATTCCTTGCTCAGTATTGTGTGTGGAAGCTTATTCCTCAAGACATTATTTTCTGGGAAAAGTGTGCTCACAATTTATTTTTCTTTTAAAATCCACTTCTCAGATGTGATACTGTGAGAATCAGAACATCAGATCATCCCCATCCTTCCCTTACCACCTACCCCTCTCACTCACACACACCCTCTCTTTCTCTCTCCCTGCCTAATTTACCAAGACTGTGGCCAGTGAGCTACATCCTTCCAGCAGAATAAATCCATCCAGACAAAGTTCACAAGCCACTGGGCATGTCACAAAAACCAGTGAACTGGTGATACATCAGACTCATGGGTTTATCTTGAGAGAGGGAGTTTTCTTTCTGTCAACTTTGCTCTGTATATCATGCCTAGTGTAGTCTTCTGTGCAGCATTTAAGAGAATGGCCCATAGCAAACAGGACTGCTTAATTATTAACTCTGGACCGTAATAACCACTGTAGTCAGGTTATTGGATAGCAAGTCATCACCTGGGATGCGGAAAATGGTTTCACAGATGGTAAATGTGAAGGCTGTGTCTTAGTTGTGCAGGAATGCTGGCAGTACGGTGTTTAACACATGTTTAGATATGTAATGTTAAGGCCAGGGGATCATGTCAGGCTTTTAAGCTGGTTCTTTGTCATATCCAGAAACAGGCTCCCGCCACAAAATTCAGAGCCAGATCTGGTTTTTGAACTCCCCCAGGATTTAATGTATTCAGAACAAGAAATGGAGAAGTGGGAAGGGGGACACGTAGGGGAGTGGGATTGGTTTACGCTTGTCTCTAGTTATTTGCTACAAAAAAATCAGAATGAATACAGCCTTTTTTGAAAGAGGAGGGGGGGGGGAAACAAAGAAACATTAGGTCAATAAATAGCAAGATGTAGTGGCTAGTGTTGTGACATATAAAATAGCACAGTCTGGAGGCAGGAGGCATTTGTTAAAGAAAACTACAAATTATCAACACAAATAAACAGACTTCCCCATAGCTTTGGTTCCAGCTTTGTCTCCTTGCTTTACCAGGGACCACACCTTTCTGGAACACTGCACAGCACACAGAGATACCTAATGGCTCAAAGATGCAGTTACTAGAGGTTGAAATGGTGATGGAATATTAGCCTCTAACCAGCTACTGGCACTGGACCCAGTATGTTACAGCTCCAGAACAAAATTATTCAGGAGATATGTCCCTCCTTCTTGGTAGCTTATGGGGGAGGGATAGCTCAGTGGTTTGCACATTAGCCTACTAAACCCTTGGTTGTGAGTTCAATCCTTGAGGGGGCTAGTTAGGGATCTGGGGCAAAAATCAGTACTTGGTCCTGCTAGTTAAGGCAGGGGGCAGGACTTGATGACTTTTCAAGGTCCCTTCCAGTTCTAGGAGATACATACATCACCAATTATTAAATTTAAAAAAAATACTGAATGGCTTCTAATCTACTGGGCTGGCCCATTTGACTGTAGATTCTGTGTCTCTACCTCCAATGCTGAAGAGCTATTTTATATCATCTTTATTGCAGGGACTCTGGTGAATCACAACAGATACCCCTGCACTTCCTATAGGAATAGCTGGCTGTGGGAAGGAGTGTTGTGCAGAGGCCTAGTTAACAACACTCCAAATCAGGTTGTTAGATACAATTGTTATTAAAGTTGAGGCAAATCAAATGGTACAAACCGGATTGTTGAAAAGAACTGTGATGAAGGGTCTGCAAAGCTCCAGGGAAAGTCACAGGTTAACACAATAATAACATGAAAGATGAGAGAAATAGGAGGAAATAAATGCTGGTGGTTACATTGCCATAATGAGTTTGATTGGTTAATTTTAATGGGAGGTGGTTGCCTCCCCTTGTTGGACATTGTTGACTGAGGAATAACAGAACTCTTGGACTCGAAGGAGCAAGTTTCAGCCTCATAGCTACTGCCACTCCACTCAGGGGCGGCTCTAGGAATTTGGCCGCCCCAAGCAGGGCGGCACGCCGCAGGAGGCTCGCTGCCGGTCGCCGGTCCCGTGGCTCCGGAGGACCTCTTGCAGACGTGCCTTCGGAGGGCGCGCTGGTCCCGCGGCTCCGGTGGAGCATCCGCAGGCATGTCTGCAGGAGGTCCACCCGAGCCACGGGACCAGCGAACCCTCCATAGTCATGCCTGCGGGAGGTCCACCAGAGCCGCGGGACCAGCGCACCCTCCGCAGTCATGCCTGCGGGAGGTCCGCTGGTCCCGCGGCTCCGGTGGAGCATCCACAGGCATGACTGCGGAAGGTCCGCCGGAGCCACCTGCCGCCCTGCCGGCAAAATGCCGCCCCAAGCGCATGCTTGGCACACTGGGGTCTGGAGCCAGCCCTGACTCCACTGTCTCCTGGGATCCACCATGACACCGCTGAGCCATCATCGTCCTGATCCTGAAAGACATCCTGACCAGACAGAGGGAACCCAATGACATCACCACTTCCACCATCTTCAGCTAAATCCTGAACAAAAGGGGAGAGAGGAGAAGAGCAAAGAGAGAGAACCTCTCTGGTGAGACTTGGCTTCCTGCTGTCACCAGGGCCGGTGCAAGAAAGTTTCGCGCCCTAGGCGAAACTGCCACCTTGTGACCTCTCCCCTGCCCAAGTCCTGCGGCAGCTCCACCCTGAGATGCCCCCCCATGGCAGCTCCACCCCCTGCCCTGAGGCGCCCCCCCACCCGCAGCAGCTCCCCCCATGGGGAGCCGTCCGACCCTCCCCACCCCTGCTCACCTCTGCTCCAGAAGCCCTGCTGTCGCGCCCGTCGCCGGGCTTGTGCCATGGGCGCTAAGCAGAGCTGCGGAGCTCTGCCCAGCCGCCGGTGCCCCCGCCCGCAATGAGAAGAATCGCATGGGATGGAGCGGCCACTGCACTGGGAGGGAGAGGGAATCTGAGCCTCCGGCAGGCAGCCCAGGGGTTCCCCTGGGTCAGCATGCCGCCAGCAGCCCGAACACCTGGGCTGCCTGCCGGCGGCTCAGACTCCCTCTCCCTCCCAGTGCAGCGGCTGCTGAAAAGCTTTAAAAAAAAATGGGTGTGCCGCTTTTCGGCACCCCCAAATGTTAGTGCTCTAGGCAACTGCCTAGTTGACCTAAATGGTAGCACTGGCCCTGGCTGTCACTCCTTCCCCCATGTGTCATTTTCCTTCCCACTTTATTTCTCTTCTTTTCTGTCTCTCTCCGTTTGTCTCCTGTCTAATAAGAATGTGGCTTAGCCGTCCAAGACAGCTCTACCTTTTGCAACACTGCTTAGGGTCAGCGAGTTGCATGGGCCCATGGTGCCTGGGCTCCAGGAATATTCAGGGCCCAGGGGCCTGGCTCCACTAATGTTCGGAGCCGGGTCTCTCCCCCAGCCCTGCCTGCCACTCGCGCGTGCCTTCTCCAGACCCCGGAGTGTCCCTGCCTCAAGCGGGCAGCTGCCCTGCCATTCCACACTGTGTTCCCTCACTGCCACCATTGGCTGCTGCTGCCTACACTACAACACAAGGGCGGTGGCAGGCTGAGGCAGCTGCTGCACCTGTGGAGAGGCGGAGGCAACCATATGATGGGCAGCCCTCCCCTTCCCTTGCACCCACCGGGAGGTGACACCAAGGGGGCTTCTGGGAGATGGAGTTTGGACCTCACCTGAGCAGCCGCTGGGGCTTGGGTGAGTGTCCGACCATGTGATCCACGCCTCCCCACCTGCAGCCAGCACTCCTGCCTCACGCTGGGGCAGGGGCAGCCCCATCCTCTGTGAGGCTATGGTGAGGGGCAGCAGGCTGCAGCAGGGGAGGAGGCCACATGTGATGGCAGCCCCCTCTCCCTCTGGCACCCGCCCACCACAGGGGAGGCGAGGGGGCTTCTTGGACCTGAGAGGGGCCCGGCCCCTAGGAGCATATGCAGTGACAGTGCCGGGTGAGTGTGCTGCCAGGGGAAGAGGGAGCCCCCTACCCTGGAGCTCGCTGCTGCAGGGGAAGAGAGGGCTGGGGGGACTGGCCCTAGCCCTGGGGCAGACTGCCTGCACCCCAAACTCCTCATGCCAAACCCACCCCAGAGCCCACTCCCCCAGCCAGAGCCCTCACCCCCCCAGACCTCAACCCTCTGCCCCAGCCCTGAGCCCCGTCCTGCACCAGGAACCCCTCATCCCCAGCTCCACCCCGCAGCCCTCACCCCCCTCCCTGCATGCCAACCCTCCGCCCTGGCTCTGAGCTCCCTCCCATACCTCAAACCCCTCATCCCCAACCCCACCCCAGAGCCCGCATCCACAGCCACAGCCCTCATCCCCTCCCCCCCCCACATTGTGCAATATAGGGAAACTGTTAAACCCCTACTCTTTCCAGTCCATTTTTACATTATTTTAAAAAAACATATATCGGCTTACAAGGCAGGGGTGGAGAGGGGGGACTTGGACCCATTCTGGACACCACCAAAAATTATACAAACCTGCCTCCCCTGACACTGCTGAGATCCAATGACCAGACAGGTAGCTAAAAACACCACCTTCGGCAGCCCAACGCTGGTATGAGTTAGCCAGGTCCAGGAGTGGCTGATCAGAGTGTGCTGGGCCCTTGTTGCTCCAGCTGGGAAGCTGCAAGGTAACATCAGCACCGGAGACACAAGCTGCATTTTTTCTTCTCTTTTGTGTTTGTTTTTCCTGAAAGAAAACAGGATCAGACAGCAACAATTATAACACATGCAGCTTGAGACCATCTAAACTAACTTTTTCTCTTTCCCCCCACCCAAAGGAGAGTGAATCCCATTTTTAATGCCATCGGAAAGTGTCAGACAAGACTTTCCCCTATATAGAGTGACAAGGCAGGTGAAGTAATATCTTTTATTGGACTAACTTCTGTTGGTGAGAGAGACAGATAAAGGGAATGGGAACAAAGAATATTGTTACAATGAAAGCCTGTTTTAACACTTAATATTTTAAATGGTTTAACTGTTTTCTCTCTTTTTCTGTCTCCTTAATAAAAAGTTAAAATGATTTGAATGGGGATTGTTACAACAGGAGTAAGCCAGTGATAACTAGAGCTGGAAGAATTAGTTTCAGCAAATAAATTTTCCACAAAATGCATTTTGGGGGGCATCAAAACTATTTGCGAATTAAGGTCGAATTCAGTAATAGCTGCTGCCAAAAAAATTTTTTTTCATAAAAAGTCCAGTTGGTTTCAAACATTTCAAAATGTAACATTTCAAGTTTTCATTTTGAAATGACATTTAATTTCAAACTTTAGCTAGATATTTTTTTACAAAGTGTGAAAAACACCTGAAATGTAAACAAAACATCACACACACACCAAATCTCATTTCATTCCAATGTTTCATTTCAGATGGTTTTCAGTCTTTAATGATTGTTTGTTTGTTTGTTTCATTTTGGTGAGGAAAAATAAATCAGTTTCAGTTCAAAACTACCCAAATTCTTTTTTTATATCAGTTCATATTTCTTGCTCCCAGTTCAACTTATAACAAATAAAACTGCCTTTTTATATATGAGATAGTTATATCATTTATATAGTTCTGTGTATTGTGATAGTCCCAGGCCAGTTGGGTATAGCAGAAGGTAGATATACTGGCCACTGGATTAACAGTTTTCTGTTCCCTGACTGACCAGAGCTAATGAGAACACCTGATTCCAATTAACCTGGAACGAGTCAGGTGAGGCCATTCAGTTAATGTGACCACCTGACTCTAATTAAGGCCCTGCTGATACTATAAAAAGGGCTCACTCCAGTCAGACAAAGGAGAGCCAGGGGAGAGGAAGTGCAGCTGAAGGGCTGGTTACTGAAGACACCCTCAAACCATTGTTAAAGGAGCCCTAAGGTAAGGGTGAAGAAGGGAGAAGCAGGAGAGCTGTGGGGAAGTGACCCAGGGAAATGTAGCAACTCTGGCAGTGAAAGGTTGGCTGCCAACAACTACCATTAGGGTCCCTGGGCTGGAACCCATAGTAGAGGGTGGGCCTGGGTTCCCCCCAACCCACCACTACAGGAACAGCTCCTGGAAGGGGAAGTCAGGTCCCTGTCAGGACAGGTGGCTGAACAGAGACTGTGGGAGTTCTCTCACCAACCTCCTTGCAGGCCTGTGATGAAAAGGGCTCAGTAGACTGTAACCCTGGCCCTAGAGAGAGAAGGGCTACGTGGAAGGTCACAGTGAGCCACTGAGGCTAGCATAAACCACCTAGAAGCCCAGGACCCATGGGAGCAAGGTTAGAGCTCTGCCACAGTATGCAGAGTCTCTGGATTTTATATATATATTTATATATGTCACATCAGTTCTTATTTGTATCATTTTTACTGGACAGTCCAGTCCCTGAACTGAAAAATCAATTGTTCACTCAGCTCTTGACAGAGAAGCCACATTTAACTATTTAATGTTGTTACAGGGAACAAGCAGGAGCGGCACCAGGGTTTTTGCCACCCTAGGCGGCAGTGCTCCTTTTCTGAGCATTTGGCAGCGGGGGGGTCCTTCCACTCCGCGTCTTTGGGGCACTTTGGCAGCAGGTCCCAGAGCAAGTGAAGGACCTGCTGCCAAATGTCTGCTGAAGACCTAGAGCGGAAGGACCCCCTGCTGCTGAATTTCTGCCAAGGGTGGCAAAATGCCCCCCCCCACACACACATATCCTGCCTCCCTAGGCAACTGCCTAGGGTCACCTAGTGGAAGCTCCAGCCCTGGGAACAAGGTTTTCATTAACATCTCAACTCTGGCTGGGCATGACACACCCTCGTATTAACACAACTTCCTCTTATCCCTTCCCCACCAAACAATTCCATTGTCACCAAAGGGTGTGCTGCAGCAGGGCGCTATCCCCTCTGCCTACTGACCCCTGTGCTATAAAGAGGCAAGCTTCAGAAGGAAGTGTAAAATTGCCACATGTGCTGCAGGATAGGCTGTGCAATGCCACACTACTGCCCACTCACACACAGAGATACGTGAACCAGCTTCAGAGCATGAGACCGAGAATACAGCCAGGCTAGATTAACACACTACTACTGGTGCTGTAATAAATTCCCTAAAACCTACCTCTGTTGTCACAGAAATATTACATGGGACCAGATTTGGAAAAAATGGAGTGCTGGAAAACCTGACCTGACTGCAAATATCTGATGAAAGGGATGCTGACTCCAACAGGAGACCAGCACAATAAAAAACAGCTGCAGTATGTGCTATGTGACTGACACGTAAATCTTCCAGTTGCCCTAAAACTCCTGGAGAATGCTAAGGAGATCTGAGGAAAGGCTCAGAAAGAAGCAATCTGAGCTGCATACTAGGGTCACAGAGTGAGACAAAGGGAAAAAAAGAAAAGCCCAGTTATTGATGGTGCAGTAGCACTAGCACTGCATCTTTACAGTGCATTTCATACTGAGCATGATGAAGGGGAAGAAAGCTCTGAAGAAGTAACGAATAAGTGCAAAGATCATTGTACCCTGGCAAAAAATCTTACCAATTAAAGACAGATTTTTTGCTTAAGGAGCAAAATGGGAACAGGAACAGAAAGCAGAGGAGACTTAAAGATAAAGAACCAGAACCTGATTCTCCATAATACTAAACCCCCTTTATGCCACTCTGGCAGCTTAAAGGGGTCTTAAAAGTTGCAGAAATGGCCCCCTGAGAATACCCTGTGCTAAGGGCCTCTCCTGGGGCTTGCATAAGGACTCAACTCTGGTCCTGCTCCCAGTCCCTGGTGCAAGGGGTGGGGTGGGGTCAGAATGCACTGAATTTAGGGTTATGGGAGGCAACACAAAGTCTAACTTAGAGCAGCCCTGAGGCTTCCTTAACTGATACAGGGAAACAGGCAGGCCCTTGCACAGTCCCAGAATATGAGGAGCACTAAGGCAGCTTACAAATCTTCTTTGCCCCTGCCCTTCTTTACTCCAAACACAGGGATTCAGGAAAGGAGAATCAGGCCCACAGTATTTGAATCAGGGCTGCCCCGGGGGGGGGCAAGTGGGGCAGTTTGCCCCAGGCTGCGCAGGGGTCCCCATGAGAATATAGTATTCTACAGTATTGCAACTTTTTTTTATGGAAGGGGCCCCTGAAGCCTCTGGGTGGCCCTGATTTGAAGCTGGAATATTAGAAGACTGTCTCAGTATCGGTCAACTAGCTTTAGGGTGCAGCAATGAAAGGCTACTTAAGGGGGTGGACATGACGTGTGAAAAGGCAATATTCATAAACCAAGAACCAGAACAAACAGACGTATAGACAAACATAGCATGTGACTGTGTAAACCTTCTAACTATAGACCTATCTTTGAGCACAACGCAAACAATTGAATGCTCTTGCCCCCACCCCCCATGAGGTAGGGAAATGTTAACACTCTCCCCATTTTACAGATGGGGAACTGAGGTAGAGGAAGATCAAATGACTCACCTGAAGTGACACAGGAAGCTTGTAGCAGAGCCAATGTTGAACTCAGATCTCCTCTATCACAGCCTCGCCCCTTCACCACATGATTAACCACCCTGTGGAAGTGCACAAGAACTCTCAAAAAATAACGTGGCAAAGGATTCAACATGCCAAACAAAGAGTGATGTCACAGTGACGTGAGAGCTGGCAGGAGTATAGAACATGCCCAGCATTTGGACATGGAAACTGTAATAAACCCAACCCCTTTTCAGGGTGCTTGGTGGGCTAAAGATAGAACCTGAGGATTCCTCCAGTGAAGGGGGGAAGCTATTCATAAAAACAATAATGAAAGAAGCTATGAACTCAAAAACGGTGGCTAATATGCTCAAGTGGTTCACACATGACATGCAGAGCCAGAGTCCCAGCTGATGTACATAGGCACAGCTTCATTGGTTGCCCTGGAGTTATGCTGATTTCAGTGAAGGATGTGGCCCCTGAAACAGACACAGATGCAAGTAATAATTGAAACTGAGAAAGGGCTATTCAATGAAAGAATCAAGATTGATATGTGAGCCTGAAACCCGAGAGTATGTCTTTACACAGCTGTGTACTGCCTGAAAACAGCCCAGTCAGACAGCCTGAAACGAAAGGGTTAAAAAGCCTACAGCCACAGGAAGGCAATCTCACCCAACTGTTTTATCTGCTCCGCCCTCTGATGAAGACATAAGCACTTCCGCATAGCTGCCAGCTTTATCAAGGCCATCTGTGCATCTGAGTCTGATCTGCAATATCCCGGGACACAGAGCTGGTCTGCTTCTGTGCAGCAGAGAATGTGCGTGTCATGCCAATAGTATGGCAGGATAAAAGGCTTTTACTTTATTTTTCAAAAGGAAAATGTTTTAAAAACTCAAATAGACTCTTTTAGCAGGTCAGATGAAGAGATTAGCTACCTCAGTGTAACAGAACAATGCATCTGCTGGAGTCTATTTCTTGTACACATGTCAGAAAAAGACTCAATAATGATACTTAGCACTAATTATGGCACCTAGGCCTTGATCTAGCAAAGCACTCAAACATCTGCTTAACTTTAAGCATGCGGGTAAACCCATTGATTTCAAGATGCTTCAACACATGCTTTGCTGGACAGGAGGTTTAAACCTCCAACAGTGTGGGAGATAGGAAGACTGTTTTTATCCTCATTTTAAAACGTTAAAAATAATTGTGGGAAATGTTAAACTCTTCACATAATGAACAGACCATTTTTCTTGGCATCCTAGACCTATTCTGTGTTAGCCCCTCTGCCTGAGTAATCAACAAACTCACCATTTGTGCGTGTCTGTGTATGTGCGTGTGTCTGTGTGTGTGTATATATAGAGAGAGAGAGAGAGAGAGAGAGTAAATGACTTGTATTCTTGGCTATATATCTATTTAAATAGATATGTATTTATTGGTCTAAATTATGACAGTTCCATTTTCAAGGGCCATGAAATGAAAGAGCTGAAAGTGAGTTACAAATAGCTCTGAATCTAAAAACAGAAGGAATTGCAAGAATGACCAAACATACCACTGAAAAGTAACAGAGCAGCCCTGTTGCACTCTGATTCTGAGATTATCACTGTCTTTTCATTAGTAGCCTGGCTGCGCCCAGAACCTGTCATTACCAGAGGAGTGTTCTGGGATCCACCCTAAAGACTAAAACCTCTCCCCACAACCTGGCAGCCTGCCATGCTGCGCAACCTGGGACATGAAGTCTAACCCTTCCTGTTTGCACTGCAGAGAGGATGGCAGGCTGCAGAGATGACTACGAATCCCAGCATGCTGAGTGGCTTCTCTGAGCATGGGCACTGCCACATTCCTTTCTGCTTCCTGCCAGGGGATGGGAAATATAAAAGGTGAAGCAGTATCTTTTTTAAAAAATTGGATGCTGCTGCGACAAGCTGCACTGGAGAGTGGAGGGAGCACACACAGTGAGTTTGGCTTGTATGTGTCTATAGAGTACAGCTCTTGTATATTGTCCTGAGGGCAGTCTGTACGAAAGATGCTTTTTCCCAAGTAAGAGTGAATTAGTTTTCAAGCTGGGGTGTGTGTGTGTGTGTGTGCAGGGGTGCTGGAACTAGGGGTGCTGGGGCTGCAGCTTGAAGTGGTTTCCATCATATACAGGGAGAGGGGGTTACAGCTTTGTTCAATGACTTTCAGCACCCCTGCTATAAAATTTGTTCCTATGCCCCTGTGTGTGTGGAGTAGGACAGGAACATGGAAATTAAGCAAACTTTGTTCTCCTGCATAAAACCATCAGACCAAGGATGGTAGGGGAGCAGAGGCAAAGCCCAGCATCACTTGCAAGAACAAAGAAACATCACAGATGCTAAGGGTATGCTTACACTACAGCCGTTACAGTGACACAGCTAGGGTGCTGCAGCTGTGTCACGGTGATACAGACACTTCCAACATTGATGGAAAGTATTTTACATTGACCTAGCTATGTCTACAATGAGGGGTAGATCGACCTAACTATGTCATACAGGGCACAATATTTTTCACAGCCCCGAGCTATGTAGCTGGGTCAATCTAATTTTTAAGTGTAGACTTGGCCTAAAGGGCCCTATTGTTGCTTCAGTTTAGCTGCTGGAAGGGGAACATGGATCTATTTCTTCTGGTTCATCTCTCTTTCCTTTTCAGCTGATGTGGTTAGACCCAAGTTGCCTGTTTGGCTGAAGCTCTGTGGTGGGAAACCTCTCTTGTTGCTACATGTTTATAACAATATTCCGTCTACATTATAATGGGAGGATTGATTTAATTCCCCAGCAAATGCATGTGTGCGCACGGACAAATCCAACTTCTAATGGGCATCTCCCTCCAGCATTCAGCAGCCTCCCATGCTGTTGTAACATCAAAAATGGCAGCTCTTGCCTATATGCCTTGTACCAATCCATGGTGTGCACATAAAACACTGGGTTTCAGTGGCTGTTTACATGTGGTGTAGAGAATAGGATTCACCATCTTTGGCTTTAGCCAAGGTTTCTCCTCCAAGAACTGTGAGAGCTGGAGCTGTTTGATATACCCCTATGCTGGTCTGCAGTATCCCATCTATTAGAGGACAGTGGTACTCCTACACAGGGCCAGCTTTATGACCTACGGGGCCCGATTGGAATACTTGGCAGTGGTCTGGGGCTTTGGCGGCATTTTGGCGGTGGGGGGTCTGCTCCGGGTCTTTCGCTGCACCGAAGGACCCCCCTGCTGCTGAAATGCCACCGAAGACCCCCGGAGCGGACCCCCCACCGCCGAAATGCCACCGAAGACCCCCAGAGCGGGGCCCCCTTAGGCGTGGGGCCCTCTTCAGTGCGGGGCCCGATTCCGGGGAATTGGTGGAATCAGCGTAAAGCCGGCCGTGCTCATACACACAATTCACAATCAACATGTGAGCCAACCCAATGGGTTATGTGCAGCCTCCAGCGTCCACAGTACCTGATAGAATGTACCTTGAATGTGGCTAGAGCAGTGGTTCTCAACGACGGGTACATGTACCCCGGGGATACTCAGAGGTCTTCCAAGGGGTACATCAACTCATCTAGATATTTGCCTAGTTTTACAAAAGGCTACATAAATTGCACTAGCGAAGTCAGTACAAACAAAAATTTCATAGATAATGATTTGTTTATACTGCTCTGTATACTCTACACTGAAATGTAGGTACAATATTTATATTCCAATTGATTTACTTTATAATTCTATGGTCAAAATGAGAAAGTAAGAAATTTTTCAATAGTAGTATGCTGTGACACTTCTGTGTTTTTATGTCTGATTTTGTGAGTTTTTAAGTGAGATGAAACTTGGGCGTACACACGTAGGTGTGGGAACTAGGGGTGCGAAGGGTGCTACAGCACCCCCGGGCTCCTGGCTGCCAGCCCCGTCCCCAAGGTTGAGGCTGCTGCCCTGCATGCCTGTTGTCTTGGCTGTCGGGCCTGCGCGCTTGGGGTCCTGGCTGCCGGCCCCGGGTCCCGACTGCCACCCCGTGTCTGGGGTCCCGTCTGTCCCCCTGCACACCTGGGTCTCTGCTGCCACCCCGTGTCCAGGATCCCAGCTGCCACCCTGCACCCAGGGCTTTGCTCCCAGTCTCAGCTCTGGGGGCTGGACAGGGGTAAGAGGGCTGGCTTTCAGCATCCCCACAATTAAAAATGTTGCAGCGCCATTGGGTACACAAGACAAATCAGACTCTTGAAAAGAGTACAGTAGTCTGAGAGCCACTGAGCTAGAGACTTGCCCCTTGACCACCATTGATTGTAGACCTAAATGTACCTCATACTTGGCAAGTTATTTTCTGTGACTCACCAGCTGGAGTTATAGGGGAATTTGCACAGCTAGGGTGGAGCTCAAGCACGGAGGAGTTGTGGTTTATTCACAAACAAACATATATAACAACAACCCACAAACCACTTGGGTTGTACCGACCACTAAATTGAAATCCCCAAAATATGCCATGATCTAAACCTCTGCAGGCCAGAGACACCATGTAACTAGCTATGTATGCATGGGAAGAACCCTTCATCCAAATTCCCGAAACCAGCACATTAGCCTCTTAAAATCTCTCTCTGCTTTGATACTTACAAAAACGTAAGAACGGCCATACTGGGTTCAGACCAAAGGTCCATCTAGCCCAGTATCCTGTCTTCTGATAGTGACCAATTGCCAGGTGCCCCAGAAGGAATGAACAGAACAGGTTATCATCAAGTGATCCATCCCCTGTCTCTCATTCCCAGATTCTGGCAAACAGAGGCTAGAGACACCATCCCTGCCCATCCTGGCTAATAGCCATCGATGGACCTATCCTCCATGAATTTATCTAGTTCTTTTTTGCACCCTGTTATAGTCTTGGACTTCATAAGTATCAGCTCTGGCATTGGCTGAATAGGAGCCAATGTAGATGAATTTTGTAATGATCAGATTAGATTGAAATGGTTAGATCAAACATTTATTCTTTTTGTAGGTGACCTGTGCCTGCTGTTAGTGGGGGAGGGTGGAGTGAGGGCAGTGGCTTCCACAGTGTGACTGAGCATGCTCAGTCCATGTGAGATGCCCAGTACAAGCCAAGCAGCAAATCTGGAGCGGGGCGGGGATGATCCTGCCCGCCCCATCCCCCAACGCGTCCTCTACTGCCATGCCACTTGTTGAATAAAATTTGAAAAGAGTAAACATCTGCTGAGTCTGAATTTGATCTAACACAGTAGTCAAAGTTTAATAATTTATTTTCTGTTGTTTGAGGTCGGAGATAGAAGATGGCAGAGGCTGAAAGCACAGTTATAAACACCAATGTGAAACAGGTAAGAAGTTATTTGTTAGACCACTTATATTTCATATTTCAAGTGCTTATCTTCAGTGTGATATTCCAAAATCCACCAACAAAGAGAAACAAGATCTAGGGATCTGAGCACAGTAATGGGAGCTAGGAACTCCTGAAATCTACTTCTGATTTCAATTTTGGAGCCAAAATGTTCATGCCAGGGGAACTAAAGAATCTCTATTTTCAGGCACCTAAATAAAAGCAGATTGGTTTTCAGAACTACTGAGCAGCTGCAGCTCCCAGTTAAGTTATAGGAGCACTGTGTGGGGAAACATCACAGGATATAAAGAGAGGGTGAGACTGATTCATTTGGAAAAGCCTGCCTTTGCAGTGGCTAAAATGTAAACTCACAAGTGGTAGCATCCATGAAGAATATTATTGACTTTTTATTATTCTTGCAAGAGTGGAGACAAACTGGGGTGAAAAATGCCTGTGAAGGGAGGTGGGGCTGGTGATGTGCAGTGAAGCTAATCCGTGTTGGCAGGAAACCGTGGATGGTGTCACCTCATGGAATTTACAGCTCTGCACAAGTAGTGGAATGAGGCTATACTGTGTCCAGATCAGCCAAAATTACGGAGCAGCTGCCCACAACTGTCGCAGACAGACAACAGTATACGCAATGCATGCTGCCAAGTTGGGAGGACTGTGACCTCCAACCTTTGCCTGCCCTGTCTTTTGTGACCTGAGGGATTGAGAGTGAACATCATAGACCCAGGGTGCATCTCTCTCCCTAGGTCCCTCTCTCCCCTGGATTGTGCAGGGCCAGCAACAATCAAGTGTGTGTCATGCTATCCAAAGCTCACAGCTGCCACGGTGGGGTTTGAATCTCAGGTGTCATGCCTTAATTCAGGGGGCGGCAACCTTTCAGAAGTGATGTGCCGAGTCTTCATTTATTCACTGTACTGGCACGCAAGACCTTAAATTAATACATTTTAACATTTTTAGGATGTGTCTTTCTATATATAATATATAACGAAACTATTGTTGTATGTAAAGTAAATAAGGTTTTAAAAATGTTTAAGAAGCTTCATTTAAAACTAAATTAAAATGCAGAGCCTCCCGAACTGGTGGCCAGGACCCAGGCAGTGTGAGTGCAGCTGAAAATCAGCTCATGTGCTGCCTTCGGCACACGTGCCATAGGTTGCCTACCCCTGCCTTAATTCATCCTGGTCAATGAATATATGTAACAAGTGAGCTGTTGGTAGAATAGGTGTCCTATCCCACATCTGTTCCTGCCTGGTCTGACCCCAGTGTATAGCTCCGTTCATCCAGTAACTTCCACCTGAAACAAACTTTGTCCCAGCTGCTGTAATGTGTAAGATTTTAACACACCATCTAGGTTCTGAATGGGGGACTCCACTAACTGGGGAAGTGCGCTGTCAGTGTCCACCCACCAGCTCGCAGCAACACTCACAGGTGAGGGAAGGTTCGTAGCACCACTGTGACACTGGTGGTGCTTTAAAGGTCGGCTGGACGGAAGTGGTCAATCACTGTGCCTGCTCAAGTCTTGGCACTGAACGGCCCCACCTCTCCAGTGATTGGCTGCCTGTGGCGGGGTGTGTGGCTTATTGCAAGGCTCACCCAGGTGGTTGTATTTAGGACCCCAGGAAGTGTGAGGGAGAAGGGAGATGATGTCAGAGCCTGCAGCTCCCACTGCTCATTTGCAGCACCCTCTCCTGATTGATCATTGCCATGTCTTTCTTTAAATCCACTCCTCTCTTCTTTTTGGATCTCCCACTGCCCACCACAGAAAGACCCAAATGAGGCGCTGGTCATCGCTGTGACAACCAGGGCCATCTTCAACCTGGAGGAGGAGCATCAGCTGTTCCTGACAAAGGGCAAGGAAGAGTATGTGAAGTATCAGCAAGTCAATGAGAATAAGCCCTTGGAGCAAGGTACAGCCTTCACTTTCATTCAGGTGAGACGCCAGCAATGGCCCCTGTTCTCATCAAGATGTGTGTGAAACTTGGTACATGGCAAAGTTCAGCCTTCAGTTCCTTCAAGCTTTGTGCTCTTTGGCTGGGGCATCTCTCCCTGACGAAAGCAAAGAGTGATGCCTGACTCATGGTGAGGTATGGCCTCTGCTTTCATCCAGGTGAGATGCTTCGGCCCAGATTCTCAAAGGTATTTAGGTGCCCACCTCCATTAAAATCAGTGAGAGTTTGACACCTAAATACCTTTGACGGTCTGGGCCTTTGCCCATAGCCAGGTGAGATCTCGGCTCTTGTGAGGTCAAGATGCTTCCAGCTTTAGCTCTTATCAGTATAAGATGTGGTCTTTGCTGCAGTCAAGGTGAGGTGCCTTCCTCAGACATGCATAGGAGTGTGACTCTTGGCCTTCATTTGGAACAATGAAATATACACGTGAGTTGTGTGTTGTTCTTTTTAGTGGAGGGATACATTGCAGACACACAAACCATCAGCCACCATTCCAAAACTGACGGTGGCCAACTTGGATGGCACCATGTCACTGTGGTGTTTTTTTTAAAATTATTTAGTGTTTAAAGCATAAATACCAGCCTTCCTGTCATACCCAGGATGGCAGACAAACTGTAAGGAATCAAGGAAAACTATAGACTCCAAATGACACTAGTTTCCTCACCACAACCATCCTAGAAACCTTCCCTTAGAAAGAGGGAAGGTTAGAGACAGAGCAACATCAGCACTATGAAGTGACTTCTTGAGCAAGGACACAGCAGCAATTTGGAGGGAAGATGACACCAGCAGAGGTTGGTGACCTCTGAAAGTGGGTAGGCAAGTTGAATTAGATATATTTAGTGCATGTATAATAGACAAAATAGGCTAAATTCAGGCCAGACATGTATTGACAGAAAAGGATGTGACCCAGAATAAGGGATCTGGGGAGCTGTAATTCCCATGGCTGAGGGGAGCTGGAGCCACACAGCAAATACATGCTGGGAAAGGGGCAAGGATAGCAGGAGGTCCCTTTTCATCAGTGTGAGAGAATAAGACTTGCTGTTCGTCTCCCCATTAGGAGAAAGAGAGAGACACTAGGAAAAGGGCAAGAGCTCTAGGTCTCTCTGGTCAGGGGCCTGGGAAGAGGCCCAAGAGAAGACAGCCAGAGGGTGGGGTGAATCACTCCAACGAGGGGGTGCCTGTTGCAAAGCGAAGGAAGTGGCATGAAAGGGGAAGTGAAGCGGGGCCAGAGTTGGTGGTTGGAGCTGACACCTGCTTCTCTGTCGAGGGCCTGAAGGTTGGAGCTTGCAGAAGAGAGAGGGCACGAACTCCACTGAGTCAGAGGGAGCAGCAGAGCAGGGGGCATTGCTGTTGTACCCGAGGGAGGAGAGGAGAGTACCAGACCCTTAAGGGAGGGCTATGATCCAAGGAATGAGACTGGGAGCAACGTTGGACTCTCATTACCCCAGAAGGGGTGGAATACTTCAGTTTAACCAGAGGCTTAATGTACCAAAAACAAATTACTGAGAGAGTAACTATGGCAATGAATAGCCCACTGTTAAATTTGGCCTCTTCTGGCTTAAGCCCAGGGTCAGGGCTGTTGGCGGTGGAAAGGCAGCAATCTCCCCCCTGCATCCAAGGGCCCTGCATGGAGGGGACATGGCTAGAACAATCAGGGGACACGCTATTGTTAGCCTCTCCACTGCAGGACTCCTGTAATGCCCTAGGGCAAGTTAAAGCCATCCCCATACCACAACAGAATTCCTGAGGGAAAGTACATGGCAATGCTTTTGTCTGCCCTTCTTTGAGTGGTTCCCCGTTGGGTGCAGAGGGCCACTGTCTTCTACATTTCCCTACACCAGCAAGAGTGATTCTGTCTCCTGGATGCGTGGGAGGAGTGCTGGAAATTGTGTGGCAGTAGATTGTGGGTACATTTATGAGTATACAACTCAGAGAACAGCCCGTTGTAAAACAGTGTCGTGTCTCCGGCTGCTTCATCCAGGCTGTGCAGTTTGTGAATGAGAAACTCCTGGAGAGAAACCCAGAGGAGAAGGGCCTCTTTGATGTCATCATCCTCTCCAACAACAGCCCAGAAAGTGGCATGCGCATCGTCAATAGTGCTAAGCACCATGGTAAGGAGATCCCACCTCTCATTTGCAGTCAGCCCACATTCAATGAATGGGGGAAAACTGTCATCCGGTCCTCCAGAGACTGCTGTGAAATAGATGAGGAGGTGGGTCTGGGGGGATACGCAACAGTCTGGGGACAGGTGGTATGGAAGGGGAAGGACCCAGCCTGTGTATGGGATGGTAGCACAAAAAGGGGATGAAGTGAAGGGGATGTTGCGGGAAATGGCTGGCAACCTGAGAAGGATGTTGCATGAATGTGGGAGATAAGGAGTGAAAATTTAACATTGTGAGGGACATTGTGTTGAGGTGGGGAGGAAAGATAATGGTGGCTGTGCTGAGGGTCACTGCGTAAGTGTAAGGCAGCAGGATGGGGGTATTGCACTGATATCTGGAGCAGCTGTTGTCCTGGCAGCGTCATGACATCAGATGCACAAAGGGACATTGCATTAGGGTGTGTCGGCCATGGCGGGAGATGTAGGGAGCGCTATGTCAGTGTGTGGGCTGGAGCGCAAGGCAGGCTGGAAATAGAAATTAAAGATAGCTTTTCAGCTCTGCCACAGGTTTGCTGGGTGATCTTGGGCAAGTCATTTCCCTCTCAGTGCCTGGGCTTTCCCGTCAAGTGGGGATAACGATATTGACCTCGTCTGCAAAACACATTGAGATCCACGTATGAGAAGCGCTGTGTAAGAACTAGGTATTAATTTGATTTCATTTACTTTTTCTGATGTTAAGGTTTGGAGATTTCCAGGTTTTGCTTTGTCAGCGATGAAGATTCCACCCAGTACTTGAAATCCCATAATGTCAAGCTCTTCCTCTCGGCCGACAGGACGGACGTGTGCAATGCACTCCAGCGAGGTGTGCTTTTTCCCTCTCCTCCCTCACCCAGCCTGAGATTTCATTCTTACACTTGGGCCCTACACCGCCTCCCCGCATTAGCCCCAAGATGAAGTTATGTCAAGATTTGCTTTTTCAGAGGGGTTTATTACTCGATTCAGAGAAGTGGTTCTGGACATGTTACGTCTCAGCCTGGAAACAATTCAGAACCTAACAGTTCAGCAGTGTCTAGAAGTCACACACAACCATCTTGTAACTCTTTGATGGTGCATGTCAAATGATCTAGCAGGTCTTTGGTGCAACTGGGCAAGTAATTCATAATTCATCTGTTGCTGAAGAGTTTAGTTTCTTTCTGTTTATCAGATACCCACAAACAGACCAATGGGTTTTCTCAGATGTATTCGTTATTCTAAATTATACATCAAATAGTTTGTGTGAATAATTGTTGCTCATGAATTCGGCCACAAGTTGGTCGTTACGAGCATCCAGCATTGTAGATTCAAGCCCTTCCTGCTCCCGGATTGAATGAGTCACTGTTAGAGTCAGGTCTGCAGAGCACTATCATTATAAATTGGAAATTTGCTTTCTGTGATTCACTTAAAATTAAGCATATGCTGAAGTGCATTCCTGAATGGGGATGAACATAAGCATGCGCTTAACCTCTATCAGGGTGTAGGAGTCTTTCCAGGGACTTTAAGGGGGATCAGGCCCAGAGTCTCTTTTTCATGAACATTGCTGGTTTGACTGGGACCTTGCCCAGCTGTCGAGGTTCCTTCATTCAGGCAAACAACACAATTCACAAGCAACTTACGCCTGAACGAGAGAACTTTTCTTTGCAGGGAAGTAAAACCCTAAAGATGCCTGAGTAACATTCCTGGGTTAAAACCTATTTCCTGGCTATAATCCCAGTATGTGAGAGTGGGCAGAGAACCCCCTTTCTCCAGTGCTGGAAGAGGGCCAGCATTAGGCCATAGATGAATATAGTGGAGGTCCCAGCCAGTTTCACCAGCTGCACCAAGTGAGTGTGTCTGGGTTTGGCAGGGTAGGGTAAGCACAGGCAGGAGAGTGCTGGGTGTACATGGTGCATAGGTGCAGCAAACCACGCTTCCGACAGCACCTACGGAAGTGTCTCCAAACAGTGACATATGAGCATTGCCTCTCCTTCCCACCCCCAGAACGGCTCTGCCAGATGAGCCCTATTTGGAGATCTAGCATCTCTTTTCACTTGGGGAACCCGAAGCTGCGAGGGCCTGATCCAAAGCCCATTGAAGTCAGCGGCAGTCTTTCCATGGATGTCAGTGGCCATTGGATGAGGTTGTAACAATTTCCCGGAGGAAGCTATGTCTATGCTGACTGCTCCCCAACCTGTCCTCCATTGCATGCAAGCACAAAGTTTTTGTGTGGCTCCGCTGGCTGCCGCATGGGGGTGCCCTGCTGAACAGCATCACCAGGCAGCCAGGACTCGTACTCTGGGGCCCTCGCCGGAGTGTGGACACAATCTCTCTGGTTCCCATTCTCAGCTAGGCAGTGACACTTCTTTCTGTCCCACAGGAGTGTCAGCGGCTCTCATCTTCCAGCAGGAGGTGCAGACCCCCAGCACCCAACTGCGAGTGGTGTTTGATGGGGATGCCGTGCTCTTCTCAGATGAGACAGACCGGGTTTTTCGAGAGAAGGGGCTGTCGGGGGCTCTGGAGTATGAGAGGGCAATGGAAGCCGTGCCCATGGGAGAGGTATGTTAGCTTGCCCTGCCTTAATGGGCTTCCCAGTCCCTACACTTGCTTCCAACCTGCTCAGTCTGGTTGTGTTACACTCACCCACAGTGACCAGTGAGTGGGGCCTCCTGCTAGGGCTTCACCAATAGCCCCTTGCAGCAGAATATGCACAAACATTCATGGGTGGCCTCTGGCCAATACAGTGACTGCTTTGGCCTGATCCAACACCCCACTGAAGGCACTGGAGAGTCCCCCGTTGGTTTCAGTGAATGCTGTAACAGGCCATAGGTCTCTTCTCCTGTGGATGAGGTTTGTGACACTAGCTCTGCTCTGAAATCAGATGGGTCGCCTGTGAATATTTGCTCTATTTCTAACCCTCTTGCCAGTCTGCAAACCTTTATTAGCAAATTCACTGTCCTTTGTCACAATCAACTGGTCCTATTTTTGTGGTGCTGCCTTTTGGAATGTGTCCATCTGCTCACTTGGGAGTGAGATAAGGCCACAACATTCACTTCCATTTCTGACCTACTTGGGGTTTGCATCAAGTCTTCAAAAGTGAAGGGTTAGAGCACTAACCCGCTGTGCTACTACACAGTTCATGCTGTGGCACAGTTCACAGACCACTGGTGCTCTGCCAGCCACTTGCCGGAGGAGAGCTGACTTGTGGCACAGTGTTGGCTCCCTCTTGTTTCTAGCTGCTAAGCTGCATTAAAAGATGGGTACATGCTAATCAAGTTTATGACAGGTTTATGCTATTCAAAGCATAAACTACTTTCCTAAAGTCACGTTTCCATGTAAGCAATTGCTGTCATTGCTACAGGGATATTTTATGATTGATGGGTGGGGAAGTGTCCACGAGACCATCCCTCTAGTTAATCGTGGTCCAGGCACTGGAAAAGTGTGAGATCTGCAGCTGTAAGGAATCTACATTCCTAGCCTCTGTAAGAAATCGCTCCATCTTAGACTCTCTGACTTTAAGGTCAGAAGGGACCATTATGATCATCTAGTCTGACCTCCTGCACAACGCAGGCCACAAAATCTCACCCATCCACCTCTATAACAAACCCCTAACCTATGTCTGAGTTATTGAAGTCTTCAAATTGTGATTTGAAGACCTCAAGCTGCAGAGAATCCTCCAGCAAGTGACCCATGTCCCATGCTGCAGAGGAAGGCGAAAAATCTCCAGGGCCTCTGCCAATCTGCCCTGGAGGAAAATTCCTTCCCGACCCCAAATATGGCGATCAGTTAAACCCTGAGCATGTGGGCAAGACTCACCAGCCAGCACCCAGGAAAGAATTCTCTGTAGTAACTCAGATCCCATCCCATCACAGACCACTGGTCATACTTACCTACTGATAATCAAAGATCAATTGCCAAAATTAGGCTATCCCATCATACCATCCCCTCCATAAACTTATCAAGCTTAGTCTTAAAGCCAGATATGTCTTTTGCCCCCATTATTCCCCTTGGAAGGCTGTTCCAGAACTTCACTCCTCTAATGGTTAGAAACCTTCGTCTAATTTCAAGTCTAAACTTCCTAGTGTCCAGTTTATATCCATTTGTTCTTGCGTCCACATTGGTACTAAGCTTAAATAATTCCTCTCCCTCCCTAATATTTATCCCTCTGATATATTTATAAAGAGCAATCATATTTCCCCTCAGCCTTCTTTTGGTTAGGCTAAACAAGCCAAGCTCTTTGAGTCTCCTTTCATAAGACAAGTTTTCCATTCCTTGGATCATCCTAGTAGCCCATCTCTGAACCTGTTCCAGTTTGAATTCATCCTTCTTAAACATGGGAGACCAGAACTGCACACAGTATTCCAGATGAGGTCTCACCAGTGCCTTGTATAATGGTACTAACACCTCCTTATCTTTGCTGGAAATACCTCGTCTGATGCATCCTAAAACTGCATTAGCTTTTTTAACGGCCATATCACATTGGCAGCTCATAGTCATCCTGTGATCAACCAATACTCCGAGGTCCTTTTCCTCTGTTACTTCCAATTGATGTGTCCCCAATTTATAACTAAAATTTTTGTTATTAATCCCTAAATGCATGACCTTGCACTTTTCACTATTAAATTTCATCCTATTACTATTACTCCAGTTTACAAGGTCATCCAGATCTACCCGTAGGATATCCTGGTCCTTCTCTATGTTAGTAATACCTCCCAGCTTTGTGTCATCTGCAAACTTTATTAGCACATTCCCTCTTTTTGTGCCAAGGTCAGTAATAAAAAGATTAAATAAGATTGGTCCCGAAACTGATCCCTGAGGAACTCCACGAGTAACATCCTTCCAGCCTGACAGTTCACCTTTCAGTATGACCCGTTGTAGTCTCCCCTTTAACCAGTTCCTTATCCACCTTTCAATTTTTATATTGATCCCCATCTTTTCCAATTTAACTAATAATTCCCCATGTGGAACAGTATCAAATGCCTTACTGAAATCGAGGTAAATTAGATCCACTGGGTTTCCTTTGTCTAAAAAATCTGTTACCTTCCTTGATCTCTCTTTTCTGGCTATTTTTGTGCAAAGGTGAAATTAACGCCTCCTCGTGTACTCCCAACCTCTAATCCCTGTGTGGTTTCCAGGGTCCATTGAAGGCATTTGCCATGCATCTTGGGAAGATGCGCAAGAAGTTCAGCCAGGAGAATTCCCCTATTCGCACCTACTTGTTGACTGCCCGCAGCGGCCGGGATATGGGCATCCGTGCTATCAAGACCCTCCGGGAATGGGGGCTGGCGATTGACGAGGCCTTCTTCATGGACGGGGCTCCCAAGGGCCCTCTCCTCTCCCAGATCCAACCCCACATCTTCTTTGATGATGGCCTTCATAACATCCAGGGGGCTCAAGATATTGGCATACCCTCTGCCTTGGTCCTCTGTGACTGCTGATGGGCAGGGATGAAGGGGCAAAGGTCCTCCAAGGATCAGGCAATTGGAGAACACAAACACAAAGCTTCTGCCAAAAGGGATAAGGGAAGATTTCTAAACCTGTGCTAAGCAAGCTTAGGGGAGAGGGAGAGAAGATGCTGTGTGCTGATGTGGTGCTGGATCTATTGCTCTTGGGTCCCTCTCTTAGTTCCAAAGACAGGGTCCATCTGATCTTGGGGATGTGGCAACAGAAGGCCAAAAATCCACAGGAAGGAAGGATGCTTGAAATGTAACATAATAGTTACGCCCATCTCTTGATCTGCCTTAGCCGTCTCTTCAATGACTGCAGCCCTTCCAGCCACTAGGGATAATGTGCGCCACCACTTGTGCCATACAAGCACTGAAACCACAGTTCTAGTGATGAGACCATGTGAGCTGAAGACAGCATGTAACTGTTGTAAGAAGCAGGCAATATAAGCTCAGGCTGCACTCAGACATGGGGGTTTGTCTTAGGAGCTTTGGGCCAGTACTGCTATTCAAATGCCAATAACCCTCTAAACGCTGCATTTGTTGGGGTTTCTGCTTTTTCAAAGGAAACTATTTTTTTTTAGTGTTTATGTTTTAGATATATGGGGCCAAATCTTGAGGGGTGCTGAGCAGCTAGTGAGCACTTGCAGCTTCCACTGACTTCAGCAGGAGTTTCAGATGCTCAGCGCCTCCCAGGATTTGAGTGCCAGGGACCAGGAGCTCTGTCTTCTCATAGATTCTAGTTTGTAGGTATGTCTTACATTGGGCCTGATTCTGATTTCCTATTGGTGTAAATCAGGAGTAACTCCACAGAAATCAGTGGAATTATACCATGGTAAGTGAAATCAGAATCTGGTCTATAATATCTAGTAAATATCTAGTAAAAGCAGTAAAGAATCCTGTGGCACCTTATAGACTTCCCTTGCATCCAACGAAGTGGGTATTCACCCACGAAAGCTCATGCTCTACAACGTCTGTTAGTCTATAAGGTGCCACAGGATTCTTTGCTGCTTTTACAGATCCAGACTAACACAGCTACCCCTCTGATACTTGACATAATATCTAGTAGTTAATTTAATGTCAACCACTCTCTCTTTTCCTGTCAGCCACGCAGCCTCTCTTCTGCTCTCTCCTCTAAATGGCACAGAAAGATCAGGTCACTGTCAATTTATAATGCACAACACTGCAAAGTTGCTTTTCTTGCAGTATCTCAAGTATGTTTGTGCTGAGAATAGGGTAAGAATGGCAAGCCCCGCGGTATATCTGGTCATTCACACTTAGATCCAAGACAAATCATGTCCAATGTTATTTTCCAGTAATAATTTTTTTAAGAACTAAGTCTGGGTTGGTTATAGCTGCGCACAAATATGATGCAAAGCCCTCTTATAGAAATAATATACATAGGATACTAGGGTTATATCCTGTGTGTGTGTGTATTTACATATATAGATATAAATTATGGGCCAGTTTCTCAGTTGGTGTAAATCTGTGGTAGCTCCTTTGACTTGAGGAGCTATGCCAACGTATCTGAGAATCTGGCCCTACATGTATGATGCTGCAATAATGATCTAGCACTCCAATTCCTCTGTGCTCCTTGCCAGCAGCAGTGCTTTGATTTTAGTGCTTGGATCTCAGCAAACTAGTCCAAAAGGGGCAGGAAGACTCAAAAATAACAGCAGAGAATTGGGGTAGGAGAGGGCTTAGCTGAGTGCCTTATTCTAAGCACGCTGCATTACACATTCCTTGTTTCTTCTGGAGTAAGTGGCCATTAGCTTTTGTTCTTGCTGGCTGTAACAGGTGCAGCTGGTTACACTGGGGCATAGATACACCTGCGCCAGCAAGAACAGAGGCCTGTCGTGAGCAGTTTTGGATAGTTTTGGGGTTTTTTACTGGGCAGGAAGCAGTAGGATGGAGCCTAATTTATATTTGCTAACCTGCAGTTTCTTTCCCAGGGTTGAATTTTGGCCTTTTGTCTATGCACACATTCACCACCAGAGGCCACCATGCTGCTCCTTACTGAAACAGGTTTCAGAGGGGTAGCCGTGTTAGACTGTATCAGCAAAAACAATTAGGAGTCCTTAGAGTGGCACCCTAGAGACTAACAAATTTATTTGGGCATAAGACTGACCTCACACTTGGTAAGGCAACCCCCATCCTTTCATGTATTTATACCTGCTCTTGTATTTTCCACTCCATGCATCTGATGAAGTGGGTTCTAGCCCACGAAAGCTTATGCCCAAATAAATGTGTTAGTCTCTAAGGTGCCACAAGGCCCCCTCGTTGTTTTTACTGAAACAGGCATGCTGGCAAATTGATCCCATCGCTGCTATGGCATGCGGCCAGGTCACAAAATCAGGGCAAACAGAACTTAGCTTTTTGCTTCAAGGAGGCTCTTACAAGCAGTGGGTGAAAAACAATGTTTAACTGATAAAATATGCCTTGAAAAGGCCCTTTAAAAAATATTAGTGGAATCTTCTCTGTGAACCCAGCCACCTATCTCACTGCTCTGCATTGCACATAAGACCTAAATTCCACTCCTGGAATGGAATGCTGGCCTCTGAGGGGCCATTTAAAGGGGGCAGGGAAGGGTTCTAGTCCCCTCCCATCCCCCCGAGTTTCATAGGGGAGCTCTACTCACCCTAGCCCCAGATGGAGTTCTTAACTGCAACAAGTTGCATGTGATATGTGATGAGTTTGGAAGCTGGGAGCAGCACAGCCTTGGGGGCTGGGAGTTTGTTTATAAACAGAGGTGGGGTGACTAAGATGATAAAAGGCTTATCATTAAAGTAAATTAAGGCGTCTTAGATGATCCTGAAAGCACTGCCAGGCACTTCAGTTAAAAGATAGGAAACAAAGGGTAGGAATAAAAAGTGAGAATGGAGAGAAGTACTGTCAAGGTTCCTTCCCCACTCTGAATTTTAGGGTACAGATGTGGGGACCTGCATGGACACTTCTAAGCTTAATTTATTAGCTTAGATCTGGTACACTGCCACCAGCCAGAAGTTAGTGTCTGGCACACTCCCTGCCCCCCCAACACCTTCCCTGGTAACACAGATCCAAACCCCTTAGATCTTAACACAAGGAGAAATTAACCATCCCCTCTCCTTTCCCCCCAGACTTTCCCCTCCCTGGGTTGCCTTGAGAGGCTTCACACAGATCCAAACTCCTTGGATCTTAAAACAAAGAGGAATTAACCATTCCCCCTCCTTTTTTCCCCCCACCAACTCCTGGTGAGTCCAGACCCAATTTCCTGGATCTTAAAACAAAGAAAAATCAATCAGGTTCTTAAAAAGAAAGCTTTTAATTAAAGAAAAAAGAAAAGGTAAAAATTATCTCTGTAAAATCAGGATGGGAAATGCTTTACAGGGCACTTAAATTTATATAGCCAGAGAAAACCCCCTCTAGCCTCAGGTTCAAAGTTACAGCAAACAGAGGTAAAAATCCTTCCAGCAAAAGAAACATTTACAGGTTGAGAAAAGAAACATAAGGCTAACATGCCTTCCTGGCTAGGTACTTACAAATTTGAAACATGAGACTGATTCAGAAAGATTTGGAGAGCCTGCATTGACGTCTGGTCCCTCTCCATCCCAAGAACGAACAAAAACCCAAACAAAGAACCAAAACAAAGACTTCCCTCCACCAAGATTTGAAAGTATCTTGTCCCCTCATTGGTCCTCTGGTCAGGTGTCAGCCAGGTTTACTGATCTTCTTAACCCTTTACAGGTAAAAGAGACATTAACCCTTAACTATCTGTTTATGACAGGTACATATTCAACATCTTCATAAATGATCTGGAAAACAGGGTATGCAGTCTGGCAAAATTTGCAGATGATACAAAATTACTCAAGATAGTTAAGTCCAGAGCAGGCTGCAAAGAGCTACACAAGGAACTCACAAAACTGGGTGACTAGGCAACATAATGGCAGAAGAAATTCAGTGTGGATAAATGCAAAGTAATGCACTTGGCAAACTATAATACCAACAATACATACAAAGTGATGGGGTCTAAATTAGCTGAACCCATCAATAAAGAGCTCTTGGAGTCATTGTGAATAATTCTCTGAAAATATCTGCTCAATGTGCAGTGGCAATTAAAAAAGCTCACAGAATATTGGGCATCATTAGGAGAGGGATGGATAATAAGAGAAAAATAGCATATTGCCTCTATGTAAATCCATGGTACACTGACATATTGAATAGCGCGTGCAGATTTGGTCACCCCATCTCAAAAATACATATTGGATTTGGAAAAGGTACAGAGAAGGGTAACAGAAATAATTAAGGGTATGAACACCTTCTGTATGAGGAGAGATTAAAAAGACTGGGACTTTTCAGCTTGGAAAAGAGGTGACTAAGGGGGCATGTGATAGAGGTCTATAAAATCATGACTGGTGTGGAAAAATTGAATGAGGAAATGTTATTTATTCCTTCACATAACACAAGAACTAGAAGTCACCCAATTAAATTAATAGGCAGCAGATTTAAAACAAAATAATAGTATTTCTTCACAGCCAACCTGTGGAACTCTCTTCCAGGGGATGTTGTGAAGGCCAAAACTATAACAGGGTTCCAATAAGAACTAGATAAGTACATGGAAGAAAGGTCCAGCAATGGCTATTAGCCAGGGTGGGCAGGGATCTAACATCCTGTTCAATAGGTGCTGACTCTGTGAGTGCTCCAGGGCTGGAGCCAGTAGGGGCTCAGAGGCAGGACTGCTATATGCAGGAGTGAGTGTTGCTCAAAAGCAACTTTCCTTCCCCAGCGGTTAATGGAAGGAGTGACAGGGACTCTCCTAATCACGCCCCTGGCTAAAAAGATGCTGGCTGCACTGTGAGAAACTGAAGGTGAGAAGGTTAAAGTAGGGGAATGCAGGTGAGGTGATGGTGAGGAAGAATTCCCAAGCTCTAGTGGAAATACTGCAGACCACTGCATACCAAGGAAGGGGGAGGTACTACTATCTCTTTTGTAGATAGATTGCAATTAGCAATAACCAAGGCCAGCTTTAGGAACTGCGGGGCCCAATTCAAATATCCGGCGGCGGTTCGGGTCTTTGGCGGCACATTGGCGGCGGCGGGGTCCTTCCCTTGCTCCGGGTCTTCCACGGACCCGGACTGCTGCCAGGTGAGTAAAAAAAAAATTAAAAAGGTGCCTAAGGTGCGGGGCCCTCTTAGGCATGGGGCCCAATTCCGGGGAATTGAGGGAATCAGCCTAAAGCCGGCCCTGCCCATAACCTCTGGCTGACTTACTGAAGTCCTCAAATCTTGATTTAAAGACTTCAAGTTACAGAGAATCCACCATTTACTCTAATTCAAACCAGCAAGTGACCCGTGCCCCATGCTGCAAAGGAAACCAAAAAACCCCCAGGGTTCCTGCCAATCTGACCTGGGGTAAAATTTCTTCCCAACCCCAAATACAGCAATCAGTTAGACCATCAGCATATGGTCAAGATTCACCAGCTAGACACCTGAGAGAGAATTTTCTGTAATAACTCAGAGATCTCCCCGTCTAGTGTCCGATCTCCAGCCGTTGGAGATATTTGCTAATTGCAATCACAAGTGGGCCATATGCCATTGCAGACAATCTCATCATACCACCCCTCAAATTTATCAAGCTGAGCTTTAAAACAAGTTAGGTTTTGTTCCCCCCGACTCCCGTTGGAAGGCTGTTGCAGACGTTCACTCCTCTGATGGTTAGAAACCTTTGTCTAAAGTCAAGCCTAAACTTATTGATGGCCAGTTTATATCCATTTGTTCTTGAGCCGGCAGTGGCCCTTTAATAACTCTTCTCCCTCACTGTGTTTAGCCCTTTTGATTTATTTATAGAGAGCAATCATATCTTCCTTCAGCCTTTGGCTTGTTTAGCTGGGAAAAAACGAAGCCCCTTAAGTCTTCTGTCATAGGGTAGGCTCTCCGTTCCTCTGATCATCACAGTAGCCCTTCTCTGCACCTTCTCTGGTTGATTGTGCTGTGTGCTGATGAGTGATGAACTGAAAGCAATTGTGCAGAAAGGCTCTGACATCCATTCTTCACCAGTAATAGACTATTGCATGGCATAGGCGAGCTGGTTGAAAAAATCTCATTTTATTTCAGCAAAAATGTCAAATACAAAGACCTTGTCTTTAAATGGTTTGTAGAAAATGTCAAGTTTTTGACCCAAAAAAAAAAATTCTAAACAAATGTTTGATACATTTCAGATTTTAGATTTGCATTTTGTCTTGGTTTTCAAAAATCAAAGTGAAACGAAAACTTCAGTTAGAAATGAAGTCTAGCCAAATGACAATTTTTTGTGTGAATTTTTTTGATTGACAGTTTAGTGGAAATTGAACCATTTTCGGGATACATTTTACCAGCACTGTCCTTTTTGGTTGGAAAAAAACAATTCAACTGAAAAATTACAACCAGCTCTAGTCACTAGTAACAGTGACTGCTGTCCAATGATAACAAATTCAGTCGGCCTCTGTTTTAGCTATGAATTACTTGAGTATCTCCTGAGTGAAATCTAAGGTTTATTGCACCAGTCCCTAAAAAGGATGTGAATCATAGATTTCACAAATGGAAAAGGCCTGTTAGGTCATGCCTGTCAGTGCAGAATTGTTCCCTACAGCACAGCGTCTCGTGTTTCATCCAGTCTATTTTAAAATGTGCCAGGGATCGGGTTTCCATCATTGTTCCATATGCCAATACAGTGGTTCTTAACCTGGGGTGCCTGCACCCCCTGGGGGTGCAAGATGCCCTTTTGGGGGGTGCAAGACATGCCAGATTAGCCGCTAATAGATTCTCTGATATTCAGCCTAAGTTTTCATTTTCTTAATGTCATCCCGTATTCACTCAGTATCAAAGGACCACATGGTGTCTTTCCATCTGGTGCATATTTATGTCCATCCAATAGGAAAACATTGCATACGATCAACCATTGCAGCCATCAGAAATGAATGTTGTTTGCTGTTTATATTTAAATTTTGGTCTTACTTTTGACGATGACATATGCCGAGAAAAATTATGGATAAGAATTATGGTAACACTGCTGTGGGGCATAGATGCATTTGGAACTGGTCAGCGTTTGATAACCAAATGTTAACAGTTCCAGACTGGTAATGACTTGTCTGCTTAGGGAATGAGGAGGGTGTCGTGCATTAGAGGCAAAATGCTGCACATCAGCATGAGAAGAACATGGAAACATGAGATCAGCAGATTATAGCCACAAATTCTATAGCCCCAGTGGATGAACAAGAGAAGGATCATGGTAGAGAAGGAAAAAACGTAAATGGTTTCTATTTCAATACGATCAGAAAATGACTTTTTTTAAATGATTTACAAATTCCACTCCTGACAATGCTATTTCCTTGGATTAAATAAATAGATGTATGAACATCATTTGATGGCGAGAAGAATTTTTTCCGCACTCGTGTGTGTGTGTGTGGGGTGTGTGAATGAAAGTGTAGAAAACAGCCTAACATTTCTTACAATCCTGTCATACACTTGAAAGGAAAGTTGAGTGTTTATTCAAGATTTTTATTAAATACGTGCACATAGTCAGACAATTTATTAAGCATATGTGGCTTTGTTCAGAGTCCACTGAAGTCAAGGGAAAGATTTCCACTGATTCCCCTTAAGGAAGCAAGTACATAAAACCTCTGGTGATTTAACGTTGCTCATAAAAAGTGTTTTCCCAGGTGCCATGGCTCTGAAATGTCCTTTGTTTGAAGAGAGGTCATTCATTTTAGTCCCCAAGTTACCTATATTACAAATAAACTCGGAAACTCCTATTTACATCAGGAATGATTGACGAATCCAAGGTGTAGAGAGTGATTCCTGCTAGAAGAGCCCACCGCATTTTCAGTTTGTTTCATGAATGATTGTTTTCTGTTCCTCATTTTGGTCTTTGTCAAGCCTCATGTATAATTGCCTGAATTAAAAAAAAAAAAAAACCTGAAAAAAACTCAACAGGTGGCAGCATATCAACACCCATATGGGACATTGGCAGGGCTGGAGCCTATAGATTCATTGTACAGATCTCTGCCACTTGAGCAAACAGGGTAATTGATTGCAGTAGTAGGTTGTCATCTTTTATGTGGACTGGACCCTAGAGGGAAATGATATACATTTTGCCAGTAGGTTTCGCAAATATTTGCTGACAGCAGAGGAATGGTGAGGCTCAGGAATCGTGGGGTCCACTCCTGGCTCTGAGGGGAGAGTTCTTTAGTGGTCACAGACCCTTCTGCCCCTTTCTATTCTAGTCTGTCCCTGCCCCTGTCCCGTCTCTTTCCCACCCCCGTTCCCTAGCTCCTCAGCTCAGTCTCCTCCCCTGGCTACTTACTCCCAGTCTTCATCCCTGTGTTCCTCATCCTAGGCCTTGTTTCCTGCCTGTCCAATCTGGTCTCCCTGGCAGAGTTCCAGTATTCTCCGCACTCTGACTCTTCATCCCAGTCTCCCTCCACCCCCCAGACTCATTCAGCCTCACTCCCCCCGCCCAGTCCCAGCTTCCCACTCTAGGTTCCTTGTCTCAGGCTCCTTCCCAGCTGCTCATCTTATCTCAGTTTGCCACCTACTAGTTCCCAGTATCAGTCTCCTCCCCACTCCCTGGCTCTTTATCACAATTCACGCCCTCTGCTCTGCTGGTTCTTGTACACTCTCTGCATTCAAGTCAGGTGGCTTCTTACTCCACACTGACTGGGACTAGCCGTGGGAACATTGAGAGCACAGGAGATGCCGTCTCCCTGCTTTCAGTTCCGGTTCTTGGTGCCCCAGGAGCAACAATTGCAGAGAAAGGGCACCCTGTGGCCCTGAGCGGGGTGCAGATGGAATCTTCAGAGAACTTGGCTGCCAAAATCCAACCAGTTTATACTGAGCCATTTGCAAACTGAGATTTTCCAAAGGGCTCTCACATGGCCAAATGTAGGCCGTTTTTCATGTAAAGGGCACATTTCTGACATCAAGGCAACTCTCCTGTCCAATTTCAGGCCATTACTCCAATGTACACAAGTGCTAGAACTTCTCTACAAAATGCTTGTGGGAATATTTTTAACATGAGAAAAATAATGTATTTTCCCCTGATCTTGTTCTTATAAACAGCTGAATTGTTTTTGCTGAAGCTTTCAAAAAAAAAAAATCAACCTGAGGCAAACACCCGGCATGGAAAATTTCAGCTCAAGACAATTGAAGTCTGGCCAAGTTACAAGCAACTGAAAAGAGGATCTTATAATGGGAAGTGTTGGGCAGCTTGAGATAGATGTGTCTCTACCAGCGCCTCCTATTATGTAAAATCCAAACACGGAGTCGTCTCTTTAGGAACATCCAAACTTGAAATCATTCCCCAACCTTAGACTTTTTCATGAACATTCATGTTGGTGAAAATCATTTTCAGTTCTATATTTTCACCAGTAGGTGCCACTCTCCTTTTTTACATGTCTTGCAATGCAAGGTGATGGGAGACTGGCTGCCAGGTTCAGATCTGGAGACAACATCAGGTACGTTTGGATCCCGAGGTTTGCTTAAAGATAGGGGGACCAGACAGCAAGTGTGAAAAATCGGGACAGGGAGTGAGGGGTAATAGGCGCCTACATAAGACAAAGCCCCAAATATCGGGACTGTCCCTATAAAATCAGGACATCTGGTCACCCTATTTAAAGACAGATCTGTAAAAGAAATACATAAAGGGCCAGATCCTCAGCTGATATAAAAGGATGTCAGTGGAGCTACACCAATTTGTACCAGCTGAGGATCTGGCTCTAGACTTTACATTTTCTAAATTCAGGTGCAAACATTAGCTTTTCCAAGTTGCACCCACAAGTAATCACTCTTAATAATGTTAAGTACTTTTCCTCTTCAAAGTCCTGAGCAAACACTAGCTAATGAACCCTCACAACTCCCGTGGGAAGTAAGTAAACATACTTCTCCCAGATTTAACCATAGGAAACTGAGACATACGCCCAGATTCTGTCTTGCATTGAGTTCTGTTCAGTGAGGCAGAGGCAGGGAGGGAGCACTAACTGGCCCCGTGGTTCTCAGAGTGCACCTGCTCCAGCCCCAGCCCCAGCAGAAGTTAGAACAGCCTAGCAGCTGCTTTAACGGATGCTAGCTGGCTATGAGCCCTAGGAGACCATATGCCAGTTGCAAATTGGCAGAGTGCAAGTGTGGTCTGCTGTACCGTGACACACCTCTACACTAAGGGCTGTGAAAAGCAATTGGTGTACACACAGGCTATGCTAGTTAAATCCAGCTAAGACTTGCCCTGTCCTGAGAGAATTCTGTGCTGGCCAGCTAGGGTCACCTTCTGTCACCTAAGCAATGCAAAGAGCATTGGGTGACCAGACAGGAAGTGTGAAAAATTGGGATGGAGGTGGGGGGTAATAGGATCCTATATAAGAAAAAGCCCCAAACATCGGGTCACCCTAAAAGAGCGGGGTGGGGGAGGAAATCTGAACCGTAGAGAGTCTTAAGCAGCTGCCCAAGGTCACATAGTAAGCCAGTGTCAGAGACTAGGTTAGAAGTTAGGAGTCATGATTCACAGTCTCCTGCTCTAACCATTAGTTCTTGCTGCCTTGTGAATTTTTTCATCCACCTTTCCCAGGAAGGATGCCCCTGTGTCACCCCCCCACTACACTGCCACACCAGCTTACTTATCACCACCATTCAGCTGTACCAGGCTGGGACCTCGGAGATAACACTGCTGGGACGTTAGAATTTCCACACAGCACTGAATGAGACTTCCTAATTAATCCCTATTCCCTAGGCTTCTGTGCCAAGTTTAAGACTGACAGTCAAATATCTCGGCAAGTAGGGATTAGCTGACTCAGGAATGGTGCAGATAGGAATCTTTGGCAGACAGGCAGGCAGGACACTGGGAGGTTATCCAGATGCATGATTGAGGAAGAGAAACCACCCACAATCCAGGGTGGGCAATCTGGTGCCTCTGCTCACCCTGAATAAACAGAGATGCATGTGGGTTATTACACAGCATAAACGGCTAAAGATGGGGTAATGGAGCCATGTGCTTTCAGACCAATGCTGTCAGCACAAGGGGTGATGACCCTGAAAGAGGCAAAACATGCCTGCAATAGGGAAGGGGAAGGAATACACAGCCACTGGTCTTGCTTCATCCCAAACCAGCCATGCTAGCATTTCTGCTTTTGGTTCCCTCTCCCCACCTAAGTGATAGACTCTTGGCCCATCCTCCATCGTTGGCTCTGATCCTAGGTCCAGTTACTATTGAACTGTTCACACTCCAATATCTAATGGAATTTCTGAATCTGAATCCTTGAGCCATCAGATGTCTCTCGTAGCACAAACAAGGCTCTGCCATCCCTGTCTACCCTGGGCTGCTCTTTGCATGTTTTCCCTGTTGTTAGTTCCCATAAGTTTTTGCCTTCTCTGCAGAGTGACTGATGGAGGGATTCTTTCAGTTGGCCCCTTTTACATGTTCCTCCATCTGCTGAATGGCATGTCTACCATGGCAGGTCTTCTGGCTATCATGTCCCAGCTATGTCCATTCTCTTTTCTGGATAACTTTAAAGATAAGTGGTTGTTGGGCACTCTCCAATCTCAGCATTTGTTATAAATTCAATCCATATAATACCTAATATTTCCCTGAGGCATTTCCTTTTGAAGCCATTTAGACATCTGTCTGTACCTTTGGTGGATTTCCAGCTTTCACATCCATATGTTAGGGTGCAAAGACCATTGGAGTTGAACATTTCGTGTTTGGTCTTTAAGTTATAGATTTTCAATGACCAAACCTTTCGCTTGCTCCAAAAGCTATTTCGCACTCCACGGGCTCAGAGTACAAGCTGCTGGGCCACACATCAGGGCTCAGCACAGACAGAGGAGGAGAAGGTCGCTAGCCATAGCAGAACGGGTGAGGCAGTTGTGGGCTGCAGGAGAAAGTTTTTACTGTTTGGTTTTATTAATTTAAAAAAAACTTTTTTTTTTCTAAAAAAACGTGACCAGTTGTATAACTGATCCAAAACCCCCAAACTTGACAACACAGTTTTTCATCCAAGCTTTCGGGGGTGGGGGGGCTTGGAGGAGGCACGTTTTCCTCGGAAATCTAATTTTTGATGAAAAACATTGTCACAAACTCATATGTGGGAAATTTCCACTAGCTCCAACTAAAGTGTATCAGTGTGACACACGTAAAGCTGAGCCAAATGATCACCACACTCGCTAGCCTGTTCTTCTGCAATTGAGACCCGGTAGGTCACTGGACAGGTGGGTCTATCAGAATCCTCCATCTGGGTGGGAATGAAGCTGTGCTGGGGAAGAAGGAGTTAGGGCTAATCCTAACTCTCCCAAAATTCAAACAGGCCACATCTCCTTTCTGTGGACCAATGTATTTTGTGAATTACAGGCCCAGTGGAGGATATAGCCTAATGCTGCTGATCCATGTTGTAAAGCGTCACCAATTCACCAGCCCTGGATAACAGGGAGAAACACTGGGCTCGCCATACTGGGAGAGTTCAATGGTCCAGTCAGTCTCCTGCTGCCAGCAGCGACCCACACACATGTGCATCTCTGCTATCCCATTGGATCCTCTGACGTGGGGCTGCAGTAGATCCAGGTCAGTGGAGGAGGAGAGCTCTCCAATTTTGGTTGCAGGGCTGTGGTTTAGTGTGAAGGCCCAGAAGACGGGAATCCTGGCAAGAGTCAGGCTGAGCTCTAAGTAAGTGTTCTGCTCCTGCTCAGACAGTGAGCAGAGGAACTCAGGGTCACTTCTCCTTGCCTTTGGCTGATATGGACTCCTCACATCATCAGGCGGAGGGTCTGCAGGAGCAGTGTGGAGGGGCAGCAATGCTGCCTGAGGACAGCAGGAAGGAGAGCAGGTGTAACACCGACAGACCCCAGTCGTCAGCAGGCAGGATTGAACTGGGGATATCTGGAGCTTAGTGCATCAGCCTCTACAGCATGAGCTAAAAGCCTCTACAGTCTACAGCAGGGTTTCCCAAACTTGGGACGCCGCTTGTGTAGGGAAAGCCCCTGGCGGGCCAGACCAGTTTGTTTACCTGCCGTGTCCACAGGTTCGGCTGATCACAGCTCCCACTGGCCACGGTTCGCTTCTCCAGGCCAATGGGAACTGCTAGAAGCGGCGCAGGCCGAGGGACGTACTGGCCGCTGCTTCCAGCAGCTCCCATTGGCCTGGAGTGGCGAACTGCAGCCAGTGGGAGCCACGATTGGCCAGACCTGCGGACGCGGCAGGTAAACAAACTGGCCCAGCCTGCCAGGGGCTTTCCCTACACAAGTGGCGTCCCAGTTTTGGGAAACACTGGTCTGCAGCATAAGCATGAGCTGTTAGCTAAGGCTGTAGCACAGACTCATTTAACTCTCTCTAAGTGGTCTCGGTGCCACTAGATGGGACAGAGCACCACACCCAGAGTGTGTGTGTGTTACACAGGTGTGACATTGCACTCTATATGATTTTATGAAAATATGCTAATGTAAATGGAATATGCTTCATGCAAAAGGTCTCTCGTAAGGTATCATTACAAAATTTATAATCTACTGAGTGCAGTAATCCCATTTGTATAAATGTACCACTCTTGTACCTGAACCCAGAAATATGAAATATAACTCTGAGGGCCTATTGTAATTATGCAAAGTGTGGGCCATTAATGGTGGTTTGGAATCTTGATGACTCCCATTAACCAGGACAGTTGTCTGCAGATGGCTCTGCTTTACCTGTAAGTCTTCCTGTATACGTGTGTGCTGGCAAGTGGGCAATGAAGTCTTACAGTGACACATGATCATGTCACCTGAACTGGAATCCATCTTTAACCTGGTGCTTTTCCATTGAGAAGGTGGGGCTGGGAACCCAGAGGGACAAAGGATTCCCGCCTTATGCAAAATATATATAAATGGGTGGAACAGAACAAAGGAGAGGAGCCATCATGAAGAATCCCCTAGCTACCACCTGAGCTGGAACAAGGTCTGTATCAGGGGAAACGATTGTACCCAGACTAGGAAGGCATCCAGTCTGTGAAAGAAACGTATTGAAACATGTCTGAGGGTGAGATCTTATCTGTATTCAGTTTCTTACTGTATTAGACCTAGACTTGCATGTTTTATTTTATTTTGCTTGGTAATTCACTTTGTTCTGTCTGTTACTACTTGGAACCACTTAAATCCTAGTTTCTGTATTTAATAAAATCACTTTTTACTTATTAATTAACCCAGAGTATGTATTAATACCTGGGGGGGGGGCAAACAGCTGTGCATATCTCTCTATCAGTGTTATAGAGGGCGAACGATTTATGAGTTTACCCTGTATAAGCTTTATACAGGGCAAAACGGATTTATTTGGGTTTAGACCCCATTGGGAGTTAGGCATCTGAGTGTTAAAGACAAGAACACTTCTGTAATCTGCTTTCAGTTAAGCCTGCAGCTGTGGGGCAAGATAATTCAGACTCTGGGTCTGTGTTGGAGCAGTTGGGCGTGTCCAGCTCAGCAAGACAGGGTGCTGGGGTCCCAAGCTGGCAGGAAAGCAGGGGCAGAAGTAGTCTTGGCACATCACTTGGCAGTTCCCAAGGCGGTTTCTGTGATTCAACCCGTCACAACAGGGAACACAGTCTCTCTGCTAGCAGAGAAAGGGGAGCTGCGCTGCCCTACAGCCACCCTTACTTTAGCACCGTTGGTTAGACTTGCGCCATACCCCGGGCTCTCCAACCACATGGCTGCACGCAGCAGTGACTTAGGAGGAAGCCAGGGTAAACCGCGCACACCCAAGGATCGTGCACGGCCTGCTGGGGGCACCAGGACCGCTAGAGAGCACTGAATGGGTGAGTTCATTCCTCTCATGACTAGTGCACATTTCCCCCCTCAGACACTCACACTGTACCTGTACACCTATCTTATACGGAGGTGTGCTCTGCCCAACTCTCCCTGAGACAGCAAAACAACTCCAGCTAGGCAATTTGTGTGTTTTAAAGACACAACAAGACACTCCGCAACCTGCCGTGAGGTCAGCCTTGGCACCCGTTGCCCTCGCCCATGGTGCCTCCGGGAAGTGCTCCATTGGCTGGTATTTGAAATCCTGGCTGCCCAGATATGCTCCGTTTTGCGCCTATTAAGAGGCTGAGTTGATCTCCTCAGCCAGAGCCAGACAAGCCGGCTTTGTTCTGTGGAGGCATGTGACAGGCTCACTGTGAGATCAGAAGAAACCTGCTTCAGTGGGATATTGTTTCTGCTGGGCTAGGGAAGATTACTTTACAGAGGATCCTTGCCCAAGGCATGTCCCCAATCCCCTTTCTTTGCCCTTTATTCCTAGTCATAATGACCTGGGTCACCATAAGACTGGATGAAAACATTTACTACCCTGTCCATCCAGATGCCAGGGGGAGGTGACAGCCGCCTCAGGACTTTGGCACATGAGGTTAGTGTTCCTAAAGTCTCTAGCTCACTCTCTCTCTCTCTCTCTCTCTCTCTCTCACACACACACACACACACACACACACACACACAGTGTCAAATGTATAAATGGCACTCCAGCAGTGTGGGCTTCCTCAGAGCAACACCACTTTGAGCTCCTACGGTTGTGAGCTTCCCCAAAGCAGTGCCCCATCAGCACCATTATGCTGGGCTTGTTGCAATAGTGTGATTGCAGTTTGAAAGAAAAAAAAGAAAAACTGGGTCCTTTTTTATGAAATGTCGGCACTGTGGAGGGGACTGGCAGCACACCAGGTGTTTACATGCTAACTGACAGCTGCATTGATGGTGTCCAAGAAATTTCAGCTTTATTAACTTTTGGCTGCAACTTGAGACTGTTTTGGAAACAAAAATGACAAGGCAAAAGGCAGGTAGACGTGTGTGTGTGGGGGGGAGAGAGAGAGAGAGCCGCTGTGTGTGCACACATTTGTGTTCTGTGTGTATATGTGTGTGACTATGTAAGCATGCACAAATGTGTGTGTATTCTCCATGTGTGTACTTAGTATGTGTCCTCTGTGCATGTCTGTGTGTGTGTGTTTGCATGTATGTGGATAATCTGTGTGTGTTTGTATGTGTGTACTCTGTGTGTGTGACTAAGTGCTTGTGTGTGTACTGTGAGTGAGAGAGCTTGTGTGCATATACGTGTGTACACTGTGTCTGAGGAAAGAGACTGTGAGTGTACATGAGTACTCTCTGTGTGTGACTATTCCTGCATCTGTGTGTGCATATATATGCATTCTCTGTGTGTGAGTCTGTGTGTGTGTGCAGTGTGTGTGTCCCTGGCTGTGTGGGTGCTCATGCGTGGATGTGTGGTTTTACCCTTTTTCACATACAAAATCGTCATTTGAATTCATTATAGAAAACATTTACAAGTAACTTCTAGTGAGCCCCTCCTGACTTCCTAGAGAAAAGACAAAAAAAGAGCTTGAGCCAGTAAAATACTACAACCAGTGTGAAATACTGTCCTGGGTAAAACACTGCAGTGTCCTAGGTCATTGTTTCTCAAACTGGGGTCGCCACTTACCTGCCGCGTCCACAGGTCCAGCCAATCGCAGCTCCCATTGGCCGCAGTTCGCTGCTCCGGGCCAATGGGAGCTGCTGGAAGCGGTGCGGGCCAAGGGATGCGCCCATTGGCCCGGAGCAGCGAACCGCGGCCAGTGGGAGCCGCGATCGGCCAGACCTGTGGACGGGGCAGGTAAACAAGCAGGCCCGGCCCGCCAGGGACTTTCCCTACACAAGCGACATCCCCAGTTTGAGAAACCCTGTCCTAGAGTAATAGTGGAAAAGCCACTAGTAACCCTCTTACAAACTGAAATGATTCCAAGCACTGAGTTTCCAATACTGAAGCGCTTTGAAGCAAGCGGAGCAGCCCAGTGGTGAACCCACAGCAAATCTGCAGCTGCCGTACTCTGTGCTGCTGCTGGGCATCTCAGTAGGGCCACAGCAGGATTTCATGTTTAGGCCTTGTGCTCTGAAGAGTTTTCTCAAACAAAGATTTTTTTTCCAGCATTCCCCAGGGATTAGTAACAGGACAGCCTGTTAATACGGGGTTCGAGCACACAGCTCAGCACACCCCTTAGCACAAAGAGTAGAGTACTGTTGTGTTTGTGAAAGAACTCGATGAGTCCTTCATGTGCCAGTCATCCCTTGGTGACTCACCTTGAAATTTTGTGGGCCCAACTCACTGGGTCTAAAAGCAGCTGCCAAGATCAGGGATCATCGTGGAGGCTATGTCACTGGCTCTTAAAGCAGCAAGCACTGTTTATTCCAGTACATCTGAAGCCCTCTTTTATGTTTGTTGAATCGCTGACTGCAGGAAAAGGCATGGTCGAAAGCAAACAGCAAACGGCCGTATCTTTCTGCCTGGATTCACAGAATAGGCTGAGCAATCACATGCAGTCTAACTATACGGAACTATACGGACGTCTGGAGCCAAAACATGAGACCCCCTGGGGATACCATACACAAAACATTAAACAGGCAGAAATCTTGTGGTTCTGGACATAAGATGACCACCTACAGGGGATTGGAAGGACCTTCATCCCCCAAGAGCAGTATTGCTAGGTGCATTATGGGTATTTTGCCTTTATCTGAATCACCTAATCTTGGGTGTCTGTGGCTCAAAGCCATGCCATTTTGGGCAGGGCTTTTTGCAACTTGGAGACATGTTCCCTAGGAAACAAAGCAAAGGCTTCCAAAACCATTTTGTATTTGTACTAAACTGGAGACCTTCTGACAGGCTAAAGTATCAGGTGTTACCTCATTGCCTATCTATCCTCTCTCTACTCCCCCACCATCTGCCCACTTGCCCCAGCCTCTTTAACTCCCATGGCATTTCAGGCTTCATTTCATTTAGCTAGTACTGTGAGTGGCATATGCTAGAGGTTTACTTACAAGAGTAGTTGCGTTGCAACACATCCAGCAATGCATTCCTTCAATCGGTCAAGAATCCCAGGCCTTGTCCCTCTTGGCTACTAGACCCTAGCTAGCAGCCATTGGGTCCATTCTTGGTGCAGATTGTCCGTACTTCCCCTGGAGAGGGCAGGGTACAGCTTCTCTTAAAGAAGCGACTGTTAGGCTGTCAACTGCACTTGATGCAGTCTCCCTAGGGGGCCCAGCTTTTTCCCCTAACTGGTCCCCTTCAATTCATCTACGATTAGACCTGGCTGTAAACTCTTCTCTTAGTCTCTTTTTGTCTCCTAGTTGGTTTCTCACAGGCAGCCTGGCATGGAGCTCCTAGGCCAGGCCTTTCTGCTTGTTGACTTTATTGGTCACAGCTGTGGAGGCATGTCTCCACCACTCAGGGCAGCTCCAGGCCCCAGCACGCCAAGCTCGTGCTTGGGGCGGCATGCCGCGGGGGGCGCTCTGCCGGTCGCCGGGAGGGCGGCAGGCAGGGCTCCGGTGGACCTCCCGCAGGCGTGCCTGCAGAGGGTCTGCTGGTCCCACGGCTTCGGTGGAGCCGCGGGACCAGTGGACCCTCTGCAGGCACGCCTGTGGGAGGTCCACTGGAGCCGCGGGACCGGCGACCGGCAGAGCGCCCCCCACGGCATGCCGCCGTGCTTGGGGCGGCGAAATATCTAGAGCCGTCCCTGCCACCACTGGCAATTCTGGCAGCTGGTTGGGTGTGGGATTAGCCTGATTGCCTATAAGCAGGGAAGATTCTCCTTTCCCTTTGGTCTGTGCTCAGTTTGTAGGGCTTTGTAAACCCTATTACACAGGCCCTTGCTCAACTATAAGCAATTAGTTGACATGGTTAGTCTTGCTGACTATCTCCCAGCTTCTTCTCTCCCTTTTTGGGGGGAAACAGAGAAGGAACTCTGGCAATAACTGGAGTGCCCAGCTTCCCTTGGCCCCGGTCAAACAGGTTTTTAGGTCTGGATATAGTATGGAGCCTGCACTCATCTCACTGGTCCGTAGCCCTTTCCTGGCAATGGACAGAAATCAAGGTCCAGATTCTCAGCTGGTATAAATCAGCCTCATTCCGCTGATGTCAGTGGAGCTTTGCTGATTTACACCAGCTGAGGATCTAGTTGCAAGAATCCATTCTGATTCTTTAAGATCTATTGGCCGCCTTTGGTAACATTGTCCGGGAGGTCTCGCTGAGATGGCTGCAGACCCTGCCAGGGGCAGTTATTTTTGAGTGGCTCTCTTCTTTCCTTTCCCTTCCTCTCCTCTCCTATAGGTGATAGTAAGTAGCCATTTGTTTCCCCTGAGAGCTCTTTTTTTCTCAGGTACCACAGCCATCTGCTTCCTGTCCAGTGTTTCTGTGAAGCTGTCAGGGGAGAGAATCTGGTGCTGTGGGGATGTGGTGCTTTCAGTCTTCAGTTGACGCATAGTTGAGTCTCCATTTCATCAGAGCTGGCGGGAGTTGCTGACCGAGGTTCCCAGTGTCTCACCTGATGACCTGGATAGGGGCTTGAAGGAGGACAAGCTGGCTGACACATGCTAGTTAAGACTGAGATAAGGCCAGCTGGCTGTGTAAACAACTGGAAATGGAGAAGATAACAATAATGACTCCCACCTTTTAATAATCAGCTTCACACCCTACCCACTGGTCTTACTGGATTCTCAGCAGCTTCCAGAGTCTTGGAGAACATTATCCTCTACCCCTGTCTGGGAGGCTGAGACCTTGTCTTTTGATGTGGATCTCACCATAGTAATTCACCCTGAGCCCTGCCATTCCAGGATGGCAGGGCTTTTTGTGATATGAATAGATGTTCCCTATGGTCCAGGCCGAGGGTCCAAAAACCACTATTTTCTTTGGATTGAGTTAAACTAGAAACCTTCTTTTTGGAAATGAGGAATCTTCCCCATCCCGTCCCTACAGCATGCAGCAGTCTGAAAACTACTAAAGAAATGTTTACACAACACTGGAGACCTTGCAAACTACTGCCTGGTGTATAATGTTCATTTTCTAAGCAAGCTAATCAAGGAGCTAGCAAAAGACAATCTCTGCCTGTCAGCAGCCAGTATCTTGGATCCACCTCAATCAGGCTTCAGGCTAGCACATGGGACTCATACAGCCTTTGATGCATTGGTGGATGGCCTCCTGCAGGCCAGAGACATGTGAGGTATATCCACTTATCCTGCTTGACAGCTCTGTGGCATTTAAAACTATGCCCATCCCTCCTCCAAGAAGCTGCAGGGCCAAATGCAAACACCTTCACATTGGCTAAGGTCATTCATCCTGTGATGGAACCCTTAGAATTGTTATGAGTGACTGTTCCTCCTCCTTCACAGCCCTAACCTGGGGATCCCCACAGCCTCCACTCTCTCCTTCATAGTATTCAGTATCTATATGAAGCTATTGAGAGAGCTGTTGAGACAACATGCCAGCTGGCTGCCAGCTCCACTGCCACATAAACAGTACCATCTTCTCCCAGCTTCTCACTGCTGAGCCAACATCAGCACTTGGATGAAGAGCAGGTGCCTAATGGGGAACCCAGTAACACAGAGGTGATGCTAGTAAGAAGAGGGAAGCTCTTGAATGAACCTCCCCCACTATCAAGGGCATTTGCCATCAGTTGAAGTCAGTCCACGGCAGTGGAATGTGCCTCAGATTCCTCAGTGCTAGAGGATGCCCAAATAGCCATGGCAGCAGAAGACATCACCTCTGTCTGCAACCAGAGGCAGAAAGTAAAATCAGAGCCTGAGCACTGACAATCAAAGACAATTTTTAGACTCCTTTCCCAGTGAATAATCAACAAAGATGCTACTTGTAACACAAGAAACAACATAGTCGGTCGTGTTTCAAATGGTTATTTACAGGCATGCACTGGCCAAGATTTTCAACTTGGGGGCCTACTATTATGGTCATCAGAGAGGGCCCAGGGAGGATAGGGAGAGTGGTCACATGAGATGGGCACTGCGCTAGGCGTTCTGAGCATCAGGTTCTATTTCCATTTCTTCTGCTGTGCAACTGTGGGCAAGTCACTTCCCCTCTTTGTGCCTGTTTCCCCCTGGGTCTATTAGACTGTAAGCTCTGTGGGGCAGGACCTGTCTCTTACTATGTATATTTACATGACGGGGTCCCAATCTCAGCTGGGACCACCAGGTACGGTTGTAATATAAATAGTCAAACCATGTTTAGGCACCTTAATAGGTGGACTGATTTTGAGCAAGTGCTGAGTTACCCATAATTCTCTTTGAAACAACGGGAAAAGCACCTCTGATATTTATTTAGGTGCTTAAATATGAATTTAAGAGGCTAACTTTAGGCATCCAGGATTGAAAATCTTGGACACAGTATACAGTCAAGCATATACTGAGGAAGACAAGTATATACACTAGTTGAGGCAATTCATATTCAGGTAATGACACATGATCAAGGCACAGAGCCTGAATTTTCAAAACTGGCCTGCCATCAACTAAGGCATGCAAAATCAGAGGTCACTTTTTGAAAATGTTGGCCAGAGCTGTCAAGTATGAGCTTGTGACAATTTCCATAATATGCCTGGGTCCCCAGAAGGCTGGGATCAATTCAGAGAAGAGTTCTGACTCAGGATCTAGATTATTTGACTGTTGCTCTCACTCCAGTGAAATTCACCTGAGTGGAGAGGCCATTCCAATGGTTGGTGGGCCTTGTTCTGGGCTTCTGCCGCAGGGTGAATTGCAGTGATTAGTAAGTAACTGGTCTGTTAGCGCGCATCAGTCCTGGGACCATCTGAGTCTAACTGTGATTTGTCCCCTATCCCGAACATCTGCTTTGAAACCTGAGTGGTTTCATTTTACAATCCCAGTGTCCACTCTGGAGGAGAAGGCTCAGTGGGGATGTCTACGCCAGGGATTCTCAACTTTTGTCTTTCTGAGCCACACTCCTCTCCCCGCCCCAACATGCTATAAAAACTCCACGGCCCACCAGTGTCACAACAACTGTTTTTCTGCATACAAAAGCCAGGGCCAGCGTTAGGGGGTAGCAAGCAGGGCAGTTGCTGAGTGCCCCATGCCACAGGGGTTCCCACAAAGCTAAGTTGCTCAGGCTTTGGCTTCAGCCCCTGGTGGCAGGGCTGGGAGCCCTGGGCTTCAGCCCCACACTGTGAGGCTTCGGCTTTCTGCCCTGGGCCCCAGCAAGTCTAACACTGGCCCTGCTTGGCGGACCCCCTGAAACCTGCTCGTGGCCCCTTAGGGGGCCCCGGACCCCTGGTTGAGAACCCCTGGTCTACACTATGATGGCGAGCAAGCCTCCCAGCCCAGGTAGCCAGACTCCCGCTAGTGGGGCTCAAGCTAGTGCACTAAAAATAGCCATGTGGATATTGTAGCTCAGTCTGTCAAGCCGACCTGACCCCTATGCTTGCGAGCCCGAGCTCCAGTCTGAGTTGCAACATCCTTATGGCTATTTTTAGTGCACTAGTTCAACCTCTACTACCATGAGTCTGTCTACCTGAGCTGGGAGGCTCAGCCCCAGCTGCAGTGCAGACATACTCAGTGTGGTTGGTATTACTCAGTGTGGAGGAGTCTTGGCAGCATAAATTGTGATCTTTATCAGGACAACTTTAACTGCAAATGAAAGGAGAATGTAGTGCTGGCAAATAGCAAAGGACAGAGAGCCATGGAGGCTACAGGCAAATGTTCCACAGAACAGGCATGAGCAGTGTAAGATTCCCCACACTTCCCTGCCAGAAGCACCACTAAGTGTGAGAAGGTAGTTCTCTCTCTAGGTCCACTCAGCGTGTGGTTGCTTTCTGGGAATGACCACGCATTTTCACTTCAGCTTCTCCATGACTTTTTTCTTTAGTGGCTGCACCTCTGGTGCTGTTCGGTCCCTCCCTAAATGTAAATGTTTTCCAAATGTGATGGAATTCAAAGTGCCCTGAGCACTTGCTTTTAGGTTCCCAAGGCAGAAATTTCAGCCCTTTGGAAGCACATGATGCATCAAAAAAGCCAGTGAGATGAGGAGGAAGCTGGAAATGGTGTGGGCTTCATTTCTGCGACACAGCATTTCCTGTCCCCTCCAGGTCATGATTCAGCATTTCCAAAGTCAAAGTTTGTTGGTTCAGCTCCATGTCTGTGTGGAGCAGAGGTGAACTTGAGGGACGCTAGGAGGAACTGGTAGTATTGTTACTGTGACCCATCGAAAGAAACCAGTTTAGACTCTATCAAAGAATGAGCTGGGCTGTAGTCTGCTAGATGACTCTATTCTGCAGCTCATGTCAATGAGGGTCCAGCTACCCCACAGTTGTGTTGGACAAGTCTGCTCCTCTAACTCTGCCAGCAAAGGTCTACTGCCACTACATTATTCTGGACATGTCTGGCAGGACTGCCGGGGGTGGGGGCAAGTGGAGTAATTTGCCCCAGGCCCCGGGCCCCACAGGGGCCCCCACGAGAATATAGTATTGCAACTTTTTTTTGTGGAAGGGGCCCCTGAAATTGCTTTGCCCCAGGCCCCCTGAATCCTCTGGGCAGCCCTGAGTCTAGTTGTCCTGTTTCTCTATTGTCTCTACAAGGGAGGGTCTCCCTGTCCCACCACTGTACCAAGCTCAAAAAACTCAACTGCTGACCTAATGAGCATAATGACCTCTGTAGGATTGTCCAGCCATTTTCTAGAAGAATACTGAAGCCAGAGGCTGCTGTACAGCAGGACAACTGCAAAGTCTTGGATAGCCAAGAACATTTTCAATCTCTGAACCAAGTATGTGTCAGCCCAGAAGGTGAGGACTATATCCACCAGCATGAAGATGTCCTCTGTGGACCTTCTGATGAAAAGTACAGGTGTAAAAAGGTTGCATTATTTTATGTTACAGTATGAGGTAGAATGACTTTAAAATTCCTTTTAAGAGCTCAACTGTTAAAAAAAATGCAGCCATGTTCCTTGATCCCACATCAAAGCTGCAGATGTCAGCCACAGCTGTGTCTGATCTGGCAGCCACACTGGGGATTACAAGTAGTGCTGAAGAAGCCAGTCTGCTAATGGATCAGTTTTCAATGTACCGGCTGAGACAAAGGTTCAACGTCAAAACACTCAACCCACTAATTTCTATTCAAATGAACAAAACTCATGAGGCACCACAACCAAAGGAAGTGTTGGAGTTGGGGGGGGGGGGAAGAAACCACAAAATACAACAACAGTGAGCATTAGAGCAAATGAACTGTTTCTTTTATTGGAAATAGTGGCTTTCTGTGGAAAGCATGCTTCTAGTACACAGAATCAGCATTTAGTCTCATCATATGTTCCAGGCTACTTGCATGCTTATTCCTACATATACTGGTAAATAAAACAGTGTTCAGTAACAACATGTAGGTCCCTTATTGTGTTTCTCATTTCAAGGTGTGTTGTTCCTCATTTTGAGGGTCACTGTTCCTCATTTCAGAGTCCAGGGGTTGAGACAGCGGGTGAGTCTGCTTCACTCCTCATGCCAGTAATGGTCCCCTGCCCGGAAACTGTACTTTGCCAGGCTAATCCACATAGGGCTCCATGTAATCTCTGTGGATTATACACATACGTCTCTGCTGCTTGTCCCAGCTGGAACTAGGGACACGTGAGAATGAAAAATACTCGGAGGAGAATTAGCCAAGTGGCCTTCAACCTGCAGAAAGGGTTAGTTCAGGTTTGGTTGAAATTCTGGGAAGAAAGTAAAGCCATTTTTTATTGCATTTAAATTGACTTGTACTTCCCTAGCCTTTGTGTGAGCTGAGAGTAAGCTGTTCCAGGGGAACAGGAAGGTGAAGGCAGCAGGGAAATACACTGGGTGCAAGGGTCCATGTCAGGAATAGGGGTATATGAGAGAATAGGGGGTATGCGCTGAGACTGGAAAGTTCGTAGGGGATATATGTCCAGAATGGGGAAACGCACCGGATAACGGGGGAACTCACCCGGAATGGAGAGAGACACGCTGGGAAGCAGGGTATACATTAGGAATGGGGGAATGTGTCAGGAGTCTGAGGTACATGCTGGAAGTTGTGGAACATGGCTGAATACAAATGTCTATCCATCCATTTCACACAGTAGACTGGCAACATCGAGCCAAAAATCAGCTGTGCCACTTGTCACAGTGCAATCTGACAAGGCCTTCTGAAGGAGCATGACATGGGCATGGTAGTGGGTTTAGAGCTTACTTAGCCTTCAGATGGTTGTCCTCACATCATGAGTGGGGAAGACAAGATAAACAGTCATTACCATTTATAGTCCTGTAACATTGTTTATTCATTATGATCACAGAGTAGCTTTTTGTCCACTCATAGACTGAACATGCCAATAACATGATGACGTTATTAACTGTGCACACAACCCCATCATTTTACCTACTGCTTCCCAAGAGATACAGTGAGGCAAACAAAGCCTGCCCCAAGGAGCGGATGAATCAGAAAGCACAATACGGAACAAAGCAAAACAAACACAGGCTGTTGTCAGTTGGTGGGTCTTGGGATGCATTCTTTGGAAGTAAAGCTGGGAGCCAGCAAAGCCTACACAGGGTGGGAGCTGTTTTGAGCTTATGGCCGTGGCATGGAATAAAGATACAGAGAGCCATGAGGATGCGAAGGCAGAACGGAGGGCAGAGGAGTGAGTATAGTCGGAGTTGAGGGGACTTTAGCAGGGCAGAATTGTGGAGAGCTTTGAAGCACGGAGGAGAACCTGGAACTTTGGCCAGCAAAGCACCTAAGCACATGGGTAGTCCTGGTGAAGTCATTGAGATTACTTATGTACTTAAAGTTAAGCATGTGCTTAAGTGTTTTGCTAGACAGAGGCCTTGATGCAGAAGAGCAGGGGAAATCAGTGCAGGGATTGGAGTAGTAAGGAGATATGGCCTGAGTAGGGGGGAAAGAAGATTAGGTAGCTATGTGCTTATGTGCACCCACATCACCATAGTATCTGAGCTCTCTGGCAGCTTTGTTTTGGGCGGAAAGAGGAGAGCTATCCAGGGGACAATATGTCCTACAGGCAGTTTCTGTATCTCTGGCAGCTCTTGGGGCAAGGAGGGCAGAGTGGCCAAGTTTCAGGGAGCTCCAAGGCTAGGAGGATATGAGTGGATTTAATTAGAGTTAATTTGGGGTGTAATTAGAGTGTTGGGTGCCATAGGCTGACAAGAAACAAGTTGGTGATGGGAAGTAGAGATAGGCAGGGCATTAAATAGGCTCAGAGCGGTGTCATGGAGGAGGTGTGAGAGAAACTCTTTTACCCCACAGACAGAGAAGGGGAAAGGAGATAGAATGGAGGTATCTGGAGCTTACATTTGTAATATTTGGGGCTTTACCCCAAATGGTCTTGAAGACGCTCTGGATGCTGACATCCGTTTAAGGGGACTGTATGGGTCAGCTTGCTGGATACATTTTACATCCACAAGGCACTGGCACAGTTAATAGCAGGGGATGCCGAATCTCTAGAAAAGCTTTTTTCATTGAGGATAGATCCCCTGCTCCCATCTACCCACACTAAAGCAAGGCCAGCCATTGCCAAAAGCAGGTCTTGTCGCCAATGGTAGCCCAATGCCACTCATCTGACACTGAAGACCAAACTCCTGATGCTAGTCCAGGCATTGCTCTTTAAGCACATGCTTGGCCAACACACCCATTACAATGACCCTTTAAAAGATAGAATTCTACCTATGGTAGCTCCCCAGGTGAAGCATCTGACTGGAGGGATCACATAACTGGAAAAGTAAAATGACCAGGGAATCAAGTTACTTTCTGTGGGGACTATATAAGAGGGAGCTTGGGAAAGACCAGGGCCAGGGCCAGTCAGAAGGTTTGGGATTAGAGTGCTAGCTCGCTGGAAACCCAGACCAGCAGCAAGACTAGCCAGAGCTCTGATACAGAGGTGACTGTGAAGCCTTGGGAGAAAAGGCTGGAAACATCTTGGGGAGACCAGGTACAAGGCTGAAGAACGAATAGTTATTATTAATAACACTAATAAGCTAGAACCCAAAAGAGGAAACCTCAGTTGAAATGCCAGTGTGTGCGTATTTGAAAGGTGCAGGAGGAGGGGAAACAGAGGCACCACAACACCCCTCAAAGGAGCAGGCATATCAGCTGTGTTATACAGCCCACTCCCATGAGGTACTGAGAGCCTTTGACTCTCAATGTGAAATTCACTCTTGTTCAGAAGGCTGCTCTGCGCCCTGAGGGCTTAGGTGAGATTAAGTGGTACATAGGGTTGGTGCTGGTCCTCTGCTCAGGGGAAAGTTCCACCCACAAGACATCAGTGGGAATGAAGGACATTCAGCAGCAGGAGCCACTAGCAACATCAGGCCCTCAGTGAGAGAGATACAGAAGGGAAAATTAAGATCCAGCACAAGCATTTGGCAGCTACATTTAGTAACTCCCCAAGGTCATTGCAGTTCCTGCTGAGAGTAACTATTTGCTCAGGCTTATCCCCAGGTCTGTATCAGAACTGGATGCAACCAGCCAGTTACCTAGCAGGAACAAAACATCAAAGAGCTAGATTCTGGTCAAACGCCTTCACCTCCAAAACACAGGACAAGGGCCAAACCTTCTTTGAAGCTGTCTGTGTGGATGGCCAACTCCCGCCCTCAGAAAAGCAGGTCATCCCTGCAGGGGAGACAGGAGGGAAAATTCTGCAGCCACTGCAGAAACCAGTTGTCCTAATGGATTCTGGGGCTGGCCCATGGAAGGCTGGGGAGCCGACAGTGCCTCTGGGACACTAGGGAAATGAGAGGGCTTTTAATTAGCTAGATGCCCAGCTAAGGGTCAAATATTGCTCTGAATGACATCCTGTGCGCTCTCACTAACTTCAACAGGGTCACATGGGGAGTCCAATTTGATCCTGGGAGCCCATTCCCAGGTGGAGTATATCTGTGCAGGCCTACTGACTTCCACATAGCTACTGAAGATCTGGCACAACTGTCTATATAAATTAGCTCATCTCAAGCAGAATCATCACGTTGCCCCTCCGTGTGATATCAAAGGCACAAGTGAAGCAAATATATCACCCCTGCAACTGCATTTCTATTTCAAACTTATTTGTCCCCTTAAAGTTTGGGCGACTGGAAGGCTGATGGAAAGATGAGAGCACAGGTATGAAATGTGCAGGTGCTGGGCCAGCTTCCCACTCAGAGCGGCCAACATTCTACTGTGTCCATCCCCCGCATGCTCAGCTCTGCCCAGCGCACCTCCATCCTAAATCTAGCTGCTTTTCCTTCATCACTTCAGACCTCCTGCCTTCCCTCTGTGTCTGCAACACCAACACCCTCATCCATGCCCTTCACCTCTCGCATCTCAGCTACTGCAACCCTGTCCCCTCTGGCCTTCATGCTTGCAGCCTTATCCCCCTCCAGATGGTTCCAAACTCCATTGCTAAGATCTTCCCCCTAACCCATCACTCTGACCGCATCACCTCCCTCCCTGAGTCCTTCCCCCTCCTCCACCATACCAATCACAAGCTTCTTGTTCTCGCAACTTAGCCCCACCCCACCTATCACATCCTGAACTGCTCTCGCCCTCGCTTTGGACAATAGCCAACTTTTGCTACTTCTGCCCTTCTTTCCATATCACCGTACACCTATTGGACTTCCTCCTTGATAAGATCCATGCATCCACAAGGCAGGATTTACACCTTACGCACCCCTAGGCACAGCATCTTCAGCGCCCCGCTGCCTACAGCTGACTGTAGTGTTGCACGCAGTTTTAGAGAGGTTAGGTGCCTCTAGAACGCCGGTGCCCCTAGGCATGTGCCTACTGTGCCTAATTAGAAATCCGGCCATGTACATCCACCACACTCTCCTCCATCAGCTCCCTGCTTGGGACTCACTGCTATGTGCTATGGAATGTTATCAGATGAAAATGATTGGACAGGTAGGGAGGGGAGACCATTCCCACTGATGTGCTCACAGCTAGTCTAGGAAAAAACACCCTTGTTCTGCTGTTAACTCATTCTCCCTTCCCTCCCCACCCCCTATTTTGTCTCTTGCACCTTACACTTTGGCGTAATGCTGTCAGCTCTTTGGGAATGTCCTTTCCTGCAAATCTGCACCCAGCTTCATGAGGCCCTGATCTCAGCTGGAGCCTCTTAGCACTACAGAGGGATAAATAAAAGTAGCTATAATAATAGTGAGCAATTAACTTTATCTTGGGTGACACGCCCCTGATGTTTGCTGATGCTGCTAGAACAGGATAAGTTACTATGGCTAGGGACCGGGACTGAACAACATTCCCACGCTTATTCAGCAAAGTCCTGCTTCTCCTCAGATCATGTCTCTGCTACCTTCCAGGAAAAAGGAGGGGAGCCCACAGCATAAGCTCTTCCTCCTGCTTTGCATGCCTCCCATGGTGGAGAACAGTTCTTGAAGCTTCCATGCATTGCCCCAAAAGGGGTTGAACGCATATTTAAAATATCCTGTGTCATGTCAGGTGTTTTCAGTGTCCATAGTGTGGATTTGGTAACCTGTTTGCTTAAATCTGATAGCGCTAACATGTGTGTAGGTGAGCCATTGGCTATGTTCCTTTACCCCTTACACTGCACCTATGGGAGCCAATGGGAATTTTGTCCATAATTTCCGTTGGTGCAGTATCAGTTCCCAGAGTAAGATCCAGTGTGCAGTGAAATCAGTAGAAAGACTTTGGATCAGATGCCCTGGATATATCTAGGAGTATGATGGGGTGTTCACCCCACACTTACCCTGAGAGGGTTAAGGCAGACTGAGAAGTGGGCTAATTAACCCAACAGGCCACAGCTGAGGGGAATCGGGTGACTAAGTAATCCCCTGATTGAATGAGGAAGCCCAGCTGAGGAGGAATGAGTTGGGCTGGGACTATAAAGGCAGGAAATTGGCAGCAGAAGAGGGCTGCTGGGAAAGTCTGCGGTTGCTCCCTGGGAGAAGGGAGGTGTGTTTGGGTTGGAAAACCCAGAGTGGGGGAAGCCAGGAGGGTAGAACAAGACTCAGGGAGAGGCAGTGAGGTCTAAATGGGAACAGGCCTGGACTGCTGGTTAGAGGGTCCCTGAGTCAGACCAGTAGAGAGCGGGCCTGGGCTCCCCTGCCAGCCACTGAAGGAATGTCACAACAAGGCAGGGAATGGGGAGACTGCCTAGGGCTGCTGAAGGAAAACTTTAGTACCCCGGTAGGGGTAAAGGGATGTAGTGACCTGACTGAAGGTCTGAGTCACGAAGAGGAGCAAGAGAGGTACTGCAGACCCAGAGAGAGAGGCGGAGAATGAGGATGGCATGCAACTGCGGGAAGGGGTATTGATCTCCTGGGCTATTCCCCAGAGTGACCAGGAGGAGATGCCATCCTAGTGGTCAGCTGAGCACCCTGTCACAGGGAATCGAAGCACTTGACTATGGCAGCCACTCCCCTACACTCCTGACCTCTTGGCATAGGAGAAAGTGTATTGATCCTGCATGAAGCTTTAAGCAGTAATCACCGGGATTTAAATGGAAATTTAGTCACTAAAGGGACTCTTCTTTTCCTGGCTATTATAGCAGGTGGCCACATAATAATGCGAGGCCATTACTACAGAGGGATTCTTGTGAGCACTGAGATTTTTGCTGACCGTCCTGACCACAATGCGCAGGTGACTCTTAGTTTCTACTTGCCAAACGTGATGCTTCCTAAGGCACAGATCACTGCTTTTCCAGAGTTGGCAAGATTCAGCAGCAGACTGGAGGGAGAATTGGTCCGTGTCACAGGGACGTTGTACAGGGCTAAAGGGAGACTTAGACTTTGTCTCCTGCTTCTGTCCCCTTTCCTTCAACTCCGGCCTGGCTTTCCTTTCCCTGCCCATGATATGGAAGAACATTTATTACCCATATCCTCGTCTGCCAAGGACTTCACTCCTTAGGCTGATGAATATGGCCCAGTGGCATTAACAAATGGATCTTTAGCAGGCCACGTGCCATATAGAACTGACGTAAAGCGCTCATTGCAGGGCTCCTACCACCTCCATCAATGGCCAGGCATTACTCCCTGCCGGCTAGGTTGAGACTGAACCTGAAGGCTGCTCTGATTTGTGCCGGTTGCCACAATGGGTTGTCCCAGCAGCTGGTGACTGGATACCCCAGCCACTGCCCCTTTTCCATGGCTATGCCTCCTGCACAGACTGCAGGGACAGGGGGTGGCATATGAGCTAATACCGTGGCCCTATGCCACCCAAAGTTTCCCCTATACCAAGGGAATCTTCCAACACTGAGGTCTTCCAGCTTTACACAACTGGAGCAACACAAAGCAGCCCCAATGGACTGGAGGAATGGGGCCTTAATGTCTAGCCAATGGTATGGTTTTGGGCATCACCTGTACAGCAGTGTAAGTGATTTACTGCTCAGCAGCATTTCTGTTTATACCTGTTTGTATATATGTTTATATAGCCTTGTTGACTTAGTTTCTAGTGTGGTTGGGGTGACACATTAACAGCAGGGCTTTTGGTACCAGTCCTGTCAATTATGGTGACCTCATACAGATGGAGGTGAGATGTCCATCTCTCAACTTCAGCTGGTGGTTTGGATGTTGGATTTTCAGATACGAAAAACAGTGACTTGTGAGCTGAATAAGCTATAAATGGCCTCTGACATCCATTGAGAGAGAACTGCCCACGTGTCCAAACTGCTGCTAGAACTTCTGTTTCTGTTGGAGGGTGTCATTTGCTGCATGGTGAAGGAGCTCTAGGAAGCTTCATTTGAAAATGTTTGAATTTGCCATGTCGTATTTGCCACCCTAAGACATCACAGCCCACTAATAGCTGGTCTATGAAAGAGGCTGAAGTTTCAGTTCTGATGGTCTAGGCAAACCCATTACCTTTAAGAGGCAGCATGATCCATGAGCAGGGCATGAGATGGGGACTCAGGGACCCTGGATTCTATTTCTGGCTCTGCCACCGGCCTGCTGGGTGACTTGGACAAGTCACTTCCCTTTCCTGTGCTTCTCTTTCCTGTCCTGCTCTTTGTCTCTGTCCTATTCAGACTGTAAGCTCTTCAGATCAAAGACTTGCTCTCACTGTGTCTGAGTATGGGGCCTAGCAAGATGGGACTTCTAGGCACTACTTTAATGCAAATAACAATAACACAAAGGACAAGATCCTCCACTGATATAAAACAGCTGGTCACTTTATAGCAGCTGGCTCAAAATGTTCCTCCCGTCATTGATCCTGTGTGTGACTGGAACAGTTCCTGGGAGTGGGTGTGGTTCCTGAGACCCATCTGGAGAGACCACTGCAACTTTATTCTGACTTCTGAGCTGGGGAACCAGGTTCAGGCTATGTCTATGTTGGGTACCACTGCAGCTGTGCGGCTGTAAGGTCTCCTGCGTAGCCACTCTGTGGGAGGTGGGGAGAGCTCGCCCGAAGGCATAATTAAACCACCTCCAATGAGCGGCAGTAGTTATGTCAGTGGGAGACGCTGTCCACACTAGTGCTTCTGTTGATGAAACTTTTGTTGTTCAGGGGGTGTTTTTTCACACCCTTGACTGACAAAAGTTTGGCCGACAAAAGTGCTAGTGTAGACATAGTCTCCGATTATCCCTGTCTATTGCCTGTGTACTAGCGCCCAATCTGCCATGGGATTCATGTCCTTTTTTAGCCAATTTCTCCTTTCAGTGTGGGTAGTTTGGTGCTCTTCTGGTTGGTGTGTGAATGTTCCCGGCATTCTCACACCCAAGTAGCACCAGGGCTTGTTTCATCTTGTCCTCCGCATAATTTACTAATGTGTAGGTGATGCTTTGCCCTCTGAGTGGTATTTTATTTTTCCCCTTAGATCTACATAAAAGGCTGCAAAATCACATGGGCCAGATCCTCAGCAGGTGTAAATCAGCAGTGAAGTGCAGGGAGCTGTGAAATCAATGCAGATGCACTCATTCACACTGGCTGACGCTCTGACCCGGAGGTATTTTGTTTTGCTGGTTTGATAGAACATTCTGGCCCAAACTGACCTCTGGCCGAAGCAGGTATAGTTTCACTGTCGACCCTGGAGTTGTGCCCATTTGTTCCAGCAGGGATCTGGCCCCCTGTCTTACCCCCTGCATGTGGGTACCCTTTCATAGGTCAGAGCAACTGCACCTGTGTTCCCTTGCTGCGGTCCAACAAGGGCACCTACTCTTAGACTTCCAGCTCCCCAGCAATCAGCTCTCTTGGGCGAAGAGCCATGTCTGTCTCCCTCCTGACCACAGTATTTACAGGCTGCACAGTCCCCTGCCTACACTGTGAACTCCCCAGCAAAACAGACAGCTCCAGCAGCCCTAAGTCTCTGCCTTGCTTTCTCTTCAGAGGCTATAAACAGCATAATTGCCCACATGTATAAGTTATCACCCAGTTCTTTCTGAGCAAGCACATTTATTCTTTAGGTAAAAGCTTTACAGAGAACATATCTTAAAAACTCTAACCAAACCTACACACGTGCTAATAAGCTGCCCAGAGATCACCCCCTGACCCCACCAAGGGATCTGGCCACTGAACTGTCCTTCAAGCTCCACCAACAGTGTTTGTGTGGTTACAATTTCATAATTCCTTTTCCTGCAAACAAGAACACTCATGAATTTGTGAGTCACTCATTTATATTGTTTGGGCCTTTGATCTGGGAATACATAATTTGTAGACAAAGGACCCGTCCTCGGGGCAAAGCTTCAAAAGGCTGGGGGTTTGCATAACCTGCACCACTAAGTATTTCCTAGGAATCCCACTTTTCTTTGTTTGTCTAGCACAGTGTTTCAAAGAGTCCTTTGAAGCTCATGGCACTTCCCAAGGTTTACATTAGTCATATCTCCTAGAGAAGTTGCATACAATCCCACAACAGCACACAAACATTTGTAGTTTAATACAATCTGCTCCTAAAATACGTAAACTTAATTCATTTAGGATTAACTTAATTCAGTAAGGTTTGTGTAGGATATTGCAGAGAGTTGCCATAACAGTCACACACACACCTCCCTGATTGCTGCACTGTGTGTTGTCTACGTGACTCCTCCACTGAAGGGAGCATTTGTGGTTCCACCCCTTGACAGCCCCTCTGTAATTTATTGAGTGAGCTCATGCTCAGTCCCTGGTGTGGGTGTCCTTTGCCCAAGTCTAGCAGTTTGGCCAGCCAGTTCTGAATGCCCAGTGCTCTGCGCTGTAACTCGGTGCAAGCACCCACCATTTGGTGCTATCACTTTTGTTCTCTCTCTGTCTTTATCCCCCATGCTGACACAGGTGAAGTTGCAAGTAACAGCTCACTGTCCTAGATATATGTGATAGGTAGGTACACTCCCCTGGACTTGCTTTGCCTAGCAGAATATGTAAAGGACCAAATTATGCTCCTCTGCTCATGGGAATAAGCCCATTGGGGTATTCATATGACTAAGGAGAAGCAACACTTGGCCTGAACTCTGGGTTCAGTAGTTTTCTCAGCCGAGAAATAGATAGTCAAGGCATATTGAGCCAGATCCACCTCCTGATTCCAGCTGCTTTGCACCATTCCGGTCGTACACCACAGCAGGATAGCCAGGCTAACTGGCTCTTTGAGGATCCCCATTGCCCCAGCATGGGAAGAAGTGGTCATGGCCGGAATGTCACTACACCCCGTGATCCACAGTGGCTCATGTGAGAGCAGCATTGAGGCTGCTCCAATTTATGCTGGGAACTGGATTGGGGTCTCAGAGCTGTCTTATAGCCTCCTTTATACACACACAGCCACTCTGAGCTGCACTGATATCCCAAGGTCTCTGAGCCCATGATCTTTTCATCACTCAGTTGGAATCATGTTTAGTAAAACCCCATTAACCTCTAGTGGCACGGCGCAGTAGGAGAGCTCTTTGATTCCCGGTGCTCAGAGCCAACACTCAGTTCACAGTCTAGCTACCAATTTTTTTTTTCTCTGTCAGCCCCATCGCACTTGTTTGTACTTCTTGTCACAGGCCCTAGCAAACACCTGTCCCTGGCCACCCTCTAGGATTGCTGTACGGGGAATCCTAGCCTCTGTGCTCTGGATTCCCAGGGGTGTATTCAACTCCTGGAACCTGAATGAAGTCCAGCCACTGCCCCAGTCTCAGGGTCCCTAGATGCGCACTCGGTACCAGATAGATCTGCACCTTCCTTCGAGTATTGGAACCTGCTGTCCAGCCTCCTAGGCCCTCTGGGTGCAGCAGAGATGATGATCCTTCAGACTCCCCACTCCAAAACACCCCTCTCCCAGAACTCCATCCCCAAAGCTGTGAAACTTCTGTGTTACAATGTAACTCCTCAGGGCACGTGGTAGTTGTGAAGCAGTCAGCACACTCACACTTTGTTCAGTCTATCAAATTGATGCTCTTTATATTTAATCAGGTAAAGCACAGGAGAGCACAGATCATACAAAAAAACCTAGCTGCAATGTCCATCAGTAGCTCACCTGTCCCTTGGCAGACCTTGGAGGGACTCACATGACAAAAAGAAGCAGATGACCCCAGCAGGAGTCTATAAAGGAACTCACAAAGGGAAGCTGGGGGAAACACCCATCTTGCATCAGATTAAGATGAGGGAGGCTGCTGCAGGGGCAGAATAGGTAATGGGGGGGCAGGGGTGTGAATAACCCTGAGCAACATAAAAATTGCACCAACCTAAGCACTATGCCAACGGGGAGAGCTTCTCCCACCAACACAGCTACCACCTCTTCCAGAGGTGGATTTATTATGCCAATGGGAGCGCTCTCTAGTGTAGACTAACCCTGAGGCTCTGTCTATACTACAGGCACTAAAGACTTAGAGTACGTCTACACTACCCACCAGATCGGCGGGTAGTGATCAATCTATCGGGGTTTATCGATTTATTGCATCTAGCATAGACATGATAAATTGATCCCCGATCGCTCTGCCGTCGACTCCTGTACTCCTCCGCGGTGATAGGCGGAAGCGGAGTCGACGAGGGAGCGGTGGCAGTTGATCCCGTGCCGTGAGGACACGAGGTAAGTCGACCTAAGATACATCAACTTCAGCTACGCTATTCTCATAGCTGAAGTTGCGTATCTTAGGTCAATTCCCCCCGCTTGCCCCACATGTTGACCAGGCCATAGCTACTGCACCATAGCTAAACCTCTGCAACCTCATAATGTGCACACAGACTACAGTGATGGAAGGGTTTTTTCCCATTACTGTAGTAACCCCAAGCGATGGTAGCGGGGTCGACAGACATGTGGACAAGACCAATCCTATTCAATTTATTCATAAATGATCTGGAGAAAGGGTAAACAGTGAGGTGGCAAAGTTTGCAGATGATACTAAACTACTCAAGATAGTTAAGAAAAGATCTCACAAAACTAAGTGATTGGGCAACAAAATGGCAAATGAAATTTAATGTGGATAAATGTATCTTGAAAGCAAACAGGATGTTAGGAATCATTGAGAATAAGACTGAGAATATGAGAGGGTCCCATATGAGGAAAGATTAAAGAGGCTAGGACTCTTCAGTTTGGAAAAGAGAAGACTAAGGGGGGACATGATAGAGGTATATAAAATCATGAGTGATGTTGAGAAAGTGGATAAGGAAAAGTTATTTACTTATTTACTTATAAGTTATTTACTTATAATACAAGAACTAGGGGTCACCAAATGAAATTAATAGGCAGCAGGTTTAAAACAAATAAAGAACTCCTTACCTGAGGAGGTTGTGAAGGCTAGGACTATAACAATATTTAAAAGGGGACTGGATAAATTCATGGTGGCTAAGTCCATAAATGGCTATTAGCCAGGATGGGTAAGAATGGTGTCCCTAGCCTCTGTTCGTCAGAGGATGGAGATGGATGGCAGGAGAGAGATCACTTATGTTCTTATGTTCTTATGACACATTCTTCCATTGACCTAGCTGCGTCTATCCCAGTGAGATAACTTGGCATAGCTACGGCACTCAGTACATAGTACAGTAGTTATGTCAACTTAATTCTTAAGTGTAGGCCAGGCCTTACTATGTGTTTGTACAGGGCCTCTAGCTGCTAGTGCAATATAAGTAATAATTCCTGTCTTCCGGTTAAAGAGTTGAACTAGATTCAAGACCAGAAGTCATCAAATTTGCCAGCTGCTATGAATTGTCTATGCTGCAGCATCCAGCATCAAATGTCTATGAAAATTACACCAGAAACACTTCAATGCTCCATAGCACTCCATATAGATTGCTGTAACATGACTATATTATAACTAGCAGCTATTCACTAGAGCGTTGTACTCTAAATCCTGCCTGGGAATGCGATAAAGTCAATATTTGTGTAGCACTCCCATTTGCACTTATGAAATAAGTCTTTCTAACACTACAGGACACACAGAGAAAGCAGCTCATTTTATAAATTACCGCTCTGGTACAATGGCATTAATTTAGCAATTTTCCATGCAGATGGGCCTATACTTGTGCTTAATGGCAAAAAAAATAAAAGTCCAGGGAATATAAAAGTAATGTACAACCAGAAGTAGAAATAAAGGTTCATTATTGGCGTTCCTGGTAGACAGATGCTGATCTATAAACAGGAAAGTTGTTTTAGAACTATAGAAGGCTTCATTTGCTTGAAGCGAAACATTTTCAGATCATTGGCTTGTCCATGGGTAGCATGTAAAACATCCCAATTACAACTAGAGCTGGGCAACAATTTTTGACCAAAATGTCTTCAGGGAAAAATGCAGATACTGTGACACTGAGACATTTTGTGAATTCCTGTTGATTTCCCCAAATTGTTTTGCTGGGAGGTGGGGGAATTGAGAAAATCTGACACTTTCAAAATGAAACATTTTTTTATTTTTTTTATTCCAAATGATTTTTTGTTTAGAAATGTTCTTTATAAAAGGACATTTTTAAAAGTTTTAAAATGCTTGAAATCAAATCCAATCTTTTGGTTATGTGCAGTGTTGTTGTAGCCGCGTTGGTCCCAGGATGCGGGATATTAGACAAACAGGGTGGGTGAGGTAATATCTTTGATTGGGCCAACTTCTTCTGGTGAGAGAGACAAGATTTTGAGCTCCACAGAGCTCTTCTTCAGGTCTGGGAAAAGTACTCAGGGCATGGCTACACTTGCAGATGTAGAGCACTTTGAGTTAAACTAGCCTTTGGAGAGTGCAGCGGGGAAAGCGCTGCAGTCCGTCCACACTGACAGCTGCAAGCACACTGGTGTGATCACATTTGCAGCACTTGCAGTGGCATTGGGAGCGGTGCATTATGGGCAGCTATCCCACAGAGCACTCTTCCCATTCTGGCGCTGTGGCTTGTGGGAAGGGGGCGGGAGGTGGAGCATTCTGGGTCCTGTCCCAACATCCCGTGAGGCATCGCTTCGCATCCCAGCAATCCCTCTGCTTCCGTCCATATTTGGCACCATCTTTCAACGTTTTTTGTGCTGCACGCTCTGTCTTCCCTTTCTGTCTGCGGGAATGGAGTCCAAACTGCTGAGGAATATGCTGATGAGTCTCGCCAACACGTCACGTTTGGCAGCCGAGTTACTCCTTAAGATCCAAACTGACAGTGAGGACTCCGACGATATCAACTCGAGTAACACATACAACACGAGATTGCTTGTGGCATTCACGGAAATCCTCACCACCATGGAACGATGCTTTTGGGCTTGGAAAACAAGCACCGAGTGGTAGGATCACATCGTCATGCAAGTCTGGGATGACGAGCAGTGGCTGCAGAACTTTTGGATGAGAAAAGCCACTTTCATGGGTCTGTGTGATGAGCTCACCTCCACCCTGCGGCACAAGGATACGAGATTGAGAGCTGCCCGGATGGTTGCAATCTGGAAGCTAGCAACTCCAGACAGCTACCGATCAGTCGCTAACCAGTTTGGAGTGGGAAAGTTGACCGTTGGAATCGTGTTGATGCAAGTTTGCAGGGCCATTAATCGCATCCTGCTCAGAAGAACCGTGACTCTGGGGAATGTGCATGACATTGTGGCTGGCTTTGCACAAATGGGTTTTCCTAACTGCAGAGGGGCGATAGATGGGACGCATATTCCAATTCTGGCACCAGCCCACCTAGCCTCCGAGTATGTTAATCAGAAGGGGTATTTCTCTATGGTTCTCCAGGCGCTTGTGGATCACCGTGGGCGTTTCGTTTACATTAACACAGGCTGGCCCGGAAAGGTGCATGACACATGCATCTTTCGGAACATTGGCCTGTTCAGGAAGCTGCAAGCTGGGACTTTTTTCCCAGACCAGAGGATCACCGTAGGTGAAGTCGAAATGCCCATTGTGATCCTTGGAGACCCCACTTACCCTTTAATGCTGTGGCTCATGAAACACAGGAAACCTTGATAGCATCAAGGAGTGGTTCAACAACAGGCTGAGCTGGTGCAGAATGACTGTGGAGTGTGCTTTTGGCCATTTAAAGGGCCACTGGCACTCTCTGTATGGGAAGCTGGACCTGGCCAATGACAGCATCCCTGCGGTTATATCCGCATGCTGTACCCTCCATAATATTTGTGTAGGGAAGGGTGAAAGATTTACTCAGGCATGGAACTCCGAGGTTCAACACCTGGAGGCTGAATTTGAACAGCCAGAGAGCAGGGCTATTAGAGGGGCCCAGCTTGGGGCTACAAGGATTAGGGATGCCTTGAGGGAGCAATTTGAGCCTGAAAGCCACCGGTAATGTCTGGTGCCCTGCAGGGGAGTGAAGTGCAGTGGTTCCAATGTTAGTAGGAATCTGTGTTTGCTACACTGACTTGCAGTGCCTGTTGCTTTTCTGGGCTAAGGTATCTTTTACTTTATGCAATAATAAAGAATGTTTTCAAAGCCAAAAAATCCATTTATTGAAAAGAAAATTCATTTATTGAAAAGAAACACAACTGCTTGGGAAACAGAAAGGCAAGGAGGTGGGGTGGGGAATGGTACAATCACAGATTTGCATATGTCCTGTTATCATACTCAGCCTTCCCAGCTGGAGTGCTGGGCAATGAATGCTGCACTTCAGGATGGCTATAATGCATGGTGATGGGGGTTGAGTGCAGTGGGTAAGGGTCATAGTTTTCAGGGCTGGGTGGTGAAGCTACAGGTGTTGGAGGCAGCTGGTGACGATAAGAACCCGGATGTTGGGGGAAGTGGGTTGAAGGTGACATGGAGGCACAAGGGAAAGACAAGGGCTGTGGGGGGAGGGCGCGTTAGTGCTCTGCCTGCATGGCTACGAGCGCCTGGATCGAGTCCGCTCGGCGCTCCATGATGCTTATCAGCCAATCCATGCTTTGCTGCTGGAGCGCCATGCTTTTGTGCCAGCAATCCATATTCTGCTGGCGGATTCTCCTTTCACTTTCCCTCCACTCCTGCTCTTTTAGATTCTTATTAAGGGACTGCTGCATTACTTCATGCAGCATGTCTTCTTTGCTTCTACGGGGCCTCTTCCTGATTCTTTGCAGCCTCTCAGCCGGTGATAACACGGATGGCTGAGATCTCAAGGTTGCATCTGTAAAGGCAAAATGCAACATTTAACAGAGGCAGCATTGTTCGCACCAGACAGTGCAATGATTCCCCTGTACTTAAGGGCAAGCACAGACTACACAATAGCATAATTTTCCCATCCCAAAGCAAGCGCACATAACCCACAGGAGCCCCAAAATGTTGAGTAAGCACAGGGTCAAAGAGGACTGATCGTTTCACGGCCATACTGTCCTCTGGGTTTCTGTGCCTTGGGGAGAGCCAGCAGCTGCAGGGGGCCCCTATACTGAACATTGTCCCCACATTTTCCACAGGAATTCATCCTGGAAGATATCTCGCTGCTGGGGGTGACCTGGGAAGCAAGGGAGGGTCTTCTACTACAATGCGGCTTCTGCCCTGACCCATATGCAGCTTGCCTGTGTGCAGCAATGGTCCCCCCGCCCCTCACGGCACAGTGGCGTGGACAAGTTAGCCTGATTGGGACAAGGACCACAGTGGCTCTCCCAAGAAACCTGCGTAAGCACATTGCCCAAGTTCTGGATGAGACCTTTGAAGAGATCACTGAGGCCAATTACTGCGATGTGAGAGAGCACATCAGTGCCCCATTCTACATCTAGGCATGCATGCAGCCCTAACCCTCCTTGCCCCAAGTGCCCGCACCCAATAACTTCCTTCTCAGAATAAAAGCACTTACTGGGAACATCCTCTGGTGTTTGTCCTTCCCCAAGCACCAGCCGCTGCGACTGGCTACCTTCCTCCTGGCTTGATAACAGCTCCTGGCTGCATGCATCTAGGGATGCCGGGGTGTCTTCCGCCACCTCAGCACCCTTGCTCCCATTTTCCTCCTCCTGCCTTGTTGTACTGGGCTTTGAAGTGTCCATGGTGGTACTTGGAGTGGAGGTGGGGTCGCCCCAAGTATCACGTCCAGCTCTTTGTAGAAATTGCAGGTCACAAGGGCAGCACTGTAGTGGTGGTTTGCCTCGTGGGCTTTGCAGTAGGCATTCTGCAGCTCCTTCACTTTAACCCTGCACTGCAGTGTGTCCCAGTCATGGCCCCTTTCCATCATGTCCCTTGATATTTGCCCAAAGGTATCGTAATTCCTATGGCTGGAGCGCAGCTGGGACTGGACAGCTTCCTCCCCACAAACACTGATGAGGTCCAGCACCTCGCCATTGCTCCATACTGGGGATCGCCTGGCACATGGAGGCATGGTCACCTGGAAAGATTTGCTGAGAGCACTCCACACCTGGCTGAGCAAACAGGAAGGGGATTTTCAGAATTCCCAGAGAATTTAAAGGGCGGGTCTGATGGTTGGTCACCTGAGGGCAGGGCAGTAGAGTTCAAACTGATGACCACAGTGGCTAGAAGAGGCATTGTGGGACTCTTCTGGAGGCCGATCAGAGCACATTAACAGACCAGGGCGTCCACCCTGGTGCCACGGCGCTCCAGCGGGGACACATCAAACGTTATTCCACTCGCCGAGGTGGAGCACCAGGAGCGCTCTAGCCGCAGAGTCAGAGCACTCTACGTGCCTTGCCAGTGTGGACGCGTCGTGAGTTAGAGCGCACTGGGCTGCTTTAACGCGCTCTAACTCACAAGTGTAGCCATGCCCTTAGTGTCACAGCTAAATACAAGGTGGAACAGATTGCTTAGCATAAGCAGTTAACACATTTCAAGAGACTATTCAAGGTGAAATTGCCTGTTGACACCCCTCCAATCATAGGGAGGAAATGGGGGAGGGGTGGGGGAGAAGCAGCAAGTGGAGACTTAATCAATCCTCTTCCTCAAAGGAAACCTGCACAACACTTTCAAAAGATGAGCCTCTGAGCTTAAATCCAAAACATTGCTAGACACTAAAAATCATGGGCTGAAGAGAGACACTGGATTTATGGCTTATTACAACAATCTGTAACCCACTAACAACCCCCGCTCCAGTTCCTCTCCCTCCCCTCAAACAGTAGTCAGGTTTGCCTTTAATGGATGAAAGCACCACTTGGGATTAAACTCTTGTGATGGAGAGTTTTGCAAAACCATTGGCCAGATTCCAAAGCACAGACAGATTGCATCAGTGTTGCACCTACAGCTGTGGATAAACAGGGAAGAAGCTTTGGAATTACTCATGACCACCTTAGAATAATTGCAGAAACCAGAGCATAAATTTAGGAGGGTTTTTTAATATTATCTCTCTCTGAGTGAGAGTAATTTGAATCAAATGTAATTAATCAAAGGGTGGTGATAGCTTCTAACTCTTACACAATAAGGCTCTTCAAGGCAGGAATATTCCAGTTTCTAAATCTCTTCTGAAACTCAGGGGAAAAAAACAAACATGCTAAATGATCAGGTATGATTTAAAACAACCCCAGTTGCAGCTGTCCAAGGCAGAATGAAATTGTGGCAGGGTGCAGGGCTCTGCCTGGGCCATGTGAACAAAGGGTTAACATTGGCTCAGTTCCCCTTCCGCCCCCCCAATGCCCCTTTGCACAGTTGCTCAGGAGAAGGACTATAAACTGAGGAGAGAGGGATAAGATAATACCTGTGGAGAAGCTGGGTTCTGCACTGCCTGGTATAAGCCTGTGCTGAACCCTGTTTTTGTCCTTTTTCTCTTGGATTTAAATTTCTGCTTTTAAGCATCCTTTTAGGAAAATCTTTCCTGACTGCATCTGTGCTTGGGTTCAGCTGATTCCACCTCTCAGAGAAATCTATTAATTTCAGTTATTCATTGTCCTGGTATTAATATTCATGCCCTGCTAGATGGAACTTTCTGCCACATGCAGCTGTGTAATTATCTATGAGTAATGGTATTTGCTAAGGCTTTGGGAAGAAAATCATTTTATGTCTAGCTGTTAATCCAATAATAATATGCCACTTTCTAGCCCAAGATCTCCAAGCATTTCACCACCATGTATGAATGAAGACACCCAGCACCCTTTGGGGGCATGTTAGTATTTTTAATCTGAAATTCTCAGAAGGAAAAATTGACACTTCTGAAAATTTTACCCTAAATCTCTTTGTTTCAAAGACCCATTTTCAAAAGTATCCAAGTCACATAGGTGCATTTGGAAAATGGGACCTAGGTACTTCTGAAAATTGTACCCTTAATGATCAAGGTCACAAAGGAAGCCTATATGGTAGAGTCAGGAGTACAATGCACATCCTTGTGACACCCAGAATCACAAGACTCTCAATCCTTTCTTATAAGCTCTATGTTTGCTTTTTTGCATCAGCAGGAGTGTTGTAAACAAGACACGAGAAATAATTCTTCTGCTCTACTCCACGCTGATTAGGCCTCAGCTGGAGTATTGTGTCCAGTTCTGGGTCCTACATTTCAGGAAAGATGTGGACAAATTGGAGAAAGTCCAGAGAAGAGCAACAAAAATGGTTAAAAGTCTAGAAAACATGACCTATGAGGGAAGATTGGAAAAATTGGGCTTGTTTAGTCTGGAGAAGAGAAGACTGAGAGGGGACATAACAGTTTTCAAGTACATAAAAGGTTCTCCTTAACCTCTGAGGATAGGAAAAGAAACAATGATCTTAAATTGCAGCAAAGGCAGTTTAGGTTGGACATTAGGAAAAATTTCCTAATTATCAGGGTGATTAAATACTGGAATAAATTGCCTAGAGAAGTTGTGGAATCCCCATCATTGGAGAGCTTTAAGAGCAGGTTAGACAGACACCTGTCAGGGTTGGTCTAGATAATACTTAATCCTCCCATGAGTGCAGGGGATTGGACTAGATGACCTCTTGAGGTGCTTTCCAGTCCTACAACTCTGATTCTCCTTGCTCCAGAGGTTCCCAGACATGACCAAGATAGTGGTGGTTTCTTATCCCATGCTCATTGCTGTCATAGCTTTGTTACTAGAGATACCACAACTTGTTGCAGATCTAATTAATCAAGAATTGTTGCTATTTAAATGGAAAGAGCTGAGTCTCCCCTAATCCGGAATTCACAATGGCTGGTCATGGATTACATTCACTTTGGCCTAGATCCTTAAAGGTATTTAGGTGCCTAACTCCCATTGAGTTGTAGGTATAAATACCTTTTAGGATCTGGGCCTTTGTGCCTTCAATAGAAAGAACTTTTAAAAGGCATCTCAGCTAAGACAATGGACCAAATTCAGGGTGAGTGAGTTGAATCTGACTAGAGGGAGTCTAGGGTTGTATAATTCACACCTTCTTCCAGCCCCCTTCAGTGTTCATTTTATATCAAGTTAGACTCCATCTAAATTCACTTAGGTTTAGGCACACACCCACTTTCCAACCTGTAATTTCCATCCCAACCCCACCCTTACATCCCGCCTGTGGCCAGGAGAGAACATGTAGCAAGGAAAGCAGTGAACTAGAGTGAATAAAAATGTGAGTAGTTAAAGGAGGCCACTCCTTGCAGCTCCATCTGGCACCTGTGCATGTATTCCCGCACACTGGGGTGTGGGAGCAAGTAGGTCTAAGGGAATTGGAGTGTCAGGGTGTCTTAGGCTATGGCTACGCTGGGAGCTAGAGCGGTGACTCCCTGCTCATGTAGATATACTCCTGCTAGCTCGCATTGCGTTAACACACTAACAGGAATAGCATAGCCAGGGCAGCAGTGAGTGGCTGCACAGGGTAGCCGTGCCAAGTACATACCCATGCGATCTAGGCAGGTTTGTACTCAGCACAGCTAGCCCGTGCCGCCACCCACTGCTGCCCATGCTACCATAGCGACACTACTGTTTTTAGCATGCTAGCTCAATGAGAGCTGGTGCAAATCTATGTGAGTTTCCAAGCGTAACATACCCTTAGTGGGATACGGCGTCTCACTCATACTACCTAGGGTGACCAGACATCCTGTTTTAAAGGGACAGTCCCGTATTTAAACCCTCCTGCAGGTGTCCCGACTTTTTCTTAAAAATGGACAAATTGTCCCATATTTTCTGTCTCCCGCCCCCCGTCCCCCCAATCAGTACTGCCCGGGTCCCTGCTCGCCAGCCACCCACCCACCAGCAGTGAGTGGGGGGGTCCAGTAGCCAACGATGGGGGTTGGTGTGTAAGACTGGTAGTGAGATGAAGATGCAGGGGCGTAGGGCCAGCCACTCCCCCTGCTGGTCCGTCAGCACAGCCCCGCTGCATGCCAGCTCTTGGCCAGCAGGGTCCCACCTCCCTTCCCATTTCCGTCGTGCTGGCTGCTTGCTGCAAGGTGTGGTGGCTGGTGAGTGCAGACAGGCATCAGGCGGCAGCCAGTTACATCACCTCTTCTGCCCACCCATCGGCCCTTTATGTGCTCCCCCTCTCGCTGTCCTGTCCCTGCTTTTCCCCTTCACCCCTCCAACCCTGCTGCTCCTCCGTATCCCCCCTGACGGAGCGCATCCCACTCCCAGCGCTGTGCAAGGAACCAGGTGCTGGTCAGAGCACTGAGCTCACCAACAGCCTGGCCGGCAGGCTCCTTCCTTCCCCCACTGCCTCTGGTCTGGGCTTGGGAAAGCCCAAGAAGACCCAACGGCCTGGGGCACTGGCCAGGAAGAGCCGAGCCCTGCATGTGCCAAAGCCCCGCAGAGCACTGACATAGGGAAGTCTGTCCGCCTCTCAGCTAAGCTCTGGCGTGGCAGGAGGGTAGGGGGGGGAAGCGATTTCCAGCCTGTTCACGCCCCGACCCTGCAGGCTCCACAGCAGCTCCCAGGCAGAGGCTTAGCACCCTCTTCACCTACTTCAGGAGGCTGGGTTACGTTGGTAACCAGCAGCAGCCTGGGCCGGGGGTGGGGGAAGAGCTCTGCAAAGACATGGCCCATAAGATCTCACCCTGGCTCCCACCAGCCCCGTTACTCTTTGCATTGTGATACCAACAGCCCTTCAAGTCCTGAGTCTCCCCAAATAGTCTTCCTGAGTTCGTAACCCCAGACACTCGGACCATTCTTCCCCAAAGGTGACCTCAGCCCCTCAGTTATCAGCTTCCTCTGGCATACACACTCCACATGGCTTGCACCCCAGAGACCTGCCTGGGATAAAATAATTACGGTATTTAATAGAAAAATCAAAGTAAGGGAAAGCAAATATATGCCAGTTACATAGAAAATACAAATGACGACACAACCTCAGGCTTTACACTTTCATATTAGATAAAATCCCTTTTCTAATAATAGTTACTGATTTGCCTATGACAGTTTCCTAGCACACCCCCTAGCTATAGGAGAGATCCAGGGTTGACAGACAACCTCCTCCCTCGAGACTCTCCTCCATTTAAAAAAAAACCTCACTTCCAAGCCTGCTTTTAAAAGATTTTTTCCTTTTAGACTCATGGTTAGTCAGAGCAGGATGTTCAAGAGCTGGGATGTTCTTCACAATTTGGAGTTGTCTCAATATCTTTCGATTAACTCTAATGGTCCATCATTGTCTTTTCCTAGGCTGGCCAATGGGTAGTTACTTCATGCCAGTTTCGTGTTCGGGACGTGCTTTTCCCTGCTTGACTGCTCACCACCCTGCACTCCAGATTGTGAGCACTGTTTTCTATGTACGCAAATACATAATTCATAACCAGTGTGTGTACATATTTCATAATGACCATCCAGTTCAGAACATTACAAGCTTTCATAAAAGACCTTACTCAATATATTTTTGTAGTACAATAATACAGTACAAAATCAGTTGGTTTAACTGCTTATTTCTGGCAGTTCTCCCCATTGGGTCTCCCCTTGGGGTGTCTGGACCCTGATTGTCACACCCTGTTATGGACTGGTCTGCTGTCACAGTGTGGTTGAGCCCTTTAAGGGGAGTCAGGGACTGGTCTACCTGTGATAGACTTCTTTAAAGAGAAGAGGCCCATCTTCACCCACCTGTAAGTAATTAATTGCCTAGGTGGCTGGTTGGCAGCTAATTGGCTACCGAGTACTTGAACCTGATAAAGGACTACCACAGCATAGTTAGAGGGAGGTGCTTCTAGACAGAGATGTTCCTAAGGACTAAAGCAGGACATCTTTCGAGGAGAGGGACCTCCCAGATAGCTATTGCAGGAGGCCTAGTCTGCAAGGAGCTCCATGCTGCTGGAGAAGAGCTGCAGTCTGTGGGAAGGCCCTGGCTCCAGGGAAGGAATGCCTTGGGGGCCATTTTGGGTAGTGTGTTGTGGGTCAAGGGCCTGATTGTGAGACTAACTTCAGGTGGAGTCTGCCTAGGTGAAGGTCTGTCTTGTATTTCTGCTGAGCTTTCTATTAATAAGTAAGACCCTCTGAAGAGGGGTGCTATTTAATACATGAAAATCTGGCTGATCTTACTGATGACCCAATTGGGGAAGCTAAGACAGGGTGGACCCACAGCAGGTGGGGATAACATGTGTCTTTTACACTTGCCCACAGAGACTGTTTCCTCCTAACCCCTTAGATGTTGAAGAGTGATGGTTGATATCTGTTCCAATGCTGCCTCCCTGCCCCTATCCTGCTGGATTTTGCTTAGTCAGTAGTGCCCGTGGCCTGTTCCCCCACCTGGATAAAAGGGTGTGAAGGTATACCCTTTGGGCAGAGAGTTAAGGTGTGAGCTAGACAGGAGGAGGTGAAGTAAGGTACAGTTTAGTATCCTGATGGGGGTGATGGCTTTTGGTGGGGCCTTGCATAGGTTTACTTTGGAAGTTTCTTTTTGTTTATAAAGCAGATTCCCAAAAGGATGCCAACTGTTCTTGGAGCAGTCTCTCTAGAGGTCCTAACTGGTCTCCCTCTGTTCATCTCAAATTAGCCCAATCCATTAATTTAATCTAAAATGAGTCAATCAGCCCTTAAACTCCAGGGGTTTCAGTCTTCCTTTGTCTGTTTCCTAGGAACAGCCTAGCATGGGGCCCCTCCACTATCCCAGGCCTTTCTGCCTCCCCATCTCACTCTGTTACCCTTCCTTTATACCTGGACTTGTTTCCTTAGTGGCCCAGCTGTGAGTGCATGCCTCCATAATCAGCAGTTCTGGCAGCTGTGCTAGGCTGGGGTCAGCCTAGTTACCTTAAATTGGGAAGACTCTCTCACCATTAGAGGGTGACTTTATTTAGACTCAGTGTAGTTTTGTTTGGACGGGGGTAAGGATGCTGCCGGCCTGCCTGTCTCTATGCAGCAGACCCCTGGGGCTCTGCAGCAACTGTGGGAGGATGAGTGAGCAGGATTTGCCCTGAATTAGGAGACTTTTTCAGACTGTCTCTGCAAAAGAGATGCAAGGAGGAAATTAAAATCCTAATGGAACAGCAGGGAGGAGAGCAGCAGCAAGCTCAAACAGCAGTTCTTTGGTACCATAGAGATCCTTCTCCAGTCCAGGAAGGAACATCGGATGCAACAATGTGTGAATCTGGGACACTCTCCAAGCTGCCTGGAAGTCCCACCCCACCTGTAGCCAAAATGGGGCAGGAAGATAATCCAGGGGCATATCTAGTTATGTCTGAATGGGTGGCTACTGCAGCTCAATGGGAGGAGGAGTCCCAGCCAATCCAGTTATCTCTGTGCCCAATGAAGAAGAGACAAGCAACGTATCCCCTCCTGGGTGAGGAGGTGTGACGAAGTGGGGGATTGTCTTGTTTTTTCCCCCCTGGTTTGCATGCAGAGGGGGTGGGACTCAGTTTTCCTGGGTGTTATTGGTTTAATGAGGTGATGGGAAAGGAAGTTGTTACAGAGGACCAGCGAGGGAACTTAGGACCCCAGCCAATGGCCTGGAGAAGGGATACCCCAATGACTGGTGACCCGGAGGCCCATCTTAGGAATTGCAGCTGGTTCGGGCCAGTGGGAGGACAATGAGCTGTAAAGAGGACCCCGGTGACCTAACCAGCTGGTTCCAGCCAGAGGACAGAAGAGAGGAGAGGAGACCCAGGCGACCCTGTTTACCTGGAGAGAAGACAATGGACAGAGGTGGGACTTGGGGGAGATGATATCAGATGTCCAGCTGGGAAGCAGGGGGCTCTGGGCTGGAGAGGGAGATCAGGCAGAGCCTACCTGGATGCAGGGGAGACTTGGATGTGCTGTGCTGAGGGAGGCCAGGCCCGAGGGCCCTGAGTTTCCTATGCTGTGTTCAAATGCTCAATAAATCTTCCTGTCTTATGCTGGCTTAGTGTCACTCCAGTCTAGAGAACAGGGTTGCATTCTTTCCTTTGGGAGTGGAGGCCCCGGGGAGTCCAAAGCGAGTGGACTCCCTGAGGGGGCCCACAGAGAGAGACAGGCGTGCTAAAGCTCAGAGAGGTGCGGCTCCAGGAGGTGGAGGGGCTTAACCCCCGAGAGAGAGTGGACCTCTGAGACATCATACTGAAGGGGGTTTGCCCCCCATGGACAACATGGGGCCAAGAGTGGGCACAATCTGTGAGTCCATGACAGGAGGCAGCCCAACTGAGGCTGTGACAGCTGCAATCTCCACTGGAGTGGGACTCTCAGAAAAGGAGCACCAACGAATGTGTTCGGGGGGACATTACTGTGCACACTGGTTTGACATCAGATTGGGTGGCTCAAGCTGCAGAGTGTGTTGAGGGGAGGGAATAGCGCTGCTGCCTGCAGAGCAGTATTGAGACCATCTACTTGGGATGGTCCAGGCTTTGGTGCACTAACTCCTACAGATTGTGCTGGCTGAGGCAGTACTGGTAAAGGAGAAGGACCTGCTGGTAGAGCAACTGGTGAGAGACACTATTGCCTAATGCAGAAGAGCTATCCAGGAAACAACAAAAGGGTCTGGTGAACTCAAAGCTGCAGCAAAGTCAGATGAGGCTGCTTACCTATACCAGTGGTTCTCAACCAGAGGTATGCATACCCCAGGGTATGATCAACTCATCCAGATGTTTATCTAGCTTTACAATGGGCTACGTAAAAAGCACCAGCGAAATCAGCACAAACTAAAATTTCATACAAACAATGACTTGTTTATACTGCTCTATATACTATGCACCGAAATGTAAGTACAATATTTATATTCCAAATGGTTTGTTTGACAATTATATGGTATAAATGAAAGAGTCTGCAATTTGTTAAGTGTGCAGTAACACTTCTGTATTTTTGTCTGATTTTTTTTTAAAGTGAGATGAAACTTGAGGGTAGGCAAGACTAATCAGACTCCTGAAAGGGGTACAGTCATCTGGAAAGGTTGATAACCACTGACCTAGACCACAGGTGGGAGCCCCGAGCACCTCTGATTGTGTCCCTGCCATAGCACTCACAGTTCTGCCCCTAGACTGGGGGGTAACTTTGAGGCAACTGACCAAGTGGGAGTCCGAGGGCTCACTGAGGCCTTAGGCTCTGTGGTCTTTGGTGATGGCACTGTGCCCATGCAGGTGGATGGAGAAAGAGTAAACAGCCTGCTGGAATTGAGGTGCAACTACACTCTGAGGTGGGAGGAAGTGGTTGCCATGAGCTCTTTCAGCTTGAGAAGCCTGTTGCATACTAGGAGTCCTGTCTCCTCCCCCCGCCCACACACACACACACACTCTCTAGCTGTAATTCTCCTATAGCTGCACAGAGAAGGGACCTGATCTCCCTCAGAAGAGGGGCCCCCATGTTACCTTTTGCTGTCATTGTGGGACATGACCTGAAAATCTTTTTCATACATCCTGAGTGTCAGGGGATGGATTGACGGCCTTGAACTGAGTAAGTGCCATTGGTGGAAGGCTGGCCAAGTTCTTTGGCAATTCCAGGGGTCATTGAGGGGTGCTTGCATCTGATCACTGCAGAGAGGAAACTAAGGCCTGGTCTACACTTGAGGGGGATTGATCTAAGTTACGTAATTTCAGCTCCATGAATAACAGAGCTGAAGTTGATGTACTTAGATCGACTTACTGTGGTGTCTTCACTGCGGTGAGTCTGCTGCTGCTGCTCCCCCGTCGACTCTGCCTGTGCCTCTCGTGGTGCTGGAGTCGATGGGAGAGCGCTTGGGGATTGACTTATCGCACCTAGACTAGACACGATAAATTGACCCCTGCTGGATCGATTGCTGCCCGCCAATCTAGCGGGTAGTGTAGACATACCCTCAGGGAGGCTGGCTGGGGCTTTGCTCAAGCAGGGAGGAATGTATCAGGCTGGCACTGTTTGCCTGAGATGCCCCAAGCTGTTCGCGGGTCTTGAACCTTCTGGGAATGTAGCTGACATTGCTACAGCAGACAAAGGAAGTGGGGAACAGAGAGAGCACTAGGGTGTAGGACAATTACATGCTGAGGGGTTTGCTGAACCACTGGTAGAGCAGGCACATGATGACACTCACTCAGGCATACAAGGGAGGTAGCAGTTGCTCTCTCAGGCAGTGGGTGAGCTGGGGTTTGGCACCTTTCCATCCTGAGGAAAGGAATGTTAAGGGCATTGAGGAGGGGGGGCAGCCTGAGGCTGAGGGATCTCGCCAGCCAGCCAAGGTGGGAGTTTCATGTAGGACTAGTTTGGCAGCCACTCTTTGTTAATCAGGAGTCACCCCTCTGAGGTCTGACTGACCATACACCTGTGCAGTTCTGTGCTGGCTGGGGTTAGCAAGCCACTTACTTCCAGGCATCTAAACCAGCAGCAAGACCTTCAGCTCCTCTTAATGTCAGAGAGCAGCAGGGGCTGAATATCTCTTAAAATCAGCCAAGCTCTAGTCTGGGGGCTCAGTGTGGGTTAAGGACCAAGATTTTTTTTTTCCCCAAAAGCGACTAATGATTTTTTGGGTGCCCAGCCTGAAACACTTGCCAAGGGCCTACATTTTCAGGCAGTGCTGAGCACTCTCCCAGAGCTGGGCAAAAGTTTATTCACTGAAAAATGGAGTTTTAGTTGACCTGAAACTGTTTTCAAATTGGACGCAAACTGGCTGAAATAGGTTTGGCCAGAAAGAACTGTGCGTGCTAGATTCACAAAACAGCCCTAGGAAGAGGTGCCTCCCTGATAACTTTTAGCCTAATGGTTCAGGTACTCCCCTGGGATGCGGCAGACTGAGGCTGGAATCCCCACACAAATATTTGAAGCCATGTCTCCCCTAGCCCAGTGTGATGCCCAAACCACTGGGCTGTAGGCTATTCTGGGTTAGGTAACTTGCAAGCTCTCCTGTGCAATCTGTTCCACTTTATATAAAATACTAAACAGTCACTGAGGCAGAGAGCAAGAATGATTCCACACCTAGTGGCTAAGGCACACACCTGCTCCAGAGTAGGGATTTGAACCTGGGTCTCCAGAGTCAGGTGGACTTAAACCAGTGGTTCTCAAACTTTTGTACTGGTGACCCCTTTTACATAGCAAGCCTCTGTGTGCGACCCCCCGTTTTAAATTAAAAAAAACCTTCTTTATATATTTAATATCATTATAAATGCTGGAGGCAAAGTGGAGTTTGGGGTGGAGGCTGACAGCTCATGAACCCCAATGTAATAACCTCATGACCCCCTGAGGGGTCCTGACCCCCAGTTTGAGAACCCCTGACTTAAATTGTGAATTTGGCTTGATTTTGATCAATAGTTCTGGTCCAAAAAAAGGGGGAGGGGAAAATTGGAAATGCTGAAATTAACAAAAAATTAATTTCTGAAATTAAATGCTTCCAAAAGATGTTTTATTTTTAATTAACCTTCTAAAAAAACCCACCAAATATTTTATTCAACCCTAATTGCATTTTTTATTTATTCATTTTGCTCAGAAATTAAAAAAAAAATCTTAAATAGCCAATTTCTAATGGGGGAAAAACATGAATTTGTGCAGTGTTGCAGTTCTGGGCCCCCTGCACTTGTATTTCCTCTCAGTGGCCCAGCAAAAGCTCCCTAGCTATTCCTTTTCTTAGATGGAGACCAACTTCTCTCTCTCCCTCCTGACTGGGTTAGTTCCAGGCTGAACAGTTCCCCGTGTTATTCCCAGCAAAAGACCAACTCCCTAAGCAGTCCTGCATCTCTTCTTTCCTCAGAGACAGTACACTGAGTAATTGCTACAGTTGTAAGTTAGTACGCAGCTTTCTAAGCAAGCCTGTTTTATTCTTAAGGCAAAAGCACTACAGAGGAAACATATTTAAAAACAATAAAAGAACCTACATGCATGCTAATAAGCTTACCCGGGATCATCCCCTGCTTCCAGCAGGGGCTCTGGCAGGAGCAGTCCTTCAAAACTCACCTAGGGATTCTCCTGTGGTTTCAAGTTCATCATACCCTCTTTGCTCAGCAAGAGAGCGTCTTATGGGAACTCAGTAGGCCAGAGTCCTTCCAACTCTTCCCTAAGGACCACGGCCTTCAGTCGACCAGAGGCCCTGTCCGTTTGCTGGTTCAGAAAGAAGGCCCTGAGTCTGTTTTACCGCCAAGTTATTTATCCCAACATCCTTTCTTTGTCTGCTGGTCTCTAGAGAATCCAGTTTGAACTTTTGAAGAGTGTGAGACTAGGTAATGAGCCAGACACTAGGTTCCCTTCTCAGGACAAAGTTTCACAGAGCTGATGACTGGAGGAATTATGGTAGTATACCCCTGCCTCCTAGTGAAGTTGCATATAATCTCAGGGCAGGTCTACCCTTAAACTGCGGCATCAGCACATCAGTCCAGCTGCCCCCTTAGTGCTTCAATGAAGACGCTCTACACCGCTGGAAGAGAGCTCTCCCGGTGGCGTAATTAATCCACCTCTGTGAGAGGTGGTAACTATGTCAACAGGGGAAGCTCTTCCACCAACGTAGTGCTGTCTACAGCGGAGGTTAGGTGGGTATAACTACATTGCTCAGGGGTGTGGATTTTTCACACCCGAGAGACGCAGTTATATCGATGTAAGTGTGTAGAGTAGACCAGATCTCACAATAACACACAAACAATTGCATTTTTAATACAGTGCCCCCAATAGTATTAAACCTAATTCAAAAGGGTCTATCCAGAATATTGCATGTCTGTCATGCTTGGCTCTAATCCCAAGGTGAGCACCCAACATTAGTCACTTCTCAAAATCTTGGCTTATCTGTTTTATTAATCTTGATAGAACTGTTCTTCCCTTCCCCCCCCCGCCCCCTCCCCCCCAGCATTTTACAAACATGCAGTAGCCGTGTTATCTCCCCTGAAGAGATTACAAGGGACAAGGGGACTCCTAGGCAAAAGATGATATAAAAGTTCATACCGAGGAGGGTGTGCCGAGATCATAGAGAGAACAGGGCAGGACAGATTCTTTGAAGCAGCAGGCCTGAAGGTGGAGGAAGGACGCTTGGCTGACTCTCTGAAGCATGGTGGGGGAGCACAAAGAAGGAAGTGAAGCTGAGAGTGGGAGAAAGGGCAAAGGAAGGAGAGAGAACTGGGAGGAACACAGGAGAGAAGGAAGAAATGAGAGTGGAGGTGGGGGTGAGATTCTGTAGGGCCTTCCAGAATGCGGTGTTTGAATCTGATGGAGGCTGATAAAGGGATTCAGGGAATGGGGTATCTACAACACCAAGCACACCACCCCAATTGCTACTAATGGAGACCCCTGTTGGCAGCCTCAGTAGTGGCCAGAAATTGAATGGGCTGGGAAACTGAGCTCCTTTTTCTCCCATAAGTTTGGAGAAACCCCTGTTCTAGGTGTGCTGTAGATAAAAAAGGGCCATGGCTGGCTGGCGCCATTAACCATCCATTAAATTCACAGTCTCCTTAGCAGAAGTGTCCTCCCAGCTGTTAGACCCCTGCCCCTTCCTTACCCTGAAAGCCCTCTTGTGAGGTTGGTGCTGCTCAAAGCCGCATCTCCTGCCAATCCTTTATTCCTGCTTGGAGTCAGTGAGAAAAGCAGGACTCCCAAGGAACTCTCCAAATGCAAATGCACTGGGACAAAAAAGAATCATTATAATGGCTTCTCCCCTGCTACTCCAAGAAAGATATAATAATAGCAAGGTGGGGGTGTGGGAGAGGAGCCAGGCTTTCAGGGAGGGCTTCAGGCTGTGAAAATCCCAGTTCCTGATTATATTTCATGTTTTTCTTACTCCTCTGTGCTAGCTGTTAAGCAATCAAGAGGATGAAAATGGACCCCAGGATCAGTGTAATGTAGGGGAGCATCCTGGCTACACTCCTTTTCCTCCAGCACCCCCTCCCACACACTAGGCTGGGGCAGAGGTAGGTAAGGGAAGTGGCATAGGAGTCTCTATATGGACAGGACTGGAGGTTCCCCCCCTCCCTGCACTCAGAAGATTCTCTAGTAGTGCTTCGCAGATGGGCTTAGAGCCCAATTCTGTCAGCAGCAGAAACCTGCAGCTGGTCATTATAAAGCACATCCCATTCTGATGGATCCCTTTACAATCTATGCAGCCAAGGTTTGTTTTACTATCTTTAGACTGGAGGGCAGCAGCCACAAACAGCCCCACACTAACTTTAGAGTGGGTAAAATTTTGGTCAAAGGTCCCTTACTTCCTAAAAAGTGCCCTAAGACCTTTAACATCCAGACAAACCAGCCTGCACCTGGCTTTTCAGAGTGTTCTCTAAAAGGTCCAGGGAATCTGGTTCATCTGCCTTGAAATGGGGCCGCTGCCCTACAAAAATTCAATCCTACAGGACCAAGGAGTCTAGATACTGCAATTTTGCTAAGGTCCCTAGGTAGGGATCCCAAATTGTGGTCCATACATCACGGGTGGTCCACAAAGCCCTTGCTAGTGGTCTGCAGGGAGCTGGCAGCTCACATGATGCTGTCTCCTCGTTTCTAGCTGCTAAATTGCACTAACAATCTTTAGTTTGAAGTGCAGGGACGCTTAGAACATCAGTCCTTGCCTTCTGCTGTTCAGCAGCAGAGTATGTGCTCCTGTCTGGTGTCGCTCGGCTCACATGAGGCTGCTTGATGTAGAACTTAGCAAAGCTATGCACGTTATGGGGACTTTTTGTGCAGCTCCATTGCCATGGCTGCCAATACATAGAAACGTAGCACCACCCCATTTTCACTGTGAGGGAGCCTCCATCCTGCTCCTGGCCACGAGCCGTGAGAACAGCAGCTTGCCTCTGTACTCTGATCTCTTCAACCACCCGCCAATTCACCAGTCTTCTAGGTGCCCTTTATGGTCACTTGTGCCACCACAAGACATGGTGGAATCTGCTTGGTGTGATGAGAGGTCTGCGATGACAGTCATTAATAATCACGCACTCACCACCTACCCAACCATCTGCCCAACAGGTTTTGACCTGCCAAGACACCTGTGGTCATCCCTGAACCGGTTTCGAACAGGACAGGACCATTATGCAGTCAGTCTCTTCAAATGGGGTTCCTCTAATGACCCACCACCAGGTAGATGCAGTTAACTTCTGGCTCTGTGGCATATTCTCTCTGAGTACGCACTGACTTATTTCCACGGTGGGCTACTGCCTCCTCACCTGGCTGATGACAATGCTATGAAATGGCTGGGCACACTGTGCATACAATGAGAGAGACTAACAAGCAGGTACAAATAGAGTGACCAGAGAGCAAGTGGGAAAAATCAGGACAGCGGGTGGGGGGGTAATAGGAGCCTATAAAAGAAAAAGACCCAAAAATCAGGACTGTCCCTATAAAATCGGGACATCTGGTCACCCTAGGTACAAATATATTAAATACTTTCCTGATCTCCTCTTTCCATGCAAGCAGCTGCCCCGATTGCCACAGGGAGTTTATATGATTGTGAGTGGGAGGTAGACATGACACAATCTCTCTACCAGTGTTGCAAATTCTTGCAATCGTAGCACAAGTCTTGTCACGTTTGGTGTTTTTCGTAAACCGTATGAGTACACCAGCAACTCACTCTTCCCTTTTTTAATTATTATTAAGTTTTGAGCTTTCCTGGCTGCAAAGAAAAGCCTGAAACCTGTGACCAAAGTCCAAATTAAAATCCAGACAGCAAAGCACTCTAAGGCAGTCTCATGATAGTTTGTGGCGGCGGAGAGGGGGGCTGACTCATGCTGTTTGCATGCTTGCGTTAGCAATACTGCTGCTGGAAAGGAAAGTCTGGCACCAGCACCACACAGCCCTAAGATACCTCCTTCCGCCTGATTGTGGCGTTTACAGGGTTAAATCCCTTCCCCGGCTTTCTCCTCCCCTAGCGGGCGCTGTGATCACGTGACACGGAGTTGCAATTTTAGCCCGTCAGCTGATCCCAAAGTCACAGGATTCCATGCTCAGTCATTCCCTGCCCTGGATAACAGAGGGTGTGGATAGGCAGTGGCGCACGGATCGGTTTGCAGCAGCCGTCACGCCGGGAGCTAGCTCCGCAGCAGCCATGGGACTCCGCGCCTTTGTCCTGCTCCTGGCCCTTGTGGTCCCATGCTCGGCGCTGATCAGGTGAGGGAAGGGCTGCAGCTGGGCATGGATAGACAGCAGGCGCTAGGGGCTCCCAGGGCGAGGTCCTTGTAAACAAAGGTGCTGGCGGGGAGCCCGATGGTAACAGCAGCTGCTCACCCCTTGCTCCAAAGGGCTGCTGAGGCCTCCTGGGAAACATATATTTCTTAGAAGCCAGGCTGCCTGGGCTTGTCTGCGGTAACTAGTGAGGGTTGCAGGAAAGCTGGGTCTCTCTTGCTCTTGGGAGGTTGCGATTTCTCTCTGCCATCATGAGCTCATGGGCGGGGCAGGGGGAGGGGAGATTAGGACTTGACGTGAGGAATTAGCTGCAGACTCAGGTAAATGCCTAACAGACCAAAGAGACAGTCTCCCTGCATCCAGCCCTCGGCAAGGATTGGAAATGGGAGAATTAAGCAAAGAAGCACAAAAATCTGACTCATCATGAGCTAAAATTTGGTCCTTGGCTAGGTATGGACCTTTTTCCATTGGCTTCCTTTCCCCCCTCCCGGGAGATGCACCTGCCTCTCCAAGGGCACGGTTTGGCTCATGAAGTTTCTCTGAAGAGGCATCAGGGTGCTTTAAAGTGTTTCACTACTGCTAAGCAGAAGTTAAGGGTGTACCTATTGACTAGTCAGTTTCAAAAACAAGAGAAGAAAATTCCTGACCACTAAGTAAAACCTCAAGTCTTGATGATTTCTCAGAAGTTTTATTGACCTTTACAGGAGCAAAACTTCCCAGGGCCTGATTGTTCAGAAGGGCTGAACACCCACGATTCCAGCTGAAATCAATAGCAGGTGCCCAGCCCTTCTAAAAATCAGGGCTTGGAAAGTTTTGCTCCTGTGAAGGTCAATGGAACTTCTGAGAGATCATCAAGACTTGAGGTTTTATTTAGTGGTCGTGAATTTTCTCCTCTTGTTGCTGAAACTGACAGTGAATGTTAACCTCAAACAAAACTCCTCACAACATATACATTTACTCTGGAACTAGGTAGCACTGAATTTGGGGGATTTGTTGGTAGCAAGCAGCTCTTGACTGGAGGATTTGGGTTGTGGAAACAATGTGCCCTCTTGTTAAACTCTCTTGTCTTTGATCTGTGATACAGAAGTGGGAGTTTCTGGACACATTAGGAGCCCTGCACTTTGCATAGTCAGTTTCAACAGTGCAAAGTGTGTGTAAAATGCTTTGAGATCAGAATACAGCAGACCCTCGCTAGAACACGCGTCTTTATAGCGCTAGTTCGGTTATAGTGCGGGACCATGCATGGATCTCAAATTTAATTACCTTCATTGAAATCCACTATAACACGGTCCCCACTATAACATGGTCCCCGTGTTAACCCGGGACCGCGCATGGATCCAAACCCCTGCATTCTAGCGGGGGTCCGGTGTAGTAGTTGTAACACACACACACTGGTGAAAATGACTATCTAGGTGCTGGACAGCAGTGAATGAGGCCCTGGGAGTCAGGAGTCTGATCTAGGGAGTGCCAAGCTGGGATAGTTGTCCTCTCAAGTGGAACCTCAGTGGAGTGTTTACAAAGATCTAAATCATGACAAGCAAAATAGCTGTAAGTTGTTTTCCTTTATTTCATTTTCTGTGAGCTGCGATCAGCTCTCTGTCAATGTGTTAACTTTCTTTATCTGCACTGGGCCATAACCGACAAAGGAAGTGCCTTTAGCTAAGTACTGACGTTACCACTCTTCGATCAGAGATAAACATCCTGATACGGGAGCTCTCATTTGTTGCATAAAGCCCCTCCTGTACTTCAGTTGTTTCTGGACTCTGAGCAGTTTTCAACAACTGTTTTAACAAAATTATACTCTTGTTGCGGGCCATCAGCAACCAGTACAGCCCTGGTACCTGACAGCTTGCAAGAACACAGTCAGTTTCCCAGTGTGGACAGGGCCTGAAATCAGGGCTGGCTCCAGGCACCAGCTAAAGAAGCAGGTGCTTGGGGCTGCCAATACCAAGGGGCTGCACTCCGGCCGCTATTGGGGCGGCACCTCCGGGCCTTCAGCGGCAATTTGGCGGTGGGTCTCTCAGCCCCTCTCAGAGCAAAGGACCTGCTGCCGAATTGCCGCCGAAGAGTGGAGTGGCATGATTGCACTGCCGCAGCACTTTTTTGCCGCTTGGGGCAGCAGAAAACCTGGAGCCGGCCCTGCCTGAAATACAGCAATTTCAGAAAGAAGTTGGCAGAGTCCTTACAAGCAACAGCGTCCAAATGGATGGCCTCATGCGGAGATGGGAATGGATGGTTTTGAGCAGACTGGCTACCACACCTGGAGGAGCAGGCAACTTTCTTGAGCAAAACCATTGGCTCCAGACGTTGCAGAAGCTCATTAGTAGCATAGGGGCCCTGAGCATTAGAGTGATTCCCCATTTGACTGAAATTGCAGAGGGCCATGAGTTCAGTGGTGCTGGGACGTCCCTAGCAGTTGGGAACACTGCAGTTGCTCGTCTGAGTCTAAGGTGTCAAGTATCAGGGGGTAGCCATATTAGTCTGTATCCACAAAAACAATGAGGAGTCCTGTGGCATCTTAAAGACTAACAGATTTATTTGGGCATAAGCTTTCGTGGGTAAAAAACCCACTTCTTCAGATGCATGGAGTGAAAATTACAGATGCAGGCATTGTTATACTGACGCATGCAGAGAAGGGAGTTACCTCACAAGTGGAGAGCCAGTGTTGTTGACAGGGCCAGTTCGATCAGGGTGGATATAGTCCACTCCCAATAATAGATGAGTCTAAGTTGTCGCCTATGGTGGGATCAGGAGGCTGGATCAGTGACTATTGTTAGGATGGTTCACTAATTCAAATGAACAGGGAATCCTTTCCCCAGACTAAACAGCGCTATATGCCACTCCTGCCGCCTCCCCAAATGTAGTTTTATAAGCCCTTCAGAGCAAGAATGGTCTGTTTTCTATATTCATCCAGCACCCTGCTAATGGGGGGCCTGGTGCAAAGCCCACTGAAGTCAATGGAAAGACTCCCATTGACATTGGTGGGCTCTGGATCAGGCGCTTGTCATGAAAACGCTGTGTTGGAACATAGCTAGAGCTAGCATGCTTCTGCTTCTGGTATGGAGAGGGCCTTAAAGAACAAGGGCAGTACCCCAAAGATGGAAGGAGGAGAAGGGAATAATGGTGATACCCAAACTTCCTGACACTTTATTTTTCTTCTGGTGCTGGTAGCCCACCTCCCCTCTGTACACACACAAACTCACGTGGGCCACTGAAGTTGAGATGAGCTTCCAACTCTTAGAAACAGCTCATGCTAGAAATGCTGGATTGACACACCCTAAGTTTGGCTCATTCAGGGATGTCTACACTAGGAGCTGGGGGTGCTGTTCTGAGCTTCAGGGCACACACTTCCCCAGCTGGAAGTGTAGTAGACATGCCCTGGATGGAAAGCAGTGAGTGCTTCTCTTCATGCACAGGCCTTGGGAATTGAGAGAGACGGGCAGCATGGCTGTCTGGATAGGGCACTGGGCTTCAACTTGGGAGACCTGGGTGCTCTTCCTGGCTCCGCCACCTTCCTGCTGTGTGACCTTGGTCAAGTACGCCTCTGTACCTCAGTTTCCCCATCTGTGGGGATAATCGCGGTTACCTCCTTTGTAAGATCTACACATGAAAAGCACCAAGCGCTAGGTATTCTTATTAAGGCTCCAGAAAGAAGACCCAACAGTAGGCTTAAGAAAAATAAAAACCTTGTCAAAGCTTGCCCAGGCTGAGAGCTGCACTTGCTGACACTAGGAGCCAAATTCTCTGCTGATGTAAACTGGCCGATCCGTTAACTTCCATGGGACTGTGGCATTTTGCACCAGCAGAAGATGTGTTCCTGAGAAGCCTACAGGTCCTGGTGTGCATTTATCTGTATGCCACAGATCAACAGAAACAGGTGCTGTCACCCTGGGGAGTGGGGAGGAGGAGGGAAATTCTGTCCCTCAGAACATTAAACAGCAGCATGTTCTGGATTTTTGTAAGACTGCTACTGAACCTCTGAGTGCTCCTTGCGTACCAGACGATCACTTGCTGTGCATGGAGCCCAGCCCTGCCTGTGGGGGTGGTGGATGCTGTCGTGGGGTATTGGCAGGGTTACTTGCTTTTAACTGGCAACGTGCTTTTCTTTGGTTCCCAAACAGAATCCCGCTGACTAAGTTCCCCTCCGTGCGCCGCATCCTAAATGAAGCCGGAAGCGAAATCCCTGATCTGAATGCCATGGGCGAATTCCTGAAATACAAGCTGGGCGTGCCTGGCGTAGAGGAGCCCACCCCAGAGACCCTAAAGAACTACATGGATGTAAGTACAGCAGCTCATTCTGCAGGGTCGCCGCTCTATTTGGCAGCATGGTATTGCAGGGAACTCCCTGCATCAATGCATAGGTCTCCCATTAACCTGGAAACTTGTTGTCATCTGCACCAGTTATGCAGCTCGCATGGACAGGAAAAAGAGGCAGTTGCTTGCCCACAGTGATAGCTGACTCATTCTGCTGCAAATGCTTCTCAAGTACCTGGCTCTTTGCTGTGAATATTGAATCGCACTCAGACCTTGACAGCCCCTGCACATGGGCAATGTTTGTTTGCAGACGCATTATACTCTCATCCAGTGCTGTGGAAATCCACTCCCAAGGGAACTCACCTTGCTAAAGTCAGGGCCTCAATTCTGCAGCAAGCTCCTTACTCTCCCTCAGTTTACCCATATGTAAAAGGGTAATACCACCTCCTTTACAGAGCTGTTGCAGGGATTAGCCCCTTAGGTCCAGATTGCCTAACTCCCTTTGAAGATCTGAGCCTTAAAGTCCAGTCCTCCTTCCACAGACATCAATAGCAAAGCCTCACTTGACTTCAGGGGGAGGAGAAGGCTTTTAAGTGTAGCACTACATAAGTACATAGAAGTGGTGCAGACTCCCAAGGAATGGAGGAGCCACAGTTTGAAGGGCAAGTGCCTCTTATTTGCAGTTTTAATAAACCCGCTGCCACACCCAAGAGAGCTTTAAAACAGTCTTCACAGCTTCAGTAACCTATTTCTTTCCCCTCATTGCTAATTACCCAAACTTTATGACTGTCAGTAGAAGCTTTCTCCTTTGTAATCAGACCTCTCAACTTCTTACCTGATTGGTGGTGCCACAATCCACTGCCTGTGATGCAAGGGCATAACAAATTGTAGTTTTCACTGAATGCATCAAGCAGGAGGGAGAGGTAGCTGTTATTATTGCTAGCTGTCGTGGCCAGGGCACTGGACTAGAATCTGTAAGAGCCAAAAATAGAACCCAGCTCTATCATTGAGCTGCTGGGGAAAGTGAAGGTGGGAAGTGATTTGCCCATCCATAAAATGGAGATAACGATATTGATCTCCTTTGCAAAGTGCCTTGAGATCTATGGATGAAAAGAACTCTTGCTGCTGTTTGTTTGAGGCCCAGATCCAGCAAAGCATGTAAGAACGTGCTTTACTTTAAGCTGTTGAGTAGTCCCACTAGAGTTAAGCACATGCTTAAACGATTTGCTGGATCAGGGCCTAAGCCCGTATGTATCACAATGGGAGCTGCTGAGCGCTGAGTTTTTGAAAGTCTGGCCCCAGTTGGGGGTGCTGAGCACTTGTCAAAATGGCCATCAGCTCTTTGGAAAGTCTGGCTTGTCAAGTGCACTTGAGATTGGACACTCAAGAAAATCACACGGCAGATGTTACACCCACCTATATATTGGCAGCAGTACTGACGAGGGTCAAGTAATAAGGGAATCCAGAAACAGAATATATGTGCCACTTTTGCTTTGGTAAAACACTGCATATATTTTGAGCATGCAGGGTTCCTTTAATCAAAGCTCACTACCTGGGTTTGCATTGGACACACAGACACTTTGTAGTTCATTAATGGAGCAAATTACATGTTGGATATTCAGGAAGCTTCCTATCTTCAGCCTTGCTAGGGAGTTTATGTAACTTGAATGCTGGAGGGAGGTTCAGAACCCACTTCAAGAGGAAATGTCCCCTCTTGGATTTATGAGGAACCTGCATTAGCTCTTAGCAGTATAGGGTCCATGAAACATGGGTATAATCCTCCCATACAGTAGGGGGCATTGGCACACCTGCTCATTATAATATTAACCCCTTGATACCAGTGGTGCTGACACTAGCATGAGGACAAACCCCAAGCATTCAAGGCAGCAATTGTTTACTGAAGTCTCCTTTTGGCACATGACCGGAAACAGATTACAAAAGGGGGATGTGAACTTGGACCATCAGATGGGGAATCAGCAATGTGATTAGGGCTGGTGTGTGACACTGTCAGCCAGGATCTACACAAGTGTTTTCCTTGCGGATGGAAAAGGAAATGCCTGGCAAACATCTGGGAGGCAATGGGTATCTGAATGGTAGGGGAGGGTAGGAGAGGCAACCCTCTGCTGGGATAGAGGTAATTTCCCACCTCCGCAGCCTGGATACTGCTGAATCACCCCTGCCAGCTTTATCCCTGGTTCTTAAAAATGTAGGACTCCCATTGACTTCAGTGGGCTTTGGATCAGGCCCCCTGACTGGTGTTTTCAAACAGGGCCTTGTTATGAGACCCCCATACGAGGGCTTTATCCACCCTCAGTAAATGACTCGGCTCATACTGCAAGCAAAGCCTTCCAGAAGGGCCCACCTTTGAAGCAGGTTCTTTCTACTACCTAGTAGCTGTGCTGCTGTCCCCTGGAAAGTTACCTGTTAGTTGCTGCACGTAACCAGAACAGGGCTCAGTGGAGCTGCAGTGTTCTGCCCCTCAAGGATCTGCCCAGCTCTGGCCCCGCCCATGTTTCTGCTCTTGATTCATATCACATTGCACCTCTTCCCCCACAGCTGTGCTAGCCTCACCACGGCCTATTTCCTTCTCTCACTCACTTCTTCAGACCTTCCTGACCTTCTGTCTGGGGAGCAGTGTATTTAGACTGTTTAGTTATGCCAAACTTTTCTAACTTGGGTGCTGCAAGTTAAACACGCAACCTAAATCTGAATATGAGGCCTGATTGTTTGTTTGTTTTTTGTTTGTTCTCCCTTATGAGTTGCTGAGCACCTGCAGCTCCTATTGACTTCAGTTGAATTTGTGGGTGCTCAGCACTTCTGAAAATTTAGCCTCTGGTTGGGCACCCAAAAACTGAAGCATCTAAATTTCAGTGGCCATTCAGCCTTGGTTCCTACGAGACAGGTGGAATTTTAAAGCTCCCAGAACTGAAGGCATCAGACTTGCGAGCAACCATACATGCCATGTCCTGCATATGTGGAGCACTCTCCTGGGAACGGGAATGTCTTGGCAGCTCTTCTCTTGCACTCCCAGGCCCCCTGGGCTCTTGTCAGGTTTCCAATTTCTTCCTCCCCCAACTTCCTTGGGATCAGCAAGGAGGCACCGCAATTGGTTAATCAGCGATGTTGAAACAGAGGGAGGTGTGGATTACACAAGGTGGGACTGCGATTCTGAAACAGTTTTGACTTCTTCTTTTAAAGACCTTTTCTTCATCTTCATCTCTTGGCTGTTAGGAGCTGACACTAAGTCACTTCTCAGGTGCTGTTTTTTCCATCTGCAAATCTTGTTGCTAGAAATTATTTCAACCCCCTTTCAGTTTATTTTCAAGTCACAAGAAAGTCAGAGGAATTTGGTTGTGCTCCTCTTGTGATGTCAGGCTAGAACACTGGACCCCAGGTGCTGTGGCAGGGCAGATTTATTATTTGTCTTCCTATAGCACCTTGCAGCCCAAGTCATGGACCAGGACCCCAGTGTGCTAGGCGCTGTACAAACACAGCAAAAACAACAGTCCCTGCCCCCAGAGAGCTTACAGTCGAAGAAAAAGGCCAGAGACGACAGGTGGAAACAGACTAGCGTGGGGTGGTTAAAGGAAATAATGAGACAATACTAGTCAGCGTGATGGGCAGTGATGTAGCTCAGACCTCACTATCCTTTCATGTGAAAGAGCACGTAGCATAGGCACAACCACTGGGTGGGAGAGGATTCATAGAAGGGATCACTGTAGTTCTTGTGCATGATATCAGCTGTGTCTTTCTTAGCCCACCCCCACCTCTATCTTTTTTCCTTCCAGGCAATACCCCCTTTCCTTCCCACCCAGTTTTGCATGCCCTATGCCTGAAGAGTTTAAAATAACAAGGTTTCACCCCATCCCCTGAAATACACCCTCCTTCTGCCGCTCATCACTGCTTGTAACCCCAATCCAGGCCAGTGTCCCCTGGTTAGATGGACAGAAAATCCTGCCCAAGTCTCTCCAAGAAGCCCCTCTCAGTCTTGGTTCCTGCTGACCAGGATGCCCGTGACTCATTGCGTTTCCGTCCCCCAGGGCTTGTGGCCCACAGATGGCACAGAATGGTACCTGGTATTGACCCATAGAGGGATACTCTGCATCTGTTCCTGTTAGTGGACACAGCATGGCTTAAAGTCAGCTTTGTGGTGTTTCCAATGGCTTGTTTTGGTTTTTCCCTTTCTGGTGCAAAAAAGTGGGGACCGGGGGTGGGAGGGGGCAGTTGTGCCTTTGCCTTCAGGTACGGAGACCCTGACTGTGTGCCAGAACCCCACTCAAAGTGCTAGGAGACTGGGGGAGCCTCTAAACCTCCTCAGCAGAAGTAGCCATTTGGGCATGATGCACAATGGATATTGCACACCCTGCGTTGAGATGTAGGTGGTGTCATGAGAATGACATGACAGGTGGTATCTCCATGGCTTTCTTAACTGTATTAACATAGTTCTCCTGCATCCCTACACCTAGGATGGCCTCCCTGGCTGAGGGAAGCAGTATCTCTTTGCATTCAGGTCTTAAAGCACCTCTTCAGTGAAGCTCATCAGTATTAAAGCACATAGTACTTCCTCTGGGTTTCCTAGTGTATATTTGGTTCTGGTCTATCCATTTAGCTGTCTAGTTCCTTGGCCAGATCATGGCTCACATGGAGAATGCTTTACTTTGCGCTGCTAGATTGGTGCGATCTTATAGCCGGCTTAACTGGCTACCTTTAAGAATTTCCCCTTAGGAATCTCCAGATGGCATAGAACTGGCTTGGCCAGCTGAGGGCCACCCATCCCACTTCCAAGGGTGTGTGGCTAGTACTGCTGCATTCCTGCAATTCCCCGGTCCCAGAACCCCCCAGTGGGGCTTCATTGCAGCCAGCAGAACTTAAAGAAACCAAGTCTTAAGTTCTGTGGCCCTGTCGTAGGGTGAGCTGGGCCTGTCAAAGAGTCAAGCCCCCAGTTCTAGCCTGCACTTTGATCAGGTGACAGAGGGTCATGTGACTGAAGGCATAGGCGCAGCTCATCCTGTGACGGAGACTGACCCAGCAAAGCATTTAAGTATCTGTTCACATTTAAGTACTTTGCTGGATTTTCTGCAAATTCACTACAGAGCCAACCTTGTAGGATTGGCATGTGTTTTTAAAAGTTCAAGCTCCCTTCAGAGGTGAAGGAGTCTGCAAAGCTTTTCTTGTCTGTCGTCTTACTATTTGCAGTGGTGATGTAGTCATGTTGGTCCCAGGATATTAGCAAGACAAGGAAGGTGAGGGAATATTTTCTGTTGGTGAAAGAGACCTGAAGAAGAGCTCTGGGTAGGTCAAAAGCTTTTCTCTCTCACCAACAGAAGCTAGTCCAATAAAAGATATGACCTCATCCACCTTGTTGACTTGCTAACAGATTAGGCTTTTACAGTGCTCTGGCTGGTAATGTGCAAGAGTTTAAATAGCCCGTTATGCGGAGGAGATTTGACCATGACTGTGACTGTCAGTGACAAGGTAGAAATCTGTCACTCTTAGTGGAGGGATATATTTGTAGGTTACAGAAGGATGCTTCAGAAGATCAAATGAAGGAGAGAGGCCCAAGAGCTTTTTCTCTTAAGATTGTGACCACTTCTGTGTTTTAACAGAGTCAGGTACCTGTTACAACACTTTGGTCACCTGACCCAGTTACGACATGGTTACGTGTTGGTTACACCAACTAGTATCTGTGTTTGTAATCTGGTCAGGAGACAAATGTGTTGTAAGTGGGTCCCCTGACTTGGTTCTGATTAAGGTGTAGATGAGGTCTTAGCATCGAGCCAAGGTCATTCTCATCTAGCACTAAGGAAGTGCCTTAAAGTAAGCTGCTCTTCGGCTCACTGTCTACTGGCTCCTTTTCCCCACTGGAAGAATGCCAAGAAGTGAAAATCCTCAGCACAGCTGTTGGGTGACCTCTGAGGGGTGCTGGGTTTGGACAGACAATGGTGACTGTGCAAAACAAAAAACATGGTAAAAAAAAATCACAGAAAGTGCTGAGTCACTGGCCCTTCTACACTGCTTTCCCTTGTGACTGCAAGTCAGCGTATTGCTGGCAAGCCAGTGGAAAGCTGGCCCAGGGCTATTCTGACCAGATGAGTTCTTGTGTGTGAAACTTCTTCAGTTAAGGGAATTTTAAAAAACAAAAACAACAAAAAAAGCCGACATAGCTCCATGTGCATTTCATGTTATTCAGCCTGCCCTGCTGCGCTCTGGCTACACTTCCATTTAGCCCCCTGCCATGCTGCTAGTAATTGGCTTTCCTGGTCAGTCTCCCAGAACTGCTGTTGAAGGGAAGACTGATCCTGTGCTACCTTGCTCCTTGTATGGCGTTTACACCCGTACCCAATACTTGTACAAACCCTGCTCCACTGTAAGCTAGTGGGGTGTTTATTGGCTAGCACTTGGGGGCAGTGTAAATGACCACAGCAGGGGCAAGACAGTAGAGAATCATGCTCAGGATTCTGTAAACTGATGATGTGAGGCACGTGTCCCGTGCTAATCTCTCTTTGCCTGCACACAAAGGGTTAATTTTTTTGAGTTCTAGCAATAATCAGAGCGCACCACTGTCTTCCCATTAGTTTATTATAATGGATCACTAACTACTCTAGTGATCCGAGCTGCCTTACAAAACTGCTAAATATTTAGGATACTGCCTCACTGCAGCTGGCTATCCAATGCAATGTCCTTTTTAATCAGGAGCCTGAAGGGCTTCAGGGGTGTGGTGTTTTTTTTTTTGTTGGTTGGTTGTGCTTTTATTTTATTTTTTTTTTTTTTTAAGGACAAAAATTGACCTCCCTTCCTCATAGCTTTCCCTCTAAGGTCCTGATCCTGCAAACTGCTCTGAGCAAATTGTCAGTGGATCAGCGTCTGAGACTTTTATTTTAAATTGCCCAGCCTTCCCTTTATTACTATTAATCATGTTTATTACAGTAGTGCCTAAGGACCCATCAAGGCTGGGGCCCCCACTCTGCTAGGCACTGCACAAACACAGAATAGCAGATGGTCGAGGCCCCAACAAGTTTACAATCTAAATCGACAAGACAGGCGCAGCGTGGGAGAAGGGGCAGAACACACAAGCAAGGTAAACCTAGAAACATAGACTAGGTTTGGAAGAGACCCCAGGAGATCATCTAGTCCAACTCCCTGCTCAAATCAGGACCAATCCCAACTAAATCAAAACGATGTGGTGGCAGCAAACGGCCTGCTCGTTCTATGACCTTTATGGGCTTAGTTGAGTGAGGATAAATTCGGGGGGGGCGAAGAGTGAGGGGGCAGGACAGGGAAGAAAGGGCTAAGAGGGACAGGTGTAGAGTGAACCAAGGTGAAGCGAGTGGGAGGTGAGATAGGGTTGGAGCAATCAGCACAGGGCAGAGGAAGTTCTCGGTATGTCTGGTCCCTGCTTTGGCTGCATCAGTGCCTGCTCCTACCAGCTGGACTTGAGCCTCTGGCTGATTTCTTACTGCAATTTCCCCCCAAGACCATATGGGGGAGGAAGGGCCAGGTGACGTCACCATCTGTGTCCTCTTGTCCTCAGTGTGTGTGTGTGGGGGGGGGGGGGGGAGGGTGTTTACCTGCACAGTTCTGGGTCCAGGAAGGTGCTAAGGGGAAGATCAGCTTTGTCTGGACCCCATTTTACCCCCTCCCACCAGTGCAGCAGTCCTTGCTTTGGTGGCTTCCATGGCGTGTGGCTTTCCTTTGCCCCCGCCCCCATCCCGATGGTTCCCAACACCAGAAATTAACTTTAGGAAGGTTGGGAGATGTCCTCCGTCTTGTGACGCTCGGAGTAAGCAAACCCAGAGCATCTGTGTGCCTCACACCTAGGGGCTGCCCCAGCTCTCAACTTTCTTCTGCCCTAAACCAACTGGAGGGGGACTGCCCTTCCCTCCCCGCAGTCACTCCCATAATAATAAGCAAAGTTTTGCTGCTGCCAGGGGATGCCATCTATGCTGCCTGAACAGGAGCACCAGCCCGGCCTAGCTGGGTCTACTTTGTAGCGTCATCTGTGTCCAGCATTCTGCAGTCCAGGGTGTCCAGCCGCCCGCACACTTAGCTGGCTGATAAACAAGACTCCAAGGTTGCTTCTAAACTGCTGTTTCAGCTCTTTCTCACAACACCTCTCCCACTCCCCCTCTCTTCAGAACTGCAGGCACAACTAGTGCAATCTCTTCCTTCCCCCCTGGCTCAGCAGGACGATCTTCTCCTTCACCTGCCACTTGAAAAGTTCCTGATCCCTGCTAGCCTGAGGACTAAACCTCCCAGCCAGGGTGGGAAATACTTGTGCTGTCACTCCTCCCCCTTGCAATTTGTGGGAATAGGACTCTTGTGCACTGTAATTGTCACAATGCCAGTTGGCTTGCTAATTAATAATTTTTCACTTTACTCCCTCTCTTCATTTTGTAATAGCTTTGTTTCCTTCCTGGCTTCACTCCACCTTTTTGTTTCTTTCCTATAGTAGATTGAGGTGTGTCTTCAGCATTTGCCTAGAATCTTCCTTTTCTCTCCCTCTGCCACTTCTCTGCCTTCTCCCCGCTATTTTTTGTCTTTGCTTTCTTTCTCCCTCCCCCTCCCCTCTCTGCAATAAACAAATAAATCATCCTGTCTCTCTGAGTTTCCTAACTTATCTTTTCCCTCCCACTCACTCACAAATAGGAGTTGAAAATCTTTCCAGACTTCTGTGCGGCATTGGAATAAAACTAGTAGCTAATAGAAGTTGGTCCTATAAAAGATATTACCTCACCTGTCTTGTCTAGCCAAAGACTGATAAGAACTAAGGGAAGGCATTACCCATGTGAGAAGCCAGCCGCATGTCTAACTCCTGGGAGTCCTACTTGGAATCTCTGTCTCTGATCCCTGCTCAAGGACTTCTTTCATAGCAATCCCTGGCTTGCAGGTCTAGTAGGTAATCATTGTGTATTCCCTACTGCACCTATCCCCTCCCTGCTGGAAGGGGAACTGAGCATTTCTCTCACTCACATGCCTTTTTTTTTTTTTTGTTTTTGTTTGTTTTAAGCTGCAAGGGTGCTTGGAAAGTTCCCTGCTACTCTACCTCTATCCCAGCCTGTTTGAGTCATGACTCCCCTCCACTGCCCAATGAATAGCTCCATATTAATTTATGCTTCTGCTGCTACTTACAGTTCTCCCCAGTGTCAGCAGGGCTGAAACTGACCTGATTCTTGGAATGGCAACAATGCAAATTGGCAAAACTGTGGTCCAGTTTCACTCTGCTGCAGCTTGGCAGACTGAAGAGCAGCAGCAGAGGCACCAGAGCTGGCTGTCTACAGACTGCACTGCATCAGTACACACTTGGTTCACATCTGCAAGGTTCCCTTCACTGTCATAAGGATTAGAAACTTCTTATTTTAATTAAAACTTCAAATGAGCAGATGCTAATGGCCCTAACCTGGGAAATCTACCTACGCAGTGCACAGGAGCAAGCAAGTGTAATCTAGCCCTACTTACACTTGTTGGAGTTAGAACAAAAGCTCAGGGAGATGGATGCCCAAGGTACTATCTGCGGGCAGCCAATTTTTTGTGGCTGACGCTTTGTTTTACATATTAAAAAATTTAAATGTGTTTTTTAAAAAATGAGGGTGCGAGCTGGTAAGAAACTAGAGGGATGTCAGGCTTGTCTGGGCAAGATAAAACCTCCACAGAGGTGAACATCCATCTGCCAAAGGGACTACGTATGGTTTTGCTATGCTTGGGAGTAGCTGGGAGGCGACAGCCCCATCTACATTCTGAGGCACCTGGACGAGCAGAGAAGGCAGGGGTTTAATATACTGAATTAGAAGGACCTGTTCTGTTTCACGCATGATTTTTCTGACACTGTTAGTTACTACCTACTAAAAACTGACAGCAGGTGGGGTACTTGGGAGATGACAGAGTCACTTTAATAAAGAAAAAATACAACTGGAAGTAGCCTCATCTGGTGTCTGTGTGATAACTTCCAGCTATTCTCTGAGGAATTTCGCTGTGTTGTATGTGTTGTGGTAGCACCTAGAGGATTTAGAGACCTTGATCCCATAATGCTAGGCGCTGTACAAACATGTAGTGAGAAATAGACTCTTTTTACATTCTAAATGAACAAGACAGGCAAAGGGAATATTACCACCACCATTTTTTCAGAAGGAGAACCGAGGCATCAAGAGATTAAGTGATTTGACCAAGGTCACGTAGGAAGTCTGGAGCAGAGCTGGGAACAGAGCCCAGACCTTATAACTTGTACTGTAGGGCTTTCATCACAAGCCCATCCCTCCTTTTAGCACTTTGTAACTGTGCACCTTGAGAGGGGGAGACTCCTACCCAACCTGCAACCCTGTAACCTATTTGGATGCTACTGTATCTATTGGATTCTCTGCTATTCCTTTCAGTGATTCTTGCTGTGTGAGGCTGACTACCGTAGGACTGAAATCAGTGGGGGGTTAGGCTCCTAGTTACCGTTGAGGATCTGGGCTTGTGAGCTTACCGCAGCCCGTGTTCCTACACTAATTCCTCCTGGGAGAGGCTGGGATTGGAGCTGCTCTGAGCTCACCACAGCCAACATTACTATGCCCTTCCCTACAAATGATTCCTGATGGAAGAGGCCGTACTGGAATGATTATGAGCTTGCTACCGCCAGCACTTGTCTACACCATTCCCTGCTCCTGCGGGGGGGAAGTAGGGATTGCAATTGCAGTCTTACACCACTAAGTTATTTATGCATCAACCCCAGAGGATTATCTGTTTCAATACAATTTTGAGCGAGAGCGCCTGGGAATACTCTCCTTGTCACCACAAACTTTTGTCTGTATTAATACTCCTCTCTGCGCTGCTCTTCTCCCTCAGGCTCAGTACTACGGAGAGATTAGCATTGGGACGCCACCGCAAAAGTTCACCGTGGTCTTTGACACTGGATCGTCAAACCTCTGGGTGCCCTCTGTCCATTGCAACCTCCTGGACATCGCCTGCTGTAAGTAGCTCTCGCGCTGTGTAGCTGCCTGGCCTCATGGCCTTTAACAGCCTCCTATTCCTCACATTTCCTTGCGTATCTGGTACAGGCGCCAAAGTGCCGCCCTGTGAACCAGGGACAGAAGGGAGAAATTACCTGGCCTGCAGAGGGCAACCGGCATTCTCCAAACAAGCCTGTCCAGCAGACTTCTTGGCCCATGAGTGGGCCAGCTGGAGCAGTCAGGGAGAGTAACCCAAGTGAAACACTGAATGCTGTAGGGCTCTCTTGTGTTCTCATTTGCACTCCAGTTCCCAGGATGGCTTCCCCAGCTTAGGCAGCTGCAGCATGGCTAAGCTAGACACAGCTCTGGGAATACACAGAGATGGTCCCTGTCTTTGGCAACTGTAGCCACTAGGTCTTCAAAATGAGAATCTCCTTTTTCTTTCCCCTTAAGTTTGTCCAGCCCCAGGGGTTTGGAGGATGCAGTTGTTTACATTTTGCACTTTTCAGGCTCACCAGAGCAAGCCCTTTTCTTGCCCTGTGATGATAGTTGCATTAGTGGAGCGCAGTGCTGATATCTGGGCACTGGCAGCCTTGTTCCCTTTGACTGGAGGAGAAAGGGACAAGGAAAGTCTATGCTGATGGGTTTTTCAGTGGCCCACCTGAAGTGGGGGAGTGGCGTTGGCGGTGAGTGAAATACAAAACAACAATAATGTCCAACTCTTACAGCAGTTTTCCCTCAGTAGAGCTCGAACCCTTTACAAAGGAGATGTCAATATCTTTATCCCCATTTTACAGATGGGACCCAAAAGGCGAAGCAACTTGCCCGAGGTCACCAGGACAGCCAGGAATAGTACCCATGTGTCCTGAGTCCCAGTCCAGTGTGCTGTCAAGTTAATGGCCCTTCCTTCTCCCATCTCTCTCCCTGCTCTGTCTCTTTCCCCTCCCCTTTCCCCCACACACTCTCACATTAATTCTTTTTGGAATGACCTTGATTGGGTAATGAGCCATTCCATGAGTCGCTCTGCTTCTCCCCAAATTATAGCTATGTTGTCCTATTGCTCAATGCTGTCAAAAAAGCCTGTCTTGCTAGATCTGATACCAACTGTCCTAGTTTCTAGTGTTATTGCCCAGAATGTGCATGCACATGTTTATGGATCTATAATTAATAACTGTTTTAAAAAAAAATGTTGTGGCTAAAACCAAAGGCTTATAAATTACAAGGTTTTCACCCTGTGATGTTACAGTATCATAAATCTCCAAAGAAGAAGATGTCAAACCCAACTGTCGTAAAATGCCTTTTAAAAGCCACCGAATGTGCTACTTAAGCAGAATGGAGAAAGTGGAGCCAACAAATATACAAACATGAAAGGTGACCTGCAAAGCCAGGGTGTGGGGGGGAATATTGGACTTGTGCCCTTTATGATTCATAGTGGTTTGGCAGGTGAAGATGTATATAATTTTGAGTGGGTTTGTTTCACACTTGTTTTTATATATTGGAGATTTGGGCCCTGTCTAGGCTGGAGACGCTCTGATTCAGGACTGGTCTATCTTGGAGATTCTGTACCTCTAGAGAACTAGGGAAATGTTGACAAGCCAGGAGTAAGATAGCTGAGCATTTGAGAGGGGAAGAGATTTTAGCTGGTCTGTTTACAGCTCTGTAGTCCTGATTCTCAACTTGCACCTTGTATAGCTCATTTTACTCTAGTGCAAAACAAATGTAAAATGCTCCCAAACTGGAATTGAGTTTGCGCAGATGAGATTATACCCAAGGTGCCAGGCAGTGATGTATCGGGTCCTGTCCTTTTTGGCTTGTTTGTCTTTTGACCTATTTTAATTCCAGGGATGAATAAACATTTGGGAGCAAGGATGTCATTGCTAATGACTTGTTGTCTCCAGCCTTATAATTAAAAACAATCTGTGTCTGCTGAGACATCCATTTACACCCTGGAGCAAAAACTGGGGAAGAAATAAATAAAATTCCTGAACTTTATAAGGTATAAAACAAATAGGTGTGGAGGAATACATCTTTTTTTTTTTCCCCCCTCTTCCCCCCCCCCCCTTTTTTTTTTTTTTTTTTTAAACTAAAACCTTCCAGGTCATCTTTATAAAGAAGGGCAGAAAATGTATATTTTAAGAAATCTTTTCCAGACCACCTTTAAGAAAGACACACTGTGATATACATGAGTAAATACAAAAATTAATGCTTGTGTTTAATACCTGTATATACTTAAAATTCACACAAACTCTCCATAGCACAAAGTAGCTTTCTCTTGGGGCAGTTACGGTGACTTGAGCATCACTCTCGCGGTTTCTAATGTCCCCTGACATAACAGCCATGTGTAGTCTAGTCTCTAAATATGGTAGCCAAATCCTATTCAGCTGCTAAATCAGATCTCATAATTGAATTCCTCGCATGTTAGAAATGCTTTATAAGGCATTCCGGAATTGGCATATGTAAGAATCAGGGCTCTGCTTACCCTCTCCTTCAACATACATTTACTTTTAAGAGCAGGGGAGACAGCATGGTCTGGAGTTCTGAGCATGGGAATAGGAGCCTGGAAGTCCTGAGTTTCTTGATCTATGTTCCACCACTGAATTTAGTGTGACCTTGACGTCTCTGCTTCTTCCCCTCCCCCTCTAATAATAATCCCTCTATCGCACCTCTCAGGCAGATTGTGACATTAATTTCTAGGACTTCCTGACAGCTGCTGCTTCTTTTATTTTTTTTTTAATTTCAAATTTTTGTTGAAATTTTGACAGAAAAATTGGGGGAAATTTTCCCAACTTTTTTTGGGACCAGCTCATTTAATTAGCTAATGCCTGACCAGTGCTTCAAACAGGCAACACACTGTATAAATTGCTGAGCAGCATTAATATTGTGTGTATCTCCTATATTTCTATTCCTCGCTGCAGTGATCCATCACAAATACGACTCCTCCAAATCCAGTACGTACCAGAAGAACGGCACTGCTTTCGCCATCCATTATGGAACCGGGAGCCTGTCTGGATTCCTCAGCGTGGATGCTGTGGGGGTTAGTAATGGCTGTACTTCACTTCTGCAACCCATTTAGGCCCTCGTTGAGCCAGGAATTCAGGCTTGTGCCTTTGATTTCAGTGGGCCTTAGCAATACCCATCAGATCTCAAAGCATTTTACACAGGTCAGTATCGTAAGGTGGGGAAAGTGAGGCACAGAGAGGGGGAATTAACTTGCCGACGGTCACCTAGCAGGCCAGTGGTAGTTAGGAATAGAACCCATGTCTCTCGACTCCCAGTCCAGTTCGCTGGTCACTGGGAAAGACTGCATCCCACTATTCCTTAAAGGTAAGCACTTGTTTAAGTGCTTTGCTGAGGCAGGGCCTTAGTTGAGGATCTCAGTCCACCTCCCCCAGGGACGCCTGTCCATGTTGCAATTGGCAGATCTCATTAGCGAGGCTAAGCATTGAGTGAAAATGGAGATTAAACTACCCTACGTCCACTAGAGGTAGTCCCATCATATCAGACTTGAGGCAGTCCGGGATAAGCTTGCCCTGCTATTGCCTGCATTGCACTGGTTCTGCTTCTGTGTAGAAACTTGGGGCCTACATTTTCAAGGGACCTGTGATTTTTTGGGGCGGTGCATCCTTTTTTCCAGCACTCAACTTGAGACAACTTAAAGGGACCTGATTACCAGGAAATGCAGAGCATCCACCCTCTGAAAATCAGGCTACTTCAGTGTGTCTCAAGTTAGGCACTCAGAAAATGAGATGCCCGAAATCACTCTTGAAAATGTGGGCTCAGGGCTTTCAAAGTCACAGCTGTGGCTTAGCGCTCAAGTCCTGTTGAAAGTCACTGGGACTTGGGCTTCCAAATTACATAGGGCCAGGTCCTCAAAGGTGTTGAAATCAATGCAAGTGAGGAGCCTATATACCTCTGAGGATCTGGGCCTTAGTCTTCAGTGTTGGCTTAAGAGCCCTAAACTTGCTTAGCAAAATAGATACATCTATAAACCTATTTTAGGTAGGCCCAGAAATCCATTGGCATTTTCTCTCTGTCCCAGTTTAAAAGTGATGGCTAACGAAGTCTGCTGGTGTCAAAAGAAAGGGATCCCTCTCTCTCTCTCTCTCTCTCTCCCCACCTCTGCGCAGTGAGGTGGGGAGAGAGAGAGAGAGAGAAACAGCCGGAACTGAATTTCCAATCTGGCTTGGACTAGACTCTGGCTCCCCTCTGCCAGAATCTTTTCTAGACTAGTGCAGAAATCCTTGACTTACAGCCAGAACATCCCCTTGTAGGTGTTATCCCCGTAAGCGCCAGGAGACTCTGGGACCGATTCAAAATGAATCGATCAATGGGCAGACTTGCACTGAGTTCAGATGATGCCATTAGTGAGTTTCCCCTTGCTAAGATTGACTGTCAGTATTGCCTGGATGAGAGAGAGGATTTGCCACTCCACAATGAGCAAGGATTGACCTCCAAAACCGGTAGATCTTTCCTCCCCGCCCATCCCCATTTCCACCCCCAAATACTGCACTGGTCTTGGGAGATCTGCAGAGTCCAGTGCTATCCCTGTACCTCCATTCTAGCTCTCTGTCCCTGCCTCCCATGCCTAGTTCCCTGGCATCACAACGTTCAGCTCGAGATGATCTAGACCAGGGGTGGCCAACCTATGGCTCCGGAGCCACATGCGGCTCTTCAGAGGTTAATATGCGGCTCCTTGCATAGGTGCTGACTCCAGGGCTGAAGCTACAGACACTAACTTTCCAATGCGCCAGGGAGTGCAACCCCCTGCTCTGCCGCCACTCCACCCCTTCCCCCGAGCCTGCTTGTGGCGGGTGTGGGGAGTGAGGGGGAGGTGCTGATTGGTGGGGTTGTTGATGGGCAGGAGGCACTGGGGGCTGGAGGGAAGAGGTGAGCTGATGGGAAGTGGGGGGACTGCTGACTTATTACTGTGGCTCTTTGGCAATGTACCTTGGTAAATTCTGGCTCCTTGTCAGGCTCAGGTTGGCCACCCCCGAGCTAGACCCTAGTCATTTCCATTCAGGAAGCTTCTAGGATTCACTAAAACCCTTACAAGGATTTTATCGCTGTTGCCGAATGAAGTCATTTTGCATTTAGCAATAAATGTTCCACTTCTGTTAGGTTTAAAAAAAAAAAAAAAAGTCTAGCGCCAATAGAGATGTCTGCTTTGCCCTGTGCTGTCGGTTGCTGCTAGTGGGATTGGAGGATTGCAGGGAGAGAGCAGCGGGGGGGAGCTGGGCACAGGTGACTGGAGAGATGAAGAGGCCGTTTGAAAGGAGCTGCTCCAATGATGGAGTGGGGTGGCGATCCAAAGCAGCTGGCTTTATGGGATTGTGGTAGTAGGTTTCAGTGCTCTCCAGTTTAATGGAGGGAGCGAAATGAGTCAGAAGGAAAATTGCAGCTTTTTTTAATTATCACTGTAATGCCTTCTTTTTAATTAGTTTGTTCCTGAGCCTGCCTGGGCGGGGGGAAAGGGCTCTCTGCAGCTATTGCAACTGGCAATGTTCAGCTTCCCTGTGTGCGGAAGTGATTGAAGTCTATCCCGTGATGAGCTGAGTTTACAATCCAAGGGAGCACTGCAGTGGGTTCTTGGCACTCAGAGGTGGGGCGCTAAATGCTGGGATCCCAAGTGGCTTCCTGTACTGGGCTGGATCCTGCATTCATTGCACACCCCAAATTTCCACTGATGTGCATCCCAAGCCTCTCTCTGACAAGAGATGTGAAATGGGAGCCATTGTCAATGTCTGAGCCCTGACCTAAAATGCAACCATCAGGCTGGGCCAGATGCTCAGCAGGTTGATATCAGCAAAGCGCCCTCAAAGTCAGGATTTGCCAGCTGTGGGCCTGGCTTGGCAGGTGTTTGGCAAGGACAACTGACTAATTAAGAGGGAATGAAGGACTGTGTCTTTCCCTTCTCTGCTTTCCCCCAAATCCCAGCCCCTAAACAGTCATTCTGGGCTGCTTGAACCTTTATTCAACATCCCAGGGAAAAACACCCCATGAGAAGTAATAGAAACACAGAAATGTAGGGCTGGAGGGGACTTTGAGGTCCTCTAGTCCATCCCCACACACTGAGGCAGGACCAACCAAGACCATCCTTGACAGGTGTTTTGTCCAATCTGGTCTTAAAAACTTCCAGTGAGGAGGATTCCACAGCCTTCCTTGGAAGCCTATCCCCATGCGTCACCAGCCTTGTAGAAAACTTTCTGCCTTCCTGATGGAGGTGGGAATCGCACTCCAAGTAACGAACGATGAATGCAGCTGTAGCAGGGGACCCTCTGCCTCCCAGAGTGCTGGTGATCCCGAGTTCTGCCAAGGGTTTCTAGCTTCACAGGGAGCTTAGGGGGTGCGTTACAAGTACAGGACAGAAAGCACAGACTGGCGAGTGCTGGGCTGATGGCCCTGCACAGTGAAGTCCTCATTTAGCCACACAGCAGGAAGGGAGAATTCAAGGCCAGATTCCCGGCTGGGGTAAATTGCCCCCACTCCACTGAAGTCATTGAAGCTAACCCTGCCCTACACCAGCTGAGGATTTGGCCTTCATGCCCCTTTCCATTTTTGGTCTTTCTGCTGAGGCTGCTAACTAGGGTGCCAATTGCAGGATGTGATGCGTGACACCTCTCTGCAAGGAACTGGAGTGAGGCCACCAAACAGCCATCAGCTAGTAATGATTTTTGATCATTATGTACCTGGATGGGAGCCAAACCAGTGACTTAGAGAAGGAAAGTTCTGTAACCCAATGCCTTTGCTCTGCTAAAGACGCTCTCAGGCTTCAAGCCTGAAAATGCTTGCACGCCTGGCTGTCTTTGTGCGTGTAAAAATTTTAGCGATTTTTGGTCAGCTCCCCGGTTGGCGTAAATCAGTGTTGCTCCAGCTAGGGATCAGGCCCATCAAATATTTTATTGCTATTGTTTAAAAACTGAAGTTGTGCTGCGGTAATGCCTTTTATCACTTCTGAAAATGCCTCCCTCTTCTCAGTGCGTTACCGGACGTGTCACTCAGATCCTTTCTGCCCCACATCCTGCTCTGTGGCTTTTGTCTCTTGTGAAGCAAATGTACACTTTGAAACAAAGTGTTCTTAGTCCAGTTAAAATAAGAGCTCTCTGTACACATACCAGGCCTGCACACACACCTTCACACACTGACACAGAGCGAGGCACTGTTTAATCCTGAGGGGATTTTAGTCATTTACAAGGGATCATTTTCTGATGTCAGGTCAGAGAGGCTGAGCTTTTCATTTCAGTTCAGTACATCTCACTGTAATGCTGCCAATGGGAGGTTCAGACCCAGCCAGGGTGGACTGAGGAATGGTGGTTAGGACTCTGAAAGCATCCTGGTCCAATTGGTAAAATTGCCTGTGATCATTTTAAGCCATGAGATCTCGTAAACTGCTAGAGCTAGAAACCAAAGGCCAGATCCCCATCTGGTGTAAATCATCCTATCTCCATTGACTTCCGTGGGGCCACACTGATCTCATAGTGCTTTACACCATGTCAGTCCTTCTAGCCATGAGTCTGGCAAGAGAGCTGACCTTAAATTCATATCAGTCAGATTGCCACTTTGCCCCTCCCACCACCCTAACACAACCCTTTAGTGCCCACCTCAATTTCATGACCTGCTTTCCTGAGAACTGTGGGAGCCAGCATCTATGGTGTCTGCTTTCTGAATGTTTGGGGTCTCCTGATTCAAAGGGCATAGGTAGGGCCGTAAATGTAGATGGGGAAACTTCCCCTACACTGAGGGACGTGCAGTCCAAATCCCACTAGACAGACAAACGTGTGGCACAGACCAGCAGTTCATGAGGGGAGGCTACAGATTCTAGCTAGGAGAATAAGCTAGATGGGGTTTGGGTTTGAAGGAGGAAAGAGCGATGCAGGAAGGGAGGTTGTTTCTGGAGTAGGGAGGAGCATGATGGCTGCTGAGAGCGGAAGGAAGGGAAAGATGAGTAGGCGCATTGGGAATGAAACGGGGAGTTGTAGGTGGGACAGGATTCTGTAGGGCCTTGAGAGTAAGGAACAGGAACTTGAATACAATGCAGTAAGTGACCAGAAACCAGTGGAGGGACTGAAAGAGCAGAAGTGATGTGGTCACAATGGGAGCGCCCATTAGCAGTGGTTGCCTCAGACATGTCTTTGATTGGGGAGAGCAGTGAGGCAGTCAAGCCAGACAAGAGATGATTGTTGCGGGGGAGAGGGTTTGCAGGGGATGACCTCAGTAAGGGGATAGCAAGGAAAGGGCGGGTAGAAGCTACAGGACTCAGCAATTGGCCAGATGTGTGTGAGGACAGAGCGCGGAGACGGGAAGGATAACAGCGCTGCCGGTGGTGATGTGTGTCCAACTCCAGTTCAAAATGGCTCCCCAACTGTAGCGGTTAGGGAGCAGGGCAGTATGGGGGTGGTCGCTGTGGTAGGTGAGGCAATGGGTGGGAAATGGCGTCCCCTAAAGAGTGGGAGTACAAAGCAGGGAAAGAATACAGAATCGTGTGGGGCAGAGAGGAGGTTAAGAAGTCACCGAAAAACACACTGAGAGCATGAGGAGAAATCAGGAAAGTGCAGGGCCAGGGAAGCCATGAGGTGAAAGCCAAGGACCGAATGGGATTTGTTATTGTTACTGTTACGTGTCTTACCATAGCACCTAGCAGCCCCAGTCATGGACCAGAACCCCATTATGCTGGGCACTGTAGAAACGCTGAACAAAAAGACACTCCCTGCCCCAAGGAGCTAAGCTATCGGTGACCTGCAGGAGGGCTGTTTCAGTTCAGTGGTGGGGGCGCAAATCGAGCCGAGGGGCTCAAAGAGAGCGAGCCAAGAGAAATGAGAGAGTAGCTAGAGGAGTAAGTCTGATCCAGGGAAGGGAGCATAAGCATTTCCTGTCACGCCATTCACGAGGAGCTATGAGGACCCAATGTTGGTCTGCCTGCACTAGGTGGAAGCTGCATCTCCAATGGCCTGTATTTGTAGCATAGCGTTCTGACCTGAGACCCACCCGTGGTTTCTCTGTGAGGCACGCATTGAGGGGCAGGATCTCTTTAGCCAGTGCTAGACCAGAGAACAGCTCTCGCACATTGACTCCATCCTGTTTCCAGGAAAGTGCTTTCTCCCACCCCGGTACTCTGAAACTGTCTCTTTTTAACCATCTTGGTTTGGGGTGGATTTTTTTCCCCCTCCCTGCAGATTGGTAACTTAGTTGTCAAGGACCAGATCTTTGGTGAAGCAACCAAGCAACCTGGCATAACCTTCATCGCTGCCAAGTTCGACGGCATTATGGGCATGGCCTTCCCGAAGATCTCTGTGGACAAAGTCACACCCTTCTTCGATAACGTCATTCAGCAGAAGCTGGTGGACAAGAACATCTTTTCCTTCTACCTCAACAGGTGACACTGCGGGGGCACGGAGCTCACTCTTGAGACATCGCGTCTGGCTGTCTCCAACCTGTGGGCCACCTCCTGTCCTCCCACCCTCATTCCAAGGGTCAGATCCTCAGTTGGTGTAAAGGGGCACAGCTGTATTGAAATCAGTGAAGCTGCATCCCTTTACACCAGAGGAGGGCCTGGCCCCAGAATCCCATTCCTGCAATAGGGTGTGTTTTATGACACCCTTACTCCTTCAGGGAGAGTGGGCATTCATCTCTCACTGTAGCTACTTCCCACGGGTTACTTGGCATCGGGCAACTGACTGAAGAGCTCCAGACAAATCTGCTTTTTATTTATTTATTTTACAACAAACTGATTATTTCAGTTCTCTGGAGCTCTGCTGATTTACATCAGCTGCGGAACATTCCCTTTCCTGAATGCCTACAGCATGTTTGTCACTGGGCAAGTCAGTGCACATCCTGCCCTGAGGAGCTTACAATCAAATGGCCCGATCCTTTGAGGAGATGGAGCGCCCCAAAAAGACTTGAGGATGCTCAGCAGCTCCCTCTATCCAGGCCTAAGTTTTTCTGTCTGGCCCCTTAGACAGTCACCTCCACCTGTGCAAAGTGGGTATGTTCATGCCACCTGATTAAAATGGTAGCCTTTCACACCCACTTTGCACAGGTGGCGTTAATAGTGTCATAGCAAAGTAGGGCTAGAAGGGACCTCCAGAGGTCATCTAGTCCACCCCCCTTGCACTGAGGCAGGACCAAGTATACCTGGATGCCTCCCCAAGGGGTAGAGCAATGGGGAATGAGGTCTCGGATAGTGAAGAATGCTACCCACTGTGTATATGTTGGCTGAAAGTCAAACTCTGGACTGAGAAGGAGTCGTGAATTCCTTCTGGGTTGGTTCACATCAAGCCTGTGCACATAGCACGTAGTGATGGAAATCACTGGTGGGCCTTGCTGAAGGAGTTTAGGCCTGATTCTTCCTCCCCCTTGCACCAGTGACAGTTGGGAGTACCACCACAGAGCTACATTGGTATGAAACCAGTGTGAAGAAGGGGAGATTCAGGGGCTTTGTTTCTAAGAGGAGGGGTTGAATGTGGTGCTGAGGTGGGCTAGGAGAGGCTGTGCGTTCCAAGAGGAGTGGGAGATGAGGGGGAAAAGACAATACGGAGGGAGGACTGGGATCATGGCAGCAGGAGGCCCTGTCATACCCTTGCTGGCTCGGTCATACCCATCACCACCCCTACAGACCTGAGCATGGTTTTCCATTTTCCCGGGAGAGACGAGACTCCTTGGGTTGAAAAATGTCTTATTGGGGGCGGTTTCTGGTTCAGTTACGGCTAAAAATTCCCCATAGCGCTGCTTCCTCGCACCTAGTCAGCTGCAATCTGTGTGTTGAAATAACCTGGAGAATGTGGTTCTCTGGGCCGTGAGTCAGGCAATCACAATGTATCATTTGATCAGCTGCATCCCTTCCCACATAAACGCATATTGTTGGCTGGCTGAAGGGTATTGTACTAGTGCACGGGGTGACAGAGCTTATTCTGCCCCTGCCCTACCCCCAAATGCAAGGGCGATAAAGAAATAGGCTGTGTTTGTCTCTCTAGTCCTGGAGCTAGTGGTAAAAGAAGTTGGCCAGTGTTGGGCGGTCAGTGAGCAATGATCCTTCTTCCATTGCTCTTTCCTTGCGTGCAGTGAGTTTCTCCAGGTCTCAACACAATGTGCGTGGCTGTTACAGGATGGCTCAGCCCTCAGCTAGCCTAAGACATGCTGGAGTTCCCTTATATCCCCTCACAGCCTAAGCCACAATGTTGGTGGTTTAATATTTTGATATCTTTCATATGCGGGTGCCCTGCTTGCTCTCTCCCCTGGCATGAGTGCACGGGGATCCCTTGTGGAATGAGCGCGCTTGGAGAAGCAGTGTCTGCCTCCCTCCCACTTCAGCTGAATTGATGTTCTGCGTCTTTTCTTTCAGGGACCCATCAGCTCAGCCTGGAGGGGAGCTGCTGCTGGGAGGGACTGACCCCAAGTATTATACTGGAGACTTCAATTGGGTGAATGTCTCACGCAAGGCATACTGGCAGATCCACATGGATGAGTGAGTTCCACCTTCCTTTCTGCATGCCCTGTCTGTCTGACACCCGCGCACGCGCCTGGACAGGACTCTTCACACCTAGCCAGTTAGTCCCTGGGAAGTGGGGAGAGGCGGAAGACAATGGGATAAATTCTGCCCTCGAATACATGGGTGTAAGTCCCATTGTTTTCATTCAGGCCTGCTCTGTGCTGGGCACAAGCCACCAGTGCAAACACTTATAAGCTGCAGCTTATGCCAGCTTCAAGCAGGAGTAAACTCATCAAATCATGGCTTCTGGCAGCTTTGCCTACCTCCCCGCAGGGCCTCGCTACACCAATTGCCATCATTCCCAGTGGGGATGAAACCCCGGAGTTGCTTGTCCGTAAACGCTGAGTGGGGCTCAAAGAATTCAGCACTTGATGGAAGGGGCCCTCTTTTTATAGGCAGGCAGTAGTAAGCACTCTGCATTGCTCAGGGAAGTGAGGGGGAGGGACCGGACCTGGTTGCGTGGTCCGAGCAGAGGGCTGTTAGCCAGGAAGCCTGGATTTCTATTCCAAGCTCTAGAACAGGTCTACCCTACACAGGTTTGTTGGCATAGCTTTGTCAGTCAGGGGTGTGGAAAGAGCCACAACTGATCTAGCTGTGCCTGTAACCCCCTCCTCCCCCAGCATCAATGCCCTGATAGTGACCAGAAGAGGGCATCTCTCAGCATAGCTAATGTCATATGGGGAAGTGCTGTTACTATGCCAACAGAAAAACTCCTGTTAGCATATGCTGTGTCTACACGAGGGGCCTCTGCTGGTATAGCTACACCGGCAAAGCTTCTGTAGTGTAGACAGGACCGTGTAGAGTGCCTTTATCTAAGGATCTCCAAGTGCCTCCCACCCTTCCCTGGCACATGGGTCAAGTATCATTATCCTCAAGTTATTTAATGTTTGCAGAGTACATTGAGACCCTTGACTGGAAGGTTTTTTAACAGTGCAGAGTATTGTGATACTTAACATCAGCAAAGGCCAAACCAGAGCTGATCACCTGCCTACTATACTTCCTTTGAAGCGGGAAATGTTACACAACCCTTTTAACCCTTTGCCACCCATGGTGGTACGTACTGCTGCATAAACCACTGTGGAAACAGATTCAGATATCTGTAGGGGAAGTACCAAAGTACATACAGGTTTATATGTCATCATCCTGGTTAACGCATCATGGTAACAGGTTTAGCATGTCAGCTAGCTGTGAGATACCAGGCAGAAATTAAAGACATTTGCTGGCCCTGCTGCAGCAAAGTATGTATAACTTCAATCACATAAGTGCTCTCATTGAAGTTGATGGGGCTATTCACTTAAAGTGAGGTATTTGCTCAAGTGCTTTGCTGGATCAAGACCTAGGTATTTCCATACTTCAGCATATTCTGGGAGTTTTAACTGTTAATTCCCCTACACCAGTTTGCCAGTATTTTTATACTGTTCTGTTATGGTTTTTTTCCCCTGTTTAAGTAACTGATTCATATTTGCAACCTGAACTGCAACCCACAGAGGGCTTTTATTATCTGGGAATCTTCTTTTTCACATAGACTGGATGTTGCCAACGGCCTGACCCTGTGCAAAGGGGGCTGTGAAGCTATTGTGGACACAGGAACCTCGCTCATTACAGGGCCAACGAAGGAGGTGAAGGCGCTGCAGGCTGCCATCGGGGCTAAGCCACTCATCAAAGGACAGGTAAACCCCGGCAGAGAAGCTGGGTGGTGAATTGGAAACTTGGAGAGGGCTGAGTATTCCAAAAGACTGGTGCCCCCACCCCATGGAATCTCTACACTGGCTTCCCCTCTTCAGACAGCTTTAATATCAAGCTTCTCCTTACTTTGCAGATCTCTCATTTCTGTCCCTCCTTGCATCTCTGCCTGTCTTTCCTCCTACTGCCCCTTCCCACTCTCTGTGCTCTGCCCAAGCCTCTCTCGGGGGGGATTCCTTTTCTTTCTCCTGAAAAGTCTCCTGATTAATCTGACCCAAATCCCCTCCCTCTCCTTGCCCACGTCTCCCGAAACCCAATGGTAGTGTTCCATCAGCACTTAAGTCTTTGTCTGTCCTGCGTCACGTCCCCTTGTGCCTCTAGACTTCGAGTTCCTTGGGGCAGGGACCTGCTGTTTCTTTGGCACGGCGAGCTGGGTGCTGTACGCTTTACAGCCCCATACAGAGAATTAAGGGCAGCAGCCTGAGAGAGGGAGGGACACATGCTGCCCTTCCCTATCCTGAACCGCAGCTCGTGAGCTTAGATTCTCTCTCCTACTTTGGAAACTGACCTGCTTCTGTGGGAGGAGCAAGTTGTCATGGAGAAATCCCAACCCCCTGAACCATGATTGTGCCAGTTCTGGATAAACTAAGAGCGAAGCAGCCAGTGAGGAAACGGACTGGAGTTTAATAGTCTCCCATGCTGTTTCTTGGCCAGCTGGGACAAGAATTAAGGCCTGATCCCATCGACTTCAGTAGGCTTTGGCTCAGACCTTGTAACCCCTCCCTGTAGCAGTGGGGGAAGGCGCGGGGGGTAAATTCACATTTGAAAGCGCTTGCACAAAAGTCCTACAAGATTTAATAGACAATGAGAATGTCACCATCCTATAGAACCTAATAGAGAATCAAGTCCCCAGTCTAGGATTCTGTTAATAAATGTCCTATGAGGGATCTCCTCTAAGAAGTTCTGTAGGGTTTTAGAATAATGTATATAGAGCACTATTGGGTTCAGCCTTATTAATTTCTGCAGGGATACGGGTACCTGTAATGTAATGACATTCGTTCTGGACCTGGCTCTCTCCAGGCCCCATCAACACCACTGAGAGGATTTATTTATAATTAGATGGATTGCATCTATCCAGAGTCTCTAGGGTTTTTTTTTTTTGTTTAACACTATCTATTTCTATTGCAGTAGCAGCTAGAGGGCCCTATCCCTACTATGCTAGAGACTGTACAAATGCCTAATGAAGAGACACCCCCTTCCCCAAAGCATTTACAATCTCAGTAATATGACTTGCCAAACAGCGGTTGAAAGCATCTCCCTCCGAGGGCTTCCCCGGTGCTAGAACAGAACCAGCTGCCATACGCCCAACTGTCCCAGGCAGGATGTAAGAATACAGTGTTACAAGCCCTTGAGAAATCTCCCTAAACATACAGTGCAACAGACACGTGCTCATTACATACCCCAGCATAGCCCCTAACGAGCCCCACTGACAAAACTGGGTCTGTGGAGAGCAACTTGGGGCCCGGCTGGCCAAGGGATTGAGGGACTTGAACCCCTGTATTTGTGCCCCTGCTCCTGCTTTGCATCCAGTGTTTTGTGCTTTTATTCATTAGTTCAGCAGCTACTAGGGGCTCCGTTGTGCATGGGCGCTACATGTGCACTTAATAAAATAGTCTGTGCCCCAAAGAGCTCTGAGTGTGAGGTTTTAAAGGAGCCCAACGGCATTATATTCCCATTTCATCGCAGACAAAGGGTGGGAGGAGAGCCCGGCAGGGTGATGCAGTGACTTGCCACAAGTCTCTCACCGCAAATCTGTGGCAGAGCTGGGAGCCGGAACCAAGGTCTTCTGACTCTCAGGGCAGTGTGCTATCCCCAGGACCACACCGCCTCCCACTGGCTGTCTGAAACTCTGTTCACTGAACTGTGCTGAGCCCTTCTGATCGTAAGGGGCCCATACCTCAGCAAAGAACCCATTTGGATTTGATTTCAGGCTAGAGGGTGCTAATTACCATAGGCTGCCTCCTTTCCTTTTTTTCCCCTTAACCCGCAGAAGGCTGTCTGAGCACAGAAGGAGAGGCCTGGCCATCTCCCATAGCGACCCCCTTTTCCTTAAGCCTGCTAGCCAGCCAGCAGCCTTTCTGTGCCCATGGGGTCTCATGCTTCAGTGTGCTGCTGCTGTTTCCTTTTCAGTACGTGATCCCCTGCGATAAAGTGTCGTCCCTTCCCGTCGTCACTCTCATGCTAGGAGGAAAGCCTTACGAGCTCACCGGAGAACAGTACGTCTTCAAGGTGAGTCCAGAGCCGCTTCTACCCAGCTCCCTTTCCTACGCTAGCTCTTCTCACCTAGATGTAGGAGGCAGGGCTGTCGTGGTGAAATCCTGGCCCCTCTGAAGTCAGTGGTAGTCTTACCACCTCAGTAGATCAGGGGTTTCACCCCAATGCCCTCATGAGTCCTGCCAGGATAGTGCCTGTTCACTGCTGCAAGGTTAGCTGCTTGCCAGTCCTATCTGAGTCTGCGTCATAACCTCTTCTATTCAAGAGAGCAGGCAAGACTCCAAAGCAGGATCCGTGGAGCAGGATCAGCCCAGAGCTTCAATCACAGGGTCTGACTGTCACCTCGCTCACTCTGGTCTAAATCAGCAGTAACTCTGCAGAGAGTTAGACCAGTGTGTGTAAGGTCAGAATTGGTTCCATGCACTACGGTTCCAAATGGGACCCCTGTGTGCCAGACTCAGGGAGAAGCATGAGTCTGAAGAATCAGGATGTTGTCCTGTGAATTTCAGCTGCTGGATCTGTAGAGAGCAATGGAGACCTCCACTGGTTTGTTGCAGTAGTAGGAGACGACTAAGTCCTTGTCTACACTTGCAAGTTAGAGCACATTAAATCAGCCCCGGGCACCCAACTCCTGAGGTGTCCACACAGCCAAGGCACTTAAAGAGCCTGGACTCCACGGCTGGAGTGCTCCTGGTAATCTACCTCCACGAGAAGCATAGAGCTTTCTGCACCCGGACTGAAGTGCTGGGGTGTCAGTGTGGATGACTGTTGCATTACTGTGCTGTGATTGGTTTCTGGAAACGTCCCATAATCCCTTGAAGTCAAGTGGCCACTCTTGTCATTGTCTTTAACTCGGCTGCAGACATGCAGCTATCCCCTTTCAAAGCTCCATTTCTGACAGCCAGCATGCTTATCTGCTCTGGGACAAGTAACCATTACTGTGGAATGCTGCAGATGCAGGCATTTGTGCGTGTGTGAGGCGGTGGGGAGGTTGGGGCTGATGTTGGGGTTTCCCCCTTCCCCCTGCCGCTGTCTGAACTTACAAGACAGCATGCTGACACACTCTCTGCCCCCAAAACACATTGTCTCATACACACGACACACTCCCTGTCACACTTCCCCCCCGCCCCATTTGAAAAGCAGCTGGCAATCTAGTAGGATGCCCTGCAACAAGAGGATTGGGAAACCTGCATCATGTGACGCTGTGCCTGCCCCATTAGGCATTGCAAACCCTTTCTAAAGCACACTGCAGGCACTTGCACACTGGGATAGCTACCATAATTATACTGCTCTCTGTGGCGTTGCAAGAGCTGCTAATGTGGACATGCTCCACAGTCACAAGGAGCACTGTGTGAACACATGGCAGCACTTTCCCTGCTGCTGTCTCTGAGGGCTGGTTTAACTCCCGGCACTCTACATCTGCAAGTGTAGATGTAGCCTGAGTAAAGCCATCAGCTCCTGCAGTGGATGAAACTAGGGAGGCAGGGTGAGCAATAATGGACAGGACATCATGTGACTCTCTTTCAATACCTCCTCTACTATTGCAGTCCATCTGCCACTGGGTTTGGAGAGCTCAGGGCCAGTCTCTGTCATGATAGATGATGATGACAGTTAATACCTTATACCACGTAGAGTCAGTTCCACCAGTTGGTGCCCTAGACCGGAGCTTGTGGGTGGATGGGGGAAGGGATGAAAGACTGTTCCTTCTACTGACCTTCTCATTCTTTCCTGTAGGTTTCTGTACAGGGAGAGACCATCTGCCTGAGTGGATTTTCAGCCCTGGACATCCCACCTCCCGGGGGCCCGCTGTGGATCCTGGGAGACGTGTTCATTGGCCCCTACTACACCGTGTTTGACCGTGATAATGACTCTGTTGGCTTTGCCAAGTGTGTCTGAGTGCCTGCCCCACCATCCCTGCCACACACACGCACTGTAGAGAGTGAGTCCCAGGATTAGGAAGCAAATGAGGAAATAAAAGAAATGGAAATAGATTTAAAATTAAAAAGGAAACAATATTAGTGCCCTCTTAATGACCCTTTGCCGTCTCTTGAATAAGTGATAATCAGAGAGCTCTAGTGGATCACTCAATCTAGCAATCCACCTTGTTAGATCTTCCAGCTCCATTTTAAATATTAGGTAATGAAGCTGTGATTCCACTCCTCCTGCAGAGAACCCACATTGGTAATGGTCATTAGATTCACTTCTACTGGGAGGGGAAGAGGGGGTTATATATGTACATGCAGAAAACTTTCTTCTTATTCCTCTTCTCTAACCAATGACAGGGTGAGGGAGCTGACTTTGTCTTGTGGCTGCTCAGAGTCACATGGGGAAGAAAAGCAATAGTCTGATGGCTCTTAATAAGCTTGTGTTTTAATGTGCTTCCTTGTGAGACTAATTTCTCGTGTGACGCTGAGGAGGGTGATCGAGAGATGGCTGCATGAGCCATCCCTTAAAATACACAAGGGAAGGCTTAGGATCAAAACACATTAAGCGAGTTTCTTGTGTCGTGGCAGCACAACGGGAGCACTTACCGTGGTGTGACCATCTCTGTTGACGTGTTTCACTGGGCAGGGATGACAATAGGGGCTCCAGCCAGTAGAACCCTCAGGGAGAAGAAACGGGAAGGGGACCATGGTAGGATTTGATAATGGTCTTTGAGTCCACAATGGCCCATCTTTACACTTAAGGCTGAGCAAACCAGTTCAGATAAAATAAGAGATGACCCAAATTTCTTAGGTTTGAAATAGTTTGGTTGGTTGGGGTTTTTTCTTAAAGTCCTACAGTTTGGGAAAATTTGTCAAGAGCTATTGAGCTGGGAGGGTTTTGGTTTTTTTTTTTTTTAAAGCATTTGTTACCTAGAAGCCCTAGGTCCCACTGACAGTCATTGGGGTTTAGGTGCTTTCAAATCACTTAGCTGCTTTTGAAGACTTTACTCATTGTATTTTTGATCTGATCAAACCAGAGACTATTAGCAGTCAGACGGGAGCCTTGCAAGACTTCCAGATGAGGTTTGGGGAAGCATCTCAAGTTCCAGGTGCTTCTCTTTACCAAACCTCTGAGCCTTTGGAAGCCAATTCATCTCTACTCTACACTCCCTATTCCAAACCCTAGCTTACTTTTCTTATTCAAAACCAGGTAAACGTACACCCTGCTATACAAATATAGAGTGAGGCGCGTTGCCCGCTCTGGAGAGCCTACAGTCATGCGCACAGACCCACACTTTCCCAGTCAAGAGCCAGCAACTACGTATACAAAACTGTTCACCCTGTTGGGCCCTTAGCCAAGACAAACATGGGGCAGCAGTCCAGGGGAGGGACTGCAAGTAGTGATTGGTAGACAGAGGGAGATCAAGTGGGTTTTTAAGTACGGTTTTGAGGAAGTGGGAGAGAGTGAGCTTGGTAGAGTTATCAAGGCTTTGATCCAAAGCCCACTGAAGTGAACAGAGACACTTCAGTGGGCTTTGGCTTGGGCCCCCAAGTATATAATGCAGCATGAGCGATGGCACAACGCAGAGAGAGAAAAAGAAAAGTCAAAGGTGCAGATCCTGCCTGGTGTGAGCCAGTTTAACACCAACAGTAGCAGTAAGATGAGAGGATTGGGAGTAATGTATGGTGTGAAATCCTGACCCCACTGAAGTCAATTGGAATTTTGCCCCTGACTTCAGTGGGGTCAGGATTTCCCCAGGCAGCAGCAGGCAGTGAGAGCAGTAATGTGCCTGGGGGCATATAGGAGGCCAGTCGCACTAGGGAGCATACACACTTTTCCCCAGGCCCAAGCCAACATTGAGCCTGCCATCGGGGGAGCGAAAAGGGCTGCCAGTTAATCGGGATGTTCGGGGAGAATGGGGCGGAGATGATCTAAAACAAGTCACATCACATCAGCCTGCTGAGCACCCCCCTTTTCCAGTCCATTGCACCTGTGATGAGTTTGCTAACGTTGACTCAGGTCTTTAATAACAACCTCTGCTGCTCAGACTGGGCTGTGTTTCATTTGTGCGTACTTAATGCTTACAATCATTACTCTTACTCAGGCACCTGGAAGGGGCTGCCTGAGGCAGCTGTGACTGGTGTGAATGTAGGAGCTCTAATATTCGTGTCAGTCTGCACAGCTCCAGGCGTGATAAATACGCTGTTCTCACCATGGGCTGCTGTCTGTGCCCACTCTTCAGCTGCTGCCTCAGATTAGAAGCTGAAGGCATCTGTTACAGCCTAAAGACCTAGCTAGAGAACAATGGTGTGCTCCCAAAAACCATCAAACACAAATACTCAGCTGCCCTCCAGAGGGTCCCATTTGCAAATTGATCAAGTGCCCAGAGCTCTTTAAAGTTTTGCTAAATCCTTTCTCAGCTGAAGAATTTATCCCATACAGTGACTTAAACGTAGAACTTTTCTTAGATGCCCATTAATTAGATTTGGTGGAAGGTAAAACTCTAGCAGGGAATTGACCACAAGCTTAGATTTTATTAAGGATCTATTTTTAACCCCTTCCAAAACAGGCACAGGGCATTGTATGAAGGAGCCATTGTACAGTAGTTGCTGTTAAACGTATAATGCTCTATATTGTACATTCTGTAGCATCTCACTGGTAACACTGGGCCAATTTCTGTCATCAGACATGCAGGACGTTTATATCTGAGGGAAGAATTTGGTCCATAGTGATGCCCTAAAAGACACATCTTATGACAGGCTGGGGGAGCGGTTTATTTGACGTAACACATTTGCAATGCAAAGATCGTGGTGCTTCTGAAATCAGTCTCTTCCCCTTGTTGTTTTACTTGTGTTTTTCAAACAGAGCTTGAAATGCTCTTTGACTTTCTTTTCTGGGCAATCTGATTTGCTGTCAGAATTACTGTCTCATTTTATTATAGAAAATTGAAATGAAAACATCTTTTTTCCCCTTTACCTTGTGGCTGTTTTCTTTTGAGTGGTTTGGAATTGCCAAGGTGTAGTGAGCACTGCACTTAGGTCAGGCATTACGTTAAGAGGCTGGGGGCCAGCAGGAAGGGTGGAGGACCCAGTGAACTTAAAATCACTTCAGGGTTGAAATGGGGGTGGGAGGATAGATATTCTCCCAAGCTCCGCCTCCTTGAGATGTGAAAAGGAAACACCGCTCACAGTACATTGTACGTATGTTCAAAATATGCTCAGGTGGGCTTCTGCGGGTAGGCTCCCAACGCTGGAGTTTGAATGTCCCACTGGGTTCTTCAGGAGTGGCTCCCCGTTAATGGTGCTCGGAGGCCCGCCTGGGCTCTGCTCTTCTCCTCCGGCCTTCTAGTTCCACAGGTCAGATTTGGAGTGAGGAGAGGGGCAGAGGAAGCCATGATAGCTCCACTTGTGGCACTGCTGTGAAATGTCAATCAGAGCAGATTGGGCAGAGCATCACAATGGGCTCCTTACTCGCCTTTCTTACATAGGTTCAAACAGTAGTGAAATATTTAACACTGTTGACATTTACATTATCTTCGCTGGGAATCTGAAGTAACATGCCTATGAGATACATGGCCCAGTTCACATCTCTCAGACCTATTGGTTCAGGCTCTCTGCAAACAGAGGCAGGCAGAACTGTGTCAGTTACAGAAGGTTTACCTCTCAGCCATGAGGGATAGAAACGTACTGTCCTGTATTTTTAAATTATTAAAATGTTAAGTTGAGATTCTGTAAAACAATATGCCAACCTCCTATCAATGACCCAGTGCAACCTAGCCCAACTGGAGCTCTGAAACCACCACAGCAGGCACCGTTCTGCTCTATATAATGCCTGCTCTAATTTACATAATCTCCCAACCACCATTATAACACTAACACCTAGCCCTTATCATCAGTAGATCTCTCAGTGCTTTGCAAAGGAAGGCAGTGTGGTTATTTCCATTTTACAGATGGGGAAACAGGCACAGTGGCACTGGGCCTTGCCCAAGGTTACCCACCAGGCCAGTAGTAGAGCTGGGAACAGAACTGCCATCATCCAGTTCTTGAGCCTCTTGTCCACATAACAGTCAAGAGGAAGGGAATGCCCAGCCACTCCCACTGTGCGGCCCTCAGGGAGGGGGCAGTGCAGCAAATATTACACAAGCACCACGCAACGAAGGAGCCACCTACCATAAGATAATCCTCTTGTGCCCAGCTGTACTAGCGTTAGTACCTCTTTGTGTTGGAGATATGGCATAAAGCAGACCCACACAGACACACCCGCAGTGGCCACAGATCAGAGCCCAAATTTATAATTCTGGCTCTATCAACGAAGCACTGTATGCCTATAGATGAATCACAGACCAATGTCTTTGTGCCTCACCTGAAGGATGTATGAAATGGGGATGACACTAAAGGATTCAGATCTAGGAAGAGCACTATTCATTTTTCAATTTCATAAAAAAATCCAACCTATGCTCTGAGCCTCTTTCCCATATTATTACTTTTTGTATTCTGGTGGTACCTAGAAACCCTAACAAAAAACCAAGCTCCTCTGTGCTAGATGCTGTACAAACACAATAAGAGTCAATCTCTGCCCTGAAGAGTTTACTATCTAAACAGCCATGACAAAGTGAAGTATTATCCCCATTTTACAGATGAGGAATTGAGGTACAAAGAGATTAAGTGACTTGGCGAAGGTCACACAGGAAGGCTGTGTGCCTTAACCACAAAATCAACTTTTTCCCTAAATTAACATCTATACTATGAAAGGAGTCCCCATAAATACCTATCAAATACCGAATGCTCAGCCTAGGAAAAAAGATGTAATCAATTGCCAAATGTTTATTAATATGAATATGATGGCAAGGTACCTGCCTCAAAGAACTTTTAAAGCCCTAATCCTGCAAAGAGCTCCTCAGGTGAACCCATGCAGAACTGGGGCCAATGCAGTTACATTCTGGAGGGAAACCAGTGATAGAAGTGATGTTAACGTGCCTCATTGGGTCCATGATTTTGGTTTGATCTTCCTCCTACTGGTCACCCTCTACTTAGTTAACATTAAAGGGAGAGCTAGGATTGCTAGGCCTTGCTGAAGAAAATAACACACCTAAAAAGGGACTGTCTAGCAGGTACTTTAAGAATATGCCCAAAAATTAGGTTGGGGAAAAAAATTGTAAACAAAACATATCACTACTAGAAATGGTTTCCTGATCTTTCTAACCTTTGATGAACCTGATTTCTTGTTTGGATTCAGAACATCTCTGCAGTGTTGGCAACCCAAACTCTGCTGCATTGGGCTAGTGCATGAGAACTAAATTACAAAACTAGCTATAAGCAAGGTTGGAACTAACTAAAAGCCCTGATTCATTGGTGATTAGTACAAGCACCAGAACCTGCTTGTGTGAATCTAGTTGCATAATCTGGGCCTAAATTCACTTCAGAGTCTAAGTGGTGAGAAATGCAAAAAAATAAACACACAGTAAAGGAAATGGGGAATTAGATTTATTTTATTTTTTATGGGGGGTTGGTTTGATTGCTTGGGTGGGTGGTTCTAATAATTTCTGATGTAATTAGTGACAAAGGGAGCGATGTTTGACTTTTGAAATGGGATGGTCAAGCTGGTGGAGCCCTTTGCTACAAAAGAGATTGTAAACGCTCTGAGGTAGGGACTGTCTGCCTGTACAGCACCTAGCGGGCCTGGCCCTGGGACTCCACACAGTCCCACAACACAAAGAAATAACAATAAGTGATAAAAAGGACAAGCCAGTAAAAAACAACCAAGCCAAGCAGCACAGCTCCTCCTTTTCCTTTTTTTCTGCCCAGCTCATCTTTACCCCTTTACCAGTGCATATGAGCTAACAGGCTCCGTTTGGTGGCCACTGGGTTTTTTTAGCTGTCCTCTGCTCATGCTGTTTATTCCAGTATCAGAGGCATAGCTGTGTTAGTCTGCATCCACAAAAACAACGAGGAGTCCGGTGGCACCTTATAAATCTGTTAGTCTTTAAGGCATCACTGCCTCCTTGTTGCTGTTTATTCCAGGCAGCTGGGCCTGAAAACACAGGTTGTCCCCACACGCAGTTTGCTCATATTGCCACTAGGAGATGCTGTTTTCAACGCTGTGGCCACCAGAGGCTCTCCCTTGCTGGCTTTGCTACTCTTGAGTGCTTTCTCCATTCATCCCTGTAACCAGGGGGGTTTCAGCTCCCTTCAGGGAAGTGGGAAAGGGCAGAGAAGGAAGCAGAAGAGAGACCCAAGACAGGAAAGGAAGAAGGAGGCACAGCTGGCTGAGGACGAGGGAAAGGGGAGTCACAACAATGGTCTGATTTTTCAAAGGTGCTGAGCTCCCACTGACATCCCATTTTCAGCCCCTCTGAAAATCAGGCCATTAAAGTGACTGGAAGGGGAGAGCAGAGGGGAGGGGTCACAAAGCTATAGGGGAGGAGAACAGGCCTGGCCTTGGATCACCTTGGAATGGACCAGAGGGCTGTTGCCAGTCCCATGCTTGCACTCCAGCCTGCCTTCCAGAGACAAGAGGTAAGAGGGAGATAGGGCCCATTGCGGGAAGGGAAGGAAAAGGAAAGTTGTGTAACCTGGTGCCCCCAGCAGAGGTTTTGGCTGTTTCCTCACCCCAGTGGGGTGCTTCCAAGTGTAGTGTTGTGCCAGTGGCATGCTGAGCTTATGCTTTAAAATGTGTGCAACTTGCATTGTGACTAAACACCAAGGCAGCGCAGAAGGGTGGGATTAGTGCAGTTTTGGTCTTGTAGAGGAGCCAACCTTTAACAACTGCTGCAGACCATCACTGGGATGCCCTGATCATTCCCATACTCATCTCAAAACATCCTAAAACTCACCGGAATGTGCACACACTGTTTGATTCTCCAGTACTCTGCACTTCATTTACATTTGGGGCAAGGTTCTCTACACCAGGTGGCTCAGTTTCCTCCACCACTCTCAACTTGTGTCCTGCACTGCAACATTATTTCCTTAATTTCTGCAATGCGATTTTTAACATTAACAACCTGAGTCATTTGCCCTTCCTCTGCCATCTCCCTCCACTTACTACATTGTCTCTTCACAACTAAATTCATTTGACTTAGTTGAAACTTCATCTGTATTAAAATTTTCCACCAGCACAGAGAAGATAAACTGTACACACCACATGTACAGAACAGCAAATATGATACCCTAGCTCCAAGAGTCCAATTCTCCTCTTGCTGACCCTGCTGCAACACAGTGAATTACTAAATACTAAGCAACAAATCAGCTGAAGTCAATGCAATTACACCAGTGTAGAGCTCATGTAAATGAATGGAAGATCTGACCCCATGTTCATGGAGGCAACACTCTCAGACACTCAGGGCAGTATCTAGAAGACAATCTCTTGCTTTTGGAAACTCTTTTTACTAAAACAAATGATGAACCACTTTTGTCTTGGGGTTGGTTGTTTTCTTTTTCCTCTGATTTTTTAATTTTATTTTTAGGTTCCTTTGGGAGGGGAAGAGAAGTGGAATGCAGCTTAAAAGCTAGAGGACAGGAGAGAAAAAGCATGGGGGAGGAGGCCTTGCCCTTCCAAGTGTCAAACAATATTATTGTTCAGCTAGCTTAGAATTCAGCAGAGAGAATTTCAAAGAGTGGGGCTAGGAAAGAGGCGCCATAGGGTTGCTGCTGTGTTTCCTCCCCTGAAAAGTTGAGCAATTCAGTCCTACATACACTCTTGGGCAGGGCAAGGATGGTGTCCTTAGCCTCTGTTGCCAGAAGCTGGGAATGGATCACTTGATGATTGCCTGTTCTGTTCATTCCCTCTGGGGCACCTGGCATTGTCTGCTGTCGGAAGACAGAACACTGGGCTAGATGGACCTTTGGTCTGACCCAGTATGGCCGTTCTTATGTTCTCCCAGTGTTGCTATTCTGGTTTAGTAGGGAGAATTCAGTTAGTGTTGCCCTCTCCTGATTCTGTCATGAGTCTCACAGTATGTGATGGTTTTTAAAGCCTTCCCCCAGGTCAAGTGATAACAAGAGAATCTCTTTTGGTCCTGGTCCTAGGCACTATGAATACAAATAATAATTATAATCTCAGCTTTCATTTGTAAAAAAGTAGATGTTTAGCCTTTATGGTTGTAGAGAATGACCCCTAAAGGCTCAGAAACCAGGAGGCAAATAAAAGAATGAAAAATGTAAATGAAAGTAAACCCTCATGATTTTTTAAGCCAATTTCATAATTTTTTCAGGCTTGACTCATGATTTTTTAATGCTTTGAAATACTGAGTATGTAACATTCTGTTCAATAGTACGGTGACCATGATCATATACTGTGTGATAGATTATACAGCACTTGCCATCTTGAAAGATTATGAATTAATAATAATTAAGAAGAGATCCCAAAGTGGTTTGAAAACTATGGGGCTGTCTGGCACCCACTGAAATCAATGGAAAGAGTCTTATTGGCTTCAGTGGGCTTTGGCTCAGGCCTTGTTTACAGGACTTCCAGCCTCATTGAAATGCTACCGCCCCTGGAGTGGGATGGTGGCAGACCAGCTGGTGCTAGTGTACTATACAGCAGTGACTAGGGTGATCTTTTGGCCATGGAATCTAGGGCCAATGAGCACGCATATGTGGTGCTGTGGTACTGAGGCAGAGCAGACAGGACCTTGGTTTTTAAAGTCTCATCTGAAAGAGCCACATGTATGTAGCAAACTCCATTGGACCCCATCTCGGGTGCACACTGGCAGCATAAAGGGGATGGAAAGAGCCCTCTGAGAATACCCACTGTGCAGGGGGCTTCTCCAGCTGAGACAGGCCTAGCATCAGGTTTGCTGCTGCTCCACTCCCAGCTCTTAGTGTGGAGGACAGGGAAGGGGAATGGCCAAGGTGCACTACCCTTTCTGGCTATTCCCTGCTTCTCAAAGACCATTGAAGGTCCTGGGAAGCAGAGGTGGAAGTCAAGCAGCCCTGAGGCTGCTCTGACTTACACTGGTGGCCAGCTAGGCCCCAGAATAATGCTAGAGGACAGTGTGTGTGAATACAGTGTAAAGCCGCCCATGCCCCTTCTCCTCCAGCCCTGCCCTAAGCACAGGGACAGGGTAACTGAGAATCAGGCCTATGGAGGCTATAGGAGGGATGAAGGCATGAGGTGATGCTGCTGGCAATTGAACCTGTGGTTCCAGAGAGCCTATGGAGTTTTAAGCATCTTCTGGCACGATAGCACATTAGGGACTCTTATAAAAAGTAAACGTTTAGTTCCATAGCGATAGCAATAGATTGTTAAAGGAAACCTAACTCCGAGGGAAACATGCTGGCCTTTATATTAGTGAAAGGAGGAAATGAGAGCCGCAGCAGTGACAGAAGAGGAGATTGCAGCTCAGGGGCTCCCATGACTCAGGCTCTACTCCCATAGTTTGTGATGGCATCCACATCTGCTTTCAAATGGAAATACGGCCTGATATTCCATGGCTGCCGCTTGCTGCTTTCTCCTTGTGCGGCTTTCCATATAAATCTCAGAGCACAGATCAGCTGTCACCTTTACACAAAAGAAAATCAGGGAGGTGGATAGTAAAAGAATGAAGTCAGATCTGAACAGGCGGTGTCACCCCACTCCTCCGCACACCTTCCCAGCCACACCCAGATAAACATTCTCTCTTGCTGGTGTCGTAAACAGCCACGCCATGTAGCCTGCCATAATGATCCCCTAAGACAGGTTTTCCCAGGCTATGGGGCTGAGTGCCACTGGTGGGGGCCTGAATTTCTTGCCTTACTCTTTTGTTAGAATCTGGAAAATAAGAAAATGCAAATGGCTACCTGGGGAACTTTTTTGTCAGATACCCTTATGTGTGTGTTCCAGCTGCAGCTGGTTTCTCATGCAGCCAGTTAGGGCTGCAGGGAGTGAGCAGGGATTAGGGATTCCCTGGCAGTCACTCCTCCCTGCTGGTGGGGGCTGGCACTGAGGGCAGGGAGACTCTCTCCTCATCTGCCCTCAGTGCTTCTCCCGCAGGTGCCCAGCCAGCAGGGGCGGCTCTACCGTTTTGGCCGCCCCAAGCAGTCATGCGCAGGCGCGCCGCCCCGCGGGAGCAGCGGACTCGCGCGCGACTGCAGAGGACAGAGGCTGTCGCTGGGCTGGATCCCTGCTGGCCCCGCGGGCGGACGCGGCGCGGATCGCGGCTCCCGCTGCGCCTGCGGCGGCGGGGCCATCAGTCGGGCCTGCGGAGAGCCAGCCGAGCCGCCGACCCCAGCCCCCGCGCCGCGGCGCGCGGCGGTCCGCGGCGCTCCCCGGCCCTCCCGGGGCCACACATGGCAGGCGGCATGCCGCCAGCCGCCCCCCCCCCCCTCCCCCTGCCCCCGCCACCAGCTTGTTTTGCTGGTGCCTAGAGCCGCCCCTGCCAGCCAGCCAGCCAGCAGGGGCAGGAGAAAGCAGTAGTCTCCAAGCCTTGCCAGCAGGCAGCACTGTGGTGAGGAGCTCAAGGGGGAATGGAGGCTATCCTTGAGCCTCTTCCTTCCCCTCCCCTGCCACAGCCTGTACCAACTTGAGCCCTGGGGAGATTGACAGGTCACTGTCCACTCTGGATAATGTCTGCAACCAGGAACAAGCTCTAGCATCCCTCTGGAGCGAGCCAGGGAGTAACTCTGGGCTGGTATAGCTGCGTGCACAGCAGAATTCTCCTTCTGTGGGGTTTTTTTTTCTCCACTATTTTTTCTCCTACTCTCCCTTCTCGGTGCCAGCCTCTCCCCTCTCCTTCAGCCCTCATGCCTTCAATTCTCTCTCCTTGACTTCTAAAGCAGTCTTGTTGGTCCTGTTTCTCCACCAGTCCCCACTCCACACCACTATCATTTCTCTCCAGTTTTCTTGCCTCACTTCCTTACTTGTTCCTCAGAACAAGTTCCAGGTTTCACAGGGTGAGTGGGTGATGGAGTAATTTTTGGTGTGTTGCACCCCAAATGCAGATGAGCTGTTGGCCCTGTCTGTAGTTCTTTTGTTTCTATACATCACCAGATCAGAGCAGTGGTTCATCTAGTCTAGTATCCTGCTTCCAACAATTGCAAGCACTAGCTGCTTCATAGTAAGGTGCAAATAATGCTGTAAAGGACAATTATGAAATGGGAAGTTTCTTTGTCACCCTCACCAATTTATATCCCTTATAATTTTTCCCTAATGCGTCTGTAGATGTTCTCATTAGCCATATAAATGTCTAATCCTTTTATGAATCCTGCCTCAATAAAATCTTGTGGCAGTGAGTTCCACAGTTTAATTGTACATAGTATGAAAAAGTATTTCCTTTGATCAATGTATTCTGTAAACTTCTAAACTATCCCAGTCTTTCCAGTATTTTCTCCTATTGAAGTCTCCCCATATATCAAATCATTTTCCTTGCCTGTATTTCATTCCCTTCTATTTATACTTTTTGAGATGGATTGACCAGAACTGAGCACGGTATTCAAAATGAGGACATCCCACTTATGTATATAATGGCACTATAATATTGTTTCCCTTTGGCCCAAGCAGTTAGCCAGTATTTGGGACTTTGCAGGGTTTTTTCTGTTGGGGGGAGAAATTGATGATAGGACTCAGGTATCGATGGAGCAATCCTGTTTATTTACAAAGAGTGTGCACAAAAGTCCTGTTCCCCTGAATACAGTAGGAGCAAACCTCAGTCCACATGGCTTAGCTTTGACTTGCCTAGTGCCTTGGGTGATTCCACCCCCAATAGTCTGCAGTTGTTTTTAGTACATAAAGCGGCTTGATTGCTTCTTCTGTTGAGAGTACTTGGCACACCCATTGGCTTTGAGGTCTGTGATTGCCTTTGGATCTAAGGCTATGGCTATACTAGATCTATGGCTATACTAGGAGATGCAGCTGAACCTCTGCAGTTCTGCCGCTGTAAGGTCTCACGTGTAGCCACTCTATGCTGACGGGAGAGAGCTCTCCTGCTGGCATAATTTAAACAACCCCCAACAAGCGGCAGTAGCTGTGTTGGCTGGAGAGCATCTCCTGCTGACATAGCACTGTCCACACCGGTGCTTTTGTCGGTGAAGCTTATGTTGGGCAGGGCGGTGGGGGTTTTTTCCCACCCCCGACCGAGAAAAGTTTTGCCGACAAAAGTGCTAGTGTAGACAAAGCCTGAGACTCACATGGTGGCAGCCATTAGCACCTTTCACCGTAACAATATTTTCAATATTATTTTCCACTCCTTTCCTTATACATCACAGCGTTTTGTTTCCACTCTACGTTGAGCAGAGGTTTTGATTCAACTGTCCAGTTACCCGCAGGTATTTTTCCAGATGTAAAGTTAATTTAGAACCCAGCAATGTGTATCAGTACTTCAGAGTATCCCTTTCTATATACATTACGTTGCATTGAGAGACAAAGTGGGTGAGGGACTATTGGACCAACTTCTGTCGGTGGAAGAGACAATCTTTTGAGCTTACGTGGAGCTCTTCTTCAGACCTGAAGAATCGTGGGACCAACATAGTTACAACACTGCAAATTACATTACATTGATCAATAGTGATAATCATCTGCCCATTCACCTCGCTTTCTGGGTCCCATGCACCTTCTCTCGTCTTGATTTACCTAAATAATTGCGCGTCACTGCAATATTTTTCCACCTTATGGTTCATTCCCTTTTCCAGATCGTAAATGATAATATTAAAGGCACGAATCCTTACATGGAACATTGTGGCTCCCTACTGTTAATTTTTCACCATCTTGAAAATAGACTATTCCTTCTCTTTGTTTTCTCTCTGTTAGCCATTGTTATCCTAAGGAGAACTTTACCTCAGAAGCCGCACTGGGGAACCATTCTCATAACATGGCCACTCATGTGTCTTACAGTTCTGTCTTTAATTATCATTTCAACATGAGCATCCCCTCATTTTTACTGCTTTCCCTGCCCCACCCAGTGCCACAAATTGCAGCCATCAGCCTTCCAGCCAAAGAGGACCCGATGCAATTCCATGCCTGTCTTCACCTGACTAATCCACTACTGCAGAGCACCTTTAGTGGCCTTGGGGCACCACCTTTATGCTTGTCCCCTCTGGGACAATCTGAAAGCCGTGACCTTGCTGCATTGGCCGCCCCACAAAGTGAGGTCATTAGGTTGTGAAGTTGGATGAGCCGGTTTGTTTCAATGTAGCTTTTGGGATAGGTAGAAAGCAGAGATGGGAACCATTTAATTCAACCTCTGTCAACAATAGGGACGCTCAGAAAACTGAACCCAGATCCCAACCCTTCCTGGCTTTTCCCATCCTTAATGATGTCCATCCATCTCCTCTCTGCAGCAGAGCACACTGCTTCCTGTGTGCTTCCAGCCGCTGTTGGCCTGGGGATGCTTCTCTCTTGTTTTGATTGCATGTGCATGTGTCTCTCTCCCTGCATGCAGAATCTATCCAATTTCTATCCATTCCCCATGACCGAGCGCAAACACCACTGAACACCCTCCCCGCATTAGACTTGTGCTCCCAGCGTTTGGTTGACCAGACAGCCCTGTATGGCGTGTATATGTTCGGTCTAGGTTACCAAGGCCTCCGCAGCGACTCCATAGTTAAGGCTGCATCGAAATCTCTTCTTAAATATCTCGATGGAGGTTGTGGATGGTTTCTGTCTGAGGTGATCTTCCCGGCGAGTGCGTGCACCGATGCCCACGCCCTCGAGCCGTGCGCCTGGGAGATGTGCCTTCCTGGCAGGTAGGTGCAAGGAAACATGAACCAGAAGGCCATGCTCCTGGGCTGAGAGGGCATGAGAAAACAGCATCGGTGGCTGAGATTAAGTGGAGCTCTCCTGCCAAAAGGCTGTAATGAGCATGTGCGCCTTGAACTGTTTGTTTCAGGGGGATGCTAGTTGACCTCTTCCTCCCCCACCATCCACCCCCCGCTTCCTCTCCTTCACCAACTCCAGTTATTAAGAAAGCAGAGCCGGAGGCAGTGCTGAGCCAGAGATGCAGCAACCCTCCTTGTGAGTATCTCTCACTCTCTCCTCTTGCGCCTTTCCCAAGGAGACGGATGGATGGACAGACGGGTGGCTAGAGGCAGATGGTGCCTGCTAATTACACAGCTAATGGAGTGGGGAGGGTGGGGAGCAGGAGACAGCCTCTTCCCAGCTCCCCCTCACCCTCCTCTGTCCTCGCCCCTTCTTCCGCCTCTCGCCTCGGGGTTGGCCAAGCAGGAAAAACTGCTGACAGGTGAAAGGAAATGGGAAATTCAGTTACATCAGGAATTCCAGGGAGATGAGGACTCAGCAAAAAAAAAAAAAGAAAAACAGAGGGGGAGAGAGAAGCCAGGGCTGCGCTGCCGCAGCTGCACAGCCGGCTGGATTGACAATCATTTAACCTCCCCCCAGCAACCAGCTTCGATCCTGGAATGGGACAGAGAGCAGCAGGGCCCTGGTGGATGGATGGGCGGGGGGGAGGGGGGGTAACGCTGGAACAGCGTCTGTTTGGAAACTCTCTTCGGAACCTCCCCTCCCCCTTCTTCGGACGTGTTGTTCTTTCTTGTCTTTTCTTTCTTTCTTTTAAAGAAGCGAAAGCAGCCGCTGTCTCCCATTCAGAGCTGATGTGGGGAAAGGCGGGGGACCAAGTGAGGAAACAGCCACATGCGTTATTGCTGGGGCGCTCCCGCTGCAAAGGCTTTTGGCAGCGATAATAAGGATGGTGGGAGCAGAGGAAGAGGGTGACAGATGTCAGAAGCTCCTCGAACTCTCCGGCTATTCTGCGAGGGTTGGGGGGGAGACAGAGCATGCTGCGGGAGCTGGGACAGCCAGCTGCATGGAGAGCAGGAACTGTTCCACTGCTGCATACATTACAGACTGCTCAATGTGCAGGAGAATGCTCCTTTGTGGTACATGAGTGTAAATACTATTCTCTGTCTCCTCCCCCTCCTCTACCCTGCTCTCCTCCCTCCCCTCTACCTACTCCCTCTCTCTTCTCCCCAATCTCTCCTCTGTCCCTCTGCCTCTCCTTTCTCTCTTCTCCCTCGATTCCCCCCGCTTTATTCCATCCCCGTCATTCTCCGTCTCCCCTCCCCACCCCCAATATTTCACAGGGGATTTCACTTTGCCAGGATACAGTCTGGTAAATTTGCAGCAGCCACCACGGAGAGAACACAGGAACCCCCCTTGGGCCCGCTGTGTCCCTTTGACAGAGCATTCTGGATTCAGAGACCCCCCCAGCAGGGGTGCTTTGCTGGCATTCCCAAGCCTCCTGCCATCCCGCAAGCCTCGCCTGTCCTATCTCCCCGTTCGGCTGTTTGCTACATGGAGAATAAGAGCTGCAAAGGGGATAGCCTGCGGCCAGCTGTCCAATGCAAACACACTGTCGAGAAGAAGACAATGACTAACCCCACGACGGTGATTGAAATCTACCCAGACACCACTGAGGTGAACGATTACTATCTCTGGTCCATCTTCAACTTCGTATACCTCAACTTCTGCTGTCTCGGCTTCATCGCCTTGGCCTATTCTTTGAAAGTAAGTACTGATTGCAAGCCACCCTGTGGGGAACACACTGAGCCAGAGCCACAGCTGGGGTAAATCGGTGCCATAGCAGGGAAATGCCAGTTTCCCCCTGTGGAGAATCGGGCCCTGTCACGTTAATACACATTGTCAGGGGAGATCTTGGGAATGGAAATGTTGTTTTGTGAGTGGTGTGGGTATCCATGGCATTCAGATACCAAGGTGATGGGCACCACAGAACAATCTAGATAGAGAGATAAGAGGAATCGGTGATGATGGCTCTGAATTGGCTTTTGTTGTGACTGGAGAGCTATAATTCTCACTCGTCTGCGGGCTTGGTTATAGCGTAATTCTGAGAACTAGAACAGTTGAATTTACTACCAGGAGGACAAACAACTTCCTCCCCAGGTAGCCAGAATCCCCCAGCATCTGGAGACCTGCGTGGGGCAACCCCCATCGCCATAGGAGAGAGCTTCAACTGGTGCTGGGGACTCTTGAATGCCGATAGGCTACTGGGGGCTCCCAGGTGTATGATGATGATAAGAAGCACTTTACATCCTCCCAGTACTTTGCAAATCAAACTTAATTCAGCCTGGCAACGTTTCTGTGGTGGTGGGGGGAGGCTATGTGGGGACAAGTATTATCCCCATCTTGCAGACAGGAACACTGAGGCACAGAGCACTGAGGTGACTTGGTGATGGTCCCAGAAGAAGTCCATCTGAGAGCTGGGGAATAGAATCTTGGAAATCCTGGCTGGCAGTCCTGTGGTCCACGCACTAAAGCCTCTCACATCAGTCTGGTACCAGCATGCTGAGGCTCTACATAAGGTAGTTTAGCTAGAGGCACTGGGCCAGATCCTCAAATCATGTAAATCTGTGACTCCACTGACTGCAGTGGAGCTCTGGTGATTTATGCTAAGTCAAAGATCTGGCCCAATAGTGGAACAGGAAGTCGGTCTTTTGAGAACTCCTTAGGGGGCTGATTAAATCTGGACGCAGTGGGAGTCCTTCCATTGATTTCAGCAGGCTTTGGATCAGGTCCTTAGTGAGTGTTTCCTGGAGTCTGGGGATAGTGAGGGCTCCAAAGAGAAGGAGGGAAAAAGAGCAACTGTGCAAACTGGAGGAACCGGGAGATCGGTGGGACTGGCTTTAAGCACAAACACACCAAGCAGCCACTTGTGCCCCAGCTCTTTTGTCCCCACATCCCATCCTCTACAAGTTCTGCCACTCCGAGCCCAGCCCCTCCTCTTCTAGCAGTGGGACCAGAAAGGCATGAAGCAACTTGTTTCCTTCCCTGGCTCTGGCTAGAGCAGCAGTGAGGAAAGCAGCTCATGGCCTGATTCTCCCCAGGGTCCCCTAAACCATCAGGCCAGCCTTGGAGACCTGCCAGGAATGTGAAAACAAGGTCTGCTAACTAAGGTGATGGAAGACCATGGAGGGCTTCATAAGGGAGGAATGGAAATAGATGCATGAATGAACTGGGAGCCAGTGTGCAGAGTGCAGCCCAGGGAGAATGGGACCTGAGTAGTTCAGGGGCATCCAGCCTGTATTCTGCAGCCTGCGTCCTGCTCTCTGCTTGCTGGATCACCCTCGAAATGGAGTCAGAGTCTGATTCTAAGAGGCCAGTTGCCCCAGTCTGCTACTCTTCTCTGAGGGCTCCAGACCTCTGCATGTCTGTAAGGTAACACTATCCTAAGGTAACTCTATCCTTTGAGTCCATGAAACCTTCCGGAATTATTCCCTGTAACTGCTGGATGAGAACAGACCAGCTGGGCTGCAGGATTTCATTGCCGGTGAACTCAGCCAGCAAGCAGTTTCTAATCATCTGTCAAGGAAGAGAGGGTCTGAGGGTTGGAGGGGTTTTGTTGTTGGGGGGGAGGGGGGTTTATAAAAGCAATTAGATAATTGCATATGTAAATGAGACCAGGCTCCTGGGTGGCCCTGAATGTGTCATCGTTTGGGTGGCCTCGGGCACAGGAATCTAGTGGATGTGTTTTGGCAGGCAGCGTTTACAGGAAGGCCAGTGTACAGAGGGATTTCATCACAGAAACAGATCAATTAACCCCATCTAACTCCAGTGACTGTGACTTCCACAAGAATACAAGGAGGCTGTTTCTGAACCAGCCAGGCCCTGGGGCTCTGTTATAGCAGAGGGAGTGTGGCCTAGACCACTGAGCACGGGGACTCTGATTGCCACTCGCTGGGTAACCTTGGGAAGTCCCTTACCGTCTCTGTGCCTCAGTTTCCCCATCCACGAAATGGGGGTGAGAATGCTCACTCACCTTCCTTGCAGGGGTGTCAGGAGGCTTCACTCACTGCTGTTTGTAAAGTGCCTTCTATGAGTCTATACAAGTGCTGAACATTACCATTGCCTGGGCTGTCCTAAGGACATTTAGGGCTACTGCCAACATCAAACAAGAATGGTATGGAAGTCTCGCTTACCACGTAACGCTCCGTGGAATGGACAAGAAATAGGCTTTTCCCCTGGCCGCCCCCCCCCCAATGTGTTCATTATCTTAAATTTGCTTTAATAGCATTGCCGCTTCTCCCCCACAAGGGAACAATTGAATGGGGTGGGGAGAGGAATGACTAGGAGAATTAAGCTGAACTCAGGAAAAGGAAAATATAAGCTGAAGATCCAGAGACAGCACTGTCTATCAGTCTGTGGAACAGTCTCCTGTTGGAAGTGGGGTAGTCCCCATCACTTGAGAAATATACAACTAAACTGAACCAGACAAGGTGAATTAGCTGTAGGGCACAGTCCTGCTCTGGCAGGGGATGGACTAGACCAGGGTTTCTCAACCTTTTTGATACCAAGGACCAGCTTGCTGCCTTCCTAAACTGTGTCTGGGAGACCTTGGGGACTGGCACCAGCGCACAGACCAGTCATTGAGAAACACTGGACTAGACGACCCAACAGGTCTTTCCCATCTCTACTAGCTTCAGTTCTTTGGCAGAATAAAAACGGCAAACATAACGTTCCTCAGAGATCCATGACAGAGTCAGGGAACGGCAAGGAGATATGGCCTGAAATATTGTGGTCACTGATGGGGAGCACAGCATAAGAGAGAAAATGGGGCAATATCTGGATGCAGCAAAAGAACTCCCCTGGGAAAGGCCTACAGAATGGAAGAGAAAATGTGGTCATTTCTATAGTCTTAACCATCCTATAGCGTTTAATAGAGAATGATATCCCTGCTGTAGAATTTGTGTGTGTGTGTGTGTGTAAAGCGACAAAGAGTCCTGTGGCACCTTATAGAATAACAGACGTATTAGAGCATAAGCTTTCGTGGGTGAGTGTATGTGTGTGTGTGTATGCACAAGTGCGTAAAAACACTTCCACTCTTTATTAGTTGCTATAGGACGTTAGAGTCATTTCCACAGAGCCCTATTGGTTTCATCTCTATCTCTGTTACATTTTGTAGGGCTTTCCCATAAGATAAGAAAAGACTGGAATGAGGAAAATAACTGGGAAAAATGTCCTGTTAGTTAGACCTTCTTCTTGTCCCCTGAAGCAAAGTTTAGACATGCAGATTTAGGCCCCAGTCCTTCAAGGAGCACCATGCTGAGTAGACGCCCAGTGGAGTCCATGAGGCTGCGGGACCAGGGCTGCTATTATGAATAAAACCAAGGTGTTTCTTCTTCTTGGGAACCACAGCTGTGTGATTTCCTGCCTAGGGTGCAGCCAATGCGCTAAAGGCTTTAGGGTCCTCTGATTTTGTTCTTTAAACTTACGTCACATAATGTAAACATTTAAAAAACCCTGAGAAACATTGTTTTAAATAACAAAAATGCAGAGTCCCATCAGCTTCACTAGGACCACTTGTGCTGAAAGCTAAGCACATGTTTAAGTACCTTGCTGAATCAGGGCCTTTAGTGTGCTTTAATATTGCATTTAAAAATGTTTCAGAAATAATATACTCACTTCTGTTCTTTCTTTGCCTTCATGCCTCCCAGGGTGCGTGTGAATAAAGAGCTCTATAGATCTCTCGCTGTGTGTAGATTGTTAGACTGCAATAGCACCAAAATGTGCTAGATGCTCTAGGCACACATTGGCCCCTGCACCAAAGAGCTTACATTCTCAGTCAGAGAAACATACCAAGTGGAGACTGGGCACAGGCTACAGCATACAAGCCAAGTATTTGATATAAGCTTTGTCTGCATACCTGGTCTTTACGTATACCCCCTCTTTCTAACCCATACTGGGCCAGATCCTCAGCTGGTGTACATTGGAATAGCTTTGTTGACTGCAACGAAGCTGCATCAGTTTACACCAGCTGTGGGTTTGGCCCCAGCACTCCTTGGTCTGTAGGATCAGTGAAATGGAAAGGAAAAACTGTGCCTAGTTGTGAATGGATGTGTGTATTTGGAGGAAGGTGGAGGGAATGATTAGACGTGGGTGCAGAGAGATTTGAAAGCCCATGTCAGCACTAGCATTAGTACAGCACAGATGCCAACACCACCTGATAAACTTGGCTAGGAAGATGATTTTTTTTTGTTTTGTTTTGCCAGAAGCAAATTTTGTGGCCTTGACTTTTGCACAGGCTATTCAGCTTGCTTCCCCCCTCTCCTATTTCCCAGCTCTAAGCACTAATAAATGATGCATCAGCACTTACTGTTAAGAGATCAATCACCAGCAGTTTTATCACAAGAGACCTTTGGGAAAAGCCAAATCCTTCAATGTACCAATTACACAAAAAGGCAGTAGATCAGAGAGGCTGGGATCACAGTCAGTTTTTATTCTGGAAGTCTAATTTCATATATGGATTCATATATGGACATCAGGAAAATGAGGACCCTAGACTCCTTTTTGTGTCCATCCATAGTTCCAGGGTTTTACTGATTAAAAAAAAAATCTTCCTATGTGTGTGTTCCAGCAGGTGATCCTATGCTACTGCCAAAAGATGCATCACACCAAGCGTGTGGGAGCTACAGGGCATCTGAGATCCTTGCATTTATATAGCCTGTTTTCCATTTTAAATGAACATAAGTGCTGCATATGAGTAATGTATGTGCTGGAGCCATATTGATTGTACCTTTTACTGCTCAAACTCTACCAATGGTAGTTTCAAGTGGAAAGGAAAATGAACAGAATAACAGTGGTGCAGCTACACCTGTGTCTGACAAAGAGCTTACTTTGTGGAGCTTTTCCTTTCCAGTGGAGATCAGGTTTTAGTGCACATCTAACCATAGAGAGGCAGTGAGGTGTAGTGGATAGATACAAGGCTGAGAATCAGAAAACCTAGGTCTTATTCCTGGCTCTGCCCTAGGTGGGTGATTTTGGGCACTTCCTTTCTCTGTGTCCCCCTCCCACCTTTTGTCTGTCTTGTCTGTTTAGAGTGTAAGCAGATGAGGGTGTGAATGTTGCATCTTTGCATTTGAGGAGAAGGGATTAGAATGGCCGAAGAGGTCTAGCTCCCCGATTCTGTGGAATGAGGGAGGTTGCATCTCCTGAGTTCTCAGGCAGGCGTATGGTAATAATGACTCCATGAGAAAAGACATCGGCCTCTCAGGCTGTTCTCTTAGAACAGTGTTTCTCAACCTTTTTGATATCAGGGACTGGTTTGCTGCCTTCCTAAACTGTGTCAGGGAGATCTCCGGGACCATCGCCAGCCCCGAAGATCTCAGGGATTGGTAGTTGAGAAACACTGTCTTAGAAGACCAACAACTTTCAGGAATTAAAATAAATCCAGCTGCTTCCCGAGCAGTACAGTGACAGAGCGAGCCAATGAGACAAGATCCTAGTGCTAGTCCATGAGGAGAGCTTGTACCAGAGGTGCTCACAAGCTGGAGGGCTTACAACCAATTTGTAGAGCAATCTGAGACTCTCCACCCTCTTCCTACATGGGAAGTTATTTGTGTGCAGAGAAGCAGAAATTGGTGTACTATTTGGAAGAGATGGGTCTACAGGCCCCCCAGCCAGTGCACACAGCCTACATGCAACCAGCAGCAGGTTGGATAGCAAAGCCCAAGCAGCATTAGATACAGTCCTATCAGAATTATTATTATTATTATTGTTAAAAAAATGCATGTGTCTGCATGGTACAGTGACACAGTACGTGACAGCCATACAATGTGACCTGTCCCCTGCTCCTGTGGATCTGAGGGGCACAAGGCCTGGCCTAAAAGCAGGGAAAGGAGTTTGTGGAGAGAGTGTTGCTAAGGAAACCAAGGCAGGAAAGATCCCTGGAAGAAAGGGAGGGTTGAAAAGAGAAGATAGTGGACTCTGAGCAAACAAGTAGACAAGAGACTTCCAAGTCCAGAACACGTGAAGGTGCAAGAAAGAGACAAAGGAGAGAGATGAGGAGGGAGGATTGGGAGGCACATAGGAGAAAGTTGGGCAGTAGAAGAAAATGAGATCAGAGATACTGGAGCTTGGAGCTGATGAACTATGAGACAGGAAGCCTAACAGGAGTGGAAGGGGACAGACGGTGGTGTGGACAGAACAGCAGGAGAGGAAGATGACTCTAGCGCTGGCATTCTGGATATGCTGAAGGGAGAGAGGTGAGCAGCTGCCTGGGAAGGCAGTGACAGCTGTCCGGGGAAAAGTTGGCCAAGACCGGTACAAGTTCCATTAATGGGGTTGGAGAGGAGAACCTGAATCTGGTGAAGTTAAAGTGCAAGACTGGATTTAAAGGCTGGCTATGGAGGTGTGGGGAGGAAGGAGGGAGAAACGTAGGAATTGCCATACTGGATCAGATCAAAGGCCTATCTAGTGCAGTATCCCGTCTCTAACCGTGCTAGCCACCAGATGCTTCAAAGGAAGGAATAGGGATCTCGTAGCAGGAAGATGTGGGATAATCTCCTCCGAATCGCCAATGATTAGAGGTTGGTTTAAGGCCTGTGGTATAATCCCTTCTAGAATTGCTGTTATCACTCACAAAGTGACATGGAGAAGGGATGGACTTGTGATTAAGAACATAAGAATGGCCCTACTGGATCAGACCAAGGGTCCATCTAGCCCAGTATCCTGTCTTCTGACAGTGGCCAATGCCAGGTGCCCCAGAGGGAATGGACAGAACAGGTAATCATCAAGTGATCCATCCCCTGTCACCCATTCCCAGCTTCTGGCAAACAGAGGCTAGGGACACCATCCCTGCCCATCCTGGCTAATACCCATTGATGGACCTATCCTCCATGAATTTATCTAGTTCTTTTTTGAACCCTAGGAACTGGACTGGGACAAACGAGCTCTGAGTTTAATTCCTGTCTCTACCACCCACCCTTTCTGTGTGGCCTTGGGCAAGTCACTTAGCATCTCTGTGCCTCCTGTGTGAAAGGGAGATGCTGTTCTTCTGCCTTCCAGAGAGGTGGTGAGGACACATGCTTTAATGTTTGTGGGGCCCTGAAATATCATTGTAATGGTCATGTGAGTATCAAGATAGACGGTGGTGAGGCCGGGATACAGGGAAGATGGGCAACTCCTTACTGGTGACAGAAGGGAAGGGGAGGAAATGTCCTTCTACTCTTAGAGAGACTGAGTTTGTGCTACCAGGGATGATGGCCAAGTGGGCATTGGAGATGGGAGCCCAGAGAGAAGAGGAGAAGCCAGGACAGAAAGCTGTAGGAAGCTTAATCAGACTGTAAACTGTTTGGGGCAAAGATTGTCTTTTTCTTATATGTGAATATAGTGCCCATCCCAGTGGGGCCCTGACCGTTGGTTGGAGCCTCTAGGCTTTACCACAGTATAAATGATAATGAATAACAATGAATCATTTGAATAGAGGTGCTAGCTGATGCCACAGGAGCATATGGGAAAAGAGGAGGGGACCAAGGACAGAACCCTGAAGGAGTCCAACAGACAGAGGGAGAGGGGAGGATGAAGTGCCAACAAAGGGGAGGCCAAAGAAGTCAGAAGAGAACTTGGAGGGAAAGCGGAGGGCAAAAGAAAGCTCAGATATTTCGAAGGCGGTAGTGAGCTCAGGCAAAGTATGGCAAGAGAAGACTCCCTGTGAATTTGCTAGGAGGAGGTAGGTCATATTATGCCACCCATCAGGTAGAGCAGAGAGGGCATAAGCCAGAGTGGAGGGAATCAAGGAGAGGACAAGAGCATGGGGCACCCTGGAGGAGTTTTCAGGAGAAGGTGAACATTAGAGAAGCAGCTGGGACTGTAGAATCAATAGTATGCCGGGGGAAGGAGGCAGAGGGGAGAGTATTAAGGGAGGGAATTGGAGATGGAACCAGGTTTGAGAGGACTAGATGGGGACAGGAGGACAGGCTGAGTGATCAGAGGCACGCTGAGGGTTAGACAGAGTCAGAAACAAGGGTGAAGGAGGAGAGTGTGGGGTGGGTGGTGGAAGGGTTGGGGAAGGTGGCAGAAGAGAGTCCTTGATGGCAGGGGCGGCTCTAGAAAGTAGGCTGCCCCAAGCAGCGCGGAGCGCTGCGCCGCCCTTCCCCGGTCCCGCGGCGGGTCCCCTCTTCCCGCGGCTCCGGTTGAGCTCCTGCCGGCATGCCTGCGGTAGGTCCACCGGAGCCCGGGACGAGCGGACCTGCCGCAGTCATGCCTGGGGGCGCTCAACCGGCGCCGCGGGCAGACGGGGCCCGCCGTCGCCTTGCCGGCGGCAGGTCCGCTCGTTCCGGGCCCCGGTGGACCTGCCGCAGGCATGCCGGCGGGAGCTCAACCGGAGCCAAATGCCGCCCCCCCAGGAAACGGCCGCCCCAAGCGCCTGCTTGGCGCGCTGGGGTCTAGAGCCGCCCCTGCTTGATGGATATTCTCACTTGGAACAGATGTGCAAGCTGGTAAGATCCGGGGCTGAGGATGAAGTGGAGGAGGGAAGGTGCTGGGAAGAGGGGTCCAGGAGGGCGTTCCTGGGACAGAGGGGCTGGGAGCACACAGAAATTGACAAGAGAGAAGCAGATCTTGTGAGCTGGGAGGAGGGCAGAGGAGGAAGGAGAGCAGCAATCTGTGCAGTCATGGGACTCTCTGTGAAAGTGCTCAGCGGTGCAAGAACTGGAGCAGAAGGAGCAAAGGCAGGGAAGAGCCAAGGGTGGGGAAGAGAGGAAAGGGCAGCTCCGGACGAGGGGGGAGATGGGAGCTGAGTGAAGGAGAGAAGTTAGAAGCTGGGGGAGGGGAGACAGAGGGCAGGAAGAAAAGGAGGAATGAAAAATGGGAAAAGGGAGGGGAGGGAGAGGAGACCAGTGGGAAGCATCTGAATGGGGAAAGGGGGGTGAGGAGGAAGGAGCAGGAGAGAAATAGAGAAGAATGGTGACAGGAGGCCAGTAGGAGGGAGGTGGAGGAGGAGAAGTGTCCATGGAGGAGTTTGTCTCATGCAATGAATACTTGTCCCCTCTCTCCCTCGGCCTCTCAGGGGTATAGCTCTGCCTGGGACCTTCCTTGAATGATTTCTATTCTGATGAGTGGGGCTGACCCCATGGGATACAGATCATGTGTCTGCCCAGCTCCCTTCTTAATGGGAGATCCCTGCCTGCAGCTTTGCCAACAGATTAGGATTGTCTCCGTGGTGGGCTCTGGTGCTCACTACATGGTGTTTTGGGGCTTGATTCCCACACCTACTCCCTTCTGCCCAAGATAATGAAATCTGTACTCTTACCCTCCGAACGCCTCCCTCCCCAGACCTCAGGTGTGCAGCGGCTTGGGCTTGTCTGCCTGAACCCCCCCACCCCCTGCTGATTTCGCATAGGGCCCTGCCCAGAAAAGGAGGAGCTTTCTTGTGCTTACTCTGCTCACCAGGGAGAGCAACAGGCCCCATGAGAGAGTGGCTCACTTCCCAGCTCTGGCTGCACCATTCTCCATCTGGCTGCTGCTGTTCTCAGTTGTTGCTGCTGGGTGCGTGTGACAGTCTGGTCGTGTCACTAGACGCTCTCCAGGTCTAGATGCACCATGGGGGGTGGGAGAGCGAGGTACAGATACTTAACATACATGTGCCACGTGTTTGACTGACCGCCGCGGTAGGGTCTCACATGCACCCTTATGTCAGCGAAAGACTCCTTCCCAGAGGCCAGTGTGAAGCGTGTTAAAAGCAGGGAGTGTGTTCGCAAAGGACCCTCCCCTCCAGGGCAACAGAGTGGAAGAATCCACATATTAGAATGCATGGGACGTTACTCCACGGTCTGGAATGAGCTTCAGGCCTCCGTGAGCTGGAATCACACAGCAATTTGCTGGGACTGAGGTGGCTGTTACCGCCCTGTCTCCAGTGAGTCATGTCAAGCTCCCAGGCCAGCGTCGGGTTGTAAGTGCTGCCAGAGTTACAGAGCAAATCACTGAAAAGTGACTTAAATCAATCCTGGTGTATTTTTGGAAAATTCTTGGTACATAAAAGCATTCGATTCTTTCTAGGTAGAACTGTGGTGCAGGCTCAGGGGTTTACGTGGCTTGCCAGCGACATCTAGTGTTCAGATAGGAGCACCGTAAACGTGTTCACATTTCTGAGAGCAAATTTAGGGTCTGATGGAAGTAGCAGCCACTGGAGCTGAAATCCTCCATCCCTGGAATAGGTGCAACAAGGACAGCATTCCCCTGCTGCCCCACTCTGACCACCTCTGGGAGTGAAGAGGTAAATCATTCTGTCCCTATCCTGTTTGCTGCGACTGTTGGCCAGGGTCTAATCAGTGTCAGTTCTGATGGTGGTTTTGTGGTGTGGACATGCATCTGCTACAAACTGGACTGAGAACACCGGCATATTTGACACATTGTGAACTACTGACCAGCTGCTGAGTGATAACACCATTTGGTCACTATCAGCGTGGACTGTTGTCAAACTCATGAGTGTACAAGGTCATTACCAATCTTCAGAGCCATCCTGTCCTCCCCCAACGCGTTTAAAGTCACAGCCTCTGAAATAGCGTGCATATCAGACCATGACATTACAGCTGAAAACTGTCAGTTGCAGCATTGGTAGGTGTAAACTGCATAGGACCTGCCAAAAGAGTGCATTAACCCAGGCATATTAATATGCTGTAGGATTGTGCATGGCCTCTAACTGCAGTAGGAGCCAATGCCAGATTTCACACACACAGCCTCTGAATGAAGTAGAAAGCACACTCACAATGGAACAAGTGCCAGTGGTCCTACTCTAGAGGCAGTGGGACCCAAACCCCAGCACATTAGTGTTGGGATTCACACTCCCACCTTCGGAATACAGTAGGAAGCATGCACTAGTGCTAGAATTCACCCTATAGTGTGCCCAGCATCCATACCTGAATGCACGGTAGTGCCAGGAATTACGCCCAACCTCGGAATGCAGTAGAAACAGGTACAAAGTGTCCACACACACTAACCCCTGCTTATATCAGTTTAAGCTGATTGGTTTGCTTGTCTTTTTGTTTTTTTATGTCTCTCCAAATTCTTTTTGTCTCAGGTCCGGGATAAGAAACTCCTCAATGACCTGAACGGAGCAGTCGAAGATGCCAAGACAGCCCGGCTTTTTAACATCACCAGCTCAGCACTCGCCACTTTCTGCATCATCCTCGTTTTCATCTTCCTGCGCTACCCGCTCACTGACTATTAGAGCAAGGCCAGCAGCCGCTGCCGAAATGCCTCAGTGCCAGAAGTGTCCACTGAATTTCCTCCAGCAAGGACATGAAACAACAATCCATCTTGATTGCAAAAAATAAATACAAAGTAAACCCCACCGAGCAACCCCCACAACTCCCAAACCCTGACTGGTGTTTGAACTTCTGTAGAAAAGGGAATTACTTTTACATTTTTTACAGAAAAATATTTATTTTCATGATAAACAAAAGTGGGTGATGACAACATGCAAAGCTTAGAACTAACCACAACATGAGCCAATAGCTGTGTAGCTAGATGCTGCAACCATAGTGGCGGCCGAGGAGTCAGAGCGAACATTGTGTCATCGACGATCCGCTGATTAAAGTTACATAAGCAGCCCAAGCGCTGAGCTGTGTCTTAGATGGAAAACAGCAAATAACCCTATTGGGAGAGCTGAACTCCAGATCTACTGGGAAGCATGTGCACTGATTTAGAGCTCAAGAGAGGGAGGAAAAATGCCTGCTACTGCAAGATAAAACTGAGAAGTAAAGCTGGGCAGATTCAGGACATATCAGACGTGTTCAGCCTGCTACCACGTCCTCTCTCTCTCTCTCCTCTCCTTCCCTTCATTCCCCTGTATATTTTGTTCTTTTCGTCTTTTTATACATTTATTCATTGAATTCCATTTGAAGGCCAAAATAGCTTACCATTCCCCGTCCCCAGAGAGCTTTATCCTTGAGAGTTCATAGTGGAGAATCCTGAAGCCTCCCGATAAACCCCAAAGAATTAAAACAAAACAAAACTCCTCCATGGAATCTCCTGCAAATGCTGGGAACGTAGGCAACCTTTGGAGAACTTGCATATATCCTGTATACCGACTCCTACTGTATTTCTGTAAACTTTCAATAAAGATAATAATACCTCTGCCCATCCAATGCCATTCTGGTTAATTTCACAGATTGCCACAGATTAGGGGGTTTTCCCCCTTTGGTCCCATATTAATCCAATGAGGGGCAGAGAAGAGAATTAAAACTCCTATTGGACACTATAACCTGCCTCTACAGCCATAATCCCCTACCTTTGCTGTCTACGTGGATGGGCCTGGAGTAATGGGCCACCTCACTTAACGATGTGAAAGAAAGTTAAATAACAGGCAGGGAGCAGCTCCACAAGCAGTGTAATAGGGGACTGATACACAAGCAGCAACCACAGCGGCAGGTATGGAAGGGGATGGTGCCAGTTAGAACCCAGCTGAGGTAAGAATTTCCACCTTGTGTATTAGCAAAATGTAGGGACTGGAGTTGGGGGGGAGGAGGAAAGAGGTCACAGGAGCTAGGGGAAATCTGGGGGCTTCTAAATCCCCTGACTAGGCACATGTGAAGTTCATCACCATCTCAGTGAGGACACGCTCCTCTGGAGTACATGAACTGGAACGTGTTGTCATACCAGTGATGGTGATATGCTGCTGAGAGTTTAACAAAGAAGCTCCCTTAAGAACATTCCACCACGCTCAACTGGAAATATTACATTCCCTGGGTAAAATGTGCTTTCCACTGAAAATCATCCACCTCTCTGAACCCATCAATCCTTCCTCCACCCATCCCTTTTGACCCCTGCCCTCCCAGAGTGTCATAGGAACACGAACACCACTGAGTGGCATCTCTGTCTAGCAGCTGTTCCACACAGCAGCAGCAGAGGCAGGCAGGTGTCTTGCTACCTCTGCCTATAGTGGAGCTGGCAGGTGAATTATCCTGTGGGCATGCAGTGATTGGCTGGATGGACAGTGGGTTCCCTGGGTGGGAATGGATCCTCTATGTTGAGAACTATTAGATCCCTGAATTGAGACCTAAAGTGTGGGGACAAGGATTATCTCACTTCCGCCTGCTGCAGGGCTCTTACACCTTCCTCCAAAGTATCTGGTACTGACCACTGGGACAGGCTACTGGACTAGATGGACTTTGGGTCTGATCCAATATAGAAATTCCTGTGTTCCAATGTCTCCCCTGTTTGCTTCCAGTCTCCCATAGCCAGTGTGGAATTGAAATGAGTTTCCCCAGGGGGGCTCAGGGTGGGGTTCCCAGTTCCAGACTGCCCCTCAGTACCAGCTCTTCAAATTTCAGACTGGGACATGCGCTGCTGGGGAGAGGCAGCCTGCAAGGCTCCCACTCAGTGCAGCCGCAGCACAGTCCTGTCTCCTCTGCCTCATGCAGTGGCTGGTGGAGGGGACCCACGTGATAAACCCCCAGGGACTGGTGGGAGGATGCAGGAGGGGTGTTCCTTTACCAGCAGCTGCCACGGTAATCGTGTATATGCCCGCAGCACAGCCCCACCCTTGGAGAGAGCTGATCGTTTGAACAAGCAGAGCCAGCTTTAACATTCTAACTACTGTACATTCTACCAGTGCAAAAATCCCTAATGGAGACAAGATGCTAATTCAAGCTGGGAACTAAAGGACCCGTGAGCATCTGGGTCAGATTCATCATCCTGAGGAGCAGGAAATCAAGGTACAACACGGATTCACGCCTACATGATAGGTGCCCAGACCACTAATGGGATGGGTCTTTCTTCACTAATTGTTCAATCACATCAGCACAGTGCAGGCACTGTGCTATTAAGACCTAAATGGCCAAACCAATAGACCATGAAAGGGTACCTCGCTGAAAACTTAATTAGACTTCACCTTCATTAGCCTTCCTCAGCAAGAGTGCTCTGTTATGCTCATAACAATGCCGTGTGCAATTGCTATAAAATGCATTCTGGTAGAATCCAGTAAGATTACCCATAGCCTTTGCATGAACGATCACACCAGAGCGCCTTCCACGCAGCTTCTTCTCAGACAATTCAGGGTTCTGGTCTAAAGTGACTGTATCACTCTTAAAGGCACCAGATTGACCAAACTGGAGAATAAAGTCTAGTTACAGCTCAGCTTTTCCAACTTCTCTCTAATGCTCTGCCAATATGCCCCAACTCTAGCATGGGCAGCATTTGAATGGGTGACCTAGAGATGGAAGTCCATTAATAACCTGAGCCATCTACCTTCCTGCTTGACAAGAAGAAATTGATGATACTGGATTAGACCACAGGTCCAGCGACACTCTTATCCTGTCTCTGATAGAATTTGACAGGGGCGGCTCCAGGCACCAGCACGCCAGGCAAGCGGCGAGGGGCGCTTTGCCGGTCGCCGCAAGGGCGGCAGGCAGGTTGCCTTCGGCAGCATGCCTGCGGAGGGTCCGCTGGTCCCGCGGCTTCAGCGGACCTCCCGCAGGCGTGCCATCAAATCTGCGGGACCGGGGACCTCCTGCAGGCAAGCCGCCAAAGGCAGCCTGCCTGCCGTGCTTGGGGCGGCAAAATAGCTAGAGCCGCCCCTGGAACTTGATGAACTTTTTCAACCCAAAACCTTTTTGGACCAAAAAAATGCAGATTGAGGTGAACCGAAACATTTCACTGATTCCTGTCAAACCTGCCAAATTGTTTCCCACACCAAAAAAAAATAAAAAATCTGAAAATAACAGCGCATTTCATTTCAACATTTTCTAAACAAACCGTTTGATTTTTTTTCTATTTGAAATGGCTTTTTGTGTCAAAATGTACTTCAGGTGGGTTTTTTTATTTTAAACCCTTTAAAAATAGCTCAAAACCAAAACAACATTTCACTTTGGGTCGAACAAAATGTTGCATTGGACCCAATATGATTTTTTTTCTTTTTTTACTTTTTGGTTTGCCAAAAAATTGTCTTGTCTCCAGTCAACCCAAAATGCTTTTTTAAAACAATAGTCAAAACAGCCAGCAAAACTGAAAAGTGTGTTAGGCTCGGTTTACGCTAGAACAGGGGTTCTCCAACTTCATTGCACTGCTGTCCCCTTCTGACAACAAAATTACTGCACGACCCCAGGAGGGGGGACGGAAGCCTGAGCTCAGCTGCCCCGGGTGGCAGGGCCAAAACCTGAGCCCCATCATCCCAGCCAGGGGGTGGGGGCAAAGCTGAAGCCCAAGGGTTTCAGCCCCAGGCAGGGGGCCTGTAACCTGAGCCCCTGAAGCCCTTGGGCTTTGGCTTCGGTCCTGGGTGGTAGGGCTCAGGCTTTGGCTTTGGCTCTGGCCCCAGCAAGTCTGAGCCAGGATGCAGTGTGTGACAAAGATCCAAAATGAGAGGCATAAATAAATCATTCATGCAGGACACTGACAGCTGTGTCCTGCATGAATCCCTTCCTTTAAGATAAATGACTATAACCTCAGACTTTTGTATTCTGATGTAATCCATTTGCCACAACAAAAGTGAGGAGACACCAAGTTGGTCTGGAATGTAGGTAACTGTGGGATTGACTTGTAGTGCCACAGATTGTACTGCAGGATGCTTTCCATTCAGAAATCACATTGCATTACAGTCTATGAACTCTTGTAGGCACCGTGCTACCTCCACAGCTGTCTTCATCTTTAGGTCTGGGCTTTCAACACCGGGTGGCAGGCATACTTTGTATAGGGAATGAATGAAACAGTTCAGATAAAATAAGAGCTGACACAACATTGGAACTAACCCAAACCAAGCTTTTCCTTCCATTTAACAAGTGCAGCAAATGCGTTATGATCATCTCTTTCTGTGATGGATCATCTCATCTAAAAGACAATGGATGGTGTTTTAAGGAACAACAGGGAATATTGAACTGGCTCACGTCTTTTCTCTATGCATAAACTGTTGGGGACTGAGAGGGTGGATTAGTAGTAGTAGTAGTAATAATACTCATTAGATTTGTTATTTGTTTGCAGTAACATCCACACTGCATTTGTTGTTTTCCATACAAAGGATTTGTCAGCCTGGATCAGACCTGAGGTCCAGGCTCCAGCCATGCCAGTATCCTCACTCAGACTGATGCCTCAGAGGAAGGTGTAAGAATCACAAAGTAGGCAGATCTAAAATAACCACCTGCCCAGTTTAGGTCTTACCCTAGAGATCAGGTGAGATAATCACAATGGTCCCTTCTGGCCTTGAAATCTGTGACTCCTGATCTCTAATAGTTCTGGATTACCTTTAGCCCAGAAAAATGAGGTTTAATTATTATCCCTTCCAACATTTTTGTTAGCATTAATTATAACTCTGGTGTAACAGGGTGGTTGGCCCTTTAATGGCCAGGCAAGGGGGTGAGGAAGCCAGGGGCCAGCCAACCCTGGTCAATTATCGACCCAGCTGAGAAGGGATGGAATGATTACAAAAGCCAGCACCTTAGCAAGTAGCAAGTGCTGAAGTTGGTGCCTTCCCTGCAGCACTGAGAGAAGTCAGGGGAAAAATCGTCTGGGAGCTATAGCATGTGGTGAGCAGAGGTTTGAGTAAATGACTTGTGCCTAGGGTGACCAGATGTCCTGATTTTATAGGGACAGTCCTGATTTTTGGGTCTTTTTCTTATATAGGCTCCTATTTCCCCCCCCTGACCCCCCACCTGATTTTTCACACTTGCTGTCTGGTCACCCTACTTGTGCCCAGAGGGAAGTGAGCACCTCTCCCAGACTTGAGGAAGAGCTCTGTGTGGCTTGAAAGCTTGTCTCTCATCCACAGAAATTGGTCCACTCAAAGACATTACCTCACCCGCCTGGCCTATCTCATATACAGGCTTGCCAGTGGCAGGCAAGGCCCTGTTACTTCAGTCACAATGTGCTCTTGCCACACTGATTGCCCAAAGTGGTGTTCTCATTTCCCAGTTGGGCCTTTTGTGACATTCCAGCCCTGTACCAAACTCCCAAGAACACACAGCTGAGACCTCACTACTAACAGACTGGGGCAGAACTCACTGACACATCCTAACAACCAGCAGGACAGCTGCCCCTACTGCCTCTTCCTGCAGCTAGGGTCACTTGACTCACTTCACGCTACAAAGAAGAACTAAGGGACCACCTACTATCCACCAAGTTACTCAATGTCTTCTTTCACCGTTTGATGCTACCTATTCTATTGCACATGACTTCCTCCCTCAAATTCTAGTTTGTTTTGTTGCTTCAGGAACAATCCTTGTCTGGTGTAATTGCTCATGGGAGTGCTATTTGGGGGAAGGGGATGAGGTTTACTGGGGTGTGTGTGGGATTCATAGTGAACTACTGACTATAGCAATGCTGCAGCCATTTTTTTTTCATTTTATTCTGTTCTAAATGCACAATAAGCCACGCTAAGGTGTGGGTTACTAGGCCTAATATAGACTGAGTAAGATCCACCAGTGAAAATCACAGCTTTCCTTGTCTACTCCATGCATCTGCATGGGTGTGATGTTGTCCATCAGCTGCTGGAATCTGGACAAATCCCCAGTATAGACATAGTCCTAGGGCCACTTCCTGATGGGTTGAAAGGCCTCAGTCTTTGCCCTTGTGCCTCATGTGGCACCTGAGCCTAGTTATGCTCTCCTCCAACAGTGCCTCAACTGTCTGTTTTGGTTTTTAACCTAAAATGAATGAGAAACCTAACCCCATAGTGCCCAGGTAGATAGGAGCTGCTTCTCCCATATTTTTATTACTGATAGCTGCAGTAATTGCACTGCTTTGCGATTGTTGAGCACAGTGAGGGCAAAGGACCGTTTTGAATTGTTTTGGACTTCTGTAGAAGGAGGGAAGTTTTGCTTTATCCAGAGAGCCAAAGTCTAAAAGACCCAAACTGTCCTTGCCCCTAGAGGAAGAATGTGGATCAGAGGGGAAAGTGAGGCCAAGATGCACCTGATGGCAGAAAAGTAGAACCCATTATGACTCTGTAGGTGATTTATGGCTGATGGAACAGACTGTGGCTCTTAAAGCCAGAGCCGTGGGGAGTGGTTTGAGGACATTTCATTCATAATAGTAACTTGAGTCATTCTATCCAGGGTACTTATGTGCTCCCCATTAGCATAGTATCTGAGCACTTCATAATTCTTACTGTATTTATCCTCACAACATGCCTGTGCTGTAGGCAGTGCTTTTGATCCCCATTTTACAGATGGGGAACTGAGGCACAGAGAGCGTATGCCCAAATCCTCAAAAGTATTTAGGCACTTAAATGCCATTGAAGTGACTTTCCCAAGAGCACAGAACTGAGCCCAGGTTTCTCAGGCCAGGACAGTAAGAGCTGAACCAGCCCTTCTTCTGGTTGTAGAGTACTGGGTCAGGTAAAATGCCTCTGTAGGAGCAATTCCATCACCTTCATTTTGGATGTGCAGCATGCCCCGCACCATCATCAGCTTTGGATCTCCAGCTGGTATGTTGAGAGGCATGAGGCTCTGGCCGTACCACAGCCTAGCCGGGTACTGTTGCTGTGTGACCAGCTTATGTTCAAGGGGTGACAGCACAGAGGGCCAGAACAAGACCTATGTATCCCTTCAGCCTTCATAATGGGGTTTAAGTGAGAAGGAAGTAGTGCATAGGCCTCTAGGGTCCTGGCTGCCCTATATACAGATTTGTGAGGGTTGGAAAGGACTTGCTACACACAGATCTCTGGTGGAAAGTGTGCCACTAGGGAGATCTGGAGCTCAGATTATCTGCCATGGAACAGCTACATGACATAGGCATACATGTGTCCGTTGTGGATTCCAGTATCTCTGCTCACAGGGCCATATCATTAGTGAGAAAAGTGATGTGGTGTTAATGCAAAGGACCCCTCAGTGTAGAATTCATGCGTTTTGCATTAGCCATATGTCCCTGTCTGGGGGGACCCTAAATGAAGGTCATGCCCCTTAAACTGGCAGCACTACACTGCCTGAGTGTGCCGTTAAGAGAAGTAGAGAAGGGAGGTTGCTCTCCAGAGCTGTTTATGGGGCTTCATCGGTGGTCTAAGTGTGAGGTAGAGGTGGCTACGCCCCCACTCTCAGTGGAGGTGCTCAAGCTGCTTCCCTTCAATTTAAATGAGAGGCCTGCTAACAGGGCCTTCTCGATGAAGCCATCTTGCCTTTGGAACTTGCTTCTGACCCTTGGTCTGCCAGAGCCTAGACTGGCTTCCCAGATTTGCTCTCTCTCTCTTACCAGGCCTGCTGCAGGAGAGTCCCATTCTGACTGGAGTGGAACTGTGTGGCTATTATAGCTTAACCTGTATCAATGTGCCCAGAACTAAGGCGGGGGAGGGGAAGGGAAAGTCTATGCATTGAAAGAAATCATAATTCAAGCCCTTGTGCTTAAAAGGCAATGTGGTCTAGTAGACAGGGCCTTAGACTAAAGGTCCTGGGTTCTCTTCCAGGTTCTGTCATTAACCTGCTAGGTGAATGGGCAAGTCACTTCACCCCTCTGTGCTTTTTCCCCCTTTGTCAGCTTAGATAGTAACTTCGTGGCAGGGACTCTCTTACAACGTGTTTACACAATGCCTAGTATAGTGGGGTCTGATGTTTGCTGAGGCCTCTAGGTGCTACCCTTATAAATAATATGAACAGGCCTTATCATTTGTTTTGTACAGATGAAAATTGCTACCCAGTTATTAGAACTGGTTGGAAATTCCTTTTTTCGCCACAAAAAAGTCAACCAAACATCTTTTTTTTCAGCTTCTGTTTGTTTGCACAAAATGTTTCTAAATTTCAGAATTGTATCCCCTTCTTTTGCCACTGAATGCAACAGAACGAATGATTCCAAGGGTTGGGTCTCTGGGGTTTTTATCTTTCACTTTTTCCTTTTGCTACTCAAAACTTTTCAACGCTTTCTCTAAAAACTCTCCAAAAGTGGGGCAGGAAACAAAACAGCCAGCCAACCCTTGGAATCATTCACTGGCTGTGTCTTCACTAGGAAATCAAGGTGTGGTCTTAATTCAAGGTAGCTAACTGGAGTTAAACACCTCGCAAAAACAAGGTGGCTGAGGTAATAAGTTTTATTGCACCAACTTCTGTTGGTGAAAGAGACAAGCTTTTGAGCTTCTCAGACCTGAAGAAGAGCACTGTGTGTCTTGAAAGCTTGTCTCTCTCACCAACAGAAGTTGGTCCAATAAAAGATATTACCTCACCCATCTTGTCTCTAATATCCTAGGACTGACACAGCTACAACACTGCCAAACAAACAAAGCGTTTTTAGTTTATCTTAACCTGCTAACTCTTGTGAGAGCTACAGAATTTTTTGGGTCATTACACTAATTGAATCTATTTCCCTATGTTAAGTTCTCCTCACACCTTCTAGGGGCCATCTTAATTATCACTTCAAAAAGTTTTTTTTCCTCCTGCTGATGATAGCTCATCTCAATTGATTAGACTTTTCCTGTTGTTATGCATACTTCCACCTTTTCATGTTCTCTGTATGTATAAATATCTCCTGTCTGTGTGTTCCATTCTATGCATCCGAAGAAGTGAGCTGTAGCTCAGGAAAGCTCATGCTAAAATAAATTTGTTAGTCTTTAAGGTGCCACAAGTACTCCTGTTCTTTTTACAGAATTTTCACCTTGTCTTTGCTAGGATTTTAACATGAATTAAACCTACTTTTTTTCCTAGTGAAGACAAGCTCACTCTGGCTATGTCTTCACTGCCAAAAAAGGCATGTGTTCTACAGCACGATAGATAACGCAAGTTAACTATCTTGCTGTAAAATCCTAGAGGAGACAAGACGCATGTAGTTCTTACCGTGATGTAAGGTCAACCGTGTGCTCCCTCCACCTGGGGTTTACCTGCATCAAGGTAAGAGCTGACTCAAGGTAGTGATCTCTCTGTAAAAACTTGCCTTGTTTGGCAGTGAAGACATGGCCTCTATTGCATTCAGTGGCACAGATAATAGGGAGAGACCCGGAATTTCAAACCTTTGAAAGGCTTTTGGTTTTTTTATACACATTATTTTGAAATTACCTGGAAGGGGGAGCAAGCGGAGGCACCTTTGAGGCACTTTGGCTGAGAAACTTTGGCCAGTTCCACCAGTTAAAAATGATGTTCCGTTCCTGTTTTCAGCGGAGTGTTTTCTACTGTCAGTTGATTTCCACTGAGTTCCTGTGTGGACCTACCCCACTCTCACTGGCTGTATGGTGCCATAGAATGACCTGAGCGTTTCTCTGCAGAGACTGTCTTGCGGGGAGGATGAGGTTAGTACTCCAGTGTGGGCTTGTCACCGGTGGAGACGCACCAACCAGACAGCTGTTCTCTGTCAAACAGACAGAGGGCCCCCTCAGCCTGTTCAATGTGCACACGAGGAACAGAACCTGCTCTGTGCATGCCTTGAAAGGCCACCAGTCTTGAGGAGCTCAGGGAACAACGTGACATTGATTTTTGCTTACCTGGCACAGACTCAGAGTATAGCCCCAGCCTCCAGCATTTAACATCCTTTGCATCATTGTTTACATTACTCTGAGGACCCCACACCCCCTTGTGCTGTTCACATGTGATTCCTCCTCTTGTTCCAGCACCCTCAGTGTGCAGGGAAAGCACATGCCCTGAGCCAGAGAACAGGGAAAGCTTGTTGGCTGAGTGAAAGGCTTGTGTAACTGGCAGCTATTGGAATGGGGCGGTTCTCATGTTGTGCAAACATCCAGGAGTTGGCTAATATGTGACTACTGCAGCCCCTTCCAAAGACACTGACTTCGCATGTTTGTACTGAACACATACATGTACGTATTGATGTTGTCATGCACCCCCTAGGGCAGTGTGTGGAGTTACAGATTAACCCCTTCCATGCCTGGGCAGGGGGGGACTGCAGTCTCCAAGGCCAATTAGAGCACGGCGTATGTCAGGCATGTGCACAAATACACATACCACTGTTATGCAATGCTTGGCTTGGCCATTTTCCTGCTGGCTCTCTGCCTTCCTCCTCCCTCAAATACTCAGTGCTTGATGATGCCACTGTTGCTGCAAATGCTGTCAAGCCAGCTCCAGACCCTGGGCCAAATTCTCTCAGCTAATATAAACTGGTTGAGCGTGGTTGGAGTCAACTGACACAGTCTGTGAATCTGGCCCATCGGCCTGTCCCATCTAGGTCCCATAGTGGGAGGGCAGTGCCTACCCTAGAGCTGGTCAGAGGTGGCATGTGTGCTGTAGTGCCAGGGCAAAGCTTGGTGAGTCAAGAGAGGGGCAGCAGCAGACTTAACCCTCTGCACAAGTTGAGGCTGGCCTGTCATAGTAACATAACTTGTGCATCTAATTCCTGTTTTCTGGGCCATAAATAAACAACGCAACCGTCCCCCTGCATCGTAACCGCACTGCCTCTCACTAAAACACAACATTCCTCAGCTCCGCCATTGCTCAGTGAAGGATGTTCTGAGAGACCCTTAGGCGGCAGCACTTAGAGGCCATATGGTTGGATAGGCAGGGTTGGGGTCTGGGATACAGGAGCCCTGGATTCTATTCCTGGCTCTGCCACTGACCTGCTGTGTGACCTCGGGTAAGTCACTTCACCTCAGTTTCTCCTCCTCCACTTTGTCTTGTCATATGACACTGTAGGTTTCCTGGGGCAGGGGCTCTTTATTTAGAGGTCTGTACAACTCCTAGCACTGGGCCCTTATCTTAGCTGGGGTCTCTCAGTGCGACTGTAAAACTAATAATGGGAAATCAGTGCAAGTGTTGCAGCAAGCAACAATAAAAGTATTGGCAGAAGCTGCTTCTGCCTATGCCTGGGCAATGTGAGGTGAGATTCCATATCCATTTTAGTGGCATTTTGCAAATCCATTAGTATGTGCTGAGGACCAAGGCACCGTGCTGCATTTCCATGGCTGTCTTGGAGAACGCAGAGCAGAGACGGGACAGGCTGGAGGACAGCAGGTGCTTTCAGCATTGAAAATGACAAACCTGGGCTATTGAGGTTCACCCAGAGGTGCAAACGGGTGGGGAGATTTAAAGCCATTCTCAGACATGCATATGGTTAAACTGATTGCCTTTTGGGGTGCGGGGGTGAGAGAGAAGCTTCCCCACCCCCAACTTGTACATGGGCAGAGACCCTGGTGAGTGAAGGGAGGAAGGATTTGCTTTGCTCTGCAACAGTGAGCAGGGAGAATCCTATATTATGACTTGGGCATGGGGATCCTAAGGTTTCAGGGTCTTTTCCCCTTCCCCCAACTTATTTAACAGGTCAGAATGTTCTCAGGTGGCCTTTATTTACAGGGGAAACAAATCACTCCTCTGATCCCCAACTTTCTCAGGCAAAGCTACCAAACTGACAACTGGCCCTTAAGCTAGGGCTAGGTACCCTTGAAAGATGAAGTTAGCATGGACACGCTAGCAAGCTAATTACTGCCATTGGGTGAGAGTGGTGCCCCTGTGTTGAATACAAAGGTTTTGGACCGGCATTCTGCAGATCAGCTGTGTGGCACATTCTGTGAAGCTCTTATGTAGCCTTGTGATTCCATTCCAAGGCCTGCTGCTAGGCTGGAAAAGAGGGAGCCCCATGTATCTGTAGACTGAAGTACACTGAAAACCTCCAGGTAAACAGGGGGTCAGTTAACTGGGAGAGTTGGCTCTTCTAGGACCTGAGTCAAAGTCCATTGTAGTCAAGGAAGGTCTTTCCCCTGACTTCAATGAGCTTTGATGTGGGCCCGTAAAGGTTCCAGCCAGCCCTAAAGGGAACTGCACTCCAGTGGGGCCATTCCTGGCTGATCTGCCATGTGAGCTAGCATTCACTGAGCTACAGTAATAGGGAACCCCGAGCACTCCTTACGCTGACACCTCCCCATGCTGGAGTAGCCTGCTCTTGTAGGACTCTACATTACATCCATTCAAGTCAATGGCAACTCTCCCTATTGACTGAAATGGTGCAAGGCCGGAGACTTCAGAGCACAGTGAAGACTAAAGAACAACTTCAGGGGAACCGCTGAAACTTTCTTTAACTTTGTTTACCCAGGGTTTACCCAGGTTTCAGCCCTAGTATAGCTGCAGTGGCATAAACTAGTGTAGCTAAAGTACAGTGCAATAAGCCCCAGATAGTGCTGGTTTCAAGCTGATGTAGACAACAGCTCTGCCTGGCAATTCTAAACCCTTGCACTGATGCAGCTACACCGCTGGCTGCAACTGGAGCCACTCCTCCGTAATTCAGGGGAACCACGGTTCAGGTTGAGAAGTAATTCCTTTAAATGGACGAGGAATTCCTGGCAAACCAGCTTTCTCTCCCTAGCTTTCCGAATGATCAGGTTGAGGTTTTTATTAAATGTACAGATAATAGGTGACCCAGATTTCAAGTTGTACATTTGAACTGAGATTAAGTTGACAAAATGTATGGATCATTGGAAGAAAAGGATCACACATATAAGTGCGTAATCTGTATTCCAGACATACAGTTCACATGTAGTCAATATTCAAAAATTCAGGCAAGAGGAATGGGGGCAGGGTCAGAGTGGGGGGGGGGGGGCGGCGCCAGCACCCACTGGTGCTGGAGAAAGTTGGCGCCTATGCACCCAGATTTCTCTCTGCTTCCTCCCAGAGGAGGAACATGTGTGGGGGAGGGGCAAGCGGTTACACACAGATGCTGCTCACCCGCCTAATGCTCCTCTGTGCCCCGTTAGGAGATGTAAGGGGTGGGGGGGAGCAAGGATCAACAACAAGGGCTCCGAGCATCCAAGTAATTTCCCCCACATGGGCTGCTGCTCTCCTGTCCTCCCCTTATACAGCCCAGGTAGGGTTGCCAACTGTCTAATCACACAAACCCAAACACCCTTGTGTAGCAATAAATGAAGCCAAGTCCGTCAGTCTGTTCCAGTGGAGTGCCCCGAACGGGGGTTTTCCACATCCTTTTATTATAATCGGTTACATAAATCATCCTATTATGCGCATGTACTAACTCAGTCCAACTTCTCGCCCCTTCTCCTGATTGGTGCTTTATGCACTGCGTGTTCCAGTGGTAAACACCTGGTCGGCGCTTAATCAGTGTGTCTCCTGACCGAGTGTGGGGGGGTGGGAACCACTTCAGCCGCTCCAAATTCGGGGGCGGTCTTCCTACCCCCTTAGTGCTTAAGAAGTGTAAAGTTCCTACACCCTTGCCCCACCTCTTCTCCAAGACCCTGCCCCCTCCCTCCATCACTCACTCTCCCCCACCCCTAGTCACTTTTACTGGGCTGGGGCAGGGGGTCGAGGTGCGGGAGGGGGTGAGGGCTCTGGGCTGAGCCTGGGCAGGGGGTTGGGGTGCAGGAGTGGCTGCAGGGTGCAAGCTCTGGGAGGGAGTTTGGATACAGGAGGGGGCTCAGGGCTGGGGCAGGGGGTTGGGGTGTGGGAGGGGGTGAAGGCTTTGGCTGGGAGGCACTTACCTCAGGTGGCTCCTGGTCAGGGCCGGCTCCAGGCACCAGCGCACTAAGCCTGTGCCTGGGGCGGCAAGCTGCGGGGGGCGCCCTGTGGTTGCCATGAGGGTGGCTGTCAGGCAGCCTTCGGCGGCGTTTCTGCGGGAGGTCCATGTGTCCCGTGGTAATTCTGCGGTGGGTAGGCGAAGGTGCGGGACCAGCGACCTCCCGCAGGCAAGCCGCCGAAAGCTGCCTGACTGCCGTGCTTGGGGTGGCAAAATACATAGAGCCGCCCCTGCTCCTGGTTGGCGGTGCAGCAGGGCTAAGGCAGGCTCCCTGCCTGCCCTGGCCCTGCGCCGCTCCCGAAAGCAGCTGGCATGTCCCTGTGGTCCCTGGGGGAGGGGCGGAGGACTCCACGTGCTGCCCCTGCCTGCAGGCACCGCCCCCACAGCTCCCATTAGCCACAGTTCCCAGCCAGTGGGAGCTGTGGAGTTGGTCCTGGGGGTGGGGGCAGCACGTGGAGTCCCCAGGCTCTTCCCCCCCACCCCTCCAGGGGCCACAGGGCTGTGCTGGCCACTTCCGGGAGTGGTGTAGGGCCAGGGCAGGCAGGGAGCCTGCCTTAGCCCCGCTGCACCGCCGGACTTTTAGTGCCTAAAATCTCCCAGGTTGGCTTCAGTAGCTTCTGGGATATTGAGCCCGATTCTGGGAGACTCCCGGCAAAACTGGGAGGGTTGGCATCCCTAATCCCAGGTAGGAAAAGTCATCTGGATGCAAGGAGCCCTGACTTTGCTCCTCGCTCCCCTCCCTCACAACCGCCTAGGGGGGCGCGGAGGAGCAGTGTTGGAGGTGGGGAGCAAGCAGCAATGCTCGCTGAGGAGCCCACGGGGAAATGGGAGGATGCCATACCCAGAGGGGCCAGAAGCACCAAAATACAAATTCGCTCAGGACACCATTTTCCCTAAGGCTGACCCTGCATGGGTCAGAATCTCCTGAATATGGGAGATCAGCTCTAGGCTGTCAAAGCCTCAACTCGATTGACCAGATTTTGCAAGCCCATGTCACTGTCTGTCTGTTACCTCAGATGTCCTGAGAACAGGTTAACGTCTGTGAATCGTTTGTATGGGATTCTCTCAAGGGTGGTTTTTTTTTTTTTTTTTGCTGTGGTGAAGGGGATGGGATCGTGGACCTCATTCTCCACTGCCTTGTGTGACAGCTGTATTGCCACTAATGAGCTTCCCCACCATTGCTCTGGCACTGGTAGAGCAGTGGCCAGGCATGCTAGTGCAGAGCATTGGCATGAAGATTTGGTAAAAGTACCTGTGTTTGGTCTATTCTACTCCACCCCCTGCTAGCACCAACTGACCCCAGCACTAGGCTTATCTCATCTCCCAAGGGTTTGTCCTCTCTAGTGATTTAGCATGAGTGTCCCTGTTACTCTGACCCCACTCCAGACATGCCCTCCAGTCATTTATGTGCAGGGGTGGCATCACCTAAGCAAGCTAACACATCTGGAGGCAGAGGGAAGACAATGAGTTACTTCCTCTCACTATGTCCAGTGCAGATGCAGCAAGCCAGTACCACAACAGAGGTCCACTAGGCCTGCAATGCCTTCCCACAATCCCCTAGGACCCTTTGCCCCATTGGACTTTTATTACCATCTCCCTATTCCTTGTTTTCTGACCAGAAGTCACCTACCACGGCAAATAGGATGCTCAGCATCCTCATTCCCAGCTCCCGCAACTCTGGTTCAGAACACAGCGCCTGCCATGATGTCCTCATCTCAGCCAGCTGTATGGAGAATTCTGAGCTGGATAGCATCTTGCTAGAACTAATTGGAAAATTAAAAAATGTTTAATTTTTTTCTATAACATTTTTTAAATCATCTTCATCTGATTTCAAAAGTCAATGACTTTTCATCTATTTGAATTTTTCACACTTTTTTAATCTTAAATCTTTTATTTCAAACATTTTCAGATTGTTCTTCCTTCCTTACTCTCCCCCCACCTTTTTTTTTTTTTAATTTACCACTGGAAAAAGGTGTGGAAAAAGGAAAAAAGGTTGGGGGGAAGGGGAAGGGGGATGAAACCTGAACCATTTTATGACAAACTCATTTGGTTTAAATTTTCTGAGAACAACTTAAAAAACCGTCATGAATTTTCATTGACGAGAGAAAGCCATTGTTGAAACGTTCAATCTGCAGTGTGCTGCATGCACTTTGACCAGGTATAAAGGGCTGCCTTCACAATTGCAAGACAGTACAGAATTAAACCCCATCACTTTGCTGCTGGAATGTGCCACGAGACTGACACTAGGCCGAAGGGGAGAGAGAATATATACAAATTCCGTTTGAAATGAGGGCATTGGCTATACTGGGGATTTTAGCTACCAGTATAACTACGCCAGCACAAACCTTTAGTGCAGACAGTCAGGTCTGTTGTAAGCTATGATTTGCACCTTAATAGCAGCTCTGCCTATTGGTGCTAGGAGTTCATACCAGAAGTCTGACTACAATGGTCTGGCCTGCGATGGTTGTAATCCAGGCCAATCCCTGGTGTAACCAAAGCTGTAACTAGCACAGTTATGCATCTTAGGTGCATATAAAATGAACTTTCCTCAAAAACTTTGCCCCTGTTACTCCCAGTGATGGTTTTTCTGCCCAAGTGCCCTGGATGTATCTCCTGTGATCAATTTCCTGTGGCTGTAAAGGGGAACTTAGGGGGACCTCAGTCCTTCCCAGCTGCTGGTGGAGGTTGTTTGCATCATGGAAGCACCTAAAGGCCAGGCCTGCTAGGTACTGTACAAATGTATAAACAAAAGACGATCCCCTGCAATCTAAGTAACTGTAATAGCTTGAAATCCTGATTTGGCCAGCTGATCTGTACATGTTTGGAGAGGAAAAAGTTAAAAAAATAAAATAAAATCCTTCTCTGTCCTCGTAAGGAGGCAGGGAAGGGGAGGGAGTCTTTCCTTGATTTCATAAGTATTAGCAAAACCTCAGCTTTTAAAATGTAATCCCTCTTTAAGCTGGAGGCTGTCAGGCCACATCCAACGGCACAAAGGAAATGACTGCTATTTTTGCAGATTTCTTGGCTGCCGGGTGGTTCTGTGCCCAGTAGGGTGGCATGGGGGTGGGGCCTTCCATCACAGCATGACACCCCCTCGGCAACATCACATGATGATGTTAGTTCTCCAAGAGGCCCAAATGTGTGCTGACTCCGAGGGCTGGCTTTTGGGTTTGGTGGGCCCTCACAGAGGGCCTTGGGAATGGATATCTTGAATCTCATCTCTCTCCCAACCTTGCCTTCATTTTCTCTTTCCCCCTCCCTTCTAAATCAATGCAGTCAAATGACAACAGGCAGGCCCCAGAGTCTGTTCCCCTCAGATGCTGGTTTCATGATTCCTGTGTGGTGTGTTCACTATTTACATACAGAAAGTAAGTCATAGAATCATAGAATCTCAGGGTTGGAAGGGACCTCAGGAGGTCATCTAGTCCAACCCCTGCTCAAAGCAGGACCAAACCCAACTAAATCATCCCAGCCAGGACTTTGTCAAGCCTGACCTTAAAAACCTCTAAGGAAGGAGATTCCACCACCTCCCTAGGTAACCCATTCCAGTGCTTCACCACCCTACTAGTGAAAAAGTTTTTCCTAATGTCCAACCTAAACCTCCTCCTCTGCAACTTGAGACCATTACTCCTTGTTCTGTCATCTTCTATCACTGAGAACAGTCTAGATCCATCCTCTTTGGAACCCCCTTTCAGGTAGTTGAAAGCAGCTATCAAATCCCCCCTCATTCTTCTCTTCTGCAGGCTAAACAATCTCAGTTCCCTCAGCCTCTCCTCATAAGTCATGTGCTCCAGCCCCCTAATCATTTTTGTTGCCCTCCGCTGGACTCTCTCCAATTTATCCACATCCTTCTTGTAGTGTGGGACCCAAAACTGGACACAGTACTCCAAATGAGGCCTCACCAGTGCTGAATAGAGGGGAATGATCACATCCCTCGATCTGCTGGAAATGCCCCTACTTATACAACCCAAAATGCCATTAGCCTTCTTGGCAACAAGGGCACACTGTTGACTCATATTCAGCTTTTCATCCACCGTAACCCCTAGGTCCTTTTCTGCAGAACTGCTGCCCAGCCATTCGGTCCCTAGTCTGTAGCAGTGCATGGGATTCTTCCGTCCTAAGTGCAGGACTCTGCACTTGTCCTTGTTGAACCTCATCATATTTCTTTTGGCCCAATCCTCTAATTTGTCTAGGTCCCTCTGTATCCTAGCCCTACCCTCCAGCGTATCAACCACTCCTCCCAGTTTAGTGTCATCTGCAAACTTGCTAAGGGTGCAGTCCACACCATCCTCCAGATCGTTAATGAAGATATTGAACAAAACCGGCCCCAGCACCGACCCTTGGGGCACTCCACTTGATACCAGCTGCCAACTAGACATGGAACCATTGATCACTACCCGTTGAGCCCGACCATCTAGCCAGTTTTCTATCCACCTTACCGTCCATTCATCCAGCCCATACTTCTTTAACTTGCTGGCAAGAATACTGTGGGAGACTGTATCAAAAGCTTTGCTAAAGTCCAGAAATAGCACATCCACTGCTTTCCCCTCATCCACAGAGCCAGTTATCTCATCATAGAAGGCAATTAGGTTAGTCAGGCATGACTTGCCCTTGGTGAATCCATGCTGACTGTTCCTGATCACTTTCCTCTCCTTTAAGTGGTTCAGAATTGATTCCTTGAGGACCTGTTCCATGATTTTTCCAGGGACTGAGGTGAGACTGACTGGCCTGTAGTTCCCTGGATCTTCCTTCTTCCCTTTTTTAAAGATGGGCACTACATTAGCTTTTTTCCAGTCATCCGGGACCTCCCCCGATCGCCATGATTTTTCAAAGATAATGGCCAATGGCTCTGCAATCTCATTGGCCAACTCCTTTAGCACCCTCGGATGCAGTGCATCCGGCCCCATGGACTTGTGCTCGTCCAGCTTTTCTAAATAGTCCCGAACTACTACTTTCTCCACAGAGAGCTGGTCACCTCCTCCCCATACCATGCTGCAGAGTGCAGCTGTCTGGGAGCTGACCTTGTCTGTGAAGACAGAGGCAAAAAAAGCATTGAGTACACTAGCTTTCTCCACATACTCTGTCACTAGGTTCCCTCCCTCATTCAGCAAGGGGCCCACACTTTCCTTGACTTTCTTCTTGTTGCTAACATGCCTGAAGAAACCCTTCTTGTTACTCCTAACATCTCCAGCTAGCTGCAACTCCAAGTGTGATTTGGCCTTCCTAATTTCATGGCATAAAAATAGTAACCTGTCCCTGAATCACACAAAGCCCAATCCTGCCTTCGCTTGAATGGGGTTGGCGCTGATGGACTTCCATGGAAGTTGCACCAATGTAACTGAAGGCAGAATTTGGGCCAGAATTTGAGCTCCTGCCCTGAGCTCCCTCTTATTCACACAAACAAGGCAGCTGGGGATTGTATCTCTGCCCCTGCACCCCTCCTGCCCAGGAGTAGAAGTCATTCCTGAGTTGATCAGAAGCATGGCTGATGGTGGCAGGGGTCATGGACAGCGCATGCTGCACTTTAGTAAATCATATGGGACTTTTTCTAAGGGATATAATTTAGAGCAGCCAGGGGGCTGCTCTAAATTAATCTAGGTGGTGGTTCAGATCCAAGATCAGGAAAGCAGAAAGATGACAAGAGTAGAATTGATCAAAAAATTGAATTTCTGTCCTGTGGGAAAATCTGAGATTTTGAATTTTGGTTTTGTCCCAAATTTGTCAATCTCAGAAATATTTACAAAACAAAACACCGCAAAACATGTCAACCTCATCAAAACATTTATTTCAACTTTATTTATTTAATTCTTCTTATGTTATAAAATGGAAAAGTCAAAGCAATCAAGTTGAAACAAAATGTTTCAATTTTATCAAATTGGTCTTTTTGGAGAGACTGTTCTGTTGGAAAATTCTCAAATAGCTGTAATTGAGAGCCACCTTCCCTTCTCAACACTAATTCCTACAACAAGCACAGCTTGGCCAGGCCTGGGAAGTTGGTCTACAGTCTTCAGTGCTTGTAATTAGAGGTTTGTTTGGGCATATCTCCAGATTTGGGGGTTGTTCAGATCCAAACCTGAACTTTGCAGCTTGGACCCAATTCTCTGATGAATTTTCATTCTATATGGTAGTACCTAGGGGTCCCAATTAGGGAACAAAGCCTCATTGTCTGTGCATTATTGTGCACACGTGAGGAAAAAGCAGTCCCTGCCCCAAATAACTTTAAATCAAAGTACGTGAATGAGAGAAAGCAAGTGGATCAAATAAATAGGGGGAATAGAAGGTAGATGAGACAGTTTGTTCATTACACCAATCATAATGTGGTCACAGCACCTCAGCTGCCCAGCCACTGCAGTGTGTGTTTTAGGCAGGCAGTACAGGAGAGATTTAAAGGAGGCAACATAGTGGCTTTGCAGAGAGTCTCTCCTGTGCATTTGGAGCAGCATGGGAGGAAGGTGAAGGTTGCTTACTGGAAATTTCCCACAGCTGCAGATGGGGGAGTGATCAGAGCTATTTGTAGGGTGACCTGACCAGATGTCCTGATTTTATAGGGACAGTCCTGATTTTTGAGTCTTTTTCTTATATAGATTCCTATTACCCTCCACCCCCTGTCCTGATTTTTCACACTTGCTGTCTGGTCACTTACGATCCTGTGTTTAGGGTGAGATGGAAATACCACCCTCTGCTCGGCCAGCATGCTGCTTGATGTGGGGGAAAGCATGGGGGACAGAAGTGCTGTAAAGAAGGGGAATTGGGGAAGCAAACACCAAATTGTCCTCTTGTCTTTTTAACACTGCCCAGTGTTCCCAAGGCTGAACCATGGTGGGTCAGAGAGCAGGGGACCTGAGCTGAAGGGAGTACCCATCCCATAGTGAGCGCTCCACCAGGCACGCTAGTGTTATAGCGGCACCACTGAAAGAATGAAACCTTATAGCTCCCTCCTGCGTGTGTCTGATCTGTTTAGTGGGGCAATAAAAATAAATGTCAAGGAGAAAAACAACCCTGCCCTACAGGAAATAAAGACAATTGTAAGGGAAACTTTAAAAAAACCCCAAATGATCAGGCCTTTGTTTCAGGTGTGCCTGGAATTCCTGTACAGAAAGAGATGGATAATCTCAAGTTCTAAATTACATTCCACCCACAAAGCAGGGACTTGGAGGGCTCCTTGCTCCCCTTTCCTTTGCTATTTTAAGGGCTTATCATTTAGCTATATTTTTTCTTTCCTCCCAGAGCACCATAAACTGAGCAGGCAGCTTTGGGTCACTCCCTGCATGCAAAAACGAAGGCTCTGAGGGTGGTGGGATTTTTTTTTTTAGGGTAAAAATCCTATAGGACACTAGGTGCATCGTTCCAAAATGAAATCTGATTTGAAAACGTAAGGCTGCTGCATGGAAGGTTTAGTCAATAATATTCTCCCCTCCCTTTGGCATTGGAAAATGTTTCCCAGTTCCTCTTTGTGAACAGCAGGGTATATCTGGGTGCTGATGACACAAGCCTGCACACCCTTCCCTTGTAACAATAAATGCTAACTTGATTTAGCATGAGTGCCTTGCTTTACACCGCTGCCTAGAACTCCCTGCACCACTCTCCCATCTCCTTCAGTAGATGGTAAAACAGTGCATTTCCCTTTTAAGAGCTTACAGTCTGGGAGGGAATAAATAAAAGGGGGGGGGAGAACTAGACCATTACCCCTTTTAAACTGCAGCTCTGCCTGCCTGTCTCCCTTTAATCTGCACCCAAAGCTCCAGGATCAGAGGCTGACGTCACCCTGCCCCTGAGCCTCCCTCTCTGATTGGCTGGGGGTGACGTCAGGTGCTTTTTTTTCAAGGCATGACCTCATCCTCAGTTCATTTTTAGTTCTAAAGTGCAACCTTCTGTCTTCCTGGATCCCTTCGGCCCTGTTAATGCTTATCTGTGCCATCCACCCCCACCACCCCCTTTGTGCAGGGACATGCCTGCCCCTCACTTACTGGGCTAGTATTATGACTACATTTCAGTGTGGGTGCCTGTATGTGTTTGCAAGGGGCTAGAACTTGCATCATCAGCACTGGCACCAGCCTTGCAGGGCTTCTCATTTGATCATCCTGTAATTGCATTTAATTATCCTGACGAATGTGCAGAAATTTGCCATCAGCTGGAGAACCTCAGGAGCTCTGATTCCCCCGGCTGCAGAGGAAACACGGGAGGGTAAGTGTTTATATTGTTGTAAGGGAAGAAGAAGGGGTGGCTCAGGGTTTCTAATCATGCTTTGTATTTGAGTGACCCTGCAGATTTCTGCAATAGATCCTAGGGGCTAGAGCTGGGGAGAAAATTCTTATGTAGAGGTGTATTTTTTATATAGATGCGTACTGCATCTTCCTGATCCTGACACCAATTATATATAATGCAACACACACGCAGATATGCTGGGCGTTTGTATTCACATGCGGGGGTAGGATCAGGAAGATGCAGTAAGTGGTGCATGAATTGGTGATTACAAGGCATGCGTTGGAGGGAATGGTTGGGGAGACGTAATTGTGAGTGTGTTGTGTTATCACCCAGAGCTGATAGACGTTTTAAAAAACATTTGTTATTTTGCAAAACGGACTGGAAACTCACCTTGCGCACGTACACAAAAACATCAAAACCAAATCCCGTGCTGGGTGATATCATGCAGGGAGCTGCTGACAGGGAACTGCATGCTTATTTAGACAGAAGTTTAAACAAAATCCTGATCATGCTGGGTGCAAATAAAATGACACGATCCTCCCGCGTGAACTAAAAGCATATATGTGTGTGTGTGTCTGTGTACGGGGGGCGGGGGCGGCTGCAGTGTAGGGGAACATATGTTTGCGGTTTGCTATTCCAATGCCGTGGGGTTTTACAGAAGATCTGGGAAATAGCCGGGCTCCAGTGTGGCTGGGCTTTGCAGGCAGTGTCTTACCAGTATTCTCCGTCCTGGGCTCAAGCTCAGCGTTTGGGAGGCTGCTGGTGTTAACAGCCCTGTGGTTTCCCAATGGGGTGTCGCCTTATGTCCTTGGCGTTTCAAGGAACCCAAGAAAACGGGCGTGTGTGCAGCAGGGGGGGTTTCGCGGTGCTTCCCTGCCATCGCTCGAAGGGAGCTGCTAGCGAGCAAGGAGTTAAGCTTCCCATTTAAAATGATTCCCCCGCATGAGCACGGATGGAGCATCAGCCTGCAACCATGGTGGTGTTTGTGCAGTGATTCAGCACGGAGAGCTGAAATGTTCCGAAGAGTTTAGATAAAAGATTCTTGGGTTGTGTGGTTTTTTTTTGTGTTTGTTTTTTGGCTTCTTGGTTAATAAATCCCTTTTTAAAAAATGAATGCTTTGTCAATACTTAAAAGCTGACGTCAGTGCTTCAGCCTACATTAGGGGAGATGCAGGGCTGTAATCTGTGGGTTTTGTTGTAAGGAAGGAGGTGCTGCAGCCCTGTTTTCTGTTTAAGGACGTTTGGATCTGCTGGGTGCAGATGATGATGCATGTTTATTATTCGTATTGCAGTAAGTGGGATCTTGGCCCCTGTGTCCTAGGGGGTGTGAACATACAGGACAAAAATAAGATGTTCCCGTCCCAAAGTGCTTACAATCAGAAATACGCTGCAAAGTTGTCACTAGCGAAGAGGTTTCAGGCATGTAGCTGCAATGATGACTGAATGAGGCTTTGTTAAGCATATAAAACCAGTGAGGTCTAAGTTCAGAATGCTAAAGATTTTGATTGGCCATCTGATACACTTTTGCAGCTGAATAACAGGTGAGGTCACTGCTGCAATGAGTTTGTGTCAATTGACTTATTTTAGCCGTAATTACTTTCATATAAAGCAGAAGCCTTGGAGGCATGGCTGTCTACACATTAAAACAAACCCAGCCCATAAACTCAGTACCCAGTAGCTCCCACTTAAAAGCTTGGCCTTGTCAACACCAGACAGGGTCTGCTGTTACAGCTGTAGCCCTCCTAGTGCAGATGCAACTTATACCAGCACAGGAGTTCTTTTGCTGGTATGGGTTATACCAGTAACTCTGAATAAAATAAGCTGTACTGGCAAACTTAGACTGAAAACCCTTCGGAGCAGGGACTGTCTTTTTTTTGTGCTGTGTTAATACAGGCACTACATCAATACAAGTAATGGATAGGATTTTTTTTTTTTTTTTTTGCCAGTGTAACTGCATGTACACTAGGGCTTTTGCTGGCGTGGTTATGCTGGTTGGAGGTGTGATTATTTTTTCACACCCCTGCGGATGTAATCTGTGTTGGTAAAACTGTCTAGTGTACACCTGGCTTCAGTCTACACTTGAATTTTGACCTGGAGTTAACTCAAGGTGGCTAATGTTTGTAAAGTGTAGGCTGGACACTTCACCAGATGTTTATTCTAAGACGCCAACACTGAACGCTGGTAGGCTTTAACTTGCTGCACTTATCACATCTGACGGGCTTGTCTACACTGACGCTTTACAGCGCTGCAACTGTCTCACTCAGGGGTGTGAAAAACAGGGCTGCTCGGGGAGGTGAGGCAAGTGGGGCAATTTGCCCCAGGCCCTGGGTCCCATAGGGGCCCCCACCCACCGAACCGAACTCCACCATGTGAGGGTCGTCCCATCCCCATTATCCAGCCCGCTTATTCATGCCCATGACTGTCTGTAACCTGTTTGTATGAGTGATGTACCCCCACTGCCTCCTGACTGTATCTTGATCCCACCCACCGCACACCCCACATTGGGGACATGACAGACTGTATATGGTATATGCTGTCCAATACCAAAATGCTAATATCCCCCTACAACCTGTATGTTACCCCCAATGACACAATAACTGACGCTTCAAACGCTTTGTATCGTTTATTTTCAAATATTCTCTAATAAGCTTTAATTCTATAGTAGTGTAACTTTTTTTAATGGAAAGGGCCCCTGAAATTGCTTTGCCCCAAGCCCCCTGAATCCTCTGGGTGGTACTGGTGAAAAAACACCCCCCACAAGTTTCAGTGCTGTAAACTGCCAGTGTAGACAGTGCACCAGTGCTGGGAGCTACGCCCCTCATGGAGGTGGGTTTTTTGCTATGCTGCGGCTACACAAGCCACTAAGGTAGCTAGTGAAGATGTGCCCTTAGATTGCTTTGTTTTTGCTAGCCTGCTAACTAACTCTAGTCATCTCCTCTAACAGCATACCTTTAAATCCTAGCCTACACAAGGCTGTAGATATGTACATAAGTAGCCAGATTTTTCAAAAGCACTCAGCAAAGGGAGCCGCTAGGTGCTGAGCACACTAGAAAATATGGCCGTTAATGCTTATTTACATAGCACCCAACAAAGGGTGCTAGGTACCCTGCAGGCAAATAATGCTTGGTGCCTGCCTTGAAAGAGTTCATAATCTGCCTTTGGACACCCCACACAGTTACTGATGATAAAATACAATAGGCGTTAGGGTGAGACTTCTTAGTCATCCATCTCCCTTATTGCCAAACTACCTCTCGGTAAGTTGGAGAGTCCTAGATTTAAAAAAACAAACCAACCCACCCCTGGGAGACTGAACGTATTCCTCCGCAAACTGAAGAAACTTCTCTTGGTATGAGTGGGAAGGAGCGATGTTCCACCTCATTTCCCCCCCCCCCCCACCTCCATCAACAGACTAATATACACATATGGAATGGTCATAGGGGGCACCCTCTGGGTGTTTTAGAAGGCTGTTTGAGTCAGATCCTCAGCTGCTGTAAAGCTGGGTAGCGCCATTGAAGTCTGGCTCCAAAAGTGGTGAGTGGGCTGTGCTAAGGTGCATGTGATAAAGTAGCAGATGTGTAATGAACTAAAGATCCTGAATGAAACTTGGAAAAAGGCAGTTGTATTCTGGCTCTCTACGCCTTTGATTGATGACATCCACTCCTAAGGCACCTATCACTATTGTATTTGAACAGCTATTGGAAACTGAAACCTATTGAGAAGGAGGAGGTGATTGAGGAAGGAAGCTAGTAAATAATGGGTTATGCTGATGAGGGGTGAGACGGTGGTGGATAAAAATAGTCTAAAGCCTTTCCTAGATCTTTTATCCTGAGCTGTGGGTTCAATGGCAACTGTAAAAGGTGATAGCAGGAATCAACAGCAATGAGAAGTTCTCTCGCTTCCTTTCTGTTTAGCAAAATGCTGCACACAAAATGCCCAGGTGTAGTAATGGCTTTGAAACTGCTGAGTGCAAAACCTTTGTAGTGATTGCCTTTAATATTGGGGTCCTGGCAGGGAAGAGTATGCATTACTTGAAAATGCTTTTTGCATCCTAGTAGCTGCTGGGTTTTAAAACCTGTTTTTCAAGCTCGGAATGTCTTCTAAGATGCACCTGTCACGCCTGATGCAAAGTGGGAAGAGATGCCTGACCTAATCCAAGGCGGGGGGGATGGGAGGTGAACAGGCCAAGATAATTCATTTGATAAGAAGCTAAATTAGCTCTTCCTTAGAGAGTTTCTCAGGCACACCTGGGACGTGCCATGTATTTAGGAATGTGATAGTAACTTGTCTCAGAACAGTGGTTTTCAATCTGTAGATCACAGACCCCTCGGGGTCTGCAGGCTATGCCTAAGATTTCCAAAGGGGTCCCTCCATTTGCAGTTTTTTAGGGAGCCGCAAATGAAAAAAGGTTGAAAACCATAGGCTTACAGAGCATCTACATTGCAAAAGACATTGTACCAAGGCACTGTGTGATAATATGATAACGTCATGACTCTGTCCTAACACAGCTTGTTCCTCCATGGGTGGAGAGAGCTAGAGTTGAGGTTGGGTTGCGTAACATAGCTGTAATATGGTGCAGTCCCATGCATGCAGGCGAGACCAGATGCTCAGGCACAATTGTACTGTAATAACAGAGCACCCCATCATAGTAAACATTAACATACTAATGGTCACGGAAACTACAATGCTTTTCTGAGCGCTCTTCTAACATGGCTTTGGTCTGTCCACATGCTTGAACCGCATTAGACACTAGTTTGGCTGGAGTGCAATGAACCTACATTGAAACACTGGCTTTTTTTGTTTAAACCTGGCTGGCAAAGCCATTATAGAGCGGAGGGTATTATTGAGCCATGGCTGAAGCACACAGTTTTGCCACCAATTCTTTTATTTAACATACAATTTTGCAAGGGCCAACAGCTTACCCCTTTCTGCTCCAGGAGCTGCGTATAGGAGTTCACCTCCTGTGGAAAGTGTTGCCAATGAGGGTTCTCAGGCTTTCAAACCTCGAAGCCCCATGTGGATGAGAGGGACATAAACCAAACATAAGAACTTGTCTACCTGGAAAAATTGATCAGCATGGCTATAGCAGAACAGGAAACACTTTCCTGCCTAGACAAGCCCTAAGAGAAGTAGTCATCTGAACTAATGTGGGGCTCCCTGCTTTACCACGTGTGAAGTTTTCTACAGCCTTGCTTTCAAGATTTTGCATTTGTGAGTCACAGTTGTCAAAAGTGGCCAGAGGCTTTGGGTGCCCAACTTGAGATGCCTTGAAGGGGCCTGATATTTCAGAAAGTGTGAGTACCCATCCTTTCAAACTCAGGTCCTATGAAGGTACCCCCAATTGGGGCAGGGGGTGCAGAATCTCTAGTCACTTCTGAAAATCTTGCCCCATTATGTTGACAGTCTTACAAAAATAAACAGCAAGAGATGATGTTCGGATTAATATGAGGGTTGTGTGGCATTGGGTCTGAAATAAGTAACGTAGGCCTTATCTACCCTAGCACTTCTGTCAGTCAGGGGTGTGGAGAAAAAACCACTCCCCCGACCGACATAAGTTACACCAACAAAAGTGCTGGTGTGGATAGTGCTATGTCAGCGGGAGAGGGACTCCCGCTGGCACAGAGCTGCTACACAGGAGACCGTACAATGGCGCAGCAGCAACAGTACAGTTGTGCCACTGTAAGGTCCGTAGTGTAGCTGTAGTGTATTAGTCACTGGGCTGGTGCTGGAAGCATTTCCTTGACACCCTCTTTGTTTCCTGTTCCCACTCCCATTGCATGTCTTCTTTCAAGTGCTCCCTAGGCACAAAATGCCCGGATGGTTCCTGTTTGCCAAGTCACCACCCTCTCCTCACTCACATCCTTGCTATGTATTCACTTCCTCCAGGTTACCAGGAGAAGTTTGGGTCATACCCAGCCCATACTTGCGTGGCTATTAAAATGTGCACATGCCTAACCTAGGGACGCTGGGCTCTGATTGTAACTCATCTTTTCTCACCTTAGTGTGTGTGTGTCTGTCTGTCGGTCTGTCTGTCTTCACTCATTGTCTCATCTAAAATAAACCTATCCATTCCTTGGGGCTGAGACCTTGTGTTCTTTTGGAACGCCTGTAGAGCACTTTGGGGTCCTGTAACAGTAATTGGCAGGAGGAATTCTCTCCATTTCCATGTAATGAGCTCAAGGGATTTACATCCTGAGTTCTAAAAGTAAAAAGGAAGTTGTGGAAAGACTATAAACTCTCATATTAGGGCATAAGCCAATCTCCAGCTGGAGGTTTGAAGGCAGCTTTACTGTAGGAACAGATTATTCCACAATTGCCTGCTGCAGCATTTCTTCTGCCCTCCCTAGAAGCATCTGGTCTTGGCCAGAGCCAGTGGTAGGGTACTGGATTAGATAAACCACCAGTCTGATCCAATAAGAGTGCCCTACTGTAACTCTTGCCATCCGCCCTCCTTCCCAGCACTTGCCCCTGAGCCTTGCTGGTGACCTTACCACATCTTTCCTGTTAGCCTCTGGCTAGCAGTGAAAGTCATCTGGCTAGTAGGGTTGTGGCATGCTTACATACACTGTTTATAATAAATCTTAAAAAAACTAATTATTTGAGGAATATTGCTGCAAAAAGTTAGCAAATTATATTTCAATTGAGGTTACAGAGGCTCTGGCAGAAAATATGGTGAAACTATACCAAGCTTTCAATCTGCTTATCCAAGCGCTTGCGGCCCCTGTGTCAAGGCGAGTGAAACAAAAATGCATGTAAGGCTGGGATTTCATAAGCTGCTCAACTCCCATTGACTTCCAAACCCTGTTAGATAGCGCTGACGCTTTACAGCTGAAGTGAAGAGGGTCTATCAGTCTCCAGAGCAGTCTAATAAATAGAAACCACTGGAGGCAACGTCGGTGGATGGGCTGGATTTGAGCAGCCCTTGTTTCTGAACTCCTTATTAATATGACTTGTTTTCTTGAGTTGAGTTGTAGCTGGAGTGTGTATTTATTTCAATGTCATCTGTCTTGGCCAGCAGCCCTCCTTGGAATACAGTTGTCCGCATGCTGAACCCTCAAGCCGTTGGGTCAAGAGATGGTTCAGAGATGGTGCCAGCACTGCTGACTTCAGGCCACTAAACTAATGCATGAAAATTATATGTACACAAAAACGAAAAATACTTCGCTAGTTTTTCTTTGTTCAACTTTCCCCACCCAGATTGTGAGGAGAGGGTTGCACTAACCTGGCTAATGTCTAGCAAAGTTCAGGCACGTGCTGTGGACTTGGTCTTGTTTCCATTGACTTCAGCGGGACCACCACTGAATCCTATACAGTAGCCTCCGACAGCTCTGCCAGTCCACCTTGGCTGAGACCCAGAACTCAAGCACAATCTCTCAGTACTGCCAAAATGGACTGAGTTCTTATTTACTTGTTGCCTGCTGTTCAGCATATGCTGTGCTGATCCTGGTGGAATGCAGCAGCACAGGCAAATGGTCAAAAGGAGCTTGGGACTCTGGTGTCAACCTGTTTAGGCCCAAAAAGTCTCCCACAAATTGTTATACATTTTTGGGTGGAAGGCAGGAAAAGGGCAGAATAACCACCGAATCCTAAATTACACTGAATATCCCACAAAACTAATCCATCCATTTTAGATGGCTGCATCTGGTTGCAGATTTTGCAGAACCTCACTGAATGTACATTCTCACAAAGCAGTTGTGCTGTACCACTAAATACGGGTGGTGGTGCATATTCTGTTCGCTTGCTAAACAATGACACTTGTAATTTCATGTCTCTTTGCAATACATATCTTTTTATTTTGGCTGCATTTTTTTCCCCTCAATTTCCATGTGTCTGGTGCCAGGGCAATCCTTTCCCAGGCAGTAATTGACACAAAGGTGGGCTTGAGCTATGGCTAAATCTGGAAGGACTCTGGTAGAGAAGTGGGAAAGAGAGAGAACTGATCTTATTGGGGCGGCAGCAATGGGTCCTAAAGGACAAAACTTCGTAAATACTTTTCATTACACCCGCTGAAGCACTGATGTTGGAACTGGCCGGATCATGATGTAGAATCGGGTCACTCTTCTATTGCACACTATGTTGTCTGAAACAATATGGTAAAATCATGTGTGCCTTGAAAAGTAAACACCCCCTGGAATTGGGAGGTGTGTAGCCCCCTCCCTTATTTGCAGGTGAACTGGTTAATGAATGAAACACATTTTGCCAGCTATTCCACTACTGGCTTCTCTGGAGATGGTCTGTGCTGGAAAGTGTGCAATATCCAGCCCCCTTTCAAAGGGGCAAACAATGAGATTTCTTAGGGTATGTCTACACTATCTGCCCGATCGGCGGGCAGCGATCAATCCGCAGGGATCGACTTATCCCATCTAGTCTAGACACGATAAATTGACCCCGAGCGCTCTCTCGTCGACTCCTGTACTCCAGCGCCACGAGAGGCGCAAGCGGAGTTGATGGGGGAGCATCAATCTAAGTACGTTGACTTCAACTATGTTACTCAAGTAGCTGAAGTTGCGTAACTTGGATTGACGCCCCCCCTCCCCCCAGTGTCGACCAGGGCTTATTCAGGAAAGAGAGCCAGTGTGACAACAGCAAGTCCTGACTCCTGTGTGGCCACTGCCCATAATTTGGTCTGGGATGGATGGAGGGATGGAAGAGATGAGAAGTCACTTGGCTTGACCCCCATGATTTCAGAGTGACCAAACAAAACCACCCTATAATAAATCACAAGCCCTAAGCAAAAAGGTGAGAGTGGGATATCGCTGCATACCAGATGTTCCTCGTCCTACTGGGTGTATTCTTCTAGATATAGGTGAGCCACTCAAAATCTAGGAGTGGTGGCTTCCTTTTATGGTTCTGACAGGAGGGCAGAGCGTCAATTGACAAGTACTAGATTGTTCCCCAGCATTGGGGTAAACTTTCTTTTGGTCTACAACGATTTGGGCAGGATGTAAACAGAGCCAGACTTCTTACATGTGACTAGGTTTGTGGATCTGCAGTCCCTTGGAAGATTACTGTAGCATCTTTTTTGGAGTTGAGTTTAATTTCTGGATTTTAGGATACCTAGAAATGGAGGGCCAGATCCTCAGATGATGTAAAATGGTGAAACTCCCTGGACTTCTGTGCTGACTTACACTAGCAGAGACCCCAAGCTGGAGTCCATTTGTATGCCATGGTTTGCAATGGGTGTCATTAGAAACTGTGTAAGACCTTTCAGGGAGCAAGGTTGTTAAACTGTTGTTTCTGCTAAACCGTGGATTCAATTTTTTATCTTTTTCCTCATAAATGTGAGGAACTAATGCCGCTGTACAGTGCAAATGGGCTACATGTATCATTGCACCTCGGTCTTAACCTGCTGCACTCCCCTCTGTTTCTTCCAGTCCCCAGGTTCACCAGTGACCGTCACTCATTCTCAATAGCTCTAATTTAGACAACATACATTTGGGACTTGGTTGAGACCCACAAACTCATTTCACCTGTAATTGTTCTTTAGTGGTGAAATGCTGAGGCACTTACTCACCTACATCACCCAACCCTGAAGAGCTTCCATCTTCGACTGCCTGACATACACAGGCCCAGCTGCTTGCTGGATCGCTTCCCGTCTCCCGTTCCCCATGCTGCTGCATTTCTTCTTGCTTTAGAGTTTAATTCCCACCCCCAAGTCTTATAATGATTTCTTTCTGGTGTTTTAATGCTGGCAGGGACGCATAGTGGGAAACGGAAGCCTCCTGGGCTTTACATATGCCACTCTCCGCTGCAAATGGATCATGGTCCATCTAGATCTGTACTTCTAAGGTTTGAATTGTGCACCAAGATACACACAATAGAATTCTTGGACGTTGGGTTTTCTGTAAGAGTCTCATTGAACCCCTAAGTCCTGTGTATGTTCAAGGGATGTGCCGGCTGCCACTGAGCTGCCGTGCTGGGCCAAAATTGGAAGCTCCCCTTCCAGACTTCTTAAGGTGAAATTTGTTTGCACAGATGGTGTGCTGCAGTGAGAGCACTACAACTTGTGCTTGGTCTTGGTGACGATCATAAGGTGGTGGTGGGGGGTCAGGCAGTACAAAGGGCCAAGTGAAAGATAGTCTCAAGTGAGAGATAGCGTGGTGGTTTCTCCTTTCTGTATTGGTTCCTCTGCTCATCTGTCTCTCCTGGGAGAATCCTCTCCAAGGTTAGATAGGGCACTGGACTGTGAGACATGGCTTCTTTTCTCAGATCTCTCTCTGATCTGCTGTGTGACCTTGGGCAGGTTGTCTTACCCTCACCCTTTGTCTGATCTGATCTATTTTGATTGTAAGCTCTTGCTATATATATTGTACAGTGCTTAGCGCTATGAGGCCCTGAGCTGGGCTGGGGTCTCTAGGTCCTACTGTAGTACCTACCTATCCCTGTATGGGGATTTGCTCTGTTGTAGTTATCCAAATGCTTGAGGTGGAAAGACAATTCCCTGCCGTCAGGCTTTTTTTGAGGGATCCATCCCTTACGCAACCTAGAGGCAAGTCATTTTATCTTGTTGGGAAAGTAAAATATCATTTGTGGGTTTTTAATGGCCGTTTGTTTTCATTACCCACCTTTCCCTTGAAGAAGCTAAGTCGATTTTTGTGCCTGAGCTGACAGATCTTGGTGACAGTGTTTCAAGGTTCTTCTAACGAGGATCCTCACCCGGGCTACGTTAACTACAGGGAATCTCCCCTCAGAAGGGGAGAGTCATTTAAGTGATGCTGAATCTCTTTTTAAAGGGCATCCCAAGTTGGCTGCTGACAAATCTCCAAGGGCCATCCTAGCAGTGATACTTGATGCTGCCTCCTCCCATCACCACCCCATAGTCCTAACATGCCCCATGCTGGCTGGGTGTTTGGGTGTCGTTCTCAGAAGCCACAGCTGCCATTTAACCTAGGTTGTACGTGTTTAGCCTCAGTAGCAAAAAGGGGAATTGCAGATAGGCAAAGGCTGTAGACTGATGTGTGACAAAGGGGGTGGAAGCAGCCTGTAGTCCTCTCTGTGAGTTCAAATCTGAGTCAGGGCATTCCTCTCTCTCCTTCCCTGGCCCAAGCAGATTGTGAGGCTGGTTGGAGTCACCCAGGCAGTGCCAGTGCAGTTAAGACAGGGCCAAGGCTCCTGCTGCTTGCTAGGTGCCTTTACTGCAGAGAAACCCAGTTAATATCTCCATTGGGCTTGAGACGCAGCTGTTGCCTGGCAGCTACATGGTTGCTGTGGAAACCAGAGGTGCTAACTCGTTAATGAGTCCCATGTCTCTGATTGCTGCTGCAAAATACTAATAATTAGTAATAGTCCCATGATTTAGGGATCCCTCAGGTAGTGTGAGCTGGCAGAGGGGGTTTGCTAAGTGCCCAAGTACTAGGAGGCATGCGGGGGGGATTCTTGGCAACGGTGCCAGAATTTACATCTTAATAAGCACCTGGAGAGCTCTGAAGCTTAAACGCTCCTGCCAGTGTTTCAGACCATAAGCTGACAGTTACTTTCTCAGCAGTCCTTCCGGCAGATAATCTCTTGCCGTCCCTGATGGCTAAGCCAAGAATTACTGACAAGTTCTGTCAACACCTGTCCTGTGCGCACCTTGAGAGGCTGCGTAGCCCAGTGGCTGGGCACGGCGCTGGTCAGAGGGTGAAAAGACCTGAGTTCTGTCACTGGGTGATAGGCAGATCGCTTCAGCTCTCGGTACTTCAGTTTTCCCAACGGGGACATAATGATGCTTTCCTCTCATTGTAAAGCACTTTGAGGTCATAGATGAAAAGAGCTAGGTGGTATTTTCCTTGCCCCTTTGCTTCCCTGTGTCCAGATGTGCACTGACCGTCTTTGATGGTGAAAACTATTTGCTCCATCACTTGTTTTCTGTCTGGTCCACCCAGTGCAGGACTGTCCCCTATAGTATATTCTCCAGTACTACATCCAGCCTGGATGATCAACTGTTGCCTCTTCGGCCTGAGCTGACCGCTTTAAAGTCATGTCCAATGTTTAGGCTTGATCCTGCCCCTATCAAAGTCAGTGTGAGTTTTGCTTCTGATGGGAGTACAGTTGGACCCATGGTAGTCAAGTCTCTGGCATTTCAATATGGTTGTCCGGCAAGGGAGATCTCTGGTAGAAGGTAGAAAGCAGCGTGTGGATGAGCCCTTTCCATAGATGGCCCTTCTGCTTGCTACTGGCTGGGAAGAGAAAAGAGAAAATAGAGGGAGAAACACGAGGTAGTTGTTGGCCTTGCGAGGGTATAGTTAACCTTCTTTCAGATCGTTTCCCTTTCCCTGAGCCTTGGCTGCTTCCATCTATATTTAGGACTTACGGGAATAACAGAGGGGAGCAGAAAACACCAGGGAAGGGAGCAGGAGTGGATGGGGAGAGCAGGAACAAAAGGGCCAGAAACAGGCTGGGGCACAAACAGTGTCGAACCCACTACTTCTTGCAGCGCAGTTGACTTGCCAAGGGTAGCAAGAGGGGCAGTTCCTGAGTTAGACCAGTGTACTAAAGGGAAGAGCCATCATGGAGACACAAGTGCTAGCGCAAAGCAATTCGGTGACCTGAAACTGGCTACCTGGGGCCTGGTTAATGGTTGCTACACCAGCACATCTGCAGAGGTCCCCTCGTTAACATCTCCCCAGTGTGAGACCCTCTGCAGGAGCCAGCTCAGCACCCTTCCTATGCACATGTCCCCAGTAGGAGGCCTAGTGCAGGGAGCATTCTGAGGCAGCCAGCGGGAGTGAAGTATTGAGAGTAGGAGCGGCCAGGACATTGCTATACTGAGTGGTGGGTGTGTGTGGGTGTGTGCTGCTGCTGCAATGGCCCATTGGTGCCTAATTACAGACAGGGTGCAAGATAGGGTGGACCTGAGAGGCTGAGCTCTGTCTCTGCAACAGCACAGGTATGAATTCAGGCTCTATTCTTCTCCAGAGCTTCCTATGTGCTTGCCGAGCCTGCCAAAACAGATGTGCATCTAGGGCGCATGAACCTTTGCATGGCTTCTCTAAGTGTGTAGGACTGTGTGTGTGGAACAGGTGCTGCGCTATATTATACGCACGGGTGTGTGAGATGTTGATTACTCCAATTGTGGGGAAATAATCTGATTTGGATGTTGGTGCAGGGGCCAATACTGTCTGAATTCAGCTGCCCATGCGTTGCCCCTCCTCGGGGACATGCCTGAGGGCCCTTTATGGGGAGGAAGAAGGATGAGGACAGATGGCTGCCTGTTGGCCTTAGATCCTCACCCAACGCCATGTTCTGAAGGCCAGGTACCACCTTCTCTGGCATTCTTTAAGGTTTCCCACAGCTCTCATCTTGAGGCTTCCTGGCTAGGTGTCTCCCCCAAGAAACCACCTGTAATTTGTGAAAGGGGTTCTCCAGGGGGGGTCCTGCACCAGCAGCAGGAAAAAGAAGCAGTCTGAGTCCTAAGGTAATGAGGGGATATGAGGGCAGATGGAGGAGTTGGAGACCTGAATGGGCAGCCGAAAACCCTGGGCCTGATTCTCCATTTTTTCCCACCGGATATAGCCACTTGTGCACCTGAGCAAATGAGCACTCGGGGCAGCACAGTTCAGGCCCAGGGAGCTGAGTGTTTCCAAGTTATTGCATAGAAATGTTTGGCTCCCGCTTTGGGCTTGCATTGCAGGGCACGCTCTACTGTGTGTGGTTAAACCCCTGGTGCTGACCCCTGCGCGATTCCGTTGATGTGTATTTCAATGGAGTTGCATGCCAGGAACCAGTCTGCCCCACTGTCTTGAGATGGAGGGTGCTTGGGGAGCGTAAGGCACACATGAAGCTGTCTTTCTGTCCCTGAGCAGCAGCATGGCGCCGCCTGCTTTGCTGTCCCCATTCAGCTAAGCCTGTGGCCCATCTCCTCATTACAGGCACTTCAGGGAGAGGTGGGATTAAAGGATTATGGTAATGTTCTTCAGGAATGCTCAAGACGATTAAGGCAGCTTTAATAGAGTGATAAGAGAGGGACACAGCTTTGTTTCTGAAACCCCAATTTAGGTTTCAGGTTAACCTTTTCCCTTCCTTTGGACTTGTGGTCTCCTGTCATGGTGATGAGGTAATGGGAGACCTCTCTGGACCTTGCTCAGCAGCATCCACCAGCCATTCCTGCTCCTTCACTTTGACCCAGTTGGCAAGAAGGAAGAAGACACTTCCCTTATTTCTCCTCTCCTGGTATCTCCCCAGTTAACTTCATGTTAAAGTTCGTTTGTACTTTTAAGAGAGACTGTAAAACACAGCACTGCAGGGTGTCCGGCTCAGTGTCTTTCAGTGACTGTAGAACAAATATCCTTGGTTTACAAGTAAAAATGTTTCTCTTCTTGCTGCCAGCCCGCCAAGCCAAGCCCAGCCTGTGATGTGAGAGTCAAGCTGGGCTCTCTTGGCCTTGCCTCCACTAGCTTTCCCTGCATGCCTCCCTCACAATTTCCTGCTGTTGCTGTCCCCGCTGGACGGTGTAGCCCCACTGGCTTTGGCAAGGTTGAGAGCAATAACATAGAGCAGATAGCAGCCATTGGTATTTTTACCACCGTGTCACCGAGACACGCTCTCACTGTGACTGCACAGCATAGTGGTAAAAGCACTGACCACCTCTTCTGCTACTTCCTGGTGGATAGGACAGGACAGGGCAGGGCAGGAACTCTGTTTTGTGTGGACAGTGCCTAGCACGATGGGACCTTGATTGCTGATCAGGGTTCCTAGGTGTTTCTGTAATGTTAATAACTAGTGCCAGGAGCTTATGTCTGTGCTAGCACTACTGCTGCTGTTACCATCCGTACAGCTGAACCAGGTGGTAGCAATGGTGGGAAGCTTGCGGGGAAGTGGGGGAGACTAGTGAAGGGATGCAGCATTTTCTGGTTCCTGCATCACCAGCAATAAAGATTCTGCAAATGGAACTTAGTGTGATGTTCCAGCAGGATCAGACTTTAGCTCACTCTCCCATAGCAATACCGGCACTGCAGGGCTATCCGCAATAAAATAAAATAAAGCTGTCAAAATTTGCTGTAGTCCAATTAAGTCAGCAGATGTGATTCTGAATTCATACAGGAAGCAGATCTACTTCTGCATAGTCTCCCTCCAGAGCAGAACCTCACTTGAAAGAGGATGCTGCCCTGATGCCTGCCTGAGTGAATAGCTTCCTGGTGTTCGTGTCTGTGGGGAGACAGGGAATACGTGATCAGGGATCGTGCCCGCGTCTCTGTTTGGCACCTTGTCGGCACAACCAGACATAATTTATTTTTTTGTATTTCTTAGCACCCAGAGACTACAGCTGAGATTGTGACCTTGTTGTGCTGGGCACCCTACAAACACGTAGTGAGAGAGTCCCTGCCCCAAAGAGCTTACAGTCAAAGACAAAGGGTGGGGGGCAGGAGGAGGCACGGAGAGGTGAGATGACTTGCCCCAGGTCACACAGCAGGTCAGACGTGGAGCCCTCCTGAGTCCCATGACCCAGTGTAGTGTTACCTTATCCAATAGACCCTTCTGCCTCCCATGATGCTGAGTGGGTGGGAGTGCACTAGAATAAACAACTCTTTAGGTGTCAAGGGATGGTGGATTGTCTGGACTGAGCTGCTGGGCTGTCCTTGCAGCCTTCATTTTGGAAGAGCTAGAGGGGAGAGCACACCACCTGTGTACACCAGAGTCCTCTCTGGGGCAGTGGGGGTTATCGGTTGGGCCTGGCTGCCTTTCCCCGCCATCTCTAGCTTTGTCCATCTAAACGCTTGCTCGCCTCTCAGAACTGACCACACACAACCTCTTCCAAACTGGCTTTTCTTGGAGCAATTAGGAGATAAAGGGGCTGTTATCTTCCCCAAGCCCCTCTGATTGTGTTTGAAAACCCCAAAGCCACCCCTTCTTCGCAGTCTGGAGAGTGAGAGGAATGGATCCTATTATCTCCTTGGATAATAAGCTCTCTTTCTCCCCCTTTCCCGTCTCTGGTGGACACCCTTCCATCCCACTCCAGTGTTTCATACCTATTCCTCCGTCTGAACCTTATCTCCACCTCTTTGTCTGTCTCTCTCTTCCAATTCCTATTTTTCCTGGCTGGCGTTTGAGGAATCAGGAGGGGAATTGGCAGCTTGTATTCCCTGATGGAGAAGGGAGAGGGGACAGGAGCGGAGAGAGGGAGAGAAACCTTGCAAAAGCTGGCTAATTTGCATCCTTTCTGATTGCCCATGCTCTATAGCCCAAGTGCAGCGGGGAGTCTCCAGCGAGGCTGTTACTGCATAATGAGGTGTGTCATATCACAGCAGGAGCCAGCCTTCCCTCCTCCCCCTCCCCCAGGCCTCTTAATTAGAACTGTTTCAATTTTTGAAACCCGCCCTAGAAGAAAAAAAAATACGAGTGTGTGAATAGCCGTGGTGAGGAGGGATTGTGAGCTGGCCACGGGAAGGGGTAGCTGAGCTCTGATTGGAATCCTTGTGCTGAGATATAAAGTGATACCAGCGCACAGTGGTACAGGGGACAATTGCACAAAGCTGTGAGAAGCTTTCTGTGCTGTAAGGGGGCCATAATCATCATTTCCTGGTGGGTTTTAAACTAAATTTAATATGGTGATGGGTGGGTTGGGTGTGTTTGTGAGTATGTGGGTTTTTTGGTGTATCGTTTCTGTTGTGTCCCGAGACTGGGAGCATGAATCTTGGCACTGGAAGTTTGAGGGTATAGATCCTAGTGATCCTAGTGCTTTGGGGTGTGGATCTTTCTGTGCCCAGAAGAGGGGGTTTATTATTGTAGGGTTGCTCATCAGCAGGGTTAACAGAAGCCTTCAGATGCTGGGGGGGAAAACCCCATATTCTGAGGATTTATGTCTTTCTGGATGTTCGCTGTGTTCTCTAGAATCACTTACCTTTTAAAGAGCGGGATTTCTCTCTCACTCCCCCTGGTTGAGGAAGGGCCTTCACCATATAAATAGATATGGTATTGAGCCTTTATCCTGTCTACTGAGATGGAAAGCTCCTTGGGGCAGAGATGCTCTCTCACCATATGTTTTTAGTACAGTGCCTCGCATGATGGGGCCCTGTTCTCGCTTGGGACCACTGGATGCTGCAGCTAACATGATACAAATAAACAATGAAGACTGAAATAGCAGCAGCAGTGGAAGAGTGATTTTTTTTTCCCCCTCCTTTTGGCTTTGAGTGGGAGTTGACATCAAAGCTGGTTATTACTATTAAAACGACAGCAGAGTTAACCATTTCACATGCTTCTCTTTGTGTGTCTGGACTCATGTACCAGTTGTCATTTGAAAGGCTCTTCTATAGGAGTAATGGTATGCGTGGGAAAATGTGAATAGTCTGATGTTCTGTGGATTTCCAGCTTGGGGGTGGGGGGAACAACAATGTAGGGACATAACAACCCTAGCTATGCCCTTTCTGAATTGCTACATGGTGGGGCGGGGGGGGGGGGGGGAGGAGAAGAGGGATCAGAATATGGAAACGACTGAGAACAACCAGCATCCTTTGAGTGATTGAGATGCCTGCTACTGTCTTTGCGACAAATCCTGGCTCCAAGAAAGTCAGTGGGCCTGACATTGCCCTGAACTGGCCCCTCTAGAAGTGGTGTTCACTTTTCCCAGCTCAGACACATTGGGCTGCCCTGGTACGGCCTGTGGGTTTTCTATACAATGTGGTCTGCACTGTAATAACCTGGTTACTATTTCTGAATGGCTCTCCTTGTGTCCTACAGTGATGCAGGGCATTAAAACTGAAGAGGCCTGAACCTTTCCCCTGTGCCTGCCAGGCAGACATCCTGCAGGATGTGAGCAGAATGCTCCCAGATGCTGAGTTTTGGGCTTTGTAGAGCACTTAGCAGGTCTACGGAAGCTTCCATGGGGGATCTCTGAACACATCACTAACACTAATGAGCCCCTCTCCAAGACACCCCTGGGGGAGAGTGAAGTAGTATTCCCATTTCACAAATGGGGAAATTGAAACACAGAGCAGCTAAGTGACCTGCCCAAGGTTACACAGCACATCAGAGCCGGGAATAACGTTCAGAGTCCAATATTTTCAGAAGCTGCTAGTGATTTGTGGGTGCACAAAGTTTAGACACCTGAAAGGGCCCCATTTTTCAGCAGGTGTTGAGCACCCACTCTGAAAAGAAGGCCCCTTTTCAGGCACCCAGAATAGCTAATCAGTCTGGCACAAGTGCTGGGTTCAAACCCCCTTGATCTCCCGAGTTAACTTTGTGTTAAAGTTTGCTGGGCTGCTGCTTCTTCCAACCCTGGGGCCCAGGGCTTAGGTAATGCAAAAGCTGGTCATGCTGTGTGCTGGCCTTTGGCTTATGCTGGCTGGTCACTGCAGGGGTGCTCCTGATGAGAGCTAGGCTGCTGGGCTGAATAACTTCATTTCCTTGGAGGAAGGGAGAGCACTTGCTATGAACCCAGCACCCCCTTGCAGCCAGCTACAGGGTGGGGACGAGGGGGTCATGAGCTGGGCTTTACCGGTCCATGTCCCTCTAACTTCTTTGTTAATCTCATGGTGGTTGGGGCCCCACGGCTCCTGCCCTTCACACTGGCCCTGCCTCTGACAATGTGCTTCAGTGAGCTGGTCCGGGCAGGGTCAGGCGGGAGCGGGACCACCTCCGGGCTAGCGGTGATCGGGAGAGCGGAAAGATTCTGGTTACAGTGTTTAATGAAACTGCCCCCAATATGCTGAATCCCGCTCCTTTGAGCTGCCTCCTTCCATACCCTGGACTGGGTTTCTGGGGCGGGGGGGGGAGGGGGAGAGGGATTGAGGTGGAAGTTCTGTGTGTTTGTGAGGGGAGAAGCTGTTGTATGGCGGTAGGGCAGGCTGAGAGAGGGAACGGGCCCTGTGGAGGGATACACTCAGGTAGCGAGGGGGTGCAGCAGGTATTGCAGAGACCTAGAAGACCAGCACTCTCAGCTCTGTTCTGCAGTCTCCATTTTCACCTTTCTGCCCAGCTGGCTGATCTGACAAGTGAATGTACCTTGACATTCCATGTAGAAAGTGCCACCGTCCATGCCAGCTTCTCTCCGTGGCTACCTTGGTGTAAATCAAGAGTAACCCCATTGGACTCGGCCGTTGGCTCATGTGGCTGAGATAGGATTTGGCTCTTGGAAACTTGTTTCCAGGTGAATTCCCAGGGCTGCCCATGCTGTCATAACACCTGACTCTGGGTTTCCGCTCTCCTCAACAGGTTCGGCACGATGACTTGGCATCCTGGGCTTTAGCGGCGTGGCAAGATCAGGACAGGTGCTGCCCTGCTCGCGCTGTATCCCACTCCCTCTCCCCTTTGGGAGATCTGTGCTGGCTTCCCTGCCCCTGGCCTTCCCTCCCTTCCTCCCAGTCACTGCGGAGGGGACGGGTCCATTATGGCCGGGGACAGACTCCCACGCAAAGTGATGGATGCTAAGAAGCTGGCCAGCCTCCTGAGGAACGGGGCCGAGGGCACCTTGGTCATTGACAGCCGCTCCTTCGTGGAGTATAACTCCTGGCACGTCCTCAGCTCCGTCAACATCTGCTGCTCCAAGCTGGTCAAGAGGCGGCTTCAGCAGGACAAAGTCTGCATCACGGAGCTCATCCAGCCAGCCTCCAAGATGAAGGTACCTGCCTTTCCACTAGGGCCCCCCACCTAGCAGATAGGCATCTGGCCTGAGAGGGCACATGACCATCGTATGGAGCAACAAGATGGAAGTGCCTGCTACTGGCTCGCTCTTCTGCTGCTCATTCCAGTCCCTTTGAGGGGAACCCAGCCACTGCCATCTCACAGAGGCAGAGCAGTCGTCCCTCCCCCCAACACTCTGTGTCCACGGCCCACAGCGGTGTTGCCTATTAATGTGGCAAGGAGTGGGGTTGAGCCGTTAAAGGAGGCTGCCCTTTTGTGTTGCTCTACTGTCCCTTACCTGAGGCTGCCACCGGAGAGACTAACGGGTGTGTCAGCCTTGGGCAAGGGGCATTGCATTGGCAAACCAGCCCCACAGCCCTCTAGTAGCTAGTACTTAATCCCCACTAAAAACTCCTCCCTCCTCTCTTCCATCGCTAGCCCTCTAAAGGGACCCATATTCCTCCTCCCTTGGGACGCCAGTGCTCCTTTCCAGTGGCATTGCTTTTTCTTCGCTTATCCGCCTTGTTGGGCTGAGCCCCAGAGTTTGGATCAGGCTCTGATCGCCCCCAGCTGTGTGGATTCAGGTCCGACTAGATTTAAAATGGCACTGGTGCCCTGATGGCTGCTTCAGTGCTGGCAGGAGCAAGTCCTACCCCCACCAGGGTGGACTTTGCCAATAGGCTCGGAAGCACTGCTGTACAGGATCTCTGTTCATCTCCTTGCTCCCCTGCAGCCGGTCAGCTGGCTGCTGTACTTACCCTTTTGTAAGCTCTCTTTGTTACACGACTCTACTTTCTCGCGCACTGAATGGTGCAAGCATTATTCGTTTCTCTTAGCTCCTTGCCTGATGGAACCGCCCCTGCAAAAACAGCTGTACAAAACCCACCTGCTAGCAGCCATCCCTCTGGGAGTCCAGGGGCTAAGGGGGGGCGGGGATAATCCTTTCAAGTGGGATTCATGTCAATGAGAGCTAATTGCGTGCAGGGTGAATGGCGGGGCTGGGCTGCTGATGGGGCGCCATACCAGTCTTCCGCTCCTTTTGTGTGCCCTGCCATCGGGCTAAGGGGCAGGAGGGAGCCTCACCTCTGCCCACAGAAAAGTCGTCCCTACCATGCTGGCCCTGTTGGTGGGGTTTGGTGCTGACCTTCCCCCTTCCACCCTCAGAGGCATTCTGGGGCTTGGGGAAAATCCAAACTGATTGGGCCCCATTTGTTGCCTATTTACCCCGGTACTAATACGCCCATTTCTAAAGGGGGGTGCCCAGGGCTTGAGATCCGCGGGGTCTCCCGGCTGCTGCTAGCTGTGTCGGTGCTTCACGGGATCGGCCCCGGCTCCTTGCTCTGCCAGGCGTGGGGCTTATTGGCCTGGAACCTCCCAGGCAGGCAGGCAGCATTCACGCTGACACAGCTCCTTGTGGGGGTAATGTGCCAGAAGCCTCCCTAGAGTGCATCCTCCTGCAGGGTGGCCCTGGCATTGGCTTAAACCAACATGCAGCTGGAAACCTGCCCACACTGAGGGCACGTGATACCGTAGCAGCAGCAACTGTTCAGCCACCCGGTGCATCCCCTGTTCTCTCGCCCTCTGTCTGCAGGGCTGCTCTCTCCCCATGCTTTGCATTAACCCAGGTGGATGCTGGGCCGTTTAACAATAAGCTCTCTCCCGAGGCCTCTCCATTTGTGGCTTGCTCTCTGCAGTTGCTCCTGCTTTTACTGTTCATTCTTCTCCTTTCTCTCTCTTCTCTCCCCCCCCCCCCATTTTATGGCAAAGTGAGGGTAATTCAGGCGATTAATCAAATGCTAGGCCCAGCTGGAGCCATCTGTGGCGTCCTCACACCCCCTCCCCATGCACGCGCGCACACGGGCTTCCTGATTGGCTGCCGGTGACATCACCCTGCCTGGATCAAGGAGGTTTGCACGGTGGGGTGGGGGAGCCTTGCCTCCAATCCGCTTTACTGATGCTTCAGGCCGGGGAATTGGAGGGGATTGCAGAGAATTCTTCCTGCACGGATTTAGATGTTCTTAAATCCGCTGGTGAATAAGGCCGAATAAGCAGTTTTTACAAACTGGCAAAGAAAGAGAGAGAGAGAGAGAGAGGTGTATCCACTCTCCCCTGGGCTGGGGTTACCTCTGCAGTGGGCATGGTCACGTGCAGCAGCAGCAACGGAGCACTGATGCCCTGCACGTGTGCATGGGGGTGGTGACCAGTGTTGGGCAGGGAAGAGCCTCACCTTCTGTCTGCAAACCTGCAGTGCTTCAGGAGCACAGGATCTCTGCAGCCAGGCCAAGGAAATCACCACAGCAGTAGCCAAAGGGAGCTGGGCCAGCACCCCCCATTGCTCCTCTCTTCCCACCCCCACCCGCCAATGGACACTTGAAAGTCACCGGTGGCACCCAAACTTCAGACTGGTGTAGGCATGCATGGCCCGTTATTGCTGTCCAGCTCACCCCAATAATTCATCTAGGCCAGTATCCCGGCTCTAACAGTGGCTCCTTCAAAGGAACGTGCAGGAGACCCCCAGTGGGTAATTACATAGCGATGGGGGCTTTGACAAGAGACAGAATTGTAATCTCCTGGGAATGACACTCCGGTGCTGGGAGTGGAGGCACTCGTTGGTTTAGCTTCTCTTCTTACCTCCTTTAAGGCTGAAATTTTTCATGGTGCTTCCAGGGCCAGACGCAAACATTCTTCTGCTGTACTTGCGAGCGAGCCGTTCGTTAATATCCTCTAGCATGCTGTGCCTCCAGAGCGCTGGAGTTAATCCTCAAGGCACCCTCGGGGAGTTAAGCCACTTGCCCCAGGAAGCCGAGGGTTCCTGTCAGATCCTCCGCTGGTATAAATCCGGTCTAAAGCTCTGTTGGCTCTGTTTGTGCACCAGTGGCAGATGTGGCTGTGGGTTTCCTGATTCCAAGTCCTGTGATCAGGCCTCTGAACTGCACCACTGCTAAGGAAGTGTACTTTGGGCTGATGAAAGCAGCCCGACTGCAGTAACTGATAAGTCAAGAACGCACTTTGCTCCCAGTAGTTTCAGTCAAAGTGATGTTTGCCCTCGATTTCAATAGGAGCAGGACTGGGCCTTATAGCCTGCTGATGTCCCTTTAAGAACATATTTTAGACCCCACATCTAAAATTCTTCCCTCCCCCCCCCTTCAAAAAACCTTAAATTTGTGTGCTGCTCACTGTTGTTTTTATTGGGCATCTCAGTTTTGTTGCTCAGTTTGGGAGCTGGGGAGTGTTGAATATTTCACCTGGTGGCTTATTGCACCACAAGAGGAGTGGGGCCTTATGGGATTTGTGGTTATTAATAACTGTCCCCTTGGGGAAAGAAGGAGCTTCTGTGTCTGCTTCCAGAGGGGCAGAAGAGGAGATGATTGCTCCTTTAGGGCTAAGGATGAAGATTCCTGAGTCCCCCAGAGCAGGGCTGAGGGGAGGAGCTGCCAGCGCCCCTCTTCGTTCCTTCCCATCAAAGCCGTTGGGATGATGGGAGGGGCTGGGGCTGTTGCCAGTTGGGGATAGAGCACTTGTCAGGCGCTTGGGAAACGGGAAGGGATGGGATAGCAGGGGACCTTTTAAGAGGAGGTGTTTGAGGGAGGGAATGGGACTTGGATCAGGATCTTGGGGTTGCAAGGAAGGTGTAGGGACTGGCTACAGGCATGGGTGGGCAAAACGGGCAGCAGAAATTGAATATGGCTGCAAATTAGAAGCATAAAACTAGAACAGGAAACATACATACTCTTAAAAAAGAAAAAAACACGCTCTTACCCGCTCTAATTCCCTACACAGGAGCATTATGCACTTAAGGCCAGTTCTCCTAAGGCCTCCGCACCCAGCAGCTCTCATTGAGAACAATAGGAGCTGCTGAGCACTTGTGAAAATCTAGCCATTACTCCCCTCTCCATCTCACTCAGCGTGAACAGAGCAAGCCCCAAGGAGGCCAAACAACCCACCTTCGCTTCCAGAGAAGAAACTGTTGCCCGTCTGCGTATGTAGTAACCTTGCTCACTATTCCTGTAGTGGTTTAGGACAGCCTAACTAGTGTTAAAACTGAGCCTGATGCATTTATGATCAGGATTATAAGACAGGGTTGCCTGTGATAGCCGGGGATTGGACCCCATGACCCAGGAGGTTCCTTCCAGACCTATGTATGAGCCAGTGGTCCAGCCTGCTGGGTTAATGGTCCATTAAAGCTGACTGTGCGGTGGAGCGGCCGGGAATCTGCCCGAGGAAGCTGGCGTTGGAATGTAACGCCAGAACGAAGTGGCCGGTCTGGGCCGATGAGTGGAACAGGGTTGTTGCCTGACAGCGGTGGTAGCTCTGAACCCAAAGTTCAGCTCTGAATTCTGGGTCTTCTCTCATGGGTCAAACTCAGCCCCTGGATCTGAACCCTCCTGTGCGGAGGGAGGTTTGGAAACCCCAGTTTGAATTCCCAGCGGGTAGGTTGTCCCTTACAGAGGGGGCTTGAGCTATGACCTCTGACCCACAGCTGGGTTTACAGCCAAGGATTTGGACAGGGTTGGGTTGGCTTGTTCTCCCCTGTTGTCTGCAGCCACAGAATTACACCAGCCACTGGGCCTTGGTGGAACAGCAGCTCCCTTTGGTGGCTAGTTCAGGTAATGCACAGTGTGTGCTCCCTCTGGATCTCTGTTCAATCCAGGTACCCCTCCTTGTCTATTTCAAGGTACAGGCTGCTGGTGGGTATCTTCCCCCCCCACCCCTAGCAACTGATGCAGCACCATCCCTGGCACTTTAAACAATATCAGTCCAGTGTGTTAAATACATGCTCCCCCTCCCCCCCATCACCACTATTTCTTGGTCCCTGGAGGGGGGGCCACCAGCTGAGTGGCTCACCCTCACGTGATCCAGTGTGTCTGTTTGGTGGGGGAGGGGGCTGGGACCAGCGAAGCTGCTGCTGAGTAGCAGATGGCAGGAAGGGTGACATCATAGGCTTGATTGTCCTACCCCATTATTTTTCCTGACAAGCCTCCCGCCTTCCTCGCTGGTTTCCTGCTGACAGAGTTTGGAGCTGGAGAAACAAAGGCAGCCAGGGATCCACACCAATTCTCCCCTCTACTTTTCTGGGCTTGTGGGTGGGGGTGTCCCTGACACACACACACCCCCACACCCATCCTGCCTTGTCCTCTCTTGCTGTCCAGCTCATTGAGGGAGGAGGGGGGTTGCTGTGCTACCTGTGTGATTCCCTGATTGTTGCTGGCCCCAGGGTTGGTATGGCCTTTGCCCTACCTCATTGGGCAGTAGGGGGAGGCACGGACTCCAAGAGCAGCAGCCCCTGCCAGGCCACGCTCTCCCATCTACTGCAGAACCCAGGGAGTAGGGCAAGTTCACCTTGGAAGCCACCTGCTACTCCTCTCTTAGGTAGGCATGGCTGCTGGTGAGAGAGGGGCATGCGTCCCTTTCTGTCTCTGTGACGGCAGTTCTCCTGCATTCAAACACCTGGTCCCCCCTCTAGCGTGGCTGCCCTGATGTGCCCACTCTGCTCTCACCACACCCTCTTTCCGTCCCTTGCAGCAAGAAGGGTAATAATCTCTGCCATGTTATCTTGGCACCAGGAACGTTTCCTCCCCATCCCGTACAAACCCTTTCAGATGCCCTGCTTTGGCTCGTTGCCATGGATGAGTAATACTGACACCTGGCTTCCCTTGTTAAAATGTGAGGCAAAGGGGCACGTTGGCTGAACAGTAGGTACTTGAAAGTTAAAATTGCTTTTTCCGGGGCTTGTATTGAAATGTGCATATGCTTCTCCTGATCTGTCTGAGTGCAAGAAGAAAGACCATATCTAAGCCAGAGGTTTCTAACCCCATGTGCTCAGCGGACCCACCAACAGGGCAGGTGCCTCTTGCCCAGGAAACAGGAGAAATATCAAAGATCTACAACCCCTGTGGCCTCTTAGCCAACATCAAGCTCTGCTACTAGAGCTGTGTGCAAAATTGGGGATGGAACCTTTTTTTCCAGTTAACAAATGGCCTTTATTTGAGATTAAAAGGTTACAAAATATTTGAACTTTTACAGCTTTTTCAACAACAAACAACATCTTATTATTTTTTTTTTTAAGGAAAATTTCTGCAATTTTTTTTCTTGGGTGGGGGGAAAGGAGGAATGAGAATTCAGTTGCTTTTGGAACTTTTCACAGGAAATGCTTAGTATTTTGCAGCCAGCTACACCTGCTACCCAGTTCTGAAATGTGGCTGCCTCTGGGGTGGAGCTGCAGTAACAGTTAAACAATGGCCGCTCTTGGGTAATGTTGCCGTCATCTTTTTTTGAAGGGCTGCTGAGGAAGTAACTATTGTCTTAGGGGTGATGTGTATAGGGAAACCAGGGGATCGTTCTATTGTTTGCGCTGCCTGCACGTCATGAAGTGATATGGGGCTGCTGTTTACTTGGTACAATGAGTCACTGTGTTTTGAAATATTTTTGTGAGGTGTCTGACGTGTTTGGATAATACTTAGCTTTCATGTAGCCCTTTTCATTTGTAGATCTCGGAGCACTTCACGAGAGGGAGAAGTATCATTATCCCTATTTTACAGATGGAAAAACCAAGGCAGTGAGAAATGAAGTGGCTTGTCCAAGGTCCCCGAGCAGGCCAGTTGGGAACAGCACCCAGGTCTGAAGCCCCAGTCCAATGTCATTCTGTAATCTAAGTCAGTGTTTCCCAAACTTGGGATGCTGCTTGTGCAGGGAAAGCCCCTGGCGGGCCGGGCCGATTTGTTTACCTGCCCCGTCCGCAGGTTCAGCCGATCGCAGCTCCCACTGGCCGCGGTTTGCTGCTTCAGGCCAATGGGAGCTGCTAAAAGCGGCGTGGGCCGAGGGATGCTCCCATTGGCCCGGAGCAGTGAACTGTGGCCAGTGGGAGCCGCGATCGGCCAAACTTGCGGATGGGGCAGATAAACAAACCGGCCCGGCCTGCCATGGGATTTCCCTACACAAGCAGCATCCCAAGTTTGGGAAACACTGATCTAAGTCAATGAATACTTAAAATTACACAACTGCTTGGGCTAGGAGCTGTACCCAACTGAAACTGCAGGGAGAGTTTAGGTTAGCAGGAGTTCGGCTAAAGCTCTTGGACTCACACCCTGACACTTATGCTTCTTTACATACACCATCTTATCTGAAATCTCTATTGCCTCCTGCCATAATGCTGTGTCACTGGCGCAGTACTGACTTGCAGGGACGCACCAATAGCACCTGGATGTTGTATGAAAGTCTGCTATCTAAGCACGGGGTCTGACCTCCCTCCAGGTAGCTTGTGAGAGCTGACAGGACCGTGCCAAAAGTGGCTGCAAAAATCTACACACCTTGGCAGCATTTGAAAAAGTGTCAACCTCCTACTCGGGTGTGTATAGTTTTCAGACTTTTTTTTTTATGGAGTAGGGATAGACCCCCATCCGCATAGGCTCCCCTTATCTGGCCCCCATCCTCATAGGATCTGAGTGCTACACAATCTTTTAATGGATTTATGCTCACAACACCCCAGAGAGGTAAGCTGATGCTGTTATCCCCATTCCAGCTGGGAAGTGAGACACAGAGCAGCTAATCGACTTGCCCAAGGTCACACACGGAGTCTGTGGCAGAGCAGAAAATGGAACCCCAGGTCTCCCAAGTCTTAATCTGGCGCCTCAACTTCCGGACAGTTCCTCCTCTTACCCGAGTACTGACTCTGCCAGAGAGTTCTCACAGCCAGGTGAGGAGGGATGTGAGGATTTCTCATGGGGCACTTCTGCACCCGTCTGTGCTCCCTCCCCCTCCCCCTTTAGAAGGCCGAGATTATTATATTGCTCGTTTAAATAATAATCCCTAGAGAAGGATGTCCCCAGGTGCCCTCCAAAGGCTTTATTACACGCCCCCCCTCCCCCCGCAAAGCACTGATCAGCATCCTGTAAGCTGGTTGAGAGAACTCTCCTAAGCCAGGCTGCAGCAGGCAGAACAGCCCATAGAGAAGAGCCCCGCAAGAGCCCCATCCTCAGCACCAGCAAGATGGAAGGGAATTCAGTTTTATTACAGTGAATTGTTTGACGTGGGGCAGCATCTGAGTCTTCATGCTGAGGAAAGGGGGCTTGAGCACAAGAAGCTTGAGAAGCATTGTCCTCCCTGCCATGGCTTTATCCTCTGCTGAGCTGCACCCGGACTCTGAACGGGTGGGTTAGTTCAAAGCTGGAACGAAAAGGGATGTGAACTCTTCTTTGAACCAAAGCCACCGAGCTGGAGACCTTTTGAGTCACACTCAAAAATACAGCTGGTTTAGGGGGTGTTGGCTTTGTTTTGTTTTTGTTTTCTCCCTCTTCAAAGGCTTCAGCCCAGGAACCTGAATGGGATTATGGAACTGTGGGTGGAAGGTGTCTGGCTGCAAATGTCCATCAGTCCTGGTTCACTGAGAAGGTTCCAGCCTGGATCATTTAAAAGTCCGGGGGCCCTGTAGATACAGTATAGCAGTCATGTGATCCTGAATTCCCAGTCCAGTAAGTGGCCTGCTGGACCCGCAGCACCACAGCATCCTGCTCGCGAGGACGTGGGTTGCTGAGGCAGTCATGGCATACATATGCGTAGCTCGTACCAATGGTGTAGCGAGAGGAAACTCCCTGTCTCCATGTCCCATCTGACTGGTGGGCCGATGACTGTGTCCTTTTGTGTCTGGAAATGTCAGCGGGGCTGCCTGTGATATGTGGAACTGCGTTAACTGGTTGGCTGTGCCAAATGTCTCCCAACCTCTGGGAAGACTCCATTACCTGGGATTCCTCAGGCAGCTAAGACGTGGTCTTGGGAGAGAGAAATAGGTTCCTCCTCCAGTTGAAAGGGGGCTTACCTTTGTCTTGAGCCAAGGCATGTTGGGGAAGACTGTAGACTACTGTCTGAGCTACTGAGTCAGCTCAGTTAGTAGAGGACAGGTGTCCAGTGGGGATCACACATCCATTGCCACAACTGGCACCTTGGACAGGACATCATGTCTGGTATCTGTCGATGACCCTTAAGCAAAAAGAATCACGTGTTGGAATCAGCAGTTGGTGTGGGGTGGGAAGGTTTGAAATCGCTGCTCATTTGCAAGCTGGTGCTAGTCCTTGTCTTCCCGCAGTAATTCAGGATGCACTTGGGGTGTGATCACTTAACCCCTTTGACGGTGTCAAACAGGGCACTTTCTGGCAGCAGATTACCATGGTGATGGGCATTTCAGAATCCTAGGGGTAGAGCATCCTTCCATTCGGATTGTAACTTTAGGCAGTCAGGGCCCAGCTGGATGAGGATTGGTCCTTGGGGAGAGCAAGGTGTGTCACTTGGCATGAAATGGTTAATTAGCCCCAGTGCTTCCTGATCCCTCTGCAGCATTGGGTCATCTCCCAGGCAGCTGCAGCTTTCCCTGGAGAGTGTACTAGGAGGAGTCACCTCTTCTTTAACTCTCTTGTAGAGTTTCCTCCAGGTTTATTCTTGCTCAAATAGTATCCATGTAGACACAGATCCTGGCTTCCCTATCAACTTTCCCCTCTATGGTTAGGCCCAAAGGTGGCCTAGCTTGCCATAGAGTGTCAAAAGCGTGTTCTACTGTAGACAGCACTCATGCCCTGGCATGGCTAAGGATAGCAAGATAATCCACTAGCACATTTCCATCTCACCTCTCCAAGTCTCTTCAGCCAAGAGTCCAGCACTTCTCTGCCAAACGCTTGCACAATGCCAGCTAAGGCTCTGGCCTCGTGTTCTTCCTTATAGCTGTGCTAGGAGAGGTTCTGCCAGTATTGTGAGCTTCCCCACAGCAGTGCTGTGAGAGGCTTCACAATTCCAGCAGCATGATCCAGCTTTGCATATCAGTCCAGCCGTGTCCTCTTGCCCACTGCAGCAGGGGACAGAACAAGGGCTGAGGTGGACCTGTGTCCCAGGAGTTCTGTAACCCTGCAAAGCCCTTTTGGGTTGGGCAATTAAGGCAGCAGTGCGGCCTGCTTGGGGGAGTACTGGAGCCTGCAGCTGCTGGTCAGGGCAGGCCCAAACTGTCTGTCCTCTGTTCCTTCAAAGCACCAGCTCAAGGTTGAATTTGTCCCTTGTTGTTTGTTCCAAAGGAAAATGGGGGGAAAAAAAGGATTTTTTTAAAAGAGAGCTGGCCCTTCTGTCAGCCTGTTTCTGAGCTCTCCCCAGCAAACGCAGTGTTTGTTTATTGCAGCTAGGCCATGCGAGGCCAGGGCTTGTTTGGCATTTATATTGCCCGAAAGCTTATAACTTTAATAAGATGTAAACCGTGTCACATCTATCTGCCGTTGCCCAGCAACCCTTCAGTAATGGGCAAAACAAAGCCTCCCAGTGTGGAGGAACACTAAATCCTATTGTGGGATAATTTGGCTGGCAAGTGGTTATCTCCCCTGGGGGCCCCTTGCACCCTGGTGTGCGTGGCTAAGGTATCTGTTCTCTGGCGAGGCGTGTCCCCACCCTGTTGGGAAGGGATCATTTGGAGCATTCCGATGCCGTGGTGTGCAGCATTGATGGGCTCCTGACGAGATCAGGGTTATTGACGTCCTTGGGATTAGAGGACACTTAGTGTCTATCCAGGATGCGGCGGAAAGGCGTTAGGAAATGGGTACACAGCCAAGCAGCCACGTTGTCCCATGCAGTGTTTTTGTTTGCCCCCTCCCACCTCCCCCCCCCCAAAAGTTTTGGTCCACAGTTATTCCTCCTCCCTGCTTCATGGAGCACTGGGAGTTGACCAGGTTCTGAACATGAGTTTCCACCTACATGGGTTGTAATGTTTTTATTAGTGACATGAGACCCTTAGCTGAGATCAGGGCCCTGTTGTGCTAGGTGCTGTACAGACATTGAGCAAGAAACAGTCCCTGCCCCTACTTACAGTCTAAATAGACAAGACAGACAAAGGAATTATTATTATCCCCATTTTATAGGTGGGAAACTAAGGCACAGAGGGACTAAGATGTTTGCCCAGGGTCACACTGAGTCTGTGACTGAGCTGGGGATTAAATTGAACCCACATCTCTTGAATCCCAGTCCAGTGCGACTACGAGACCATCACTCCTTTCTTTCACTGCTGGCTATGCCAGACTGTCGATTGTCCGACAACCAGGGAAGGTGGGCAGCCTACGAGTCTGAGGTGGGACCTGAGAGTCAGGTGCCTGAGGTTCTAATCCCTGGCTCTGCTCCATACTTACTGTGTGACACTTAGAAAGTCACGTAGCCTCTCTTTGCCTCTGTTTTCCCATCTGTGAAATGGGACTGTACTTCCCTACCTGAGCTGGATGTTATGAGGCTTAATTAGCCTCTCGCCAGTGCTTTGAGTGCCACACATGAGAGACCCTGTAGGGAGCGCTGAGTATTACTGAGGCTGGAAGTTCTCCCTTCAAACCATTCCTGAAGGAGCTTGGAGGGTACTATTGCCTCAGCCCTGTGAGGGGCTGAGCTGCGGATACTGCAGAAGGCTCATCAGCACTCGGGCTCTGTTTGGATTTGGGTTATTCAACAGTGCCACTAAAGGGATGTAGTTAACTTTAAAAAAAATCAAAGAAAATCCTGGGCCAGATCCTTTGCTGGTGGAAATCAGTGTAGCTCCCTTGAAATCACTGGAGCTATTCCAATCTATGTCAGCTGAGGATCTGACCCTGTAATATGAATCTCTGATCCTATATTAATAATAGCATCTTAGATTATTAAAAGTGCAAGGGACATTAAAGCTCAGACCTCCAAAGGTGCCCATTTCCCATCTCAGCTAGAAAGCCCAGTTCCTTTTTCTCCCATTCGTGCTGTTTTCTTACCTTTTTGCATTTCTCTGCGCTGACTTTCCGGGTCCAAGCTAAGTCAGTTTCTCTTTCCCCTTCATAGTGCTGTGGTGTCTGGGGTTCAGATTGTCACGTTGTCTGTAGTGGCTCATACCAAAGAGTGGCTTGTTTTTGACAGTCTGCCCTGAGGTTGGCAGACACCCTAAATTGGTGATAAATTCTATAATTAGATTTCACCAATCCATAACAAATGTGAACTCCTGGATCACTGCAACAGTCTTACATAGAATCACGGGCAGTCCTTTTTGGCTCTCCAGTCCACCCGGCCACCCAGGCAAGCTGGACTTGGTGATAAATGGTCACTTACACCAAAAATCACAAAATATTCAGGTTGCTCCCCATTCCAGGAGATGAGTTGCTTACCTTAGATCCATTTGTGCCTTAGATCTCATACCAAAGACAATCCTATAGTAAACTAACTAAGGCTTTATTAACTACGAAACGGAAATGAGAGAGTTATTTACAGGTTAAAGCAGGCAACATATTTGCACAAATGAGTTCAGTCTGTGATTCCAAAAGATGTAGTAATCTGTCAACACTGCATGTCTTTTTTGGGTGGATCTCTGCTTTTCATTCCTTAGCGCCAGCTCTTGGAAGTCCAAACTGAACAGGAAAGAGATGAATAATTTTCATGCCTGCTATCTTTATTTCCCTCTTCCAGAATTCAAGCTGATGGGATGTGTTTTCTCACACTAGCACCTTCAGGTGTGTGAGAGGGCCATTAAACCAGCCTTTGTGCTGTGATGTTCCAGGATGGCTCAGTCAGTCTTCATAGTTCTTCTGGGTGAGCGGGGGAGCCACTCATCCTAAGTTCACAAGCTGGCCTCCAGAGACCTCCCGCCTCATGTGTTCTTGCAGGCCTGGAGCCTGGCAGTGTAGGCAGCCGTTGATCTCTTTGCTGTTCAGGACACTGGAGAGCAACAGTGCTCAGCCCCCTGTGCTGCAGAGCAGAGCTGAAGAAGCTGGGTGTGGGGTGGAGGGCAGAGTGATGTGCTATGCTGGGAGGAGTTGGTTTCACTCAGCAGCTCAGGGTGAGGTGGGTTGGAGGGCACCAGACAGGGTGGCAGGGGAGGTGCTGAAGTGGAGTATGCCTGGCGACACTGAAGGCAATGGTCATTTGGCACCAAGCCCCACATGTGGCACCAAAGGCACATGGAGTGGGGGCAGGACTGCAGAAGTCACTGCGAGCACAATGGCAAGAGCTACCACCCATCGGGCTCTGCTCTCAGCCCAGGTGGCCGTTGGGGGTGATGGGCAGTGCTGGGGCAAGGTCACTGATGCCTCCGATGGCTGAGAATAGAGATGGGGCAGGACGTGCTTGGCGGGCCAGGGAAAGGCATCTCGGATCTTTGTATGCAGGGCAGTCAGTAGGTTGTCAGGCGATGCTGCTGGCCATGGACTTCTGGCAAGCGTGTCGTTCTGTGGAGGTTGCTGCCGAATCAAAGCTCTGAAGGGTTAGTGAGTGTGGCACAATGGCAGGCACCTCCCGCCACTTGCCCGAAAACCAGATTGGAGCAGGTGAGTGACAGCCCCAGCTCTCGATACCTGGGGAACTGAGATTGCCAATGCATATACAAGCCCACACTGCAGAGAACAGCAAACTCGCTACATAGACAGCCCTAGACTGTAAACTCCTTGCCCAGCTGCACAGTATCTGCGCTAAACTGCTCTTTGGGCTATAATGGAAAGGGCTGTTCATTCCCTGCCTCCCTCCCTCCACCCCCCAAGTCCTGCTGGCAGGTTTAATGCTGGCTCTGCTTCACAGCTGCTGCCTCCACCTACCGCAGAATGATAAATGTGCCTCGCCCCACAGAGCGGGAGGCTGCTAGCTCGCAAGGCAGGTGTATGCTACCCATCAGCCTATTCAGCAGGTGCACTGAGCCGTGGCACTGCGAGGATTTTATCAGCCTTTAATGCGTTAACTTTTCATTAGACACAGCAGCCCCTGGCCATGCCTCCCGCTCTCTCTGTAATCCTGCCGTTCACTGGGCACCATGTAACCTCTCATCAGAGAGCGATCTCTTCCTCCCCCAGCCCGCCCTCCTAAGAATGGCTGATACCCTGGGCGCAAGCCCTGAAAGCTGGCACGCCTCATTGGTGCTCCTGAATTCACCAAGTCTTGGGCTGGGTTCCTGAGGATCTGGGAACAGCAGCTGGCTCTGTAAATTGCTCACTGCACTGAAAGGCGCAATGAGCGAATCAGGCCAATCCCCGCCCCCCACAGTGTTCTCTGCTGTGTGCAGTCCCTGTTGTTAGGCATGCCAAGGGAAAGGGGGCAATGAGAGCCCACATGACAAACAGCTGATGTGGGGATGTTCCCACCACTTCTAGTACTAGGGCCAAGCTTGGTCTGCAGGAGGCTTTGACTTGGTAATGCCCTCCTAACAGAGGAGACTCTGAGAGAGCAGATGGCAAATTGTCATTGATTTGCATTGTGGTAACACCTGGGCAGGAGTCCCATTGTGCTAGGTGCTGTACATGCACAAAGTGAGAGAGCCCCTGCCCCAATGACTTAACATCTACATGGGCAAGACAGGCAAAGGATGGCGGGGAGGGAATAACTTGCTCAAGGTGGCAGAGATGAAGTGACTTACCCGCAGTCATTCAGTTGGTCAGTAGCAGAGCCAGGAATAAAACCTAGGGCTCCTGAGTCCCAGTCCAGTGCCCAATCCGCTGGACCACGTCGTTTCACATATGAGCCGACGTGCTGTCAAAACAAATGGATGTGACTCTTGAGGTTGGCTGTGCAGAGAGATTATAAGGTGGCAATTACAGCCCATGCCTCCCTCTCTCTGGCTGGCCCTGAAAGCATCCCTGCTATGCAGGATTCAGTTCCAGCTCCCTTGATAGCAGAAAGAGAGGCAGATGGGAGAAGAGCAGTACAAGGGAAATGGGGGAATGGAGGGTTTGCTTGTGCGGAATTATTGAAAGAGCTGAACAGTTCAAAGCTGGCTAAACGGGGAAGTAAGTGTTTGTTGTGTGGATCTGCAAGGGAGGAATGGCTTGTGTGTGGGTGTAACTGGGAGGATGGGGATGAAGTTAAGCAATGGAAAATTTAGGCAGGGTATGGGAGAAGAGGGGCTTGAGAGTGGGATTTTCAGAAGTGCTCACAATTAGCCTGACTGCTCCCACTGGAGTCCATGGCAAAATGCTCAATGACAGAGCTGGGTGCGAAGTGAGGCCTAAGCCGAGCACCTTAGAACCGCCCTTCCTGTCTGTAAGAGCAGCTAGCCTAGGGAGTGGTGAGCGAAGCCTCCTCACTTGGGATAGGACAGAGTCCTGCACAGGCTGAGGTGGCAGGGGCAGGGCTGAGGTAAACGTCATTGTCATGTGATTCCTCGGCTTCACCTAGACAGTGGTTCCCATCTCTCATGTGGGTTATAATGGAGGCCAGGGGGCTTCCCTCTCCATGTCCATTCAGCACAGGCCTTCTCCGTCCAACTGTCTCAGTAGATCCTGAGACCTGACCTACAGGAACCATCTTCTCCTGGGGAGTTCAGTTTCCATGTCCATTCAGTTCTTGGTTTCTACCAGTAGACCCCAGACCTGTTCTGGCAGAGCCAGCCTCCTCAGGCGTGAGTGGGAGAGCCACATCTCCATGCTCCTTCAGTTTAGAGGAGCAAAATTAATCTGCTCCATAACCTTACTGTGGCCACCAGCTCCCCTTCTCCCTCCCTTTCTAGCTCCCCTGCTTGTTTCTTGCTCCATCCCTGATCTGGAGGGACCGTTGCCGCCTGGGGTGTGGGCAGCAGGAGGATTCGCTCCATCCTACCTCGGGCTGGGGACTCTTCTCCAGCACTGAAGTCGGAAAGCCTTGGCGACACAGAGAGCAGTGGAGATCAGCAGAACTCCCCATATCCAACCCTTGCCCCCCCTGCTATCTGCCCCCTACATGCAGTAATGCTCCGTTGTGGTGGTTCCCCCCCCAGGTGGAGGCGGAAGAGCACCAGGACGTGGTGGTCTATGACCAGAGCACACGGGACGTGAGTGGCTTGGCTGCCGACAGTTTCCTCTCCATCCTCCTGGGCAAGCTGGACAGCTGCTTCCACAACGTCTCCATCCTCACAGGTAGGATCTGGCTGGGATGCCATGGAGAAGTGGGGGCTCTGCCCCTGAAAGGGGGCGGGGAGGATGGCTCCCTTGAGTACGCATGGTTGTGACTAGTGTTTCTATCTCCGGGCCAGACGCTGGGTCACCAGCACCTTAGGGTGCCCATGGGAGTGCCTTCAGGTGACGCTCCTGGATGAACTGTGCCATCTCCCAGAGATGGGATGTCCTTAGAGGGTGTCGCGGCACCAAGAATGCAGACTGGCTGCAGCACCTATCTGGCGCATCACCAGTCCTGCTCATCCGTACCTCCGTCTAAGCCGGCCTTGGGTGCCTCAGGCTGTAGGCAGGTGCTATAATGGGGGACTGAGACATGTGTAGAGTCTCTCATCCCAACACACTTCTCAGTCTACCTATGAGAGGCTGCCTTTTCACCTTCCACTGGAAGACAGCCACTTCTGGGGTGGAACCTCAGTGCTTCTAAGACAGGAAGTGAAGAATTCTAGGCCTGGGAATGAAGGCTAACATCCCCACAGTTGAAAATGTAGAGGAAGTTTGCTTTAGGCAGTGTAATTACCTGAGCTGGAATGTGGCCTGGGTACTGGGATTAACACTCTTTCTCTTGCGCCTGGGGATCTGCAATGAGTGCTCAGCACTCCCACTTTAGATCCACTCTTAAAGAGAGCGCTTGGGTTCAATGCTGGGAGCTCAGCAGCCTGAGAGAGGGAAGAAATTCCCCATAGAACCCAGCCACACCCAGTGCTGCGCGTATCGTGAAGAGGCATCTGTGTGCCATGGTGTGGATCTGCTGCCCGGGGTCTCGCTGACGCAGCCCACAATTAGCAATGCAGGGCTGTCAGATGTTCGTTGGGGCCTCCTCCACTCTTGGCTCAGGAATGGAGGGTGAATAAGGACACGGTCTTCCATGCCCTGAGGTGCTGAGTATTGATGGTATGTCTGTTCCCTGATACCTTACGGTGCTGGCCCATGTCAAACCTACTACATGGCTCATGATCTCTGCATAGTGCCCAGGTGTTGGTAATGTGGCCCTAAAGAGGAGACTCTCTAAAGGTCTTGTTGAGATACAGTTGGCCAGGAAGGGTGGGTGTGAGCGAGAGGAGGGAGCTGTGTGTGGATCCAAAGGACCAAATTAACTTGGAACAAAACTCCTTGGGTATGTTTAGTGCCTGTATTTTGTTCCACACAGACAGAGGCCCCATCCAGAGTGGTATCTGAACAGTACTAGGCCCAGCATTGTTCATCCATGACTGTCACTGCTATGCTTTTAGCATGATTTCTCCAGAGAGACCTTTGCACTCAAAATAGAATACATCGTAATTGTAGAGAGGTGGTTTTTTTCTTTCTTTCTTCCCAAACTCTGTCCTAAGTAAACCATGCTACACGTTGCCCTGGTAAGTGTTCTGTCCAGGCCACAGGTTTACATCCTGGTTCTAGCACAGCAGAGCCCTTGTCCACTTTGCTCAGGGAGAAAAAAACGCTAGAAGCCTGCTGGGAGTGAGCATGACTAGGCCTGGATGTCGCCAGCACCATTCTGCTCCCACAGAGAGCCTTGTCTTATTTGCAGCTGTGTTTCTTGGGCCATTTGGGAGCATGCCAGAGATCTCCAGTCTCTCTTGTAAATGGGTTTCAGGGCAGTGCACCCTCTTGAGGGATTTGCCAGCGCCGCTCAGTTGTGCCCTTCTTAATGCAGAGGAAACAAGTGAAGCTGGGCTGCCCCCTCAGCTTGCGTTTCTGCAGGCAGCCGTCACTTGGGAACAGATGTGGGCCAAAGGCGGCGCTTGCTTTGCTTGGCTGGTGGCATGTTGTGCGACCGCAGGGTTTAAGACTGACTTGGCGGGGCTGGGAGTGGGGGGTGCACGGCACATCCAGCCAATAGGCTGGTGAACTTGCTCCCTGTGGAAGGGCAGCATGGCAGCCTGTCATGTTTCCTGGGCACACGCAGACAGGGATGATACAGTCTTTCTCTAGACTATATGGGGGTTAGTCTGCCTCACTGTTGTCTATTGAGCTCAAGGAACAGCTCCCCAAGCTCAGTCAGTAAAGGAAACTCATATAGATTAAACATTGGTGTGTGTTCCATATGTTCCCCCCAGTAGAGGGCAGTGTTGTCCATCAACACAAAAGAGCTCCATCCAAGCTCCCCCAAGAAGAAGCACAAGGCTGCAGGGATAGGGGTTTGCTTTTCTGGCTCTTTTTCCTCTTGTACCTTCTAGCTCCCTGTGATTTTAGGGGACGTTCTCTGTCTGTCTCCTGCTTGGAGCCAGTCCCACAGTAGGAGCAGCCAGCAGGGCTGTTGTGTAACGGAATAGCTTTGCTGAGGAGGGAGCATGGATGGGAGGATGTGGATGGAGAGGGCAGGGAGGTGGTTGAAAGTATCCAGTTACCCTCTCCCAGATGAAATCATCCACCCCATGCTGCTTAATATTTAAAAAGTGAATGAATGACCAGAGCTCCACTCAGTCTCGCGCCTATTTTAAAAAAACAACAACCCGGGGAGGGGGGGATTCTTCATTCAGAAAAGGAGGAGTGGGGGTGGAGGAGTTATCACTGGAATGAATCGGGGTCCCCTGGGTGTTATCCAAGAAGACAGAGCATATGAGAGCAAGTGAGCATGATGTTCTAATTATAGCCTTGCTGCAGAGCAAGAGTTGCTCTCCCGCTGCCGGGACAAAGCTCACGAAAAGCAGAGTAGGGAATGAATGAATGAAACTCTCTCTGGCAGTAAAAAGAGCTGGTGAGCAGGTGTCGAGAGGGTGAAAGCTCCTGTTCATTCTGGCAGCTAGGAAGGCAGGGCTGCCTGGCTTGTTTCCCATCACGTAGCCATCCTGTGCATTCTTTGCTGCATTGGACTCAGGCAGCCTGCTCCTGCCCTTGGATGCAAGGCACGTGTACACGTGCAGCACCTCAAGCTGTGTTAGCGCCGGTAGGCGCCACCATAGGTCACGCTCTGGGGGTTAAAGCAGGGGACCCCTGGCTTCTCGTCCCTACTCTGCCAGTGGCATGCTGTGTTTTTTGGCAACAACTGTGTTTCAGTTTTGCCCTCTGTGCAATGGGGATGAAATTTGTTAGCACCTATGGAAGAGTCTGGCTCAGTTCCATGCCGGCCAGGGACAAAGGCTGCGTCCAGTTGTGGAAACAACATAGCAGCCACAGGCTTTTGTCACAAAGGACAAGTCTCTGACCAATATCTGACCTTAGTAATCTGAACTGCTCTGAGATCCATGGGGCTGTGTTTGTACAGTGCCTAGCACAAGGGGGCCTTGATTTCAGTTGGGCCCTCAAGGTGCTACTGTCGTATGCAGAAGAAAGGCTCAAGGAGAAGGCTTTGACTGTACCCTGGGCTTTAAAAACCAGCAAAGCCACCTTTAAAATCTCCCTCCTCGCTTCAGAGGCAGCCAGTGTAGTAGGGCACAGAGTGGGAGTGATGTGAAAGAGGACCTCAGGTCAACGAGCAAGCATACTGCTGCCTCTTGAACAATCCACCAGTGCAGTGAAGCCTGGTTGAGGGGAGATACAGTAATCCAGGCTTGTGGTCGGCAGGGCCTGTTCTGCAGCTCCAAGGTCACTGCGGCGTCAGTAAGTGCAGAACCCTGCATAAATTGCACAATGAGGTGAAAAGAATCCTCTTTACCAACCTCCCCAGGAGCCAGCTCAGTCAATGGGGATGTGTCAGGAGCATCCTCCTTGCCATGACCCCTAATGCACCAGCAACACTTTTGCTTTCCCAAGGTCGAAGAAGAGGAAGTTCCAGTGCATTTAGCTGGCAAACTCGCCCAAGCCCTCCCTCCAGAGCAGAGACCCAGCTCCAGGTGTGGAGCCATAATTATTGCTAATGCTGCCCCATTCCCAGATGTGTAGTGATTTGCATGCCACTGGCGAGGCATTGAGCAACCCACGTGAGAGCAGAAAGGTGTGAGTCACCCCCATCATGCTGGATTTCATGCCCAGGTAGGTCACAGTGGCACTGAGCCTCAAAGGTGTTTAGGAGCCTAACTCCCATTGCAAAGAATAGGAGTTGGGTGTCCTAAGCCCCTCTGAGGAGCTGTGCTAATGTGCACTTCTCCTCTCTTTAGCTCACAGGTTCCATACGGTGAAGTACAAAAAGCAAACTCTCCTGTGCTGGACGGGTGCCTTTGGACTGCGGGGAATTGTTAGCTGGGGGCACAGTACCTCTCCCAGTACCCTTTGCTGTACCGTTGGGAGAGCTCACGTAGCATTTTCTCAGCTACAGTGCAGCATTTCGGACTTTTATGGGTCTCCCCTTTTTACCTGTATACAGAACTACCTGTTACCCCCTTTTTTTCCCCTCTTTGGTGCCACACACTATGGGCCCATCGGCACTGGTGCTGGCAGGAGTCCTTTCCAGCTTGAGGAGATATGCCAGTGCTCGCTCTGATCCAGCTAGCGCACTAAAAAGAGCAGTGTAGCTGTGGCTGCATGAGCGGCGGGAAGGGCTAGCTGCCCTGCGTACGTCCCTAGGGTGTCAGACGGGATTAGCGTCAGGACCGTTAGCTATGGCTGCATGGGCTACACTGTTATTTTTAGCATGGTAGTTCCGTCTAGCATGAGCACGGGGTATCTCTGCCCAAACTGAAAATTTACACCCGTTAGCTCCAGCGTAGACATAACCTCTGTGAGTGATGGCGTGGTTGGCTGGGAGGATGGAGCAAAGAAATAATGGGAATAAAATTAAGCCTTGTGCTGATGGGCCGCTTCCGTTATCCTGGGTCTTGTTTGTGACTCCTAAAGCTGGCCTCCTCCCTCCAGTGCCAATTACTTGTGTGTGTCTCACTCTTTTTCCCCCCTTACTACAGCTGCTCCTTTTGCCCACGCTGTCTATAAATTAAAACTCCCCCTCATTGACAGCGAGCGTTAGGTTCTGTGCTGCGATAGGTCTGTTCAGTTGCATGGGCCAAGTCTAGCCCTCTGCATTTCCAGCTCCAAAACAATAGCTATGTACAAGAAACCCTGGAAGAGAAATTACAGCCAGCGGGGGGGTGGGGGTGGGGGGTGGGAGGGGGTGAATGTGTTCCCAGAAGTGGCTGGTAATTGCCTTGCTGAGGTTTTGGCAAAGCCTCTCACGCTCCTTTTGCTGTGGCATTTGTGAGCTGCACACCCTGGAGCCTGCCAGTTCGCTAATGGGAAGCGCAGACCACTAATGTGTGGAAAAAAGGAACCAAAATGTAGAACACTGGGTCATGGCTGCTGAGTTTTATATGGAAATCGTGACTCAAAAATACTGCTGAAAACGTTCAGGAGGTGGGGGGCCTCAGCGCGTGCGCACACCCATGCAGTTTTCTCCTTCCTGTAATGTGGGCAGCAGCCAGTTATTTTAGACGCACGTTAGCAGCACTTGGGAGGTCTGAGGGGGATGTGCGTGGTGGGACTGATGCTGATCTCACCCCAATGGCAAGGCACTTCACCAAAAGTAGTGGCATCACCCACTTGCAAATCTGGCGTAAGGGAGACCAGAATGAAGCCCTCTCTTCTGCTTGTATGTAAGGTTTGGGGATTTGCTCAGGAATGCAGCCTCCAATGGAGATTTGGAGCCAGATTCTCATCTTGCTTATGGCAGCGTCGATCCAAAATAACCCCGCTGACTTCAGTGGTTGTACTCTGGATTTACACTCGAACGAGTGAAATTGGATACAAGCTGTTAGTCTCTCCTGTGGAAGTGTCTTAGGGGCATGCTTTGCTGCCCATGACTAACCCTTTGTCCACATCCTATTGCTCATTCTCAGTGAAGGTTTTGGGGTGTCTGCTCCTAGAGGTTTTAGGCTGAACCTCTTCCTGCAAAGGCTGGCCTCGTTGCTAAGGTATCGGACTTGGACTCAGGAAATCTGTGTTTCAGTTCCGCCACATATGTCCTGTGTTTGACCGTGCACAAGTCACTTCATCCTCTGCCTCCATTCTCCGTCTGTAAAATGGGGATAATCATCCTGTCTTGTCTGTTTGGACTGAAAGCTTGTTAGGACAGGGACTGTGTCTTACTGTGTCTCTTAGCACAGTGGGGTCCTCATCCTAGTTGAGGCCACTTGGCAGGTCATTATTATTATTAATATTATAGTACTATCTCTGACCAGCTAATCTCACTTGCCAAAACACCGCCATCAAGAAACTGCAAAAGAAGAACGCCAGAGAGACTGAATAGGCAGAAGGGGAATGGGGGAGAGAGAATAATGAAAGTATCCTCTGATCCCTTCTTGTAACCGGTGTTCTTGGTCCTGGCTTCTTGTTGTCTAATGCCATCGCGTGCATGGATCTTTGCAGAGGGGTAAAGGACATGGGCCAAGATTTTCCAAAGTGACTCGTGATTCCAGATGCCTCCATTTTGGGGCAGACGAAACACCTTTTAAAGGGGCCTGGTTTTCAGAGGGGGGGTGCTCTGCACATCCTGGAAATTGGGCCCCTCTAAGGTGTCTGAACAAAGGGACCCAAAATCACTAGTCACTCTTGAAAAATGGTAGCTCGTGAACCTGCTCAGCAACACTCCCAGTCAAAGTCAGAAAGGGCCCAGAGAATGCCAGTGCTGTGATTGTAGCTTAGGGGCTGCAGTATTTTTCCGCTGCTGGATGAAAGAAGAAATAGTCCCCCTTTCCCAGGGTCCCTTGGTAGCACGTTGTGCTTGGGCACAGAGTTGGTATTTGCTGCCTTTCAGAGTATGGCTCTGAGCCGTTATATAATGATGGCTAAACTGAGCACACGTTGGCACTGACAGAAGCTCTGTGACCTTAGCCAGACTGTTCCATCTGTTTATCAAAGCTGCTGCTGCTGCTCTTCCAAGGCAGGTGAAATCATTGTTTAAAATGGAGGCAAGAAAGCTAATCTCATCCCAGGCATTTGGTCAAATGCCGGGGAACCCAACCTAAGTCCCAGACGCAGGACCCCAGTGGGGAAGACTCACCCGGATGCCCTGCTTTATCCTTTGCATTTAGATCAAAACTACAAATTCTGATATAAAAAAACCAATTACCCCCCACCCCCAATCTCAGCATTGGTCCCTTCCTGTACATGATGTATTAATGCCTGCATCGTGCCGGGGTTTTCTCCCACTGCTTTTTGGCGATGATGGGAGCTTTGGGCCTCAGTTCCCAAAGAATGATGCTTCAGTCTGTGCTGAGGCCTTGTCTGCACTGTGGGTGTTGGTGATTGGTAGCTGGACCCAGCACAGCTGCATGGGTATAAGTCCCTAGTGCAGCTTGCCCTGGTTTCAAGCAGGGGTTGGCTCCACCAGTACAAATGGCAGCTCTGCCCGTCTGCTTTAGGAGTTTGTACTGGTGCGGCTATGCTGGAGACTGAAGGCAGGGTAAATCCTCAGTGTAGACAACACTTCCACCCCGTGCAATTTTACAGGCTCAGGAGTGCTGAGGTGAAACAGAAAACCTAAGTCAAATTGCATCTGGTTTATTTTCCGGTTTAATCAGCACAGATGAGACCGCTAAACTCATTGCACTTGTGACCTCCATTGAGAAGGTGTATCGAGAGCCATTCTTGATAAGGACTAAAATCTTTGTCCTGTTCTCCCACCAATGATTTACTCCCACTGGCAGCAGTATCTGTCTGGAATTTCCCTGTGGCTAATACTAGTGAAACATGGTGGCTAATGAAACTTGCAGTAGTGTCCTGGACAGAAAGGAATTCCCCCGTTATAGACAAAGGCCTTTTATTTTCCCAGCATGGTCTAATAGCTTGAGCAAGGTTGGAGATGCCTGGCTTCTGTTCCTCATTGTGATGCTTTGGGCGAGTCACTTCCCCTCTCTGTGCCTGGGAGTAGATCTACACTGCGATCAAAAACCCGCGGCACCAAGTCTTGGAACCCAGGTTAGGTGACTCGGGCTTGCACGGCTTGGGCTCAGGGGCTAAAAATTGCAGTTTAGATGTTTGGGATGAGATGGAGCCCGAGCTCCGAGAGCCTCCTTCCTCACAAGTTTTAGACCCTGGGCTCCACCCCAACCCTGAATATTTTATAGTTCCTCCGCCCGAGCCCTGTGATTCCGAGTCAACTGACCTGGGCCAGGGGTGGCCGTGCCGCACAGGGGAGGGTCTATGTATTTTGCTGCCCCAAGCACAGCAGTCAGGCGGCTTTTGGTGGCGCACCTGCGGGAGGTCCACTGGTCCCGCGCCTTCGGCGTACCTGCCGCCAAATTGCCGCCGAAACCATGGGACCAGTGGACCTCCTGTAGGCGTGCCGCCGAAGGCCACCTGCCTGCCGCCCTCACAGTGGCCAGCTGGTTGCCCCAGGCACGTGCTTGGTGCGCTGGTGCCTGGAGCCACCCCTGGTGCCGCAAGCATTTTATTGCATTGTAGACATACAGTTTACCCATGCTATGTAAATTCAGAGCCCTGCCCTCTTCTTATCCCACATGACTCCTCAGCAGGGCCGCCGGGGGGGGGGGGGGAGCAAGTGGGGAATTTGCCCCGGGCCCCAGAGGGGCCCCCATGAGTTTTTCGGGGGGCCTGGAGCGGAGTCCTTTACTCGCTCCGGGGGCCACGGAAAACTCTGGTGGGGCCCAGGCCCCTGGAGCTTCTTCCGCACCGGGTCTTTGGCGGCAATTCAGCAGCGGGGGGTCCTTCCACCCCAGGACCCGCCGCCGAAGTGCCGGGTCTTCGGCGGCAATTTGGCAGCGGGGGCTCCCTGCCACGGGTCTTCGGGGCACTTCGGTGGCAGGTCCCCGAGCGGAAGGACCCCCCGCCGCTGAATTACCGCCAAAGCGGTGGCCCCCTGCCACCGAAGACCCCGGGCCCCCTGAATCCTCTGGGTGGCCCTGCTCCTCAGCACCAGTCTTCTGCATAGGAGTGCATGCTGTGCGTGAAAGCAGCAGCAGCCGCAGATGGGCCTGAAAGGAAGAGGGGAGGGGGTGATGGGATAGAGGGCGGGAGTCCCTAAAGAGTTAACAAACCAGAAGGCATGATGATTCCAAAGAGGCGGCGGGGAGGGGGGCGGAACCTTAGAGTCCATTATTCCCAGTCTTGGAAATCATCTCCCTGTTGCTTTCTTTTTTTTTTTTTTTTTCTTAGTATAAATAGTGCTGCTCACTGCCCTCCATCCGTGGGAGCAGAAAGCCTGTTGATTTATATGGTTTTCCTGACATCACATGAAGTGGTGGAAAACTGAATGGAGCCAGCATTTTTCCTGCATTACGTAATGCCCCCTTTTCCTCCCCTCCGAACTGTGCTATTCCAGCAGGAGCCTGACTGTTCTTTAACCTCTGTTTAGTTCAGCACAAACTCTTGCTTTTTTGCAAACTCTCTTTGTTTTTTTATTGACGGCTGTTTGTTTGTTCAGCAGAAGCTCTTGATGGCCTCTGTCAGTGCTGCAGGCTCTTGTATTGGAGGACTTGATACCAGCCATGGTATTATTTGGGGCTGAGCCACCATGGTGTGTCACCTGCTCTTCTCCTCCCTTTGTGTTCACCTGAGAAGGATGGGTGGAACTAAGGGGGTCCCTGGCAGGCTCCCATGTCAGTGTTCTCCGATTTTACAATTGGCATCTGCAGTTCAGTGCTTGGGAAGCTTCCCCAGCTGGTTGCATCTGCATGGCACTTTGCATGCCTGGGCCCACGCTGCCGTACAGCCTATTCCAGTTTGTTATAGTCCCTCCCCTTCCCCAAACCCCAGAGCTAAGAGCTTTGTTCCTAGCTGGCCTCGGACATCCCTCTGAAAATCAAATCTGAAGCCACTCACCTGACTAATAAGACAGGTGTACAGCCAGATGGGCGGGCAACACAGTGACCCCTTCCCAGTTACCATGTAAAGGGGACCTTATGGATTTACACCGAGGCTGCTGCACCAGCGTAAACCCCTAGCATGGACATGCTGCGTACAAAGCAAGCTGTACCTCTGTGGTTTACACTAGGTGCAAAAGAGAGAACAGCCCCTGATGCTGGACAGATCATGGAGTCAGTGAAGTTACTCTAAATGTACATGAGATGACTGCGAGCCTTACCCCTGTAGGGTAGAAGAGGGAAACAGCCGGGGCGGAGGCGTGATTTTTAATTTGGGGGAGGTGTTTGGAGCCTATGAAGAAGAATCTAGGCCTTGTTTATGCTGAGGGGTTGCCCTGCTTCCAGCTGTTGGTGTATGTGCTGGTACAAACCCTTATAATCACCATAAGCCATAGTTGGTGCCGGCGTTAAGCAAAGGGGACTCTGTGCCCATTCAAATAGTGTCTTTGCCTGCCTGCACTAGGGGTATGGAGTGATGGCTGCCCCCAGGGCCCTCTGCCATGGTAGACTGGGTAGAACTGGGACCCCCTGGGATTAGAGGGGTTAGATTTGGGGGGGGGGAAGCTGTTCTTTCCCATCTTGTACACTAACCTGAAACAGGCCCCTCACTTGCTTTCTGAACTGCAGTCATGAGCCTTTCATCTGGCTCGGCTGTACATGTGAGATCATCCCCAGTCCCCAACTCCCTCAGTTTGTCCCAGGTCTGCAAGGAATGTTTTAAAACTTTCCAGTTCTGTTCTTTCTAAATTTGGAGCGTCTGTTTACTCCCAGGATTCGGAAAGAATGTGACAATATCAGCGGTGAGAAATCTCTCCCCCCGCACTCCCCTTTGGCAAGCAGATTGGCCCTGACAGAGCTGGCAAGGGGCCCAGACTGTGTACAGCCCAATGGTACAGGAGCAAGCCTGCATCTTCCACAGGAGCAGCTTAAATGTCGACTCGCCCTCTCATTTGCTTCCTGCAAGAATATAAACATTAGGAGAAGGCTGCAGGCGTCCACGTGGCGTGTTAAGAGCATCTCATGCTGGTTTGATGAGCTAGCTGCCAATATTTGGGTTGGTCTATTTAATTGTTCCCTTTTTAGCCAGAGTGCTCAGCGGGAGTCTGCCCTCCAGCTTGGTGCAAAACAAGCTGTCTGGGCCCTATTTTTGTTGAGCAGGTGTCAGTGACATAGTGGATGTGGGAGAAATAGTCAGTATGATTTATTGGGACTTTCCAAAGGCCTTTTTGATGAAGCCCCTCCCAAGAGGCTATTAAGGAAGTTAAGTAGCCATGGGGTGAGAGCTGAAGTTCTGTCCTGGACTAGGAGCTGGCTGAGAGTTAACAGTGTGGAGTGGTCTCAAGGTTGTGATGGTGCTTAAATATGCTCATCGGTGACCTGAAAAATGAGATGAACAGGGAGGGTTTGGCCACATTTGCAGAAAGCACACAATTGTGTAGGATAGTCAAGACTAGAGAGGACTAAAGAACTCCAGCGGGACCAGGGTGGATTTGATTGAAATCAATTTGATTTAAATCACTAGTCAGGAAGACTCGATTTAATCATGGATTTCTACATAAAAGTGCATTCTTATTGGTTGTTATAACCTTAATACATATTCTTCACAACACATAGGTGTAGGTTTCATTTTTAGAAGGTACACGCTATACATTTTTAAGTGATTTATTTTGAAAACTTTTCAGATTAGCTTTACAGCTATATCAGAAAATGAATAGTTGTTTGGTTATTTCATTTACCAAAGGTAATTGAAGCAGATATTTATGAAGTCATTGGGAGGTGAACTATCTCCAATTCAACAGGTTAATCATTAATATTTGGATGATTTTCTTGCCTTGCTGTATTAGGAGGAGAACATCATCAGACAGACATTTAAATAGTTTTATTTAACTAAAACAACAGTGTTATGTATTCTGGATTTTTTTCTTCAACAGCCAACATATAATAATTTAACAAAACAAGCATATGAATTTTTGAATTTAGGTAAACATTCAAGTTTTTAAAATCAGGTTTGTTTTTGTTAAAATTGTTTTTAACTAAAATAGTTAAATGAAATATTTTTAAAAAACAAAAATTAAATCGACTATGTCAGCCAGGTCAACACAAGAACCTTAAAATACTGGCTTCTACAGCTAACTCGGTCTTCTTCACCTTCATTTTCCTGTTTGTTCATAATCTGGAAACGAAGAACAAGCTTTTGTGCTTTTTCAGGTCCCAAACTATTTCTCAATTTGTAATGAATTAGTTCAAAGGAAGAAAATATTCTTTCTACACTCGCAGAAGAAGCTACTGCTGTTTAAAAGTGAGATTATCACTTCAAAAGTCTCTGAAACCAAGTGCTTAAGTGACTTCTACCAGTTCACCGGAGTGACTTTCTTTAAAATATGATCAGCAAACATATATTGCTTGAATGGTTCTGATTCCCAGACAGGGTCTCTTTTACAGCCTGCTTCCATTATAGGTTTTCCCTTCTAGTGAGAGAGTGGTATGGTAAATCTCAAAGCAATGAAGGCTACACTCAGAGACCTCAAGACTTCTGGAATATGCTGCTCAAATAGTTTCACTTTTGTTTCTAGTGCCTGTCCCTCCCTTCTCCTTGCCCAGATCTATTCCATCCCCAACAATCTTCTGTTCATTGAACTTTTTGAAACTTTGCACTTTTAGAGAGACATAAGGGATTGACTCTGTGTACACACATTTGCAGAGGGACAGTAGGATTGCAGTCTGTTATTTCTCACCTCTATATATCATTTATTTATGTATTTAAAAACATTTTTGCTGTTAACAAGCATGTTAGCTCTGGAGACACAAATCCACAGTTTGAGAACTGCAAAACTAAGCATCTCTGATGGTATCTTCTAGACTGAGCACTGAGTCCCATTGGGTAGATAGAAAGATTAACCTAAATAATCTATACAGAAGCCCCTGGAACCTCATAAAACCTGGAACCTGGAACCTCATAAAATTGGGTCCCTAATCCATGAACTATTGGAACTCATTTACAAAACTCTTAAACTCTTAAACATTACGTGAATATATTGTCTCATACTATAGAATTAGAATTTATAATCCCTATTCCATGATGAGAGATCTTTGAGCTATAATATATCTTAATTAAAACTATCTTTAGATAGGTTTTTTCCTTAAAAAACCTTTTATCAAAAACATCCCATTTAAATTTTAAAAAATCCATTTTTTTTTAAATTATTTTTTAAAATGTCATTGATTTTTATCCACTCTGAGAGTGATCCAGCCAAGCTAGGTGAATGGACAATGTGCTGGCAGATGAAATTCACTAGTAATGGATAAAAGGGAGTTTGAACTGCCCATACATTTGCTGGGTTCTATGTTAACTGTACACGCTCAGGGGGAATGAGCTGTGTGTCAGTGTGAACAGCTCCATGAAAACCTCAGCTCAGTGGGTGTGGATGGGCAAAAAGGCAAACGAGCCATTAGTCTAACTGAAGATGTTCTCAGAACTAATATACTGAAATTATTATCGTGCTGTTATATAAACCAATGGGATGCCCTCGGTTGGCATATAGTGTTCAGTGCTGGTCATCCTGTTTAAAAAGAAAAAAAAAAACAGGGCCAGGATAGGAGTCCAGAAGCAGGCGATGGAGATGAGGAAAGGCTGCCATGTGAGGAGAGACTGGAACTGTGTAGTTTAGAGGGGAGACGGATAAGGGACATGCTGTAGGTGTCAGAATAACCAATGGGGTAGAGATGGGAAATAAAGTGCGTCTATTTACCCTTTCTCATAGAACAAGAAGAAGGGTGCAGCCAATGGATTTGAAAGGCAGCAAGTTTAAAACAGAAAAATACACTTTTTTCACACAGAATTTAGGCAACTGTGATAGGTATAGTTGAAGTTAAGTGCCTAGCAGGATTGAAAAGCAGGGTCAGGGCACTTCTGTGGATAATGAGAGCATCCACACTGACATTAGATAGGATAAAAAATATAAACCCTCCTGCTTCAAGTCATAAACCAGAAATTAACTAATGAGGGATGAGGGCACTGAGAAGGAAACTGCCGTCTGGGCAGGTTATTCCATCATTGTCCATTGTCCAGAGCACTTTCCTCTGAAGCGTTTGGTATTTGCCACCAAGAGAGCCAGGATTCCAGATTAGTTGGGGCCTTACTGGTCTGATCTGGTATGGCAGTGTCTAGTCATAGGAGCCTGAGTTCTTTTTTTATTCTGTGAGCCCAAGCGTGCACTAAGCAGTGTCTATCTAGTCTGTGCCATACCCCCTGAGCGTGTTTTCAGTTTCCCCAGGCAGTTCCCTTTGTCAGGTCACTGTCCAGGGGACTGAAGTGTCTTGCCATAAAGTGTCCTATGTAGCAGGGGTTCTCAACCTTTTTCTTTCTGAAAACTCCATGGCCCACGACAACTGGTTTTCTGCAGATAAAAGCCAGGGCCAGCGTTCAGGGGTAGCAAGGAGGGCAATTGCCTAGGGCTCCATGCCACAGGGGACCCTGCAAAGCTACATTGCTCAGGCTTTGGTTTCGGCTCTGGGTGGTGGGGCTTGGGTCACTGGGCTTCAGCCCTGTGCAGTGGGGCTTCAGCTTTCTGCCTTTGGCCTCCACAAGTCTAATGCCAGCCCTGCTTGGCGGACCCCCTGCAAACTGCTCGTAGTCCCCACAGAGGGCCCCGGACCCCTGGCTGAGAACCCTGCTCTGGCTGAGAACCCTGCTCTGTAGCATTGGTGCACACTCACAAACCTGTGCTTGCTAGCAGCTGGGTTGGCACTGGCCTGAGACTGGGGAAGCCCTGTGGGTGACCTGGATAAGCAGATGGTGATGTGATTTGGGGGGGGGGGGGCTAAATAATTATGCGATTTCAGTGCTGTTCTTCCTGCTGTGCTGCTCTCTTCTCGGTAACCTGAAAAGCAGCACAAGTAATAACACAGAAGTGTCTCTCTTGCACAGATTTTACATTGGGAGTCTCTTAGGCAAATGTTCTGCCGGTTGAACTGAGAAGTTTAGAGCACTGGAATTCTAATTTTAACCCTACCTACCTGTTAATTAGTTGACATGTATGCCTGTAGGTGTAGTAGCCTGCATCTGTGCCACCTAGGATCATGTGATATCAGATCTCCATGCTGAGCAAGGATCAGCCTTGTTGGCGTATGGATGGAAGATCTCCAAGGTAAATCCAGACTGATTTTGTAGGTGGCACTTTCTGCTCTGTGTCATTATCCAGAGAGTGCCCCAGGATAGTGCTGGAGGACATTGTACAACTGGGAGCCAGGGGATTCCATTTGTGGTCACTAAAGGTCCCATGGCAATTTGTCACAAAAAGATTTTAAAATCTGATTTCATGGACAAATTCCAACTCCGGTAACTCCATTCTGCCAACCTTTCTCCCTCTTCCACCCACCCCAATATTTCTTGTTCCAAACTATTGTAGTGCTGCTTGGCTGCTGAAATTGCTTGGCTGCAGCATTCCATGCCAGTGCATGACACTTCTATAGATATGGTCTGCAAAGTGCTTGGGAACCCTTCAGTATTGTCTCTGTTGGGGACCCTGGATTCCTATTATTATTTTTGTAGCACCTAGGAGACCCAGGAATGGACCAGGACCCCATTGTGCTAGACACAGAACCAAAAGATGATTCTGGCCCCAAAGAGCTAGTCTATTACATCACATACAAATGTTAAATAATAATAGGGATGGGCTGACCGTGACTCCTCGTCTGCTCTCTGAAGATGGAACTAAGGCCAGTGGCCCAAAGCCTTCAAACTCCATACTAATTCCACGGCATCTTTTCTCAGCCTGGTTCGCTCTGCCTCACACCGTAGCTTGGCAATGATGCTCCAGGGCAGAGCCATAGTGTTATTTTCCGTAGGGAGGAGACTGTACAGTCTGTGCTCGAGGAAAACAAAGAGATTGTTCAGACCACTCAGTGGGCACCCCCCTTTTACATAGCTGTCCATTTAAGCACGCTGGGCCAGATCCTTAGCTGGTGTAAATGAGCGTACCTCCACCAGTGCGAAGTGGAATGCGACATGGTACGTTCTGACTTAGTAGTATTCTACGTCCCTTCTGCACTGATGGAAATCACACCCAAGGTGCCAAGGCAGTGGTGAACCTGGCCCTTGGCAGGCACCCATTCCAAGGAGTAGTGAGGTGTATTTAGACAAGTACAGTTCTCCCTGAGGGCTGTGCTCCCTGCTCTTATCGTTGCTCCCTCCACTTGGAGTGAGGTCATCCTGCGTTTTTCATTGCAGAAGAGACTGGTCAAAAATAAGTGGGGACGGACTTTGTAAGAAAAAGATTTTCCAATTTGTATTTTTTCCAAGTAAGAAATTGCAGAGAAACTGGAAACGTTCTGACCAAGGTTGTTGGTCAAAGAAAAGGGGCGGGGAGATTTTTTTCCCAAAACTCTTTCTCAAAATATCAGATTTTCATCAAATTTTTAAACGTTACCCAGTTATATTTGCAGATTGTCCAGTGAGTGAGGGAAGGACTGCTCTGGAAGGCATGTCTGGCTCTTAGCTCTGTTGGTGCTGAGACTCTCTGCCTGATATCTAGTGGCAGGGAGTTCCACAGCTGAGAGTCTACTGCAGGGAATACTTCCTGTCCTGAGCTCACAAGAGTTTTCTCTGAGCTCTTTTGGTTGTTCCCATTGCTGTTGCAGGAGGTCATAGAGCGTGGTGTTGTCTGGGAGAAGCGGGACGTATCCTATCCAAGGCTCTGTAGTTGCAGCACTAGGGAGCTGCCAGAGAAAAGACAACATTAGGAGTTGTCAGGAGCCCACAGGGCTCTGCTGGTTTATTTAATGAAACGCTCTAGACATGGAATAACTTTGCCCAATATTTATTATTGTCTCATCCGCCTTGAAGGGGGAAGTGGGAGCAGTTTAGCTGAATGGAAACCTGCCAGCACTGTGCTAAGTGGATTAAGAGGTCACCTAGTTCCAGGGTAGCTTCTGTAAATATCTTTATATCCTCTGCTGAAATGTCCTTGTGTAACTAGCTACTGTTGTGCTCCTTCAGGAATCACAACAGAGATTCCTGCACCTCCTCCACAGGGACTGTATTTCCTTTCTCCAGCAGTGGGAGAATGCTGCTATCATAAATGCTGCTAAATCAGGGCAGTGGCCCTTTCTGCTCTGATATGAATAGGGTCTGCACTTAATATAGGGACCTGAAAATACATGGCCACACCCTAACATGTTAAGCCTAGTCCTGGTGATTTAATACCCCACGGTGCAATTACTGGAGAGTATGTTTTCTGTCCAAGTCATTTACAGTTACTGGGCCAAATTCTGCCCTCTTTCACCCATGCAGCCCCATTTCAAGTCGAACTAGTGCCTCTGAACCTGTTGAGAAATGTGCCTCCCCCTCATTTGTGTACGTCTGTGCAGGTCTCTTCATGAATAATTACTGGGGGATCTCTAGCCCAACTAATTTGCTTGCGTCAGCCTGCTCTTTAGCTGCCTATAAAAAGAGAGCAAGAATATACCACTCAATACAGGAAGAAGTTTAGCTTTCAATCAGGCACCTTAACAGAACATCTAGCTCCTACCTTAGGATGCCCACATGGGTGCCAGTTTTAGACCCCCTTATACCTGCATGGGTGTCTAGATGTGGAGTGTCACTGGCCAGGGCAATTGCACCAGTATTTCCCCTCAGGGGTCCAGCAAGGGCATGTACAGTCAGGCTGCCAGTTCCCTCCCTTCACTATTTCCCAGGGCAAACAGGCTGCCCAGGACACTGGTTGGTGTCTGTTCAGAGTCGGTTAAAGGTGTAATTGCTACACACAAGATTCCACACAGCATTTCCTATGCAAGCCTACTTTATTCTTAAGGTAAAAGAAACATTACAGCTAAAACTCATTTAAAAACAATAAAAGAACCTACATGCATGCTAATAAGCTCAGCAGAATTCACCCCAACCTTAACATGGATTCTGGCAAGAACAGTCCTTCAGATCCCCACCCAAGAGGGATTCCTTGTGGTTACAAGTTCATCACATCTTCAAGCTCAAAGCAAGCACCCATTCTGATGTGGCCTCAAGAGGCCCAGTCCTTCCAATCTTACCCTAAAGCTGGGGTCCTGTCCACTTGCTGAATCAGGAAGAAGGTCCTGAGCTTGTTTAAAACTAGACTATTTCTCCAAAAACCCTTTCTTTGTCTGCTGGTCCCTGGAGAGTCTAGTTTGAACCAGTATATATGTACCTCTCCACCTCAGTAGTTTACCCTTCCTATGGAAATACATAGTACCCCAATAACAAATATACAATTGTCTTTTTAATGCAATGGATCCCAAAGGTATTAACCTAATTCAATAAAGTTCGGTCAGGATATTGCAGGAAAATGTCCTATGACAATGCCTATGTTTGGTGGAGTTGTAACTGTCTGATGTGTGTTTTTCCTCTTGTTTTTCCCCAAGCACCTGATTTTCAGAGGCACTGAGAACAGCTGAACACAGTAGGAGATGCTGGGAGCTGGCACTTAAAAAGAAAAAGAATCAGATCATTAGTTTGTGTCTAAATATGGTCTTAGAATCCTAACTGTGGGCACTACTTTTTTTCCGGTTGTGGCCCCATTGACTGACTAACTCTGTCACATGGCCTTCTCAGTTTCAAAATAACAGAGGAGCTGCTTTCTTTATTGCAGCAAAACCCTGTAAAACTGCCTAGATTGGGCCAGGTCAGAGATGCTGTGGCACTGAATGCCGTGCCTGCTGGGTGAGTCCAGGCTGTTAGGAAATGGAACCTTTCCAGGCTAGTGTTCATGGAGGATTCTACCTTGTGCTACCCCACAACCACTGCTCTGGTAGATACCTAAATCCAGCTGTGGTCGCTTGTTGTCAAAGCAAAGTGAGTGGGGACTGGCGCATAATATCCAAATTTCCTTTCGTGTGCTAGGAAGGAGTGGTTTCTCCAGGCTGAGGTGTAGCATCCTGGTAAGCTCTCACCCCTTCCCATCACACCCCACCCTTGCATTTGAAGTCATGGATATCTTTGCCTGTTTTCTTCCCAGGGGGAGCAGCGGCTGCATTTCTGGGATGGGTTAAGCCAGGTCACATATGTATGAGCTGATTGTATTCCTGGCCTGTGTTCTAAACATCCCTGTTTAGTAACACTGTCGTCAGAGGACTTGTTTTCCTGATTCTATAATTACTCCTTGGAGCTACCCCCCTCCTCCGGCTGCATGTTTAACAATTGGACGAAGAAGGGGAGACGAGGGGTGGGGGGAACAGGATGGGACTAGGAGAACAATTTGCCAAGAGTTGCAAAACCATGTCATTTCATATCTCATTTCTGGAAAGCTAAAGTGGGGGAAGGAAACTTTTCCCAGTAAATGATCCTGGCGGACAGGAACCTGTGCCCAGTTATGATTTCCTTCCTTTTGAGCAACCTAGTGCCCCCTCCCTTCCCCCATCATCCCCTTTTCCTGAGGCCCATGTGAAAGGTTTGAAATTGCCATGATTATAAGCTCTCTGTGATGGAAGGGGGAGGGAAAAGCTGGCCACTAACCAGCTGCGTTATCGCTAATCCTTGCATGTGTATGTAAGTGCTGAAGACAGACTCTTTGCTCCTCGGTGTGGCAGACGCTTCATGCCAGTTTCCTCCCAAGTATAATGCTGCTGACTTCAGTGGAGTTACACCCAGGATGACTGACCCTCATTAGCATTTATGATGATGTATGCTGCAGGAGTACCTAGGTGACCCAATTGGGGTAGGCAGTGGGCACACACCCAGTGGGGGAGAGTTCCTGCTGCAAGCAACTACAGTCTAAATAGACAAGAGAGGCAAGAAGGAAGCACTGTTCCCATTTTACAGATGGGGGAACTGAGGCACAGAGAGACTTACCCAAGGTCACATAGGAAGTTTGGAGCAGAGGTAGGACCTGAACCTGGATCTTCTGCGTCCCAGTGGCTTACCTACAAGACTATGCTTTCTCTCTGATCATCATTTTAATGTATAAGCGGCAAAGAATCCTGCGGCAACGCTTCCTCAGCTCCTGTCCACTCACGCCCCTCTACTCTACACGCATTTGATGATGACATCATCATCTCTGGACCCATGGAAGGAGACTGGAAAAAAAAACACACCACGATTCCAACAGCTTCCACCCCCCATCAACCTCAGCTGGACCAATTTTTACACGGAGGTCCACTTCCTAGACACTTGCAAATAATTGATGGATGCATTAACACCACCCACCCCCCGAAAACCTACCACCGCGCGCTACCTTCTCCATGCCCAGCCCTTCCACCCGGGCACCACACCACAAGATCCATTGTCTACAGCCACTGGAGGTACAACCGCATCTGCTCTAACCCCCACAGACAACACCCACCAACACAAACAAAAACCAAGCATTCTCAAAACTCAGTACCCATTTGAGGAACGAGGAAATAAGGAGACAGAGAAACAGAGCCAGACGAGTACCCTCAACTGCAACAAAAACCAACAAAACCAACAAAGAAACTCCACTGGCCATCACATACCAGTCCCCAGCTCCCCCAGCTCTCATCAGCATCCCATCATCCATCCTCATTGGAGAGCCTCACACCTTGATTCACAGGCCAGGCAGGGCAGGCCAGTCCTGGCCCACAGACAACCTGCCAACACCAGCCCATACCTGAAGCATATTCACACACCACCGTAACACAGTCAGGAGCCAAACCAACCAACAAACCAAACTCCAAAACTGCCCACATATCCTACACCAGCACACCACACACAGGACCTAACCAGATCAGCCACATCACCCTTCATTCACCCAATGTAATACCACCACCACCACCGCCACCACTGCCCCTGTAAATCAGCAATGTAAACTGGATGCTATCTACATAAGAAAAGATAAAAAAGGAACAGGAATAGCATATGACAATCAATAGGATAAAAGGGCAACAAACAATAAAAAACCTGTGGCCAACCACCTTCCCACACAATTCAGGCCATCCTCAGAAAAAAAAAAAGAACTGAGACTTCAAAAAGAGACTGACCAGAGCTCCAGTTCATCTGCAAATTTGAACATCTCATTGCAAGTTGACACCATCACTGTGAATGGCAACAAAGACTGTGAATGGCCAGCCAATCCTCAACCAGTTTCTCCTCTCCTGCAACTGCTAGAACTCCCTCTGCCTCCTGCTTTACCTCTACTCCCTGATTCTCTAGCTCTTCTCACTTGCTATATATGCTACTGCTTTGCACTACACTCCTTGCATCTAAGAAAGTGGGCATTTCCATCCGCTCATGCTGCAAAGCGTCTGTTAATCTATATGCACTGTTTAAAGAATCCTGTGGCACCTTATAGACTAACAGATGTTTTGCAGCATAGTCTATAAGGTGCCACAGGATTCTTTGCTGCTTTTACAGATCCAGACTAACACGGCTACCCCTCTGATATTTTAATGTATGTTACCTCCTTTGTTGATTGATTTTCTTGCCCCCTTCTCTTCTTGAAGAGCCCCCTTGTCCCAACGCTTCATTACTGCCCTTTCCATTATGTATTTAACAAACAGGAGAGGCTTGTATGTAGGAAGTCCTATCCCTGGAGCCACTAAAAACTAGATGGAACCACCCGCTGAGGCATACACCAGAGGGGCCCGTCCTGCAGTGGCCATCTCGAGAGAGAGCCTCCAGCAGGGTGAGGGATTCTTTTCATCTCTCATGTCTATGCAGAATGATCTAAAAGGAATGGTAAATATGAGAAAGGGTGTCTCTGGCACTGAGGCAATTTCTCTTCCTCCCCCACATTAGCCCCCAAACGGGGGCAGCACCTGGTGAAGGAAAGGGGTGGAGGTTCAGGAGCAGATCAGGGGAGAGGCAACTCTAAAGGAATGTCAACACTGCCGCTGGAAGCCTGCTTCCTGGATGGGGTAGGCAGATGCCCCAGCCACCGCCCATCTTATCCCATTTACACTACTATGTTTAGCACACTAGCTCTGCTTGAGGTAGTGCATATCTATCTACCCACACCTCCCAGCTGCAGTGTAGAGCTACTCTGAGGAGGGTGGGCTAGAGATGTTATTTCCAGGGAGGAATTTGCAGTTGGAATTGGATTAATTACTGCTCCCCGTGAAGATGGGTTCTGTTGCCTGTGGGCGCATTTGTCTTTTAGGAGGATGGGCGGGGATGCAGAGCATGGGCTAACCTTTCATAAGAAGGGCTCTGCTAAAGCATCCTGCATTACAGATCTCAGCCAGAGATGCCCCAGCCCTGATGGGCAGAGCCAAAAAACCAGTCCAAACTCTTCCTGAAGGAACCTGCAGCCCCAAAATAACTTAGCTTTAGGGTCTCTCAGCCATGAGGGAGTTAGTCCCTCCTGTTACTAGAGGCTAGCAAAGGAAGACAATATATTCATAGATTTCAAGGCCCACAGGGACAATTATGATCATGTAGCATAGGACAGACCATAGGATTTCACACACAATTCCTGCATGGAGTCCATAATTAGATCTCATGGGAAATGGGATTTGCCAGTGCTGCCAGCTGGATGTAATTTCACTCCCATTCATACTGCAAATGCAACTGTGTTGGAGGAACTGGTTGCAGCAGAGTTGTCCTCCAACATGGTTGCAGCATAGATGGGACCATGCAGTGTAGACAGGACTATGAAATTTCCCCATGATTCATCTGCCCGCCTGGGTAGACAAGAGAATCTACACTACATGATGGAAGCATGTTTTATGCTTCCCCCATCATCGTGTCAAGTGTAGCATAAACAGGACCACTATGAAGTGCAACAGCATTTGTTGTCCCCATCCTCTCTGCTAGTCAATGTCGTGCTTGTTGGGAAGAGCCCCTGGGTTGTGGGAACAACTTTCCAGGTTCCCAAGCGTTGCTTTTGGTTGAACACTGATCCTTTTTTCCAACCTGGTTTGAATGTGCTTTGAATGTTATCCAACCTCAGGCTCTGACCCACATCTGACAATAATAAAACTCACAATAACGAGCCTCATTAAAACACTGGCTCCATGAGCTGGTGGGTGGAATGGGGGAAAAGGGGGGTTCATTTAGTGCTGGTGACCTCATCTCACGTGATGTCACTTCTAAGGAAAAACATTGACGTCTCCCATGTATAACTCAGCCTTGTGTTTTTCAGCCTGTAAATCTTCAGAGTTTAAAGATACAATGTGTCCCATCTGCCTAGTCTAATCCTGAGCAATTTTCTGGAGGCTTGGGAAGAATTCAGAACAAGTAACCTTTTAAGGAACTGTGATGAGATGTTTTAAAGAGTTCCAAGGTTTTGTGGAAGCCAGGGAAGGAGAATGAATACTTCTCTCGCAAAAGAGGAAGAAGGCCTGCTCATGAGGTCACAATTCATGAATCAAGCCACATTGTCAATGGGAACAGACCATTCACGGATGTAACTTTTCACTGTATTTTACACCTGAAAAGAAGCCTAGGCAATGTGCGCGTCTCCTCCAGTAGACACGAGGGTGTACGTACAAAGGAGTGCCTCAAACAGAGAAGAGGCAATGGCTTAGAAGAATGCAGATGGGATTTGGAGCCGTTTGCATCTAGCCTGCAGGTTTGACTCCCCTGCAGACTGGGCATTTTTGGAAGTTGTCTTCTCATGTGTGTTTGGCCCGTGTGAGTTCTAAGGTTTCAGTCCAGATCTTAATGAACGAGTGACCGTGTCACAAAATCTACCACCGTTACAGGGCCACATTGATGCCTTTGTGGGGATGGCCTGCATCACCACTCAGTATAGAGACCAAGAAGCACTTGGGAGAGAGAATAAAGATGGCCTCATGGTTAGAGCACTGACTCAGGGCTTGGGAGAGTGGGTTCAAGTCCTTGCCCCTCCACAGAACTGTGTGACCCTGGGCACGTCATTCAGAGCAGGTCTATACATAAAACGCGTGCTGCTGGAGCACTTCAGTGAAGGTGCTATTAGGGCCACTGGGAGAGCTCCCGTCAGTGTACTTAATCCACCTGTGTGAGAGGCAGTAGCTCTGGCAACAGGAGGGCTTCTCCCGTCAACATCACACTGTCTACAGCGGGGATTAGGTTGGTATAACTGTGTCGCACAGGGGTGTGAAAAATCCACACCCGGAGCAATGTGGTTATACCAATGTACGTTTATAGTGTATATCGGGCTTTTGAGCTCCATAGAGCTCTTCTTCCGGTCTGGGAAAGGTACTCAGTGTCTCAGCTCAATACAAGGTGGAACAGTGTTGAGCATAAGCAGTTAACACATGTTTTAAGAGGCCATTCAAGGTGAAGTGGCTCATTAACGCCAATAAAAGATTTTCCCTCATCAGCGGTGTCTCTTGTATCCTGGGACCAGTACAGCTACAACAACACTGCCCACAGAATCATTTAGACTCTGTACCTGCTGATTTCGCTGACGCTTAGGGCTTTCTGACAGAGGAAGCAGGTAGAACTCTGTGTTTAGTGGTAAGCAGTTACACCAAGTGCTGAGGTTAGGGGTGCAGTAACACTGAACCGGACTCAGATCCACCAAATCCTCAAACTCCAGCCCCACCTCCTGTCCTTCCTCTGCAAAATCAGTCAGGGTGTCCTGACTCGCCACTTAAATCCAGTGTAGCCACCAATCCCAGATCAACCTCTTCTCCATGCTCTTTCTATGGTACTTATATGGCCCACCTCACTGCAGTATTTGAGCACCTCCCAGTCTTTAGTGGATTTATCCTCATAACGCCCCTGTGAAGTAGGGTTGTGCTGTTATTCCCATTTTGCAGATGGGGAGCTGAGGCACAGAGAGACCGAGTGACTTCCCCAAGGTCACGCAGGCAGTCCATGGCAGAGCTTGGACTCAAACCCAGGTCTCCCAAATCCTAGGTGAGTGCCCTAACTGCTGGACCATTCTTCCCTTCTCATTATTGATGGGCGTCCCAGCCACCCTCACTTGCAGCCTATGTCTCCGCCAGATTATTTCTCCCATCCCTCCAGTTCCTTTTCTCAAGAAAAACCTTCTGCTCTCAGACTTCAGTGAAAAAGAACATCGAGTTAAAAAGAAACAAGCCAGTCTCCTCATTGTATCCACCACTGAGAACACTGGGTGATGGGGAAAGGTTTGCTGTGCTCCATCCAGAATCATAAAAACACTGTCCTTAGTGTGTGTGTTGGTGCTTAGGTACCATGATGATGGACCCTGGATAATTGCATTAGATAGACAGTACAGAGCTTTCTACCTTCAACTCACTGTACAACTATTAACTCACCAAAGTAAATCACGCTCACTTCAAATGGAACAAAGGTCTGTTTGCTGCAGTGCCTCTTGCCTTCAGGGAGCTGGCCGTCCCCTGCAGGCGTTCAGGGAGCAATTATTTCAGAGAGCAAGCAAGGTCAATGGGAAAAAATGGGTTGTCGCCCCTTTAAGCAGCTGAGTGAAGCATGTGTCAGTGGTGTAGCCTATGAGTTAAACTGCGTGTCTGTGTGCTGAGTAAGGAATGCGGTTGCATGCCTGACCCCTTAGCTATGATCAGCAGGGTTGTTGCTCATGTGCTGAGCTCATTCAGGCTCGCTGGAGCTGGAGTTGCGCACACACACGCAGGGAGAGAGAGGCGAGAAAAGAAGCTGTAGTGCTGGAAAAAGGGTGTTAGGGTGTCTCTCTTCCCCATTTCTCCCCCCCCCCCCCTTATTTTAATTCCTGCTGGACGCTGGTGGTTTTTTTTTTTTTTTTTTGCCTGCCAGCTGTTGTTTTGCAAGGGCAAGCAGTGCCTCTGTGAGACGCAGCCCAGCTGCCTGGATGCCTCTAGATGTTATGATTGCGCCCTCCGAGGACCAGTTCTGGATGGACATGCATGAGGGGCAGATGAAGCTGAAAATCAGGGTGCGGAGGATGAAGGAGAGCAGGGACATGCGAGGTTTGTTGGCTAGCTCCTTTCCTTTGGGTGCCGGGGGTGCTGTTTGTTGAGCCTGACCCATGCTGTAAGAGGCTGTCTTTGCAGAGCTGCTGATGTGCAGGCAATGTAAAGGTGTCGGGCAGCTGGCATCTTGCAGGCATGAGGATAGAGAGATCCAGGGAGCATTTTTGGTTGGGGGGGTGGAATACCAGGAATTTTCATCCTTTGCAATTTCAGGAAGCTTTTTGGGGGGCATCTGGCCTATCCCTCCAGGGGACACGGGGGGTGGCAAAGGAAGAAATGAGATCTTTCGCTGCAGAGCATGGCAGGTGAGGTTCTGCTGTTGACTGCAAGGGGAGACGGAAGGATGAGACTGGTATTAGGAGGTGGTGTCAGCTGGGTTTCCCCCTGTGACTTGCTTGGGCTCCCATCTAGAAACCAGGAGTGCTGCTTGTTTAGTGGGACTAGCTAAACTGGGACTAAATCCTGCAAGTTTGGAGTGGCTAAGCAGGAGTGGAAGAGAACACTCCCAGGAGGAAGGTGGGGGGCTCCATCCTTATGTACCCACACTTGCACTCCTCCAGGGCAGGACACAGAGGAGATGGTGTATTCCTGTAGGCAACTCCAGGCATTAAGCAGCATTGTGCATTGGTTGCTGGGCTGCTAGGGGCCAGTGAGGCAATTGTCATCTGTCCCCATGTGCAAAGGGCGTCGGGGGGGGGGGGGGAGCAAAGGGAGGAATTCCCCCAGAAGAAAGTGATGATTGCGGACAGAGTGTTCAAAGAAACAATATTAAGAAAGTGATACTGCTTCAGCCCGCCTCCAACCAACCAAATAGCCCCTGCTGCTGTCTCACTTCTCCCCACTGAGATGATCACTAAATTCCCCTCTTGCAAGTGCCTTTTTCAAAAAGGGATTTTGCAATGTCTTAGCTCCACAGCACTAGAGTGAGAGGAGGAAAGGGTGAAATTAAATAGAGCGGCTTAAAATATGCCCAGCCTCAAATGACCTAGTTTACCAAATGGTTTAATCAAGCAATTCTCCCCCCCCCCCCACCATCGTCATCCCTTAAAATGGGAATCTACTAAATGAGCTTGGCATGTTTTTGTGGCGTGAGCCACATAACCCAGTGATGGTGTAATTAGTAATAGGTCAGTCGTGGAAATGACACATTCTTCTTTACTTAGAACAAGTAAAGCTGGTCCAGAGCAGGCACAGTCACCAGAGGAAAATCAGGACAAGCAACTTTGGGGGCTGGAGCTGTGGGTTTCTTTCTTTTTTTCTTTTTTAAGGAAGTACCAAAAACCCAATTGGCAAAGGGAGGAGCAGGCAACAAGGCTTACCTGGGCTTCAGGCTTGTAGGATGAATCTACGAGGTCAGCAACTGCTGGCATAAAATCAAGAATAAGTATTCGTCAGGACAGCCAAAGGAGGCTCAAGGTTGGTGGGTGGAAGCAGTTTGGCAGGGAAGGAAGTGACTAGTGGGGAATGTACATGGATCAGTAATGCGGTGCTAGTTCATCTGCTTCTCATACCAACAGCCTGGAAGAACGAACCTGCAATGGGGGGTTGAAATCTCCTGATTGTGCCAAATTAAGGGAGAGGGAGGGTATAAAGAGAGAGGTCAGTCGATACAACACTGTGAGATTCAGCGTGACTAGGAGCAGAGAGGGTAGATGTATGTTTCTTTCCACTGTGATAAGGTTGGAGGGAGTGGAAGAACCTGAATAGAGACTATATCCTCGTAGGCTTTAAAACACAGAGCAGAAGGAGGGTCTGGGGAGCCAGCAAACCCAGCTGAGGGAACCTTCTAATCTAGCCCCTGTATAAGGAATCAGTGAGGCCACATCTGGAATGCTCTGGGAGTTCTAGCGGTGTCTTGTACAAAAAGGAATATTGGAGACATATGTAGGCATTGTCCAGCAGGGGGCGAGTTGACCTGACTAAGAGGAGGGCAGGATCTTTAGTTAGTTGGGAAGGGAAACCAGAACTCATTTCTTAATTACAGAGAAGATGACAGACAGCCACAAATTTCCCATGCAGGTGCCCATACACCTCAGTCCTGACCTGCAGCCTCCCCTGCTATTGCAGTGCTGGGTCCTGACCAGCACTGATACTTGCTCCCCCTGCTAGGGTGACGAGATGTCCCGATTTTATAGGGACAGTCCCGATTTTGGGGTCTTTTTCTTATATAGGCTCCTATTACTCCCCACCCCCATCCTGATTTTTCACACTTGCTGTCTAGTCACCATACCCCCAGACCTTGAGACCCAGCAGTGGCTGTAACACTTATTTCAGCAGGAAGCTTGGTGGGGTGGGGGTCGTTCTTATGCATTGAGACGGACATTGTGCAAAAAGAAAAGGGCTAAACATGGGACCTCATCCAATGGAGAAATGATGAGGATGGCGGGGCGGAGGGGAAATCTAAAACTTCCCAGAGAGCAGGAAGCCCTGACCCACACCAAGAAACTTTCCAAAGGGTGATGATTAATGGTGTTAGTAAAGGCCCTTTCATCATCTCACTCGGCAGCTGGCATGAATGGGCCACTACCAAGCTAAAAAATGAGGTAGGAGCCAGGGGAGGTGATGCTGCAGTGAGGGATTTTCCCAGAGGCCAAGGAAATGATGCTACTTTGGTATCTGAAGGCAGCTGTCCTGGTCAGCCCCTCTGCTCTATGTGCTTTTCTCCCTTTTTCTGCCCTGATTCGAAGGAATCCTGGCCAGCGTGTTCAGTCATGTCACTGACTAGGAGAACAGGGTAGGTTTAGCTGAGACTGAATAAGAGACAAAGGGCTGGTATTTTTTTAGGGGCCAGATCCTGCAGTTCTCAGTTCTTTACTCTCTCGTTGACTCGCTGCCCAAGTAAGGACTACAGGCTTTGTGCTCCAATTCAGCAAGGTACTTAAGCACATGCCTAACTTTAAGCATCTCTCATTGACTTCAGTGGGACTTGTCCTTTCACTTAGGCATGTGTTCAAATATCTTGCTGAATTGAGGCCTTGACCCCTAAGGAGGAAAGTGACATCTCTGTTACTCAAAGACGAGAATGCTTCCAGCTGTTTAAAAGCCTGTAATGAATATCCCTGGGCATGGTGGAAGCTGTGGATTCACTGCTGGCGCTGCCAAGCAGCTTGGGAACCCCAGGCACAGTTACGAGCACGGGGCGATATCACAGAGGGACCAGCATGAAGAGCTGTTTCCTATCGAGGGACAGGAGATCTGGAAGCACATGGCTTTATGTAATCCAGGAAGGCGAGCCAGCCCTGGCTGGACTGTGCGGGAGCAACATGAGACTAAGTGTTCATAAGGCCGTACCTGACTTGTGTTAAACTGCATGCACTGCTGCACCTTTTCCACATGCTCATCTGGGAGCATCTCTGAATCCTGAGCCCACTGCCTGCATTTACTGACACCAACGCCCAGGGAGGGAGGAGTCTACTGTGACTCTCCCCCTCAAAGGCATAGAGATGTTGTGGGGCAGGGACTGTCTCGCCCTAGAGCGGATGTGCTTTAGCACCTCCCAGGTGGAGGCACCTTTTGTCTCCCAGGCGTAGGTCCTGTGCCGCTCTGGGTCATACCAGAAGGCAGGATTTCAGGCTGCAGTGCAGGCTCAGATACCCAACATCACAGCCATACCAGGAAGGCTATTACAGCAGCTGTGCTAAGGACAGCTCTGCTTTTGCTGGTGTGAAAGTGCAACCCTCCTACCCGGGCCCGTTCCAGAGGGCCCGTGTTGCGTGCACAAAAGAAAAGGAGGGGTGAGTACATGGGACATACTGCTGTCCAGTGTGGCTTGCCACAGACAGCCCTTATGCTCTCCGGGGAGAGGGGTGTTTGTGGAAAGCATGTTCACCAGTGCATCAGAGGCACTCCCTCCAGGAGCAAAGCGCTGTCTCTGCACTAGAGCATCGCTTCGGTGCTTCTTACTGCGGGGGGGCGGGGAGGAGGTGTTTGTTTATATAAAGCGTAATCCTTCCCGGTTGAAGTCAGTGGGAGTTTTCCCTTTTATTCCAATGGGAGCAGGACCAAGGTCCCAGTGGCAAAGATAGGCATGAAGTTTCAGTGGAGACTTGGAGGGGTGAGCCCACATGGCTGGAAATAAAGGGGAAGCCTGGGCCCCTCAAAACAACAGGTTAACAGGTTTTCAAGCCAAGATGACCCCGTTACTCTCTCTGTGTACTCCATGGCATCGGGTGTTGTTTCCAGCCTGCAAGGAGACCTGACTGGGAGCAGCAAACCATCACAGCTGGCTAGGCCCAACACGGTCCCATAAGCCTGAGTGGAATGTCCCCCTGGTTCTAACCGTGGGGGATGCGGATAGCCCTGTTTAACGTGCCACATGTCCCTTTTGATCTCACTTCAGCACTTCCCCTCATTTCCCTGCCTTGCCTTCATATCTCAACGAGTTTTCCAAGCCCTTTAATCCCTAAAGGAGAAAGAGGATCACGTTTCCCTCTCTCCCCGTCCTCCCTTGTGAAGGCAGAAGCTGGTATCTTTTGATTCGGAGTGCATACCTTTTATCAAAGTCCCCTGCCCTCGCAGCTGCTTTCACAACTGCTGGCTTTTCCTGTGATCATAGTGAGAGCAGCAATGGAGTGGGTCTGTGCTGCCTGGCTGAGTGTGAATGAGGACAGCAGGGGATGTCTCTTGTTCTGCTACACTGGAGTCTATTACTGTTCTTAATACTCAAACAATACTCTTCCCTTTATGGATGTATATATCAACAAAGCTGGGGTTTACCACCCAGGAGGCGAAACAATGGGACTCTGCTCTTACCTTCACCTAGAACTTGTTACAGTTTGCACAGGGTCATATAGAACACACCATCGGGAGCAGTGCTGCCCTGGCAGAGAGATGGATTGGATGGCCCAATTGGTTTGTACTGTCCCAAAATTCTTGGACATGATCTAGAACACCATGAGCATTGTTGATGTGTGGGGGTGTCTAGAGAAAAGTCCTCTGACTGTTATTTCTGTGACTGTTCAAATCATGGGCCAGATCTTCAGCTGGTGTAAATCAACTCCATTGACTTCAGGAGAGCGACACCAGTTTGTGCCAGCTGAGGACAGTGGCTAGACCACTTGTGAAGCTTAAGTCTGCTACTGTCTCCTAGTGCAGGCAATGGAGGCAGTTTCTTCTTTCAAATCCAGAGATCCCAGGTTTGATAATTATTCAGCAGTGATTATGGAGACCCTCACCTATACTTATCTCTTTCCTAGGCCATGTCTGTGGCTGCATTTTCTTCCCCTGTGATGGTGGCACAAAGCGGCTAAGCACCATTACAAGTGTGCATCTATTTTTGTCTCGGTGTTTGCTGAGATGTGCTTTGTACATTGGCTCTTAATTATCCAGGCGTGTGGTGAGATGATTGTACAGGGCTCCTTGTTCTCTTTGTAACCCTCTGACTGTTTTTATTTATCACCGGCCTGTCATCCCAGGAGGGAAGCTCTCATGATTCTCCACAATCTACCAGTGGGCCAGGTGGTATGAGAAGCTGTGACAGCTCCAAGGGAACGGCAGCTGCTTTTTCTGACAAATGTCTGGGCTTTTAAAGAACTCCAAGGCCCACTGCCTTCACCCTTGAACTTTCACAGTTTTCCCAGTGAAAGTTGTTGGTAATGGGTGGTTGTCACTGAGATCCTCTGTGACAATCTGGGGCTGGAGGAAGTGGCAGGGAGATGGGGTTGAGAGTCTGAGATGTGGGGGAGGGGATGGAAGTAAGAAATAGCGTCTTTCCTTTCAGTGTACAGTAGGCAAACGCTCCATGCTGCTTCCTGGGGTGATTATGACTCCTGCCCCCAGCAGCAAAGTATCTAGAGCATTGAGAAAAGCCTCTTACAGGGACGCTTGGGTAGTTTTACAAAGGGAGGGAGGCAGCGGGGCCTAGTAGTGAAAGCGCAGGACTGGGAGGCCAGGGTTCTGTTCCCAGACTTGCTGTGTGACCTTGAGCAAGTCACTTAGGCACTCTGTGCCTCTGTTTCCCCATCTGCTAAATGGGAACAATAACAATTACATATATGCCAGGGGTGCTACATTCCTTGCTGTCTGTAGAGTTCTCTGAGAGCCTCAGGTAGAAGGCACTAAGGGTTTTTCTTACTTCAAAGAGACTGACTGATCCATGAAGCTTGGGGATAGGTGGGGAGTCCCACCAGCGTCTTGATCCTTTGATGCGCTCACCTCTTGTAATTTTCTCTCCTCCACTTCAGTGGGAGTAGCAGGTGTCAGCACTTCTCCTAGCCTCGGGCCCCACATCCACACACATCTCTCTGTTTGCTTGGGCTCCACCCTCGCATGATGTAGGTAACTCTAGAAGCCAGGAAAACATTGGATTTAGTAGGGAATGTTTTCTAAAGCCCTCAGGAATGCTGGAGTCCAGGCCAAGGATAAGGTTCTGTGCATTGCAAGGGACCAGCTCCTTATCCAAGAGCCTCAGCCAGTGCTCCTGCTTGAGGGAGCATCTAGAAGAAACCCGAGATCTCTTTCCACCCACTCCACCCAAAATACAGATTCTCACCCCCACTCTTAGTTCCATGCGTGCCAGGAGAATCCCACTGCCAGCCCCAGGGAGGTGTTAGCATTACAAAGAAAAGACTAGAACGGCCCCTTCTTGTTCTGAATTAACACTAAAACGTGGAGTAATGGGTAGGTAAGGGAAAGCCCAAGTATTGCTTGGAATGCTGCCAGGGACAGTTACTGCCTTTGGGGTGATTTTAAGAAGCCGCTTTGCTTTCCAAAAATGTAAGACTTGCTGTAGCTGCACGTTCTAGGGCTGGGTTTTGTATCCCTGGAAGTTCGGAGGTGTTGGGGCCTGATGTCCTCAGCTCAAGGCTGTCTCCCAGTTCCCTTTCAAACCCTGGGATTGCTCAATAGCTGTGAGCAGTGATGTTTGGGAGGAAATAAGGTTTATGTGGAAAGAGGTTTATGAAGGGACGGAGCAGGAAATGGTAAAAGCTTTGCTCAGCTAGGACCCTGTCAAGCAAAGCACATAAGCGTGATGTTAAAGTGAAGCACAAGAGTAGTTTAAATGACTTCAACGGGACAACTCGCATGCTTAAAGTTAAGCATGTGCTTAGGTGCTGTGTTGTGGGCCGTATAGGGAGCATGTCTCCTCCCTAGAGGTGGTTGGGACATACAAACTTGAGACAAGGGTGACTCTGTCCCTTTCAGTGAATCTTCCCGTGCACACTTCCCAGCCCTCTGTGCCATTTGTCTGTGCTTTCCCCAGCAGAGCCAGCAAAGGATCTGCAAGCAGGCAAGTGCTGGCGGGGGCAAGAGGAGGGGGAGCATTGTTAGGAGAGTCGCAGCAAGTGCCAGCCTGCTTTAGCTATGATGTCACCTCGAGCGATCCTGGCTCCTAAAGAGAGTTTCGAGTTGTATGGGCCAATAATGAACATGAGCAAAGTAGAGGGGCCGGGGGTGGGGAGGCAGGCATTGATTTCCAGCCTGTACTCCAGGGGGAATGGCACACACCTTGCTCCAGGATGAAGAACACCCGTTTTTGTGCTATTAAGGCATCCTAAGCCTTTTGAGTGAACAAAGGATTATGGACCCAAGCCTGGCCCTGGTACGGCCATGCATTCATTGCAAGACTAGACCTCCCCACACATACACCCTCCAAATGAAAATACAGGAGATCGGGTTTTTTCCTTCCTTTGGCACCGATGCATAATAGAAGGAAAGGTCTCTCTGGGAGGGAGCAGCAGGTCGCCCTTCTGCCTGGCTGCCCATTGTGCTGCATTGTCCACTGAACCTCTTCTGCAGTCTCCAGATGTGGGCTCTTTGCACTCAAATCCTCATGTGCACACTCCACTCTGCCTCGTGATTTATGCTTCCTGGTGAGATTGATGTGGCCGGGGAGGGAGCGGGAGTAACCAGAGCTTGTGTGCACCTGTGCCGAGCGTCTTTCTTTCACTCTGATTTAATATCCCAATTGAGGGGGGTGATGTCATGTTGGAAAGAACCAGGGATGAGGAAGTGTTGGAAGGTGCTTTAACTCTTCATATCCCAAGTCTCCAAAGTCTTGGTAGCTGTTCTTGGTGATAAGTGCCAGCAACACAGGGAAGCTTAAGCGGCCAGAGGAGACACACTGCAGGTTGGAGATCAATTTCTCTTGCAATATGGTGGCTTCCTTGGGCAAGTACAGCTGGGCTGCCTGCTGTGTGGCTGTGTTGGGAAAAGGCATTGTTCTTCAAAGGACTCAAAGTGAGGGCCGATGGCAAGGAGGTTGGTGTCCATCCAAAGCAGCTTGGGGTTCCCGTGGCATGGAAGATGAGGCATCTCCCTTGTTGGGAGGACTGAGGACCTCTTCCCCATCTGAGCAGAGATAGGGCCCAGGACTTGGGCATTCAGTCTATGAGGCCTGGCTGCTGCTGCTGCTCTCAGACACTGTCTGCTCGAGGGCTAAGCACCGCAGAGCCCATTGTGTCAACCCCTCCCCCACTTCACCCCAGAGCACTGGAGATTTGGTTTCAACACTAGTCAGGACTCATCAGAGCCTCACACTGGGATCCAGTAAGGTAAGGATGGGGACTCTCAGGGGTTTGCTGGGAAGTTGGCAGGACCCTGCTGAGTATAACCTGGGGGAGGGGGGCATGTTTCAGCCCCTTCCATCCCCCTAGATGGGGAGGGATTGGGTGGAAGGTTGTTAAGTGAACTTCAGTAGACGTTTTAGTTCAGTTATGGAGATGGGCTGGGTTCAAGGGCAGGGATTCTTCTTTTCACTGAACTCCTCTCTACAGAAACAGAACCAGTCCCTACAGAAACCATAGCTGGGAGTTTCAATGGGACCTAATGGATTTAGACTAGGGTGACCAGATAGCAAGTGTGAAAAATCAGGACGGGGGTGGGGGCTAATAGGTGCCTATATAAGAAAAAGTCCCCCAAATCGGGACTGTCCCTATAAAATCGGACATCTGGTCACCCTATTTTAGACATCCAGATCTCTGTGAAAGTCAATGGGAGTCAGGAACTTTGTTCAGCCACTGTGAAACTCCCAGTCTGTATTACACTATCTATAGTCCCTAGTATCAAAAGCACAGAGTGGGGACGTACACCACTCGGGACCCTTCGTATTGACACCAGCGCTCGGCTTGGTAACCTAGACCAGATGTAGTTCTTGCTAAGGGTTGCTAGGCCTAACTCTGTGTGTGGAGAAAGGAGTTGGTGTGTGTGTTAAGAAACTCCCTCAAGAATGCAGGTCTCTTGCATATATAACAAGTTAAAGCAGTGCAAGGAGGGACCATGTTGTGTGCTCCTTTCTGTAAATCCTGCATTTGACTATGCTGTGGCCTAGCAGAGGTGTGGAGGCAGGAAACCTGAGTTCCCATTCCCGGCTCTGCCACTGGTCTAGGGCATGTCACTTCACCTCTCTGAGCCTCAGCGTCCCCATCTGCAAAACGAACTAATGCTGTTACCTAATCGCATGGGGAGGTGAGGATTTGTACAGGTTCATACAGCGCTTGGAGATCCCTGGCTGGAAAGTGCAACAAGATTCTCTGCCCTGTTTCCCCATTCCTGCTGGGTGAGCATGGCTATCGTTTTCAGACTTGGAAGAGCTGCTCTGTATTTGGACTAGAGTTCTCAGAATTCTAGCTTCACTTGTCATCCTCTACCTGCTTCTGCCACCCCATAGCTGTTCCTCTGAATCTGGTGTTCGGGGCCGTTTGAGCAAAACCGACACAAACAGGGTTGCAGCCTGCGCTGGCGCAGTGAATCGGACGCTACTTGCTATCACGTTTAGCAACATCTGACCATGAAAAATTGCTCAGGAATCTGTTTAAAAAAAGTCAGATTCCACCCTCTCTGTCCAAATACTTTCTGCATCCCAGCCGCCCACCTCCCTCCTCCTCTGTGTGCGGACTCATTTTTCTAATTAGCACTGTACACAGGGCTGCATAATCAGGCAGGCATTCATTTAGGAAAGAGACAGGAGCTGTGTGTTTGGAGGGGGGGGGTAAATGCCACTTAAAACACTGCATGACTCTGACGCTGATCTTGCTCAAGTACAAAGGCCTGCAGCTATTTGTGCTCTGATCCTGTCAAAAACCGCAAGCTAAGCAGGGTCCGACTCGTTAGATTGAAGACCTCCAAAGAACACCTAAGTCCTGCAGCGAGCAGTTGCCATGTTCCCTAGCTGACCCTCTTCCCTTGAGCCCAGCACAGTGCTAGCAAACCACTGCGCTGCTAGAGTTGTTGTCATTTGGATCAGATCTAAAATCCTGGCACTGACCGCTTGTAGCCACTAAAAATCCCCTGGACGTATTTATACGAGAAGGAGGATTAGCCGTGGGGTCCTGGCCAAATTCTAACATAGGTTATTTAGTTCTGCCTCCCCCCAGCCCCTCCCTGCACTTTCAGTATATTTTATTTATCTGTAAGTTGACACTGATGGCCATCATTAAGCTACTTGGTTGCCTACAATCAGTTTAACACCAGGTCTCTTATGGGGCTGGCTTGATTATAATTGACTGTCAGTATCTTCTTCCAGTTTTATTCTAGCACCAAGAAGCCCTAACCATGATCAGGACCCCATTGTGCCAGGCACTTTACAGACACCCAATGAGAGACCTGCTCTGTCTTGGAGAGTTTACATAGTCTAAATCTCCTCCTTCTGTCTGCAGGGGGCTTTGCCACCTTCTCCTCTTGCTTCCCAGGACTCTGCGAAGGGAAACCAGCTGCCATCTTGCCAATGAGCATCTCCCAGCCGTGCTTGCCAGTGGCCAATGTTGGCCCCACCCGCATCCTGCCTCATCTCTACCTGGGCTCCCAGAAAGATGTCCTAAACAAGGTACGGTCTTGCTGGTGGGGAGACACGCCTGCCCCACACTGCTGTTGCCCCTTACCAATTGGAACAGGCCTATCTGATCAGGGTGGCACATGGGGGAAGCTCGTTGTACATTTCACATTTGAGGACAATGCATATGTAACATTCAATGGTTTGTCCTGCCCAATTTGGAGTGAATAAGGAGCTAAGGACATGGACCATACATACAAAGGCCTCGGGGGGTGGAGAGCATCCACAGGAGGAACCTTGCCTAGTTCTTGGCTGGCAGGGGTGTTGTCCTGCTGTGGTTTGATTCAGTCCTGAAGGGATGTGTGAGGAAGGACCAGCCATCCCTCTGCAACTTTAGGGGAGCTGCCCGATTCCCCTGACTGCCATGCTCTGTGGTGGCAAAGGGTGAGGGAGCATGGCCAAGAATGTGCACGTAGAAAAGATTTAAGCTCCTTGGGCTTGGTGAGTGGCATCCAATCCAGGAAGGGCAGAGAGGAGCAATGGGGAAGAGACAGAAGGGGCACAATGGAGCTGGGAAAGGGGGAAGAAGAAGAAGAAGCTGCCAGGGTGCCTTGCCCCAAGGGAGCCCCTGCGAGATTCACACCAAGGGAGCCAGCTTCTCCCCACTAATCCCCCCTGCCCGCTGGGCTGCCAAAGCTGACATCAGCTGCTCCAGGCCCAGCTTGGCAGCCAGAGGGAGAGGAGGGGTTAAGCTGGAATGTTTAATCCTGAGGGGGGAGTGGGGAAGGGGCCAGCAGCCACAGTCCAAGGCAAAGAGCTCTTTAAAGAGGCCTGGAAATAGACAAAGATTTGCTTCGGGAAGAGAAGGGCGGAGGGAAAAGAGGGGTACTGTCCTTTTAAAGGTGCCGGAATGCTTGGGCAGTGATGTCACCTCGGGGAAGGAATTTTGTTTTAAGAGAAGAAAAAAATAAATGAGAGAAGAAAGAAACAGAAATTGTAGTTAAAATTCCGCTGGGCGCCTACTGTGGGTAGGAGGGAGCCAGTCAGACATTCTCGCCTGGGGAGAGGGCCAGAGGAGAAGCATCGACAGGAGCATGGGGGTGGACCAGAAAGAGGAAAGAGAAATTTTTATATACAGGGAGTAGAAGGAAATGAAAGCGAAAAATGCCAAGAATGTGAGCTCAGGAGCTGGGCTGGCTCCTGGCAGCTGAGGTTAGGCTTCTAGGGAGCCTGCTGAGGAAGAGACTCTTATGTAAGCTTAGTTAGGATAGGAACCGCGGGGTGAATTACATGGAATTCAGGGAGGAAATCTTAGCCGTGTCCCCTGAGAGCCCTACATCAGGCGTCGGACTGACTAGGATTCAACCCTGCCCCCCACCCCATCTCAGCACGACCTTTTGCTCACCCCTTTGTTCTGAGAGGTGTTTGCTTCCCTCTCTGCGCAGTGGTCATTATTGAGGACAAGAGTCACTCCATCCTCATAATCTAGGGCATTAGAGCGCAGAGCTGGCAGAGAACAATACTCTGTGATGGGATAGCAGGATCCTCTTCCTCACCCCGAAATAGCACAGAACAGGCGTTCGTAGGACTAGAGCTATCGGATCTTTGGTATGGATGATCTCCCTTGTTTTGGACATAATCTGGCTTGGATTTCAGCTCTCAGGGGGAACAATGGGTCATATTCACCACTACGCTCTGGCTGTTTTATGCTGCTCTGGCCATGCACACTGGTGAATCTAGCCTTGTCTCTGGGAAGGATGAGAGGTCACATACGTGTGCCCAATGAGCAGAACATGGCAAGAAATGATCCATGAACACTCACTTGACATTTTGAACTAGCCCTCTGACTTTTTCATTCACTTTCTGTAAGCATGCAGGCGAGTCAGGTTACTGGCAGAAATGTTGGGAAGAAGTGGTGACTAGTAATGACTATGGCAGAACACTCATGGAAAGCTACTTCTCAATTGGCTAGTCCAAAGAGTTCACTCCAGAGCCATGATTACATTCATCCCAAAAGGAAATCACATGACCTAAATGTGTCCCAAACAAAACAGCTCATGTTCTGAATTGCCAGTCTCCTGTGCTAGGAATGATACCAGCAGCAAACCGTTTACAGGTCTCTTATAGATTGAAAATGGCTCCGGTAAACCACGGAGTGGAGAGTTTCAAACAGTGAACAAATCTGTGGGAAATCATGACTTGTTCCCAGGTGATTTGGGAACAGAGAAGAGGACTACATTCAATGAATACTAGCTCTGCTAGTAAGATGTTCTCTTCCCCTGAACCTGGCCCCTCTAAGCTTTCTTCTACAGTAGATGTAACCCTTAGGCTATTTTGTTTTTCTTCCTTAAAATTTCCCACCATTGTTCTAGCTCTGGGGTTCTCAGTCTTTCCCCTACCAGGACCCTACCAAGCACACTCCCTGCTAACTACCCAGGACCCACTTCTCTTTACCAGAATGGGAAGGGCAAGGTGGTCAGCACCCCCAACACCTGATCAGGACCCCAAATGTGAGAACCTCATGCTCTAGTACATTGCGGGAGCAATGGTGGAAGAACTAGTGCAGAGAGACTGCAGACAGCTTACCCATGCTCAGAGCAGGTCCATATGACAATGGTTTACTCCTCATTGGCTCATCTGTGCTGGTGCTCCCCATGTTGCTACTTTGAACTGCACTAGAGTTACTGTGGGGAACTGCAAGGCGAGCACGCTGGAGTGCGTGAGGCCTATGAGAGTGTAGATGGGAAGGTCCAGCTTTGTATTGCCTGAGCCCACGTCGCTTGTATCTTCTCTGTCACCAGGACCTGATGACTCAGAATGGAATAAGCTACGTCCTCAACGCCAGCAACTCCTGCCCCAAGCCAGACTTCATCTGTGACAGTCACTTCATGCGCATTCCTGTCAATGACAACTACTGTGAGAAGCTGCTTCCCTGGCTGGACAAGTCCATTGAGTTCATTGGTGAGGCATCTCCCTGGCTCTCTGGGCCTTTATTTACTTCTTCCAGCTCCAGTCTTGATTTTGCTGTGGTGGCCCCAGACATTGAGAGCTGGACTCTTCACTCCTTTCTCTGTCCCAGCCAACAAAACCCAGGCTTTTCTTCCCCCCAACTCCTCTCTTCATCCAGAGAGCCCTTGTCCCTTCACCCACAGTGAAACATGCACACTCAGCCACTAGGAGAAGCCTTTCCTCCCCTAGAAAACCTGGCACCTCAACCAGCATCAAAGTCATTTGAAAGTGTGACCTTTGCCACAGCCAGCTAGTTGTGCAAATGATAATACTTTGCACTCCTGTAAGACGGCCTTTTATCTGAGGGTCTCAGTGAGAAACAAAGGCCAGTGTACTTATGTCCATATTATACATGGGGAAATGGGGACACCGAGAGGCGCAGAGACTAGCCCAGGTCACATAACGAGTCACTGGCAAAGCCAGGGGGAGACCCAGGAGTCCTGCCTCCCACTCCTCTGCACTGGCCACTAGACGTACAGCCTCACAAAGATGTTCCACAGGGACAGAGGATGAAATGACTCTGTCCAACCTCTAGGGGCACCCCTCTGAAAGCTGTTCTTTCTGTACCATGCTGCAGACAAGGCCAAGGTATCCAGCTGCCAAGTGATAGTGCACTGCTTGGCAGGGATCTCCAGATCAGCCACCATTGCCATCGCCTACATCATGAAGACCATGGGCATGTCTTCAGACGACGCCTACAGGTAGGTGCAACTGGATGAGGGGAATGAGGAAGTACGTGAATGTACCCCTGCTCTAGTAAAGGGAAGCAGGCTGGCGCAGGCAGAGAGAAGCTGTCAGAAAGGGTTTCAAAGCACTGCTTTGAATGAATTTTCTGAGTGCTAGTGGATTACAAGCTGCTAGGCTGACATTGGGCCCCGGGTGGGGTATACGCTTTGTGCCCTACCACAGAGCAGTGCCCGTGCACACCCCTCATTGCTGCCCCAGTCAAAGGAAATGAAGGGCTCAGCTTCAAGAAGCAAAACCCTTGACTAGGTTGAAATCTGGTGTAGGCTGGCCTAGCAGCAGGTTGGTGCTGCCCTACATTCATGGGAGGCAGAGGGCTGTCCTTCAGGAGCAGTTTTGAAATATCACAGTGGACTGCATGCCATGGGGGTTGGGGGGCTGCCCATGGGAAAGTAGAGTGAGGTGCTAAATTTCCTAGAGCCTGAGCAGTCCTGGCTTTCTCTGCAGCTTGCCCTGTGGCATTGTGGATAGCCCATCACCTGTTTCTTTCTGAGCTCTTGGTAGAATGCACTAGCTTCTCCCGTTGAGGAGGCCGGCAGAGCTAAGGTAGCCTAGCTGGTGGGCCAAAGACCAGGTGACGACCCCATCTGTTTGTCTACCCTTGCAGGTTTGTCAAAGACCGACGCCCATCCATATCGCCCAACTTCAACTTCCTGGGCCAGCTCCTGGAGTACGAGAGGAGCCTGAAGCTCCTCAAGGCCTTGAAGGCCCAAGGTGATAGGAATGAGGGGGATGCCCAGCCAGACCCGGCTGAAGTGCCTGAGAGCAACAGGCACCTGAAGCTTTCTACCTCAGAAAAGGCCGAGGACATATCGAAAAGCACAAGCTTGGCACCCTCCCGCAGTGAGCCAGCAGGAGCTCCCAAAATTGTCTCACCCACAGCACTACAGCAAGGACTCAACGGCCTACACCTGTCCTCGGAGCGCATCCAAGACACCAACCGGCTAAAGCGCTCCTTCTCCCTGGACATCAAATCAGCCTACTCCCCCAGCCTGAGGCAGGACACCCCAGGCCCCGCTGACACCGGGGAAGCCCCCAAGCTTTGCAAGCTGGACAGCCCTTCTGGACCTAACGGCTTGTGCCAGTTCTCGCCCGTGCCGGATAGTCCCGACTGGCCCAGTGGGCCGGACTTCCTGCTGGAAGCCAAGGTGAGGCAGAGGCGGAAACACAGGCATCAGGCAGGCTCCCCTGCCCACGGGATGAGCCTCAATTTCAGCGGGGTGTGTGCGATGCACAAAAGCACCAGCGTGGAGGACAATCTCAAGCAGACACTGCGGCTGAGCCTCCCTGGCGTGGGACAGCAGCCCACACAGCCAGCTGCGGCACCAAACTCTGCTGGCGGAGGGGGGGTAGGCGCCTGGGGTGTGCATTTGGAATCACCCAGCACCCCATCGTCGGAGAGCCCCTGGTACTTTGGCACAGACTCGGCAATGGGCAGCGGCAGTGGCGGAGGGAGCGGGGCCTTGTTTGCCAGTGCTGCCTCATACTCCTCTTTCAGCTGCAGCACCCTGCAGGGCAGCTGCGAGATCAGGTTGAGGGACAAGCAGAGGGCGGAGCAGAGGGACGGGCGGCACAGCTGGCACGAGGATACTGCCGCGGAGAAGCAGTTCAAGAGGAGAAGCTGCCAGATGGAGTTCGAGGAGACCATGTCAGAGGGCAGGTCCCGGGAAGACCTGGGCAAAATAGGCAAACAGTCTAGCTTTTCAGGCAGCGTGGAGATCATTGAGGTGTCCTGACATTCATCCTGGGGCATTGGAGAGTGAGATATTTAACTGGGAAGAGGCCAGGTGGGGGTGGGGTGGGGACAGTATTTATACCCGTGTGTGTATTCGCAGGTGCGCACACGCCAAAATGAAACAAAGATGAATGAATCCAAAGTCAGGAAACATGACTGTGCATGCTTAGTGCCCCTCCCCCTTGCTCTCTTTTTGCCCTTCCCCACCCTGGCTGCATTCCCTTTTGGGAGGGACGAGCCTATTAACCCTTTCACCCCTGGATTCTCTGCCCCCTGGGCAGAAAGTGACTCGCTGGGGTGATGGAAGAGCGGATCTTTGACTGAAGTGGAGGAGATGCTCGTCATATCTGAGCACCCCAGCGGTGTCATTCTCAGCTTAAAATTCTGAGCGGGGTTTAATATTTTCTCTGCAGATGTGCAGTCAAAAAGTAGGGGTGTCTTCATTTAGAAGAGAGTGTTATCCTGACCAATGGGAAATGGCAGAGGCTTTGCTCACTCCAGCTCTCGTTCTTTTGTATCAGGGTGGGGGACGGAATGTAGGTGGCTCCCTCCCAAGGGTGGGGTGGGTACATTTGCATTAGCTCCTCCCCCTCAGCCTTTTTCTCATCCTGGTGCACTAAGCATGCTCTGCCTGTGTTTTTTCTGGCTAAGTATCTTAATAATGCTGCACTACTGCAGCCTATACATATATAAATATATATTATATATAATATAAAAAAACCCACACAAAGAAAAAGGTAAATGGTTTTACTGCAATTTTTATTGAGACGTAAATAATATTTCAGTGGTTTTGTTTTTAATTTATTGAAGCTGTTCATTCTGGCAATGATTTGCAGACATTGTGGGGCGGTACTTTCAGCTCTATTTTTACTGTCTATGGTATTTAAATCTGAAACACGAGTTTCTAAGCAATATCCGCGGCCTGTGACTCCTTCTGTAGCGCACGTCGGCGACACGGACTCCCCATTCCCCGTGCGCAAAGCAAAAACTGGGCAGGAAAAATCTTTCATGCACTTTTAGAAAATCAAAACAAAACAAAATATCTTCTTTCAACACAAACTGAGCAGGAAATTCTCTCCTGAAAGCTGCTGCTTTACCTTTTGGTTCCTATTTGATTCTCTCTTGTCTCCATCAAAGCCATAGAATCTTTCCCTCTCCCAGTTTTGGGACAGAAGGGCTGGCATTGGTCTATGGAAAAACCAGGGGGGAAGGGAGAGACTATGTAAAAAAGAGGACGGGATGTGGGGAATGAGGGAGGAGAGGAGGCTTTTCATTAAAGAGGCAGCAACCCATACTGGGTTGTGTTGGAGAATTTGGGGGTTACTGGGTCCTTTTGGAGAAAAAATCACTCCCTAGATTGAGTGCTCGAGGGGTTCTGTGGGGGCTGAACTCCCATGAGCAACTGCCTTTCCCACTTGCTCAGGGTGCTTCTGGGGAGGAGGTGGGGGGCGACAGTGTTCAGGAGAAATAGGGAACACTTCTCACCCTTGTGCATGGGTGAGATTGTGATGAAAAGCCCTTGAGACCCTGCTTTCCCCCTCCCAGTGTTACTCCACATGGCTGTCCAGAGGGGCTGCACCCTGGAGGAAAATACAGGCCTCATCCTTAGGAACAAATGAAGTTATTTATTGTAGTACCAGAATGAACCCCAGGGGGTCCTGAGAACAGCGACAGGTTTCCCACTGCAAGGTAGTTAGACAGTTACCTCTGAGCGCTTAGCATAAAGTATTGCTCAGTACTCCAGCCCCAGTTCTCTACGCATGATCATGGAGCGTATCCAGCACTGGGGCTCCAGTGGGGGTGCAAGTGACATGGGGCAGAGGGAAAACAGTCCAAAGACACAGTTGAAACCAATGAAAGACCAAACTAAATGGGCACTTCAGGAAGGAAAAGAGAGAGAGGAAACGCCAGGAAATGCATTGAAAGGCTAAGAGCCAAACCCAATATTTGGGATATCAATATGAGGATAAGCCACTCCCTCCTTACCCCACTCCTATCTCCAAACCCACCCACCCACCTGCAGCATCATCCTCCCACACTCAGGTGTGTTGCTAAGAAGATTGGTTTCACTGTTTTTTCTTTTCCTGGTTTTTTTTTCTTTTCCTGGGATTTTGCTTTGGAGAGTTTCTGTTAATTGACCTTTTCAGAGTAACTGAAGCGAATGATGGTTCGTTCTTACCCAGCAGAAGGCAGGGTGCCAGCCTCCAAGGGAATCCCTGCCAAAAACCCGTCTCCCTCTGGGAGTTCAGGTGAGTAAAGGGTGAGGATTTCCTAGGGAAGGCCTCCTGCGTGGGATTCTTCCCTTGATTTATTTTTTTAGAGGTGGCATCGGGCCCAGGTGGGACCTTTACGATAACACAGGTGTTGAGGAAGGGCCAGGTCCTGTTCTTACTGAAGCCCAGGGTGCAAGAGGGAGCCCTCAAGGAGGCCAATGAGCACACAGTGCAGAAAGCTTCCATACGTTAGCAAGCGTGGTCAAGAGAAAAATGACAAAGGGGCACGAGTGACTTCTGTTCTGATTCTCAGACACTGTTGGCTGCTTCTCCCCTTTATGAAAGTCCCTGTTTTAAAGGGGAACAAAGCCCTCACCCCCAAAACTGTGTTTCTCCCACGCAGCGGGATGCTTAGACCTTGCTGCTGAGTCGCTGCTTGGTGTTATGGGCACAGATCTATCTCTACTGCAAAGCACATTTCGCTCTCTGTAGCTTTCCTCCTTTTAGTATCATGCTGGTTTCCAAGCCAATACCTCAGGGGTTTTTGTTCATGTGTGTGTTGTGTGTGATTTTTAGATTTCCCCCCACACCAGCTCTTTTTTTTTTCCTCTACCTTCCCTTCTTTTTCTTTTGTGTTTGTTTGTGTTTATTTTCAAATCAAACTACACAAGACAAAAATAATGATCTCAGGTTTAAAACTTAACCACAGACCGAAGCCGTGAGGAGCTGCAATAATAATTTTAATGTTCTGGTGGCATCAGATTGTCGCTTTCCTTATGATCATTGTCTGTCTCTGCTGATGTGCACGTGTCCTCGGCGGATGGGAGAGGGGAATCTCCAAGGAGGCTTATGAGTGGCATTAGGCTTCTTGATTTTGTTTTTTAAAGGGGTTAAGTGAGAAGCATGGAAACCTCAAATAATCCCTTCTGGTACCCCAAAATGTGCTGGAGTTGATAGTGGGGGAGGGGAAAGTTGAGTGATTAAATGCATTTGATTTTCCATGTTGAAGTATTAATAAAATACAAGTTTTGATGATGGTTGGATCCCTCTGCCTATCCCATCCCTCTTTTTCCTACAGCTGTTTTGAAAGGGGGGGTAGATACTCATTTTAACTCTCTCTCTCAAAAAACACAGCATCAATATTTCTAGTGAGCACCTCAAATCAGCATCAGTGTTGCCGACTACTATGTTTTTAGGAGGTAGGCGGAACCCTTCCCCTTTCTTTCTTGCATTCCCATCCAGCGTAGAGATATGGTGTGTGGAGACAATGGGGAGGCGGTGATTCTAAGGGAACTGGTGTATTACATAGCATCCCGGCTTGATCGGGAGGTTTATAACAAAGAAAAGCTTTCAAAGGGCTTCTTGAGCTTTTAACCACTGAGACCCCACTAACCATGGCTGCAATATGACCTGTCTCATGTTTTAACCCTTTTGGGGCTGCCAATCTTCTTCTCTCTGTGTGCTGCATTTTCAGTGAAATTTGAAAAATTCCAGCCAGCCCTAGAGCTAGTCACAAAAAAGAGAACAAATGTTTGTCTACATTTTTTTTTCCCCTTTTTAAATTTCAACATATAAATTCAGAGATTCTCAGCCAAGCCAGGTCAATTGGCTGGTCAGTCCCAGACAGCAAGAGGTTACACTGTGAAATATGCTAGCAGGACAGTGTTTCCATGTTCACATCTTACCGATGTTCCATAAGCCTAGTACAGGATCATGCACCACAAATGGAGAATCCCCATTTGTATCCTTGTTGCATTCCACCTGACCTGAAAGCAGGGCTGTCACATACAGAAGTGTCTCCATAGAGAACACACAACTTCTTAGACCATTTCAACAGTATTGATCAGCAGTCCTAAAGGATACTTGCCTTATGACAAGAGGAAGAGCCATCCAGCTGCTTAGCAGCAGTAAATGACTCACTCTTGTTCTACAAGTCACACAGACATCTGTTCATGTAGGGTCTGCCCTTGATCTTCCAAGGGTTGGTGCACTAGAACTGGAGTTAGTACAGAGACCTCTTCAGCTGTGAAGTTCGTGATAGTTTCCCCTCCATGACATGTGACCCAGCTGCATTGCAGTGCAGAGGGAGGAGCTAATGAGGGTGCCTCCTGGCAACTCCTCACTCCCATTCATATATTATTGGTTGAAGCTTGGGAGAAGTATGAGACACAGCAGTTGCAAAGCACCCCAAAGCCACGGTCTCCTCCCTGGGTCTCTGCTACCCTCTGTATTGTAAGGGGTTTTCCCCTTCCACCACAGCTGGCATTCCATAGCTGCCAGCACCAGCTCGGCCCGGAGTTGCTGTCTCCCATCTTTTAACCTTACAGCGTTAGAGAGAATTAAGAGTTTCCTTTTCCTGTTGCAGTGGGTCTTACCACCACTGCTAGCTAGCATTGGTCCAGCTCCACCCATGGTAGCTATAGTGGAGTTCTAGAGTAGATAAGGCATTGGCATTTTTACCACTATGACCTCAAGACTTGGGTGGACTTGGATGACATGGTGGTACACAGGATCCTACTCTACATTATTACCCCCCAGCACTAATACCACTATTAGAGCTGCAATGGTAGGAAATTTGGGGGTTAAAAATCTAGTATAGACGCAACCTAATGACAGACATGACATGAGATGTGATGGGGCCCAGCCCCTTAGTCCTGCATGAAGTCACTGCAGAGTGTGCTCTAGGACACATCCGGGCCATCCTCAGCCTGACACTGCAATCTCAACCTTTATAAATACAAACAACAAGCAGACAGGGTCAGTGAAGAACGACATGAGCAGCTGCCTGCTCAGAAAATAGCAGCAGGGCTCTGAACAGCTGCCATCTTGTGGCATTTTAGAGAAACAGCTACTGTGGTGCGTGCAAAAATGGGGGTCTCGTTTTTTTATCTAGTCTCCCTCAACCCTATACTGTCAGCAAAGCCCTTCAGCAGCTCTGTCTCTGCACACACTGAGGTGACATCTACTCTGCTGTCCATTCTGCAACCAAGCCAAAGGTTTTAAGAGCCATGGGGCGTTTATAACCCATCTCATCAGTGTTGTGAATATGCTTGCAGTTGCCCTGCCCTTTCTGATGGTCCTTGTGAGAGGAGTTGCTCTCACTTGGAGCATTTTAAAGCTAAAACTCTAGAAAAATATCCTCTAAGGGAAGATTCCTGCATTAGCCTCGAGTGGTAGGACTGATCCAAAGCCATTGAACTCAATAGGAGTCTTCCCATTGTCTTCACTGGGCTTTGGATCAAGCCCTACATGGCTGAATAGATCTTTTCTGTCTCTTGTATCAAGGTTAGTTACCTTGGAGGATTTTATCTGTTGCCTAATTGGTCCCCATCCCTTACTGCGTCTCTTTAATGAACTCTGTCAGCCAGAATCTCTGATCCACAGTCATTGGGCTTGATTTTGATCTCACTTGGGTCTGGTTCAGTGATGTATCACCCTTGCCTTTAGTGGAGTTACTTCTGATTTACAGCAGGGTAAGTGAGATCAGACTCTGTCCCATTGATTTAAATTGGAGCAGGATTGGCCCTAAGGAGAGTAAATGATCCCCCCTATTGGACAATCGGATGAATTTATAAAGCATCTGATTGGTGCCCTGCTGCTTAGAACATCCAATCATTTCCTGCAATAGCTTCATTGCTTGGAGTGCAGGTGCGAATTGGTAGATTTTCAGCCTTCTTAAGGGCAGACAGTAAAGCTACCCAGATGACCCTCCTCTAGAATGTTCCATATCTCCCAGCTTCTAAAGGAGTGCGAGGCTGAGCCACACGCAGTCAGGCACAACTGGCTAACTCCTTGACACCCTGCAGCATCCCCATTTCTTTTGTAACTTTAGAGGACTGGCAAGGGAGGGATCCTGGGAGGAAAGGAGTCGGCAACACTGAAGCCCAAAGGTATTTTCCTAGCTTGTGCTGTGTTCCCAATCTCTCGTCTCTCTGTGTTTGTTTCTTTTTCTGGCCATGAATCCCTGTCATGTCTCTGTTATAGGAAGCCTACACCCAAAAGAAACCCCTTCTGCCTTCCCTCTTAAACTACCAATAATAAGCTATCAGTGTTGTAATTGCAATCTATGAATTATAGATTTAAGTATTTATTAATTATTATTATTATTATTACTATTATGTAATTTTTTCTTCTTAATCTTTGTATGTTGCTCTTTGGTTCTCTGTTGTGAATAAGTGCAGACCCCCAGCCACCTCTCCATTCCCCACCTGCCTCAACCCTGTCTCTGCCCCACCAGTCTGGGGCTGGCTGCGCTATACTGTGCCAGGCCTAGCTCATTAGCTGTCCTGGAGAAGGCACACACACTGGTAGGCCCGTGTGAGTGGATTTGAAAGGGTGAAACCTCCAGAGGTTCTGAAACCACCAAAGCCCAGGGCAATGCCTTTCTCTCCCCTACACCCACACCCACACGCCTTGGAGTCTACTCAAGTTTGTAGGGAGCAGGAATGGAGGATTCAAAGGCACACGCTTAAAACTAAAGGAAAATTGACCAGGTTTCCAGGAAACAGTCAGTGCACACATGCTCTCAGGGTCCCCCACTGTGGTGTCTGAATCCAGGAAGTTGATCTTTACCAGGAATGGTTTAATGGCCTGGCATCACCAGCTATTTTGGCAGCATTCTCCATGCCGCCCAAAGCCACCGCACCTTTCTTTGGGGAGCAATCCTGGGCTTTCTTGGGTTCAGTTTCCCTGCCACCTGATGATCTTTCTTTGTCCAAGGAGCCACATCTTCTGGGGAATGAGGATGTTCAGTTTTAGAGCAGCAGAGCTCCAGGCTGCCCAGAAGGGGCTTAGTGGAAGACCAGCCCATGGGCAAAGAGAGATCTGACCAGACTGGCCTCTTAAGAATGATAGGGATGCAAGAAGAGAGGGGGAACGGCCCCATAAGTGCATGCATTGCTGGCAGAAATAACTCTGGTTTTCCAGCATTAAGAATTCACAGGAAGCAGAGTTAAGATTTCCGAGTAACTGTGGTGGCCAGAACCTGGCACTTGCTTCTTGTACCCATAGTCTGGACTCGTCCTGAAGCCTACAAGTACCCAATCAACAGGGTGGGGAGGAGGCCTGAGAGAAAGTATCAGTGCAATAGGAAGGGAATTCTCTGTGTGCCACAGTATCAAATATTATCTCTTTAACTAGCCCGTCCAGTTAGAAGTCATTTTAAATCAAGGGGATTAATGTTGCCCTTCCAAGAGCAGCCACGCAATGGCCTATTGTCTCTGACATGAGTGTGGTTTATTCTAGATAGACGTCGTCTTTCCCTTGGGCTGTGCTGAATTTATTTTGTCACTCAAAATCCATCCTAGAGGAGCAGAGAAACCCAGTTCCGGCTTTATCCTCTTCTCAGGAGCCGTATGTAGAATCCATTCCAGCTCTTCTAGAAATCCAGTTTGGGCTCCATTCTTCCTCTCTCAAGTGCATTTCCAGGCAGCAATGGCTAGGGGGTTAAATGAGGATCGCCTGCTCTGCAGACAATGCTGTGGATTTGGGGCCTGAGGGGGCTGAGCACGCCTAGCCCCCATGGATATTGCTCAGGAGCTGTGCAATACCGTACAGGAGAGCACCAGGCCTTTCAGTAGCAAACACACAGCGCCCCTCAGCAGAGAGATTGGGTCCAGAACAGATAGGGGCACTTGGAATGCATCCTAAGTGCTAGGTGGGGAGACAGTATCTTGCAACCAGCCCACTGTGTTCCATTCCCTTCTCAGTTAGTCACTGAAACCAAACTCATCTCCTGCCTGTTACACCAATGCTGAAGTCCGATGGCGCCTGGCAGGACCGAGAGACAAGCTCTGCCCTGCCCTGTCTTTATTTATTTATTACCGGAGGCTGTAAACAGCAGTGCTTTTTTACCCTCTTTCTTTTCCTTTCTTTTGTACTTTGGAACAACATGTTGTAATAAATGCCCACATAGATGTTTTAACAGCCGGTGTTGGCTTTGTTCTTTGATGGTGAGACCATCGTGCGGGGGGTGCCATGGGATCCTATCCTGAACAGTCGCTCTTGGGAGAGCGGGCTCAGCTCATAGCTGTTGCGCATGGAAATGGGTTTGCGTGGGATCCATCGGCCCTGGTAAGCCTTGCTGGAAGATCTGTCCACCTATGGTCCACTGGCTGGAAGCTCAAGCTAGAGAAATTCAAACTGGAGATCGGGGCATGTTTTTAATAGTGAGGGTGATTTGCCATTGGAACAACTTACCAAGGAATGTGGTTTATTCTCCATCACCTGACATCTTTACATGAAGACTGGATTCTTGAGCTAGCTCAGCCGCAAGTTAGGCTTCGATGCAGCAATTACGGAGTGAGGGTCTATGGCCTGTGCTATGCAGGAGGTCAAACTAGATGACTATAAAGGTCCCTTTAAAATGCATGATCTGGGCATGCCCATAGGCCGTCAATGCCCACCCACAGAATGTGAAAAGCTGGCCAGTCTCTGCTTCGGACTGGACCCGCGGAGGGGTGGGGGTGTCCTTAGTCATGACTGAGGCAGAACGCACTACACTCCAAATGCCACAGGAACACAGGAGGTTTAGTGGTATCTGTTTTACATTTTTGTAATGCAACCCAACTATGCCCCATCCAAATGAGAGGGGGAGGAGTTGTTTAACACTCCCAGTTTCCTCTTGATCTGGCAATGCCTGATATTGTAACAGCCTGCCCTGGTCATTGTGAGCATAAATTAGTTGGTGTTTGCGAAGTAATTCAGTAATTGCTAAGTATGATAGTTATGGCTTAGATGCCCACGTAGATCCATCCAGGACTGACACAATACTGAGTCAGCCTGGAACTTATCCCTTCCCTAGCTGAATACCTGTCCTCACTTCATTTCAAACCCCTGGGATGTGTAGATCAGTGACCAGTTCTGAAGAACTTTATTAAACTGAAACAAAATCCCTCCATTCTCAGCAGCCTTAACATGGGGGAGAGGGCATGAGCGGGCCCTGTATCAATCAGGCTCCAGCAAACTAAAGCACTAATTGACTTTAACACACTTAGTAACATCTGGAGCCACCACCCGTTGTCAAATGGTAACGGCAGGCACAGCTAAATCTTGATGTCTTGTACAAATCAAACCTTGTCAAACCAGGAGACCATTAATCCTGATGTGGTCCTGCAGTCCTCAGGCAGATTACCTGGAATGGCTACCGCCTTCCTCAGTTAATCATTCTGGAGCAACAGTGTGATCCCCCACCCTTGTACTTTGCAACGACTGGACCTAGGTAGGATACTTGTTCCATTCTCTGGGCAGTTAGAGGATAGACCTAGAGTGGAAGGAGATTTTTAACAATGTAGCCGGCTCAGAAGCAATGAGCAAAACTTTGCCCCACTGCTTGGCTAATTTCACCAGTTATACCTTTAGAGGGGCCAGACGCATTCTTTCTCCCATGCAGCAAAGTCCAGCCCATGGCCAAGGGAGGTGGGAGTTTTTTAGGCAAGGGCAGGAGCTCTCTCTCACGTACATGCATCTTTCCAAGCGAGGGAGCTCCAGAAAGCTCCTCCAGAAAGGAGCCCCCCACAAGTGCAACGTGACTAAGAGCGGGTGTGACTCGGGGAGCACAAAGGAGAAGTGCTCCAAGCCCTTATTCATGCCATGTGTCCTGTATGAGTATTCACCCAGCAGTGGTGAGCATGTAACTATTACATAAGTGGCCTGGCAGAGCTGAGAGGAGACTCACTGGCACCACAGAGGGGAGTGTGTCAGATCTGGATGGCAGTGCATTAGAAGAGCCATGTGGGACATTGCACGGTGCTTGCTTACAAGATCTCTGGCGTTATCCGGTGCTGTGAGCATCTTGCTTTCATGACCACTAACCTCTTCTAATGTAGGCATGTGCACACGGGCATTTCCCTTGTGCCTTGCAGACTTCACCTTTGGGTAACTGGGAAGCTCCCTGCCACTGCATACAGAACACCTGCCATCCCGCCCAGTAGTCCCTGTGTGTTTGGGATCCCACATGGCAATCCATGTGGCTGCCTCACACAAGGTCTGTGACAAAGGGCAGGGTTGCACTCCAGCTTTGCTCAGTGGGCTGCCAAAGGAGATGGCTGATCTCCATAGGCTTGGGGGAACTCAATAATTTAGGGATGGTTCTGTCCATCATTGTAAGACCCACACACCACCTCAGGTGAGAATCAAATCTGTGCCCTTGTGCTCAGAAGGCAGCAGCTCCATCAGCTGCACGGCAGGGACATCTGGCCCTGGCTGAGCCAGTGGCTGAGGTGTAAGCTGGTCAGTTGGAAGTTTCTCTCCCTTGCATCACAGGTACTGACAGTCTGTCAGGCAGCCACAGAGCCTGGCACTATGGAAGAGCTGGTAACCCTCCCCTCTCACCTATAGCTACCCTTTGTTGCAGGGTATGTACCATAAATGTGAGGCACCTGCACTCATTGAATGGGGGAAATAAGCAGTCCCCACAAGGTATCATGCCCGGTAAACATCCGTCCTTCCCAGGGTCTACCCTGTATTATTAGTAATCATAGAATATCAGGGTTGGAAGGGACCTCAGGAGATCATCTAGTCCAACCCCCTGCTCAAAGCAGGACCAATTCCCAACTAAATCATCCCAGCCAGGGCTTTGTCAAGCCTGACCTTAAAAACCTCTAAGGAAGGAAATTCCACACCTCCCTAGGTAACCCATTCCAGTGCTTCACCACCCTCCTAGTGACAAAGTTTTTCCTAATATCCAACCTAAACCTCCCCCACTGCAACTTGAGACCATTAGTAATACCTAACACAGGCACTAATGGCACCATTGAGGGTCTCTGCTACCTGAGCTCCTTGGCTCTAAGGCTAAAGAACTGGTTTCACACACTAAGGCAATGTGCCAGGGATCAACCAGAAAGTCAGAACTAACCAGTCCTATTGCCTCCATGCTGGAAATGCCTCTGCTCCGGAGAGAGATGGCAGGGATAAGTGCAAGGCCTGGCATGGAAGCACATGTAACAAACCGATACAGATTGCAGTCCATGGAGGCTGGCAGTGTAACTCCTGAGACTAGTGCCCTGGCATGAACATGCTACTGGGCTTGAGACATGGGAGTGTAACTGGAGCATAGCTTCTGCAGTAGGACAGCCCCAGCTCCATCTAGAACGAGGAAAGGGAAAGCATTTATTTTCTGCGAATACTGTTGAAGCAAATCAGCTCTCAATTTAACTATCTGACTTGTGCGGCCATGGCAACAGGAGTGTGCTTATGTACATGTGATTATCGTGTCTTGGGGTGCATGGGCACACATGGCGACACGTGTCTCCTTGTGTGCATGCTGGGGGTGCATGTGAATACGTGTTGTCATGTGTGCACCGCTCAGGGTGTATACACATGCATACATCTTGGCCCACATGCCCTTGTGGGGCAGGGGACGGGAGTGGTTGGTTGTGTATGTGCATTCTGACATGTCCGGGATTGTCCTGTCACCTTTGCCCCAGTTCCAAGGCAGGGTGCTACTACACCCCATCTTGCCCATCACATTCCGTTTGGCCACAACTGCTACTGCCTCCGAAACACAGGAACGGCCTTTTTCCAGCTCTCCGGCTTTTATTGACTCAGACAGGCTGCCAAGCCTATAAATAAATGTTCTAGTGCTAAATATAGCAGCCATTGAAATAGGCTGCAGCCCATTTATTTAGCTTGTGGCCTCTTTGAAAGCTCGCCAGTCAGGATTAATTCTACCTTAGCTTTGTCCCAAACCGTGCTGTGGCCACCCATGGAAGGTGAAAGATTGAGTCAATGCAGGGAGAGAGGGTCACCAAAAGTAGCGCACATTTCTGAGGGGTTGAGCAAAAAAGCCTCTGCCAGGCAATCCTTTCCAGAGCCTCCTGGGCCCATATATGTCAGGGATAATATTGTCAGGCTTGGGGTAGCCTCTGAGTGGAGGGGGTGGTTATATGGGGAGACACCTTGGGACTCCTGCTCATGGGGAGATGGGATCCCTTGGGTAGGAAAATGTGGTTTGACAGCTGGGGTCTCCCAGGGGAACCTGTGTGGTATATTCCACCCTCCCAGTGGAGGAGAGGTTAGCAGAGTAGCACATTCTCCATTCTGCTTGTGCGTACAGAGCTGACGGCTGCCCTTCAGGTAAAGAGCTCAGGACTAATGGCAGGAAGCTGAACTCCACTTCTGTAATGGAATCTGAAGTCTCATGCCAGCACTCATAATGTACCGTAATGCTGCTTGACATGCCACACACTTGGCCCCTCCTCCAGAGACAGTGGACCTCACAGTTCCCAGTTTGGTTGTTGGCCATTAACCTTGGGTTGAGGGGGAGAATGAGCCTGGGCTTCTGTGGAAATGCCTGACCTCATCCTTGACTGGCCACTTTTACCTGGCATAAAAGAGTGCCTCCTTACCCACATTAGAAAGCCATGACTTGCTACAGACCTCAGTGGAACTGCTGCTAGTTTTTCCATGTGAAACCCATTGCTACAAGGTATCACTGAGGCCAAGAGCTTAACAGGGAGAATAATCAGACATGTTATATGGATCCCAAGAACAGCTACAGTTACAATAATAAAGATTTTAAAATAGCAGGGGTTTGGAAGGGATATGAACCCTCAGGGCATAAGCCAAACTCTAGTTACTGGGGGGTTAGAAGGAAGCTATCCCTGGGGGTTGGTTAGGTCGTGACTGCTGAGTGCAGAGTTTAGTGCATCTTCCTCTGATGTCTCTGGTACTGGCCACTGTTGAAGACAGGATACGGGACTGGGTGGACCACGAGACTGATGCAGGTTGGTGAGTCCTATGTTCTTAATACGGTCTTCTCATGCTTTCTGAGGACCACCATGAGACAATTATAAATCAAGGAAATCACCCTTAACAAAGAAGCCAAGCATTCCTCTTTAACCTGGAAAAGAGAGCACTGGACATCTGCAAGGCATTGTGCAAAGATTAATGAAGCCATGATATTCCATTTTCTGCAGTATAAGGGGATTTAATCCATTTGGAGGATGTCATGTAACCCATGGTGTGGAGGGGCCAAATCCATCTTTGGTGTCACTGGTTGTATAAGAGATACATGGTGAGGGAAATATTCTCCTCTCATTTGCTGCTCCATTTAAGTGCAGGAAGACTTGGTGCTTGGGAGCCACGTTTCCCTTTGTTACACCTGTGCCACTGCACTGAAGTGTAACTGAGAGAAGCCTCCGGCCCTGAGTTTCAGCTGGTTAAGGAGTGGAACTGGTTAAGGAGTAGAACTCACCAACTCGGGAGAGAAGCAGAGTGTGTCCCAGTGAATAGGGCAGTGGATGCAGGTGACCTGGGTTCTATTGCTGGCTCTGCCACTGACCTGCTGGGTGATCTCAGGTAAGTCATGTCCCCTCGCTGTGACTCAGTTTACCCATTGTCTATCTTGTCTATTTAGACTGTAAGATTTTCAGGGCCAGGATTATCTTCTACTGCATCTGTATTCAACACCTAGCACAATGGGGTCTTGATCTTGGTTGGAGCCTCTAGGACCTACTGTAATATGAATAACAATAAAAAGGGGAATTTATTGCACAAATCTGACCCATAGGGTTTAAGTGGTTCATTGGCTTATGCTGGCCCTCTGAACAGGGGTGGATTTCACCCAAAGTGATTAGCTCACTAAATAAGCAGGCAAGAATTAAACAGGAAATTATTTGTGTTGGTTATGCATTGACATAACAGCTGCACCTTTCTGGAACACCCCCCATTCCAAAGCAGAAAATACAGCAGGAAAGAAAGATGAGAAGGTTTTGCGGCATTAGTACTGCAAGCAGGCGCTGCTCTGTGATCCAAGGCCAACAGAAATAGGACCCTGCTTACCTTGGGCTGTGATGACTCTACTGCAGACCCATGCCAGCAAAGGAAAAAACCCAGTCACTCCCTGGAAAGCTATATCCACTCCTGGAGCAATCCAAGACATTAATAATGCTTAGCACATCTACAGCACTTTACTAATATGAACTAATCCTCACAACACCCATGGGAGGGAGCTACGTAATTATTGTTATTGGGCCTGATCCTCTTCTCACTTACACCCATATTAATCTGAATGAACTCTATAAAATCAATGGAGTTCCACTGGTGAAAATGAGAAGAGAATCATGCTCATTATCTCTGATTTACCGATGGGGGACTGAAGCAGAGAGGTCAAGTGATTTGCCCAAGGCTACAGAGGAAAATCAGTGTCAGAGCTGAGTTTAGTACTTGGGACTCTCTGGCTCCTTGTGCTGTGTTTATATCACTAGACCACAGCTCTCTGAGTTATCAGCCCTAATCCTGGAAAGACTTACATATGATATGTGGAAGCCCCATCACAGGAGGGGTTTCAGATAGGTTGGACGAGCACCTGTCAGGGATGGTGTAGGTTCACTTGCTCCTCCCTCAGCAGAGGGGACTGGACTTGATGACTTCTCAAGGTCCCTTCCATTTCTATGTGCTTAACTTTGAAACTGAGAGCAGTCTCATTGAAATCATGGCCATAGACACAGGGGAAAACCACCATGCTCATACTGCTGGAATCTCTGCAGCCTTTGACACAATGGATCGCAGGTGCTACTAAATCACCCACATGATGTAGAAGGAGTAGGTGTCCTGCCCAGCACAACAGTGGCTCCAGTTGTTCCTCTCCAGCAGAACTCAGAATGGTGATGGGTAACTGCTCTTCCTCTGCAAAGCCCCTTGCCTGTGGGGTTCCAGAGGGATCCGTACTGTCTTCACTTCTCTTCGATATCTACATGTGACCACTGGGTGACAGTGAGTTTAGCTGCCAACCGTATGCCACTGATATTCAGGAATGTATCTCAGGGCATGGCTACACTTGCAGATGTAGAGCGCTGTGAGTTAAACCCACCTTCGTAGAGCACAGTAGGAAAAGCGCTGCAGTCCGTCCACACTGACAACTTCAAGCGCACTGGCATGGCCACAGTTGCAGCACTTGCAGCGGCATTGGGAGCAGTGCATTATGGGCAGCTATCCCAGCATGCAAGTGACCGCAATGTGCTTTTCAAATGGGGTGTGGGGTGCAGTGTGACAGGGAGTATGTTGTGTGTATGTGGGGGGAGAGACAGTGGGTTTTTGGGGTGCTGAGAGTGTCAGCATGCTGTCTTGTAAGTTCAGACCCCCTGCCCCCCCCCCCACCCCGCCTCTCTCTGACTCACTCAAAGCAAACAGTAAATGTTTGCTTTTTCTCGGAGCTGATAAGCAGCCGGTTTCTCCGAAACGGAGCTTTGAAAGGGCATTTCCGCATGCCTGCTGCCAATTTCACAACAGTGGCAAGAGTGGCCACTTGACTTAAGGGGATTATGGGACGTTTCCGGAGGCTGATTGCAGCGCAGTAACGCAACACCTTGTTCACACTGGTGCCGCAGCACTCCAGCGGGGGCGCATCAAACGTTATTCCACTCGCCGAGGTGGAGCACCAGGAGCGCTGTAGCTGTGGAGTCAGAGTGCTCTACATGTCTCGCCAGAGCGGACGGGGAGTGAGCTAGGGCGCCCGGGACTGCTTTATTGTGCTGTAACTTGCAAGTGTAGCCAAGGCCTCATTCTCAACTGATGCAGCCACCACTACTACTAGTACCATGTCAGAAATTAGTGGCCCTCTACAGCTCACTGATTGGCGGATGCTAGTATTTAAACCAGGAAGCCAGCATGGGGAGCTTTCTAAGCAACAATGCAGACTGTCTGTCTGCCCTTACCCCAGACTCCAGCTTCTGACCCTGGTTTGTTCTTGACTTTGCTATTTGCTTGATGTCTATAACCTCATGCCTGAACCCAGCTTCCTGGTATCCTAGGCTGGATCTGCTTGACTCTGACTCTGCTATTTGCCTACTGCCTGCAACTTGGTTCCTGACCCTGACTTTCTGGCATTCTGACCTGGCTGCTCCCGACCTCGCTACATATCTCCTGACTGCAACTTAGCAGCTGCACACAGGCTGCCTGTGGCCTGGCCCTGACACATACAGCCCAGTGGTGTCCCGTGTGACTCCTCACTAGCATGAGTATCTAAAAATGCCTTCTTTCACTTTCAGCTTGCCAGGAAACTTCATCCCCTCCTCCTGGACACGGACCCAGCTGCAGTCATGCAGGCATTTGTCCCCTCCAGATTGGATTACTGTACCTGAAGCTGAAGGTGAAGATGCTACACAGGCTCCGGCTGGGACAGAAGGCGGCTGCCTGCTTTCACCATGGCTCAGGCCATTGTAAGCGCATCAAGCCTATGCTCAAGTCCCTCCGCAGGCTTCCAGTCAGCTTCTGATACCAAAGGTTTAGCCCTAGTCTTCCAAGCAGTTCAGAGCTCACGCCCCAGTTAAATGAAAGATCACGCATGTAGAGCGCAGTGCAAGACTGGGGTCCTATGTCTTGACTGCACACAAACTTGTACTTGTTTACTTACGCTAGTTTGTTAGTTAACACAGGGCTGGTGAGGCCATCCGGGAGCTGGTTGCTCCTGCACCATCTGGCCCCAGTGTTAAAGTAGTCCTTAAGGGGCCTTACCCCAGTGGAGAATTGGTACAGGTCTGCCCCAGCCCCTCCTCCGAGGTGCACTAGTTGTGCCACCCCTGGACAAGCCCTGGGAAGGAATTGTGACTCAGGCACACACACTCCCGGGGCGTGATTTTTCAGGAGCCCTTTACAAAGCGTAACAGGATATTTCCTCCGGCAACGCTGCCGACCAGCATTGCTGGGTGGTGGTGAAACCAAAGTTCCACCCATTCTGCCCACCTGCTTGGGTGAGGTGGAGAATGCCCACAGAAGCTGCTCTCCAGTGCTTAAGCTAAGAGGCAGGGAGATGGGCTGCTTTTCGCATTCCCTTACTCCCTGCAGGCATAGGGTGGCCAGGTGCAATCTTGCTCATTGAAACAAACAGAGCTACTTGGGGAGCCGGGTGCTATTCACCATGAGGGCTGAATCAGGCCCCCAATTGCTTTATTAACCTCTGCAGGGAAACAGATGTGGCCTAGTGCCTCCCAGGTCCCTACCCCAAATTCTGCTTATAATCTCAAGGAGCCAGTTCTGCTGCCTTGACTAGCACAGAGTGGAACCTTGTCATGCCACGGACAGGCTCATTCCCATGGTAATGTACTACTCCATGTGCAGAAAGGTGGTGGAGTCAAGAACTACCTTAGATACAAGGTAATGACACCCACAGGTGGGTAATCTAGGGGGACTGAACCTGGAACCTCTGCATCTAAAAGCATCAGCTGCTACTGCCCGAGCTAAAGGACCACCCCAGCAGCACGCACAGATCTCTATGCATGGTAGATGTACTAGCAGGGGGCCAAAGAGCCACACTGTATTGGCCTGGGTTAGACGAGGACAGATGGGGATGACACAAAGGGCTAGCGGGGATATGGGACAGAGGAGTGAGAGGAGTTATAGCTTGCTGCATACATGTCCCATTGGTTCCTTTGAGGAATGAGAGAGAGTGATACAGTCCAAGGCAGCAATATCTGTCAAAGAGGCAGGGGCGGCTCCAGGCACCAGCGCAGCAAGCGCATGCCTGGGGCGACAAGCCACGGGGGATGGCCTGCTGGTTGCTGTGAGGGCGGCAGTCAGGCTGCTTTCAGCAGCGCGCCTGCAGGAGGTCTGTCGGTCCCGCGGCTTCGGCGGCAATTCAGCAGTGGGGACACCGATGGCGCGGCACCGGCGGACCTCCCACAGTCATGCCGCTGAATCTGTGTGACCAGCAGACCGCCCGCAGGCGTGCTGCCAAAAGCCGCCTGCCTGCCATGCTTGGGGCGGCAAAAAACATAGAGCCGCCCCTGCAAAGAGACAAGTGCTGTAGAGTGGGGTCAGCCCTGGAAAGTCAAGTGGGGGAAGCAGACTTGCAGAGCACCACTGCAGGCAGGGGAGCAGTGGGAGACCATCTAGGAGACATAGGCGGAGCGCAGAGTGGTCATAAGACAAAGGAGATGGCCAGCAGTTTCAGAGAGAACATCCCCCTCCCTATGCCCCTAAACCTACTTCTTTACCATACAAGGTGTCTCTCAGAAACAGTGTGGTTAAGAAGAGCCACATCCCTGGCTCCAGGATGGTTCTGTTTTTTCAGTGACTCAGAGCTGGCTGGTGACTCGTTACTCAGAGGGCCCCATTACTCATCTGTCTGCACTGTCCCAGGGATGAGACTTGTGTCACTCCTTTAAAGGCGCTTTTATTTGCTTGTTTGTTTTAAAAGCCTCCCTCTGCTAGCAGAGCTAATTATCCATCCATCTGAGGATTTACCATTATTTGTTTGCCCCAAAGCCGAGAAGCTTCACCCTTCCACACTGACAGCCTCACGATGTTTCTCTTAATCAGTTCCATGCCAGCAAGCAGTGGTTGGGATGGGAGTGGGGCAAAGACAGGTCCCTGTAAAATCAGGCTTCATTGCACCATGTGCAAATAAAATCCCCTCCTCAAAAATAAATGCTGGAAGCAGCATGGATCAAGCGAGGGCACAGTGGAACCTGCAATCCAGATGCAGCTCTTGGAGTCATACAGTGCAGTCAGGAGTGCCCTATATTTAATATTAAAGAGCAACCCATGCAACTGACAGCTCCCAGCATGCAATGTTCCACCTTGATCCCAGCAGCCAGGCTTCTCCTTGCATGCTGGGAACTTTCGTCTCTGCAAGCCACCCTTCCAAATGAAAATGGACTTCTACTCTAAAAAACAACTCTGTAAAAAGGCACCCTTCTTATGCATTCTGATTCACAGCTGCTCATTGGGACAAAGTGGGAATTTTCTGTAATATATTTATGAAGCCTGTGTATGCCTCAGTTTCCCGCTGCACTTTGCGTTGTTACCCATTGGAGGGAAAAGTTTGAAGTCTGTTCTTGGAGGCAGTGCAGGATACGAGGTGTGGGTATTCATAGAATCTAGAATCACAGAATCTCAGGGTTGGAAGGGACCTCAGGAGGTCATCTAGTCCAACCCCCTGCTCAAAGCAGGACCAATCCTTGCAGTCAATACAGTCATAAAGAAACTGGCTGGAACCCATGGAAAGCAACCCCCTATCAATGCATAATCCCACAGAGACAATGAAAAGCCTCAGTGGCCAGAACATTGACCCCTAAGAAACAGCAACCCAGAGGGAAGAGGTTCCCCCCTCCCAACTTTCAGCAGGGAAGCTGAACAGACCAGCTCAAGAAAGAGGACTGAGCGCCACCAGCAGGGGATAAAGTGTGGGTTCCTGATAAGCTGTCTGCTCTCTCCTATGACTGACTACTGAAGAGATCAGAGAGCCTGAGACAGAATCTGCTATAGCTTGGCTGGTGGTTTGCTCTGGCTTGAGCAGAATGGACTATGCTTTAACCTTGATGTCTCTGTGCTAAGGTCAGGACTTCCAATGCTGGGCTCCAGCTGACTAACAAATCCTGCTCCGTTTTGAAAAGGCTGTTAAGCGTCACGGCAAATAGTGGGTGGGGTGCATTAGTCTCTGAAGGTGTACAAGTCTCTGACTGCGGGGCTGTCTCAATTGGACTCACTCGGTGTGAAGCAGGAGAGCTGGAGCCCTAGGAGGCAGTGAGGTTGTGTGGGCTTTCTCTGGGGTCTGCCATACCAAAGGGGTTCCTCCAAGACACTGTTTAAAAGCTGGATCCATGATACTCATATTAGTGGCAAAGATCCATTCTGACTACTCTTTGCTCCAGTCCACTCTGGAGAGTCATCATAGCTGCAGGAGAGCAAGCTGCTTTCGATTACTTCTTGTGCCTCATCAAGAGAATTGTTTACCCAGTTCTGCTTATAGGGACAATCTGTCACACCTGTGCAACCTCACAGGCGACCGTTGGGCAGCACAGGTGCAGTGAAGGGCATAATCTGAAAACAGTGGGGTTGCACAGGAGTCACTGAGGGAAGAATTCATCCTTCAGAGCCTTTGTTACTGGTGCTGACGCAGGAGAAAGGAAGGGCCCAGCTTGATTTTGCAGGCTGAATTTCCAGGGTTGTCAGTTAGAAAAAGCATATTTTTACCTGTGAAATGAGCACATTTGCTCTGGAAGCTGTTGAGACACAATAGACTTGCGACCTCGTGATGCTATTTTCACAATGCTACTAACAAAACTGAATGGCACTTTGAATATAAGGGCAGCCTAATAAGTCTGACAAAGATATTTTCAGACTCCTTAACTGCCCTGCCAGCGATTGGTGGTGACCTATGACAATCACGATCGGGGGGGGCAGAGGAACTGGGCTGGATGCTGCAGTAGGCAGGAAGCTAACCTTTAACCTCTGGAGTCTGAGCTTTAATCTTTGGCTGGAGGTCAGAACTGAGAATGAGTTCGTTGGCTTTATCCTAAGCTCTCAGCATTAAGTCATTGCCCCCTGTTTTGTGGGGTTACAGTCCTGGAGGGGTGCAAGATCTGAGGTATGGTTTGTGATTGTTACTGGCTTGTGGCACAGCCTTCGCTTTCCAGCCCTGTATCCCAAGGAGCTCACAGACTTGGCAGATGGAGTCAAGTAGACAGAAGTCAAGGAACAACCAAAAGGATTTTTCTGTACAAATCCACAAGATTCACCATGGACACCATGGCAGAGGTGGGTTTTTAAGGATTGAAAAGTGGAGAGGGCAGGGGCCTTGCTCATGAGCGCGGGGGTGGCGAGGGTTGTCATAGCATGTGTAAGGGGCTGTTCAGAAGAGGACCTGGAAGCAGACAAGGTTGGTAGCAGGCTGTAAGGGCCAGGACGTGAAACTCATGTTGCAGCTCAGGATCAAAGTGTGCCGGTAGATCAGTGGGAGAAGGGGGGCCTGCAGGAAGGGGACTTGTACCTTTGGCACTTACATGGCTCCTTTTACAGTCGTATCAAAGACCCTCACCATCTTTTATAATCATTGCAACACCCCGTGAGGCAAGGGTTTTACGGAGAGACAGAAAGACTAAGTGACTTGCCCAAAGGCAGGCAGGAAAATCTGGGGCAGATCAGGGATTTTAACCCAGGTCTATGGTTAGCACCCTAATCACTGGACTGTCCTTCCTCTCCAGTTGCGCAGTGCTGGCCTCCCCTACGCTGTAGTCATACACTCTTTGTCTGACTGGTAACGGTGCTAGAGATGGGCCTGAACCAGAACCCCAGCTCCACGCAACCCCGATCTTGAGGGAAGCTTGGATCTCAATGTTGGTGTGTTCTTGGTGGCTTGGACATCTCTCTGATCAGCACCATCAGTCAACCTCTATTCACTGTGTTCTTCACACAGCGCACGGTCAACCTATGGAACTCCTTGCCTGAGGCGCTTGTGGAGGCTAGGACTATAACAGGATTTAAAAGGGAACTAGATAAATTCATGGAGGTTAAGTCCATTAATGGCTATTAGCCAGGATGGGTAAGGAATGGTGTCTCTAGCCTCTGTTTGTCAGATGGTGGAGATGGATGGCAGGAGAGAGATCACTTGATCATTACCTGTTAGTTTCCCTCCCTCTGGGGCACCTGGCATTGGCCACTGTCAGCAGACAGGATACTGGACTGGATGGACATTTGATCTGACCAATACGGCCATTCTTATGTTCACTACCTTTCCTGAGCCACAAGGACCCAGTAATCCAAGGTGGCTCCAGTGGTCCAGGTGCGCTGGCTCTTCAGGCAGCTTTGTTGTTGTTTACTTAGCAGTCTGAAAGGGGATCAACCTGCCAGACAGATGTTTATGGCTCTGCTGTGCCTTGTGGCTGACTGAGCACCTAGCACTCCGGCGGCTGAATTGACTGCAGTGAAGTCATTGCCGGCTCATTTCAGCAGAGACGGATGGCATCAGTGTAATGGGTCTGTGCAGTGTAAACAACACTGCAAAGCCAATGCAAAGCAAGGCAGGCAGCTCTGTCTCACGCACACCCTGTCATTTCCTCTCTCCCTCTCTCTCCAGATCAGTCATTTTCTCCTCCTGCTTTCTCTCTGTCTCCTTCATTCTAATACTCTCTCCCCCTCTTTGTCCTCCTCCTCACTCTTTCCTTCTGGCTTTTTCTACCCCTCTTGCCTCTTCCCCTGCTCTCTATTTGCTGTTTTCCCTCTCACAGGGCCAGATTCTCAAATATACTGTGACAGCTATGGTGGCATATAGGAGCCTTAATTGGAATGTAAACAGGCCCCTAGGAATACTCCCTGCACAGGGGGCCTCTGATCTGGCATAAGGGCTCTGCTCCCAGCACCCTGTGGAGGGTGCAGGCCAGGAGCACACTGCACAAGGGCTGTTCCCTATTTCCCAAAGCCCATAAGGGGCCGTGGGAAGTAGAGCATAAATTAGAGCAGCCCTGAGGCTGCTCTAACTTGCACCAGGGGCTGGACAGGTCTCCAAATTGCCCCAAAATATGGAAAGCAAACTCCCTTGACCCATGCACACTCCATTCCTGCTACAAGCACAGGAATACAGTAACTAACAGTCAGGGTCACAGAGATTTTTCTTTCCCAAGTGAAGTCTCAATACCCGTGTCTATACACATACGAGCAAACAGAGACTTGGTGTAAGTGGCTGCAACGCCTCAGGAGTCCCTGCTTTGGCCATGAACTGCACCCAGTTAGAGCAGGGCCAAGTTTGGCTCATGGTGTACAGAGCAAGAACATTGGAAGGAAACAACAGGATTGAATGCAGAGATCCGAGGTTCCAAAAAGGCCTGGCATCGCAGGGCTGCATGTCTGGTGCTGGGGACACAAGGAGCAGCTCCGCTCCTTAAGCCGTGAGAGGGAAGTGTTCACCCCGCAGGAGGCCTGATTGATTCTTGGTGTGTGTATGCACCATACCCATGCTCATCACCGTGTACGTACACACACACATGCACAATGAGATCACCAGTTATTCAGCACCTTTAAGACGGTCTGTGCCACATGGAAGGTCAGCAGTGGGTGGAGGAGAAGCATGTGACTATATACACACCCCACACAAACATATTCATAGTCAGCAAGTATGTGTGGGGTGGGGGAGAAGCAGGTCGCTATCAGCAGAGGAAATGTAAGGATCATTGGTTTAAGGCAGAAAAATTTATTTGCTGTGAAAACAGCTTTAACAACACATCTCCTGCTGCCTGTTATGGGGACATTGATACAGACACCAGGAGTTATCTGTGCAGACTGGAATCCATTACTCAGGGAATGTAATGGGCTGACATTACCTCATCATATCACTCCAGTTCAGAGGATTACTTCACTAAGAAAACAGGCACCAACACATACATACGTGCACACACGGTGTGTAGCACTATATGCACCCCCACATAAACGTATGCATGGGGAGGCAAGCATGCACACACAGGTGCATGTGAATACGTATGCTCCCTACATAAACACATATGTAGGCAGCAAATACACATGGGTTTGTCAAACGTGAATATAGACACACCCCACATAAACATATGCATGGTCAGCAACTGTGTGTGTGTATATGTAACACTAGTAGACTGGGTTGTTGGCAGATGGGATTGAACCTGGGACCTCTAAAGCTTTGTGTATGAGCCTCTACTGCATGAGCTAAAAGCCATCTCTCTCTTAGCTACGGCTGTAGCAGACTCATCAATCTCTAACTGGTCTATGTGCCACTAGAGGGCGACAGAGCACCACACCAAGTAGGCATGGGACGGGGACACACACGCGCACACACTGTATACACCGTGTGTGTGTGTGTGTGTATACATGCATCTCCAGCCAGTCACATGTTTTGGCCCAGATTCTCAGATGATGTAAGTAGGTGTAGCTTTGTAGACCTCCAATTAGCTACATGTGTTTACACCAACTCGAGACTCTGGGCCATAATTAATCTGTTCTGTTTATCTGGTGGGCAGTTTATGCACTAACAGAGTGCACCCTGTGACTAGTTAAATGTCATAATGTCTTACTGGTTCTGGAACAGCCTTCCAATAGGTGTAGTGGAGGCAAGAAATTGATGTGGTTTTAAGATGGAGCCTGCTAAGTTTATTAACGGGTTTATATGATGGGTTGCCTGCAGTAGCCAGGGACTGGGGTCCTTAGCCCAGGAGCAGGGCCGGCTCCAGACCCCAGAGTGCCAAGCCTGCGCTTGGGGCGGCGTCCCGTGGGAGGGCGGCAAGCGGCTCCGGTGGACCTCCCGCAGACATGCCTGCAGAGGGTCCGCTGGTCCCGCGGCTCCGGTGGAGCATCCGCAGGCGTGCCTGCGGGAGGTCCACTGGAGCCGCGGGACCAGCGGACCCTCCGCAGGCACGTCTGCAGGAGGTCCACCGGAGCCGTGGGACCGGCGACCGCCAGAGCGCCCCCTGCGGCGCGCCACCCTGCTTGGGGCAGCGCAAATCCTAGAGCCACCCCTGCCCAGGAGGTCCCTTCCAGTCCTATGTTCCTAGGGCTAGAGTCTGGCTCTCTCTAAGGGAGTGAATATGTGCTTCACACCCTTCCCTTCCTTTGCAATAGCCCCCAATGTGAGGTGAGAAGGATTCAAGTCAAGCAAGGAAATGTCTTTCTGAGCCTTATGTGCTGACTTAGCAGTAAGTCAGTGGATCAAAGTGCACAAAGAGATGCCAAGGCTTATCCAGATGGGTGGGGAGTGGCATGGGTACAGGAAGAGGGAGACAGCTTCCCAAACTCCAGTTCAAACTCTTCTCCCAGGGGCTAAACCTAGCACCCAGCTTCAGGCCCTTCTCCTCCCACAGGCTACGCCCTGTGTCTGTTCCAGGAGAGTGTGGGATCAGGTCCTTCTCGCCTGGGCTGCACCTGCAGTCCAGTCCAGCCGATCACAGAACTCCAGTTTAGGTGCTAGTTCTCCTGGTTCCCAATACATTGCCAAAGGAGGTGACCTTCCATATGGACTAACTCTGGCCATGGGCTCTAACTAACATCTTCTGCTTGGGATGGCCTCCGGTAAATCCTCAATCAGATTTTCATACCCCACGGGATGGGACTGACTTGGTGAGCATGCTGCAGCCACCATAACAATGCTTTTCCAAACATTGTCCTTAGCCAGGCCGCCTAGCTGCGTCTGTGCCTTGCGCTGCCACGCCTCTCCCTAGGCACAATACTGCCTGCTAGGAGTAGTGGGGATTGATGTTTAAGGAGTGTGGGGGGGGAACACAACGTACAGTAACTCCTCACTTAAAGTCGTCCCAGTTAATATTGTTTCATTATTAGGTTGCTGTTCTATTAGAGAACATACTCGTTTAAAGTCGTGCAATGTTACGTTATAATGTTGTTTGGCTCACCCCACTCCACCTGCCCATCCAGCGCTCCTGCCGGGAGCAAGGTCAGGGCGTGGGGGCTTTCCTCGCTCCGCCCGCCCGCCTACGTGGCGCTCCTGCCGGGAGCAGGAGCAGGGTCAGGTGTGTGGGCTTTCCCTGCTCTGCCCCTCACCCGTGCTCCTGCCGGGTGCAGGGTGAGGGTGTGTGGGCTTTCCCTGCTCTGCTCTCCCCACCCCACCCCCCGCACTCCTGCCGGGCACAGGGTCAGGGTGCAGAGACTTTCTCCGCTCCACACACCTGGCATTCCAGACAGGGAGCAGGCAAGCCCCCAACCCTGCGCCCTGGCTGGAACTCTGGACGAAGCAGGGCAGGCCCCCACACCCTGACCCTGCTACACCCCTGTCTCAGCCAAGCTTCACAATCATCACTGGGGAGTGCAGTATTAAATTGCTTGTTTAAAATTATTTAAAACTTATACTGTATATGTATATAATGTCTTTTGTCTGGCGAAAAAAAATTTCCCTGGAACCTAACCTCCACTACTTACGTTAATTCTTATGGGGAAATTGGATTCGCTTAACATTGTTTTGCTTAAAGTCGCATTTTTCAGGAACATAACTACAACATTAAGTGTGGAGTTACTGTAAATCAAACACTAAGGGCCTAATCCTGCAGCCTTACAACCAATGGCAGCCTTTTCACTGACTTCAGTGGGCTTTGGGTCAGGCCCAAGTACTCCTCCATTAGTTCTACGGGTGCACTGAGCACCTGCAAGGGAGTGGGGACTGACTAGAAATCTTCCATCACTGACTGATAGGAGGAAAGTCTCTTTGAACTGATTGTGTTAGCTCAGTAAGGCTGAGCCCATGGAAGTCCTCAGCCGCCACTTTACGTACTGTGGGCTGAAGGGAAGCTGGAGGTGAATAGCTGATGCAGTGTTTCAGAGGGGAAAGGGGAGGCTGGTAAGAAAGAGAGGGAAGTCACCTCTCCCCAGTCACACGTGTGCTGCACTGGGGGAACGCAGGACACCCCTCCTACTCCTGACCATGAGGAAGGGAATGCGACTTCTGATTTTTTTTATTTTTTTTTATTTGACATGAATCAAATAATGAATAGTGCCTATCATAAACAAGAATGAAGCCAGTGGAGCTACACCAACTTCTACTGGCTGCAGATCTGGCCTCACTGTGGAATTCAGCTGTGTGTAAGTAAAAGGAGAATCAGGCCCGCAGGCTGCATGTTCTTTCTGTTTATTACCTGTTACCATAATATTTGAGTGCCGCGAGAAACATTCTTCATTCTCATCTTTCTCCTCCTCCTGGATGATCCCTTCCTTAATCAAGCTGTTGTGACATTTATCTGGCAACTAACACATGCCCATACCGCAGGGGAGCTTCTTAAAGGACTCACCATGGTAAGATTCTGACCTCCACACCGTTGTTGAACAGTACCGTCTCTGCCAGTGGCCCCATAGTAGTCAAGGAGCCTGATTCTCCCTGCCCTGCATCTTGGACAGTCACTTACATTAGAGTAAAGTGAGTGCCCAGGTGACAGAAAGTGCTACCAAATGACAATAGTCACATTTTACACACATTTTCAAGAGTGTAAATGGTCATTGTTATTACTTGGATTGCCATAGTTCTTCGAGCCGGGGTCTCAAACACGCAGCCCGTGGGCTGCATGCAGCCGGCGTAGTTATTTCCTGCAGCCCGCCATAGGTGCTGACTCCAGCAGCAACTAAACTCTCCTCTCCCCCCATGAGCGCGCTGCGTCCCGCTCCTCCGCCTACCTCCCAGGGCTTCTCACCACCAAACAGCTGTTTGGTGGTGAGAAGCCCTTAGGACTTTCCAGGAGGGAGGGGGGAGGAGCGGGGACGCAGCATGCTCAGGGAAGGGGCGGAGTTGGGGTGGGGCCTCATGGACTAGACGAGGAGTCTGAGGTATGAAGTTCAGCATGTATGATTCTTTGCTGTGAGTAGCTGGGAAGAATGTTTGTTAAAAGTGGCAATGTATTTTGTATGAATAGTTACTTTAAAAAGTTCCTGCCATTACAGCTACGTTGATAGACTGTTAGTGTAGATCATCATCAGTGTTACTGACCACATCAGGAATAGTTACAGGTGTTTATATTTTATTAAAACCTCTCTTCGCATTACAGTTTTTAAAAAGCAAATACATTGACTTTTAATAGCATACTATATTACTCTTCATTTTTTACTGTACTTTTGTATCGTCGTATAAAAAGGTGTCAGTGATGCGGCCCTCAGGCCAATGTACTAGTCCTCATGTGGCCCTCGTGGTGATTTGAATTTGAGTTCCCTGTCCTAGAGGCACCAGCCAAGATCAGGGCTCCATTGTTCTTGGTGCTGTACAAAGATCTTACAGTGTACATACACTCCTGTCTCTACCGCAACAAACATAAGCTGGATAAATCCACTTTCAGGGACGTCACAGTCAAGCCCACCCTACCTATCATCTCTCACTTGCTGTCGAGATGTTGATACTCACCTGCGATCAGCTCACTACGCCAGCCTCCACTCCCTACTTGTTACATTTTCAAACAGGCAGCTACGTGCTTTCTTCCGTGCTGCCCCCACACTCTTGAGTGGCGCACCCCATAAATACCTGCAAAGCTGCCTCATTAGCCTCCTTCAAATCCTTCCTTAACTCGTCTTTGCTGAGAAGCCTACAAAAAACTTGACGACGGTTAGGCTGTCGGTGTGCAGACATCACTGTCTATCATGCTGACCAGTATTGTCTCACTGTTGACTTGTACTGCCCCATTGGTCTGTCTGTAGCTACCTGTTGTCTCTTGTCTGATACTTAGATTATAAGCTTGTCGGGGCAGGGTCTGTCTTTTTGGGGTGTGTTTGTACAGCACCTAGCACAATGGGATCCTGGCCATAGAGTCATGGAGTTTAAGGCCAGAAGGGACCATCAGATCATCTAATCTGGCCTCTAGGGTTACCATCTGGAGGGAATTTTTTTCTGGACTTGCCAGTTGCCAGAGAAATAATTTAATCTGCTGGGGCTTTTTTAAAATGTGGATCTAAAGATTTGCATTATTATTCCAAGACACTTGGATATCTAATGTTAAAAGTTTCTATGTCCAGCTAAAGGTGCTGCAGTGTTCCCCCTTCTGCAGTTTAAGCAATAACAGATCAAAATGGTTGAAAATACAGCAGCTATCTTCCCACCAGCACACTGCACGTGTGTGTGACAGCGGGTTTGAGTCACATGAGAGCGAGGAGCCGTGCAACGTTATCACTATTATCTATATGTGTTATCTTGCTAGATACTATAAGTGGCTGTTGAAGGGGGTGGGTTGTGGAATCGCCTTGTAGTTGGGGTTGCAGTGGGCTTGCCTTGTTGGAGGGGGGGGAAGAGGTGGCAGGTTTTTTGCATTTCGAAGGTGGTGACCCTACTGACCTCCCGTATATCACAGACGATCAACATGACCCAGCTAAACCCAACCACCAAAATTATACTCAAGTATTACAGCCCACCAGAGACCAGACTACTGTGTGCCACGGGCAGAGAATAGGAGGGACCAAGGTGTCCCAGTGCCCCAAGGCTGCCACAGTGTCAGGGAAATTATTAAATGAGAGAGAACTGCTGATCCCTGCCTCCATCATGACAAGCAACTCTGGTCCATGACTGGGGTGCCTAAGAACTACGTAATTCAAATAATGAATAATAATAAAGGGGAAACAAAAGCACTGAGAAATGAAATGACTTGCCCAAGATTGCTCTGCAGGTCAAACACCTGACAAAGAAAAAGAGGTTTTAGGCAGCAGAACTCTATCAGTCCTTTTGAAAGAGACCAGACCTGTTTAAAAGAAGTATGACAGCAGCACCTAGTGACAGTCCAATGCAAGTGCACATTTTCCTTTGAGTTGTACAAAGTTTTGGCTCTGAAACACTAGACCACAGGAAACTTAACCTTGTTCTGAGTTTTCTCATCAGCTGTATTGAATGAACCTGGGCCAAGTTTTAAGCCAAACAGCCCATGTTGTGGGTTCGTGTCAGAATCACTTAAGGGGTGGTGTAGGATTTTGGTAGTAAAGGCAGTTGAGAAACTTTTCTGTTTTACTGAGTTTTTGGACATTGTGGGGTTCACTTGAGACCAGTGCTCAAACTGAATCTCAGGAGGGTGTGAAGGCCTGTGAAGGGGAAAAAAACATTTGTAAGGATATAGCCCAGTGGGACTGAGGGATTGGACCAGAACTTGAGGTCTGGGTTCTGTCCTGATTTGTGACCTTGAGCAAACCACAGCATCTCTCTGTACCTCAATTTCCCCATACTTACCTTGTCTGCAAAATCCTTTTGGGATCGTTGGATGAAAACTGCTATTGAAGACTCACTTTCATTATTTAAGGACCTCTGTAAAGTCAAAGTTCTGAGTTCAGTGCAGCTCTGCTCCTAAGTAAGGGAGGGACATTATTCCCTGGTGAGGCTAGTCCCAACCATTGGGATGCCAGGGCCCCGCTGTGCAGGCTGCCGCACAGACAAGTAATGAAGAAGACAGTCCCTGCCCCAGGGAGCTCCCAGAGCACACTTCGGGCAGGGCATACCCTATCTCCTCCTTGCACGGCACTCTGGCTGCCTGTCTCCCAAGGATGAGGCGAGGAGACCAAAGTTCTTCCTGTGCATGCAGAGGGCCCTTGGCTCCAGAGCCCACCAGAGCTCTTAGCAATGAGGTCATCTCTGTATTATAGCTGATCTAGAGTGGCTGGGAGGCTCTCAGAAGTGTGGCTATCGATCTCCTCCACTTAGACTTCCCCCTCAGGGCTTCAATTTCAGGAAATCTGTCTCTCCTCCTCCCCCATCCTCCAGCAGTATTCTCTCAGGGAGACCTTGGAACTAGCATTGAAAGGGCAGTAGCTGGAAGTGCTGTGAAGGGGTGGGGTTGTGTTTGGCAATTATTGCCTGTTTAGTTTGCCTGGCGGTGTGTTCTGCCACTAAGGGAGGGTAAACAAGAAGCACATTTTTCCACTTAGTGAGTCAACCATGGTGGAATTAATCTTCTGCATTGAAGAGCCCTGGGTGGGAACTTTAGGGACACCTGGTCATTCAGAATCCCCGTGTCAGCCAATAAGGGACAGCTCATGGCTAAGCCCCGTGCAAGGGGAAGGAGAAGCAGCTCCAGCCCTTGCTCCAGGGCCAGCAATGGTGTGGCTGGGCAGCACGGTCAGAGCACATCTAACACCGTCAGTGACTCTAGCTTTTCTAAAAGGGGTGTCAGGGCTGGGATTACCCACCTTGCAGTAGCCCAGGGAGAGGGCAGGTGGCAGCACTCGCTGCATCCTCTCTCAGAATGAGGAAGCTGCCAATATGGCATGCACTTCCCAGGAGCCCTCAGCAGGAATACTGGTTCCTTCTGTAGCACATCCCCTCCTCAGCCCTTTGATTTTAAAAAGAAACCTGCACTGACGAGAAGGACGGGATGCTCGGGTTGGTCTTTTGTCCGTTACTGGGTTTCTTGCATCCAGCAGGACACTGGGACTAGAAGGGTCATTGATCTCTGATGCGGTATAGCAGTCCTTGGCTTTAAGCCGCAGTCTAGCCCTAGGGTTGATATCAACAGGGTTGTACCCAGAATCCATTGCAGCTGGCCACAAAACTCCACGTTGTGTTCTTCTCTGCCCACAGATAAGAAGTGCTCTGACCCGAAGCTCTTTGGAGTGGCTCAGTTGGGAGGCAAAAGTGTATACAAGTTCAAAGAACTATTAGATAGAACATGTTCCTGCCACTGTGATTACTTAATATTGATAATCATGCTTTGAGATCCCTGGCAAATGCTGCTATATAATTGCAAAGGCTTATTACATATGCAGATACAGACATACAGTCACATATTTATTTATGCCACTGAACATGAAAACAGCTAATCAGGAAGCCAACTGGGTCATTGGTAAATGCGGTCAGCTGAGTCCCCCACAAGCTCCTCTCCTCAGTGGACAGGGAAGGGAGTTGAAAAGAACAACTCTGCCAACTCCCAGCCAGCCAGGAAGGATACAGTATCCCAGAAGGACCAGGAGAACAGATCCTGCTACTTCATTTTCCCTGAAGCCAGTGCCTTCTGCCTGTAGAACGAGAGATGATCTCCCAGTCCCCACAAGGAGAGGCCTCGTCAGAGGGAGATGGTTGAGGGAGTCGGGGTGAGCACGTGGTGATACCGGTTGGATGAGGGCTGTGCAACTCTCGAATTAATTTCTCCTTTTGGCCCAACAAACTCCAAATTTGCTGACCTTTAGTGGCAAGGTATCATTTGCATTATGGTCCTGGCCAACACCCCTAACAAGATACGGGTGTGATGGGGTCCCCCCAGGGTGCCACCTGAAACTAGGGTACCACTGAGCCTGCTGACCCACCAGCCTGGGCTCACTCACACTGTATTGCTGTGACAAGCTGCAAAGCCCTCCAGTCTGCACTTTCACCAGCCTGTACTCCTGGAGGAATTCTGTGCCACTGAGCATGCATAGAATTTATGTCCCCCACAGATTTCTTTGCTTCCCTGCAGAAAAATTACTTTCCGATGGGGAAGCAAAGGGAAACCACAAGACCAGTCATGAGACCCTGACCAACAGTATGTTTTGGGTGCCCAGGGCAGCCGGCAGAGAGGTAAATCACTGTGGGGCAGGACTGGGGAAGACACAGCTGGTGGCTTCTACCCTGCACCAGGCTCAGCTGCTAGTCCCATCTGGGCTGTGGAGGATTTCTCCTTTGGCTGTAGGAAGCCCTGCAAACTCACTCCCCCTCCCCCACATGCTTCCTGCATCCTTCCCTCCTCAGCTGCAGTGAGAGGGATCACTGTACAGGGAGCTGCTCCCCCATCCGCTCAACCCTCGTGCATCCAGACCTCCTCATACTCGGACCCTCCCACCGAGCCCCATTCTCCCTGCATCTGGACCACCCTGATGAGCCACCCACACCTGGATCCCCACTCTACTGAGCCTCACTCCCCCAGCATCTAAAGCTCCCCACTGAGCCCCCCCACATCAAGACCCCTCTGCCGAGCTCTATCCCCCCTCACCCAGACACCCTCCCATGCTGAGCCCCAACCACCTTCACCTGGACCCCCCTGCAGATTGCCACACACACAACCCTCTCCCCCACACCTGGATCCCCCAATGCTGAGCCCCTTCACACTTGGATCCTGCCTTGCTGAGCCTGCTTGCCTGCACCTGGTGCACGGGGCACGGACAGGAAGGGTCCTGGGGTGTTTCTGGGGCAAGTCCTGACCTTGCGCTGTGTCAGGGTTGGGTGCACCCTCACTGGGGGGGGGGGGAAAGAGGGTGGGAGCTGTGCAGCCAGTGGCCTGTGCTCCCCACTGCCATGCTGGACCGTCCACATTTATTTGACAAATAACATTTGCAGAATTTTAAAATATTATGTGCAGAATTTTTAATGTTTTGGTGCAGAATGCCCTCAGGAGTAACTAGCATTCATACAGGTAGGGACACACCCAGCTGCAGTTACATGCAGGCTCTCTAACCACCAGCTTCCCTCAGGTGTTTCCAGGAGTTGTCTTGCATGGGGAGTGAAGAACCACAGATGATGTCACTCCCTGCCTTATATAGCTTTTACATATGGCAAGAACACTTTGTTCCAAAGCTTGGTTACCAGACCAGTCTGTGGAAAAATACTGACATCCCAAGATGGAGTCCAGCATCATGTGGCCTGGTCACATATCCTTGTAGAGTCATGGTGGTCATCACTCACAGGCTGTTTGGAGTGTTCTCAGGAAGGCTCACCAGGTGGGAGATAAGCTTCTCCTAAGGCCTATTGTTTTCCCTAATGGGTCATTCCCAACCAGCTATCTAGACAGAAAGCGTCTTGTCTAGTGGGCGTTACCCAGGTGTAACCACATTTGAAATACAGATACATAGTCAGTATTCATAACTTCAGATACAAAACTGATACATGCAAATAGGATAATCGTATTCAGCAAATCATAGCTTTTCCAATGATACCTCTGTGGCATTATCTGATTAAAATATGACAATATTGATCATTGTTGCAACCCATTCAAAGCCCAAGATTTGATGGTGATGGAGGACTTCAACTATCCAGATATATGCTGGGAAAATAACACAGTGGAGCACAGACTACCCAATAAATTCTTGGACTGCATTGCAGACAACTTTTTATTTCAGAAGGTTAAAAAAGCTACTAGGGAGGAAGCTGTTCTAGATTTGATTTTAACAAATAGGGAGGAACTCGTTGAGAATTTGAAAGTGGAAGGCAGCTTGGGTGAAAGTGATCATGAAATCAGAGAGTTCACAATTCTAAGGAAGGGTAGAAAGGAGTACAGCAAAATAGAGATAATGGATTTCAGGAAGGCGGATTTTGGTAAGCTCAGAGAGCTGATAGGTAAGGTCCCATGGGAATCAAGACAAAGGGGAAAAACAACTGAGGAGAGTTGGCAGTATTTCAAAGGGACACTATTAAGGTCCCAAAAGCAAGCTATTCTGATGGGTAGGAAAGATAGGAAATGTGGCAAAAGACCAGCTTGGCTTAACCACGAGATCTTGCATAATCTAAAAAATAAAAAGGAGTCATATAAAAAATGGAAACTAGGACAAATGATGAATATATACAAACAACACAGGAATGCAGGGGCAAGATTAGAAAGGCAAAGGCACAAAATGAGCTCAAACTAGCTACAGGAATAAAGGGAAACAAGACTTTTTATCAATACATTAGAAGCAAGAGGAAGACCAAGGACAGGGTAGGCCCACTGCTCAGTGAGGAGGGAGAAACAGGAAACTTGGAAATGGCAGAGATGCTCAATGACTTCCTTGTTTCAGTCTTCACCAAGAAGTCTGAAGGAATGCCTAACATAGTGAATGCTAATGGGAAGGGGGTAGGTTTGGAAGATAAAATAAAAAAAGAACAAGTTAAAAATCACTTAGAAAAGTTAGATGCCTGCAAGTTACCAGGGCCTGATGAAATGCATCCTAGAATACTCAAGGAGCTAATAGAGGAGGTATCTGAGCCTCTAGCTATTATCTTTGGAAAATCATGGGAGACTGGAGAGATTCCAGAAGACTGGAAAAGGGCAAATATAGTGCCCATCTATAAAAAGAGAAATAAAAACAACCCAGGAAACTACAGACCAGTTAGTTTAACTTCTGTGCCAGGGAAGATAATGGAGCAAGTAACTAAGGAAATCATCTGCAAACATTTGGAAGGTGGTAAGGTGATAGGGAATAGCCAGTATGGATTTGTAAAGAACCAATCATGTCAAACCAATCTGATCACTTTCTTTGATTGGATAACGAGTCTTGTGGATAAGGGAGAAGTGGTAGATGTAGTATACCTAGACTTTAGTAAGGCATTTGATACGGTCTTGCATGATATTCTTATCAATAAACTAGGCAAATACAGCTTAGATGGGGCCACTATAAGGTGGGTGCAAAACTGGCTGGATAACCGTACTCAGAAAGTAGTTATTAATGGTGCCCAATCCTGCTGGAAAGGTATAACAAGTGGGGTTATGCAGGAGTCTGTTTTGGGACTGGCTCTGTTCAATATCTTCATCAACGACTTAGATATTGGCATAGAAAGTACACTTATTAAGTTTGCAGATGATACCAAACTGAGAGGAATTGCAACTGCTTTGGAGGATAGGGTCATAATTCAAAATGATCTGGACAAATTGGAGAAATGGTCTGAGGTAAACAGGATGAAGTTTAACAAAGACAAATGCAAAGTGCTCCACTTAGGAAGGAACAATCAGTTTCACACATACAGAATGGGAAGAGACTGTCTAGGAAGGAGTACGGCAGAAAGGGATCTAGGGGTTATAGTGAACCACAAGGTAAATATGAGTCAACAGTGTGATGCTGTGGCAAAAAAAGCAAACATGATTCTGGGATGTGTTAACAGGTGTGTTGTGAGCAAGACACAAGAAGTCATTCTTCCACTCTACACTGCACTGGTTAGGCCTCAGCTGGACTATTGTGTCCAGTTCTGGGCACCGGATTTCAAGAAAGATGTGGAGAAATTGGAGAGGGTCCAGAGAAGAGCAACAAGAATGATTAAAGGTCTAGAGAACATGACCTATGAAGGAAGGCTGAAAGAATTGGGTTTGTTTAGTTTGGAAAAGAGAAGACTGAGAGGGGACATGATAGCAGTTTTCAGGTATCTAAAAGGGTGTCATAAGGAGGAGGGAGAAAACTTCATCTTAGCCTCTAAGGATAGAACAAGAAGCAATGGGCTTAAGCTGCAGCAAGGGAGGTTTAGGTTGGACATTAGGAAAAAGCTCCTAACTGTCAGGGTGGTTAAACACTGGAATAAACTGCCTAGGGAGGTTGTGGAATCTCCATCTCTGGAGATATTTAAGAGTAGGTTAGATACATGTCTATCAGGGATGGTCTAGACAGTATTTGGTCCTGCCATGAGGGCAGGGGACTGGACTCAATGACCTCTCAAGGTCCCTTCCAGTCCTAGAATCTATGAATCTATAAAGAACCACTCACCTTTAAATCCAGTGGGGGTTTTTTTGTTGTTTTTTGGGAGGGAGGAGTGGGGGGAATGATACAAGGACTGGAATACCTAAGGAAACTGCTTGTATGACTTCTTGCAGTGTGGTGAGAGAGAAGTTTACTTTTGTTGCTGGTTTGGTTTATCTTATGGAAAAATAACCGCCAGTTTTGGGGTGTAGCTGCCTTATTTCTCAGTAGTTTGTCCTCAATTTGGTATTCTCAGTTATGACCCACAAAGGCACGGTTACAACCTCACATGACTTATTTTGTACAAAATGCATCATAATTATGCCATAAACCTCTCATCATAATATCACTGTGAAGAATATGGGGTTCAGTGTCACAAGGACCCGTTGTGGTAGGTGCAGTATAAACACATAAGAAGACTGCCCTGGACTTGAAGGGCTTATCCTCTATTCCAAGCTATTCCCACAGGTTTCCTGTGTGATCTTGGGCTAGTCACTCGCTCCCTCAGTTCCCCATCTGTAATATGGAGATATGAACACTTCCTCTCTCCAAACTTGTGTCTATTTAGAGCAGGGATCGGCAACCTTTGGCATGCAGCTCGCCAGGGTAAGCACCCTGGCAGGCCAGGCCGGTTTGTTTACCTGCCGCGTTCACGGGTTTGGCTGATTGTGGCTTCCACTGGCCGCGGTTTGCCGTCCCAGGCCAATGGGGGCGGCGGGAAGTGGCGTGGGCCGAGGGATGTGCTGGCCGCCGCTTCCCGCCGCCCCCATTGGCCTGGAGTGGTGAACCGTGGTCAGTGGGAGCCATGATCGGCCAAACCTGTGGACGCGGCAGGTAAACAAACCAGCTTACCTTGGCAGGCCGTGTGCCAAAAGTTGCCAATCCCTGCTCTAAATAGACAAACGTTTGGAGAGAGGAAGTGTTCGTATCTCCATATTACAGATGGGGAACTGAGGGAGCGAGTGACTAGCCCAAGATCACACAGGAAACCTGTGGGAATAGCTCGGAATTGAACTGCTGAGTCACAGTCTAGTGTCTTACCTACAGGTCCTCCCCTCCTCTCTAGCTGGAGTTTACTCCCTCATACTCTTACCATGTTGGGGAAGTAAGTCAATTGTATCTCCAGCGAGTCCTTAGCTTTGGGCTTCTTACCTTTTGTTTTATACAATGATTTGTTGCCTGGCCCTGCACACAAGCCCTCAAAGACGTTCAGTGCTTGGGCAGGCTTTATACATTAATAACTAGAGGATGCAGATATTAGCACAAACACTTGTTGCCAACAACTGACAGGTCAAATCTTCCCCTGCATCTACCAGCTCCACCCTGGAAATAAATATGCTCCTGACAGCAGCCCAATAAGGAGCACTCAGAACAAATGCACGGCATTCTAAACTGCCTCTGGGAAACCACAAGAAGGAGTGAATTCCAGGATATTAAAAGTGTTTTATTTTGTCATAGTAACTTACAGACGGACAGCTTCCATAGACACCAAAGGTTTAGCAGTGTTATTGTTAAGTGGGGACATGTTAAAACTGTAAGCTCTTTTGGGGCAGAGATCATTATTTTGCTACGTGTGCGAACAGCACCTAACACAATGGGGACTTGATCCCTGAATGGGGTCTCTGAGCAAAACCACAATACACATAACTACCTACTGCAGGGTTTCTTGTATCTTCCTCTGAAGCAGCTGGTAATGGCCGCTGTTGGAGGCAGGGCACTGACCTAGAGGGACCACTGCTCTGACCCAGACTAGGGCGATTCCTATCCTCCCATATCGCAATCTAGAGAAAACTCACAATGCTTGTTTTAAACTAGAAGAATATCCTAGCTGGCCCTTTCTAGCCCAAACTGCATTGGTTTTTCTCGGTGAGAAATTATATAAATATAATTACAATCCCACCAGACTCCTCCATTTGGCTGAATAAATTACACTGGGCCAAAGCAACCCATCGCAATTATAATCTCTCGTTGCTATGAATTATCAAAGAAGGAGAATACAAAGAGGCAGGTTGCAAACACTCAGAACTACAGGTGGAGTAAACACACTAAATCATGTACAGGGAGAGGAGTAGAAATATTCTATGAATTTGCTAGAGAATAAAACACGTATCGGTCACCGCCTGAAACTAAGTCACACAGGAGCATAGAGCATCCAGACTGCCAATTCCCCCCCCCGCCCCCCGCAGCTGCTCTGAAAGGCCATCCAGTGTGTGTCTATATTCAGGGCCTGATGATCGCCCTTCCAACAAGGTGCGGGTAATCATGTGCCCCTGAAAACAATGGATGTCCCTGCTGATTTAAAAAACAAACAGTATTTTGCAGCATGCACTTCTGCAGGCTTTGACTAGGCAGCCTGAAAGAGCCATCTGCCAGTTGACTGGTGAAACTGACAGCAGCAGGCTAGCTGAAGTCAGGAGAACCTGGCCCCAGATAGGTACCCCTGGCTGCTACCCTGCTGGAAGTGTTGGTTGTATGCTGCTCTTTCTCCCCTTTGAATTGGGTTCTGACCGGCCCATTTTGAGGGTTGTTCGTCTAGTTGGGTTTACAATGCGTGTTTTCCTCCCCTCCCCAACCCCTGCTTTCTATAAACCTGCTTCAGAGATGCCCCTAGCCCTGCTGTGCTGCAGCAGGAGAGAACTAAGACCCCCTCTTTGCCTTCCCCAAGTTGCCAAAATCCTCCCATGTGCACTTTCCTGATTTCCCACAACAACTCTCCACCATGCACTCACCCTTCCATCACACCCACTGCCCTGTTCAACGCCTGGGACAAAACAATGAACTGGCTGAAAATATTCAAAGCAGCTTTTCTCATCCGACCTCCTGCTAACCTTAGAAGAAAAATCTTGGGTTTTAATTTGCAGTTGCTGTTTTTCATATGCCCATCAGATGGTGCGATTGAGTCTTCTTTGGTACACAAGTTCTTCCCTGGCTGTCCATAACAAAATCCCGTCACAGCCGCTCAGTACAGTACTTACTGATGCAATAAATTGATCCATCAAAATCTGCTTCTTGACCAGACTTACATTTTGGATTTCAAGGCAGTTTTGATTGTTAGTGAAACCCTAGTGTAGTTATATTGCACTGTTTTAATACAGGGCTTATGCCAGTGCTTAATTTTTAATGAAAGAGGTGCCAAAGTTCAAGCAATTTTTTTACCTTCATAACTGATGCAGCAAGCCCAGAGGTGCGAGGGCTATGTACTGCCAAGCCTAGAGATGCTGGGGCTTAGCCCTGGCACGAATTAAGCACTGACTTACACTGATGTGACTTACCCTGGTTTCTCTATTCTTTCTTTCTTCGAATCATGGAATTACAGAATCATAAGATTCACAGGGACTTTGAGAAGCCTTCTAGTCCAATTCCTTTCTTTCTTTCTATTGTAGAGATGGTAAAAAAAAAAAAAGTTGAATGAGAATTTTTTTTGTCCAACTAAATGCCTTTTTTAACACTGATTTTTTTTCAAGAGACTTACTTTTTGTAATTTTATTGAAATCAATTGTTCATTGTTTTCTGGTTTTCAAATAAGAAATATTTACAATTATTTTTAAAATTAAATATTTGTAACATCCTACTAGGTGATTAAGATTACTAAAAATCATTTAAAATATTTCTTATGTTCAACACCGAAAATAATCAATGACACATTTTGATTTTTAAAGTAAGTGTAAAAATCTTCAAACGCTACAGGCACGGGAGTGCCTCACACACTGTTGTCCTGGTCTGTGACTAGAGCTCATAGGCGCTATGGTAATACAAATAATAAATAACAATAACAATTGCAAGTTAGATTGTAAGCTATTGGGACAGAGAGTGTCCTTTTTTCTGTTTGTACAGTGCCTAGCACAGTGGGGCTTTGGTCTGTGACTTGGAATCTTAAGTGCTAACACAATACAAGTCACAATAATAACAGTTCTTCATTCCTCTCCCTGTCTCTTGGCCTGTTTGCTCTGGCCATCAGGTGTTAGAGTGGCTTGGATTGCTGACTCATGATATATTTATAGTGCTAAGGGACAGTTAGGCACTACTCTCTCATTTTTGGTGTTGTTTGTAGCACTCTTTTATGAGGTCAAAAGTATTTTCTCTTTCCTTATTGGTTTGGGCCTTTTCTATTTTGCAAATAACCCCCACTACACACACACACTAGCTAGGCATTTAAAGCAGCTGGAGATATAACATGGATGTTTATTTACTCCCTTGCTTGTGTACCAGCATCATCAATGTCTGCCCAGATCCAGGAAGAAGAGGTGCAAATTGAACCAGTGCAGGGATGGAGATGATGCAGCATGCACCTCCTCTGTTCAGGGCTTGTGGGGCATAGTGTAGCCCCCATGCAGACTGAAGCAGCCCTCAGTGCTACCCTAATTTGTGCCCATGCTGCAATGGCTCCTATTGGCTTTTTCAGAGACACAGAATAGCTGAGCCCTAGGCATGCTCTGGCCATAGATCTGCCCCTCTTTCCTCTGGCCACCCATCGTCTGCCCTCGTTCCATTCTGGAACATTCCTGTCTTGAAGCTGTTGCAGAGGTGACTGGAGGAGTTGGCTCTTTGCGTGGTGTAAGGGTCCCCTCAACTGGGGGCTATTCATATTGGGAGGAGCCTTACACCTGCCCTACTGACCCTTTGTTCCAAGGGGCAGTGCCTTGACCCTCTTAACTCTGACCGTGTCCCCCCACCCCGAGCCATCACCCCACTCCCATCCCTGGCTGTGGGGGGGACGCAGACATGGGGGGTGAGGTAAAAAGTTTGGGGACCACTGAGGTAAACACTAGCATTTACCTCAACCAAATAACTGCCTTGTCTACACTATGTTTTAATGTGTTAGTTACCATCAGGAGTGCAAGTAGGGTGGTACTCTCCAGTATGCAGTATGGGCAAGAGATTTTTAGCAGGTACAGGGTACCAGAAAGACATGGGATGGGGCTGTGCTCTGCTCCTTAAAGGAGCAGAACATGGCTAGGGAGGGCATTCATTCTCTATATGGCTTTAACAGCACAATGCATATGCTAACAAATTTAAACAAAGGCTTTGTTTAAGTTTGTTAGCATATTGGGCTGTTAAATTGGTCAGGAATCCTCAAGAGAGAAGGGGTGGAGGAGATAGAAGGTGTTTAAACAGTGTTTTTTATTCTGTTTCTCCCCATTGGTCTGAATTATCCATGACATTCATACTGCATCCCATCAAGTCCAAATCATTAGAGGAATGCCTCTGCTTGCACTGACCAGAGGATGTTTGGATTCTGATGTCAGCCCAGTTCTGCAGCCTGACAGGAATCAGGTGTTGTCCCCAATGTACACAGAATTCTTCTTTGAAGCCAAACTAGTCTAACATGCATTTTGCTAACTGGAACTGGAGCAGCAAAACAAAGAAAACAAATGCCTCATTTTCCAGCTTTGTGGGTGAGAGAACTATAAGTGAAGATTATAATGCCAGACACTGATGACCTTAAACCAGCTGCCTCAGGAATCTGCCAAGAACTTTGTTGAAAATATGTTCCTCAACTTAGCAATGGAGCTAAGACTTATCACACATCTGCCCACCTTTATTCGAATGACACTCTTTCTGATCTGACAGCTCAGGAATTGTCAGTTTCATCTAGAACAATTTACATACTTGTAACCTAATCCTGTAAACTCTTAATCATTTGATCAATCCCATTGAAGACAATAGGACTATTTGCATGTCTATCCATATTTGTGGTAAGTCTCCCATTGAAATGCAATGTTTGGGTAGAACAATATCATAATGCAGTTTAGGATACAGTTCTACTTAAAATTTGTCTTTTAATAAGTCATATATATGTTGAAATTGCTCCTCCCCCAACTCCCACATTCCATATAAACAGACTGAAATACTACATATTTTGGGGGGAAGTGAATAGTTAAGCATGTTAATGGTTGTATATATAAACACCCATTTCATCACTGTACTGGAAAACATAGCTGAACTTAATTTTCTATGGAATCTGAAGAAAGTTTAACAGCCCCAATTGTTTTCGGTGTTAATCAATGTGAACCTGAAAAAATTACATGTCTTCTAAGAGAAAAGAATCAGTCCACACTTACTGGAAAAAAAAATCCGTCCAACTGGTATTCAGAAGAGTGCTACAAGACACATACATAACCTCATGAGCAGAGGGCGGAGAGGATACCCTCCCACATTATGACCAGCAAAAATAATATTAATAATAATTAATAAAATCTCCAAGAGGCAGAGGTTCACAGATTTGCAAACCTAAACACCCACGTTATGCTTTAAACCAACTCAGCACATACCAGGTTTATGAACATTAAAAAGTTAACTGCAAAGGAACGCTGAAGCCCATTAACCTGAATGTGTGCCATCCAGTACGCCCTCACAGACTAAAGGTGCAGTCACACCTGAACAGCTAAAAATTAACCTTACCCGTTTAGGCTAAACAGAGTCATGTCACTGGCTCCATCTCTGTTGTTACATAACAGATAACAAAACTCCAGTGGGGCACGGTGCTGGCACATAGGGTCTCAAGTACATGGTGTAATTTTTCATAATCTCTTTTGGGAAGAGTCATGTAAGTGAAATAGCTGGTACTTATTATTATGCTATTTTTATGCATGTATATTCATCTTGGTATCTGAAGTTATGAATATTAGCTATGTTTGTTACATGTTTGCTCCAGTTATAATGCCCACAAGGTATTTAGCCAGCACATGAAGGGACCAGTCAAGTTGAATGGCCCATTAAGGAACACTTAGCTCACAATGGACCCTGGAAAACACTTGTCTACACTTAATGAACTTTTTGTGAATGGGTGGGGGTGATGGACATGTAACTTGCCCATATGACTCCAAACACCATCTTTCACAGTAAGAACAGATTTCCCTTTACTTGGCACTTGGCAGAAGCTAAAAGGCCCTGGCCTGGAAACATCTCCATTTTGCCTCTTTCCCTCTCTGGCATCTTTCCTGCTCCAGCCTCTGGGCTATGAACATATACTAATGGAAGCATTCTAACCGAGGTACTGAGGACTTTAAGGTAATCTGGAGCCTTCATATTTCGTTGATCCTTTGCAGATGGATTTATGAGTTGGATATGGTACAGAGACTGTCCTAGCCTCATTGATTGCTGATTTCTCCCTTGCAATGGACAAAGATCAGATGTCTGCTGACTTTCTCACAGGAATCAGCAGCCTTTGATACCTTGGTATAAGCAACATAGCCCTTGCCGGAGTGGTTTTGCTCTTTCCTCTCCAAATGTCAAAGCCTGTTCCCATTGAACTCAATCGCAAAACTCCTTTTGATCTCAGTGGGAACAGGATTTGGGCCCAAGAGATCAGAGAATGGGATTTTGATCAGTTGCTCATCTGTCCAAAGACAATTCTCATGCATGTTCTGCCAGGCTGATTTTGATGGCCTCTCCTGTATGTCATGCTGAGGAAATAATAAAATAATTTGGGCTGTAGTTCTATCAAGATGTACATGGCACACACAGTTCTATGCCTCTTTTCCATCAAACCCAGATGGCGCAGCATCTTTGCTTTCCTAGTGCCTGGTGGAGAGCAATACTTAGATAAAGGCAAGCTGACAGAAGCTTAGTTTGGACATAAGGGAGGCACTGGTAGTGTGTTAAGGGAAAGTGAGGTGATTGTCCTTCTTATCCTTCTTTCATTTAAGAAGTTTTCAATGTGGGGTGCCGCTGGATCCTCAGTGAAACCTGGAAGCACAGGTGGCACCAGGGGCCCAAAGCATCATTTTACAACTGCATCTGCTTAACGGATGCAATTGTAAAATTTTAGACAGGTAAGGGGGTCATAGGTGCCAACTTCTGCTAGCGCCAGTGAGTGCTCGACCCCCCTCGGCCTCTGACTCCACCCCTGCCCCACCCCCTCCCACTCCTGCCCTGCCCCCATTCCAACCCCTTCCCCAAATCCCCGCCCCAGCCCCACCTCCTCCCCTGAGCGTGCCGCATTCCCTCTCCTCCCCACTCCCTCCCAGAGCTTGTTATGCTGAAAAACAGCTGTTTTGCAGCGGCAAGCACTGGGAGGAGACGAAGGTGGAGATGAGCTGAGGTGGGGGGGCGGGGCAGAGAGCTTGGCTGCTGATGGGTGCAGAGCACCCACCAATTTTTCCCCATGGGTGCTCCAGCCCTGGAGCATCCATGGAGTCGGCGCCTATGAAGAAGGTGTCGCAGGGGATGGGGAGAACTGGGGGCGGGGTGGGGAGAAGTCACATGGAGGGTCACATGGGGAAGTCACATGCCCTCCCTTGTGTCCCTCCCATGAGTGCAGTACCAGCAAGAAATGATTTCTACTTGCACCACTGGTTACCATGTTAGCTAACATAGAAGGTAAAAATGCCTCCTTTTTTCCTAGACAAGGCCTTCCTGTTGAGCATGGTCTCTCCAGACACATGACCGCTCTGGGGAACAGCCAGGGGGAGGGTACACATTTTCCCATTTGGATGTAGGTTCCACACTTCCCAGCTTCCTCTTGCTCCTTTCCTTTCCTTTGCCTGGGGCACAATTTGGAAATGACCAGACGCAGAGATTTGTGCATCAGGACACACTGCATGAGGCTTTCCGACCAACTGTAACATCTTTTTTCCAGACAAGTTCAGGTGTTCTCGGCCATTTGTATTGATAATACTGTGCTGGGCAAGGGACTGTCTTTTTCTGTTCCGTGTATGTGCAGCACCTACCACAATGGGAGCCCTGTTAGCCACAACCACAATACAAATAAATAATAATAGTTATTATATTTTCAGGATCAATTTTATTGTCCATGGTGTAAGTAAAAATATAGCAGCTCACTCTTGTAATGATTATTGTTTTGTCTCTGATATTTACATTAGGATTTGTAAACCTGTTAAAATTTCCTAAATAAAGAAATAGTTGAGATATATATAAAATATAGCAATATGAGAGAGACTGAGAGGACTGGTGGCAGGGGTGGGGGGAAAGGAGACAGAGAGAAAATTGAGTTTAGCCAGTGATTAAAATGGCTGCTGGGCAGGGCTGGATGAGTTCCAAGCCCAGTGGGAGCCTGCTTCAATTTCACAGCATAATCTTTTGTGTGCCTTAAAATAACTTCTCTTCTCAATGCGCCATGGTCTCACAGAAGCCCAAACAGGAACCTGTGCCTCTCCCCCACACTTGGTGCTGAGCTGTCATCTGGGGGCTATTTTGAGAATGGTGATGGTGGTGTCACATGCACTGCAGGCAAGCCATTGACTTGCATCCTACAGGGCAAGGAGGCTGAGAGAATTAAAGGGAATGCTCTGTAGAGTCAAACCCAAGCTTAGTTAAGAAGGTGTGAGGGGTTGGAAATAAGGAGAGTCAATTGTTCCAATTTAGACCCTGTTTCCCTGATCCAATCTGCAGAGATGGCACCCTCTTTATTCTCTGGGCTAGTGGCTCTTGTGAGATGTAGTCACAAAAGAAGCTGTCTATGCAGAGCATTTCAGACAGACTCCTCTTCTCCCAGGCTTTCTTTGTATTGGATGGAGGGTGGAGGGATATTTTAATACTGTCATGGGAAGCCTCATTTGATCCTACTGGGTCCAGTCCTGTGAGATGCTCCTGGAAGGTGCTGAGTTCACTCAGTTCCCATTGACTTCAGTGGTAATTCAAGTGCCCAGCAACTTGCTGGATCAAACCCTTTGTTTGTCCTCTTACATATTAACTAAGTGCTGCCAACAGTCAGAGGAGTTGTGCACATGCAGCTCCTTCACTTGGAACTCTGGGCACTCAGTGTGTCAGTAAATCAAGCTCTTGGGCTAGATGCTGTCCAGGGGACCATGAATCACACACATTTCCATGTGGCTTGGCAATCCAAGTCCTCCATTTGGGCTTGCAGGTACAGGGACTGCTCTTACATGATAGGCAGCTTCCACATGTTTGTACATACAGGGGCAGGACTGAGCCTATGGCAACACCACCTTGCACTGTGCGCTCATCAGAGCCCAGAAGCTAAGTACGGTTGGTGTGGACAGAGTTTGAGAAAGGTGATGTGTAAGGAACACCACATGCTTCAGGGCATGTACCGGTAGTTGGTGCATGCATCCCTCTAGATTAGTTCTGGCATCAGGAGGTGCTGTGCTTCAGAAGATGGTACTGGTGGCTCAGTAAAGGGTGTTTTCCCTCTGGCTTAGCACTGTTCCAATCCCAAGGGCATGGCTTAAGGGGATGCTATGCTGTAGGTTCTGGTGCTGGCATCAATACAGGGACGGTAGTCTGCGGGTCACCACACTTTCAACTTCATAAGATGGCTACATTCAATATCTTCCATTGAAGCTGATCCAGTAAAAGATATTACCTCACCGATCTTGTCTCTTTAACTTTATAAGAGAAGTGTCAAGAATCTGAAGTTACTTGTGGGGTTTTGCAGTGGCAAATTACTGGAAGGAAATATCCGAACCCCCTTCTTGCCTTTGCAAAAGTTCCCTAGGCTCAGTTTGGCTAAAAGGACTCAGGACCTTGAAAAAAAGGACAAAACGTTCTTTAGCTGCTCCTTTTGCTGCCTGGTGTATCTTCTATGGCGAGGCCCAGCGGAGTTTCTGCCATGTGGGAGAGGGATGTTGCAGCAATGAAACAATGCAAACACTTTCTGGGAAAAAATCCAGTGTCTTAATCTTCCTCTAAAACTGGGAGGGGGAAATCATAGGTTCTGCTCCATTTCACTTGATGGGGGCTCACATCCCACCCTCATTGAGGGGCGGATATCCTGTCTTTAATTTAAATTTACAGACTCTGTTTCTTACCATATGCCCTTTCTCTTTCCCTGATAGATGCTGTGACAGGTTAAAGAACACATGATAGCTGACAACTAAGCAGGGCCAACCATAGTGAGTTACACTGTATCACAGAAGCTGTAGCTTGTGGGGTACAGTAGCAGGGAGCAAATACAAATCTGGGGTGGGCAGCAAGTGTTCCCTGTGAATTCTGTCCCCTGGGTATGAAAGTCCTTGGGTTTAGCATGCAGCTGGTGGTATTCCTGGGAAGACACATAAGGGCAAGTTGCTGAACACCTCCTGGGGGTGCTGAGTGGTCCCTTTGATTCCCATTGAAATCAGTGGCAGCTGGAGGCCTTTTAACATCGTGCAGATTCAGGCTCTAACACAAATTCCCATTTGCTGATTGTATGTATTCCAGTGCTGGGCATGAGCAACAATACAAAAGGCTTGTTTACACTTAAAACGCTACTGTGGCCCAGCTACACTGCTGTAGTGCTTAGTGTAGACACTACCTATGCTGATGGGAGGAATTCGCCCATCAGCGTAGGTAATCTAGCTCCACAAGGGGAAGTAGCTTGGTTGCCAGAAGAATTCTTCTGTTGACCTAGCACTATCTACATGGGGACTTAGGCTGGTTTAACTGTGCCGCTCAGGGGCACGGATTATTCACATCCCTGATCAACGTAGTTAAATCAACTTCATTTTCTAGTGTAGACAAGGCCTAAGAAGTTGGATCCTAAACATGAGCCTTGTTGTCTTTTGGGCCAAGTCCTACCTCTCCCTCTCTATACCCGTTCATAAGCCGCCCCCTGTCTCTGGTGCTTCCCCTTTTTACTAAAAAAAATTGGCTTATGAACAAGTATATATGGTAGTTTTCTTGTAGGAGGACACCATTTTCCAGGTGTAAGACATGCATAAATAATTCTAATACTGGGCACTCCTAGGTCTGTGAATCTGAAAGCACTTTACAAACACCCTCACAACACCTCTGTAAGGTAGGGAAATATTACCTCAGTAATATTATCTCAGTTTACAGATGAGGAAAATGAAGCAAAGGGAGGTTATTACTCAATCAGTGGTTGATACAGAAATAGAACCCACAGGGCCTTATGACCAATCCCTTGCTTTAATCACTAATAATAAGTTCTTCTACAAAAGAGGAAGCATCTATTACTCTTTTTCTTCTTCTGACTGGGAGACTGGGGACTGTTGTCTCCAGAGGTTTACTTTAAGATGTTGCTGTTCTTGAATGTAGTATGAGCCGGACTTTCAGAAGGTCTGAGCACCTACCAACCCTGCAGAAGTCATTGAGAGTTATGGATCACTGAAAATTAGACCCCTATGTGCCTGATTTTCAGGTGTTCAGCACCCACCTCCGGGATCAGATTTTCAAAGACCCAGCTCCCAGATTTTTTTTAAAAGGCCAGTACCCAGCATGCTGAGCTCTTTAGAAAATTTGGCCCTAGTCTAGGTTTATTGTATGACTATACTACTCTTACTATCACGGGCAGCAATCAATGTTTACAACCAGTCATGATGGTTATTTATAAGAAATCAAATGTTCCACCAAGAAAAAGATGTTGTTATTAATATCCAGCATGATTAACAATCACATTTTGAATTGCAGACAATCCCACATTGCAAGCAACATACACTTGCCTTTTTCAAATGGCTATGCAGGAATTTTAATCGTAACATGAATAATGCACACAGACAAAGAGGTTTTGTCCTAGGGAAGGAGTATGTGGATGGTGCTGATTTAAAGAGCCACTGCCACATTCAAGAAAATGGCAAAATATCCTCTTTGACCCCAAGACTATCAAATCGTTATGTACTACTAAATATTTATTTTCTTCCATTACTGAATATCAGAATTTGAGAATCAGAACCTCAGATGATATAAATTGGTGTAGCTCTACTGGATACAATGGAACTATGCTGATTTTCACCAGTTTAGGGTCTGGCTCTGACTATATAGCTCGTGGTAGTGGGATGAAATTAAGAAAGGGAAAATCAGGATCTAAGGGAAAAACCCTTCCTGGCAGTGGAAGGACCTTAATTTGCCCTCCACCACCTGACTTTTAATAGGTCAATATGCTCCACCACTTCGTCTTTGCAGGATATAATATCATATATAATGGCCTATATGCTGACAGAACTTTCCCTCTCCAGCCCCCCGCCCCCAAGAATTTTTCTGAAATTATACTCCTGGGCAGTCTCCAATTCCCAAGACACATGCCGTTGCCTCTCAAAAGGCCCAAACTCTTTATTCATTTCCACAGCCTTTGAAGAGGCAGGAATTTACCCCAGAGATAATGCACACTCAGGTACGATACTAATCCCATTATCTGAGCAGGGACAAATCTCAGTTAGTACAAAGAGGGGCCCTCCCAGGGGTCAGGCATTCACCCTTAGAGATAGTACAATGTACTGAGACCCCAACTTAAATATGCGGAGTAACCGATCGAGAGGCCAGTCTGCCCCAAGTCTCTTAGGGTATGTCTACACTACCAGAGTAGTTCGATTCTACTTAAATCGAATTTGTGGAACCGATATTACAAAGTCGAACGTGTGTATCCACACTAAGGACAGTAATTCGACTTTCTGAGTCCACACTAACGGGGCAAGCGTCGACATTGGAAGTGGTGCACTGTGGGCAGCTATCCCACAGTTCCCGCAGTCCCCGCTGCCCATTGGAATTCTGGGTTGAGCCCCCAATGCCTGATGGGGGAAAAAATGTGTCGAGGGTGGTTTTGGGTAACTGTCGTCATTCAACCGTCACTCCCACCCTCCCTCCCTGAAAGCGCCGGCGGGCAATCAGTTCGCGGACTTTTCTGGTGAGTGACAGCGCGGACGCCACAGCACTGCGAGCATGCAGCCCGCTGCGATCATCGCTGCAGTTATGGCCGTTGTCCACCTCGCACCTTATCGTCCACCTTTTTCACAGTCAGATGCTGAGAAATCGGGCGAGGAGGCTATGGCAGCGCGATGAGGACATGAAGTCTGAGAGTGGCACAGACCTCTCACAAAGCACGGGACCCCGCGCCGTGGAGATCATGGTGGCAATGGGTCACGTTCATGCTATGGGACGGCGATTCTGGGCCTGGGAAACAAGCACGGACTGGTGGGACCACATAGTGCTGCAGGTCTGGGATGAATCACAGTGGCTGTGAAACTTTAGGATGCGTAAGGGAACTTTCCTTGAACTCTGTGACTTGCTGTCCCCTGCCCTGAAGCGCAAGGACACCCAGATGCGAGCAGCCCTGACTGTGCAGAAGCGAGTGGCCATAGCCCTCTGGAAACTTGCAACGCCAGACAGCTACCGGTCAGTAGCGAACCACTTTGGCGTGGGCAAATCTACCGTGGGGGTTGCTGTGATTCAAGTAGCCAACGCAATCGTTGAGCTACTGCTCTCAAAGATAGTGACCCTGGGAAACGTTCAGGTCATCATAGATGGCTTTGCCGCAATGGGATTCCCAAACTGCGGTGGGGCTATAGATGGAACTCACATCCCTATCCTGGGACCGGCCCACCAGGCCAGCCAGTATATTAACCGAAAGGGCTACTTTTCAATGGTGCTGCAAGCACTGGTGGGCCATAGGGGACGTTTTACCAACATCAACGTCAGATGGCTGGGCAAGGTTCATGACGCGCGTGTTTTCAGGAACTCTGGTCTGTTTAGACGCCTGCAGGAAGGTACTTTCTTCCCGGACCACAAAATAACTGTTGGGGATGTGGAGATGCCTATAGTGAACCTCGGGGACCCAGCCTACCCGCTAATGCCCTGGCTCATGAAGCCCTATACAGGCGCCATGGACAGTGACAAAGAACTCTTCAACTACCGGCTGAGCAAGTGCAGAATGGTGGTGGAGTGTGCTTTCGGATGTCTCAAGGGGAGATGGAGGAACTTACTGACTCGCTCAGATCTCAGCGAAAGCAATATCCCCATTGTTATTGCAGCTTGCTGTGTGCTCCACAATCTCTGTGAGAGCAAGGGGGAGACCTTTATGGCGAGATGGGAGGTTGAGGCAAATCGCCTGGCTGCTGATTACGCCCAGCCAGACTGCCGTGCGATTAGAAGAGCCCAGCGGGAAGCGCTGTGCATCCGGGAGGCTTTGAAAGCTAGGTTCCTCAGGGAGCAGGGTAACCTGTGACTGTTCAGTTTGTTCCCCCCCCTTCCAACACACGTTTAAAAATAAAATACATGGAACTTTGTTAATTAACACCGTTTTCTTTATTACTGATTTCGCGGTAAAGGGTTGAAACTGGGATGCAGACTGTGGTGGGTAGGGTGGGTAGTGATGTAAAGACCGCTTCTAAACTCAAGGAATGACCCCCTTCAAACACAGTCTCCTCTAAAAGAACATGACGGAAACAGTAATTAACAGAAAAGTATTTTTTATTATCAACTAGACAGTTAGGGGATGAAACTGGGACGGGGGCTTGGGTGAGGCGGGAAGGAAAGGACTTATCAAAATTTTGGGAATGAGAGCTTTTTGTTAATTGAGCACTCTGCGGGGGTGGAGTGACAGTTTTCACGGCCCCTGCCGCCCCTCCTTCTTGGTACTTTGGGTGAGGGGGGTATGGGACTTTGTGGCGGGGGAGGGCGGTTAGAGAGAGACTGCAGTGGGGCTCTGTCCTCCTGCCTCCGGTCCTGCAGAACATCCACAAGGTGCCGGAGCGTGTCCATTTGCTCCCTCATTAGTCCAAGCAGCGTTTGAGTCGCCTGCTGGTCTTCCTGCTGCCACCTGTCCTCCCGTTCGCAGTGTGAGCGCTGGTACTGGGACATGTTCTCCCTCCACTGGGTCTGCTGGGCCGCCTCGGCTCGGGAGCAGCCCATAAATTCTGAGAACATCTCGTCCCGTGTCCTTTTCTTTCGCCGCCTAATCTGTGCCAGCCTCTGTGAGGGGGATGCCGGGGTAGGTCGGGAGACAGTCGAAGCTGTGTGATGGGAAAAAGGGAGTGAATTCCTTACAAAGATACATTTTTGCGAACAATGAACATAGTCTAGTCTGTCTCTGTGAACAAGACCAGGCACAGCACCTATCTCATGCGCACTCAGGACAAGTTCGAATATTCGGCCTTCGCATTCAGTGCCTGGGGTCTTGCAGTGGAGATCAGACAAGCGGGGCAGGACAGCAGAATTTGTGTAGCAGGCAGACATGGTAAGCCGCAGGCTTTTGGCTGCTTAAAACTTAATTTATAGCAGTGCCCTCCTTTCACGGTCAAAGCAATGCTCCTAGCGTTGGCCAGTTCCTGCTGCCGGCAATCCGGAAAGCATGAACTCTGCCCCTGTCCCACCCCCTCGCGGCTGTCCCCGGGAAAGATATCTGTATGCTGCCCCTGTCCCGCCTCCACCGCGTGGCTGTAAACCGCTGGTTACAGTTATGTAAAGGAACAGGCAAGCAGTCCCAATACTAACATTCCCCTAATTCAAAGCAGGCCACCATGAGCGAAATCACCCTGATGAGGATCAGTGACACAGATAAAGACCGCATGCTGGGTGAAAGCCAGCAAAAACCAGGGCCCTATGCCGCCATGCTCTGCGAGGCAATGATACCCGAATACCTGCTGATAGCCTGGCGCGGAAAAGTGTGCTACCACGGAGGACGCAATAAGGCCGCTCTCCCCAGGAACCTCATGCAGAGGCTTTTCAATTACCTCCAGTAGAGCTTCGTGGAGATCTCCCATGAGGATTTCTGTTCTATCCCCGTACATATTGACCTTCTTTTCCACTGTTAATATTCCTGTTCTGTTAAAAATAAATGTTTACATGTTTAAAGCACTTACCGACTGATCCTTCCCCTGATTCAGGGTCCGGGTTAACGGCTGGGGAGGGTTGGTAGGGGATCTCCGTGAGGGTGATGAAGAGATCCTGGCTGTTGGGGAAATCAGCGTTGTAAGCGCTGTTGACTGCCTCGTCCTCCTCATCTCCTTCCTCATCTTCCCCGTCCGCGAACATCTCCGAGGAACCGGCCGTTGACACTATCCCATCCTCAGAGTCCACAGTCAGTGGTGGGGTAGTGGTGGCGGCCGCACCTAGAATGGAATGCAGTGCCTCGTAGAAGCGGCATGTCTGGGGCTGGGCTCCGGAGCATCCGTTTTCCGTTTTGGTCTTCTGGTAGCCTTGTCTCAGGTCCTTGATTTTCACGCAGCACTGCGTTGCATCCCAGCTGTATCCTCTCTCTGTAATGGCTTTGGAGATCTTCTCGTAGATCTTCGCATTCCGTTTTTTGGAGCGCAGCTCCGAAAGCACAGACTCCTCGCCCCACACACCGATCAGATCCAAGACTTCCCGATCAGTCCATGCTGGGGCCCTCTTTCTATTCTGAGATTGCCTGGACTCCTCTGCTGGAGAGCTCTGCATCGTTGCCGGTGCTGCTGAGCTCGCCACGATGTCCAAACAGGAAATGAGATTCAAACTGGCCAGACAGGAAAAGGAATTCAAATTTTCACGGGGCTTTTCCTGTGTGGCTGGTCAGAGCATCTGAGCTCGGACTGCTGTCCAGAGCGTCAGCAGAGTGGTGCACTGTGGGATAGCTCCCGGAGCTATTAGCGTCGAATTCCATCCACACCTACCCTAATTCGACATGGCCATGTTGAATTTAGCGCTACTCCCCTCGTCGGGGAGGAGTACAGAAATCGAACGAAAGAGACCTGTATGTCGAACTAAATAGCTTCGTTGTGTGGACGGGTGCAGGGTTAATTCGATTTAACGCTGTTAAATTCGACATAACCTCCTAGTGTAGACCAGGCCTTAGGCTATGTCTAGTCTATGAGCTGGGAGGTGGGAGGCTGATATTCCCAGCTTGTGCAGACGTACTTGCACTAGCTCTCATTGAGCTAGTATGCTAAAAATAGCATGGGCTATGGGTGGGGTAGCACGGGCAGCAGTGAGTCGCAACACAGGCTAGCCATGCTGTGTACGGACTCCCTGGGTTCAGGCAGGTTTGTACTCAGCACGGCTAACCTGTGCTGCCGCTCACGGCTGCCCACACTTCTGTGGCTACACTTCTATGTGAGCTGGAAATCACACCCCAGCTCCAAGTGTAGATATACCCTTAGTCCCCAAACCCGGTACCTTTTGCCCCTTGCAGGGGTGGACAATATTTGGGCATGATGCAAGCTCGAAGTAGTGAGTCCCAGTCTCTGTTACTCTGCTTGGTGTCTGTCACCATGGTTCCCTTGCAGGTCAGGACTCCTCTGCTGGGTCTAGGCTACTCCTTCAGCTGGGCAGTGACCTTTCCCCCTGGGCTGATCTCCAAGCTCCAGGGTCAGGCTGTATTTGGGTCTGCTCCCTCCAGCAGCAGCAACATGTGCTTGGGCCTCAGCCATATGGCTCCTCTGTCCAGCCCTACCCCGTGCCAGCTGATTGGCCCAGAGTCAACCAGCCTGTGCTCAGATACCACAGTGATGGATGGCACTACAGAATCCTAGAATTAGCAACCACTCCCTGTCCCCACAAGGGCAGGGCTGTGCTCTCTCTCTGCAGTGGCATTTCTCTCCTTCAGTGAAAGGCAGCATGGCAGCAAGAAATCCTCTAGCCAACCAGGGCTCTGTGGCCAGTTCCCCTCTCTGTGCATCCCCAAATCTATCAGGTGTCGTACAGGTAATGCTGGTCCTTTGACACTGCTGATGTGCACATGTAGTGGAGGCACTTGCAGAGAAGAACTAGCCGAGACACCGTTCACATGCTACTGCTTCTCCATCCATCGCCAGGAACATTGGGAGCCCTGGAAATGCCGCAGCCAGGCAAAGTGTGTCACATTCACTGCCTGGTGAGTCCTCCCCTCACTAATCCAGGAGATTGGGGAGGGAGGGAGGGGTCTCCATGGGAACAGTGCTCCCTCAAACAAGGAGGGGGAGCTTTCACTCTGCTTTTAGCTCTGCTCCCCCTTACTCTAATCCTTGCCCCCCAAATACCATCACTAGCCATTTGGGGAAAGAAGAGGAAATACCTGAATCTATTTAAGCCATATCTTTTTCTCATAATGACTCAACTTCTGGAGAATCTGGCCCGCTTTCTCTGCCTCCACACGTCAAGTTACCGGATACGGGGCAGATTGGGCAAGCTCCAAACACAAGGAGGGGCAGGCCTATCCTCCCTGATGTAATAAACAAATAAAGGGGCAAAGTTCAATTCCACTTGTTAGCAGCCTGCAATGCAAAATCAATGTTTGTTCACCTGTTGTTGCACTCACTGTGGCGTGAAAAGTACAGTAATGATGATAAAATACAGAGCAATGAAATAAAAGCAGTGGGCTGGCACAGCCTCATAAAACCTACCACCTTGATTAATTCAGCATGGCAATTTATCCTTTACGACACCCTTTTTTATCCAGTAAGTATATAGAAGCTTAGTTAAAAGCCAATACAAAGATCAGGTGAGAGTTCTGTATGAGAAACATCTGCTCTTTTATCAACCTTCTGTTTGTACAAATCTGTTTTGTGAGAAGCACAGGGGGAGCAAAGCAGGAAACATTGTTATTCACACTTGCGCTTTGATTCCAAGGTAATTCTAACCACGCTGAGCTGTATTCAGTGGGCTGGCAGACTCCTCTATTCAGGGGCTGTGGGGGAAGATGTGGCCCCCCAGGTCACACTAAGACCGCCTTCAGGGCGGTATTAACTTGTGCTTCTGCTTTACTGCGCCCTATGGGGCTTGGCACAAGTGCAGAACCACCATGCCACATGTCTGGACTGACCATGTCCCTTTACCCCTCTGTCAAGGTTCCTTCCCCACTCTGAACTTTAGGGTACAGATGTGGGGACCTGCATGAACACCTCTAAGCTTAACTACCAGCTTAGATCTGGTTTTGCTGCCACCATTCCCAAATACTAACTCCCTTCCCTGGATAGTCTTGAGAAACTTCTTCACCAAGTTCCTGGTGAACCCCTTGGATCTTAACACCCCTCCCCCAAAACAAAGAGCACAAACAAAAGCCTTCCCCCCACCAAGATTTGAAAGTATCTTGTCCCCTTATTGGTCCTGTGGGTCAGGTGTCAGCCAGGTTACCTGAGCTTCTTAACCCTTTACAGGTAAAAGGATTTTGGTGTCTCTAGCCAGGAGGGATTTTATAGTATTGTACACAGGAGGGCTGTTCCCTTCCCTTTATAATTATGACACCTCCCTCCCCCAAATCTGCTCCCTCCCTCCCTCTTCTGGCCTATTCCAGAATGTCCCCTGTGCCCAGAACTACTGCAGAGGTGATGCAGAACTAGAGAAGCAGTTCTTTACCTGGGGGAGGGCCAGGGTTTATGCTTGCACTGCAGCCCCTTTGTCTCAGCTAGCCTGGGGAAAAGGGGACCTTAGGACAATGATGAATCAATCCCCTTGTCAATAAACATGGTAGTTCATTGCAGGGCCGGCTCTAGCTTTTTTGCCGCCCCAAGCGGCGAAGGAAAAAAAGAAAAAGGAAAAAATATATAAAGCTGCGATCGGTGGCACTTTGGCGGCAGCTCTACCGCGCCGCTCCGAGAGGGACTGATGGATCCGCCGCTGAGGACCCGGACGTGCTGCCCCTTTCCATTGGCCGCCCCAAGCACCTGCTTTCTGCGCTGGTGCCTGGAGCCGGCCCTGGTTCATTGAATATCACAAGAGCCAAAGAGCTTACAGTCCAGATCCTGCAAACCCAGCATGCATGGAACTCCTACTGACTTTTTGCACAGACTTGCCACTGAAGGATTTGCATATCTGGTCCTAATAGAGACCAAGGGCCACAGTTCAGTGTGAATCAGTGCAGAGACCCCATTCCATCACACATGACCATCTCACTGTTTCCCTTGTTTGTCGTATTTGGTTGCTACTGCCACCAAATAATGAGGGCCCAGAAGATCAATGTAGGAAGCTTTCATGAAAGAAATGGGTTGGGTTTTTAAGAGGGCTTACAAATAGAAGAGGGACATAGGGATAACAATTGAGGGAACACTGTGCCCTTAAAGCATCCCCTTCTTTCCTGGGCTGGTGAGAGGAAGACTCACCAGGTATGGGAATGTGAAACATTTTGCTTGGCAGAGGTATTTCTGGAGTCCCCAATGCCTAGGGATAGAATGAAGAAAAAAATTATTGTTAGGTATTTTGGCTCCTAGGAACCTTTTAATATATATTTATATATATTTTTAGTGACATATACACTAATGCTGTGATGTATTGCAAGATGTGATATAAATGATTAATAAAATAGATGTTAATATTCCTGAGTTCATATTGTGCTGGTAATTTTCCTTTGCTATTTGCAATATATTTTCTTTGCTCCAAACAGGCAGGAAATAGCTAATCAGCCATGACAAACTCATTGTATTAGGAGTCATCTATGGATTAGAATGGGTGTCATATGACTAAACACCCAACTCCTGGTACAATGTACCCCACAGTGACATTGGATAGAATTCATCCTTAACCACCCTGCCAAAAGTACTCTTAACAAAGGGAAACAAGAAAACATCATTCAAATGAGGGACATCTGTTCTCCAATGTTTGCAGATAATGACTGGATCAAGTGTCTGCATACAGCGTATTTCTTTTCCACAGATGATTTGATCTGGTATTTTACAAATTCTAAAATAATCCCCATCCCAGCTTCATACTAGGTATATGGGATTTCACTAGAAAGAAAGGAAACTTTTCCTACCCCATGCCAAGTATTTACAAACAAGAAACAGGAAAGACAGACTCAGGGCAATAAAATAAAAATGTTTTATCTGACAACATACACTTTGAGCTTTGGACTTTTCTGTCTCTATCATGCTACCTAATATGGCAGTAATGTCCAGTAAGGGGGTTTATTATGGGAGTTAGGCAAAGTAAATGATCTAGGTCAGGGGTAGGCAACCTATGGCATGCGTGAAGGCGGCACGCGAGCTGATTTTCAGTGGCACTCACACTGCCCGGGACCTGGCCACCGGTCCGGGGGGCTCTGCATTTTAATTTAATTTTAAATGAAGCTTCTTAAACATTTTTAAAACCTTATTTACTTTACATACAACAATAGTTTAGTTATATATTATAGACTTATAGAAAGAGACCTTCTAAAATGTTAAAATGTATTCCTGGCACACACAACCTTAAATCAGAGTGAATAAATGAAGACTCGGCATAGCACTTCTGAAAGATTGCTGACCCTTGATCTAGGTTATGTCAACTGTAAATTCCCAACTGACTTAAATGGAGGGTTCTGCTTAAAAACTGATGGCACAATATAGCCCTTGGTGAAAAATAATTACATCATCTTTCCTCAGCTAAGTCTGAAATACCACTACCAAGATGACATGTATTCTTACCTTTGCAACCTATTTTTAGCATTATGATAACACTATGCACTTCCATTGCATCTGTCATGTGATGTGAGCATTTATTACCACTGGAGACACCCTTAATCCTCCCCTCTGATTCTGTGAGTGGAGAGGATCCTGAATCTTTTAAATTGCTGCAAAAACTGTGCCTGGACCAGCCCTGGAGTGTGCAAATATCCATGAAACTAACGTCTTTCTTTTTGTATACGGTTAGTTAAATAGTGAACAATGTTGACATTTGAATGGTGGTCATTAGGCTTCAAAATGATTACCTTCTTAAAATGAACAGAGCGGTTACCATCCCTACGAGCTATGGTTCCAGGCTGTCTGCAGACTTGGGCAGTATCATTGCATCTGTTTTCATCTGGTTTACATTTGGAAGGTTATCTTTGCAACCAGAAGGGCTAAAGACTTCAATGTTTTAAACAAAAGATTAGATTCTGGAGCGTGAGATGCAGCTAGTGAGGAAAAGTACTAGCTTGCTGAACAACCATGAGCCAGCCCACTTCAAACCTGGTGTCCCCCTCTGCAACTCTGTGGGGATCTCTAATGCTGATCCAGGGAAATTAATTGGTTTAGTGGATGGACCCACCATGAGTTAAGGGTTTGGAGAGAGGAAACCTAGCCCCCCAAATGAATAATTTAGAGAAAGTTTTGAGAATTCTATTTAGGGTACTGAAGTAGCCCCATTACAATAGTGTCAAAGCAGCAAAGAGTCCTGTGGCACCTTATAGACTAACAGACGTATTGGAGCATGAGCTTTCGTGGGTGAATACCCACTTCGTTGGATGCATGTGATGTCATGCATCCGATGAAGTGGGTATTCACCCACGAAAACTCATGCTCCAATACGTCTGTTAGTCTATAAGGTGCCACAGGACTCTTTTACAGATCCAGACTAACACGGCTACCCCTCTGATAATAGTGTCAAAGTACCTCCCAGTCTTCAATGGTTTTAGTCTCACAACATCCCTCTGAAGTAAGGAAGCACGACTATCCCCATTTTGCAGACAGGGATCTGAGACAGAGAGACTAGAGCCCAGATTTTTAAAGGTATTAAGATATTCTGGAGCTCAGTGTTTATAAAGCCTAACTGCTTTAGGCAAATTTCATTTTCAAACCTTTCGGCACTTAAAAGACTAAATCCTTTCTGAAAATGAGATTTAGGCTCCTAACTTAGCTAGGCTTTGCAATGCTGAGTGCCAGAACATCTAAATACCTTTAAAAATCTGGGCAGAATGACTTGCCCAATGTCACATAGGAAAATCTGGTGGGAGAGCAAGGAATTGAACCCAGATATCCTGAGTCCTAGTCCAGTGCTTTAAGCACAAACCTTTCTTTTTATACACTCTTATACCATAAAGGGACTAATTAATACGTTTTCACCAAGTGCAGGTTAGACAAACACCTGTCAGGGATGGTCCAAATAATATTTAGTCCTGCCTTGATTCCCTTCCAGTCCTATAATTCTATGCCCCTGTTTGTAATAAAATGTATGATTGGGCAGGAGTGCTGGTAGGAGGGTAGTATTTATTTGTTAGTCCAGTCGCCTGACATGGGTCAGGATTACAATAGTTTAATACTCTCATCACACGGCAAAAGTCAGGATCTACTGACTTAAATGGCTACTGTTACACCTGTGATCTAGATAACTATTATTATATTCTTTGTACTTGGGGAAAGTGACCTGAGGCACAGAGAAGCTATATGACTCAGCTAAGCTCATACATTGAGTAAATGGCAAAACCAAGAATAGAACCCAGCAGTTCTAGATTTAGTGGGTTCTCCTCAGCAGCTTTGAAAATCAGGCCATAGGTGTCCCAAATTTGGCATCCAGTAATCAATAGATACTATTGAAAACATGAGTCCTAGTGATCTGTTTAGGGTCACATAAAAAGTCAGAGGCAGTGCTGGGAATAGAACTCCTAGTGGTACCTTGGAGTCCTTTGTTAAAATTCTGATGCCGTTCTGAAGGGATGGTTTGGATGCTTTCCCTAGCTCACTCATTCTTAGACTGGCTACTGCTAATTTACTGTAGCCAGAGATTATTTCTTGCTGGAGTTCACAGAAATTCTTCTGAAGAGAAATTTTGTGGCCTTTGGAATGGATCAGCCTGCACTAAATGACAGATGTTTAAAAAAGCGAACGAACCCCTCAAGCCTTTTCCTATGAGGTCTTCGCCTCCAACTCTTCACAATTTTTGCAGTTGAGCATTATGCAGGGCCTATTAATGCAGGCCTTGATCACACAAGGTCTTATGCCCATGACTAAATATAAGCATGTGTTTAAGCACTGGACCATCATCAATATATTTTTCAAAAACCAAGTATAAATATTTAGAGCAAACACTTTTCTTTCTTGGTTATAGGAAATGTGGAAAACAAATGAATAGATTCATCAGTCCCTCAACCGCATTTTCTCTGTGAGCACATGTAACCCAGGTCCTTGGGATTGTTGTAGGAGCTGCAGTGATCTGTATAACCTGTATGTTCAAAAGGTCTGTTCCACCTTTCCCTCCCCCGCCCCTTTGTCTCCTCTCCCCCTTTGAATACCCGTGAAGTGGCTTTCCCCCTCCCTCTCCCCCTCCCTCCTGGAATGCTTGTGGGATGAATGGGCTGCTTGAGCAGCTGGAAGATCAGAAGAGCTCCCAGGTAGACAAGGTGTCTGGCACTCTGATTAGGCAGCGATCACATGCCCAATGCATGGACACTGCACGAGGTGGAGTGTGACCAACCAGACGCGGCCAAGCCATCTCTAGTCACAGGCCATGAAGAGCAGGTCCTTAAAAGGGGGAGGGGCCATGTGCTCAGGAGGCACTCGCAAGCTTGTACCTCCCATGAAGGCCCTTCACCCGGATTCCCTGGCCAGAGGTTCACCGCATTGCATTTCATCGTGCCTCGGGAAGACTTACCTTCATCATACCATCCATCGCTGTGCTGTGAGACACTTACCTTGAAGGATCTTGACATCTCCAGTGCCTTGCCTGTCCTGGGAGCGTGAGTATGCGAGTGTGAGTGTGACACCCCCCCAACTTCTTTTGAGCTTATCTATCAGTATAATAAATGTGCTGCTTTCTGCCAAACTCTGGTGGGTCATTAATCCTCCCTAAGCTTATTAGCTGGCCCAATTTTGGGTAATAGGGATGTCTTACATATTCTATGCAGTGGTTCTCAACCAGGGTCCGTGTACCCCTGGGGCACACAGAGTTCTTCCAAAGGGCACATCAACTAATCTAGATTTTTACCTAGTTTTACAACAAGCTACATAAAAAGAACTAGCAAAGTCAGTATAAACTAAAATTTCATACAATGACTTGTTTATATTGCGCTATATATATTATACACTAAAATGTGAGAACAATATTTATATTCCCATGAGTTATTTTCTAATTTATATGGTAAAAATGAGAAAGTCAGCAATTTCTGAGTAACAGTGTGCTGTGACACTTTTGATTTTTCTGTCTGATTTTTGTAAGTAGTTTTTAAGTGAGGTGAAACTTGGCGTACGTAAGACAAATCAGACTCCTGAAAGGAGTAGTTTGGAAAGTTGAGAGCCACAGCTCTATAGCAGTGGTTTTAAAAATTCAGGTCATGACCCAGTACTGGCACTAGGTCCCCTGCAAGGCACTAGGTGCCCTTGCTCAGCACCCAGGGACCCTAGTGTCTGGCAAGTAAAAACTAGTAGTCCCTACCTGTTCTGACACCGCGCTGTGCCCTGGAAATGGCCAATAGCAGGTCTGGCTTGTAGGCAGGGGGGCCATGAGGCTCCGCGCACTGCCACCGCACTGAGCACTGACTCCGCAATCACATTGGCTGGGAACCGGCCAATGGGAACTGCAGGGGCAGTGCCTGTGGGCTTGCACGCCACTGCCTAGGAGCCAGACCTGCTGGACACTTCCGGGGTGCAACGCGGTCCGCGGAGCCAGGACAGGCGGGAAGCCTGCCTCTGCACCCTGGCTATCCCACTGACCAGGAGCCATCGGAGGTAAACCTGCACCCCAATCCCTGCTCCAGCCCTGAGCCCCCCCCATCCCCGGCCCCACCCCAGAGCCTGCACCCCCTGCCCAGAGCCCAGACCTCCTCCCGCTCCTCAGCCCCCCTACCCAGAGCCCCCTCCTGAACCCCAAATCCTTCATCCCCAGTCCCACCCAGAGCCTGCACCCCCAGCCCAGAGCTCTGACCCCCTCCTGCATCCTAACCCCCTGTCCCGGCCCGGAGCTCCCTCCCACACCCCAACCCCCTCATCCCCAGCTCCATTGGGTCACGGGCATCAACAATTTTCTTCAACTGGGTCGCCAGAAAAAAAGTTTGAAAACCACTGCTCTACAGGAAGTGCATCTAGGCTTTACTTAAGGGGCAAGGTGACCCCTCCCCCACTAACCAGAACTCAAGAGTCCTAGCTCCCAGCACTGGGTTTGAGTAGCTAGGCCACAGTGCCTTCTAACAATATAACTATCATTAATAATTAAAACACCCGTAAGCTATGGTAAATAATTAAATAAATAATAATACCCAGCTCTTAGATATACTAATCCCCAATGGGCAAATCAGTAATAAAGTAAAACCCCATCACAGTGATGGCCCCATGCGGTTATTAAACAGGAAGCCACTGGAATGACAAAAACAACGAGGAGTCCAGTGGCACCTTAAAGACTAACCGATTTATTTGGGCATGGGCTTTTGTGGGTAAATTACCCATGAAAGCTTATGCCCAAATAAATCGGTTAGTTGTAAGGTGCCATCAGACTCCTCATTGTTTTTGTGGATACAGACTAACACGGCTACCCCTCTTAGGGTACGTCTTCACCACCCGCTGTATCGGCGGGTAGCAATCGATTTCTCGGGGATCGATATATCGTGTCTCATCTAGACGCGATATATCGATCCCCGAACGCGCTCCTGTCGACTCCGGAACTCCACCAACCTGAACGGCGGTAGTGGAGTCGACATGGGGAGCCGCGGACTTCGATCCCGCACCGTGAGGACGGTAGGTAATTCGATATAAGATACTTCGACTTCAGCTACGTTATTCACGTAGCTGAAGTGGCGTATCTTATATCGATTTTCCCCCGTAGTGTAGACCTGCCCTTATAAATGGAATAACAGTTATTCAGCAGTCTAGATGGGGGCTTCTGGTTCCAAACAAGACACCCTGCCTGGCGCGCTCCGCACAGCAGGAGCTCCACGTGTACCCAGCCTCAGCACCAGCAGGCGTGGACTACATTTCCCGTAGTGCCCCGGGTCGCGGTACACTTCCGGGTTAGCAGTAGTGGGGGGGCGGGGCCTGTGTGTTTACTTCCGGCCTCCCTGGGAGTGTGCCTGAGGCTAAGGGGACCCGGCGCAGCCTGGCGGCAGGAGCGTGAGCCTGGCCGAGCCGCCCGCTCGCAGGGGGGAGAGGGAGAGGCGGGGCCAGGTGGGGGCGGGAGCCAGCCCCGCCGCCGCCGCCCCGGGGAGCCCCATGCGCAGCCCCAGAGGCCGGAGCGGGTGGTGAGCTCGGGCAGGACGCAGGAACCCGCCCGCCTCCCGCCCCGGCTCCTCCCCGGCCCTGCGTCCAGCGGGCGGCGCAGCAGCGGAGCAGGCGGCGGAGCAGGCAGCACCCGGGAGAGCCATGGACTGGCTCATGGGGTGAGTGGCGCCGCCGGCGGGGGCTGCGGGGAGCTGGGGGTCGCGGGGGTGCAGCTGGGGGATGGGTTGGGGGCATGGCTGCGGGGGGTGTAACTGGCGGGCGCTGGCCTGAGGCTGGGTGTGAAGTGCAGGTGGTCGTAGGTGGGGAATCGTCTTGCTCTGTCCAGTGGAGACAGGCTCTTGTGTCAGCACCACAGTGATGGGTCCCTTGCAAATTTCTCCTCAACTAGTCTGGCTCGGGAGGGGCAGGTGCTAGGGCCAGGTGTGTGTGGAGAGGCATGGGGATTTCTTGCTTGTCTGTGAATGCAGGTGATAGTAAGAGTGGCAAGGAGTTCTCCCTCTTATCTGGGGTCAGGAGGTGCCTCTAAGCAGCTGGTGGCCATCAGCTGGTCCCTGAGTGGCAAGAAATACCCTGACATGGGGTAGCTTTGGGTGACATGGCAACCATATGGCCTAGTTTGAAGTGCACAGGGATACAAGGAGATATGGAAAACACAGGAATTAGTGAAAAAACATCAGAGTGAAAGCCTCTTAACTTTTCCCTGAGCTATGTGGTGCTATCTGATAGTGGCCATAAAATGTAATATATTATAGAGACTGTTGGTTACACTTCAGAGGTGGCAGCTGGTGAATAGAGGGGAGTATTAGGGTGGTAAGGGACTCTATCATGTTGAGAAGCATTAGCTACCCAGGTTGGGAAGCATGAAAAACAGTGAAATAGTATGGGACTCTTGCTAAGGGACAAGAGAAATACATGACTAATCAGTTGTTCAGGGCTGAAAAGACAGTATGTGTGGTCTCCTGCAGTGACATTGAGAGGAGAAATACTGTATTAGAATGTGCGTATAAGGCTACACTGTGTCAAGCTTGTAAAATGTTTGGGGTTATTTTTGGGTACCTTGTCTATTGATTGCTATGTGGAGGTTGTTTACAGGGTAGGAGAGATGCAGAAAAGAACTTTCCCTGTTCTGCAAATTAATCTGTATAAGAGCATCTAATTTCTTTCCTTTTTTGGATATAAAAAAGGCAGGCATTGCATGTCTCAACACATTTCTATCAGTGTAGTGAGACTGCTATTTCTGCAGCAGAACTTTAGCTCTGACCTAGGAGTTTGCCAAGATCTGATCTGAATGGCTTGCTGGGGAGTGGAGGAAGACACCTCAGCATAGATTAAAATCAAATCAGTGCCGTGCCAAGGGACTTGGATAGCATGGGATTAATAGTGCTAATTACACAGAGACAGAAGGTAGAAAGCGATTTGCTGCTGGTTTTATGTTTAAAAATCTTCACCAGAGAGACACATGTACAGTAGAATGGAGTGACCTGATATATTATCAGTGTCCTAGAGAAAGAGATTTGATAGCTTATTGCAAGAATTTTGCTGATGACCTGTACTCGGGTGAACTGAATAATTGTGTTGCAGAATCAGGTGGGCGGTAAGTTTATGATTCAGTGACACTTGGTGTTAAGTTAGTTGGTTTTGTACAGTAGTTTGATCCTTAGTGTGATGTTTTATACCTGTGTTGCATCCTCCAGAGTGTGACAGCACTAGAAAATGGGATCACAGCCTATCTGTGTTGCTAGGTCAGGTAGTATGTTTTTTACATGGAAAAACTACTCAGTTCCACTTCTTCTTTTTCTTAAACTGAAGTAACTGGATAATTGGTAAACTTGACAGCATTTGCCCTGCTCTTTTATTAAGAAGACAGATTTCTTTGGACTGGATATGTCCAACTCTAGATCCAGTTGTCAAGACGTCTGTAACTAGTATTAACTGTAATGTTGACTAGTAAGCTAATGGGTATGAACTCCTGTGCATTTTCTGGGTAGATTGTTAGTATGGCTTTCCTACAACAAATTAATTAATAGAAGTATAGTGTTTGAGACATGCAAGGCCTTTTTGTGTGATAGGCATTGGAAAGCTGACATCTGGCAGGTTATAAGGAAGTACTGTTATCACTTCCTAATAATGAAGATATTGGTGTAATTGGGTTTCTTTTGATCGTGTTTTTAGCAACTACTATGGCAACTAGAGCCTACCATATTTACTTTATATAAACAAATCTAAACTCTACACAACAATACTCAAGTTTCTTTAAGTGAAAGGAAGCTTCATTTAATAATAATAATAATATAATAATAAAAAAGCTTATCCCAATACTTAAGCAGAAGACTTAGATGGCTTAAGATGGTTCTTTCACACCCATTTTGTACAAACTATATCATAAATTAGCCAAGAACCAAACTTTGTGATGTTACTAGCCTTTCATTGTGTTAGAATGTAAATTTTCTCATCATTCATATTTCTATGGTTGTTGGAAGTGTGTACTGCTGCCACTGTACATGTAATCTTTCCAAGGTGGGTGAACTCATGTTGGAGTGGAGAACGTCTCTTTGCCTACATTAATTTTCATTGGTCCTGGTTTGTCTGTGGATTACATGTTTATTCTTTGCTGTTACCTGATACTTCTGTTAATGTCCAAACCTTGTGTACATTGCAGTTTTTTGCATTGTCACAGGGTGTGTCTTCACAGCACTGTAAGATCAGGTTATAACTGAAATATTACCCCTAACTTGACTCCTTTCCCCACACACAAATCTATAGTTCGAGAAAACTGCTTTAAGCTCAAGGTAGCTAGCCAGTGAAGCTCAGTGCTGCTGAAGCTTGAGCTAGGAACGCAGTGGGGATGCAATAACTTGAGTTACAACATGTCATCAGAAGATAGTCCAGTGATTCTGTGCTGCTAATCAAATCACCGTGTGTAACTCATGTTGTTTGGAAATGTGGTTACTCTCACTTGAGCTATGTTAGCTTCAATTCTCCTAATCTGAGTGTGCTAATTTGAGCTAACTGTACTCTGGAGACACATTCTTTGTTTCAAAGTTTGTAGCAGTTTTGTTTGTGTGGACTTTATGGATAATAAGGAGTAGGAAAACAGTGGGTATGTGGGCGAAGGGGAGAGAGGGGAAGACGACAACCTCTTAAGGGGTTTGTCTACACAAACTGCTACAGCGGCACTGCTGCAGCACTTCAGTGAAAACACTACCTATGCCAACAGGAGGGGTTCTTCCATCAGTGTAGGTACTCCACCTTCCTCAGAGGTGGTAACTAGGTTGAGGGGGAAAATGACCTACTGCTGTCTATGCCAGGTGTTAGGTTGGTTTAACAGTGTTGCTCAGGAGGGTGGATTTTTCACACCCCTGAGCAAGGTAGTTCTACAGACCTAATTTCTTAGTGTAGACCAGGCCTCGATCTGTCCACGTGGGTGCTTCCATCAGCAGCACTATGTGTGTCTAAGTGAAAACACTCTCTTCTGTTTACTGAAAAAGAAGCTTATGGTATTCAGTTCATTACAGCAGAGCTTTGAATAAATGTCAGTCTGCCTTATCTTCAGCTAAAATTGCAATTCTTTGCAATCTCTTGTAAGTGAAGGGAGGCGCTGCGGAAAAACCTGCACAAAGAGGGAAGAACAAAATGTTGCCCTTTGGAACACCACAGTTTTTTTGAATGAATTTCCTCTCTCACTTCTGCATATTAAGCCTCATCAGTCTGTTTTCTAATGTCCCTGTGTATTAATGAGACTAATATGGAAAGAGTACAATTCTTTCTCAATAAACTCTTAATACTGTGTTAAATGTGTTAGTACTCCTAAGAACATTTGTTTCCTCATGTTGTCAATCATATTTTTTTCTTGAATGCTCTGGAGTGGAAAGTGCTCTACATGTTAAACTTTGTATCATTATAGAAACTGGCTCCAAAGGCAAATGAAAATTCTTTGTTTAAAAGATAAACTAGGCGGCGGCGGCGGCAGCAGCAGCAGCTAACCATGTTCTAGCTTCCCACTATTCCAGCTCATCTCACATTTATTGCACTTAGACCTCTTTATTCCTTAAAGGTCCTGTACAGTTGAGTGTTGTGTTGGGAAGTGGGGGAAGGGGAAGTTCTAATCATACCACAGAGGGCAGCAGCCTAAGTGTCTCAGATGGCCACAGAGCACTTAATACAGAAATAGAAACTGGAGCCTATAAACAATGATGAATTTGTCAAAGATTAGGCAAATAACAGTAAGCTTGGCTGGCCACACACCAGAGCTTCACTGTGATCAGTCTGGTTAATTGTTGTTCTCTCAAATGCCTTAAAACTGTTGAAGTTCCAGAGGGAAAAGCTGCATAACTGAGCTATTGGCATACATACAATCACATGTCGGTTTAAGACCCAAATAAATCTTAAGTCTCTCCTTTCCCTTGGAAAATGTCTTATCTTTCTCCTGAACATTGCCATAACAATGTTACTGGTTGAAGGGTGTGTTCTCTTTGGTATATATGTGCAGCTCCTATTAGTTACAATGGGAGTTGTGTCTGGAAAGAATAGAACAATAGGTTGTGCAATATCTTGGATCTTTATAAATAGAAGAGAGAAAGCTAAAAGTATTCCCATTGTACATAGAAAATATGTACCATGGCTTTGATTGGAGACCACAGATGCTTGGATGGTGGTGTTCATTGACATCTGACAGGAATCTAGGCTATACACTTAGTATTTCATTTTGAAAGAGGATTGATTTGCTGTTAAAGATTTTGGCTGTATTTGTAACACTCAATTTAAAGTAGCAACAAAGGTATTGTTCCTTCAGTTGTGAAACTTTTTTTAATTTGAATTTAAAACTCTTATTGTAGAGGACAAAACCTGTTTTGAAAATGCAGTTGTAAATCTCACAAGCCTTGATTACTCTTTAAATATTGGGTTCTGATAAATAAATTGTAACATCTGTGCCCACTGAAGAATGACTTTGAATATGCAGAGCAGCTTTATGTTACATAGACATTTAAAAGAAAAAACAGTTTGCCAACAACTACCTGTTAACTACAAATTACTGCTTTATGGAAGGACCGAGGTGGAGGAAGAAAAATGACTGAAAATTATTTAATTAAAAAGAATGTCTTTGTATTGCAATAAACTATAATGTTTCCTTGTCTAATTTTTCTTTGTTCTGTCATCTTTTACCACGTGAAAGACCTTGCAACCTAAGTCAGTTTGCTGCAATCACACGCTGTCCTTAGACTTGCGTGGATATTGTTTTCTGTTGACCATTTATCCATAGTCCATCCACAGTAGAGAATTGTGACATTCCCAGTACCAGTGTGGTCCTCTAGAATGATGGTAAAATGCAGTGTCTCAATACTGTGTCCAGATGGTTTTATGAGGTATTTCCAGTACCAGTAAGACTGTAGAACCTCTGAGTATCAGAGGGGTAGCCGTGTTAGTCTGGATCTGTAAAAGCAGCAGAGAGTCCTGTGGCACCTTATAGACTAACAGAGGTTTTGGAGCATGAGCTTTCGTGGGTGAATACCCATGCATCTGACGAAGTGGGTATTCACCCACGAAAGCTCATGCTCCAAAACCTCTGTTAGTCTATAAGGTGCTACTGGACTCTTACTCAGAGGTTCTATAAAAGCAGCAAAGTCTTAATGCAATTATCCAGACTGCTTCAGTTGGAACTGTTTCAGTGCAAGCAGGATAACATTGTAGCTACGAGACTTCCTTTGATCTTCCCACCAAGCTGTCACAACTTCTTCCCACCAGTTCCTGGATGTATACAGGATAGGTGATACTAAGCTGGTCTTGCTTTTGCTCTTATTCTAACTCTCTCTCCCTCCCTCCCCCACAGAGGAATGCAGCACACAACAGCTTATTAAAAGTAACTATCTAATTGTGTGGTTTTTATTCTACAATAAACATTATCCAGTAAAACTTTACAATAATATTTTGTGGCCAGTGGATCTTTATCTCTGGGACAAAATACATACGTACACATGCTAATTTCACAACAACAAATGAATTTGTGCCTTACCATGGGTTGAAATGGCATGGCAGTGAAGTGGCTGCCTCGGCTGTATCTCCCAGACTTATAATATCTGAAGAGGGCACTGTACACCCTGGTTTAAATCCTCGCTCATACATATCCATGGTATTTCAGTAACCACTACTCAGACTTCTCTCCCCTAGTACTTGTACATCTCCTGGGGCATTACTACATGTGGTGTGGGAGTGGAGAATATTTAGCCAGCTTGGAGGGCTGTCCTCCCTTCACTCCTGTATCTGACTTTTAGAGGGTGATGAGAAGAGGAAATAGTTCAACAAAATACAGAGATGTTATAGAATATAAACCAAGCCCCTTATCTTAGAGCATGGGCACCTGAAGTCAGCAGTGCTCATATAAGACACCAGGAACAGTTTACTTAAGCACTCTGTGGCCAATGCGTGGCTTTCTGTGTTTTGAATGCAATTGAGGGGGAAAGCCCTTACCCTTCATGATACGTTCACAGTGGGGAGAGCTATTGGACACAATCATTTGGTTACTTCATTGGTTTAATCTAACATAACTTTGACACCTATATATAAAATCTTTAACATCTACATATACAATTTCACATGCAACTGTATAAAAATTATATATGTACAGTAATATGTATACACAGTACATACAATTTACTGCCTAGCAAACACCTGCTACCAAATACCTATTCCTGGAATTATGGGATAAGTAGCACAATGTACAGGTCGGAGCAAGTGCTACGTGTGGACACAGTGCATTAGTCTACACAAACAGCTGTTCAGTGTGAAGAAGAATCAATCAGAGAATCTCAGCTGCAATGTTCAACCTTGTGCAGAGATCCAGTCCTCTAGTGTAGAAGGGTTCCATGATTTTACATTTACCTGGATAAGGTCAATGTATTTGAAGTAAAAATGAAGGGGCAAACCTTCCCTTCCACTAGCAAGCTTCTGACCGACTTTCTCTTCCTTCTTCAGGCCTCTGTGTGGAAGGCTATAACATCCTGCGAGTTGTAAAATTGTGGAGTGGTAGCATTGCTGCTTTGTAGAGTCTGACGCTAGTTAACAAAACCAGAATTGCATACTACTAACTTCAGCACTGTAAGAAGACTTATGAGAATGCAGGAGTTCTTTATTAGAAAGCTGTGTATTCTTGAGGTAGTGTCTAATTGAAAATGAACTTCAGTAGCATATACAGACTACTATTATGGGGAGAGGTCTTAACACTGAACTACTTTTTCAATCACTAATAACTAGAGACTAAAGGTGTACAAAGAACACTTAAGTTGCAACACTTCTACCTACATCTGGCTTTACAATCCAATAAGAATCAAATATGCTAATTTTCAACTGTACTAGATTTAATTTTGTCTGTGCTTGCACAGGATGCATTAAATGTAAGGAATACAGCATATAGCTAGGAACAGTGACGAAGTATGTGGCATGCTTTGTGTTGGCTGCTACCCAATATAAGTGAACAGATTAAGGTTAAAAGCAATATACTCCTGGCCTGTGCAGAACAGGCATTTGTGTAAGGAAGTATTTTAAGTTTAGGGATTCCTTGAAGCTAACTAATTACAACAGAATGTCCTCCCCCTTCCCACCAATATGGATAAAATAAAACATTACATTTCTACCCTCAGTTCTGTACATGGCAGTACCAGCGTTTCCATCAGCTGACAATAAAAAGGCTAACTTGTTTGCCCTCATTCCTCTTTAGTTAGGGAAACCTTGTTCTTTTATAAGGTGACTTTTTCCCCCCTCACAAAGCTTTGCTAGAACCTCTCTCAGCTGCATGAATATATGCTCATTTTGGTTTTTAACTGACCTCACAACAGGTGTTTCCCTTTTGTATAATCTCTGCAAAATCAGGGTTTCATGAGCTGTTTCTCCTATTTGGAGAGAGTTGAAAATACTCATAAAACACAGACCTGCACTTCCCATTCATACATATAATACCTAAGGACATGTTAGATCTATGCTCTTTGCACCCAAATAAACTTTGTACGTGTCACTGGACACTCTACATATCTCTAGACTCTATTAAAGTGAAACTAAATATAGTTTTGCTTGAAGGAAACAGATAATAGAACTGAAAGTTAATCAAGATGGTCACAGTGGGATTTTGCAACTCTTCTGGCGAGTGAAGGCATGGGAAAGAGACTAATAATTCAGCTGCTGCTGCTTCTTTTGTATGGCTGGGGTAGATAGCAACCATTACAAATTTATGTCTAGATTTGATAGCCATCACATTCACCAGCTCACTGCTGTGGCAATGTCCTTCAGGCTGCCAGCGAAATAACTCAGATATGATGTGCTCCATTGTTTGTTTGTGCCTGGTGATCACAGTCACATACAGGTGTTTGCCTCATTTTCCATTTAAACAGGGTTTGTCCACATCTCCCATGAGATGTCCTGATGCGATTCTATCTGCACCAGTCTTTCTGACATAAAGCAAAACCCGCTTTAAAATCGGCAGGGTCAACGACAAGCTGTTTGTTTTGAGCAGTCGAAATGCTCCATGTGGCTCTCCATTGAGCCTCAGCGTTGAAACTGAGTATAAGGGCCTTGATGCAGTTCCGTAAAGGGTTGTGGGATTTTAATCTTGTCTTTGGCAGGTTCTGCAGGTCCTCGTGCAATGCGATCCTCATGTTTGCCTTGACATGGCTGAGGAAACAAGATGTCTGGGCAGCTCTTCTAATCTGTGGAGGCTGGATGTGTGATAGAACTGGGAGCCAGATGTGAGCGTCCCTGACACTATGCACACAACGTTGTGTGCATAGAGTATCAAGGAGTTGAGTGTGATTGCTGTGAGACCACACTTGAGTACAGTATTCAGCCACAGAATATATACTTGCGGTTTGTAGGGCCCATGGACTGAAGCCCCATGATGTTCCGGCCAGTTTCCTGATAAGCGTGACATGAGATCTGACCTTATTGCGGTGTTCCCGAGGTGTTGTCGAAAGGTCAAATTCTAGTCCAGTATAATGCCAAGATACTTTGGGTTAGCCTTATGGCTGACACTCTCACCACAGAACTGCATATCAAGTTTGGTATTAGCCATTTTATTGTTCAGATGGAAAGTGGTCACCATGTCTTTTTTCCCCCCCTAAGTTTCCAGTGTTGGAAATTAGCCATTATGCTAAGATCTTGGGTTAAGATGCAGTTTGATGGTATCGAGGCAATTCAGCAATTACTATATTAGGGATATCAGGAAAAGCTTGGTGTCCGCTACTGTGCTTCTGAGACATTAATGACTTTGCATGCTGTGTTGAGCTTTGATTATTGATAAATTGCTTCCTCCTCTTGTCACTGCAGCTGCACTACTCTGCACATAAGTGAATTAAGGCTTCCTGTAAAGAGAGTCAGTGTGTGTCTGAAGCTGTTTTTACTTTTTTCCTACCCAGTACTTTCAGTACTGCTTGTATCCAGCCGTACTTGGCCCTCCTTTAAGTTTCTTTCCTGTTTGCTTTCTGTAGACGGCACAGCACAGGGATTCCCATTCCTACAAAACATTTACAGAAGCATATGAACATGTAAACAGATATCCTTAAAAGTGAATTAAACATACTTGAGGGGGGAACTGCGCTTTTCACGCACTCTGGGCTCAAACTTTGATCCACCCTGTATCTGTTAAAGTGGGGATTTTAATCAAAATCTTTCCTCACTGTGCTGCAACCCCTCTGACAACACTGCAGGGTGTAAATCTGGGGTGATTGTGGCCCTCAGTGTGTATTGAAAACGCTTACTGTCACTGTGATCCCTTTTTCTTGAATCCTTTTTCTGTCTAACATGACATATATTCATCATACATAATGATGCATTTTAAGATGTCTGGATTTAAGCAGAAATGAAGTTCTGTCTTCAGTTTACTGAAAACCCCCTATTCCTAGAACTGTTCTGACATCGGTAGTATTGCATAAACAGAGCCACTATCACTTCAGTTCATTTTAAGCATGGACTATATTTCCACTAACTGATAAGTAACTGAAGAAAAATCTTTCAAGCTTCCATCTGGGTGTCGCATACAATGACAAGTAAATAAACTCTTAAAAAGCAGTTGGCAGCATTTTCCTCTGATTGAGGGCAGAGTATGAGGATGCAGGTACTTGTTAATTTAGGTTTAGCTCCTACAAATGACCTCCCCAGACACAGGCCTTCAATGGGTACACCTGGGCAGATTCATTACTAGGCTGTAACTCTTCATGACTTCCGCTTGCCAATTTCCGTAGCATCTGGACATACGGCAAATACTAGAAGCAAGTCGTGCATTATATTAAGCTGTTTGCAATGAACAGTACAAACAATTAACAGATTTAAACAAAATGTACTGAGCTGATTCTCTTTGCTGGTTGCCCAATCATGTATCTTTCCTTTTAGCTTAGCGGGCTACTGGAGAGAGCCGCTGACTAGTATTATTGGGGATAGGCTGGTTATCTCACAGTGGATAACAGAGATGGCCTCAAGTCCTTGTTATAATCATTCTGTGGCAAAACTGTAAATGTGGTGATAACTGGATGTTAGTCATGTGAGTAATTAAATCATAAATGGATCTAAAGCAAGTTTTGACTAGCGAAAACAGGTATGTAATGAATCTGGGGGAGACGGAGGTTTGGGAGCTTTTGATTGAATCAAATCCTGCCCAGGACAAGTTTCAGGAAGCGGCAGTTTGGATCAGCTCAAGTTTTTGTAGTCTGCATGGCTTTGCACTATGGGAAGCTTGTGGCATCAGTCACTGACAGACTGTCTACAAGAATCATTGGATGCCCAGGGACGTTGAGATTGGAAGTGTAAAATTAACAAAATTATGGGATTTTTAAACAGATGCATTAAGCAAATCTGAGCTCTCCTCTGCCAGGTCTCTGTATGCTGGGGCTGTTGTTGATCAAAGGCAGAATTTTAATCCAGGTCTCAAAGTGAAATGCTAGTGATTAAACTAGTGCAGTGGTTCCCAAACTGGGGTTTGCAAACCCCTGGGGGTTTGCACAGTGTTACAGGGGGTTCACCAGAAAAATTGCTTTAATGGGGGCCAGAGGACCCTGGGCATGGGAGGCAGCAGGTGTGACCCAGTTGCAGAGCAGATAGCCCGAGCCCTGTGGAGCACTGAGTGGGCAGCCAAGCCACGGTCACCGGAGGCGCCGGCTGCCCAAGCCCCATGCAGCGCGGGGCTGGGCAGCTGGGGCTGGCAGCCCGAGCCCCAGCAGTCAGTGGGGGCCAGCAGCCCGAGCCCCATGGAGTGTGGAGCTGGCAGTCCAGACCCTGTCCAGCAGGGGCCAGCTGCCTGAGCCCCATCGTGGGCAGGGAGGCAGCTGGGACCCCAGGCACGCAGGTGGCAGCTTGGACCCCTGTTTTAGGCAGATGGGAAGTTGGGTGGCATGAGGGGCAGAGTGAGCAGGGGCCACGCTGTACGTGGGGAATGGTCCAGGCTAATTTGTCCCTCGTAGGGCACCTGGCCCTGGTGGAAGACAAGGTGTTTGCGCGCCAAACCAGCCGGAACCAGGAGGTAGTCACTGTAGCAGCGTTTAGGTGCCTCAGTAATTCGATACAAGGTCATTTTCTCTGGAGTGCTGTTTTGCTTCAGCAGGGGGTGAGTGGATGTTAGCATCACACTGAGGAGATTTAAACTGAAATCCCTGGAAATATTCATTTTTAGGAGGGGATTCATGAGATTTCACATTTTAGTGAAAGGGGTTCACGGGTTGTTAAAGTTTGGGAACCACTGATCTAGTGTATTACCTTGTATCCTTTTCTGCAGTGTACTGTATCCATTCCCTAGTTAACAAGATGAGGAGGCTGTGAAGCTTGTTTACTGAATGCAGTTTTTAAACATCCTTGTTAGTAGTATTCCACCCACTTTATTCTGGAATACAAGAAGCTGAGGCTGCTTCTCTTGCCATAGCACACTCTAAGGAAGGCATGTGATGCCTTGGCAGTGACGCATTGGTTTTAGTACTGTTGAGATGTTAAATCAGTGAGCCACGTGAGCTCTCCCTACTGAATGAAGAATAAACTTGGTCTTATTAAATGTTCTTGCCAGAGATTGTTCACACATTTTGGGCAATTGGACTCCTAGAAGTTTCCCCATTCTTGAAATAGCCTTGTCTGCAGGAGTTCTAAATTGCCTCACTTTAGAGTTACACTTGTCATTTTGACTTTTAACCATTCAGTAGCAGCACAGAAAGAGTTTTAAAAAAGAACTTGGTTTTTTTTTGTTTTTTTTTTAAAAGGGGAGAAAAACAGCAGTTTGGCTACTGAAGGCAAGTTCTCATAGGGGAGAGAACCTAGTCAGGGCAACTGTTCTTCACACAACCTGTAAAGCTGGATATTTAGTTCCTGTGTCAGAAGGGAGATCAGTGGCAATGGAAATAGGACAGTGGGCATTTCTCCATTATGCTCTGCTTACAGTTAAACAGATTATATGACTTCAAGTTTCAGCTAAATGCTTGCTTCTCTTCACGGTGTGGAAGAACACTAGCAAGATCAAAAGAAAAGGGTAAAGAGGGAAGAGTCCTAAATGAATGTTGGAGACTAGTCTGTGCTCCAGCTTACTGTTACCATAATATAAGAACAATGATGTAGCTGATTAAATAAAAGGGTTGCAAGGATGTAACACTAATGAAACACAATACTTAATAAACCTGTGGAACTGAAAGTTGTATAATACCACTAAGGCAACTTGCTTAGTATAATTCTGTAAAGATTAGATCATATTAACCAGAGTGTTGTTTGCATTTGTGCTAGCTAGGATAAAAATGGCAAGTATTTTCTGTCCTCGTGTCAAAGCATAAGCTGATCTGCCAGAGCTAGCAAGAAATTTCCCCTACAGAGGTTTATGCTGCCTTCTGAATCAGTCCATCATTGCCATTGTCAGAGGCAGGATATTGGACTCGGTGGACCGTTGGTCTTTTTCAGTATGTCTGGCCCTTTGTTTCAGACAGCTGTCTAAAATATATTGAAATATCCTTTCTTCCTATTTGAGAATAGCCTCTCCTCCAATTTAGTTGCAAGCTGAAATATTTTTACTACTTTTGCAGTAGTAGTAAGTGCAGTAGTTCATTTAATTTATTATCTAGAAGTTTAAAAAAATGGCAATTTCATGTATCTGCTCCAAGTTTTAACTTGGTGCTGTCTGTCACTCTCTGAGCATTTGCACTTCCTTGAGGTCTTCATACTGTAGGCGTAAGAAACAAATATCCCTCCTTCTATGCTTTTTCAGATAGTGTGAACTTCTGATAGTGTCCCTATTATGGAGCCATGTGTCAGCTCTCCTGTTGTCACGTTTCATCCACACCCATGTTGTAAGTAAGCTAAATTACAGCAGCTTAGTCTATAAAAGGTGCACAGGCTGATCCTGGCATCAATATTTACTGGTGCCCAAAGTTGTCACAACTTTGAGACCTTGTCTGTCAAAGAGCATATGTTAATACTTGTAATGATTTCATGATACTGGGGGGAGAGAATGGACAGAACTGTCTGTTTAAAACACCTCTCCCCTCCGTCCCCCCCCGGCCTCGTGACCAGATCCAGTTGGACTTTCTGGAGATTGAACAAATATCCCAGACTCTTCTGACACTTAATCACTGTAGTATTTAAACTTAAGTTGTTTCCATTGTGACAGCTGTGGCAATTTCCTGCAATATCTTTGGGAGATCTTACTGTACTAAGTTTAGGTATGTTTGTGGGCCTGGAACTAAGAACATTGTGGGGAGATTAGGTAAATTCACTCAGGTTGTAACACCTCCAGAGAGGTACCACGTTAGCGGTTCAGCAAGCTCTTCAGCCATCCCTTCTCAAACTCTTGGATGCAAATTACCTGATTTTAGTACTTTCTGTTTTAACATTCTCCAGAGATTAGTGGCATAGAAAGAATGTTATTGCCATACAGTGAGCTACATTAGCTGTTTTATCCCCAGATACAGAAGAGAAATATTTATTAAACATTTCTGCCTCTTCTGCATTATTATTGATAATTCTATCTTTTCATAGAATCTCAGGGTTGGAAGGGACCTCAGGAGGTCATCTAGTCCAACCCCCTGCTCAAAGCAGGATGAAACCCAACTAAATCATCCCAGCCAGGGCTTTGTCAAGCCTGACCTTAAAAACCTCTAAGGAAGGAGATTCCACCACCTCCCTAGGTAACCCATTCCAGTGCTTCACCACCCTACTAGTGAAAAAGTTTTTCCTAATGTCCAACCTAAACCTCCCCCTCTGCAACTTGAGACCATTACTCCTTGTTCTGTCATCTTCTATCACTGAGAACAGTCTAGATCCATCCTCTTTGGAACCCCCTTTCAGGTAGTTGAAAGCAGCTATCAAATCCCCCCTCATTCTTCTGCAGACTAAACAATCCAAGTTCCCTCAGCCTCTCCTCATAAGTCATGTGCTCCAGCCCCCTAATCATTTTTGTTGCCCTCCGCTGGACTCTCTCCAATTTATCCACATCCTTCTTGTAGTGTGGGGCCCAAAACTGGACACAGTACTCCAAATGAGGCCTCACTAGTGCTGAGTAGAGGGGAATGATCACGTCCCTCGATCTGCTGGAAATGCCCCTACTTATACAACCCAAAATGCCATTAGCCTTCTTGGCAACAAGGGCACACTGTTGACTCATTATCAGCTTTTCGTCCACTGTAACCCCTAGGTCCCTTTCTGCAGAACTGCTGCCCAGCCATTCGGTCCCTAGTCTATAGCAGTGCATGGGATTCTTCCGTCCTAAATGCAGGACTCTGCACTTGTCCTTGTTGAACCTCATCATATTTCTTTTGGCCCAATCCTCTAATTTGTCTAGGTCCCTCTGTATCCTATCCCTACCCTCCAGCGTATCAACCACTCCTCCCAGTTTAGTGTCATCTGCAAACTTGCTAAGGCTGCAGTCCACACCATCCTCCAGATCGTTAATGAAGATATTGAACAAAACTGAGTAAGTCCCCTACTGCAGCACTTAGCGTACCTCTGCTCAGAGGGATCCCAGGCAAACTCCTTCTGTTTGCCGCTCTGCTGTTCGCAGTAATGGAGCAATGCCATTGTCATGTATCTTTTTGTTCCTAATATATTTTTAAAAACACCTTATTGTCCTTAATGCTACTAGCCATAGATTTATTCTTGTGTCCCTTGGCTTCCTCTATCAATTTTCTACAATTTCTAACTTCTGATTTATACTCATTACTATCAACTTCCCCTTTCTTCCATTTGTTGTATATTTTATTTTTTACAGCTGCCTTTACTTCCCCTCTAAACTAGGTTTTTGTTTTTTAAGGAGCATAGTCTTTTTTTTTCTGTTGTGGGACTGTGGCTTTTTGGGCATCTAGTAACGTGGTTTTAAATTCTTCTCATTATCATTTACTTGGTTTTTTGATAAATTTTTCCTCCCAGATGATTTGGCTCATAATTGTTGGTCCTATTAAAGCACCTTTATATTATTGGTCTGGACTCGATTCTGCTTGCACATATTAAATGTGACAAGTAGTGATCACTTGTTCCTAAGCTACCATTAACATTTAGTTCTGCAATCAATTTTTTTTATTTGTTAGGATAAGGTCTAATATTGAATTCCCCTGGGTTGACTGCAACACTTTTTGAGATGGCATGTTGACCTAGGTCCTCTCCACTTCATTTTGTATTTCTTTCTGGACAGTTTATGTACTGTTGGCTCACATACTGCTTCTGGCTTGTATGCTGAACTGATGGTTCACAAGATCAGATTTTAGTAGACTTTTATATTTGAATTTGAAGTGTTTGGCATCAGTCAACATTTCTTTTTGTTTAATCATAACCTCCATACTCTTGAATGTTTGTTTATAAGCACTGTTAGCTAATTATAATCCCTTGATGGGGCTGAATCTGCATCCAGAAAGATCCAGTTAAATGATGAGATCCTGGGCTCGGGATGCTTTTGCTAAAAATAACTTATCGCTATTGGCTCATCTCATTTTAACACTGAAGTGTAAGTTCTGACTTTTTTTTTTTTTTCCCCATTGGGTGGTGAGGAGAGGCCTTTAGGGAAAGGAAATGTAGTAGCTGTTTTACTTTTAACTCTTAGTTGCATGCCGTAGCAAGTATGTTAGTATATATAAAAAATAAGCATTGACTCAGAAACAAAAGAAATATACATGTTTTGAAAAGCTATGAGGTTATTGGCCAATCATAACTAAGCAGGCCAAATACAATTTCATTCCACTGATTATATTAATGTTGGAAAAACTGTCTTATTATGTAGGAAACATACAAAAGTATTTAAAGTGTTCATGTGTATATGTGAGAGGCAAGGTGGGTGAGATAATGTATTTTATTGGATCAAATCCTGTTGGTGAGAGAGACAAGCTTTCGAGCCACACAGAGCTCTTCTTCATATCAGGAGAGCCCTGTGTGTCTTGAAAACTTGTCTTTCATCAACAAAAGTTGATCCAATAAAATATATTATTTCACTCACCTTGTCTGTCTCTAATATCCTGATACCAACACTGCTACATAACACTGCATACATGTATATATGACACTCTTGCACTACCAAATGAAATTCAATTGGCTGAATCGGGGTAGGCATAGGACTGAATAGTTTTCTTGTAGATGACAAGGCTAGCTCAAACAATTAATCAGCCAGAGATTGCCTCAAACAGGACCACATCATAAGATAATTGGGTTGTGTTTAGCTATTAAAGATGACCTTTTCTTGTTCCTTAGAATTCTTTCCTCACTACAGACTTTGTTTTTAAATCTACAACTTTCCTTGCCTTCCCCTCTCCTGCGCAATAAGTTACTATATTAAGATGAATTGATAACCAGCTGTAAACAGATTTAAGTGTGTTCATACAGGGTTTGCACTTGTTTAGTTAAATGTAAAATGTAAGACAATGTAAAGCCCTGTATCTCTTGTGCCATAATTCTTGTACATACAAGGACGTCAGGTACCTTCTCATAAGAAATGCACCAGACCTCGGGTAGCAACTCATATGGGCCTTGGTCATGAAAAGCCATCTGCTTTGTAAAATCACTTTGCTTCCCTCCATGCTTTCCCTTCTGGGAGTTAGACATTTGCAAAGGGGGATTTAAGAAGCTCATATGAAGTTGCGATTAACATCTCTGCAAGCGTTTGAAAATAGTTTACATATCCAGGAGATGAAATGTGAAGAAAGGTTCAGTGGCTTTTTTTTCCTCAGATCATTTGTGCCAATGACTTGTTTGTACCTTTCCTGAGGATTTCATACTAAGGGTATATTCATTACATATCTTGTCAAAAGGGTGTGAAAACCCTCTCTCCTTGATTTCTAGCTTATGTGCCTAATGCTATGGCTTTGGCTACACTTACACTTCAGCAGCGCTTTGAAGCGCTAAGTGTAGTCAAAGCGCCAGCGCTGGGAGAAAGCTCTCCCAGCGCTGTCCGTACTCCACCTCCGTGTGGGGAATAACGTACAGCGCTGGGAGCCGCGCTCCCAGCGCTGGGGCTTTGACTACACTGGCGCTTTGCAGTGCCGCAATTTGCAGCGCTGGAGAGGATGTGTTTTCACACCCTGCTGCAGTGCTGCAAATTTGTAAGTGTAGCCAAGCCCCAAGAGAGAAACTTTTACCAGATCAGAGTTGTTGATTGCCATCACTCTGATTTACCTTTCCAGCATTCTGTTTGTATTGCTTGTTACATAATACATCTGGTCAAGGTACCTAAATATTTAATTTGAAGGAACAGCCTTATTTTAAAGATGTTCAGCGGTTATTTACCACAATCCTCCCCCTAAAAATGAATGTGTGCTCAACACTTGTGTAAATCCTACCTGCACGTGGAAATCTCTTAAAAGGCATAATTAATGAATGAACAAATCTGATGTATAAATAAAACTTAAATCTTTTTTTGCAGATCAGACCAATTTAATGTGGATATTTTGTGTTGGTGTATTTTAAACTACACTTATGTTAGTACCCAAAATGATGAGAACTACAGCAAGAATTTACAACGAATTCATGTGTAAAGATATTGCAGTAGTTGTAGCCCGTAATAATAACTTTGGGTGACTTCAGTTCTTGTCGTCATACCCATGAGGGAAAGATTCATAAGTGAATATCTAATAGGAGAATTTGGTGGTCTTTCCTTGTGTGTTATAAAACCAAGATGTCTTGTAATAGGAGCAAAGGAGAGCTGTGGACCCTGTTGGGAATGTTAGTGGGGGATTAACAAAAGCCTTGTAGCTATGGAGTTAAGCTGGGTTTGTGTTTCCAATGCCAATGACATCTTGATTTATGCATACTGAGAATGTGTGGGGGTTTTTACACACAGAAGCAATAGGAAATAAGTTAACCTGCTTAAAGTCTATATTTCCTGCAGGGCTACTTGCCTAAGCCAACAGCTTTTCTAAGCATAATCTTGTCACTCTTTTCCCCTTGTTAACTTTTTGTCTGTCTTGTCAATATGTAAAGCTCTAGGCTTGAAGCTGTCCTTCCTTTCTTGCCTTCCCAAAGCTCCAGAATCTCTCCCTTACAGAAACAAGTTGGTAACATGTGTGCAGAATACCTCCTGCACACATCCTGTTTGCTGTTTTCTTGTCTACAACAGGTCTGTTAAAAATGTAGCTGGAGGAAGTCTCATTCTTGCAGCCAACATACTTGTTCAGTGCTGGGATAGAAATGCACATGTTCACGTGTTGCTTATGAGTTCTCTTGCCTGTTGCTGGTGGTTGATTTTTAGCTAGTTTTGAAATATTTTTCCAGGATATATAATCCTTTTTCAGTTAGCATGTGATCTTGGGGATTGCCTCAGCATACATAGTAAGAATAAAACAGTCTGACAGTGGTGTGAGTATTCAGTCTTATTATGAAACTACATAACCGCAGGTAACTACAGAGAAAAAGTGTCTAGGACAGGAAACTTAAATTTTACCCTACATATGACTCTATTTATGTATTTTATATGTGCAAGTTTGCTGAGGTGAGCAAGTCTGCAAAATCCAGCTTAGCTGCACTACTCAGTATAGATATATACAACTTTTACTTACTAAGCATTTGAGCTGCCTACTCCTGGTGACTCTCTTGCTGGAAGTGACAGTAATAGTATAGCATCCATTGTCAGATTGTTAAACTGGCTTCCAATGAAAGGAAAAACTTTGTTTAATATATGACCAAATATTGAAGTTTTAAAAGTGGGCACTTTTTTGTAAAGTGATAGTGAAATGGCTATATTTAACATAAGCTCTGGCACAGTATCCAGAAATGTATAGCACCAGTCTAAGATTTAGGCTTTGTAAACTGATTAGTATTTTTGGACTGGAGCAGCAGTTTGCATTGCATTTCAATCTTTTTTTATCTTAAATTAGATTAGCATTCTGTTTTTAATGTGTGCAACAAATTGTTCTGCTGCTGAGTGAATAAAGCAAGGCACCTAAACTCTGCAATATTAGAGTCTTACACTATACCAACATGATCATCTAGTCTGGCAGCATCGCCATCTCTGCTTTACTCTGTCACCACCTATGAGGATATCCAGCAAAATTCCCTACTTCTAGTTGTCTCCACTCGCTGGTCTTTCTCTTGGTATTAAGAAAATAGCTAGTAAACTGAGAATATGGTGTGTCCAGATGGAAGGCTGTAGGATCAGATGCAGTGTGACTGGGCAGATGTAAAAAAAGGCAGACCTAGTGCACAAAACATTTTTTTTTTGCCCGTTGATTGATGCTGCTTTTATATGTGCAGTGAAATCTTGTTAAGAGCACCTGATTCTAGAAGAACAATGGTAAAGAACCCCCCTCCATCACAGGTCTCTCCTTTGTGCACCAGATAGTGGTAGTCCACTGGTCACGTGACTTGGGAAAGTGAAACTGGGATGTGCAGTGTTTAACTGTATCCACTGCCTTATGTTCCCAGAAGCCTTGCTATGTGGCTATATGAGTCTTAACTCCCAAAACAAGCCAACTCCCTACTGTAAGGTAAGGGGAAGGTCTTTCATGAAATGTACAGAAATAGAAACTGTTAATTTATTCCCTTCCTCCTGGTGTGCTGCAACATATTGTACAGCAGCGCTTCTCAAACTGCGGGTCAGGACCCCATTTTAAGGGGGTCGCCAGGGCTGGTGTTAGACTTGCTGGGGCCTGGGACTGAAGATGAAACCTGAGGGCTTTAGACCTGGGTGGCGGGGCTCAGGTTACAGGCCCCCACCTGGGGCTGAAGCCCTGGAGCTTCAGCTTTGCTCTCCCCCCTGCTCAGGGTATGGGGCTTGGGCTTTGCTCGTCCCCCCTCCCGGGGTCGTGTAGTACTTTTTATTGTCAGAAGGGGGTCACGGTGCAATAAAGTTTGAGAACCCCTGTTACAGTATGTAAGATCCATTCTCAGAAGATGCCTGCAATTGCTGGGTGCAGATAAGTTCATTCAACCGGGCCTCCATTCCGAGAACTTTCTCTTCACCACTTCTAAACATTCTGGCGTTTGTTGCTTTATCTTTATTATTCCTATGCCACCAGGTGATGAGAGGCAACGATTTGATACACTTGTTACAGAACTAAGTGTACTGCGCTCAGCAACAGTGTTTCACAGCTCTCTAGTGTATTGTGAAATGTAGCCCTGTAGGTTTATCCTGAAGCAGCTGTTTTTGTTCTGTAAATGTTTCCGTTGGGGGTGGGGAGGGGGCAAATGGAGCTGGTAGCTCTAGAGCCAGATTAGACCAGGCAAGTGAGAGTTTTGCCTGGGAAGCCCACCAAGTTTTAACAGGACTAGACCAGTGGCGATAGAAGGTGGAAAGTGAGGGTGAAGAGAAGTAAGACATTCTATTAAGATTTTCTCGTGGCACAAGAAACCTTCAGAATGTGGGTATTTGCATGTTGTTCTTACTACAGTCCTGTTTAAAGGAGTGTCTAACGCAGGGGTAGGCAACCTATGGCACGAGTGCCAAAGGCGGCACGTGAGCTGATTTTCGGTGGCACTCACACTGCCTGGGTCCTGGCCACAGGTCCCGGGGGCTCTGCATTTTAATTTAATTTTAAATGAAGCTTCCTAAACATTTAAAAAAACTTATTTACTTTACATACAACAATAGTTTAGTTCTGTATTATAGACTTATAGAAAGAGACCTTCTAAAAACATTAAAATGTATTACTTGCACACGAAACCTTACATTAGAGTGAATAAATGAAGACTGGGCACAGCACGTCTGAAAGGTTGCCGACCCCTGGTCTGAAGCTTGCTGCATCAGCACAGCTGGCTGCGCTGTTACCAGAGTGAGTCGGGGACATAAAGCCTTGGTGGAGGGGTCAAAGCAGCTGTGTCCTTCTCCAGGAGAGAGAGAGAGAGAGGATGTATGGCTTATTGGATTACCTCTTGTCAGATCATGGCAATACAGGCTTCCTAAATCCCTCAGCATAGGGAGGGAGTGGCATGTAACAAGGGATGGTTTATTTTAGGCAAACTGATTTAAACAGCCTTTTGTTTTTTTGTTTTGGCTCTGTTTCTGTTGGAAAAAATTGGAACATTTGTGTGGCAAATGGCAATTTTTATCTGCCAAATATGTTTACTTTTAGTGTATTGCTGCACTCTTTTTGTGGGCAAAAGTTGCATGCCAGATCAAAACTGGACAGAGGTCTTACAGTAGGTAAAGATTAGGGTTTTTTTTTTTTTTGCCTTGGAGGTAGGGGTTAAACATTGGCTTTTGTCGTCATTCTTTTTCTCTTCTCCTTCTCTCCCCTATTCTCTTTTTCTTCAAACATACACTGGCTAACCATTGGACATAAAGAGGGAAAATAAGTCCAGTTAAACTTATTAAGGTGTGACTTAAGGAAAACTCGTTTGCAAATGGAAATCTTTAGCGTTGGCTCTACTTTAGTCTTAAACAGCTGTGCAACTCCCAGAATTATTGAATTTATATTTGCAGGATTATGTCTTTTAGGATGGGGCTTGCAGCCCTGCGAGAACCTATTGTTGATTCACCATTAAACTCCAACAGACTCTCTTGCATCTATATTTTTCCTGTGTTCCATTTGCTCAACATGTGGAACAAACTGAACTTTCACCATTGCACCAAAATTGAAAGGAATTGAGGCTATTGCCTTGCAATGTAATATAAAATATCCAGCACGTGGGACTGTCTTGGTGCATGGGCAGCGTTCTGCAATGCCCAGGTTAGAATCCCATTCCACACTCTTGTTTCCTGGTCTGGCAGGAGCTGAGATTGCTACACAGGGAGTGAGTTTCTTCTCTTAGGTGAGTGAGGTATAATGTCTCTTTCAGTTTCCTCTCTGTATTGACTGTCTCTGGACAGTGGAAGAAGGACCATTGCAATCTGGGGCTCTGAGACATACGAAGGATGGGTGATTTTAGGGCTCCAACAAAGAGAATGTCCCAAGGAGAAGTATTTGATTTTTCTTGCACAAGATATGTAAAACCACCTCCCTATGCGCTGTGAAAGAGTAAGAACTAGTTTTATGCTGCATAACTGCATGTTCTATAGAACCCTGAGTTAGCCATCCAGCTCTTTGAAGGTGATGCAGATATAAAACTGAGGAGAGTTGGAAGATGGTGAAATGGCTTATAGAAGGCTGACTAGTAACAGAGGCTTATAGTGAGTACTCCACATACTTTGGAGTATTTTGTTAAAGAAAAGGCACTTTATGAAAGTAATTTATTGAAGAAATAATTGTAGTAGGTGATCTGCTCAGGTTTGAGTTCTTTGCAGAGATGCACCATACTTGGCAGTCTCACTTATTGTCTGGGAAGTGAGGCTCAAACTCCTGCAGCTCTAATTGCAAACTTTGTTTTTCTCTCCACCACAGTGTAATTGGGAACATTTCACCATGGGAGTGAATTTGGCAAGAGGAAAGCCCTCTGCTTGCTGCTCGAGTAAAGCAAACAAACAAATAAGGAAAACAAAAGAAGCTCCCTGCCTGCCCTTCCTCCCTCGCTCTCCCCTCCATTTGTTGCAGTAAAGTGGCTGGCATCGCTGTGCTGTGCTGCAGGAAAGATAGAATGCCCTGTCTGGCATTCCTCACAGATGGCCTGGAATCAGTCCACAGTGGGCAAGGGAGAAAATGCCACTCTGTCAGTCCTGCTCTCTTGATTATACAGAGCAAAGGCTAACTTAGAAAAGTATAATGTCCATTTAATCTATTTCATGTTTCAAAAAAATACATTTGAATTTTGTCTCTTGGGATATTATTAACTTCCCCTCCTAATTGTCTGAGAGAACCCGGGCTTATGCACCAGATAAATAGCAGTGGGCTTGTGTGTGTTGATGAAGGAAGAGCTCCATCGTGAAGTGCCTCATCACAGAGTGCCAATACGTTATCCGAGTAAAGGGCAGGCTAAATGGTTTTAAAAGAGCCTCATGAAGAAAACCATTTTTCTGCCAATCACCTTTCTCCTCTCTAAATAGAAACAATTTGCCCCCACCTGTAAGGGTGATCAGGTGACAACCCCAGCTCAGCAAATACCAGTGCTGCTCCTGAAGTGCTGATCAGGCACTGAGTACAGCCAGTTGCTGTACTTCCAGAGTAATTGAATTGTGGCAATGAAAAATCTGATTTCCTCTGGTGTGATTAGTTAGTTCCACAGATACCAGAAACCTAGACTTTGGATACCATCAGGCATTAATGACTCCAGATCAAGCCCTAGAAAATATACATAAACAGTGACTTTGAGAGTCAAGAACTCTAAGTCAGTTTTAGAGTTGTGCATATTAAAAATGACACACTTCTTCTGCAGGCAATCAGGCATTCCCAGATTAGGTGCTTGTCTGGGTTGCTTTTAAGTGAAGCCTTCCACACAGAACTGGGCTTTCAACTTCTGGCTGTGTGCTGATCAAGCCTATAGATAACATGAAAGTGGAAAGTTTCTCCTTTCCTGTAGCTTTTTATGTTTGTTCAGACACCATTAAGGAAGCAGAACACCCTACTTTTAATTGAAAGATGTGATAAGGATATTTTACATCTATCCAGCAGGCAAAGGCTGTGTTTAGAGTCACGTATTGTTGTGGTAGTTAAAGGGGGAAACTAAACTTTGTCAAGTGAAGTAGATTTTAAAAAGAACACTGGCAGTGACCTAATGAGCTGATGCCACTAATGAGTCTTAGTGAGTAAATCTTTTAAAATTACTATAACTTGACCCATAAAACCAATTTAAATGCATATAAAGAAAGGTTATTTCGAGTTTGTAAAATGTCCTCCATCCATACAAACACCTAAATAAAGTTATGGAGCTGGAGAACAGCTTCCAGTGTATACTTAATGACTAGGCAAGTTTGAAATTGTGTGGTCTTCCCACAAAGGCTATAAAGTCTTTTTAAAACAGAACAATGACACATCCTTCTCATAGGACACAGTGGCAGCTGTAGAGTTGTGCTACCTAGATGGTTGCATAAGGCCCCATAGGAGATGAGCACACCCAGCCTGGGCACCATCACACGTACCCCTGTTGCCAGAAGGCTGCAACAAAGAAAGTGTTCCCTAATATCCATCCCACTCTTTTTTCCCCTAGCATGCAAAGTGGAACTGCAGCCCCACCTCCTGGTTCCTATAGAACAGCCTCTGGTGTTTTGGGGAGAAGGCGTGGTGGTGGCAGGCAGTGTAGTGTCATGGGTGTGGAGATGGAACTGGATAGGGCACAAGCATGTCTAACTTGGCTGAAGCCCCTGCAGAGCTTCCTCCTGAGGGAGTTCTGTGCCAAAAATATAAAAATTCTGCACACTTTTAAAATTCTGCAAATTATTTCTCAATAAATAAATGTGGAGGCTCCAGCACGGCAGGGGAAGCACAGGCCACTAGCTGCAGGGAGGTGGGAGATGACCCTGCAGCCTGTGCTTTCCCCTCCCCCTGGGACATGGACTCGGTTGTGAGCCTGCACCCGATCCTGACTCAGCACAAGTTCCGGGCCTGTTCCAGGAACACCCCAGCGCTCTGTCCCTCTGCACCAGGCACATCAGGTGTGGGCAGGCAGGCTCAGCCCAGCAGAATGCAAGTATGGAGGGGCTTAGTATGGAGGGGTCCAGATGTGGGTGAAAGGGTTTTGTGTGGGGTGATCTGGATGTAGATGTCTCAGTGGGAAGTCTGAGTGCAGGGGGGATCTGGATGCACAAGAGCTTTTTGGGGGATTCCCGGTGCAGGGGCAATGGGATTCTGTGGGGGGTCCAGATGAAGATGGTTGGGACATGGCAGGGTGGTCTGGGTGTGGGAGGCTTGGTGGGGAGGGGTTGGAGGAGTGGGGCATGGTGGGACGGTCCAGGTGCAGTGAGTGGGGCTCTCAGGGTGGGAGCTTAGTGGGGGAGGGGTCTGGATGCTGGGGGTTGGTGGGGGTGGGTCAGATGCAGGGGTGCTCTGGATACAGGACTGAGGTTCAGTGGAGTGGGGGTTCTGGATGTGGAGGGCTCGTGGGGGGGTTTTGAGTGTGTCGGGGTGAGGCTCCATGGGGGGGGTCTGGGTATGGGGGAAGGTCCTCCTGCATGGCAGGTGGGTGGACAGGACCCTCTCCCCCTCACAGTGACCCTCTCCCCCTGCTGCCGACGGGTGATGGGGGAAGGAAGCAGGAGGGTGCAGAGCTTCCTGCAACCAGGGAGGTTTCTGGGGGTAGCCCCAGCCTTGGCTGCTCCTTGCAGGGGAAGAGGAAGTTCCCTCCTTCCCTGCCAGCAGCCCAGCTGGGACTAACAGTTGAGCCCAGCGCAGGGTAGAAACCACCGAACGTGGCGTCATAGGTGTCGTCTAATTGCTGTTTTTTGAAGGGGGTTTGTGCATGTGCCAGTTCCCCTGCCTGACTGGCTCTCTACTGCTGCCTGGAGTCGTACCTGGGCTGCCAGTGCTGGAGGGGATGGGCCTGCTTAATGGGGGAGCCCCAGTTACTGCTGAGCGGATGCTGCATGCTGGGCTCCTCCTTTTTCCTTCCCCCTTGCCCCGCCCCACCCCACCCCACTGCAGGTACTCACCATTGTACTGGAAACAGGATGGTGGCCATGAAGGGTGCCTAGCACTCATAGAAGGGTAAGATGACTGGCACTAGGACCCAGGAGGCCGCTGCAGAGGCATCGAGCCAGAGCAGCCACCCTCCCTCACCCGGCAGGAGAGAAGCTACTCTTTGTCACCTCTTCTGCACCCTTCTCGGGCCCAGCTGGTGGGGAGAGGAGCCTAGGGAGCCAGAAACACGTCCGGGGGAGATGCAGCGGGGAAATGACTGAACCTGCTCCCTCCCAGCAGGCTGAGCAGAGCTAGTGTTGAGTAGCTCAGCACTTGCAGAAAAGAGCGGGGGCAGTGACACGTGACACTGCGTAGCCCCTCTCCTCTCTTTGGGAGGGCAATGCCCCCCTGCCCCTGCAAACTACACCCATGGGTGTCCCACCGTGGCAATTTACCTCTCTGCTGGCTGCTCTGGGCACCTGAAAGAATGCGCCTGTGCTGCTGGGGGGAGAGAAGGGAAGCAGCTTCCCTTTGCTTCTCCACCAGAAAGTCATTTTTCTGTGGGGAAGCAAAGAAATCTGTAGGAGCATGAATTCTGCATGTGTGCAGTGGCACAGCATTTCCCCAGGAGTAAGAGCTTACACTTGGCCCTGCTCCAGATTTGTGAATGACATAAGTGAGTGTACTGTTCCCCATTGATGGTTAAGGCCCTGATAGAGTAAAGCACGTACCTACCGTTAAATATGTATTTTAAGTGCTTTGCTCTATTGGAGCATGAGGAGGTGGCAGAACTCTTTGGGAGGAAGTAATCTTCCTAGCCCTACAATAACACATTCTGGTGATCGCAGATCTGAAGCATTATGTTGATTCCTTGGACGGCTAAGTTTGAGTCAAGGTTGAGTGCTGTGACTTGGGGCAGTTAGAAATGTTTATATTTTGTTGGGGCTTCCTCTGGGTAAAGACAAGTGCATGTCAAATATTTTAGCATTGTTTTAGGAAATTTATTTTAGGTGTCACTTTGTTACAAAGCAGAAATGTACCAAAAAAAAAGCCCCTAGCCCAGCAGTTATCTTAAAGGATTTGATTTTGCCATGCAGTCCCCCATCTCCACCTTTGAATTGCTTAAATCCCTTTTGATATTGTTTTTATATACCTCCATGGGAGTAAGAGTCCTAAAGATTTTTTCTGTTCATATGCAGTGTTGTTGTAGCGATGTTGGTCTCAGGAGATTAGAGAGACAAGGTGGGTGAGGTAATATCTTTTATTGGACCAACTTCAGTTGGTGAGGGAGACAAGTTTTCAAGCTTACATAGAGTTCTTCAGGTCACCGTCTGACCTAATTCACCAGACCATGCTGCCTCCCTAGTCTAATAGATGCACAACACTGTCATATTCAGGATTACAGTCTTAATCTTGAGTATGGGCTGGGGAGCAGGGAAAGGGACGCGTTATCTAACAGGACTTCTTAGCAAGTTCCTTTCTGACTGATGCTTGGAACAACATGGACTAGCTGTAGGATGTGGAAGGAACATCTTCTCTCCAATCCAAGGTAGGAAGTTTGCAGGGGAGAGCAAGTAAAAGGAAGGGTAAAAAGTAATTCTGAGAACTTGAGAGACTGGTAGTCCGCTACATACCTTTCACCTTGTTCACTGGAGTCAAGGATAGAAGCAGCGACGTATTATTGCCTAGGCCAACAAGGCCTAGGCCAACAAGGCCTAGGCCTAGGACGGCAAATTTGCAGGGGTGGCAAATTTGCTCACGCGCCCTCCCCAACTCCACCCCTTCCCCAAATCCCCGGCCTGCTTCTTCCCCCAGGCGTGCCGCACTTCCCTCCTTCTACCTCCCTCCCAGGCTTGCCGCGCAAAAGTGCTGGGAGGGAGGGAGAAGCGAGTAGCGGCACTTGGAGGAGGTAGAGCAGAGGTGAGCTGGGGCCCGCGGGCGTGGGGAGTAACCCCGGGGGGGCCAGGAACCGCTTCCCGCCCCAGCTCACCTCTGCTCCACCGCTGCCATCTCCTGAGTGCGCCGCAACTCCTCTTCTCTCTCCCCGCTCCTTCCCAGACTTGCGGTGCGAAAGCACTGGGAGGGAGGGAGGGAGAAGCGAGTAGCGGTGCACATGGGGGATAGTGGAGGTGACCTGGGGCCGGCAGGTGCGGGGAGTAACTCTTGGGGGGCGGGGCAGGGAACTGCTCCCTGCCCCAGCTCACCATCACTCCACCACCGCCATCCCCCGAGCATGTCACATCTCCCCCTTCCCTCCCAGGCTTGCTGCGGGGAAGCAGAGGTGAGCTGGTGTGGGGCGGGGGCGGGATGGGGCGACATTTTTTTTGAGGGCTTAGGGGTGCCAGATTTGTTAATCCACCCCTGGATAGAAGTGAACTTAAAGCTACAACCATCAAATGGTGGTTGGGGAGAGTGTTCAGTTTGTAGCAGAAAGATGTCCAGGTAATAACCAGCACCAAAACTGAAATCTTTGTTGTTGTTCTCACCCAGGGGTGAATGACCTGGGAACTGAACTATGCTTTCATGGTGGCTCCTCCGGGTCAAGGCTTCGATATATTGCCAGCATGGTGGAGCAAATAGGCATTTCTGCCATCCATGCAGTGCCTGTTTTGTGGATATTGAACTTCAGTTCTTAGAGCTACAAATTCAAAAACTGTAATCAGCCATTAAAAATGAGAGGAAAATATTTAAATATTAAAATGTTTATCATTATACTTCAGAACATCGTACATTATTCAGTGTTTTTTCCAAAGCACATATGCACAATGACTATAGGACTTCTGTCTGGACACACCTTACAGAACAGACTATAGAGACAACCAGTCTGTGCAGTCAAGGAACATTGCTGCAGAGCTTTGCCAGCTTTCCCTGTATAGCGCTTTGACCCTGGAACACTGCAGTACTCTTTGGCAGTACTGATTAGGAAAAAAGAAAGGGGAAAAACTAACCAGAATCTAAGAGAGAAAGGACCGAGCAGAGCTAAGAGGGTTCAGGCAATTACAGTTAACACAAGTCTTCTTCCAAAATTTATAAAAGTTTGAAGAGAATCTACTGAAGTGTGATTGTATTAGGATGTAAGTGGGTTACTAAACAATTTATTTAATTTATGTGAGTAAATAAATGGAATAGAAATGGTGGGGCAGGATCACTTTTTGAAAAATGACTGTAATACTCCAGTATTGTTTACCCCACTCAACCTAATCTTAAAATCCTGAGAGACAATTGATAGCAAAATAATTATTCCTTACATCACTGTTCAGGTATTAGACAGACAAGGTGGGTAAGGTAATATCTTTTATTGGACCAACTTTTGTTGGTGAGAGACCAGCTTTTGAGCTTACACAGAGCTCTTCTTCAGGTCTGGGGAATATGTTTAGGGTGTCGCAGCTAAATAGAAGGTAAAACAGATTGTTTAGCATAAGTAGTTGACACACATTTCAAGGGACGGTTCAAGGTGAAGTGTCCCAAGTGTCCCGTTAACACATCTCCAGACATGGGTGTGGGTGTGTGTGTGGTGGTGGGGCAGGAGAGGGAAGCAGGGTTCAGATATATGAACCTGGGCCAAAGCCCACTGAAGGTAAAGGGAGCCTTTCCGTTGACTTCAGTGGGCTTTGGATTAGGCCCTCTGAATTTGAAAAGCCAGTTTTATTTTGCATTGTAATAGCATTACCTGCATGCCTCATTAGCGCTCATTCCTGCATCTGTGCAGCCCTCAGTCTCAGAAGATCTCTTGGAGATTGCATGTGTTCTAAAGTAACATACTGAATATAAATTAGTGCCCCAATTCTCTAGTTACCTGGCTAGCATAGTCAGGTACTTACGGCCAGTGTTGTGAGAGAGGACCCATATACCTTATAACAGGAAGTGGTTTCCTTCAAAGTAAGCCTACAAATACCTTCCATGATTAAGGACTTATTTTACCCCACTTGATGGCAGTGTTACACTCAAATGTTTCATTCTTCACTCTCTCTCAGGTGTTTTTGTTTAAGAATACAGACCCATTGCTTTGGGGAGAGAAAGAATTGGTTAGCCTTTCACGATAAAAATATGTTTAAAAGGTATGTCAAACTTTGGACCTAACCAACCTCCGGAATACCCATTCTGAAATAATCTCTGTACTGCCTGTGCATGAGCATGCACACATACAATGTGAACATATCGGACACTCCAGGCTGCACGCGTTGCCCTGTAGTGGCTGGAGTGTACAAAGAATTTAAGTCTAATACTACTATGCAAGTCTGAGTTTTTTACGGGTTACCATGTGTGTATACACCAGTACAGGCCATGTGGGGGCTCGTATATCAAAGTATCATGTCCTAAATATAGTTAAGAAGAAAAAATATGGTAAAAATAAGGGGTTTTAAGAGCCATGTGGCAATCAAAAGGAAGCTCTCAGAAGTAATCAGCCTTATGCACTAATTTGTTGAATTTCTTTTTAGTGATAGTATATTTCTCTATTTTGTTGCATAAAGTTCCACTAGAAGATAGACTACCACTAACTATCCAACAGGATCCCACAACGTATTAACTGAACACTCCTAACAAGAGAAAGTTAAGGGAAACCCTGGCTAGTGAGACTGCATCTATTTATGAGCAAATACACAGCATAGCTGCAGCTCATCTCCCCTTTCACTTGACTTGGCAGGCGAAGGGACGCTAGATGGAAAGAGCTGCATGGCTTGTTAGAACAAGGATTGCTGCCCTAGCCCTATTCAAGTGATTAATGTGACTGGTTTTTTTAGTGTGATGAAGAGGAAGGAGATACTAGAAACTAGACTCCAGGTAATACCATTTTTGCAGTCATCCAACAGTGATTCTCTCCTGGTAATTACACTTACGGTTTTTGGATCAAAAAATGTTATGAAATACACAACAGGAAGAACAATTTAAGGCACTGGACAAGGACTTGAACATAAGAATGGCCATACTGGGTCAGACTGAAGGTCCATCTAGCCCAGTATCCTGTCTTCTGACAGTGGCCAATGCCAGGTGCCCCAGAAGGAATGAACAGAACAAGTAATCATCAAGTGATCCATCCCCTGTCTCCCATTCCCAGCTTCTGGCAGTGAGACTTGGGTTCTATTCTTGGTTCTGCCACTGGCCTGCTGGGTGAACTTTGGCATGTCAGTTCACCTCTCTATGCCTTAGTTTCCCTGTCAGTAAAGTGGGGAACCTTCTTTGTAAAGTACTTTGAGAGTTGATGAAAACAGCTATATTAGAGCTAGGTGGTGCTCACTATTATTCATTCTTCTAAGAATATCAGCTAGATAAGCAATTGTGCTTTGATATTAATGTGTGTGAGAAATAGCTAGACAGAGGAATGGATAGATGAGCTACCATTTTCAGAAGGTAACTATTACATTGGTTTACTCTTCAAAAACAAAGGGTACTGCAGGGTGCAGCACATTGCAGAGGTTGGGATAAATGATACCACAAGTGCAGAAGGAAGTTTCACTACACCAACAGGGTGGAAATCAATGGTTGGTAGGCACTGCAAGGATTATCAGCCAATTGATGGGTCCTTTGTGGCAGCCAGTCAGCTCTGTTTAATGAGAGCAACATTTGTCCACACACAAGACTTTCATCCAGCTTTGGACAGAATGATGCTGTGATGATGGCAAAGATGTCTTTCAATTTAAGATTGATTCACTGAAGCTTAACTGCAATCTGCAAGCCTTCTGAGGCTCAAGGTATGTCTAGTTTTCTGGAAGAAATTTTGCATTTATCTGTTATTTCTGGAGAAGCATGAAGTCTTGCAGGCTGTGTGTGTATGTTGGGGTCTCTCTCAGTTAATAGATTTACTTGACTACTTTTCTTCCTTTCATCTTGGCCTGGTCACCCTGGCCTTGTCACACCACTTCATCCTATTGACATTGCAAAGCATTTAGAACACTTTTTGGCTTGCTTCATGAAATACATTTATAAATATGCATGCACGGACCTGCAAATCAGCAAAGAGCTGCAGGGTGATAAACTAACCCGCTTCTGTATTATTTGAGAGAAGAGCAGATGAGGGGATGAAGTACATTTTTATGTAGCAGCAATCTTTTTCTAGCTTCAATAGGGAATAACAATAATTTAAGGGAAAGTTCAGTGGCGTGTGTGTGTGTGTGTTTACAAGCCTAAGGGAAGGCTTGTAAACCCAGATTTCCTGTTCAAGAAGCCCAAAGGAGGAATTATGTTTGTGATGTAAACTCAGTTGTCAGCCTCTATAAGGAATCTTGCAAATTAAATAGGAAGTGTATTTTAACAGGGGATGTTCTGATCAGCTTTTACACTATTTGGTTTAAGTAACAGTTCTTATGCTGGGTCACAGCCTTATTTGAAGAAACAATACTTCACACCATAATGAAGAACCCAAGCACTTATTGTCTCATATTTGCAGCCACAGTGTGAACTGGCTAATGCCAGACCTGAACACATACTGCAGTGGCAGCAGAAAATCTTTCTAAGTAAACTAAATGGAAGGGTTAAGGAACAAATTACTTAAAGGAAGCAAGCTGAAATTTTTGTTTACAGATGTCTCCATCTGGGCTTCCTGAATACCAAGTATGTACAACCAGAATCGTTTCACTAAACTAGAAGTGGATTTTTAAAGCCAGGTGGTCAATGTTACTTGCACTTTGACTTTAGATACCTACGTTGAAATCAGTAGCAACCATGCTGCAGGGCTGCCCAGAGGGGGGGGCAAGAGGGGCAATTTGCCCCAGGCCCCGAGCCCCACAGGGGCCCCCACCAGAGTTTTTCGGGGCCCCTGGAGCGGGGTCCTTCACTCGCTCTGGGGGGCCCGGAAAACTCTTGCGGGGCCGGGCGCAGGAGCTTCTTCTGCTCCCGGTCTTCGCCGGCGGGGGGTCCTTCCGCTCCGGGGCGGAAGGACCCCCCACTGGCGAATTACCGCCGAAGACGGAGCGGGACCCGCCGCTGAAGTTCAGCTCGGTCTTCGGCGGTAATTCGGCGGCGGGGGGCCCTTCCATTCCGGGACCTACCGCCGAAGTGCCCCGAAGACCCGCGGCGGGGGCCCCCCTCCGCCGAATTATCGCCGAAGACCGGGCTGCACTCCGGCGGCGGGTCTGGCTTCGGCGGTAATTCGGCGGCGGGGAGTCCCCGCCGCGGGTCTTCGGGGCACTTCGGCAGCGGGTCCCGGAACGGAAGGCCCCCCCGCTGCCGAAGACCCCGGGCCCCCGGAATCCTCTGGGCGGGCCTGCCATGCTGTAGCCCAAGAAACAGGTGGGGGTGTGTGAAGACATATATTCTAAATTGTCAAAGGTAATGGTCCAACTTGGTCTTTACAAAGTTGTTGATAGAAGTAAACAAAAGTCGGAGACAAATACTGGATCATAGAAGTTAAACTGTGCTAAGGAGTGAGCTTCCCTGTTATAACTACTGCTACCACCACAGTCTTTTGGTCTGAGCCAGAGAGAGAGAGAGAAACAGATGACATCACTTGCTCCCTTGGATTCGGCTAAAGTTTTTGAACTACAACTAAATATGAACCTGAGGTTCCTCTTTTCATTCCCTCCCTAGTCATTTTCCCTCTTCATGTTATGTCGTCTCCTTCATATCTTTGTCTTTTTATCTTTAAGGGTATGTCTACACTGGAAACTTCAAAGCACTGCTGCGGGAATGCTCCCACGGCAGCACTTTGAAGTGTGTGTGTGGTCGCACGCCAGCGCTGGGAGAGAGCTCTCCCAGCGCTCCTGGTAATAACTCCAAGCGCTGGGAGCATGGCTTCCAGCGCTGGAAGCCTGTCTACACTATCGCTTTAAAGTGCTCAGACTTGCTGCGCTCAGGAGGGTGATTTTTCACCCCCTTGAGACAGCAAGTTAGAGCGCTATGTCTGGCTTAGATGGCTGAGACAACTCCACGCTTTTGCGGCAATGCTGTGATCTTGTGACCAGAAAGGCAAAGTGCAGGCAATGTCTTACAGTCCAACACTGGTAAAAGTTTACCAGGTCTCTGTCTCTAAGAGAGACCAGATGCATGACTGTAATTTTTCATAGCAGTTAGGTTGCAAGCAAAAGTAAGCATCAGAGACTGAATCTGCGTTAGGTATTTTTTTTTACTATCCTTTCTTTTTCTTTATAGTGGTTGCCTTGTTTTGTGTTTAAAGCAACAGGGTCAGACTTCAACAGCTCAGAAACACCTGAATTAACTTTCCCTTTTCTTTCAAAAAGTAGAATCAAGGCCACTTGAAAAGAAAAGAAAATGACAAGGGAAATCTGTTTTGCTTTTTAAAAAGGCCTGCCATTATTCTTTAAATTCCAAATGTATTACATATTTTCCTTTTTCTGTACGTTTTGATAAAAGGTTAAAATGATTTTTAATGGTGGTTGTTAAAGTGGCAGTAAACCAGAGAACTTTACACACAATCCTAGACCACAATTAACTTTGGAATGTTGTAACAGTGAAAAACGGTTTCACTGACATCTTATCCCTTATTGGGACTCCCTTATCAGAACACTAGCCCAAGAGCAAAGCAAACAATGCCATTTGTTAGTTATAGGACACTTGTAGTAAGTTGTTTGAATGTATGTGTGTCCACAAGCAAGCGTGCTTTTTGCCTAACTCTCAGAAGGAGTTCCTTCACTTTTTTACATAATTTTCTAGTTTAGGGTCTTACCTTCTCTGCCAGAATAAAAGAACCTAAGTGATTCAAGGCTGAGAATTTTCCTTTCCTTTTTCTGAGGGAGAGATTTTGCTGCTAAGTTCTGTGGTTATGAAACATCACCTCATTTCTTCCTGATTTATGAGTGGTTGTGGGTGGGATTTTTTTATTTAAAACCAAATTTCTCATTGTCAAAATATAAAAATAGCATCTAACGTGGTAAGATGCATCTCATTGGAACATAACATTTCAGTGAAGGAACCGAGGCATTTACAAAACAGGAAGCTATTCTTTCTCTCGTCGCTTGCTTTTATTATTGCGCTTTACTATTGCCTTTGTACTTCTGGGCAGATGAGACAGAAGCTAGGAATTCGAGTTACAACCACAACTGACACTGGCTTCCTCTGTGGCCTTGAGCTAGTCAGTCTCTCTCACAGTATCTTCATCTGTTAAATGGGGATAACATCTACACCATAAGAGTCTTGCGAGAAATATTGTATTGTTCTTGTAAACCATTCTGAAGCTATGAAGTGCTATATGTGACTCCATATGTTGTCACTTACATATCAAGTAGGCATTAAATACTTTTGAGTTAGGGTGACCAGACGTCCCAATTTTATCGGGACTGTCTCGATATTTTGCCCTCCGGCACACAGGTGGAAGGGGGCTCGCGCCCCCTGCCTCAACTCCACCCTGGCCCCGGCCTGACTCCACCGCTCCCTCCCCCATTGGATCCCTCCCCAAATCCCCGCCCTGGCCTGGCCTCGGCCCCGCGCCCCCAGCCCTGCTCCCTCACTGCCCTGTTGGATCCCTCCCCAAATCCCTGCCTTGGCCCCACCTCTTCCCCAAGCACTCCGCATTCTTCCCCCCTCCCCCCCGCCCTCCCAGGCTTGCGTGAATCAGCTGTATGGTGGCGCAAGCGCTGGAGGGAGGGGGGAGAAGCAGGACGTGGCAGCCAGCTCGGAGAGGTGGAGGCAGAGTGAAGGCGAGCTGGTGCAGGGGGGGCGGGGCGGGGCATGGAGCTGCCGGTGGGTGCTCAGCCCCCACCAATTTTTCCTATGCTCCAACGGCTCTTGTTGTTGGGTTTTTGTGGGGTTTTTTTTTTTTGATTGTTCCGCCGGCAAACACCTCTCCCCCCGCCACGTCCTGATATTTCACATCTCTCATCTGGTCACCCTACTTCGAGTGTGGATAAGGGTGTGTGTGTGTGCGCGCACACACGCAGCATCTGATATAAGGTCCCAATCCCTGATTGGGGCCTTTAAGCACCCCAGTGATTAAAGATATTAATAAAAAGGAAGATCTGAGTATAGTTGGCACCACAGTACAGCATCTGTAGACAGACCTTGGACAGTTATTTGCTTTCCCTTATAGATACAAACAGCTTTGATTATTGAATTGTACTCATTGCTGTCCTAGATCAGTTTATGAGGACAGCTACTGTTAGATATTTGTCATAACTGCTGCACCAGGGTTTGTAAACTGAATCCAGTGAAATTGTGGTGTATAATCTCTGCCCTTTGGCTGATGATGCAACTGCTGACACAACTGTTCATCAGAATCATGTTGACTTTGCATTCAATATCCTGTATTCTTCACAACTTTTAAAGTAGTCTAAGAGTTAAAGTACATTTGTGTCTGTAGTTCCCTGATCAGCAGCAGTTGCTTGGTTCCCTCCCCCACCTGGTTTCTTTCAGTCAGTAGCACAGCTTTATTTAGTTCTGGGACACCACAAAACTTGGTAATCAAAAGCAGTTAATTTCAGAAGCTGCACTCTATTTGAGTTAATAATTCTGAAACTTCATAGAGAAAAAGAATTTCTCACATCTACTCTTCTCCCTCTATTATTTCTGACTTGTGATTTACTGTAAATGTGCCTAAGGACTGTAATGGAGCATATCTTACAAATCTGTGAATAGTCCTTGCCTAAATTTTTTTAATTCAGTTTGGCCTATCTGAGCCTTCTGCTAGCAGGGGCCGTTAGACTGAAATGTGAACTTGAGTCCAGTGAATGAGGCATACCATACAAGGAGTAAGGAGATGTATGCTCCATTTCACTTTTGTGACCTTGGACAAATCACTTAGCCTCTGTCTCAGTTTCCCAGCCTATAAAAAGGCAATAGTGGTGCTTAGCTACCTTGGTAAAGTGCTTTTAAACCTATGGATTAAAAAATACTATATTGCTGTTGGTCAAACCTGCAATGTGGTTGATTCAGAAATCATAAAGCATTTTTATCCTGGTTTTTAATGCTGATTGTAATGATTAGGGGCCAACTGTCTAACACTCATATTTTTGGGTGACCACAGTAATCACTAAAATGGATCACTTGCAGAGTCCAATAGTGTACCGTATATACTCGTTCATAAGCCGAATTTTTTTTAGTAAAAAAGGGAAGCACCAGAGAAGGGGTTCGGCTTATGAACGGGTATAGAGAGGGGGAGATGGGAAACAGCCCCTCTCCCCAACAGAGGGAGCAAGGAGAGGCAGCAGAGCCAGAAGGGAAGAGGTAGGGCCAGAGTGTCTCCGCTTCTAGCCATGCTGCTCTCCCCTGAGCCTCCGAAGCAGCTGCAGCTCCGGGGCTGGCAGGCTGCAGCCGTGCCACTTGGCCCAGCCTACCAGAGCAGGGTGCAGCTTGGCCCGGCCTGGCCTGCCAGAGCAAGATGCGGCCGCACCGCGCAGCCTGGACTGCCGGAGCAGCTCTAGCCAGGCCAGAGACATCTTCCCCTGGCTCTCCCCAGGTAAGGTGAAAAGGGATGGGATGGGGAGAGTTGGGGGGGTCTTGGGCTAGGGATGGGTCATGTGGGGGGTGGTCACAGGGGTTACTCCCCTAACTCCCAGCTTCTTTCTACCCAAAAATTTCCCCACCAGTTGCTGTCCTGGCCCATCAGGGTAAGTAGCTTGCGCACTGGGACACTTTGTTTACTTACGTTTACCTCTGTGCCTGCGGATGTTTGAAGTAAACAAACCATCTTGGCCTGCCAGCAGCTTATCCCGGTGGCCCAGGAGCCAAAGTTTGCTGACCCCTGAATTATAGGGTCAGCTTACGAGCAGGTCATAAATTTTTTCCATTTTTTACTTATCTATCTTGGGAGTGGGGGAGGCGAGACAGTCAGCTTATAAACGAACCGGCTTATGATCAAGTAGATACGGTACTTTCGAGCTGTTTGTTTCAGCACAAAAGATGATTGCTACATATGAAAATGGCTTAATGCTCCTAGCTAACTTTTGCAGTCAAAATGCTACCACTATATGATTGGTTGATTTTTTTTTTTTCTTTCCATAAGGGAAACCTACGGTAGCTGTGGATAACCCCTTGTGAATCATGCAAACTAGAACGCTAAGGGCTTGTCTTTACTCAGGGATAACTAACATTCATTAGCTATCCCACTGTAAAAACATAGTGAAGACAAGACACTATGGTTTTTCTGCGAGCCTGAGTCAGTTGACCCAGGCTCTGAGGCTCGGTGCCATGGGTTGTTCTTTGCAGTGTAGACACATCCACAGTACCTTGTACTCACACAGTAGTGTCCCTTTGCGTTCCGTGGACGTAGAGGGGCGGGGGAAGAGAACTGAAAAGCAGCAGTCTCTGTATATGGAGTGGTAATACATAGAATCTCTACGGGTTATGATTTACCTTTCTGCTGTTTAGTAGCACCGGAGAGTGAAATTCTATTTGCAAATTATGTTGCTTTAGAAGTGTGCTGAGCTACAGTGCTGCCTATTTGCAGATATTGGATGCCAGTTTTCTAAGGCCCGGGCTACACTGTGGGGGGGGGCGGGGGAGGAATTGATCTAATATACGCAACTTCAGCTATGAGAATAGCGTAGCTGAAGTCGACGTATCTCAGATCGACTTAGAATTACTTCGCGTCCTCGTGGCGTGGGATCGACGGCCGCGCCTCCCCTGTCAACTTCGCTTCCGCCTCTCGCCAAGCTGGAGTTAGCAGTCGACGGGACAGCGATCGGGGATTGATTTATCGTGTCTACACTACATGTGATAAATCAATCCCCAATAGATTGATCGCTACCCACCGATCCGGTGGGTAGTGTAGACGTACCCTAAAACTGCTAAATCTAGGCCTCAATCAGAGTAGTTGCTGCTCCTTATTCTTGCTCCCAAATCTTGTTAATCTCAGAACTGGTTCCATAACATTACTTTAAAAAATGTTACTTGTGTCTGCCAATCTTCCCATACCTGTGCCTGAAGTACACATACTCTGACACTTGGGTATGAATATGTGGGTACACAAAGACATGGACTACTGCATTAATCAACTGAGCTATACATTTTGTGTCTCATGTTCCTTGTATGAGCCAGGAGGCTGTCACACAGCATTTTGCAATATCCATTAAGTAACAATAGGTAAACATTTAGAGGGTGAGTAGTGATATGAACCCTAATGTGAAAAGACATCTTTTTCTTTGCACAAGCGACAGCCATGAACATGACTGCCAATGTTCACCTAGTGTCAAAAACTTACTTTAGTTCCCTGCTAGAAAGAGCTCTACAGCCAAAATCAATATATGCGCATCAGACAAGCTGTCCTATGCAGTTTGCACTTTGGTTCTGAGCATACAAAATCCTTTTTGAGTCACCTTCGCTATGATGGCTGGAGGACTGAACAGTTCCTAAGGCCACTGTTCTAATGCACATTGTATTGCATTTGCCCATTTCAACATTTCTATTTTCAGGTGTTGGTTTGTGTTTAAATATAGTTTGTCACTGAGTAAACACCGATATTGAATAAAACTGAGCAGCTAAATACAGTACAGTGACACCACTGTTGAAGAATACATCATGGGGAGCAGCCAAAAAAGTGAATACCAGCCCCCTAATGTGTAACATTGGGGTGCTGAATAACCACCACTGACTGAAAACACAGCAGGCGGCACATTTATAGAACCATATCACAAAATTTAACACTAAAATCCAAATTTTTAATAATGGGGTGGACAAATGAGACAATTACCTCAGTGCATAACCACAGATTGAGCACTGCTATTCAAAATACATAAATAGTGCAAAAAACAGTCTGGTCTCACATAAAATAGGATAGTGAAATAGCACATGGCTGCCCCACATAGACTGTTGTGAGGGTTGCAGGAGATAACTATTGTAAAGTATATTCAAAGAATATTTTTAAACTTTGCAGATGCTTAAACTTTTTCTTAAAAGAAACAGATCTTATGGTTAGGAGTTCATTACAGGCAACACTTACTTTTTTCCCTACTTTTGTTCTGAACAGTTTTATACAGATTCAGGGCACAGGCCTCCTTCTCTTGAAAAGGCTCGCTCAGGAATTGATTCCTACCCCATAGACTCTCAATTGGAGTGTGCAGCCATTTCTCTTGTGCCTGGATTTAAGATTTTAGTTGGAGCTATTTCTACACAAGTGTGTGTAGTAAAATATGGGGTTCTCTCTTGGATTTTTTTATATCAATCCAGACACTTGGGTTATAGTTCCTTCCTAGCGTAGATTAGATAGAACACAAAGCCTTCCGATTGCATCGTAATCGGTAAGGGATTAGCAGTTTTTCATTCTTCTCACTGAAGCCTGAGAAGATCTCAAAAAGAAAAATAATCAGGTAGGAAAAATATATCTCCTTTCTTAATAGCTACTTAACCTGGGCAAACTCTAAATTACTTGGTGCCATACATACCATTGTTGTTTGGGTTCTTTATCTGTATGCATTTCCCTCTTAAATTCTTGTTTTCAACAAGACTGACTGACTGAAACTGTTTAGTTTCTCCAACAGAGTAATAGGAGTAACTTTACAGAAGCTTGTGATGCTATTTTGAACAGGTTTTATAACATTTGAACAATATCTGCTGCAGCGAACCAGAGACCTTGGGGAAGATGTGAACCTCTTTTAACATAGAACTACAGACGTAGTAAGAGAGACTCCACATTGCATGCTTCCTGAGGTAGGGAGTAACAATTGGGATTTTGTCTAAAGATGAGGAAAAAGTGTCAAATAGTTCAAAACATCATGGTTTAGAGGAAAAGGATAAACCAAACTTTGGCTATCTAGAGCCTTATGTTGCAGCCTGTAACTTACCTGACTCTTGTCCTCAATATAGAGGAATGGTCTCTAGGGACTAAAAATCCCAGGATGTGTTGCTTCACAAATTCCTTCAGGTTAAGTTAAAACAGGCTGGGTTCCTAGTTTTTATGGGCTGCGTGCTTATATTAGTGAGGGCAAATTAAATTGGTTCCTTTTTATGCTGAATAGGCGAAGTCAGTGCAATCCTCAGATGAACAATGCATGTGTGTGCTTAATTCAAAATGATCACTTTCTCCTAGTGGATTTGTGTTATCCTGTTCTACCCTATTTTCATACCATAATTCTGAGGAGTCTTTTTCTTTTGTCCCACTCCTTGAGATCAAGCTACTTATATTGCCTTGTTTATAGCCTAGAGGGCTGAGCAAAGCTGCCATTTTCACTGCTTCACTGTGTTTGTGGTTGAGGGGCTGGAAGAAGCGGATACAATATCTGGTCGATACAGTATCCAGTTGTCTTGAACAAGCATGTCGATTCTGTGGTCCACCAAGTCTTTGTCACTTACTGCTGTGCCTCGTAGGAATCTTTGGTCTATTTTTTAATGAATGTTCAATTGCTTAGGTTGATATATCCTAGTGGAAATTCTGTAAATGGTGGATTTCAGAAACAGAACATAAATATACATAAAATCTAAGTGGCGGCATGTAGCGCTACTGTATGTGGTGCAGTGACAACCAGCATAAATGGATTGCTTTGGCCACAGACTTCCCCTGCATGTGCAAGAGTATATGCCATCAAGGAAGTATTGTAGCAGACTTAATATTTCTCAGCTGGAGAAACCAAGCTTATGGGTGCTGGAGTTAAAGGATGATAAAAAGTGTGGTGACGCTGCCAAGCAGAAAGACATTGTTACAGTAACAAAGCATGTGGTGACCCTCTAGGCTTACAGATACCTGTGCTGAAACTCTTGTGCATATGAAGGGAAGATTCAGGATCTTTTAACCATAGATTTATGTCTAGCAGTTCTGTCTCATCCTCATTGTGCTGACATGGACTTTCTGCTATTTTCAGAGGACACACATGGCTACATGTCTTTTATGAAGCTCCGCTTGTATTCTTTAGTCTTTTAAGAATTCTTTACTTTTTAGCTGGGATCCTGAATTCAGTATTGATGTAACTAAAGCAGTCCTGATAGTATCAGAAATATGCAGTTGAAGATCTGTACTAAAACATTTTGGGTGCAATAATTGTTTTGTGTTTGGGAATAACCATCAAGCAAAGTAATCCAAATAACCACTCTCGTATGGTAACCAGGCGGGTTAAGGTTACATGTCCAAAATGGTAATACAGGCAGCACTGATGAGGATACTAAGATAAGGTGAGAACAAAAGGAATTCACACAATTATAAAGTGTTTGTTTTAATCAGTCTAGTTATTGTGTTGATACACTTTTATGGGCCTACAGTGAAAGTGTCTTTGAAACTACATCATGTGCTATATATAGCTATGTTGTACTCCTTTTATAGATAGAACAGAGATGATGAAGTCCTCTTTCACTGTGGCTTCATCAGGAGGAATCGTAGGTGAAGCTTACTTTGAAGGGAGATTCTTTAGTTCTGGGATGAAAGTTCTTCTCATCTATGCATAGCTCTATTGGAATCAGTACTTTGGATCCTTATTTTCCTTAGCAACTATGGCCCAAGGATAAGTTTTGTATTTTCAGATAAAAGCTTGCTTGGAAGATGCAATGTTCTTTCCCTAGAGACTATATTATTTTTAAAAGAACAGATGCAATGAAAAGAGGTCCAGGTGTGCAATTTTGTGTAGGATATGTCTAGCTCCTTACGTTTTCTATGTATTTTAGGTATTTATGCTGTCATCCATCACCATAGTATTTGAGCACCTTCCATATAAAATAAATAGCAATGGTGAAATTCCCAGTGGACTTAATGGAGTCTCTGGTACCTCCACTGTTTCAGGGTCAAAACTCTGCTTGGGGTAGGTTGTTTTATTTTTCTTTGGTTGCTGGGGGTGGAAGGAGGGAGGGGGAAGAGAGGGTTGATAGGGGTTTGGGAATAAAATGGGTGTTTTTTAAATTGTGAGTACATGGATGGAGTTGCAGCTCTTCAGTGTATTGTAAAATTTTCTCCAGTAAGATATGGGGAGATCCATTCGTGTACTATGCAAGCTGACCCATTGCTTTCTGAAGCAGATGTCAGAATGTTCAGCTAGTGAAGTGTTGCAATTATCTTGAACATTCTAGGTTTTTATAACGAACTCGCAAAGCCACAAAATATATTCCTTTCTAGGAAGGATAGGTTTCCTTCTTTCTGAGATTTCTTGCATGAAATGAAATTTCCTTGGGCACGAGGGTTAGTATAACTCCCAAATAATGGAGGAATACTAAAGCAGTAGCAGCATTATTTTTAGGGACCCAATTCCATCAGGTGCTGAGCACTTCTGGCTCCTATTGACACCAATATATATTGAGGGTGCATGGCACTGCAGAGGATCAGGCCTTTATTTTCTCCACAACCAGCCACAGGCTCTTTTTCCACTGGTAGAACTCTTGTACAGTCATTGTTGAAGACTGAAACTAAGCAATGGATTCTATCACTCTAGCTAGCATGACACAACCTGTTCTTTCGGGGAAGCTGACTTCATGTCTCACCATTCATGCAGCTGGGAGATCAGGCAAAGGGCTCCCTCTGCAGCCAGCTAGTTGCCAGTGCTTCTATGGAATCAGCTCAGTAGGATGTGATTGGAGTGTTTTGGATGATTTCTAGGGAATGGAATCAGCCTGCAGCTATGGAAACTTGCTGAAGTGCACAGAATGTTCTGACTTTGAATTTGAAGATTTTTTTGCTGGCTGCTGCCAGCTGGGGATCTTGGGCTGAGGGCTGAGATTCAGGCTTCTCAAGTTCCAGGCTAGCAGAAGCCAAATACACTTCCAAAGTGACATGCTTCTCTGTTTGGAAAATGTTGTGCTTACATCTCACTTACAAACTCAAAGACTTAACGTTCAGGAAACCCAAGCCTTACGCTCCCTAGGATCCCCAGCAGATAGATCATTCTGCAAATGTCATTTTGTGCTGTTGAGAATGGAACGTTCTACTTTCCGGCACTGTAGGGTTGTTCAGCACTTCAGGTATCTAACATTTCAGACCATTATGAACACTTTAAAAACTAAAACTTAAGTTATTAATTAAAATGTAGAAATATGTTTTTAGGTTCCTCATGTATAATAAAATGATGGATGACTAATCACAAACAATCCCAAACTACTGGATTGTCATAGAGCCCACTCTTATCAATTTAAGAGATTCCTACAGTCATATATTATAGTGACGGCTTCAGGTATCTTCAAACAAGGGTGACATTGTGTTGCAATACTAAGACTAATCCATGTGAGTTGGCTGAAATTCTGTTCCCATAACTCCTGAATTTACTTATTTTTGTGAGTTCAAATTAGATTCAGTATCAAACTGTTAAATACTATTCCCCCGCACTGAGACTTTGAATGCTAAAGACTGCTTGCACCCCCTCCTGTGGTAGGGCATTGGTCTCCAGTCCACCCCCCTTGTGGTCTGTCATGGCCCTGCAGGCATATTGCGCTCCACACCGGTTGGGTCTTTTCAGACAATTACCCAGAACAAATTAGTTTAATGGTAACCTCTCTTTGTGGGGTCTGGTTGATTCACTCATTCTACTGAGGGGAACTCAGTTACTGAGCCGCTCAAGTTCATGCCTACTCTGGGTCCATGTAAGAGTCCTGGTCAGTTTCCTCTCCTGTTCAGGAGATCCCAGCCATCCTCTCAGAGCTGGGTTGTACTTCCCTCTCCTCAAGATAGGAATGTCCTCGCTCTCTTCCTTGGCGCTGAAGTTGTCCTTTAGAGCAGATGTAGAGTCTCTCACAGCTTTTTCTACAGACGGCTCTTTTCCCTGCCAGCCTTTCCAAACTCAGGCTAGGAGAGTTCAGCAGGCAGACCTTCCTCTGCTGCTGTCTTCTCCTTGATCACTCAGAGCCCTGCAAGAGCCTTCTGTCTTCCTGCAGTGTCTATAGGCATCTGCTCTGTCTGCTGAAGGAGGAAACATTTATGCTGTCTCCTCCCAGCCCATACCTGATCGGCAAGGTGAGCGGGGAGCCCTGCCCCATCTTCTTTGAAAGACTCCAAGTGTATCAGACCACCTCAAACTCTTAAAGGGCCATGCCGTGGAGGACTGATCAGTAGGCAGTACTACCCTTAGGAGCCAGGTTACCATGTCACAACTCCCAACTATAAGATACTTCAGTAGTTGTTAAAACTCTGTCTCTGGGGTCAGAGGAAATGAATAACTTCCAGCTTTTTGAAGAATTATGTGTGTTTAGGTAAACTTTTTCTGCTATGAGTTTCGTTAAGGGAGTCTGTGAGTATCTCCTTTATAGGAAGATACTGTAGCAGAACACTGAACCAAGGTCTCCTACTTGGATGTAGGAAGAAGTCAAGTAACTGGAGCTTGTTTGTTTTAACAATAAATGTCAATGAGGTTATTGCTTAGCATCTTCGTAGTGTCTTTATATCTTGAAAGTACTTTTTAATGAACATTTACAGACTTTGCTTCATTTCCTCATTAAAAATTGAGGCAAAACTATGCGATTTTCCAAATTTGCATTCGGAGTTATTCTTGAAAGTTCACTGCTTGGATACCATGGTAGTAGGTGCCCTAAAATACCTAAAAGTGAGGTAAGGACTTGCATGAAGAAACTTCTTTATAATGCAAGTATGATATAAGTATGATAAAACCTGTAAAAATTTATTGAATTCTATTCTGTTCAGAAGATTAAAGTTGCCCCAGGGAGCTTACATGATTGAAAGTTTCTACGAGCATGGAAAATGCAGCTTTGTATTTGCACTGGTAAGGTGTGTGTAAAATTGTTGAGAGCATTTCAGTTTTCAAGTGTTTCTGGTTTTCGAGGAATATAGCTCTTATTACTGCTGAATATCTGTACCCATTGTGAAATCTCTTCATTGCTTTGCTAAGTGGGAAGATGAGAGCTCTAGGTCTGATATTGTTAAATGAAAATGGCATCAATTTTATTTGTACCATGGAATCGAGTTTTCACTATTATTCATATGAACTTTTAGAATTTAGGGCGGAGCAAGACTCGAGCCAGGTATTTTCAGTTCTGGAGAGCTTGCTAAAGATCACTTTCAGTAGAGCTGCGTGTATTTTGTGACATTGGTGTGTAAGTGAAAGCATGTGAAGTATTCACTTCGCCAGCAGTGCCTAATGACTGCAGAGATAGTAGGAGGACTCTAATTTTATTGTGAAACTTTTTATTTTATAAAATACATGTATTTGAGTAGTTTATAAATCTTTTAAATGTTAATCAAAGCTGAGTGGTGACCTTTGATCAAGTACGTAAATGGGCTGTTTGCAGATTTATTTTTTTAATAATGGATAATAAATTGACCTGTGCATAACTAATGCAAATAATTGTTACTATTGGCACAAATCGCACCTGAAGAAGAGCTCCGTGTAGCTTGGAAACTTTTTTCTCTTTTACCAACTGAAGTTGATCCAAGAAAAGATATTTGGTACACCCTGACACCCCAGTATTCAGCACTGTCATGTAATTAGGATATGTCTTATACAAAGTATGCCCTGTGAGATGTGGTTCTAAAAGTCTTGATCCGCTAGACAGTAATATCTTGGATTGTATGTGATATAATTTTATGTGAAATTATGAAGTTTGGCTATGTATGTGTTGCTGAAACATGTCCTGAGGTTGATAACACCCACAAGCAGCCCTTCAGGTACAACAGTAAAAAGGCCAAACAATGTTAATGGCATATTGCGGAAATGCACACAAGCACAAGAATTAACCCAGGAACTGTGTACAGTAGAAACCTCTCAGAGATAATAGTACACAATAGGAATGGTTTGACCCAGATCATAGCGAAAAAGCTTTCCAGCAAGTGGGAAGAAGAAATAAAAAGGGGAAATTGACATCCTGGGGGCACCTCACTCTCCCTACAACAACACATCTGGAAACACCTGAGGGACAAGGACTGAACTGTGGGAAGGGGAAATGATGGTCCCAGGCTAGAAGGATCTTCAGCCTGTGTATGAAAACCTGGGAAAGCCAAGGCAACTTGTACCTTAAGAATCTGCCAGACTGTTTATCACTCAGGGTGAGAATTTGTGTTTAAGCTCAGTTTGCGGTTTTTGTTTGTTTACTAAAGCAGGGTAGGCAACCTATGGCACGTGCGCCGAAGGCGGCACACAAGCTGATTTTCAGTAGCACTTACACTGCCCGGGTCCTGGCCACCGGTCCGGGGGACTCTGCATTTTAATTTAATTTTAAATTAATTTTAATTTAATTTTAAAAACCTTATTTAATTTACATACAACAGTTTAGTTATATATTATAGACTTTTATAGAAAGAGACTGTCTAAAAACGTTAAAATGTATGACTGGCACGCGAAATCTTAAATTAGAGTGAATAAATGAAGACTCGACACACCACTTCTGAAAGGTTGCCGACCCCTGTACTAAAGTAATCTGCTTTGTTCTGTTTGCTATCCCTTATTATAACTTAAAATTTACCCTTTGTAGTTAATAAACTTGTTTCTTGTTTATTTCAGAACCCAATTTGTGCAATTCATATGGGGGGGGAAGCTGTGCATATCTCTCTCCACATTGAGGGAGGGGGCGATTTTTTTTATGAGCTTGCGTGGTACAGACAATATACCCTTGGGTCTGCACTCCAAGGGAGGTGGGCACCTGAGTGCTGGGGCAAGTCCCTTAAACTGAGTCTTCCCAGAGCTGACCTCAGTGTCTTTCTGCAGTTGGATGTGGCCCTGCCTGTGTGTGTGCTAGAGGAGGCTTGAGAGCCTGGCTCAGCAAGACAGGCTAAAGGGGGCCCAGGCTGGCGGAACAGGCGGGCTCAGTGGTATTTCAGTACATCAGGTGGCACCTTAATGAGGGGCAACCAGTCACACTATTACCTCACCCACCGTCTCTCAAATATTTTGGGATAAACACTGCAAATAGCCGCCAGTGCAGGCAAGGTTGATTTCCAGTTTCTATCCTAGCTCATTTTAGTTACTCATAACTTCCTTTTGGGAAATTTCTCTTGGAGTACAAGTTTTCATTGCTTGCCATAATACCAAAGGTTGAAGTTTTTCTTTGTGGTGGTCCCCTCCCCTCCCTTTAATTCTGCTGTTTTGAATTATGATCTTGTATGGGAGGGAAGGGAAAACACTTCTCCCCCAATTTCTGCTATGAAGCTTTTGGTCTTGGATAATTTAATTTTAACTACGAGAATTTGTTGACTTCTGAGTACGTGGTCTCTCAACCTCGATACTGTATTAACTTTAGTTCACGGCACTTAGAGACAAATCAGTTTAAAAAAAATCACACTTTTACAAGAAGTTTTCACGTATTTATATAAGTAATAGCTAACATTACTATAACTGAAAGATTAGAGGAGAGGAAGCATGTCATTTTGTTTACTTTCTGCATTTGACAGTGCTTCCTGTATAGACTTTTTTCCCCTGTTTGGGATCGTCTTTAACAATCAACACAAAAAGAGAAAATTAAAATAGATAACTAGGCAGATGTGGGTGGCAAAACTACAAAACGTTAGTAATGAGGATTCTGGCACGGGTATATTATCTGAAACTACATTAATCTCTCTCAAAACAAAATTGATAAGAATCCCAAATGGATGGTGTTGCTTTAATACATTGTTCCTTTAGGTATTTCATTCATTGCCGTCCAAAAGAACTGCTGAAGGCTCAGTCACACTGACCCTACATGACTTGTATCTGATCCTTTTGGGTTTGTGTGTGCACCTGTTCTTTGTGCTTCCTTTGTCTGTGTCCACCTGTTCACACATCATCTACTTAGATTATCATATGTGGGGCAGGAACCATCTTTTTACGCCTAGCACAATGGGACACTGATCTTTGATGAGGCATCTAGGTGCGACTGCGTTATAAAGTTCTAGGTAAAAACTTTTGATGCAGTACTGCAGTATGTAAGTTTGTAGTTTTCATACCCATAAGCTTCAGTATTCCCACAGGGAAAGAGAGCCGCTAAGACTTACTACACACACGGGATTACAGCAGAAAGGGGACATGCTATACCCACTTAATTTTTCTATGCTGAAGAGGGTGTAGCTGTCACAGCAGTAGTTTTTACATGAATACTTTGTTCACTAGATGGCAGCACTGGCCCAATTATCTTTCAAATATGAAGAAATGCAATAGTTTAAGTGGAGCCCTCTGAAACTTTTTGTTTTAATAACTTTGGGGGGGGGAGGGGAATTCATTTTACATTTTATCCATGTTGTTCAGGGTGTTGGTGGTGGGGAGGTCAGTTCCTGCCCCCAGGAGGGTGGGATGCCTTGGAGGTTGGGGGGATGTGTTGCAGAGCAAGCCTGCCCCACACTCATCCTGCAGCAGCAACTCCTGTGCTGTGGGGCTGGGCCTGGCTCCCTGCTCCGGGTTTTGTTTCTGACTCCTGGGGTTGCAGCATTACTCAGATTTGGCCTGGCTGCCCCTCTGTCATGATGACAGAAAGGTGGTTGGGACAAATTTGAGTGAGTGGAGTTGTGACCCTGAGTACCAGATCATAACACCTGGAGTGGGGAGCTGGGTCCAGCCCCACAGCATAGTCATAGCTGCAGAGTGAGTTACTCTTTTTTTTAATTTAGTTTTATGTGTTTTTGTATTTGTGAAAAACACAGGGCACTAGCTATAAGCAATGCGTATGGAAGAAAACCTACTGCGGGCCATTCAGTTTAGACATTCTATCAAGAACAGAACCTAACTTTATGCACATTTTCCTTTAAATGTCATTTTAAGGTTTTGTTTTAATAAGTAGCCTAAGGAAGGGCTGTGGCTGAAGGCTGTCGGAATTCTCAAGTAAGATAGGGGTTGGTCTAGTATTACAAGACAAATAGATTTTAATAAGTATTTTTGTGCCATTCTTAGGCCTTTAAAGTTAGGGCTGCCATATTTTCAGGCAGCTGCAGATGTCTGTGGTTCCACATCCTTTCACCTCTGGATAGAGTGGGTATTGAGCCCAGTAGCTACCAGCTTAATGCTGTGCAGCCACTGGAAGCAATGTGCTGGTTACACTCATGCTTCCCAGACCTAGTGTGTATAATCACAGCTGCTTGGTGCTAGAGTAAACACAAATATTGACTCCAGGAGCATAATGTATTTGTAGCTATGGGTGAGCAGGTTCTAATGCTGACTCTAGTGAATATGCCATTGGAGCAGCAGACAGACATTTGGGCACCTGGTAGATTGCATGAAATTTCCCTGACTCTTCACAGTAAGAAAGCTGTCCTTGGAATCTTTTTTCAGATGATTCTTTTTTGCCATTAGTGTCTTCCACAAGGTGGCACCATACAGATCTTCAATTGAACAACAAGCTGAGAGAGATGGATGGGAATTCCCTGAAATCTCATCAAAGCAAAAGCTAACTTGGATTGACTATTTTAGTACTTTCTAAATGTAAGGGAATGGGGCTTAGAAAACTGTCAGAAGGATACACTAAATATTTTTAACTTAAATAGTGTATCGATCCCTTGGGATCCATGACCTAACCTAGCTTTTGGAAAAGTGTAAAATAGACCATTTATCTATTATTCTAGGTACTCTATTGCCACTTGAGCATTGCGGATAACTGTTTTCTCTCTTTGCTCACTATTGAGAGACTTTGAATGCTTTTCAGGAAGGAAGAGGGCAAGGTACGGAGAGGAGTTTGCTAAATATTCTTTCTGATGGGAACAGTGTGCTTTCTTGGAACAGGCTGTCCTGAAATATGAGCCTGTAATTTTAGTACCCATTAGGAAACTTACTGATAATAGCTACTCTGATAGAGAAAAGAAAGGCAAGCTGCACCTTCCCTTTTCTTGAGCAGCTCTCTTGTATGGACAAAATCAGGGGAAGGTATCTTTTACTGGAAGATAATCCTTCTCCCAGTTCCCCTCTCCTGCTAGAAGTTCTGTCTTGCTGAAATCTGGAAAAGTGATCTTTCAAGCCCTATTCCATTTACCAGATCTTTGAGGATCCATAAACTGCTGCATCTCCCATATCCTTTTCCTTGAGGCTTTAGCACAACAGAGTCTGAAATATTATCCTGACTTTTTTTTCCACCTCCATCATACTGGAAAATCCCTGCTGTTAAATTTGTTGGAATGGAATTCATCATCTGCTCATCCTGCCGGGGTTGGTAAGAGGATTCTTTATATTCACTAGCTACTGCAGACATGTATGGGCATGTATTGATGCTCCCTATGCAGGCAAAAACTGGGAAGGGAGTTAGCGCAAAACTGTATGGTGGTGGTGTCGCAGCAGAAGGGAAAGAACAGCAGTCAGCATAACGCTTAGCCAGTGTTTTTCCTTTCTAAGTTTCCTGCCTCAAACTAGCTTTTTCTTGTGGTAATAAGTGCTAGTGGTATTATTGTAACCAACAATTTTGCCATCTGTATGAGAATAGTTTCCATCTCTTAAATGCTCTGATGTAAGAGATCCGCAGTCAACAAGACTCACTTCTGTGCCATCCACCGGTGAGGTTCTAGGTGGCAGCCAACATTCCTTTGTCAAAAAAGAGAATTAAATAGCATTGCCTTTGGAATCTGTCTTGTCACTTACTAACTGGCTGAAGGAGTCCGAGGACTGGTCTATGCTTAAAATTTAAATCAACATAGCGACATCATAAGAACGGCCATACTGGGTCGGACCAAAGGTCCATCTAACCCAGTATCCTGTCTTCTGACAGTGGCCAATGTCAGGTGCCCCAGAGGGAACGAACAGAACAGGTAATCATCAAATGATCCATCCCCTGTCACCCAGTCCCAGCTTCTGGCAAACAGAGGCTAGGGACCCCATCCCTGCTCATCCTTGCTAATAGTCATTGATGGACCTATCCTGCATGAATTTATCTAGTTCTTTTTTTAATCCTGTTTATAGTCTTGGCCTTCACAACATCCACTGGCAACAAAGAGTTCCACAGGTTGACTGTGCGTTGTGTGAACAAATACTTTCTTTTGTTTGTTTTAAACCTGTTGCCCATTAATTGAATTGGGTAAACCCTAGTTCTTGTGTTATGAGAAGGAGTAAATAACACTCATGTCATGATTTTATAGACCTCTAGCATATTCCCCCTAGTCATCTCTTTTCCAAGCTGAAAAGTCCAGTCGTCTTATTTTCTCCTCATATGGAAGCTGTTCTGTATCCCCTTATTATTTTTGTTGCTCTTTTCTGAACCTTTTCCAGACACCTGGAATTTTTGGAATTTTTTTCCAGACACCTAATGGCTAGGGACTAAATGCATCAGCCAAAGGCTGATATGAAATTGTAGGGGTGGGGAAGGAGAATATCCAGGTCACAAGCTAAATTCCTCGTCATGCTGTACTCTGTCGGATTCCTACCAGGTTGCTGTCTATGAACCCTGCCTGGGGACTCCAACTTTCATATTACTGTAGTTTCTAGTTAGTAGGACTGATACATTTAAAGCCCCACTCCCTATGGCTGTAGAAAGGGAGAAGATGATCCCTCCAGATAATGGTGGGGAAGTTCATTTTGTCTGCCTGTGTTCTAATGACTCTGTAGCTAGAGCAATTCATTCACTAGGATTGTCAATCTGGCTCACTTCGCCTGTGCCTCATTAACTATCTATTTCAACTGAGGTTGGTATTGTGATAACTGGTTTTAATCTTCCCGTAACTTTTCATATACTGGTATGAGGGAACTATAATTCCTGGGCCAGATCCTCAGCTGATGTAAATTAATACAGCTCAGTAACAATCATCCACAGGGTATGGAGATGTAAATGTGGACTGAAATCATCCATGGTGGGGCTACACCTTCAAACAGTTGAAGAAAAATGGCAACAAGGAGGAAAAACAGGAACCTCAAAGTGATTTACCAAGGACAGGGAGTATAATGTGGGCACTTCATAGGAGGCAGTGATGTCCTTGTTGAGGAAGTTATTTCTGTACTATCTTTGGGAGGTGGGTTGAATATGACTTTTGAAGTTGGTATTGCCCTCACAATCAATCAATGATCATGGGCTATAGCTGAAAGAGGAGGTATTTGAGAACTGATCCATCTCTGGCTCCCCAAATGAATCAGAGGGAGAAGATTGCTTTCTAGAAATATAAGGTGGTGTTTCATTCACTGTAGTTAAAAGTAAGGGATGCCTATTTCAGTGAGCCTTGCAAAGTAGCAGAATAAACGTGTATATTCAGTTTCTTTTATGTTTAATCTGGTTTTTGTTTCTGATTTCTTAATGAAATCTTGTTTTGACATTCCCAGACAGTGTGGTATAATTCATGCCAACCATTGCATAGAGAGAAAAGGAGCCAAAATGAAGGGAGAGTGTCTAAAGTGTGCCCCACTGAGGGTTCTTGGTCCAAATAACACAGAAGGGAATCCCCTCTTGTAAGGTGTCTATTGCAGTGCTGTTGTCTGATACAGGAAATGCCTAATGACTACAGATGGCAACAGAGTTCAAGGAGCAAAAGGTGACAACTATCCACATTTTAAAATCTTTTTAAAGCCTATATTGTAGCTCTTCAGGGCCACCCTTTTAAATACTCTGGATGTCATTCCTCCCCCTGTGTGACCACTGCTAACTGAACTCCAGAGTTCACTCAACGCTTTTTGTTGAAAGGTGAATTGTATTCCTTTAACTAGTGAAAACAAGACTCATAACATTGCAATACATACATTTCCTTTTGTATATTATCTTCTGTTAATTTATTTGAGGAAATAGCACTTAACCCCTCCTCTTCTCTGCAACAAAAAGGGAGATGAAGAGCCCCATCTTGGACTTGAAATATTGCATGTACTTGTTCTATCACTTCCTTTTGAAATGCATAATTTTTCTTACTCCACTTAAAATTGAGAAATTTTTCCTTCTCGGACAGGCTCTAGCCCAGACTTGTCTTTCTTTTCGAAGGCTTTTTCTGGGATTCTACAATTTCATTCTTTGTATTGTGCCTGCATGCCAGAGATGAGGATTTTCCTGCCCAAGGACTACATTAAGATCTTCCCTGTTGCTCCACATTCTGAATGGAGAGCAGGCTCTGGTCTAACACGCCTGTTTTGGAGCAGATAATCTTTGACTTTGGAGCATTCAGAGCTGGTAGCTTTAAATAATTTGCATTAAAACCAGCATGGATTCTTGGAAGCAGCATCTCGCAGCAGTGAATAATATGCACCTGGTGATGTCCTATCCTTTAACTTGAATGGAGCCAAAAAGATCCTAAATAAAGCAATGTCCAGAGCTGCTTCTGGATTCACCCTAATTCTTCAGTGTGGTTTACTAACCAGCACTCAGGAGTAGTTATTTAAATTTTGCCCTTTCAATTTATTCCAGTAATCATGGACTATATATATATTATATATATATAATATTTTTTTTAATTTATGGGACCACTTTGTAAATCAAAACCATACTGTCGGCTCTTGACTTCTAATCCCACAGTGACAAGAGGGAGGTAAATGGAGTGGCTCCTCTGATTTCAAATGGCTTCTTTGCACTCAGGAGCCTGACTTAGGTATTAGTTTCAGTTTACTAGACAAGGCTTAGGCCATGCCTACACTATGACTTTTGTCGTATATCTTATGTCACTCAGGGGCATGGAAAAAACACTCCCCTGAGTGACATAAGTTACACCTACAAAAGCACTGGTATGAACAGAGCTATATTGGTGGGGGGAGCTTCTCCCACCAGCATAGCTACTGCCACTCATGGAGGTGGTTTTATTATGTTGATGGGAGAGCTCTCCTGGCATAGAGCGGCTACACAAGTGATCTTATAGTGGCACAACTGCATTGGTACAGCTGTGTTGCTGTAAGCTTGTTAGTGTAGATATGGCCTTACTCAGTAGAGTGAGACCTTTAGTACTATTATGAGTCTGCAGGGAGAGTAGTGGTAGTCTGCCTACTTGATCACCTCCTGGAGATTGTTCCTTCAAGTCAGGGATAAGTTCATTAGCAGGGCATCTGGGGGAAGCTTGCACTCTGGCTGCACCCAATGCGTGAATAAGAGAAGTCCAGTTTACAGGTCTGTCAGTCTAAAACCTTTTGCAGGTTGTACATTTTAAACAAGTTAAGCAAACAGAGCATAACATATTTGGTAGGTTTTTGTAATTTGAACATATTCAAATGGGTTAGCAGATTGATGGGAGAAACACAAACTAATTTCTAGATTAGAGCAGTTAAATAAAAGCATTTTTATTCACAATTACTAGCGTTTTTTTAGTTGGGTGCATAACAATATAAACACATCCGCTTGAAGAATGTCCCCCAAGAATTTCCCTGTTTTCTTACACACACACACACACACACCCTCTCTTCCCCCCCCCCCCCATCATGAACCAGACTCGCTATGGGAAGGAGCACAAATTGGACTTGGTTGGTTGCTCCTGCTGGACCGGAAGCTAAATGTCCTCATTGCTGGCTTGACCACTTTGCCCACTCTGGCTATTCTCTCTGCTCCTCTCTACAGTTGCAGGTACAGCTTAGGCAGGGAGTCTCCTGAGCTGGCAGGAAACAAATCCCATTTCTGGTCTTTTGTGTCCAGCCAGTAGGGAAGAGGTCACTGAAGGAAGTAGCAAGGGCAGAGTTGCAACTGGAGAGCTGAGCATTGGAGCTGTTCTACCCACCAGCAAACTGTATAAGGCCCCTTGGGGGTTGTAACCTGTAAAACCTGCCACATGGCATTTTAACAACTAAATATCAGCTAAGGACAAGACATAGTAAAATGCTAAATATGATGAGATGAGATGGGAAGGGTATATTGATAGATATTGGTGTATTATCTTGTGTAACAATATCCTGCTAATGTTGCACATGTATAGTAGCTGCACTGCCCTGTCATTAATGGGATGCAGTTAACTCCAAAGTTGGCATATTTTTGATAATCACTCTACTTGGGTATTGTTTGACTTTCAGACAGAAGAAAATGTGAGAAACGCTGTTCACTAATGTATTTAACATTGTGGCACCAATGAAACATTTGTATTTTTGATTGTGAAGTACAAGAAGCATGTTTTAAGACTGTAGTTCACTCACCAGAGAATTTGTCCCAATAGGCTGTTCTTAAAGTACAGTCTGATTTTTACATTGATTGTTCAGGGGCAAGCCTAATAACACCACCTTGAGTGATGGTAGACCATGTGGATAGCCTTAAAGTGATTAGAATTTAACAATATATGGATTTGAGTGTCCCCATAGGAATGCTCCTTTTCTGCCAGTTGTTCCCAGTAAAACATGAATGGCCTGCTGGAACCATGATTTAAGGCATTCCTCTTTATTTGGGAAGTCCGAGTTGGCCTGGTTTTTAAACCTGGGTCGGTGACTTGACTAACCAGTCTTTCCTGGATATAGTTGCTAATTCCACCATTTTCAAAGCAGTGTGCTTTGCATGTATTGTGATACTGTTGTCTTGGGGCTGCAAGTTTGATGGATAGTTTGTGCATGAAGACCAAAATGACACAAGTAACAAATGAGACTTGGCTGAGGTTAATTGCCCGCTATTTAACAGAGATGTGTGATTTAACTCTTGAATGGTGAGCTAAGCACCAGCAAGGGTGCATAGATGCCTGCTTGATGAATGGTGGAAGAATGTTGGCGAAATGGTAGCCATGATTAGTTCTCCAAAATGTTCCTGAAATAGTATGTGACTTTGAGTGACGATCTACAGGAAGTGCATGAAACTGAAACACCAGACTTCAGCATAATACTCAGCTGTTAAATAACAGAAGAAAATATTTGTAATGTTGTTACATATGTAGCGCTAAAATGTGCTGGGTGTTTTTTCCAAAGGAAAACATGATCCCAGTCCCAAACACTGTAGCATGGCTGTTAATCTCCCCAAGACATCCCAGTCAGGCACAGAATACTAGCATGTTTTCTCCTGCCTTCACTGCCACACCTTTGAAATGGTGGAATGAAGCCTATATAAGGTCACTCCGTGATGCCTTGGATGGTTTAAAAAAAAAAAAAAAAGCTTCTTTCTGTCTTAAGGTGTTGCCATCTGGTACAATTGTCCCAAGCTAGAGATGAAGGTGATGGTTATCTGGGATAGTCAGATTAAAATTTGCTCACTAGAGTAATAGTTACCTGTAGTTCATAAATTGTTTTTTCCAGGAGTGGTCTCTTGCAGAGGATGGAGACCAAAGGCATCTCACTAAATCTGGAACCAAGAAACTAATTGTTGTCAAAGCAGAGTTTTGCTTTGGAAGAAACAGCTACCTATGCTGTGAAGAAGCAGAAGCTCTGGATGCCTCACATTGGTTTCTGAGCTCCTTTGCTTTGTTTTTGGACTTTGCTAGAGAATCAGATATCTACAGGGCTTTGTAGAGAGTTGATCATACAAAGTGTGGCCCTGGAAAGCAGAGGCTATTAAAAGGTTTAAAACATTGATGGAAGACAAAGAGGGTATTGAGGAAAGTTTAGAGAGAAATTGAGAGAGGGCTTTTGCAGTGCAACAGAGCCTTGTCTGTGTGATATTCATCCTGCCTCTCGCTGTTCCAACAGGCTGTTGAGAAGCAGGCCAAGAAAAGACTCTCCAAGACCTTGTTCCCCTCCGCTGAAGGTTGCCATCTGGACAGAGGATGGCTAAAGGATTCCTGGAACATATAGAAAGGAATCTTGAGGGCTGAAAATAAATGCACTGTGTCCAGTGGAGACAGGAAGTGTCTGAGACATGGAAGGATAGAGGAGGGGAGCTGCTTAGCATTACTGTACCGTGGGTCAGTATAGCAATAAGGATGAGAGGCAGATGAGGAAAACCACTGTCTGCACACAGCCTTCCTTTTCAGGCCTAAATAGAATCCATTTAGTGCTTGTGCACGCAGGTTTTTAAGTCACAGAACTATTTTACCTACCTTGTCTGTTGTTTTCCTGTATACAAACACCTCCTTTATCTACCCAAAATAAACAAGCTTTTTAAAGCTCTTACATTCTTAGCTATTAGCAAACGAGTAGTTTGAGGGAATTTTGGTGCTTAAATGTTTTTGCATCATGTATTTCTCACAAACCTGATTTTTCCATGCTTCTGCATCCAAAAGGGGTGTGTGGAGGGGGAAGTTTGACTGGGTTTATATGTCTAGAAAAGGCATCAGGCCTGACTTGCTGGAACATGGCCTGATGCTTTCGTATGGAGCAGAATGTGTGCTGCCTTCTCCGTTCTAACATATGCATATTCTCGCCCCTCCCCCACCCCCAGTAAGGCTAATGAACAAAGGTCTATTATTGTACTAAGGGATAATAAATGGGGGTTTAACATTAGTGAAGAACAATACCCTTCCTCCTTGGCTTGTGAGAATAGTGCTTAGAGGGTGTGGTTTATATGTATAATGCACTGGAGCACTTAATCTTTTCAAATCTCTTTCCACCTGCAATGAAATAGTGTAACGGATATTTCTTCATTTCTACCCATGGTCTTATATTAATTAAGGAGAACTACCAGAATCTGGTAAATGTTTGTTTTGTGTATTGTGGTTTTTTCTTGGAGGTAGAAGTTGAAATGAGTTAAAATTATTCCTTTCTCAAAATATCCCAATGCGTATGTCTCTGTGCTGCCAGATGTCATTTCTAGTGGGTGCTATGACTAATATTTAACTGATTCTGTGTCAGTGCCCTCTGAGCTAAATGGCAGACCTAAGTAATTAGGCAGACCTAAACAGTGTGGCTTTGTTTATACCTAGTAACCTGCAGAAGGAGGACATAGTTGTGGGAGAGGAAAGGGGTGGGAGGTGGGGGTACAGAAAGAGAACTTTTCTATATACTATCAAGAACTGCCCCATTAGTTTGTCACACCTGAAACTGGTGTATTCTTATGTAGCTAAAAGCTCACATTGAGTCACCAAAAATCCTTTACGCTTGTGAACTCCTAATTGTCAAATGATCTTCAGTTCTGAGTCTTTAAACCATATAAATATTGCATACCTGTTGTCTTTTTTTCCAACAGAGCCGGGGGTGGGGGGGGTCTTCCATGCTCTGTGCACCTTACCTGTGCCACAGTGATTTACCTCCTGCTGGAAGGCTTGCCTTTTGTTTTCTCTTCCCTGTAATGACTTTTCTATAACTGTCACGGACCTGTTTATCAGGAAGGGCTATCAATATTTCAGTGGCTTTGTACACAGCCAATGTAATTACAAGAAGTTGTGGGTTAACTCTGCTCGGCAGTAAACTGCTGTCTGGTTAGGGTACGTTTTGGAGTCCAGAGAAAAGAGGTGTGGTTGGACAGTATTGCAAAGCAAAGCTTGGTACTGAAGATCTGTTGTTGTGTGTGTTTTTAAAACACCATGTTTTCCTCTTTAACTAGACAGGCTGGATCATCTATTTTAAGACTTTCTAATTCATTGTTCTTGTTTCAGCCCCCCTGCCCAGGGTGGACTTTTTAATAGAATATATTTATTTTTAAGCATGTTGTGATTTGTAATTGAATAGAAAATAATCTGCATGTACAGATGTGTTGAAAGGTTGTGCACTGTGCATTGAGAGGTTTTCTTGAGAATCTCATTAGGCCTCATTGATGGCAAGCTGCTGCCTCACTTGGAAAGATGCAGGCGTTCTTGACTGGCTCTGAATGAGGCCCTAAAAGAGGGCCCTCCAACTGGAGCACTTACTGGGTATGCGGGCCTCCCAGCCGAGGCTGGTAGTCTTGGGCACACACTACCATGCTAAAAATAGCTGTGTGGACTCTGAGGCTTGGACTGGAGTTCAGGGTCTGAATCCTAAGGAGGCAGGTGGGCTTCAGAGCCTGAGCTGCAGCCCAAGCATAATGTCAAAGCACTGTCTACACCAGGGGTAGGCAACCTATGGCACGTGTGCCGAAGGTGGCACGCGAGCTGATTTTCAGTGGCACTCTCACTGCCCAGGTCCTGGCCACCGATCTGGGGGGCTCTGCATTTTAATTTAAATGAAGCTTCTTAAACATTTTAAAAACCTTATTTACTTTACATACAACAATAGTTTAGTTATATATTATAGACGTATAGAAAGAGACCTTCTAAAAACATTAAAATGTGTTACCTGCACACGAAACCTTAAATTAGAGTGAATAAATGAAGACTCGGCACAGCACTTCTGAAAGGTTGCCGACCCCTGGTCTACACAGCTATTTTTAGTGTGGTAGCACAAACCCCAGTCTCTTGACCCAGACTGGGAAACTCGCTGCCACAGGCTATGTAGACATACTACTGACATTTGGCCCAAAGAAAAGTAGTAGGTTTTTCTTGTTGTACCTCATGCACACCTTAGTGGTCTAAAAATGTGACTTACTGTCTGTCACAGAGTGGGAGTTTTCTGTAATATTTTGTATGAATATTGTGTGTCTCAGTTTCCCCCGTATGTTAGGTGGTGGGAAAAGGTTCTCAGACATTTTATGTTCAACTCTTTCTTTTGTGTGAGTGGTCTCTTTCCCTTGATGAATTCTCTGTGATAGTGAGGTTGCTGGGTAGTAGGCATAGACAAGGGAGTTAGTCATCACTTTGTGACTGTGCCAAATGGGGTGTGTGTGTGTGTGTGTGTAGGTAGGGAGCAGGAGAAAGTCACCTTCAAATTTAACTTATTTAATATGTCTGAAAATCATGGTGTGCTATCTCAAAGTAATTTAGGTATGTAATACAAAATATATAGTTGTGTTTGTACTGCTGTGCAAACATTACCTACAGAGTAGGCAGTTTTTGATTAGTTAATATACCTCCATTTTATAGATTGGGAGACAGGCACAGCAGTTAAATGATTTAGGCAAGGACATTGGCAAAGCTGAAATTAGAACTCAGAGATTTGGGCTTCTAGCCCTGTCTTCAGATAATACTGTTTCTCAGATGTCCCACCAGTCAATTCACTGCTATAAATTGAGTTTTGCTTTGTGTGAGCTGGGGTGGTTCATAACCCATTATTGTAACAGAGCGAGAAGAAAAAGAACGAGGAGTACTTGTGGCACCTTAGTCTAACAAATTTATTTGGGCATAAGCTTTTGTGGTCTAAAACCCACTTCATCAGATGCATGCAATGGAAAATATAGTAGGAAGACACGCTCACACTCTGAAAAAATGGGTGTTGCCATACCAACTCTAACGAGACTAGTCAATTAAGGTGGGCCATTATCAGCAGGAGAAAAAAAACTTTTGTAGTGTTAATCAGGATGGCCTATTTCAAACAGTTGACTAGAAGGTGTGAGCAACAGTAGGGCAAAATTAGCATGGGGAAATAGTTTTTACTTTGTGTAATGACCCATCCATTCCTAGTCTTTATTCAAGCCTAATGTAATAGCGTCCAGTTTGCAAATTAATTCAAGTTCTTCAGTTTCTCGGAGTCTCTTTTTGAAGTATTTTTGTTGAAGAATTGCGACTTTTAGGTCTGTAATTGGGTGACCAGGGAGGTTGAAGTGTTCTAATTCTTGACATCTGATGTGTGTCCACTTATTCTTTTGCGTAGAGACTGTCTGGTTTGGCCAGTGTACATGGCAGAAGGGCATTGCTGGCACATGATGGCATAGCACATTGGTAGATGTGCAGGTGAATGAGCCTCTGATGGTGTGGCTGATGTGATTAGGTCCTATGATGGTGCCCCTTGAATAGATATGTGGACAGAGTTGGCAATGGGCTTTTTTGCAAGCATAGGTTCCTGGGTTAGTGTTTTTGTTGTGTGGTTGCTGGTGAGTATTTGCTTCAGGCTGGGGGGCTGTCTGTAAGCGAGGAGGAGTGTGAGAGGAGTGTGGGGAGCTCAATGACTTATTAGCAAAACAGCATTAGTAGGAAGAAGGAAAAGTGCAATGGGAATAGATTTGGAAATTTTCAGATAAGAGGTGGATTTCAGATACCTGAGTGCAATGCAGTAGATTGGATTTGTAAGTAACATGTTGGGTTAAAGAACTCTTGATGTTCTTGTCTTGGCAACGTGAATGTAAACAGTCATTCCAGGAATGTAACAGTTGGTTATCTATTCTGGAGCCAATTCAGGTCTGAACTTAACAAGAAATGTGGAGTTTCTCTTGAACGCCTGTAAGATTCTCTTAAAGGAATTTAAAGAGGCTGAGAAAGGGTGTTGCGTAGGGGGCAAGGGCTATATACGTAATTAAAGACAGAGCAGAGTTGGTAGTGCCACCTGTAGTTAAGGTTGCCTGACACTTTCCATTTATAAGACCCTGTTATCAGTTGCTTATAACTTGATCAGTTCAAGCTGAAATTTTCCATGCTAGGTGTCTGTCTCAAGTTGAATTTTTTTAAAGTCTCAGGTAAAATGATTGACCTGTTCCTGAGAACAAGATTAGGAAAAACAATACATTGCCCTTGTGGGATTTTTTTGGTTGTTTTTTGTGTTCCAACTGTTTCATTTAGAAGCTCGTACTAGAGCTCTGTTTTGGTTCAGGGACTTGAAATTTGTCCAGGGGTTATTCTAGTATCAGGGACGCGCCTTCTGCGGTTGCATTAAAAACTACTCAAATGTGGCCAAGTTATGAGCCTTGGAAAAATAGCTGTTTGCACATGCCCAGACTTGTTTAGAATTTGGCAGCTAAATTCTCCAAATATTGTCTGCGCTGAGTATGCTGCAGCCTGGGGCTGAGCAGGACTCACCCTGTAATTGCTCCTCTTATTGGCCTGGGGCCATAGTGGCATTGGGCATCACAAAGGAGAAAAGAGACTTTCTTTCCTGTGCTCTCCATGCTTCCTTGAGGAGGAAGAAACAGTCTTTTGAATGTTGGATGGGGACGGTGGCAGAGGAAGAAGGGGTTGCAGGAGCAGGGGGAAGGAGGGAGCAAAACAGCAGGGAACTGGAGGGGAGTACTTGGACACAGAGAGAGAAAGAGCCAGGGCTTGAGGGACTGGAGTACAGGGGGAGGAGTGTGTGAAGTGGGGGTACAGTGGAAAAGCTGAATAAGGGAAGGGCACAGGGTCTCCAACCACTACTGTACTCTTCAGTCTCTGCATTCCACTGCCACCAGCAAATAGCTGTGAAACTCACTGACTGTGTGTGTACTGTGTAACCTCAATTCCAGCGTTTCCTAACTTTTCAGTGCTTTACTCTGCAGCCTTACTATTCTTTTAATGTAATTTTTTGAATGTATTATATTATCTTAAAAACAAAAAACCAGAAAAATAAATGATTGGAGAAACACTGGTAGTATAAGAAACTGAGGATGTGCCTGTTTTAGAGTTGCTCTCTGACAACTGTAGTGACAAGCAGTATTGGGCAGATGTAGGACACCCAATGTTATGTCTGTGTGTCAAATCCTGGCCCCGGACATCCGATTGAGGGTTGTGCCTGCCCAGAATCTGAAAAAGGCTCACCTGAGGTTCTCTGACTTCTTCCTATAACCCATCATTTTCCAGCCACAGACTTTTACTATATTTCATTCCTAGGGAAGAGTGTGCATGCGCGCATACACATGCATATATATTTTTTCAGCCTTGAGGTTTATAGACACTGGCTAATCAGGATTGGAGGATGTTGAAGGAAACTAGCTTGTATCTGTGAGCTGTCTGACTACGTGAGACATTCTGTTTTTTCCTGTGTGTATTTTTTCTAGAAAACAGATGAGGCTTAATTGTAGCATAAGTAAACTTTTGTGTTTGTACACCCTCAATGCAGGATATTTCTTGCTGCCTCAGTTTGTCATTCTTGCATGAATGGTCATAATCTCTCAGATATGACAGAGATGTACAGGGGTGGACAGAGATACAGTGTTGTCTACGGGACTGTGTGGCCTGGCTGCCAGCCACTCTATAGCTGTAAACTTAGCTCCACCGCTAATTCATTAGTGCTATTCTAAGCAATTGAATTCATTCTCTGTGTCAGTTTCCCTTCTGTGAAGTGGGAAATATTTCATCTGCCTTGCAGAAGTGTATAAGGATTGATGGTTAATTGTATGCAAAGAGATTTGAAAATAGTAACCTTGTCTAATTGGTACTCTCTCTTACATGAATCAGGTTTTAAAAAAAAAAGCAAAAATATAGATAAGAGATAGTTTAGTTATTCCAACACAGCAACTCAAAAGAAAATGATGCAATGTTCATATACTGTTGGTTCCTGGAGAATCCAGTCTGAACTAATCAGTGGTCAGCTTATTAGCATGTGTATAGGTTTTTATTCATCTTAATGTTTTTGTCTGTAATGCTTAATGCTTTCACTTTAAAAATAAATGTGCCCGCTTATAAAGGGCTGTGCGGTCACTTAACTGTGGCAATTACAATGTCTACCTTCTCAGAGTAGAGAAGTGAAGCAGGTCTGCTTAGGCAGTCTGTCTTTTGCTGGAAGATATCCTAGTATAGTCATGGGACTGTGCAGCCTGGACATGCACTGGTCAGGAGGGAAAGAGATGCTTGTCTTCACCCAAGAGACGTGATTGGGATTGGGAACATGTTCTGATAGGCTAAGAAGACTGGAGCCTAGAATAGGAAGACTGGTGTAGTTGTCCTGAACTGTGACAGAAAGGTCACAACCTAAAAACCTTTCCCCTCAAAGTAGTTTTAATGAAGGGCTCTTGCACTCAACATCACTTGTGGAAATTATGAAGCGATCTGGGTTAGTTAAATCTGAGTAGTTTTGCTTTCTGCCATGGCTATATACTATCCCCCACCAAGCAATGGAAAGATTTAGGGTATCCTGTTTTCCCAACCCTTAACTCCAGCTCTTTAGGAGCGGGGGAGACCTTGTCACATGCCCGCACAGTACCCCAGCCTTGCGGCCGAGTTCCCTTGCCTCTTTGCTGTTCTATCGTTATTCAGAGCTATGGTCCACCCACAGTAGCTAATGGATTTGTGCTTCAGGGTATGGCTACACTTACAAATCTGCAGCGCTGGTAGTTGCAGCGCTGGTCGTCCAGCTGTGCAGGGCCAGCGCTGGTGTGTGGCCACACTCACAGCTACCAGCGCTGGTGTGTGGCCACATTTGCAGCGCTGTTGGGAGTGATGCATTATGGGCAGCTATCCCAGCGTTCAAGTGGCAGCAACGTGCTTTTCAAAAGAGGGGGGTGGGGTGGGGCGTAGTGTGACAGGGAGCGGGAGAGAGAGAGAGAGAGTGGATTTTTGGAGCCAACACTGTGTGTTACCTTCCTGCCTTGAAAAATCAGAACATGTTCCCAATCCCTTACCCTTAACTCTTAACTGCAAACAGCCTGCAGCCAACGGACTCCCTCTCTCCCCCTGCCCCGTTTCTGTCAAGCAAACACTCACTCCCTGCCTGCCTCATTATCTCATTTGATTGTTCACAGATTGATCACAGCAAACAGGAGCTGTGTTTGTAGATAAGCAGCTCTGGGATCAACGGAGCTCCGAGTTCACAACGAAACAAAGAGAGGCTGCATAACAAAACAAAGAGAACAAAACAAAGAGAGTAATTTATAAAAGCTTTCTGGGATATCTGCTAATACCCTGGAGGCCAATAACAGCGCTGGTGTGTGGCCACACTTGATGACCAGCGCTGCAGCACCAGCGCTGCAATCTTTATTCCCCATGCTGAGCCAGGTGTATGGCCAGCACTGCAGCCAGGGAGTTGCAGCGCTGGATGTGCCCTGCAGGTGTGGACACTTACTAACTGCAGCGCTGGAAAGCCTCCACCAGCGCTGCAACTCGCAAGTGTAGCCATACCCTTAGTCTAATACCCTTTTGTTACAAGTCTGTGCCCTTAGCTCAAGCAGGCTAGAAGTTGATAAAAACTGATTGCTTGGAACTTCCATTCTCCGTTTAATTCTATCTTCACTTTCTGAATGGAAGTGGAAGAACACACAATTCAACCTCAACTAGTTTGGCAAGGTGGCAGGAGAGAATTTTCTGTGGTGAGGAAAGGCTGGACCCATTGCCTGGCATACAAGACATAGATCACGTTGCTGGAAAACTTAGATCAAATGTTGTAGGTATGTGAGCTGAAAGCTGGGAGAATTTATTTAAAAAAAAAAAAATGTCTGGTTGGCCAGAAGGGTAAGCAAGGACATGGCTGAACCCAAGATAAGATTTTTGTTTAAACCCTCCCAGTAACAACCAAGAGCCTTTCTGACCACAACAAGCATTGTGGCAACTCCAATCTGTGAAACTTTGTGAATAAGGGCACAGCTACACTAGAGAGTTTACAGCAGTGCAGCCGTAGGCACCAGCTCTGTGAGTGCTCCGGGGCTGGAGCACCCACGGGGAAAAATTGGTGGGTGCTCTGCATCCACTGGCAGCTCCACCCACCCGCCCCAGCTCACCTTCACCTCCTCCCCTGCGCGCTGTGTCCTGCTTCTCCCCCCTCCCTCCCAGCACTTGCCACCGCCAAACAGCTGTAGCAAGCTCGCGGAGGGACGGAGGAGGAGCAGGAACGCGGCACGCTCAGGGGAAGAGGTGGGGCTGAGGTGTGGATTTGGGGAAGGGGTCCAATGGGGCAAGGAGGGGGCGGAGTTGGGGAGGGGACCTTGGGGAAAAGGTTGGAATGGGGGTGGGGCATGGGCAGGAGGGGTTGGGCAGGACCAGGGGCTGTGGGGGGCTTGAGCACCGACTAGCACTGGCAAAAGTTGGCACCTATGGATGCAGCTTCATTTCTGTAAGCACTCTAATGTAGCTGGTCTAAGCTGGCGGGCGAGAGCTCTCCCATTTGTTTAACTACTCCAGCCCCCACGAACGGCAGAAGCTTCTGTCGGTGGGAGAAGCTCTCCCAACAACATAGCGCTGTCCATGCTGGCACTTACATCAGTGTAACCTATGTCACTTGGGGGTGTGTATGTGAGATTTATTCACACCTCTGAGCGACATAAATTATGCTGACAACTGTAGTGTAGACATAGCCTTAATCTGATATTTTAACAGAGCGAATCAGTTTTCCATGTTTCATCTTTATTTAAGATAAATCAGTCATTGGTTTTTTGTTAGTGCCAGGGAGATGGGCTAAGCCACTCCCATAAGTAGTTGGTGGTACTTGGACTGCAATCTGGCGAAAGCACAGAAAAAAGCTACAAATTTTGGTGGTGGCCCAGAGTTATTCTGCATTTTACTTCAGGGAACACACACAGACTCCAATATTTACTTGGAATACAATTTTTAGCCCTGGAGGAAGGGTGACTTTGCATTGCTCTACCAGGCACACCTACTGGCAAGTCTGATCAGATAACTCATTTCCTCTAGAGAAATCTTTACGTTTCATGACTAAGTCAGGTTGCTTTTCACTGGATATAGGAGGATTGTCATGTAGGAAGTAGAACCAGATAGTTGGGGGGAATGTAGTGCTGGCAATAAGAATTAGTTTTTTAAAACTTAGGGTTGGGAAGATACAAAGTTAGGCTCTTAAGGTTACAGTTTACTAAACATCTTGCCTTGGGAGCTGAGCTGCTTATTTATTTTACTAAAGATTTCTGCTAACAAATTGTAGGGGGAAGAAAAATGCCATTGGCCAGAACTGAAGGGTTCTTTCTTTATTACCTTAGATACCTTAGGCCCATTGAAAAATACTGTGGTTTAGAATAATGAGGATCGGGCTGGAACCTGAGGACTTCTGAAATCTATTCTTGAGTCTTTCACTCTGTGTGGCTTTACACAAGTCACTAATAATAATAAAACCCTAGCACTGATACAATCCCTTTTAATCCATAGATATTGAAGTGCTTCACAAAGATGAAAAGTATAACTATCCCTGTTTTACAGTTAGAGAAACTGAGTCATAGAAGTTGAGGGTGTCTCGTCACTAGAAAGTGCTCTTACTTTCTATGAACTAAGATATGGCAACAAACACAAGGTAAAGGCCTAATGAAGACAGGACAGTTTGTAGTTTTCACACAAGTTAGCAGGTCCAAGCGAAGACTAGGCTCCTCTATAGTCTTTGCCTGGACTTGCTAACTTGTGTGAAAACTACAGACTGTCTTGTCTTCATTAGGATTTTACCTTGTGTTTTGTTGCTGCGGCTTACCTAACATGACGTAAGAGCCCATCTTTTCTCCTAATAAAGACAAGGCCTGAATGATTTGTCCAAGGTTACAGTGTCGGTGATGGGAACTCCTTTTCCTCTGCCCTTTCTGCTGAACCACAGCTGTTTCCTGCCTCAATTTCCCCATCTTTAAATTGAGAATAATATTTACCTACATCACGGGCATTGTGAAGATTAATGTTTGTACAGTAGTTGGGAGGGGAGTGGGGGATGTAGAATTCTGTGTTCTAATATTATTTCCTTGTGTGAGGCCTAGACTCTGACTTGGGTGAAGCATTCTTTCCTTTCCTTGAAGGCTGGGTGATCTGGGTTATGTTTTTAAATATGTCTCCAAAAACCTCATCTTGCACTGGAAACTTCAGTGCTTGTGAAAATATAAATAATAGCGGCCAAAGCCCAACTCAGTGACGGGTCTGTTCGTGTAAGTTTCATGAAAAGACCAGTGTTGCTCATGTGGGTGATTCATGCTGCTGCTTGTGTCATTGACACATAATATATCGCTCACTCTGCACTCACATAAACTTTCAGAAAGGCTGTTTTGTGTGTGCAGACATAGTACTATTGGATAAACTGTAAAACCACCACTGAAATTAACTATTCTATTAGAGAAGTCAATTTCATATTCCCATCCTCTGAGATGGGATGCTAAACATGTCTGATATATGGCTAGCATGTAGAAGATAAGTGTACCGTATTTGGTATCATACTCCGTTATTGCAGTGTTTGTTCCATTTTAAAAGCAGTTGCCTGTCTATTTCACTGATAGTTCTAAAAATAAAGATTAAAACTGCTATTCATGGGGTTTTTATACAATATAACAACTTCTGCATGTTTTTAGACATTTTAAATTTTTTTCTTTGGATAGATAACATAGGAGTATGACTATGAAAATGCAACCTTATAGTTCTGGCTTCAGCAGCTTTTTGATTGCCTCAAATATCAGGGCACACTTTTTTTTTTTTTTTTTTTGTCAAGGCAGACAGATTACAATATAGTGAGAACAGAAGAATGCCTTTTGTTGATGATGGGTCATCCTCTTTCAGAGACAGACTGAGGACCAGCTTGATTCATAGTTAGAATAGTTGTACTCTATTTATAGCTTTATTTATTATGTGAGTTTTCTTTCTTACTCAAACTCTTGCTTTGATTTGTGTATCGGACTATTTAATGATTGTTGTTTGTTTGTTTTTAATTTGTTTGTTCTTTTCTCTGGGTCCTAGGCTTACTGCTAAATAAACCACAGGCTTTATTATGCTATTATTGCTAGGGCAATGGAAGGAAGCATGTTCAGTCTAGGGATTCTGAAGGAAGGTAAACATATTGTTACAACTGGCTTATCCTTCATTTTGATTTTAAGATGCTGTAACTTCTCTCTGTATATTTACTTGAAAGAACCAGGGCCTGCCAAGTTTGCATGGTCAATTAGGTATTTCTATAAAAAGGTTTTCATCTTACATTCAGGATTGGTACAGATGAATGACTGATCATTCTACTTGTTTAGCCAGGCTTATTTTTTGTATCAATTCTTAATGGGAGCAGTTGGACTCTTGCCGTTTGTGATGGATATGGACCTGTGATTTATGAATACAGTTTGTTGACCTGATTATTGAGATGTTTACTGTATTAATATATTGGTTTAGTTTAACAATATATTGGTTTACTGTATTAATATATTGGTTTGGGCTGTAAGGAAAAAATGAGCATGAATGTAAAAGAGCTACATCTTAGCAAACACTTCATGGGTTTTAAGAGACAGTGGCAGAGCCATTGGCTCTGAGTAGTCTGGCTTGACCTCCTGAGCCTCCTGGACTAGTTTTTGACAAGCAGGGTCAAAGCATGGGAACTGACAAGACCAAAGGCTGAATGTAAAGGTGCTCTCTCAAGAGAAAAGGTAGTTATTGGGGAGCTGTTTGGAGAAAGAAGACTGACACTGGGGAATCTGAAAAAGCTACTCTGCCTAGACCACTATCACATGATTGTAGAGTTTTAGGTAAGTTAGACATGTATAGGCTGTCTTTTCAAAATCCTTTTTCACTAAGTGGTTTGTTTCTGCTATTAAGATTAAACAATACTTTGTTTTTTAAGAAGTCTGTCTGGCAACTGTACACAACTGGTTAGGAAGAACTGTAACACCTTTGATCTAGCGGCATGAAAAGGAAAAATATGCTAGTATGCTTAAAAGCTCTAGGAAGTACAATCTTGCACTCACTCCCACCCCCCAGGCACACAGTTGCCAGGGTCAGTTTCTACAAACTTGATCTCAGATTTTCACATCTCTGTTTATTGAAAAGCTTTAAGGGAAATCACATATAACACTATAGTCAACTGTCTGTGTTCGGCTAAACGGCTTAAATTTTAAGGATATAATGCCAAGATTTCCCTATGATTGTAAACTCTTTGGGGCCAGGACAGTGTCTTTGTGTTCCAGTCCTGATTGGGACCTCTAAGTGCTTCTCTGTTTAAATAGCTCCAGGTTGCTTTAAGAAATCAAATCTCTTATGTGACTCCGGGATAAGAATTATTATGGTGGCAGAGGCTTGAGGTGTGATTGATTTCCGTGTTGATCTGTACGAATGGTTAGTTCCTTTGAAAGGGACAGATTAAAGCACACTAGGGAACTTTTAGTGTACAACAGCAGCGGGATCCACATGGACAGTTCAAGTTGGGCAGACTAGTGCAAGGCAGTTTTACACCCCAGCTTACTGCAGACTAACTGTTCATATTCCTTTCATATGGACAAGCCCTCACTTATGTGGCTGCTCAAGCTTATTACTGAATACCATGTCAAATCGACTGCTGATTTTAGAATAGCTGCCACAGATGCAGGATCATTGCGGGTGAGAAATGTCTTCTGGAACTATACAAAAATGCTTCAACAGCTGATTTCACTCCATTTATTGCTGCTGTCACCCATCTTTATGTTTGAGACTTGCATTTTTATGTTTTTCTTCAAGTTTGATTTATCTTTGAGCAAGAAAAGGAATGAAATGCTGCTATGTGGTGGTAAAAAATGAATGTCCGATTTTCCTCCAGAAACAGAAACTGTTTTTTGTCCCGAGAAGGCATACAAATGTGGCTTTTTTTTCCTTTGCACTGAAGACGCTAAGCAGATTCTTTTACCTTTTTTTTATTTTATTTTTGGACTAGGCAATGTCTGTTCTTGCAACTAATAATGGTGCTTGCTTTTCTTTCTACTTTTTAACTGGGAAAATGACTTTTGTTATATTAAGTGTTCTTGCAGTTCTTAAAAAGGCCGACATGATAGTGTCCACATATGAGGCTAGATGGTTCTATAATGTTCAAGCGAAGAGAACGCTGGCAAACTAAGAAACACTCAAAATCCACAATAATATCCTAAAAAGCAAGGCTCTTAAAATAGCCCACAAAAATTGGGGGGTAGGAGGAAAAGGAAGGGAAAAATAGACATGGCCAAGCTCTTGTCAGCCAAGAATTCGGCCCTGACTACATTAAGAAACTACTGATGTAGATAAACCAGTGCAAATCTTAATGTAGAGAAGACCGAAGAGTGAAAAGGAGACACTTTTTATAGAAGCATAATCATTCAAGGCTAAACGTGCCCTTTAATTTATTGCTGTATTAGTGTGTGAAATTGCAGTCATCTTGGGTGAAAGTGTTCTGTTAGGGACACAGTTCGCACTGTGTATGTGGACACACATACAAGGGCATAAAATGCAATGGGAGATAAGACTCTTCTGACATGTAATTCCCTGTGGTTAGGGCCCAGAGTATTGCATGGCTGGAGAACACTTCCCTTGCTGCAGATTTATGCTCCAGAATAAAAAACAACTTCTATTCCTTACTGTTGTGAAGAAACAGTTCTGTTCACATGTTCAGGTTTAACTGATGCAATGTTTTTTCTGCCTGAGTTTGCAGGACATTTGCAGCAATTGTTCTGAAAGGGTTGAATTGTCCTCATTCATCTGAGTGGTTATTTTGTCTCTGAAACCTAAAGATGATGATTTAAATGGCCCTGTTAGCTATGTCACTGCTGATAAATTTGCAGAAACACCCTATTAATATGCTTATTCCTCAATTTCAAACTGTCCACTGAACTGCCAGAAGCCCCAACCATTTGGTTCAGAGGTAACTAGTCCCCTAGTAGTTTCTACAATGCAGTTACATATTTTTCAATACAAAATGCTGCTTTCATAAACATAGTATGGTGTACAATAACATAAACTGATTACTGTACTAATTGTATTAACTTGTGTTCATTTTTGTATTTAATGAACTCTCTGATATATTAGGGGTACAATTTGGACTAGTGGGGTGTGTGTCAATCGTGAGTGCCTTAGCTCAGTGGTTTGAGCATTGGCCTGCTAAACCCAGGGTTGTGAGTTCAATCCTTGAGGGGGCCACTTAGGGATCTGGGGCAAAAATTGGTCCTGCTAGTGAAGGCAGGGGGCTGGACTCGATGACCTTTCAAGGTCCCTTCCAGTTCTAGGAGATTGGTATTACAATGCCTTGCTGAAGTAGCTCCCACCTGGGCGGCTCAAAAATAACATTCTGGCATGTTAGCCACACCCTGAGTGTCTGTATGTAACTGCAGCTTGCCAGCTACGTCCTGGTTCTCCCAGCCTGGGTTATACTGCAGGGTGACCACAATGCTCCCCCAGTCCCAGATCTTCCCTCAGAAATGTATGCCCTGTACTGCTCAGCCCTCTCCTGGACTGTACAAATATATATTAAGTCTGTTATTCCCTTGAGGAATAATATGCCAGTTCATTACCTTAAATAGTTACCCAGATACTTCAACTTAAACTCACTGGATTAGATAAAACAGCAAAAAAAGGTTTAATAACTACAAAGAGATTTTAAGTGAGTACAAGTAATCAGGCATACAAGTCAGAAATGGTTACAAGAAAAATAAAGAGAAAACGCTTGCTAGTATCTACTTAAACTGTCTTAGTTGCAAAGCAGACTGTCTCATCACATGCTCGAGCAAATTACTGACCAAAACTTTCAGGTCAGGGCCCCTTCCTCCAAAATACAATGGCTGTTTCCTTTTGTCTTTTCAGGTGCAGAGAAAGCAACGAGCAGGGGTACAGAGAGGGTTGCCTTTTGGTGGTTGTCCCTTTTTATAGTTTCAGTCCCCCTCTTGAAAATAATTTTTATCTGAGACCCAGGAAACAAAGAATCTATGTGGAAGGATATTCTCTGCTGGGTTTTTTTACACCTGTTTGGACTTTCTTTGTTTTCCTTCCCTGCTTGATGACTCTGTTTACTGCTTAAATGCAAATTCAGGCAAACACGCATTCCTTCCTTTGTTTAGAGCAGACCTGACTTCTGCCTGGGCAATGCTGTGTGGTTTGGAACATGTGTTTAATAACATCATACAGGGGGAATCTTCTAACTTCACATACAGTGTTACCACACATGTTTTCCCAGGACAATACTGACCAGCAAGTTATGAGTTTTCAAATGATACCTTACAAGGCATACTTTGTACAAAGTTTACTACAATAGTGCGGAGAGTGTGAATACAGGAGTATATTCCATCACAATCTTCATTTGTAAATGTATCTGAAGCTGGTTGGGAATTCCCAGGTTTTTCGCCTAAGTGGTGCAGAATTTAGTTGTAGGTTGACCTTGCCTGTGCTGAGCAGTGAATTATGCTGACAGTTGATCCTCCTTTTCCTCTCCCCAAACAAACATTTGGGGCAGAAAAATCTATGCACATCACCTTTGGCATACCTGACTAGGGGGCTGCGCATGGGCCACTTTGCTGATCTAGGGGAAGCTTAATTTCTTCTCATCTGTCCAACATATCTGTCCAAATATGAAACCTTTAAGGCAGGTGTGTCTCCTACATAGTTTATCCAATAGCACTTCAGTGACTCCTTCGCTTGGTCTCTTCACTTGTTCGGGTGAGGGAAGAAGGAGTGGTGGGTCTGTTGGAGGTCTGAGTCTAGGGCTGTTGTGAATTCCTTTCCATAGATAGAGGAAGGGAAGAAGTGGAGTATCTCTTCTGGCTGCAGTAGGGCTAATAAGGGTCGGGGAAGGCACTGAGGGTGAAAAGTTTGTCAAGCCAAGACAAATTTGAAAGGGCAATGAATTAGAGGAGTGGGTTCCCTCCATTTTAATGTATATATTTAAAAAGTGATGTTTTAAATTACTTTTAGACTGTTAAAAGTGTAAAGTCTAGACTGATTGTTCTACTAATATTAATGTGTATGTTGTATTGCATTAAGTGTATTATAAAATAAACACATTATCCATATGCATTGTCTCACTTTTTTTTCAGATTTAAGCTTTATTTTGATCAACATTACAGCCTCCTTGTTGACATTTTAAATCTTTCTCTCCCTTTCCCCTCTAATGGGTCACTACTAGTGTTTTAAAAAAAAAATGTGCACACACAGACCCACCCTCTCTCTGGGTTGAGAATCTGTGTACGATTTCTACTGAAAGCTCTGGATTTTTTTTTTTAAATATCAGTTTCAAACTTTTTTGTTGAAGTACAGTTGGGCAGATTTTACCAATCTAGTAGTGAGAGCACTTAGCTAAATTAAATAAAAAATAATAAAAAAATCAGATCAAGTTATAATGTTGTGTAATCCAAAACTTCCTAGTGTTTTTCTACTGGGTGTATATAACATCCAGGGTTTCCTAACTGATCGTCTTGGCCTGGCTTATTTTAGCTAAAGTCTCATTCTCAGAAATCTGTCTCCCACTCTCCCTCTGCAGTTCTTCCAGACTTTCCTCCTCCTGGATTGTGTCATCGGCTAAATTTTGCAGCAAAGACTCTTATACCAACTGGGAAAACTTGGGTGGAGCAGTTTGGCAAGTCATACAGTTGCTTCCTGTTGTTGGACTGAAGGGGCAGTGCCTGCTCTAAATTACCTGCTGCTTTTGCACAAAATTAAAATATAAAGATCAACCTTCCCATGTTTTCTCTATTTACTTCGTTTTATGAACATGCTTCCTTAGTCAGGATCTTGGGTGCTGATCTGAATAGGTGTCTTCATGCATTTAATTTTCAGCTACTTATTACAGATATGTACGTAAGCTACTGTTAACATGGCCAATGATATCACCAGTCTTTGTGAAGCACAGTAAATTTCCCCCATACTAATTTCCCCCTACTGTTACTCTCACCTTCTTGTCAACTGTTTGAAATGGGCCACTCTTATTACCACTACAAAAGTTATTTTTCCTCCCTTGGTATCCTACTGTTAATTGAATTATTTCGTTAGACTGACCTCACACTTGGTAAGGCAACTCCCATCTTCTCATGTATTTATACCTGCTCCTGTATTTTCCACTCCATGCATCTGATGAAGTGGGTTCTATCCCACAAAAGCTTATACCCAAATACATTTGTTAGTCTCTAAGGTGCGTTGTTTTTCCTGATACAGACTAACACAGCTACCACTCTGAAACCAGTAACTTTTTTCACATCTAGCCCACAAATGTGAAATATTCTCTTTAATGTCTTGTGTTAACTCTGTGTAGCCTCTTTTCAGCAAGGTAGAACCTGTGTTCAAGTCCACCTAGCTGCTTGTTGTGTGCTTTTAGGTATAAAGCTGCAATCAAAGTCAGCCTATTCCAAGCAACGTTAAGTATGCTTCAACTCTGACATTAAATTTTGCATTATTTAACTGTTCATGACATTCCCTCCAAAAAAGAGTGCTTCCCATGTTCATTAACTCACAAACATATATCCTCAGTATGCTGCAAAAAGTGTGGGATCGAAGCAGATTTTTTTTTTGTACATGTTGAAAACTAGTTCTTTCCTGTGCTTGGGCTGATGTTAAGAATGATTAGGCAAATGATAAAAGGCTGTTAAACCTAGTTTTGTTTGAGTTAAGCTCTGAAATGAGAAGTTCTTGTGTGGTTTTCTTCTAAATTTATAAAATAGTGGATTTTATCCCTGGTGTAGTGTGGACACACCCTTTTCTATTTCCAGGCAGAGCACTCTGTATTATTTTAGTTCCTTTGCTTCATTGGACACTATTCTTGCTTATTCTGAAGCACTTGCAGTAAGCTTTTCAGTGTTGATGGCACCTTTGCCTTCAATCAGGAATGCCCATTGTATTTAGTTTAAAAAGTTCTCCTCTTTAAAAGTAGTGTGGATAAATAAGATTCTGAATATACTCTTTGTGGTCTATTTTATATCGGGCATGTCACATAATGGCTTTCACAGCCATGATGACCCTCCTGAAACATGGATGCAAAACTTTATCTTTTATCTTCTATACCAGTCCAGACACCAGATCTACAGGATGATATTTCTTAACTAATCTGGTAAAGAACACTTAGCTCTGAAAACTGAAGCAACATCTCCTTCATGTACCAAGAGTGGACTAGCAGAGCCCGTTAATTTTTAAAACTGTTATACTGACCGCTGGGGTCTTGTTTTTTGTGGCAGGTACTTTTAACCTTGATAGTACTCAGGGACCTCAGCATCAATGTGGTTAGCTCTGATTCTGATTGGGCATTTTATATTTAGCTGCTGGTCTCCTATAATAGCTTTCAGATGGAGATATTAAAGAACGCATATCCTTGTGCTTCTGTAATCCCCAAAAGACCACAGGCGAAGGGTGTGAAAGAGAAAAGAGCATTGGTAGGTTTCAGCAGGAGTAGAGTTTGGAATCGCCAGCAGCTGGTTGCTGCAATGGAATGCTAAAACTTATTTTTAAAGTAGTGAGATAGCTAGTAAAAACAAAAGGTTCATAAAAATGAGTGGGTAGCTTAATTTAGATGTGCATCCATAGAGAAGTTAATGAACAGCTAAAAAATGTCCATTTGGGGGTAAACCTTTCTGATCTTTCTCCAACATGTTATAGTATGGTACAGTGGATTTTAATTGCCATCAAATGGATCAGTAATCATCAGAACTAAAGTCACCTCCAATTTCATGTATTTTTAATGCTGGTGCAAATTAGCATGCACCCAAAACCCTTCAGGCCTCTCATTATCTCTGATTGGTCATATGTTCAGTGTTTAGTCAGTTCTCAGTCCTCTCCATGTCACTCTTCTGAGTGAGGTGTTTCCTGTCGTCATGACAGCTGGCGGAGGACCAGATCTTTGCTCTGAGCCTGGGCTTAGGACTGCACATCAGGAGGGACTTCCTAGCTTTCTCTGCCTTGAGGTGGCACACGCAGCAAACTCCAGGTCATACTTTATAGCAGAGCTTTCACAGCATTTTTTTTTGAAAGATTAAGTAAATTGTCTCAGTTTCTTCCTTAGCCATTTTGAGGAGGAAAAACTGTGAAGGAGAACTAAAAGGGGGAGGGGGGGGAACCTGTGGGCTTTGAGGCAGGTCTGAAGGACATCATTAACTCATCTTTCCTCCTCAAATGGCTGGCAGACAGCAGACTGCAGGAAACCAGCTTTCAGCTTGGATGTGGGCAAAGGTCTGTGCCAAGACAGTTAAGTGGATCACAGTGTAAATGCCTGCCATAGAGTGTGACACTGAGGCCTATACTGAGATGGTAGAGCAGGCCACGTGGAAACTCCATTCACCGAATCTTGATGGCAGGCAAAGTTCACTTGTAGCAATCCAAAGGAAAAAAATTCCTGCTCCCAGCTAGCATATAGGCAAGATCCATGTTAAGATTATAGAGAGCGCCACAAAACATCCCTCTTCCTGCAAGCTTTTTTTAAATTTGCAAGTCCTCAACAGTCATGAAAAGCATCAGCTCCTATGACTTTTCTGATGCTAGTGAGTCACTTGTCTCCAATGGTTGAAGCTCACTCATCAGCCTTTGTGTTCAGTCCTCACTCACCTTGGACTCAGGAGCAGGGGGCGTGGTGTAATATTATTTAACATCCCCTTCCTTGGGAGGAAGACTGACCTACCTTTCCACTTCCAGATTCCAGGGAGATCCCACAGTAGGTCAGAAAGTGGCTACCCTTTTCCTTAGGGAGACCAACAGGATACATACCTGCAAGGTGTCCTTTCAGTCTCTCTAGTAACATGTTTCCCACCCTTCTCTCTCATTCTCTCAGGGGTTTGGACCAGAGACTGGTGAAGGATATTGCTCAGAATCAGCTGTGAGAGGAACAACACACAGTCTTAAAACCTCTCTAAAAAGGGGACATCTCTAAAACTCAAGCTTTCTGCAAGATACCGCAGAGACTCAACTAAACTTAATCCTTTAAGCACAAATGAGAGTATAACTTCATAGATACTTATGTCTTTAGAAAATGAAATGCCAAACCTTGTGTGTGTACATGCACCATGCTGAATCTGAATATAAAAAACCTTGACAACCTTTTTGTGTTGCACGGGGCCCATCAACAGTCATTAAAAACCTTCAGAAACATGGTTTTGAGTGAACAAGGGAACTGACTATTACAGTCCTCAAACTCCAGCATCAAAGTTATCACCCTTTGTTTCAAAAGATACTTACTGAGATGGTGTCTGATTAGCCAAACCTTAGTACACCTCTCAAGAGTGTCTCAATCACCTTCTGGGCTAGGTGGTCTGATGTGTGGATACCTGGCAAAGTTCTCACTTCGCTTCCAGCCAACAATTGCAGCAAATTGGTATATGAAGATCTTGGCTCAGAACCAGTGTTTTTTATTTCTTGGGGCTAGTCTACACTGGCAATGCTAAAGCACTGCTGCAGCAGCGCTTTAACGTGGCTTGTGTAGTCTTGGCAGAGTACTGGGAGAGCGCTAAAAAACCCCACCTCCACTATCTACCCTGGCGCTTTACAGCGCTGAAACTTGCTGCGCTCAGGGGTGTGTTTTTTTCACACCGCTGAGTGAGAAGTTGCAGTGCTGTAAAATGCCAGTGTAGACAAGCCTAAATTCATTCTTGATATCAACAGCTACCTGATGTCAGATTCAGAAAAGCTGGTCATCAGAACAGATACCATACCCCATGTAGGGGGAACATATCTAGACTCGCGTGTGACTTGGGAGGATAGGGAGATTGTACCCCATAGTACTGACCTTTTAATTTCATAACTGCTCCTTTAAATAGATCTTGCTGCTTTAGTACCTGACTGGTTTTGTTGTTAGGAAATTTCCTTCAGTGAAATACAATTGAAGTGTAGTAATAGTTCAGTAAGTGCTCCTCTAAAAGCGTTTGGTGTGCTAAGTGTCAACCACAGTGCCATGGAGGTATTGGCATACAGCAGCGGTTCTCATACGTTAGCAACCCAAGGACCCCCATTTTGGTTTAAAATTTTTGGCGGACTCCCAAGTCCCCCCCACTCAACCCCAAGCCCTTCCCTCAAGGCTCCACTCTCATCCCACCTCTTCCCGCCTCTTCTCCACCCCTGCCCCATCTTTTTCTGCCTCTTCCCCCCGAGCGTGCTCCATCCCCGCTCCTCTTCCAGCACCTCCTGCAGCTGTTCCCCAGTATGCAGTAGATGCTGGGAGGGAAGGGGAGGAATCGATCAGCAGGGCCTGCAGATCCCCGGAATACTCTTGTGGACCCCCAGGTCCAAAGACCTCAGTTTGAGAAATGCTGGCATACAGCATTTAAGAAATTTCCATTAAAAAGTTACAGTAGCCTCTATTCGTTAGAGTATTCTTTTGTGTACATTTTCTACGATGATTAGTGCGGTAGAGTGAAATGGAGCTAATTTATTTCTATAAACAGTACAATGATTTAATCTGCCAATTTCCATTTGTTTTCAAATCTATTAGAGTTAATTTGGATTTTAAGTGCAAAATGTTGTCATCCTCTTACCATAGTTCTGTACATACTTTCACCATCACAAGTTTTTATTATTTAAAACAGCTGACTTGAGTCAGTTAAAACAGGTGGCCACTGTATAAAGTGTGTACATCTGATCAATTTAGACTTATAGCACAACAGAACATTTGATATGTCAAGGCAGAGGAGGGAACGAGAGAAAGGAAAACAGTATCTGTAAAGTAAAACAGTTAATGCCCCTTATGTATCTCCTCTTCTCCACCATAACTTGCATGTGATTTTTTAATCTGAAGTTTTTGCACTAACATTTATGCAAGAGGAAATTCCTCATGCAGTGACAAACACCACTGAGCTGACACTCCTGCTCGTTACACAGTCTTGCCCACTCCTCTTATGTCTACACTGCAGTATAAACCCAGGGTTTAAACTCAGGCTCAAGCCTAACCCCTCTTCTGTCTGCACATACATCATGCTAACCCAAGGTCCCAGGACTCCACAGGGGTAGAGAGTCCAAGCCTAAGTCAAGCTGGGATCCCAGCCTCTAGCCCTATTGTTTTGCAGGGTAGATGCAGCCCCACTTGATTTGTACCCTGGGAGTCTGCCAAAAATATTCTCTAATCCTGTGGGTTGACTTTGTCCTCTGGACAGTCAAGTTTTCCCATAGTGCACCACAAAAGGGCTAGAGCAGCCACATTTTTTGTAGGGCTAGGAACTCTGGGAAATGAGTGGTTGGTCTTGGGCCCACATAATACTGTGTCGATGCTGGAACCCAGGGTTGGGATCCAGGATTCAACAATTCCTAATCTGGGGTTACAAATGAATGCGGACAAATCAGCCCCAGGTTAACAAACGCAGAGTCTGCTAACTAGAGTTTTACTAACTCCAGGCTTAGATGGCAGGGTATAGGTACCCTTGCACATTTAAGGTATGAGGTTATTGGGTGGAACCACCTACCTTGTGACTGTGGTGAGGCTCTGCCCTGTGTCTGCATATACACACGTTGTCATCTGGTGATTCTCATTAAGTGAATTATGAAATGCGATTTTTGTAATACTGAGAGAGACAAGAGTAGGGGGTAATGTCTTTTACTAGACCAACTTCTGATGGAAAAAGAGACGTGCTTTTGAGCTCTACACAGCTGAGATATATTTTTAATGTTAATGAGTTTGAGAAACCTCTCAAGTGGCAAAACTATTCCAGGTCTCTCCCCAAAGAGAATAAATATTCCACCCTCCCACATATGTGTGCAGTTTTCTAGCTGTAATGACGAAATTAAAAGGGTTCCAGTAGTTCGTTCTTCGCTATTTAGTACAAAATATTTTCCAAGCTTACAGTATTTGTGGGGAAAACATGTCACTTTCACCATTTGTGTCATAACATCTTGCTCCCTTCATGGGTGGTAAAATAACAAATATCTAGAGAAATTTATTTTCAATGTATGTAACTGATACTATTCCAGGAGTCACACGGGGCAGCTCTGTAGTTCACAGCTACCACAGAAGGGTGGGTTGAACAGGAAAGGAAGCAAAGCAGCCTAATCGGAGACACTGTAGATCCTGTGATTTATGCAGGGCAGATTGCCCAGGACAGGGTTGCTGGAAGATAATTTTCTCTGCAGTGTGCAAGTGTGACTTCAGAGCTGCGTGTTTCAAACTTGCCTCCTACAAAAAATAAACCTTTAAAAAGATTTTGTAGTTGTGTCCCCCTCCACACAGCTGTCTTCAGCTTGATTTTTTTTTTATGACTTTAAAGGAACATGGACATTATTACTGTGGCTTGTTGCTGAATTATCTTGTATTTTTGAGGTTGTGATGAATATTTGAGTAATAAGTCATAGGAAGAGGGAATATCTGAAGCTGTTCAGACTAACTGGAAGAAGAGAAACCCCACTAATAAACTACGTTATTCCACAAGATTTTTCCCTTGACATTTGTGTCAGGTGGAGTACCATTCAACTCTTTAATCTTCCTATCCAATTGTCAAATTTCTGCTTCTCTTTGGAAAGCCAGGCTTTGTGATTTTTCAGGGAGGGGTGAGGTATTTTACACTTCAAGGCTCTTGTTTGCCTGGGCTGACTTCCTCTGCGCTTCCTGCTAATTGGCTCTGTTGGCTATTTCTCATTGTTCCCAATTGATGACTCAGAGAAACAGGAAAGAGATCCCTTGATTAACAAAAGAAAGACCTACCAACAAACAGGTGCCTCTGTTCTTGCTAAACAGAGGACAAACCATCATTCTGGATTTTTTCCTAAGATTCCTATCCACAAGCATGAGACTTAAGAGGAATGGGTCATACACACTGAGCAGGTAAGAAGTACATTACATACATATTTACTCCTTTGACTCTTTGCCATTAAATCTGCTCAAAAATCAAAACCTTTTTTTCTGGTGATAGGACATGTAAAACTGCAACAAAAATCAGTTACCTTTTTTTTTTATTTTAAAAAAAGGTGGATGTCAGAATATATAGCATGCAGCTTGGTTAAATTTTATTTAGCATTTTTAGTCAGCTTTGTTTTAAAGTGTGTACATCTAGAAGTGGGGTGGGGGAGTGACTCTGAGGGTTGAAGGAAGCTGCTCAGTTAAAGGTATGAAGCTTTAAGAAGTCTTTCTCTTTGGGGAATGGATGAAGTTTAATTTTTTGGCTCTTTGTTAGTTATGAGATTAAATTCAGTTTTTAGACTAAATTGCAAGTTGACAATGTTCCCATTAGAGAAAGTATCATTTGAAAAGTTTAACCTTTTTTTTGCAGCAAATAAGTGCTGTTTGCTAACAAGCAAAGTTAGAGCTTCAGATACTTCAAACTGCCTGAGTTGCCCTGTCAAATCTGTGTTTTTAAAAAAATATTTTTCTGTTTCAAACAAACAAAAAACATCTTTCCCCTATTGATGTGTGGAAGACTCACAAAAACAAGGGATGTTAGAGAGACAAGGTGGGTGAGGTAAAATCTTTTTTTGGACCAACTTCTGTTGGTGCGAAAGACAATGTTTCTATCTACACAGAGCTCTTCAGGTCTGGGAAATAATACCATGTAAAGGAAACAGATCTTTAAAGAAAATATCATTTTAGTGTTCATCTAACACTTCTAGTGTGTTAGCAGAAAGATTTGCTCCTGATCTTTGTACGCTTTAGTTTGAAAAGCTATGTTCTATTTGTCAGGTGCATTGTCAGACCCATGCTTTAGGCTGCTTTGGAAGGCAAACTGTAACGGTCAGCATGCTGGAATGTGATATGGTAAATTAGGGCTTTTTGAAAAATTACTTTTTTTAAAAAAAGATTAATTGAGGCTACTATGTCAAATGACTGCAAACAGCAGGTAGTACCTAGTACACTGACATATCTGTTTGTTTTCAACTTGGTGCACAGAGTGTTGCATGTTTTGTAACTACAAGGGGGACTTGTTCAGCCAGATGAGAGTATCCAAAAGTATTCAGTATGTTCAAAGATAACCCCAACAATCTGCAGTTCCATCACCCAACTCAAAATATCCTGATTGACTGGGAGTACCCAGGATGGTGTAAAACTGAATGAATGAAATGTTCGTATGGTTGTGAAGTATAACTGTTATAATGTGAATTAACAGTTGATTTCTTTAAATCTAGACATTGAAATAGATACTTAATTTTCATAATGAATAGCTCAATCGCTGTGGGTTAAAATGAAATAAAATACTGTGTATATCATGTACTGGGGTGGGGATGGCTTGAATTGTGTTGAAACGTTAACCTTAAAACAAAAATACAGTTTAGTTGTAGTTTCCTGTATATACTGTACCCTAAAATGTTTTGTACAGATAATTTTGTTTTAAAAATATAATAAGCATAACTTGCAACAGTGTCTGAATTTAGTGAGCAGATGCTGACTTCTGTGGAGTAGTTTACTGTTAAGATTTGACCTGTATGCTAAGTCACATACATTCTGTTTTAATCAGAAATACCCACAAATCTTTCCATTTGGACTATAAACTTCAAAAGTGCATCAGATTTCACTTAAATATAACATTCCAAAGGGGAGAATAGCTGTTTCTTCACCTCTAACTTCATTACTGCCTGATCCCCAGATATTTATTTGCGTATGCCAACTTGTTCGTTAGCAGTAAATAATAGACTGCATTAAACTCTGCTACAGCTGCTCAAGATGCAGTTAATATGATTTGTTAATCAAATTCTAGATCTTATTGTTCAGTGCTAAGAAGGTAGACAGATACTTGTTCAACCCATTTCTGTCTTCACAAGTCACAAGGCAGAGTTTTTCTTGTGTATAACATAGTAATTCTTTTCACTTTGGCTTTCTTTTAATTTTTTTAATGAATGAATGAAGTTGATGAGTGTTGGTACAGCAATTCTTAATGTTAAAATTCTAATCAACAAACATCCAAAGACCTATATAAATACTACATCGTAACCTTATTCCCTCTTCTCCAACAGCTGAACCAAAATTTCCATGCCTTGATGATACATATTTAGTTAATGTCATCTCTCAATTGGTCTGAGGCATGGGCAGTGGAGATTTGACTTTAGGAGGGAACACTGCGTTAAGTGACATGTCATTGTACTGTTGCGTGAGCTTTATATCATCCTGGAAATCTAGGCACTACTGGCTGACCGTGGTATCTTTTCGTGCTGAAACTTCAAATCCAGGTTTGAATCAACTTGGGAACTTGTCTCATGCTATGGATGGTTGGGGCTGGCTTAACTCGATCGGCTAACACAAGTTAAAATACAACTTGTCCCATCTTTTCTATCCTTCACTGCCTCTTATTAGAGGTGAAAGGTTTTTAATATCTCTTTAGGAATTTCATACAAACCATCTTAAGCTGTCTAAAAACATGGAGGTGTAGTAAAATAGAGGCCTGGTCTACACAATGGATGCTACAGCAGCAAAAGGGATTTTTCTGTTGTTGTAGTTGATCTACCCCCTCAGGACGCAGTAGCTAGGTTGACGGAAGAATTATTTGGTTGAAGTGCCTGGAATAAGACTTCTGAATGCTATTAAATATAATGTAGTTAAATTATAGCTCCTGCTCCCTCCAGACTTCTCACATATCCTGCTGCTCTTTGTCATTAATTGAGGGCAGAACCATAGCTGTGAACAAGAATCTCTCCTAAGTAACCATAAGCTTGCATATAAATACAAGGTCTAGGGCAGGGGTAGGCAACCTATGGCATGCGTGCCGAAGGTGGCACGCAAGCTGATTTTTCAGTGGCACTCGCACTGCCCGGTCCTGGGTCCTGGCCACTGGTCCGGGGGGCTCTGCATTTTAATTTGATTTTAAATTAAGCTTCTTAAACATTTAAAAAACCTTATTTGCTTTACATACAACAATAGTTGAGTTATATATTATAAACTTATAGAAAGAGACTTTCTAAAAATGTTAAAATATATTACTGGCACGCGAAACCTTAAATTAGAGTGAATAAATGAAGACTCAGCACAGCACTTCTGAAAGGTTGCAGACCCCTGTCCTAGGGTTTTCACTGAACTGGTATTATAGGAGTGTTGTGGACCTGTGTGTGTGTTTGTAAAAAGTAAAATTGGGGTTATGAGCAATGGGAGGGCAGATCTTTATGTAGGCAATGCAGTCTAGTTCAGTGAATTTGTCAAAGGATCCTTCCTGAGGATGCTTGCCTGAATTCTGGCAAGAATGAAGCAGAACCTTAGCTGCCAGCATCTTCTTGGCACTTCTGTGAAGTCAGCTTTGCTGCTGAAATGCTGGTTTGCAATATGTTGCCCATATTTCTTTGCATTGCATATTTTCCTTTTACAAATTATGTGCTTTTGAGGTCATCCGAACTCTGCTTTTTTTATTTGCTTAGTGTTGTACTTACTGGCAATGAAAAATGCACAAGTGCATTAACTTACTCTGTTTGCAAGTTCTGTGTTTTTCAGTATCTCTTTTCCCTGATACCCTCTCCATACTAGTCAGCACCTTTCTTCTTGCACAAGAGGCCTGGGAAATCTCTAGCTTTCTTTATTCTGCCTCTCCTTCCTCCATGTGTATTGTTTAATTATAGCAGGATGTAAGACCAGGCATGGATGCTGGGAAAAATGACTCCCGACCCACCAAGAGTGAACATATACTCTGAAAATAATGGTGTGTTGGGCTTGCTTGGTCACTGGTGTCCTTAAATCATTAAGGGCTGGTCTACGCACTTTTTTTGTACCACTGTCTATAAAGGTGCCAGTATAACTCTCCACGCTATGGGGTAGTACCCTTTTAACTAGTCTACACTTGAAATACTTTACTGATATAGCTCTACAGTACTGTGCTGGCAAAGAGCTTCCAGTGGTGTGGACACAGTTTATACCAGGAAATATGTGCTTTTGCTGGTCTTGCATATGACAGGCGTATCCCCCGCGCCGACCTCCCCCTCCCCGGCTGCAGGGCAAAAAGCTGTATCAGCAAAAACAGTTTTGCTGGCTTAAGCTGTGTCTATGGTAGGGGCTTTTGCTGGCACAGCTGTGTTTATCTGCCTCATCACATCCCTGACCAGCATAGCTGTTTGGAGAAAAGTTTGCAGTGTAGATGTGGGCTATGTCCATTTTTAAACTGACATGGTTACAAAGATACGAAAACTGTGCAGAGTCTTAGGGCTTGTGTAAACAGTGCACTCTGCAATTCATGTGTGGTGGTCATCCAAAACTCATGGCAATGAAAATCTTACAGTACATTATATGGCCTATACTTTAAGGCAGACATAGATGATACAAGGTGAAGAAATGGAAAAAAAAATATATCACAGAAGGGAACTTTCCATTGTTTTTCTGTAGTGAAGGTGCAAGAGCTTGTGGGCTTTCTCTGTCCGTTATAGGAGCGCTGAACTTCTAATCTGTCTTGTGCAATTGGATCATTGTACTAAAAAAAAGGTAATTGGTATATATCTCCAGTTATTACCTATCTCCTAGAACTGGAAGGGACCTTGAAAGGTCATCGAGTCCAGCCCCCTGCCTTCACTAGCAGGACCAATTTTTGCCCCAGATCCCTAAGTGGCCTCCTCAAGGATTGAACTCACAACCCTGGGTTTAGCAGGCCAATGCTCAAACCACTGAGCTATCCAGTATTTAGTTATGACAGTTTTATTTTCAGTAGGTCCCAGGTTTGATGACTTGCTGCTAAGTTAATGCTGGTTGGTTTGTATTACAAGCCCCGGTAAGAGGAAAAGGAATGCAGGGCGATGCTGCATTGAGAGGGCAGGCAGGATGCAGCCTTGAAAATGCAGTGTTTGTGGTGAACCAGTCAATTAGCACCTCAGTTGCTGATTAACATATATTTTACTCTCTTGAAAAATCTCTCTTTATTCAGCCTGCTGTGTCAACTCTCTTTGTTGTAAATTCAAACAGCTGAGACATCAGAGCTGCTTTATTTTCTCTCTCCAGCGCTATATTCTGCAAGACCACTTTGATTTCTCTTGTGTTTGGAAATGCTTGTTTGCGCCTTTCAATACAGTATGTGGTCAGAGATCTCTGATCGTTGGTGGATGCTTTCAGAAGACGTGTCTGTAAGCCAGTATGAGCCACAAGCAGCTAAACAAAGCAATGGCTTTGCTTATGTATTTTTCCATTCCGTGGTATGCAGCTAAGTTGTCACTTCTCTACCTGTCTTGCTGAGTTTCTGCTTGGTTTAAACTTTTTTTTCCTGAAGCGCTTGTTGTTTAACAATCCAGGAATTCAGAGTAGCAGCCGTGTTAGTCTGTATTCGCAAAAAGAACAGATAAATTTGTTGGTCTCTAAGGTGCCACAAGTACTCCTGTTCTTAATCTAGGAATTGTGGCTCATTACAAGAATGAGTGCATTGGGAGCCTGTTGATATTTCTATGGAAATGACATTCTACGCTGTGATGCCTTGTTGGAAAGGGCTAAGAGTTGAACTTGCATAATCAAGAGCCTTTAGTTACAAATCAGAAACTTAGAGGCAATGCACTGCTTTTTGGGAGTAGGGCAAAGAAGAGGGAATGGTTAAGAGTAATTTGTGATTAACTGAGTCCTTCTGCGGATATAAACATTTTTGTTGGCCCCCAAAATTAATCTCATCTAGACCCTGCTTTGAAGGTCAGAACTAAGGGTGACAATGCACGTGACTACTGTAGACATTTCCCTATACGAGGAAACTTTTTTTGAAGACTTTTTTAAAGGAAGTGGTTTTAATGGCAAAAAAACATAAGCTAAGGTACAATGCCAGCACTGCTCACTGTGTTGAGTGACTCAATCTGAAGGGAACGTTGTTTGTTTCCTGATCAGCGATGGCCATTTGTGCCCATTTCATACTTACTTATTAATGGGCTGGAGTTAGCAGAGGTTTGAGGAAGTGCTCTTCTATATTCAGTACAGTAGCTAATTGTGACCTCAACTCATTATAGTCCAATTACAAATGAATGGTGTAGGTTGTACATAATGCTGCTTAGCTGGCACTAAAATGCTTTTCGAACAGAGCAGTTTTAGATCCAGGGTTAAGTGTGTTTAAGTAGAATCGGGCAGTTGTGCATATACATCCAAATCAGTTTGAAGAAACTCTGATTGCAGAGTAGGGCTCAGTGAAATCTGCCTAAATGATCCTAGCATCATTTTTCCCAGCACAGTGAAGCTTCCTTTTCCGAAAAATTGGAATTTTTTCTGTATCGCTAACTTTCCTTGCCTCCCAGTTAGGTGAAAAGAGCCGTGTTGTTGCAGATTATTCAGTGTGTGAACATGTGCACAAAATTCTAAAGGGATTTTGAGTTGGAGGGGTATGTGTGTTTGCTTAAGGAAAGAAAGGTGTGCCTCAGGCCACAGCAAGAAAATGGGGAACGTTAGCATGGAGAGGAGAATTATGGTTTGGAAGAATTGCATGTTTTGTGCTAAAGTGAGCTCTGAAATCCAGCAACTGACCCCCACCACCGCCACCCACACACTGCTATTATGTATCCTGGTACTGCCCCATGACGGGGGCCATCCCTAGGTGGTTGCGGAGCCCGGGGCAGAAGTGATGAATCTGTCACTTCCAGGACTGACTGTGCCGGCCAATCGCACTGGCCTGCGGGGGCCCCCCCAAAGTGAAGGGCCCAAAGCAGTCGCCCCGATTCACCATACCCAAGGCACGGCTCTACCCATGATTATAATATTTACTACATAGGCTGTAGACTGTGTGTGTGTATAGTTGACAACCACCTGAGATTCTTTAAACCTATCATGATTAAGGCTATGATTTTGTCAAAGAGGTCACAGAATCTGAGACTTCCAGAGACCTCCATGACTTCAGCCTGTGGGTGGCGAGGAGCCCTGAGCCAAGCAGCTCCTGGCTGCCATGGGGGGGACCCCACATCTCTGATTTCCCCCATAGGCTTCTGTGAATTTTTCTTTATTGCCCATGACCTGTCCATAACTTTTACTAAAAATATTCGTGACTAAATCTTAGCCTTAAATTCATGATCTATCTCAGGTGGATGAAACTGTTTTCTGGATGATTGTTTTCTTCCCGGTTCACGTGATTTTGTGATGTTGGAGTAGCCAAAGACCGCAAATCAGTACAGACACCTGGACTTGCTTACTCAAGCCACGTTTATTTAGCTGTTGGCTAAAAACACTGGATGTGTATTTATAAACTTGGGTATAGCCCACATTGGCTCTGGCCTGATTGAATGGCATCTTAACACTTCACCAAATCGAATTGGCTGAAGTAAATCCCTCCAGAGAAGGTTTAGAAGCTACCGCTTACCTCATAATCATAAGTGTTGCTAGGTATGATTATTATTGACTGGGTTATAGCAAAAGGAGTCTTCAGGGGCCATAAGGGTATCTGAAGCCAGGAGTGAGGCCTTTTAGAATGAGTTAAGGGAGCCAGTGGGAAGAGGTTTGGTGCCATGGGGATGGAAGTCTGGATTAGGAAACTGACCAGCTAAATCATGAACAAAGTGCACTCCGTTTGGGATTGTGGTAGGATGACTGCAGACAGTCACACTACTGAAGGGTTGTTTCTTGTTCATAGTTTGGAATGTTTCCACAGTGTATTGGCATTGCTTGTGTACTTGAGAAATGGGCAGCTACCATAACCCAGAAGTGGTTAACATCCCCTTCCAATATCTGACATGTAAACTTCATGCCCCTAAGGATGAGATTTCACTAGGACTTGCTCTGCAAATTGTAGTGTGGTATTAACAAAACTGTTTGACAATGTAGATTTGACACTGGGCCGCCTTCATTGTGACTTGGACTCTGTATTTTTTTTAACAATCAAATATTCTTTGATACCCTTTTGATCAGCCAATTATTCAGATCAGCAGAGCGTGTAATATAGACTTATACTGTAACATAAGTCTGGAATGGTAATCCTTTTGTTTTATACAAAGTCTGGCACTAATTAAAGATTTTTGTCTGTTAAATGGAAAACGTACTTGTTTTAAAGGCAAACTGTACAGTCTGTTCAAAAATGAAAGGATCAGGACACAAGATGGAAAGATACTCATCTTTCTTTAATAGACCGCTTAATCTTGTCGGGCTTTAGTCACTCTCCCCCAGCTTTCACTCCCATCCTTCGGGAATATTATAAATCAGTGATCATATTTTACGTGGCTTATTCTTTCTAATGGATGATTAACTGTATACAACCTACCAATAACTCTAACGTATACTTAATTTTAAAAGGTTCCAGAAGCAGAAATTGGGTTCACAGCCGCAGCTCGTGGTATTCCAGAAATTCTCAAGTCTTAATGTGTTCTGTCCCTTTTATCATTCTTTCCCCCCCTCCACCCCCAGCAAATACTTTTACCTGGAAATCTTTCACTCTTCTTTTGTATGTAAACAATGCAATGGTGCAACCTCTAGAAAGCTGTCATCTATATTTTAATGCAGAATCTAAACCAATTAAAATGCTCTGATTAGGGCTGGGGTTTTATTTTCAAATAGGTACTTACCATTTCAAGCTTGGTTCAGGATAGGGCGATGGAGAAAAATTATCACTAAATTCCAGTCTTGACATTTCCAGTTGTTGACTTCACACCGTCTCTAGTAACCTTCACAGTGGAGAGCATTGTGGGGAGAAGGGGAAAGGCTTATAGCCAGGGTAATGCATATCCAAAGGTGGAAGAGTGCCCATTAAAACTGAGTACTTAATTTACCTATTGGTGTATGCCAGAATTACCAAAGTCCTAAATTATAATTATCTAAGAAAAGTAGAGGCAGCAGATTACCCCTACTAAGATTCCTACCTTCTCTCCTATGCCAGTGATCATGAATGCCAAATGTAATCACTTGATATGTGAACATTGAACAGACCAAGAACGGTTCATTTACTTCTCTTCAGATGATATAGTAAGACTTTAACTTGTTCAGTAGTTTTTCAGTGAATTCAGGTGTTTAACTGAAACAATATAACAACTCACTTCCTCGCTACTCACACTAGATCTCATGTCTACATTTAGCAGTGATATAAGTTGCAGTGTCTTTGCCTTCTGCTATATTAAAAGATTGAGCTTTGTTGTGATCTGTCTATCAAGGCTGTTCTACTAAAGCCACGAAAGGAAAATATAGATGCAAGTTCATTAATGATTTCTCTTCTACTTCTCAACCATCCTCTCTCTTGCCACAGTGGAGGATGCAATTTCAGTAAATTCACTCTACCTCTAGCTCAGCTAAAAGCAAGATGTGCTTTTCTTTGTTTTCCCCTGGGGGAGCACTGCAGAAGGGCTTGAAAGAGAGGCTGATGTAGATATAGTGCAGCTGAACAGGTGATACCAATAATAGTGATGTCTTAGGTGGTCCCCAGCAGGTTTAAGATCTCGATTGCACTGAATTCTGGCTCCTTGTCACAGATGCATGAATGTTTTATTGCTATGGAGTCAGTTGTATTTCTTACCCCTGGGCGAGGTGTTAGTTAATTCTCATTTAGTACTTTCACAACCCTGTAACTCTCTCTTGAGGGACTGTGACACTTTGGGGGTTCATCAGACCAGTAGGGCTCCTGTCACCGCCGTAACCCTGCTGCTTCTGTGCTTTGGCTCTGACATGAGCAATGTGCTCGATGCACAATGGCCTCACTGTGGCTTCCACCAGCCTGGCTAATCCCCTTGCAAGCCTTCCAGTCCTGAATCTTCCCCAAATCATCTTCCCTGCAGCATCCTGCCCCTCTCGCTGGATACTCACAGAAGTTGTTTGCTGCCTCCAAAGAGACAGAGCACACACCAGCCTTTTAGTTTAGCTGAGGACCTCACCCTTCAGTTTAATACACAGCACTGAGATGGATCTGTAATTAGACAAGAATAAGTTTACCAAAGAACAGATATTTAAGTGGTAATAAGTAAGAACAGAAGACAGATATGCTTACAAGTAAAACAAAAACAAACACTTTCTGGTGGCTAAAACTTAATTTCAATAAGTTACAATTTTTGTCGAAGCAGGTTTCTCCCCTATAGTCAGTTCCAGATTCTCTTGGTTTTCAGGCCAAGAGAATCTACTTTTCATGAGCTTAAAGAGCACTGCTCCCTCTTTGTCCTCCAGGTGATGGAAGCCAAAATACCATTTTCTTTCTGTTTATATTTCCCAAAGTGTGCAATGTCTGTTTTTAAAGGCCAGGAAGACTTCCTGGGGATGCAAGCTCTATCCCCAATCATGATCATTTAGCAGTCTTCCTCCTGCTCATTTAGATTGATGGCTTTGTTTACCTTCTATGTAGATGTACTTGTCCTCTGAAGTATTTCGTCGCTCAGTTTAGATTGGAGAGACAGAAAAACAGGCAGAGCATTCCTTTGTCTAAGACAGGTTGGGCTTCTGCACTGCTTGCAAAACAACTTTTAAGAACATGTTTCCAGCACATGTCTATAATTCTTTATATACTGCTCATGCATACATCACACAGTATTATTAATGTCCTGCATGGTACCAGTCTTCATATGATGATTTACATGACACCTTTTAGATACAGATTATGAGAACAGTGTGTTGGGGGGCACTGAGTGTGTTAGGCCTGATGTGTGTTGTGGTATGGTGTGCCCTCTGCCAGTTGGCACTGAGGATGCACATCTGCTAACTCTTCTTTCTTTAAATAAGAGCTAACGCTACTTTAAAAAAATTATTCCTAGTAATCATTAATAATAATCCTAGTTTTTGCTTTTGAATGTAGGGCAGTTGTGGAAGTTCATATCTCTTCCTTCCCCTCTGGCCCCATTTTCAAATAGTTGAAAACTTTGCAAGACTGGAACAGGTATACTAGCTTTTAGTAACCTTTTGGACTGTTGATGATATTTAAAATATCCTGAACACAGGAGGTATGGTCTGTGAAAGGGGTATCCTTGGTTACTCAGTGGGTGTCAACTATATGTGCGTTCCATAAAGGAGTCTTGGATCTGAGTTTCTACTCTTGGCTAATCTAGATTGTGCATAAATAACTCTTTATAACCAAATTGTGCTCTGTATACGATGCAGGGTAAAATCCTGCATGTTGAATCAGTTTTTAAAATATGTTGGAGGTTTTTGGAAGTTTTCCTAGGGCAGGTTTATATCTAATGTAAGCAAAGAGCTAAAAGATTCTGTACGGTGTTTCTGCAAACTAGCATCTGCATTTTTGACTTAAGCACACAGAAAACCCTCGGGTTCAGCTGTGGAAGCAGTGTTTGTCAAACTTTTCAGATTTTCTGCTAATTGGTCATCTCAGGATTCCCCTAGTTAGTTTGTTTGCACATCTTTCAAACCTGTTCCTCGGTATGGTTGCTCCAAAGGAGAATTTGCCTTCTGGTTAATTTGAGTTTGAAGCTGAATGTTTCAGGCTCATAAATTCCTGGTATTTAGCTGGTGATTAATTTGAAAGTATGTGTCTAGAAGGGTTGAGGGATAGCAGTTTCTGTAGGTAAGTTATTGACATCCTTTACAGAGAGAACATATTATAGTTTATCCTAGTAGCATTTCTGGGGTTCACCATTCTTTAAGATAGGTTTTTGTTTCTAGGATCAGATGTAGTCCCTAGAAAGAAATGTCATGTCCACTTGTTATCTGATGTATTCTCTAGGACTAGAAACAGCATGGGCTGATTTGTAAAATGGGGATGATGTCCTGTCACCTTCCTCATAGCCGTATTAATGACTAATTAGTTTGTACAGTGGTTTAAAAAAATGAAGATTGCTGTGTAAATGCTATATAGTGGTGTTCCAAACTAAGCCTGAGATATTGTGTTGGGCATATGATGTTTTGACATGTCAGCCCAGTGTTATGGATCAAAACTCAAAACCATACTGCTTTTTGTCCCTGTTATGAGTGATAGAGAAATTCTATACAGAAGAGTCAAACACTGAAAATTCAAGCAAAAGTGGTATTTTTTAAAAGATGAAATGAGCTTTACATTTGTAAGTAGGATTACATGAATCATAAATAATTAAAGAACTGTAGCAGAGCGAGGGGTAAACATCAGTAAATCCAGCCATCCTGTTGCTTACCTTCAAATAATTAATGGCCTTCATTTTCAGAATAAACCTTAATGGTGCCAAACTCCACCTTTTCCCTGCAGAGTCTGTGTGGGAGACTTTTAGATCTATCTAACTATTTCCTGTTTCCCAGACAAGGGAGGGGAAAATCTGGATGCATTTCCTTGTTTTGAGAAACAAAGGAGAAAACAGAAGGCAATTGCTACAACCACTATCAGCTCCTGCTAAAACAAGCTTGAGTTGAATGTACAAACCATAGAAGGATAGAGTACTTTATTTTGGCTTTCAGCTAAACCAAACACTATTACAATCAATCTTACTGGTGGCACTTCTTGAAAATTTTATAAATTGGTAGAAAAAATTATTACAGTTGAAACGGGGGGCTAGACCCTTGTTTTATTATGTAAGTTAGACCCAAAATAATTTCCCTTCGAAACTGGGAAAACCGTATCTTACAGTATTTTTGTAGCAGGTCTTCCAAAAATCCATTGCCCTCCTTTTTAACATACCACCACATATCCAAGGTTGTTTTTGGGAAGTTCTCCAATAACAGGTCTGTGAAGGAAGAATGGATGGAGAAAGACCACATGTTCATTACTGAAATATAATCCCTTCTAGGATGTAACACAGAAGCTGTTTCTGATAGTGACAGTACACAACAGTTTAGGATAACAAGCAAAGAATATCTCCAACTAAAACAGCCTTGTAAAGTGATATTGAAGTGCAGGTTTATATTGATAGCCTCAACCTCAAGCTTACTTTTCCTGAGGCCCCTCCACCACTTTCAATGACCAATTCTCTTCCTTTTACTCCTTCCCTCCTTTAATCTAGTTTTGTTTCTATTTTGTAGCTTAAATTTATTTTAATCCCCAAACCCAGTACTTCATATAAGGATTCTTGCCTCTCAGTCAGTGTCCTTTGCTAATCTGTGTTCCCTTAATTACTAAGAATATATAACAAAATAGACCATCTCAAACTTCCAGAGTATCCATTCATATACTACATGTATATTCTATGGAAAAACAGCTGTGGCATTACTACCATTCAACCATTACATAAACAAAAATTTAAATGACGAAATATAACTAGTCCAGTAAGCTTTCCTGCTCAGCAACCTGCTGTCAGTCCACTTTAAACTTTCGCACCCTGATTTTCTCCCATCTTGCACGTTGTGCAGACATTTACATCTGTGCACCATGATGTAAAACGCTAACAAATCAAAATGATAGTTTCATACCAACTTTGTATTGGTATAGATTATTACTGGCATAGATTACTACCCAAGGCGTAAAGCAGTGGAGGATCAGGCTCTATGTCCACAAAAAAATTCATTCACATGGAAGCTACTTTTCGTAGCTTGAATTCATGCATAACCTCTGCTTCAGTCAAGAGAACTGTGTAAGCAATAATATTGTACATAATGAAGTGTGTAGTTGTGGTCCCATACACATGCTTCACAGGCATTAAGGGGGTGTGTGTGTGCGAGTGAGTGAGAGAATTACTCTGTATACAAAACAGCTATTTTCAAATTTAGATCTAGTATTTTTAAAGCAAAAAAAAATGTGAGGAGGTGGTGGAGCTGCCTACTGATTAGCTGTTTTAGGACCCCCATGTCGTCATGTCTGTCATTTAAGATGTGTAGTGAGCCCAGTAATGGAACTGGTCTAGAGAACATGACCTATGAAGGAAGGCTGAAAGAATTGGGTTTGTTTAGTTTGGAAAAGAGAAGACTGAGAGGGGACATGATAGCAGTTTTCAGGTATCTAAAAGGGTGTCATAAGGAGGAGGGAGAAAACTTGTTCATCTTAGGCCTGGTCTACACTGGGGGTGGGAGGTCAAACTAAGGTACCTTAGTTTGAACTACTTACCCGTCCTCACGGCGTGGGATCAAAGTCCGCGGCTCCCCCGTCGACTCCGCCACCGCCGTTCGCGGTGGTGGAGTTCCGGAGTCAACGGGAGCGCGTTCGGAGTTCGATATATCGCGTCTCATCTAGACGTTCCCTTAGCCTCTAAGGGTAGAACAAGAAGCAGTGGGCTTAAACTGCAGCAAGGGAGGTTTAGGTTGGACATTAGGAAAAAGTTCCTAACTGTCAGGGTGGTTAAACATTGGAATAAACTGCCTAGGGAGGTTGTGGAATCTCCATCTCTGGAGATATTTAGGAGTAGGTTAGATAAATGTCTATCAGAAATGGTCTAGACAGTATTTGGCCCTGCCATGAGGGCAGGGGACTGGACTCGATGACCTCTCAAGGTCTCTTCCAGCCCTAGAATCTATGAACTCCTTCCTTGGTGTAAGGATTTTCTTCTTCCATCCGCCATGTGGCAGTGCTGGACACTATCAGCTCTTTCCTCTCTCATAGTAGTTCACTAGCAGCTGTTGTATGGCTGAGGTTTCCCCATCATTTGCTTCTCTTCTGGAAAAAATATATTTGACCGAATAATACATTTGTATTGTTCATATTTTATATTTATTGAAAGTCTTCAGATGAATAGCAGTGAGCTATCTGAAATATCCCTCACTGTGGATAAAATGAACACTCATCTGAATTGAGGCTTTCATTCCATTGATGGATTCTGATGGTTATGTAAATGAATGAATCTTTCAAGACCAAAACACCGTTCCCCAAAATTAGAATTAGAAATCATCCAATTCAAAACTCTTTTGTGTTTATTTCTTACATCACCAAAAAACTACCATACCACATTTAAATGATCACTACATAGATAAAACAATTATAATAAATCAACCATATGTCATAACCAAGGTAAAGGCTTTACAATGTCATGTTCAGAAAAGCATGTAAATACTAGTTCTGTCTGCCCTCTGTATCTGGGCACTATCATATATTGGAGGAGGACAATATAGTTTCAAGATAATATATTTCTATCACTGTCTCATTAACTTTAGAGCACAACAAAAGTGTTATAGACAAATTGCTTCTTTAAACATTTGTTTGGCCTCATCTCTCACATGAGCCATTCCTTTAATTACTAAGAATATATAACAAAATTGACAATTTCAAACTTCCAGCACATCTTTTCGTATATTACAATACCTGGTTGAGTCTTGGATCCACAATTTCACAGGTTTGTGTTTCCTTCCTTCTTCCCTGATGTGCACTGAACAGCTCCAGCTGATTGACCCTTGTCATGGAGAAGGAACCAGCTCATGTCCCACTAGCAATTTCTCCCAGTGTGCTGGAACAGCTGTGCCTTACTGACCTTCAACTGAGTACTTTGGCAGCATTGATCGGTGGAGTTTTGAGTTTCCCAATATATAATCTTTTTCCTCTTACTGTCATTACATATCTCATCCAACCCATTTACACAAATTGGTTTGGGTGTGTACACTAATTTTATTTTTTTTTTTTTTTTTTTGCAGATAGGCAAATGTGGAAACTTTAGCCAGAGAAAATAAGAAATGAAGTGATGACATACAATCTGTATTTAAAGAATTGCTGGAGAATGTTGTTTAGGGACAGCTGTGATCTAGTGCAGTGTTTTCAGATGGTGGGTTGCATGTCCCCTGGAGGTAGCCCACCCTCAGCTCCCTCCCTCATTACTTTCCTTGAGCAGCGTGCAGTGACATGGGGATCAGGACCTAAGTGGCAGCAGTAGCAGCAAGAGGACAGTCAGCAGCCTAGTCGCAGTCATGGCCCAGCTTCAGAAAGCGAGCATCTGGCTGGGTCGGCAGGAGAAAAAGGGGGTGGGCAGAGCTGAGCAGGGAATTTGGGCTTTCGGTCTGACTGGGGAAGGGAGGGTGACAGGGGCTATAGGGCTGGGGAGAGAAAGGGACGAGCTGGGGGCTGGAGAGGGGAGAGCAGTGGTAATGGTGGGTCCTGAAAAGAGACCAAATGCAGTTGGTGTGAGGGGGAATCCCCTTATATTAAAAATTTGGGAACCACTGATCAAGTGGATTGACGGCAGGGCAAGAAGTCAATAAACCTCTGTTTCAGTCTCCAATCTGCCATGATGTATCTTTATGGTCTTAGACAAATTACTTTTCTTCTTTGTGCCTCAATACCCCTTCTGTATAATAGGGGTAATAATGCGCTCAGATTTTTGGGATGGGAAGAGCTATACAAGTGCAAAGTATTTGTTACAGTATTAATGTTTTGATATTGTCACATCCAACGGACATCATTAGCCTTTCTATAAGATTATTGCATCCAAAAAACTGTTAAAATAACATTAAGGTTACAAAATCAAGCACTCAAAAGTTAGGATATGCTATAATTAAGATTGCCTGTTGCTTCCCCAGCCTCTCTGCTCCTATCTACACACCCTTCTGAGCCCCCTTTCCTTTCCTTCCCTACCATTTCTAACTTGTTTGTATTCAAGGCCTCGGTGCCAGCAGGGTGAGGAGGGGGAGGCATTTAGGGCCAAGAACTGACAGTCTCTCATCTCAGTTCCCTGCCCAGCACTGAAGCAGGGGGAACCATTTACAGCAGGGGTCGGCAACCTTTTGGAATTGGTGTGCCGAGTCTTCATTTATTCACTCTAAGTTAAGGTTTCGCGTGCCGGTGATACATTTAAACATTTTTCGAAGGGCTCTTTCTATAAGGCTATAATATATAACTAAACTATTGTTGTATATAAAGTAAATAAGGTTTTTAAAATGTTTAAGAAGCTTCATTTAAAATTAAATTAAAATGCAGAACCACCCCCCCCCCCCCCCCGACCGGTGGCCAGGACCTGGGCAGTGTGAGTGCCACTGAAAATCAGCTCGTGTGCTGCCTTCAGCACACGTGCCATAGGTTGCCTACCCCGATTTACAGGGAAAGTACTCATCATCGCTGGCACTCCAGGGATAGAGCATGCTGAGTTCAGACACTCTCTTCAGAGAATTTAGCTGACAAACCCTAACAAGTCTGCTGAGCATATATGAATTGAGAATTTTTCAGATGCTCATAATTTGGGAAAATGTGTATGGAACCACAAAAAGTTATGATACCAGTGTGACCACCTTCCATATTTCGAGCCCTTGCTCCAAAAGCATGAAGACACTAGACCATCTCAACAAAATGGATTTCAGAATTTTTTTAAGCCTGGGCATAATATATTTTTCCCTAATCTCATTCTCTGAAATGGCCGAACCACTTTAGCTGATACTTTCTTAAAATATTTGACCTTGAGGTATACACCCAGCATGGGAAATTTAAACCTGCTTGGTTGAAGATTGGCAAAGTATAAGCTGCTGAATACAAGAGCTTTATAATGGGAACTGTCTGGCTACCTTAATTATAGGTAGGTTTGGCACAACTGGATTTTTATTTTTTATAATTCTGATGCTTAATGCTGATTTTTATTTGTAAGCATTTTTTCATTAACTATTTTAATTTTTATAGTTGCAGTAAAATAAGGAGAGGAGTTAGAGCAGTGCTAACAGTGAGGCTGCAGGGGGCCTGAGACACCCGGGTGTTGGGGAGGCCGTGGTCCTGGCCCAGCAGAGCAGAGACTCCCAGCCTGGGCCACAAGGAGGGAAGAGGGACAAGCCCTTTGGCATGGGAGAGGCCACCCTGCTTTTGAATGGCTTTTACCTGAGGATGACCCCTGCACTCCTGACCATGAGTGAGTGAGCAAAACCATGACAATGGGGCTGCAAAGGGCTCCCTGCATGGCTCCAAGGCCAGTGACATCAGATCCTTGTGGGTATGACTGAGGCTGTGCTCACCATTTGTTATCGATGGATATATTTTCATCAATTTGTGTCAGGTGGAATCAGTGTTCACTGACTAATGATTTAAATCGAATCCTGCCACGCCTAACTATAGGTGGTACCTTCAGCTCTATCTACAATAAAATACTAACCCTGAAAGGATGTCTCCTAAACTCCAAGGTGGATTGATTTTAAATCAAAATGATTTAAATCACTGATTGTAATCATGATTTAAATCAACAAGCAGGAAACCTTGGTTTAAATAATCTGTTTTAAGCTTGGAATCTTTTTATTTTCCTCAAGAAAAGTTGATTCTCATTGATATAATTTTTTATTTCTTTTTGGTAGCCCGAAGTGTACACTATATCTAAGCACATCTTTTTAAGCAAACATGTATTTTAACATTTATTCAGATTCTTAATTTTTACTTTTTTTTAAAGAAATGCATCATTCATTTTCTGCTTACTAGACTGTGCATTTTTTAACTTATGATTTGTCAAGCTACATTTGTATAGAAATTGAAATTAAATTACAATGCAAAACCAGCATTTTAAAATTTATTACTTAAAGAAAATGACCTTTATGTCCTGGATCCATTAGAAAGTAGATTTTTCAAAACATGTTTTTCATTTAAAACTGCTTTATTAAACAAAGGAAGTATGTGTAATTAGCAAATAGAACTGATGGTTTCTGGTCACCATGTCCTTCAAGATTTTACAACAGTAGCTCTCATCTTCTCATACTGAATTTTTCTTCATAGATTGGGAGTTTAAAAACAATGTTTGTTTTTCTCTTATCAGTTTCTCAGCTTTGAATGAACTAGTCATTGAACTAAACTAGTTGAATAAAATTGAATGAAGAAAACATTCTCTGTACCTGCAGAAAAGCAGAAGTTGATTGTTTTATCTGAAATGCAAGACTGTTTATATAAGGCTACAAAAGCAGAACATGTACTAAGCTGCTGGTCTGTTGCCCAGACTGCTTTTTTGAACGTACAATCTGCCAAAATAGGAGTTGTGATATCAAAGCTGTTATCGCCTGTACAGAAGGGGCTAAACAGTTGTTTTTGTTTTTTCCTGTCACATGAGGAAGAAACACTGGGGCAGGTCATGTTAATTGATTTTAATGGAGATGAGCCAATAAATGAAGCACCAAAGAAGTGTTAACCTCAGTTTGCATTGGGGTATTAGTAATACAACACCTTGAAGGTGGAGGATTACATAAACAAACTTTGATTTACCTATTAACAATTCACTAAACCTTTATTTGTTTTTCATCCTGCAGTCAGGGTTCAGCAGTTCTTGGAGAATCTGGGGTGTGTTTGTGTTCAGAAGAGTGTTGGTCAGGCTTTCATTCCCATTATTTTTGTGGTTGAATGCATTTACCTTTTCAGTCCAGGGTTCATATCCTGTACTCACAATTAAGATGAATTTAGTATCTATTTTGTTTCAAGTGTAAGCTTATTTGCCTCACCATGCAGTCTGGTAATTCTGCACTATTGCAACCTTTCTGCCCAGGAAAAGCTAAGTACTGGAATAGTTGGATTGTGCATAATGGATAATATGCACCTTGTACCTGGCCAACTAGTCTTAGTAATCCTGTTAGGAGCAACATGTTCATGGTCTTTCCCCCAAAATCTCCATCACCAAAAGATTAGAACAAAGTAGGGATGAGGCATTTGAACGTGTGTGACTAAGGGTATCTCTTCACTGGAGAATTAACTTATCTACACTCAAAATACTCAAGTTAGTATAACTTGAGTGAGAGTAGCCCCTTTATACTTGTATGTGGCGCTGAGACTTTGAGGTGCACATCCTCTGGGTCTTAATGCTATGGTAAGCTGAGCTGCTCTGAATTAATTCTCAGTGAATTATGGGAGAACTGGTTTGTCTTTTCTGGGCACCCAGGTGGAATTGTGGGAAGACATTGCTGTAGAGTGACACTAGCCTTTGTCCATACTACAGAGTGGTCATGTTAAGAGCTGATGAGTTTTGCTGTCTCAGGCTTTAGCGCATACTCCACCTTGGGCCAGCCAATTTGAGTTTAAACCACCACTGTAGTTCAGTTTGTGTGTGGCTGGGACTAGAGTTAGGATAACACTTGAGTAATAATTCGACTTAACTTTGTGGTGAAGACAAGGCCTAAAACAAAACATCTGATTTTTGTGTTTGTGGTCTCCATGTGTGTAGGTGTTCTGAGTGATTATACTACAGTGTCCATGGTAGCAAATTACCAGAGTTAATTTTTCTTCTCAAGAATATTTGATCAGATAGAACAAAAACGTGTGTGGGATGGAGTCTTGGCCATTGTTACTGATTTTATTAAAGATGCAATGATTTTTTTTTCCTTAATAGAGAGACAAGTAACATTAGTATTCAGAGAAATTCTGTAGAATACTCAAGGGAAACAGTATAAGAGACAATTTTATGGTTGAAGCCCACTGACAGGAAGATTTACAAATAAACCAAGGAGCTATTTATCCTCTTGATTCACAGCACTTCCCCTCTCCTCCAGTACACTGTGAGGATTTCTGATTATAGCTATTACTTTACAGATTATTCTGTGAGCATCTAGTCTTAACTTTAAAGTGCAACAAGCACTATTTTAGATTAAAGCAGAGTGTGGGTTTAAAGCACAATAGTTATTCCAGAATAACTCTTCCCGTGGACACCAGAATGAGTGCCTTTTTCTGGATTAGCTTTTAATCCATTTTGGATTCTGCTTATTCCAGAAAAGTGTGTCCACACAGGGTTGTATTCTGGAATAGCTATTCCAGTTGACTTCCCCTTATTCTGGGAGTTGGTGCTATACACAGTGATAAATTTATTCTGGTTAACGCAAAGTTTTTTTTACACTAGCGATTAGAGCTAGAATTGACTGATTTTAATGTGTTTTTAGCCTTCTGTTCCTGTTAATAAGAAACTGTAATCTCCTTCACCATGCCTCAGAAAAGAGTTTTTTATAGAATATATTCATTCTCTGAATTTCTAAAAAGCACTTAAGTGGAAAACTGTTTTTAACCTTGGACCATGTTTTTGTACATTGTTTAACAACGTAAAGTTGGTTATATTTTTCCATCTGGGGTGGATGGGTGAGGAGTTGATGTATTTCTGTGTCCAGGCATCACCAGGAGATTAAAGGTTGCTCCAATCTTCTGATCAATCATTGTTGCCGTTTCCCACCACAACTGAAGTCATTGGCTCCCACAGACTAGTTGGCCTTGTACTCAAAGTAAAATGTGCTGGTTTATGTAGTCACGTATGGGTACTTTGGTTGATTCAAGCATTGACTAGGATAAGTATGTAAATAAGATAATACTGGGCTATGCCTGTTCTGAACGATCTGGGGTATTTCAGGCTATTGGAGAGCTAACAGAAATGCTTGTAAAATTTGAATGTCACTCTCAGCACTTTACTACATTCTACTGGTGGTAACTGCTGTTAATGCTCATAGAGTGTACACACATCGAAAGTACACCGTACCCCTCTCTGATGTCAAACATGCAAGTGCCTATTTTGTGAAAGAATGCTAGTGGAAGCCCCTTTTTCTTCTGTCTCCCCTGCTAAACATATACTTCAAACTGATTTTTTTTTTTTTTTTTTTTTTAGAAAATGAGACTTTAAGCAGGACCCTGAAAAAGACAGAACACTAATTTTTATGTAAGATTTCAAAAAGTCAACCCTGTTGAGAGACTTTAAAGAGACATGGGAGCCTGTGTGGGGAAAAAGGGAAGAGTGCATGATGCTACTTTATCAAAAGCAGTGAAGTTACAAATAATTGTTTCTTAACTAAGAGTGTCAAGTGGGGAAAAAATATAGTTTTGGACTAAGTATGTATGTGCATGTGTGTATTTTTATAATTTAGGAAAAAATTATAGCACACTAAGAATAATTATAAATATTTGTCTTCATAGCAAGTGTCCTGGTCATGATGCAGTTCTCATCAGAATATACTGTAACTGTAAGGGGAAGGTTGCTATTTATTCTCCAGACGGGAGTGCATTTTCCAGAGTTTTGCATTATTTTTAGACCAAAATGTCAAGGAGACCAGGATTTTCTTATTATGGATTGGGGTTAGTTGCCTCATGCACATAACCTGCCTTTGTAAGGCGCAGTAAGTAGATAGGAGACAAGTTACATATATTGCACCCCAAATATTGTTGGCATTACGTCTCTTCTGCACTAAAAGACAAACCTACAAAAAATACTTTAGCAAACTAGCCCTGATACTAATGCTAATAATTCTCACACATTTTGCATTTCATCTGATCACAAATTACTGTATACACCTTTAACAACCTTCCTATTATAATAGGTAGGTAATCCCTACTGTACAGATGTGTGCAGAAAAGGAGGCACAAATGGATGCTGAATTCTGACAGGAAGTCAGTTGCATTTAGTCACAGAGTTGGACTTGGAACATAGGAGTCCTGACTCTCTATCCATTGGAATATATTACCTCTCTTTTCCCCTGTCACCTGCTTATATATCCTCGCACCATTAACCTTTTCTGCAGAGCTTTCTCCTAGTAGTAAAGTGTTTTTCATCAGTCATTTAAAAAATAGGATTCTATTACAGCCTTCTCTTCTTCTAGAATCCTGTTGGGTATCACTGCCTCATTAATCTGTGTTTGTATAGTGCATAACACAATGGAGTGTTGGTCCATGACGGGGGCTGCTAGGCACTGAAATAATAAAAATAGTAAATAATAATTGGTCTATCTTGTTTTGAGGAATCTGAACCTCTTTTTTTTTCAGCCCCTTTCTTTCACACAGTCTGTCCCCGGTTCAGATTGGCTGTTGTTCAAAAGCCTAGATGATGTTGACATTGTTTCATGCTGGTTATAAGCATTGGTAACACTGTAGCATTTATACTGTGGTAGGACATTGGCATTCTGTTGTGCTAGACTCTGTACATACAGATACTAAAACAGTCCCTGGAGCCGATAGGTTGCAGCTTAAATAGACAAGACAGATTAGAGAAGGAAGTCGTAGTATTTTGCAGATGGGGGAGCTGAGGCCCAAAGACTAGGTTATTTGAAATTCATACATGAAGTCTTTGGTAAAGCCAAGAGTTTAACTCCAATCTAAGTCCCAGTTCAATAACTTAACCACAAGACTTTTTCTCTCTAGTAGAGCAGCCAATTTCAGTAAAGGCAAGTGCATTTTCTTACTATGTCACAGTGCTGGCTGCAAACAATCTGCTGCAGTACAAGGCTAGAAATGCTGAAAGTGGTGAATAGAGAATTTCACAAACAGTGAATTTCTTCTGTTATCCACTGCTTTTTATTCCTTTCTCTAGCCAATGAAGGCCCGTTTCAGAGCCCTAACAGCTAACAAGGAAAAAAAAATGTAAATGTAGGCAAGTTACATGTGTGTGAATTGGAGATTGTAATCTGAACTAAAAGTCTGGACAAGACAGTGGTAGCAAACCAAGCAATGTCACCAAAACCAAACCCAACAACCAGAGCTCTTTAAAGAGGGGAAACTCCCATCCACACCTGCACTTTGTTTACGAATTTCCCCTTTTTTATCTCAATGAATCTGATTCTTAATCAGGACCGATCCCATATGCTTTCTGTGCATGGCCTGATGAGACTCATTCTTAAAAGCTTTCTTTATTTTAGTCTTCATTCAGTCTCTAAAGATATATAGCCCATCTGTTGGTTTTTTTTCATTTTTCATTTGTCTAGATCAAAGTTACAAGCTCTTAAAAACCAGGGTATATAACAGTGCATGCATGTGTCACTATAATAACATCTGGGTCACTGGCATGATTTTTAACAGAAGCATGGGAGGCACTTGCATCATAAATTCTTTTGAAGTGTTTACTGTTTTTTGGGGAAGTTACCCTTAGGCTAATATTACTTACACTAACTCTGAGACCAGGGAGGAAAGTTGACAGTTTGAGAAAAATCCACTTATATAAGTTTTTTGAGTTGTTATTGTGTAAAGAAAGAAATAGTAGTTTCTATCACTCAGTCTTGCAGATGCTCTTTGATAATAAAAACCACTAAATTAAACTTTTGCATGATTTTAGTTCAATAAATATTAGGGTCATTGTCCTGTTTTTGAAGACATTTTTATCTACAAATTATGTAAATTTAAAAAATTTGAAGACAGCATGCATGGGATTCTGTTTTCTTCTAATTTGTTAATATACCAGACTGCTGTGGTCTAGATAATGTGCTCGATCAATGTCTGGAGAATGAAATACTGAGTACAGCATAAACCAGTCTTAAACTTGAGTACTCTGGATACTGGCCAGTCATTCTTTAATCTGAATCCACTGTACCATGTTTGAACATGTGAGTATTCAGTTCAAATTTTGTGTTCTCTGGAAAGTGTAGTACAATGAGTTGTATAGTCTCCAAGCATTTAAGATGTGAATTAAATGGATAATTGTGTTCAGTTAAGTGTACCAACACTGTCCTCTTTAACATCAAAGTGAAAACTAAATTCATTTTTGTAATTAAGATTTCAGAGACGTGAGAAGATGGAAAATGGGGGTGGGGATGTACGCACTAAAGTTTCTAAGTGCAGAAAATAGAACATACTTATCAGGGAGCGAAGTTGCAGTTGCTATGGGAGCCATGTCATTACTACTTTGGATGTACCACTCAACTATAACAAAGTGTACAGAGGTGGCGTTTTTGCCTTTTCTTGTAAATATACATAAATATTTTTCTATGTTTAAAATTTAACTTCCCCTCCCTACCCTATCATTTAAAAATATATGTGTAAGTTGCCAAAAGTACTTCATAATCAATCAAAAAGATTTCAGCAATATGTCAGACTTGAGGGTGAACCCTCAAAGTAACCATCTTCAGCATTACTACTTGGGGTTGTATTTTTAACCAATCTTTTCTGACTTGCATTTAGCAGTAAGTAGGTCACTGGGATGAGGTACTTGTTAAATTCTTTCTGCTATGTGTCTGCCTCTCTCTCATGCCATTACATGCACACTGTCCAAACAGGTTTTACCTTGGGGTTGTAAAGTGGTCTTTTCTCCCCTAAACTGGTCTTCTGCAATACAAACAACAGTAAAACAGCTCAAGACCCAGCTGCATCTGTGAACTATTTGGTCTCAGAAGCTCCTACAATTTTTGATCTTAACTAGACTGTTTATGGTATATTTACATTGTAGGAGCTGATGTGTACCTATCTCAGCACTGGATTAAGCTGGCACTGTTAGGTGTTTTGAAAATAGGTGAAGATGCAGCACGCGTGTTCCAGGTGAAGCTAATCCTGTAATGAGCCTAATTGTGAGGATGCTAACAAGTCCTGGGCTTTGAGTGAACCAAGTTCATTTTGTGCCTTCAGAGTTTTGTGGCCTTGCTTTTAACAAATGTAGTTGAGAAATTTTTTGTTAGGTGCTGTGAGTTGCACTGAATAGCTTCTACTGTTTAATCTCACATAATGTAAACTGTGTTTCCATGTGTATTTAATATAACATGCCTGGAGAGAATTCTCCTCAAGCATATTTCACAGTTACTTTTATGAATCCTTGTTTTCCCTGTGCCCTCATCTAAGTGCAACATTATCAAATAAAATAATCTACAGTAATGCTGCCTGGAGCAGACTGAAATGGGGCTGGAGTTATAACACCAAGTAGGGGGGGAAACTCGTGCTTCTTGAATGGTGCTCTGTGTCTGGGAAAACTTCAAGCAGTCTCCACTTATTTCCTTCCACTCCTTTCCCACCCAGAGCATGGATAGTCTTGTCCAATGAGAACTGCTGACTCTGGGACCCTCCCTCTCTGTGCTGATTACACCTTGTAGCCCTCAGCCTAGAATTCCATGACAGCTTGCAGTTTGGCTTCATTTGCTATGCTATATTGATGTAAAACTGAAAACAGTAGTTGTGTTGTACACCTTACAGGGAGGTTATGTATATGTGTAGAAAGTAGTTCAGAATGTTAAACGACCCTGGAGAGAATTTCTTAGCCAAGTTTTAGAAGCTCAGCCTTTTTATATGAAGCTAGGGGTCTTGTGTGTTTGTGGGATGGAAGGAGAACAACAGGAGTCTTTCACTTTAGCTCTTTAATATTAAAATACATTATTGCACTAATCCTTCCTTGGAGAGCCGCCCATCTGAGCTTCAGAATTAGGGCAAGAAAATAAAAGGAATAGTTAAGTCTGAGATGAAACTCCCATCTGTGTTATGATCTCCAGAACCCCCTCCCCCCAAAAAAACACAATGGTTAGGAATGACACAAACTGAGCACCCCATTTCTTACTGTCTGCCAGGAGCAACTCACCCATGCCCCACTGAGGCAGATACGTTTTTTCAACAAGATTGCTTCCTCTGACTTCACTTCTTAGTATGTATGTTGCAGCCATGTGCTGGTGCTTTCAGAAGGATACATGTACCAGATCATCAGTGTACCTATACTTTTTAGTAGAAACTAAATCTTGTTTGGAGATTTTTTTTTCTTGTTGAGGGAGAAAGAATGTGGATATCTTCTCTTGAAGGGGGGAGAGAATGTAGAGAAACGTAGGTTTTTTTTAATCTTGTCTAAAGTGAATTGTGCCTTCCAACCAGGCACTGATGTGCTGTCTGATTTGGCATTGGGCCATTGCAAGGTTTTCACTTGAATTTGTAGAATGTAGATAACTTACATTAACTCTGCATTGAAGACATACCCTAATTCAGAAGACTGGCCCTCCAACAGCATAGCAGTCCTTAACAACTCCTAGGCTTTTTTTCAATATTGATACAGGCAAGAGTGCCATCTGCTGAACCATTATCTATACTCAAACACCTCCATCTTTTTAGTAGTGTCGCATCCAAATACAGATCTGACTTAACTCCATTTAGCTAGAGATCTGAAGTGATCTCAGCACAAGGTGGTATGGGTGCAGGCCTACATACTCTCTAGAAGTTTTCTGATCAACCTACTCATGATTTATTTTTGCTTGGTACATGCAGTAACACTCACTTTCCTGTTTTTGGTACGGTCTAACTTTATTGAGCTGAATTCTCAATGACTGTTCTGCTTTTTGTGGGTCTTGCCCACAATTCAAACGCTTTAAGAATTCCTGTTGGCATTTGAACAATATCTTGAAGACTTTTGCAGGTTCACATTAGGCTTCTTCTGATTTCTGCACTCCAACTTGCTGCTCTTGCCCCCAACAGAATAGATGTTTGTTTCTGGTGTTTCGGATTTAGTGAAGATATTATGTACCAATCTCTTCTCTCTGCCTGTTGCAGAGCAAAGCATAGCAACAGCTGAAGCTAAAGAAAGTGGTTGCTGCTCCAAATACCAACTCTTAATCATTGCCACCAGAGCTTTAAGAATACAGTAAAATACTGGTCAGTTTAGGTACCATGTCAACGTTTTGAAAGTATTTATCAAATTTGATGAATTTTCTGAAATTCTTGCATTAATTGATTTACAGGGCTTTTATCTCAGCACTCTTTGTGGTCAAGAGGGCATGTTCCCATCCCAACATTTCTGGGTTGGGGTTGAAAGTACATTTCTGACATCTTTCCTTCTTATACGATCCCCACCTCATCACTAAACTTTTTGTGCCTCCGGGTTGACTTCACTCTTAAGGCCTATGTTAGAGTTGTCATCTCTGAGGCACAGAAAAATGGGCCACTGGCTGTGGGCCCCATCCCACCCCTGCTGCTGGTGACTCCTGTCCCTGAGTGGTGGGTCTGTTCCCCCCACTTCAGTCCCAGCACCAAGAGGAGTTGTGGTGGCCCCGGCAGCCAGCAGGCAAGGGCCTGGGACGCTGCATGCATGCAGCGCAGGGCCTGGGCGCTGTCCAGGCTGTGACACTCCCAGGAGCCAAGACTGCTGCATGGGCAGCAAAAACAAACAGCGACATGCCACATCTCTGATGGGTAACAGGCAAGACAGCAGAAAAACTGGCCAGGCCAGTCAAAAACTGGCTAGGTGGCAACCTTAGCTCCTGTACACGGAGAGACATTGTGTTCTATGGGTGTGTGATTTTTAAAGCACCCCCATGTGCTGCACACTAACTGGCCCAAGTAGACCCTGCCAGCACCAACAAAAAGTTTGGGAGTGCACCTTAAAGTAGTACTATGTTAAAGCACACTAGGAAACTTTATGGTCGTGCCAGCATGGTCTACACAGACCAGTTAATGGACAGCATGCTGGAGCACTTTGCAACTCAAACCCCGTAGAGCGCACTGCAGCTCTGTGTGGACAAGCCCTCAGTTTCTATCAGGAGTTATGAGACTTTGGATTTGGACAAAACACCAAGTGCTTTTCCCCTACTGCTATTGTTAGGATGATAGCAGAATGAAGACTGAAATTTCCAGTGTAAATAAGACTTGGAGGTAAACTAAATGATGTAAACGTTCCTGCTGCTAATTCTTGAGTGGTCCCAGAGCGCTGGGGACACGTTCTGAGGTAATTAGAAAGGTTACTTGGCAAGGTAATAGCACAAGCATATTAAAGTCAAACAAAAGGGGCAATTAGCTAGCTGAATTGAAATATTACATGGCAGGCAGGGACACACAATAGACTGCAATTTAATTTAAAACAGAACTTTACAATGTGACATTACAAGCCCTCATTTTTCATATACATGCTGAGTTGCACTTTAGCGGCCTCTATTTTTGTTTCTTACGTTATTCGCTTGTCTGAGTGGTTTTGACTTGCTCTTTTCCAAGCCTCTCGATACTACTATACTTCCCTGGGGTACCTGCTTTATGCTGCTTTTATGGAACCCTGAAAGAGGCAAATAAATAGCTAATTGAGCAACAGTTGCTTATAAAATGGTTATAAACACACAAAGCATTATTCATAAGATTGCTTAATATCACTCATTGGCCTGATGGGTCAACATTCCCATCAGGGTGAGGTCTGAGTGTAGATGGTATCAACCATAAAGCTCTTTGTCTGGCAGTGGCTGGAGTTAGTATGGAAAGTGTGTCCTCAGTATACAGTATATACATGTGTTTTGTGAATAGATGTCAGGGGGTGCTCTGCCTTTCCCACTGTCTTTGATTGGTACCTTTTCTTACCCTATGTCATCACTTAGAAGATTAACTTTAGTAATTTATCTCGTGTACTGGGAGCAATCTATGCTCAGATGTCTATGATTCTGTTACCATAACAAAGCATGGTGTCTGTAACTGGCCCACCCCTCTTACACGCCCACTGTGGGGATCTGACACTTTTTATTCTCTAATTTCAGTGCACCTTCCAAAAAAAGCTTCATTGTTATCTCTGTGTGGTATGAAAGGGATATATAGGAACCACTTCTCCTACTACTGAAAGGCACGTATGTCGAAGGTGGAACTAAGCAGCTGTTAAACAATTGTGCAGAATTTTGAGATAGTATATGAAGACTATGTATCCAGGAGGAACTTTCAGGATAATTTAAAGGGGAAGAATATAATTGCGTACAAAGTCTGACATTGGACCTTTAATGTACACCATTGTTGTAATTCAAGTGAATATCAGTATGAACATACATCATTATTTTCAATGATTACACCTTCAAATAAATATGCTGCATTTGAGTACTCCTTTTTGGATATGACTGTTTTCAGATAAATCTGTTCATTGAACTTATGGTCAAAGTCTCTTGTTTTAAAATTCTGAAAATCCAAAGTTACGACTTTCCATGGCACCAAATGGCCATGTTGCACATATGTTTTAAGTTACTAAATTTGACACCATACATAATAAAACATACCTGCTCAAAGTGGCTGAGTTGTGCTTTCTAAAAACCTTTACTTTCGGTTGCATGATTTTGGGGTATTTAAAATAAGAACTGAGACACAGCATCTTTAACTACAAGATGTTACTGGATTTTATGTAAGCATACAACTGGACAGTACAGTCAGCCCAAAGAAGGGATGCAGCTTGCCAAATAGAGAACTGATAGTTGGAGAAATAGAGGAAAAGAAGAGTGTTCTGGGGGAGGGGAGAATGTTTCACAAAAGAGAGCATTGAAAGTGCAAGTGTGGTACAGAGGTTAACCATCTGCAAATGGATCACTGATTACATATGTCAAGGGGAAACTATCATGGGTTTTCAAATTGTTCAAGTCTCACTTTCTTGTTTGATATCCTTCTCAAGAGGTGTATCACAAAAGTTCCTAAATTCAGTCCTCTATGTGAGGATGTTGAGGCCTTCTATCTGATAGTGTGAATCTTTCAGCTTACTAATGAGGCATGGAGAGGCCAGCTTTCTTGTTAAAATCATAAAGGTGTTATCATAGCGTTTCATATTTACCTTCATTTGATCTATGAAATCTTCTTTAACTTGGAAACAATAAGGTTTTTCCTTAATATTTTGTCTGTTAGTGCACTGTAAAAATGTTTAAATGCTTATTGTTTTACAACTGATTTAAAAGGGCTAAATGTCTTTGTGAATTTTAGTTGGTGAATAAAGTGTGTGGGTTTCCCTTGCTACTGTGTGTTCCTTCTGTGGGTATTCTGCCTCACTCTAGTAGCATGATTGACTTAATATAACAAGTTTGCATTAATTAAGGGGGATGGAGGGTAGGTTGGGCAGTACCAGAGTATTCCAAGAGAGAGGATGATCTTGTGGTTAAGGCACAGGACTAGAAGTTGGAGAGAGTTGTTTTCTTTCCAGCCCTTCCACAGACTTCCTGTGTGACACTGGAGATGTCACTTATCCTCTGTCTCAGCTGGATCACTTGGAGGTATTTTTATCCTTGTTCTTCCTACTGTCATATTTCTCTACTTAATGAGGATATTGAGGCTAAAGTTAATGGATTACAAATCCTGTGGATAGAAGGCACTACATAAATGCAAAACAGTATTCTCCCTGGGCTTTTTGACTGAGCCACGGGGAGAATACTGGTAGAATTAGATGTCCATAGTCTTCTGATACACATCAATGGCTTGTGTAGTCACAGCACAGCGCTAGGAAAACTCAACTCCACGAAGGGTGTAGCTGCCAGTGCTGAGTGCACTGTCTACACTGCCACGTTACAGCGCTGCTCAGGGGGGTGTTTTTTCACACCCCTGAGTGAGAAAGTTGCACTGCTGTAAAATTGCAGTTTAAACAAGCCCTAAAGAGCAACATGCTACTTGCTGATAATGAAGATTAATTATTTCCACTTCTAGGAGGGCTTTCAGCCGGGTTACTTCATTAGACTCTGCACAAGCTGCAAACAATAGCATGCTTGCTCACTGTCTTGAACAGCCATGATCCTATAATGCGCACTTGGTCTTGGTTACTATTTGCTGCCTATAAATTTGAAAATTGTTACTTCTGCTGAGTTTGAACTTCATCTTGACTCTATCTGGAAGTATCTTTTAGGGATTTCACTATCAGGCCTTAGGTTATTACATATTGTGTCTTTGCTGTGAATACTCTTAGGATGTCCCCAACCCCTTCACATCCATCTTAGCTCCCTCCTTCTCCACTTAAAAATACCTAAAAGTTTTACTTTGTAGATGATGTTTTGTTACATTGTGTTTGGAACAATTTCTCTTCTCTTTATGTAGAATTTCTCCCTCTGCCTGGGTTTTTCTGCTTGTGGTATTAATTTATTATGGAATTATTGTGCAGTGTCTTGCAGAGCGTGGTGGAAGACTTCCTAAGCTGATATTGTTAGAAATGGGTTTTGCTGTGTACCCAAATGCACCCTTGTCTATCTAGCCTTTTGCACTGGGAATAAGAGTGATAAAATGTGAAGTTAGGTGTAAAAGTGCTGCTTCCTTTCCTCTACAGGGATTAGTTAATGAAATATGTCTCCCAGCACAGTACTGCAAAGAGCTTGGCTGAAAGAGGCTTGCTTATCCCTCACACTACTACGCTTGTCTTGCTGCACGGCTGGCGCCGGTTTGAAAAGGCCAATTCAGATGCTCCCTTATTGGCCCTGGCTCCTCAGACTTGGCTCTAGCTCAGAATGTTCTTTTTTTTTTAAAGGAGCAGCTGTTTGTCTTTTCCAGCTGAGTTTTTTTTTTCTTCCCCTCTTTCTCTTGCTGCTTGCTTATTGGCTCAGGAAAAGAGGGAGGGAGGACTGGGTGAAGTAAGCTGTGTACACTCTGTGAATGTGGTTGGACTCGTTTTTACAGGGAGAGTGAAGAGTGGAGGTGAGGCTGTACTGGCCATTCCCCTCAGCTTTTCCCTCCCGTCCCTCATTCCCTCTTTGTACCATGGTTGGGGATCATTGTAACCTCTCTGGAGACAGACCCGTACTCTCTCAGAATCCCAAAACTGGATTAAGCTGCAAAATGGTTCTACAGGCGGTGGGTAAAGTGCTAAGGTAACAATCAGGTTGTCGTCATTTTAGAAATTAAGGGAGAGGTACAGGGCAGGGAGTTGGCATGCATAGCAAAATGGGGAAAACTTTTAGTTTGGAGCAGACTTTATTTTATTTCATTTGATTTCATAAGCACAAGTAAGTGTGTAGTGAGGGGAAACTCTGTAAAGACAATGTTGTAAAGTGGAGATACATTGTGAGAGGGGGACTTGAACAATGTTGTGAGGTAGACAACTGGCAAAGTAACCTTTGGTCTTGTCCAACATTTTTAAGGAATGGGGAATTAAAAGCTGTGTTGATTTGTCTCTAAAACTTAATTGGTAGCCATATAAATGTGGAATTTCTATCAAAAACTTTTTGAATTTATACCAGTGTTTAAAACTGTCAAATGTAATACTCTAGTGAAATAGTTTGAAGGCATCTGAGAGGGCAGAGTTTCAAGGGGATGGTTGGTGAATGGCTACTTGTTTTCTTCATTAGTAGTGTTACTTGAGTAAGTAGTTTGACCAAGAATCTACATAATGCACGTGGCTTTTTTGTCTGTACATTGGTAAAGAATATGCTTTAAAAAAATTAGTTCATGTATTCTAAACATACTGTTATGGGTCTGATTGTATGTGTATATGTAAATATCAAGACCAAAAGGAAAACTTTTGGCAAGTATAGTACCTCGATCAGGGAGAGTTCTGATCTGTTCTGGGTTGAGAGGAAAATTTCATCACAAATATTAGAAGAAACAGGCTTGATGTTGGGGAAAATGTAGCTTTTTATTTCTGTTAACATGAACTCAAGTATTTTTTTAAACTGTGAAGAATTAGTGCACAAGCCCAAAGAGGGGCTTTGTTGAATGCACATAACTTTATTTGGCAAGCCTCTGCTTGCGGCTGTTTCCTCTTATTGATGGCAAATTGTTAAAAATGTTTGTCAACAGAAACATTATCCTATGTCTGCCTTCCTTGATTTATGGGTCCTCTGACACCACAATCTGCACTGTGAAGATGTTCATTAAACTTGAACTTTGTGACAACTAAGTAAAGACAAGAAAAACTGGACTAGGATCTGACTTTCATTTCTGCTAGAGAACTTGACTGTGCTTAAGTTAGAGGGGATGCTTTTTTTAAAATTTATAATTTTAAATAATAGCTGTCTTCCCCTTTCCCCTTTTGCTTGCTCTGTCATTCCCCTTTTCATGATTTTGTCTCTCCTTTATACTTTCTAAGGGGTAGAGTTTTTGAGAAGTGGTAAGTTCCTTTCCCAGCTCTTCAACTAGTTTAGTGTTTCAGAACTGTTTCAGGTTCTGCTCTTTGTTTGCAAGCTTTTTTTTTTTTAAGTTCTGTAATTCAGTGTGGTGGTATGCAGTAAGTCCTATCTTAAAACACTTTGGCCAGTAGCTGGCTATTCATGTTGTGAACTTTTTTGAAGTTTTAGTAGCTGTTCTATTGGCAGCACTCCCAGATGTAGATACATTGGTGCCTCTGAAAGAAAGAATTGCCAAAGCCTTTGTTCAGGGTCTGTAATAGTTGGTCTTAAATATAGGTAACTTCCCATGACTTACAAGTGAAACGTGTATATTTGAGAGCTGAATAATTTTGACAAGTCACAATGAACTTTAAGTCTTACTGATATACACACTCTCAAAATAGGAAAAAAATATTACATTTCTATACAATTTATTTTTGGTAACCACAGTGTAATTTCTTCTGCATGTCTCATTTTCTAAAGCATATACCACAACTCTAGCATGAAAGAAGGGAAAAGCTGCCATAGTATGTGTAATGTTTTAGGCCTAGATGATGAAGAAATGAAGTGGATTTTATTTTGCCTAGGCAACTATTGGACAGGTGTTTGTGGATAACATGGATAAATTACTATATTTTGTGTCATAATGCCCAAGTACTTTCTTTTCTCCTACATTTGAATACTTCCCATGAACTGATGGTTCTTGTGTGTTGCTGTCCTTTTTTGCATTTGCCTGTTTGTCCTGGACCACCAACTTCTGCATCCAAAAAGAAAAAAAATGTGAAGTCACCTCACTGTCCCTGCCAGACAGCAGCCTAGCTCAGCCTGTTTAGACTCTGGCCTGGGACTCAGATCTAGGTTCGTTTCCTGGATCTGCTGCATACTCCACATGTGACCTTGTGCGAGTCACTTAATCTCGCTCTGCCGCAGTCTGTGAAATGGAATAATACTTCCCTACCTCATAAGAATGTTGACGATAGATTCATCACCCTATAAAGGGCTCAGATACTAGGATGATATGATTGGTGATAGTAAGAACATAGGTCTGAGATTGGTCTAAGGCAGGGAAAGTTAATAGGTGGACCACGGGTCAAATCTGGATTGCCAGATGCTTTTGAATGGACTGTGGAAATTTTTTTACTTATTATTATCATTACTGTCATTGTGGTATAAAAATATGCTCTGGAGTTTGGACCTTGACTATAACTTGACCAAGAAATTTGGACCTTGACAAAAAAAATCGACTGCCTCTTGTCTAAGGAGTGAGGTGTGCAAGTTTGCTGCAAAAATAGTCTGCTAGCACTTCATAGCATCATGTGAGGCCAGTGATGCTGTTGATGAAAGTGGAAGGGACATAGGCCTGGTTATAGGAAAAATTTCTTCCTGACAATTGGTGTCATTCGATTGGTTCTTGTCTGATTGCAAGCGTAGGACATAAGAATGGCCCTGTTGGGTCAGACCAAAGGTCCGTCTAGCCTTGTATTCTGTCTTCCGACAATGGCCAATGCCAGAGGGAATGAACAGAATGGGTAATCATCAAGTTATGCATCCCCTGTCACCCATTCCCAGCTTCTGGCAAACAGAGGCTACGGACATCATCCTTGTCCATCCTGGCTAATAGCTATTGATGGACCTATCCTCCATGAACTTATCTAATTCATTTTTGAACCCTCTTATAGTCTAGTCTAGGACAAAATATATTCAGCACAGTTATAAATGTGGCTTTCTTAAACCATGCCAAACTCTGTTTGTGGTGGTCTACACTGAAGTTGAAGTGGTGTGAACTTCTGAATGACACCCATTGTCAGTGATCAGTAACTTTTCCTGTGTAGATCAGGCCTTGAAACTACTTGTGGAGAACATCAAAGGGACTGCTATTAGCAGGGTGAAGAAAGGCTTGGTGGATTTTTGTGTGTGCCAGTGCTGAGTATGTAAACAGTCTGCTGACCTTTAAGGTTTTGTCTACACTGGCAAAATTAGAATCCTAAATTCCACACTGGTTCAGCTCCATTGTTGGAAGTTTTGATGTGGACGTGGCTCAGCAGTGACAAAAAACAGTGGTAAAAATGCCACTGTCTAAACAGACTCCACCATTTCTACCTCTGATGGAGCTGCACAGGCTGAGAATTACAAGTGACAGTTTTTCTAGTGCAGATGCATTACACATTAATTACAAAACAATATGTTGTTTTACTTAAATGTAATGTTTTACACTTTAACTTTTTCTCCGTACTGCAACGCCCTCCACCTTTGTTTTTATCTTCTATTAGGTGGTAATGTAGGGTTAATTCCTCCTTGTTGTCAAGTAATGTCTACAAACCATAGGGGAGAGACCAGTGGAGAAAGATTGTGTAAATTTTAAAAATAGTACAATAAAGAGAGATTTTTGAGAGAGAGGGAAAAGAGGGAGAATATATAGAGAAGGTGTTGGATAACAAAGTAGGGAAAAAGAGAATGGGATGTCAAATAGTTGAATAGAGGAAAAAGAAGAAACAATTGATAACTTAAGAAAATATGAACCATAATTCTTTATAGGAAAGGAAAGAAAAGGGGAAAACCAAGTGAAGCCAAGAAGGCAAAGTAGGGGCAACAAAAGCAGCAGATGTATTGTCTGTCTACTTGCAATTTTTTTTAAATGAAACCTACTCTTGTGTTTTAAATATTCCTTTAAATTATAGGGGGCTTGCCTTTGGAGAGCTGTGCACAGTGCCTCTTTTTCATCCTGTGCATACTTACAGCCTGCAAAATTTACCCAAAAATTACTAGCCCCCATACAAAGCCTGCTAATTTTGCTGAAGATATAACAAATTAAAAATACCATTAGAACAGTGATAAACTCATCTCAGCATAGCTGACCTGAAGTTACACACGTCTCTTAGCATGGAGTTCAATAGGATTTCCAGGCAACAGATAAAAAACTCTGATATATATAAATGTCATTTTGAAATATGTTAATTTTAAATGTTTTCCCCAAACATAGATGAACTCTAGACAGTTATTTTTATCCAATTATTGAAAGAAAATTAGAGATACAATTCCATTTAGCACAAGATGGAGATGTTGGGGGCGGTGGAGAAGGGGGAAGCAAAAATAATTATGCAGAAACATTGTAAGCACACTGAACTCCGTTTACCCATATCATATCATATTCTTCAAATATTGGTAAAGCTCCATGCACAAGAAAGCAGGAGGTTAGTATAGACTGTTCATCAAAGCCTTCTTTTTAGTCGCCTTGAATAATTAAAAGGTAATAGAGGAAGTAATACTAATCTATCTAGCCCACCTTTCTTTATTCTGTTCCCATTAGTAATTGACCTGGGCCATCTGAATTCTTAATCCTTGCTCTGAGCTTTGTTTTATTACTTTTAAGACACAGTTTTCTCTCTGTGTAAATATTTTCATCATGTGAATAGACATCCAAATGTGATTCAGAACCTGAGTTAGCAGTGGGAGTGGTCTGTGGTATGTCTGCTTTTCCTCTGACAGCTTAGATCTTGTGCAGACAATATTCAGAGATGACTGACTTCATTTATCATGTAGCATCTCTGCCCATGCCTTTGCTTTTCCTTTTAAGTCTCTGCTGAAATCTAGTCATCCTGGATAGTTGCCTTGTGTCACAGATATGTTATGATGTAAATTGGGTCTTTCCTGAATTAAGTAATCTAACGGCCCCTGTTATTGTACATAATATGCATGGTCCTTTACATCCACCTACATATTTCATCTCTTGGAGAGTCTATAAAAATAAGCTACTTTAGACTCTTCTTTCTGGCTAGCGCCCCCTCCCCCTTTTTTTTTCTTGTGGTAAGTTATGTAAGGCAATTTGCAAACAAAAGAATATAAATGTGTGTCTGGTCTCTTATCAAGCTACCATAACTTGCCTTGATGTTTGATAAATGAATACATTTTTTTTCCATAGACTGATTTGTCTTGGTGTCGGAGTCTCATAGTTGTGCAGTATACTTTGTATGTTATGCACCAAAAAATATTTAGGAATTCAGAAACAAAGCTCCCACTCCTTTAGCCTTCTCTCCTCCAAATGGTACTGGGGAGGTTAAAAAGGAAACACAAAGCATAGTCTTAACATTGTACTCAGTTTTTTGTTAGTATGCATACTGGACTCTTCTATTGTGCTTTCTTCTTGTCATTGAATGCCTCCTGCCCGCCCCCCCCCCCCCAACCTTTTCATGTTGCTCAGTTAGTTTTCAGGTAAGTGCTGGGGGAAGCAAAGTGGTTTATCTATTGGCCTTTTAACCAGGTTAACAAACTCTATTTAAAAGCTATCCCAACTGGTTTTTAATGAGGTTTGAAGTGTGCAGTGGAGATAGGCCAAACAGTGTCTTAAAAAAAAATGTTGTTGTTTTTTCTAGCCTAGGTTAAAATACTATTTTAACAGTTTGGCCCAGACTACAATGTTAACTGTATTAGCTATAAATGTGTTTAAATAGTGTTCCCTAACATGCTTAAATGTAGATTGGGGGCCATTTAGAACTGTCTAGATTATTTTTGTCTTGTTCTTTTTCTAACTTCCATTGTGCTAAAATAGTTTAAAGGAGAAAAACGTGATATGTTGTCTGCAGTTGGAGTTCAGTGTCTTACCTTTTAAAGTGAAACATAATTGCTTTTTAATAAAAATCACTATAGGCTTCCTCATTTCATCATTGCAAAGAGATAGGAAGGAAGTGACCTGGGACTGAATCCTCTCTGACATTAGAGATTAGGCAAGGTTTATTTTATTTGCCATTGCATGATAAGGAAGAAGTATATAGGGGACTCTGTGGGTGGCTCTTTTCCTAATTTGGTGTGTGAATCAAGTGCTAGCAAAAATGAGCTATTCCTGACCATTCCAGGAGACTGAAGTCTTCCACTTATGCGCAGAATGGATACAGTCTACGCAGAAGCAGTGCAGGCTTCCCCATACTGTTGATGGGGAGACCACTACTTGAGGGGAAAGGGTAGCTAGTTCTCTAGATGGACTCAGAACATAAGAACGGCCATACTGGGTCAGACCAAAGGTCATTCTAGCCCAGTATCCTGTCTTTCAACAGTAGCCAATTGCCAGGTGCCCCAGAGGGAATGAACAGAACAGGTAATCATCAAGTGATCCACCCCCTGTTGCTCATTCCCAGCTTCTGGCAAACAGAGTCTAGGAACACCATCCCTGCCCATCCTAATAGCCATTGATGGACCTATCCATGGATTTATCTAGTTCTTTTTTGAACCCTGTTATAGTCTTGTCCTTCACAACATACTCTGGCAAAGAGTTCCACAGGTTGACTGTGTGTTGTGTGAAAAAATGCTTCCTTTGTCACCTGCTGTCTATTAATTTCATTGGGTGAGCCCTAGTTCTTGTGTTATGAGAAGGAGTAAATGACACTTTCTTAATTACTTTCTCCACACCAGTCATTATTTTATAGACCTCTATCATATCTCTTCCCCCCCCCCCCATTTGTCTCCAAGCTGGAAAGTCCCAGTCTTATTAATCTCTCCTCATATGGCAGCCATTCCATACTCCTAATCATTTTTGTTGCCCTTTTCTGATTTCCAATACATCTTTTTTGAGATGGGGCGACCCCATCTGTACGCAATATTCAAGATGTGGGTGTACCATGGATTTATATAGAGGCAATATATTTTCTGTCTTATTACCTATCCCTTTCTTAATGATTCCCAACATTCTGTTCGTTTTTTTGACTGCCGCTGCACATTGAGCGGATGCTTTCAGAGAACTATCCACAATGACTCCCAAGATCTCTCTTGAGTGGTAACAGCTAATTTAGACCCCATCATTTAATATGTATAGTTGGGGTTCTGTTTTCCAATATGCATTACTTTGCATTTATCAGTCCTTACTTTCTTTGCTCTTGTGGCCAACAAAATTGCTTTTAGTGCTGGTAATAGGAGTGGGTTTTTCGATGGTAGTTTTTCTGCTTGGAACTGGACTGCTACTAGCCGTCAGATGCTGGGTTTTTTTCTGTCAAAGAATGCTAGTAAGTTTATCTACCTGTTGGGCTGGATTTGAAGTGGTGATCTAGAGAGAGGCTCTACATCCTGTTACCAGCCCACTGAGCCATGCAGTCCTCCATTTCACTTGAATAAGTGGAAGGATATTCCAACTGTAGTTGCTGTAGAAATGTCATGACCCGCATGTATTTACAGAAGTGCTTATGTTTGTGTACCATCTTGTGGAGTTAGCTTAATGGAGTGGAGTTAGTGTTTCTTCATAGGCACTTACAGTGTTGTGCAGGTATTTTGGTTACATATTGTGTGTCCTGCAAAGTGGTAGCCAGAGGGGGTAGAACCACTAAATTTTTTTTGCTTGCATATTGAAATAACCCGTACTGTATTTTCCCCCTACTAGTTGTGTGTGTTTACAAAAAAAAAAAAAAAAAAAAGGTTTTTGTGGTTTTTTTTTTTTTTTTTTTTAAACCTTTCTTTCCTCAGCTCTGGTGATAGAGATATTGATCTTTTTCTAAAGATCAATCCTAGAGGCATTTTGGGACTCTCTGGGCCTAGTCTTTGGAAATAATAAACAGTTCATTGTAATCTTAAACCCTGAAACTGTTCTGCTATCCTCTGTCTCTTTACTCCTTGCTGTGTGTCTGTGTCATAGGAGTTGCTTTACATTTTAATTCTGCCTAGACCGTGTTCTCTACTCCTGTGCATACAAGTGGTGAACATGCAGCATGAACCTTTTTGAGAATTCCCTGGAAATCTTTGATTTCCCCTTTTATCTCCCATGTTTTAATAACCCATCCTTTTACTGCATATGTGCTTTCCTTTGATGGGGGAGGATGCCTTTATCTCAGAGATTTTAAATATGTATCCAGCATTCTGTGTGAACTGAAAGTCCATCTGTGCCATGTTTTCTCATTCTGTGTAAACACTCCCAAACCCCTTAACCAAAAGAGTATATAGGCCACAAAATTAGTACTGTTTTTTCTCTTGCCAGAGCAGTTTCTCTTGTTTAACTAACATTTTATAACGCTGCTCCTCCAGGGCAGGCTGATGTTTGGAAATATCTTACTAAAACTGAGCTCTTAGTGGTTGACACTCTGTCTTTGAGAGAGATAGGGCAGGATTTACCTGCCCACCAGTCAAACATCAGTTTGCACTAATGTAGCAAAGTCACGGAAAATAATTAGCAGGTCAGAAATTATTCTGTTGAATAACTAGGAGAAACAACTTTCTAGTCATGTTTGTATCCCCTATATTATCAGGCAGATCAGAACTTCAGACTTCTGTATCCTAAGGTATAGAAAATGAGCCTTTACTTTAATATGTCTTTACTATGGTGCTATATAAATGCTTAATCATTTTATTTAATATATGTGTATCTCACCACACAATATCTGTTTTAATAGTTGAACAGAAATCTAGTTGGCTTTGTTAAAGTACTTCAGTTTGCTCTGGCTCTTATTTTAGTAAACAAAATTTAAATTTATATTTAGTCTGTTGATGACTTCAGAGTATCTGCATTCTGGTTCCGCCACTTTTGGGCTACTAGTTCCAGTGCAGGTTTTGCTGCTGCATTACTTACATCTTGGAAACGTAGAGTTAAGTTTGGAGTCATCTGAAAACAATATTGCAACATCGAGTTGATCTGAAACGCCTGACTGAGGCCCATCAATATAAATGAGAGTTGGGTGTTCTTACTACTGACCAAAGTTAACAAAAAATGCACATTTCTGAGTAAAATAATCTGCATCATGAACAGGGAGAATGAATAGCTGTACATGTCTCACAAAGTAGCTGATGCAATGAATAAGCAGACTTGGCTTTCTTCTCTGAAGGCAGAAATTCAAATGCCACTTAGATCAAATTTGAAGAAGGGTTTTGGTGGCTCCATCCACTTTCTAGTAGTCACTTATCCATATCACTAATCAGCCTGATTCAGTCTGTGCTCAAGAGTATCTAAAACTAACATAACAGTGTATACTTCGGGTCAGAACTGGGATTTATTGGCAATGCTGAGGTGAGGAAGCTTGCAATAGACGGAACTATACAGTGAAGGACCAATAATGAAAACCCATTTCTCAGTTTTAAGTGTGGAGTTATCACCTATGTTTTTCTTGTTTTATCTTTCTGTAGAACTGCTACTGTTGTTTAGTGGCACAGACCTTATAAGGTCTGGAAACCAACATTAACATATGATTGATTGATTGATTTTTATTTTTAAACAGAGCCGTAAGGTCGTTTGTCTTAGTTGTGTGCCTTTTAATATAATCATGTTGTTGACATTTGATTAAATGAGTGAACTTTAACCTTGTAAAGCTACCTCAACGAGCTTATTGAAATTAAAGGTCTTCTTTAATTGCTAACAGTTTGGTAAATATCTATAAAATTCTATTAATTACTATTCTTTTCAGTCTCCCATAGTTTTTAACTTTACAGAATATTCTGGGGGTCACGTCTAATTGGGATCGTAAATCCCTACTCTCTCTCAAACCAGTTAACACTCACCAGTTCATGTATGTGACAGAATCTGCGGAGTACAACCTGGAACTGTGGGACCGCTGTGCCTCCTTAACTCTCCATCTTGGGTCGTCATCTCACAAAGCCATGCCAGTGACAAGCAGCAAACCCCTCCAGGCACTGAGATCACTCAGCCGTCAGCATGTGGAGCCACTCACCCAGCTAAATTGCATGAATGCTTCCTGAACCACTCATGAATCATACAGAGAGAGGCCTTAGCCAGTCGCTCCAGCCCCCAGCCTTGCACCCTGGAAATATACCTTCTTACAGTGCTCAGGACTTCCTTGCATAGTGCAAGCTCATTAATTAGTTTGCCACTTCTTCAAAGGAAAGTGGATCTGCACCAGCCTTTTTTGTATCTGCTGAGATTTTTTCCCACTTTTTTAACAACAAACATTTATAAAACAGATTTATTAACTACAGAAAAATATATTTTAAGTGATTATAAGTAGCAGGCATAGAGATCAGAGTTGGTTACTTAAGAAATAAAAATAAATTTGCAACCTAAAATTTAGACTAACTAATCATTTTGATCAAAGTAGTGTCTCACCTAACCCTAAAAAAAAAAAAAAAAAAAAAAAAAAAAAAGAAAACAGAATAAATTTAGTTTAAAATTTTAATTTGCTTAAGTGAGCTTCTCACATCAGCTCACTTGCATAGACAAACAAAAGAAAAAAGAAAGGTATACATACAATACAAGGAACATGCAACAATTTAGGCAGGCAGCATGTGTGCAGTCCATAGGTCATTCTGTCTGTCTGTATTCTGTGTGTTATATCCATTCTATGCATCTTGCATATTAGCTCTCAAAAGCTTTGTTTTCAATGTTAATATGCTTAAATAGTCTTTTTTAGCTTTTAAGTTTACTGATCTTTTTTTTTTTTTTTCCACTGTCCTAATGTCTGAGGCAGACGGTTACAGGCAGCTCACTGTGCTGACTCTCTCTGTTCACTCTCTCCCTTCACTTCCAGCTTAAATCTTCTTCTTTCAAGTTCATTTTCCAGATCTTCCAGGAAAGTGGTGGAAGTGTCTCACTGTCCTCATTTATACCCTTCACTCTGAGGCAAGATCTTTTGCCCAGAGTTGGAGATCTGCCTTGGCCAGAGGTTATTGCATCTCTGCTAAAGTGTATGCTCTCTGCTAGTGGCCCATGGGAAGAATCCAGATGCTTGTCTGGAAGAATCCATTAATGCTGGTGCAGCAGGTGATAGCAGTTGCAAGGAAGGAAGAAACTCTGCACAAATTTCATTCAGTAAACAATAACATATAGTACCCAAAAACATATAGCAGTACAACATTCAGAGACTTCACTTTAGTAACAGTACAGAGGCAGATAAAAAATAAAAATATTACATCATATGATGATATAACATAATACTATAATGGGTGAGTGACTTTTGTGGTTAGAGTATTACAACAGTACAGAGTATTCTGTACAGTGTAATTTAATCCATTTTAACCTTATTTCATTATTAATTTTTTTTAATTTTAAAGTATTTTTTATCTTAAAGCAGCACAAATCTGTTCTGTCATCCAGTTTTTCCTTTAACATTTTTTCTATTTTTTAGCTACATTTTGGTTTAACTGTTTGTACATGGTAAGTGCTAAACAATTGTACTTCATGTAACTTCACTTTTTTCTGTTACAAACAAATTTGGCTGCTGTACTACTGTCTTGTCATAAAGGGTTATATTGTGTACTTGAGAACTGTATTGTACTGCTAATGGATGATCCTGGGTGGTAAGAGCTAGAAAGACACATGCAGAGGGTGGGTGTGAAAATTAAATGACCATCCTCCTCATCCCCCCACAAAACTAAGTAACCAAACCCCTTCAGCTCAAGGCTTTTCATGCCTGAATAGTTAGAACTTGTCCAGTCCTGCCAGAAGAGCTAAAGACAGCCCTTTACTGTTTCTCCTCTCTGGGGAGCTGGAGAGAGAAACAACAACTATGACTGAGCTCAGTTGAGAGCTGACACATTGCACCATGTTGAAAAATATTTCTTTTGACGAGCTCAGCCTGTTGGAATGATTATGATCATTAACTCCAGGAGACAGTCTCACAGGAACTGTACCTTCCTTCCTCAATAGTATGGTACCAATTCTAAATTATCTTTGGGAAAGTATTTTTGTAGATTTCTTAATTGAGAAACTGTTTTAAAAATCTGATTACAGGTACACCGCTACCCTGCTATAACGCAACTCGATATAACACGGGTTCGCGTATAGCGCGATAGCAGCGGGGCTCCGGTGGCGCTTTAAAGGGTCCGTGGCTCCGGCTGCTGCGGGGAGCCCCGGAGCTCTTTAAATCACCACCAGAGCCCTGCTGCCTCTACCCCAGGGCTGCGGCCACGGGGCTCACCGGCGATTTAAAGGGCCCAGTCTCCCCGCAGTGGCTGGAGCCCGGAGCTCTTTAAATCACCGCCAGAGCCCTGCCGCCCCTACCCCAATATAATGGGGTTTCAGCTATAACGCAGTAGGGATTTTTGGCTCCCCATGACCTCGTTATAGCAGGGTAGAGGTGTATATAGAATTATGTGCGCACACATCCTCCTACAAAGACGTTGGGGTTTTTTTTGCATTTCCGAATATTCCATTTAATCAGGCTAAAAATTTAACTAGTTGCAGTTGACATAATTAGTGTTTTAAACAAAAGTCTCATTCAGCAGCAATTTTTGTACTTTGTACAATAGAAGCATGAGGAAAAGCTGAACACTAGCCCTGCCCACTTTCAAAATTCAATAATAAAATAGTCTTGCAGCCATCCTTAGTTTGCTACAGTTCAGTAGGGTGGATTTTTATCTTCTATAGTAGATCTAGAAATGAAATTAAAGAACATACATAGAAACCAAAATAACCTCTTATAATTTATATAAAAGCAGCACATTTAAAGTTTCTTTCTGGGCAGGACTGTCTTCAGACTATTAAATCTGTTTAAACACAGTCCTCATGTCCCATTATATAGCCACTCCTCTCTGAACTGGAGGTGGTAATGCACTGTATATTAGCATACTGAAACCTGGCCTCCTAATGCTCTAGCTAAAATTGAAGTCTTCCCTCAAGTTTGTGACAGAAAGATGTTGGTAGGTAGGAATGATTGTTGCTGGCTTTGTCTGCATCTCTAATGTTTTTGCCTTACGATAGATTTTCTGCAGGCTAGTGTAATGCTCAAAACTTGTGTGATGTGATCGTTGCTTGTAGGAGAAAAAGACAACGGAGAAAGCCGAAGAAAAACAGCTGCAGTACAAAGACAAACCAGTCTAAACTCTGCTACCATCTGCAAACAGCTATCTGTCTGCGTTTGCATGTCTTGAGTTATAGAGTAAAAAAGGTCTGTCACTGCTAAAGCCAGGTTGCCATGGTGAAATTATTCCCTGCTATTAAAGCGTGATTCTACTCGACTCTGTAAATGGCATTGTGAAATTTCACATTTAGGATGCCTCAAAGATTTCCTGATCAAATTTGCTCAGTTTACAAAGAAAAAAGCTAGCTTTTCTAACTTCCAGCCCTATAAACTCATCTGGGGTTCTGAGAGTCAAACTGAATCCTTTCTGATGTGCGCAGTGTCTGCAGTAATAGGTTCTGTGTGCCACATTCTCTCCCTGGTTTCACCCATGCATCACCATTGTCTTCTTCAAATTCTGTCTTGAAAGAAAGCAGGGTTGCATTGAAGTAACCAAGAGCAGAATTTGGTCCTGCAATTAGAGCTCAGTTGTATTGATGATACATGAACCAAAATAAATCCTTCTCATCCCCCCATATATGTTGGCTCTGCAAGACAGTAGGGGTGGAAAAATAGCAAAGCTTGTTTTAGTCATCAGATATGTCTGAATACACACAGGGAGCAGATTCTTCTAGACTACACACTTTTTTTAGAGCAGAACTTTTCTATAAATGTTAAGGGTTGCTGCAATCTGGAGATATTTGCTTTCCCAAAAGCATGGGGGACTAAAACACCTCTTTTCCAAGCAACAGTCTTCATATAGGTCTCTTGCACAAGTTTGTCTCTGCGCTTTGGAAGTTCAATACTCCTGTTACAGACTGCAGATAGGAAGCCTCCTGCAACCCAACCAGTTTGTGCATCTCTGTTGTTACTCACTTTGTGTCAGTTGAAAACCTCTCCTTACCCTTGCCTGTTTCTCTCCCTATTTCATTTAACTTTGCAATTGTATTAATTCTGTAAAGCATTTTGGGAAAGCTGGGAAAGACACTATACAAAATAAAACTACGATTGTATTTTGTTGCCATAAGACACTGCTTATTCTTACAACAGTGAGTCTCTTCCACTTGGAGTGAAGCTTTTCTGTAGTACTTGCAAGGATAATTACTGTTTGTCCAATTTTTTTTCTTGCTTCTCCCTCAGAGTAAGTCAAGGACATTGCTGTTTTGTGTATATTTTCACAGGTTAACCTGTGCTAAGTTGTGTGGGTGCCAGTCACTAGCTTACACCAGTGCAGCATATCTACATTAGGGCTGTGCACCCATGTAGCTACACTGGTGCAAAAATCCCCAGTGTGGACACGTCCTCTGACTTTTTTTTTTTTTGGTTCCAATAGACATGTAAGAGGTCAGCACTCCTGTTTCATATCCCATTATAAAACATTAGTAGAGGCAAGGTGACCCCTACCTTCCCTCTCGCTCCCCAAGAACTTTTACCTGCAAGATCTGTCTTTGTTAGGCAAACCGTTCTGTCTAGTTGCAAGCTGGGTAAATTTCAGCTCACATTTTTTAGGGTGAAGAGGAGTGGGTCGGTATTTGATGTTAATGAGAGTGGTTCTTCTGCATGGGAACTAGATACAGTAACATTCTAAGGTCTTGTCTACACTTCCACTTTACAGCGCTGCAACTTTCTCGTGCAGGGGTGTGAAAAAACACCCCTCTGAGTGCTGCAAGTTTCAGTGCTGTAAAATGGCAGTGTAGACAGTGCATCAATGCTGGGAGCTGTGCCCCTAGTGCTGGTAGCTACTCCCCTCATGGAGGTGTAGCCGCTGGTGCTGCGACTACACAAGTCATGTTAATGTGCTGCCGTAGCAGCGCTTTAACGTTGCTATTGAAGACATGTCCTTACCTTCTTGCTTTTTAAGGATCTACGATGGGTTAGGCAGGTACATGTCCTGGGGACTTCTCACTGAAATGCACTACTTGGTTAGCATCCTGTTTGACAAGACCTGGGACCCTGGAGCTTCCCGGCATTTGTGTTCTAAACCGATGGACTTTTGAGAGGTAAAGACAATGACACTGCTGAGGAGCTGCGAAGAGCTATCCGGGACACAATTCTCCACTGTGCTGTGCCTGATTTGTGCCACACCACTGGCGCAAAGTGGAAGTCCCATAGCAGACTATCATTCAAGTGCAGGGCATCTCCTGTGGGGGGGTGGGGGGGGGCGGGGGAGGAGGTCCAAGCAGCAGGGCACATGCACACACAGATCATGAATGTAGCTGGCGTAATAAGGACTTTCCTGAACCTTGTGCCTTTTCCATTGGGATCAGCAAGGTACACAGGTGGCCCAGGAGGCTTTAAGCCACCTTGTAGCCAGGGAGCCCCTCAGACTGATGGGCTGAGCTCCTGTGCATGGTAAGGCCAAGTATCCTGAGACTGTTATTTCCTGTTATACAGAACTAAAAGTCAGCTGCACTGTATTGCTTAAGGGGAAAAGATGATATTTTACTTATTAGAAACTTGAAAAAAATTATTGGGAGTGAGAAGCTAGAAATCTTGCATTCCTGGCAAGCCACATTCAGCTGCATTAAGGCATCAAGGCATTAATGTGAGGATTTCGGGGTGGTCAGGAACTGGTACTATTTTTGATTTTTTTAAATCCTTTTTCATTCTATTTTAGGAAAGTTAGTTCAGATAAGTTTATTGTTTATAACACTGTTCCATCTGTGACCTATTGCGTTTACCTTATATACACACACAAGTAATCATAGCTCTGTGCAGAGACCTCTTGAGACTGGTTCAAGGATTTGGAAAAGCAGTAGCCCTCTTACTTCCCCAATGCCTGAATTATTAGGTTCTTTTTGTAGTAGATGATCTCTGTTTTAGTTAAACAGATTGCACTGCAAAATATCCTTCAGGATAAGAAACCTGCTGAACCCTCATGTTTATGCCTATTGGTTCAGGCATATGAAGGCTTACTGGCTCGCTGAGGAGTTAACTATGGGTTAGTGGATAGAGTCATAGATGTTGGAAAAGGAGCATTTAAATTGAGTGCAACAGAGCTACGTCATTGAGGCCGTGTAGAATGCTTTTGTTGGGTTGGACAGTTTCCTACATTTTGAGCTGTTGAAAGTGGTTGCATCTGTATTTCAGCACTGCCTCCTGGAAATATATGCACAAAAATGTTCTGTTCTTCCAGCTGACCTTCCTTTCCTCTCCTGTGCACTCAATTCCCTCTTCACCCTCCCCCCAAAATTTGATTGAAGGGGCACCATGGAAGAATGACCTGGGGATTACGCAGTCAAAAAGAGTCATCAATATAACTGGAAGTTAGATGCAGCCTCTAGTTTTGCAGGGAGGGGTACTGGTGGATAGGAGCTCAGGAAGAAAAAAGGAAACTCTAGTTCAGTATGTTTTACCACAAGAATGCACTCCGCATATTCCTCTAGCATTAACTGAACTTTCTGCAAGCTCCGCCTTGCTTTTGTAGTCATTCTTCCCAGTAGTACACCAATGGAGAAAGTTGGGAATACCAGGCAGGAGAAGGAGTAGTACCAGAACCTGGAAACCAGCAAAGACTTACACAGTAATTGAGTCTCTTCTGTCAATAGACAGCTGTTCTGATAGGCAGTTATATGTGGCTTGCCAGGACCACATAACCACTATGTGTAAGCAATGTGATAAGCACTTATCTACTTACTTCCTTTTTTTTGTTAAAAGCAGGGGGAAAGAGCAAACAGGAGTGGGAAATTCTGCTGTACCAATATATACAGTGTCTACCAGATGCACTCTGTTCCCCTTGCTTCCCAGGTGAGGCCAGCTGGAGCTTAATTTGGTCTTAAATCTGTCTATAGAGTGTTTTTTTGAGAAGCAGCATTATGAAATAGTGTTATGGCACTTGTCATCCTTAACATGCTTGCCATGCCTTGGCACCGGCTGTTTACAGCAGAGCACCCGGAGGCTAAGTACAGATTGCCTTTTAAGGTAAAGAGCCGCTATGAGAATATGAAAGAAAAAAGTTTCCCTGGCATGCAGGGAACATTCTTCCTTCCTCCTCCTCCTCTTAAATAAACTATTAGTAACTTTTAAAAACAGAACAAAAATGAAAAAGCAAGGCCAGGGATGCTGCCAAAGACATTTTATTCTGCACAGCCCCCTTAGAGCTACACTGTAACTGGGTTCTAGAAATGACCCAGGATGGGAGAAGAGAAGAATGAAACTCTGAGGTGGGGTCTGTCAGAGGGCTAGAAAGGGAGGAAAACATAATAGACACTGTGCAAAAAGACTGTCTCCTTCCCTTCCCAATGTCCCATGGAAATAATCTGACCACAACAGTCTGCGAACAAGTTGGCTGTGTTGTAATGGAATCTAGGCTTACTTTGTAATGATACAAAAATGATACAGCCCTTCTATACTGATGCTCGTCCTTTCTTTTCTTTTCCTTTCCAACCCTGAAAATGTGCACATTTCCAGACTTCTGTTGATATGCTGGATCTAGCACCAGATAGTATCTTTCTCGTTGGAGTGGCACTGACTCTAGATAATACAGGCTATGATACTGCAGAAGAATTTAGCCTTTTAAAATCTACACTTGAAATGCAAAGCCAAATATTACCAACTGTGAGAGGACTAGAGCCCTGATATACAGTATAGCACAGCCCACAGGAAAGGGAGGTTGCAGCTGCCACTTTGGCATCCTGGCAGATATTGAAACCATACATAGTATATGTCCATATTCTCGTCTGCTATCCTGCGGGGGGGAAGAAGGGAGGGAGAAGCAGTATCTTACATTTTCATTATTGATAGGTAATGATTTTGTAGGGAGAGGAAAACATGAGGATAATTTCAGACTGTTGTCAAGGGCAGTCAGAGTTAGCGGGTATACTTTGCCTCTTCAAATGCAACCCAGCAATGACAATTGCCTTGCCTACCATAGAAGTAAGTTTTTTGTTGTTGTTTTAAGCCTTTGATTATCAGGGAGCTGTCTTAAGGCGTGAGAATTTCCCCCCCTGCCTTGATACTTAACTAAAGTAAGAAAGGTTGTTTTTTTTAAGTGTAGGGGGGAGGGGTAGATGGGGATTGTGGTTTGGTGGAAAGAGGGGAGAGGTAGGGGGAAGGAAGGGCTGAGAGTGGGAAAGCAGCCACCTCTGTCCTGTAAAAACATCAGTGCTGTTTGCTGCTTCATTGTTCTTGTTGGGAGTTCCTTGCCTAGAACTTAAATGGAAGTCATAAATGTTAGGTCATAAACTGTTTCCTTCCTTCTGTGAATAGATTCAAAACTCTGACACTTAAGCAAAATAACCCTAAGTAGAAATTAACTGATAACCGATTTCCAGTAGAGGAACTTGGGGCTTTCAATTTTTAATTAATCCCTCATTGATTATGGGGAAAAGGATAATAGTAATGAAGAAATCTATTACTGGTTAATTTACATTTCCCCATAAAGCCTTGGACTTTCTCATGGATGGCTGAAATCTCTGGTGTTGTCTTCTGCGAAGAGAGCACATAGAAGCATAAGATTTTTCTTCAAGTTGTTTATACTCGCTTTCGCCTTTCACCCACCTCCCATTTGATTTATTACACAGAAGGGAGGTGGAGAGAGAAACTGAAATTAAAACATCGAACAAAATTGTCCTTTTGAGCTCTCTTCCCTGCAAAGCATCAAACATGAAGGAATTCAAGGTCTAGAAGATACAGGCAGTGAGCCAATATTTTAACCGTATAATTCCACATTAGCTCATGTTTTAAGAGGCCAACTTGTGTCTTTGGAGACTACTGAAAAGATAGCATCTGACAAGAATGCTTCACACTATAATTTTATCAGTGGATATAAAAAAATTCTAGATGTGTATTCATTCCTTTTTCGTTTTGAAATCTCAAGAATAAAATCCAGGTAAACGTGTGTTGGCACAGTGTCTTGGCTTATGACGTCAATATGTACAGTAGTGTATGGCAGGGAATGTGTGCAGGTGTAAGGCATTATAGCATTTCTGGGTTGCTGCTGGGTTTGTAAATCACCCACTGAAATGTTCCAGTTTGAAATGCAGTATTTAAATCCACATGTGCATTTCTTTAACAATTTTCAAAACATTCAATATTTTGAAAATGTGCAGACTTTGGGAATTAGTATTTTGGACTAGTTTATAAGTAGCTAAATAACTTCTTTGATTCATTTGTTTTCAAAATGAAATGTAGTAAATTTTATATGGGTATCTTTTTTTGTTTTTAAAAATTGATAAACATTAAGCTTTTGGAAAGTTTTTTTTAACTAAATTTGCTCAGTAAAGGTTTTTTCTATGCTATTTTTATCTCAATTTTTTAAAGCTTTTGAGTGCACTTAATTTAAAAAATTGCACTTTCAGACCACTAAAGCCAAGTGGTCCCAATGTAAGGGAGGTGCTTTGCCCTGAATCTCCTGGTTTTTGTTAGGAATTTTCACTGCACAACCTTAATCTTGGATGATACCTGAGATCATGATTTAGCCATTTTAAAAAGTCTCTATAAATTACTAGCTACAAATCAGTATTTCATTGGCCTCAACTCCAGATTCTTAATCCATAGTCTTCCTCTCTCCTTTTCCTGGAGATTTGGGATGGGTTGTGAGTTTTGAGGCTTGGCTAATGTAGAGACAGGAAACCTGGCATAGAATGCTCATCAGACTTGCTATGTCAATTTCCACTGAAGTATCACACCCTTTTGATTCTTGGGTTGGAATTTTGACATTGGATTACATTCCCCCGTGGGTGGGAGGGGAGGGGGAGAATAAGTGCAGGTCTCTGCTCCTTTTTACTGCTTTCTATTATCATCAGACTTTTTCAAGGTTGTGATGTGATGCTGTTAATAAAAACACCTCAGATAGGCAAGCCACTGATGACTGTGCAAAACTAGTTAATTTATGTTGGGAGTGATGAAGCAGATTTTCTTTTTATTAAGTAAATCCAAGTGTTAGATATATTCTGTGAAGTGTCGCAACAGCACCTTAGAAATAGCTACCAGGGGGTTGCTGGATAAAAACACTCTGGAACAATGGAATAGTGTGATGCTCAACTTAGACATCAACATAAACTACTGAATTTGATAGGGAAGTTACTTAGACCTGGTTTGTGTCACTTAAACTTGTGAAAACCCCATCAACCTGTTTAAATAACTTCAGTTTAACTCAGTTTACCAATGCAAGTTAAATTGATTTAAACTAGATTAAACTGCATCTGTGTTGTGGGGTAGGGAGGTTGTTTTGGTTTCACTAGATCAGTTTTAAAATGTGGATTAAACTGGTGCAACTTTTTAACATAGACAAGCCAGTTTCCACTTGTGAAATAGGGATAATACTTACTTCATATGGTATTGAGGCTAAACAGTTGTTCAGTGCTTTGACCATGCAAAGTTCCAAAGTGGTATTTAGGCCAATAAAGTTATTTGGCTTCTAGTCAAGGAGGATATGTAAGAGGGGTGGGGGAGAGGGATGGGGTTTCAGATCTTGATTAACTGAACAGATATAACAAAGACACCTGGGAAATAGCCATTTTTTATTAAATCTCTCTAAGAAAAATAAAATGCAGCTAGTTAAAGGAAGTAACCAGTGACCCAGATGGCTTGTCAGTCATTGTGGTTGTCCTCTACCTTCTGTTTTTCTAAAGAGATCCCAGGGAGGCTTACAGCTAAAATGTTTTTTCAGATGAATACAAAGCAGAGAGTATGGAAGCCCTGCTAGAAGCACAGCTGCAATGAATATATTGTCTGGCTCGAGCTAGTTTACTTAACCTTCTTCTAAAACATTTTACATAGTGACCTCCCTACTGTCTGTGTCCTTTCTTTCTGCCCCATCCCTGCACTCCTTCACGGTCTGGTGTGATTTGTGCCTGAGGCATTTTCTGATATAACCTTTACTGGGAGCAGTGTGAGGAATTAGTTTGCAGTCTTGCTTTACCTGTGAATAAACACAGCTGAGCTGTTTCCTCAGTGAGAGCAGGGGAGATGTGAACTGATCTCTCATCACAACAGATGATGAAGAAAAAAAAATGCTTTTCCACTGACATTTAAACACTGATATGGGGCACATTTTCAGGAAGCCCCCTTAACGGTACCCCAAAACCAACCAACCAGACTTTTATACAAAAGACAAATGCATGTGCATACTCAGCAGGTGCAGCTAAGGCTTGATAAATGTTGATATCAGAAAAGCTTAATTACAAAGTTCTCTCTGGTCTTTGTCTAGAAGGGCATAGATGCAGAATTTGAATCAAGACTTGATTTTTCAGTGTTGACACTGCAGTGTAGGACTAGGAGTGCTGCTTTTTGATAGGTGCCATCCTTTTTAAAGTGACATTTTAAAGGAGACATTGGATCAAGCTCTTGAGTGATTACCCAGGTAGACTGTGGTTTCTGTGATGTTCCTTGAACACAGTGGTAATAATTCCAGTGTCCTGGTTATCACCCTTCTTCTATTTTAAGTAGCTTCTAGTGAAGGCTCCAAGAGCTACTGCTGCTCATATTTGTCGGTAGATACCACTATCAGCGTTTTTTTCTTCACCTGAGAGAATGTTCTGGGATATCTTGAAAGAGGCTACATAAACCATTTTTTCCCCTTATTTATGTGGCTTTTTTATATTAAATTGAGAATGTGGAAAGGGCTTCTGTACATATGCTTTTTATAACCTATAAAAAGCACGAAAAATATTTCATCAAGAGCCTTTGGAAATGTTTCATAGTGAGTGTTTTCCTAGAAGCAGCCTCTCAGCTGAGAGGCTGCAACTGTAAACTTGATTGAAGGATTGAGGTAGGAAGGAGGAGGTAACTTTTTAACCTATATTTGTAGGTAACTATATTTATCAACATTAAATTAATGTATGGGCCTCAGTTTGAGCAGTTTATTTGGAATGTAGTACCAACATTTGTGCTCTTACTCGAGTGTGATCACCTTTAAAAATGTAATGTTGTGGCATGGTGCAGTGAACATAAACGTGAAATACTCAGTACTGGCTATCATCTTCCACCCTAGAACAAGCACTTTACACTTGGGAATCTGGGGTTCATGAAAACAATTCATTCAGCTTCGGTTGCTAGGCTGGAGCATTGCGTTGCAATTTCACAAGCTTGGTCAGTCCAGCACTTGATGTTCTTAAGATTCTCTTGAGCCTAATTATTGTGCACTACAATATTTTTTTATTATATCACCTATTACCAATACACTCTGAAAACTCACTGATAGAAACAATTTTTATGATGGTTCTTCAACACTGCACCGATTCAGCTATGCCCTAGTAGCACATCTAGTGAAGACATGCTATGTCGACAAGAGAATGCTCTTCCATCGGCATAATTACTCCCATCTCAACGAGAGGCGGAAGCTATATCGGAGGTAGAGCATTTCCTACTGACGTAGCGTGGTGTAGACACCGCTTTAAGTCGATGTAACATACATCACTCGAGGATGGCTTTTTCACACCCCTGCATGACGTAAGTTGCATCAACTTAAGCGGTAGCGTAGACAAGCCTTCAGTAGCTAAACAAGGTGAGCAAAATTTTTCCTACTGCCAGTTGAAGTTTGATATTCAAGTGTCTTGGTGATATGAATAAACCTTCATATTTTGTGATCATGTATCTATTTGGCCAGTGGGATATTGCCCTCAACTTAATATTTTTGAGAAGGGGACTAAAACATTGGAAAGGGAACTAATTCTCCTTCAAGAAGTTCATCTTCAGGGTTCTGGAGATCTACACTGGGCATTTTGTAGAGGGATTTGGCGCAATGTCTCGATGCCGCAATGACACAAAATGGTTGCATTGTCAGCAGCATAAAACTGCAGTTCCTGTGCAGAGGTAAACCTTTTTTAAGATGGGGCATATAGCCATTTGTGTGCAGAAATGATGTTCAGAAACTTGCAGACTCAGTGAAAGTAAATTGTTCTGTACTGAAATTGGGGAGAGGCATTGGATGAGGATGAAGTAGGAACAACCCACTTACTCACTGAAAAGCTGGCTCCGCACATCTGGCTTTCTCCCGTGGTTCCCGCCAGTAGCCTGTCTGCACGACAGGCCAGCTTTGACCTCTTAATCCCTCTTTCCCCTCTCCTCCTCCCCATGGATGGTTGTTCTTGCCTGATGTTGCATAGCATCATTCCTCCATATCTAAGGCATTTGATGTAGCACTATCCTATAGAAGAAACAGGACTCAGATTCTCTTCTCCCTCAGAGCATTGTTTTACACTCCTCTCAGCCAATAGCAATTTAGTGAAACTTTTTATGCCAGCTTCTCAGGAATGAGGACATTGAATGCACCATGCTGCTTTTTGCTCCAGTTTTAAACCGCTTTCAGTTTTGAAAACACCACCGATCTGTTGTTCTAAATGCCCTGAACCATCCCAAAACATGATTTTCTTTTGCATGTATGGTAATTTCCACTGAGACCCTCTGCAGGTGTAAAGGTGCAGTACAGAATCTGCCTACATTGGTTTGAGCAGTGGCGGGGTGATGTAGGTCTCTGCTTGGAATGGAGCAATTCAGTGGCCTTGAGTGCTTTGGGTTAGCTAGGGGCTAAGTACATAGTTTCAACTGGATTTATACTGTTTACTGCCAGGATAAACTGGTTCCAAGTCTGAGTATAGCATTCCTGCAAAAGAAAGAGGTCGAACAGGCTGCTTCATCTGTTTACATTCAAGATACTTTGATTAAACCAAAGACTGACTCCTGAAAGACTGTTTCTTATGGTGTTACAATAGTTTTTCAATGATGAACACTTCAAGTTCTGTGAAAATTCGAGAACTAGAGACAAAACATCCAAGTATACCTTGCATAAGTCGGTTTATGCCTCTGAAAGTAGCAAATGCATCTTTCCTGAATCTCTCTTGTCTAGAGCTCAACATTATACTTCGAGGTTCACTGCAACTGCAGGGATGAAGGCAAGAGTTATGTTACCAAACCCCGAGTTGGTCTAACTTTACAGCCCTCCAGAGTTATACCTCTGTCCACTGTAAAACGTAGGATTTTAACATGAAGAAAATGTATCCAAGTTGACACACAATGTCCCCTGGCTGGGAAGTAGTCTGAAGAATTAGTTTGTAGGCCAGGTTCTGTTTTAGACAAACTCAGGAGAGAAATCGTGCAGATTTTTTAAGCTTAGTTTGAATTCAGTGTTCTGAACAAAGGGAAGGCAGGGGCTGAGTGAGGTGAGAAGCAGTATAATAAATCAGCCAGTCTTTGTATAGCTGGTTTTTTAGTTTACTTTCATGGGCCATTCCTACTAGTTAAAACATGTTTGGGGTTACAAAAGTCCTCCTTCATAGCCGTCTCATTAACCCTTTCATTACTGTAGTTAGATGAAGTGTGACCTTCCCCTAACTGGGACTTATTATGAGATTTCTGTGTATCTCTGGCTTGTAAATACGCTACATGTGAAATGTACAAATAGACAAGATGAGGCGTCCTCTGCAGCCTTGAAGATCTCCCTGATTTTTTTTCTCTTCCTTACAACTGTCTTACTCAAAACTTTGCATGTTGTCTGCCTTCCTTCTGGCCAGTAGGTGGGGGGGATGGCGGGGGTGGGGAGACAGCTCTTCAGTGTAAAGTCAGCATAGAGCAGGGGTTCTCAAACTTCCTTGCCATGATCCCCCTCTGACAACAAAAATTACTTCATGACCCATGGAAGAGGGACCGAAGTCTGAGCCCCGCTGCCCTGTGGTGTGTATAGCTTTGAGGGCTTCAGCTCTAGGCGGTGGGGGAATTTAACCTGAGCCCTGCTGCCCAGGGCCCCACTGCCCAGGGCTGAAGCCCTCAGGCTTCAGCTTCAGCCCTAGGCGGTGGGGCTTGGACTTCGGCTTCAGCCCTGGGCCCCAGCAAGTCTAACGCCAGCCCTGGTGACCCCATTAAAACAGGGTCGTGACCCACAGTTTGAGAACTGCTGGCACAGAGTAATATGAGGCACTCTTACACTGGCCTCCTAGTTTCTACCATCCCAGGGAGCAAGAGACCAGAAATCAAATCCAGGTCTCCCATACCACAGTGCAGAACACTGACTCACTGGTTTGGGCCACGTGAGTGTTCAAAGGATTTTTAAAGGGATACACTTAAAGAGAGTTCCTAAGGAGTTAGATCCTGATAGTCATACGTCTTTTGATGGAGGAAGGTTCATACTCCTCATTCAGGTTTTACTGAACCTTCAAGTGCCCTTTCTAGGAAGGATGTGTCTGATCCTTTGCAGCCATAATTACAGTTTACATACATCACAGACGGGCACTGTTTAAAGATTCTTTTGAAGTCTATATGCTGTCTGTTTACAGCATGACTTCAAGGCCAGGTTTTCTTGGGACAGAATCCAGGCTAATTTCAATAGCACAATTTAAAGCAGTGATCTCCAAAGGTGGAATTGTCTTGGTTTTCTAGATTTGAAAAACATTTTGTCCTAAACCAAGAATGCCTGAGCTAAAATAATCTGAGCATCTGATACCCAGTGTTCATGTTCCAGTGCTAAGTGTACAATGCCTATTGTACTTGCTCAGCACTAGAATAGTCCCTTCCCCTTCTAGGTAGGTTAGTTTGTCACTGCAGAGACATGGGAGACACATAAATAAACAAAAGCTTGACAACATAAATTGCTTTTTTGTTTAAAAACCCATCAGGAGCAGTGAGTATGTGATGGGCCAGCACATTCAGACCATGATTCACTGAAGTCTAGCCATGGGATTGTTGGCTTGGGTTGAGACTTAAGTCTGCGAACCTTAAGGACAGGCCATGAGGAAAACGGTGGTGACTGGGACAGGCTCAGTTTCTTCTTTGTGAAACTTGATGAGGAAACAAAAATGAGTCCGGTGGCACATTAAAGACTAACAGATTTATTTGGGCATGAGTTTTCTTGGGTAAAAAACCCACTTCTTCAGATACATGGAGTGAAAATTACAGATGCAGGCATTGTTATACTGACACATGAAGAGAAGGGAGTAAAAGAATAAATGGACACAAATCGGACATCAGGAATGGTAACGTACAAAGCCAGTAGGAGAACAGTTCAGTCTCCCTGGACATTCTATAACAGATTTAAAAGTAGCCATACTTGAACAAAAAAACTTCAGAAACAGACTTCAAAGAGAAACTGCAGAACTAAAATTCATTTGCAAATTTAACACCATTAATTTGGGCTTGAATAGGGACTGGGAGTGGCTGGCTCATTACAGAAGCAACTTTTCCTCTCCTGAAATTGACACCACCTCATCAATTACTGGGTGTGAACTACATCCACCCTGATTGTATTGGCCCTGTCAGCACTGGGTCTCCATTTGTGAGGTATCTCCCGTCTCTGCATGTGTCAGTATAACAATGCCTGCATCTGTAATTTTCACTCCATGCATCTGAAGAAGTGGGTTTTTTACCCATGAAAGCTTATGCCCAAATAAATGTTAGTATTTAAGGTGCCACTGGACTCCTTGTTTTTGTGGATACAGACTAACACAGCTACCCCCTGATACTTGATGAGGAAGAAGGCAAAAATGTGCCATATATGCAGGTCTACATCACCACTCCGTACAGATTTGAACCAGTGTCTAAAAAATGAGCTGTTTGTTTTTATCCCAGTCTTTAGTGCATATTTGCATAGTAAATGCTCAGTTCAGAACACCAGTTTGTCCCCATTCAGGAAAGGTGCAGAACTGGAGTAGTAAGGAGTGCTGCACCTCAGGAATGAGCTACAATATACTGGTAGAGCAGGGTTGGGGAGAGCTTGCAAAGCATTTGCTTGTGCCCTTCCTTCGTTACCTCTGAATCTTTTTATTGCTTGTTCCCAACATCTTGTCCCCTATCCGTCCCCACATCCACCTCCAACACAGGTACAAAATACTGCTGCATACAGCCAAGACTGTAGTAATTTTCATTGTAGTAGCTTCTGGAAGCCCTAACCAAGCTCAGTGCCTCCTTGCAAGTTCTCTGGGGCACTGACAGTCTCTCACTATGTGTCTTCACAGTATCTTGAGCAATCTAAATAGACAGTGTGAAAGATGTATAAATTAAAACAATCTGAAATACATGAAGCATCCAAAAGTTTTCATGATTATATTAACAATTTGTAAAGTCACTAGGTATGGGGTTTTTAATTATGTGGGTTTTATCATTATGCCTTAATAAAATAAATTGGTGGAAAAAAGCAAAATACTTAAAGGTTGCTTGCTTGCTTGCAGTTTTGTAACTCGGAGTTCCTGCAGGGTTGCATATCTTTTGTTTGCTAGTGCTGATAGTATGCTCCAGGCAAGGCTTCTAACAGCATAGAATCTTTCTGTTTGCTAATATTAAAATAAATTATACCACGTACTACACACAAGAACACATGCAGTGTAAATGAGTGGGGAAGTTTGGATAAACGAGACCATATCAGTGTGCTGTGGCTCCTTACCAGCAGTAATGGTAACATTTCTCTTTTTTTTTTTTTTTCTAATCCTTTGCAGGAAATCCAAGGGAAAACCAAATGGTAAAAAGCCAGTACCAGAAGAGAAGAAACTCTACCTAGAGCCAGAATACACAAAGTTGAGAATTACTGACTTTGAATTCAAGGAGCTAGTGATGTTACCGCGAGAAATAGACCTCAATGAGTGGCTAGCCAGCAATAGTAAGTAGTATGAACACAGCTCACAGCCTGATGCCCATACCCAAAAGGGGCTTTCATCTACATGGTCTCTTTTCCTGGTTTTAACACTAAAACCCATTGAATAATTTTCCATGTTTACTGTGCAATGCGGGTCACAATATCTTGAGTGATAACTAAGCTATGATTAGCATAAACCAGCTGTGCTCTACAGGGTGGAAATGTTAGTGCATTTCTCCCTTCTTCCTCCTCTCATTGTGACATTGGTGAGGACATTACACTTTTTTTGGTCTCTTTTAGGACCATCATTTTCCTTTTGAAGGGTCTGTTAAAACTGCTGGTTCAGTTGGAGGCACTGGTCTTCCAAAAACATTTTAAAGACCTTGACTTGCAGGCAGGTCCCAGTAAAGCTCCTTCGTTTTTGTTTTTTGGTTTGTTTGTTTTAAAGATAAATCTAAACGCCTTTTAGCTGGCTTTTCTTTCTCTCGCCATCTCCCATTGTAGCCCTGTGGAGTTATTTTGAATTTTAAAGTTTATTCAAAGATAGTACTCACAGAAGTGGCTGACTAAAGATTATATGCTATGTACATTCCCCACTGCATCTCTGTTCTGACCTGCAACACCGCCTGCTGGTACTTGTATAGCTCTGCCAGTCCTAACCTTCAGTCACACCCAATCACGTTTATTTCTTAGCAGTGCGTGCTAATTATGAGAGATTAATCTAAACTGCATGCTGGTTTTGTTAAGTGTACAAATGGCCATTTGGGTTTAGTCAGAACCACACTCACATTTGTAGCTTGAGTAGGGTGACCAGATGTCCCAATATTATAGGGACAGTCCTGATTTTTGGGGCTTTTTCTTATATAGGCTCCTATTACCCTCCACCCCCGTCCTGATTAATTGCTGTCTGGTCACCCTAATCTTGAGCAGGTTTTGAACGCTGATTTTAAGTCAGTACACTGGAACATTAAGACCCCCAAGTTCAGGAGTGTTAGGCCACTTTACCTGTTCGTTTATGGATTCCCTGTCAGTGTTCTGATAAGTAGCTTACATCTTTAACATTCTTATTTTTCCTGTCTTTCTTTTTCAGCAACGACCTTCTTCCACCATATCAATTTACAGTATAGTACAATCTCAGAATTTTGCACAGGAGAGTCGTGTCAGACCATGGCAGTGTGCAATACGTAAGTGACGGCCTGCATGTGTTCACTGCTTGGACTGCTCCAACCGAGCTTCTAGACTCGGTGTGGATGGGTGTGTGGGTTTTGGAGGGTGTTGGGGAAATAAGGAATGATCTCCTTATGATCTGTTAAGGACATGACAAATGCACACCCTTCCTGGAAACAGTGGAGGGCAGGGGAAATCCTGCTGATTCAGTAAAGGAGAGATGACCTCTTGGAAAACCAGCTCAGTCAGAAAAGCAGTAGGGTCATACTGCAGAAGCAAAATGCCTTGTTTGGGGTCATGTAGGGGAGGAATGGAAAGTAAAACTGTGCAGACTGGGAAAGCTGCTGGGAGTCCATAGATGGCAGGAAGGATAAAAGAAGAATAGTGAAAACCTCAGGGGTCCCTCTCTGTGGTTGGAATGTGAACAGGACACCAGGCCATTTGACAGATAACCTCCAGTCTGATGTGAGCCATTGTCTGCCTCAGCTCTTGGACGTAGAGGGCACAAGTGGAAACTTCTCAAAGGGCAAAAGAAATGTTCTGGTTTTGTGTCTTTTCCCACTCTAGGGACACAGGCTGGCTACCTGTCAGGTGTGAAAGAGAGCATTGGTGCTTTAATGTGTTAAGGATGCAGAGGAAAATGCAATTAGCTCAAAGTGGCCATTTTGAAATGGGGCTTTACTGCAAACTGCTGCTTTTGACTGAGAGATTCAGACATGAGGGAATCTGAGAGCTCCAGCAGGGTGTGTTACGCTCCTGTGGTTTTTTCCCTGGTGCATACACTGATAATCCCACCCCCTTCTCCATTATGCATCTTGAGATCTCTTCAATCTGTAGTGAAGATGGGTTTTCAAGGGGAAAACAAAACAGTAGTTAATGTCTTATCACACCAGTAGCTATAAAGATTATCCACAGCAAACACAGGCCTCTCTATTAAAATGACTAGTAATGATTGCAACATATTGCTATGTAATGCTAAATAGGTGATTGCTTCGTATACTGTTTCACTTCAGTAGAACTCCAGTTGTATTAACAGCTCATACTGAGGGTACGTCTACACTACGGGACTATTCCGAATTTGCATAAACCGGTTTTGTAAAACAGATTTTATAAAATCGAGTGCGCGCGGCCACACTAAACACATTAAATCGGTGGTGTGCGTCCATGGTCCGAGGCTAGCGTCGATTTCTGGAGCGTTGCACTGTGGGTAGCTATCCCGTAGCTATCCCATAGTTCCCGCAGCCTCCCCCGCCCCTTGGCATTTCCGGGTTGAGATCCCAGTGCCTGATGCGGCAAAAATCATTGTCGCGGGTGGTTCTGGGTAAATGTCGTCAGTCACTCCTTCCTCTGGGAAAGCAACGGCAGACAAGCATTTCATGCCTTTTTTTCCCTGGATTGCCCTGGAAGATGCCATAGCATGGCAATCATGGAGCCTGTTTCGCCTTTTGTGACTGTCACCGTATGTGTACTAGATGCCACTCACAGAGGCGATTCAGCAGTGCTACACAGCTGCATGCTTTTGCTTTTGCATGATAGCAGAGATGGTTATCAGCCATATTGTACCATCTACCATACCATAAATTGGTAATAAGATGGGCATGGCTACCAGTCCTTTTGCACTGTTCCATTTGCTGCTGTCATAAGTGCCCCTGGCTGCTCTTAGCCAGGGGCGCAAAGTTAAAATTGGGAATGACTCCCTGAGTCAATCCCTCCTTTTTGGTATCTAAAAATAGAATCAGTCCTGCTTAGAATATGGGCAAGTGTACTAGAGAACCACTGTATCAGAGAACCAGAGAGCACAGCTGCTCTGTGTCAGATCCTGCATAGATTATGAGCTGTATGCTATTCACAGGGGGTGCTCCTGCAACAACCCCACCTGTTCATTCCATTCTTCACCAGCCTTCCTAGGCTACCATAGCATTGTCCCCCCACTTGTGTGATGAAGTAATAAAGAATGCAGGAATACTTGTTAGTGAGAAATGAGTGGAAGGCAGCCTCCAGTTGCTATGATAGTCCACATAGGACATTAAGGAGTGTGGAGGAGAGGAGCCCAGCATCCTGCTGCTAGTCCAGGGGCAATTGAATCTTTTCTTTACACATGAAGGGTGGGGGCTGATGAAGCTCAGCCCCCTGTTGCTACGATGATGATGGTTATCAGCCATATTGTACCATCTACCAGGAAAAATTAGGGCCAGGCGCCCTTGATCGACCTGACCGATGCTAGTACGCATGGTTACCAGGCCTTTTGCACTGCCCCATGTGCCAATAGGCTGATGATGACGATGGGTATCAGTCATATTGCACCATCAGCCACCCATGGCGGGGGGGGAGCAAGAATGTTGGTGTTGAGTGCTGCACCATCGCGTCTATCTGCAGCATTCAGTAAAGATAGGGTGACATGTAAAAGAGTCAAGACAGGATTGTTTTCCCTTTCACTTCTGGGGGTGGGTGGGGGTGTGTGTAAATTGCCTAGCTATGCCCTGACCCACCACGGACACTGTTTTTGACCCTAGAAGCATTTGGAGCTCAGCCAAGAATGCAAATGCTTTTCAGAGACTGCAGGAACTGTGGGATAGCTTGAGTCCTCCAGTCCATGAGCGTCCATTTGATTCTTTGGCTTTCCGTTACGCTTGCCACGCAGCAGTGCGCTGAGTCCCTGCTATGGCATCTGTCTGGAGATATTTAAAAAATGATTTTCGCTGATAGAACAGATTTGCCTGCCCTTACAGCGATCACGTCCGCATCGTCCATGCTGGAGCTCTTTCTTTATTTTGATTTTTAACTGCATCACCACCCATGCTGATCGGAGCTCCACGCTGGGCAAACAGGAAATATTCAAAAGTTTGCGGGGCTTTTCCTGTCTACCTGGCCACTGCATCCGAGTTCAGATTGCTGTCGAGAGCGGTCAGTGGTGCACTGTGGGATACCGCCCGGAGGCCAATACCGTCGATCTGCGGCCACATTAACCCCAATCCGATATGTTAATACCGATATTAGTCCTACTCCTCTCGTTAGGGAGGAGTACAGAAACCGGTTTAAAGAGCCCTTTATACCGATATAAAGGGCCTCTTAGTGTGGACGGTTGTGGCGTTAAATCAGTTTTAGGCTCCTAAAACCGGTTTAAACGCGTAGTGTAGACCAGGCTTGACATTGTTTCAAGTAGGGGGTTTGAGAGGCACTCCTGCGTTCATGGAGAGGGCGTATGTGAAGTTTATAAGGATACCTTTTTCAGAAGTGAAAATTAACAGCAGGGTAACTTCCAGTTGGAGGTTAAAAAAGAAGACCTCGCTACTAATGATTACCAGGAGTGAACTTAGATCTAATTACCCAAGAAATATGAGCTTTCTGAACATTTTGAAAGCAGTCTGGAATGTGGAATGATAAATCTCCCTCACACAAAAATGAGGATAATCGTCCAAAAGCTAGGAAATCAGTGGACAGAGAAGGCTTGTCTCCTTGTAAATGAGATGTTGATTAGCAGGATGAAAGGTACTCCAGTAACTTTTGCCTTCTGGTTTTCTAGTGCAAGGATTCTCAACCTTTTTCTTTCTGAGGCCCTTCCCTCCCAACATGCTATAAAAATTCCATCTTTTTTGAGATGGGGGGGACCACATCTGCATGCAGTATTCATGATTTGGGTGTACTATGGATTTATATAGAGGCAATATGATATTTTCTGTCCTATTATCTATCCCTTTCTTAATTATTCCCAGCATTCTGTTCACTTTTTTGACTGCTGCTGCACATTGAGTGGATGTTTTCAGAGAACTATCCACAGTGACTCTACGATCTCCACGCACTGTTCAAAGCAGGACTTTCCTGTCTCCCTGCCTCAGCTGGAAGGTGATCAGGGTTCTTTGTGTATAACTGAACCTTTTGGAATTTCTCATCTGAATTTTAGTCTCTGTGGCAGTTGCAGTGGAGGATTGGCACAGCTTCTTTTTAAACCACAAACCTTGCTGCTGATTACTCGCTTGCCAAGTGAAATCTGTAGAGTGACACCAAAGGTTTGTGTCACCTCATCGCTCTGTCCCCAAGACATGTACAGTTTCTTTAACCCTGTCCACATCATACACAAATCAGGGCAGCATCAAGAGGGTCTTAACACTTTTTTTAAGCGCTGTTCCCTCTGCATGGTTCAAACACCATTTTTAAAATAGGGCCAGATCCCTCAGAATCCTTTGTGCTGCAAAGAGCACTTGGTGTTGCTCCTATTGGGCAGCTGTGGATTTCTGCAGCATGGGAAAATCCTCTGCTGGTGTAAAACTGACATAGCCAGCTCTCAACCGGCTGCTCCTCCCTCTTGGCACACGGGTCTTTCCAAGGCAGAAAAGTGAAGCTAAAGCACAATGTGTTCCAGCAACTGTGGGCCAGCATAAGTTAGCGTCAATCCTGTGGCTGCAGTAACTTGAACCTGGGGCTGATTTACTGTCTGGTAAGTGGTGTGTGCTTGGTGCAACTCAGGATCTGATCCACTGTTTAATGCAAGCATACTGACTATTTTTAAGGGAATTAAAAGTGGTGGTGGGGAATATAGGTCCTTCTGGAGTGCAAGAATGAGGCCACATATAAGTGTCGGTCTTAGACATCTAGAGTGGCTCCACAGCGACTTGCAACTGGTGCTTTTATGCCTGACCTTGCCTTCTTGTGCCCTTCTAGAGTCAGTAATGCTGCTTTAGGTAACTATGGACAAGATGTGAATGACTAGCACATGCAGTGAATAAGTGTATTAAAACAAAAAGCTGTCTGCAGAAGTCTTTAACTTCCTGCAAATTGAGGAAAATCCTAGACATTTCCCCCCCTAGTTTTCTCCTCCTCTGATCACTGACACTGCTAGCCTCTGCTGAAACTGCGGTTCTGTAATGGAGAACAGTAATAGTGAAGGTTGAAGTATTACATCAAGCAGAATACAACAGCCACTAGGAGAATCTCATGAGGTTTCCTTTTTCTGCTCAGCATTGGGGACATGCACAATGTCCTTAGTGTTTCTAGAAAAGCATTTGGGACAATGAAAACAAACTCATTGTTAATAGAACAAACCTTTCAATTACGCCTTAATCTTGAAATCAGTGTTTTCCTTAAATTGTTTCAAGACTGTTCTGTGCACACCGTTGGTGTACACGTTGAACTTTACTTTCCAGCCTGTGCCCCCACATCCTTCCAGTTGAATGCAGATGTTGTCTGCTGCTATGTGCAGAAAAATCTGTCATGTAGTCTTCCTAGCTCCTTAGCCAGGATATGAGTGAGTGTTCTTGGGTGGACATTACACCCACTTTATCAGGGATTATTGATAACATAGGCTGTCAAACTTCGTACTGAAGCAATAGTTTGGCTAGGGCTACAGGACTAGTCTCCTTTTAATGCTTTTCAAAAAGTGACTTCTCTGATCCAGAATGTCTCTGAGGAATGACAGATAACACCTCTCCCTGTCTAGTGAACACTGTTTAGAGTTCAGTGGTTGGACAGGTGTGCAAAAGGACTGTGCTTGATCCTTGGCATGAAGAAAAAATATCCCTGGCCAATTCAGATGCACAAATACTGTCTGGTGGCTTCTACTCTGCCTCCATTGTGCCCGGCAAGCCCTGCGCATCCTGAAGTATGAAATGGGGGGCACACCAATTCAATCAATTTCTTACACTCAGGGCTGGTCTTCATTACTTCTGCTGCTGCAATCGATGCGCAGGGTTCGATTTTAGCGGGTCTAGTGAAGGCCCGCTAAATCAACCACAGAGCGCTTTCTGGTCGACCCTGGTACTCCAGTTCCCTGGGAAGATTAAGATAAGTTGATAGAGCGTCTCCTGTCAATGCAGCGCAGTGAAGACACCAGGGTAAGTTGACCTAAGCTACGTCGACTCCAGCTATGTTATTCATATAGCTAGGGTAGTGTAACTTAGGTCGACTTACCCTGGTAGTGAAGACAAGCACTCTGATGATGATAACTGAGGAGTGTCCAGAACTTGAACTGAGCCTTTCCTTCCTAAAGGATGACTAAGGAATATGAACCCAAGTCTCTTGTTGTGACCTTGGTCAGAATGCTTAATTTCTGTCGAACGTTTCCATTTGTAAAATGGGGATATTTCCTTTCTCCGAACCTTTGTCTGTTTAGAGTGTAATTCTAGGTGCTGTACATGTATTTGTTAAGAGACATGCCCAGAGAACAGTAGATCCTTGATTTTGGTTTGGCCTCTAGGTCAAGGGCAGGTAAACTTTTTGGCCTGAGGGCTGCATCAGGTTTCCGAAATTGTATGGAGGGCTGATTAGGGGAGGCTGTGTCCCCTATCTGACCCCCCTCCCCCCGCTTCTTACCCTCTGACAGCCCCCCCGGGACCCATGCCCCATCTATCTTCTCCCTCCCGCCCATTCCCTGTCCCCTGACCACCTCTGGAACCCCTACCCCATCCAGCCCCTCCTGTCATTCCTGACTGCCTCCCCCAGAACCCCCGCCCCATCCAACCACCCCTTCTCCCTGTCCCCTGACCTCCCCAGAACCCCTACCCCTGACTGCCCCCTGCCGCCCTATCCAACTCCCTTCTTCCTGACTGCCTCCCCAGGACCCCTACCCCATTCAACCCCCCTGTTCCCTGTTCTCTGACCATCCCGACCCCTATCCGCATCCCTGCCCCCGACCATCATCCCGAACCCCCCGTCCTCTATCCAACCCCCCCCCCCCGCTCCCTGCCCCCGTACCGCGCTGGAGCACCGGTGGCTGGCAGCGCTATAGCCGCACCACCCAGAGCCCCAAGACAGGCAGCTGTGCAGCCCGGCGGGAGCCAGCCATGCCACGGCGCAGCACAGAGCACCGAGTCAGGCCGGCTCTGCAGCTGTGCTGCCCCAAGAGCTCGCAGCCCAGAGCATTGCACCAGCGGCAGAGCAAGCGAGCTGAGGCTGCGGGGAGATAGTGGGGGAGGGGCCGGGGGCTAGCCTCCCGGGCCAGGAGCTCAGGGGCTGGGCAGGAGGGTCCCATGGGGCCGTAGTTTGCCCACCTCGGCTCTAGGTACTACCATAATATAAATCAGTATTAAACACTACTCTCATCATCATCCATCATCATCATCAGACTTCAGATTCACGCCTTTTAATGATTATAATTGTAAATCAAATGCACAGCTACAAAATGGGGAATAACTGGCTAGGTGTAGTATTGCTGAAAAGGATCTGGGGGTTACAGTGGATCACACATCGAATATGAGTGAACAATGTGATGCGGTTGCGAAAAAGGCTAATATCATTCTGGGGTATCTCAAGAGCAACGTTGTATGTAAGACATGGGAGGTAATTGTCCTCTGCACTGGTGAGGCCTCAGCTGGAGCTCTGTGTCCAGTTTTGGGCACCACACTTTAAGATTTAAACAAATTGGAGAGAGTTCCAAGGAGAGCAACAAAAGTGATAAAAGGTTTAGAAAACCTGACCTATGAGGAAAGGTTAAAAAAACTAACCATGTTTAGTCTTGGGAAAAGAAGACTGGGGAGACCTGATTGTTTTCACATCTGTTAAGGGTTGCTACAAAGAGGATGGCAATCAACTGTCCTCTATGTCCACTGAGGACAGTACAAGAAGTAATGGGCTTAATCTGCAGCAAGGGAGATTTAGGTTAGATATTAGGAAATCCTTTCTAATTATAAGGATTGTTAAGCACTGGAATAGGCTTCCAAGGGAGGTTGTGGAATCCCTGTCTTTAGAGGTTAAGAACAGGTTAGACAAACACCTGTCAGGGACAGTCTAGGTATATTTTGTCCTGCCTAGGTGCAGTGGGCTGGACTAAATGATCTCTTGAGGTCCCTTCCAGCCATACATTTCAGTGATTCTAATCATTCTGTTCGGTGAAAGGGAGCTGGTATAGTAGAACCTCAGAGTTACAAACTGACCAGTCATCCACAGACCTCATTTGGAAGTAGAAGTACACAATCAGGCAGCAGCAGAGACGGGGAAAAAGCAAATACAGTACAGTACTGTGTTAAATATAAACGACTGAAAAAATAAAGGGAAAGCAGCATTTTTCTTCTGCATAGTGAAGTTTCAAAGCTGTATTAAGTCAATGTTCAGTTATAAACTTTTGAAAGAACCACCATAATGTTTTGTTCAGAGTTATGAACATTTTAGAGTTATTCATAACCTCCTCCATTCCCAAGGTGTTCGTAACTCTGAGGTTCTACTGTATCTGGGGTTCTTTATTAAAATTTCCTGTTGTATTAATAATGGATTCATTTGAAGGCCGTTGTTAATTGATGTGATTAAGGGCCAGTGAACTTTAATTATACTTGCTTATGAAGGACTTGCAAACTGTTTCCAAGAAAAGGTAACATGTCCCATGCCCTTGAAACAGAGATCATTCACATGTTCCGTAGTGCTGGGGGAGAGATGGTAGAGCTCATAGAGTGAGCAGAGAATGTAAATACAGACATGGGGTTAGATCAGGGGACGGAAACCTTTCAGAAGTGGGGTGCCGAGTCTTCATTTATTCCCTCTAATTTGAGGTTTCGCGTGCCAGTAATACATTTTAATGTTTTTAGAAGGTCTCTTTCTATAAGTCTATAATACACAAGTAAACTATTGTTGTATGTAAAGTAAATAAGGTTTTTAAAATGTTTGAGAAGCTTAATTTAAAATTAAATTAAAATGCAAAGCCCCCCAGACCAGTGGCCAGGACCCGGGCAGTGTGAGTGCCACTGAAAATCAGCTCGCATGCCGCCTTTGGCACGTGTGCCATAGGTTGCCTACCCCTGGATTAGATGGAGGGGGATGCAGAAGGGATTCTAACATTTGCCCAAAAATTAGATTGAAGATGGACTAAGCTGTTATGCTAGTTAATAAAGAAATGCAGCAGTTACCTGAGGGAGACCAAAACTGGGTACCTAGCATTATGGTGCCATCTCCTGACAGCAAATGTTCTTACACTGAATTAACATTGTGTTTGCCTAGAGGCCCCCCTCCTCACTTCTGTTAATTTTGTTTAAAGCATTGGGAGGGTCACAGAGTATAACTGACCAAGTACTTTATTTAATAATGATGTGGCTGTGCTTTACCAAGCACTTTGCACTTATAGTGCCTTCCATCAGAGGCTTTCTAAAGCACTTCGCAGACAATTAAGCCGTACAGTGTGGTGGGTATCATTAGCCCTCAAAATGTTTTGGAAAATACGCACGTGGAGGGTAAGTGACTTACCCAAACCTCACAATATGTCACTGTCAAAGCTGGGAACAGAACTGAGAGCCTGCTTTCACAAAGCTGCATCCTGGCATTATCTTTAGCCCTTTTCTGTGGATTTGTCCTGTTTGGGGAAAGTAACACTGGAGTGAGACAGACCTCCCTTTTGGGCTTGACTTATGGAAGACGTTCCTTTGCAAGTTGTCTGTGTTGCTAGTACTGCTGACAGCATTGAGTGAGCTCACTGGCAGAAGCAGAATGGTAAATGGCAAGTGCTGTGCTGTTTTTATAAAGGAGCTAGTGTCAGGACTTCCTATCTAGGAAAACATTCTGAAGTGAGTCGCTGTAGGAATCCACGGCCTGTACTTCCGTAACGTTATTGGCTTGCTTAAAAGCCCAAACAGCTTGAAAAAATGCATTTTGTCTCTTGCCAGGCATTGGGTTTTGGAGTAAGTTTGATATCAACATATATCTGATAAATGTCCTTTTAAAAAAAAAAATCTAACTGCTGCTGCTGAAGTTCTTCTAGTTTAGTTAGAATGTCAAGCTACTTGGCCAAAAGCATGTACCTGTGTACTTTTATATGTGTGCTGTAAATCAAGCTGAGGGTCCTAAGTGTAACACACAACACTGGCAATTCTCTCCACAGACAGTACTACTGGTATGATGAGCGGGGAAAGAAGATAAAGTGCACGGCCCCTCAGTACGTTGATTTTGTCATGAGTTCGGTGCAGAAGCTAGTGACAGACGAGGATGTCTTTCCTACAAAATATGGTATGTTTACCCCTGAGGGAAATGTCCTGTGGTCTATCTCTGTGAAAGGGGTGTTCATCATCCAGAAGTCTCAAATGCTGCACTCAAGGTGCAGAAGTGTACTTCATGTGTGATGTATAGTCTTAATTGATTACTCAGAACTTGCTAATTTTTTCTTTCTGGGCTGAAATTTTGCATGCTTGGTCTAAACCCAAATATGAATGTTTTGGATAGCTAGAGCAAAACTTCTAAAGCAGGTTTTTAGCTACAAAAGCATTTTGATTGGAGGGAGAGAATACTGGGCCTGATTCATCCCTGAATTGCAGTGGGGTTACTTCAGTGATGAATATGGCCTGTTTATCTTGGCCATGTGCATTGGGGTTGTCACCCTGAGTTTCACAATCCTTCAGTCTCTCCTGGTGTGCTGCTATGATGAGCATTTTCTTTTTCACACCCTTCCTTGCACACACTCACACAGCTTGGATCTAGTAACAGTACTGCAGGAGACAACAGGCCAAATAGATCCCATTATTTCCTATTTTCATAGCCTTGAAAGCCAGAAGGGACTATTACAACATCTAATATCACAGGCAGCAAAGAGGGGGCAGACGACAGCCTGTGAGGTAGCAGGAAATAAACACTGCATCCTTAGAGTCACAGAAAACCAGTAGTACCATGGTTAGTCAAGGAAAAGATGGTTCACTTATTATGGGACTTCTCAATATAGGATTTCATGTTCTATAAACAGATTGGATAGTGCTGGGGACACCTCCCCTTCCATTCACAGCTGCACAACTTTGCTGTGGAAACATCAGTTGCCTACCTAGACAAGTGATATTTGGAAAGCATTCGTTTATGGCTAATTGTCATGTTGGTGGCTCCAGTCACCCACGCTCTTCCTTATGCAGCAGCTAGGCTGGGCCTCCCTGTTTCCAGCTGCTTTAACAGAGATCTAGGTTCCTAATTGCAATGAAGTAGTTACTTCACTGCACAAGTAGCTGGAAGTAAGGAGTTGGGGTTACCACTAAGCTACCTGGTTCTCGTTGCAGATCACCAGCAAGTGCTCTTGCAGAGTAAGGGCTATGGAATTGTTAAATCATTAGCACACAATGCATGTAGCTTCACCCTTGGAGAGAAAAGGAAACCATGAACTCCTAGAGATTTGCAGAGCCACTTTTTTGCCAGACCAGCAGGTCTTTCCATCTTCTTCCCCTCCCCTAGGCACTGTCTACACTTGTAGTGGCACATAGAGTAGCACATGTGGCAGTGAGAGGGCAGGGGAGGCAGCAGCAAAAGACTGTCATCAGGGAATGGCTGGGACCTTCCCCATTGTCTCCCCAAGAAAGAGCCCTTCCACACTGCCAGTCTCTCTCACTGGGGTGGGGAAAAGCTCTGGCAGCAGAACACCACACTGCTAAAAATAGCAGCGTAGACATGACAGGCACTGCTTGGGCATGTAGGATACAGACCCTAAGGGTTCTGGCATGTCTATTCTACTCACCTAAGCAGTACCTCAGCGCCTGCGCTGCTATTTACACTGTGCTGGGCATGCAGTGTCTGTACTCTCTACAGGCCACTGTAACTGTGGACCTACCCAAAGTTCTTCTGAATTATTCTGGAGGAGCCAATTTTCAGAGGGGGGAATTATTTGCGAGCACTCTCTCTCTCTCTCTCTGAGGTAGGGGCCACCTTCATGCTTGTTTGGATAGCACCAGCATCTGACCTCTGTAATCCCTTTACACCATTGCCATTGGAGCACTGGAACTTCAAAGGGGATGAACCAGTGAGCAGGCAGCTGAAGGATATGAAAGACCCTTTTTATTTTTATAGCTGTAAACTTTCTACTCAGGGTGGTTGGGAGAGTTTTTGGGTTGCTCTTGCCTCTTTTGTCTGAACTCTCCCCACCTCCCATAGAAAGTGATGTACCTGCCACCTTATTCCATATCTGTGTCTTACTGAGTGGTGAATCTAAGCCCATCTAGGACTTGAAATGCAAGGAAAAATGCAATCTTAGCAATATAGCCAGGGCTCAACAATGAACATAATCGGAAAGAATTATTGTATCTTCTAGATGTGATTAACTAGATTATTGTAGTGGTGGGAGAACAGTCCCCTTGTATTCATCAAGTAAAATATGGTACCTGCCCACTAGACTGGCCAGCACACAGGTGGATGGAGGTAATCAAGAGCTAAACAGCTGCCTCAGCCCCCAGAGTGAGACTTCACTGTTACATAGACATGTTGTGTGGAGCTACTAGCTGAGTAATAACAAGCATCTGAATGTGGACCAGAGGCATGCAGAGGTGAGACTATCATTCTGGCAACTGAAGCAACTAGCTTCTACCTAATCCAGGTGCTTAACCCCTTTTTGCTTATGGAAATTTTTTTAATTTAGTTACTCAAGAGTAATCAGGATCTCATATTTGCCCACTTCACAAGCAAATGTGGCTGTCACAAAGGAGCCAAATGAGAAATTGCATGTATGACTGTCCTAAGTCCTCCCCTACATGCCTGTTTGCTGTCCCTGTGTGTTTGAACAGCACTGAATGTAATCTGACTACTCTCATAATGATAGTGAAGGCCAGGCTGCTGGTCTGGTCTGCACCTAAATCCTGGGTGCATGTTAAGACTTGGGTTGAAAATGAAAACTGACCACCTCATGAGTGCCATCAAACAGCCGTTGTGTCCTGCACTCTAATTGGAGTGTGCATCTAATTCTGTTAGCATGTTGCTAATTCTGCATGTGCGCTCCCCAAAGTGCATTAGGGAGTACAACTGGCTGAGCCAAGCTAGCAGAGGAATATAGCCGTGTAGCAACCTGGGCAGGCAAATCTGTTTCTCCTGTTGGTTGGCGCTATTAACAAGGAAACTGAGGAGTCTGTTAAAAGGAAAATAAATTTTCCATCTTGGGTTAGGTGCACGACTCTGGACATGGCACTCAGGTGCCTGTCCACGGGGCAGTATGCAATCTCAATTGAGTTTGTCCAGACTTGTTTTGTAGCAGTGCAGATCCTACTGCAGCATGCCATTGGGCTATAAAAAGTCCTGTTGTCTAGGACTAAGTAATCTTAATATGATGAGTCTAAATTAGTGCCTCTAGGTTATGCAGGTAAATCTTGCAATGGACAACTTTGTAGAGGACTTCATACCTGTACTGCGCACATACCAGGGCCTACATGTGTGAAATATGGTGACAGGTATGGAACTTTCTTCAGTTCCCATTCCACCTATGAATGGATCCCCCCAGCTTGCGGGTACTTGCAGCAGCATCTAGGCCTCGGCCCAGGCCCAGACGTGTGGACTGAAAAACTGGGAGGTGGAGCAGAAGTGCAGTTATAACTGAGGAGGGTGGGCAGGAAGATAAGGAGATGTCTGCCAGGTTTCACTGGAGTTGTGGCCCCCAAAATTGAGATATTAAAAATAATAAATTTGGGGGTTTATTTGCTTCCTAATAAACTTGCAAGAGTTGGCAGCCCTGGAAGGGGAATCAGGAATGGCACTTTTGACTGATGGACTCCATCCAGTTAAATCCTGCTTCCCCGTTACTGCTTTAAAGACCATAGCCTGCCTTTTAAAAAGAAGTAAGTTGCACCAGTCTGCACGTTGGCATGGACAGATGCTTCTCCTAGGCTGAAACGATGGATTTGATCACCTAGCACTATCTGTGTGTCTCAGGTTTTCTTTCTCTCCTCTTCACAGGCAAAGAATTCCCCAACTCCTTTGAGTCCTTAGTGAAGAAGATTTGCAAATATCTGTTCCATGTGCTGGCCCACATCTACTCCTCCCACTTTAAGGAGACTTTGGCACTGGAGCTGCATGGACACTTAAATACACTCTATACACACTTCATCCTATTCATCAGGGAGTTCAACCTGGTGGACCCTAAAGAAACCACCATCATGGATGACCTCACGGAGATCCTCTGCAGCAGCAGCGGCAGCGGGAGCAGTAGTAATGGGAGCGGCAACAGCAGCGCAGGAGCACAGAACCACGTGAAGGAGAGATGAGCCTTCCTATGGAGCAAAACTAACATTAACATAAAAACAATATTATATATTCTATATATGTGTGTGTATGTATATGTGCATATATATATATACAGACATACACAGCAATGAAAGTTTAAGCAATTATGCTGCCACCACAGGACGTGTAGTCGTATGGGACTGTACGGAGCTTTTGTTAATGCACCATCTGGTGAGAAGTTGCACCAATCTTCTTTTATTGTTTTCCTCCTGTTCCTTCTTTCTTTTCCCCCTGTCAGATGGCTGACGGATGCTGTTTTTAGAGAAGAACCATGTTTTTGAGTTGGGCTGCTGTTTTTCTTTTTTAGGTCTTTTTCTTCAGTCTTGAGTGCAAGCCCTTCTATCTTTCTAGGATGGTGGTACTGCCATTTTAAAAATATATATTATGTTATAAGAAGTGACTTTTACTTTGAAGTGGCTTAAATGCAGATTTTATTTTGGGGTTTGGTTTTTACATAGACTCCCCCTCCCAATTTTGCATAGAGTCCCCAGTCAATTGCATCTTGCCCTTTGCTGGCTTATAATGGGAAGAAGAGATGCCTGGCTTGACTGCAGTAGCCGTAGGGGCTCGCTACAAATGTAATGGGTGTGATTCTTCATCTGGCTATGAACCTGCAAGAGGATCCACAAGCCTTTCTGCTTGTTGCTCCAACAAAATACATATACTTGTTTCTCTGCCCCTCCCGTCCCAGGCACACATCCAGGAATAATAGTAGTGAGATCGTTGGGGTCTGTAAGAGCCACCACCATTTACTTCCCATAGAAAAGGGGGCCAGGGGGAGAAGGGTGCACTGAGTCAGTCACCGGCTGTGATAGAGAGATGGCTGTTGGCATAAAATTATATTGTTGGCTTATTTTTAGTTCATCTGTTCAATAATAATAAAAAAATTTCTATCAGGCCCAAGCCTTGTTTTTGTCTTCAGCGACACAAATCACTATGTGTTTGCTTAAAAGATGCAGCGATGGTTTGCTAGGTGAGTGCATGGGAAACTGTTAGCCTGGCTAGCTCTCTGCACAAAGTCTAATTTTGAAAGGATAATGTCAACCAACTTTAAAAAAACCCTGCTATTTTCCACCCTATACGTTGCATTTTGTTCATTGTATGCATTGCTACCATAATATAATCAAGTACCCGCAGAGGGGGCTGCAGTGTGGTAAGAGCTGCATATACCTGTTTGTACAGGACCTGTGCTGAACAGTTTACAATCTCAGAAGTAGTGGGGATGAGGGATATACACCCCGTATGCACTTTTCATGCACATGCACACTTTCATCTCCAGTCTGCAGATTGTTTCTAATTACATGAAGACTTCTCACCTGTTGCTTGGCTAGTTTCTTGTTGGCACTGTGGCAGAAGTCTTGAGGTGGGAGTTGGAGAGAGCAGTAACCTTATTAAGCAGTTCAGGGAAGGTGTCAGCTTAAGATATACTCAATCGTATACCCTAATGAGGCTGTTGCAAACATCATTCTTTTGTATGTACTCCCTTGTTTGCACCATATTATACAAACACCAGAGCACCGATTGGACCAATAATTGCTTGCTTCAAGGGACATTCAGGCACTGGTTGGTGTCATGAAAATGGTGGCCATTTTGAAGTTAAGGTAGGGGCTGATCTATTTGGGCTACCTTGAGTATAAACTTTCACAACCCTGCCTACTGGACAGCTTATATTCAGAAATGCCATGATATGCCAGGGGTAGATTTCCCCCAATACTGTACCTGCTCAAGGTCAGGGACAGAAGGTTAGTAACTGCCCTTAATCTAAAGGGAAAGCCTCTGCCCTGATGTACAGTACCCTGCCTATGTGAAGGGGAGACATCTGCTATGGCTAGTTAGCATCGGACAGTTACTTCCAATCAGTAAGCTGGTTTAGTAGGACACAAGGTATGTTAGGAATTCATTGATTTAGTGCCTTTACAAAAGTTAGAAAGCTGCTAAGTATTAATGCATAAGCCCATGACATCACCCAGCCCCATTTAAACAAAAAAAACATTCCTCCCATTAAAAGCAGATGATTAAACAGTGTTAAATGTATTGTGGTCTTCAAGTGCAATCTACTGGTAGGAGAGCAGCAGTACAGAGTACAAAAGTGAGAGATAAGAATTCCTCAGTTCTCATCCTGGCTGCCCCCTAACCTCTGGGCAAGGTAGCTAGAACCAACTTCTCAAAAGAAAACAGTAATTTGGGGGACTACCATTTTTGAGAGCCCAACCTGAGACACCCCTTAAAGGGACCTGATTTTCAGAAAGTGCTGAGCATCCACCCTCTGACGATCAAAACCTATAAAAGTGTCGAGTTGGGCACCCCAAATCACTAGTCACCTTTGAATATGTAGGTGTTAGAGTCCAGGTCTGCATTTGTCAAAGTTAGGGCAAAGCTTCTGTTGACTTCTCCCATTCTGCTTGAATATCCCTATGTCTAGCTTGGGATTAAATTTCTCTTCTGCCTAAGAGGAAACTTGTACTGATGACTTAAAAGCTTTGTAGGCAAGCCCATGTAGACACTTACCTTGGTTTAAAAGCACCTTCTATCTATAAGGTTATGTCAGTTCCTTACCAACTTAAACTACAATTAAACAAAAGCCTTCTGTGTGATAAGGTCCACAGAGCCATTGGACTGAGACATTCCCATCTGCTTGTAGCTTGGGGCAGAATCAGACCTGTTCAGGCACTGGCAGTAGGCTGCATCTCACCACCTGAAGTTCCAGCTAATTTGATCTGCCTCACCAGCAGTCAGCAACTCAGCCACACTTCCCTGCTGTAGCAGTTTATGGGGGAGAATTTCACACTTCTCCCCAATAACAATTTGGTCCTAGCGGTCTCTGCCTTTTGATGACATTGTCCTCACAGTTCCACTTGCCCTTCTCTGAGGCATGTACTGCTTCAAGGATAGATCTAAGCTAGAAAAGCCAGAATCAAAAGAAAGGTCTGTCTCTCCTTGGGGAGCTCAACCAGCTCTGGGGTCAGGCTGCTGCTCACAGGAAAGTAGCCAGACAGGATTGGAAAAACTGCCTCTAGGCACGAACAGACCATTTCCATGAGGGAAGTGTGTCAGATGGAAGTTCATGCCGAAGTCCCTAGAGCCTTCACTCCTGGCTGTGGAGCTCAGTTGCTATCTCCAGCCACGGATGGACGACACAGCATGAGGCTTTCAAGCTCAGCTCTCTCTCCTCCTGCTATCACCTCTTCACAGACCTCCCAGCTGATCCCTAGTGATATCCCAGGCTGTGACCTCCACCGAAAGAGCAGACCAAGTGGATTCCATGCACAAGAGAAGGCAGAGAGTTGAAGGAGCTCAATCTTGAAGCCCCAGCCAGTGCCTTCCTTGAGAAACCCATGCAGAGAAGGGGAGACAATAAACCCAGCCTCTTTGAGGACAGGGTGGTAGCTAGTCACTTGAAATATTTTTGGACCATTCTCTGAAGCAGAATTATTGGGACAAACTCCCCAAAAGGAGCTAAATGAATAAATAAAATCAGCATCCAGCTCCCATCTTCAGCTTCACAGAGTGCAGCCTGGCAGCTCAGTGCTGGGGGGAAAAACCCACGCCAGAGCTAGGTACTGATTCCACTAGGCACTGCCAGACCCCCAAAATGGGATTCCTCCTCAGGGGAAGAGGGCATCTGTCCAAACCAGGGTTAGGGTATTTTAATATATATTATTTGATCAAATATATACCTCCATCAGGCAAAGGACTGTGAAACCACACTTAGGAGGCCTGCAGCCACCCTAGACAAGCTATAGCTATATATCCCTCTTTGTACTCGTGAAGATGAAACAAAAGGATTTTCTGCCATACCTAAACGACAGGAAAAGTGTTGGGCTGTCCTTCCCTGCTGCTGTGGGTCACCATTCCCTAATATGCAGGTTATTGCCCTCAGCTTCTGTTGCGGATTGCCATGCTTCATCTCATCTGGCCAGCTGTGAAAGAACAAGCAGACAATATGGGGGCTTTTGGGCCCCTCATTTTTCTTCCTTTCTAACCTTCCCCACCCCTGCCTTCCATCCTGTAAAGCCAGAAGGTTCTTCCATGTGCACCAGTCCAAACACATCATGGTAACATTACCAAAGTTCTGTGTTGCTCAGGGACTCAGAAATGGGGGTGGTTTTTACCTGGAAGAGAGGTCACCTCACTATACAAGCCTTTCACGGGGAGCCAAGTCCAGCCAGGCAGGCATCACATTAGAGTCCGTCTCTTCAGTAGGAAAACTCTCCGGTGGCATTATAGGGAAAAAAAAAATAGACAGCCCTGTCATCCTATATACTATGTGCCTCACCACAAGCATTGCTAATAAGAGTGCGCAGATTGGTGGCACTCAATCTAGAAATCCCATGGCCTAAGGCCTTCTCCCTGAGAACGATAGTGGGATATAAATCTTTCTCATGGGTATATGGAGGTTCGCTCCTTGAGATCAGCTGCTCAGGCAAATCAGTGCTCAATTCTGTTAGTGCTACAGGGGAAAGTAAAAGTTATTGCTGAGTTGTCAGACGTGTGCACTTACAGTCCTAACAGGACATTATAGACAGGAGCAGAGGTCACATGACAAGGTGAGTTAGTCCCTGAAGTAACAGGAGAAAATATGTCTTTGCAAATGGTGCCTAGAACAAATGCAGGCAGGGTGCTGAGGCGAGAGCAGCAGCTGTTCTCCACTGCCTCACAGCAATCTGCATGACTCCCAACCAGCTCAAGCTGGAGTTAGGCTCTATAATGGAGCCACCACTTCTTTCAGTTTGGGAGCAAATGTCTCTTTTGTCAAAACAAGGTGACAGGACACTGTCAACAGAGAGTACCCAGCTGTGCAAGAACCACAGGAACACCTTGGTCTCATTCCCAATACCAAGCAACCCATAGAAATGCCACAATATGAATGAAAACATATACAGCAGCTACTTCAGATCAAGACAGAATTGGATTGAAGAGTGTAACCTGTACCCAGAAATATCCTGATATACTGTAAGTCAATTGGATGGGCTGGTGATTGACCTCTCTCATCCGGACACAGCAGCAACGTGCCCTGTAGCCTTGCCATGTGCTAGGACCTGGAATGAATGACTGCTCCCAAAGCAGAGATTTTTTTCTTTCCACCTCTCCCACAGCATCCCGGAGCAATGCAAAATATGAGAACGAGAGAGCAGCATGCTACTGTGCAGGCCTTCCTGGCTGAAGAGGCTCTGGTTCTCAGGTCCGCTTCACCTAACACTTGACCTTCCACTGCCTCTAGCTCACAGGGGAGGTCTGCTGCTCCAAAGCCAATCTTCCATCTGGGACCAGATAAGTTTAAAATGGATATCAGGAGGATGTGATGAGTGCTGTTGTGGACCTTAGTGGTGGTGGTGGTGGGGGGTGGCGTGGTCGGCAACCTCTGGAACCGCATGCATCTCTTTGGCTGCCCCCTTCCAGGCAGCTGGTTTTTGAGGCGGTGCGAGATGGTGGCTCAGACTGGGAGTAGGAGAGGGTGTGAGGTGCAGGCTCTGGTCGGGAGGCACTTACCACAGGTGGCTCCTGGCCGGCAGCACAGCAGGGCTCATCAGGCTGCCTGCCTGCCTGCCCTGGCCCCATGCCGCTCCCAGAAGTGGCTGGCCACTGACACATCTCTGCAGCCTCTTGGGGGGAGGTGGGTAGCGGGTCTCCGTGTGCGGGGATTCTTCAGCACAGGCCAGACACCATTTTCCATGTGTGGAACAAGCAAAATAAACAGAGTCCGGTGGCACCTTAAAAACTAATAGATTTATTTGGGCATAAGATTTTGTGGGTAAAAAAACCTCACTTCTTCAGATGGCCAAATAAATCTGTTAGTCTTTAAGGTGCCACCGGACTCCTCCGTTGTTTTTGTGGATGCAGACTAAGACGGCTACCTCCTGAAGCAAAATAAAACAACTCTCTACAAACTATCCAGAGGAATTACTTAAGCTCAGTACCAATGTGGACACAAGAACAAATGGATATAAACTGACCATCAGGAAGTTTAGACTTGAAATTAGACAAAGGTTTCTAACCATCAGAGGAGTGAAGTTCTGGAATAGCCTTCCACGGGGAGCAGTGGGGGCAAAAGACATATCTGGCTTCAAGACTAAGCTTGATAAGTTTATGGAGGCGATGGTATGGTGGGATAGCCTAATTTTGGCAATTAATTGGTGTTTGACTATTAGCGGTAAATATGCCCTGTGGCTTGTGATGGGATGTTAGATGGGGTGGGATCTGAGTTACTACAGAGAATTCTTTCCTGGGTGCTGACTGGTGAGTCTTGCCCACATGCTCAGGGTTTAACTGATCGCCATATTTGGGATCGGGAAGGAATTTTCCTCCAGGGCAGATTGGCAGAAGCCCTGGGGGGTTTTCGCCTTCCTCTGCAGCATGGGGCACGGGTCACTTGCTGGAAGGTTCTCTGCACCTTGAAGTTTTTAAACCGTGACTTGAGGACTTCAGTGCCTCAGACACAGGTTTGATACAGGAGTGGGTGGGTGAGATTCTGTGGCCTGCATTGTGCAGGAGGTCAGACTAGATGATCATAATGGTCCCTTCTGACCTTAAAGTCTATGAACAGGAAGGCTGCTTTGCAGCTGGTGTGAACTCAAGCTTCCTCCATATCCTCTCACTCCAGTGACACTGTAGCTTGTTTAAACAGTACATAACAGAAGGGGGAAGAAAGATCACAGCAGACTCTTGGCACAAGATCGCTATTTTGCTGTCAAAACACGGAATGTACCCTATTTATTTATTTTGCATACACAGGGTATACTCTAGGGCAGCATTTCTCAAACTGGGGTCTGCGAGGGTACTCCAGGGGGTCTGCCTGCCCCACTGATCAACTTCTCCCCCTTCCTCCCAGTGCCTCTTGCATGCCAGGGAACAGTGTGCAGGAGGTGCTTGGCGGGAGGAGTGGGGATGGGTCGTGCTCGGGGGAGGCGGCAGAAAGAGGTGGGAAGAGGAGGGGTGGGGCTGGGGCTAGCAGAGGTGGGATTTGGGGGGCTGTGAAAATTTTTAAATCAAAATGGGTGTCCTCGGGTTGCTAAAGTTTGAGAACCGCTGCTCTAGGGTGACGTCGTGAGAAGGGAGAAGAATCTATTAAGATGTCTATGCACATCGGTCACAAGGAGGCTAGCAAACTTGCCTCTTTTGTGACACCATTGCACATACAACCTGCTCAGTGGGGAACCGGACACTGCTGCTGCTAGGACAATTGAAATCAGGGAGAGAGGAAGCATGGTCTTGAGGGTAAGAATTATTATTTTTTTTTTTTTAGTTCAAAAGGAATTATTTTGGGAAAGTTCTGTGGTCTGTGTTATACAGGAGGTCAGGCTACATGATCACAATGGTCCCGTCTGGCCTTGTAATTTATGAGTTGGGCACTGGCCAGGGACACAGAAAATCTAGATTCAAATCTGTTCTGCTGCAGAATTCCTGAGAGACCTTGGGCAAATCTCTTAGTCTCTCTGTGCCTCAGTTCCTCACCTGTAAAAATGAGGATAACACCACTTCCTTTCCCTCAGCCCTTGTCTGTTTTATCTAGTTAGACTGTAACCTCTTTAGGGCAGGGACGGTCTCTTACTTCAGGTCTGTACAGCACCTAACACAATGGGGCCTTGATCTCAGTTGTGACCTCTACGTAATAAATACATTAATAATCTAGGGGATCTTGCGAACTGTCATCTGTTGCAGGATTCTCAGACAGTGGTTGCCCTTCCTAATTAATCGCAGATGGAGAAGTTCTGCATCCTTTCTTTTCACATACAGACTTCACACACTGTGTATTTTGCCACATTTGAACTGGATTCCTGTAATGCACCCTACTGAGTAATTCTCAAGGGCTACCTGGAAGATTCAGCTAGTGTAGAACATGGCAGCCAGCTTGACATTACACCTGCATTTAGTCCATTGCAGTGATTTTTATTTATTTATTTGTTTATTTATTTTATTTTGCATCTAGTGCAATTACAAATGATAACACAGCTAGGATCTAGACCATACAGGTCTTTATGGCTCAAAGCAAGGAAACAGCTCCTCAGCTACAGACCCTAGACTAGAATTCTGGAGGCAGGGCATTCTTTCCAGAGGTCTTTTGAGCCTAGAGGATGTTCTTCTTAATATTCCAGCTGAAGGTTTGCGGACGTTCAGGGCATGCATTCCCTTCAGTGAATCTTCGTCTAGAACACCTCTCCAGTGCATTCTATTCTCAACATGTCTGTGCGACATCCTATCACAGTGACACCATCTTCTGTGGTTGCTCCTCGGTTGGTCTTCATGAGCTACTAGCTTATTTCTGTTTGAGATCTTCTCTACTGAGAAACAAAAGGGCTTTTTCCTCTTTGCAGGGTAGTGAGCAGAGGCTGTGGGAGTAGCCAGGGGACTGACAGGTTTAACTCCATTCAAATTCCATTCGTGCACTTGCAAGGCACATATCTGCAAGCAAACCATTCCCAGCACTTCTGACTAGAGCAAGGAGCACTCAGCCCTTGGCTGGAACGATAACCCTTCAATGCTGTACAGATCCAAGATAGATTTGTGCATTTCTGGCTGAATCCATCTTAATGTAGCTCTGCTCCAGTGCTCCTCCCCAGATGTGAAACAGGCTAGTGGGACTAGATACTGTGTACACACAGCTGAGCACAGGATGTAGCCAATTAATTGGAGCTACAGCACCAGTCATTTACCACTCAGAGATGAGCTAGCCCATTCCAGCATGACAGAGGGATGGTGCATCACTAAGGAGAGACAGCGGCCAAAGGCAGGAGTTCTTGCTCTGATCACCATTTCACAAATGAGATCCTGAGCTGGGGATCTCCTTTGTCCCCGATAGGGATGGGGTCCCTGAGCAGGGGTTTGCTCTTTTCTTACTTCCCTCCACGTGCTATGATAAATTCAATGCGGCTGGAACTCCACTGAAGTCAGTGTTTGGGGTATTCACTCTAGCATATTTCTGCTAATCTAAGTGGGTGGGGATATTTCAAACCATGTCTGGCAGAACTGGGTTTTAAAACGGTTGTGGTTGGCGTGGTTCGGGTCTCTGCAAACACAGCCAAACAGAGCACTGTGCTAGTCCCCAAAAGCTGTTTGTGAGATTGATTCAGTAGCTGCAGCTTTTAACTTAAGTGAAATGGCTAGAGTGGAGGTAAGTGTAATTGGTTGGCACTCTAGACCAGCTGTGCCCAGCCTTTACCAGCACGTGGAATAGCTCTCCATAGACTGTCATGTGGGCATGTAGGTAGTAATCCTCAAATCGATGCTAAAATTGTCCTCAATAAAATTATTATAATTTATTCTTGTTAGGTTGTTACAAACTTGCCTGCGTCTTTAATAAAATTGAAGAAATACATAAGTGCTTTCATAGACGTGGAGCTTAGAGAAAAATAGCTTTATTTTTAACTTTTTGTTTTATTAAGCGAAGTATTCAAGCTAATTAAAGAAACTTTCTCCTAATAACTGACAGGCATGAGAAGCATCAGCAAGAATACCTCCTCCTCGTCTCCCATAAATCAGTACTTATCACTCCCAGGTCCAACTGCCAGATGCTCGACTGCATGTTTATAACTTCTATTTTGTTGTGATATTCTATAGGTTATTTTATGTAATATTAGGAGATTTACATTTGAGTTGTGATTTTTGTTTTTGTATAGAGTGTTTGGTAGCAGTTTTAAATTGTCAATTGTGGGTGAAGCTACTGTAGATTGTAATCCTGAGAACTGTTTGGTTTAAAAAGCAAATACCCAACAGGAGTGCCTTCTCAAAGAGCCAACTGTCTCCCCCTCATTAAGGAATGTGAAGATATTCCTTTTATAGGATCTCAGAAAGAAGGGATGTGCAGCCCCTGTTTGTCAGGACCACAAAAAGCTGAGACAGAAGCCTCTCCTCTCTTCAGAAAGCAAAACTTCAGTTTTAAACTCGCACAAAGAATTCTGATTCCTTTATAAACACTCTGAAGTCTTCAAATAGTAGTTATTAATAGTTGGCTGTCAAACTGGGAGGCTGTTTCTAGTGGGGTTCTGCAGGGATCTGTCCTGAGTCTGGTGCTGTTCAATACTTTTATTAATGACTTGGCTAATGGAGTGGAGAGTATGCTTATAAAATCTATGGATGACACACAGCTCGCAGGGGTTGCCCACACATTGGAGGACAGGATTAGAATTCAAAATGATCTTGAGAAATTAGAGGAATGGTCTGAAATCAACATGACGAAACTCAAAGACAAGTGCAAAGTACTTCACTTAGGAAGGAAAAAACAAATGCAGAACTATAAAATGGGGAGTAACCGGCTAGGGAGTAGTGTCACTGAAAAGGATCTTGGGGTTACAGTGGACCACACATTGAATATGAGCCAACAATGTGATACAGTTGTGGAAAAAGCGAACATCATTCTGGGGTAAATTAACAGGGGTGTCGTATGTATTACATGGGAGGTAATTGTCCTACTGCTTGGCACTGGAGTACTGTGCCCAGTTCTGGGGCCACACTTCAAGAAAGATTTGGACAAACTGGAGAGAATTCAGAGAAGAGCAAGAGAAAAGGTTTAGAAAACCTGTCCTCTGAAGAAAGGTTAAAAAAACTGGGCATGTTTAGTCTTAAGAAAAGAAGACAGAAGGGGGGACCTAGTAATTGTTTTCAAATATGTTAACAGCTGATATAAAGAGGGTGGTGACTCTGTTTTAGGCTATGTATTCCTGGACAGGAGACATACGCTAACCTTGGTCATCAGAAAAAAATAGCGCATTTAAATTGAATATTAAAATTTTAATATTCATTAGGTTGCCTGTCTCAAGACAGCTCCTTGAATGGCTTCTTTAAGTAATTGAATTTAAATACTTTCTTTGGTTTCAGAAAAGTTAGTTTAAAATCACTCACCTCTGCCCATTTATAAATGGTTTACATTATTCATGATAAATCAAACAGGACTCACCTAGCCTTAAACAAAATTCCTTGGCCCACCTATAAAACTGTTCTAGTTATTTTGATATGCTAAAAGACGACTCTCTACTAAGTTTTGAAAATAAAATACTATGGTCTTAATTTACCAAGAGAAAGAGCATGTCCACCAGAAACTGACCCACTCTCAAACACATTATCTCTATTAAAAGCTCTCCAAAGAGAGGCATGCAGAAGAAATTGTAACAGAAGTAACCACTGTTTAAAAACAAGCAATTTTTTTCTTTTCTTTTCCCTTTTTCATAAGGACACAGTTAATAATTGTGATCATTTTGCCTGCTTTTAACTCAAGTCTCTGCTACAGCACGGCAGAGAAACCCAAATGACTAAAATCCTTAAATTTCCATTAAAAAAGAATTATTAAAGTTTGGCTTACCATTTCTTTTTTCTCTAAACTGTAAATTTTAGTAATTAGGGGGATAAAATTCCAAGCACTCAACAACTTAAAACACTCCCTTCTCCCCTACAATAATTTCCCATTTGCGACTGTGTAAAACTCCCACATCAAATGCATGCTTTGAGAAATAACATTCGGAAAATGTTTCATATTTCTAATAGTGGGGAAACTAGGTAGAGAACCAGCACTATGTGACCAGCCAGCTCTCTGCAGACTATGATTTGGGAATCTCTGTTCTAGACACGGGTCAAAAGCTATCCTTAACATCTGTCCCTCTTCGAATAGGCTAGGGGCACGGGTGAAAGTAACTTAAAGGACTTACTGGTATGCCGGAGTCCTGAGCAGGAGGGCGGGGCCTCAACCAGAAGGGGTGTGGCCTCAACCGGAAGAGACGGGCCTTTAAATCTCCAGGCTGTTTAAATCGAGATTTAAAGGGCCCGGGGCTCCGGCTGCCACAACCTTAGGAGCCCCGGGCCCTTTAAATTGCCGCCACTACCCTAGGGCTCCAGCAAGCAGGGTTCTGGCAGCAATTTAAAGGGCCCGGGTCTCTGCTGCAGTCACGGCGGCCGGGAACCCCAGGCCCTTTAAGTCACTGCTGGAGCTCCGGGACACTGCTGCTGCTATCCCAGGGGCTCTGACACCGGAGCTTGGGTGGCAATTTAAAGGGCCCAGGGCTCTGGCCGATGCGGACCGGCTTACTTTCATCTCTGGCTGGGATGTGGGAGTGGAGGGTGGGGTGTATGTAGGGGGTGGCAAAGCTTACACCTTTAAAGCAAGGCCTTTTCATAAATTTTAAGGCCAGAACAGGCCACTACAATCCTCCAGGCTTGCCTCCTGCACAGCCAGGGCCGGCTCCAGACCCCAGCGCGCCAAGTGCGCGCGTGGGGCAACATTTTAACGGGAGGGTGGCAGGCAGGTCCGGCGGACCTTCCGCAGTCATGCCTGCGGGAGGTCCAACGGAGCCGCGGGACGACCGGACCTCCCGCAGGCATGACTGCGGCGGGTGCGCTGGTCCCGCGGCTCGTGTGGACCTCCCGCAGGCATGACTGCGGAAGCTCCACCATAGGCGCGGGACCAGCGGCACATCTGCGGGAGGTCCCACGAAGGCGCAGGAGCGGCGCCCGGCAGTGCGAGCGGGCGGCAGAATTCGTAGAGCCGCCCCTGTCCACAGCAGAGGCCACAGCCCCACATCGAACCTAATAACTTGTGTTGGGGTTAGAGTATCTCTTAGACAGACACATCTTCATTCTCTTTTAGGCAGGACGAGAACAACATTTTCACTGGAACTGTGTGATGATCTAGGATTCACGTCAGCTACGGTGCTGCAAACTGAGATTATTGCATAATGGAGCAGAGGGGTAGAGAAACAGACAGGCAAGAGGGTAACAGAGAGCCCAAAAGCAGAACGTTTCCTCATTCAGCATCAGATCTGTAGCTGCTGTCAGTGTAACTCTGTTGAGGTCAAAGGCCCTGTGCAGCTTTATACCAGCTGAGAAGATGCTTATTTCTCTGTCTTTTTAAAAACATTTGTTTGCGAGTTGTTATTCACTTGTACGTCCTATTGCTGCAGCCTGTGCTACACTGATTTCCAATCCACATTCGATGGATCATTTGTCCTTTTCTAAATATTAATTAGCGTGACAGAAATGAAATTTCTCCAGAGAACCCAGCAGAACCCCGGCATTGATTACCTTAATTTGTGCTTGAACTGTCTGAAGGGTTCAGATCCTGCCTTATACCCATCACTGAACTAGTGGGGTCTCATTATGATTTCTTCTGATAACCAACCTTGCCGTAACTCTCACCTGACTCCGCCATGCACGCCGAGAAGAGCATGTCCTGCCCAAGGGCTAGGAATGCATTTTGTACCAAGGGGCCACTATAAGAAGTGGATGTTGGGTTGAATGCTGCACAGTGCAGGTGCTGAGAGCTGCATGGATAAGCACAAGGTAAAAGTGATGAGTAAGGCAGGAGGAGTAAGGAGAACCTGACTGAGCATTAATGAGAAGGCTGCAGTAAGGACATCATGTTTCTCCTGCAGAATCAAGGCCAGCAAGGGCATAACATAGCTAAGGGCCTCGTTAGCATGCTGAAAACTGATTGCTTTTAAGCTCGTCTCCCCTCACCCGCATCCTGTGCACTTGTGAGTAAGGGAGCCGACATGCTGGCGCTTGGTGCTTATTTCTGCTTAGTGCAGAGGGCTGCACCTGAAGTGGGATTTTCAGAAGTGTTTAGCACTGGCCTATCTTGAAGATTTAGGGAGTTGTTTTTTTTTTAATGACTTCAGTGGGTGTAGAGGTGGGCCAATAACTGAAAAATCTCAACCTATTACTTAACCTTACATATTATGCCCATCTTCTCTTATGCAACCCAAGCATCTGCAGGTTCCTGACTGTTAGGAAAGCGGGCAGTGCTTTGTCATCAGCTGAAGCCCAGTTTAGAACTGCATACTAAATCCCTGAAATAATTAACTTCTTACAATGTACTCCCATTTAGAGATTACATTTACACCTGCCCTGCCCCTTATTCTACCTGAATGCCCAGCTAGAGCCAATACACTCACTGTTGTCATAGGATGTTGACTCTCCAGGGACATTTGTTATCAGCAGACACAGGGAACTTGATCATTTTTTCTCCTCCCAACCCCTTCTAGGCTGCAAGGAAGGCGATCTTCAAACAGAGGACTAGGACACCATGAACTAGGTACCTCTTAGTTCACACTAGAAGAGTCCACCCAGGGCAATTAGAGTGCGACTCTCAGGGGTGCACTATGATTCCCACCCCTGTAGTCCGCACTACAGCACAGTGTTGACACAGGCTCACAGTAAAGGGGATCGCAATAAAATATGCATGCCTAACCCAGGTTTTATCTGTATAAATAAGATAGTTTGTGTCTTGTATGGGACTCACATTATCTGGGTGTTATTAGCAGAAGCGCTGTGCTAATAAAACAGAGTGGTCTGACAAACTGTGAGTCCTGAGTCTAACTTTGACAATTTGGAGGTTCCACCGAGATGGCAACCGTCTTCACTGGGGCTGTGTGATTCCTGACTGTTTTTGTAGGACGACCATGGAAGCCGGCACCTGGGCATTTGGCCCGGCGGTCCTCCACCAGAGAACCTGTTGGTTCCCACTCTGTTCTGGTAGGGATGATCTGACATCAGGAATCTGGTCAGGTAATTATTTCTGTGGAGTGTTTGAGTCTGGGTGCCATCTCCGTCCTGTCCCTGCGGTCTGAGTGAGTGGAATCTGCACAATTGCAGCCGCACCACACTTTGGGTAAAGCCCCTGGTGTGAAAGCAAGGGCAATGAGGCAGTAGCCTGTGGGCTCCTTTTGTGTGTTGCACTGGGCATTGCTCTGACAAACCCGAATTTCCTTCTTGTGCAATTGGTGTGTGAAGTCCTCCTGTATGGGTAACCAGACGTCTAAGTGGGACAGTTGACTCCTGTAAATTTCTGGAAAAATGGTCTGATCAATCCAACCCTTAATACTCCATCTCATTGTCCAAAAGAACACAGATAAAAAAAAAACCTGAAGAATGCCTGTAAATAATCCAAATATATATAGAGCTATGTATATATATATTTTAACAGTGTTTGATAAGGGTACATGAAACTCTGTAAAAAAAAAAAAACAGTTACATCGTATAAAAATTATATTGTAAAAGGGTAAAAGAAATACAAATGAAATATGCTGCTGAGTTGGAATCCTATTAGGGCTCAAAAGGAGCTGCAATAGACTGTTTTTTCAGATTTGAGACAAAGTCTCTGAGCTCTGCTAATGGCTTTGAATCCACAAGCCAAGCCAGATCCCTTTAGAGATTTGATGCTAAATGTTATTGTTAATATAAACATTGAAATAAATTTAATGTTAGTAAGTACCCTGTAACAACGATAGTGTGTATGATTTTGTAAATAAACTTAAAGCTTAACACAGCAGGAAAACATTACAAACTTAAACCACAGGAAAATATGGGGTAATTCCTCTGTTTTGCCCTGCAATCAACAAGGGTTTGTAAAAGAAAGGAATATTTTAAGCAACAATCAATGCCACCCTGAAAGGGGTAGAAAATGTTATTTCCAGATTGCACCTGGGATCCTTCTGGCTACCTCAAACCTCAAGCCAGTGGGCTGAAACTATTGGACACTAGAGGTTGTAAAGTGGGTATGCTTATCCATGCCTGTTGCTCCAAAGCCCTGTAGTAAAGACACCTCACTAGGATCCAAGTATTGTATAACGGGCAATGTGTGTTAATTCTTGGAAAGAAGTGTTTTAAAAGAATAAAAGTGTTAGCAACCCACCAGTAGACAAATGTACATGTAATGTAAGTACTGTGTTTACCAATAATCACATTTACTATTTGCCACAACCAAAAGTCTCAGCATCAGTCTTGGCATTAAATGGCAAACAGTTACCCATTATCTGTTTAAAAGGTAACAAAACAATGTTTTTGGTTTTAAATTGTATGTGTTTAATTAAAATGTTTAAAATATGCTGGTAAATAAAACAAATGTATGTTGATAATCTTAGTGTCAAAGGGGATATGTAGGAGCTGGACTTTATAATGTATAATTTGATTTCATCCTACCAGCCACCCTTTTGAATAGCAGAAAGAAATGACCCTCTGGGACTATAAGATTCTGTTTTCCCATATGCATTACAAATTGGGTCTAACTCTTTGTTTTAAGATTTAGGTAGTAAGAGACAGGATTCTCTATTGTGTCTATGTTAGGTTTAATTTGCAATGCCTTTTGCTCAATATAAAATACTACTGTTTGTATTCTCAATCTGTTAAGAATCATCAGGCACTGCTTACTACCCAAACTGCTGTTAAACTGTCTGGCATCCACAGCATGAATACATGCAACCAATCACCACCTCAGGACCAGTCAATTTTGACTCCAGAAGATGAGAACAGCCTGCAATACCTTACAATCTACGTTCTCGTAAGGGTTGAAGCAAGGCCCAAGAAAAGCAGTAGTGAGCCTAGCGCCTGCTGCCTGGTGGACATAAAACTGTGACTACAGTTCCCTCAGCTGAGGTTGTCAGAACCAGAAGGGCCCTGCCTCCAACATGTGGTGCCTGTTCCTCGGCTGTTGGTGTCTGAAGGTAGTCCACAATGACAATTCTTTTATCCAGCAGCAAGTGTGGATAGCTCAGACCCTTAATATTTCTAAATGCTGGGTCTGCAGCCACATCCCATCCCACTGTCAAACTGATGTTCCTGTCCTGGCTATCCCACTCAATTCCCCAGACCTCACTGGAGGACCTCGTCCGTTAATACAATATGGAACAGTAATGACACCTGGGAAGAGACTAAGTAGTTAAAATAATGGCAAATAAAACTGGAGAAAGTTTTAAGAGCCCTGCCAAAAGAAACAGGGGTGGTCAGGTGGGGCTCCAAAAAAGTCAGGCATTGTACATAGTGCTGGCGGCCAAAGGCGGCCAAAGGACCTGTGCTCTCATAAAAAAACAATGTTGTGTGTTTATACCTGACGATACCAATAAGGTAATAGATCACGCTAGCCACTTAGAACAAATCCTGACTATCCTGTTTGGAATCTTAGTGACCAGGTGACTGCCCCAAAACAGAGTGCTAATATGATGATTTTGAATATTGCTGATGAACAAAGAGATAAAGCGGTTAATATGTGGAACCCAGTAAATTTTGGTCATGGCGTGAGCTTGACCAAAAAGGAGGGGATGAAAGTAGAATAAATTATATTGTGTAAACTTATCTGATTCTGCTCCTTTGTTATCTTGTTAAGTCCTCATCCTTTTATCTGTATAAATAAGATAGTTTGTGTCTTGTATGGGGCTCACATTATCTAATAAAACAGAGTGGTCTGACAAACTGTGAGTCCTGAGTCTAACTTTGACAGCTTTCAACATTTGGCTTTCCAAGGAGGGTGTCAGCTTCAGGGCAGTGTGTTGCTTCCAAGAAGGCCTGTGTCTCCACTCCCTGCTTCAACCCATTTTGGGGAAACGGCTACTTTCCCATTCCCACTGGAGTCAAGGGGTTGCTCTTGTGCAGCTGAGAGCAGAATTTGGCCCAATGAGAATTTTGTCACTGAATGCACAGTGGAACATGGGTAGGTCTTACCTGCGCTGATGTCTCTCTTTGTTCATTCCTGGAATGCCAGGAGTGAGAGGAGGGGAAACAGAAGCATAGAGCAAGTAAACGACTTAACCAGGGTCACAACGCAGGTCAATGACAGAGGCAGGAATTTAACCCAGGTCTCCCAGTTGCCTGTGCAGTGCCCTGCCCACTAGACCAGCGTTTCTCAAATGCGGCCACCGTGGCTGTATGTGGCCACCAGGGGCTTTTCTTGCGGCCACAGCCTCCTGGGCTGTGATGGGGCAGGGGAAGCAGTGGCCCCCCTTTCCAGGGCTGTCAGTGGGGATTGGGCCCTGTCCCCCTCCCGAGACACAAACATTGGAGGTGCAGGCAGCTGGTGAATTCCCCACTTTCCCTGGGGTGGGGGTGGAGGGGAAGGCTCCAGGCTCCATCCACGCAACAGGAGGTTCTTGTTCCAGGCTCTGGTCTCAGGCTCACCACCCAGGCCATCATCTCTGGGCCCTGCGGTCTCCCTGCTCACCTCCCCATCCAGGGCTTAATTTGTCCCAGAGCTTGCTGGGGCTGAGTAAGTCTTCTGTGAAAAGTGATATTAACAAACACAAATATCTCTTTCCACAGCAGCAGATTTACTATCTAGCAAGTTTTTTTTAACCAAAAAAGCAAAAGAACCACCAACAAAAAGACAAGACCATGCAAAGCACCCTATTTGTGTTTCTATTCTGTTCAGGTCCAGTAAAGAATAGAGCCAACTGTACATTATTTTTATTACTGAGTCTGAAAAAAACCTATATAAATAAATTACAATGAATTTGACATGTATATGTGCATACTTATTTGTTGTTCCTAAGGTTAAGTATTTTAGGAAAAATTGTCAGCGTGGCCACCTGCAAGAGTTGGTGGCTGCACTCTGAGGCTACCAAAAATGTGTTGCAAGAACCTCTGCACTAGCCCATACTGTCTGTATCGTTAAACCGCCATTTCAATGCACGTTATATGTACAGTAAATACCAATATTTGGTGTTTAAAAACGAATGCACCTGTAATTCTGGGTGAACATGCACAAATAACCCATGACCAGACAAAGAGCAGAAACGTCTTAGAATCAGGGTCTGTAACTGCACCCATGCAGGTGGACCTGCACCCAAAAGGAAATCCATTTACTGCAACGGGGCTCCATGCTAGTGCAAGGGAGGTCTAGCATACTAGCCACAGAGCACCAACCACTTTAATTATGCCACAAAACTCCAATGTGATGTAAGACCCATATGGACTGAGCCTGAAAGCTAAATCTTAGTCCCCAGTTATTATTTTATTAAACTAGAAAGGGTCAGATCACATATTACACACTATAGCTGGGTTAGTGCGCAGTCAAGCTGCACGAGGGCCATGTCTATTTTACAAAGTAATAACGACGCAGTCATTGGTTGCTATGAATTATAACTCGGGAGTGTAAATAAAGTTTAATATAATGAGTAGGGAATTCTCATTTGGGGAGATGACTATAGAGTAGACTGGATAATCTTTAAGTAATCTCCTATTTGAGGTCCCGTGTTAATATCTGTGTACAGAACAGGGTGATCCTGACACTTTCACAGGAGTAATGACCATAATCAGAACTGAAGAATGAGCCTTCATAGAGGGGTCAGTTTCAGAGCAATATACCAGGGGGTCAGGCCCACTGACGGGGTCACAAGGCTATTACATGTGGGGTTGCGAGCTGTCAGCCTCCACCCCAAACCCCGCTTTGCCTCCAGCATGCATAATGGTGTTAAATATATAAAAACACATTTTTAATTGGGGGGGGGGGCAGGCTGTCACTCAGAGGCTTGCTGTGTGAAAGGGATCACCAGTAAAAAAAAGTTTGAGCCACTGACCTAAACAAAATTCCATTAACCTTCTAAGACTGCAGGGGTTGCTCTGGGTTCACATAGTGCTCTACTGCCAGCTGGTGGCCAAAGGTCCCAATTGCAGTCTATGTTAGGGTCCCCATAAGAGTAATAATACCTGTGTGCCTCTCCATCTTTAGTGTATTTACCCTCACAGCACCCATGTGATGTGCTATTTTACACAGTCACACACAAAGTCTGGGGTGGAGCACCAAATTGAACCTGGTTTGCTTGGGTCCCAAGCTGGCCCCCTAACTACTGGATCATCCTTCCTCTCATTAGTAGTGACTGTCACATCTATGTCATAAAGCAAAGCTGTAATGATTTGTTGCAGTACTTCAGGGTCTACTCCAGAGAGGGGCCAAGCATCCTCATCGCTCGTTAATTTTAATATGAGTCACAAGTGCTCAGCCCCTCATAGGATCAAGCCCTAAATAAAGCTGAAAGAAGACCTGCCCTATGTATTTATCTATTGGGCCACTAAATTCATCCACAAATGTGTGAAACGGAGGGATTTTTAGGTTAATGCAGGTCTCAGTGTAGCTTTATGCTGTATGAAACTACTAGGACACCTCCATAAAGTTTATGCTTAGTGGGGAGTTACGGGGGAGCTCAGTTTGACCAAGTAGGACTGAAACAACTGGCTTTCATGTTAGAGATCTTAAAATTCTGAAGCTATTAGGTAAGGTTAATAGAATCCTAGAATATCAGGGTTGGAAGGGACCCAGGGGCGGCTCTAGGCACCAGCAAACCAAGCTGTTGCCTGGGGCGGCCAAATCTAGGGGGCGGCAGGCTGGGCTGGGGACCTGCCCCCTCATCATGCCGGGGAGGTCCACACCACGCCGACCGGAGAACCTGCTGCCAGGCATGACCGCGGGAGGGCCGGCGCTCCCGGTGGACCTGCGCGGGAGCCAACGGAGCCGCTCGGGAGGAGGACCCGCCAGGGGAGAAGGGGAAGGCGCGGCGCACACCGCTGCCCAGAAGGGACCTCAAGAGGGCATCTAGTCCAACCCCCTGCCCAAAGCAGGACCAACTCCAACTAAATCATCCCAGCCAGGGCTTTGTCAAGCCTGACCTTAAAAACCTCTAAGGAAGGAGATTCCACCACCTCCCTAGGTAACCCATTCTAGTGCTTCACCACCCTCTTAGTGAAATAGTGTTTCCTAATATCCAAATAGTTTCATAACTTTAAAAAAAACCCGGTCACCCTAAGCACGCACTTGGTGTAACAGTGCTTCAGCTGAAAATCAAGGCTGGGATGGTCTCAGTTGTGCTGCTTCACTGCACTAATCTACAGAAAAATCCATTGCTGGTGTAGATTAATGGGGCCTTCATTTCCCTCCCCCCCCCCTTGCAACACTGCATGCATGCACATGCGTATACACGGATAGTGCCCCAAACTCACCCATGCCCTACTTACTGGGGGTTTCCCTTATTCTTCAATTAAGTACAATCAGCTACAAAGGGAGAACCAGGGCGGCCCGGGGGGGGGGGGGAAGTGGGGCAATTTGCACCAGGCCCTGGGCTCCACCTGGGCCCCCACGAGAATGGCTGAGGCTCCGGCCCTGGCCTGACCCCCCCCCTCCACCCCTCTCCCGGAGCCTCAGCGCATCCAGCAGTGACCCTGAACAGCGCAGCAGCGTGGCTCCGGCGGGGCCCCTGAGCCCCGCCCCGCTCAGAGCCGCGTGGTAAGAGGGCAGGACTGCGAGATCCAATGGGGCCCGAGCTCCCTCCGCTCAGCTTAGAGCTCGCAGCCCCGTCCCCTGACCACACGGCTGTGAGCGGGGAGGAGCTCAGGGGCCCTGGCTGGAGCCACGCTGCAGCTGTCGAGGGAAGCTGCTGGATGCGCTGAGGCTCTGGGTGAGGGGTTAAGCCAGGGTGAAGGGGCCGGGGCCGGAGGGGTTGGCTAAGGGGCAGGGAGTCCCAGGGGACAGGAAGGGCGCAGAGGTTGCGAATAGGGGTCAGGGAACGGGGGGGGTGTATCGTGGGTGTTCTGGGGGGTCTGTCAGGACTCAGCGGGGGCGGGGATAGGGTCGGGGCAGTCAAGGGACAAGGAGCAGGGGTGGGGTCCCGGGGTGGTGGTGGGAGGTGGGGTCTCTGGGGGACGGTGAGGGGACAAGGAGCAGGATGGGTCGGGGATTCTGAGGGAGGGTGGGCAGTCGGGGGGGCAGGAAGTGGGTGGGGGTCAGAGAGGGGGCAGGGCCAGGCTGTTTGGGAGGCACAGCCTTCCCTACCCTAAAGCTCGTTCAGCAATTTGAGGCTTGCAGGAGAGCCAAGCTGTTAGCTTTTCCATTAGGGCTCCCATCCCTTTCACTTCTCAAATGCCAAATTATAGACTATATTTAATTTCAGTGCCATAGGGAGATTCATGTCAGGGGAGGGCAGCTTCATTTAAAATTAGCCATTGTGGGAGGGATCACATGAGAAGAGCAATATCCTTCCCAACCCTACCAAGGGAGACCCTCCCTCCTCTGCATTCCCTGAGGCTTCAGAGGGGTTAATTCAGTGGTTCTCAAACGTTTATACTGGTGACCCCTTTCACATAGCAAACCTATGCGACACCCCCCCCCTTATAAATTAAAAACACTTTTATTTAACACTATTATAAATGCTGGAGGCAAAGTGGGGTTTGAGGTGGAGGCTGACAGATCGTGACCCCCCACTAATAACCTCGTGACCCCCTGAGGGGTCCTGACCCCCAGTTTGAGAACCCCTGGGTTAATTTAATTTTAGCACCCTGTGTCCATTCATATGCATGTGCTATTTTGAGCATTTCAGTTTTCACAACATAGGCTCATCCCAGATTCTGGAACAAGCTCAGATGCTCAGTTCCTGGAGTATGTACATAAGCTATACTAAAGACAAACCCACAGGAACCGTCTCCAGTTTGTGAGGGACCCCATGGAGCCAGTCTCGAGGAAACAGATAAATGCATGGTGGTTAAGTCCATTAATGGCTATTAGCCAGGATGGGTAAGGAATGGTGTCCCTAGCCTCTGTTTGTCAGAGGGTGGAGATGGATGGCAGGAGAGAGATCACTTGAACATTACCTGTTAGGTTCACTCCCTCTGGGGCACCTGGCATTGGCCATTGTCAGTAGACAGGATACTGGGCAGGATGGCCTTTGGTTTGACCCAGTATGGCTGTTCTTATGTTCTAAGCTAAATGAACCCAAAGTTATGGAGACAGATATGAGTCAAGGAAGCCAGCAGAGTATCAGAAACCTGGAAAAATCTCTGACTGGATGGGCTCAGGCATCTGGTCACAAGCTGAGGTGGTTCAAAAATTTTGGATTTTTTTTAAGCAGAATTTTTTTATTGTTTCTTTAAACAATCAAACACAGCAAGCAGCAAATATTTGGCCACACACTTCTGAAACCCCAAACCATGTTCAGGTTTTGGCAGACTAATTTCAGCTTTTCAATTAAAAAAAAACACAACAAATTTTGAAGGAAAGCAGACATTGTCCGTGATTTTTTTTCTGCTTTTTAAATCCCCTAGTTTTCAATCCAGAAAAAGTTTTGATGGAAAATATTTGTCCAACCCTTTTAATGAGCTTTAGTGCCTTTTAGCACTAGCTGATACTGAGAACCAGTGATACCTTGTAAAGAAGTTTTCTCAAAACTGGGTTTGTGCTGAGATGCAGAAGGTTTATTTTTCCCAGGGCCGCCTGTGGCGGGGGAGCAAGTGGGGCAATTTGCACCAGGCCCCGCAGGGGCCCCCACGAGAATATAGTATTGTATAGTACTGCAATTTTTTTTTATGGAAGGGGCCCCCAAAATTGCTTTGCCCCAGGCCCCCTGAATCCTCTGGGTGGCCCTGGGGAGAACACGTCCCAAGGTCCTTCTCACTTCCATAAGGGACACTCAATCACTTATACTGCCTGAAGTGGAGCTAATGAGATCCACCTGCTCTGGCGGCCAGGGTGTGTATGCAGAATGGCTCTGTATTTCCTCCCAGGGCCCTGGTCTACACTGGGGGAGGTGGGGGGGAATTGATCTAAGTTATGCAACTTCAGGTACATGAATAACAGAGCTGAAGTTGATGTACTTAGATCTACTCACCGGGGTGTCTTCACTGCGGTGAGTCGACTGCTGACGCTCCCCTGTCGACTCCGCCTGCGCCGCTCGGCTTGGTGGCATACAGGAGTTTATGGGAAGGTGCTCAGGGATCGATTTATCATGTCTAGACTAGATGCGATAAATCGAGCCCCACTGGATCGATCGCTGCCTGCCGATCCGGCGGGTAGTATAGCCATACCCACAAGCAGATAGTTGGTCACAGCACTTTTCTCCTCTCCCACTCTGTTCTCCTGTTGGTTCCTCTCTCTGTGTTAAATGGTTTGTACACTGCAAGCCTATAGGTTAAAATGCCTCACACATGATCTGCAACAAGCATAAATAAAAACACACCAGCTTTGCTCTTCTGTATGGTGCACTATGGAGAGGTGGAGTATCAATTGCTTTTGCTTTTTTCCGGATCAATGAAGCTCTAGCTCAGTGATTCCCTGTCTGAAATGCCCTGGCATGTACAATGGTAGTGATGTCAGACCTGTTTTGCGTCTGGATGTGTAAATTAAGTAGTTTAATATAGTGACTGGTTTGGGGATTTAAAAAATAATCTAGAGTTTTCTTTTCTATAGGATTGCAATGCAAGGAAATGCAAACCTGCCTGGCCATGCGATGTGCTACAAACAACACTGACTGCATGTGGGTCTTCTCCCGCCACAGGTTTCACAGTAGTGTAGCTCTGGAGTTACACCTGATTTACACCAGCGTGAGAGAGAATGTCCAGTATGGTATCTGAGCATCATAGTGGGAGTAACCGCACCAGAGGAATGCCTGATGAGGTGTCTCATGAGGGGGGAGCTGGAACCGGCCACATCAGTGACCCCCAAGAAAACACTGCTAAGTTTTAAAGTAAATTATAGGTGGGATGTTCTGGACCTGTTCTTCCTTTCTCTGACACTGGTGTGACTCAGGGGTAGTAGTAGTAATTACCTAGCTTTCATACTGTGCTTTTTATCAGCAGATCTCAAAGTGCTTTACAAAAGAAACACAGTATCATTAGCCCCATTCTACAGAGGGAGAAACTGAGGTACAGAGAGGTGGAAGCCACCCACAAGGCCCGGACTAGAACCTTGGTCTCCTGAGTGGGAGGCTAGTGGTTTAGCCACTCTGCCATGCTTAATCAGTAGTGTACAGGGACAGCATGGCCAGTGAGTAGGGCAGACAGGAGTCCTGGACTGGTTCTATTCCCAGCTCTGCCATTGACCAGCAGTGTGAAGCTGGGCAAGTCACTTCACCTCTCTATGCCTCTGATTTTGGCTCCAAAGTGCCCAAAGCCCATTTACAAATAAGAATTAGGCTCCTAATTCCATTAGGCATCACAACACTGAGTGCAGCAATGCCTCAATACCTTTAAAAATCTGGCCCTAAGCTCTGTGGGGGCAGGGACTGTTTATCACATATTTGAACAGAGTTGGGGCCTCTAAGCTTTACCATAATTCAGACGATCAACAGAGCTACACCTCTGTGAGATTTAAATCAAGCCATTCTAACGCTGGCATGTTACTCAATGCTGTTTGCAGAACCTCTCTGAATTCTTCAAAATAAATCTTTGAATCGCACTTTGCCAATGCTTCACAGTCACCAAAAGAGGTGTTTCAAAGCCCACTGCCTCAGACGCATGGAAGGAATATGCTTTATACAGAAAATGGAACCCAATTCTACAGGATGCTTTGCTGCATGTGACCTGGCCCAATGTTGGACTAGCAGGTCAGTAAATGAAAGGACTTCCCACACCTGCAGTGGGGGTTTAAGTTTCCCTATAACCCTGCTTCCCTTTCCTTTCTCTGTTTGTGCTGCAGTGCTACTGCCTCCTAATCTCACATGCAAAAAGGCGAGGGATGCTCAGCAGTGAGGATGTGTGACTCCTACAGCCAGACTGACTGGGATATAAAAAGGAGAGTGAAATGTTGGGGCACAAGGAAATGTGTTTCCTGTATTCTCCCCAGAAGCTGTACCTATAAGTAATCCCCACTGCTGAGAAAGAGGGCCCCTTAGACCAAACGAGGCTGACACTATACTTCTGTCTGCAAATGAGCTCCTTCCTTTGCTACCACTGCTGACGAGAGCTTGTGTCTTCCCTGCCCTTGAAACTGCATTATCTGCTTTGGCTGGGAGCGCGCGATAATAGCGCCTGACAATGGCAAGAGTTGCTCTGAGCCGGTGGAACAGGAAATCCCATTTCTCAAGCCCTTCAAAGCCTGCCAGGCACGACTCAGCGCAGTGGGCGTTCAGTGAGATGGTGGCGCTAAAAATAACCCACACAATAAGGTGCGCATTAGGAAGAAGAAAAGGACTTACCCTTGGTGTGGGTTCCCCCTCCACTGATGGCCTCAAGTGTCCCCAGACAGTGCAGCTGCTCGGTTTTGTTCTCTGAATTAAAACTAGAACCGCAGCAGCGGAGGGTTTTTTTTTTTAAATGAAATAGGAAGATTAACGGGTGCAGCCAGAGGCTGAGATACTTTCCAGTTTTTAAACACAATCTTTTTTTACTTATGGTTTTCTATAATAAGCACTTGAAAGTGAAATCTGCTTCCCTATCATTGTGAGTTCATCGGCAGGTATTAGTGTTGGCTGCAGTGGAGTACAGCGTTGCTGACACGGCTACTGGGCCCAATCCTGCCTGCTCACCATGCATGGCAATCCCAGCAGGTTTGCTGCTCAGTTTGCAGAATCAACCCCAATGTTTAACACACACCCCGCCCCCCCAAAAGGTCTATTGGGTCTGACCCCATTCCTACTTGAGTCCGTGGGAGTCGAATTGGGTCCATAATATATAAAATGCCAGAATTAGTAGTACCTGGCAGTCTTACAAAAATTTTGCTGTTATTGTGAATACTGAATGCCTAGGGGTGCATGCTGATTGTCTGGACTGTTAAAGATAAATCCAGTACATTGTATTGGATCAATTTCATTACAGCAAACCTGACTATGGAGGAAATTACCATGTTCACTTGCAAAACCTGGCCTGATGTGCATTCAAGTGAGCAACAACTGACTTCTTTTTCAACCCCAAATATTCCTGTGTCCCAATGAATGGTGAATACCAGACTATGATTGCTGCTTGACCAACTCATTTGTTGAATGCACATTGCTTATTATATTGCGTACACAGTATGTATTTATGCCCTGGTTCAATTTCTAATGGTTTGAATGGTGTGCAGTAAATACTGTATGTGTGTGTGGGGCACATACTGAATGAGGAGGAAGAAAAGAAAAATTGAATCGCCACTCTTTTAATGAGCACCATTCATCCCGTGCACTGAATGAGGCAGGGCTCCTATTGAAATAAATGATATGTGATTCTGTAATTAACGACATGCATGACCACCAGGAGGCTGAGCAAGGTTGCACAGGCAACCCTATTTCAGGCATTTCCTAATGTTTGAGTGCTTGACTTGGCAACTTAGCTTTCTTTTACTGTAGCATTTTGGCATGTAATTATGTATAAATCAGTATTGGGAGGATAAAGAAACCACATGGAAGGACTTACAAACAACTGTTTTGGGGATGGAGGGAGAAGGAGAGAAATTAAACTTTTTTTTCTAAGGTATGTGATCAAAGTCTCTCAAATGTCCCTCATTCTAGGCACCAATCATCAACACTCCACACCAATCTGGCATCTCCTGTCACTTTTATAACTGAAAATTATTTAGATCAGAAATGCAGAATCATGAACTTATAGAAAGTTATAGAAAAGTGTCAGTTATAAAAAGTGTCATTAAACCTAAGAGCTTGAATTCCACATTTCATGTTCCCTGCATGAATGATTGTTTTGGGACCCTCGTTTTGGGCCTTTGTCACACATTCCACCCCACCTTTGGGCCCTAACAGCCTGAGAGGTCTGCAAAACCTTTTTATAACACATTCCTGAGAGTATATTTTTGTTTGAACATAAGCATCAGACATCATCATAAACACCAAGTGCCTTGACCTTGGGCTGACCCTTCATCCCAGGAGATGCTGTACAGTGTGACGTCCACAGGGGATGTAATCTGCAGCAGAAGTCTACACACTCCCCCTTCTGCAGTAGATGTTCACCAAAAGTCTTCCCTGCAGAGATGCCGCTGGCCACAAACACATCATCCTAGGAAATTGTGCCTGCTATTGACTTTAACATGACACTCTGAAGATGCCTTCCTCCACTGACGTTACTATGACCCTCAAAAAGTGCCTCCTTCTAAAGATTTTCTCTCTGTCCTGCTCCACAAAGTTTGAATAGGTTACCAGTGTTAGTCTCACCCCAACCATGATGCTATCCACTCCAGGGACTTAATGTGAGCATCTTCCTTGGAAAATACCATGTGCTACAAATTTTAACAAGACAACCTCAGGAGATGATGTCTGCTATAGTAACATAACCCTCTCTGACTCTGAGAAATAGCTTTTGCTACCAATATGGATGCAATCCTCCGTCCCATGCATAATAATCTCATTCATACAGCAACTGCCTTGCAGGAGATGCAGTGGCAGTGGTTCTGAAACCATGGTCTCTGGACCATTGTTAGTGTGCAGAATACTTTCTGGTGGTTTGCAAAGAGCTGACAGGTCACATGGTGCTGGCTACAACTTCCCACTTCCAGCTGCTTCTACAGGTATTCAAGCAGCTCTTCCTTGAGCCTGAATCTGTGTTAGAGCAGCTGGAGAGATGGAAAAGATGCCAGCTTAGCTGTTCATTCTGCAGGAGCGAAAGCAAAAACTCCCCTCTTGGACTGGAGCCATCAGCAGAACAGTTACAATGAACTTAATACTGTTCTCATCTCACTTCTCCAAATAAGCAACAGCTGTGATGGCCATAAAATGGTTTTATGAGGGGTGGGGTCCAGGAGATGTAGCCATCAATAAGACTAGGATGGTATCGTCTGACTGACACACGGCTGTAGAACTGGCATGTTTAGCACAAAATGGGCTGAGCAGACTTACATACCTCATTATTTTCACCCTCCCCAACACCCTCTGGAGGCGAGTGCTGACGTTTGCCTTTTTTTTTTTTAGCTCATACTCTCTGTAAACCAATTTATGGTGATGTATCATCTCAGCCCATACCATGAAGATTAACATACAGCAATGGGTTTTCTACTCTATGGGATTTTCTAGGTATTGGACACAATATTTACCTTGGGCAATAGAGGGTGATGTAAACTATCCTTCCCCCTTTTGCATCCTCTTGTGCCCTGGCTAGCACTGAGGATCATAGAGAAGGGAGCACCAGATCACCTACTCTTGTCTCCTGTACCTCACAGGCCACCACCACTACCCAGCACACGCACACTGAACCCAACAACCAACATTAGATCAAAGTATTACAGCCCATAGGAGATGAGACTAGTATGTGCCAAAGGCAGAGAATAGGAGGGCCTGGGCGCACCAGTGCCGGAGGTCCCTGCAATGTGTGTCAGAGAAATGATTAAGTGTGATATACCCTTTTAATCCTGTCACGAGCCCTGTGCCCACACGCTGCAAAGGAAGGCAAAAACCAAAAAACCCAAGTTCATTTCAAGTCTTACCTGGGGGAAATTTCTTCCTGACTCCATATAGGCCCAGAGCATGAACCACATGAACAAGAACCAGCCAGCCACACACATGGCCTGTGCCTAATGTTGATTAAAGGGTTCATCCCACAGGTTTAGCTGCTGGCTGCTCCATCCCTGGTGGCATGTCAGTGGGGAGCTGGTGCCCCTAAAAAGTGGCAGGGTTGGGGCTGGCAATTAGCCACCCCTCCCCCCCAAAAAATCATGTTGACCCCCTCATTCAAAGGCAGCGCTGACTCCTCCCACTCCTCCCCATAAAATCCAGCAAGTAACCTACCGGAGGCTCTTTTCCCTTGCCCATGGCTCCTCCTGCTTGTGAAGACACTGCACCCCAGACTCTGCTCCATGCCGCCCCTTCCCGCCTGAAGGGACACCAGTGGCTCCAATGTTCAGTTCCCCACCGGCCCTCGGCTGTGGAGTCACAGGCCAAACATGCACCTGTCACAGGCGGGAGGGAGTCAGGGCCCTGCACCACGATTCACCAGCCAGTAAAACAGAAGGTTTATTAGACAAGAGGAACACAGTCCCAAGCAGGGCTTGTAGGTACAACTAGGCAAGAATCTTAGACCCCCAGACTTGGGGTTCCCTGCCTCTTCCCAGCCAGCCCAAAACTGAAACCTCCTTCTCTCGCCCTTTGTCCAGTTTCCGACTTGCAGCCCCTTCCTGGCTCAGGTACCGTCCCTCATCCCATCCCCAGGCAGACAGTCCCAGTAAAACTCCCTGTGTTTGCGTGCAGGGCTGCTGGAACAATTTGTATAGCAGGGGTGCGGAAAGCCATTGAACCAAACACTACTGAGCAGGTCACATACCCCTTCCTCATTATGAGGTCACTGGGTGCTCACATGCCGGGGCTGGGCCCACGTTGCCTGGAGCAGAGGGTGGCTCACTGTGCTGCTGGGAGCACTGCTTCACAGGAGGCCACTGTGCTGTATGAGTCCCCCAAGGCAGGCTAGCTCCTGCTTCCCACTGCAAAGCATCCGCTGCTGGCATGGCTGTTGGGTGCTTATGGGATGCACTGAAGAGACCTGTGAAGCTCAAGGTGCAATACCCAGTGGCTGATGTCCCTACTGTAGGAAAGACACTGAAGAGCAGGAGGCCCTGTAATCCACAGAACTTGGCATAGTAGGGAGACAGTCAAAGCCTTATTTGGGACTTCCAGGGAGCAGCCTACCAGTGCATTGATAACTGACTGTTCCCATGAAAAGGCCATAAAAAAAGCCTGAAAATGAATCAAAACACAATAATCATGCAAAGGTAAAAAATGGCATTCAGTGCACTTCGTATTCATTAGGCTTCTTTCAGTTTTTCCTTTGGTGACCTGCTTATGTAAAAAGCAGAATGTCACACCTATTCAACAGCTGGTTAAACACCCCTAAACCCCATAGCACCAGTCAATTACATCTCCCTTATGCAAAATGAATAGTAATACTGGGCTTGGCTACACTTGAGAGTTGCAGCGCTGGGAGTTACAGCGCTGGTCATCCAGCTGTGTAGGAACAGCGCTGGTGTGTGGCCACACTCACAGCTACCAGTGCTGGTGTGTGGCCACATTTGCAGCGCTGTTGGGAGTGATGCATTATGGGCAGCTATCCCAGCGTTCAAGTGGCAGCAACGTGCTTTTCAAAAGAGGGGGGTGGGGTGGGGTGTAGCGTGACAGGGAGCGGGGGAGAGCGAGAGAGTGGATTTTTGGAGCCAACACTGTGTGTTAGCTTCCTGCCTTGCAAAATCAGAAAATGTTCCCGACCCCTTACTCTTAACTCTTAACTGCAAACAGCCCGCATCCAACGGACTCCCTTTCTCCCCTCTGCCCCCGCTGTTTCTCTGTCAAGCAAACACTCACTCCCTGCCTGCCTCATTCACAGGGGTTATCTCATTTGATTGTTCACAGTCAGGTACAGCTTGATCACAGCAAACAGGAGCTGTGTTTGTTTTTTAGTAAGCAGCTCCCGGAGCCCCGAGTTCACAACAAAACAAAGAGAGGCTGCATAAAAAAACAAAGAGAGTAATTTAGTTAAAAGCATTCTGGGATATCTGCTAATACCCTGGAGGCCAATAACAGTGCTGGCGTGTGTCCACACTTGATGAGCAGCGCTGGATCACCACCGCTGCACTTGCTACACCCCAAGCAGACCAGGTGTTCAGCCAGCGCTGCAGCCAGGGAGTTGCTTTCGTTTATTCTTATATCTTGTGTAAGTAATCCCCTTCCTGCAGCCAGGGAGTTGCAGCGCTGGATGTGCCTTGCAGGTGTGGACAGTTACTAAGTTGCAGCGCTGGAAAGCCTCCACCAGCGCTGCAACTCTCAAGTGTAGCCAAGCCCACTATCCCCATTGAACAGCAGTTATCCCTAGGAACTCTCATTACGCTAGTTCCCTGGAAGATGTCCCAATAAAGTAGCAGTAGGGTCCAATGGGCTGGAAGTCAGGAAACCTGTTTCCTATTTTCACCTCTGCCACTGATGCATTGTGTGTTATAGCTGATGTCACAATTTCTGCTCATTTTCACTACCCTTAACATAGCGATAGTGATATCTACAGCGCCTTGGTAAAGTGATTTGAGATCATTGCATGAAAGGTCAACATTTTCAATAGTGTCCATTCATTTTGGGTGCCTCTATTTTCTGGCCTGATATTCAGAAATGCTGAGCCCTGACAACTCCAGACAAACGCCAGTGAGAACGGTGGGTGCACTGCTTGGCACCTTTGATAAACTCAGGCTGTAGGTAGCTCGAGATGGCCAGCCAAAAATTGAGGTGCCCAGAATGAACAGACACTTCTGAAGACTGGGGTTTTGGTTTGCGCTGGTCTCTAATTCATATCCACCATTTGCAAGTGTGTTAACATAAGAAACAGATACCTATGGTTAAACTTCTCTGGCAGTTTGTCCTTGCTCTGCTGGGTGGGTGCAGGACTCTGCTTGGTCAGGCAAAACCTAAATCACTAAATTGTAACAAACCTGTTTAAACTCATGATTAGGAGGAGAGTTGGATAAGTGCAAGCCACACTTCTCTGTCTAGGTTTGAAAGGCCTCTGCACAGTACTTACCTGAGTCCAGTGCTGGCAGGCAGAGGGATGGATTCGCCACCGTAGACATAAACAGGACACTCAGGAGCTAGTGTCTTTACTGAATGAATTTATTGTTTTTTTGAACTAAAGTTGCTCACAGTTATTTAACAAGGGATACATCAGATTTTTGTCCATTTTAAACTGTTAAATAATGTCAGTTTGTTTCTGTGAGTGTGTGTGTGTGAGCGCGCATGTGTGTGGTCAAAGTACAAAATCGGAAGGATAACAAGAGGTATTGCTTTCGTTTATTCTTATATCTTGTGTAAGTAATCCCCTTCCTGCTTGTACCGCATGGATTTTGCTGATATAGGGTTTTTTTTTTTTTTTGTAAATTATTATTATTATTTTGTATCGAAATCCCAGCCTTTTGTAGAGGTACAATGTAACAGAAGCATCAAAAATCTATACACAGAGAGAAAAGAGGGAAAAGAGGATGGAGGTGGTTGCAGGAGATCCTGGAGGAGAGGCAGAGAGAGAGGGCAGAGGCAGGAAAGACAACGAAAGCAAAAGAGACTAATTTACAGCAATGTCATGCAATTAAAACTGCCCCCCCTCCTGCACCCTGGCCTCCCCCCATCCCCAGCCATCACCCCCATGGCATCTGACATGCACACAGCAATACAATTTTAAGAATAGGAAAAAATAATAAATTAAAAACAACCCAAAAGTAAATAAAATAAATCTCTTTCATTTGGGGGACAAGGAAAGGTCAAGGGTTAAAGGTTACCATCCCAATTGTGCCTTACTTATTTTTTTTTTAATCTTCAAACCTATGTACAAGTGAAACTGGTCCAAGGGGGGGGGGGGACAAAGTAAACAACAACAACAAAAAGCGAGAAACTGTCCAATGTTATCATTTAAAAAAAAAAATTCTTGTAGTACAACATACACCCAGAGGAACCCAACAAACAGCAATTGGAGGTCATAAGAGAAGTGCACTCTAATGCTAACCCTACGTTCTTAAAACCTCAGTAAAGAAGTGTTTCTCATTGTGTTTTTTTTGTCTTTGATGTTTACAACTGTGTTTGTTTGTTTTAACCCTTTGAACTTGGGCCAGAATAAATTACACTTGGTGGTGTAGCTCTCAGGGGGAAAAGACCAAAAAAAAAAATGTCGTTTGCAAGAGGAACATTTAAAGTTTTTTCTACCTTTTTTCCCCCTCTCCCCAAAATAAATAGGAATCAGTGTCGCCTCTACACAGTAATTAAACAAAACAGAAGATATATCTAACAGCTTAACTTTTTAAATATATATATGTATATATAATTAACCAAGACCTAATAATAACTTAAACACAAAAAACAGTCCTCACCCACCCACTCCCACCCACCAGCCCCCTTTCAAAAAAAAAAGGTTTATAAAAATATCTTGCAGTAATTTTTAAAGTTTACAGTAGCTTCGTGATTCACTTGCCCATAGCACTGATTCCTCGTCTCACTCAGATGAATGAAGTGCCAGTGGTATGCACATGCACACACATGGAAAAAAACCCAAATTATCCTCTTTTCTTCTTCGTCTGTTTGTTGAAAAACCCAATAAATCAAATAAATAAATAAATCAAAACCAGCAAATAAATAATAATACTGATATTGATGCAGCACGAGCGACACGACAATTGCATCCAAATGCAGAGTGTGTTGGAGGATCCAGATGGTGGAAGAAGGTCCCAACACGGCAGTGTGGTAGGCAGGAGTTGAAGAGTGAAGAGGAAGATGAAGAAGGAGCAGCAGCAGCGGCAACGGCAGTTGGTGACAAGAGAGACTGTTCTCAGCTAGGCAGAATCCTTTCCCGCCTCTTTTGCTGCCGTATGTTGCCTTTTCCCTAAGTTTGAATGTTTGTTTGTTTTTGTGTTTGTTCATTCCCCCAACCCCCACGAGAGGATTCCCTCCCCCTCCAGCAGGTCGAAAAGCAAAATGATAAGAGTATCAAAAACAAACACAATTTAAAAAAAAAAAAAGGAAAGGGTGGGGACAGGGAGGAAAAAGGAGTTGGAGAAAATCCCACAGTGAAACTCCCCGATATTGTCTTCGTTCGATGCTTTGCTTTTACTCACTCCTTGGTGGTTTTGGCTGAGAGTGCTCCCTGGTTTCATGGTTACATTTCCCCTGGTTTCTTGCCCCTCTCCCCCTGCCAGTCTGAGTTCACCTGCACAGACGAATGTTGTCAAGGACAATGGTGTCGCTCCAACAATTGCAACCTGCTTCCAGCCCAGGTTGTGCAATCCCATTACTGAGCAGATCTCCCTCGTGGAGCACCAAAAAGAAAAAGAGAAAAAGTGTGTGTTGGGGAGGTGGGGGAGAAACCCATTTCCTGGGGGCAGAGGGGGAGGCTGGGAACCTCAAACAGGACTGGTCCTTGGACAGTCTACATCGGTTTCCTTCCGTCAACAAGTGTCCGCAGAGCACAGAAGGTGAAGCCGTGGCTGACATGTTAACTTTTCGGGATAATTCCTGGTAGCAGAGCGGAAACAAGTGGTGTCGTCAGAAACAGAGAGAGCAAGAACAGAACAAGAAACAAAAATAATAATTTAAAAAACCCAACAAAACATCAGGAGGGAAAAAAATAAAAATAATCAAAATACAGGGAGATGTCAAAACAAAAAAACAAAACCAAAAAAGCCACAACCCAAGATCTGGTGAACTGGGTTTTGTCATCTGTGCTACCTTGTCTTTCTTTCTTTTTGTGTGTGTTTGTTTCTGAGATATATATTATATATCATATATAAATATATATATGTATATATATACAGTCATTCCTTCTTACAAAATTTGTCTATAGACAGTTTTGTACTGTTGTGGAAAGGTATATACATCCTTCTAGTTTAGAGGCTAGCTTGCTAAGGAATATTCTTTGATTCTTTCTTGCTTTTTGTTTTTTAAGTTAATTTTTTTAAAATGTATTTATTTAAGGTTGGTCTTGTAGGCCGACTGATGAGACCATCTTTGCCTTGTCTTTGCCAGCGGGGTACTTATTGTCTCCTCTAGACCCATAGTCATTAGCATCGGAATCGCTCCGCTTGCTGTTTGCGCTATGCTTGGTTGGCGTGCCGGGGGGATGGCTCACCTGCCCGTTCTTCTCGTCTGAAAAAAGTTGTTTAATTACGTCAAAGAAGTTACTCAATGGGCTGCCTGGGTACACAAAACAGAAGAGACAAAAAAAAAAAAAAAAAAAACCACAGAGAGAAAGAGAAAGAGAGAGAGAGAAAGAGAGAGAGAGAGAACAAACAAACAAATGAACAATGGGGTTTTTAACAAGAAGAACATGATGAGAGATCCAGAGCCACGTGCATGGGGGTCTGTGGAGGATGAAGATGATGAGCAGCAAGAGGAAGAGTGTTAGGATGGGACACCTCTGGCAGCGAAGAGGCTGGGAGCAAAACGTGCCAAGGAGGTGTCCTACTTGCATACCATGTGGTTGGGAGCAGAGATCCTACCTAGCAGGGGAACTCCATGGCTACGTGAGCCTGGCACGCAGCACCATGTTGTGGAACCAGCTATATGATTTGTTTGGAATTAGTTGGCAAGCCTATGAGCGGACTGTAACCCTCAGGGGATGCAGTTCCTGTGTAACTGTATTGCTAAAGGTGGGGCATTAATGCATAATCAACTTTGCCTTGCAGCCTTAGCAAGTTCTGTGTTAGACATTATGCTTTTCTTCCTTCCTTTAGTTATGCTGACTGGTCTCTCTCTGAACACCCACTCATCCACCTTCAGCCAGCCACTTGGCCTGGAAAAACTGTGCATTCCAGGGGAATACGAGCATTTGAGAAGTGAATAGGGCTGGAATACAAGGGAGCAAACCTCAGCTAGTATGTGTGAGGCTGTGATTCTGCAAGGTTCTGAGCACCTTCAATCCTTGTTGACAACAGTGGGAGTTGAGAATGCTCAGCAGATTGCAGGACCAGGCTCCTGTGCACATGTGGTTTCTGGCTGGGATTTAACCTGATGGGACCACAAAGCAAGAACTAGTATCTGCACTCCACCGTCTTGAAAACAGTCAATGAGCTTCACTATTATGGAGTTGGGAGCCAAAGGAATTGCAGGGTCATATGCTAATAGAAAACAGCATTAGGAAACTTTGATGAATTTAGCCACGAGATTGGGGCAAGCTCTGGCGCAGATTGGGTGCTGCGCATCTGTCAGAACACAGCCTTTCATGTCACTTCCAAAATCTCTTTGTCGGCCATTTTCCCTTTTTATAACGCCCTAGATATGTTTTATTATCATTGCCATATGTTGCTCCAGTGTATGAAGTGTCATTGTCCCATATCCACGTTGTACAATGGAACAACACTAAGGTCTTGTCTACACCCCCTGAGCGATGTAGTTATACAGACCTAACCCCCCTGTGTAGACAGCGCTATATCAGCAGGAGAGCTTCTCTCTCACCAACAGAAGTTGGTCCAATAAAAGATATTACCTCACCCACGTTGTCACTCTAATTTTGGGATTACCTCACTTTACAAGGCACAAATATTATGTAAGGAGCCCTCATTTACCTGCATAACTATAGGCCTGGTTTTGTCTGGTAAGTAGTATAGTGTTTAACTGAGTGCAGGTGCTGGTTCTGTGCACTGAACACAGCTGTCAAGTCCAAGCCACTATTAGCTGCTGGACAGGTGTGACCAGGGGCAGCTCTATGTATTTTGCCGCCCCAAGCACAGCAGGCAGGCGGCTTTTGGCGGTGCGCCTGCGAGAGGTCCGCTGGTCCCGCAGCTTCGGCGTACCCGCCGCTGAATTGCCACTGAAGCCGTGGGACCGACGGACCTCCTGCAGGCGCACCGCCAAAAGCAGCCTGACTGTCGCCCTCGCAGGGACTGGCAGGCCGCTCCCCATGGCTTGCCGCCCCAGGCATGTGCTTGGTGCGCTGGTGCCTGGAGCCGCCCCCTGGGTGTGACCTAGCTACCTGAATGAGCCTTAGAAATGGCCCACACCAAAACCTCGGACTCCAACACCAACACCAAACACCTTCAGATTTGGGGGAAATTTGAAACCTGGATCCCAATTTTGTGGCTGAGATAGGACAAGCCATGAATGTCACACACACATTCCGGTTTGGATTCTGAAATCTCCCCAGAGTCCAGGGGGATGGAGGTTTTGGCTATAGGATTTTTACTGAGGCCCCTCTCTAAGGCTCAATGAAGTTGTCCTAGCCAGATGGCTTGTGGGCACATGCTCGGCTTAGACTCTTCTCTACTTCTATCTGGTTACTCCCTTCCAATGGGAAAAACAAGTGGGGGCAGGGGACGGGGGCAGTCAGGGAATGCAAGTAACACTCAGCCTTGAATGCAGGACTGTGGCCAGGGCAGGTTCTTCTGTGACTTTGGACTCTCATCTTCATACACAAATGGAGTCAGCAGACAGAAAGAATGGAAGAGAGCACTAAAAAAAATGCTGGGTGGGGAGGGAAGGAGAGGTGGGGTATTTCCAGTTATTCAGCTGAGCAGTTTATTCAACAGGCTTAGAGGGGAGGGGGAGGGCAGAATAAGCAGAGTTCTGTTGGGCTTGGGAAGGTTTAAGTTCTTTGCATAGACAGGTACAGAAGACAAAAGTCTAATTTGCAAGAATGGACCAATAAAACGTTAGTGCATTTTATATGTAAATGCTCTGCATTTGGTGAGTCCTGATACAGGATTTTTAATCCTCATATTAAAATATGCAACTCCTCCCCCACCCCTATGCCCTTCTGGTTTTCAAGTGTCTGGAGATTTAATGGGCCAACAGTATTTAATAGCCTACCTCCCCTTTGCCGATATCACTACTGAATTTCTTATAATCAGCATTCTCAGCTAAAATTTTAATGGGAAGTGAGAAATCCTTAGGGATATTCAGAGAGAGCTACTGAAAAAAAAATAGGCCATTTCACTAACCCTTTCTTTCCTTTGCCTTTTACAGTAGCTGAGCTTGCAATTAAATAGTTTGTCTCCATCCCCTCTTGTCCTGTTGGCAACCAAGAACTGATCCCAGGGCCAGGCAATATGGGCAACCACAGCATCTATGGCATCCATATTCTTGCCTGGTAGGACACCCAGGGACTAATTTAGATAATGGTCCTGGATTGGGTAAAGGGCACCCACACTGATACTTGCTCTCTGGGATGATAAATAAAGAAGGGTCAGGCATGTTGAGACCACCAAGATGGTGAGCGCTGGTTAACTGCCAGACCTGGTGAGTTTATACTGCCAGGAAAATAGGGCCTGAACCTGCAGCAGTTACTGGACCATCACTAGTTATGTTTAGAAGTCTCCTGCTATTAGTATGTGGTACAAGCAGTGGGATATATCACATCTGCCAATCCAGCTCAGGGTCTCGAAGGGTTAGTATAATATTTCTGAATGAGAGATAATTTCCCATGACTGGGATCTTCTTTAACTTTGAGTACAAACTCTGGTGGATGCAGTACAAACACCGGAGGAAGGGCAGCATAGCAATGTGGAGATTAGGTTTATATTCATTAGAAAGAGGAGACTGAGCGACAATATGATTGGGGCATGTGCATTTCTGAGCCGGTTGGTAGGGGTGGATGTTGCAGAACTGTTGGAGAGGGGAGAAGGCTTGAAAACGAGTACTGAAGCTATGGAGGGGCTGGGCATTGAGGGAGTGAAAGAGAAATATCTTTATGAGGCGGGTAATTCATGTGTAGCATAGACTCTGCCTAACGTTGCAAGAGAAGCTGCAACTGTGAATGGACTGGGTGCAGCCAGCACTAAGAGGAAGAAACTGCAGACAGACACCAGACCAAGGAGGTGAAGAGACCTTGTCCAGACGGGCTACATGGACTCCCTCTCAAGAGCCCATCTTTCATTTGCCACTGCTAAGAAATCTGCTTGACATGGACTTGGCACCAACGGGGCCACAAGCACCCTGGGCAAAGCCGACATGCTTCACGGAAGAAGAGTGGGTGGTTACACCAGGAACAATGTGTCGGCTTTGACCTCATAAAGAACCTCATCTCCCCCTGCTGGAACTATCAGAAATGAAAAGGAGGTTGGAAGTATTTGGAGCAGCACCAGGAAAGGTTTGGAAGCTGCTACGGCTGCTACAAGCTTGTGCTTCATAAAACCATAAGAGAGATGAGGATTCAGTCCTGCACTGAGTGAAGCAAATGGCAAATTCCCATTGAATTCAATGGAAAGTGGTCCTTTGAAGCCATCTCTTTCAAATGTATGTGTTTTTAATACACTCATCCTTGTGGTGAGTAAGCACAAACAACAACACATAAAGCAAATATTCCATCAGTAAGACTGTCCTGTGTGCCTCCCTCAGGTAAAGCTTGAGAGGATTTTCGTTCCCCACAGCGCTAGTTTGGTTGTTCCGGGAAAACTAATGGGAAGAGGTGGGTCTTCTGTTCCATTGGGAAGATGGTGAGCCCCATTGTTAACCTGACCTGTGTTCTTCCTGGCTTCCCTTGCTGTAGGTTGTCTCTCTGATCCATGTCCTTTCAGACTGCTTCCTGTGTGCCTCTGCTGCTAGTGTTTCCTTTCAGTACCTCAGCAGCAGCTATGGTTTCAGTGATCCCTGTGGCAAAAATCCTACTCCCTGAACAAAAAGCATTAAGGCCCTCTCTGACGGGTGGTAACCCATTGCTCCTTAAAATAAACTCTTCTGTTCTGCTAAGCTCAAACTCTCTTTGTTCAGAGGAGGGTTACTTTTTGTTTGCTTGTTTGGTGCTGGCAGACTCCCTGCCTTTTCAAACCATATCAACCAAAACTATAGGACCTGCTCCAAGAGGATATCCACTGAGAAGTCTAAATTCCTGGCATCATGTGGGTGGGAGAGTTAAAAGCGGCTTGTTCCTCCTCTCACAAATATTATTATTATTATTAGGTTAGCACCTAGGGGCCACAGTCAGGGATTAAAGCCCCATTGTGCTAGGCTCTGTGGAGATACATAACAAAGAGACAGTCTCTGCCCCAAAGAGCTCACAATCTAATAAAGCAAGACATCAGGGGACAAGCGTTTTCTCTCAGTTGTATGGATGTCTGAGGCTTCCCGCTAGGTTAGAGGAAGATGACAAAGGGCCCTGCCTTTATCTTTTCTGCCTTGCTAGAAGCCAACGTAAAAGAATAAGTGGAAATTATCCACATTTTTCCCCCTGGTCTTTTTCTATTCCATTTGGATCAACAAGTGAATGAGGAAGAGGCAAAAATCTTAAGGTTGCCACTTTTGAATATGTAGCAAATACAACATCACAGAAGGCACGCGGCTGACAATTTGCTAGATTTTTAGATGGTGTCAGTGGCCGTCAAAGCCATTCCCCTTTTATTACTGCCCTGACAAATCATCTATTTGGGCAACTTTCTGTATTTCATTTCCATTTAGTGCCCTTGAAAGGAACTAGCCTATTTGGTCTCCATGTGCTAGGCAGATCCACCAGCAAACGGAGCTGGATTGACAATCCAGGAGACTGATGTCTACTTTTCCACAGAAGCACTCCTACTTTTCCAACAATATATCTGGCCTGGAAGGACCCCTTTTAGAGGTTTCCATGGCTCATTCAGTCCTTGGCCTCTGCTGACACTGGGGCCAGTTGAAGGCAGCATTTGCAGACTGGACACCTATTTGCTAAGGACTTCACTGAGACCATCACACACTATTTGCGTAGGTCTCCAAACCACCATCTGATGATGGTGACTTTCAGCCACCACCAACCTGGGCAGGATTTGAACCAGTAAACTAGAATGCTCCACAGCCCAGTCTCCTGCCCAGTCCCCTAAAGCATACAGTCTGCAGTGCAAGAGGGAAGTTTACAATTTGCAACTGGCCATATGTATTTGGGTGGCAATTTCTGCCCTTTTCTTGCACACATTTTCCCTCTATGGGCTCTCTTGCATCTTGCTTTTCTGCTACATTTCAGGAACATTTTGTACTCCAGAGACATGCATCAGTCATTGCAAACAAAAATCACTGCCAAGAGCTAGCACCAGCCAAGTCACTACTGCCACACAACATTACAGTGAACCAGTGGAAGAAGTTGTGTGTGCATTTGAACAGCTGCTGGCAATGCAGAGAGCATGCCAGGAGAGGGTGGGGGGCAGGGGCCTAAGCTTTTGGTGTTGAAAGATGCCCTCTTTGCAAATGATTTGGCCATCAAACACAGGAAATTCATCACAGGGAGTTCTTTCAATGAAAGGTTTCCTTCCTTTCTTAAAGCTATGGCCATCGCCAGCATCATGGGCATTGGCACTGTCCATTGTCTTAAAGGCCTTTGCTTCCCAATCCCCATCTTCTGTCCATATATGATGCTCCCAGTGCCAGAACGATACTGGCACCCAAGAACAGGATTCGCCCCTTCCTATCAGATAGCCAACTGTGAACTCACAAGTTCTAAGTTCCCTGAACTGTCCCCAAGGTGACACTGGTGAAAATTTCATTCCTTGCCTCTTGCCTCTCACCTCCTGTTTCCTGCGACGTAATCTCAACAACACTGTGTTTCATTTAAAAGGAAATCCACTCCTGTTTAGTGCAGCACAGCACTGCAACTTTCACATGGGACTTTCAGAGGCACCGACTGACATAAATGAAGTGGAGATTGTATGGCAATATTCCTAATCAAGAGAGACATTTCTGAGTTTTCTGCAGGTAGACATATTGCTGTACTGAGAGAGGAAGACACCTGGTGTTGAAGACTTGAAGGCTGGCCCCATGTGTCACAATAGGACCTGCTGGATGATCAGCTCTTTGGAAAATCTGGCCCCAGCTGTGGATGTTGAGCGCTTGGAAATCTGGTCCTGAGCTCTTTGGAAACTCTAGCCTGTAGTGTTTCTTGTGATAGTTAAATCCTGATTGGATTATGATCTTTTAGGGCGGACTTCTCCCCCAGATCCACTCCCCCATGGCTGGGGTCACAAGTTGCATCAATATCAATCCGACTGCATCAATTATATAGGTAATGGCTGAGAGCCAGCAGGATACCGAGAAACGTCAGATTTAATCAAAAACCGGAATGTTCCCTTCTGTACTGCTCACAGCATGAACATGGTGAGCCATGCCTTCCACTATGGGAGTGCTGCACACGTTTGGTGCCCCTGTGTCCCTTCCCTTCGGGGGGCGGAGGGCAGAGCAAATGGCAGGGGGCTTCCATAAGGAACAGAACGACACTGTCCAATGCCTACAGGGTCAGGGTCATTGTAAGGGAGCTGCAGCTCAGGATACTCCCTGCCACTGCACTCCTGGTTACAGATAACAGTGAGAGGCTCCACATTAGCTATCACAAAGTTGCCCTCTTCAGTTGGAGCCTAATGACAGTCTCACCAAGCTTAAACCACACAGCCCCTCAGGATGGTGCTCTCTGACCACTGACACTTGTACACAGCTCAAGTCATCTCACTAGGAGATGGAAAGAGGAGCCTTTCCCACAGTACAATCCCTCACTGTGCATAGATACCCTGGATGCTGAGTTTGAGGTCCCATGAATCCTTATTCTGAGTAGGAAGCTCTGACCAACTCTACAACAAACAAATAAGCAAGAGGGAAAAGTGAGCCTGGGATGGGGGAATGATGTGAACAGTAGCTGGACGCTGCTGTGCTTCTACTGAGGTTATGGAATTTCCGTAAAGGTCACTGACAAACGAAGGACTCCAGGATGATTCATGTTTAACTCTTGGTGACAGAGCCCACAGTTTCACAGTACAAGTATGCAATGCAAGATGTATCAGAATCGACATGAAAGCTCCTGAACAGCCTGGTGCCAAAGAAGTTAGATTACGAGTGCTTTGGGGGAGGTATATCTCTTGCTATATTTTTGCACAGTGCCTAGCACAACAGGGTGCTGGTCTGATTTGGGCCGTTAGCTGATTCTGTAATACAGATAATAAATAATGATCCTTTCTTCGTTGCCTCACAATCCACGGCCGTGGAACTGTTCATGATATAGTCTTAGGGCTTCACTATGGAGTCATGAGACATGGAGAGAAAATGAGCAAAGACTGCCTTCCCTAGAGTGAGCTAACCAGCAGCAAAGAGGTCCAGTATGGGGATCAGAAAGTTCACACGGTGAATGGCAAGCACTTCACCCAAACCGAGGCAGGAATGGAAAATCAAGTTTTAGAATCAGAGGGACATATCTGAGCCGCCTGCCAGCAGACAACATCTTGCTGAAAGGTGATCATTTGTGACTCCAACAAAATTGGAAATGGAGTGGAGGAGACGCCTTCAGAGACCAAAACCTATTTCACAGTCAGCTTTAGTACTGACGCAACATCAGAATAAAAACTTGACTTACGGTCCTATAGTTAAAGTGAGGTTCTACTCTGATGCTGAAACGACCTGGTGCATTTCTATGTTCATTGTGCTTCAGTGGCTCCAGATCAAATCTGTTCAGTTTACAAATATGAAGATATATGTTTTTTATAACCTTCCACACCTGAGCCCAGGCTCTTTCCAGGTTGTACATGATCATGAGAAAAAACAAAACAAAACGGGTTCTGCAGGCCAAATTAGACCCTGAGTATCATCCGTGCAACCCCTTTTTCTCCAATGGGATGGACAGTTGTAACAGGCTGGAACTTGGTAAACAATTTTGTTGTCGATCCACCACAAGAAACAGAATCTAGTTCCTTTTGTAGCTGTATTGGCTCTGCCTGGCTTAACAAGTATAAGTATGAAGTATAAGTTTAAGCATGAAGCTTATTTTTGTCACTGAAGCAAGCAGATTTGACTCTGAATACACACAAGGAACAGATTTGTTGAGTTAGGTGCTATTTTTCAGATTACAACTTGAAGGTTTTAACTTTTACACGGTAATTTAATTTTTTTATTACACCAGTATTAATTCACAACAGAAACTGTATTATTCTTTGATTTGAGAAATTCACCTTTTCCATAAATCAATGGTTCAAAATAAAAGGAAACTTTTAGCTCATAAGGATATTGACAGTATTATAAGTCAAAATATTTCCTTTTTCCTACAATGAAATATCACAGCGAGCTGATGGCTGTTTTCTAGGATAAATATTTAGGACAGAGATAGCAGCATTTGTATCATTATCAGACATGCAGCCCCCATGGCAAGCTTCTGTTTATTCACTACTATGAACAGTGATAACTCTTTCTTTTTTAGTGCCGGTCACTATATACAAAGTCACCTTTCAGCCCAATGATCACTGACATCAGGAGGCCAGGAAGCAGTTAAAGGGGTAACATCAGGGACGAATTTGTCCCAGTCACACCAGTTAATAGTTTATAGATGATGCGAAGTGTTTCTCATTCTCACAAGAGCTTTCGGATTCCTGAGCTGGGGGGAAAAGAGTCTAATTTGCTTTTAGTGTCCCAGGTCTGGCAGACCCAGTTCCAGAAGTGACCCCTGGGAGATATTTCTCAGGGTGGAGTATGGTGCTTGGGTCTGCACGCTGTTACTTATTTGTTATGACACCTCTAGTGGCTAGCTCTTGAACCATCATTTCAGCCTCACAGAAAGCTGCTTGTCCTCAAAGCCACAGCGAAGAGTTTGCCTCTAGTGGGTCAAATTCTGGAATGACACTGGATTTACATAGGAGGGTAGAATTTGGCACAACCTATGTCATTGCTACTCTGTGTGTAAGTGTGTGTGACACAGACAGTGGCTCCATTAAGCCACACAAATCCTATTATTGCATAGGTGGATTTGCCCATGTACTTCCTCTGTTCTATTGCCTACACAATGCTTTCTTTCACTGGCCTTTCCTCCATTCTCCCTTCCCCTAGTACGGAAGCTGACACTGTGACAGCTGGTGGGCGTGGCTGGGCAGAAGATGAACAGCAATAGACACACTATTTAGAGAGTGCAGAGCACCAACTGGTTTTCTGTGTAGTTCAATTAACTTTCAAGCAATCAGTGGAATCTGAATTTCAGTATTTTTGTATGATGTTACTGCCGGTTCCAGGCAACTAACTGCAGCTTGAGGGAGAGGAGAGATTTGTTGTTTGATGCTTTTATGGAGAGGCTGGAGATCTGCCTAGGACATAAATGAGCCTCCAGGAGGAGACTGGGAACAACATAACCCAGGAACTGAAATAATAAATCAAAATGAACCCCCTTCAGAGAAACAGAAAAACTCCTTCCAGTGAAACTGTAATTTAATGGAAAGAGATCATGTGGATAAAAGGTAACAGACCAAATTCTGCTCTTGACTACACTTCTGTAAATCCTATATTTCTTCCATTGTAACACCCAGAGCAACTTCACTGAAGCTAAAGAAGTTACCTGGCTGTATTTGACTCAGTGAGGCGATCCTGAACAGGTTTGGACTTCAGGTTCAGATAAGCATCTGAATGTTTCAGGCCTGCCATCCTGGATTGGACATCTTGTGTCATTTCAGGACTTCCTGTTTCTGTTCAGGCCAGAAGTTCCAAGAGAAAAACCTCTCTCAGTGTATTTGGGCATTTCCACTTCTGCTCTCACCAGGAGGGGCAAATGCACAGGAAAAAAGGAAAAATCTATGTGTGTGTGTGTGTGTGTGTTTAAATTTAAATGAAATGTGTGGAACCTCGAGCAAGGTCAAATGCGAGTTTTGGGGGAAACAAGTTAATCCATCCCTAGTAAAAAGCCTAAACTATGGTTGGTCCCAGAGGGGCAATATCAATCCTCAGAATCAGACTGGAGCTATGCTGATTTACACCAGCTGAGGCTCTGGCCCATAATGTGGGATCTGTCTTATGCAGTGGACTTCCAGGAGAAAGAGGGGATTACTCCAAACACACATGGGGGAGTGGAGGAGGGAATGATGAGGAGAGGAATTAAAGTAGTATTCTCTCTCCGTTGCAGGAGACACCAGGAGGAGGCAACTCAAAAGCAGGGATTGTGGTGCACAGCCTCACCCACAAGAAAGGCAACTTCAAAGTGAAGTCTGAGTCGAAGGCAAAAAAGCAAAAATGCCAGCAGGCATGGATTAGAGTGAGGGGAGAAACTCACAAGTGAACAACGCACACTTGTGCAGTGCAGGGTGAAACTGTGATGGGCCCTGTGTGTAGGGGCATAGATGGGGAGGAACAGGAGTAGGTGTGCGTATGTACAGAAGCTAAGTGAGAGGTATAGGGAGTTGTCAGGGGGTGGGCAGAAGTGCAAAGGGAGTGGGAGGGATTCAGCAGAGGTGAGGGGAGGGATAGAAAGCAGAAGGGAAGTTCTTACCACATTTGGAAAGTCTGCCAGTCATCAACTCCACACAGTTAGTGGTGTCTGGATCATAGAATGGAAAGAGGAGGGAGGGATGGAAAAACATAAAACAAAAAAAAAAAAGACGGTTTCCATACCTCTGTGCACAAAGCAGTCACTTAGCGCATTATCTCCTGGAGCAGGAAACACACAAAGCTAGGACTTTACACAACCCAGAACCCAGGCCAAACTATGCCCTCATTTATGCCAGCGGAGCCCCCGGGGTGTAACTGAGAGCACAATCTGCCTCATTGCCCCCCATTTCCATCCACTCTCTTATCTCCGTTACAGATGTTTAAAACAAGCAAATAATGTTCTGCAACTATATCAACGAATTAAAAATCTTGAAAGATATTGTTTCACCTGGCCAGCCACAAAACCGGCCCTAGAAAATCAAGGTGGTATCTAAGCAGCTGATCTGTGCACCACCACCATGTTGGCAGCCCATCATGGTATAAGCATGTTATTTTGTATGTGATCTAGGTGTCAGCCACACTCTTCCGGCATCCATCCCCCTCACAAAATCACCTCATATTCTCCAAGGGATACTCAGTCATAAACATAATTCTGCCTCCCTTACTCAGATGGAGTCGTCCCTTACTCCTATGGATTTTAATGGGACTGCTCACAGATTAAGGTTCTGCTTAACGTAAAAGGATGGTGGAATCTGCCCGTAAATTGCTTTATGTATGTTTTCTATCAAAATTGCCTGTAGCTCCCATCACCACAGCAGCTAAGTGCTTCTAAACCAAATCCAGGAAACTAGGGTGCAGAAGGTAGAGTAAATGTAAGTGTTAATGCAGAAAGACTAGCCAGACTGAACGTGATCATATGGAACTCCTCCCCAGACTGTTAGTATTCTGGATTCCCCAGCATTCGAGAACCATGATCAGAACCCAGGGGGATGGTTTCAGAAGGCTGGGCAATCCTGAGCGCCCACTGTCTGCCAAGCAGCTAGATGATTTCTAATGCACTTAATTCAGTTTAAGTTCTCTTCTTGCTCTGACTCTCTACCAGCACTTAGATACCAAAGTGATAGGCTTCCTGATGCCAGCCAAGAAGGGGGCAGGCCTGGATAATCTGTCAGCTCCCCTTTCCCCAGAATCCTGAGAAAAGTAATTAAAAAAGAATGTAGAGGACACCATGTGCCTGAATAAAATGCTCCCCTGATGCTAAGCAAGGTGGGGAGATCACAATAGGTGTTTTCTAGAGACCATGGAAAAGGGAGAGCATTTTGGGTCCATTGGCACTGGTCGGAGCAGCAGAGAAGAACTTCCAGAGATCCCCAACACAAAGGTTAGAGTATGGCTGGCAGAGGTGTCAGAGAAATAATATCCACCAGGCATGGGAGGCTCCTGAAAAAGGTTTAGGACTGGGGACGAGGGAAAAAAGGAAGGGATCAGGGAGTGGAGGAAAAATAGGGTGTATGAGAGGGCCTAGGAGGAGTGGGCAGGGATTGTGATGGAGACCTAGGGCATAAGGGAAGGGAGTATGGGACAAAGAGAAGGGGATCAGGCATGTGAGGAGGCCAGGAGGTTTAATTGTCCTTTAGGGTCCTTGGCCATCCTGCCCTTGACAGGGCAAGGGTAGGAGTTAGATGTATTCCTATGTATGTGCTGCACAAATCATGTTCCTCACTGCAATGACATAACAAAATTTAGAATTTACTAGGATATCAAAGGTGAGTCTGCAAACGGTTTGGACAGAACTCCCTCAGCTGCTGCAAACTGTGCCCAAGGCTTCCAATAGCAGATACCTCCAACCACAATATCCAGCCCCGCCTGCATTGCCTGCTCTTGTTCTGAGGGACACCTCTGACCCCAGAGAGGATTGGGGTGAGGGGTGTTTGCCAGATATGTGCCTGTTTTACTATGTGACTTACAAAGGTTTTCTTTTTAATGATATTTTATACCCTTTGGATATTAAATAATATTCCAAACCAGTGATGGGACTGAGCCCTAGAATCTGGAGCCAGATTGCCAACTCCCAGGTTTTGATTCAGGCCCATCTCTATTACAATCTTCACAAAATTGCACCATATAATCAAACTATGGTGCTCACATGCCCCCCCACAGAGCAGGGACAGGCCCCACCTGTATTCTCTGGTTGAAGTAATGTCACCCACACAATTGCATGCTGGGACATTACTCAGGACCAGTGATCCAAATGGGGCTGGAGGAGGATAACCTTTAGGATTTCTATGCCATAGTGTTCTACCTATTCAAAGTGCCATACAAACGTTAATCCTTACGACAGTCCTGGGAGGTAGCTTAATTTTATTATCCCCATTCTATCTATGAGGAAACTGAGGCCCACAGGGCATAATTTATTCCCTGGAATAAATCCACTGACCAATGGATTTACATTAGGGATGAATTTGGCTCTGAGTGCTTAAGGGATGTTGCAGGACCTCAGAAAAAATGTTTTTACATTAGCTGAGCCGGATCCATCTTCAGTTTAACTGCCCTGAAAGCCAGTGGAATAATACCAGGGATGAATATGCCTCACAGGCCTTGATCCAAAGCCCAATGATATCCATGGAAAAGTTCCACTGATTTCAGTTGGTATTAGATCAGGCCTCTGATGTGTAATGGTCTATTCCCCTTCTTCTTAGCGCTAGTCTACACTTACGAGCCGGGTCGACGCGGTGAGTTCGACTTCTCGGAGTTCGAACTATCGCGTCTAATCTGGACGCGATAGTTCGAACTCCAGAAGCGATAGTTCGAACTCCGGTACTCCACCACTGCAAAAGGCGGTGGCGGAGTCGACCTTGGAGCCGCGGACTTCGATTCCGCGGCGTCTGGACGGGTGAGTAGTTCGAACTAGGGTACTTCGAATTCAGCTACGCTATTCACGTAGCTGAATTTGCGTACCCTAGTTCGACCCCGCTTCTTAGTGTGGACCAGCCCTTAGCCGTTGGGAGCATTCACCACCTATTGCTAAAGCTCAGGGAATTTAGTCAATGATTAGCAGATCCAGTCCTTTAAAGAACTGAAAACCAATTCTTATATGGGAATGTCCATGCTTTTAAGTGCTGATCCAACTCCCACTGACTTCAAGACTTCCATGGACTTCCAAGGGAATTGGACTGGACCCTCAGCTGCCAACACTCCACACACAAAGGGGCATATTTGGGTTAATGCTTTTAGGGATTAGATCTTGGGGGTGGGGTTCTCCAGTGAAATGGATATTTCCATGCATTTGTGGATTTGGCCCAAAAACTTAATATTCCTTTCAATGGATATTTTGTGCAAATACTGCTTATTTTTTAAAAGTCGTTTGTGATCAGTTATCAAAGATGGTTTTGCAATCTGATTTAAATCTAATTGTTTAATTGATGTAAATATATTAATTTAGTGAATCGAATGCAAGAAGACAAATCCACACCCACACACACACAAAATGTAATGTGGCCTTGTGGATGCAATTTGAACTTTAATATCTTAGGCATTATATAATATTTTTGTTTCAAAAATATTAATTGCAGGTTATAGACCTTTATGTGATAGATAGGGAAAAATGCAAAAACTCTTGGAATTACAGGCGCATGGAAAAATATCTGGAGGGCAAAAACAAATAACTCATTTTGTTTCTTGAAAATGTTCATCCAAAACTATAGTACCTGCATTTCTATATGTTGTATAGTACCTGTAATTGCATAGGAAACCATATTTAGTTCTGATGCCTGCCTCATGCATTATCAGGTGGGTTTTTTTAAAGAACACCATACAGATGCATTCTGGAAACTGTAGTTCAGAGGACATCAGTTAAATACTGAGTGGTTAAAAATCCTTTCCCTGTCTCCCTTATAAAAACCGTTTGAATAGTTTCAGTCATTTCTATCATATTGTAATGTTTGTCCTAATAAATATTCTAGATGAAAAAAGTTTCACAACCTAAAAATAGCATTTTTATCCATAGAACATTTAACGAAAACCAACCCAGCAAACTGTCCGCAGCTGGTTTTCTGTCCATAGATAATAATCCAGAACCCGATGCCTGCACTGTTCAGATCTTTTGTGTGGCAAATGAGGCCCAATTCCAAGTGTCTTCAGCTATCTGAGAAGTGTGGGTATGTCATGTAACTGCACTTCTTAAAGTGTACAATAGATGTTAATTAAAAAATAATATCTGTGCTGGTGCTCTTGGGTATTCCTTACACCACAGAGACTCCTGCAGTCAATCAGATTTCTGATTTAACAAAGACCCTGTTATAAATCAAATCCAGTGTGTTTCATGAGGATATGGATAAACTGGTTTGCATCAAAATTCAGAGCAGCCCTGAACCTTATTTTTTTATTATTATTATTATATTGATGAAGTTCTCTTAACTTTTCTTTCACTCTTTCCTTTTTTCTTTACATTCTCATATGTTTCTCACTTCCTATATTTGCCTGCAAAAAAGTCCGGTTTCCTGGTATTTCTGATTTCTGCTAATCCAGGAAACATCAGGCAAGAGACTGTGGCTGTGAGATTTCCAGATCAAGGACCTGATCCTACCAAGTGCTGAGCATCTCCTGCAAGGTGCTGAGTGCCCTTGATTGCCATTAGCTTGCTCAGCTCCAAAGCAGTTCAAGTATGTTTCCCAGCTTTTGGGTGCTTGTCTGAAGTATATTGTTCTCTCATCAAGGATCTGGATGCTTGAATTTCAGGCTTATGGTTTAGATCGTCACCAGAACCCCCTTGGTGGAATTACTTCCTTGTAAATTCCTCAGTTGTTATTTACTCAGTCTTTCTAGACTGATGATGAGAATCTGCAATTCCTTTTTCACATTTGGATGTTCCAAGTTTCATATCCATCTTCCTAGGTAATCTTTCAGTTTGTTACAGCTCCTGGGCAAAATGTGAGTGCACAGCTATAAAAGCCTATAAACTAATAAAGCTATTTCAGTCAGCTAAGCATCATTTATTCTGCACAGTACATATATCAGTACAACAGGAGACTGCATATGTATATGCTGGTTATAAGTACAGAGATATGGCAGAAAGCATCCACACAGGCTTTATTTTGAGGTTGTGTGTGTGGGGGTGTGTGTGTAGGTCGTTAACTCTGATGTTGGGCACTGGAATTTTCAGCTGCCACACTGAGACGCTCTGAAATCATCAGTTACCAATGAGTTAAAAACTGATATAAAGTAGAAAAAAGTAAACAAAGAAGCAGCAAGTCTACGGCAGAGATGCAATGCTGTTTGCCCAGAATATGGGACAAAAGGGTATGTGGAGAATTCCCGTCTCCAGAAACAAGCCTAAGGAAGGGAAGTCAATGCTAATGAGGGGAAAACTGATGTACAGTGAAATGATCACTGTTAGTTCTCCACTTACCATCTGTATTTATTATTCCTTTGTAAGAATGCATCAGAGGAAAGTAAGATGTGAAAAAATTATCTAAGTTACTTTAGCAGAGATTGTACTGGATGGAGACAAAGGCAAAGAGCTGAGAGTTTCCCCCCCCCCCCGAGGATTCTTTTGTTCCAGCAGAGGGTGGTCTTGTCTAGGTCAAGTTTGGGTACGGCAGGTGGAGCAGTGTGTGGAGTGGGATCAAGGCTGAATGCCCATGGAGATGGTATTCTTCTCTGTCGAAACAGGAGAGAGTGGTCCTTCCAGGGCAGGGCAGAGCATAATGGATTTATTGATGTTGCTGTTGTCCCAGAAGTTAGAATATACAGGCATTGATTCCCTGCACTGCCTGGGGGAGTGTGTTGGACTGACATTGGCCAGTTGGACTCTGTTTCTGATGCTGAATGGATTTTTACTATATTAATTTAATTTCTACTATGGAGTTCATTCATCTATGTATTTAATTTGGGGTGTGTGTGTATTTTCTTGCTTCAGAGTTGCTGAGAGGGAATAAACAAAGTGAGTCCCAAGAAGCAGAATGAGGGTATGAAGGGAGGATACTACCTGGGGAGTGAGACCAGAGGGTGCAGAGGTGTGATACAGCAACACACCCACTTATACCAGAGAGAGAGACACACACACACTGCAACATCTACAAATGCTAATGTGAGCTCAGGGAAATGAGAGACAGAGAAAAGTGAGTCCTGTTCTGAAACCCAGGCCAGCTGGTTTAGTGGGCTGGCATGTCACTTAGTGGATCAAAGAGGGTCAGGAGAGAGAATAAACATCAGCAGCATGAGCTTACAAGTCCTCACTGACGCTGATGGAACTGGAGACACCTTCAGTGATGGGTAATCCTGCTCTAAAATAAAGCTGTTGTAACTGATCCTCCCACACCTCTCTCACTTTATACATTTTTGTTCCAATGGCCCCACCTATAACAGCATCTGGCCTGGATGTCAGGGGACACGGCTTCATAGTTGGTAGGTGTGTGGCAGCAAGCTAGGCTGCACCATACTCCACGAGTCACATTGTTTTCAATGGGACTACCAGTGAAGTAAGGTGCTATCCAACATGCAATAAAACTGCTGGAATGATCAGGGCTGATAGGGAGACAGGCATAGCTAAGTGAACCACCGCACCACGCTGCAGAGGCCAAGCGCAATGGATCTCATTAACCTGGTAACAAGAGACGCTCTGGGGACAAATTCATGCAGCAGGAGAGGCTGACAATGTCCAGCGTGGGGTGTTAACAATGTTCAGGCAGACCCCCTAGTGACCAGCACCCCAGCAGCATGAGACCAGCATGTCTTGCTGGCCTCAATCATTAGACTTTAAGCTTCTTCGAAGCCATGGGAAATCCATTCAAACTCCTCCCCTTGATACTCCCTAAGATGCCATCCTGTGGCAAACCATCCTTTTGAATGAGCAAGGCTGGGCATAGCTCCCTGCAGCTCTGCTGGGTAACACTCCTCTGGCTGAGCACACTGCCTCCACAGCATCCCCAAGCCCCGTGGACAGGCATTCTGAAACAATTGCCCATGTCCTTTGCAGGCTTTGGGAAGAGAGGAAAGAAGCAGAATTATCTTTGCTTTCCACTCAGAGAGAGTTGATTAATCCCATGGTAGGTTCTGGGAAGTGACTTCATGACTGTCACGGCTGCCACCCAACAAGACAAATTCTTCTGCCCCACCAGAGCTCATTTGGACTACCTGATGGACACTGACCCTGTCACTGCTCTCTCTGTCTCCTCTCCCCTTATCGCATTTCACCTGCTCCAGTACAGCTGGGGAGAGGTGCTCCATGGCTTGCCAGCTTTCAGATGCTGGCTGCCATCTTAATGGAAACAATCTTCTTTTCTCCTTCCCCCTAGCAAGTTCCCTCTCTCCTGGCCCTAGACGCCAATCTAAATTTTCCAAGGGGCATCCTTTTTCTCCTTATTGAGAAACACACACATCCTGCTGAGCAGAATATTTGGCTGCAGGACTGTTTGATTTGGAGTCTCTCCTGTGTCCTTTTTGCCTGGAATTGTCCCTTGCCCTGCTGCAGGGGATTCTCATTCTTACTTACAAGAGCCCAACCATTTTGTTCCTGTTGTACATTAGATTTCTATATGTAATCCCCCCTTCTCAGTGACATGGAGATGATGTTAAGGAACGGGCTGGGTTTCCATTGTTCTGGAGAGATACTCTGGTGAAGCTTTGGACAGAGGAAAGAAATTCTGCATTTATAATTTGATTTCCTCATGAGTATGTGTGTGTGTGTGAGAGAGAGAGAGAACAAAGCCGCATGTTGGATCCATTTCCCACAGCATGGTTTGTCCTGAACGCTTTCCCTCACCTCTCAGGCAGACAAATGCATTTTGTTCCTGTCACTGAGAAGACTCTCCAGTGGGGACACCCTGGCTGCTTTAAACACTTGGGAAAAATATGGTCTAAATCTTTCTAGCTAGTCTCAGTAGATGAAGCATAGAGGGCCAGGGCATGGTGCTGGTTAGCAAGGTCATGGATTTCTTGAATAGGGTTTACTCAGCTGAGGATAAGGGATTTCTTCCCCTTAGTGGCAAGGACCAGGGACCTTTAGTCAAACAGCAGGAGGAATGGCAGAACTAGTCTCAACTGGCCAGATCTCCACCATGGGATGCTTCTCTGATCACCCAACTCTCTCAACCCCACTGGAGAGGGCAGGACACAAGGTGCTGGGTGAGGGAAAGGTCTCATTTCTTTCTGGTGTCTGGTTTAATGCCGTAAGACTGGACAGTAAATAAAAAAGCACTTGGTTCCTTGAGAGTAAGTTAACCTAAAACAAATCTAGCTCTAGACGTCCAGACATTCCCATCTCCTTTAGTGGCTCTTGGGTGGTGAAGAAATCTACAGTACTCTGGGGAAAAGGCTAGGCAATACTGGCAGGAGGAGGAGAGGTGGGAAATATCTGTCCTAAACTGTCTTGTGAAAAACTCTCTCTATAGCCCTCCCAGCTGGAACTGTCTCCAGATTTAATTCACTCACCTGCCACACTGTTAGGTGTGTTTAGAGCAAGGGCTTCAAACCCATTCTGGAAAAGGGCCAAAATCCATTTTTTATTATAATCCATGGAGCAGGGTATAAATTTAGGACTCCGTATCCACCTAAATCCACAGCAAATCCCCCATTCACGGCAATGGCAGGTTTACACAAAGGTCAAGCAGACAATTTGGCCCTTATACGGATCTTTTAGTTACTAACATTTTTCATTTGCTCAGTGCTTAATGGAGTCAGCATCATTCAAATGGGAACATTCTCCCCATTCTTTCTGCCTTTTCCTTGTCTTCCTTTCCCATCCTCCTTTCTCTGCGTCTCCTCTGTTTCTCCCACTGCATTTCCTTTCCTGCAGTAACTCCCAATTCCCAACCTTCCCAGGGGTTTCAACTCTCACATTTTCCCCTGTTCTGTTCTCTTAAAATGATCAGCAATGAGAGGTAGTGCTGACAGTTTAAAGTGCCATCATTAGGCTCTAGAGTGAACATTCCAAGATGCTTAATGGAGTGAGGGCATTCGCACTTCTAAGTGACCATTTCAGGCTGATTGCAGACTCAGGAAGATGACATTGCATTAATTACACTAGAGTCCCATTTAGAAGATTTTTTTTTTTAACAAACATTGGGGCTAGAAACTTGCTTTAAAAAAAAATGAAAGCTGAGATCCTGCAGAACCTGAATACACTATGAAGGCTTCATTAATAGATCAACTGGGCCAGGTGTCTAACACCACAACCCGTAGGTGGGAGCCACCTTCTGACACTCAGAAAGCCTTTGCTCTTAACTTCTTGCTAAAGGCAGCTCCAAGCTTTATTCCAGGAGTGGATATAGGGGGTTCTACAGCATTCTAGAGGGGTCTTTAATCTGTTATTTGGGAGCTACAGAAAATCTGGAACTTCTGCTTCCTTTGAGGGGGTACAGATGGCTCTTGGGGTGGGAGGTGGGAAGAGCTTCTCACTTTGGGAAGTCACTTGGGACACTGGAGATGGAGTGTGGGAGGCAGGAGTAGGGTGGATGAGGGGAAGGGAGTTATTGTTCTGTCTGAATGAAGCTACTTTCTAGTTGCAATCAGAGGGATGTGCTCCCCCATATTTTCTCTCCCCCACCCCACCACTGAGAGACACTTCACCTTCATGTCCTGGCTGAAGCAAAGCACTGAAAGTGAATACAACATACCTGATAACTGCTGCACTGAAGGCTGGTCATGTGTGCTTAGCAACTGTGCCTGAATGGTTTCTACTACCCTCTTGAAGCGACGGCTTGGACCTGCGCGGGAAAAAGACGCAAACAGCGGTGAGAGAGCAGGAGCTGAATACCCGCATAAGGCACAGGGCACAACACAGGGGGAGGAAGAACAAGCATCTTCCCTTCTATTTCTACCCCTCTCCCATGATCAGACTGATAGTGTGTCTGTGGGCTGCTGTGTGACTGAAGAGCTACTGAATGACCACCACTTTAGAGCTATGACGTGAAGGACTCCATGGAAGAGTCTAGCTTAGATGTTCCTTTCCCATCCCAGTCTCTGAAATGCCCTGGGGGCTGGTTTTCTAAATGTGAGGTTCATTACCTCTTTTTAATCTCTCTCCTCCCACAGACGGTTCCCCTGCCCTCCAGAATTAGGATTCTCAGTGGGAATTACAGCAATTCCCTCCTCTAAAGGTTCCTATTGCCAAATCCATTCAAAATCTATTCTAATGGGGGTTGATTGGACACTGGCAATAATTGTATCCATCCTACCAATGCGAAGCCTGTCTGTAACCTAGTGGTGCATAACAGCCTAAATCTATTTGCACAGCCCACATCTCCAGAAGGTCTAGTCCCCCTGCCCCTCCTCCCAAAGATTTAAAATCAGAAATGACTCCTCCTTCAGACTTGACAGCCCATCTGTGGGGAGCAAGTGTGTGTCAAAAGGAGGGGAAGGTGACACGAGCCATTCCTAGAGAGGAGGGGAGGCTCTGGTCTTGGTGCACAGCCTGGATTTGTGCAGCCACTATTGAGATGGCTCGCTTTGATACGGACCTGTTTGGGGAGGGAATTTACTCACAGCCTTTGGAGAAGGGGTAAAGGTATGACTGTGGAGGGAGGAGGAGAGGACCCAGAAGAGAATCCAGGTTAGTCAAGGGCCTAGTTCTGCAGTTCTGAGTCAGACTGGCCTGCCTCTCTCACAGTGTGCCTGGTGGCCGGCTAAGACAGCAGAGTGGCTTCCCTGTTGCTTATGCTCTGGGTAAGGGCAAAAGCCGCACAGCACCTTGCTCAGAGACACATCTTATACTGAAACAATAAGGCAGGACAGCTGGAGCATTTCAAGTCCAACGCATTGAGCAGCAGCGACTCTAGCACACCGGTCTGTCTGACCACGACAGCATCTGCTTCGAGGGTAGCTGCTCCCATTGACCTTCCCTTTCTCTCCCAGCATGCCCATCGCTGCCCAAACCGCAGGATGTCTAAACTGTCATTCCTCTTCCCTACACCCTCCTCTCCCAAGTTCTCCCGCTCTTCCTGAGTTCTAGGCTTTCATCTTCTCTGCTTCCAGGTCTGCCCTCATGCCCCGGCCTCCCCACTGGCAGGGTGAATGCTACCCTGCCTGCAGGTTGCAGCCACTGCGTGGTTACCTGATAAGAGCGTGAAAGTGACTGAGTAGATCCCATTCTCCTTCTGTGCCTCGCCCCCTTCTGTGTATGTTATGTCCACCTGGAACTTCACTGGCTTCTGGAAGACAGCGGGACCCCCCGTGGACTTGTACTCTGCACGGAAACTTGTCTGTGAGATGACGCTGTGACTGAGGCTGGGAATCTGAAACAGGGTGGCAGTAGGGGATGATATGGTCAGAGGGCAAAAGCTCTATTTAAGAAGATCTCTCTTTCTTGTTTGGACTTCCCAGCCATTGGAGAGAGAAAGGTTTGCTGCCTATGGGCTCAACCTTCCAATGAGCTGTGCCCTCTTGCAAAATCAGTGGGAGTTGAGGCGCTCAGCACCTCACAGGAATGCACAGCACTTTGCGGATCAAGCCAGGTTTAAAGCATGCATACTGGTGAAGTACCTGACATACTTAGGAATTCCCCCTGCTGTACAACTGAGCATAGTGGGTCCTTTGACATCTCCCAAGCATCAGTTCCAGTATATCCTTACAGCTCAGTGAAAAATGATATCAAGTGGGGGTAGAAAATTCAAAGCAGGATACCAAAGAGAGTCCAGGAAAAGGGATACTGGATAGATAAACAGGACCAGAACCTGGGATCTCTACAGGGACTGTTTACCTGTGAAGATCCTAACTACCCCGTCTCCTATTAGTAGGAAACAGACTTTTGAGTGGCAAAGAATCCTGTGGCACCTTATAGACTAACTGACGTTTTGCAGCATGAGCTTTCGTGGGTGAATACCCACTTCTTCGGATGCAAGAAGAAGTGGGTATTCACCCACGAAAGCTCATGCTGCAAAACGTCAGTTAGTCTATAAGGTGCCACAGGATTCTTTGCTGCTTTTACAGATCCAGACTAACATGGTGTCATGAATAGTTAGTTAAGGGTTAAGTTTCCACCTGTAAAGGGTTAACACATAGTACCTGGTGAACACCTGACCTGAGGACCAATCAGGGAAGAGAATTTAAAATTCCTAGGAGGGAACTTTTTCTCTCTGTTTCTGTGTGTGTTGTTCGTAGCCGTTTGGAGTTACAAGGGTCCAGATGTTTTAATCAAGTCCTCTACAAGTTTCCACCTTTCTGAACTAATTTCTTCTAGTCAAGATAGTGAGTATTAGAAAGATACTTGGTGTCCTCATCTAATAATCCTATGTTTGCAATTCTGTGTGTTTGTTATTGATTATTCTTAATTCTGCCTGTATTGTTTGTACTGAGAAGGAGAGAGGATTCTCTCCAGAACTTAGCAAGGTTATACCCTATGAGTGTCCAGCTTGGACTCATAGAGATTCTGTATTTTCTTGTTTTTCTTTTAATAAATTCTTTCTATAAAGATTTGATTAAATCCCTCTACTGTGGATACAGGGGGAGGGGGCTAAGAAACTCTCTCTCGGTGGTGAGACAAGCTTATCTCTGGGCAGAGAGGGGAGGGGGGAGGTTTCTCTCTCTGTGAGTTGATCTGTGTTTCCCCAGGGAACGTCTTTGGAATGAGGAGGGGGGGAAAACAGGGGTGTCCCGGCCCACGTATTCGACCGGGTGGTGGCAGCAAAAAGGGGACCTACCCTAGGATTTTAGGGTGGGGGGATACATGCGGGTCCCCACATTGGAACCCAACAGCTCCAAGTGGGGGTGAGACCTATGACACACGGCTACCCCTCTGATACTAGACTTTTGAGTGATCTCTAGGGTATTCCTAAGATCTTCACGCTTGGGGCCAGAATTTCAAAACTGTTCAGGGCAAGGTTTTCAGGTGCCCGGCATTGACAGTCAGGGCCAGAATTCTAAATAGGCTCGGCCCTCAACATGCTATAAATCTTAGCAAGCTGGCCACTTATCTGGGCGCCTAAATAGGAACGGTGTTCTTGTGAAAATCTGGCCCTAGGGATTCATTTAGCAGATTGCTGCATTATCTTTAATTAGGAAGCTAGCGGTGAGAGAGAGAGCAGCTGGGGTATTCATAGTGACTACTGGGCACTAAAAGCCAATATACCAGTCCCATATGCGGAGCTGAATCCATGGACTTCATGTAGGGGAGAGGCATAGTTTAAATAAATGTGTGGTCATTTACAGTGAATGATGCTCACTATTATGTTATACCCCATGCTTACAGGTCTGTGCTGTATGCAAAAAAGGTCAGGGATCTTGACTGCTCTATGGAATGGCATTCATTACATCAGGTATATAATAGAGATAAAAAATCAGTGCCTTTGTGCAGAAAAACAATGTCATATAGCAAAATATATAAAATAAACTAAGCCCTACCCCCATCTCAAATTTAAAAAAATGTACCTAACTCCCTTAGAACAAAAAAATCTCTGAAATCAATTTCACTCTCATTTACATTTTCTTCATTTGTACTTATGGGTGGGAGAGAATAGGGCCCCTGTGTCTGGGAGGAAGGGATGCCCCCTCCCCCACTAATCCCAAAATCCCAGGTGTGGAGACTTTAAGCTGCAGACAGACAGCATCTCCAACCACAGATGTTTCAGCCCTAGGAGAAAATGAGCCTTCTATGTGTGCCAAGTACAGGGGAGATTTAAAATTAAGACTAGAAAGTCTGATGTGAGACAGATTTCCCCCTCCTGGTGCAAGGGATGGAGGGAGCATCCTGAGGATCACTGTGGGACCCAGAAGGAGAAGGGGAAAATAATGTGCCATAAATCTAATGTAACAGTCGATTAAGGGAATTGACTTTCTAGGCACTGCAGAAGCACTTTAAGCTCCAACTGCATTTAAACCCCAAGCATCGGCAGGTCCATGGAAGACACTTTCATTTTAGCGCTTTGCAAGTCCCCTTGGGAAATCTGGTAACTCATTAGGCCAGGTTGAAGTGGGAAGCAGATAAGCAAAGAATGTGCTGCAGAAATGAACACACTGGGGAGGAATTCCAGGATGTGGGGGCCCCGTCCAAGAATATGTGGACTTAGGATGTCCTTGGAATTGAATAGTGAGATGAGTCTATAGCACGGGCCAGACTGACTTACCGAGAGGAAAGCGTGCACAATGTCAGCCTTGATGGAGCTTAGTGGTTTATCTTTAATGACCACAAAGATCTGTTCTTCTTTCTCCAGGTTGATAAAGTTACCAAACCAGGATTTTTTGGCAAGCCTGACATGAAGAAAAAAGAAAGAAGGAGTAGGGTTAGAACAGAAAAAGCATTTCTGAGACACCTGGCATTTGGACAAACATGCATACGACACAAGGACGATGGGCTGTCATCACACTGTGATGCTGCTACAATGGGTGATGTGATGTAACTCAATCAGACACTAGACTGTGGACTATGTGGTTTTACTACAGCAGCCCGGTGTGATCAGCAATGGAAAGCCAGGAGCCGCTGTCGCAGTTCTAACCAAACACACTAATCAATATGACATTTTATACAGTGCACATAAAATCTGTGTATGGATCTCAGAGATCCCCTGCAAGGCTCTTCCTGTGCCTTCTGGCATCATGGTGGGTGCTGATGACACTGATACTCTGGAGTTTTTGGAGGTCATTCCAGGTCAGTTTCAGCCCACTTGAGGTTTTCTAGAAGTTTTGAAGCTCCTAATCTGAAAATCTCCTCCTGGGTTGACAATATTTATTACACCCTTATTGTTCTGGGTGTCTCTAATCCTCCAAGCTGCCATGTCAGTAGGTGAAATTCAACCCCGTGCAGAGGGCTAGCACAAGGCTTATCACCTGGATCACCTGGATCGATTGGTCTTCAGCTGTCGCTAAGACTGCGCCGATCACAACACATCCACCATTCTTCTCACATCCTTGCCTTTCTTCTCCACATTCGTCCAAAACGTTTAACAATGTCATCTTCCCATCTTCTTGGAGGCTGACCAGGTGGTCTTTTCTGTTCTCGCGGGTACCACTCAGTAATGATTGCGGTCCACCTATTGTCTGTGAACCGTGCTACATGGCCCGCCCATCGTATCTTATTATATCATTAAACACAAGGCTTATATATTACTTAAATCCCACTTAAGGAATCTAAGGAATGCATGGCCCTTGTGCTGGCCTTCTGCCCAGGGTGAATTTTACCAAGTCTCAAGGGGGAGATATCAAAGAACACAAACCACCATTCTTGGTTTTAACAGACAGTGGCCAATACCTGCTGTTTCCTCAAGCACTGAATGCTGATTGCACCATAAATGAAATTACTTTGTTGTTTTCATACTGACAGCATCATCAAATGTGTATTTCCACTCAGGAGGTTTCACTAGCACCGCTTCATCAACATTCACTAGTAAAGTAAAAGGACTACAGAAGAAATGCAGGGTCATTTACATCAATGGGAGGTTAGCCAGGGCTTGAGAGTAGTAGGTGGACCCTATAGAAAGTGTGGTGGAGGGGGAAGATTGCTTCAGTCATGTGACACAACCATAGAGTTGTTTGGTCAAATTAATCTCAGAGGAAACTCCATTGGAATCAGTCAAGTTACACCAGGGATGGATTGTCTATAGAGGTTAGAGATTAAAAGACCTGCTAGGCCACCGAGTCCATCTTCCTGCCAATGCAGGATTATTCCCTGCAGAATATTTTATAGCGACCATGTCAAGTCTGATTTGCAGTGTGCCAAGCAATGGACTTCCACAACTTCTCTTGGGAGAATGCTCCACAACATAACAGGAGAAGAGTTTCTCTAACCTTAAGCCTTTCTGGTAAAGAGACATCTGGAGAAGGGATTAATACAGCTCAGCAATAGGCACCTGGATAAAGATCTGCTTCTCTGGGTAAACAGGACTGGCTAGTTCTAGGCTCCCTGGGGCCAGACCCGGGTTAAGGAGCAAGAGGAACACACTGGAAAACTCATTTGGAGTCTCGACATCTGGGATAGAAAACAAAGTCTTGAAATCAACTGGACTTAGCCCTTACAACTGGATTGCTCCATGCATCACAGAACTGTCATTTTATTGCCCATTTAATCCAAACAGAGGAAAGATCAGAGCTGGAAGACAGCTCAGTGTTAATCAGCTTCTGTTTCCATCTACCCCAGGTGACCAAAAGCAGAGTGCAAAAGGATTCACTTGCAGTTTGGTAAATCACCCTCCTCAGTAAAAGTGGGTTGGAAAACCATAACTCCCTAAAATATTCATAGGCAGCTGTAACTAAGTCAGTGAGCCAAAGATTACCACAGGGAGCAGTAAAGAGAAAGGGCCTCTCATTTAAATGGGTCGTTACGAAGCTAGGGTTAGAGTATGAAAGGAAATTACATACTAATGAGCTCATGTGCCTCACAACGACAGAACAACTCTGTAGGCCCCCGGAAAGCTGAGGCAACCACTCCCTGCATGTCAAGGGCCTTTTGCTCATTAGCTGTTTGCACCTGGTTATCCATTTAAACTGTCTGGTTGTCCTAGGCTTGTATCCATCGCTTCTGAGGTGGGCCAAGGTGTAAATATTTAAATACGGCTCTTCTGTGTAAAATAATCATTAAAAAAAATCACCTTGTGGGTCCCTATATTTACTGGTCTCTCAATGACTACAGGTAAAAAGGGCTCCATTGCCATTAACCCTGCAAACTCAGCCTGAGATCTCAGGGTCCAGCTGAGTTCTTTCCTTCTCATGAATTATCACCAGGAATAAAGGCTTTGTGCTAGGCAAGTTTAAGACCCCAATGACACCTCCGATACTTTCCTGCCTGTAACTGATTGGAATTCAGTAAACAATTTTGTTGGTGATGCACAAGATGGAATAGACTCCAGCTGACTCCCCTGTCGCTGTGTTGGCTCTGCAGGGCTCACAGGATTGGATAACAGTATAACCTGACTTCTCTCTGCCAACTCAGCAGATCTGACTCTGCAAATAGCCACGGAACAGACCTGCCAAGTAAAAAGCTGCCATTTGTACTTCATCATTTTTCAGAGTAGAACTTAACTTTAAGGTCTGAAATCCAATTGAAGCTCCTAAGAGTCAAGGGCACTCAGCACCTTGAAGGAGATGCTTAGCATCTCCCAGAATCAGGCCCGAAAGCTGGCATTGGGAGTCCAGCTTCCCCTTCCTCCCTGCAGCACAAAAGGTATTGGCACTAATAATCCTCTCACCTCCTTGCCAGTTTCCTTCTCAAAGTGGGGCTTGGGGTAGAGGGACTCCGCTGGGGAAGCACATGAGATCTTCAGTTGCAGAGTAAAACCAACCAAATGGATGCCCACGTGTGAAAACTGAGCCTTGTACTTTTGTTGCTTTAAGAGCAGTAGAAGTTTGAAATGGAAAAGACCTAACATCCCAGGGTCATCTTTCTAGTCCATCCCCTAGCCTGACTGCAGGGTTATTTCTCCAGTTTACAGTATATTTTCCAGTGCTTTGTCTATTCGCATGTTAAATAACAAGGGCTGAGGCTTTCACCTCTTCTCTCATTGTTTATAGTTCACTTCTCTCCCCGGTTTCTCAGTAACAAACCCACCAAACTCTCCCTCTCAGCTCTCTTGTGATGGACCTACATGCTATAGACCCTTTCACTATTTCTTTCTTCTAAAACCTATCAGGGGCTGTTTGCCCAGCAGGTGGTGAGAGACCCAGTTCCCCCACTGCAGTTGGTCTTCAGAGCCCTCACATGCTTGGAAAGCCCTCTCTAGGTCAGTGCTTCTCAAGCTATCAGATATGGGGGACTTGCAATTTTTTTTCCAATGTGCCAGGGACCGGTGCCATATTATTATCCTATTCGACGCTCTTATGAGGAAACTTGCCACGGACCAGCAGCCAATGGCTCGCAGACCGAAGCACTGCTTTGAGAAGCACTGCTCTAGGTGATGGGAGGGGCCATGGTTTAGATGCTGTGCGGGGTGGGCATTGTTTCAGAGGGCAAAAACGCTTTTTTAAACTGTAACACAGACATGGCAATCCTGGGAGAAGTGGGACACGTGTGGTCTACTGCCTCGTCCTCTGATATGTTCAGAAGAGGGCACATGGAGAGCTCCTACTAGTCTCCAGAGTAGGACTATTCCCTTCCTTCCAGGCACATTTAAAATGACAAATGGTGCTGTTCACCTCCCAGAGGCACACTTCCCTCCTGGCTTCCCCCTTGCTCTGTGGCCAAAACAGGCTCTTACTTCCCTGCACAAGTGTCTGAGTCTGGGGGCTTGTCTACACTACTGTGCAAGGTTGATCTAAGATATGCAACTTCAGCTACGTGAATAGTGGTGTCTTACCGTGGTGTCTTCACTGTAGTAAGTCAACAGCTGATGCTCCCCTGTCGACTCCGCTTGCCCTTCTCGTTCTGGTGGAGTACCAGAGTCGATGGGAGAGCGCTCAGCGGTTGATTTATCGCGTCTAGACTAGACGCGATAAATCAACCCCCGCTGGATCGATCCGGCGGGTAGTGTAGACAAGCCCTTAGTCACAATCTTGCCCTAAATACACAAGACAGATCAAGGGTGGAAGGAGGAGAATATGATTATCCCCATCGTACAGATGGAGGTACTGAAGCATAAAAGGATTAAGTGAGTTGTCCAAGGTCACACAGGGCATCTGTGGAAGAGTAGGGAATTGAACCCACGTCTCTCAAGACCCAACCCCATCAGTGCGTATGTCCACTTCAAACTGTTCCTTCTATGGTGCAGCATTAATCAGTCTGCCCTGGTTTATACTGAATTCTAGCTGCCCTCCTGTTGGCCAATTTCATAGCTCTGAATTGCTATAGATCCTTCTGGAGATGTGTAGGTGAGCAGTAAAGACATGCTCCTTGTAAGGAACAGCTAGAAGTCAATTAGCTGTTATTGGCAGCCATGGATAAGAAAAGAAGGTGTGTTTCGGGGGCAGTGAGAAAGGAGGGGATGTCACTGGAGGACAGAGCAATATATATCCTGTTTGGAATAGTCTGGTAAGATTTAATAGATATTGATACACTTTCCATTGCTTTTTTTGAATGATCATATAAAGTTTAACAGAGAATTCTATCCCTGCTGGTTAAGAAAGAAAGAATCTCACTCTTTGTTAAAAAGCAATAGATTTCTACAGTAATTTGTCTAGAACCCTATTGGCAAGCTCCTTATTTGGACCCTGATTCAGCAAGACACTTAAGCACGAGCACTACTTTAGGCATATGATTAGCTCCATTGATACCAATGGCACTACTCACATGCTGAAGGTTACATGCGTGCTTAAGTGCCTTGCTGAACTGGGGCTCTGGGGATTGGTTCTGCTTTGAGCAGGGGGGTGGACTAGATGACCTCCTGAGGTCCCTTCCAACCCTGATATTCTATGATTCTATGAATACACCAGCTGAGGATATATCCTTTTAGGGTTCATTGCTAATAAATTAACTAGGACTTCTCCATAAGAGAAAAACAAGCATTACCTAGACATATCATGGTATATTAGCCAATCATCGGGATTGTTGAATGAATGAGAGTCATTAAAAGATGCCATAACAGAGAAAGGAAACACATGTTTATCACTCAGTAGATGAGGTCAATAGAGTTCTTGATGAAGATGTCTTTTTTCTTATGGGGAAAACAAAAACAAAACCCAAAATATGAGAAACAAGACATCTATGGTTAAAAGAAAATCTAGTTCATTATTTTTTTACGAGTTTTATTATGTTTCCTGCAGGGTGCAACCCAATTGAACTCATTAATTCAGCAATTATACAGAAAAGGGAGAGAGGGCCTTAGGACTTGACTTGCATCCAAACTGCCTCAAATGACAGACTCTACCTTACCACACCGACTCTTAAAGGGACAGTGTGAAATAGGGATGGCAGGAACTTCTACTGGCACACAAAAGAAAGAAAGAAAGAAAGAAAGAAAGATTTCACTCACAGACTTTTTCAGCTTTAATACCCTTAAGACCATTTGACATGAGTGTTACATTTATTTCTTCATGTGAACCTGTTCCCTTTATGAAGTTTCCCTAAGTCCCCCCTAGCAGTAAACATCCCATGCTTTAAATACACAACTTGTTCTATTTTTCCTCTTGGACTTCTCCCTCTCTCATCACTCCTCATTCCCCGTACTGCCACTGCCCCACCCCCAACCATTCCCCACCCTCCCACCCTGCTGGTGCAGCTTTGGAAACTGAGTGCCCAGCTTTCACGATATGATGCCCTGGCACTAGTAAAAGTGTTAAGGCAATGCCACTAGCTCCAATTAGAGATCTTTGGACCTCCAAATCTTCATCGAGGACTCATGAATATTTCACGCACAGAGGGTCTAAATGGCCTCGGTTGGCCGGGAAATTCTATGGGCATAGGTGCACAAACACAAACTGTGAAAATAAAAAGGACTAATTTGGCATCTGTTCCCCACATTAGGAAGTGTTTGGAGCACTGCTCTTTGGCATGGTCTTCCAAGCACACCATGCCGTGATGCACATTTGTGCAATGAAATTGTTTAATTGTGCACTGATTTTTAGGAACATGCCTGGTGAATATTAAATAGCCCCTGCAGCTCCTGGTGCTGCTATCAGGGACTGACACTGCATTCACTATCACAGGCAGTGACGTCTCCGAATTGCTCCAGGAATTACTCTTCACACCCTATTCCTGGGACACAAACTGTGCTATACTAAGTGGAAGTCCTGTGACTGCACTGCTAGGGCCAATTACAAGACCTTTTCCTCCCAGAGAATGATTTGCTGGAGAAGCACAGGAAGAGAGAGAGCAGGATGGTGCTTCGACATCGGTAAGCTCCGCACTCCAAAGAAAGTGAGGCGCCTCAGGCACACCTGTTGACTTGCATTGACTTCACTGCGCATTGGATTGTGCCCATGCAGGGCTGGCTCCTGGCACCAGCTCAGCAAGCAGGTGCTTGGGGCGGCCAAGGGGAAGGGGCGGCACCTCGGGCTCTTCAGCGGCAATTCGGCGATGGGTCCGTTGGTCCCTCTCGGAGGGAAGGACCTGCTGCCGAATGGCCGCCGAAGAAGAAAGCGGCGTGGTGGAGCTGCCGCCGATCGCGATGGCGGCTTTTTTTTTTTATTTTTCCCCCATCGCTTGGGGCAGCAAAAACCCTGGAGCCGGCCCTGTGCCCATGGACCCCAGTGGAAGATCCCTTTCACATAGCTAGACCATTTGCTAGAGCCTTTCAGGACCAGGAATGGACTGTGTTCCTATCACACCATTAGCACGGGAAGGAAACCATAACGTGGTGAGATAAGTAGCGTCATAGTGAATTACTTACTCTGGGGAAGATTCCGGGGTTAAATTGGACATCTCCTCTGGTGTAGGTACTGTATGCGCGCACACACAAAAAGAGGGAGCAAGAAAAAGGAAATGGTAAATAAATAGACCTTCCTCTTCTTCCTTCTATACCAATGAAATAATCCTTGCACCAAACCCCCTTGTTTTCCCCGCATCCTTACAGCTCCTAAAAACCACAAGCCAGTCCTGATGTCTAAACATTGGTCTCGTGTTCCTAGATCACCGTGACTACTCTATTCTAAAAGATTGATGCTTTCAGGGCCTGACCGAAAGCCCACTGAAGTCAATGGAAAGTCTCCCATTGGCTTCAACATGCTTTGGATCAGGCCCTTAGACTGAGCTTATCATTGTGGTGTGTCTGAATCACTTTCTACTCTTTTTTCCTGTTTAATAAATAAATGAGAATCAGTGGTTAACATTCATACTTTGCACAGTGCCTTTCATCTAACAAATCCCCATAGCCACTGAAAATACACAGGGAATCCCTGCAGACTCTTCAAAGTGCAAATGAGATGTTGGAATGCTGTTACATCAGTCCAGCTGTGTTAGCACCTTGCACAGAATCCAATAGGCTCCAGTTCACGGAACAGGGTAGTGCTTGAGCCAAAAATAAAACTAGCTGATCAACTTTTCCCTTGAGACAGATCCCTGCATCACTGTCACAATTCTCAGTCCTTCCATGGCCATCTCAGATACAGAGTCTCTGATAATCAGGGCATATATTCTAGATCGGGGATAGGCAACCTTTCAGAAGTGCTGTGCCAAGTCTTCATTTATTCACTCTAATTTAAGGTTTTGCATGCCTGTCATACATTTTAATGTTTTTAGAAGGTCTCTTTCTATAAGTCTATAATACAGAACTAAACTATTGTTGTATTTAAGTAAATAAGGTTTTTGAAATGGATAAGAAGCTTCATTTAAAATTAAATTAAAATGCAGAGCCCCCCGGACTGGTGGCTAGGACCCAGGCAGTGTGAGTGCCACTGAAAATCAGCTTGCGTGCTGCCTTTGGCACACGTGACATAGGTTGCCTACCCTTGTTCTAGATCTTCCATTAGCACGTTAGATATTCTCCTTTCCCCACAGGACAGATCCCAGTACCTTGAGTGTAAAACCATAAGGAATTGGTTTGATTCTGACAGCCTTTGGGGTTATGTATGTGACTTCAGGTGCCCTTTGCCAAAGAGGAAAAAGCTACCCGAATCTTGAAGCAAATAACTTTGTCCATCTTAGAATTCCAGGGTCTGTAAAAACTGTAACATCCCAAACAGACCTGATAGTACTGATTACATTAAGGGATAGTTTAGACCAATTACACTCAGGGGAAAAAGAAAATAAATGATTAAACAGGATTATACAAACAAGCTACACTGTAGAAGGACAATCTCATTCTATTCCCACCAATTGACCACCTCTGCTTGGGAGGGGGCCAGGCCTGGAGTAGCAGGAGTGCTGCGGAGCAAGACTAAAGGTGGGTAGGCTCAGGAGTGAAGTAGCAGGAGATGCTGCAAGGTCATGATTGAGGTGCACTGGCAGAGGTGCCAGGGGGCTGCAGGATGCGAATAGCAGGTGGTGCTGCGTGGGAATTCAGGATTGGAATAACAAGAGAGGCTGCAGCCCAGGATTGAGGCGCAGCAGTGGAGCTGTGCTGTGGAAGTTAGCACACAGCCTGTTCACACTTGTCTTGGCCTTGCATTAACTCCCTCACTCTTACCAACACCAATAGTCACTTCTCTGCAAATGAGATTTGCTGAGTCAATCTGAGTTGCCAGTTTATTGCTGAATACTCACCCCAATTCAGACATCCGCATTCATCTGGAGAACGGACTCACCTTGCAATTTCCGGCGATGGAATCGAGGAGACCCCAGGAAGCTGTTCTTGATTGAGTTGAGCCGTGTCCTCCAGGGCATTCCTCCAATGCTGGGGCTGGATGGTGGCGTTGGGTTGGGTGTGCCTGCTGGGCTCTCCTTTGGCGTATGGACGGGTGTCCCCTTGGGGGTAGGGAGGGGACTTCCCCTTGGAGAGGGGTGAGGGGTGACCTGTATGATGGGGATAGATTTGGTGCTTGGGTCAGTACTAGAAGGGAGTAATCTAATAGGAGACATAGGGTTGGCCTGCACTGTAGGAATGGCCAGCTGGGGGCTAAAGCTGGCAGTGGGTGGGCGGCCCTGAGCATTCTGCACAGGGGGATTCTGGGAAGAGGGGGTGTTGGCATTGCTGGCAGGGAGCGGGTTGGATTTGGTAGACTGGAGCGGTTTTTCAGCCAATTTGTTCTTGGATGGCAAAGTCTGCGTCTTTGGGTTGGACTGAAGTGTTGGCTTTGGTTGGAGAACATGTCCAGGCCTGGAGGCGTTCCTACAAGCATCAGGGTCCAAGGAGACTTGGGGTCGGGGGGAGAAAGGGAGGTCAGGAGTCTGAGGGGGGATGAAAAACTTTCTGATAGGCTACAAGACAGACACAGAGTGTCCATGCACATTGAGAACAGTGAGACACGCACACAGCGGGCGAGCAGAGAAAGGAAAGTCAGAATAAACCCATTTGAGTCACAAAGATGCATCATGTCACAAGGAGACACGAGAGATGGAGGTGAAGGGGAGGGTGGGTGGGAGGGTTTGCAAAGAAACAAGAACAAAAAACAAACAAAAAACAAAAAACAAAAAGACATGCAGTTAGCTGGGAACGCAGCATAATCAACAGCAGCAGCAGTGGCGGTGGCAGCAGCAAGAACAACAGTGTCATAACAGGCTTTATCATATTAACCAATCATGTGTCAGCAAAGGAAAACCACAGAGAGAAAAGGAACACAAAGGAAGAAGGGGGAAAAAATTCAAAATAACCGAGGGGAAAAAAAGAGAGAGACGCCACACCCCCGGCATTGTTCGGATTGCCCCATGATGAAAAAAGCACAATGCTGAAGGGAGATGAGGAAGGGGTAATAAGAGCCATTCAAGCCACACAGAAACTGAGGAGTGCCTAAGCTGGGCTTGCTTTTTTCAGCTCAAAGTGCCCTGATCAAACACAGCAGATAGATGCAATTCAAAATAAGTGTGTGGTGCACGTGAGGTGGTGGGAAAGGCACACTGGTTACTGCACACACCATTCAGAGACCCCCCCTTTCCCTAACTCTACAAAACTCACACATAGGCTCCAGTCACTCATGGGGGAAAGAAAGAGAAGAGGGAGAGCAGTGTAATTTCATCCACCTTCCTCTTCTGGCCTTCCAGAGTGACAATACCCACTCAGCATTAGTTGAGACATTCCTGAACACAAAACACCAGGGGTATACCTGAACCCTGGGTAGGTTTGGGGTTTGATTTGCAAACAGATAGCTATTCAGAGAATCCCTGAGGGTCCCAGCAGGGCTACATGACAGGGAAGGAAGGAGATTTCCCAATCAGCAATGACACCCTGATTCTGCTGTTCAGAAATTCACTTCTCAGTATTTGCTACAAAGTCCTAGTGTCGCATTCTGTGGATGATGGAAGTGATTATGTAGTTTAAGGAAAAAAACAACTACTCATAATGCACCATTGAGAAAGAAGAACAAGGGGATAGGACTTTTTTTGTTGTTGTTAAAAGAAAAAAACCTTCACACGTTAGTTACAGGGGCTGTCTGGGAAAGGTAGTTCAGATGAGTTCAATTAACAGTATAATACACACATCCAGGGAGTAAAATCCTTTTAAAGGGATATTGGCAGGATAAAAACCACATTTTAAAAACAAAATGAATTACCTTACATATTGGTAATAACTAAGGCTGTCAAGCGATTAAAAATATTAATCACAATTAATTGCGTGATTAAAAAAATTAATCACGATTAATCACGTGTTATAGAATACCATTTATTTAAATCTTTTTTGATGTTTTCTACATTTTCAAATATATTGATTTCAATTACAACACAGAATTCAAAGTGCACAGTGTTCACTTTATATTTATTTTTTATTACAAATATTTGTACTGTAAAAAACAAAAGAAATAGTATTTTTCAATTCACCTCATACAAGTACTGTAATGCAATCTCTTTATCATGAAAGTTGAACTTACAAATATAGAATTATGTAAAAAACCCCACTGCATTGAAAAATAAAACAATCTAAAAGTTTAGAGCCTACAAGTCCACTCAGTCCTACTTCTTGTTCAGCCGATCGCTAAGACAAACAAGTTTGTTTACATTAGCAGGAGATAATGCTGCCCGCTTCTTGTTTACAATGTTACCTGAAAGTGAGAACAGGCGTTCACATGGCACTGTTGTAGTTGGCATTGCAAGATATTTACGTGCCAGATACACTAAAGAGTCATATGTCCCTTCATGCTTCCACCACTTTTCCAGAAGCTATGCATCCATGCTGATGATGGGTCTTGCTTCATAATGATCCAAAGCAGTATGGATTGATGCATGTTCATTTTCACCATCTGAGTCAGTTGTCACCAGCTGAAGGTTGATTTTCTTTTTTGGTGGTTTGGTTTTTGTAATTTCTGCATCAGAGTGTTGCTCTTTTAAGACTTCTGAAAGCATGCTCCATATCGTGTCCCTCTCATATCTTGGAAGGCACTTCAGATTCTTAAACCTTGGGGTGAGTGCTGTAGCTATTTTTAGAAATCTCACATTGGTACCTTCTTTGCGTTTTGTCAAATCTGCAGTGAAAGTGTTCTTAAAATGTGTGCTGGGTCATCATCCGAGACTGCTATGACATGAAATATATGGCAGAATGCGGGTAAAACAGAGCAGGAGACATACAATTCTCCCCCAAGGAGTTCAGTCACAAATTTAATTAATGGATTATTTTTTTAACGAGCGTCATCAGCATGGAAGCATGTCCTCTGGAATGGTGGCCGAAGCAGGAAGGGGCATACGAATGTTTAGGATATCTGGCACATAAATACCTTGCATTGCTGGCTACAAAAATGCCCTGTGAACGCCTGTTCTCACTGTCAAGTGACATTGTAAATAAGAAGCAGGCAGCATTATCTCCTCTAAATGTAAACAAACTTGTTTCTCTTAGCGATTGGCTGAATAAGAAGTAGAACTGTGTGGACTTGTAGGCTCTAAAGTTTTACATTGTTTTATCTTTGAGTGAAGTTATGTAACAAAAAAAAAATCTACATTTGTAAGTTGCACTTTCAGGATGATACGGTACTTGTATGAGGTGAATTGAAAAATACTATTTCTTTTGTTTATCATTTTTACAGTGTAAATATTTGTAATAAAACAATAATATAAAGTGAGCACTGTACACTTAGTATTTTGTGTTGTAATTGAAATCAATACATTTGAAAAGGTAGAAAAACAACCAAAACAACCAATTGGTATTCTATTGTTTAACAGTGCAATTAAAACTGTGATTAATCACAATTAATTTTTTAAATTGCGATTAATTTTTTTGAGTTAATCACATGAGTTAACTGTGATTAATCGACAGCCCTAGTAATAACATCCTAGATTACAGGCACCATTTATGCTCTGTTTATTCTTGGCCCTGCACTCAACTTGCTCATTTGTGGCCGTAACAAATATATTTTATTATATTCATTATTTATCCTGCTGTAGCCTCTAAAGGCCCTAATCCAGCACCATTGTGTTAGGCACTGTACATACATATGATGTAAAAGCAATTGCATCCCCAAATCATAGAAAGAAAACCAGATTGGTTCTCAAGTACTAGCACCAGTCTGCGACATTTAAAAATGCAGCGGAATGTTTAAAGCCAAACAAATAAAACTGTTTGCACTGAGGGTCTGATTCAAAGTCCTCTGAATTCAAGGGGAGGTTTGACTTGAATGGACATTGGATCAGACTCTGAAAATTAAAGGAAAACCAATACATTAAAATATTTCTATTAATATTAGGTTTTGTAAAACACTTTAAAATTAAGACAGCCTGTCTCTTTTGGTGAATTCCAAATCACCATTAGGAATGGAAGGTCAAAGAGATGAGTAATGTGGCTAATTCATGCTGGTCACTATCAGGAAGAGATCATTCTCCATTTATAATTAATTCCACTGGAAACAGGTTTAAAAGTAGTAATTATAAGCATTCCCCTGCAATTTTTACAGCTCATGTAATCAATGTATGACAGCACGAAAATCAAACTTACAAGAAATAAAGTCATTCTGCACTCTGTTAAACAACTAAAAACCTGGAGTAATACCATTAACTTCAATAGATTTACACCAGTGTAACCAAGAGCCTAGTTTGGTCCACTAAGTTGACTGGTGTCTTCTCATTGCTACAGTTCAGAGAGGTGCAACAAAGTAAACCCAGGTCCTAATCTTGGGAGATTCAAGCACTTTCAACTGCCATTGAATTCGGCATGGTGCAATATTGTGCCCAAGCAGTATAAATAGTGAAAAACATTTGATTTTGAAAATAGTTTCCCTTTCCATAACCTAAGGTGCATAAGTAAACTATATGATTTTTTTAAACTATATGATTTTTAACCCAACAGTGTCCCTTTAAGACCAAAATCTGACCACCTTAAAATGGTTATGGTCTTCTGAGAATGCCGCCTGGCTGCTAAATAGCTTTTTAAAAACATTTAATCAATTGCTCCCAAGTAATCATTTTAAAGAATAATCACTGTGGACCAGACCTGCACCCCTTATTCATGTGAGGAGTTCTTACTCACCCAAGTAGTCCCACTGCCATCAATGCAATTGCTCCCAGGAGAAAGGACTACTCACATGACTAGGGTTTGCAGGACTGGATGCTATTTTTGTGTGGTTTTCCACTTATTCTGCAGCAGCCATTAATATTATTCTCAGAATTCTGGCCAGTCCTGCTGACATCAGTGAGGCCAGTGCACAGAATAGGAACCTTCTGAAATGGAACCTTGTTGGTTCCTGGTGTATTAAAGACATGGGAGGGTGGGGGAACAAAGTCAAATGTCTGCCGAAACAGGAGAAAAATTGATGGGAAAAGGTTTTGGAAATTAGATGCTTTTAAGAAAATAGTTGAAACAATGGAGAGGTTGGAAAGTCTGCAAAGCTAGAAACCTGTACTTGACAATGCCCCTTTAAGAATATGAATTACACCTGACTGTTTAGGGGAAATAGCCATCTGAAATGCTTCTTGGAGGCATCTACACATGTCCTTACGTACTTACACAGGGTGGGAGCGCACTCACCATCTCATGGAAACAGCTGCTGGGAGTGGGGCCTAGGAAGGGCTGAGAGGTTCCCTGAAACATTCTGGGCCAGACGTCGACATAGCCTCATGAGCTTCTCAGTGAGGACCTAGCACTCTGCTGCAGCTCGGGGCATGGGGCTGCATTGACAAAGCTTTCCTTGCCAGATGCTGCGCCTGGAATCCTCATCCCCACCCCAAGAGAGGCTGCCCAACACAGTGAGGCCTCTGTGCACTAGTAAGTGTACCCTGAGACTGTAATAACTATGGGGAGTTTACTGTATATTGCAGGGGGCTGGGGTAGGACGTGAGTCCCCCCAGCCATCCCACATCGCTTTTCCACTATGCATGCATAGATCTCCGGGCCCAAGCTGGCTCCCAGGCTGGTGGTGATGGTGTCATAGAGGGAGCTGACTTCCACTGCTCTCCTCCCTACCCCAGATACAAACAGGGAAGACCCAGGTGAGGAGGGGACAGTCTGTGAACTGATCCTGGGGAATGATTCTCTCATGTTGTACTAATCCTTAGGTAGGTGAGCTGCCACTGAAATGAAAGGGACCTTTGCCTCAGTAGGGACTGGCTAAATACTTAGTAAAGACCTCCGGGTTTGGCTCATTGACAGGGGATAGAAATGGGTACTCTGTTTCCTCAGAGACCCCAGTCTTGTGATGTGCCAATTTCTTATTTTTCCTCAAATCCATATAATCTTTTCTCCCTGAAGCCCTGTCCTCACTAGAGCACCAAACCAGGGTGCTTACTACCATATTCAGTAACATCCCCATTCTAGCTAGACCCATGTCAATCAAGCACGGTTCTGTACTAAGCAGAACCAAAGTGCCATGGTATGGTGCTTCACTGTGACTTTGTTACAAGCAGTGGTATTAGCTGAAGGCATGCTATAGACAACCCTGCGGGGTGTTATGTGTCCCAGCCATGTTTGGTCCTAAAGGTGGTTACAAGGCTGAGGACAGGGCCATAGAAAGACATCTCGTGTAGCACAGGAAACATGTAGGGTAAGAGATGCTGCACATTAATTTCTAATCAATATCTCCCGAATTCAAGCAAATTTACAACCAACCAAGGAAAAATAAAACACCTCACAAATAACTACAGCTCTACAGACATAGAAGCCAAAAAGCACTGAGAACTTGTCTGAGGGAATGGTACCCATAGATCCTTAAGTAATGCCACTTACCCTTGGACTGCTGAGGGGGCTGGTGGAGAGACCAGATGAGGCTCCGCTGATCGACCGAGACCTGAGTGAACACAACAGGGAGAGATGGCCCTCAGAAACCCTGGGCAAGGAACATCCACTGAACACCAGCCACCGCATACACAGGCACGAGGTGAGAAGCAGGAGGGAGGCGTTCAATAGGAAAAGCACATGGCTCTTCCTTACCCTCTCACTACCTGACACTCCTTTCAATTCCCCCAAGCCTCTAAGAAATTATGTTCATGCAGAGAGGACCCCGTGACCCCAGAGGTGCTCTCTGTTAGTGGAGCTGTGCAATGCCACCCACTTCGGGGTCATGAGTATTTGCGCAGGGACAGATACTGCTTCCTGCTGGTGTACACTAAACAGATCACAGCAAAAGCCATTATCATAAGCCCAGTACTGGTAGTGAGAATTACTCTCTGCATAGTTCCTCTTGCTGTGCCAGAGGTAAAGACCCCAGAGATATGGAAAACCACTGTCTGTGTAACTCACAAGAGCAGAAAATTCTACCAGGCACCAAAAAAGGTCAAATTTGCAGTGCCTCAGATGCACTATTTTCTTAAATTAGAGGACTATCCCAGTGAAACCAAAGCTCAGGTCTATGGTGACAGGTTATTTGATGCTGAGCCACCATTTCTAACTTCACCATGATGCCATCCCCTTGGCTCTCCAGTGAGATTTGCATCTGAAATCACTGATCTCTTCTGCCCTCTGAGGAACTTCACCTAGGGGACCACAGGCCCTTCTGCCCATTGGAGAGCTCCTCTCTATGGAAACATCAACTCTTCTGTTCACCAGAAGGGCTCTTCTTATGGGATCACCCAGCCTTTGCCCACCAATTAGGTCGCCCTGTGGAAGCAATAACTTTTCTGCCCATTGATAAAGTCTACACAGGATCAGTGTCACTCCATTCTGGCATTTTTGGGGTTCCCATATGGGAAAACAGACCTTTTTAACCATCAGTGAGCTCTCCTATGGGATCGCCTGCTGTTCTGCCCACCAGTGAGATCTCCTTATGGGATTGCCAGCCCTCCTGCCTGCTGACGAGATTCCCAATTTTGGGATCAACAGCCCTAATTAATCAGGTGAAATCCATCCTATGGGACCAACTTGCCCTTCCACCTGCCAGCAAGGTGACCCATAGAAAATCACCTCCCCTTACGCTCACCAGCAAAGACCTCTGCAAAAATTGTCTGTAGATACCAACAATCAAAACATACGAATGCACTGGGCCAAAACCAGTGGCTCTGACGTGAAAGGCCATTCAGACCAAACGCATGAACAGCTCAGCAACAGAACTTCTCAACAGCAGAGAATGTTAATACAGGAGCAGTGACAAAAACTGTCCCTCATAGCAGAAAGCATTTCATGTGGCTTTTGAGCGATTCCTCCCATGCTCAACTGTCTTGAAGAACAACAATTTTTGAAGGAGGAGACTATACTGGAGAACCAACACAACCAACAACTAACATATAACAATCTCTGTTCACAGTGGGACCTACCAGCGTGAGTACCACATATATGTGTGCACTCATATAGGCCTGCTTGTGTGTGTGTGTGTGTGTGTGTGTGTACAAGCATATATAGGTATTAGGGTTGGCAACTAATCACAGTTAATGCATATGATTAATGCAAAACAAATTAACTAGATTAAAAAAATCGCGATTAATTGCAGTTTTAATTGCACTGTTAAACAATAATAGAATACCAATTCAAATGTATTATAAATATTTTTTGATTTTTTTCTACCTTTTCAGATATATTGATTTCAGTTACAACACAGAATACAAAGTGTACAGTGCTCACTTTATATTATTATTTTTATTACAAATATTTGCACAGTAAAAAGAAACAAAAGAAATAATATTTTTCTATTCACCACATACAAGTACTATAGTGCAATCTCTTTGTTGGAAAAGTGAAATTTACAAATATAGATTTTTTTTTTTACATAACTGCACTCAAAAACAAAACAATGTAAAACTTGAGGCTGTAAATCCACTCAATCCTGCTTTTTGTTTAGCCAATCGCTAAGACAAACAAGTTTGTTTACCTTTACGGGAGATAATGTCACCTGAAAATGAGAATGGGTGTTCACATGGCATGGTTGTAGCCGGAGTTGCAAATTATTTATGTGCCATAAATGCTAAATATTCATATGCCCCTTCATGCTTTGACTTGTAGACTCTAAAGGCGAACTGAAAAATACTATTTCTTTTGTTTATCATTTTTACAGTGCAAATATTTGTAATAAAAATAATAATATAAAGTGAGCACTGTACACTTTGTATTGTGTGTTGTAATCGAAATCAATATATTTGAAAATGTAGAAAAAAAATTCCAAAAATATTTATAATCCGTAAATTGGTATTCTATTATTATTTAACAGTGTGATTAAAACTGAAATTAATTGCAAGGTTTTTTTAATCTTGAGATTAATTGAGATTTTTAAAAACCATTTGACAGCCCTATTAGGTATGTGCACATATACATTATATATATTAGTCCTGTAAGTATAAACAGCCTTCTAGAGAACACAAAGCTAATTTAGAGTCCCTGCCCACCTCTCTCAATTGTATCGCTCTATTATATAAGAATAAGATTATAAATTGAGATTCAAAATGTTTTCACATCCATCTGTTCTTAAAAAGAAATGATAACATTACCAAAAAAATAGATGAGCAGCGGAAGAAGGTTTAAATTAACATACAACAAGCTCCATTCTGACAATGCGTGTCAAGTGCAGAAACTCTCCATGGCATTCATTCCTTGCATCTCAATGCAGCCCATCCATCATTGCCATCTATACAAAACAAACTGGCCCAAACTTTGCATTCTCTTCCACCAGTGTAAACCCACATTAACTCCATTGCAGACATTGGCATTCTTCTGGGTTTACACCAGTGGAAATAAGAGCGGAGTACAGGCTGCTTTGTACATGAGCTCCAATTTTGCTGAGCTGTTTTTATGTTACTTTTCTCTCCAGTGTGAGTTAGGTGACTAGGTCTTTTGAAAATCACACTAGGCACCTATCTGCATCTTTAGGTACCAAAGTACCTGGCCTTTTGTTCTCCTCAACACTCAATCATGGTTGGAAGTTGATCTTTAACATTCACCTGAATTTCAGGATAGTTGCTTAAAACCTTCTCCTATCCATCTGACCCCAATCAGGTCTGTTTCCAAAAACCCTGATTTCTCTGCTCTTATTCCAATCTCTCCCCATATTAAAAAAACAAGTGGTCCACATATATAGGGCACAACACAGCAGGCCCCACCTCCCAGCCCCTGTTCCTTATTACAAACAGTGGTTTGCAAGAAGCTATAATATACTGAGCTTCCCCCTATCTTAGATGCCTGATGCAGGGGTCAGAAGAGAGGGTTGGAATTAAATCTCATAGGACAGGGGTCCCCAACGCGGTGCCCACGGGCGCCATGGCGCCCGCGGGGGCATCTAAATGCGGCCGCGTCCTGGCCGGTGGTCGCGCACCCGCTGAAATGCCGCCGAAATTTGGTGGCATTTCGGCAGCGACGCCTCTGGATGATGCCGCTTGCTGCTGACAAGCAACGTCATCCAGAGGCGTCGCCACCAAAAATGCCGCCAAATTTCAGCAGCATTTTGGCGGGTACTCGACCGCCATCACGGTCCTTCGTCTGGCGCCCGCCAAACGAAAAAGGTTGGGGACCACTGTCATAGGAAATGCATTTAGTATCCACACTATTACTAATTACATTAGCCTTATTTCCATGGCTACTAGTGGTTATAAAGAAACAAGGGAAGAGGTAAAGTAGATCCTTTAATGTATCTTGGCTTTTCCATATCGGAAATTGTGTTTGGGAACACAGGGCAGAGTCTAAGGAGCTCATGGATCAATTTTTATTGCTCTTTAAATAAGAGAGCTGACCATTTTCAAATCTTCTCCCTTCACATGAAAGGGAAGGACAGTTTCCAGAATTCTCACCTGCTTCTTCCTCTTTCTAACAAATTCCAGCATTTAAGTTTACCAATGGGATAAAATCCCCAAGTGATTAAGGAAACTCTCAGCAAAACAAAACAAAACAAAACAAAACAAAACAAAACAAAACAAAACCAAACCATCAAGAGAGATTTTTTCCCTCCCAAGAAGACCACCTTCCTTGGGAAATCCATTAAACCAGCTTGTAAAAAATACTGCAGGACGACTTTGCTCTGTTCTGCATCTGTCAGCTACATGCACAGAATCAGAGCAGGGGCCAAACATCAGTCATGAAAACTGGCCCAATGCTGCAATGTTAAGATGAAAGCATAGAAAGAATTTAAATATCTGCATCTATATATCACTGTATAGTGAAAGTGGAAGCCCCCGCATGCAGCCCATGAGCACTGAAGACTCCGAACAATCTTACTGTGTCGGGGAAAAGGAGGAACATGGCAAACCACAGCAGGAAAAGTATCTTTTCCCTCTGAATATGAACTAAGTTTATTTAGCTGAAAATATCTGTTAGTGTGTAACCATCTTAAAGTCTCTAGAGCCATTAAGAATCATTGGAAGGTAAGTATCATTTCTATAATTACTCAAATAATTCCATTCCTTATAATTAATAGCACCTTACATTCTATTACATTCCCGCATGCAGGTAGATCTCCAAGTGTTTTCCATAGTGCCAGTACTCTGTGCATCACTCTTTGAGCTAGACTACACAAGAAGTGTTACATTGGCACAGCTGCACCGATGCCTTTTTCACACCCCTGAGTGACGTAAGCTATATGGACTTAAGCGGTAGTAAAGACCTGCCCTTTATCTATTTACTTATCACACAGGAGAGTCTGGTGTGATTTATCACCACCCTAAATAGGTGCCAAAAAAAGCCTTTAGGATGGGATTTTCAAAAGCCCCTAAATCATTTAGGGGCACAAGTCCCTTTAATTTTCAAAGGGCTGTCTGCTCCAAAGTGCTCTTGAAAACCCTAGCCTCGTACCACACTATTCTGCATAGGCCACATATTTTTCAGAAACAAGCTATTTTATAAAGTATTTTTAAAATGTGATTGTTGCTATTTCTCATACTCATCCCCTGGTGAAGCCACCTTCCTTAGCACCATCAGATCAAATCGTGAATAAAATCTGTATGATGCCATTTACCCTTGGGTCTAAGTCAGGGGTGTCCAAAGTTTTTTGGGGGAGGGCCAAATATAGAAAAATAAGCAAAGGCCCGGGCCACACACAAGTGTGTGGTGGGGGCCGGGCCGGGGACCCCGCAGCAGGCATGACCGCGTCGTCCCTCCCCGTCCCGGCTCCGCTCTTCCGCCGCGCCCGCCATGCCAGCAGGTCAGGGGGGGGAGGGCGGACCGAGCCTGCCATGCCATGCCCTGCGTCCCGGTTCCGCCCGCAGAGCTCGGTTGAGCTCGCGGGCGCAGCTGCGGCAGGTTACAGGTCTCCGGGCTCCGGTGGACCTGCGCCCCGCAGGCGGCGGGGGCGCTCGCGGGCCGCTGCGGGCCAATAAAAACTGAAACTGACGGCCGGGGGTTGGCAGCGGGCGGCCCTGGACACCCCTGGTCTAAGTAACCTTCTCAGATAGACCAGAGGCCTATTGATTCTCTCAAGGAGCAACCTAAACCCCTCATTAACTCCTAGTGCACTGGGGTTCGTTTGTTCAAACTATTCAAACCTATATAGTTAAGAAAAGACAAGAGACTGGTTTTGACTCTTTTCTGTCGGCAGTTTCTGAAAAGCACCACCAAAGAATTGTTTTACTTCTGCTTAAAAACAGAATCCAGTGTAGAATCTACATCAGACTTTACATTCAGTTTCTCTTTGAATAAAACTCATAGGTTTTTTTAAAGTAAGATCACAGGTAAAATTCAGTGCCTCATAGTGGTGAATTCACTATTAGGAGAATGATTGTTTCTGATAAAGTTGTACTGGATGGGGTAAGTTTGGTCCCAGGTTCTTGTATTGTGGCCTTCAAACTGGGCTCGGTCCATGGAGTTTAGTGAGTGCAGGATACAGTCCTGTAACCAGATTTTAGCTGTTCGCAGCCAGGAGCTGTGCTCCCAAGAATGGGAGCCTGCAGTATGCATGCACTGTATGGTAGATGAGTCAGACTTGCATCCCTGGGTGGTGCAAACAGTGACTGAGATTTTGGATTTCTTCAAACTCTGTAGGTGGCTTTGAAAAACTCAGCCAAACGCATCCAGCCAGTCGCTTTCTCATTTTTTTTACAGAACAAATTAGGTCAAATTAGACACAAACTGAGCTCCTTCTTTTTTTCACTTGATTGTTTAAATAAAAAATCAAGATTCTTAAACCACAACAAAAGGTCTAAAATCCTCCAGAACGCCACATGATCTAATACCCAAGAGACAGCAGGCCGGTTGGTCTGTGAACATGCCGAGCCATGCTCTATTACCTAATCTCTCTTTAGCTTTTAATTTTTAGCATCAACCAGAAATGTTTTTTCCCCTGTGCAAAGTTTATCACAAGAGTAATAAATAGCAGGGATACCACCAATGATTTACTATCAGGAGGGCACCTCAGAGTGTGGTGCTGTATTGTTTTATGCCCCAATCTTAATTTTTACTACAAGGCACAACATTTGCTACCCTGAATTGCTACAGTGAAATCAATGGGTCTAATCATGGTAGTAAGTCCTACACCTTGTAGTATATGTCTGCAGGATCAGGCCCTTGGATGCAGACACACATGGGGAAAAGAGTAGGGGGAGAGGGGACTTGCACCCTTCTGCACACCCTACGTGATCATATTAAACAGCATCATCTTGTTTAATTAGAGTATCTCGGTTACACTTTATATTAAGGTTCCATTTATAATTCTTTTATAAAGGGTTAATAAATCACTAAGAGATGTTATATGCATGTTACAGACCTGACTAGTACATATTATATAGGTGGTTATAGCTACAGCATTAGAAGGTGCTATACATGGTTATAACCCCTGGTTCTAAGCATCTACTGACTTGCTGGATAATCTATTACAATTTATTAAAACATATTAAAAATTTATTATCCATTTAATAACTATTAATAAATGAAACTTCAGCTCTGACACCTTCAAAGTGCTTTATTTTCTGATACAACTAGGAATATGATCACACTTTAGATGATTATTTTCTCATGGAAAAAGAACTTGTGCTAAGAGGAGGGAAAATACCCAGGAATTATTTTAGACCATGTGTGGGTTTTAGCTTCATCTTGAGGGGAAGGGGGGGGTGAGGGTGGAAAGGATATTGTTATTCAAATATCAGTAATCAATCAGGTGTGCCATACAGACATGAACAGTGCAATAGGTGGGGAAGGGGTTTTCATTCTCAAAGTATCTGCATAGTGTCAGAGATTAGTTTGGTGTCCCCAGACACATTAGAATCAAACAAACAAAATCAGAAAAGTATATAGAGTGTGTGACTCAAGCGCACGCACATACACACACACACACAAAACCGACACACACAAAAATGCTTCTTCCCACATCTCTCTCATTATTAAAAAGTTTCATTTGATCAAGTCTATACATCTATATTTGTTAACTTTGCAAATTAAAAAAAATCTCTCTATAAGCTATAACAAGTCCAACAACAGGTATAATCCAAAACTGGAGCTTACCCCAATGCATCAGCACTCGCCATCCTTGGAAGGGGGAAATAAAGAGGAGAGAGAGAGAGAGAGGGGTGGGGGTGGGGGACGACGTGGAGGCAGGTGGAGAGAAGAGTACGAAAAGCAAAGTGAAATACTGTTCAGAGAACCAAACGGTCAGAATTATTGCCACAGGTGCCTCCCGCTCAGGAGACCAGAAATGCGAGGGGACAGTTTCATTTACTAGACAATGATTTCCATACTGCACACAAACAATGCAGAAATGTCCGACTTTTGCATTTGGGAACTGCGAATTGGGAGACAATATACTAAGGTGTTAAGGGAAATCAACACCACCCAACTGAACCAGCCAGCAGAGCTGGGGGTTTGTGTTCCTTGTTTTGTTTCCATAACATCTCTTAGATGAAGAACAGTTAGATCAGAGTGTTAAAAAGGAGGCTGATCTCTTTGCACCCATTTTGCTCAGCACAGTGTCCCCCTGCCCCTCAAACTGGCCTGGCGAGAAGCATCTTTTTCTATGCATGAACTAGGAAAGGTATTGGTCATTAAAATACACATTTCTGAGCCAGTCTGGGAGCCCAGTGAGTGAGACTGTAGGCAAAGTTGAAACCATGCTTTGATACTAGCTTAATAGTCATGAGGGAGCATTTACTGTGTTAAAATCAGGGATTCAGATTAGCTGGGTCATGCCAGTACTTATCCCTGGGGATGCAATCCTGTGCTCCAGAATCTAATTTTTCATTTAAAATAAACCAAGCCTCCAGGCCTTAGAAGTTGCAGAGATAGCCTTCCAATGTGAACAGAGTGAAAACCAACCCTAAAAGAGGTGTGAACTGTCCATTTATCCCCATGGGATGTCGACTCTTAAGCTTGATGGTAGAAATTTAAATATTCGACACTCTTAATTTTTCACTGCTGATCAAAGTACGCAAGGAAGAGGTAGGATTATTTTTATTAAACTTTCTATACCCTGATTGGATTGTGAGCTAGATTGGGAGACTATCAATATCTATTATTTTTCCAATCTGACCTTTGATTAATGTGAAAAGCTCTGATTTGATATTAAATCAAACTCCAAGTAGGATAGAAACATTATTCTCTCTCTCTCTCTCTCTCTCTCCAGTTTCTGTAAGAGGCTCCCTAGCTGCCAGAATTACCCATGGCAGGTCAATCCTCCACAAGATGATCACCACCATAAATGCCAAATTCAGCATTTGCCAAGTCGATTTCTGTTTACTTATAAACACAGCCAGATGTGCTTCTTGTTATGTGACTGTTCCGAACGCTGTGCCAGGCAACATGGGGGTGGTCTTAAAAAAACTTAAGACTCACATACAATTTTTAAAAAAAGTCACTATATTGTATGTTGACAGAGAGGTGGAAAGAAGCATTATAGTGAGTGCTTTTTCATATGCATGAGTGACACTCCATTGGTACTTGGTTTGGAGTTATAATTTGGATAAGATCCTAATTCATATGCATAGGGCCAAACCCTGTTCTCAGTTATATCAGTGAAAATCCATTTAAACGGATATAACCAAGAACAGGATTTGGTTCCTAGTGTGTGCGTATATATATATATATATAAAAATACACCCATACTCACACACAGTGTACTGAAATACATACATAATGTGTGTAGATAGATTTATTCACTTTTCTTTCATTGTGAGTTATTTTCCCCAAAGGGAAAGGCACTGAGGATTTTAACAAAGAACAGAAAGCAAATTGAGACTAGGGGAAAGGGAGATGGGAAATGAGGTTAAAAAAATAACAAACCCAGGACACAATAGACCCAGCAGCGCAGACATGTGCATTCCCTGCAATATTGAAGCAAGTGAACTACGGAGCTGCAGCAACCCAGATACAGAAGAAGGAAAGCATTGAAAGGAGCAAGAGGGAGCTAAAAGAGAGAAAAGAGAGAGAAGAAAGGGACAGTGGCCTCAGCTACTAAGACAACCATGTGCATCTAGAGGGGAAGGATCCTTAAAGATGCAGTATTCCTTTTAAAAAAGAGAAATAAAAAAACTGGAGAATGAAATGTTGGCCAACGATTTAGTGGCCACCATGATTAGTTAGCCCCAGAGGGGTCATTTTGCTGGGGTTCTCTTTGCTGCCCTTCCTTCCTTTCCCTGCTCCATTAACAGATCTGAAGACTATTTCCCTTAGCCTCCCACTCATTTTCCCATCTTGGAGACCCTTTCAGCTTAACACCCAGAAAGATAAAAATGTGGCGGGAGGTGGCAGGGAATGTGCCAATCCATCTCTTTCCTCACTGCTCTCCTTTCAATAAAGAGGCCCCTAGGAGGTTCTCCTGCAGAAGCCCAGCCCAGCCCTCCTGCCCTCTGAAAACATCTCCTCTGTGATGTAGCTAGAAGTGCAGTTGTGTCTTTAGGGGATTCTCCCAGCAGTTCCTGAAGTGTCATCTTCTCCACCCTTTGCACAGCTGCAGAAGAAGTGCAAAGGGAAACCAGTGGAGCTGGGGAGACTTAGGAGACAGTTCTCATGTCACAGACTAGATGAAAAGGCCTCTCTGTACCTAGGACCTAATACTGTGGAAGGGCTGTTTTTCTGAGCAGTCTTGGAATAATTTAGAGAGAGCTAACAAGAAATGCCCAAGCTTCCAGAAATTCATCAGATCTTGCTTTCTGTTTCAGTGAGGGATTAGAGTGGGGGATATGAAAGGCCTGTATCTACAATAACAGTGCTGCGAGTCTCAGGAACCAGGTTTGCGTGATCCATTGGCAATCCATTACCTCTTCCTGGACACAAGCTTTCATGAGATCCTGACAGCTTGGGTGCACTGCTCATTTCTTGCTGGGTCTCATACAAGTGAGTACCTGGTGTGCTGTCTCAGGATCTGTTTCTCCATCTGCTGGCAAACTCAATGCTCTCCCTTCTTCTTTTCTGTGGGAGCTGCAGGGCCCTTAAACCGTGTGTTCAATTGATTGTGTCAGTCTGTGAAAGGCTGATAGGGAGATTGTCACCATCACGCCTGGGAAGTCTCTAAGGGTTTATATTTAAAGGGCCATTATTATATTAAACTGGAAAGGTTTCTGTATAAGGGAAGCAGGGCTCCTCCAGATTTGTCGTGGAACCTTGAGAAACCTTCAACTTTCCTCCCACTTCAGTGCCAAGGAGCGGCCTCTGTCCTTCTGGCTGTGGCTTTTGTTGCTGGCCCCTTAACTGGATGGATTTGTGAGTTAATGTCACAATATAAATGCCCAGTATTGTTGTTGTTATTACAGACTGTTAATTGACAGAGTGTTCCCTCTGCCACCCACTTTCCCCATGAGACTTGCACGTGGCCCAATGGGCAGGAAATCCCATAAAGACATAACCACACTGGCTCAGGGTGCAAGAGATAAGGACTGGGGAAAAGATCGAGGGTTTTTAAGCACTGTCTTTATCATGTAGCATAGGAGGGCTACAATATGGTGGGGAATTACCCATGGTGTTATAACTCGCTGTTGGCACCAGAACAGAGCTCCACCACTCTGGTGTTTAGTGTTTCACAAGACCCTCTTCCTCCAAAAGGCTAAATTAATTTTGTAAATGAACCCAAGAGTCTCTATTTAAAGTCCCAAATTTGGCAGCCTCTCTGCCCCCGCCCCATTTGCCTCTCTCTGCAGCAATTGGGAGTTGCCCTTTCGCTTATTCTTTCCCACCTACCTGCAGCTATTTCCTGAGCCACTGAGTCTGCAGCAACCTGATTCAATCTCACCCACAAATATTCCTTTTCTTTCTCTCTCTGGCTTGTGTATCTACATCAGCCTTAAAGAACCTGCCCCTTGGATGAAATCATTTTTCTTCTGACCCTAAAACTTCCCACCATTGCTACCACTGGCTCAGCTGCACTGGAGTTAGCAATGATGGGAGTGTAGTGTAGACAGCTCCATATGGCTGCTGGCCTTTAAAGCTCAGTGTTTTCAGCCTTTCTTAAAGCAGGTTCAGGTAAGACGGTGGCTTAAAATACCAGTCCCCTTTCTACACTGGGTACTCCCACCATTGTGAACACCCAGGGAGGCTGAATCAGTGGTAGCAATAATATGAAATTTTAGGGGAAAATCCTAATACAGACACAGCCTGTGCATGAAGCATTTGGGGACAGATTCGTATGAAGGGTTGTATATAAAAATACATAGCATTCTACTGCAGAAGACAGACCCAACCTCCCTCCACCCCCACCCCCCCAAAAAAAGAACCACCGCCCACCGTCCCTGGCTCTCTCTAGGCATTAGCAGCTGCATCCCCACATGGAGAAGATAAGAGCTGCATCTTTAAGGTCTCAGCAGTGAGGTAGAGGAGAGGAACAGATTGTCAGTGTTTATACCTTTCTTCTTTGTTGAATTTGGGATTGGCTTCAGAGATATCCAGGCTTTTACTGAACATTGTTTTACTATGGCAGGAACAAAGTGAGAAAACAGAGTTACTAATATGGACATTCATAAAAGAGATTCACCTGAAAGCGTCCCTGACTCTAAGCCCTCCCAACCCACGTCCTTTTTAAAGCAAATCTCCAAAACACTTTTCCTGCTCCTTTCCGAACTATGGCTCCATCCTGAATGGTGCTGATCATCTCTTGAAGGTGCTGAGCATCCTCAACTCCCAGTCCCACTGGCTTTGGTGAGAGCTGAGGCCTTCAGCACATGGCAGAATCAGACCCCTGTAGAAGTATTCTCTAAGAGTAGACTCCCAGCCTGTCATGGTCTGTGACCTCCCCAACAAACACACCCAACACCCTGCTCCGCATTACTGCACTGAAAACCCCAGCTGGAGTCCACTTGCTCACATTTCTCACTGGAGATGGACCATGCTTGAATGTGAAAATAGCAAAGCCCTCCTTACTCCTGCTGGGAATCTGAAAGCCTTTCTGGGAAGTCATTAACACTAAGCACACACTGGGCACAGATTCAAAACTGCAAACAGATCTTCTTAAAGGCCTCTTTTATTTTTCTACTCTTCGTGGCTCATTACTGCCAGTCCCACACCCCTCTCCATCCTCAAAAAGAACCATTCTGCTTTCCAAACTTGGTCAGAATCCCAGCAGCTGAGAAGCAGGACTCTAAATGCCTCGCTAAAGGAGGTCTATGTTATGTGTTAGCTCTGTGTTACGTGGATAGCTGCTCTACGCAATACAGCCTGCCAGCACTGGCTGATATTTCACTTGTGCTATTCACCTCAGCAACCCACAAGAAAAAGAATGGAAGGAAAATGAATAGTTGATGGAATCAACTTTAGGAAGCTTGAGCAAATCTTCTCAATTCTGACCCTTGCCACTGTGAAAATCCTGGCACCCCAGCAGAGCTTCCAGCTGCTGCAGTGGTAACAGGCGCCACCTAAAGAAGGGGCTGTCCGTTTCACAAGATTCTTAGTGCCATGAGATGTCTATAGTGTTCTGTGCACCTATCCCCTCCCCTCTAATGTTTCTCTTGGCAGGAGTGAAGCTGTGGCTTCTAGGAGGAGCCAAGCAGTCTGAAATGGGTGGGAAAGAAAAGCCCTGGCAGTGGTGTAGCTCAGTACCACTCTCCCCTTCAATACATTTGGGCTGGCTAAAATCAGGATAAAACCAAACCTAATCACCAGATGTGGGTGTTTGTGTGCTTTTAGTGTGTCACATACAGTCAGAGAAACAACAGGGAGCACTTAGAGGGCCCAACACCATCGTTTCAAGCAGAGCTGGATGGGCAGCAGCTTGTAAGCTGGAAGCCAGTCATCATGCAGGACTTCACTTGTTCCACTGTTCTTCTCCAGGACTAAGTCACTGAAGGGCTATGTTTTTTCCTAATGCTTTCAGCACAAAAGCCCTTTTACCAGCCTGTTGGGTTTGAGTCCCCTATTTCAAGCTTGAGTGGCTATTCTAAGAGGATATCAAACCCATAATATCAAGATTAGAGGCTCCTGCGGTCCCAGCTCTAGACATTTCGCTGCCCCAAGCACGGCGGCATGCCGCGGGGGGCGCTCTGCCGGTCGCTGGTCCTGTGGCTCCGGTGGACCTCCCGCAGGCGTGCCTGCGGAGGGTCCGCTGGTCCCGCGGCTCCACTGAAGCCGCGGGACCAGCGGACCCTCCGCAGGCTGCCTGCCGCCCTCCCGGCGAGCGGCAGAGCGCCCCCCGCAGCATGCCGCCCCAGGCACGCGCTTGGCGTGCTGGGGCCTGGAGCCTCCCCTGGAGGCTATCACATATATCCCCTTTCTGCAAATAAACATCCCACATACAACTGGAGGCTATCACATGCATCCCCTTTCTGCAAATAAACAGATGTTCACTGCAGTGGGACTAAAACACAAGTCACAAGGGAGTGCTTTGCCCACTGAGCTAGAGAAGCATCTCTGGTAGCTTGTGAAGGAAGCAATGGGTGTATATTTCCTGGTGTTTACAGTCATTCATCTCTAACTAGGACTGTCTCTTCGGTCTCTCTTCACCTTCCCAATGCAGTACAATCCTCCTGGAATAAAGCAGTGGATATCCATCTGCCCAGACTGAGAATATCAGGGCAGCACCACCCCCTGAAAGTCACAGAGCTAAGAAGAAGTGCTGCAAAATCCACCCTCTGTGGGTCACTTGCTGCTGAATACAATACAGCTAGCCTTAAAAAGCCTGATTCTTGGCTGCAGGCACCTAGCGTTTTGTTACTGACTGTTCTGACAGATGGTGCCCCTATCAGCAGTGCACCGTCCCCAGACACTCTCCATGCAGTGGCATTTGTTAATGAAGCCAGCTCATGTTATAAATCATCACACTGCCAGCAACTCATACTGTGCCATTGTCATCTACAGATGTGGAAAATGTTTGAGTAATGAAAGCTTGAGCCTGAAATAAAATAGCACCTTCCCCTTAACCTCTTCCAAAATATGCACCACTGAACTGGGCATCATCCCTCATAATGTCAGTGTGTGCCCCTCCACTGTCCTTGATCAGACCTGTATGTTTTGCTTTAGCTGAAGTTGTCTGCTGCACATACACTCCCAGTGTATCCCTTTTGATTGTCCCTGATACCTCTGGCATGAGTCCTGCCTTCTTTAACCTAGAGTCATCCCTCATTGACATGCCGCCAATGCATCTCTCTCCAGTGTCTCTGAGATAATCTCAGACATTCCCCTTGTGTCTCTTTCCACTGATCACCTCATATTGCAACATTTTCCAATTGTGGGGGAGAACATTCAAAGCAAAACAGAATATGCAGGATAATACGAGCCCTTTATTTCCCCCTTTTTGTTATGGACTCACAAGCCAAAGGTGAGAGGTGGCAGGGAGCGTTCCAACTATCAGAACACATCAGGATCAGGCCAGGAAGCTTTAGGCTGGTGGAATGATTTGCTCCTAACTCACTTTGTCTGTATCACCATTATTCCTGGTTCCTTTTTGTTGTTTCACCAAGGTAAATGCTCCCCGCAAGCAACTGCAGAGTACAGCAACTTACTAAGGCAACAGACTGTCTGCAGCTGGGGTGCTGAAGTCCACACACTGCACCAGCGGCTGTCTCATACATGAGACCTTTATGGGCCAGCAGGGCCTCCAGGTACCAGGACTGGATATTAAAGGCAAGATGGGGAAAAGATGGATGTTTGATTCTAGTGACTACTGCTTGGTAACAGTTTGTTTCCAGGGTGCTCAGCCTTATTCTTCATTCTACCTTCTTTGACATCAGTGGCCTCTGTGAAACACGTTTCTCCAAAACAGCTACCTGATCACTATACAGATCCTTTTATTTCACAGTCGGATGGGGCGCGGTGGGGAAACCTGGTGTCCTGTCTGACCTATGATGAAGAATCTTTCAGACATTGAATCTTAAGGATACCCAGCCATGGACCCCAGGAATAAATCCTAGCAGCTCTCGGGGAATAGTTTTCTTCACTCTAGGGCTAGAACTGCCTCAGCCATCCAACAAGAATCGCAGGCAGTTCTAACGGCCTCTGAACGTCTTTATTTCATGCTCTTCGCCCAGCTGTCAGCCAGCAAAAGGAGCTTCTGGGCACAGGAGACTCTTCCTGAGCAGATCTTAACAGCTGAGGGAAAAGACCATGTCACAAAAGCTGAATTACAAGCTCAAGCATTGACAGTATATGTACGTGTGATGTTCTTTGATACAGATTGATATATCTCAGTGTAATTCCAAATCCACATGCTTTCTTTCTGCCTTTCGTTGGTGTGGCCCTCCTGTAATGAGCGTGGAAACCGTCTCCATGGTACACCACAACCAGAAGGGCAGCTCGCATAGCAGTTCCCCTGGGGACACCATTCCCCCCCACTCCTCTCCAGCATATCACAACAGCAGCAGTTTCCTTGCATATGAGAGAACTGGAATGATATATACCCACCACGCTTAAGAAATCCAGTGAGCTATGAGCGTCAGGGCCATACTGAGTTTGACAGTAGCCCTGAGAGGCACCCTGAGAGGCACCCAAAGGAGTCAGATAGGGTTTCTCCAGATTCATACTATTCTCATGACACCAGTGTCAAGGGTCTCAGTAGGATTCTGAGTGTGGATAGACCCTCACGCCATGGACAGAACTGAGACGATGGTGCCAGTAACCACGAGTGCTGCTTGATGTTTCTACAATGCTGGTGTGGATAGAACATTTTCTCAAACTCTTCCTGTGTATAGGGTATAGAGGGGAAGTAGGGGAGGCCAGGAGCACTGGGTTCATCTTTCCTGGCTATGGGGGCTACCTACCTCTGTCCATGCTGTGCCATTTCAATAGCTCTGCGAGCTGGGACCGGGGAACCGCCATCTGTCACACTGAGAACCTCCATCGACTTCCTTTCTGGCCGCCGCTTCCCATGCCGGTTCAGCATTGGGGAGTCCACACGCTTCCTGGGGGGATCTTTGCACAGAGAGAATGCAGTCAGCTGAGTCTGGCTGAGGCCCATCTCCCATGCTTCAGGCTGGCACAGCCTGGCAGCCCTCCCTCAGCAATCCCCCTCGCACCTTCCCCCACAGAGAGAGGGCTGATTGTCCCCTGACGAAGGGGAAGGAACATTTGCAATCTCCTCTTCCCCAAATCTCAAATTTCATCTCTTCACGGCTGCCAAACAATGCATATGTCTCAGATGCTGCTTGGAAACCTTCAAAAACCAGTCAAGGTTGATCTACCGAGCATGGGATGGGAGGGGAGTGAGTGGTGTGGGGAAGAGAATGATTTAGGCCTGAAAGTTTGGGGGTTTCTTTCCCCTCTACTTTCTTTTTACATTAAAAATTAAGGTCTTGTCTACTCTGGGTGACTCTATGGTGACCGGAGAGCTAGTGAAATGTATCTATATATGGTGTTTATATGGCACTGGAGTAACTGAGCACTTCACACTCTGTAATGTGTTCATCCTCACAACACTCCTGGGAGGTAGGCCAGTGCTAGTATCCCAATTTCATAGATGGGAAGCTGAGGCACTAGAAACCAGATTTCTAAAGGTATTTAGGCACCTAAAGATGCAGACAAGAGCCTAGAGAGATTTTCAAAAGCACCAAAGTGCCTAATTCCCATAGAAATCTGGATCTTTAGTTGCTTAAATACCTTGAAAAATCTGGCCCTAAGTGACTTGCACAAGGTCACACAGGAAGTCTGTGGTGGTGCAGGTCTCCTGAGTCCCCAGCTAGTGCCTAATCACTGGGTGATCCTGACTCTGATGGTAGCACACCCATACAGAGAAGGACAGCTGAGCAAGTGAGAGGAGAAGGGATTTGTTTTTAAAGTGAGGCTGTTTAAAACCCTTTGTTTGTTTGTATCTGTAAAGCCCTATCTAATTCCAATGACTAATGAATACCTTAGAGAGAGGACATTGTTTGCCTCTTCCATTGGAGAGCTTCCAACAAACATTCTCTGAGACCCTTCCCCCACCAAGAGATCTGGTATTTCATAGAATATCAGGGTTGGAGGGGACCTCAGGAGGTCATCTAGTCCAACCCCCTGCTCAAAGCAGGACCAATCCCCAGAGAGATTATTACCCAGTTCCCTAAATGGCCCCCTGAAGGATTGAACTCACAACCCAGGGTTTAGCAGGCCAATGCTCAAACCACTGAGCTATCTCCTGGGGGAACATTCCTGATACTTTTATTAATTATTAATTAATAATAATCATCATCAATATTGATACTCTGTTTATTTTTGTTACCCCATCCTTCACTGCTACCTCCACCCACTTGCTTGTTTCATCTCTCTCTTATGTCTTGTCTTCTAGACTGTAAGCACCATAGGCCAGGAACTATTATTTACTATATGTGCAAACAACGTGGAGCACAATGGGGTCCAACCAATGTGAGGCCTCTAATCATTTTTAATATTTATCATTAACAATAATAGTTCTCCTGATAAAAAGGAAGCAGAAAAACAAACCAATAAATCAAAGAGGCAGCAAGATCCAAGAAAACAATAACAGTGAGCGACTTCAACTGCACACAAACGAACTGGTCAAACGTGACATTGGGACAAGGTTTACAGAAATAATTTCTGGACAATTTTAATGATTGCTGCTTCAAACAGCTAAGCCAAGAAGAGAAGCTGTTCTCCACTTAGTTGTACGTAACATGCTACTGTTGGTTCAAAAAGGAATTGTAGCTGAATCACGAAGCAACAGTGACTGGAATTTAATTAAGTTCAATGTTTTCAGCAAAGGGATGATATCAAAGACTAGCCTGGGGACACTAAACTTTAGAAAGGGAGACTTAAAAATAAAATAAAAGATTAAGCCAGTCTGAGAGAGGCTAACTCAAAAGCAAGGAAAGGAAAACCCTCAGATATGGCATGGGGGTTACTTTGGCAGAGTAACAGAGTCACATAAGGTATGATTAACCCCCAACAACAAAGGAAGCAAGAAGGGAAGAAAAAAACCTGTCTAATCAAATGCCAAGATTCAAGGGGTAATTTGAGCCAAACCAGATCAAAATAGGAGGCTTCAACAAATGGAAATCCAGCCCAAGTGACACCCATAACATGGAGCATTAAGTACGGCAAGACAAAGTCAGGGGACTGGACTCGATGACCTCTCGAGGTCCCTTCCAGTCCTAGAATCTATGAATCTATGAAATGTAAACTGGGAGTTAGGAGAGAGCTAAGAAAGACTATGAAGTGCAATTAGTCAAATACAAATTATCAGACATCTTGCAAATATATCAGAGGCGGGAAGTTTGTGGACAGGACAGTAGGTCAGTTGGCCCATCAGGGTGTAACGGGAGCAGTTAAGGAGGATAAGGATATTGCTGAGAAACTAAATGATTCCTTAGCATTCAACTCCACCACATAAGATGTTGGGGAGATATCTACCTATTTTTTAAACATATTAAAGATAAGGAACTGTCCAAAAACTAATAACAGCAAGTCCTTAGGGTTGGCTGGGATATACCCAAGACTTCTTCAGGAACACAAGGATAAAGTGGCTGAGCTGCTAACTAAAATATTCAATCTCTCCTTAAAATCAGTTACTATACCAGAGGGTTGGAGGGCAGCAAATGTTGAGCAATCCTGAGAATTACAGGTCAGTGAGTCTTACTTCAGTTTGGTGTCTTTCTACGCTGGCATGGACATATTCTTAGGCTGGAAGACCAATGAACTATGAAGCATATTTACCAAGGAATATTGTTACAGGATGCCGCTCACGTTGTCTCCAAAAGCTGAGGTGGTGCGTAAGAATGCCACAGACCAAACATTCAGCCACACTGTCTTAAGGACCTACCGAGAGATCGATCTGTGGTGTGCTCAATCTGCAAGGAGGCTACATCCTTTTGGGATTTGCCTTTGTGATCATGATGATGATGATGATGATGATGAAGTAACCAAGTTGCACTGATAATTAAATACAGTTATCCTGCCACAGGCTGAAGGCAGCTGAAAGCAAGTTGGAGGCAGGCTGGAGCATGTCATGGTTATGCAGGGTTGAGGAGACGACACTGTAGATTTGGAGGAAGCTGTGTCACATGTTTTGCTTTACAAAGGGCTCCACAACAGTAGGGCTGGCCCTGCAGACTCCCCACAGCTGCCCTTCCACCACATTTTCCATTTAACCTTCAAAGCATCATTTTGCACTGAAGGTTCCTCTGACACAAGAGAAGATCTGTCAGCTTGTATCTTAGCTTCCAACTTCTCAGGTCCGATTTGCGACAACGTCAGAGGACAGAAGCCCTCCCCGCAGAAACTAAACTGGTGTTAACAAAATACCAATGAACAAGATTACACAGCAACGCGGAGAGCAAGAGGAGGAAGGTTTCCTGCTTGTGCACTTCTGCTCCCGGTGAAGCTTTGCAGCGAGAAAAGTAATAGAACATTGCCTCAAATGATGAAAAAGAAAACTTTCTCCTACTTCTCTGGGAAAGAGAGATCTTCACACAGAGTGAAACAAACACAAAAAGGAAACCAGGAAGGGAAGGGTAGTTTATTGAGATAGAGTCTGATCTCCCCTTTAGCTTCAACTGGAATTCAGAAGCCTATGCTCACAGCGTGCATCCATTCTTTCCAAGCTGTACCATACAAAGAAAGAGGAAGAGTTCAGTATGTGTGCAGGTACTCTCTGAGGAATGTGGTCTCTCAGAGCAGTTATGATTAAATCCATTACCATTTCCCTTCGCTCTTCCTCTTCTCTCTTTGAGCAAGGTCAGTGCTCATGGCTAATGAGGAGATATTCATCAGAAGCATGATTACTCTTACTTAAATTTTGCCCCATGTTCCCAGAGACACTGCTGGCAGCAGAGGAGATGGAAACCCCCTCTGGGAAAGGAAGTAGATCTTACTAACACTCAAATAATAATGCTTGGGGAGTCTACAATGTGCTATCACAGCACAGTGCTATATCTGGCTCAAAGATAGTCTATCTCTATGGGGGAACTCTTTCTCACCCGGTGTAGAAAATTCCAATTCAGATGGTCAGTATTTGAACCAGCAAGTGAAAATGTTGTGGGAGGTACAGGATTGGGAGATGGGAGAAGAGGTATATGACATAGTTAGGGCATGGCTTTGCATTCACTTATGCATTGGAGGTGTTGACCAAGTGGAAGGCGTTAAAACAATAAAACTGAAGTAGCTTGCAAATGTCACAACTGATACTCCCAAATAAGGGTATTTTAGTAAATGCTAATTGGAGGTAATGATTCAATCACCGCTGCTACTGCCGTTCAATAGCAAAAGTATCTGTGACTTAGGGGAGCCCTGGCCCTGTGTTGCAAAATCATCTATCTAAGTCAAAAGTCAATGAGCCACCGTAGGAAGACAGGAATACACAGACATACACATACACATACAAATATACACAAAACGTATGTGGTAGTGATATACTGTACATGCGATTAAATAGATAAATTACAGAACCATGTAATAAACTGAATTTATCAGGCACCTTTGACCACATTACCTACACTCTGCCTACTAACCCATCTCCACCAGGAGCATACGAACGTTCCAAACTCCCTGCAGCTTCAAGCAGGTCACATTGTTAAAAATCAGCCTGCCAGGTCAGTGTTTTATAGTTTCCTCCACATATGAGATTTCTTGGAAAAACTGCACAGACTTGAGGCCAGGGCATGAGTCTTGGAGCAGTGACAGATTTAAAGTTCAATATTTCATCACACAGTAGGACTGGGAGAGTCCAAGCATTTCAATGGGATAGGCAGCACTTGCTTCTAGCCCTGAAGGTCATGAGATACTAGGCCTAAAACCACCACACTACTATGTACAGAAATGCTATTTCAGGTACTTTTCTAAAATTTTATTAGTTACATATTTTTGATTCCCTTTGAGTCATGTATAGTTGAAGTCACTTAGAACAGCAGTTCTCAACCAGAGGTTCGAGGCCCCCTGGTGGGCCGTGAGCAGGTTTCAGCGGGTCCGCCAAGCAGGACTGGCATTAGACTCACTGGGGCCCAAGGCAGAAAGCCAAAGCTACACCTCCCTAAGCCCCACCACCCAGGCCAAAGTTGAAGCTTGAGCAGCTTAGCTACACAGGGCCCATTATGGTGTGGGGCCCTGGGCAATTGCCCTGCTTGCTACCCCCTAATACTGGCCCTGGTTTTTATATGTAGAAAAACAGTTGTTGTGGCACAGGTGGGCCATGGACTTTTTATAGCAAATTGCAGGGGCCTCAGAAAGAAAAAAGCTGAGAACTGCTGACTTAGACTGTAAGCTCTTTGGAGCCAGGAATGTCTTTTTGTTCTGTGTTGGTACAGCATCTAGCACAGTGGGGTCTATGCCTGCGGCTTCACAATGCAAATAATAAGTAACAATAGAACTACAAGAGCACTACAGTGGTAAAGGAGCACCTGGCTATACAGGCAAAAAGATACAATGTGTAAGCCCAGTAAACATGTTTGAAAATTGTTCTAAAATATCTTTAATATATAAATACTGCAGCGGAACTCATTCTGTATGGCCTGTGCAACTACAGTGTGGTCAGCTGTATTTCAGGCTGCTAAAACCTTTCTAACGCAAATACAAAGGCCTGTCACGCTGGCAGAGAGGTATAAAAGGGCCTTAGTGTAGCTGAGAAGCAGACCTTTTACGTTTAGCTCAACAGCACAGTTGACTTCCCCAGGTTGCTGGAGCCTCGGAGAACATTAGTACCATCCTAGCCTGTTTCAGTGGAAAAGGGGAGGGAGAATGCCAACAATAGGAAGATAAAGCCAAGAGGGACACACTGAAATGGGTCAAAGGTGACTGGGACCACATTTGAAATACCTATTTCATTCCGAGGGGGCAGGTCCTCATCCTCATGACTGGGATACCTCTCTTTCCGATCAAGGAGAAGAAAATAAATCATTTTCTCTTGGTTTTCTCTGAAAAAAATAAATGAAGGGAGAAACCTTCGAATTTGCTGCAGATGCCAGAGGAAAAAAATGCAGATTACCCTTCCCCCATCAAACACAATAGTTACAAATGTTCTAAATAACCCAAATCTAATTATCTCTTTTCTTATCTGGCCCCCGGCACCATATTATCTGAGTGCCTTGACAACATCAATAGATTTGATCCTCCCAAGGCCCCTCTGAGGAAGGCAGGAGTCCCACCATTGTACAGGGTAAATGTAAGTGAATGGCCCAAGGCCAGACAGGAAGTTTGTGTCTGAGTCAGGAACTGAAGCTAGATCTCCTGGTCCTAGTCTTGTGCCCACTAGATGATCCCTCATAATGCTTAGGAAAGCTGGCAGAACTCTGGAAACTGAAGTCTTTTATTTACCAACAGATGCAGGCACCGCACAGGCAGTAACCATGCAAATTCCCCACGCTGTCCTGCCCATGTATGTTAATCCTCACCTGCAGATATCAACTCTGGAGGTTGAGTGAGGCAATTCTACCCTCCATGGGTCATTCAGCCCTTGATCTCTCTAACAAGGATGTCAGTTGCGATGGTAATTTATGCGATAGAGGGGCACCTATGCTTTAAGAAATACACTGAGACCTCCTGCTCGCTCCCAACTAATTTCCATTGAACAGCCAGGGCAGGAGAAATGACTATCAGTCCCTCCCAATTGGGGCCATTTTCGTATCAGTGCTCTAGAAATAAAAGGTTCCATATCCCATTTCTAATCGCCTCTAACCCTCTGACACCAAACCGCTGTTAAGATTGAGTGAATGCGTACTCTTCCGACAACAGGTCCTGTAAGAGTTTATTTCGGTCGCGGAAGCAGCCTAACGAGTGCATGCTGTCTAACACGTCTGGATCAATGTCCTCCAGGGAAGGGAGAGAACGAATCTGCACCTTTCGAGGAATTGGTTGTTCTGGTTCTGGTTCATTCTTACCCCCTCTGTAATTGAGAGAGAAAGAGACAGAGAAAGAGAGGTGAGCAACAAGTGAAACCCTTGCTCTGAGATAGAGGCTAAAACAACAAATGGAAAAAGAATGTTAAAATTTCACTGAGATGTCTGGCCTTGGAAGGCAGACAGAAATTCCCTTCAGAACAAGTTCAATGGGAGCTGAGAGTGATCAGCATCTTGCAGGATTGGGCCTTTAATGAGAAACTTCCCTGTTTGGGCAGAAAGGCAATAAGAGCTCCCATTGTACTAAACCTAAACGAACTAGCAGCTGCTTAGGGCATGGCTACACTTGCAGATGTAGAGCGCCGGGAGTTAAACCAGTCCTCGGAGACCACAGGAGGGAAAGTGCTGTCGTGTGTTCACACTGTCAGCTGCAAGCGCACTGGCGTGGCCACATTAGCAGCTCTTGCAATGACACACAGCAGTGCATTGTGGTAGCTATCCCAGTGTGCAAGTGGCTGCAGGGTGCTTTTCAGATGGGGTGGTGGTGGAGTGTGACAGGGAGTGTGTTGTGTGTATGTGGGGGGAGAGACTGTGTTTTGGTGGGCAGAGAGTGTGTCAGCATGCTGTCTCATAAGTTCCCACAGTGGCAGGGGGAAACCCCGACATAAGTCCCGACATTGCCTTTCTCTCTCACACATGCACAAACACCTGCCTCTGCAGCAGGAGCATTCCACAGTAATGGTTATTTTGTCCCAGAGCAGATAAGCATGCTGGCTGTCAGAAACGGAGATTTGAAAGGGGATAGCCGCATGCCTGCAGCCGAGTTCAAAACAATGACCAGAGTGGCCACTTGACTTCAACGGATTATGGGAGGCCAATCACAGAGCAGTAATGCAACATGTCATCCACACTGACACCCCGGCATTTCAGCCAGGGCACAACAAGCTCTATCCTTCTTGTGGAGGTGGATTACAAGGAGCGCTCCAGCCACAGAGTCCAGGCTCTCAAAGTGCCTTACCAGTGTGGACACCTCAGGAGTTAGGGTGCCTGGGGCTGATTTAATGTGCTCTAATTTGCAAGTGTAGCCAAGGCCTTAGTGTCCCGATACCTTACAGTTATAAATCACTCCACTTAGAGGTGCTGCGTCATGAGCAAATCAGACCTTGGGCTAAGTGAAGTTGAACAATTTCCTCCCAAAGTTTGAACTGTGAACAAGCTGACATCACCCACCCCTAATTTTAACAGAGATGCGCTTCAGAGCAGTCCAAACTTTCCAAAGTGATTTAGGGTACCTCAATTTTCTGGTGCCCAACCTGAGAAATCTTAAATAGGCCTGATGTTTAGAGGAAGGTGCTAGGCACTTTCTAAAAACCATTATTTAGGTACCTAAATACGCACTTAGGTATATACTGCAATAAAAACCCCTCAGCTGGCCTGTGTCAGCTGACTTGGGCTTGCAAGGCTATAAAATTGCAGTGAACATGTTCAGTCTTACGCTGGAGCCTGGGCTCTGGGACATGCCCCCTTCATGGGATCCCAGAGTCCAGTCTCCAGCCTGAGCCTGAACATCTATCTGCAATTTTATAGCCCACAGCCCGAGCCTCGAGAGCCTGAGTCAGCAGATACGGGCCAGCCGCAAGTGTTTTATTGCCGTGTAGACGTACCCCTAGATACCTATCTTTAGACAACCATGTTTGAAAATTCTGGCCCAAAGGCCTTGCCCAAGGTCAGACAGCCGGTCAGTGGCAGAGCTGGGAATACAAAAGCAATCAGTAAAAGGAGCACAATACCTTTTAAAAGGTGACTAAAACAAGCTTCTTATATAAATTGTCTCAGTTCATTCACTAGAAGCAGGAAATATTGATTATTCACTGCAACAAAAAACTCTGGCTATACATAACATGCCAAGGTTTCGTTCCAGATATAGTAGACAGAATAATATAAAGTGCAAGCACATTGAGCATCCTTTGAGTTCATTCACAGGGCATCGAATCCTGTAACCTGTACCAAGCTCAGACAGATGGACTTGGCGCTGGGGTTCTTGAAGGAGTTGGGCAGGGAAAAATCCTGCACCTTCTCAAGAGGCTCTATGGATGCCATGGCAGCCTCAAGACTATAGTAGCCTTTTTGTAATAATTGGAGATATACCAATCTCTTAGAACTGGAAGGGACCTTGAAAGGTCATCGAGTCCAGCCCCCTGCCTTCACTAGCAGGACCAATTTTTGCCCCAGATCTCTAAGTGGCCCCCTCAAGGATTGAACTCACAACCCTGGGTTTAGCAGGCCAATGCTCAAACCACTGAGCTATCCCTCCCCCCAATGGTGGTCTGCTTTCCTTATGCAGTGGAGAGGAATGGGTAGTAAATTCAGATGTGGTACAGACCCTCCACTGTGGGCTACAGGAACCTGCACCAAATGTCCCTCCGTGTCCTTTGTGGCATGCGGAGTTGGGGGCAGAATTTTCCCTTTGATGGCTGGAGGAAATAATCCAAACATGTTCTACAAATAGTCATGCAATTTAACCCATTCTGGGCTTGTGCTGGTCCATGCATCTACACAGGAGAGGGATGGGGTGCCAGGTGTGCACTTAGTGCCTGGATGGGCTACCTCCATTGCAGGTCACAAGGCACAGGACATGGCAGCCACTGTAAGGCCGAACAGGTGAGTGGAGAGAGGTTCCACTCCTCAAGGCACCAGCCAGAGCAGCGGAGCACAGCGCTGAGTAGGGAGCAGGCTGTGCCAGGAAAAGGGCAGGTACAGCTTACTTCCTCCCAGGGAGCAAGGGCAAAACAGAGACTGAACTGTGAGACTCAGAGCCACAATTCAGCCTCTGTTGTGTGCCAGGGCAGTGCAGCTTCGTGCTGCACCGTGGTCAGTGCAAGGGGTACGGTGCCAATCCAGCCCATTGAGGCGGCTAAAACTAATTTTAAAGATGTATCCTCTGCACTGTTCACAGATTGAATGTATTACCATAGATCACTGAACGCACCTGGAAAGACTTGCTAGGGATTCTTACTCTCTCTCCCATCTCGGTGTTACCATTTTTTTTAGCTCTGGAAAAAGAGTACTCAACAGATGCAGTGCAGCAGATACAGGTAAAGCCAGTTTACACAAAACACACTCAAGGCCTAATCCTGCAGGTGCTTACTGCCAGGTTGTGAAGCCTTTACTCACATGAGTGAGCCATTACTCAAATAATCCCAGTGAAGTCAATGAGAATGTTAAGGGGAGGGCTACTCTGTGAGTCAATGAAGCCAAACAGAGGTGAGACACAGCTAGCCGTGTGAGTAAGGGTCAGGGGCGGCTCTATAAATTATGGCGCCCCAACCAGGGCGGCGCGCTTCGCTGCCCTTCCCCGGTCCCGCGGCCGGGGCAGAAGTGTCTGCGGCGGGTGCGCTGGTTCCGCGGCTCCGGTGGAGCATGCCTGTGGGAGCTCCATCCGAGCCGCAGGACCAGCGCACCCACCGCAGTCATGCCTGCGGGAGCTCAAGCGGAGCCGTGGGAAGAGGGGACCCTCCGCAGTCATGCCTGTGGCAGGTCCGCTCGTCCCGGGGCTCCGGTGGACCTCCCGCAGGCATGACTGCAGAAGGTCCCCCGGAGCCAAATGCCGCCCTGCCCTGACAATGCCGCCCCACGCGCCTGCTTGGCGTGCTGGGGTCTGGAGCCGGCCCTGGTAAGGGTGTCACCATCCAGCCCGTAATACTTACTACCATCAGTAGGTTCACTGGGGACAGATACAGCCATTACTTACATTGGTATAAATCCAGAGTAACGCTAAATCAGCATGGCCCAGATTCTAGCTCCTTTACATGGAGTAGTCCCATTTATTTCAGTGGCTCTCTCTGTGGAATAAGGGACTACTTAACACAAGTAAAGGAAACAGAATCTTGCCCTCAGGATTTTCACTAGTGTTAAATGGGATCAGACTTCATGGAGACTACTCATTCAGGGTCAGGTTCTGACCCAATTCCTCTGGCTGAGTAGAGTCCTACTCCACCTAAAAATCCTATGGAAGTCAATGGGATTATTTGTGGAGTAAGGTACTCCTCAGCATGAGTAAAGGTACCAGAAGTCTGATCCTGAGGGTCAGATTCTGATACACCTGATCATGTTGAGTAATAACGTACTCCAGGAGCGGTCCCAATCATTGCAAAGGCACTACTCCTGGAGTAAGTCATTGTGAAAGGAGAGGAAAGGTTATCAGAATCTAGCCCTAGAGCAGTAAATGAGTAAGCACTGTGTCTCTGACCCTCAACCATTAAAGTCAATGAAAATTTTGCCATTGACTTCAGTGAGCTATGTGGGATCAAGTCCTATGCCCAGTAGTAGGTGCCCACAGGACTCAGCTCATAGGCAGCTGTGGCTTTTGTTTCATCTGCCTGAAGTTCCAGACTGTCAGGATTGGCTCAGTTAAACATTCATTATATTACCAGCAGATAACCTCAGTGTAATTAACAGGGATGAAAAAGAAATGAATATTTTTCAAAATCACCTGAGAATTTGCATTTCCAGCTATGATCCCTAATCGGTTGCAGCGTGCCATCGCAAAGCCTCATTTACATTAGAGTTTATGGCAGGCAATGAGCTATGATGCCTACAGAGCACTGGTGGCTATCTTTTGTGCTCTGTGGAATGCCCTCTCCCTGTGATCTGAACCTGATCACGATCAGACAAAATCAGGCTGTTTATGAACTCACAAACTTTCAGGCTTCATCAAGTAAATGAAAAATCTGTGACGAAACTGCACATCGCCTGTAAGGCTTTCACTGCTTCGGGTAATGAAAATCACCAGCTCTGTGCTATGATTGGCATTACTGTATTGTCTGTTCTCTTCCCCGTCTGGAGCAAACGACAAATTTGTTGCACTTCAGCTCACGTGCATGTCAAACCATGTCACAGGATAACTGCTATAAATCGCACATATTTTTAAAAGACTAGTTGAATGTAATGCTGCTTTACAAATACTTCCACCCTTATGAGTGATGGTACATGCAATGGACATGATTCCAACTCATGGTAGGCTTTTTTAACCTTCTCACAAATTTTCTAACCTGTATCTCACTGATACGCACAATGAGCCTGATTCAGATCTCAGTTACTCCTGTGTAAACTCAGTGGAATTACGCAGATGCTAATCAAATCAGAATTAGTACCATTATTTTCCCATTTCTTTAGTAAACCTAGCACCTTCTGGTTGTGCCATGATAGCTCTGGGTGTGCCATGATAGCTCATCTCATCCATCCATTTGGTTTATTGGCAAAGGTGAAAAGAACTGATGCTCATCTGCTGATTTTCAGCAAGATATGTTCTGTGTCAAAAATCTTCTGTCACAAAATCGAGCTGCATTTTGGAAAATTTATCTCACTTTAAAAAAAATCCCTCTGAATCACTTGAGTCCGTTGACTATCACATTACTAGGGGGTAAGTTGGACCAATATGTGACAGTTTGTTGAGTGGGTACTTTCTTTTGAAGGAGCTTGTGCTCGAGGAACTTTCAGTGAGTGTGTGTGTGTGTGTGTGTGTGTGTGTGTTCATGCAGGTGCATGATTATTCTTAACTACAAGTATGTTTTTCATAGTTTAACATGACCATGAGTATCCATTTCAAGAATTAAGTGAAACCACTTCTCAAGCACTGAGTACAAGTTTCAAGTCACTCGTTGGCCATCTTAAACTATCCATGGCCGTGAATAAAGGTTTTATATTGGATTGTAATGTGCATTAAATCAAATAGATAGAAGTCTAAAGTGCTTTGCAAAGCTTGTGGTCTTTACACAATTCTGTCTACAGCCACTCTCTTCTTGTTAGCATCGATAGACCATGCAAAGTGAGTGCAAAGAGGACATTAAACACTGCTCGATCAGAATGGTAGTTTTATGCTCCATTTTCACAAGTGAAAATGACTCCATTAGGTGCAAGTTAGTGGAGAATTGGGCCCTCATTGAAAAAGAAAATAGCCTAACTTTTATGGATGCAAAATAAAATCTTGAAACTGTGACCCTTGTTTAAAGCGCTGCAGTGTTATCTTTCTGAATACGCAGATAATCTGAAACGATAGCTTCATGAGGTATGAACAGTTTAAATCTCACTGGGGCATTAACACTTACGCTTTACTACAAAAATATAAATGATCATAAAAATTTAATTTAACTTCTAAGAATTTCATTTCAGATCCAAGCATGCAAGAAAGAAGGAAAAGGGATGTCAATCAGCTAATGTCATTCCCTACAGAGCATGCAAGAAACAAGTGGGATGATCACATTATGAACATCTGCACAATCTATCATAGGCAGCATTTTAGTTCGGAATCTCAGGGGGTGGGATTTGGTTTGGGGGCACAGCATGGGAGAATAACACTACATTTTTTCAATTTGGCCTACGATCATCAGTGAGGGTTTAAAACAAACAAACAAAAAACTTTCTGTTATAAAACCCCAAATCTTCCTGGATATTAAAAAGCATCATGTCAACTGACGACTCCAGAGAGCTTGAAAAAGCTGTGGACACAGTGCTACGTCAGTTCAGGCCAGGTAGCAACAAAACATGTGATCCTGCAGATTGCTGAACATCCTCAACTCCCATGGAAGTCAACTGAGCCCCGTGCATGAATAATGTCCATACAATAAAATCATAGAAAAAATCACTAAGAGGCTGTCTCCTAGTGAACGGCTTAAAAAATAAAATGACTGACAGATCAACAAACAGCATCCTACAAAACATCTCATAAGCAGTGGCGGCAAGGCTATTTAAGACCTGGCTTTCTATAGCATACATGCAGTGAACTTCCAGATGTGCTGACCTTCCAGAAGTGTGTAACAAAGCACCACCTTCTTGTTTATCACTTGCAAAGAATTATTTTTAGTCTAACTGGGTTAGCATCAGTATAAAGCAAAAGTCCTATTTATCAATGTTTCATGAAGGACTATTAGAGTTATACAAAAATGCAAGGTCACTTTAAAAAGCCAGCAGTCTTCCAAGCGCTCAAATCATCAGAAGGGAATGGCCTTTTCTTATAGACTTCTTTTTCCACGGTGTGAGGCTGCTGCTGTCAGTCAAGCCATGGAACTATCGCTCATCAGTAGGTTATGAGGTCATGACCCAGCCTCTTAATTTACTGTAAAGAAGGGGGAAGAAGGCCTATGAAGTAGAAAGTGATTGTTTACAAAAGCTTATTTTCTAATAATGTCTCTTATTATTCCCCCTATTTGGAGAAAAGCCACAAATGCCAGAGAGGAACCCATGAAAGTCTGCCGGTCAAGAGGGTTTTACTAAGATTTTGCTAGGGATTCCCTGCAGTTACTTAGGTATCCAGGTAAGTGTGTCCACTAGTCCCTTGCTGTTCACCCAGGAATTACCCTCTCAGGCATAGTACATTCAGAAAAAAACCCAGCAATATGTTGGTATGGAAAGTGGCACATAGTTAAACAGGCCCTATTTCAAACTATTGCCACACAGGTTTTTCCTGTATATGAGAGTCCCTAGCCTGAATCTACGCAGAGGAGACTGTATTCACTGCACAGGCTAAAACTTCATCTTTATTGGATGTTCCCTCATTCACCTCCTGGCCCATGCCTGTCTGGAAGCTGTTTTCATGTCACCCAAGTCTATCCATTTCACAGACTTCTAGATTACCAGCTCCCTGCAACAGCAACAATATTGAAGACAGTAAATACGATTTTTAAAAATGTTACTTACATATACCATATGTGTTTCTGAATGTGTTCTAGCTACAAAGAAAGAGAAAACAAGGAGTTAGTACAGCAAAAACAAAACAAAACAAAAAAGCAAAAAACAGGAAACCTGCATAAAGCAACCAAATATGAGGGCTGCCTGTAGCTGGGCTTAGGTCACCCTCCTTAGAGTCTGGAAGTATGAATCTCAGTTGGGATGCCCTGGTGCAATTATCTTACTGCACCCAAATGATGGGAGTTTTACACTGCATACAAAGCATCTGCTGGCTCACCTGCACCATTCCAAACGGGCCTGTCACTTGGGGCACCAAGAACAAAGGAGCAGGAATCACCAGGCACTGGTTTAAAGTTTATTTTTTTAAATAGTTGTAGACACAGTCACAGGCAGGCCATAATGTATCTCCTGAAATGTAGGGAGGCACACAGGCCATAATGACTGAGCTACAGGGCAGGTGTAGAACCCAGCTTCCACGAGGGTTCACAGACAAGTGCTCTGAAAAATAAGCTAAGAGGCGTATAATCCAATTGAAATCAGCCAAAACCTGCTATTGACATATACCTGCCTATAGGATGATGTTGCCACTCCAAACTCAAGCCTATTTTCTTATAGGCTTTTCTTTTTCTTTGAGACAGGAGATATGTTCACAAAGGTAAGTAAAGTGAAGGCAATGTGAGATTTGTGCAGCTTGATTTCCACCAAGGCCCACTCCAGGTGGGCCACATGTTCATTATAACAACTTCATCAAAACAACTAGAAGAAGGGGAGGGATAGCTCAGTGGTTTGAGCATTGGCCTACTAAACCCAGGACTGTGAGCACCATCCTTGAGGGGGCCACTTAGGGATCTGGGGCAAAAATCAGTACTTGGTCCTGCTAGTAAAGGTAGGGGGCTGGACTCAATGACTTTTCAGGGTTCCTTCCAGCTCTATGAGATAGGTATATCTCTCTATATAGGAGTGAATTTATGGTAATATAATTTAGTGCCCCAGCACAAGTCTTCCAGACCCCAATCTCCTCTGCTGGCCTTGGGTCCTGCAACCCATTTCCACTCCAGTCAGGGACCCTTCACTACATGTTACATACAGGGGAATGGTGAGACAGTGGTTCCTATGATTGTGGTGCTGGACAGACAATGATAAATACAGTGGAAGACTGGCCAGTTACCAAAGTTTGACAGTAGGGATGTCTGCCTACAGAAGGCAGGCCACAGGGACTGTTTTGTGGTGGCAACATTTTTCCCAAGCACAGGAAAAAGTCACTCTTCCAAAAGAAGCTCCTGCTGAACCCTTCTCCCTAATCAACAGAGAGAACAAGCCCTGCTCAGATATACCCCTACAGCAAATCTAAGCCTGTGTGTCTGCAGCAGCATCCTAGCAGGAAAAAACCACTTGCAGATGCCAAGAGATTGTACCACATGAGGAATCTTTGTATGTGTGTGTCTGTGTGTGCGCATATATGGCTTCAGCAGTGTACCAGTGAGCGGCAGGGGAATCTCACATAATGTCTGTAAGATGAAATCAGAGGCCCATTAAACCGGTCAGGAAGAACAGAGACAGCTGTCCTGCCCTTATTACTTTCCACTTCATTTCCAGGCTAATGAGAACTGTCAAGCCAAAGAGAGAGAGGGACAGACAGACAGATGCTTGGAGACAGAGAGAAGGAGACTGACAGAGAGAAAGAGGAAACCGAGGTTTTTGTATGTTATATAACAATGGCTCCTCGCCCTGGAAAGCCCAGCAGAGCAAAGACTGACTCTGTATCAGAGGGTTTGTTAAGTGTGACAGGGGTTTTCCTAGAATCCAGGGACAAGAAAGAAATGCAGTTGACGGGAGGGTGGAAGGGTAGCTAAGAGAGATGAATGACCTTCTTTAGAACTGAGAAAGAAAAGGTTAAGCCTGCTGCTTCTAACCAGCTAATACCACCATCACACAAAAGTTCCAACAGGATTCCCCATCCTCCCTTTTACCACCACAGAGCAGAAGCAGCAGCCATGCCTGTGTGACAGTGAGAAGAGTAGGCGTGTCTGCCTCCACTTATCACCAGGAGTTTTTCAAACACTGGAGCTCAGGTGTTTGGGCTCAGAAAGGGAGGAGAGCCTTGTTTGTTCCTCCTGTTAGGTTGGAGTCGGTGATGTGGACTTAACTGTAGTGGGTTTCAACCTTTTCCATGGCTCCTTCCCCAAAAATCCTCTCCCATTTAGCCTTTGGTAAGGGCAGGGTCATGACATCCTGATACCGATTTGCGAACTGCCCCCTTGAATTAATTAATACACACACCACCATGTTCCAGACCACGGGTTCTCAGCCAGGGGAACCCATGCTCTAGAAGATAGCAGTATGTATTCGTTAAGTTTTACTATTAGTATTACAGTAGCGCCTAGAAGCTCCAGAACTGATCCAGGACCCCTCTGTGCTAGAGTTGTACAAACACAGAATGAAAAAGCCAGTCAGTTTGTACACCTTCCCTCTTTCCTATTTCCCTCCCAGAGCTCCACACCAGGGATTTAACATAGCCAGTCACCATGTATACTTATAGAAGGCCCTGTTAAAAGGCTGCTGTACAGGTCCCCTTTACGTTGTTGCAGCAGCTGCCATCACAGAGGGAGAGACCCTCAAAGGATGCATATACTCCACCAGTACATAATATACACCTTAGGGAGGGGGTAGCTATTAATGATTTTGGATGGAGGGCAGGTGATGTGGCTAAAATACGTTCAAGTCTCTTTCATGCCTGTTTCTTTTACAGTCCTTTCTGTCTCTCTGTGTCAGGTTGTCCTCGTGTGGCTGTGCTAAGCAGAAGTGTCAGTGTGGCTCAGGCAACAGCCCTTCAGTTTCCCAGTCAGAGGGGGTCACAAGTCCATGTCCCAGTAACAGGACCTTCAGATGAGACGTTAAACAGAGGTCTGCTCTGCTGCCCATTCCAATTTAAGGTAAAGATCCCCTAGCACTTTGCATTTGCCATAAAAACAGATCCCAAGCTGTGTGAGAGCTCTCACTGAGTGCACAATGGCCGCTGTTTGCCCACACAACTGCAGCGCTACCCATATTGAAATAATTATTGTAAAGCACTTTGGGATACCCCAAGTATGAAAAGTGCTTTACAAAAACAATCACAATTCTGATTTGCATGGAATTGTTATTATGATACCGTACAAGTGTGCTTGCTGACGCCAACATCTTCCCTGCTTTTTCTTTTTTTTAGGGTAATTAATTAATGCTTTCTTGCTTTTCATCTGCATTAAAGTGACAGGAGGGGTTATAGGAGGGCGATTCATTTTGACAAGGAGAAGACTGTAAGCTTTTTAGGATGCAGTGTAGAGGAGGGTGAGCCACAGTGGGAGTTAATCTCACTCCTTCTGCCATCATTTAAACACAATGTTTAAATGCATTTAAGTGACAAAGGCATTTAACAGCTCTTCCCACAGGGCTCTTCTCACTGTTCTCACAGGGGTTTCCCCGAATGGAATGCCATTATATGAAGGCTGTAAAAATGCTCTGTCCCCATATCTCCTCTCCACTGCAGGCACTTGCCACAAGAAGCCATCTCTAAAACAACAAAACCAACCTCTACCTTCACAGAGCCAGTGGAGGCTTCCTCATGCTTGAACGGTGGCCTTGGGAATGGGGAGGGGATTTCCCAATACCAAAGCTTTACAGAAAAATGCACCATCTTAATAAATTATTCTGATTATTTGTACTGCAGTAGCACCTAGAAGCCCTAGTCAAGGACCCCCCCCCCCCAGGCTAGGCATTGTACAAACACAGAACAAAAAGATGGTCCTCCCTAAGAGCTTGCAGTCTACGTATAAGACACGAGACAACAGCTGGATACAGAGAGAAGGCACCAGTGAGAGGCAGTGGCTCAGCACATCAGCCAGAGCTGCAAAGTTCTGATGCAAATCTGAACTCTCCCAAAGTTTGTGGATTTGGGGGTGGGGGCTGCTGGTTTGGCCCATCTCTAATTTGCGCTAGTGCAAGAGTTCCCAATCTGCCCCGGCAACGAAGGAGGCAAAGTTTCAAACCTTGATGTGCCATAAACTGACCCTTTTAATAGACCAATTCATTTACCAGGCTCCTTCTATATTCAAAAAGAGCTTTATGTCCAAGCATTAGTCTGTTGTATCATGTTAAAATATGGGTTTTCGTGGACAAGCAGAGAGGGAAGCCCTAGATAGTCTGACCAAGGTCAGGACCCTCCTGTGCTAGGTGCTGTACATACACACACAGTCAGTCCCTGCCCTGAAAAGCCTGCAGTCTAAAGAAACAGGACAGACAAAGGGAATATCATTATTCCCCCACTTTACAGATGGGGACCTGAGGCAGAGAGAAATTAAAGTGATTTTCCCAGTGACTTAACTACAAGACCATCTATAACAGTGGTCACCAACCCATCGATCGTGATTGACTTGTTGATCCTGGAGCCTTGGCCAGTTGATCGCAATCTCCGGGCCGCAAAAAGACCAGCGGGCTCAGGCAGGCTGCCTGCCTGCCATGGCCTCACGCCGCTCCCAGAAGCAGCTGTCTGCTGGCATGTCTTTGCGTGTGGCCCCCTGGGGGAAGGGAAGGAGGGGTGAGGTGGTTTCATGCACTGCCCCCACCCCCAGCACCATCCCTGCAGCTCCCTTGCAGGCGTGGGAAGCGCACGGAGACCTGCTGCCCCTTCCCCCCAGGGAAGAGACGTGCCAGCTGACAACCACTTCCAGGAGCGGTGTGGGGCCACGGCAGGCAGGCAGCCTGCCTGAGCCCCACTGCGCCACCGATTGGGAGCCGCCTGTGGTAAGTGCCTCGTGGCCAGAGCCTGCACGTTGAACCCCCTCCTGCACCCCAACCCGCAGCCCAGAGCTCCCTCCCAGATGCCGCACTCTCTCCCGCACCCAGTTCCCCTGCACCAGCCCAGAGCCCCCTCCTGTACCAAACTCCCTCCCACAGCTTGCACCCTCACTCCTGCACCCCAACCGCCAGCCCCAGGCTCAGCAAATGCACACCCCACAGTTGAGAATGTTACACTGATTTGTGACAATCCCTGAAGGATTTTGGATCTATCAACCACAAATGACACTAATAAAAAGTAAGACTCATGAAATGTCCAGTGGATTCTATGAGATTAGGTGCAGTGTGACCATATGACGCCTGCACCCAAACTCCCTCCCAGAGCTTGCACCCCTCACTCCTGCACCCCACCCTCTGCTCCAGGCTCAGCCCGGAGCCCCTGTCCACACTCTGAATCCCTCAGCCCCAGCCCAGAGCCTGCACCCCATCCCTCACCCCAACCCCCTGCCCCAGCCCGGTGAAAGTGAGTGAGGGTGGGGGAGAGTGAGCGACGGAGGAAGGGGAGAATGGAGTGAGTGGGGCGGGGCCTCGGGGAAGGGACAAGGTAGATCCTGGGTTGATCTTAAATTTAAAAAGTGATCTTGTGCATAAAAAGGTTGGAGACCACTGCTCTAGTGCAATGAATACAAGCATCCTTCATGGCAAGCCAAGTAAGCCTCCTAGTGCAGAAGCATCAGACATGTGGCACATTTGATATATTTTGCTGGCTGCATGACAGGACATATACAAATTCTGAAAAATATACACTTTAATAACATTTTTTCCCCTAGCTTTCATGGTTTCCAAAAATGAAGGGTGTGTAAACAGAGTCAGTGATATCTTCCTAAATCTCAAAGGTGTGAACTGCCCCACCCTCCATTACTCCTAATGGGGTGTTGGCGCTACAGCAGTTTAAATGTCAACATTAACTCTTTTGTTGTTGATCATTTTAGCAGGTGGAATGGGGAGTGTGAAGCCCTGTGTGAAGTGGGAATTGCTGTAAGGAAGGAAACTGCATTTTTGGTAAGAAAAGAAGTGAGAGAGAAGATAAGGGAGAAGGGGCAAAACAGAGAAAGGAGGGGTAAAAAGGGCAAAAATAGGTGCGCTCCTGTGGGTGACCATATTTTCCCAGTAAGTGATGGTGAATATGACGTTAAGGTACATGAACAAATTATAAATAATAGTAATAGCTTCAAACTTTGTTACTACGTACCAGCCATATTCTACCCTTGATCTTTGTGCAAACCTCCCACTGGCATGAGTGTGAGATCTGCTGTGGATTGGGGGTAGCATGTAGTCCTACATTTATACGTTGCTCCATGGACCACAACTAACATGGAATCCAGCTCTCTCCTTAGAATGAATTTGACATCCTAGCTGTAGTGCAATAAACAGACAGATCCCTTTTCTATGGCTGTCTAAGTGATGAAGATGCTAACACAATGGAAAGACAAGTGTGCCATCAGCAGGCAGTGGGGACGCAAATTGAGAGCTCCCAAAATAATGAAAATACAGACTGTGTCCAATAAAGAAGAGTTCTGCTGTGTGTCCATCCCCCCCGGCAGCTTTTATCGCTTGAATAAATTCATTTCACATTCTTATTCCCTGTCCTCAAGATATCGTACATCAGACCTGTTTGCTTTTTCCTATGGAAAAATGAAAATAATAGCTTTGGTGTTTGATCAGGATGAGGAGCGAGTCACTCCAGAATGACTTTAACCGTTTTCCCTCCTTTATCGCATGTGCTTTGCTGCATTAAATAATGCCAAAAATTCAGAGACAGCCCTATAAAATGAGCTTGGTTCAAAGGTGAACTTAAAGCCCTGACACACTGAAGAGGGTCTAGTGTCTGATACCTGGCTCATCACCTCACTTCACTGGAAACAGGATCTTTTCATAGATTCCCAGCCCAGAAGGGAACATTGTGACCATCTAGCCTGACCTCCTGTATAACTCAGAACAGAGACAATTCCCCCAAACAATTCCTAGAACATCACTTTCAGAAAAACATCCAATCTTGATTTTAAAATTGTAAGTGATGGAGAATCCACCATGACCTTTGGTAAGGTGTTCCAATGGTTAATTACCCTCACTGGTGAAAATTTACATCTTGTTTCCAGTCTGAACTTGTCTAGCTTCAACTTGCAGCCATTGGCTTTTGTTACATCTTTCTCTGCTAGACTGAAGAATCCATTATCAAAAATTTCCTTTATAAGGAAAGTGGTGGACTCCTAAACAAGCTAGTAATCTTTGTATGCAAAAGACACACTAGATAGATCAATCCCTAAATGAATAGCATGCCATCTATCTCAGGTATTTACATTACCTTAGTATCTGAGTGCCTTATCTTTAATGTACTTATCCTCACAACAACCCTGTGAAGTAAGGAAGTATTGTTATCCCCATTTTACAGATAGAAAACTGAGGCACAGAGAGACTAAGTGACTTGCCCAAGGCAATATGGGAAGTTTCTGGAAGAGCAGGGAATTGAAGCCAAGTCCCAGGCTAGCACTGTAACAACTGAGCCATCCTTCCTCTCTATGCCAAAGCTCCCATTGACTTGAATGGTGCAGGATCAGGGCCTTATGCAGCTGAAAAATGCCTATTTTTGTAAAAAAATTCTCTGTTTCCATTTTGTTTTTGTTTGAATGTGTTAACCAAGCCATTTTTCTGTTTAAAAAACTGCAATTTCCCCTCCCTCCTCCGTTTTTCCCAGATTTTTATTGAAAACCAAATTGTCAGTAAATGGATAGGTCTGATTACCATTTTGATAATGTTTTCAATTAAAATATAGAAAAAAGGTAAGAAATTCACACACAAAATGAAAAATGTTGACAATTTTTCTTTCTTTTTTTTTTTTTTTTAAGAAAAATGGTCTGTTTTCAACAAATGAACATTTTTGTTTGAAATTTTTTTGACCTGCTTTACTCATTTGTAGGGGAAGGATGGCTCAGGGAGGATATGAGTAAGAATATACAAAGCCTTTCACCTCTGGCTCACCGAATAGAACATGATCTGGTTTGGTAAGGAGTGAAACTCAAAGCCCACAGTGTAGCTGTCAAGTAGTATTGTAAAGTGAGTTTGGAGGTAGGAGGAGTTCAGTTACTTCCTAGCAGACAGGTGTCTACTTCCCAAAGCCATCATTGCAGCCAGTGCAGACTGATTCTGCTGTTAGCAGTCTCTGCAGAGGCGCCAAGCACTGATCGGAGGAGAGTTTATTTATAAATATTTTAGCAGAATGAAGAACCAGGAGGAGTTTTAAATTTGCATTTCTTTATACATACTCCCACTCAGAATCTGCGAGCTTAGTAAATCTGTATAAAATCATCACCGGGGACTGACAACGTGATTTATAAAGGCCAAAATACCCACAGAGCCAGAAACCTCCACTGAATAGCAGGCAATCTTGCTCTTCAAAATTATTTTTATTGCTACATTTTCAAAATACCCCAAAACATTAACATGGTATCAGTGACGGACATGATCATTCCAGTGCATTCAGGGGGCATGGTCTCCGAGGGATCGGTGGAACTCATCTTGGGTGCAGAATCCCAGAGGGCTCAACATGACGTGCCCAGGGCACAGGGTACCACAGCCTACCACACAAAGCATAAGGACTCTAGAAGATATGGTTCCAAGAACCCAGTATGCAGGATGCCAGAGGATACTATAATGCACCCAGGATACAATGCAGTGCACCCTGAGATTCAGGAGTCTACAATGCACAAACCATTGCTTCACCCAGAAGTGCAAGAGATGCTGATCCCACACCAGGAAGGGGTGAAAGGGCAGTCCTGGCCCTCTAATAGTACATCACTTCTATGACAAACCCCCAGTCTGCTAAGCTGAGGAGCCAGAATACCAAGGCTGATTCCAAATACACCAACCACTTGGCAGTGCCATCATGCCATCAGCAGGGGAGTTTTATTGTAAATGCATACACATTTCAATACAAAGGAAATTCAAAGCAGAGTAACAATACAAATCTAAAATACCCTCATCATTTGCAAGAGAAGGAAGTCTGCTTCTTCCCCAAACCCATATCCACTCCCTTCATCCATGGTTCAGGGACGGGAGTCTTTGGGCAGCTGCACTGTGGAGAGTTACTTTAATTGTGCAACAATACATATCGGAAGAGAGGATGGGGGGATCCCACACACAGAAACACAGCTAGAAAGTCCTGAAAACATACTGATCACATGATTTGCAGTGAATACCCTCTTACCGTGAGACGTTTCGAGGCGTCCACTTCAATCATCCCCCGCAAGAGGTTCTGACAGTCTGGAGGGATGAAATGTGGCATGTGGAACACACCCCGCTTCACCTTCTCCAACAGCTGCCGCAAGTTGTCGTCGTCAAATGGCAGGGCACCCTGCAGGGACATGAGGGAGGAATTGTGGGTGGGAGAGAGGAGAAAAGAGGAATGAGAGAGGGCAAAAGGTGAAAAGTTGAGCAATTTGCTGAAAAGAAAAGGATGACATGAAGAAAGTCACTATACCATTATAAGAAGTGAAGCACACCTTCTTCACCTGTTGATAACTCCTTAGCATTGCTTTACTTTTTCCAACATGGAAACAGAACCTTGGACGTAGCTTTTATATTAAACTTGTTTAAATTGGAAAATGAACAAGAGAATAAAACATAATGCAAAATATGATGTTTCCTTCTCAGGGAAATTCTTAAAAGACTCAGGGAACCACTTAAATTCAACTCAACATTTAGTAGCAGCGAGGTGATCAGCAACGTCCAAGTAACCCAGTTCAGATGAGGGAGCCAATGTGTGGCTTCGGAAGTGGCTTGGCACAAGTCCAAAATGCCACAAGCAAACCATTGAAGTGGGCACTGATTGACAGTATGGTTCACAGATTGCAACTGGTGACCACCGTCACATTGGTTATTATCTCTCATCTTCCAGAGATGTAAGAGATGATCACATCTGCCATGCAATGTTCTGAAATGATTCAATGCAGACTATTGTTTCCAGGGTAGGTTAAAAGCTGTAAATTCTTCTCTGGGGTCATCAACCAGGAGTTTGTTTGGGACATTAACATTATTCCAGAATTCTTTCCTGTGTGCCCCAGGGTTGAATTAGGATGCTTTAAGAGCGTGAAGGTTCTCGACGTCCACTGGATGAAAATATGATATGGTTTTATCACAAGCCCATGTCTCACCAGAGAATCTCTCCCCCCCACCCCAAATTACTGGCATGATCCTGGTAGATGCGCTGTGTCCTCGAGTCCCATCAAAATTCATGCAAGTTGCAGGTTCTCAGCAACTCTTACAGCCAGGCTCTAAATGTCAGTGCATGTAATGTATTTACTTCAGTGCATGTAATGCTTGTGTAGGATAATACAGTGCATATAACAGACTGAGACCAACAAATCTATTTACAGAGGCCACTAAAAGCCCATTTGATGCTAACAACCATTAGTTATTACCGACCTGTGTTTGTTCATACTAGTAGCCTAGAAGCAAAAAGCCTCATGTTCATTACCAATCCCTAGTTACCTAGTTCCTCATAACTATTCAGGACTTAAAGCAAAATCAATATTGAGAGTTAGGTACTTTGGCTAATGTAATATAATTCATGATAAAATACAGCATTTCCTGGACATAGCAACTAAAGGCTGCTAATTACTAGCAATTGCTATTATGGTGTAAGACTTTTCATGGGTGTTTATCTTGATGTAATTAACTTGATGCTTGGCATTGAGCATCAGTGATCGGATAGTTTCAACCATTTTAAAGGCTCAGGTTTATAACTAGAAACAACCCAAGATATCTTCCAGAGACAGTGGGGTACAAAATCTCAAAGAGCATCCTCCTGAGAATGGAGTACTCACTCTGATAACTCCCAGGCAACTTTTCTGGGTCTCTCTTTCCTGGTGTTTCAAAAGGTCAAATCACGAGCTCTTTACTCAGCTATTCCTCCCATTTTTCAGTCAGGCAAACTCCCATTGGATTTCAATAGAAGTTTGCCCGAGAGGGAACTGGATAATAACTGTGCAAGGACAGCAGAATATGGATCAAGGAGCTTTGCTGTTTGTAACTGTAGATTAACATTTGACATATTACAAACAAGACGAATAATTTCAGACACATTAAGTCTATCCTACTTGTCACTTATGGCAACCTACTTCTTGCTTATGGGAGTACAATCCAGATTTCCAGTATAAAGCTGAACAGAGGCAAAACTCACTTGATTTCAGATTCTGTTACAATTTTTGTCTTGTTTTGGGGTTTCATACCATCTGTGTAACTCAGAACAAGTTCTGTGCAGCTCATGAGCCTTTTGCTGAGCCAGGGACAAATTCTGAAACAGAATATTTTAGGTGCCAGGAAAGGAATTATTATTTGTGTGGAAACCAGTTGAAACAGGGTACTTTTGGCTCAATTCTACATTCTCAACTGCACTAAATGCAGTTTACAGAGGCTCAAAATTGGCACGAACCACAGCGGTTACATTTTACTCAGATCTTGACAAAACCATTTCGGTTACATTTTACTCAGATCTTGACAAAACCATTTGAATGAAGATGCATATACATGTAAAATACACCACACCAAACCACTTTCCTGATCCTATGAAGGGCAGCCTAGGATCCTCCCTGTCCTGAAGTTGCAACCCTGACCATCCTGTCCCTCTGGGGCCAACTGACTTCAGTGAGTTTTGAATCAGGTTCTTAAAGTGCTGCCCCACAATAACATAGCAAAGAGCATATAGGGAAGCAGCTTTCCCACAATCCCCTCTGCTCTGCTGTACAGGTGGAAGCCCTACAAAGTCGAAGTGAAATATTTGTCATGCATTCCCATTTGGGACAGATGCTGAGAGATAGAAGATGCAGCTGAGAGACAGAGAAAGAGAGAGGGTACCCAGGAGAGACTTACATGATGGCAGTAGATTTAACATGAAATACAGCAGCATTGTGGGGTTTTTTTCTGTTTAAAGGAAGTAGCAAGGATGATGACTCACCACTAACAATGCAAATAAAATGACTCCACAGCTCCAGACATCCGCTTTCCTCCCATCGTATTTTTCTCCCTGTGCAACAGAGATAGGAGTTTAAATGAATGCTTGTTAGTAAGAGAATTAGCCATCCTTGAATAATGGGGGAGGGGAGAGTGAGAGACCTGAAGTTTTGATCCAAGAAGCTGCTTTTGTGGAGAGCTACCTAAGTAGCAGGGCAGAGCGGCTCATGGGTTCTTGTGAAAATCAGTGTTATGTCCTTGTCTGAGGGATGTGAGAGAGCAAAGCCTACAATATGGGGAAGGGAGGGAATGGCCACGGAGCAGTAAAAGAACTGAGGAGTCAGCACTTAATCAGAAATGTCAGAGATGCCTTCAGGATATCAAGAAGCTTCTTCTCTCCTGGTTAGCTCTTTATGGAGTCATATTATTTGCTAACTTGTAATGTTTTCTGGCAATTCTCTTCTATTGATTTTCTAAACCACTTGGATTCATATTACTGCTGTGCATCAACAGGTGGGAATCCTGGCCTTTCGAGCCCTGGGCCACCAGAGCCTACAGGAGCCGGCCTTAGGGGAAGAAGAAAGAGTTGGAGAAGGGAGTATCTCCTATTGCTCAATAGCAAACTAGTAACAGCGCTGAAAGTCCAATCCGGCTTTCTTCAGCTTGAGGGGATACTTAGGGACTCCGTAGGGGTCATGGAGGCCCACTGGATGGAAATAACATGGAAAACAAAACCATTGTACTTCTGGCTGGTCAAGTGACTGAAGTAGCTGTGCCACCATGAGTGACCTCTGCCCTCTGAGAATGACATATGTTCGTGACCTTTATACTAGTGGTGTAACTCGCTTTTGGGCCTTGTCACATGAAGGAAAATGAGTCACCTTAAGCATTTGCAGTGCTGACTGCCTTGGGTTCACTCCCTGCCTGCATCCATGTAATGAGTGACATGCTTTTATACAAATGCTGTGAGTACAAGCTAACTTACCCGGATCACTTCAGGGCAGGCATAATGTGGCGACCTGTAAAGCAAATCACAATCAAATGAGCATCTAAACCTATACTTATTAGATGCATTTGTAATCTGCCCACCACACTGGTTTCTGGGAGCCTTCTAAATAATTTAGGAGAGACAGAACATCACTCCCATCCCTGACCTCAGCTTAAGCCCGTTTGTGACACAGACTCATACCCAGGAAGTGGCCACCCAGAAGAATAATCCTAATACAAAATCAGGAGAAAACCTTCAGAAACAGAAGCAACTTTAATTCAGGCTCTGCTGCATCTCTTTCAGGAATAGATTTCTGAATTCTGATCCCACTTCAGCAAAGTCCATGAAGGCCCACTGTGACCAGGGTCTTGCGGTGAGGAAGCTCATGTTCTTGGGGTCCCATTTGGAACCTAGAGGGTCTAGCTCAGTGGTCCCCAACCTTTTTTTTTTTGTGGCCAGTAGCACATTCATGTTTTCAGAAGAGTGTGGCGGGCGCCAACAATTTTTCAAAGCTTATTTTATATTTGTACATTAAATAATACGAAAAACATCATATTTAATATAACATAATATATGAATCCGGAGAGAAGCCGTGAGGACAGAGAACACCGGCGCCCACAGCCTGCAGCTTCTCTGTCCCCGTCAGGCACAGGGCAGCGGCTTGTCTCCCCTGCTGGGCACTAGGCGGGCCCCGCGCCTGCTGGGAACAGAGAACACCGCGCTCGCAGCCTGAGTTCTCTGTCCCTGTCAGGTGCGGGGCCGCGGCTTCTCTCCCCTGCTGGGCACTAGGCAGGCGCACATAAATGCCCTGGTGGGCGCCATGGTGCCCGCGGGCATCACGCTGGGGACCACTGGTCTAGCTCATATTGATGGAGGCATAGTTGTATGTATTGTCAGTGCTCAGGGGAAGCCCACCTTTCCACCCAACTCTTACATAGCAATACACCCCTAAAAATGCCTGAGCCTCTATTAGCCCCCCAAAACCCAGTATGGTAATTTACCCATCAGCACAGCGCTTTTCTGCAGTGAAGATGCAGCCACCAAAGACCACATATTCCCCTGCTCCACCTAGATTAGGATAGAGGCTCCTGGGATGGACACTTACAGGATTAAAAAAGAACTCTATCCATTGTGCTCCATTCAAATTGTATTATACCATGCCAGGGAGAAGAGGAATAGAGAGCTATACACTGTCCTGCAGTACTGCAGCCCAGTTGCCTCTCATCAGATATTTTTACCTGGCTCTGTGTATAAAATTAAAGGCAGTCATGGCATATGCTAGCTTAGTTTTTAAAAAAACACTTTCAGACCAATCAAATACATGCACCTGAATCATCCCCTGCACCTTTGCAATTATCATGTAATGTCATCTTTCATTTGCTCTCGGCCTCTCCAGTGGGCATAACAGCTGCTAATTCATGATTTTAACATGCAACTTTGTTTTTTAAAAAATGGAAAGGATGGACTTCCTAAAGATTACAGCAATGACTTTTTACTTTATAGCATCCACTAAAGGCAGCCTGACAAAGCAGGAGGGACCCAAGTTGTCCTAAGCACTTACCCAAGACACTCCTACTGACACCTCCTGGTAACTATAAGGCTGCTCCAGTTGTGTATTTGCCCTTTGGGCCAAAATAATCATGTGGTTGATGATGCCTGTTTTATGTCACAATGTTTGTAGCTTTGTGTTGGGACACTGCATTGATGCACAATGATTTTACTGCACACACTGTACTTCCACCCTGACACAATATACAGATGCAATGTCCCAATGTGAGGATTCAATACCATGGCACTGGGAAGATGAATCACAATAAACCCAAGGTATACTTAGGACGCTGAGGATACATCTACACTGGAATAAAATATCCGTGACACAGCCATGGCTGGCCTAGGTCAGCTGACTTGGGCTCATGTGGCTTGGGCTGTGGAGTAAAAACTGCTGTGTAGATGTTTGGGCTTGGGCTGGAGCCCAGGCTCTGTGACTCTCCCCCCTGGTGGGGTCCCATAGCTCAGGCTCAGTGCTGAGGCATAACGTCTACACAGCAATTTTACAGCCCCACAGCCCAAGCCCTGCAAGCCCAAGTCAGGTGGCCCAGGCCAGCTGCAGGTGTTTGATTTCTGTGTAGACATATAACATTGCATGCTAAGCTTAAGCAATGTGATATAGACCTATGAAGTAAGGCTCAGCAAAGTTTGGGACAGTTGGAAACAGTCCACAGAAGGTAGCGTTGACATATGCAGTGGAGTCTCATCTTATGCAGGGGTTAGGTTCTAAAGTCAGCGCGTATGGCAAAAATCGTGTATAGTCAAAATTACCCTTGAAAATCCCTTAAATCACCCATAAAGTAGATTACACATGGTTTTGTGTACAGTATACAACCCTGTACAGTAATATGTATAAATGTATAATGTATACAGTAATGTACAGTATATAATAAAGAGTACATATGCAAAATATAATTTTACAGTACTGTATTTTTAATTACAGAGAGAGAGAGAGAGAGAGAGAACAAGACTGAAGAATGAAAGAATAAAAAAGGAAAACGGTAAACCTAACCACTCACCATTCATCCTGGATATTCTTGCTAGTCTATGACGACGATGACACTATTGAGGGGTCGTCAGGGCTTGATGTTGATCCAGAAGACAATGGGCCAGGCTCATCTGCCGCTGGTTGTTTTTTCTTGAAAAACATGGTGATCTTCAACTGCTGCTGTTGTCTCTTGAGCTGCTCAAACATTTCTTGATAGAGTGTCAAATCATCTGTAATACTATGTGTGATTTTGAGGCTTCGTTCCATAGAGGGATCGTATTCATAAATTAAATCATTCAAGTGTTTCGCTGCTTCGAACGCTTCAGCAAATTTATGAAGATTCCAACTTGCTGGCTCTTCCTGTTCGTCATCATCATCTTCGTCTTCTGTAGACGATTTTATCAGTTCCTCTAACTCTTCGTTAGTCAATGTTTCTCTGTGGCTCTCAATTAATTCTTCAATTTCTTCCTCAAGGATGTCGACGAAGCCATCACTACCCACTTGCCTGGCCACCTGAACAATGCATCTCACTTCTTTGTCAATGGTCGGGAAACCCTTAAAATCATTCACACATTTTTTCCATACGTTTTGCCAACATGCATTGTTTCAGGCTTGACTGCATCCCTTGCCTGTTTAACATAAGTGATGCAATTGGCAATGTTGAAGGACTTCCAACACTCCATCACATTAAGATTGGGATCAGCATACATAGCGCTATGTATCCGTGAGAACATAAGCCTTGTGTACGTGGCCTTGAAACAGCGAATCGCGCCTTGGTCAAGATGTTGGAGGATGGAGGTGGTATTAGGGGGGAGAAAGATTACTTCAATGTCATTATGCACAAACCGGAGTGCCTCAGGGTGGCCAGGAGCATTGTCTACCATCAGCAACACTTTAAAGTCAAGTCCTTTCTCTGTGAGGTACTGCCTGACCTCTGGAATGCAACACTTGTGGAACCAATCCAGAAATAATACTGCCATCACCCAAGCCTTTTTATTTGATTGCCAGAACACAGGCAGGAGATTTTTGTTCTTGCCTTTTAGCGCATGGGGATTTGCAGCCCTGTAGAACAAGCCCAACTTTATTAAATGCACAGCCGCATTGCCACAAAATAACACAGTCACATGGTCTTTAGCTGCTTTGAAGCCAGGAGCTTGCGGTTGGGCATTTTTTTCCAGAAGAGCCCATTCTTGTCAGCATTAAAAACTTGTTCCAGAAGATAGCCCTTTTCTTCTATGATTTTCTTTAATTGTCCGGGGTAGGATTTTGCTGCCTCTTTACGGCAGATGCAGCTTCACCAGTAGTCTGCACGTTTTTGAGGATGAAGCGGTTCCTAACACTGTTAAGCCAACCTTGTCTGGCTTTGAATTCCTTCTCATCAGAAGGCTGTCCCTCTTCGGCGGGAGGCTTGAACAGCGTGTAGAGGCTAAGAGCCTTTTCTCGCAACATGTTGCCATCGATAGGCACACATTTACGGTTCATATCTTCCAGCCATAAGTTTAATGCCTTTTCAGTCTTCACTAAAGTCTTATCACGCACCTGGCTCATCACCTTAGCAGTTACTGGAGCACTTGATGCCACAGCTTGATGAATTTCTCTCTCTTGAATCTTGATGGCACGGATGCTAGATTCATTGTGGCCATATTTATGCGCCATGTTGGAGACCGACATACCGTCTCTCAATAAGTCCATCACAGCCAGCTTTTCCTCCACCATTAGAACAGATCGCTGTTTCTTCGGTTGAGCACCAGTAGTTGGCTTGCGTTTAGGGGCCATGTTGTACAAAAAATACGTATCTTTATATATTAGAATCACACTCAGTGTGGTGAGATGCTCACACTATGAGAGGCACGCAGGAACTGAGACCGACTGAGGGAACAGCAGATTCACTTCTCCCATCTCACACTTACTCCGGGGCATATGCTCATTGCATGCGTATAGTTCAATTCGTGTAAATTAAATGCACATATGATGCGACTCCACTGTACTCTCTCTGTGAGGTTACAAGGGACATTTTAACCAGAGCAATCAGATCAGTAGTCCTCAGGTGTCTTCATTTAGGAGGGAGCTTGTAAATTTAGATTGTTGAGTCAAAACAGACTATGGTTCAATTCTAATTTAATAAAAATTGGGCTCTGTCTTCACATAGTTGGGTGGATTTGGTACTGTACTGGTATGTAGCTGCATATTTGGGAGGGAAAAGATGGTCATGTGGCTAAAGCATGGAAGTTGGAGTCAAGATACTGGGACTCTGTTGACAGCTCTTATGTCCTGCATATTCTTTGGTGAGTTACTTAGTTCAAAATTTTGTGAAGTGGCCACTGATTTTTATTTGCTCAGTTTTGCGGCACCTAAAATTAATGGCCACTTTTGAAAAATTTTGGCCTTAATTTCTTTGTGCCTCAGTTTCACCACCTGTAAAATAGAACTAATAATAATATTAGTTCTCTACCTGTACTTCACAAAGGTGTTGTGAGGTTTAATTCATCAGTGTTTGCAAAATTCTTTGAGATTCTTAGATAGAAACTGCTATAGAAATTCAACATATTATGATAATCATCATAATCAAGACAAATCCCAAAGGAGCATAGCTTCCTTGCAGTTTGAGGGCCACCCTGATAATCTCTAGCTAGGTCCATATGACCATCTGGCAGGATATTCAGTTTCTGTCCATCACTGGCAAACTTATTGCAGCACCAAAGCTACTGCAGACCACTTTTCATCTCCATTCTTTGGTAAATATGCTTTGAAATTCATATGTCTTCCATCCTAATAATATATCCATACCAAGAAAGCCACCAAAATTGAACCAGTGCTGATGCTGGCAGTTGCTATGAATATACTCATTACTGATCTTGTCCTCCCACTTAATATGAAGCAATTGATGAAGATGGTGAGAATCAAAAACATCAGTCCGCCCATCTTCAGCCTCTCCTCTGTCCTCACATTTCACTGCTGTACAACAGTGCTGGTATAACTATAGTTTATAGATCTGCAGTTTCATGGTAACAAAGAGGTCCCGATATTTCCACAGAGGCCGCTTAAGGGCCTGGAACATGGCAGTGTCAGCTGCTGCTATATAAACATCCACATCTTTCGAACATCACAATCCCACGTATGATAGTGATAACATAACAATATTCTTGGCCCTCGGCCAAGTTACCATTAATTTCAGGGCTTTGCAGTGAGTCATTTACCCTTGTCGGAAAGAAATTGATGTCAGCGTAAGGTGCGGAGTAGTTTGTGCATGTGCATGTTTTTATCCATGCTAGGTACATTAGTCCAGTTACTCTTAAACAAAGATACGCCCAGCCGCACACATGTAACTCCAGAAGCTACAGCTCAGCCATTCTGAGCCACTGCCAGGAACAGCTGCCTTCATCCTCTCCTCCGAAGTCTATAACTGTCCTCCCTACTGCCATGGAGCCTTACCCTCCTAGGTGTCCTATCATCCTCCAGTCAGGACACAGAAAAGCAGTGGCAGATTCATCTTCAGCAGATTCATTAGGCTGTCCTCCACTGAACTATTATTGCCTCACAGATTCATAATAATATGGGATGAGGTTTGGGGGATGTAATGGGTTAATGGACTGGCTTTCAGACCAGTGATCAAATGCATCATGGATCGCAAATGAAATTATTTCGGCGAGTGACAGAATCCCTGGCAGGTATTTCTACACATCATAAAACCACTGCAGAGTTGGCAGTCTCGGTTTAGGAGAGATCCAGGTCAGAGATGAAGAGCAGTAACAGACTTCGGGTTGGAGTCCAGGACTGGACTAGCATAGCAAATTGCAGATGGGAACTGAGCTGCTTAGTCAGAGCAGTGTAAGGGCCCGAGATGGGAGATGTAGGATGTGTGTCAATGCTTGTGAGGATTGAAAACATCATTTACTGCTTGCAGCAGAGAGAGCATAAAAAGAGTTTACATCTGACCTTGGACATTTGGTTCAACCAGCCATTCAGTTAAGTCACTCAGGGCTTGTCTACACTACCAATTAAGTCGATGTAACTTACGTTACTCAGGGGGTGAAAACATCACATCGACTTAAAGTGCTGTCCACGCTGCACTATGTTAGCTCTCCCACTGACATAGCTTCCACCTCTCACAGAGGTGGAGTAATTACGTCGATGGGGGAGTGCTCTCCCATTGGCATAACGCATCTTCAGTGGCACAACTGCACTGGTGCAGGTGCGCCGATGTAGCGTGGTAGTGTAGAATTGCCCATAGTAATGGACATATTAGTTTGAATGCACTCTCTGCTGCTGAGTCACAGCAGCTTTCTAGGCAATGTCCACCTGAAAAAGTGCATCAGGATGTAGCAAATGTATTAGGACATGGCCTAGGTACGTATATGGCCCCCATCACCATAGTATTTGCATTTCTCATGATCTTGAATGGATTTTAACCTCACAACTTCCTTGTAAGGTAGGGAAGTACCATCCCCATTTTACAGATGGGAAACTGAGGCACAGGGTAGATAAAATGACTTGTCCATAGTTACACAGGAAGTCAGCAGCCAAGCTAGGAATTGAACCCAAGTCTGTTGAACCCCAGTTCTATGTCCTGGGTGCTACACCATCCTTCCCACTCTGTAGGAACAGAACGTTTCCTGGGGGGACATGGAATTTTCAGGTGCATTGAGAGACTAGAGTAACATTTTTCTTTCTTAGTTATATGGATTGCCTCACCATTTTTATTCCTGTATGGCAACTTTATCAGTGACAGGCGTCAACACTCCTACCTCTGGATACTGAGGAGGGCAAGATTGGAATACAATCTCTCCAATCACATCATATGACAACACTCATCCTTTCAAAAGAGAGGGACCTTAGTACTGAAATCTGCATACCAACATATCTTCTTCTGCATACTGCCATCACACACCTCAAAAACATCACAGTTTCCTTATCTCCACCAGTTTGGAAGGGAATCTCACAGGATTCTTAAAGGATACCCCGTGCTGGAATCTATTGGAATCCTCCCAGAAGCTGGGAGGAGAGGACGGGAGAAGGATACAAAAATCCCTTGAACACCAATCAGATGTGTGGAAGCATCCACTAACCTCATGGAAGTTGTAAAAAAAAAATCCAATGAACAGTGGAACAAACTGGCAATATCATACTCATGGAAGGTTGGACTAACTAAATAAATGATACTTGTGGAACTGGGGCATTTTTGGGGGTAGGATACATGGATAAAGCTGGGGGAGAGGAAGCTGGGTTAACCTGACCATTCAACAGCTGCACTGCAACTGCCACAAGAGAGTATAGGCTTCTGGCATCGGCACTCTGAATTCTTTCCAGTGTATGGCAGCTGTATATCTGTGGCTTTATCTTGGCTACATGGGATCCTCTGGCCAGCCAGAATATGTAGAAAATTCATTTCCATGCTGCCAATCACAAAGCAACTTTAACTGCTTTAAAGAGGAAAAACTCAAATTTAATAAAAAATCTATTTCTCTTTCCACAGAGTCATGAATATTTCCTTGGCTCTTATCACTAATTATTCAATGTGTGTATGTCTAAGCAACTTTCTCTGCTTCTTCCCCCTAGGCCATTCTCCTCATTTTTCGGCTACATCTCTATGCAGTGAAGCCACAATCTGTCTTTGATAACAAATAATAATATCACTAAGCAAGATCAAGAAGCAGCTTTTGCCAGGGGGCTCTGCTGTGAAGCGCGCCAGTGCATTGTTTATTTGACAGGTGATGCTGACTTCCCTGGGCCGCAGCCTGCCTAACTGTTGCAATGATTCTCTGAATGGTCATTCTGTAGGCCATGACCTCTGGGAGAAGCAGTGGTTCTCTGAGTGGCCATTCTTCAGGCCTCAACAACTGGAAGGAGTGTGTTCTCAGGTGTGCACTCGCTCTGTCTCTGCTGTCCTCATGCCCTGAATTCCCCAGTTAAAAAGGGCAGGTGTGGCTGCATTTTTCTCCTGCCACTGGCTGCTGTTTCTGCTACTGCTGGGGCTACCGCAGGCTGCCTCTCCTTCTCCTCTGCTGCTCTTCACTGGTTCCTAGTTGGCTTTCAGAGGCAGAAAGTCAGATAGCAGCACTGATGGCCTCCCGTACCTTCTCCTACAGGCTGGGTGCTAAGGGCTGAGAGGAAGGGGAGTGTCACCAGGGTGGGGCAAGAGGAATGGGGAATTCTGCCGGAGGAAGATGTAGATGGAGAAATCCCACTGGAGGAAGGCAGGAGAGATAAAGTGGCAGAGATATACTGGAAAGGAGAACAACACAGTGACGGTCTGGTAGGGTTTAAGTTTAGGAGAGGGGCTATCTGATGATGGTGCTGGTAACAACTCTATAGTTAAGGCCGAGTTCTGTTTTACACTTAAAGCAGACACTCAGCCTGTTTGCTTTGTATGAAAGATACAGCGTATCCTCCTCCACTCTTCAAGCATGAAGGAAATTCTTCATTAGTTTATGAATTAAAATGTATTAAAAACTCGGTCCTTTAAGAACTCCAGCATCTGTGTCAGTCTTTACTCTATCCCAAATGATTTTAGTGAGAGAATAACATAGACACTTCAACACAACAGTCCATAGAGTTAAAATTAATTGAAATCTTGTACGTAAGAAAATAAGTTGTAATTAACGTACGTTATTAACAATTGTGTCTAATTATATATAGGCTACAGACCTATATATAGAGGTCAAACACCCAAGTAACTCTTAAATAGAGCCACTGACATCAGAGATAACTCAGCCAATCTCCACATTTCCTGACATGAGTCAGTGGCATAAAGGATATTAGACATGTGTCAAGAGTTCTCATTGGTGGATTACTTGGCCCAGTGGTCACTGCTCTTTAAAAGTTCAATGGTCACGTGCTAGTTTTTTTCATTTATAGATTCATAGGTTCTAAGGCCAGAAAGGGCCATTGTGATAATCTACTCTGAGCTACTGAATAAGGCCATAAAACTTTCCCCCAATAATTTCTAGAGCAGATCTTTTAGAAAAACATCCAATCTTCATTTAAAAATTGCTAGTGATGGAGAATCCACCGTACCGTTCAAATGGTTAATTACCCTCATTGGTAAAAAATTGCACCTTACTGCCAATCTGAATTTGTCTAGCTTTAAATTCCAGCCATTGGGTTGTGTTATACCTTTCTCTGATAGACTGAAGAGCCCATTACTGAATATTTGTTCCCCCTCTGGATACTTAAAGACAGTAATCAAGTAACCCTTAACCTTCTCTTTGTTAAACTTCTCTTTCCGCATCAATGGCTTCCCATGGCACTTGGATGCACCGGTGGCTCCTCGAACATGGGGCTGGGCCTGGCGCCCTGCTCCAGCCCGCTGGCTCTCGCCATAGTGTCATGTGACATGCACATCTGTGCACAAGTGTGGCCCTTTCTCCTGATTCCCTGTCCCCTCCCTGGTCCTGGTGCCAGATTACCCGTCCTGAGCTGGGCTGTGCTGGGCCAAATAAAATGATCTGGTGGGCTGGATGTGGCCCCTGGGACACCAGCTGCTCTAAATGAACATGTCAGTGAGTTTGTCTTTACTGCAGCGTTTACCTGGGTGATCACTACTCGAGTCTGAGAAACTGGGTTAGCTGCTACAATGCCATACTTGAGTTACTGGGCCCGCTCACCCAAATGTGTCACTAGCACATCCCATGGTTCTTTGCCCTGCAATAAGCTGAGCCACTCTATGACTCTTTTCCAGTGAATTGCAGGAGAACTTGTCTGTCCTTCTGGGCACCTGGGGGGAAGTGTGGGAAGGCAATGGAGGACAATCAGCATTTCTGTGGTTTAGCCTGCATCCCTACTGCAAAGTGGGTAAGTTTCTAGCCTGAGTGCAAGCAGCACTTGAGCTTTAGTCTAAACCCCATGATGGGTCAGGTAGTCCAGGTGCAAGGCACCATCCCACTCAGGCCAGAGGACTGTGTGTGTCAACAGGAGCTGGGCTGGGGCAACACCTGAGTTAACTTTTCAGAGAAAACATGCCCAATTGCAATTTAAAGGCCATATTCACCAGTGCATATTAGCTGCTTGGCACTGTTCTCACAAAACAGTTGTAAACGAAGCTTAGTTAATCACTGGGCTCTGAATGCTTTTGTGCTTATCTGGTGCACTGGGCTATCTGCCTTAAACTAAAATAACTAAAACTGAAAAAAAAAAAAGTTGAAGGTGGATACCATATATCTTCAAATCATTAGAAATATCACATGGTGGAATTCTCTTTGGGTTTCTCATATAGTATTCATATATAAACATTTTAATAAACCAAGGAAATTCCCAGGCAAAAAACTATGTTAAGATGGAGTAAATGTTGAGAGAACGTATTAGTAATTCAAGGTAAAAAACATTACAGAAATGTTCTAATTATCCCAAAATGGAGTATTGTAAACCTAGGAAATTCAGGTTTAGAACTACTTACATTTTAAAAAATGTAGGAAACTACCACCCCACAATCTCAAATACGCCCCCCTCCCCCACTGCATTAAAAGGACAGTAAGGCTGCAAAGTTAAGTGTTAAAAGGTTAGGAAATGCCAGAATTAAGATTGCACAGGATGCACTGTGCTCTCAGGTTGTTCAGTGGGTGAGGCTGTTGTCTGTAGTACTTCTGCCTCACTTGTTGCAGAAGTCGGAAGGTGTGCAGTGAATGTGGGAACTGCACGAAGAGAAAGGATAAATTTCTGGTTAAGGCAGCTGAATGCCACAAGGAGAAATGAATTCTATCCCTGCCTGTGCCACAGAGTTGCTGTATAAAGCGGGGGAAGTCACTTAAACCAAACGTTAAACATGTGGGTACTATGTGTTTCTCATCTCCTGGGTACCCAACTTGAGACACCTATATGCTCAGAAATGCTAAGCACTCACAACTGCAACTGAGGGCAATGGGAGCTCTGCTTTGCACATATAGAGTGTTATAATGTACTAACTACTATGAAAAATCAGGCCCTACGTGTCTCACATTGGGCACTTAAAATTACTTGACAATTTTGGCTTTAATTTCTGTGCCTCAGTTCCCTATGTATAAAATGGGGATAATAATGCCATCTCACCTCACAGCGATGTGTGAAGATAAATTCATTAATATTCATAAAGAACTAAGATACTATGGTGACAGCATCATAGAAAAGCCCATCAGGAAATTCACATATCTGTAATCAGAGCCAGGTCTGATTAATGTGCAGTAAATAAGGCCAGAGGCCAGACACTGAATGATGAGCATAAAACAAACTATTGAATAGCTGTTCAAACAGTGAGCACCGTCCAAATAAGCACTGAATAAGTCAGGGGGATCTGGTGGAAAAAATAATATGTGATCACATAATTAAAGACGGTGTCATAATGTATATGCACAAGGGGGCAGAATTCAGGTTGCACCAGCAACCTTAAATAGGGCATTTCCTAATTTTTGATACTTGACTTTGCAACCTTAAACATTCTTTTAACACAGTTTTTTTTAGGATGTATTATAAGAAGGACTGTTGGGTGATACTTCCCATTATATAACCTTTTTTTCAATTGCTTGTCACTCTGCCAAACATACACTGTTGGTGTTTGCTTTGTGCTGAATGCTTTGGGAAAATGTCAGCCCCAAAAGTTCAGCTGTTTCCAAGAACAAGGGTGGTGAAAAATACATTGTTTTGCCCATGTTAAAAATTTCTGACAATCTTTTCTATGAGAAGTTCTAGCACTCCCATGGCTTGGAACAGGGACTTGAAATTTGACTGGGACATGGCCTTTACATCATGGATGTGCCTTTTGCTTTCTCCAGGAAAATCTGTCCAAATATGGCTAAGTTATAAGCCTTTGAAAAACTGCTCTTTGCATATGCTCAGTAGAGTTCCCATGTGATGCCAGGCAAATAATATATGGAGATATACCTATCTCATAGAGCTGGAAGGGACCCTGAGAGGTCATTGAGTCCAGCCCCCTGCCTTCACTAGTAGGACAAAGTACTGATTTTGCCCCAGATCCCTGAGTGGTCCCCTCAAGGACTGAACTCATAACTCTGGGTTTAGCAGGTCAAGACTCAAAAGCACTGAGCTATCCTGCACCCCTTAAACCAAACTTTCCAAGGATGGTCAATAATTGTGTGTTCTTCATTTTTTCTGTGCCTAACTTGAGATCTTGTGGTCTGATTTGCAGAAAGTGATAAGCTGAAACTGAAGTCTTTGGAGCTCTGCTTTGAACATATATAGTGATATATAATGATAGCTACTCTGAAAAATAAAGGTCCTCAGTGTCTAAGATTGGACACCCAAAGATAGCAGGTACTTTTGACCTTAATATCTTTGTGCCTCAATTCTCCATCTGTACAATGGAGAAAATAAAACTACCTAATCTCACAAGGATGATGTGAAAATAAATTAATGTATGTTTGTGAAGTGCCCAGATAGTGATGAATGCTATAGAAAAGACCACAAGAAAATAATTCTGTCTTCAGAGATGGGTCTAAATAGTGCACAGTAAAAATGGCATGGGGCCACACATTGAACAATGAGAAGAAAAAAAGTCTTCCATCATTGCTCATCAATTGAATAAGATCCTTTCTGTGCACTGAATTAGGCAGGGGCCCTGTGGAAAAAACAGTAGTAATTAAGAACTGGATTTTATACATAATAGAAGGGGGCTGAGTTAAGGCTGCACAGGCAACCTTAATCCCGGTATTTCCTAACATCTGAGTAATTGACTTTACAACCTTAATAACGTTATTTTAACAAAGCTTTTGTGTATGTAATAGATATATTTATACAGAGAAAGGGTGTGCAGGACATGTGACAGGTTCATCAGAACTAGGACTGGCTCCTGAAAATCAGGATGGGTGGCAACACTAGAATCCATTCTTGAACTACTGCCTTGCAAGGGGTGTGATCAGGCACCAAAGATAGGTACTGGGGAGTTGGGAATCTCTGCTGTGGCCTTGTGCAATCAAGCACTACCTTGCTTGCTGCAGATAAAGAGAACACACTCCATGCCTAAACTCAACTGATAATCATCCTTATTGAGCAGACATGCTTATTTGATAGATCCAGGGAGTCTGTGGGCCTGCAACTGCAAGAGGTACTGGGAAATGTCTTGTGGGAGAGCTGAGGGCAGGAGGCATTGGCTGAGCTGGAGTTTGAAGTGGATGCTCTGTCTTCCTCCATTATAAAGTGACTGGTGCAAGACTTCTTTTCTCATTCTAAATAAAATTAGAGAGAATCATCATCATCATTCTTCCCACAGCCGTGCAGCTTTTTGGATTAGGGCAGGGAGTCCCCGTGGAGATAGTTCACTGAGGACCCGTTAACAGGAGCATAAGTTTCTGTACTGACTGCTTCTTCAGGTGTTGGGGCAAGCCACATTTGTGTGTCAGCTGCTTTCCCTTAGTTACTGTTCATTTTGGGCACAGAGATTTGGAGCCAGTAAGCACAGAGACTAACACTGCTCCTGGATTCTCAATCACTCAGCTGCCTGCAGCAATCCCTTTCCTTCAGGGACTCAGTTTTTCTGAGCTGGGATAAGAATTGGGAAAAGGGGGTGGGGGAATGATTTCCAGGCTTCTAAAACAGCACAAGAAACAACAGGAAATCAGGAAAGATGATTACAAACTCTCAACAATCATACCTTGACAACGCCTCCTTTTATTCCCTCCATTTTTCAGACTGCCCCTCTAAGATCTTGAGATGGGGTAGGGTCCCAGAGAATCCCCCAACCTCATACCTTTTCTGAGATTTATGTAGAAATTATTATAACATATACTACAGTAGTATTTAGAGACCCCAGCCAAGATTGCAGCTTCATTATTCAAGGCACAATACATATTCACAGCAAGGGACAGTCCCTGCCCTGTAGAACTCACAAGATAAGACAGACAAAGGGTGGGAGACAGCAAGTAGTATCATCCCCCTTTATAGATGGGGAACCAGAGCATAGAGAGATTAAGTGACTTGCACAAGATCACATAGGAAGTCTGTGGTAGTGTAAGGAATGGAACTCACATCTCCTGAGTCCCCGTACAGTGCTTTAGCCATAAGCCAATCATTCCTCTGAGCTAGGGACAGACAAATGCATTGAGTTACATTTACCATTCTACAATATCAGAACACAGAACACAGCACACAGTGGAGAGATGACTGTGGGAGGGATGAGAGAGTGTCTCAGTATTTAATTGCCTGGGTTTTCTTTGCCTTGAAGGGTAAAGACCAGGAAGAGATGAAGAAATCTGAACGAATAAAAGCTGCATCGCACAAGTCCCCAGCTCTATCTGCTGTCTGCTCATAGGCCTCCCCAGCTCTTAGAGGAATGCAAAGATTTGCTGTGTTACTTCTGCACTTGAGGGATTGTTTCTCCAGAAGAAGACTTGTCTTGTTGTACAGTTTCTGCAGCAAGTTGTGTTGCCAGTGTCATTATCATCTCTGCAGACCCTAAGCGTCATTCCTCCTTGTCTCAGGGGTCTAGGGACACGTGTTGGTTATTCCTCTGCATTGTGCATGAGGATTTGAGAGATACAGGTTTCCAGTAATGGGGATTTATTACAACGAAGGCCTGACACGCAGTCAGTTAGTGACAAATTATGTCAATGAAACAGCTAGTCCACCTCCCTGCTCCTCTTCCATGTCCTCCGGCACACATAAATACAATCTGATTGCACTTTTATAATTTCCTTCAGGGACATTTTTATCTGTAGCCATCAGTGCTACAGAAAACAATCTGTGCTGATCTAATGAGTAATTCCCATCAAACAGTAAAACTGAGGCATGGAATATTAAATATCAGCAGCTACATGAAGGTAACATTCAGAGCTGTGTAACGTTGCCTCTGATGCCAATCGGAGTTTGTTGACCTGAAATGCATCCAAATCATACTAGGAAGCTCAACCTGCATCGAATAAGGGTCTGTGACTGCACACTCAAATCCTTATGCCACACCATTAGAAAGTTAGCTTCCCCACATCGATGAATGCCATCTGATCCTTATACTTCCATTGACTGAAGTACCTGGAGACTCTTTGCGTGACTAGCAATGGAAATGTTATTGTTTCATGCCATTATCCATGTTCACACCACAGACAAAAACCCTCTGCAAATTAACTTCTGGATGCCCAAAGAAGCCACTTGCTAAAGCTCAATAACTCAGCCACAATTCAGCCATTTTTTGTATTTTTGCAATGGCCAAAAACACCAGCCACACACTGTGGAGCAAGTGAAGGTAAAACTGTTGCCTTGAAAAGCTCTGATGCTGGTTACTGAACTCTACAAGGAAGGACAGAAATCTACTGCCTTTCTTTGTGAATATGTGGCATGCCATTATATATTCCTTCCTCTCTCCTTTCTTTTATTCCTAAACCAGACACATCACAAGGCACCAGTATCAGCCATGCTGGGCCCCATGCCAGGAGAATTAATGAAGTGGTGTAATAGCTCACATGGAGGCCCAGTGATTGGTGCCGCTCTTAAAATGCATCTGCAAGGCAGGAGATCACAGCGTTGCTGTGTTCTGTTTATTACAGGCATGTCTCTTCCATTCCATTGATTTCTTTATTAGTGCATTTTAAGGCAGCAACATGGGGGTTTGCTCTGCTTGAGGCACTGAGGTTTGAATTCCAGCCCTGCTGATGGAAGGAAGGTCTCCCTTCAAGACTAGGCTGGGCTGACAGTGCCATCCGCTAACAAGCTCTGGATCCTTGCTGAGTGGTTCCCTAGGAATTTGAAAAATCCTGGAAGGCAAGGTAAGATTGTTTGTTTGGGTGAGGAAAGAAAGTTTCCTTAGCAGTACATAGAGGTGTTGCAATAACTGAGGTGAGAATTTCATTTCTTACCTGAGAAAGTAGGTTTGAAAGCAGCATTGCTAGCAATAAAATGGAGCCCCGCAGTTATTCACCTTTCATCTATGTAGGCATGAGTTCAAATCCTGACTTGGGGTACAAGTATAAAGAACTGGTGGATCGCAATCAATTAATCAACAGGTATTTGTCCACACCACAAACATCACACAATTATTCACTCCTGGCATCCTTTGCCCAGGAGAGGTTCAGGACTGGAGAAACAAGGGTAGAATGAGTCAGGATTGAAATGCAGCGGCAGCATTGTGTGGGGACCCAAGACTGGAATGGAAGAGGTGCTGAATGTCCAGGTTGAGGTGCACAGACAGTCGTGAGGTGGCTGCAAACTGGAATAGTTGGGGCTGCTGCACATCCAGACCAGCATAGCTATGAGGGGATGTTAGACTGGAAGATCAGGGACTATTACAGGTCAGGATTCGTGTCAAGCTGTGTGGGACCCTCAACACTGCAACTGCAGAAGTGCTGAAGGCGAGGAGTGAACAGAGCTTCATAGGAAGAAGACCATGAACCAGACTGCACTATCCATCGCTGGAAACACTGAGCTCATTGTGATGAGAATCAAATTCATACCAAAATACAAAACTTGTGTTGCATTAAAGCCCATATATGGATAATGCAGCCGTAGCCCCTTCATGCTGTTGTTCAGTCTACCACTTTGATGAGAACTCTTTTCAATTGGAAGTGGCAGCTCGTAAGTGACCTTTCATTGGACATCAAGTGGTCAGGAAAGCAATTCCCTAGTACTACCAGTAGGTGGTGTTAGTGTACAGCAGGTTCCACAAGTGGTGAGCTGGGGTAATCTACAGTTGAGTCATTACAAGCACTACCACTTAGAGAGGCCTGAAAAATGGGGGATCTCACTCTTCTGTGTTTTAGTGATTTAAGACGACCATTTAGGGAACCTGGTATTCAGTTTCTCTTTGCAATAATTTTTAGTGTTTATTTTTGGCCGCTTTAGTGTCTTGGAACTCCCTAGAAAGGCTGTCATATCTAATGGGTTTACAAATGAATTGCAATGGTATAAATTTGATCAGAAATCAGCTGTTCCATTGACAATTAAACCAATGCAAAAGATTTTTAAAACCTTCTGTCTCATTTATTGTTTGTATCCTAGATTCCCACCCTATGTGTAACCATGCAAAACCCAACTACCTTCTACCCTGGTGCTATTTGTGAGCAAGCAGTGAAACTGGGGGGAGGATGAAGAAAAAGTGATGAGACTGAGATGTACAACAGACAGTTTGAGCAGGACACAAATTCCCTTACAAATCATTTTAATTTTTTTGTCCCCAGGTATTTTTTTTTAAATCCACTCTTGATAAATGATCACTATTATTTTTATCAATTTTCAGTTCCGCAAGAATATGATATGGCCAGTGAAAGAAAAGACAGGCCAACATTTTCAGGAGTGATGTGGATTTTGAGTGTTTCAGTTTTTGTGTCCACCTGAGACTTTTAAAAGAGCCTGATTTTCAGAAAATATTGAGTACTCACCCTCTGAAAACCAGGCCCCTTTAATGCATTCCAAGTTGGGCCTCTAAAAATTGAGGCACTCTAAATCATTAGGGGGGAGGGATAGCTCAGTGGTTTGAGCATTGGCCTGCTAAACCCAGGGTTAAGAGTTCAATCCTTGAGGGGGCCATTTAGGGAAGTGGGGATTGGTCCTGCTTTGAGCAGGGGGTTGGACTAGATGATCTCCTGAGGTCCCTTCCAACCCTAATAATCTGTGATTCTGTGATTAGTCAGCTTTGAGAATATTGGTCTAGTTAACATATCTTATATATAGCTTATGGATTTACTACTGTACTGGGGAAATTCAAGCTTGATGTAAGTGACCACAACTGAAATCACTGGACTGCATAGCATATACATCTATAATCTCACCTGTACACACATGCACGCACACACGCATGTGTGAACCTCCCACCCCCTCTATCCTACAAATAAAATGTTAGCCCAAAGCTAGATGTGTCCAAGTAAGCCTCTACTTGGGGAGAGAGAGTGAGTGGCTGTTCCAAGAGTTCTCTGCCAATCTCTGATTTCTATTATACAGTCTGAGCCACTCACCCACAGCTGGTTTCTAACAAGCTGTCCCCGACCTGCAGTGATGCCATTCCAAAGTCTGCTATCCGGATGTTGTTCTTTTCATCCAGCAGTAGGTTTTCTGGTTTTAAATCCCTGTGGCTGTGGAGAAAGGATTGGAACATGGGTTAAAAAAATTCAGCGCAGCTCCCTCTCCCCAGGATCTGTTTATTTCACTTCACACAAGTTCACTTTTCTCCTCCTGAGGCACAAGAATACATCGTGTCTGAGATGCAGTCTGTGGGATGCTGCAACCATTAACCAACCATTACTGACCCTCTGAGGGCCTGAACCTGCAATGCCTGAAGAGGTGTTGAACATCTTTCAGCTCCTTTTGAAAACAACAGAAATGCAGGGTACTCAGTAGGAGTGGGATCTCAGATGACATTTAAGGCTGGGATATCAGATACCAATCCGTGAGGCAGGAAACAGCAGTATCAACATGTTCTGTGAATGGCAGAAAATTCAGTGACTGATTTTCAGGAAAAGGAAGGCCACTGTATGCATTGTGCACCCCCCACAGAGCCTCACTTTAGGAGTTGCTTGCCTAGGCATGTGGCTGTGGGTAATTAGTTGGCATAAGGAATTCCTTTGAGCCCAGAATTCCACAAAACACTGGCTCACAACACTTTTGAAAACCTCTTTCCCATCTAACCTTGACTGCCTTTCTACTTAGCAATAGGGGATGGGCAAGGTGGTGGTGAGCCTTGGACACTGGGTCATGATCCCCAGGTTGGAAACTCCTGCCATCAGGGGCGGCTCTAGACATTTCGCCGCCCCAAGCACGGCGTCATGCCGCAGGGGGCGCTCTGCCAGTCGCCGGTCCCACGGCTTCGGTGGAGCCGCGGGAGCAGCGGACCTTCCGCAGGCATGCCGCCAAAGGCACCCTGCCTGCCACCCGACCGGCAGAGCGCCCCCCGCGGCATGCCGCCCCAAGCACGCACTTGGCGTGCTGGGGCCTGGGGCCACCCCTGCCTGCCATGGATAAAGGGTATAAATACCTGTCCCTCCTCTTCTCCTTTTCTCCTTTTCCCATGCCTGGGGCAGTCATGGACCCACCATCTCCCTTTCATGTTAGCTAGCATAAGCACTTTTAAATAGCTCTTATATAGTGTAGCAGTTAATTTTTAAAAATGTAGACACAAAATTTTGGTCAAAATTTGTGAGGTTTTTGTCTGTACTGTCATTTTTTAAAACTGTTTTTGAGTCACCAATATAATAGATGCATTTAACAACAACAACAACAACAAAAGGCAGCATTTATGAGGTGTTTCCATTGCCCTTCCATGGTCTCTGCTTTGGGTGGTCAGAATATATGTCTTTTGGGCCTGGGTGAGAAAAGGTCCAAACCTGAGAATTTAACTCCTCCTGCAGATAAGGGTGGCCCTTTCGATAGCCAATCAGAAAATAAACCTGTTGGAACCTGTCAGGCAGGGGTGCTGAGAGCCATTGAATTAAACTGTAAGCCAGGAATCAGGAACCTTTGGCACGCGGCCCACCAGGGTAAGCACCCTGGCGTGCCAGGCCGGTTTGTTTACCTGCCGCGTCTGCAGGTTTGGCCAATCGCAGCTTCCACTGGCCGCGGTTCGCCGCTTCAGGCCAATGGGGGCTGTGGGAAGTGGCACGGGCCGAGGGATGTGCCGGCTGCCGCTTCCCGCAGCCCCCATTGGCCTGAAGCAGCGAACTGCAGCCAGTGGGAGCTGCGATCAGCCAAACCTGTGGACACGGCAGGTAAACACACCGGCCCAGCCTGCCAGGGTGCTTACTCTGGTGGGCCGCGTGCCAAAGGTTGTCGATCCCTGCTGTAAGCCCTGTATATAATGGAAACCACTTCAAGTCAGGGGGTGCTGCAGCACCCCCCGCAGTCCTACTTCCAGCACCTATGCTGTCAGGGGGTGAAACAAGTCAGCATGAGACAAAAAAAAAGTCACAGTCAGCAAGGGTTAAGTGTTTTTTGACAAGAACTACAATCAGAAACCGAACAAAAAAAAAAAAAAAAAAAAGCTTGAGGATCAACCCAGTCCTGTGACTCTTAGCGTGGAACGTAACCTTCTCAAAGGCATTATCTACCCTTTCCTCCCTTTATTAGACACTCATATAGTCCTGCTCATGGGAACAAGCACATGGGGAGAGGAAGTTGAGTACTTCCTGTTAACCTCTTGTTTAAAGGAACAGGGCAGTGCCCCTAGACTCTATTGCAGAAACATAAAGTTACAATGTTTTGGAAATTACCGCCTTTGTGTTCCTGACCAGGAGTCTAGGGGACATCAATTAGCGACAGCTCCCGAACAATTCAGTTCAGGTTTTACGTAAAAGTCAGTGCTTGCTGCAGTAGGTCACTTTGGGAGCATTAGGCAGCTCTGCTCAGACCTCCAGCACAGTGGGAAACATTCAGTAAAACTGCTCGTTCTTTATCTTAACATCAAGCCTTAAGCCCTCATTTTTAAAAGGGCCAAAAGGTTGGCCTCCAGTTTTGTACACATAATTAACATGCACCATTTAGACGCCTTACAGTAGGGACAAATGGGTAATTAGATGCCTGAGTGGTAGCGTTTATACCAGTAAATAATTATCTGACAAACTGGAGGGCACTTGGTAAATCAAGCCCTTTGTGTATTAATCAAAGTCTCCTGGTGACCTGGGACACAACAAGTATCAGAGATGAAATAAATATTGGGTTGAACATTGTGATACAGCATGGCCAGAGGGCAGCAGGAGAGTGTTACAAGGGAGCCTTATTCCCTGTAAGGGGAAGAAAGTTTGCTATAGATTAACTAGAGCACCTGAAGCCAATTAGACACCTGCAGTCAGTCACATGATAAAACCCCCCTGCTTCAATCAGACAGTGTGGCAGTTGGAGCAGAAAGGATTAGTGTTGGAGCAGAGAACAGTTTGGAGGAGTTGGAGCAGAAAGGATTGGTGTTGGAGCAGAGAACAGTTTGACGAGAAGCAGAGGAAAGTTTGGAGAAGTGCTGCGGTGGGCTATGAAGTCCAAGACCCTAGGTAAGGGGCACCTGGCTTGTGCAGAGGGAGGGCAGGAAGCCCCCACAAGCTGAAGGGCAGGAGAGGGAAGTAGCCCAGGGGAAGGAACCACCAGTTCAAGTGGTTCACCACTATCCTCAGGGCTCCTGGGCTGGGACCTGGAGTAGAGGGCGGGCCCAGGTCCCTTCCTCTCCTCTCCACTCCCCTCCTCAAGGACACTAGTGGGGCAATTAATATTCCAATTCAGGGGCAAGAAATGGTGCCCTGAACCCCCCCCCCCAAAGAAGAGAAAGCGCGAGACCCATCATAATAGGGCCGGCAATTTGCCACAACACATACTTTGGTCTGACATCTTCAAAACACTCTAAAGCTCGTGAATGACCAGTGAAAGCCCAGAAAAGAACCTCTGAATGTGGCCATCGAGGACAACGGTCCCTGAGAGATACAAGCTGATCATACATGTGCCAGGTCTGTACTGACCCAATGTGGGGAGGTTCTTGCCCTAACAGTTCAGCATCATAAAGGAGACAGAGTATAAGAGGCCCGGGTCTTGTAGTGGGCTATGGAGGTTGGATAATAATGAGATGGCAGCGCATTATTTGATTACTGTTCTCTAACTGGCATCCAGGATCGATCTCATCTTTCAACTGAATGCTGGGACGGTTTCATCCAACGGGGGAGATGGATTAAAGGTTTCCTGTCTCAGCATTAAGGTATGGTGATGAGTGATAACAGCGCTTTGCAAAGTAAGTGGTGTTGATATAATGGAAGGTAACTGGAAACCTCTCAAAGCTCCAGGCAAACTATGTGTCCTTCTGCCTTTTGCAGTAGTTATCCTTGCATCAGTCCCAGAAACTGCTCTCACAGGACTGTTATTAAGGGCTAGTTATATGTAGGGTTGGCAGAACTCCCTTTTTCTTTTTGGATAATTCTGACAGATAATATCAATGTTTATTTTAAAGCTTTTTTTAGATTTTTATTTAAATTTTCACAGTTTTGGGACTGATGGGAATATCAGACAATTATGTAATAACAGTAGATGTTGAGATTCAAAAAGTAAAAATTTTATGAACCATTAAAGCACAAATTGTCAATATCACACGTCAAAATATACAAAGTAAGTATCCTTAAATCAACAAATTATACCTTTTTTTTACTATTCATTCCCTAGTCCAGTGGTCCTGAACCTTTCCAGACTACTGTACCCCTTTCAGGAGTCTAATTTATCTTGTGTACCCCAAGTTTCACCTCACTTAAAAACTACTTGCTTACAAAATCAGTCATAAAATACAAAGTGTCACAGCACGCTGTTACTGAACAATTGCTGACTTTCTTATTTTTTCCATATAATTATAAAATAAATCAATTGGAATATAAATATTGTACTTACATTTCAGTATAAAGTATATAGAGCAGTATAAACCAGTCATTGTCTGTATGAAATTTTAGTTAGTACTGACTTCACTAGTGTTTTTTATGTAGCCTGTTGTAAAACTTGGGCAAATATCTAGATGAGTTGATGTACTCCCAGGAAGACCTCTGTATACCCCCAGGGGTACAGATCCCCTGGGTTGAGAACCACTGCCCTAATCCATTTGTGATAAGCCTAATTCAAAAGTCTATATTGTTGGATTTTCACTCTAAGAAGTTCTCAAGCAATGCTTTTCTCACTTTGCCTATCTGCAAATTTCAGTTATCATTGATGGAAATATTTTTCTGTTGGTTAGGTTACGGTCAGTGTGCCCCCTAATCCCAAACTTTGCTATGTCTCCTAAATTCCAAACCCCTAGAGCCTCTCCCTCATAACTATGTGTCAGAGCTCTGGGTTTTGTTATAGCTAGGTCAATATATTTCATTTCTGACCTGCATTAAACTGCTATTCCTGTCCTCTCTCTCCCCCTTCAGGGGATGCTATGCAGAAAGCATATAGATGTTTCACAGGTCTGATAGGTTTTAATATGTGAGTGGAATGATATATGAAAGAGCTCTACCTGCTGTTTGGTTGGATATGAGCCATGTATGTCCAATATATAGAACATGTGCTGCTTATATATATTGTATATGCTTAAATGAATGAATGAAATGCTGGTGAAAGACTTGTAGGCTGAAATTCTGTGTTAATCCTAGATTTTTATTTTTTTTTACAGGAAAACTATTTGCAAACATGCTTTCAAATATTTTTCCTGGTTTTTTAAAATTCAAATTTAAAATTCAATTTAAACATTTAATTTTAACCAGCTCTACAGTTAATCAAAAATGGGAAAAAATGAAGTGAACATTTTCTCAATTTCTCTGCTTTATTCACAGTTTTAAATGTTAACATTCAGAATTTCATCAACATTTCAAAATTCAAAAAAATCTGACCAGCTCTAGTTCATTCACAGATGAGATGCACATTCAGCCTTCTCCCACAACTCCCTACCAACACACCTGAATCTGAACCAAAAGGATCACTCTCTAAGGGGCGAAGTTAATCTGTTGTTTGTGCCTGTTAGGACCTTGGCCTTTGGCGAAGATGCCAATGACTGACAAATGTGATGGTGATTTCTCTAGGAAGTGTATTGGTATCACCACATTACATTAGCCACTGGAGAGCCTTCATGTAGTTACAACTGTGGGTCCCAATGACCTAGGCCAGATATGAGCTGGTGACTTAAGAACAGAAGACTCAGGAGCATTTCTTAAGCTCGGACTCATACCCATTATGAGTGGTCCCATGACAAACAGTGAAGGAAATTTCAAGAAAATGATGTAGCAGAAACAACTCATGCAAAAATTCTACTCTCTCCCCATGCCTCATATCTACCAGCCTTCCCAGTTCTATCACTTTTCACAATAGGAAGGAAACACAATACGAACTCTTAAGTCAGACTCATCCCCAGCCCCCTGGCAGTAAGATCTCTCCACAGAACCCTTGATAGCAGGGGAAGGTGAGGGGTGCCATCTATGAAACAGGGTAAGCATGGCTCACTAGCGGCAGATACTCCCTCCCACCCCACTCCCATTGCTACTGATTCCTCTCCTGCCTTCCCTAGGTTGGAAGCAGTGGAAGGCTGGTGGGGCTATGGGAACTGTAGCACTATTATCCACAACTTGGACTTTATTTTTAAATTAGATCAATCAGAAAAATTAGATGCCTCTGAAATAGCAAAAAAATAATAATAATGTGCCCCTCATTTTCATTAGGGACATGCAGGGGGAAGAGGAAGAAAGAAAGCTACCATGCTCTGCCCCTTCCTCCTCAGGCATGTGAGACCTACCCACTATAGCGGCTTTCATGAATTTGCCTTGCAGTGGTAGCCAATGCATTGCAATGGAGAATTCAGTCCCCTCTTCTGCAGCTGCCCTGATAAAGCCATAGCGGGATGGTCCATGCCACAGCTGGCACTTCGGAAACCATTGGCTGGGACTTCTGGGGATGGGGTAGCACGAGTGTGAAAGGGGACCCTAACTGACAACAAGATTGTCTCAAACAATTGCTTTGCTCCAGACACCAGGCAAAATAATGTCAAGGGAAATTACTGGCCCTGATTCTCTCCTGTGCCAAGATACACTCAGAAGTGGAGAGAGGGAGGAGCTGTCAGGGAGCCATGCATTCACATGCCCCAGCCCTGGCCCTGACCTAAGCCTGTTGAGAATTATAGTTGGGGAGCTTTGCTCCCCGCTGTTTGGTCCTCATCCAGTTACATTCTTTCCTTCCCTCAATATGCCCCTAAGCTAGAGTGGGGGTGGTTGGCATAGAGGTTGCCTCTAACTCCTTTATACCAGTTATTCTGGTTGCTTAGTAGAAGCCCCACTCAGGGATCAGGGTCCTACTGTGCTGAGCACTGTACACACATATAACAAACAGACAAGCCCTGCCCCAAGTGAGAACTCCCCTCTACCAGGAACAATTCTCAGCTATCCATATGATGTCCCATTTGTACTGCTCCGGCAGCGTTAAGGGGATAGAACTGAGGCTGAGAAACTGGACCACAATTGCAGGGTTGGAATTGTTGCCACTGGAGACGGGACACCTACTCTGCATTTGCATTCCCCATCCTTGCTATCATCAGCTCCTCTAAATGCCCAGGTTCGAAATGAGAGGGCATGTGGAACAGGGGATGTCTGTTATAATTTGCCGAAGAACCCAGCAGCCTGGCCGGCCTAACACATTAATATTCACCAGAACTCTCTTGTGCCAAAATGAAACACAACCCCCCCACCACATGTGATAATTACTTGGCGTTTAATGGAACATTGCTGAATAAATGAACTTAATTTGGTCCCCTTCCAGCTCATCTTTCTGACTCCGTGTCTTACACGACCTGCTTCACCTCTTCGCTCTGCAGGTGAAGTGAGGACTCCATTGTTCCAGAGGTTGAAATGCCCTAGGGCATTTCTCCACATTGGCTGGAAAGAAGGATTAAAGAAAGCCGCCTCTCTGGTGAACAAGCAGGGAAAATTCCCCCCACAGAGTGCTGCATAGGCCGAGAAGGAAAATGAAAGAGAGAGATGCAGCAGGGCATGACCTAAAGGTTGGTATAATCCCCTCCAGGATGGCAGTATAATGTCCTGAGCCCCTCAGCCAAGACAGTGGCACAAGCAGCCTGCTACTACAGCTTGAATAAGGCAAGACTGTTGGAAGGAGTGTTTGTAGATTGGAAAAAGAGAGAGAGCGTCACTAACCAAGCGATCACAAGGAGGGTACACAGTGTCTGACAGTCTGCAAGGTACTGCTGTAACACACGCACCCCCCACCCCAAAAAGGGCACTAAAAAAAATCCTGCAGAGTGAAAGAGGGATGGTGTGAATGTCCCTGAATTCCAAGAGAGCTCTGGGGGAAACCGTGCACAATTCTAGGGGATGGAGAATAGCAGAAGGATCTGCATTTGCATACATGCTTCATAGCTCCCCAAGCACTGACTGTTCACACTTGCTCCCCAGTCACTGGTCACGCTCACTGATGCTCTCCAAGCAGCTGTCAATCCCTCCCTCACTCCATTTGTGAGGTATCTGCTCTCGTACTCTCTGAAAACCAACTCATCTGTACTGCAGGCAGCATCAGAGTATGGGTGACACTGGGTTTAATTTACACCTTTTACTGTCACCAGGGGCAGACAGCAGATCTTGGAGGTAAAGACAGATTTGGAATATTGGGCCCAGTGGAGCTATGCCAATTTACACTAGCTGATGAACTGGCCCATTATTTTTAAGTGATTTTGGAGCTGAAACATTCATATCGGTTTCTATGACAACTCCGTTTAGTTCCCAGATTTCTAACCCAAGATACCCTTTAATTGGAGAAATTGTAGGTCATTTCTAACACACAAAATCTTAGCCTCTTTGCAAATGCTTTTCCCACTGACCCCAAACCCCAATGAAGTTAGACCACAGAATAACTGTCCAACAATATGCCTTTAAAAAGTGCCTAGTATGCTGTTGAGGCTATATGAATAATTTATTAAATAATAATTAATAATAATGAGAAACATCATTTTTTATTTACATGAGCCCCCAAACCCTTTTCATCTCATTTTCCATTGCTCCTGGAAACTTAATAATGACTCAACAGCTACTGTAAATTTGAGATTTGTATGTGTACCTATGTTTCTATACACAGAAAAATCTTTGGTTTCTGTTAATTAAGCTTGCTCTGTTCTACTTAACTAACGATTTCAAGCTCTGTAAAATTAGTAGATACAGTTAAGGTCAGAAATAAAAGGATAACTTTTAACATATATTCATAGATTTTTAAGGTCAGAATCAACCATTAAACCATCTAGTCTGACCTCACTCAGTTCTGCCTGTAATAAGTAGATGTGCATGACCTTCTTGCATTCAGGGCAGTTTTTTCAAGACGGAAACATGTTAAAAGTTGTTCTCTTTTCTTCAAAGAAGTAAAAGAAAGCATCTCTTCGAAGTTGTAAGTATGCCTACATTTAACACGTCTCCTCCTTGTATTTATGCTGGAGTGCAGTGAGGCAGAGGACTCCCCAGCCCAGGCAGGGTTAAGGAGCAATCAGCACCAACCTGCCGAACCCCTGTGGCGTGTCAGGCCTGGATGTGAGCCCTTAAAAGGGAGAACTCAGTGCAGTAGTGGGGGCATGCTGAAGCAAGCAAAGGGCTCAGAGCTTCCAGACTGGGGGCCCTGTGGCACTAACTGACCTACGGCTTGTGAACGCCACCTACCCAAGCCCTCTGAGGAAGAAGACTACCAGGCTGGTTTTCTTTGTTGAAATCCCTGTTCTCCACCCTATGATTAAGCTCTAACCTTTTCTCACACTGAGGAGTGGGAACTGAGACTGTCTGTGAGGCCTGAGAAACTGCTGCCCTCTCCCTTGCACAAGGAAGTGGGTCGGGGAATTATTTTCCATTTGGTTGGGCTGCTTTATATCCCCCTAAAGGGGGTGGACTCACTAAAAGGCACAGCTGATGGGCTGTACCGCATATCTCAGAACCAGACCACAGGGTTGTGGCTGCCCAGAGAATGACATAGGAGGTAAGCGAGGTGCCTGCTCTCATCCCAAGGTGGCAACTTTGAGGCGTTAACCTTCGGCACAGAGTTAAGGTTACATAGTAGTTTTTAAAGCCTTGTGTGCAGGGCCGGATTTCCAATTCGGCACAGTAGACACATGCCTTGGGGCATCTAAAAGTTAAAAATGGGTTAAAAGTTAAAAAGTTAATGCATACAGCTCCCCTGTAGGCAGCTGGGCTCGTGGCACGGGTTGGTGGCCGCCCAGCGTGTGGGGCTGGGGCAGGGTGAGCATCCGAGTCAGCCCTCCTGGGGGCGCTGTGACCTGTGGCCAGGTGGGGCGGCTGCTGAAGGTGCTGGGAGTGTCCCAGCCCCTTCCCAATCTCGGCTGCCCCGCTACCTCCGCCCTGTGCTGGGGACGGGTGTGGCCAGTGTCCCATTCACTTGCACGGGCAAAGACAGAGCACAGCTGCGGAGCTGGGCTGCAGGAGGGACGGAAGACACCTGGGGACTGCTTGCAGTGGGGAGAGGTACAGTGTCCACCTTGTGCCTTGCCTGGGGCAGGTGGGCTGTGCCTTGGCTCAGGCTGGGAGCACCATGTGTGGTGAAGGGTCTTGTGCCTTCCCGAGGAGGCTGTGTTATATTTCTTTTCGTTTAATTTTTTATGGAAAACATGAAGGTCAGCTGTAGGCAGGGGGGCACTGAAGATGCTGTGCCTAGGGGCGCATAAGGTGTAAATCCAGCCCTGCTTGTGTGTTGACAAAGAGTTGTACGAGGAAAGCAGTAATAGGTAAGAGTTGATCCATTTTATATTGCTGTCACTCAAGAAATGGAAGCTTAACTGTGTATTTGTAGCTTTTCAGTCTGTGAGGAAAATGGTATTAAAGTAGAACAGAGAAACCTTAACTAACATTAAACAAAGTTTTTTCTGTGTGAATTTCCCTAGTTTGTAAAGAAACTGTGCAAACTGGAGCTGAAATGTGAAATGCAATTAATATAGGGCCTTACGAAGAATCATGATAATGTAGTGAACACAAAGGCTGCAGTGCGAGTTTGACTATTGAGAAATGTCGACATTAGATCACAAGCGGACACAGCAACTGAGCAAATCTGTTGTCATGTGTAAACCACACAGGACACCACCTAGCAAAGAACGTCATCATTGGTTGACGTGGTGTTTTCAACGTGCCAATGTTGAAGTCAATGTCAACATTTAAGTAAATAAGGCCGCTGGAATTTGACAGATTTGTTGGCATGTACACACATAGGTTGCTGCTGAGGAAATAACACCATCATATTGTTAATGCAGCACTCAGTGAATCTGCTGCCATGGACAGACAGATTGCTGCTGAGCAAACAATGTTGCCATATCATTCACACTGCATTTTCAAACTGGCACAGCTCAAATCAATTATGAAACAATCATTTTTTTTCTGAGACATTCCAACATGGAAAAAAATACAAATGTGGTATTTGTGTAAAGGACAGTTATCCACATCCAAAGTTTAGTGTAGAATCTCCATGTGTATTCTTTTCAAAAGGGTTCTGGAAAAGAGTGAGGCATTAGGGACTCAGTTTAAAAATCCATCTGTTTTTATTTCCAAAATATATTTAAATATGTGACTCCTCTACAAGTCACAAAGTGCACAGAAAATTAAAAGCCTCCCTCCAGTCTATTTTCTATGCGTGCAGCAGATATTCCCATTCTTTCATCCATTAAACACAATTCTCTGATGCAACATGAAAATTGGCTTACCTATTACATCATTATATGTAGATGCATGCATACTATACCGTCATATATTCTCTATTCACACGTGTGTGTGTGTATACGCGCATATACAGAGTGAAAGCACATATAAAATGCTCCACAGAATGGTGCAGCATAAACATTTTATCAGCATGAGTGTTAGAAATGTCTCCTTCCTTCACGAGCTCTGAGTAAGGCTGTGATTCTTTCACAGAGGTTGCGAAAGTCACGGATTCCGTGACTTTCCGCAACCTCCATGACTTCCGCAGCAGCTGGTGCGGCTGACTTCAGGGCCGCCCGAGCAGCTGGCCCCAGGGTCAACTGCTTGGGCACCCCACAGCCAGCTGCACCAGCCACCGGTGGGGCAACCCGGGGCCAGCTGCTTTGGTGGGCCCCGGGGCCAGCTACACCGGCTGCTACTTGGGAGGCCCCAGGCAGCTGGTTCCGGGGACCATGCGAGCTGCGGCTGGTCCCGGCGACCGCCCGAGCAGCAGCAGTCCCAGAGCAGCTGGAGAAACGGCCCCAGGGTGCCTGGAGGCTGTCCAGAGAGCAGTCCCCTGGAGCACTGGCTGGGGGGCTGACAACCCCCTGCACTGGAGCAGCCCCTCCACCCCCAGCAGGGGCCCTCTGGAGCAGCAGGGTCCCAGAAGTAGAGATTTAGTCAGGGGTGTTTTTGGTAAAAGTCATGTACAGGTCATGGGCTGTGAATTTTTATTTATTGCCTGTGACCTGTCCATGACTTTTACCCAAAATACCCCTAACTAAATCTCAGCCTTAGTTATGAGTGATTTGTGCAGGTTACCCCAAACAAGTGCCAATAAAACATAATCACATATTCTGTCTGTGCTCTGTATTTTACAGAAAGAACACTATTTTAGAAATTATTTATAGAATATTTATAGAATCTTACTTTTTTTTTTTTAGTGGTACCATTTTTCATATTCTCCCACCTGTAAGGAGAGCTGTAAATTATAATGTCACAATGGCAAGATCTGATATCTTGCAACTACTGGAGGCTAGAAGCAAGAGCTGTGTATCCCAGTGGAAAGCTGTCAATTTCCCTTTTTCCAATGGTACAGCACCTGCATTGTACTCCTGAAGGGCAGTGAAATGCTCAACTTTAAACTGGTCACAGTGCAATACTAAATATTCCCCTCCACAGACCTCAGACCAGTGTAGTTTGGGGGACAATTCTACATTTCAGAAGAAAAAGGGGAAATTTGTTTCAGGTTGATTGAAAATATAAACGAGGATAACTGAAGCTCAGAGATTTGGGATGTTTAGATGGATGAGTGGGCAGAGCGTAGGCGAAGCAGTCACAAGATGTGTGCCCAATTAAATTGAAAATAGGGCCATCGCTTCCATATAAAGGGCTGTATGGTAGCATTCTGTCACAAGCCCAATATGAGAGGCAGAGTGGAGTGGCACCAGAGAGACAGTGCCCTTGGCAACACTAGCAAGCACAGTCTCCTTAGGCATGGGGTGTGCATGTTTTTTGCTAGCCATTAGGCTGGCCCAGAAAGTGAGCCAGCCCTACTCTATGGATTGGTGCAGAGTTGGGGCAGGGCTCTGGCCCTGCCCCTCTCTTCACCTCTGTTGTAGCGCTTTAGTGAAGATGCTACTACGAGCTTCTTCCATTGGTTAATCCACCTCGCCGAGAGGTGGTAGCTACGTTGACGGGAGAAGCTGTCCTGTCAACGTAGCACTATCCACACCTGGGGTTGGAGCAGTATAACTATGTCACTCAGTGGCGTGGATAAGTTTGTAGTGTAGATGAGGCCATAGTCATCTCTGCTTCTTGAGGACACTCCTGATTTCTCACAAACCCTCCCTCCCTGTTAGTAAAAGAATACTGCGGTATTCTAAACATCATTCCAGCTCACAGTGCTCTCACGAGAGCTTTTGGTGCCATTGCTGTGAATCCTGAAGTATTACTTTTATAATGTCCCTTTCCCCACCCTACTAGTGGGAAGGATACAAAGCAAAGTAAAACAAAGCTCCTGTTCGTTGCCTTAGCTCCCAACCCCACCACCCTCCCCATGTCACACATTTTAGCATGAGCCCCCTCTGCATACACCAGCAGACAGCCTCAGGCAATGAAAGAAGAGACTCTAGTAATTGTCATTTATCAATATTCATACAGACCCTCAAACCCTCCTTGTGCCCTCCTGGAAAAAAAAAGCCAAACCAAAATAAAAATAAAAATAAAATGAAATAATAATCCTGCTGCTCACTACCAGAGGGAATTTCCTCTCAATGTCACCACTGCGCTGTGCAGTAATTGGCATTATCAGTTATCTCTGAAGCTTAATAAGGTTTGCCATGGGCCCTTTTCTGTAATCATATTTTTTATTTGTCAGCCCACAAGATACAGACACCAAATAGGAGCCTGACCAAAAGAAAAACCCAACACACACACAAAAAACACAACTCAGACCAATCACGACATTGGTTGGTGATGTCACATGCAGCCAATCAGGAATCTTTTAGCTGTTCTCTCTTATTTCCTTCCAGATTCTGTTCTCTCTGCAGTCTTTGCTTTCTCTAAATAGAAGGGTGCTCCTCCGGGGGAAAGCTCAGACTGGAGTGCTGTGAACTCCCCCATGGTCAGAGCTCCTATATAATTTCCTACAGTAACTGTGGCTGCGACTGGAGTAGCTGGGAGGTCCCACAAAGTCAGTGGCCAAGGTGTTCAAAAGTGACCACTGATTTTAGGGGTCCTACCTGAGGCCCCTTACAGGACCCTGGTTTTCAGAGTGGTGGCTCAGCACCTGCTGAACACAAGCTCCCTCTGAAGTGTTTCAAAGTGGGCATCAAGGTGGGCAGCCAACATCATTAGTCACTATTGAAAAACGTGGTCGGTGCTGCTATGACATTTCACTGACTCCTGAGGCTAGGGGAGCAGTGGGCTCCCACATGCCAATGGTCCTATGCCATTTCCTGCATTCCTGAGTGGGGCTATAACTAGAGTTGCTGTGAATTCTCCCACAGCCAACCCCACTACAAAATCCTGTACAGTGACTGTGACTGGGAGAAGCTCCAAGCTCCCACTACTCTCCCATAAAAAAAAAAAAATGGGAACCGAAAGCTTATACTGATTTAAAATAACATTAAAACAAACACAAACAAATTATAAATCCATTTTGTTCCTTGCTGGGGCTGTTTCCTTGAAAACCCTTCATCAGACAAAGGCAATTTCTGCCTGTGGTGGAAGGCACTGCTCCCCCCCGCATCAATGGCCACTGTGGGGAAACCCTTTCAGAGTCTCTCATCCAGGAATCCTGAGCCATTAATAAATTCAAAGCAGTGAAAGAAGAACTTACCAGGATTCTGAAGAAACTGTAAACCTTAAGAATTTCTCTGTGCTTGGTTGCTCCTTCCTGGGGGTGGTGGAAGCAGAGGTGGCATGATATTGGGTGGGGGGCACAGAGCTATCAATCTATTCTGCTAGCATGCTAGAGGCAATCACATCTAGTCATTAGCCAAAGGAGAAGCCTTCATTACTCAGTGTGGTCATAACTGGATAACCCGGCTGATGAGATGATTTATCATCTCGCTGCCCTGCAACAGGGCAAGGTCAAGCTTCGTTGCTTAGGAAAGCACATTAAATTATTATATATTTACAAACCTGATTTTTAAAAAACCTTTGGTGGTGACTGCTCAGACTCTCACATCTCAGGAGCTGCACGGTTCTCAAACTGACCATGGAGGAGAGGGGTGCTCCTGATTCACTGTCGTTTGACTCTGCACTGACAGTGGTAGAGTAGGGGTTGAGGAGGAGATCACAGAAACAGACTCACTTCTTAACAAGAAGGATATTGCCTCAACACGCACATGTGTTGAAGACGGTACCTGGGGATCCTTAAAAGAGACACTCACCATCCCTTGAAAATTTGCTAGAGACCCTTAATTCTCCAGAATCACTTACTCTTTCTATGGCCTCAGCCCTCCTCTCAGCCCTGTTTATTAAAGGCAGACACCAGAAGGCATTTGTCCATCTATCTACCTGTGTCACACTTGTCACAGTAGTACCTAATTGCCAGTAGATACATATACATTCCCACAAGAGTCATCCGAAGACCACAAACATCTGTATGTTAATATGCGTTTGAATTATTAAATGAATTACCATCAGTTGTGTTTGCACCTTTTTTGTGTGTGCTTCCTGTGAATATTCGAGCGAATGAATTTACCAGCAGCAATATTTGTGGAGACCGTCAATTATAAGAGAATAATGGAGAATATTTGCAGAATGTAAATTCTGAATTTGTAAATGAGACAGTTGACACCTGAAATCTGATTCTAGGCAGACTCAGGAAAGCATCCCTATTCGGGAATGGTGCTTAGGAACAAGCTTAAATGCTTTCCTGAATCAGGGCCTCTAAGAGAGATGCTCTGCTGGTCATGAACAAAAACAACCTATGTGTCCAATCAAACCTAACTGGGACCACACTATCCAGTTTCGAAAACAAACTGCTCCTGAACAATCTATCATAAATTATTCTCAGAAATGTATTAAGAAAATCATGATTCTCCCACAAGTGATTTGCAAGGAGAAAAAGATGTGGCATTCACAGAATAAATTATTCATTAAGAATTATCTGCCATCAGAGAAAACTTTCTGGGTCTGATGATCCGAAGTGTGTGTGTGTGTGTGTGTGTGTGTGTGTGTGTGTGTGTCCATTAATTTCAATGGGTTTTGGATTGGCCCCTCATGTTATTAGTGTTCATTGTCAGCTCACCCCATGCTCTGTTGACTATCACAAACCCGTCCATGCTGACTGCGTACTGTTCTCAGAACTTCGAAATCCACAAATGTGGTCAGTTTAACCTCTGAACTGCTCCCCACCCTACCCCATTCTTCTTAATATCGCCCTACAGCTCCTTCTTGCTCCTTGAAAAAGGCTTAGATCCCCTCTTCCATCTGTAAGTAATACATTCCCTTAGAAATTTCCAGTGATTTACACAATGAGGGGAGTGGATCAGACACTTAGGTGGCCATTTTCGCTATGGGCGTATTAGAGCTGTCGATTACTTGCAGTTAACTCACGTGATTAACTAAAAAAAAATTGCAATAAAAAAATTAATTGCACTGTTAAACAATAGAATACCAATTGAAATGTATTAAATATTTTTGGATGTTTTTCTACATTTTCAAATGTGTTGATTTTTATTACAACACAGAATACAAAGTGTACAGTGCTCACTTTATATTATTATTACAAATATTTGCACTGTAAAAATGTTAAACAAAAGAAATTGTATTTTTCAATTCACCTCATGCAAGTACTGTAGTTCAATTTCTTTATCGTGAAAGTGTAACTTACAAATGTAGTTTTTTTTGTTACATAAGTGCACTCAAAACCAAAACAATGTAAACCTTAGAGTCTACAAGTCCATTCAGTCTTACTTCAGCCAATCACTAAGACAAACAAGTTGGTTTACATTTACAGGAGATAATGCTGCCTGCTTCTTATTTGCAATGTCACCTGAAAGTGAGAACAGGCATTCACATGGCATTTTTGTAGCTGGCGTTGCAAGGTATTTACGTGCCAGGTGTGCTAAACATTCATATGCCCCTTCATGCTTTGGCCACCATTCCAGAGGACATGCTTCCATCTTGATGATGCTCGTTAAAAAAATAACGTGTTAATTAAATATGTGACTGAACTCCTTCGGGGAGAATTTTATGTCTTCTGTTCTGTTTTACTCGCATTCTGCCATATATTTCATGTTATAGCAGTCTTGGATGATTACCCAGCACATGTTCATTTTAAGAACACTTTCACAGCAGATTTGACAAAATGCAAAGAAGGTACCAATGTGAGATTTCTAAAAATAGCTACAGTACTCGACCCAAGGTTTAAGAATCTGAAGCGTCATCCAAAATCTGAGAGGGACGAGGTGTGGCGCTTTCAGAAGTCTTAAAAGAGCAACACTCAGATGCAGAAACTACAGAACCCAAACCACCAAAAATGAAAATCAACCTTTTGCTGGTGTCATTTGACTCAGATGATGAAAATGAATGTGCATTGGTCCGCTCTGCTTTGGATTGTTATTGAGCACAACCTGTCATCACAATGGACGAATGTCCTCTGGAATGGTGGTTGAAGCATGAAGGGACATATGAATATTTAGTGCATCTGGCATGTAAATATCTTGTGGCGCCGGTTACAACAGTGCTATATGAACGCCTGTTCTCACGTTCAGGTGACATTGTAAACAAGAAGCAGGCAGCATTATCTCCAGCAAATTGTAACCAAACTTGTTTGTCTGAGCGATTGGCTGAAGTAGGACTGAGTGGACTTGTAGGCTCTAAAGTTTTACATTGTTTTATTTTTGAACGCAGTAATTTTTTTGTACATAATTGTACATTTGTAAGTTTAACTTTCATGATAAAGAGATTGAGCTACAGTACTTGTATTAGGTGAATTGAAAAATATTTTTTTTACAGTGCAAATATTTGTAATAAAAAATAAAGGGAGCACTGTACACTTTATATTGTGTTGTAATTGAAACCAGTGTATTTGAAATGTAGAAAACACCTCAAAATATTTAAATAAATGGTATTTTATTATTGTTTAACAGCACAATTAATTGCAATTAATTTTTTTAATCGCTTGACAGCCCTAGGGTGTATGTATGGGGCATTCTGAGGACTGTAGTTAGTCAAATCTGAGGAATATGGATAATCATTGCATGATTACTGAGAAATAACTATACAGTCATTATACAAATTGCTGTGCTCTCATTGTCTAACAATGGCCCTCAGCCTATCAGAATGGAGGAATTTGTGTGCTGTGTGTAGTTATTAAGACACAACTGTGCAGTCATTATGTAAATCATAGCACCTTAGCCAATCAGAGTGCATGGAATTGTATTACTGAGAAATATGCGTGCAGTTACAGGTCAGTAACTGTATAGAAACCCTGTGATTTGATTGGCTGCAACAACTCAATTTCAGTATAATTTAAATTACCCGAACTTGTTAAAGCTGAAGTGGAAACTGGTTCAATTTAAAATGCCATCTTAAAGTTACAGGTTAAACCACACTCAATGGTTAAATCATTCAACTGAGTTAATATGCAACAATAACAGACTGATAAAGAAAATTACTCCCTACTGGAAAGGAAATTAAAGGCAACAGTGACTCAAATGCCCAGAAGGGGCCCAGGCAGGGCTGCCAACTGCCAGCACATTTCCCTATAACCCAAGGAGGCCATAAAATGACTTTGTTATATTGATAATTGTCCCAAGTTTCTTCAGGGACTAGTCTTGATAAGGCACATATTATTCTTGGTTATTGGCAAGTGCCCCCAAGACTCACGGAAATGAAGCACTGGTCCCCCAGGAATTTGATTTTCTTGCTTAAAGCAGTCACTATAAATGAACGTGACAGCAGCTGCCCCCTCCCATCATGCTCACCATGGAACAGCAGGCTTGCTTTCCAATGGAAACCAGAAATGACTCTTTATACAGATATTATAAACAGATCCAAAGGAAAATCACGGACAATCTGCATGAACAATCTATGTGTGACCAATGTGTATTCACAGAGATAGCCAAGAAGTAGCAGCAGCAGCATTTATGTAGCACTTTTGGACCCCAAGAGCTTTACAACATTAACTAGTTAATAGCAAACGGAAGTACACCTCTACCTCGGTATAACGCTGTTCTTGGGAGCCAAAAAATCATACCGCGTTATAGGTGAACCTGTGTTCTATTAAACTTGCTTTGATCCACCGAGGTGCGCAGCCCCCGCCCCCAGAGCACTGCTTTACCGCGTTATATCCAAATTTGTGTTATATCGGGTGGTGTTATATTGAGGTAGCATTGTATAAGGAGCCCCAGCCCCACTGACTGCTTTGTTATGAGTTTCCAGGCCATAGTCACCACCCGTTATAAACCTGCTGTACTCACCATATTGAATGACTATGGCAGAAGTCTAAAGCAGAGATGATTTGTCGGAAGAACTTCCTGGCTTCTTTTGGCGTTAATCTTCCCTTTTTTACGAGATAGTCGAAGAGCTCCCCACCTGATACATGTTCTAGCACCAAATACCTAGAAAAAAAGAAGACAGGCCTTTGTTAGCACATGATCACACAGACCTCTCTGTCTGTCTCTGTCTCTCTCTCTAGGAATTAAACATGTGTGAAATACTGTGAAACGAGAGAATTGGGAAATTAGCAGCTGTGAACATTTTTAACAGGGTTGGAGTCAAGCACTGCTTGGACTCCAGGCGTTTCAGTGATTCCAAACAATGGAACAAATTCAGTTTTCAGCATCCCCAGTAGAGGGATGATATCTGAAAAGCAATAATTCCTCCAAAGATCAAGACAGATAGCGGACAGCAAATTATATGGGCTTCCAGCATAATATGGCAGCTGCAAGAGCTAATGCAGAGTTAGGCTGCATATGCAGAGACATCAGGTCATTAACCAAGGTGGATGGTGATAGTTCCTTTTCTGAAATAGCTTTGGAGGAATGACACTCACATAACTGTGCTCAGTTCTGGACACCTCAGTACCAGACAATGTCAACAAACAAGAGGGAATTTGGAGAGCTGCTGAAAATAAACAGGCTGATTTCTGACAAAGATAAACTACACATGTGTAGCATGGGCACCCAGGTAAGGGCTCATTTCTGCAACCTTTACTCATGCTGCTTCACTTGACTAGTCCCATTGATTTCAAGGGGACTACTCTTGCATGTATGTGTTACACAGCATGAGTAAGGGCTGAAGAATTAGGGCCCAAGAGGGGGACAGGATAACGGCATGTTATCATTGAGCATTTGAGTATTCCAAAAGTGTACCAGGCAAAGAAAGGAGAGGAATTATCTAGGGCAGCCCAAAGGGTTATTATGATTGGAGTAATGAGATGCCACCAGTCAAAAGAAAACTAAAGCTAAATATCTGGGAATATTTCCTAAGAATGGAGCTCTATTAGACCACAGAATAGTTTCCCTAGAGAAATAATGGCAGCCCCATCAACTGAGTAATTTAAAACTGGACTAGATACAGACCTGCATTGGCAGGAGGATTGTCTCGAACAGTGTTTCTCAACCTTTTTGATACCAGGCACCAGCTTGCTGCCTTCCTAAACTGTCAGGGAGATCTCAGGGGCTGGCACTGGTCCACGGACTGATCATTGAGAAACGCTGGTCTAGAGAAACAATGAGGCCTTTCCCATCTATACTGTGATTCTGTGCTACTGTACAGTGCTGCCTCCTTCTGTGCACACACAGTCCATTATATATAGGAAGAATAAATGATGCAAAGGTACTGTGTAAAGCTTTTATTGGTATGAGTCTGAGCTGACCAGCATTACTACGTGAGCCCTCCCAGACTAGTGACACAAAGAGGTCATTTACTGAAGGATCTTTTGTTCTCTGAATGGATTGCTTTGCAGATCTCCCTTAGGGGAAGACCTGCAGAGGTGGCTTTTATGCCCTGGGCTTCGGAATCCTGTACTAGGGGAGCGAGCCCACACTCCCTCAAAGGGTAACTGCTTTGAAATGCGTTCCATTGCTGCATGGCAGGGCATGCGTTCTGACAGCAGATAGCTGCAGGGGCAGTGAGATGAAGGTAAACAGGGCTAGCAAACATCACCATCTTTTGTTGATACCACAAATTTCGATGGAAAACTTTTTAAATAGTACATTTTAGAGAGCTTTTAAAATTTTTTAGGGAGTTGTTGTTGTATCCCATTGTGCATAAGGAGAGTCAGCCTTAGTTCCAGTACCCTTAGTCCAACCAAACAGGTCTTAGAGGGAGAGGAAAAGAACAAAATTACTTCAAGACTGAATATCGTCCTTTCAGTGCCTCAGAATGGTATGACTTTGGAGGGAAACTCCAAATTTGGGGGCGGAGGGGAGGAAAGAGGAAAATATTCTTGTGCATTTTTAAATGGTCCTTGCTGAAGCTACTCAGAGTATTATAATATTAGGAGTAGCACTGGAGAGAATAAAAATGGTCCAGTGGTTAGGGCAGCAGCTATAGATTCGGGAGACCTGGGTTTAAATCCCTGTTCCTGTGTAATCCTGGGCAAGTCACTTAAACTGAGAAAGAGTTTTATAACCAGTGTTGTGCCTTTGGCTATGACAGCTGGTAAGGCAGAACTGAGGTTATGGAATGAAAGGTCACATGCAGTCAGACGCACTGAAATAGATCTGGAACCCCAGAAGGACTTTCCCAGAGGGGCCAATACAGACAGGTCAATGTGGCAATGCCTGAACCGCTTACACACGCAAACACATGCAGATTGAAGACTAATATGTTCCAATGAGGGTACTCTAATGACATGAATATATGCGAGTGTGGTAAGGTGCAGACCATGAAGCATTTGCTGACTCTTTGGGGAGACCTTTATGAAGAAGGACCTTGCTACAGCAACGGAAAGAGCCATTGCTTATGCACGGTTCTGGGAAAACCTCTAGTGTGTGACAAGGACACGAGAAGATGATTTAGACTCTCTCTCTGTCAGTGGATAATAATACTTCCCTGCCTCACAGGGGTGTTGTGTGGATAAACACAATAAAAGATTGTGGGGCATTCAGATCTACTGTAAAGGGGGGCAGAATAGGTACTCAGTGACAGAGAGCTAGTGGAAAAAAGTTGGAAAACTTTTTGTTTAAATCAAAATTTGAAAAATTCTGACTAAGCGCTAGTGCTTGTTGAAACTCCACAAGAAAAGTTTGTGGAAATTTTGTCAATTTTTTTTTCATTAAGATCCAAAATCAGATGAAAATTTTTATTGAAAAATCAAATTTTCAAAAATTGTGACTAGCTCTAATCCAGGCAGAGGTGGTTTAGGGGCAAATTGCCAGTGAAACTGTCATAAAAGTATGTTAAAATGCATATAGGTATCACCATTGTTTATATGGTACAGATGTTATTGATATAGGACCAGGCTCTCTATCTTGCTCTATTGTTTTTGCACTGCTACACGATGCAAAGGGAGAAAAGACAGCCCACATCTCCATAGTTGGGGATTTCCCTGGCTTGGGGAAGTCCTGAGTGGTCATACAGCTAACATAGGTGGTTCCTATGCCACCTCTCCTGCAGCCTCTGGTATAGGGGCATATCAGGAGGTGGGACAGGGAGTGGCATGCCAGTGATCTCCATCCGATGCATAGTCCCTTGGAGACTGAATTTGGATGTATGGGCCTTTTAAGTCTCAGTGGTCCTACACTACCCAGACCTTGGCAGCAGGCATGTTGGAAAAGAGGATCCCCTATATAAATCAGTCTCTTCCTTGTACCAGAGACTGACCTGGTCTAGTCTCTACCATGGCAGACCCAAAACTGGCCTTGGGATCAAATGTAACTGGCTCTCTGACTGCTCTTCCTTTCTGCTGTGCCCAGAAGAAGCAGGATATAGCAGAGAATCTGGCTCAAAGAATTTAGACATAGTACAAATCAATAGATTTTTTTTTCCAGGGAGATATAAAGATGTTTATATGTACAAGCATGCAGACCCCACTCTATGCAAGTTTCAAATGCAGTTTCAGAAAATTATAGGCCCAGCATTTCTCTCACCCTCAGCAGGAACTGCAAAGCAATTTATTTTCATCAACTTTGTCTTATTAAAAATACTCAAGCACAGTGCACCAACGTGCCGTATGATAAATAAAACTAATGGAAATACAGGGTGCATTTACAAAGGTATTTATTTTTGTTTACAACCCAGAAGCACCAGATATAAAAATAGAAACAAATGGGGGAAACATCTGAAAAAGATTTGTGCCTGAGATGAGTTGAAGAACAAGAAAGAAGCACGGAGACAATGTATTCTGATCTGACACATCCCCTCACGTGATAGGAGCAACGAGGGTGACAGGAGCAAGGAGGGTGACAAACACATTCCCAAATGGTTAAGTGTAAGAAATAAATGCTGCAAGGATCATTCTACAAGTGCAGCAAGGTTAAAGTTATATCCAGAAGTTCTTAGTTCCAATTTGCTGCTGTACCAGGAAGAGTCACCAACCAACCAACCAGCACATTGGGGTCCTGGTCCATGACTAGGGTTCTGAGGCACTACAATAATACATAAAATAATAAATAATAATAATTATTTTCCAAGTGTTGCAAGTTGGTTGCACCATTGTTAATTATTTCGATTAGTGCACTATAGCTTAGATGGTCCATGCTGTACATATATATAAAAAGCAACTCCTATTCTCAAAAGCTTACAGTCTAGACAGAGAAGGAAGACAAAGGAAACAGTATTGTCCATTTTTACAGATGGGGAACTGAGGAACGGAGAGACTTGGTGCTTGTCTCCACTTACGGGGGATCCACGCGTGGCGCTCAATCCACCGGGGGTCGATTTAGTGGGTCTAGTGAAGACCGGCTAAATTGACCACGGATCGCTCTCCCATCGACTCCGGTACTCCACTGGAATGAGAAGCATAAGTTGATGGGAGAGTTTCTCCTGTTGACCCAGCGTGGTGTAGACATCACAAAAGGTCAACCTAAGGTACGTCGACTCCAGCTACATTATTCACGTAGCTGGAGTTGCGTAACTTAGGTTGACTGAGCCCCGTAGTGTAGACCTGCCCTCAGTGACTTTCTCTGAGTCAAACAGTGAGTCCACAAGACCAGCCATCAACTTACTCTACAGCCCTCAGTGACTTTAATAGAAAGCAGTGGCACTGGAAGCTTGCCTGTCTGTTTGCTGATTCAGGGAGCAGGTGAGCAACAGAATATATACAGCTTGTAAAAATTAACAAGGAAAGAGGGATTTTCCTGTTGTTCCTCCCCACTTCTACCCTTTCCTTACCATGATATTACCTCATGTTACCATTTTGCTTCTGTAGCTGTTCCCAGAAACTTGTCTTGGCTATTGCTTTCCATTCATTGCACAGCCTGAGTTTCATGTTATATACAAAATGGAAGGCAGCAATTTTTAAAGGGTGTTTTTCAACCCTGCCTATGGTAAAACGGATGGTGTCAGTCAAAAGCTCTCCCCTGTGGAAACCTAGCTGTAAAAAGCACACCACGCATCACTCTCTGAAAAGTCACTGCAAAGAAAACAGAGGCAAGAGACAGCCCCTAGGCAGTACGCCCGCATGCTGTGATAATCGCGACAGGGGAGTATGGAGCCACCCCGGGCTGAAAGACTCTGCCAGAACACTTAGCTCTCCCATCTTGAAAGCATTGTACAAATGTTAACTTATTTAATCCTCTCACTTTCCTTGTGAGAGACACTCTGTAAGGGTCATCACCCTCATTTTACAGACAGGGGAGTGAGGCACAGTGAATTGCCCAAGGTTACATGGCAAGTTGGCCTCAGAGCTGGGATTAGAACTCAAGATTTCCTGTGCTCATGTTCACTAGACCACACTGCCCTGAACATCAATCACCCCTGTTCTCTAGCTTTCACTGCTGTGATTATGGTGACTGCAGTGCTGGCCTCTCCTTTTTAATACATGAGTCCATTTGGAACAAGTGGATTTGGACATAGGCTGCAGCTGCCAGGCTTCCACAACTCCCATTTGCAGCGTGCACACAGTTTAAAAAAAGTATTAAACATTTCCTCTATTAGGGGAATTCTTAAATACGGGGCAGATTCCCAAACAGGCAAGGCCATGGTTTCAGAATGCCAGCACCATGCATGCCTAGAATTTCTTTATGCCTCTGCCGTGAGCCAACACATGAAATGAAAAATTTCAGGGAAAGCTTCAGAGATGAAGGAGACGAGACCCCAGTGTTTAAAGGAAAAGAAACTGAATGCTTAATAGGAGAAATGATTTCATCCATCAGAGAGGAGCAGAGAGATCATGTACAGCAGCCGAGTGATTCTTCCCAACATGTTTTATTAATTTTATCTATCCCCTTTGCCACTTTTCCATCTGTATCCTAGACTCATCACCCTCCCCAGTCAAAGCTAACAAGCTACTAACCTCACATGGCCTCTAGGTATCAGGTGAGAAGCCTGTGCGGCTCGTAAAAAGAACTAAGGCTAGACTTTAAAAAAAAATCTCTGATAGAATAAGGCAACAAAAGTGTATAAACCTTGCAACTGTTACAGGGATAGCAGAAGTGTGGGGCAAAGGTGGCTGTAAGCCATCTCTGTGCCGCCCAGATTCTGCCTGTTCTAGGAGCTGTACAGCTCCAAGCATGTTCTAACTTACAGCAGCCTCCCCATGACTGCCTGTGGCCTGTTCTGCCACCTAGAACAGACATAGCATAGAGCACAATACCCTCTCCTTTTCCTGGCCCCAACATGCCCCTATGCCAGGTGCCGTGAGGTTGGACAGCAGAGGGTCTACACTGCTCCTGCACAGGGATATTTTCCTTGGGGCTAAGTTGGTCCTTCATGGCCCCTATATGCCACCAGGGGCTAGAACATACTCCTACCAGTGGAGAGAATAGGCCAGCTCCCTCTGGGATCGATCAGAAAATATTTGACAATCAGTAGCTAATGTGTTAAGGTCACATCAACTATCCTCACAAGGTGGTAGCTGGTCATTGGTACATATGATGCCACTATCAGCCCAGACAAATCTCTCCACAAAAAACAAGAAACCCTGGGAACCTGTGCCCCCAAACTCAAACCAAATCTTAACATTTTTGGCAGCTTGATGAAAATTTGGTCCATTTTCCCACCACCTTCCCCTTCCGCCCCACTCCATTTTCAGGCAATTCCAAGCCTAAATGAAACCATGAGGCACTGCTAATCTCATGATAGCCCTGTCCTGCCAACATTTTGTACCATCTTTTCAGACCGCAGAGGTTAGGAAAAGTTGTGGTGAGGTCTGCAGAAGTAGCCCAGCTTGCAGTTACCAGGTGATAGTGCAATCCTCAGTGAAGTTTCAGCATCATGCTGAGAACGGCACAGTTGTGGGCCTGCTCCACCAAGTTTGGATTCTGAGCCATCTTTTCCTTCAGTTCTGTAGATTGTGGCTCAGGTTCATTTCTGCTGGTGGAAAATTTACTACTAATTCATGAGCTTGCTTTTCATTTTCCCTGCAAACCCCAGCTGCTGGGCCGGACTCTGTCTGGCTCTTCCATGCGGGCACTGCAGGGGGAAGGGAGCAAGGAGCCTCCTCCCACTTTGTGCAGCACATGAAAGGGCAGGAGTGAGAACTGAAGTCCCTGTGCTCAAAGGGGAGGAGAGTAGGCAGAGCCATGACTCCACTCCCATACTTGCTGCACACCATAAATGGCTGTGTGTGCTCCTTCTGCACATTGGGGAGCTTTGGGAGAATGTCTTTGGGTGCTCCCTCTGGGGCAGGGCAGCTCTGTGCCACCCCAAGGCAGGGCTGTGCTTAAATTATCTTAAACAATCCAGCCCGGAGTGATTTATGGAAACACAACTCTTATAGAAAGGCAGACTGGCCCAGGAAGAACTAAATCCGTGCATCAGCAGGTACCAAGGGCACAATAGCTAAGGTCATCCCAGTCCTGATGATTATAGAGAATGACAGGTTGTTTGCTAACCCTTAGCAGGCATGGTCAGGAATAACACATACATGCCACCTAAGCGTCCCCACAGCAGCTCAGCATTACGTCTTGGTAATGGATATGCAATTAATGTTTTCCCAGCCCTATAGATCCACACAATTTATGATACATCTGCCCTTTACAAATGAGATCCTTCGGGGCAACACATACATTTATTAAAGTAAATTGAGATCTTTGCATGAAAGATTATAAATGCAAAATAATAACTGCATTTATAATACTTAATAACAATACTTTGCACTTCTATGTCACCTTTCATCAAAGGATCTCAATGCACCTTACCAGCATTTATAATGAGAGCCTCACCACTCCCCTGTGAATTAGGGAGATTTTATTATCCTCATTTTACATAGGGTGAAACTGAGGAACTGAGAGGGAGTAACTTGTCCAAGGGCTCATAGCAAGTCAGCGGCATAGTTAGGAGCAGAACTCCTGACTCTCAGACTCATGCTCCAATACTGTATATCATCTCTCATTCCAAAGAATCTGAAAGCACTTTTCAGATGAATGTCCAGACTATAAAGTATTATATTAAAAAGATTATTGAAGCGCCTACGGCTGTTGCAGCTAGGCCTCTGATGAATAGTAAACATTTAAAAAGAATAAATTAAATAGAACATCCCAAATGGACAAATAAAGAATAAACCAAAATCACTTGGCCAGGAAAAAAATCAAACAGGTTCTTCTTCCCCTGCCAGTGCCACTAAAAACACAAATCAGGCCTGGTCTACAATGGGCATGGGGGGGGGGGGGAATCAATCTAAGTTACGCAACTTCAGCTACGTAGATGTACTTAGATCTACTTGCCACAGTGTCTTCACTGCGGTAAGTTGACGGCTGACCCTCTCCTATCGACTCCGCCTGTGCCTCTCGCCATGGTGGAGTACTGGAATTGACGGGAGAGCGCTCGGCAGTCGATTTATCGCATCTAGATTAGACGCAATAAATAGACCCCCGCTGGATCGATCACTGCCCATGGATCCATTGGGAAATGTAGACAAGCCCCCAGTTAAAAGCTAGGCCAAATGGAAATGCCTTGCACAAAGCAAGTCTTGGGCTTTGATGGACTGCTAAGAAGAGTGAATGCATAAGACAGAGACCTTTGAGCCTGGAGAGTTTAATCTGAGACCATGCCACCACAGTGTACAAGATGAGATGGTCTCTCATTGAACTGAGTTCCAGACCATCAGTGCTTTAGAGATTATTACCAACACCTTGAGCTGCAGAGGGAACTGAACAGGAAGCCAGTGCAGACATGAGACAGTTGTGTGATGAACTAGCCAGAGCTTCTGGGTATACTTCAAAGTTAGTCCTTGTACTGTCCACTTGGCAAGAGGAATGATCGCTGATTCCTGACTAGCTGTTGGCAATGGAAGGCAAACTGGACTATCTAGGGACAGTATCTAGGAATGGTTCTGCAAACCATTTAAACAAAGGCTAGAATTCGCCTTTAGTAGATGATGCAGATACTGTATCTCTATATTCCCCGCCTTTTCTTACTCCTCCGAAAACCTCTCACTGCCAAAGTCTAGGAGTTGTAGCCAGTTCATTTTCAGGCAGATCACTATCTTCATCAGGCCCTGGCAGAATAATACTACATAATAATACTGTCTGGATTTGAAGAGAAGGCGATCTAGAGCTGAGTATCACTCAGCTAGGGAGCATTAATACACTACTCAAGTGAGCAACTTCTGCAGCAAAATGTGGCAGCAACACTATACAACATATTTTAGGAAGGGAAAAGTAACTGCTCCTGCTGAAACTACAAGGGAATGTTAAGTAGGAGGAATATTAATGATCCAAACTAGATAACAACGGGATTTACACCCTTACTCTCACAAAAAGAGCTATAGGATTTTAATGATCAGAAAGGTTATGGCTTTCGTGTAAATTCCCTGCAAAAAGATGAACAGACACTATCCCTACCAGTACACTGGGGAACTGGTTACACACTAAGAGGGAAGAGTGCCATTTCCTGCAGTACCTGGGTTATCCTTGCAGGTCATTCATCTATGTCAGGGATCAGCAAACTTAGGCATGAGGCTCACCAGGGTAAGCCCCCTGGCGGGCTGGGCCGGTTTATTTACCCGCTGCGTCCGCAGGTTCGGCCGATCGCGGCTCCCACTGGTCGCCGTTTGCTGCTTCAGGCCAATGGGGGCGGCGGGAAGTGGGGCTCTTTACATCCTTCAGCCCGTGCTGCTTCCCGCCGCCCCCATTGGCCTGGAGCGGTGAACCACGGCCAGTGGGAACAGCGATTGGCCGAACCTGCGGAGGCGGCAGGTAAACAAACCGGCCCGGCCCGCCAGGGAGCTTACCCTAGCGAGCTGCGTGCCAGAGGTTGCCGATTCCCTGATCTATGTACTGACCAGGCCTGGTCCTAATTAGCTTTTGAGATGTTTATTAAATGGCACTGAAAAAAAAAATCCCACCTCACTTAAACCTTGGCAGGCAGATGGTTCGTCTGTGCACACCTCAATCTGTGACTCACAGGGCAAGGTCCTATGGTCTGTGCTCTATGAGGTCGGACTAGATGATCATAATAGTTCCTCCTGGCTTTAAAAATCTATGACTTGATAGCTGTACTCCACTGTGAGGCAAAGACCTCTGAATAGGAGCAAAGAACGACTTTCAAGATGGGGAAACTTAGCACAGCTTCTACTGGTTCAAATAGGCAAGGCTTTGGGCTTATCTGGTAGAGCTGATGCCCGCGGACTATGAAGATCCTGGTTTAAGATTTGGCAGCATGATGATAATGTTCAGCCCTGAGGCAGGACACTTCAATGATTAATTAAGTCTGCTCTGCGATCTGGCCCCCTTGACTTCTACCTTAATATTTGGCTATTATAAGAGACCAATGAGAAGAATGCTAAGACCAAGGAATGCAGCACAGACAGTGGACACTCTAGACTTGACACGGATGCACAATTAGACCAACATACCCAGAGGCTTGAGTCAAATAGTAATTCAAGCTATAAGGACAGAAACAACCCTACGCCCTCCCTACCCAAAGTCCACCAGTACCCACACCTCTTAAAACTTCCTGATGGTACCATGCACTTAGGCCACATGAATACTCACTGACAGTCTGTGTGAAGATGTTGGCTGCGTCAGGACTACCATGTGCCAGGCATATTCAGCAATCCTAGCGAAAGTCCAAGCAACCAGAAAATAGCAGCCACCCCTCCCACAAATTCCCAGCACATTGCTCATTAGAAACTAACCATTCCTCCCAAACAACTCGACCGAGAGCTAGAAAACTCATTACATTTCAAAGCTACTGTGCATTGGTAAGGGACTGCTCCCAAATGCCAGGTCTCCAAAGACAAGCTTGCAGCAAAATGCAGACTTAAAGATTTCTTCTGTAGGCCATCACGCTCTTTGCAAAAAGTTCTACTCCCTGCAACTCAGGAGGAGGAGGGTTAAAAACTGCCCAGCTTGGACTGACATATTGTAATTCTTTGATGGCTTTTTGCTGTGCCGTTTCCTATTGATTAAATAATCTCTATCAGATATTAAGCCCCTTGTTATTGGCGCAGCCTATAAATTATTCAGGAGCTATATAAATTCTTATGGCGGGCATGAATTTTTAAACCCTAATTTGGCACAGAGCCAGGAGCTCTTTATTTTTTTTTCCCCCTGCAAGAAAATGTTTGTACTTGTGATTTTTTCTTAAAGGACTAATTTTAACCATATGCTGCTTGTTTGAAGGGACTTTTCTGTGTGGTTGCTAATTATGTTTGGAACAGAGGGATGGGAGGGGGAGGCTGGAGAGGTGGGTTATGCCGTTGTGCTGCTCCTACCTTTGATTTATTGGGGATGAAAGGTGTTTCGAGGGCTGCCGTGGCTGCTATTTACAGTGTGTAGTCGTGCATGCCAAAGCACCGCAGTAGTCTCTTACACGGATGCATGATGTGGAATGCATCCGGCCGGAGGGATGCTCAGTACAGGCTGGGCAAGGCTGAGACGACACCCATTAGCTAGTACACTGTCCTCTGTCCATCTGTCACTGGCTGATCTGGAACCTTGCAACCACCCCTAGTTCCTATTCCTAGGAGCTTGGTGCCCTTTTATTTACAGGCTTATGTCTCTCTTTGACCCTCACCCACATCATGGAGCTACTGTCACAGGGACCTGTGTCCAACTTGCAAAGAGTTAACCCCTTGCTGAGCCCCATGACGATGCACATGGCAGAGCTGAGGGCCCAGTTAGGCTCTCAGGTGGAATATTGGACCCTCTATAAAAACAAATCGGCAACAAAGGGGCAAAAATTGTTGGGTAAGTGTAGTTCCCCTGATTGAAGTTGTAACCCAGGCTGGGGTTTTCCTGTTTGCCTTCTGGTCAGGTGAACTGGTTTTGGGTCTCTCTTGCTGCACTTGAAAACCCCAAGAATAAAAGCTCAAGACACTCTTTGCTGAGCCCAATGCTCTCTCCCAACGTGACCCAGATGCACTCTGTTTACACCTGCACTCTTTCTTCTGAAATCCAGGCAGGGTTTTCCCACACATGGGTCTAATTTCAGAAGCTCGGGCTACCAATAAAAAAGACACAAACAGTGCCACTCCTCTCTCACATCCTCTTTCACCTCAGCATCACTTTTAAACAGAAATAATCATAATTAAAAGAAAAACAATCAGGAGAGGGCTGGCAACATGAATGCCTCTGCAGACACTGCTGGAACTGCAGCTCTTTGACTCCCGTTGCCAAGAGATCCTGCATCTGCCAGACTTGTGAGTTGTGCATGGGCGGGAGGGGGTATTCTGTTTTCGTTAATTGGCTCAATGTGTAGCATTCTTATCGCTGAACTCAGAAGGTTATGGGTTTTAAGTCCTGCAATGAGATTTGGGCTCATGCCCGGTAGTGACATTGCCCTGCAGGATGGAGGAATGGCTTCTGTTGCATCTGGAGGGGGAGTTAAAGAATAAATGGCGCTTTTCAAAGGTGTAGGGAATAACCCCAGTGGTCTGTCCAATATGCTCCCTATCAGTTAAAATGGGTTCTTGTATGGCATGCTTGAACTGGTTTGGATGAAATAATCAAACCTGAGCTGAGAACTGGAATTGAGTCTGAAATGTAAAGGTTAAAAATGTTTTGTGTTTTTTTAAAAAGATACATCCCTCTATCTTACCAGGTTTCATAGCAACCTGATTCTGTGAGAACCAAACCTTGGAGGTTCATCCACCACCAGCTGCAATAGCACTTTGCAGTGATGTAGCATTTTTTATTTGGAGAACTGGAAGGGCCACATTGTCACGTGACTTCAGTGTATTTGGTGCTGAGCCGTTCTGGAAATCTGACCATGTGTGTCACAACTGGAACTGCTGGGTACTCAGCATTTTTGAGAACCTGGCCCTTACTTAGGTGCCCAATGGGAGCTAAGCTCTCCCCAAAATGTGGGCCGAACCGTAGAGGTTGTGTACTTGAAAACCTGAGGTCATGGCCTCTAAAATGGTGAGCAAATAATATGCTCCCTCCCTCACTTCAAAGAAGAGGAAACAGTGCCCAAAAGTCATCTGACTTGGTCAAGGTCAAGCCACGATTCAATGCCAGAGTCAAGAATAGAAACCAGGTATCCTGACTTCCAGACCTGGGCTCTGTTTCTGGTCACATAATGGCTACTGAATTCTCCTGCACAGTCAGTGCATGATCAGTATATAGCTCAAGGTTTTTGTGAAGCCCTTTGAGACACACTGAGTAAAAACAGCGCTTTTCGACCACAAATTCTATTCTCCATGACTTACTCAGAGTGTGTTTGCTCTGCATTTTGGTCACGTCAGGTGAACCTCACTGTCAAGTGCTCTGTAATACTTTTGTCTCTTGCTGCCAAATTGTGGGGTGGCTGGGAGTGCTGTGGAAGCAGCATGCATATCCCGAGGTGTGGTGATGTGTCTAGCTGTGATTGCCCCACTGAATGGTCAACCACAGCAGTCAACAGGCGGAAGGCATTGAATCAAATCCTCCTTAGCCAAAAGGATAATGGCTGCGAGGTGCGGACGTCTACCTATACTTTTACATCATGCACATTACCATGGTATCTGCCTCAGCGTTGGCCTGGGGTGGAGATTTGTAAATTGGCAGCTATGGAGTGATATGGTCCTTAAGGTTTTGGCTACAACACAGAGAGCATTTGGAAAGAATCAATGTTAGTTGCCATTATTAGGTCTACAAGGAGATGGGGAGCTAATTAATGTATGTCCTGTGACTAGCCTTCTTGAGCTACAAGATTGTTTGAAAAATAGCCACAGGGAAGGAGTGAGGGTGAAAATAGAAGTCAGTGTGGCCCTGTATGTACTGTCATCAGCCTGCCTGTATAGAGAAGCATGTTAGCATTCATGGTGGTGCTTAAACATAGTTCAGGCTAGACAGGTGCTAACCCAACATCCAGACTCAATGCAAACAAGACCAAAGAGACAGATAGGTAAAATAGCTAGACAGACAGTGCCCCCGCCCTTCCCTGAAAGGGTTCTGTTGCTAAGTTCTATCTGTCAGGTGGAGTTCCCTTGGAAATGGGATCATAACGCACATTCTGGGCTAAATGGTGGCACTGGGTTTGCTATGCTAAGAGCTCCTTGAATAGCAGGTTAATTGCTTTTGCAAGGTCCGCAGGAAAGCCCAGACCTATTGAATAATAAGATGCATATCAGTGACTTAAAATATGATTTTAAATTGCTCCCTAGTAAAATATGCACCGGCCACTTCCACAGATGAAGGGCAGCATGTTTTTTGCTTCCCCTTATTTAACACACAACAGGTTTTTAACAAGAACCCATCCTCCCGCTCACAGTGGTAGTGCTAGGAATGGTGTGTACACAGCTCCCTTCTATCTGCATGCTATTCACACCTTTCCTCTCCAGGGCCAATTCATGTGGGAAGGGAACTTTTTTATATACAGTAAAAGGGGGCAAAAAAGCTGCTTTCAGATTTCTAAAGGGGTTAGTGTGTATGTGGATATCCTTGGTGTAACTGTACACTGTGTGTACATGTACACTAGACAGAGAATACTGCATAAGCAACTACGAGCTATGAAAGGAATAGGCAGGCAACTGTGAATTATGAGGCTGCAATCCCATTGCGGGGTGCTGATGGTGTTATAAACCACAAGGGTGAAATACAAGTCACCAGAAAACCCCAGATAGAAATATAGCCCATATATTTCCACACAACTTATTTATTTTATATGATACATAGACCCACGCTCTGGACCCAGGTTTTCCACACACTTTCCGTCACCCCTCCTCAGTGTTCCCTGCTTTTCCCCTCTAGATTCCATCTGTTGTTGTCCTATCAGCAACAGGACTAAATTTTGCTTTCAGCTACACCAGTCTGAGTGGTCTGTTTTGGAATTGGGTCCATGGCATTTAAAGATGACCTGCATATGGCCCGAGTGCCTGACACTCCCTCCAAGAATAAGTGGGATGAGACGGGGCAGGGTATGTGTGTGTGTGTGGGGAGGGAGAGGGTTACTAGCAAAGCTTGCTGGATGCTGTGTTTGGTAATGTGTTTACATAGCAAACTCCCCCACCCATTCAGAACAGGAGCTTCCAGAGGCTCTGTGGCTGAGAGGGGTGTCAATGAGTTGTGATTCCTTTCTGGAGCTCCTTCCCGAGGCAGAGAGGAACCTTAGCTGGGACTCGAGAGAGCTGGGTTTAGTTCCCAGTTTGCTACAGACTTCCTGTGTGACCTTGGGCAAATCACTTAATTTCTCTTGTCTTGAATAGGACTAAAGGTTTTTTTTTGTTTGTTTGTTTTTAGTGTTACGCATTTAAAAGATACGCTTTATCCTAGTCATAAGAAAACAGGAACTGCCAGAGTGGATCAGATTTGTGATCCATCTAGTCCAGTGGTCAGCACCAGAGGAAGGTATAAGAATCCCAAAGTAGGGAGATATTGGATAATATGCTGTCTATGCAGCTCTCATCCTCATTTCTCATAGTTAGAAAATAACTTATGTCCTGAATCATGATTTTATTTTTATCCCCTTAAAAAAACTCTTTGTTTGCACAAAGTGTTATATTTCAGATTATTACAGGTCTCTGTTTAAGCGTCCAATCCCTCTTTGAATCTTACTAAATTCTTGGCCTCAAAGACATTATGTGGGAATGAGCTCCATAGTCTAATTACGTAATGAGTGAAACAGTATTTCCTTTTATCAGTTTTGAATTTGCTCCCTTTTAGTTTCATCGCATGTCTCCTTTTCCTTGGATTATGAGAGAGGGAGAAGAGAAACTGCATGAGTACTATACAAGATACTCCAGATAAGGCTGCACTATCAATTTATAATAAGGCCTATTATCTGTGTTATTCTCCATCCCATTCCTTATGCATCTTGTTTGCTTTTTTTCCACAATAGCTGCACAATGAGCAGATATCCGCACTGAGCACTCCACAGTGATGCCCAGGTCCCTTTTCTGAGTTGATGCAGTTAATTTAGGTGTGTGAGTAGTTCAAGTATTTCCCTCCAGTGAGTATTACTTAGCACTTATCAACATTGAACTTCATTTGCTATCATGTTGCCCATTCACCTAGCTTGCATAGGTCTCTCTGAAGTTCCTCAGTCTTTTCTAGACTCAAAACGGACTCAACTAGCCTAAATAACCGTGCCATCTCCAAATTTTGCTACCTCATCGCTCATCCTCCAGTCTAGATAGTGTGACAAAGTTCCTCCTCTACCTTGGTGGGTCCTGCGCTTACTGGCAGATTTACTCACCTCAGTGATCTTCCCCTCTGGTGGAACCCACAGTCTGGGTCAACTCCTCCTGTGTCTGATCAGGAGTTGGGAGGTTTGGGGGGAACCCGGGCCCACCCTCTACTCCGGGTTCCAGCCCAGGGCCCTGTGGATCACAGCTGTCTATAGTGCCTCCTGGTACAGCTGTGCAACAGCTACAACTCCCTGGGCTACTTCCCCATGGCCTCCTCCAAACACCTTCTTTATCCTCACCACAGGACCTGTCTCCTGATGTCTGCTAACGCTTGTATTCCTTAGTCCTCCAGCAGCAGCAGCAGCCTCAGCCTCAGCCTCAGCCTCTCCCTCTCCCTCTCCCTCTCCGCTCCTCTCTGCTCCTCTCACACACTTCCTCTCCTCTGCACACCTCCCCCACCCCTGACTGGAGTGAGCTTCTTTTTAAACCCAGGTGCCCTGATTAGCCTGCCTTGGTTGGCTGCAGGTGATCTAATCAGCCTGTCTGTCTTAATTGGTTCTAGCAGGTTCCTGATTACTCTAGTGCAGCCCCTGCTCTGGTCACTCAGGGAACAGAAAACTACTCACCCAGTGACCAGTATATTTGCCCTCTACCAGACTCCTGTACCCCACTGGTCTGGATCTGTCACAATTGTTAATAACTATATTAAACAACACTGGAGTGAGTCTAGACAAGGCCACTGTGCCTCAATTCCCCATCTGAAAAATGGGGATAATAATCTTCCCTTGTTCCCACCCTTTGTCTGTCTTGTCTCTTTAGATTATAAACTGTTCAGGGCAGGGACTGTCTGTAATTGTGTGTTTGTACACCATCTAGCACAACACGACCTGATCTCTGCTGAGGGCTTTTGATGCTCCTGTAAAACAAATAAGAAACAATACCACTAAAACCAACTGGCAACAGTGCTGTTGCTTGGCCCACTACTGTAGTGTTTTTACAGAGGGCGCCGTACACAGCGAGACTCAGTGGAGCTGCGATTATGCCCTATGTACCTGGCACGATATTCTGCAGTCATACGGTTAAATAAGACAAATCAACATGCTGGAAAGGAACTGAAAGCCTTAAGCCTTATAACCAGCTTTGTCTCTCTAAATATCCCAATTAAAAAAACCGAACCAGAGTAGATATGACTGCAACGCTAACACAGCTATGCTGCTGAATTTTTATTATTCTTTTTAAACTCATTTTCAGCGCTAAACAAACTGTGGAAAAAGGATTTGATTCATGGCTGCATTAGGAATCTACTCAACCAAAGCCCCTTGTCACAAATTAAATCATAAACCAAAAGTCAAACATGATTTGTGAAATTAACATTTATCGAGGAAATACTCCCCAGCGCCGCGCTGCGATTAGTCTCTGGCATCCGAAATATCAACCATAATTCATAAGCTGCCTAAGAAACCTTGCCACCGCCACCGCTGTCAAGATGTCAGGTTTGATGGAAAGGCGCTGCGGCAACCAGAGAGCAATTTGTTGCTGATGGTGGGGGTCACAGTGCTTTATTATTTGTGCAAATAAAGTGCAAGTCACATCGGCACCCCTGTTCCCACCTGTAATAATTGCATGCACGCACCCTCCCCACACACACTTGTACCCTCCAAGGACACTCTCTCCCTCTGCTCAGTTCAACCCAAGGCCATGTCCAGTTCTAATTCTGAACAGTGAGATCTGGCACAGAACCCACATTACACCATTTCTTTAAAATTATATGACTAATAAGATTAATAATAATGAATAATCCCTTGCATTTCCACAGCGAGTGTGTTTCGCTGGAAGGGCTCAACACATCCCTGAAGCAGGCATTATTAGTCCCATTTTAGAGACTGGGGAACTGAAGGACAGGGAGTGGCAAGTGACTTATTCGAGGTTACACAGTGAGTCAATCGCAAAGTCAGGATTAGAATCCAGGATTCATGGCCAAGATTTTCAAACCTGGCTTGGAGATTTGGGGTGCTTCCATTTTTGGGTGTCTAAATTGAGACCCCTTAAAGGGGCCTGGTTTTTAGAGGGCAGGTGTTCACAGTTTCTGAAAATCATGCCCTTTTAATGTGTCTTCAACTGGGCACCAAAAGGCACTAGTTATTTTTGAAAATTTTGGCAGAGTTAGTTGCCTGGTGCAGTCACAATGTTTCTTCAAGATATGTGTCGCTATGAGTGCTCCACTGTAGGCGTGCTTGTGTCCCTGCACTGCTGATCGGAGAACTTTGCTAGCAGTGGCTGTTAGCCCACATATGTGCTGTCTCTCTTCATGCCCCACCACGAGGCCAGCCACCACGTGCGGGCTAACTCCCCTCAGTTCCTTCTCTACCACAGTCATTGGCAACAGCTCGGAAGTAGAGGGGAGGAGGGTGGACTGTGGACCACCCATAGGGACATATGTTGAAGAGCCATCGTTACTGCACAAGGTGAATAACTTCTTCTTCTTTGAGTAGTGTCCCTATGGGTGCTCCACTGCAGGTGGCTCCTGAGCACCACTGGAGGGCTGGGACTTTGGAGTTGGGTCAGCTACAGATGACAGCACTGTGGAGCTGAAGATGGTATCAGAGGCACAGTCCCCAGTGATGGCTTAATGTTCTGCGAAGGTATGGACTGATGCCCATGTCACCGCTCTACAGATTTCTGAGATAGGGACATTCTTGAAGAAGGTGAGGGATGATGAGATCGATCTTGTGGAGTGTGTATTAATAGTATCTGGAAGGGTCCTACTGTGAACTTGGTAACACTGTCTAATGCAGTTCGAGACCCACTTGGAGAGTCTCTGGGCTGATATTGCTGAGCCCTTGGATCTTTCTGCAAGGGGGAGGAAAAGCCTAGGGGACTTCCTGAAAACCTTCATCCTATCCAGATAGAAGTCTAGGGTTCTCCTGACATCTAGTGTGTGTAATATAGCCTCCCTGTTGTCTCAGTGAGGCTTGGGTAGAAGGTTGGAAGGTGAATCAATTGGTTGATGTGAAACAGGGAGGTTACCTTAGGGATGAATTTTGTGGCCTGAGTGTAACCTTGTCCTGAAAGAATACCATGTAGAGGGGATGTGCCATCAGAGTGGCTATTTTCCTATTCTCCTAGCCAAGGTGATTGCTATCAGGAAGGCTGTTTTCATAGAGAGATATGTAAGCGAACAGGTGGCCATGGGTTCGAAGGCCCAGTCATTCCTTTCAATGCCAGCTTTAAGTCCCACATGGGTTAGGGTGTTGGGGTTGTGGGAAAAGATTTACTATACCCTAGAGGAATCTGTTAGTGGTTGGGTATGACAGCATTGAGTATCCCTGTACTAGCTGGTGGAAGGCTGCTATGGCCACCAGGTGGATTCAGAGAGTTGAGAGATAGTCACGATCTTTTTAGGGTCAGTACATAGCCTAAGATCTGTGGAAGAGCCCTGCATGTTGGGGAGATTTGTTGGGAAGTACACCAAATTTGGAACCTGGGCCATTTTTGCAGGTAAGTTCAGTGTGTCGAGGACTTTCTACTGTGTAGTAATATCTCTTGTACCTCCCTCGAGTAAGAGTTCTCTCAGTGTAGGAACCATGAAACAGGCATGCCTTGAGGTGAAGAATCCCCAGGTTCAGATGTAGGGTGCATCCTCTGTTCTGCAAGAGGAGATACAGAGTAGATTGGAGAGAGATTGGTGGGCATATAGCAACCTGTGACAGGTAAGGGTACCAGGTCTGTCTCAGCCAAGTGAGAGTGATCAGTATGACATATGCTCCTTCTCTTTTGATTTTCCATTGGACTTTTGACAGAAGGGGAAAGGGAAGAAAGGCATAGAGGATGCCCCTATCCCAGGGGAGATGGAAAGCATCACCCGGGGAATGTTGTCCTACCCTTTCTCTGTAGAAGTGGTGCGAATATTTCCTGTTAATTTGAGTGGCAAACAGGTCTGTGATCGGTGTCCCCCACCGCCTGAACAGGTCGTGAAGTATTACTGGGTTTATTGCCCACTCATGGTCATGTGGGAATTTGTCACTGAGCCTGTCCACTGTGGAGTTTTGTGTGCCCGGGAGGTAAGCCGCGGACAGTCTGATGTCATGAGAGATATACCTGTTCCATAGTCTCATCATTTCCGCACAGAGGGAGGGCAACCTGGATCTCCCTGGTCTATTTATGTAGTACATACATGCTGTGTTGCCTGTTAGCACTCTCGTGTGTAATCCTTTGATCAGCGGGAGGAAATGGGCGCAGGCATTTCTGACTGCCCTGAGCTCGAGGAGGTTGATGTGAAAGAATGTCTCCATGGATGACCACCTGCCTTGTATCATGAGGCTGTTAGATGCGCATCCCATCCTATGAGCGATGCATCGGTGGTGAAAAGCAACGATTGGGGAGAGAGGGGGGTTGCGAGAAGAGGATCGCTTTGAAAACATTGGCTGAGTTCTTCTACCAGTCTAAGGAGTTTTTGATCCTTGTGGGTAGTGACGGGGTTTGTCTAGTGTGATTCTGGTCTGTAAACTGGGATGAACCACATCTGGAGGCATGGCATGTGAAGCCTTGCATGTGGTATTACCACTGTGTCCGCTGCCATACGCCCCAAGAGTTGGAGGCAGTGTCTGGCTGATATTTGCAGGTGGTTTTGAATGGTCTCAATGAGTATGGCCAAGGAGGGGAATCTGTGTTGAGGTAAGAGAGCTCTGGCTGTAATGAGTGGAGGTTGGCGCCTTTGAATTCCAGGTGTTGCACTGGAACGAGAGTTGTTTTCTGGGTATTGATCTGTAAGCCCAGTTCTGGGAACAAATCTATTGCAGATTTGGTGATTCAGCGGGCCTCATGGAGAGACTGGGCTCTGAAGAAGCAATCCTCTAGACAGGGGTAAAACATGATCCCTTGGGAGTGCAAGTGTGTGGCCACTGCTGAGAGAACCTCGGAGAATACATCAGGATGGATTTTAGCCCCTAAGGCCTGGTCTACACTAAGAAGGGGGGTCGAACTAGGGTACGCAAAGTCAGCTACGTGAATAGCGTAGCTGAATTCGAAGTACCCTAGTTCGAACTACTCACCCGTCCAGACGCCGCGGGATCGAAGTCCGCGGCTCCAAGGTTGACTCCGCCACCGCCGTTTGAGTGGTGGAGTTCCGGAGTCGACCGGAGCGCGCGGGGAGTTCGAACTATCGTGTCTAGATTAGACGCGATAGTTCGAACTCCGAGAAGTCGAACTCTCCGTGTCGACCCGGCAGGTAAGTGTAGACTAGCCCTAAGGGAGTACTCTGTACTGGTAGTGGTCTTGTCCTAGATAAATCTGAGAAATCACCTGTGAGACGGTAGGATTGAGATATGGAAGTAGGCATCCTGAAGGTCGTGGGCTGAAAACCAGTCTCCCTGTTCCAATGCTGGAATGATCGTTGCAGGAGTGATCTTGGGTATTAGGAAATAGTGAAAGTAGAACCCTTTGCCTCATAGATGTTGAGCTACTGGTTCTATGGCTCCTAATTGGAGGAGACATCCTACCTCTTGTGATAGTAAACTCTCATGAGATGGGTCCCTGCAGAGGGACAGGGAAAGGTGTTGTAGAGGGAGTAGGGAGGTAAAACGGATAGATCTGTAAGTCCTATCAGTCCAATGTTATATGTTCCCAGGTGCTGCAGAACATTGCCAGATGGTAGCCAAATCAACGGATAGCGGTGGTCAGCTGAAGTGTTTGGGGGAGTGAACTATTGACACTTTGACCAACATATCAAAATTGGTGCTTGGAAATGGATGGCTAAGATGTCGAAGATTGTGGGCCAGCTGGTTTATGCCTCGGAAACTTAGTTTTCTTCCTCTGTGGGTTGTAGTAGCACTGAGTCGGGTATTGGGAGGTGCGTGGTTTGTGCTGAGGCTGTGGACTATATTTTCTGTTTTGTGCTGGCATGTAGATGCCCAATGAGCAGAGAGTGGCCCTAGAATCCTTTAGTGTGTGAAGAGAGGCATCCATCTCCTCTGTGAAGAGCTTAGTGACTTCAAAGGGAAGGTCTTCAATGTCAACTGCACCTCTTTCGGGCAACCTGACAGATATAGCCACCACTGTGGAGATGGACCTGGCTGCTGTGTTGGCTGCATTGACTGCAGATTGTAGCGCTATCTTGGTCACTAACCATCCCTCTTGAATAATGGCTTTAAATTGGTCGTGGTGTGACTCGGGCAGCTGTTCAATAAAATTGTTCAGTTTTGAATAGTTTCTGTAGTCATATTTCACCGATAGGGCTTGGTAATTGGCAATTCAAAACTGTAGCGTGGCCGAGGCCAAAAAGGTTCAAACGCTTCCAGTCCCTATCATAGGGAATAGACCTCATCTGATGTTGATGGCCACGAGAATTAACAGCATCCCCCACAATGGAGTTGGGTGGAGGGTGGGAGAAGAGGAATTCTGTCTCCCTTGGTGGGATATAATATTTTTGTCCGCCTGCTTGCAGGTAGGTGCCACTGATCCTGGGGTCTGCCATATGGTTTTTGTCGGGTCCAGGAGAGCCTCATTAATGGGGAGGGCAATTTTTGAAGACAAGGATGAATGGAGTATGTCAAGGAGTTTGTGGTGGGTGCCCTTGACTTCTTCTAGCGGTATCTGAAGAGTGTCTGCCACTCTCTTTACTGGGTCCTGGAAGAAGTGAAAATCATCAGCCAGAGAAGGCGGTAGAGGCATAAAGAACTCATCTGGGGAGGAGGAGGATGGTCACCTCTTTCTCAGTGCTACCCTCCGGTTCCACCACGATTTCTTCTGCAGGTTCAGAAGCTCTGGATGCCACAGCTGAGGGTGTGATTCTTGAGGGTTCTTGAGTGGGGCTAGAAGCTCGAAAGGCATGAAGGCGATATACAGCCCAAGGGTCCCAGTATGGCTACTGGAATGGTGGTGGCATAGAGCCCAGCAGTGGTGCCCATGGTTGACCATACCAAGATGGTGGTGGTGGTGCGTCTGAGGATATGCTCAGGGACTCTGTTGGTATTGGGAACCATAGGGAGCCTGGGAGGCGTACTGCAATACTGCCTCCTCTGGTTTGCTGTCCAAGTCTGTGAGAGCGGCAGAACATGGCAGGGCAGCGGGGAAGACTCCTGTGCCAGATGAAGACTCAGTGCAGAGGTCTTGATACCAAGAAGAGGAGACTCTGGTATGTTGGCTGCATGGAGATCCCTCAGTGTCACTGGCAGTACCTGGAAGGATGGAGATCTAGCTCACACCAATCTCTCTGGTGCTGCAGGGGGCGTCAATGATGGTACCAATGGAATATTGCATACCAGCAACATCTTCTTAGAGGAGTACTTACTCCTGTCCTTGTCCCTTGGTGCCACTGACTCAATGCCTGTGCCCATTGGATCCATAGGTGCATCACTGGCACCTGCCATTGTAGATCTTCGTGAGCTTTGGGTACTGGGCTGGGATTGTCTTGGTGCCAATGGTACCAAGGACACTGAGCATGCTGGAGATCATTTATGGCTAGCTCGGGGCTCACTGTGGGGACTTCTGAGAGGGCGCAGCAGCTGGTTTCTTCAATCCATAGACTTTGGATGTTGAGGGCTGTGGGGAAGACCCATGTCTGCCAGGTGGCTCTTGGTGCAGGTCTGGAAAGGGTCAGAGGGCTGCCTCCATGAAGATGATCTTCTGTCTCGGCTCCCTGTCCAGACCAGGGCCTGAGTTGGTGGCAGAGACCACACTTTTGTGGAATGCGGCCTTCCCTGAGTCAGCGAATGCACCGGGAGTGCTTGCCTGTGACATGGATCGTCTCTTTGCAGGAGAGGCACTTCTTGAAGCCCAGTGAACTGGACATACCCTGTTGGGGAAAGGGTCCCCAATGAGAAAAAGCGGCAAAAAATAAAAAGTCTTTTTTTTTAATTATTTTTTTCAGAGAGAAAAATAAGAAAGAAGAAGAAAACTACAATTACAGCTATGGAGACTAACTGGCTACAGAAATGTAAAGTGAGAGTAATGGTTGTAATGGACTGCGAATAGCTCCATCTCTAGCCAGGGGCAGTTGAAAAGGAACTGAGGAGGGTTAGCCTGCACTCACTGGCTAGCCTCGTGGCAGGGCCTGAGGAGAGACAGGGATGTGCTGGCCTAATGGACACAGCTATGGAAGTTTTCAGATCAGCAGTGCAGGGGTGCAAGCACACTACAGTGGAGCACTCATAGGGACACTACTCGCAGTAGAGCAGTAGATAACCATTAAACAACACCATCCTCCATACAGTGAAACAATCCCACTGTCCAGGAAGGGGTAAAAACACAACCTACTTCAGTTATCTGCACACATGTGCAGAGACCATTTGTTGAAGGCATCTGTATCTAAGAGAAAAGAGATGCACAATGACTGTCAATGCTGCAAAAATAATGATCTTTTTATCCCAACTCCACCCTGCACTGTTCAGCTTGGCCTTTGTTTTCCAGGTATCCGTACATTGCATCAATCACCCAAACGCACGCAGCCCGTCAATGGACAGGTTGGAGATATAAGAAAAAAGGGCTCACACATGAAAAAGACTCTTTTTCACTCAGCCAATAGGAAGCCTGAGGTCTGATCCCACCCCTCACTGAAATAAACTAAGAGTCTTCCCATGGACTTCAACAGGAGCAAGATTGGGTCCTGATTATTACCAGTATCTCTTTTTCCTCAATTAAATCAGAATGCATTGGCTATAGAAATTCTATTCCTGTCTGTCATCCCACATCCCCTTTACCGCCCCTCCCTTGCAAAGAAGGCTGGCTTGCCAGGACACTTGGGGCTACATCCTCAGCTGGTGCAAACTGGACTTCAATGGAGTCATGCCCACTTTTACCAGCTGAGGATCTGGCCCACAGCATGTAGCTGAAGATACATGGTAGCCAGCTCCACCCAGCACCTATGACAAGCCATCTGGTGGCCATTGTTCACCGCCCTGGGCAGGCTCTGTCCCAGAGGAGGATTCGGAATCCAAAAGAAATTACTGCCAGGTCTATTAAACTAACCCTTGAACGCCGAGGCCTCACTTCTTGGAATAGGAATTCATTGCTCCAGTAACAAGCTTGGTCGTATGGTCGATATAGGATTATTACATCCATTCAACACACATTCCTTGGTTCAGTGATTACACCCTTATACTGCTGTAACATTAAGGGGGGTCACTGCTGGAACGTGATTGTCAAAAATAGTTTTAAACACTCTCCCCTTGCTTGCAATACCCTGTTAAAAACCTGGAAATCACATTTAACTCCCTTCTGGATTTGCCCTTTTCCATTTGGAAAACATTGATTTTTTTTTTCTTCACTTGAGCCAAGATTAATGTGTCTTGTTTGTTTGACAACAATTTCAAACTATCTGGTACCTTGTCAAGCCAAAATAATTCGGTCTGTGGACCAATGTCACTGATGGGTGTAGACAAGTAGGCCCTATAAAAACAATAGCTATTATTGTTTGGACATTTTAAAAATTAAATTTCTTGGTGAGGGTTTAATTTAAAATATTTAGAACCTGGAGGATTTTATCCACCAGATTATAACAGTTTTGAAGCAGGTCAAATTTGGAGTCTACAAACCTGGATTTTGCCCCTCTATATCAGTTAAATATTATAGAAAAAGGGTTGTTTGTAATTTTTTTTTTAAGACTGGAAAGGGGCGAAAACAGAAGAAAAGGGGGAACGAGGAAACCAAGCAAATGAAAACCATTCCCTTCTCAGTCAAGTGCTGATAGCAGGCACCACATGGGCAGCAAAGTTTAGAGCAGGGGTAGGCAACCTATGGCACGCATGCCAAAGACAGCACACGAGCTGATTTTCAGTGGCACTCACACTGCCCAGGTCTGGCCACCGGTCCGGTGGGCTCTGCATTTTAATTTAATTTTAAATGAAGCTTCTTAAACATTTTAAAAACCTTATTTACTTTACATACAACAATAGCTTAGTTATATATTATAGACTTATAGAAAGAGACTTTCTAAAAATGTTAAAATGTATTATCGGCACACAAAATCTTAAATTAGAGTGAATAAATGAAGACTCGGCACAGCACTTCTGAAAGGTTGCCGACTCCTGGTTTAGAGTGACCTTATATCTGATTCCAGTCTCTTTGCACTGTTATGCTGTCTCCAAACATTTCTCCCCCCGAACTCCTTCCCTTCCATTTCCCTTCTGACTCCCTGGAAAGCCAATAATACCTACAAATATTTTTTATTTTCATAAACGTCATGCAGCTTTAAAACGTGGGGGTGTTCTATCAACTTCAGGATGGCTATTTCCCGCTCCACCTGGAAGAGAAAAGAGAAATAGAAGCGAAGATTAGAAGACATGTCGTAGGTTACATTAGAAATCATAACACACATTGTCCCCTCTTACCCATTTTCCACCCCTTCTGACTCTCCCTTTCATGCACCAACGAGCAAACAAGCAGAAGCTATAATAATAGTACTTAGCATTTATACTGCATGTTAGAAAACATTAATTCATCCTCGCCATCTCCTCCCCTATAAAAGTCAGTAAATAATACTATTCCTATTTCACTAATAGGGAAACTGAGGCAGAGGACTAAGTGGCATGCCCGAGCCAAAAGAGGTAGGCACTTGCAGAACCTGGCATAGAATGCAGGAGGTTCCTGGCTCATAGTCCTATGCTGAGGCCACGCCTCTCAAATGACAGAAGGTCTAACCCATCATCCCAACTCTAACTGACTTCAGTGGGCCTTGGATGGGCCCCATTGTGCTAGGCATTGTACATACACATAGTAGGGGAGAGTCAGGGCCCACAGAGATTACAGTCTAAACAGAGAAGACAGGTAAGTAGTGGGAGAAAGGAAGTACTAGCATGTTACAGCAGGTGAAGTAAGATGCAGAAAGAGCAAGGGATTTGCCCAGTGTTACACAAGAAGTCTATGGCAGACCCAGGAACTGACCACAGATTTCTGGAGACCCAGTCCAGTGTCTTAATCACAAGACCATCCTTTCTCTCAATCCTTGACCTATCCAAAACATGCTACTCTGAGGACTTGTCTTCAATGCAGAGTTAACTGTAGTTATAAACTGAGCCTTGCCCTCAACTTGAGTCCTGAGCATACACACAAAGCTTAACTCAAATGTGATGGTGCTTTTAAACAGAGTTGGTTGGCCCCCTGGGAGTACAAGCTGCAGCTCAAATTAGCACAACTCACCAACAGCTAATACATTCACCCTGTGCTGCTAATACAATCACTTAGGCTAACTGATGAGGAGTTAATTAACCCACAGTGACTGTTTGTGGCAAGTGTAGATAACTCTAGTTAACTCTGCCATGAAGAGATAGCCTAAGGCAGGCAGTGTACAGGCAAAACCAGGCAATATATATAGGTGCAAGACCAGTTTTCAATAGTCCACAAGGGCAGGATTAGCCAACCATCCAAAAGAAGGATGGAATCCAGCTAGACTTCCCCCCGCCTTCCCCAAAATACTGTAACTGGTTACCCTGCAGCCGTCATCTTCACAATCAAAACACACTGCCATGCTGTGCCAGAGCACCAATCCCCTAGTAACCTGACAGTCCCCCAGGAACTTCTCCCTACATAGCTTTATTTCTTGGTGCCCCTTAACTTGCTAAGTATGTTCCTCCACCAACCATTAAGCATAGAACTTCTCCTGATAGACAGGTAGAGCTTTCTGCATGGCACTTTGAGCTGTAGTTCTCAAGCCTTAGTGATGAGGTCATGTATCCCAGAGAGAAACCAGCGAAACTCTCAGCCTCTCTCACATTGGAAGAAAGGATACATGTGCCTCTGGGACAGTCCCTTTCTGATTCTTTCAAGATCTTCATTCTTCTCTGCAGAATCAGAAGCCACTTGATAGATCCACTTCCACACTTGTGATCTCAGGAAATATCTATTTCATAGCTGGGGTGGGGGGAGATATATTAGCGGGCTGCAGTGGAATCAATGACATTCCACAAGAGAGAGAGAGAGAGAGAGACACACACACACACACACACACACACACACACACACACACACACACACACACACACACACATTGTTTGTGTGTAAATATAAATGTGGTACTGCAATTCTCATAGAACTCTCCTATGAACCAAGCTTCAGTGACACACACTGCTTAGTGGTGATAACTCATAGACATCATCTTCCCATCACCACCACAAAGCAGGAAGCAATTCATGAAAATAGAAATCTGCACTATGCAGTTTTATCATACAGCAATTTCCCAAAAATGCAGCTATTGTGCTACTGTGAAGAAGCTGGTTCACCCTGACCCCTTCCACAAAGGCCTAATGTCCTTCATCTCACAAGATACCTGTTGATATTTGGAGGGGTCTCATCAAGTGCTTGGCCCAACACAGTTGCGTTTAAGGAAGATTCGTCTTTAGGAAGATTTCTCTGAAATCAATTCCCCCTCCTGTCTCCAAGTCAGCGCCTCGGAGAAAGGAGCTGCCCAAATATGGTGTGGCTTGCCACAGTGATAGTGACTTGCCGCTACTGGAATGCAAAATCCCTCTAATGCTCAGCGGCAGCTCAGCCTATCTGCATTCACTCCACCCACTCTCCAAGGTCAGATCAGACCAGGGACGGAGGGTGGGATTCCACAGTCAGTAACCAAATTGCTGGCCTTTCTGATGACTGCCTGATGAACCTGAACACATACCCACCTGTCCATGGCAGAGTCCATCACTGACATCACAATTTATTCCCCAGTCTACGTTTTAGCTGGGGAGGTAGGCAGGAGGAGAAAGGGATTTTCTCCTCATGGACACTCTTGAATCACTATGCTATATGAATAGTAATAGTTCTAGCTAATAATACTGCAAACATGTGCCCTGCTTCTGCTAGCATTGGGGAGACGCCACTGCAGTAAAGTACATCCACGGAGCAGCAGGGCTTTTCTATGGGGCAGTATTGTGTCCTCTTGCCTCCACAGTGCAAACATCCTCTTGCACTTTGACAGACAGATGGCTCAGAATGAGGGTCTGGCACACCCTCAGGTGAGGAGATAAATGGAGCGAACAGAGGTTGGAGGCATGCAGAGGACATGCACCTGACTAGTCAGGGGACAGACTCCATCAGGCAGAAGAAAAAAGTACCAAAACCTGATGGACCATTAATAGGAGGGAAAGGCAAGATCAAAGATTCAGACATATGACATCTCAAACACCCACCGCAAATGAGACTAACCCATGCAACTGTTTTCAGGATGAGAAAATAACTCTATTGTAGGCTCACAAGGTCATGCAGAGCGTCCCCAGAGCTTGGCATTGGCCACACAAGCTCACCTAACTTTTCAGTGCAATTCTATAGCTCTATCGCACCGTGCATACACACACATGCACAATGACCTTTCCGTACATATATTTCCCAGGGCTGAGTCCCCAACACTAGACACAGAAAAGCTCCCCAACTTTTCAGCACATTCTCAAAGCTCAGTCACTGGCATTCAACACACCAGCTTTCCAGGGCGGAGAGACTAACACCACACACACAACAAAGGTTACCAGGGGATGGAGGGAGGCACAAGGCATTTCATGAGAAGTGTGATCACCGTACTGGCTATGGAACTAAACAGCTGACCTTATCTCCCTTTACAGTTCTCCCTTTAGGGGCTCCCATGACTGTGAAAGATGCTACACCTTGCAGTTGACAAGCCCTGTGTTATCTAATCACAGCGGAGAGTCACTGCTTTTGAAAAAACCCTGTTGTGATGTCTCTGGCCATACATCCAACATGAGTGAGTGATGGATGGCAGCACCCACCCAAGGTACTGTTTGGTTACTGTCTGAAAGCGTGAGCAGATGGGGGCATGAAGAGGCAGAGATTTATGACAATGTCACTTGGAGGAAAGAATTCAGTTATATTACTAGCTGGTCTTCTTGAAACAGGCAAAAATAAGACATTAAAGCAACTATTCACTTGCTACTTCCACAGTTGGAAGCACTCCTTTAACATGGCTTGTGCTGGCAGAGGTGCAGGCCTAAGGAGGGTCCCATGTTTATTTTTGCAGGAAAATGCATAATAACCTTCTGGCATCTGAATTCTGATGGGGAATTTGGGTGTATCTACACTCAGACTCCAAATCTGTGGAGAATGCCAGGTTCGATACACTATGCAGTATTTCAACACAATGAATGGCAATCTGCTGCAGGATCACACTGCTGCACTGCAGACAGCAGTCCAGTCTACAAGGCAGCACTGCCCACTGGTTAGAGCAGGGGGGCTGGGAATTAATACTTTCAGACTCCCATCCAGAGTTTGCCACCAACTTTCTCTGGGAGAGTGGGCAAGTCACAAGAGTTCTCTGTCCCTTACCTTCTCCATCTGCAAAATGAGAACAATAAAACTTACCTGCCTTTGCAGAGCACTTTGCAATCATCTGATGAAAGGTGCTTTATGAGTGCAAAATATTATATTTTTCTTATTGTCTATGTCAGGATGCTATGTAATGGAAGTAGGCTCTGAAGGCTGTGTGTGCTAGGAAGCTAGAGAGAATGACACAATCTCTGTCCAGCAGCCTAAATATAGCTTACCCTTGGAACTGTTACAGCAGAGTCCTACCCCTCCTCCACTCCATGGCACCACAGAGCTGCAATGAACCATACTGAATTCTCAACTTACCACTGCAGTAATGAGCGCCTCTCCCAGACCCCACTCTCCCACTCCCACAATAATTGATATGGGTGAGACATAGCACGTAGCTCCGAATAGTGGTTCGATTGATGCATGAATTAGAAGGGACTAGTAGCACTCCACATAGTTAGCAAACAAGCGGCCCAAGAGCAATAAAGCAAAACAGAACTGACCTTAAATAGGGCACCACTCTGCCTTCTTCTCCTAACCTTTGCCAGCTACTGGGCACACTTTTGCACATCCTTGGGCTGGCAGAACTCATGTATCACTGCCCAGCTCTGAGCCGGCAAGGACAAGGCACGGGAGACCCCTGTGGGGGTGTCTGTTTTAATGTGGATGCAATGACCAGAGAGCAGGCCAAGCCAAGAATAGTCTGTGAGTCTGCAGTAAATGAAGAACACACAGTAACATTTGTATAATAGTCTTTAAAAAAAGAGAACTCATCCATCAGCCAGACTAACTCTGGGTTCCATGAGAGGTTCCCAGACACAACCTGGGTGCCCTCACCTTGCAGCAGACTATGTCTGTGCAGCACCCCAAACCCTCCAAGCTGGGGAGAGGGGTTACAAAAGCCTGTGCAAGGCCAATAGAGCCACATTGCTGACTTGTGACCTTGCAGGTGCTAATCACTGTTTTTTAAGAACTATGCAGGAAGCTGATGAGCTGTCGGGATGCTCCAGTAACTCGGCTAATAACAGAGATCAGCACGAGGGCAGTGTAACCCTTAGCAGGAGTAATGTAAAACCTTCACTTGGCCCCGTCCGCCTCTACTTCACCCTCCAGAGGGACTCACATCCCTCTGGGTTTAAGCCCATATCATCTGAATAGTTCTTGGTGATGAGAGGCACTGCACTCTTTCATCTCTTGACTCACAGCACACTGTGCGCAAATGTAGCTATGAGGCCGGGACAGGAGCCAGCAGGAACCATGGGTGGGATCTGTCCAAACAGTACAGAAGAATTGCTTTTCATTCACATTCCTTTGCCCGGTATTTGTGATTGTACCACCTGCCTGGAAAGTGGAGCTGCATGCGTTTGCTAAATGGGCTGGATGGTTGTCAAGCGTTACGAGATGGTAGCTTCTCTGCAAGCTCTTCTGAAACACTACACAGTCACCTTTAGCAGCTATACTTCCCAGTGAATTGCAGCTGATAGCCCTATACTTAGGATGCCGGGGAAGGCAATTCTCCTCTCTTGCTGTAGAAGTGCACCAAATCATGCCCACAAAGCTGAACTCCTATTCTTTTCTCCACTGATACCAGTGGGTCCTATATCATGTAAAATGCAGACTTGAGACAGCAGCAAGAGATAGCAGGGAGAGAAAGAGAGAGAGAGGGAATAAAGCCATGGCAGGATGGTAGGCTACAGGTTGCCCTACTCCCCCTAACCATCGCTAACTTGGGGTGTTTGGAGTTTTGCTTGAAATTTTGTTTAGTGTTGACCCTGCTTTACTTTAAAGGTAATTAAACAATTATCAGTGCCCCGCATAGCCCCTTAGTGACTGGTGATGAACACAAGCCAGGAAGATCAAATCCAGATCTGAACTCTCCCAGAGTTTGGGGATGTTCAGATGTGGGGTGAACTTCAAAGGATTCAGAATTTTGGTTCAGCTTCCAAGCATTTTGGATGCTGACCTGAAGCTCGTTGGGCTAGAAATCTTGCAGTAACACGGGGCCAGATCCTTCACTGCACGAAATCTGAAGGATGTGCAATCAGTTAAAATGAAACTTCAAGAATCCTCATGTGAAACAATCTCATCGGTTTCAATACAGCTCCAGAACTTGAGGAGGAGATCCACTGGTTTGTTCTCATAGTGTGATTCCAAGGTTCTTAAGGGAACAGGTTTGGTTTGGGGTTGGTTCTTAGTTCATCTAATCTGGCTCATGGTAGCCCCTGCTCAGAACTGCTGTGTTACACCAGGAAGTTCAACACACATGGTGTTCCATCACAAGCCAGACAGTAACATGTTCCCTCATGGCATTTAGACTTATTTGCACCGTATGTCTCTTTAAATAGCATCAGGCTTTCATGCATGTGACACTGATGTGAGCTGACAAGTGGATTTATTCATTCAGTACGTGGGATTATCTACCACCCAATGGTACATGGCAAAGTGGCTGACGTGCAACTCTCTGTCAACACTCAGCAGAATTAGCCCCTCTACGCCAGAAGCCAGCTATCCCCTCTGTGCATCCTGTTGTTACCGGTGATCACCATGTCACAATTGCCATCAATAAGGAGTTCAGAACAAAGGACACAAATCAAAGAGACACTGTTGAGGACGACTGACCCAATATTTGACCTGTCTTTCTTTTCCCTCCTTATCATTTTTAAGTGCTGTTTTCTTCTTTTGCCCCAAAGCAAAATGTTCCACTGCTATTTTTCTGAGGAGGAAAAAAAACCCACCTGCAGCAGCCCAGCCACCAAGAGCAACCCTGCAATGGCAAACCAGAGTCTTCATGGTCCAACACTCACAAGCTACCCTACAGTCACCATCAAACTAAGATGTGGGAGCCCAGCACTCACAGCCACTACCAAATCAAAGGTCACCTCACCAGGTGCCTGAGTTCCTTCCGACCACCACATTCATCTGCGATCCAGGGCTCATGACCAGTCCTTTAACCACCAGTCACTGTCCTGGCCAGATCCGGTATTTATGTGCTAGGCAGCCCAACCATGTGCAGCAAGCATGACAGCTCCAAGGGGAGTAACTTGGGAGCTCATATTCCTAGCTTATGTTAGTAGATGCTGACATGTCCAATGGCTGTCAGACAAGCACTTTCAGTGTGATGGTGTGCAGAGGTGTGGGATGGGAAGGAAAGGCCCAGCAGATGCACTGAGTAGAAAGGGATTGTGCGTGCATTGCATGCACACAAAATATAAATGGAAAGTTTGATTTAAAGTATATCAGCTGATGAGATCTTTTCACAAGAGCTGAGATGGAGATGCACAGACATTAAGGATTTTTGAAAGGACAGCTGCAAACGCATGGAGAGTGCGCCTGACACCACAGGCAGGATCTGAGAAGAGAAGGGAAGACAGGAAGCTCCTAATTCTGGAGGCAGGATATGGGGTGGCAGGGAGGAGACAAGCTCCTAGCAACCGGGGCAGATTTGGGGGTAAGAAGCAAAGCTCCCAAACACCCAAGGCAGCATTTTGGGGTGGGTGGAGGGCTTCTGATGGCCTTGCTAAGGAAACCATAGGGAAGAGAAGCTTCTGATGGCATAAAGACGGGTTGGGAAAGTGAAGAAATGCTCACAGTGATGTGGGATGGATCCCTTTGGGGGTAACATTCATTGTCAGTGAGAGGAGGAGGAAAAGGAAGGACAAAGAGGGAGAGAGGGGCAGAAAGTGTTTTTTAGAAAAGCCTGAAGAAACTGACTCTTTAGCACCACCTACGTGTCCAATTAGTCTCTTGTTATGTCACTCTCCCTCCCCACTTCCTCTGCTCCACCAGCATTGTTCATCTCTGTCAGTTTCTCAAACAAATGTAGCCATGCTGTCTCCCTTGCACCCTCCCGGAAGTAATCGATAGGGTTGTGATGAAGTGGGATTTTTGGTAATATGTTCATGATATCTGTGCATGCCTCAGTTTCCCTCTGTACTTTGTGTGGCTTTGCATGGAGAGTAAAGGGTTGAAAAGCTGCTCTTGGGGCAGGGCGGGGGGCATAAGGTGTAACTGTGCAGGGTGGCATGGAAGTGTCCATTAAAGGACTGGTTGAAACCGACTGATATCAGTGGAAGATCTGGAAAGACAATGGAAACCCCAGTGGACCAGACATTCACAGCTAGCAGCCAATGACCAAAAGGAAGGAAATTTCTCCCCACCTCTCTGCAGGGAAGCAGAGCAAAGACCCCAGATGGAGAGCAAAGGAGAAAGGTGTCACGTGGCTAGGTTAAGAGCTGCCTTTGGAGAGAGACAGACACACACCTGGGACTAAGGACAGAAGAGACAGAGACAGATAGAATCAGTATGAATCAGGTGACTAATGTTTTGAAAAGGCTGCTTGGGGTCGCTGGAGCCATGGAGGGAGACAGCGTTCGCTGGTGCCTGAAGACCCAGTTCTGATGCCTTGGGGCCAACCCCTGTGGAACTGTGTGTGTTCTTGGGGCCTGGCACACTAACGGGGTCACTCCCAAGGGATTGGTTACAGGGTGGGGCACACCTTCACATCTCTCCTTAAAAGCCATCTCTGGTGCCTATAAGAAACCAGCCAGTTAATGATGGTTCCAGGGGAGTCAGGCTAGGGTGACCAGACAGCAAATGTGAAAAATCGGGACAGGGGTGTGTGTAATAGGAGCCTATATAAGAAAAAGACCCAAAAATCGGGACTGTCCCTATAAAATTGGGACATCTGGTCACCCTAGGCCAGGCTAGCTGGAACCTTGGGCCAGATCATCTGCTGAGGTAGACTGATCAACACCAGTGGAGGATCCCTTAATCCAATGATAGCAATAATTAGAAAACATGGCAAATATAGGCGTAAAATGAGTATGTATTCAACTGCATCCTTCCACTCCTACTTTGTTTCTGTCTCTTGTCTTCTTAGATTGTAAGTTCTTTGTATGTGCCTTTATCGCACCTAGCACAATGGGGCTCCGATCTCCATGCAGCCTCTGGCTGTTACTATAATATAAAGAACAACAACAACAATGTATATCAATTTTTAAAAAGGAATGGGAGCCTTTGAAATATCAGCCCCACACATCCATCTCGTGCTAGTTAATATACTTGGGAGATGCAGCCAGGTGACTGGACACTCAGTCTCTCAGTGCTCTAAGCAGGACCATCCTTTGAGATGCCTTAGGCCAGCATTGAAGGAAGCACACATAGAAACAACTCACAGTTTCCCCCTTTATTTCCCTTTTTTTAAAATGTGCTGTTGAAGCAGAACTGTAGCTTCCAGGGGGAAATCGGTGACATCGCTCCCAGACAAATGGCACCGCAGACCCTTAGCCAGGGTCTGTGAAAAGGCCAAGGGCAGTGCATGCACAAAACTCGTATTTGCACTTCTCTCTCTGCAATGAACAGGGACTCCAGAAGGGAGACCTGGCAGCCACTGATAGAGGAACCAGCGCTGAAGTTGTGCCAGCCTGTGGAGCCAGCACTTCTGTCTTCAATGAGGCCCGACTGCACCTTCTAGCCCTGCCTTTTTTCCACAGTGAAGCTGCAGCAGTGGATCAGGCTGCAGTTCGTAAGTGTAACCCCTAAAGGTACGTCTACACTGCAGCTGGGAGTGGGACATGCGCTAGCCCTGCTTGAGGTATTCCGCTAAAAATAGCAGTAAAGCCTGGGGATAGCATGGGTGGTGGCTCAAGCTTTGCCACCCAAGTATGTACCCTGGGGATCCGGGTGGGTTTGTCCTCAGGCAGCTACCCCAAGCTGCCACCTGTGCTATGCTGCTATTTTTAGCTTGCTAGTCTGAGCAGAACTAGCATGTCTGTCTACCTGTGCTGGGAAGCATGTTTTCAACTGCAGGGTAGACATACTCTTAATGCAGCGGTGGCTCCAGGCACCAGCGCTCCAAGCGCGTGCCTAGGGTGGCAAGCCGCGGGGAGGCGGCCTGCCGGTCCCTGCGAGGGCGGCAGTCAGGCAGCCTTTGGCAGCATGCCTGCGGGAGGTCCACCGGTCCCACAGATTCGGCGGCAATTCGGCGGCGGGTACGCCAAAGCCGCGGGACCGGCGGACCTCCCGCAGGCAAGCCACCGAAGGTTGCCTGACTGCCGTGCTTGGGGCGGCAAAAAACCTAGAACCGTCCCTGTCTTAATGTAACCCCTCCCTAACCTATATTAGCACTCCCAGGTCCAACTTGGCAAAGGCACCCATTCCAGGAGCCAGTTATTTCAACCTAGGATGTTGAAACCAGTCTGTTTTATTCATAAAGTGAGTGTTCCAGGCACAGACTGCTTGAGGAATACACTGTGCACAGACACTGCTCCTTGTTACAATGCAGTCTCCTGTGCAATGCATTCTCTGTTCTCTCTTGCACTGACTTTGCAGTACAGGGAAAAGGATAAACTAGAGACAGATTTCATTCCAAATCCTAGAAATCACTCAGGGATGAATTTGGCTCCTGGACATAAATACCCCTTTAACTTTACTGGGAGGAGGGAGATTTGGGATCTGAACCTAGATTCTAACCGTGCAGAAGGGCTGGAGTTCCCATAGCTGGGGCCATATTTTTCAAAAGAGATCAGTATTTTGGGTGCATATTGGGTGCTGATCTCTTTTGAAAAATTTGGTCTGAGCTGTGGGTGTTGAGCATTTGACAATCTGGCCCCATACCTATAATTATATTGGGATGAACTACTGTAATGGGATTAAAAAAAACCCTCGGTTCTGAACACTTCCAATCCTTGCTCTCACACACTTGGACACTTAGGGGTTAAAATCCAGATCTAAATTTTGAAGCGCAGGCCCACCTCTGCAATAAATCCTTCTTTAAGTGACCTTGTTGAGGTAGATTGGATGGCTCAGGTGATTAGCAACCAGCTTTGAATGATTTCGCCTCTAGGCCACTTGCTTGAATCTGGCCAAGGGTAACAGTGCCCAAAAGCCATTACTATCAGCTATTTGATGACTCACTGTGAGATGAGTTCCATGGTCTCAGTCCCGTTCCCAGGTGAGAGGTGTCCACATTATAGAAACCACCAGCGCAATCACAACAACCAGGTACCCTTGCAGGTCCCAGCAGAGATGCAAGCATTTGGATACTGTGGTGACAGGCACTTCAGAAACGCAGAAGCTCAACAGCAGCCAAAGACTGGATTGGCTTGGAAACTGAACCACCCTCTCAGCCAGGGGCGGCTCCAGGCACCAGCACGCCAAGCGCGTGCCTGGGGCGGCAAGCCACGGGGGGCGCTCTGCCGGTCACCACGAGGGCGGCAGGCAGGTTGCCTTCGGCGGCATGCCTGTGGAGGGTCCGCTGGTCCCGCGGCTTTGGCGGACCACCCGTAGGCTGCCGCCGAATCCACGGGATTGGGGACCTCCTGCAGGCAAGCCGTCGAAGGCAGCCTGCCTGCCGTGCTTGGGGCGGCAAAATACCTAGAGCCACCCCTGCTCTCAGCCCTCGAAGTGGTCCCTAACAGCTAACCTATGTTGTCTGGGGAAAGCTTGCGCTGCTGTTGTCGATAAATAAGGCTTTAGTGTCCAGGATGGTCAATCCAGCAACTTTTATCAGCACCAGATTTCATTTAGCAAACAAATAGAAATGGCCTGCTCTTGCTATTGTGTTCCTCAGCTGTTTCCTTCCCAGAACCAGGAGAAACAGGGGCAGCACAAGACGACAACATCCCATCAGAACACAACTTCTCTGCAGCCACACATTGTAGCTCTTGCTTTGGGAGCTAATCTCCGCTGGTTGGCAGCTCAGTGGATACTGCAAGACTCACCCCTCTCTGCCTATTAGAGCTCAGTGCTGAGGAATGGTGTGAGCTTTGAAGCTAAGGACCCCAGCACCAGTTCTGGATTCAAATACTTTCTCTAAGACACTTGAAACATCTGCTGACCCATCCAATATTAGGGACACAGGAAGCAGTAGCAATGCCTCAGAGCAGTCTACACGTTTTCCATTGGCTCTTACTGTGCCACAAGAGCTGCTAAACATGACACAGCAAGGGAAGGTACAGAGTGAGAGAGAAGCAAAATAGCATATCACTCCATCAGTCTCAAAGACATCTGTTCTCACCCGCTGCATCTCCCCAGGTTCACTCCACAACAAAGGACATGACAACAAACCTCCAGCCCCCCTCAGTGAAGATAACATTGTCCTCTGCCTTGTGTAAGCAGCAGTAGTGGCAGCAAATTAGCCCATTGCTGCCATCACCATCCAAGATCTCTCCTGGCAGGGAGCTGAGTGATCAAAGGCAGCGATGAAGAATAATTTTGTTTCTAGGTTATTTTGACTCTGCTGTTTCTCAAGTGCATTCTTCCCCTCCTGCCTCACTCCTGGAGATGCCAGTGACATGCCACAGTCAATCAATATTAACAGGAGTTTCCAGAAGCTAGGGTATCCCCATAAATGGGAGCTTCTCAAAGTGGCATTGTGGAGAGCAGCTGTTGTGTGTTTGGGAATAGAGAAAATAGCCCTGTGATGTTTAGGGCATGTCAAACAACTCCTGCTCTACATCACCCTGACTCTCCTTCTCCTCTCTCTGGAAGCAAGCTCCTGATGCCCTTGAGCATGTCCTGGTGGAAGGGTCAATGAGGTGCAGTAAGTGAAAGAGATGTATTGGCTCCAGCCAAGCTAATGCTACCTGAAGACCTCTTCCTTCTTCCCTATCCCACACACAATACCGCACAAAGGCAGACAGCTGTAAAAAACATCTATTTGTACTTCTGAAGCATTTCAGACGTAGCAAAGTTCTCAATCCTTCTTCCCAGTGACATTCACATGAGAGACAATGCTTTTCACATGACTGTGCCAGTGAAACCCTACAAAGCTTTGTTGCAATAAGCTGGGCAGGGGCACAAGAGGGCAGGATGAAGAACAGGGGGCAGATGTGAATCTCCAACCCCCCAAATGTTGACATGTCTCTCAGCGCATTCCCCCTGTTTTACTATCAGTGAGTAGGAAGTATAATCATTGTTACTTTCACTGGGAGGTCGGTAATACGATGTCCAGTGGCCAGTTGATAACATTGGTATATGAGTGAATTTGCACAAAGCACAGAGCCTGAAAAACACCAGCACTTAATGGAAGCACCACATGAAGGTTGTCGTCTTGCTCCCAAACAAACCCTCTTTAAATGGAAAATGAGGCAAACACCTGTATGCGACTGTGGTCACTGGGCATAAACGATGGAGCACATCATATCTGATTGTTCCCTTCTTTCTCTCGCCACAGACCTGAAGGACGTTCACCAGCTCACTGCTGCGGCAATATGCTGGCTATCAAACCTAGATATAAATTTGTAGTCGCTGCTACCTAATCAAGCCATACGAAAGAAGAAGAAGCAGTAGTGAGGAGGAGGCTTGGTAGCAGGACTGCACTGAGCAGACAGGAGAAAAATATCCTTTCTGCTTCAATAGAATATACATAACTAACAATGGCATGAAATCATATATAATAGAAATGGGAATGACCTACCGGGCTTTCTAGTCAATCCCCTGGGGGAAGAATGCAGGATAGAACCATCCTATATTTGTCCAGTCTGGGTGGGACTTTTAAAGGCGCTCAGTGGCATTGGCCTGACTCTGCTCCCATTGAAGTTAGTGGGATGTTTACTACTATCTTCAATGAGAACTGAACTAGTCCTACTCTGAATGATTTTGAAAATCACCACCCTTTAGTTTTAAATATCTCAAGTGCTGGGGCCTCAACCACACTTGCTAGCTAGCAGGCTGGAGCTTCACAGAGGCTGCTGGGCATCTTTAGACATTTGCTTTGCAGATCTAGTTCATGCCAGACTGATTGGGCAAGTGGTCAATTTTCTGTCTTTCTGAGATCCTTCATAAATGGGAGACTGTCCCTGTGTCTTAGCAGAGACCTCCTTACCTTCATCAGAGCAAACTAATGCTGAAGAGACCACAAAGAACTTACTGCCTGATCTTCTCCAGCCCAGACACACTGACTGCCAGCACTGAAGTATGAGTAAATTTCTCTCTTGAGCTACCCATGTCTGTTGAAAACAGGCTACAGGCACATCACAGATAGATGGCTGCAATGGAAATGCCCCAACCAAAATGCCATAAGCCAAAGAAGGATAGAGGGAGGAAGGCACTAGGAATGTTTTGTCCCATTTTCTTTACTCTTCTATGTGCAGCTGGGAGTACTGCAGCCTCAGAATGGCATATGTACCCTTATGTGTCATTGTTTACCTGTGTTTGCCCCAGACACCTGCTATCTACCCCTGCACAACACACCCTGTTACAAAGGGCTGAGTCATTTGTCCCCCTGAAGGATAGAGAGCGCAGGATGCAGCCTTTGGTGTCCCAGAGAATTAGTCACTGATGAAGATAGTGCTTACAACTCAGAGGTCACATGGAGGGAGAGAGGAGAAAAGTTATAATGATAAACTAACTAGTTTATCTCCAGTCTCTGGGTATGTCTACACTACCCGCCGGATCTGCGGGCAGCGATTGATCCAGCGGGGATTGATTTATTGTGTCTAGTCTAAATGCGATATATCGACCCCCAAGCCCTCTCCCGTCGACTCCTGTACTCCAGCTCGGCGAGAGGCGCAGGCAGAGTCGACAGGGGAGCAACAGCAATGTAAGTAGATCTAAGTATGTCAACTTCAGCTACATTATTCACGTAGCTGAAGTTGCATAACTTAGATCAATCTGCCCCCCTCCCCCAGGGTAGACCAGGGCTCTGACAACTTCAGGGCTTGAGTGGACTCACTTGCCCTGGGTTCTCTCAGCTATTACTGAAGGGAGCTGAGTCTGCATTAGAAAAGGAAAAGAAAATTAGAAGGATGAGGCTAGCTGGCACTATCTCCATCATCCCAACACATGCCAGGATTCTTTGGCACATGCATAGCTATCCTGCCGCCTTTCCACAATACTTCCCACAATCTTTTACACTCATCAAATACTTGCAAGTTACATTTGCAGACTTCAGGCTTAGTTTGCAAATGATTTGCTCACCAAACCGGGGGTTAGACTTGACACAAACATTATCTGAAATGGATAGCTGGACTAGCTCTATCCCCCAGTACCTCTCAGCCCCTTCAGCCAGCATTCACATCTATCAGCTGACGAGTACCTTGCTCCTGGATGCTTGGAATACATGAAGCATGGGCCTGCGAGTCAGGGGAGCTGTGCACAGTAATAAAATCTCATCAGGGTTTCGGCATCAAAAGGCAGAGGATGCTATACATGTCGTCTTCTGTCTCAACAGCAAAGAAAACTAATTATATCTCTTCATACGAGACACAATTAGCTTCTCTCTCCTATGGAGAAAGCCCTTCTCTGAATGAGAAGCTTTTACTGCCTCCCACACAAGCAGGGAACGGGCGAAAAAACTGCTGAGGTTTGAAACCATGCTGGGAAAACCCAGCAGCCTCTTTAGATGGGAGGAGGCAGTGTCCACGCTGCTAAGCTTATGTGCAGAAACCTAACGCAGGCATATGCACTGCGAAGGAAAGTAGCTCAGAGATGTTGGCTCCATTCCCTACTGTCTTCTGCATGCGTGGGCACAAACAACCCAGTGACACACAGGGGAAGGCTGATCACTCTGCCATCATATTTATGCATGATGTCAGAGTGTTATGTTACACAGCTGCAAAATATGGCTCTGCATAGGTGCTGGGTTTTTTTTTTAGGAGTGCCGCTAGCCCACCTATCCCCTCCCCTATGAGCTGAGAGTCGCACCACCACAGCTGTACCTCACCCTGCAATCCTTGCTCTCAGGATTAGAAGCCCAAATTCTTGTTTCCAAACACTTACGGCTATTTGTAACCCACATAAGCCTGGGTGCAAGATTTGGCCTTTGTGGTTTGTTGCCAGTTTCAACTGAACAGTAGAAAGGGATCCTTCCCTTTGGTAGCACCATAATGGCTGCCGTTTGCCAGGCTGAGGGAAGCTGGCCTGTATTTAGGAATTGGACAAATGCTTCCTATAGTGGATTTAGAAGGTTTCACAGAAGTTTGCCCTAAACTCACGCGGTGTTCTGTTTGCTCCAAGATTTAGTGACATTGACAAGTTCCTCCCATTTCCAGTGGGTCTCTATTTGTTGCTGCATGCCACTCAGTTGACGAGAAACTGTGATGAGGTTAGGAGAGTCCTGCTCTCGTTGTTTACAGCATTTAATGGGAGCTGAAGTGATTTCCTCCAGGGTTTGGTTGTGTTATTCTGTTCTGGGTGGAAGATTTGGGGGATTATTCTGGAGGTTTGTTGTTTCCTCAGATTGAACTCTATTGGCCTGCTATGTTCAGAATAGGTTAATTTTACACATCCACACTAGTGGCCTAATTTTTTCATTTAAGGCCTGATTCTGATATCCTTATTCACATTGGTAGTACCTCATTCCACTTGAAGGCACTCCATGGTATAAAGTGCTAGTCAACCTAAGTACGGGTGGCAAAACTGGCCCTTACTAGGTGGTTTAATTCTATTCTATAAAGTTCTAGAAAATGTAGGACTTTGTCAGACTGGTTTCCTTGTGTTGCAATTCTAAGTCAGCAGTGTTGCTTTCTACATTAACCCTTTCAGTCCACTGCTGCTTTCTTTCTGAAGCTAAGGTGATTCGTTGGTGCAAAGGACTGTTTCTAACATTTACCTCAGGCTGATGACATTACTAACGGGTAGAAAATATTTTATTTCAATGAAGCATTCATTAGCTTCTGCCATTTGTTATACAGTCTAAGGGCTGCTTGCAGTGATAGGACAGGGGAGTGATCTGAGAGGAAATTTTACATAGTAACTTTTAGTAGATCTGTTTAAAGGATGAGAAAGATCTGTTTTAGAGTGTTCTTGGTGTGCAGCTGATAAATGGGTGCAATCCTTTCTTCTGGCTCTGATGTACCCCAACCATCTGCTAGACCTAGTTCTTTCATGAGTCTGCTAAGTTCTTTGATCCCTTACCCGGTGACAGATCAAGGGATAATCTATCTACAGTGAAGTTGGGGTACAGTTAAAGTCCAGGTGAGATGAGACTACAGTCCACCAGTTTGGGTCTTGACCAACTTAGCTGCAAAAGTTAGAGGAAGCTTCATTTGGGATATGTACAGTTGCACCTTTAATGAAGATCTCTCCCACACACTTGAGGGAGTTCTTTCTTCCTTCCTTCCTCAATCCTCCTTCCAGAATTGTCTGATAGAACCTTTGTGAATGAGAATTGGCATCTCCCCCTTTACTGCCTTTGGATTCAGTATGAGAGGAGCAGAAAATGTGTCACACCCAGCTCCTTTTGTACCTTGCATGTTTGTGGTTCCAAGTGCATTTCTTGGAGCATGCCAATAGAACGGTGCATATTTTTCAAATGGTCAAATATTTTTTCCCTTTTTACTGGATTACCGACTCCTCTGACATGTAGACCCATGATAATCAGTTGTCCTATCACTGGTGGTTTTTTTAGGCCAAGATTTTCAAAATGACTAATTATTTTTGGGTATCTCAATTTCTGCGTGATCAAGTGGAGACCCATTAAAGAACCTCAGAGGGCAGGTATGCAAAACTTCCTGAAAACGGGGCCCTTTTAAAGTGTCTCAGATTAGATATTAGATATAATCAGTCGCTTTTGAAAACCTCAGCCCTAACAAAACATGTTCTGTCAATTTCCCTTTAGCGGAATCAGATCTTTCTTTCCCTGTTATCAAATAGTGAAGGTGTTGAGAGGACTTTGCTTTGGCTTTTGTATGTTTGTACTTCTTGCTTAGTCTTGTATCATTTTATCAAGATATTTCCTTAATGGATAAAACTTTTTGGTATCCTCTATATCTTTTGGGTCAGGGATTTTACCCTGTATGCCTAGTACAATTTTTTCTGATTTAAGGTTGGCCTGTGTATGAAATAATCCTGTTTTCTTTTCTTTATATTTCTGTCCTTCCCAGGTGATAATGCAACTTTTTTTTATTTGTCTTTTCTTGCTGACTCCTAGTGATTCCTGGTGTTCACTTCAAGGAAACAAGGTAAATTACTGAACGTGTCAGGCCACTGGCAGTGTCCTGTCAATCTCATGTGTAGGGCTCTACCAAATTAACGGCCATGAAAAACGCATCACGGACCATGAAGTCTGGTCCTTTGTGTGCTTTTACCCTATGCTATACAGATTTCATGGGGGAGACCAGTGTTTCTCAATTTGGGGGTCCTGACCCAAAAAGGAGTTGCAGGGGGGGTCATAAGGTTATTTTACAGGGGTTGCGGTTTTGCCACCCTTACTTTTGCACTGCCTTCAGAGCTGGGCAGCCAGAGATCAGCGGCTGTTGGTTGGGTGCCCAGCTCTGAAGGCAGCGCCCTGCCAGCAGCACCACAGAAGTAAGGGTGGCAATACCATGCCATGATACCATTACTTCTACACTTCTATCTTCAGAGCTGGGTGGCTGAGAGTGGTGGCTGCTGACTGAGGGCCCAGCTCTGCAGGCAGCAGCGCAGAAGTAAGGGTGGCAATACCATACACTGCCATCCTTACTTCTGCAGTGCTGCTGGCGGCGGCTCTGCCTTCAGAGCTGGACTCCCGGGCAGCAGCCACCACCCTCCAGCTGCCCAGCTCTGAAGGCAGCAGTGATGCCATCAGCTGCACAGAAGTAAGGGTAGCAGTACTGCAACCCCTCCTACAACAACCTTGCAATCCCCCTCCCCCAACTCCTTTTTGGGTCAGGACCTCTACAATTACAACACCGTGAAATTTCAGATTTAAATAGCTGAAATCGTGCAATTTATGATTTTTAAAACCCTATGACTACGAAATTGACCAAAATGGACCATGAATTTGGTAGAGCCTTACTCACGTGTCACCATGGGAGTTGTGGGGAACTTGAAGTGTTCCTCAAAAGCACTATGTGCATAGTAGCCTTCTCTCTTGTTGCTGACCTGTGAGTGGATGTTTACAGTTTTACAGCTGAAGCGGAGACATTTGCTACCATTAGCCAGTCTGCAGTCTAGTGTCTCTACTATTAAGAGCCCATTTATAGTCCCTTTTAAAGATGAATATACATGGTCCTGAAATGCAGGAGAGCTGGTAGTAGTAGATAGTACTAGCTGCCATTGCTGGAATAGAGTGTTTCTTTAGTTTTGAAATAAAACAAAAAGAAACAAAAAGAAAAAATCAAAACAAACATAAAAGCAGCATGATGGGTAAGTCTGGCTAAATATAAAAACCATCCTGCTAGAGGACTGGGAGAGAGGAGGTGATAGGAGGAATGAGATGAATGTTGTGAAGTACGGCTGTCCACTTCTTGCTTGAAATCAATTTCATCTTACCCATCTCACAGTAGGTTTCTGATGTTCTCATATCAAGCCCCTGGTTTGGCAGTCGTGTCAATGTCTGCCTTCGGAAATCAAGTGGTGAAAGACTGCTCTCCTTTTGATCTTGATTTCTATCCACCCATTTTGTTGCATTCTCTTCCTACAGTGACATTTCTCCCACTCCCTTTGAGACCTAAGGCAGAATTTGAACCCAAGATTCCAGAGGCAACATGTGAATGTAAGAACCTACGGCTGTCTGAGGAGTAAACGAGTGAGCTTGTGTCTCGGACTCTGAACTCCAGTGCGTTGCACTGTTCGTCTAGCCCAGGGGTCAGCAACCTTTCAGAAGTGATGTGCCAAGTCTTCATTTATTCACTCTAATTTAAGGTTTCGTGTGCCAGTCATACATTTTAACGTTTTTAGAAGGTCTCTTTCTATAAGTCTGTAATATAGAACTAAACTATTGTTGTATGTAAAGTAAATAAGGTTTTTAAAATGTTTAAGAAGCTTCATTTAAAATTAAATTAAAATGCAAAGCCCTCTGGACTGGTGGCCAGGACCCGGGCAGTGTGAGTGCCACTGAAAATCAGCTCACGTGTCGCCTTCGGCATGCGTGCCATAGGTTGCCTACCCCTGGTCTAGCCCCAGTTATCCTCTCATACTCATTTATTCAGCCAAAAAGGTTTTCAAGTGACCTAGGGGGATGGCATGTGTGGGTGAATGCGTGCTCACCATATGGGTCCTTCACATTTTGACTCCTGGGGGCAGTTCAGTCCCCCTCCAGAGATGCCCCTGTTAGAAGGCTGCTGCTCTCTGCCTCGTGGCTGTCCCCATAAAACCTTCCCTTTTCAGAGCATACCAGGGACCTAGCAGCTCCAACACACTGGGTAGCACAGCAGTCATTTAACAGCTCCAGTGCTGTCTAATACTGTTCACCGTACACCATACTGGGGGACTAAATGCAACTCCAGTTCTGCTGCATGTACCTGGTACATGTCTACAAATGGCCTAATTTTGATGGCTCTTAAAATAAGACTGCTCGGTTTTGCAGCCCTGAAGCTGCAACAGCGGAACGCAGCCGTCAAGGGGTTAAAATGGGATTCACATTTGATTATTAACCAAGGTTGGAGAATTCCCCCTTCTCCTCCACACCCTCCCTCCCCTGTGGCTCCCTGCATTTTCTTTAGGGTTGCTTTTTTCATCTCCAAACCCACCCAATGCCAAGGGCTCCAGTCAGGCTGCTCAACACCTTTGTTCAACAGAGCAGTGTGGGGGCGCGAGATAAGTCCTTGCAGGAGCCACCAGCACAGCTATGATGATTAAGACATCAGCACCATTAAGAACTGCTGCCTTCTGTGCAGTCAGCTTCTCTAAGCCGCCCCCATTCCCCTGCTGTACCGGAGCAGCCCGCCTCTCCCTGGGGATCTCCACAGCTAGTTCTGCATCAGGGCTCATGCTCCTTTCCTCACAAACAGCCTGTCCGCTCATTAATCATTTGAGATGTGGTGGCTACTGCAGCCGCTGCCACTAAACACAGAAGATGTTGTTTCTTCAAGGCTGCACAAAGCTTTTCTGCTCTTCTCTTCCTCCCCTAATGCCTTTAAAGGCAAATCCCCTTCTTTTGTGCCACAGCACAAAGAGACGGAGATGCTGACCTTTCCAGGACACCCATGATTCCCACTGGATTGCAACTCTTGCAGACTCTGGGCTGGATGCTCAGTTACATTGAGACCTCTTTAAAACACTTAGGCTCGGGCAGCATTAAGAGGCTTTATAACATGCTGAAATGCCTCACCGGAGAAGGTCTCCCTATACAAAAGGCCTCCCTGATTGGTGCAGAGCTGGGATAGGGTCTCTGAGTTGACCCTGTGCCTAACTCCCAGCACAGGGTATGGCTCAAGAACATGACAGGGACATTCTGGGGAGTATGTGTGGGGTGTACAGCACTATACTCCCCCAGGGTATGGGGCCACGGGAAGCAGAAGATAGAAAAGCTTCATGGCTACTCTAACCTATCTTACACTGGGGACTGGCAGCCCCTTCATGGCCTCAGAATGGTCAGAGTGTCTTAAAGCTTAAGCCACATTTCCCGTCATCGCTTGCACTGGAAGAGAGTAACTAAGAATCATTCTTGCTATTTTTAAGCTTCTACAGCACATGCAAACCCTTTGCAATCTACAGAATACAGTACCAGTGGGGATTCTTTGCTCAGCAATGGATTAGAATATGCTTTCCTGGGGAGGGACCAGTGAGCAAGAGGTGGCTGATATCCATCCCAAAAATATAAGGTATATTTCCAATCTTTGCCTAGTCATTAGGACAATTAAGGAGCCCCACATTCATTTTTGGATGTCAGTATACAGCACCCACGCACAGTGATGCTGCACCACCAAGCACAGACACAGTATAAATCAGAAAAGTTTCTGACATCTCCATGCAGTATCACAATGTGGTTATTTTGTCTGACAGGACAAATATAAACAGATGGGAATCTAGAGAGAAACCGAGGGTACTGATTGAGAATGGGGCTGCTTCCCAAAGATGCTAAAGTAAACTCTGATACACTATGGTGGCTATTTTCACCTTAATACACACACTACATCCATCCAAACACACACCTATTAGTGGTAACCTTCAGTCACATGAGGTTTTTTGCTAGATACCGAGCTACCTACCTAGATACTGAGCTACGTAAAGAGCCAAGCATGAACTGGCCCTTTCAAGAAGGATCGCCCATGTTTTGTTTCCTTCCTTCATCCCTTCCAACCACCATTTTTTTTTCATTCAGGACATGCAGTCACTTCAGAGCAGTGGTATTATCATGTGGCCATAAATCCCAGGCCCAGATCAGAACAAGTGAGTGGGTAGCTTGTTTTGGAAAGCACTGGCATTAAACTTCTCCCGGTTGGGGATTGCTGTCAATCATTGTAAAGCAACCTGCTTATGCTGGTGTAATTCAGAACAGGTTCTTGGAATGCACACTCCTCCACCCCTTCTGTAACAAATGTTCTCTGAATTGGAATAATTGAGACTTTCCTGCTTTAGAAGCTGAACACTGAATCAAAACAAAAGAACCTGTAGCCAAAATTTCTCCTTAAAGAAAGAATATTCGTTAAAAACTCAATCACAGTAGTAAGCGAGTTCACCATTGAAAAACACCTAAATGCTTTCAGTAATGCACTCATTTTTAATTGGCGTTTCTACCTATCTCCACCATTTTTAGATATCCCCTGCCGGGGAAGCCGCTCAAGATGCTGAGAACTCTCCACATGGATCCCCTGGGATATGCGATGTTTCCCTTTCAAAGGATGTCCTGTAGGTGGCAGCAGAAGTTAAGGCCTACATTTTCAGAAGTGCTGACTACTTTTGGGTGCCCAACTTAAAACACTTTGGGGCCAGAATTTCAAGTGCTCCACACCCACACCTGAGGTCGGATTTTCAGAAAAGCTCAGCACTCAATGTGCACCAAATGTACTCAACACTTTTAAAAATCTGGCCCCAGCTGTGGGTACTGACACCTTCTGAAAACTCTGCCCCCAAGGCCTGATTTTCAGAGGTGCTGAACACCTGCAGCCCCCATTGACTGCCACTGGAGTTATGGCTGCTCAGCACCTTAAAAAAACCCAACAACTTCAGACACTAGGTGTCTCCAGAGGACACCCGGAAACAAAGCCACCCAAAATAAATTGACACAGCTTAAATTTTTGGTGTAACTATATAAATGAATAAATTCTGTTGAAATTAGATAAATGTGTCAAAATGGGCTCCGTGGATCTGGAGCCCTTTGAGCTGGAGTTGCAGGGATGCACATTTGTATCTCTAGCTCCAAATCCAACATTATGATTTTGGTTCTGGGTCAGATTCAAAACAGAAAAAGGACTTGTTTCCAGTTCTGGTTCATATGCAGCTGAAATCTTACAATACCAGCTTGTGAGATTTCAGTGTTGTCAAATCCCAAACCTAAATCTCATTTCTGCCTCAAACTTGAACCCAGTCAAGATCCACATCCAAGCATGACCTCCTTGGCCCATCTTTAGTTAAAATTAGAGCTGTGCAAAACTTGGAAGTTTCTGTTTGCAGGGTTAAATGTGAACCTCTTATCTGGTTTTGAACAAACCCAACAACTCAAAGTGAAACTTACTTCGAATGATCAAATTTTGCCAGGTTTTGGGAAGAAACCATGGAAACCAAATGCATTTTGAATGGTCTCCAGTTCAAACAAAAAATCTGTCCAGGTGGTCTCAAAACTTGGTACAGGGTCACAATCCCTGGAAAACCTTTTGGGAAGCCTTTCTTGAGTTTTGGCTTGCTTTATAAGAGGTGTGCACAGACCCAGTTAAAATAACATTCGCAGAAAAGACAGCCTTGTGATTAAGGTGTTCAAGTATGATTAGGTGCTGGACTAGGACTCAGGAGACCTCGCTTCAAATCCTACTCTGTGAATATTTTTTTGTTTGTTTCCTTGGACAAGTAACTTAATTTCTCTTAGTTCCCCATCTGTAAAATGGAGAAAAATTATACATCCTTTCTTCCACTCATTATCTATATTGTCTATTTAGACTGTAAACTCTTGAGGGCAGACACGATCCCTTACATTGTGTATGTACAGTGCCTAGCACAAAGGGGCATTGAGGCAATAGTGTCATACAAGCAATAACAGTCTTCAGCCCACAACCCACAGAGAATGTAGGCCCAAAGTAGCACATTCAAAGTACACTATCCAGGCGGGGGTATTTGGCCAAACACTGTTGCGGTAGATTTCCTTGTCACTGGTTTCCTGTTCCACACTCATGGCAGGCAGGGGACAAGAATCCCCAGGAGTCAACATGCTGCCCACTCATAACAGGGAAGCAGGCAATAAGGAATGGTCCGACATCAGTGCCATCGCAGGGAAAGACAGTGCAGTGGGCTTTGGGGATGATGACAGGTCACAGAGAAGGTGGGCTTCTAATAAAAGTAAAGGCCTCATTTTGAAAGCAGGGAGCTTTTTCAAGACCACAAAGAGAGTTTAAATGATTCAAGATGCATGGAAATGTAAAGGTAGGCAACATTCTGAGTCTCCTCAGCAGCGACATGCCATAGGAGTAAGGAATGAGGTTTTATTTTTAACAGTATCTAAAACAAGACCTTTGTTTGTTTGTCATTTTTCATTCCATACAATGCTCTGGATAGAGATTGTTTCCCTTTACTTGATATTTTGGATCGCTTCTTCTTGAAGCGGGAACTGCGAGTGCTGTGCTAAGTAGATTGAAAGGTTTGCTTAGCTTTCAGCTGCAGTTTCCCCAAGTGCCTCCTTGTCCTCTGCTGAACTACTGTTTTGTAACATCTTAGAGGTGGGGCAGGCTCCTTGGGGAATTGCCATAGCTATCCTTCTGCCTCCCATCACAACAGTGCTCAGAGACAGGGCTTATTTTTCCACCAGCAGAGGGACAAGTGGCACACTCAATAAAGACGTGCTAACCAAGGTCTTCAGACCTCTCCACACCAGTCCCAACCTTGCACCTAAACCATAAACCTTAACTAGCCAATCATTTTCACTCTGTGCCACACGTCCTTCAGGGTGCATGAACACAGCTTGCTACACACTAACAGGCCACTTTGGAAGTGCTTCAGAACGTGTACTAATGTAGGTGTAGCCGCGGGTTTAGAGCAGCTACAGTCCAGTGGTCTGAGGAGAAAGATCTGCCAGTATGTGCTGCTTAATGGATAGCGTGTCAGGAAGCGGGAGAGCATAACTATGAAGCAGAAAGGAGGCCAACTGGGGAACAGCACAATGCAAACGCTGAGCTCCATAATCTGTAATAAGGGCGAGTCAGACTCCGAATATTTATGCTTCTGTCTTGGTTAGAGTAGGAGGCAATTCAGCTGGTCAGGTAAATCGTGGTTTTTAGACGTTAATATGAATAAATATATCTAGGATCTTGGAGTTCAGGATTGTTTAACCCACTATAGAGGAAGAGGCAGCTGTGAACCTCAGATACACATCAAAATTTGGATTCTAAGCTCCCCCAAAGTTTGGGATGGGGGAGAGATTAGTTCAGATCTGCCTGTAATTGTAACACAGATCTCTGTATTCAGAGTGTTTTTTTACAGAGCCCTTCTTTGTAGTATCTAAGCACTGAACTGGGAAGGGACTGGAGGGCTGATGGGACTGGTAATGGGATAGAGAGTCTTACATCAGTCTGAGTTACCAGCTCAAAACCAGGCTAGGTTGGTAGTGACCAAAAGTTGTTACTATTTGCTGGCTTTTTGGTGGCCCATGAGTTCGGTGCTCTCAGTGCAGTTCCTAACGGAGAAGGTTTGAATAGGACATAGAAATGAACGTACCCTTACAGGTGGTCCCTGCAGATCAGTACTGTGACACGTTAGCAGGGTAGCTCACCCTGCCATGCTGGTTCTGTAGCTGAACAGGGATGGATATGTGGAGGGTCTGTCAACCAGGCAGCTTTCGCCAAGTTCAAACGTACATGAAATAATTTGAAAATGGTGGTGGGGAGGTATCTTCCATTTGAACAATGCCATGGAGAGACAATATTCCATATATCCTGCTTTTTAATCACCATAAAGGATTTGGGGGTTTCCATTCCAGACCAAGGGCCTGATCAAAAGTCCATTGAAGTCAATTGGAAAAATGCCCATTGGCTTCAGTAGGCTTTAGATCAGGCCCTAACAGACCCTGTGTGACTCTCACTACTGGGTCTGCAAAGCTGCACCAGGGGTCTTTTCTGGCTGCTGACATGAGAGGCAGAGCAGAACAAGCTTCTCCTTTCCGTAGCTACCTTGGCCCTGCAGTGACAACAGGAACAACAGCTTGTTTTTGTCAGCAAACTAAGCAGCCCTGACTTGGGAGATGTGTCAGGGGCAGACATGGGCTGGACAAGGATGCCATTTTTACAATGTTTTTTTTTCTCATTGGAATCATGCTTCAAGCTTTTGGGAGTGGACCCATCTTGCTGTGAAGTCTGGAGGGAGTGGAGGGGTTGGGATTCTTAGCTCAGACCAGAGAGGCCTGCTGCTCTCTGCACTGCTCTTTGTTGCTGTCTCTTTGCAAAGCTGCAGCCTCCACTCCCTCCTCCCCTTCCCAAAAATAAAGCTCTGTGATGTATAACATTCCTTTGGGGCTGGAGGTAGAAAAAACTAGGACACCATGATTTGGAAAACACTCAGTACTGCATGAAATATTCACTATCGACTAAAGCAGGTTTATCCAGAGGAGAAGATGATGGGTGTCTGTGTGTGTGTGAGGTGAGGATCAATTTCACTGTCCTATGGATTGTTATTCTGGATTCTTTTGATCAAAATAAGCCAAGTATCCTCAGAAGCATCTGTCTGACCCAATTCTTGTTCCCTCGCCTTTCAGTCCCCACGTCCCTCCTGGTTTATGAGTAAACGAACACTTGTCCTAAGAGTATCCTTGCATAATCCTAAATACTGCCGCTCTTTGGAATGGGACTAAAAAAAACCAACTGCAGCAGAGAGAGCGTGCCGCCAGGGTGATCCATCATACATGCACCGGGGGATGGGAAAGCATTGCAAATGGCTCGCCAGTCCCTTAAAGGACCTTCCAGCTCCCTTGGCAGAGAGGAAAGGAACAAAATAAAGGGCATAAGAAGAACTTGACTCTCCTCACCCCCTCTCTTCAATTCCCCATCCTGATTATACTGCATCTTGGGATTTCAAAAAGTGTATTGAAACTCTGATGCTTTTTTCATTAGGGGAAAGAAAGTTTGCAGGAACGCAGATCACAGGAAGAGGCCCCGAAGACATGGTGAATGGGAGGCAAGATATTGGTGGCACACTGGTTTCACACTTCAGCCTTTCACTGCTGGAATTCTAGGTTCAAATGCAGCTCCAGCCCTAGACGAAACGAGTTTGATGGCCTCATCTCTGGACCCAGTTTGAGGTTTATCCACATCACAAAAACACACATACCAGCTGGCATCTGTCAGCACACTAGGCCGTCTCCTTCCTTAGTAATAGGAGGAAGACTCAGGCAGAGGGTGCTGCAGGTCAGACCCAGGAGCACTGACAGAGCAGAGGGGGTCGGGGATTGGCCTAGAATAGTGGTGGAAGGTGCATTGGCAGAGCTGTATAGGGATCCTGGGACTAGAACAGCAAGGGGTACTGCAAGATAAAACTGAGGTACCCTGAAAGAATTGTGAGAGGGAATCATGCAGGATGCCTCCCTGCAGTATAACCTCAGTGCAACCTCTCATGAGCACCAATCACTCATTTCAAACACAAACTAGCATTCAGCACTCGATGCACCAAACAAAAACCTGCCAAGAAAACAGCCAAGTCCTTTATCGATGGATGCTAGTAGCAAAAATAGCCTATTCATGGAACAAACTCCCAAACCACTGAAAAGTAAAAAATTACAACAGAAAGCTAATCTACAATGAATACATTTTCCGCTCAGCCAAACCCCAAACACATTTCATCAAACAAAGGAGTCCTCTAAATGATCACCTGCTCCAAAGGGCATTTTTCTTAATGGCAGCGAGCTTGTGCACGGAACACTGGTTGCTGTGCAGGGGAAGGAGCCATAACATCCGCTCAAAAGCAGAACAAGAGTGAAGCTGTGATCATCTCATCTACCACATCAAACCTTCCACTGCCATCAAAGACAGCTGTTGTTTGATTGCTCTCCTGGCCCACATTCTGCACACTTGTCAGGTTCCCCATGCTCAGCAGGGAGGGGGATTTTGATGGATTGATCCCTGGGTCATTTAGAGTCCATAAACAGGCATGGATGGGCAGCATACACCCAAAGTAATGGGCTGATCAGTGGTGATCCTGCATCTAATTGGACTCAGTGGCTGAAAGTGAAAGGTCACTGCCAAGGACTGCAAGTTACCATCACCATAAAGACAGCAGAATCTATTGAGTCCCTTTTTTGCGGCGGGGGCGGGGAGCTCCCAATTTTATTAGGGGTGGGATTATTTAAAGACAGTGCTGCTCAGATGAAGTTTTTGAGATATTTGCCAAGTACTGTTATTATTTGTATTATGGTAGTGTTTAGAGGCTCCAGCTGAGACAGGGCCCCATCACATCAGGTGCTGTACGTACCTAGAGTAAAAGACAGTCTCTGCCCTGAAGAGCTTATACCCAAAATAGACTGAAGTGTAGGAAGGGAGATAGAGACACAGGAAGGTGAAGTGATGGGCCCAAAGTCACTGGCAGAGCCAGGAATAGGAACCAGGCTTTCTGAGTCCCATTTTGTGCCCTAAATACTGTAACATGCTGTATCTCCAGTAGTCTCAGCTTTTATCTTCCCATCATGTGCCTGCCCATACCTGATGGGTTCATTCCCCAGCAGCTGGGATGGTTTTGTGTGTGCCTGCATACATATGTAACCAGGTGGAATCTATAATGGGGTGAAAGGATGGACAGTAGAGGTGAGTGCTACAGATGGTACAGCAGACTCCTGAGAGATAACGGTGGGGAAGGTGTTATAACAGTGCTAATTTTTACACCAGCCTAATTAACTTGATAACAGTTTGCATATAGTACCCTACAATACCCTGCAAAAGAAAGTTGGCTCTTTATGCCCCTTGCTCTTAATATTTACTGTCAGGGGTAACAGTTGCCTTTATACTCTGTTGATTTAGCTCTTTTATTTTAAATAAAATACAAGAAAATGGTTGCTAATCAGGTGGCAACATTAAAAACCGGAGCAAAGTCATTTCTTCTACGCTGCCTCTCTAATCAGGTGTGTAGTTTGAAAGAGAGAGAGAAGCCCCTGACAATACCCAGGACTGACATCCTTCAGGTCCCTAGTGCTTATGTTCTTGAGGAACCACAGATTTTCACAGTGCAGGCCTTTGTCTCTCTGCTCTCTATACAACATTAAGAAGATGAGGAAACCACTACCCAATTGCTATACACTTATTGAAAACCTCCACACACACAAAAGTCACAGTACACAATGATGAGAATAAAGAGCTGATCCCAGGCAGCACACAGCTGCATCCTTGATAACAGGGGATCCACTTCATGGCAACACACTCTGACCAGCCAAAATGGCCAGCAGAGAGACTCTGAGCACCTTCATCTTCTCAGCTTGCAGCCTGCTGTCATTAGTTGGCAGCAGCTTGCTCCCTAGTGAATAGGCGCCTCTGGAACGGGGACAGCAGCTGGTAGACACCTGAAACTCAGCTCCCTGCAGACATCAGGTGTTTAGGTAACATTTCTCCTAGCTGAGTAACATGCATTTTCCCTGAAAAACCAGTGCATGCTTGTAACGCTTCATGCTAGTGATGGGGGCACCTCCACCTTTCCCCATCTGCCAGCAGCATTCTTTGGGGAGGCCTGGCAACACTAGCTCTGCTGCAATGACAAGTCTTCTCTATCAGAGGGGTAGTCGTGTTAGTCTGGATCTGTAAAAGCAGCAAAGAGTCCTGTGGCACCACAGGATTCTTTGCTGCTTTTACAGGTCTTCTCTAGGGGAGGTTCCACCCCTTCTCTCCCTCACAAGCAGGACTCCTCCCCACCAGCATGATTCTTCAGGGAGGGTCTGTGGCTCTATCTTCCCCCCAAAACAGCAGGCAACAGTGCCGAGCTGCCCATTTTGAATGTAATGCCCTCTGCAATGCCTCAGAGCACTCATAGCACTAGAGAAGCCCCGCAGGTGTTCAGAGCCTCTGCGTGATGGGGGAAAGCTGCAGGGAGGACCCACACAGGGAGATGTGGTATGGAGTCAACCAGAGCAATCTTGAAGTTCAAGGAAGGTGATGGTTCAGGTTGGATTTTACATTGGCTGCACTGGTCCAGCCATTCCTAGTCACTGGGTGGGTTCTGGCCATGCTCTTTAGTGAAAAGGAAGTTTTCAAGAGAGGGGGAGAACACACAAAAACCATTGAATTTCCACTGAGTCCTGTAAACATGGGTTGAAATTATACAAGTCAGGTGGGCCTGGGTTTATCAGTCTGTCCCCTACTGGCTCCCTCCATATGAAAATGGGTATCCATGGGATTGTCATCATCTAACAACATTTTAAATAATGTTTGAGATGGAGGAGAGAACTAGGAGTCAGAAGAGTTGGGTTCACTTGTTGCTTGACCTTGGGCTAGTCATGTACCTACGCCTGAGTTTCCTCATATGTAAAATGGGAATAATGCTACTTACCTGCCTCATAGGAGTGCTGTGAAGATTAATGCATTCATGTTTGTAAAGCACTTTGGAATCCTCTGATGAAAGGCACCATGGTCTAGTGGATAGGGTGCTGGACTGGAAGTCAGGAGACCTGTGTTATTCTCCCAGCTCTGCTACATGATTGTACGCATGTAACTTCACCTCTCTGTACCTCTATTTCCCCTCCTGCGCTTAATCTGTCTAGGCTACTTAGCCTGTAATCTCTTCTGGGGCACAGACTCTCTCTCACTATATATTTGTACAGCACCAAGCCCAATGGGAGTCTCAATCTTGGTTAGGGTCTCAGGTAATAGATATAATAATAATAATGATTTTAAAGCCTATTAGATGAACATCCTTGCCCAGTATCACTCTGCTCAGGTACCTTCTGTTACATATACAAAAGATATTGGATAAATGAGCCTCCATAAGAAACATAAAGTGATGGTCCCTCTTCAGCCCCCCAGCATGAGATTAATAACTTTCTTATTTCTAACTGGCACAGGGTGTCCTATGGGATTACTACCTACTGCAAACCCAGCTTCCTGGGGGTGACTTTTCTGGGATCACTAGTGCTCACAAAGCTTTTCCTCTGCAGAAGGTGTTAACAGTGTCCCTTACAAGCAATACTTCTGATGCCGGTATTCCCTTGGGGATTTCTCCAGCTGGCTCATGGTGATGCCTGCTTGTAATTTATTCGTTTCCCTATCCCTCTGCCCACTCAGGCGCCTTGTAACATAGGCCACCCTCTTTCCTCTCTCCCTGGCAGACAACCAGCAGGCACCAACAGACAGGGGATGCTAGTCTGAACGAAACGGGCAGAGCACCTTGGACAGGTGCGGAGCTCAGGGCAAGTAATAGCACAGCCTGGAATCAAATGCGTCAGCCCTGGGTTAGACAATTTGGCACTTGGCCACAGAGCATCAGCCATGGAGATAAAATGCCTGCCTCGGAGTTCAGCAGTGTCAAAACTGTACTAGGTTCAAAAGGGGAGGAAACTTGGAAACATGCAGGTGAACCAATGCAGGTTTGATGGACCACAAAAAGGGAAGGCCAAGAATGGTACATGCTCAACACACCCTACCGCTGAAGGCTCTGTCCTGCTGACTTTGGCCAATGATTAATGAACTTTTACAGCACAGATAGGTATGTTCTTAATATGAATCTTTCAGGGGTGAAATCCGGAAGAATGCTACTCAGGCCACATGGAGGGTTTGCAGGGAGTGGAATGAATCTTTACTGTCCTTTAAATTGTTTAATTGTTGGCTGACATTTAAGCATGAACACCATGCTGAACACCATCTCCTGACTGGCTGGCAGATCTACCTGCAGTGGGAGTAAATCCTATATCCAAGCAAGTCAGAGAAGAATGAAGGGGAGGAGGAAGAAAAGGGAAGTTGTCTTAGCATATTGCTTAATGGTCTATCATCTTGGAATGTCCTTTCCTATCTATTGCTAAGCTTTCTCGATCACACCCAAACCATAGTCTCTAAGCTTATACTTCCCAGTGAACTTCACAGGTTTTTCCTAATGGAAGAATCCCGATTTCTATTTTTGAAAGCTTTACTAGGGGGAGAGGAATGTCTTCTGGTCTTTGTCCTATGGGGCAAAAATAATCATCTTGTGTTGCCTGAATATTGCTCCACAATGTCTGCATCTGGACATCATGATGGGCTGTCCTCACCTCATGGCACCCTCAATGAGGTTATGCAACATCACAATGCCCCAAATCAATCCAAGGCTCTGAAAAGGATATGGGACAGATCTTTAAGAAATGGCATGTTCCACGTATTTTGGGACAGGTAGCAACTCAGGGCTTGTCTACAGTGCCACAGCGGCACAGCTCCAGTGCTGTGAATTAATGCACTAGCCCTTTTTCCCTTTGGAGACTGAAGGTGGTAACCAACAAAGCTTCTCTTCCTTTTACAACTCATGGTCAATATATAACAGAACCCAGAAATTGCAATGCACATTTTTTTAGGTTGATAGCCAATGACAGCCTGTAAACAGAAGGATCTGCTGCAGCTGTTGGAGTGATTGTGACTCAGCAGTGAATTACAAGAGATATCAAAGAGACACATCCCTCCTTCCTCCAGACGGAAGGGGGTAGGTGCCCAGATCTTCCCTCTCCCCACTGGTCACAGCCTAGTCTCCCAGGCCACTTCACAAGGACTGCCGTATACTTTGATGTTATTGGCACCCTAGGATAAGCAAGAGGTCCTGCAGGTCAAGATTAAGGTGCAGTAGCAAAGCCGGTGGAAGCTTCATACCTTGAATAGCATGGGTGTCCAGCAGGACAATGACTGGAACTTTAATAGCAAGGATCTTGCTAGTCAGGATTGAAGTGCAAGAAGTGGAGTTGTGTGGTGGTAATGTGCACATTTTTTGACTATGTTATGATAGCCAAATTTACCAGTACCATCAAATTCACTCAAAATATTGAAAAGAAAATAAGTTTCTGGGGTCCCCAAACATCTTCCCTTTATTCAGTTTTCTACCTGGGGTTCATTTTTACATGCTTTTAGATACAGCATCCAGGCTGCTTCACATCTGCCCCACAGACCTTTGGGGGGGTATGCAGAATCCAGTTTGGGGAGCTCTGACTAAATGGACTTCTGCGTGCCTCTCAGAGTCATCGTACACTTTGGCAAAACCAACTATGTCCAAAAAGGAAGCTCACTCCTTGAGGAACATGCGAAAAAGAAAACCCAGCAGCACTGACACACCAGGATTTTAAAGAGGTTATGCTGCTGTTCGACACCATCTCCACTGTAAATGAGGGCTCCTGCCTGTCCCACATGCAAAATGCAAACAGTCTCTGGCACTCTCCATATTTACATTATCCGTATGTGTCACCACTCTGGATGCACCTGGGCACCAACTAGTTACATTGGCTGGCACTCTCAGTCATCCAAGAGCCTCACGTGACACAAAACCCCAGAGCAGTAAATACTCACCTTCTTGCCATTTATATCTTTCCCGAGGAGAACTCACATGCAGCAACAAAGTTTCTGCTTTTTACCCAATTTTTCCGGCTGGGTTAACCGAGGCACACAGAGGTCAAGTGACTTGCTCAAGGCCACGTAGTCAGTGGCTCAGCCAGCATTAGTTGGAGGCAGCATTAGGTGTCTCCAATCTTGCAGTCCTATGCTTTATCCATTGGATTGCAAGGCTTCCTAGTGAATTCTCATATGGCATGTGCAACACCCAAGGGACAAAGAGATCCTTCTTTTCGACCTTCAGCTGTAACACATGCAAGGCAAGGAGGTACACAGGGATGCAACTGTAATGAGGGCAGGTGCAGATGTGGGAATTCTCATTTAGGAGATAAACAGCTGCAATTGGTGGCAGACGGTGCCTGTAAGTGATCAGCTTTAATGAGAATTACTTATAAGTACACACCAGAGTCTTGGACGGGCAGCACCAGACAGCTCACTGAAAACATGCTTTACACAACCCAAAAAAGAGACCACCATGTGGGAACCAGACTCTGACTGCAAAAGTGACTTCTCAAACAGCCAAGCTGACCTTGGCTCATAGGAAAATCAGCTCCCACAGAGAAGAAAGAGGCAGAGAGTCTACAGCACACCACAGCTGTGTGTTTTATTAATGATGGAGATGTAGGCAGGGAAAGCTACCCAGAGAACATGACTGCCTCCTGGGAGCAGCCCAGCTAAATGCAGAGAGCAAAAATTGCCAAAGAAATGGGAAGAAGGTTATCAACCAGAAGAGAAGGCAAAGCCTGTACTGTTTTTTAGCACCGCTCCCTCTTGCCCCCTTCTAAGGCTTTGTCTACTCAGGGAAATTATTCCTGAATAAGGTAGGGTGTGAATTTAAAGCACAATAGCTATTCTGGAATAACTCCCTACATGCACACTCTTATTCCGGAATAAGGATGTCCACATGGGGAGCTACTAAGAAATAGTTATTGCGGACTAGCTTTTGCACAATAGATATTCTGGTTAATTTCCCTGTGTAGACAAGCCCCAAAAGGAAATTCCCAAGATCTCAAACAATCAGTGAACTGGGGAAGATTATCCTCCTTTCCATTCAGAAAGGGATGGAAGAGTTAAATAGACATCACCCAAGCCCCCGTGCAAGGCCACACACAATGACCAGCATGTACATACAGAGGAAGCACAGACCTAGGAGTCAGGATATCTGTGTTCTATTGTCATTTTTAACAAAGGCTTGTGAGTAAGATCAGCTTGTCTCTCTCTGCCTCAATTTCTGCACCTGTAAAATGGGGAATGTTAACAATGTGCAGAAAAATAAGTGCACATACAGTGCACAATTAGTAATGAAAGAGGTGCTGGGGCTCAAGCGATATTTTTACTTTCATAACTGATGCGGCAAGCCCAGAGGTGCTGGGGCTATGAACTGCCAAGCCTAGAGGTGCTGGGGCTCAGCTCTGGCAAGCCCTGGCACAAATTAAGCACTGGCCACATAGGATTATTATTTCATGTGAAAGCAGCCACAAATGGGGAAGGGTAACATGGGAGGGAGTGGGTCCCTCATTAGGGTCAGTGGCTCTGAAAAACAGACCAGCTACGTTTTACTCATGTTTAGTGGGGGCAGAGGGGAGCAAGAGACTATGTTCACACTACTGTTTGGCAAGTTACGTGATGAGCAGAACTTGGAAACCAATTATCCTCTCACACTCAGCCTCTTTCTCTCTCTCTCTCGAGTAAAATATCATAAAAAATGAGTTGACTAAGCAGATTATAAACCCTACAGTGAAACAGAGGAGCTGAGAGATGCAGAAGTTTTGAAGGCTTTCTGCTAAACCCAAGTGCTGGCGGGAAGGGTTATGTAAGTGAGATTGGAGGAGAAAAATTCTCTGTCCCTTCCAGCTGCAATGTCCATGAGCTAGAAAGGAAAGCTCCCTGCCCTCTCTCCTGACCTCCTCCCCCCACCCCTTCACACCATTCTGCTATTTCTGCATCTTCAATTCTTCCTGTTACTCAGAACTGGCTGCTAAATAGTCTAAAAATATGTCAGGCAATTTAAACGCCTGAGTCACAGCCATGAGGTTCAGATTGGCAAGTGGGATTGCTGGGGCTTTGGTGTCAGCCTCTGTCTGCTGCAGGTCCTGGTTGTGCTGCAGCATCTCCAACTAACCACTTGCACATGCTCCATTCTACTTTCTCTAACACAACGGTAATTTCTATTAAATTACACCGAGGGTGGAACTGGACCAGAGGTGGGCAAACTACGACCCGTGGGACCCTCCTGCCCGGCCCCTGAGCTCCCGTCCCCTCCCCTGCTGTTCCCCCTGCCCTGCAGCCTCAGTACACTGCATTGCCGGCGCAATGCTCTGGGCGGCGGGGCTGCGAGCTCCTGGGGCAGTGCAGCTGCAGAGCTGGCCTGACCTCGTGCTCTGTGCTGCGCGGTGGCGTGGCTGGCTCCAGCTGGGTGGCGCGGCTGCCTGTGCTGGTGCTCTGGGCAGTGCGGTTGTAGCACTGCCAGCCACCGGTGCTCCAGGCAGCGCGGTAAGGGGGCAGGGAGCGTGTGTGTGTGTGTGTTGGATAGAGGGCAGGGAAGTTTGGGGTGGTGGTCAGGGGGCAGAGGGGTGGATAGGGGTCGGAGCAGTCAGAGGGTGGGGAACAGGGCGGTTGAATGGGGGCAGGGGTCCTGGGGGGGCAGTCAGGAAGGAGAGGGGGGGTTGGATAGAGAGGCAGGGGCAGTCAGGGGACAGGGAGAAGGGGTGGTTGGATGGGGCAGGAGTCCTGGGGGGGGCTGTCAGGAGACAGGGAACAGGGTGAATTGGATGGGGCAGGAGTCCCAGGGGGGCCATCAGGGGGCGAGAAGCAGGGGGGATCGGATAGGAGTCAGGGGCCGGGCCATGCCTGGATGTTTGGGGAGGCATAGCTTCCCATAACCTGCCCTCTATGCAATTTTTGAAACTCGATGTGGTCCTCAGGCCAAAAAGTTTGCCCGCCCCTGAACCAGACCCTTTGTGGACACAGAGAGGTCGGGGACAGTGTCATTATGAGAGGACACAACCTCCGGCTTTGCGTGTGCACCGTGCATCTGCACATTTCTAATTGTTGCTTTGCTTTTGCTTGGTGATGGGACATGCAAAAACAGGGCTTGTATGGCCTCTAATGGCTGTTCAATTCAGCAATGTTCATGCCCCTTTTTGTTGGCACTTTGCAAACAGTCATGCACAGGAGCGTCTGTTTGCCCAATCGCTTGGGGAATGGCTGTTCCCTATGTGAATCACATTACTTGTGTGAGAACAAGAGCATCTGCTATTTGTTATTCATCATCCCTAATTCTTTACTCTCCTGTTTAAAACATTGCAGTCAACCAGTCAGAGACCTGAAACAATGCCTATGTGACTTAGGAAACCATGCCCACACCATGAAATAATAAATAGCAAACAGCAACGGATGAATGCAAAGGGTTTGCAAACAACCTACTGGCTGAAAATTGCAGGCACATACTTATGAATTCCTCAGATAATTTATTTTCAATGAATAACTCAACCAGCTTTGCTGGGCAATATACTATAGGGAACAATCCTGTTTTCAGGTCAGTGGGATGGACAGGAGGAGATAAGAGGTCTTTCCTAGCTGTCACTTTTCTGATCCAGTGAACAGAGTACACCTCAGAACCTGAGACAAACCCAAGAGTGAATCCTCCCCACATCATCCAGCAGGATACGGTATAACAGAGAGAACTAGGTGTCATTGACTTGAGTATGACATCGCTGACAGCCTATCAGGAAGGAGCTCCTATTGTGTAGTGAGATCTGAAGCCAATTAGGAAATTGTAGGAAGTAGGAAGGAAACAGCAAGGAAAACCTCATAGGTGGGTAGCGGAGAGAAATTTATTAGGCTGCCTGATTGCAAGCTGGGCAAGCGCGGGAAGAGCCCCGGGTAGCACATTGAGAATTCACCCAGTAACTCAGAGCAAGTAACCAGCTGTAGTGATTTATAGGCTGGCACAGCAGTGGGTGCAGATTACAGCTGTGCTGATACAGGCAGAATTAACTCCTGGAAATGAAATTCCTGCCAGTATATGGGTGGAAGGGGGGGAGGGAAGCAGATGAAAGCCCCTAGAGCACCTCAGATTGGGAATTACACTCTCCTCCACCGTGAATATAATTGTTTGGCTCCCATTAGGAATCCTCTCTGCTGCTCTCACAAACCACCCGTTATTACCAATATAAAAAAACCCAAATCATTATTAAAGAAACATGAGTCTCTAGTTATCCTTGGAGGCAGGCTGCTGAACCTTCCTGCCTCTTGGTTATAAGGTCAAGGGAGGGAAGGCTGCAAGAAATAATACAACAGAGCAAGAGACACCACAGCAGCTGTCAAGCCACCAGGAGCCTAACCACTTTGGAAATTTGTTGCTGCTTATTCAAAATGTCTAATGCTTTGTCTTGCAATAGAGTTTCTGCTCAGCAGCCTGGTTCACACGTTTGCCTTTCTTTAAGAGCAGCGTTTCAGGACTGCACTTTAAGAGGCTGATCCTGCTTCAGCTTTGAGGGCTGTGGAGGGACCCCTGGTAGCCAAACAGGTGCGGTTTCACTGTATGTCCTTGGAGGTATGCAACCCTGCTCCGGACAGGCTCCTTGCAAGGTAGAGTGTGGCAAAAGCCAGGGAAAATGGAGGCAGAGAGATTAAGGCCCAGATGCTCATGCGTCCAGCAATTTTGGGTGCAGCAGTTTTCAGGTGCTCAACTTTGAGACAACTTGGTATCTCAGCTTGGGAACTAAAAGTCAGTCAGCACTTGAAAATGTAGCCCTAAGTGACTTACCCAAAAAGCGACTAGTGTTTTCAGATGCCCAGCTTGAGGCCCACCTTCAAAAGGCCTGGCTGCTAGATTGGCTGCCCAAAACGAGACACCCTACAGCATTACTAGTCACCTGTGAGAATTTACAGCAAGGACTCCAGGCTCTCATGGGCCATTTCATCTCTGCAACTGAGCTGAGCTCAACGCAGAGAACCAAGTGCAGGCGTGAAGGTGGCTTTGCACCTCCTCTATGCTTGGGCTTGCACAGGATAAGCCAGCCTAGGGTGCTGCATTAACTTGCATCTAGATGCTGATGACCCCACAGGCCGTTGAAATAGCCAGGGACTGTGGGAGTATAGGAACACTGCAGCCACAAAACCCTCCACTCTCAACATGTCTCTTGCATTGGAGTCAGGGGTGGCTCCAGGCACCAACGCAGCAAGCACGTGCCTGGGGCAGCAAGCCACAAGGGGTGGCGTGCTGGTCGCCATGAGGGTGGCAGTCAGGAAGGCTTCGGCAGCATGCCTGCAGGAGGTCCGCCAATCCTGCGGCTTCAGTGGCAATTTGGTGGCAGGTACGCCGAAGGTGCGGGACCGGCAGAACCCCTGCAGAAATGCCGCCGAATCCGCGTAACCAGCGGACTGCCCGCAGGCGCGCCGCTGAAGGCCACCTGACTGCCGTGCTTGGGGCAGCAAAAAACATAGAGCTGTCCCTGATTGGAGTCCCCCATGAAGGCTGCCACAGAGCTTGCTACACGTGTCAAGGACTCCCTCTATGCCAGGTGAATTCCCTGGGGAGGGGGCTGTTATAGTGGCTTAACAGCCAGTTCTGCTGGCTCCTTTGGTATAAAGGAGTGGCAATGCAATGATGGAATTTGGTCCTCAGTCTCATGCTCAGTTTATCCTCTGGTCCTGCTCTGAGATTCACAGCTGATATCCCTACAGTAAAGATGTACACTAAAAAGAGATTCATCTTCCAGTATCTACTGCAGTGTAAGAACATTGTTATCACAAAGTTTCTCTCTACTCTGATACCAATAGGAACTGAGCTTAAGGGCAAATTCTTTTCGTTCCCACTCATGTCAATGCGAACAACACACTTGCATCCCAGAGCAGAAATTCACTCAAAGTGCAAACCTGAAAAAAATGACAAGTGAACTCTGAAAAGAAGAATGGACGCAAAGCAAAACAAATGAAATACAAAAGATCTCAAGGTGATACTAAGGTGATGGACACATCAAAACTTCAGAGACAGAGAGAGTAGGGAGAATGCTTTTACATTTATAACATTGTTTCAACAGAGCCAGAGTTAAAAATAAATGAAAACCGCAAACTAACTCAGCAATCCCTTGTGTTCACCCGGCATAATCAGATTAAAGAAGGCAGAAAAAAATCATTTAAAAATAATACATAAAAATGAATAATATACATTAAAAAGCACCACAGAAGTTATGTAAATTTGCATGCCACAAGGTTTTGTTTTTTGTTTACGAAGAATGTGTTTTCAATTTGATGGAGAGGCATCATTACGGAGGGAATTCGAGGCATTTTAAACAGCATAGGCATTCATTAAGAATTCATTTTCAACAGGAAGACTGGAAAAATATTAAAATTAATGAGCAGGATGAGGGAGAGGGGGGAAAAAACTTTGAAGATGACAGCTTCTTGCTAAAAAAAGACATACTTGATGTTAATCAGAGATGGTTCATAGACCAGCACTACCCTCTAACCCACTGTCAGAGTCTCCAGGCCCAAGTCAATGTTGCCTCGCAGCCCCTATGTGCCAGTCCAGTTTGCCCAGGCAAAAACATAGGTAATACACCATTACAGGCAGATCCTCCTGCATCACCAAGGTGTTACAGGACAGGGATATGTTGGGGGCATGAGCATTCTTACAACCTGATGATCCTGCACTGCTGCAGTGGCCACTATGTGGGCTATTTTGAGAGGCATAAATAAAGCCCATGACAACAGGCTAAACTCGTCCCCAGCAACCTCTAAACAGGGAAGGTGGATGTTCAGTACTCTACCATCTCATTTAAGACATCTGCTAAACTTCCCCTGGCTTCAATGAAACCCAGATTTGGACATAAGAGAGCCTCTTTCCATCCCTCATTCCATCCATCTTCTTAAGAGGGAAAAGACAAGTAGCCTAACCCATATAATAGTTATGGGCTTGTGTGCTGTCTCAGGGCTGCCCAAACAGTATAAACCTTGCCGTCGTCAGCCCCCATGTTGTTCTACAAGGATGTCACATGGCAAAATAAATGTTTTGATTGGTTTTTTTTGCCCCCTACTTGTTAATTTTTTTAAAAATTGTGTTCTTAGCTCTGGTGTTTGCACAACCCCTGTGCAGTGCAGTTGAATAGAGGATTGTAGTCAGAATCCATGATTTTATTCACACCTCCACCTCTGACTCATAGTGCGTGACCTTGGAACAACCCTTATCCACACCGTGCCTCCGTTTACTCATCAGTATAAAGATAATAATACTGATCTACATCACAGGGTATTTTGTGGCTTACTTAGTTAATGTTTATAAAGAACTTTGAGATTCTGAGATGAAAAATACAGAGAACCATCCCCTTTCTAGGTTCTGTATTCACTGGCAGTGCTTTATATACTATCGCCCTGATTATGACATCCATACTCACGTTAAGTAGTACCGTACTATGCCTCCACTACAGACCTTACAACGGCACACCTATACCAATATGCTGTTTGCCAGCAGGCAAGCGCTCGTGCCAGCATTATTAAAGCACCCCCAAAGAGCGGCGTTAGCTATGTTGACAGGAGAGCCTCCCCTGCTGACATAGCACTGTCTACTAGCACTTTTGCTGGTGAAAATTATGTCGGTGAGGGGTGTGTCTTTTCAAACCCCTGACTGACAAAAGTTTTACTGACAAAAGTGGTAGCGTAGACAAAGCCCCAGTGTTTTTATGATGATACAGTGTCGCAAGGATTTCTTTTGGGGAACCATAAATGTGCTGGTTTTTCATTTCATCCACCCACACATTCATTTTTTTTTATCAGCACAAAATATTTGTTCAAAACATATGGTTGTACAGTTATAAACAAAACAGGGCCATCGTTCAAGGCCAAAGCTTGTCAGGCACAACATTGTAACAGGAGCCCAAACCCATCCTCTGGCCCCTTGTGGGTAGCAGGAGGGGCTGGTGAGCAAAAGAATGGGTGGTCCTTGGTAGTCCTGCTGTCTCTTGCTTCCTGCTTTGCTATGGTGAAGTGAGGGACACCGTGGCAATGGGGGAAAGATGCAGAGATCAGTGCCAAATGGAGCTTTTCCAAGCCAGGAAGAGCAGATCAAAGAAAGGAGATGGAATGCTGTGTACTCCATGCCCAAAACATATGGCCAAAAGAAGTGTCCCATTATTTGGCATTGGAACTATTGTCATCTTAGCCTTATGGCCCCTTGACACCACTCCATCTTCTGTATTGTACAGTGAGGTCTGGCTAGTACAAGTAAAATAAGACACATGAATAAAAACATAAGCTACAAGAAGATAAAAGAAGGGCTTAATTAAAAACAGGTGATAATTTGAGCTGGTCAAGAATTTTCTGTGAAGGTGTTTTTTGATGGTTTCCACAAAATCAGAATTTTGCTACAGAAAATGTGTTAGACATAGGAGTTTCAGTGGTATGACTAATTCCTTAGTGTTGCCACTCTTACTGATATGGCAATCCTAAATTAATGCCACTGTGTAACAGGGTGTTTAGCCCATTAAGATAGGCCTCGGGTCCAGCATTGCACATTTTGCCCAGCCCTGGCAAATGTGAGGAATAGGTGTTCCCAGGGAAGATGGGAATTGTAGGTCTCCACAACAAGTCATGCCAGGAAGGGGGCCAATTTCTATAAAGAGTTCCCTTACTTATCCTACAGAGATGCCTGCAGAGAGTAGGAGCTCTTTGGTCTTTCCAGTGATGAACCTAGGAGTCAGGCAAAGAAAATGCTGGATGACTAAGAAGAATCCCCAGCAGAGGAAAGCTTGTTTATTTTGGGACTTTGATTCAGACTCACTGGCGACTCCAGAGGAGTAGGCTGGGGAAAGAGGTTGTTTATTTTGGTCTTTGTTTCTTTTGGTTTTCGTACAAGACCAGAAGGAGACGGAGCAGGGAATGAAAGGACCAATCCAGGCTAAATCAACAAAGGGACTTTGACATGATATCCTGAGCAGGGGTGGCTCAGTTTGACTGGAAAGCCAGACAAAGACAAGTGGAAAGGCTGTGGAAACCCTTTTGGGAAAAGGGGGAAGCAATGGGACTAAAGAAAGCCTGCTGGAGCGAACTGGAAGAAGTGGACTTATGCAAAAGAGCAGAGGGGACTTGGGGCCCAGAAAGGAAATGGGGGTCCAATCCAAGGCCAAAGCTCTCCAGAGAAGGTGGGTGGGAGCTCCCTTTCAATTGCCTGACCTTCCAGTGCAACTGTTACACAATAAAAACCTGCGTAGCACCACTATCCAGTCCTCCTCCTTGATTTAAAGTTTTTTTCAGTGTTGTATTCATCTCTGTATTGTACTCTTCCCAGTGTCATCAATGAAAAGTTCGTGCCTTTCTAGTCATACACAATACCATGGAAAGAGGAATTTTGCAGGGGGGAGATAGCTACAATGCCATGTTGGACATGGCTCTGAAAAGAAATTCAGGGCCAGACTTAAAGCCCACAGAAGTCAAGGGAATGACTCTCATTGACTTCAGTGGGGAGTGGATCAGGCCCTTAATGAACACATTCATATCCATACCAGTGGCTTAGCTGAAGTTACTTCGAAATAACAGGTGTCAGCAGCAGCAGAACAGACGGTTTACAATTATATTATTACTTCTAATTAATATTTGCACAGCTTCCCTTACAGTTTGGCATCTTCCACAATAATGTATGAAAATGAGTTGAAAAGACTGCATGAAAATTTTCCTTGAGGACTCAGTTGACCCAAATACACAGTTCTCCTGCTCTGAGTTCCCCTATATGGTGCAGAAAGAAAAACTGTTGTTTCCTCTCTCTCTCTCTCTTTTAATTCCACACTACTGCATTGCAGGACTGAAATGTCTGATTATCATGCAGTATTTTCTTGTGATGATGCCTGTCCCCAAATTAAAATGACTCCAGTACTCCTAAAACTTCCCAAAAGATCTGTCTCCTGTTATTCTGGGGGCGTTAGTGCCTTCCTGCAGCAGGAGTGCTTAAAGTAGAGGTTGGTTAGTAGGTTGGTTACCTTCTTAACCAACTCCCCTTGCTTGTTGTGTATTCAGAGTCAGTTCTCTGCTTAGCGGAGGGCAAAAATGAGTTGTTAATACTTAAGTTAGTTCTGCAGAACTAGCACAACCATGACAGAAGGAGCTCGTTTTGGTTCTGGCTCATGTACCATCAATAAAACTAACTAGGCATCAATTGCAGAATCTTTGCCTTGAGGTATACACAAGTGCACATCTGTGTTGTACCTTAACTACACCTACAGCACATCTCTGTTGGGTCAAGATCACTGGTGGTAATGTATAAGCCAAGAACAACCAAACTTGACTTTCAGAACCCAGGCTGGATGAGTTTGTGAGACTGGCAATTAGAAAAGCCAGCATTTTCCTTCTAAACTTGAGTTCATTTGGTCCGGCAGACATTCAGACATGATAAACAAGGAAGCTCACAATGCCATTCATTTTTATGGAGTCACTTTTCAGAGAGTTATTGTCCATGGCTCAGATTCTTCCGTGTCCCAATTTCATTCAGTGCTGGGGAGAATCTAGCCCACAGTCAATAAAGCTCTTATTTATGTACCTCGCTATTAGATCTCCATCTTCTGATTTAGGTATCTCCCAGTCATCTCAACTGGGATACTACTATCCCTACTTCCAGAATTTAGCAGGGGACTGTAGCTAAAACTATATTTGGCACCTGTTTTGTGTAGGAATCTTAAGACAAGATATAGGTCCAGCTCATGAGTTAGCATAAATCAGAGCAGATTCACTGGCTTCAATGGAGCTAGATCTACTGGCTTCAATGGAGCGGATTTACACCAGCTGGCCAATAACATCCAGGGCATTAGTTACATAGGAGTGGGGCACTGTGGTAAAGGAGAAGATGAAAGAGACAGGGGAACCAGTGCGAAGTTAGGACACAAAGATGTGGGAGAACACAAGGATAATAATACAACAGAAAGGAACACTGATGGCAAATGGAGTTACAAACAAGAACACAGCACTTAAGAGCAATGTTTGATCTGCGGCCCTCGCTGTTGTCCATTATAGCAATGGGGGTCTGGGTTGAGATGGGAATAAAAGTAACAGCCCGTCTGTGCGGAAAGCCTGCCTGGAGCCCACTTCATCAGTCACACTATGCCTCTCTGAGGTCAGCAGATGTGATAATGAAGTTGCTCCAATCCTCCTGACACCCATTTGGCCCAGTGCAGTTTCCTGGAAATTCAACAAGGCAGGAAGCATTTCTCATCCTTTTTCAAAACTGAATTCCATATCATAGTTCCACCGGGCATCTAGTCTAACTATGCAAGAGGCAAGCACGTGCTAACACTGTGGCTTGGAAGCCCAAACACAGGTGACAAACTGGTTCCTGTCTTTCACTCACTCTGGTTCATCAAGTCAAAGAACAATAAAGGAACACAAATAATACATTACACTTCCAGAATGTTTGGAAATTTAAGCAGGGGGTGGGGAGATGCAAAAGGATGAGAATACTGAGATGCACACAGAGTAGGGGAGGATTAGGGACTACACTGCTTTGTGAAGAAGAAAGTTTAGTTTAGCCTATAATTAAATGGATGAGTCTGCGAAGCCAGGCAGGTGTCAAGAGCTGGTAAATTGGGGGCAAGAGGGAATCAGAATGAAAACTGGGAAATGAAGTGAAGGTGAGGGGAAATACTTTGGGTTTTTATTTACCATCTGAGGATACATATTTATTTTATGATCCTGTGTTGTAGAACTAAATCCCTGGAAATGGGAATTCATCACTGTCACTCCAGTGTAATGCCATGTAACTCCACTGATATCAAGGGTGTTATATCTGTGCAAAAGTGGAACAACACGGTGGCGAATCAGGCCTTATAAACATAAATGTATTTCTTCTTCCTCGGCAAACATCAGTACGCATTCCAAAATTACTATCAGACGTCAAAGGGCTTTGGAGCAAGCAAACAGAACTTAGAGATTGACTCCAATCCTGTTCAAAGAGGGAAAAGCCCGCTTTTTGGGCTTTCCCACTGTGGACACACAGAAGGAGAACAAACCCATTTTATTCAGAATGTTATGATTCCTGAAGTGTGTTTTCAGCCCAGATAGCCGCCTTCCTTCTCCTTTTAGTGAGGCAGAAGGCAACTTTTAGAGTAATTTTCAGATGAGCTAGAACCTCAAGATTTAAACCATTGTTATTTGTATAGCATCAAGTGCGGCACACTGGGCATATCTCACACTACAGTGTATTTTAGCAGCCATGGCTCTGACCACATTCCCCTTCTAAATTGCTTTTCCAAGAGCACTTATAACTCATTTATTTTTACACTGAATTTATGAGTTCCTAGAAGATTTGATTAGATGAGATTTCATTGGTTTTTCCTCCCCTTTTTGTTAGTACAAACATATCAGAAGACTCACGTGGAGTATTGGAATTTGTGGAGAAAGAGAGGATAACTTTATAAACAATCAAGCATTTCCTATTGCAGTCTATGCCCTGTGGTGCTTTGGGTGGGATGTCGAGATGCCACAGAACTCTCTGCATTCTCTTGCATCACTGTGGCATGGACTGAGAAGGAGGTGCCCAGAAGCACAGCTGCATTTACCATAATGAATCAAATTGGCTTTGAGCAGCTTAAACCAGCCACTTGATATTAGCATAATAAAGTTTCAGCTTCTAAGGTTAACAGTCTCTGTATATGCACAAATATTCCCCCTGGAAATCACTTAAAAATAAAAGCAACAAAAATCAAATAATCTCATAGAAAAGAGGGATATTATATATCCCTCTCTATATATATAACGGGTGGAGTAAAAGTGCCAGGGGTGAGTAAAGACCATCTCTTTTAGCTAAGGGATCAGGTAATCTACGGGATTTATTTCACACAAGAGATGTCACAGGGGTGGACACTCTTGGACCAAATTCAGGCCTGGTGCAAGAGGATGAAATTCCATTAAACCAGAGGGAGCTGCATCTGCTTATGCTAAGTCTGACTTTGTCCTAATATCTTTTATAGAATTTTAAACCCATAGGATTGCTGTATTTAAATGAATTAAAGTCATCTGTGTGATGATTGGCAAAGTCACCTGACTGGTCACATCTTCACCAGCCAACACATAGTTATTCCTAATTTTCTGGCTATAAAATCCAGGTAATTGTCCCACTCTACTGGTGAGGCATTAGCTGGAGTACTGGGTCCAATTCTGGATGCCACACTTTAGGAAAGATTAGAAAAACTGGAGAGAGTCTAGCAGAGCATGACAAAAATGATAAAAGATTTAGGAAACCTGACCTATGAGGAAAGGTTAAAAAAACTGGGCATGTTTAGTCTTGAGATAGGAAGACTGAGGAGGCACCTCTCCATATGTTTAGGACTGTTCTAAAGAGGACAGAGATCAATTGTTCTCCATGTCCACTGAAGGTGGGACAAGAAGTAATGGGCTTAATCTTAAGGGAGATTTAGGTTAGACATTAGGAAAAACGTTCTAACTATCAGGTAATTATGCTCTGAGAGAGGCTCCCACAGGAAGTTGTGGAATCCCCATCGTCAGAGGTTTCTAAGAACAGGTTGGACAAGCACCTATCATGGATAGTCTAGGTCAGCGGTTCTCAACCGGGAGTCCGTGGCCCTGCAGCTGAAGCCCCGATTGCTGGTGCCCCACACAGGGCTGAAGCTGGGAGGTACAGGGATGAAGCCAGGAAGCACGGGGCTGAAGCCCCAATCCCCAGTGCCCTCCGGCGCCCCTCACGGTGCTGAATCCCGGAGCCCCAAGCCCTGGTGCTCCCTGTGGGGCAGAAGCCCTGAGCCCATGGGCAGAGTTGGGGACATGGAGGGCACTGTCCCCCTGCCCCACCAACTGCAGCACAAGAGCATGGCAGTCCTGGGGGCAGCTCCACACCTCCCCTGCCCATCTCATCTCCCCGCCCCTTGGCCAGGTCAGAGGTGGGAAGCTGGAGCCAGGTGGTGCAGGGCAGCTGCTGCTCTGGCTGGTGCCATGGAGCAGGCAGCGGCAGCGTTCCCTCCTCCTGCTGGTGCCCCGGGTTGAAGCTGCTCCTCAGCTCCCATTGCTCCCGCAGAGGCAGCCGGTAAGAGCTGCCTGGGTAGGGAGACCCGTCTCCGTGGCTGGCAGACCTCTCCGGGAACAGGAACCGCAGGGGAGTTCTCCCAGCACACAGCCCAGGGTGCACACACCCCCTCCCTGCACCCTGAGCTACCTCCCTGCCCGCATAGCCTCAGCTACCCCTCTCCCTGTACCCTGAGCTACCCCCTGCCCCTACACAGCCCCTAGTATCCCTCTCCCTGTACCCTGAGATACCCCTCTGCCTGCACATACCCCCTAGCTACCCCCTCCCTGCACCCTGTGCTACCTCCCTGCCTGCACAACCTCAGCTACCCCCTCCCTGTACCCTGAGATACCCCTCTGCCTGCACATACCCCCTAGCTACCCACTCCCTGCACCCTGAGCTACCTCCCTGCCTGCACAACCTCAGCTATCCCCTCCCTGTACCCTGAGATACCCCTCTGCCTGCACAGCCTCAGCTACCCCCTCCCTGTACCCTGAGATACCCCCTGCCCACACATAGCCCCTAGCTACCCCTCCCTGCACCCTGAGATACCCCCTGCCGACACATAGCCCCTAGCTACCCCCTCCCTGCACCCTGAGCTACCCCCCTGCCCACACATAGCCCCTAGCTACCCCCTCCCTGCACCCTGAGCTACCTCCCTGCCCGCACAGCCTCAGCTACCCCTCTCCCTGTACCCTGAGCTACCCCCTGCCCCTACACAGCCCCTAGTATCCCTCTCCCTGTACCCTGAGATACCCCTCTGCCTGCATATACCCCCTAGCTACCCACTCCCTGCACCCTGAGCTACCTCCCTGCCTGCACAACCTCAGCTACCCCCTCCCTGTACCCTGAGATACCCCTCTGCCTGCACAGCCTCAGCTACCCCCTCCCTGCAGCCTGAGCTACCCCCCTGCCCACACATAGCCCCTAGCTACCCCCTCCCTGCACCCTGAGCTACCCCCCTGCCCACACATAGCCCCTAGCTACCCCCTGCCTGCACCCTGAGCTACCTCCCTGCCTGCACACAGCCTCAGCTACCCCCTCCCTGCACCCTGAGCTACCCCCTGCCCACACACAGCCCCTAGCCACCCACCTCCCTGCACCCACAGCCACCCCATGTGCACACAGCCCCAGCTACCCCGTCCCTGCACCTTGAGCTCCTCAGTCTGCACACAGCTGTTTTCAAAATTTCTGAGCTAAGCCCGCCACCTTTGAGTTATAATTTTTGGTTGCGCCTCCCCGAGGCTCCCCCGCAACCCAGACAGGCTGAGGTGAGTCAGGGGATGGAGGTGGCACTCCCTCCCTGGACCCTGCCATGTGGAGGTGGCTCGAGCCCTGCTGGCCCCCGCCCCCCTGAAATCAGGGGCGGCTCTAGACATTTCGCTGCCCCAAGCATGGCAGCATGCCGTGGGGGGCGCTCTGCCGGTTGCTGGTCCCACGGCTCCGGTGGACCTCCTGCAGGCATGCCGCCGAAGGCTGCCTGCCTGCCGCCCTCCCGGCGACCGGCAGAGCGCCCCCCGCGGCATGCCGCCCCAAGCATGCGCTTGGTGTGCTGGGGCCTGGAGCCGCCCCTGCCTGAAATAGAAGTCAAACTACACCTATGCCCAAGGCCCCTGCCCTGAGACCCCCCCCCCACCGGGCCCTGGAGTTTTTATAGCATGTCGAGGGGGGCCTCAGAGAGAAAAAGGTTGAGCACCCCCGATCTAGGTTTACTTGGTCCTTCCTCAGTACAGGGGGCTGGACTTACTGACTTATCAAGGTCCCTCCCAGCCCTACATTTCTATGATTCTAAAACAGCTAAGTCAAATTCAGTTTTGGTGCATGCAGCAACAATCTTGAAACTTCCAGTTACCCGACCTTGAGTTCCTGAATCTCACCAAGACTCCAATTCAGCAAAATGTACTTAACTTAAAGCATATGTTCAAACCCATCCCTTTCCAGCATAGCACTTAAACCTGTGCTTAAGACCCATAAGACTTAAGTACATGCTTAAAACTTAGCACGTGCTTAAATGCTTTGCTGAATAGGGGATAGACTTAATCATGTGCACAATAATTCCTCTACTTCCTGAATCCTCCCATTCTGCTCAAACCCAAATCCTTGATCTCTCTACAATGGGCTCAGTTAAAAAGGATTTTTAACCTTTTTTCAAGTAGGTAAAAGCTACTTATCAATGCTCATCATATGAAATATTGCTAGAACCTGCAATATCTTATTTGCTTGTAAAAAAAAAAAGGTAACTTTTTACTACATCTCTGCATTTGCCAGGTGTGTTATTCCGACTGGCTGTTAAATTATTTTCTTTCAAGTCCTCTATTCAGTTCATGCTGGGCAAAATTCTTTCAGTTATACTGAAATCAACTGAGTTACTCTGAATTCATCCCAGTATAAATGAGAGCAGAATTTGTCATGTGAGGGTTCTCAAATGGCACAGAAAATACTCTCTAATTCTGTTTAAATTAAATAAACTCTTAGAGAGAGATATAATGAAAACACAAACATTTAGCCTGCATATTTATATGATAAAAAGCACATACAAAAATTATAAGTTACATTTCCCCTAAACAAAGGCAAAACTGCACTGGACCGCCATCTAGCGAGGTTAAAAGCTATGCCATAAGAGGAGCTGCACTGGGAGTAGCAAATGTGGGAAATTAGAAGGAAAAAAGCTGGATATTCCAGGCCAGAAAGTACTGGCTGTGCAGCATTTCAGAGAATTAGGCAGTGTCGTCTGGTGGAACGAGCTCATCATAGGTAGTCAAGAGGTCCTGAGTTACAGTCCTGGCTTTTCCTCTAAACTTGCTATGTAGTCTGGGGCAAGTCACTTCGCCTTTATGACTCAATTTCTTCATCTGTAAAATGGGGATAACATTTACTCCCCTACTTAACAGGGAAGTTATAAAGATTAGTTAATCTCCATATAGTGCTTTGATCATGTAATGTGCAATATGAATACTAAGTATTCTTATTCTTCTTATTACAAAACATTCTACTATAGTGAAAAATGTATTGAACCTACTCTCTTAAGAGAACTCCTTAAGGTATCCCCAAACATAGAAAATCTATAGGGGAGTCTTGCCACTGACTTACTGGGTTTTGGATCAGATCCATATTGACTGCAATTCTGTTCCATCTTTAAGAGAAGGTCATTAAGCAACTGATTTTTGGTGGTCCCTTAGTGTTAACTTGACAAGTTTCACTGTATATTGAGTATTTATAACAGATACAGGAAGCATGTACTATAGGATTTTTTCCCTTTGCCTAAATAATCCTGTACTAACCTACATCAGAATACTGAGTAAAGAAATCCTGAATAATAAATGGAACACTAATCATACAAGATTTAGGCAGGAAGAGAGAAATTAGGAACTACCACACTATTTGTAAAGTCATGATGATTCACCCACACATAAATTCAGATCCTCAGCTAGTATAACTTGGCAGAGCTCAACTGAAATCAATGGAGCTTCGCCAATTTACAGCAATTGCACGTAAAGATCTGGCCCACTCGCTTTACAAGCCAGCTCACTCTGAAAACGAACCCACCTACTCACACAGCTGAACCTATATACAAGAGGTACCCTCTTTTCCAATGGACAGTCATCACATTTCACACACACACATTCTGATATGATCATAGTCTACACTTGTTAATATAAAAGTCCACTCACTTATTGTTGCTAAGGACCCTGGACCATTATATAGTCATATCCCAGGGAAGGGATAGCTTAGTGGTTTGAGCATTGGCCTGCTAACCCAGGATTGTGAGTTCAATCCTTGAGGGAACCAGTTGGGGATTGGTCTTGCTTTGAGCAGGGGGTTGGACTAGATGACCTCCTAAGGCCCCTTCCAACCCTAATAATCTATGATTAAGTAGCAGTCTATTCCAGCTTCAAACAGCACCTTGTCCACACTGTATTTTTTGCTGAACAGGTGGGAGGAATTCTGCTGTTTATGAAAGGACTGACTGCTCTGGAAACTGAAGTTCCCTATTTAGCCACAGAATAGGAACACATGGGTAGCTGCCATGAAAGTCTGTCCAAACTAGTGTGTCTCAACTAGATCTGGTTGAAAATTTTGTGACAAATAGTACCTGAACTGGAAAATAGGGTTTCACAGAAACTGAAATTTTTCAAAAAGAAAAAACTCATTTTGATGAAACTGGTAGATTTTCCATTTAAAAAACAAAACAAAACAAAACAAAACATTTTAGTAAAAAATCCTGGGTATGTGTTTGCTTTCCTTGGGGCTTGCCCCACTTCCCCACCTTTTGTAATGTTTTCTAACTGGCAAAAGTGGGAAGACAGTTAGGACGTGGGGAAAAGTAAGTTTTAATTGCACATTAAAAAGGTGTGAAAAATGGTGTTTCCCCACTTTATCAAATCCCAGTGAAAAAAGGGAGGTAGTAAAAAGACAAAAAAAAGGGGGGGGGAATAGGAGAAACACCCTGAAAATTGAAAAAAAAAGATTTTTTTTTGGTTTATAAAATCCAAACGAAGTAACATTTGATGTTGAGGTTTACAATATTTCAGTCCATTTCATTTCAAAATTTCCCATAGGAAAATGAAATGTTTTGATTCAATAATTTCAACATGGAATTTTATTCTCATGAAAAAAATCAGTGGGAAAATAAATCTCTTTTTTTTTGAGTTTTAATCTCAACCTTGAACCAAAGGAGCTGCCTTTAAAGGTGCATCTTGGACCTTTACTCACAAATGGACCAACTTGCAAACAGAGCTCTCAGCAGCAGGTCTTCTTGCACCAGTGTTTATAATTCTTTAAAGAAAGCGTGGTTGAAACTTGATTTCATCAAGTCTGTTGGGAGGCTATTTCTGAAAAAGGATATGTGCAGGCTACACTGTGCTCAAAGCAACAACTTTCACTGCAGTTTCATAAGAAACAATTACTGGCAATAATGGATCAATTTCCTAGTATACATGGGGCTAATCGGTCTCAGCTTTCCATAATGGTGTTGAAACTGCCTGTCCCTTCTATACTAGCAATTAAACCAGAGGTGGGCAAACTACGGCCTGTGGGACCATCCTGCCTGGACCTTGAGCTCCTGGCCGGGAAGCCTAGTCCCCGGTCCCTCCCCTGCTGTCCCCACTCTCCCACAGCCTCAGTTCGCCATGCCACCAGCACTCTGGGTGGCAGGGCTGCAAGCTCCTGCCAGGCAGTGCGGCAGTGTGGCTGGCTCTGGCCAGACGGTGCGGCTACCAGTCCTGGTGCTCTGAGCAGCATGGTATGGGGGAGGGAAGTGGGGGGGTTGGATAAGGGGAGGGGATTCCGGGGGGGGGCAGTCAGGGGACAGGGAGCGGTTGGATAGGCATGGGAGTCCCAGGGGGCCTGTCAGGGGATGGGAGTGTGGATAGGGGTCAGGGCAGTCAGGGGACAGGGAGCAGGGGGGGTTAGATATGGGGTGGGGTATCGGGGGACAGTTAGGGGCAGGGGGTCCCGGGAGGGGAGGTCAGGTGACAAGAAGCAGGGCGGGTTGGATGGGTCAGGGGTTCTGAGGAGGGCAGTCAGGGGGCGGGAAGTGTGAGAGGGCGGGGGCCAGGCTGTTTGGGGAGGCACAGCCTTCCCTACCTGGCCCTCCATACAATTTTGGAACCCCGATGTGGCCCTCAGGCCAAAAAGTTGGCCTACCCCTGAATTAAACCATTTTCAATACTAGCTGAAAGAGGACTGGGGAGCAGGGCCGGCTTTAGGAAGTGTGGGGCCCAATTCGAACAGTTTTGTCAGGGCCCCGGCAGGGATGACTTAAAAAAAAAAAACACATGTAAAAAACACTTGGGGCTTGTGCTCACCGGGCGGTGCTCCGAGTCTTCGGCAGCAGTTCGGCGGTGGGTTCTTCACTTGCTCCAGGTCTTCAGCGGCACTGAAGGACCCGCCGCCGAAGTGCCGCCGAAGACCCAGAGCAAGCGAAGGACCTGCCACCAAAGTGCCGCTGAAGACCCAGAGCGAGCGAAGGACCTGCCGCCAAAGTGCCGTTGAAGACCTGATGTGCCACCAGGTGAGTAAAAATTGAAAAGGCGCCTCTAGCCAGGGAAGGGATTCTCACTGGGCGCGGGGCCCGATTCGGGGGAATTGGTGGAATAGGCCTAAAGCTGGCCCTGCTGGGGAGACCCCTTACCATAAGTTTGTGATGACCATGTGACATTGAAGTCTATACAGTTTTATAAACATATGCTAATGAGTTAATATAATATAACTGGATTATGCTTCATGCAAAAGGTCTCTTGTAAGGTATCATTACAAAGCTTATAATCTACTGAGTATGATCATCCTATTTGTATAAAGGTACCACTCTTGTATCTGAAACTAGAAATATGAAATATAACTCTGAGGGCCTATTGTAATTATGCAAAGTGTGGGCCATTAATGGTAGTTTGGAATCTTGATGACTCCCATTAACCAGGACAATTGTCTGCAGATGGCTCTGTTTTACCTGTAAGTCTTCCTGTATACGTGTATGTTGGCAAGTGGGCAATGAAGTCTTGCAGTGACGTGATCATGTCACCTGAACCGGAATCCATCTTTAACCTGATGTCTTTCCATTGAGAAGGAGGGACAAAGGAGAGGGACAAAGGATTCCCGCCTTATGCAAAAGATATATAAAGGGGTTGAACAGAACAAAGGAGAGGAGCCATCATGAAGAATCCCCTAGCTACCACCTGAGCTGGAACAAGAACTGTACCAGGGGAAAGAATAGTGCCCAGGCCTGGAAGGTGTCCAGTCAGAGGAAAAAACTCACTGAACCATCTCTGAGGGCGAGATTATCCATATTCAGTTTGATCAGACATAGATTTGTGCATTTTATTTTATTTTGCTTGGTGACTTACTTTGTTCTGTCTGTTACTACTTGGAACCACTTAAATCCTACGGTCTGTATTTAATAAAATCACTTTTTACTTATTAATTAACTCACAGTATGTATTAATATCTGGGGGAGCAAACAACTGTGCATATCTCTCTATCAGTGTTATAGAGGGTGAACAGTTTATGAGTTTACCCTGTATAAGCTTTATACAGGGTCAAACAGATTTATTTGGGTTTAGACCCCATTGGGAGTTGGGCATCTGAGTGTTAAAGACAGGAACACTTCTGTTTGCTGCTTTCAGGTAAACCTGCAGCTTTGGGGCAAGTAATTCAGAGTCTGGGTCTTTGTTGCAGCAGATAGGAGTGTCTCGCTCAGCAAGACAGGGTGCTGGGGTCCCGAGCTGGCAGGGAAAGCAGGAGCAGAGGTAGTCTTCGCACATCAGATGGCAGCTCCCAAGAGGGGTTCTGTGATCTAACCCATCACAGACCATATTTATGCAAGTGACAGAAGCACAAGCAATTTATTCAAGTGGCAATAAAAAGCTTATGCTGGTGGGTAGGGCACTGGATTGGTACCTGGATTCAATTCCTGGCTCTACCACTGGTTTACTGGGGGATCTGGGGTGAGTTTCTTCCCCTCCCTGTGCCTCTGTTTCCCCATCTGTAAAATGGGGATAATGATTCCGACCCCCCCTTTTGAAAATTGCTTTGACAACTGTGGATGAAAAGCACTGTACAAGAGCTAGGAATTATCATTACTACTACACAATCACATTTCGTTTATGTTGTGTTTGCAGTTCCTCTTCTTGGGACACTCTGATCCCCCAGGGTGGTACAGTTCATTATTCCTCCCTCCCCAGGGGCATGGTGACTCACCTTAGACCAGTGGGCCCTGCATTCTTAGTGCCCAGTGCAGGGGAGACCTCCCAATCTCAGCTGTCTTTCAGTTCCCATGCTTCCAAAAGCATCTTGGGGCTCGGTCTGTCCATTGTGAAGCAGAGCACTTGAGGTCACTCGCAGGCCCTCTCACAGGGAGAGTCAAGAATTGACATCTCCCTTCGATTGCAGAGAGAAGCTCTAATCTCTCCCACCTCCCCACCAGCTTGATTCCTGGCATCCATCTCTCTCTCCTTGATCCCATGGTCATTGCCAGGCTCAGCTCCCATGTCCCAACCTTGTACAGACTTTCCAGGGCTTGCCATTGGTCGCACCGACATGCAAATCAGGTGCCAGGTCCAGCCTCAGTGGCTGTATGTGTGTGTGTGCCCCTCAAGCACACAGAAAGGAGTGGAAATGCTACACTCAATGACTGTGCAGTACAGATGTAGATTTTCCTTCCCTGACCATTGTCCTCTCCTGTTTGCTTTCAAGCAAGACCACGTCTGAAGGGACAGGACACAGTACGAGCAAAGGCTGCTAGCCACTGGATTTAAAAATCAAGGGGCTGCTTTAAAAGATAGAGAGGTGGATAAAATGAGTATGTAATAACCAGAGAGAGGATAACATGCTTGCTCTCTCACTCACTTTCTCCCGCTTTGAAAGTGGTGTCCTGGGCAGTGAGGGACAACAGGAGGTTAACGAAGGACAGAATGGATTTAGGAAGGCAATTCAGGGACAGCTGAGAGTAGGAGGGTAGAGAGAAATTTCATCAAATAAAAGAGATAAGAACAGTAGAATGAGGGGATTTATTTCAGGGGCATTAGGAAGGAAATCTGAGAAGAAAAAGAAACTTAAAAAGTAGCTTTAGCACAAAATATTTGAGAGATGGGTCACACTGGGCTGACTTCCTCGATAGTAAGTAGTTTATGCTAGACACCGCTCCCCCTATACACACACTAAGCATTTCTACCTACTGATTAACACTATACAGCAGTCTCTTATATAGAATTCATTGTGACAATCTCCTCCTGGATTCCCTGGAGGTACTTCCGAAACATTGTAGGATTTGACCCGAGAGCGAATTCTTCTAGGGAAGCTGTAAACAGTTACACATCCGAGTGATATCCCTATCTTTTTAACTTGCTAGCCCTAGTTACACAGAAATGCAATCTCTCCAGCAGCAAGCAACAGATAGCTTTTCTCCCCACTACCAGAGGGGTAGTCTTGTTAGTCTGGATCTGTAAAAAGCAACAAAGAGTCCTTCGGCACTTTAAAGACTAAAAGACGTACATCTGTTAGCCTTTAAGATGTCACAGGACTCTTTGTTGCTTTTCTCCCCAGTTCTTGATGTCTAAAAAGCAAACACCCCAGATATAGTTAACAGCCAGAAGCTTTCCTGGCCCACAGGCATCAGATGAAACTGGGCACTGTTGTCCTGTTGATTGATTTTGCCACTGCTGAAGCCTACTGATGTCTTTTTTTGGCATTTGGGCCTGTCCTCTTCTCTGCTGGGAACCAGCAGATGATAGTTCTGGTTATGCTTCTGCCTGTTGAAGCAGTGGGAAAGCTGGAGTCAGGAAAAATTCAGGATTGACATGCTGGCTTTTTAGCTGAATGCACAGAATTGGAGTCATGTGGGAAGCATATCTTTAGTGCACCAGGTGTTTTAAAAGAAGTGCCTGCAAGTGGCACCTGCTAGAAATAGAAGAAAGAGACCTATCCCATGTCTTTCTTATTAAGACTTTCCCATTTTAGAGGTGCCTTGACTTACCAGAAAGGTGAAAACATCCACAGGCATTTCAGTATGAAACCACTGGGTGACCTTGGTGTAGCCTGGCATATTTGGTCTAAATTTTCAAAAGTGACCAATGATTTTGGGTGCCCAACTTAAAACACTTTAAAAGGATCTGATTTTTCAGAAAATTTGGAGCACCTGCCCTCTGAACATGCAGCCCCCTTTCAGGTGTCTCAAGTTGTGCATCCCCAGATCTTGAGTCACTCTTGAAAACCTCCATTTCCATCTGTGGTAACACCTGGGAACCCCTGGAGATGCTATGGAACAAACATCATGCAGTGAGATACTGGCACAAGTAGCAAAGTTTAAGATTAAATTCCTTTCCATCTTCCCAGTGGTCTGTGTTACTGAGGGTGAATATCATCCAACATGACTGTTTCATTGACGTATGCTGATGCTACTGTTACCCCACAGCATGGAGCCACTGCATAGGCACAGATTGCCATAATGTATTAAACAGCAAACAGGTCAGGAATGTAAAGTGTCCTAATATACAGGTGGGACGATTATATATACTACTACCACCTTATAAAATACTGGGGTTGGAAGGGAGCTCAAGAGGTCATCTAGTCCAACCCCCTGACAGATTTTTGCCCCAGATCCCTAAATGGCCCCCTCAAGGATTGAGCTCACAACCCTGGGTTGAAGCAGGCTAATGCTCAAACCACTGAGCTATTTCCCACTAGGCGCCAAAAGAGAAACAGCCCACATATGACTATAGTTATGTCACTATCTAGTAGGTGGCCCAAAAAGAGAATAGGTGAGTCCTGATAAGTAAAAAATATTTTCCTTTAGTAGAAGAGGGTGAGGCCAGTGTTTTTGGAACTGAAGGTTATGAGTTCTAGTCCCCACCACAATGCAGAGTGTGCAGTGTAGCTGAGGACACTGGTATCTGCATGAAGAATGCCTACGGACACAGATCACTGCCACGTGAGCATGCTTCATGCACAGACCAACATATCAATATTGTATCCACAGTGGATTTAGCTTCTCCAATAGGCCAGGAGCCAGGGGGATATGTTCAGACCTAGCATCTGGTGGTTCCCAGAAGCAAAGAGGACGTACTAAAATGCCTAAAAATCTGCCATTAGAGAGATAGATGAGCATGTTCTAATCATGGCAAAGCAAACTGATAGTATGCGGCATCCAGCTCCATGTGATAGTTCTGGGCCTAACTGTTAACTGGATCAGGATTCAGTCCTTCCAGCTTTTTCTCAAACTCTTGCCAGCTCTTTATGGCCAGTTGTTGGAAAGACAGTCTGAGGTCTGGTCTATGCTTAAAAGCTTTGCTGGCATAGCTTTGTCAGTTAGCAGTGTGAAGACTCAGCCCATGCTCGCAGAAGAGTTCTTTTAGTGGTATGGCCTATACCCAGGGGTGAAAGTAACTTAAAGGACTTACCGGTACCCTGGAGTCCTGAGCAGGGGCGTGGCCTCAATGGGAAGAGGTGTGGCCTCAACCAGAAGAGGTGGGGACTTTCAAGATTTAAATGCCCCGGGGCTCAGGGGCAAATTAAAAGGCCTGGGGCTCCAGCTGCCGTGGCGCTCGGGCCCTTTAAATTACTGCAGGAGCCCTACTGCCACTACCACAGGGCGGCAGGGGCTTCGGCAGTGATTTAAAGGGCCCAAGGCTCTGGCCGCTGCAGGGAGCCCCGGGCTCTTTAAAGCGCTGCCGGAGCTCCGGCAGCAGGGTTTGGGCAGCGCTTTAAAGGGCCCAAGGCTCCCCGCAGGGGCCGGAGCTCCAGGCCCTTTAAATTCCCACCCGAGCCCAGCTGCCGGAGCTCCAGCGGTGATTTAAAGGGCCCGGGGCTCCCCGCAGTGGCTGGAGCCCTGGGCCCTATAAATCACTGCCAGAGAAGCCGTCCGGCACAGCGTACTGGCTCTTGCCGGTACGCCGTACTGTACCGGACTGGCTTACTTTCACCTCTGCTTATACCCTAATTAAATAAACTGTGTAGTTTCCAGCATAGACGAGACTAAAGTAAAGTCTTTGCTTCAGCGGCTTGTCTCAGATAAGCAGGGATGTATTATAGTTCTTAATGGGGCCTGGACCAACATTGTGATGCTTGTGTTGGGACTCTATGTGATCGAGACACCTTCAAAACTCAGGCCCTGCGTCTGTGCTCATTCCATCCTCTCTAAAGACTAATGAACCATTAATCTGACAGGCAACACTTGCTATTCCAATCTTGGTTCTCTCCTAAACAAAGGCTGCCAGTGAGGATTCTGGGCTGTGCACTATGGACCAACATGAACTGAGACCATCAAAATAATTTCATTTATGACCCAGCAAAAGATTTTGAAGTGGAGGGGGAAAAATGTGCATTAACCTATTGTGCTGATGCTGAATTGCCCTTGCTTCCTATTGAAACATTGCTCCTGAAGCATGTGTGCTCTGTGGCAATGCTGAGGTATCACCAGTCTCCTGTAACTTCTTCCAAGCTTGCTATGAATAGATACCAGCATTATGATTCTAGGCATGGCAGACATGAAAGCAGAGAAGAGTTGCTTTGATACACAAATTACATCCAGCCAAAACGGATACTTGCTCTGCCCCAGCACAGAGAGGAATGCCCAGTGGGAGTTGTGGTGCATCCATGGCTGACATTCAGATTCTTTGGTCAGCATGGTGCTCAGCCTACTATCTGCACGTGAAATCCATCCTGGACTTTGTTTTCACTAAAGCTGGGTAGAAAAATTGAGAACAAGGCAAGGACGTGACAAACTAGTCTGTCTTTCTGATGAGATGCAAACCTGAGATCCTGACCCCTTGTGGTTATTACAGACCTCATGGTGCTTTACATAAGAATTTGGCCTCCCTAAAATTTCCCACTGTAGTTCCATCTGGAGCATCATGGCTTAATTAAGCAGGAGCTGCCTGGAGTGAAGCTCCACTAAATATTCTCAAACCTGTGGGGCAGAAGCCCTGAGTGCTGGCACACCCCACGGGGCTGTAGCCCCAAGCCCCAATGCCCCCTACGGGGCTGAAACCCTGAGCCCTGGCGCCCCCCACAGGAGGCTCCAGCAAATACTCTATGAGAATTTCAGCCCTGTGGAGAATATACTCTGAACCTTCCCATTTCAAAGTTTAAAAACCCTGATGCTGTTACAGAATGGCCACTACATGTCTTCTAAATCTCAGTGGTATGGGAGTGATTGATATATACAATCTATAAAGCATTTCCATCAGGGAGAGAATGGTGGCTGTGCAGGGGATCAGGGCTGTGAAGATGGTGTAGTGTTAGGACTCAGCCAGAATCCAGTCCTTTGTAGTACACTCCTTTATCTAGTAGCTGCAGGCAGGGGTGGCTCTATGTTTTTTGCCACCCCAAGCACGGCAGTCAGGCAGCCATCGGTGGCGTTTCTGTGGGAAGTCCGCCGGTCCTGCACCTTCAGGGTACTCGCTGCCAAATTGCTGCCGAAACCGCGGGACCGGCAGAACTCCCTCAGAGCTACCGGCAGGCTGTCCCCCCACGGCTTGCCGCCCCAGGCACGCGCTTGCTGTGCTGGTGCCTGGAGCCGACTCTGGCTGCAGGTACGGAGCAGGCTTATTCCTGGGCCTGTTCAGTAGTCTGACTGGAGATTAGAGAAACCAGTCTGAAGCCTAGCTGTGGTTTCTTACTCCCTGGGTCAGAAGTTTGGTGGGAATATGATGAAGGCAGTCAAAAGGAATGGGTAAAAAAGTGGCTTTTACAGCGCTCTCGTCAGGGTGTTAAATTGCGTGAAGACATAGATGATATAAAATAGAAAGCCAGGCTTAGCTAAAGGTATACAGACTGTCTGAACCTTGAATTCTGAGACCCAACCAAAACGGGGGGGGGGGGGGGGGGCTATTTGTCTGTCCAGTCATTATGGACCTGATCTAAAGCCCATTGAAATGAATAAAAAGGCTCCTATTAACTTCAGTAGGTTTTGGACCAGGGCCTTGTAGCACACATAATTGCAGGCCCCTGAGTACTGCCTGAAGGCGGTAGATTGTGTGTGTGTTTGCAGTTGGTACCATACATGTCTGAGCCAGACTGCTGTTATGTCAATTTGCGGAACTAAAAGCCAGAGAAAAAATAGGTCCAATTATTGCTATAACTTGCCCAAATGCGTCAATTGATCACTCTAAATTTAGAGAGCGAAAGGCACCATGTACTGTTGACAGGTTTGTTCTTCTGACAGGTACAGCATGTGCTCTTGATTCTTGTTTAATTCCCCTCCTAAAGAATAACTCAAACTGTGCTGAGTTGTGGGTGTGGTGGAAAGAGGAGGAGGAGAGCGATTCTTCTCCACAGGAAAACACAATTATCCAACTTCTTTAACTGTTCAAACAGATGACAAGTGAGTGAGCTTTCAGTGCTGCTCGCCAGCTCCAGATTAAAACAAAACACTCTCCATTATACATTCAGTAACAGATCCCTAGTCCCAAACTCCCTATGGCAGGAGGAAGCCAGGGAAAAACAACCCTTTTATTTCCCCATGTTTTCCATACACCAAGGTGCTTTTTTGTTTCTTTGAACATAGAAGACAGAATCCTACTTATGAAGTTGTGCTGCGCTAAATGGGTTGTTACTGGAATACAAACTAGGGTCGCAGAGGGGGGCTGCATGTGTGTTTGTGCACTTGAGCTCTTTGACGAGTGCCAATCATTCCGACAGTTTGTTCACCACCTACGCGCTATCAAACACGCACACAGGGCATGCACACGCTTCGAATCTGCTCGTCTCCTGAGGTAAAAGAAGACAAGCCAGTAGTAATTCTCGAAGCTCAAGATAAACCAAAAAGAGTGTTTGCGATTGTGTGTATGCACACAAGTGCACTCAGCAACTGGCAAGACACCACCAGTGTCAATGTGAGCTTGAGTGTGTTTGTGTGTAGGTATGTGTGCATGCACTCAGCAACATAGAAGCGATTTTCATATAAATCTAAATGTGTGAGAGAGTGTGTGCGCACACTCAGCAACATGCAAGAGACTGCCTTTGTAAATGTGAACATGAGAGAGTTTGTGTGTATTTTGGGGGGAGGATTTTATTTCATTTTCCTATTTAATCAGGATTTTTCCAAGGATATAGAAGTCTTCTGGGTGGTTCTCTTTCTCCAGCAACACAACAACCTTACTGTGATGATGTTTCCAAACCCCACATCATGGCCGAGGCAGGAGGGCGGGGGGGGGGGGGGTGATGGGAGCTATGGTAGGCCGCAGGAAATAACTCGGTGGGCTGCATGAGACCCCTGTCCTGGAGGAACACTGCCTGGAACAGTAGGAAACAGTCCACTTACTGAGGACGTCTGGTTGTGAGTCTCCCCCCACCGCTTTTTTTTTTAAGACATCAGCCAAGAGGTAGGAAGAACCCTGTGAGGGGCAACAGAGGATCGCTTCCATCAGCCCTGAGAGTCTAGGGTATAGCCCTGCAGGGGGATAGGGATCCTGTGTGTCCCACAGGACACACTGCCATAATAGCAGGAGTGGGTAAAATGTACTTTATTGCAGGCTGGATTGGGTGGGCAAAAACCCCCAGACTGCAGTAATTTGAGGAAAAACAAAATGCAAGTTTTGCTACACCTGCTGTTTAAGTTGACCTTATTATCATTCACTTAGAAATACATTTTAAAAAGAGGCTCAAACCATCAAAAACCTATTGCTTTGAGCAGTTTTTCTGTTAAATGTTTTTCAAAATGCAATAATAATCCTGACATATAAATAACTTGAACAATATGTTTCAAAGTTCTAAAAACGATGCTTACGTGGTTTAAAAAAAATCCAGTTTTTTTAAAGCAACTTACTTTTTATAATCATTAAAAAAATCTGCACCTTTTAAGCAAAATTGTGGTGCAATTTGTTTTGACATTCCGTGTGATATACCCATGACAGCAGCTTGTCATAAATAGAGTTTAGCAATGTAAAGAAGTTTTTCTTTTTTAAAAAAAAATAAAGGTTTTAATACTTAAATTTAAGCAAGGGATATAAAGATTTGATGTTTATTATAACAGGAGTTAAAGTATTTTACATGGTTTAAGCAAACTTTGTTTTATTCTTTTAGTTGTAAAACTTGTGTCTGAATTCTGTTTATATATTCAATATATTAACTTACTTTTTTAGTAGCATAAGGGAATCTGTCTCTCTTGTAGGATTTGCAGGATCTAAGGTTTTTGCAGGCATCAGGTGGGAGTGGGTATTGTGGGCCGGGCTAGGAGTGGGATTAAAAAATAGTCCTGTGCAGGGCTCTACTGTGGGGTTTGAAGCAAAGGACTATAAACAGTAGCCATACCCCAAACTGAGGCATTGGGTGTGGTAATAAGTGACTAAGAGGAAGGGTGGGAGAGGTAGATACACTGGAGGGAAGGGATAGGGTCCAGAGTGACCTAGACAAGTTGGAGGATTGGGCCAAAAGAAATCTGATGAGGTTCAACAAGGAGGAGTGCAGAGTCCTGCACTTAGGACGGAAGAATTCCATGCATCACTACAGGCTGGGGACCAACTGGCTAAGCAGCAGTTCTTCAGAAAAGGGCCTGGGGATTACAGAGGATGAGAAGCTGGATATGAGTTAGCAGTGTGCCCTTGTTGCCAAGAAGGTTAATGGCATATTGGGCTGCATTAATAGGAGCATTGCCAGCAGATCGAGGGAAGTGATTATTCCCCCCTATTTGGCACTGGTGAGGCCACATCTGGAGTATTGCATCCAGTTTTGGGACCCCCACTACAGAAAGGATGTGGACAAATTGGAGAGTGTCCAGCGGAGGGCAACAAAAATGATCAGGGGGATGGGGCACATGATTTATGAGGAGAGGCTGAGGAAACTGGGCTTGTTTAGTCTGCAGAAGAGAAGAGTGAGGGGGGATTTGCTGGCAGCCTTCAACTACCTGAAGGGGGGTTCCAAAGAGGATGGAGCTTGGCTGTTCTCAGTGGTGGCAGATGACAGAGCAAGGAGCAATGGTCTCAAGTTGCAGTGGGGGAGGTCTAGTTAGGAAACACTATTTCACTAGGAGGGTGGTGAAGCACTGGAATGGGTTACCTAGGGAGGAGGTGGACTCTCTATCCTTAGAGGTTTTTAAGGCCCAGCTTGACAAAGACCTGGCTGGGATGATTTAGTTGGTGTTGGTCCTGCCTTGAGCAGGGGGTTGGACTAGATGACCTCCTGAGGTCTCTTCCAACCCTAATCTTCTATGATTCTAAGGTGAGCAGGAGGTGGCCTGAACATAGGCCATCCTACAGTTTTACACTTTCAGGGCCCAGGTCCCCCTACCCATCTCAGATTCCTGGGATGGGCAGGACTAGGGGGTTATTGACAAGGAAGCTGACCCAGATGAACTCCATTCAAGGGGCTCAGGACACACTCATCTAAAAGAGGGACTGGAGCAGCAGGCCCTGACCACTAGACCTGCTTACCGTACAGCCAACCCTTCTACACTTAAAATCAATCTATCAATCATGAGAATAGTAAGCAATACAAGCCAGCTAGGGCAGTTTTTCTTAATCAGGAACTCTGACAGGTGTGGTGGTTTTTGTTTTTGTTTTTTTGTTTTTTTTAATATAAGGAAATATTATTTTCTCTCTTATTTATTATTTTGAACACACAAATGTTCCAGGTCTCTTGTGTCCCAGTGTCCTATATTCATCTGAACACAGTACATTGGTGAAATAAACTGATTTTCTGTACCTACTGGGTCAGATTTTCAGAAGTGGCCTAACTTTGCTTCCACTGCAGTCATACAGTCATTGAGTTTAAAGCTGGAAGGGACCACCAGATCATCTAGTCTGACCTGCTGTGTATCACAGGCCACTGACACCACCCAACACCTGCACACTAAACCAACAACCAAAATGATACCAAAGCACTGCAGCCCACAGAAGACCATAGCCTTATGTGCCACAGGCAGAGAATAGGGGGGACTGAGATGCACCAGTGCTTAAGGCCCCCTCCATGGCAGGGAAATGATTAAATGAGATATACTCTGGCAAGTGACTTGTACCCACACACTGCAGAGGAAGGTGAAAAACCTGTAAGGTCACTGCCAATCTGACCTAGGAGAAAATTCCTTCCCCACTCCACATGTGGAGATCAGTTAGACCAAAAGCATGTGAGCAGGAACCAGCCAGCCAAGCCCCTGAGAGAATGCCTGGTGCCACCGCAGAGTCCTGGTCCTCCCTACAAATGGTAAAATTCCAGCTGACTGCAACTGGAGCAAAGTTATGCTAATGGAAAGTCCACCTGAACTCCCCCTGCCCTCCACTGGGTCTAATTCAGTCCTGGTGTAAGAGGATGTGACTCCACTAAATATTGACCTTCTTACACTGGGGCTGAATTTGGCCCTAATGGCCTTGTTTAGGTCGAAGACATGTCTACACTGCCCCGCAGTTCAGACTACAGGATTGCATAGACATGCCCTAAAACAGAGAGAGAAAGAGATTAGCTTCTACCTGAAGTTTTTGTGAACTCCTGCTGTAGGTTTTGGTTGCGTCTGTTGATGAGACACACTTGTCTCGAACCCACACAAAATGTCCCTTATCACCTCCTCATTTATGAGGATTTTACCAAAAGCAGGCTTTCAAAACTGAATGACAGAACAGAAAAATAACTAGAAAAGTAATAAACAGGTTCTCTTTCGGTGTACCTTTGCGACCAAATGCTTCTTTGTATTCTCACAGCTGGATCCAAAGCCCATCAAAGTCAGTCAGGAGACTTCCATTGCCTTGAGAATGGGCTTTGGATTAATCCCAACTTAGCCATGGCGGTCAGCTGGTACAGTCAAGCTGATAGTCCAGAGATTGATATGTTTGGAAGCTAGGCATTTCGAGAGAAGACTATGGGTTCTGGAATTCCCTTCCCCACCTTGGACTGACAGGGCTGACCCTTAGGGCATGTTGCAAGGGCAATCTATTTATTCAGACTCTTCCTGAGGGGAGGTTTTCTGTGGGGGTTGGGGAACTGAAGGTTTTTTCAGGTAGAAGGTCTTTATCATTATTAGTTTACACTATAGCAGTTATTTAGGGCAAGTACAGTTAGTTTTACATATTTTTGTGCATGTGCCTAGAAATTCATAGATACATACATTTTAATGTCAGAAAGGACCATTGTGATGATCTAGTCTGAGCTTCCACTTAACACAGGCTATTGGACTTCCCTGAATGTATTGCTGCCAGAAGTCCAATAGTTGTGGTTGATCTGGAGCGTATCTTCTAGAAAAAACATTCACTCTTGATTTAAAATTTGCCACCACAATCCTGGGTAAATTGTTCCACTGGCTAATTACCCTCAATGGTATAAATCTGTGCCTTATGTCTAGTCTGAATTTGTGAAGCTTCAACTGCCAGCCATTGAATCTTCTTGTATCTTTGTCTGCTAGAGCCATCTACTATCAAATTTCTGTTTCCCATGTAGGGACTTTTAGACTGGGATCAAGTCATCCTTTAACCTTCTCATTGATAAGCTAAATGGACTGAACTCATGAAGTCTCTCACTATAAAGCATGCTTTCCAATCCTTTCATCATTCTGGTGGCTCTTCTCTAAACCCTCTCCAGGTTTTTGAAAAACTTCTTGAATTGTGGACACCAGAAGGGGATATAGAAAACCAGTAACAGGGGCAACAGTGTTATATACAGAAATAATATAACCTCTCTACTCCTACTTGAGTTTCCCTGGTTTATACATCCAGGGATTGCATGAGTCCTTTTGGTCACAGCATCACAGTGGGAGCTTATGTTCAGCTGATTACCCACCATGGCCCCCCCAAGTCTTTTTCAGAAAGTCACTGCTTCCCAGGATAGAGTCTCCCATCCTATAAGCATGGCCACATTCTTTGTTCACAGATGTGACACCTTACAGGGAAAATGATGAAGGGGGTCCACTCCCCCGCACTCACCCTTGAGATACTAGGCTCCATTAAAAGCCAACACACAAGGCAATATTTAAAATAAATAAAGGACATAAAAAGAAAAGCAAGTGGAGGTCAATTCTCTGTTGTCAAGCCTGTGCCCGCCTGTAGCTTTCTCAGGATCCCTGTGTGTCTAGGCAACAAATCAAAGGCCACCTGTCTGTTTCCCACTGTACCTTCCCCTTGGTGCCACAAGCACAGCCTTTCCAGGAAAAAAAATTGGCGGATCACCAAAAACACACTGAAATAAATAAATAAATAAAAGCAGATGTGCATATTCTGACTGTGTTTCAGGTGACTTACAGAAACTTTCCAAATACACCTCAGCCACATTAGAGAGAGGATTCCCTGTGACACCCACACATATCCACACACTGCCCCAACTCACTGTTTAAACCCAGAAGGGCTCCTTCCTATACAATTTGGGAAGTTATCCTAAGCAGGATGCATACCTTACTTCCTGTTCTTCTGAGAGTCCCCTTGTGGGCATGGGTAATACTACCATTGGTAAGCTCTTGCTCCAACTGTAGAAATCCAATACCTGTGCCCAAGGTCTAATAATGGTGGTTTGAGCTACAATTCAAGGTAACAATAATTGAACACAGGGTACGTCTACACTACGGGACTATTCCGAATTTGCATAAACCGGTTTTGTAAAACAGATTGTATAAAATCGAGTGCGCGCGGCCACACTAAACACATTAAATCGGTGGTGTGCGTCCACGGTCCGAGGCTAGCATCGACTTCTGGAGTGTTGCACTGTGGGTAGCTATTCCGTAGCTATCTCATAGTTCCCACAGCCTCCCCCGCCCCTTGGAATTTCCGGGTTGAGATCCCAGTGCCTGATGGGGCAAAAATCATTGTCGCGGGTGGTTCTGGGTAAATGTCGTCAGTCACTCCTTCCTCTGGGAAAGCAACGGCAGACAAGCATTTTGCGGCTTTTTTCCCTGGATTGCCCTGGCAGATGCCATAGCATGGCAATCATGGAGCCTGTTTTGCCTTTTGTGCCTGTCACCGTATGTGTACTAGATGCCGCTGACAGAGGCGATTCAGCAGCGCTACACAGCATCATGCTTTTGCTTTTGCATGACAGCAGAGATGGTTACCAGCCATACTGCACCATCTACCAATCCATAAATTGGTAAAAAGATGATCATGGTTATCAGTCCTTTTGCACTGCACCATCTGTTGCTGTCATAAGTGCCCCTGGCTGCTCTTAGCCAGGGGCACAAAAGCCAAAATTGGGAATGACTCCCTGAGTCAATCCCTCCTTTTTGGTATCTAAAAATAGAATCAGTCCTATCTAGAATTTGGGCAAGTGTACTAGAGAACTACTGTATCATAGAACCAGAGAGCACAGCTGCTCTGTGTCAGATCCAGCAGAAATTATGAACTGTATGCTATTCACAGGGGGTGCTCCTGCAACAACCCCACCTGTTGATTCCATTCTTCCCCCAGCCTTCCTGGGCTACCGTAGCATTGTCCCCCCACTTGTATGATGAAGTAATAAAGAATGCAGGAATAAGACACAGTGACTTGTTAGTGAGAAATGAGTGGAAGGCAGCCTCCAGCTGCTATGATAGTGCAGACAGGACATTAAGAACTGTGGAGGAGAGGAGCCCAGCATCGCGCTGCTAGTCCAGGGGCAATTGAATCTTTTCTTTACACATGAAGGGTGGGGGCTGATGGAGCTCAGCCCCCTGTTGCTATGATGACGATGGTTATCAGCCATACTGCACCATCTGCCAGGAAAAATTAGGGCCAGGCGCCCTTGATTGACCTAACTGATGCTAGTCGGCATGGTTAACAGTCCTTTTGCACTGCCCCATGTGCCAATAGGCTGATGATGAAGACGGGTACCAGTCATATTGCACCATCAGCCACCCATGGCGGGGGGGGGGGGAGCAAGGATGTTGGTGTTGAGTGCTGCAGCATCGCATCTATCTGCAGCATTCAGTAAAGATAGGGTGACATGTTAAAGAGTCAAGAGAGGATTTTTTTCCCTTTCACTTTTGGGGGTGGGTGGGGGTGTGTGTAAATTGCCGAGCTATGCCCTGACCCACCGCGGACACTGTGTTTGACCCTAGAAGCATTTGGAGCTCAGCCAAGAATGCAAATGCTTTTCGGAGACTGCAGGAACTGTGGGATAGCTTGAGTCCTCCAGTCCATGAGCGGCCATTTGATTCTTTGGCTTTCCGTTATGCTTGTCACGCAGCAGTGCGCTGAGCCCCTGCTATGGCGTCTGTCTGGAGATTTTTTAAAAATGATTTTGAATTTCGTCTTCTGTAACGGAGCGCTGATAGAACAGATTTGCCTGCCCTTACAGCAATCACATCCGCATGGTCCATGCGGGAGCTCTTTCTTTATTTTGATTTTTAACTGCATCGCCACACGTGCTGATCGGAGCTCCATGCTGGGCAAACAGGAAATATTCAAAAGTTCGCGGGGCTTTTCCTGTCTACCTGGCCACTGCATCCAAGTTCAGATTGCTGTCCAGAGCGGTCAGTGGTGCACTGTGGGATACCGCCCGGAGGCCAATACCGTTGATCTGCGGCCACACTAACCCTAATCCGATATGGTAATACCGATATTAGCGCTACTCCTCTCGTTAGGGAGGAGTACAGAAACCGGCTTAAAGAGCCCTTTATATCGATATAAAGGGCCTCTCAGTGTGGACAGGTGTGGCGTTAAATCGGTTTTACGTTCCTAAAACCGGTTTAAACGCCTAGTGTAGACCAGGCCACAGAAGCATGATTTGCTTTTACGTTTCATTACCCATGGATAAATACCACATCCTGAATTCTCCATTGCACTAAGACCACTTCACACCACTGTGGCAGAAAATTATGCCCACTTTCCAGCTCATTTAGACTGCCTTTCTATTGCCATGGTAGTGAAAAGAGGCTGTAACACAAGTGAAAATCATGCCCTGTGAGTCTTTCCTATACTCCTGTTACACATCTTTTTCTCTGGAGGGATATATAAAGGTTCAGCTCAAGCTTCAGGATAACACTGTTGACAGGATGCTTTCACCAGCCTGTGGCAGTGGCTTAAAGCTGCAATTTAGCCAATCAGCTATAGGGCCAATTCTTTATAATAATACCAGCACCTCTTGCTGCATTTATTCAGGGCCCCATGTGTTCCGTGATTCCACTGCTGCAGAACTTGCTGTAGAATCCACTCCCCGCTGAGAAATTGTGCTCCAGAATCTAAACTTCCATTTAGATAAACATAACTATGTTTCCAGTCCTTATGGTCAGGTACAAAATCTTGGACACATGAACAAAATATAAGCTCATGCCTGAGTCTGCAGATAGGCTGAAACAATAGCTCTGAGAGGAGAGAAATTATCACATGCATCTCAAAAGGGGTATTAACTCTGAAATCAAAAAAGAATAACTTGTCACCACTGTTAACGAAACTCACTGCTGATTATTTTTAGCAGAAAGATCCTACTTGTCAGTTTATCTCACAATCCCTAAATCCTTTCCACACCTCCGTAGGTGCCAAAAGCCACCGTTGCTCCCAATCCACCTGCCAAAAGCTCCAGCATCACCTCTGACAACTGACATGATGCACTAAGGCACTGACAGCAGAAAAGTTTGCCGCAAATTCAAAACCTGAAAATACGAGGATAGAATAAATGAAATGGAATTTAATATTATAGTAAATAACACAAAGGCTACTATCCTGTACTACCATTTTCATTTTTAATTAATCAAAAACCTCCTTTTAAAAATTTAAATGATGCTGGTGCAGAGCTTCCAAACTGCAGCACCCCACAGAGTGCAGAAGAATCCAGAATGCTAGCTATGGAGTTCACAAGGTCTTTTGTAGATTTAAAGCAACAGGATGCCACAAACTCCATCTCCCCACAGTGTTTGGAGGACTGTGAATTAGCAGTTCATAGAGTATCTCAGCTCTAGAGGATATAAATTTAACATGCAACATACAGGCTGCGATGTTCAAAACTGACTAGGCAGTTTAACCACACAACTCATGTTAATTTCAATGAGGGTTGTGTGGCTCAATTCCATCGCTGGCATGGAAAAATCAAAACCACAGGTTGCAAATTTGTATGTTCAGTAGTGGCTACTGATTTATGCATATTGGACTCTCTGGGCCAAGTTCTCCTCTTGCTGCCAAATAAGAAGTAATTCCATTGAAGTTAACGAGCCAGGTCTCCATTTGGAGTAAACTGCCATAACACCATTGACTTCAACAGAGCTACTTCTAATTTGTAAGTGTAAGTGAGAGAAGAGACGTGAGAGAAGAATCTGGCCCACTGTATCCACAAATCAATGGATGCTACCAAACATGTAGATGGATGATCCAGCTCAAATCAGGTACACCGGTGCAAAAGTGAAGTGAAGTCAAAATCAGGCCCTCTGTCTTTTGTACAGTCTAAGACATTATATATTGTTGTTGCTTCAACCTAGATGCAATGTTCCAAACGTGACAGAGGTGGACCTGTGCAAGAAGCCCGGCTCTCAGATTTATCCACAATATAAAAGTATAAGAACACCAAGCGCCTACTCTACAGACAACCCATACACATCTGCTTAGCAGTCTACCTACAATCCAGTCCCTTTGATGGGGCAATGCATGCTCACATTATACATTTACTGCAGCTTCATGCTGCACCACGCCTGCTCATGTGTCATCTCCACAGCGGCAGTTCTGTTAATTGAGACCAGCTGCTTCAATTCCGAATTATTCTCTCCAGAAATATTGATAGTATTACGCTATGATTAGAAAGCACTTTACCAAATGCCTCTCAATTCTGCTAAGCTCAGATGAGGAGCAGCTGTGGAGAGAAGGGATAGTTCCCTGTATGTACAAAACACACACACACACGAAAGCACTAGCTGAAAAAAAATACTGGAGAGAGAAAGGCTCTAAGAAGCAGATTCAGACAGACAGATACAGACAGCCCTCTGCAGGAGAGAGCAGCGTGCTGTGTGGGCCACTGGTGCTTATTTTAGATGCGGAAGGGCAGACTTCTTCCTTATGCTCTAGGGTAAATGGCCACAGTTCTGCATCCTCAATACTGCAGGTGGAAATGTTTGTCAAATCCATTCCAGAGGTAGATTAAGGCAGGTTCCATGGATCTGGGCCCTGGTTGGGGAGAGTGTGTGTGGAGAGTGCAACACTGGGATCCATTGACTGAGGTGAGTGGCCCATTGGCAGAGAGAGTTATGGTCTGCCATCGGGACTGAGAAGCCAGAGGGAGCATTTGCAGGGTGGGACTGCCCGGCACTATCTGGCCCTGCCCTCGGCTTCTTCCCTGTGGCTGCTGACTCTGCCCTGTAGGCTGTCAGCAGTTGCACTGTGATGCTGTAGTATGAATTGGAAGTAACTGAATTCCTCTCTCTTCAGTTCTTCAGGGGAAGAACTGAGAATTAAAATAGCAAATAGTCCTCTCCAACTTAACTTAAGAGACCCAAAGGCTCGCCTCTGACTCTCAGACAGCAATCCTGAAAAGACATTTGGTCACTACATTTATGTAATAGATGAGATCTCCACTTCCATATGCAATCGCAGCCTATTGAGTACGCAGTGGAGAGCCCTAGTAAGAGAAAGCTCTGTGGGCAGTGATGTGAAAGATTCAGCAGGAAATCACAATACATGGTGTCCTGCAGAGAATAATTTTGCAAACTCGCACAGGGAACGTGGCAATTTTCAGCACTCACCCCTGGAAACAAGGGCCACCAATGCGTTACTCCAGTTTTACACTATAACTGGAGTAACACAACAGTGAATCAGCTCAAAGCAAAGGGATCACTTTGCAGTGCTGGAAGTTCTGCTTTGCCCCCCGCCATGAAATATCAGCGAGATAAATAACATCTTTGATACAAGACACTGCACATTAAAAGGGTCTCACAGTTAACATAAATCTCATGTTAAATACATTCCTTACCAATGTTACTAATTAATCAAAATATTAAAAGTCTAGTTTAATGTTTGCCAGGTGTGCAGTTTGTTCCCTTTTTCAGTTTACTCCTTAGACAATGAAACTAGACTGGGCAGTTGCCCTTAAGTTCTAGTTTTGTCGCCAGTCTCTTTCAGTTCCTGGATTTTGTGGACTAGCACGTGGCCAGTGGAGTTCCCAGTGCAGCAGGTGGTTGAGGGAAATATATCACTGAAATTCCAAAAAACAAAGGCTGAAGATATTTCCATTCATGTGAAGTTACGCTGACCCTCTTTTTTTCATTAAAACTAGTTTGGACCTAACATTAGCAGTGTGCTCCTTCAATCCCCAATTTTCCTTCCATTCCCAGTGAGGTTGTTGTAAACTACTAGTACTGGGAAATAGCTACTAGACACAAGCACACACACAACGAAACTCCCACAGTGACAATAGTGAAAAGATGTATGTGTCTTCCACTAATGTGGAATGTGTCATACGTGGTCAACAATGGACCACAAACTGCACGTACATTGGCCAGATTCACTGCTGGCTTAAACCCAGTGCAATTCTGTGGACTTCAAAGGAGTTGCATTCACTCATGTCAGGGCTGGATTTGGCCCAGCTGTTCATCAAATCAGATAAACAGAACAGCAGGTTTCTTTTCTTTTTGGTATCCAAGATTGCTTAATGGTGTTCGTTTAAGGAGCTGGCTATTATTAGCCTGGGTGCAATTTGTTAAATAAGTTCTCCTGGGAATTAAACCCATTGGGCTAGATCCTTAGATGGTTTAAAATGTCATGGTTCCATCGACATCAATGGAACTATACCAATTTCCACGAGACAAGGATCTGGTGCATTAGATCAGAGAGCAGAATGAAACCATACCACAGAACAGCAGTAAGAACACTCACATAACAGAATAGATGTCCTCACCAATCTCTGAGAGTAACAGGCATCACACACCATCTGGTGGAACTTAGAACTCCAACACATGCGTCTGCCATAGCACAGCCGTAACTGCACTGAGGCTGGCCGTTAATTTTGCTCTTAATTAAAGCACATGCATACTCCTTCTCTTTAATTCTAGCCGCCCCCACCCCTGAATTATTAATTATTATTATTATGCACAGCACAGTCCTAGAACTGACAGGGATGTTTGTTAAACATAATTAAAGATATTAATTTTGCATGGAACAGAAGCCACAGAGCCAAGAACTATACTTTCCCCTCCTCAAATCTCCCATTAGAAAATTACCTTCATTAGCACCGACTCGCTGAGCTTCTCTCTGTTGACAATTTTTATCGCGACCTTTTGACATGTTACACAGTGAACCCCCAACTTCACAAGTCCTGCAGGAGAAACAGAGAGATAGAGAGAGAAAGATGGTTAGAGACATCCCCCGTTAAGCTCTTTGCTGTTAGCATCTTACATGGCAGTTTGGCTATTTATATGCAAATGTTTTTCCATTAGTCCTTCTTACTCCCAGGGAAAAAAAACCCTGTGAATAATGAATAAACTGTAGAAGATCCGGTAGCACTAGGATTTAACCCACGTCTACACTAGGAACGCTTTGAGAGTTTAGCTATATCGGTATACTATACTGGCAAAGCACTTCTAATGCAGACGTAGCTTATACCAGTAAAACTGAGCTTTTGCCAGAATTGCTTATTCCAGCCCCCACTAAGCTTTCCATGTGGAAAGAACACTTGAGCCATTAGGATTGTCTTTCAGCAACATTAAATTCACTTAAATAAAGAAGGGGTAGTGGCTCAAGAGCAGTTCTTCCTATATAATTATGTCTACAGAGGGAGCTTTTGCCAGCACAGCTATATCGGTCAGGGATCATACCTCTTCACTCCACTGATTAACGTAGCTGTGCTGGCAAAATTCCATAGTGCAGACCTGGCCTAAGATCACTTTCAGCTTCTCCCAGTGCTGCCACAATTAATGGGGCTGCCATCTTTCTATTTCAGTCTCTCCTGCTGGACAAAATGGACATTGTGATGCAATGTTATCACAGCATGCAAAAGCATCAACAGGTTCTGATGCAATGTTGCAACCCAATGATGGTTTCCTGACCCAAAATAATTTTCAGGGCAGTTATATGGTCATACATGCAACAGAATGAGGGAATCCCTCTCCGACCATTTATCTAGATGATACCACAACATTTGGGACAGAGACAAACCTAAAAAAATAAAAATAAAACCAACCAGTAACTGGCACTAGGGGTATCAATAGCTATTACAGGCTATAGGTCAAATTCTTCTTTCATTTACAACAGTGCAAATCTGGAGTAACTCCAATGAGATCGCTCAATTTACACTAGCGTCAGACTAGCATTTGTCCCTTTACCTCTCAACTTCCCTTCCATAAAGTACAGTTCTGCTCTGAAAGGTAGCAGCATAAAAATGGCACCTTCTTACTCAACAGATCTACCTCCTGTGTGTGTTCAATCAGATCTGCTTGCGTTAGTGACTAAAATAAGCTTTACTGCTTTACTCCCATCAGCGCTGCAGAGCCAACACAGCTGCAGGAGACTATGCTGGATTCTATTACTTCTTGTGCATCATCAACAGAATTGTCTATTAATTTTGAATCAGTGAGACCTGTGGAACCCAGGGCACTGCACAGGGGGTCACCAAGGGCCAGTTTGGCCTGTAACACCTTTATTATTGCTGATGATGCACAAAATGGAAAGAATCCTGCTTAAGTCTCAGAGCCCAGACTGGGGTTTAGAGTTAGGAGGAAAAATCCATCTTTTTTACTTACAAGCTGAATATAGTGGATTTGGATCCTTGAGAGACAATGAACATGGAGAGGCCTTTTCACAGAGTGTTCATGGCAAACCACATATCCAGATGGACCCATATTAGCTCTTGTCTCAGAAAGATCTGGCCCCAGTGGAGTGAATGGGGGTTCTACCAATGAATCCAATGGTTTGTCCTCAGAGGTATGCCTACTTTTTATATCACTGTAAATCATAATTTTGGAACTGTGAAAGAAATAGAGGTTCTGGGGAAAATACCCTTGAACCCCACCCACCTTTCTAGCTCCCTCCCTCTTCTGCTCATGTTTGTTGGAACTTCTCTTCACACACCACACATCCCGTGTTCAGACTCAGCTGGTCAAGTGCTGACTCGGCACAAAGCAGTTTTACTTTTCAGCCATAACATAAAGGAGTCATAGAAACTAAGAGCTCAGCCATGACAAACCCATTTGAAATTAGGTCCAGCAACAGCCTGCCCACTGCCTTGGGCAACTCCCAGCACCCAGCTGTGCTAGGACCAGACCACAATCCCACATCTAAATTCAGTCTACTCAATAAACTAATAGCATTGCTGGCACCACATTCACCTCTCCCAGCAGCTGCAATGCTACCACTGCTGCTCCTCTTTGGCTCCACTCCTTCGACTGGACAGCGACTCCTTGGCACTACTCACTTGTGGCTATGCACAGATTTACTCTGTGTCCATCGCTTTCCCCTGGCCTCCAATGTGAGGCAGAGCTCTGAATGTCTTTTACAACAAAATATGTATCATGTTTGTATCATCCTTAACTCTCCCCCCCCCATACTAAAATACTCTGGCTTAACTTCCAGTTGTATTCTTTGTAGTTGGATTCCCAGCAGTCCCACCGTTGCAATGGCACAACACTGCATTGTTGCACCATGCAGAACACTGCCTGCGAGAGGTCAGTGAAGGTGACAAAAGGCTAACCTGAAGCAGCAGTGTGCTCCCCTAAGGTACTATACTGAATTGCTGGTACCTTAGATTGCAGGATCTGAATTTAAATGTGTTGTTCACAATTAAAGATGAGATAGAGATTACTTATCTGTAACTGGAAGTTGTGAGTTCCCTATCTGTATCCCACACGTGGGTAAACGTGTGCCACACATCCGAGTCTGGAGATTCTTAGTAAGCAGTGTCCGTTGGCCCACATGTGCACAGTTGTTCTCTTTGTGCTCCAGACAGAGGGCATAAGAGACAGTGCAAGCCAACACCTCTCCATTTCCTCTTCTTGCCACGAATCAGATAAGATCCGAAGCAGAGGGGAAGGAGTGGCAGGTAGTGGAATACAAATAGGACCCATGCATCTCAAGAACTACCAGTTACAGGTAAGTAACCTCCATTTCTTCTTTGAGGGCTAGTCCCGGTGTGTATTCCACATGTCGATGCCTGACAAGCATATACAGACTGGGGCTGGGTGGGTAGATGCAAGGATGCAGTCAGTAAAGATGCTTGAAGAACTGCAGTCCCTACAGCCACATCTGCAGAGGAAGCCTGAACTAGCACATAATATTTTGTGAATGTGTGAATGGAGCTCCAAGTAGCTGCACTGCACATGCCCAGTATCGATACCTCCTTTTGGGGGAGGGATATGCGCTAATTGGTAGCGCACAATGATGCGCGCAGAAATCCATTCAGAGATTCTCTACGAAGATATCACTTGTCCTCGTAACCTTTCTGCTATAGTGACAAATAATCTGGGTGATTTTCTCATTGGTTTGGGCCTTTGCAGGTAGAATGCCAGGGCTTGTCTGACATCCAGAGAATAAATTCCTTTCTCATCAACAGATGCATGGGGGCTTGGGAAGAAAACCAGTAAATGGATAGGTTGGTTGACATGCAATTTAGAAATTACTTTAGGGAGTAACTAAGGATGATGGTGAAGAGAGTCTTTCTCCTTGTGAAAAATGGTGTATGTTGGGTCAGCATCTTGCTCACCATTCTGGTCAAAGTAATAGCAACTGAAAATGCAACCTTCATGGAAAGGTGGGACAGAGAGGATGTGGCCAAAAGTTCAAATGGTAGTCTGGTACCTATTGGCAGGATGAGACGGAGGTCAGATTGACCACTGGCAGGAAGGGCCTGACTGGGCCTTTCAGGAATCTAACTGTTGTTGGGTGAATGAAAATGGAATACCTGTGTACTGAGCCTGACTACTGTGAGATTGACCCACAGTGAGCTAATGGAAAGACCTGAATTCTTCAATGGCAGAAGATAATTTAAAACAGCTGGGACAGGGCCGCCCAGAGGATTCATGGGGACTTCGTCTGCGGGTCCCGGGGCGGAAGGACCCCCCGCCATGGGTCTTTGGGGCACAGCAGGAGGGGGATCTGTCCTGATTACAGTTCTAGGCTCCACTCCTAAGCTCGTGTCTGGAGGCTGATGTACCTGGCGGTCTTCCTGGCCCAAATCAGAGGCAGGTCTCATGGCCTTCTCCATAAGGTGTTTCCTCAAACTTAGGCTCACAAGCTGTGTGTGTTTGCAGGGGAAATGAGTGGCAAATGCTGCACTTTGCTGAGATATGTGTTCGCACAGAAAGGAGAGGAAGCATTGGTGCTTGTCACTCACAGAGAAGGAGCAAGGACAAGAGATGCAATTCTTGAGCCCCGGGACTCTGGGCACAGTCCCAGTCTGTGGGGAGGGACTCCCTGAAAGGGGAGAAACTAAGCTAAATTAACTATAAACTACTATATCACAACTTTAGCCATGCTAAATATTAAAGCTATTTATAATATATACTTACAGGCTAAGAAAGAAGCTGGAGACATCTGTGAACATAGAGGATTTTGACTCAGGCCAGCAGCAATAAGAAGGAACTGAGAGGCATCAGCCCACATTGCCTCTTATGCCCTTGGTCTGGAGCCCAAGGAGGGCAACAGTGCATATGTGGGACAACAGACACTGCTTACTAAGAATCTCCAAACTCGGGCACATGGCACACATGCGTACGCATGTGGAAAACACATAGGGAACGGCACTCAAAGAAGAATGTTCATTTCTGGTCTATATTACCTTGCACCTTCCCAATCTATCAATTAAATTTCCCTTGTCCTCAGCCATACATCTTGACAAGACAAAACAGGGCCTTTGATTGTAAACAGGAGATGACATCATATTGGATAGGCAGGTTTCTCTGGCAATGAGACAGAAGTGGTACCTGGACCCAGGGCTAAACAGTGTCACAATGTCCAGTGCCTCTGCCTGGCCATGAACTTGTCAGACAAAGTCAAAAGCTCAGGCTTAACCATCACATCTACCCCGTTAATAAATGTTAAACACTGAGAAACACTACATGCCTGTAGAAACCAGACAATGAGCCGGATTGTACTTTCACACTGGTTTCACATTGGGTTAACTTCACTGACTTCAAGGAATGGCTCAAGATTTACATTGGCGTAACAGGGAACAGAACTAGGCCTTACATATTTGAGATGACTGGAATTTCTCTCTCCCTCCAAGCCAGGTAGAGAGAGGACAACATTCTCAAGGGCTCTCAATACAGCACCTTTTTCCATCCCCAAATTCACTTAACTGTGTATATTTGAAAAAGAAAAATTAAATCTTTCCTTCTGATTTTTGCTTGCCAATGTTACACAATGGCTACGAGCAAGAGACAGAGAGTGTGTGTGTGAGGGGCCTGCTAGTGGCTAGTCCACGTAAAGGATAAGAGCCTACTACTGCTAGTAGTTAAGCGAGTTGCGCTTTTAGTTCAAGCAGTAAAAGCTCATGCTTTCGAGCTGAAAAGTCCTGGCTGCTATCCTTCCTGATAACCCATAGTGGGGAGTTGTTAAACAGAGGTGGCTTGTAAGGGGATTTGAACATCTGTGCATGTCAGATGTTTAGGATGAGCTTCTTCTGCCACACAGTGTGCATAATGTGCTAGGTGTGTTATTTTCCCTCTTGTGGCTAGTCTAGGGGATGAGAACCAAATAATGCAAATTAACTAAAGGAGTTACTCCTGTAGCTGAAGTGATAGAGATCTGTGATTTGGAGCAGAGGATCCAGGGTTCTATCCTTCCTAATAGGCCATGGCAGAGGCGTTGTTATAAAAGCCCTGAGTTGATTTCTGTTCAGTTCTCACTCTACAGTAAAATGAGCTAGTTCTTAGGACTCTGAGTTAAAGGAGTTCATTAATTAAAAGTCTGTTTGTATAACACTTTGGAGGTGCAAAGTAGTCCATACATTCTGGCCAGCCACTGGTGTAGCTGCACCAGTGCAATCTCTAAGGTAGACAGGATGCTGTAATTTGCACTGGCACAGCGTATCCAGGATTTAAACAGGAGCAAGATGCACCTGTGCAAATTATGCCTTTGCCAGTCTATCTTTAGGGTTTGAGCCAGTGCAGCTATGCCAGTAGCAGAAACCCCCAGTGTAGTAGTAATCAGTGTTTTATTACAGAGCCCCTGCAGAGCCAGAGATCACTGTGGGAATCAAGGAAGTGAAAATAAAATGTTTACATAATGATTCATCTGAACATCCCACCCCCATACTTTGCTCCCTCCTTTCTCACTGACAAAGGGACTGCCACTTTCTATCCCTGGGTACCCAGGAGCTCTGATGTATCAACATCCAGGGTCTACAAAATGGGCTGCTAAAGATGAGGATTTGATATGCAGACATTTGGTAATTTGTCGGGCTACCTTTGGCCTCAGCTTCACCAGGAATGAAGCCCTCTTATTTCAGGTTGGGGGCAGAAGGAAGGGAGTGAGGGGAGCTATCATCATCTTTTCATTTATAATTAAAAGCCATAAACTGAAAATTCATAAGAGCATGTTGCTGTTTTCTACCCAGCAGAAAGAAAGAAATCCACCGATGATACAAGGGAAAGGCTGACCGGAGAACAAGTGAGGGGAAATATCTTTGCCCTTCACATCCTAATGCTACAGTGTCCTACTGACAAGCCTCTGGTTAAATCTTAAGCCTAGGGGTGAACTTGAGCTGTTAATCGGAGTTAAAAACTGAGATGCTCTGTCCTCTCTGCTATTCTAACCTGAGTTAGCTAACCCAAATTAAGAACACACTCTTTTTCAGTGTACAAAACCCCATCTATATGGGATTTAGTGCAGTCGGCTGCTCCTTTACTGTTCAAGCCAGAGCAGGATTTAAGGATAACTTAGGCTTGATTGCCAACTTCTTTACGCCTTGCATAGTCATTTATATCAGTACAAAGTGAGTATAAACCCTCACCGGTTCAGAATGGTGATTTTTGCACAGGTGTAAATGACGACACAAGGTGCAAGGCAGCGGAAAATAAGGTCCCCTGTGTAATGTGTTAACCTAGGAGCTAGTGAACCAGAGAAAAGCACAGGGTCTTTCTGTGGCCATTAGCCCCACTTCTGTTTACTGTGAGAGACACTCCAGGAGTAATAGGGCAGTTATTTTTTCAGTCCTATCCAAACCTTGGCCTCTCCTGAGGATGCCAACAGGAGGCAAATTATCTTTTGGGAAGGGGTCAAGTAAAGATCATGAATCAAGAAGTAACGTTGTCCTTTAAGCATTGTATTTATGGTACATTCTGTGTTGATGCACGAGTTCTCCCGTTCTTCCAGTGTTACAGGAAACTTCATGTGTGTTTCATGGTTCTGATTTTTTGAAAAACTACTATGTAAATGAGTGCATTATAAACATAAATAGCAATTTAGTTAAATTACTCCCCACTAATTAAGGGAGATGTGTTCAGATCTCTGGGATCATAAAATGAATCAATGCTGTATTTGTAAATACTGATAATTGCCTGTAATGGGAAGACCTAGCGGGTCTTAAATTGCTGAAAAGATTTTAAATAATTTGATTAAAAAAAGATTACCTATAAAATGAACACTGTCCATACTGTCCATTTCTTCAAATCTAAACGGCTGTGAGCAATCCCCAATTAGGAGCCAATTCTGGGAGCTGTTTTAGATGCCCGCTCGGTGACCTGTCTGCCCAATTGGTTTTTAATGTTTTTTCTAATTGTTGGGAAGTGCCCTCAGCATACACAGGGCATTATTGTACCTTTTAAATCTTTGGTCAAGATAATCAGCTAATATAAATGAGCATAGCTTCACCAAAGTCAATAAAGATGCGCCCATTTATATCAGCCAAGACTCCATATGTGCATATTTGTTTTTAATATCACTTAATTTTTTCAGAGCTTTTGGACAGTTTGGTTTACTTAGCTCAGGGCCATTATATCCAGTACCAAGTTAGTGGAGAAGAACGGGACACTTTAAAATATGGCCCTGTAGTACTTTAAGTGCTAGCACTGTTAAAATGAACTAGTTTATTATTAACTGCCAGTAACCATCTCTCTAGTGGCGACTAAGTGGATAAAAATGCTTTTTTGTGCTAGATAATTTCTGGCACATGAATTGGCACAAATGCTCGACAGTATATTCAGAGAAGCAATACATAAACAACTTTTAAGTTCCTGGAAACTCTAAATGAAACGCCAAAGCCCAAAAGCTACATATGGCCACAGGGTTGAGCACTTCATGGCTGCTGGAAACAGAGTCAAATCCCAACCTCACCAACACTTAGCAAACTGGCAAAACTTAGACATAACTGACCAAATCCAGCATGTCAATACTCAGTTCTTACTCAGGCAAAATTCTGCCTGATTTCAATGGGAGTTTTGTCTGAGTAACATATGAGTAAGGACCTTCAGATTTGTGCAGTGTGTCCAGAAAGAGGCAATAGAAATAAAAAGTTCTGGTCATTATGAAATGCTCTGGCAACTACTTTAGGGAGGGTTATTTGAATGTTGAGAGGATCCGTGCTATTCCATATTGAGAAGCACTGGTGGGCTTGCTCAAATCCATATGGGACATCTATCAGTATCTCAAAGCTCACACAAAATCTTGCTCAGTTGCCACTCTGCTTTGGAGAAACCCAAAGACTGGAAATGCAGGGGGAAGAAAAAGGGACTCAAGGGTTAAAAACAATCATTCAAATTGCTGCAGATAATGAAAATCAGGAAATGCTGACACTAGGTATTGCCAGCACAGTGGGTCTGCTCGCTGCCCTGCCTAGTCAGCAAAGGCAGCAGCCAGAGAGGCTCTGTCTCATACCTTATACCTAGCTTGTACATCCTGGGCACGTGGGATGAGAATGAGGGAAGAGAATCAAGAATCAGATCAGATGAATGTACTAAGGGGCCCTGGCTACATTCCAGACAATAGTATCCTGCTCAGCTGAATTATCACTTAGGAGTCTGTCCAGACTAAAGATGTTGCTCTTGTTTTAATTTTAGTAAACTAATTGCAAATGCTAATGTAGATACTCCAGGACACAAATGTTTGTGGTTTACCTCAGGGCTCAGCCTAGCACTGGCAATGAATTAGTCCGAGTTAAAACTAGAGCAAAAACTACATTAGGCACACCCCAATGAGTCCTATTTTCACAGGCGCCTCAATATGGCTCTGAAAGTCTGCATGTGTGATCACCTGGGTGTGCACTTTTCAAGCACTAAAACCTGTGCATATAAAATGATAGAATTTACATATCCATATAAACTGGGATTTGCTTTTGTAAATCCTGTCAGGTGTTCCTGACTGAAAAGTACACGCACAGATATTTACACAGATCTACATGCCCCAAAACAGACCGTTTCTGAAAATGAAGACCTAAAAGCAGCAAACAAAACTATTCACACACAGTTAGAAGAAGCTGGGGAAAATGTTTATCAAAGGTGAGATTTCTACCCCTACCACAAATATCTTCAGCCACTACGGCTTCTTTGGGGTTAAATCAACTCAGTTTCACCAGATGGCAACACTGACTTCAATGGAGTCACTTAGGATTTACACTGATGTAACAGGGATTAGAATTTGGCCCACAGCGACTCAATTTCCACAGCTGTAAAATAAGGATAATACTTACTTACCTATCTCGCAAGGATTCTAGGGGGATTAATTGATTAATCCTTATAAAGAACTTTGAAAAAAAATCTAAAGCCCTGTGTAAATTCTAAGTATTATTACGAGCAAAACTGCATCTAAAATACAATTCTGAAAAGAAACATCTATTTCATTTTTTGTGAACAGCTCCTATTTCATTCACCACGTTTTTCTGGTCCGTAACTTTATGCTTCTTCACAGTACATTTCCTATTTTCATAGCTGCATTTGCAATAAGTTTGTGTCAGAGCATCTTGCTTATGGAAAACAATAATTGTTCTTAATTACTCAGTCCCCTCATTGAGCAGATGTTTATTTTTCTATAGCAATTGTTATCTCTAATTATTGTCTTTAAAATAAACACAGTCTTATATCAAGTGACATACAAATTATATGGTGTCAGTTTATAATTAGAAGTGGGGGGTGTGGCGGTTTAATCTATAAATCTAAACAGATGTGGATGGAGGTACCCTGCTCTGTAATGAAGTAATTTGACCATGAGCTGTTCTACAAAGATTCCACGGCTGGAAGGCTGTTCTAAGAAGCCTGTGCAATGACTGCTTCTAAATTGAATAAACTGTAATTACAGTAGGAGTAAAGCCAGAGTTCAAATTTTCAGCATGAGCATGGAGGGAGCTGCTCTTCAATGCCAGGATTCACACTTCCTGGCTCAGAACACAATGGGGAGGCATATATCAAATCACTACAGCCTGGATTCACTCTCTTAGGACTCAGAGCCGGGCTGGGGCGGTGAGGGGAGAACACACATTAGCTCACTAATGCTAGGTTTCACACTGTGTGCTGTGGAGATGATGGTGGGACATCCTCCAAGCAATGCAGGATCAAGACACACAGAACTGAGAACGGCTATAGTGATTTTTATCTTGGTCTCTTGCTTATAATATTTTGCATATCAGTACTTCTTGCAAACCCTTTGCATCAGCTGCATGGAGTAGAGAATGTGACTGAGGAGTTCCTTTGACATGCTGCCTTCATCAACTTCACACATGCACATGTCCAAAGTGGGCTTTTATTTCAGAACAGCTCTTCATTCCCTCACAAAACACTTGGGAAACTATGCTTTGCTGCCACTGGAGAGACACAGGTGGCAGCTTCCAGAAGACATGTGTGAAAACGCCCAGCCAAAGCTCCTCATGGACTAGAGGAGAGGACAGTGGCTTCATTTTTTAATTAAACAGATATAACAACATTACAGAGCTCTTCATGGCTGCAATAGTGAAAACTGCCTTTTTCACAGCTCTGGATGAATCCTGGGAAAACTCTGCCTCTGACCCCAATTTGCCAGCCCCAGAAGCTGAGAGAAAAGAAAAGCCAGCATGGCTCCCATCCTGCCTGTAGCAGCCAGATCTATGCACCTCCTTGAAGAAACCTCCTTGAGATCAAAGTCCACCTCCAGACCTCATTAATCCATTACCAGTAGGTGCCTGAGTACAGCTATTCTCAAACACAAGGGGAAGTGGTAGGAGGTACAGAAGAGCCCTGACTGTCTATCCCTCATAAGATAGCTTTTAAAAAAGGTCAGTGTAATTAGGTAGCATCTGGGTAATGAGCCATGCTGTCCTATCTTGGTCTAGTGATCCATTGAGGAGGACTGATGCTCCAACGCAGTGGGTATCAACCAGGGACCCGGGGCCTCTTGTGGGGCTGCAAGCAGGTTTCAGGAGGGATACCAAGGAGGGCTGGCATTAGACTTGCTGAAATGGCAGAAAGCCATAGCCCCACCACATGGGGCTGAAGCACAGGGCCCGATGCCCTGTCACCCAGCGTTGAAAGCTGAGTAGCTTAGCTTCGCAGGACCCCCTGTGGCATGGGGCTCAGGCAATTGCCAGGCTTGCCACCCCATAATGCCAGCCCCGGCTTTTATATGCAGAAAAATAGTTGTTGTAGCATGGGTGGGCCATGGAATTTTTATAGCATGTTGGGAGGGGGGTTCAGAAAGAAAAAGGGTGAGAACCTCTGCTCTAACAAGGAGGGAACATCATGGGGCGAGGTGGGAGGGAGACAGTGGGGCACAGATTGTTCTTCATATCTTTATTGAATTGATGTTTTAATCCTGTTTCCTTTGTTCATTTCTCATGTTCTCTGCTACCTCCCCCCATCCCCCACATTTCTTCCATCTTTCCTGTGTGTGGCTCCCTCATGACAAAGGGCCTCCTGCATTTCAGGGACTTGCCTTATATTTTCTTTGCGTGATTCGCTATCCATGAGTCTAATGATGTCGTCCTAGGCCTTATTGTTACACTCAGGGGCAGCTCCAGGCCCCAGCACGCCAAGCGCGTGCTTGGGGCAGCAAGCCACTGGGGGAGCTCTGCCGGTCGCCGCGAAGGCGGCAGGCAGGCTGCCTTCGGCAGCTTGCCTGCGGAGGGTCCGCTGGTCCTGCGGCTTTGGCGGACCTCCCGCAGGCGTGCCTGCGGAGGGTCCGCTGGTCCCGTGGTGGACCTCCCGCAGGCATGCCTGCGGGAGGTCCGCTGAAGCCACAGGACCAGCAGACCCTCCGCAGGCAAGCCGCCGAAGGCAGCCTGCCTGCCGTGCTTGGGGTGGCAAAATGCCTAGAGCCACCCCTGGTTACATTAGCCCCACTCTTCTCAAAATGGCCAGAATGTTCTTCATCCTGCAAGTACTTGCACAGGGCACAACAGAGTTGTGCAACTCATGGCCTTGGGCACAACATGGCAAGGGCAGTTTTTTATGCTCCAGTGCAAATGTGAGTGCAGGATATACCTGACACATGTCAGGGTCAGCACTAGAGAGGCTTGACCTTGCACAGCAGAGGTAAGGAACACTGAGTACAAGCATCAAACGTAAGAAGCAGGATGGGGAGCACCGGGGATCCAGATTCTAAATCTGGGACTAATCCAGCACCCACTCATGTCAATGGAAAGCCTCCCACTGCCTTCAGTGGACTTTGGCGCAAACACCTGTTGAGAGCACCACAGTGCGGTCCCCCGGTTACTGGCAGGAGACATGGCCAAAGACGAGAGAACACAGCTATTTGTCTTATTTGTATGATTATGATTAATGTGTCTTTCCAGACTCACCTATCTTCCATCCACACTTTGTCCCTTTTTACCCTGTGCTCTTGAGCGTAAGGGAGTAGGTGTGGCAAGGAGAATGAGACTTACTATTGGTCTGTGGAGATGATTACATCTAGCACTTAACGTAACTCAGTAGTGCCCATCATATTAGCTGTCGCTTAGTTGGATGGACCATTTAAGGGCAATGCTTGGGACAAAGGGGTGAGATGCACCAAGTTTATCTGGTAGGAACAAGCTGGGAACCTTTCAGCATCTCACTAGCCTGTAATAATACATGCAGGAGTTTTAGTCCATTAGCAGATATTCCTTTAAAAGGATTTCCCCAGCAAGTGGGGTTTATGTACTCAGCACAGGGAACCTTTACAGGTAATTAGCTAACAAGTTCATTTCATTGTCAATTTCACCAACCTGCCAGGTTCAGTTGCAGCACAGAGGGAAAGCCTGGGCTTTAGGGTGGGATATTCTTGTAAAAATAGGAGAAGTGCTTGACCATAATCCATTTCCCATCTTCGGTGTCAGGATCCCAAGTTCCCAGAGAGTAGGGTGACCAGACAGCAAATGTGAAAAATCGGGACGGGGGTAATAGGAGCCTTTATAAGATAAAGACCCAAAAATCAGGACTGTCCCTATAAAATCGGGACATCTGGTCACCCTACCAGAGAGTAAAAAGCTGCCAGTAATGGATGTGCCCAGGTACACTGCAAACAGGGTCTGAAAATTATCTGCTTCCCATCTCACATTTTCATGGGCCCTCATCTTTCCAACCCCACAACCAGCTGGGCAATTTAAGAGTATAATGTTTATTCTATGCATCAAGCATAGAGATCAAACCTCATGATTCAATGTCATCACACACAGATGTAATGTTACATTATCTCAGGTTTTCAGGACAAAGAGGTTGCAACCTAAAAGGGAACCCTATCAAAGTTTCTAGGCTGAGATTTTTTTTTTTTTTAAAAGGCCTAAGTTAGGCCTCCGCTATTTAGACCATATTTAGCCACCAGAGACTGCAGCATCCCCTCTCAAAACCCACCTCTTTAAAAAGAGACTCATAGACTATACTGACTTTCACACTAAATAAAGACATACAATAAATAAAAATGAAAGTGTACCACATATGCATAAGTGACAGCCATGTGACAAATTGAGGAGCCACATAATATATGGCAAAGCCATGATACATTTATTTACCATGAACCTTTGATCACTTCACATGCCCTTTACCCATTAATCAGACTCCACTTGGATTTAGCATTCTGAAGCCATGAGCAACTTCCAACAGCTGAATTTCGCCCCCAAAAAATTACCCCTTCCTGAGACCTAGAATTGCCAAGATTCAATCCTGCACAAGTGACTGTTTTTTCTATACCTAAAAATGTTATCACTTTAATGGCTAATACCTTGTGGCTTTACAGAGCTAGAAACAGGAGCTTCATCCCAATGGAAGAGGATGATTCCCAGCTTCCCTAAGGGACCTGACACCTCTTCTTACCTAGAAATGGCCAGAGAGATTGGCCTTTACAAGTGTGACATTTTTGAGATATAGAAAAGTTACTCTGGGTGATATTTAGACATTTATATAGGTTCCTCTGAGTCCTACACTGCTGAACTCACAGTAACTAAGGCATCTGGGTTTATAGGCGGAAGGCTAAAAGAAATAATCCCAATGCAATTTTGAAATCTCTCTAAAATCTTCCTAAAATAACATATGTGGTATATAAATAATACATGAAGGCATAGGTTGATCATCATTCATTTGAGATAACCTGAATAATTCAGTTGTGGCTCGGCCACTCGTGAGCAATGCACCCATCTCAAACTCAAGCCAATAAACCCTTTATAGCACACTCGGCCTAGGTGTTACGACAGTACCAATAAATAATAATGATAACCCCCTAAGACTATAAATTAAATAGAACAATGTAAGGAAAATCTTCACTATCACAGCCCTCTAGACACAAGTATTAGTTGCCTGAGTGACTGCATCATTATATTGTCTTTTCCTCACTCTTCCCATCTCTGACTGCTCTCTGTGTTATCGCCACCTGTTCTTGACTTGTCTTAGGTTGAAAGCTCAGTGGGGAAAGAGAATCTGCCTTTAGTGGTTTTCTGGGGCACCATGTAATCATATGGCTGTGTAATAATAAATAATAATAATAATATAAAAAACCAGACTTTGCCTCTGACTCAGTTTGGGACCTTGAGAAAGTCATTTAATTTTTCTGTGCCTTAGTTTCCCACCTGTAAAACTGGGATAGCAATATTTGCCTATCACAGAATGACGTGAGACATAATTAGGATCTGACTCCTGTCCTCATTTAAGACATCAAGAGATATAGTGTTTGCTTCAACGGGACCCAGGGTGGGGCTTCATGTTTGTAAAGCTTACAATGCTGTGTCAGTGCAAAGTATTGTTGTGTAAAGTATTTACAATGAGATGCACAGTCAGTACAGCCCCAATTCGGTTAGGTACTTAATTGCCTCCAATGGGACTACTCACATGCTTAAAGTTAGACACATGCTTAGGTAACCTGGTGAATCAATGCCTAAATCAGGAAGGGAGTAGGAAAGAAAAAAACCTGGGGCTAAAACAGAACTGGCTCTTTAATGTAAGATCTACTTTCACTTTAGTTCATTCTAAGATTCCACAACCTGGAGAGTTTTCTTTAAATACAGCTGCAGATACCCTAACACTAGGTTGTATGTCTACACTACCAGATTAGTTCGATTTAACTTAATTCAAATTTGTGGAATCGGCCTTACAAAGTCAAATTTGTGTGTCCACACTAAGGACACTAATTCGACTTTGTGACTCCCCCCAACGGGGCAAGCGTCGACATTGGAAGCGGTGCACTGTGGGAAGCTATCCCGCAGTTCCCGCTGCCCATTTGAATTCTGGGATTTCCCCACATAGCATCTATGCTATGAACAAAATGCCAAGTACCATAAGCTTACTTTGCTGGGTTTCTGAATCTATGCCTGGGTGTCAATGCATGCTGGGGGGAAATGCATGCTGGGGGGAAAAATGTGTCGAGGGTGGTCTTGGGTAACTATCATCATTCAACGTGCTTTTGGACGTCTCAAGGGGAGGAGCTTACTGACTCGCTCGGATCTCAGCGAAACCAATATCCCCATTGTTATTGCAGCTTGCTGTGTGCTCCACAATCTCTGTGAGAGCAAGGGGGAGACCTTTATGGCGGGATGGGAGGTTGAAGCAAATCGCCTGGCTGCTGATTACGCTCAGCCAGACAGCCGTGCAATTAGAAGAGCCCAGCGGGAAGCGCTGTGCATCCGGGAGGCTTTGAAAGCTAGGTTCCTCAGTGAGCAGGGTAACCTGTGACTGTTCAGTTTCTTTACAGAGAAGCTGAACCTGCCCCTGCTTCAGTTACTGTTGACTTTCTTCTACGGTTACATACCCCGTTCAACACACGTTTCCCCCCTTCCAACACACGTTTAAAAATAAAGTTAATGGAACATTGTTAATTAACAACGTTTTCTTTATTAATGAATTCGCGTTAAAGGGTTGAAACAGGGACGCAGACTGTGGTGGGTAGGGTGTGCAGTGATGTTAACACCGCTTCTACACTCGAGGAATGATAGGCTCCTGCTCCTAGAGCGGTCTGCAGTGCCGGATTGGTTGTTTCAACGGAGCCTGCCATCCCTCCTTTTCGGGACTCTGTGTGCGGGGGCTACGTGACCTTGTGGCGGGGGAGGTTACAGATTCCCCTGCTGCGTGGCTCTGTGGTCCGGGACAAGGACCGCTGCATAAGTTCTGTAACTGCCCTCCCATGCCACAAAGTCATGTACCCCCCACCCACACAGAACATGGAAAACACCTCCCAGACAGACCAGGGTGCCTACTGACTGCACTGTGTGTGTGACCTGCTGTTGATCCTGACCCTGTGTCTGTACCCTGGTAAAGGTGACTGTCCTATGCAATTAACAACCCCCTTCCCCTCCACCTTCACAGACAGTCTTCTGTAGAAAAACTTGACGGAAATAGTAATTAACAGCAAACTACTTTTAATAATCAACTACACAGTTAGGGGATGAAACTGGGATTGGGGCTTCGGTGAGCCAGGAAGGGAAGGACTTCTCAACATTTAGGGAATGAGGGCCTTCTTGTATTTGTGCACTCTGCAGGGATGCAGTGACAGTTTTCACGGCCCCTATCGCCCCTCCTTCTTGTTACTTTGGGTGAGGGAGGTTTGGGACTTTGTGGCGGGGGAGGGCGGTTGCAGATACAGTGCAGGGGGGCTCTGTCCTCCTGCCTACGGTCCTGCAGAACATCCACAAGACACCAGAGCGTGTCAAATTTTCCCTGGGCATTTCCTGTGTGGCTGGTCAGAACATCCAAGCTCGGACTGCTGTCCAGAGCGTCAACAGTGTGGTGCACTGTGGGATAGCTCCCGGAGCTACTAAGGTCGATTTCCGTCCACACATAGCCTAATTCGACATAGCCATGTCGAATTTAGCGCTACTCCCCTCGTCGGGGAGGAGTACAGAATTCGAACTAAAGAGCCCTCTAGGTCGAACTAATTAGCTTCCTGGTGTGGACAGGTACATGGTTAAGTCGAATTAACACTGCTAAATTCGACATAAACTCCTAGTGTAGACCAGGCCTTAGTTTAAACCCAGAACAAATTCAAGCGTACCATTCATTTGGTAGTCACAGAACCAATGAGATCTCCCACCCCCTTTCAACCCTCCAACAAGTGAAGATTTTTAAATTCCAATCTAATTAATATCACAACAAGGATGGCATTCCCCAGAATTGGAAATCTCTTGAGGTAGGAGAGGAGGTTTGGTACTGAAGACTCCTATAAAAAAGCCAGAGGATGCACTCTTCACAAAATGAGGCCGGCCACTTAACACTTCATCCAATGGGCTCGCTGCTGATATAGCCTGCTGTGCCATTCTGACTTCTCTTAATCCCCCACGGATAGATCCCTAACAGGAATTGCACCGACTGCAGAGATGCTGCTCTTTAGTAATGACCCAAGAGAAAATGTGGCTATGCTGCACCTGCATCTATGCTATGAACAAAATGCCAAGTACCATAAGCTTACTTCGCTGGGTTTCTGAATCTACGCCTGGGTGTCAATGAGGTGCAGGATTTGACTCCAAAACCTAGTTAGGTGCCCAATCCATCTCCCACATAATTCAATGGAAAGATTCCCATTGACTTCAAATCAGTTCTTTATCAGTACTAGAGAGGCACCTGAGCCCCCCTGTCAGGGCAAGAATGTTACAAAGTAGAGAATGGCCTCCATCAAAGCCCTGGATCCAAACAGCTTCCTTGATCTTTGGGGAAATTTGGAACCAAATCCACACTCTACAGCTGAGGCCATCTGTTTCTAACTGGGATCGTTCCTGCACCAAGTAGGAAAAAGTCACTTTATCAATGCAAGGAACAATCATTAAAAGCATCAGGCTTATCTACAACTCTAGTTCTTCCCCGATAAAAAAATCAATACTAATAACAAGACAGCAGTGATGAGAGCCCTGGGCCTGATTCGCCTCTTGCTGACAACAGTTTTATATTGGTGTCATTCCACTGATTTATGTGAAGTTACTCCTGCTTTATGCTGATGTATGTGAGAGGAGAATCAGGCACAGGGCTGGCTTAAGGCAATCCAAGGCCTAAAGCCCACCACTGCATGGGGCCCCCACGTAGTTCCCTCTTACTCAGTAGCCCTGCCCCCATGCTATGATCCAGTCTCTACTTGGAGTAGCAATGGCAGGGACCTCTTTCTCCCAAAGAGGCAGGGAAAGCAGCATGGGGCCCACTTCATTTTCCTCAGGAGCAATAGGAGTCCCTTCTCCATACGTAGAGATGCCTCCAGCATTTTTCTCAGAAGCCAGTGTGTATCTGCTTAAAGGGTAGGTCAAGCCCAATGCACTCTTCTCCTGCCATACAGAGTCCTCTTCTGGGGTGGTGATGTCCATTGCATGGACAGTTCACACCTCTCAGAGTCAGTTTCAGGCTCTCTGCAGAATCAGGCAGACATCACTGTATCAGTTACACCTGGTTAGGGTGACCAGACAGCAAATGTGAAAAATCAGGACAGGTTGTGGAGGGTAATAGGAGCCTACATAAGAAAAAGCCCCCAAAAATCGGGACTGTCCCTATAAAATCGGGACATCTGGTCACCCTACACCTGGTTCATATTTTCAAGTTTTTGTTTGCAACCTTGAAGCTAGAAACATATATATTTTTAAATGAATCCTGAGTTTCGGATGCAATCACATGACTCCGGGAGCTAGATCCCCAGGCATCAGCCTATAGAGTCTTAATCCAGCCATGATCAGGCTCACTGATCTTTAAATGCCTTACGTCCTTCCTGCTCCTCTCTGGCAGACTGAATTAACTATACTGAACCAGGTTGCGAGGCTAGAGCCCCCATGACACAATTGTAAAAGATGTTTTTTCTCATCCCATGGGATTCTCCTCCATACAAAGAGCAGGAAAGCCAAAATACTGTGTTCTCACAATTAGATCACAGACCAAAAAATAATACAATATCTCTATGACTTGGGGAGAGGAAAGAACTGAAACCCAAAATCCAGTTTACAAAAGGAAAGCTACTGAAAAAGGATTAAAGGTCAAAACAATCAGACTATTCTCATTTGAATGAACAGCAAAAACAGGCATGTCACCCACCCCCGCAACTTCCAAATGTACTGTTTTTAACTTGGGAGTCATGGTTTGGGTCATAGTGTGGAAGGCATCTGTCGCTGTAGAGGCTGGGAACAACAAAAACTGCCAGCTCAGGTTTTATAAGCTGCACCGCTCCTGACTCACTGTGTTCCTTATACAGAGAGCAGGAGGTCAGATTCAGTACACCTTGAGAGCAGAAAAGGCCCTAACTCATTATTTTAAGACAGTGCTTATGAAATACAATATATTATCACCTCCAGAGCCAGATCAGCTGTGCCTGCAAAACTAGAAAAAGAATTTCAATTTCCTTTCAGAAGAAAAATGTTTGCACACACACCCACACACACACACACACCTTCAGATGCTGCGACACATAACTTAGAATTCCTTTCCAGTGAGTACGAGGCAAAGGATATCATATACATAGAATCCACTTGAACTCGGAATTTGAAGTCGCAGAGACCACTGGCTTTTAAACCACAGCACAGGAGCGTGAAGCAATGCTATCAAAATGTACCTTGGCAGCATATCCCCATTCCAACTTTTCCCCCCGCAGGAATCGCTTACTGGAGGGAGTGTGGGACGTGGGAGATCTCACAGACAGCCTTGTCTCCACCTCTCATTAGAACAAGGCTCGTTGGAAAGGTTGATATAGGAGAGTTCTCAGGGCCTGATCCAAAGCCCACTACAGTCAATGGACTGTGGATCAGCTTCTCTGTCAAGAACTCACAGCTACCCAGACCCTGCTTGCCCTAAGAGGTGTTATTGTAGAGAATGAGACAGAAGTGTTGATTACAGAGGCACTCACAGCTGTACCAGTCCCAGCTGTTCCCCACAGCAGTCAATGAAGATAACACCCAATAAGTGTTAACTATTACCAAGAAATCAGCGTTTTTATTCTTGAATCTATAGGGCATTTAAATTAAAATCTGCAGCATTCCCTCACAGAGGGAGGGATTCTGCTCCACACTCACCTCTGTTTAACACTCTGACACAGGCAATGCATTGGGCTGCCCTAAGCAACCCTATGTTAACCTCTTCACAAATGCTAGTGCAGGGTGTCGGGCACTACCACGGACCAGTACTCTTTCTTAGATGCCTGGCTGCTACGTTTTGCTCTCATGTTCAGGGTCAAACTGACCATCAGTTTTGGGGTGGGGAAGGAATATTTCCCAAGGTCAGATTGGCAGGGACCTTGCAGGGTTTATGCCTTCCTTTGCAGCCTGGGGTGCAGATCGCCTGCTGGGATCATCTGGGCAGAACCACCTAATCAACTTCCTGCAACTGCAGAGCATTGGGCACTGGTGCACCTCGGTCCCTCCTGCTCTCTGTTGTGGCACACAACAGGTGAAACTTCTGAGGACTGAAATGTTTTCCTCTAACTGAAGTCGGAGGAGTATCTGGATGAAATTTAATGTCCTGTGATAAACCGGAGGTCGGACTAGATGATATACTGGTCCCTTCTGGCCCTGAGCTCTATGAAGTAGGTCAGTGGCAGAGATAGAATCCAGATGCCCTGAGTCCCAGTCCAGTGCTCTGCCCACTAGACCATGCTGCCTCTCAATTAAATGGAGAGGGCTGCACAAGTGAGAGACCCTAGTGAATGAAGACGCTTGTGCCCTGTGCTCCATAACAACGGCATGGCTTTTAGCTCATCTCCAGCATAGTTTCCCGCTGCAGAAGGGCCTGTGCCAGGTTTTATGGGGACCATTTTTACCTGTGGATCTACACCTTTGTGTATACATGACCTCACCAGCATTCCTGCCTGTCTGTGACATCTCTGCTTTGCAGGCAGTGGCATCTTCCTCCTTCCCTTTCACTGTTCTGCAAGCCTCTGCAGGCTCTGGGAAACAGTCGAGGGGGGGGGGAGAGAAACACAAGGAAATTCAATTTATTTCTCAGATTAGGTTTGTCTAAACTGAGGCTGGCTACAGCTGCAGCCAAAAGGGAAGGACTGGGATAGAGGGCATTGGGGTCTGCTCTAGTCAGATTAAAGGGAATTAAGACATGACCACAGACAGGAGTGATTACGATGTATCAAATATAAGGTGAAATTTGCTCAGCTCAGGGAGCCAACATGGGGCCCTATGCATCCTCTAAGCACTATGCAAGGCTGGGATTTTTAAAGGAGCCTAAGAGAGTTAGGAAATTCTATCCCATTTGGGCACCTACATTTCTTAGGCTCCCTTTGAAAATCCCACCCTAAATCCCCAACTCAGGTTGTCTGCTTTGGGGTGAATTTCACCCATAATTCACGGGTGGGGCATTGTATGAATGGTAGTGTGTGTGCCAACAATAAGATGCTGAACTGGGAAGAGAAGGTCCTTTCAGGGGGCAGAATGGCAACTAAATAGGCACTTTCTAGAGCAGGCTCCAGGGCAGGAAGGGATGATGGCTGTGTGCTGGCGAGGGTTTGAAGAAAATCAGGGCAGAAGCCGGCCACTTATTTAGCAATGGGGCTAGGGCAAGATGGCAAGAAGCTTTTCTAGACAAAATAAAATGCAGAGTGATTTTCACTATCACCAGTGGCTGGAGGAAGGACTGAGGGAAGCAGTCACACTTGGCAGCAAGACTTGGTAAATTGGTAAAACTTCAGTGGATTAGCTCTGTTGAGATCAATAGTGCTACAATGATTTACACCAGCTGAGGATGCAGCCCTCGGAGTCTAACTGATCAGCCCACTGTCTGATATGGGCTAAACTAACTGCTGCAAGTGGTCTAGGACCCACCACTGGGAAACAAGTCTACAGTCCACCTTGGACTACAGCCTATCTGCTTCGCTCTGTCTGTCTTCCGAGACTGCATGAGCTGTATCCCAATTTACTAAGCAGGAGAGGGCACAAGAAGGAAGATAGATCATTTAGTCCCCACCACAGCTGGAGTCAGACAGGATAACAGATGGAGAATCAAGAATGGCATTCTCAAGGGGTGGTATATGTGATGTATGGAAGGACATAGTCCTTAAGTCACCTCAGTATGGGGAATACCTTATCACATGCACTCCATTCTCATTTTAACCATCTTCTCCATTAGATGCAAAGGGCTGTGCATTGAAAATTCACAGAGTACTCGCTTGTCTTTCTTTGACAAATGCTTAGCTACATAAAGGAAGAAGCAAATTAATCAAAGATCAAATGCAACTCTGTCACCAGCTTCTAGCCACACTTCTCATCGGCAGCCCCCAAACTACTATTCTGCTGGACTGTCTCTAGATTTAGACGCAGTTGCAGGCTAGAACATTTGTTGCAACAATGCATCATGTTTTGTCTGTTCTCAGACTATTCTAATTAAAGGAACAAAAGAAGCACCTGGTGAGCTAATCAAGCCACCTGCAACAGACGCTGTTAATTAACCCTTTATTCACTGGATTACCATATTATACAAAGCACAAGCCCAGCAGGAGATATTCCTTCAGGACCAGTAGAAGTTTACAAGGCAAATCCTGTTTAGAAATTACAATAGCAATGACAGGCAAATCAAGTCTTTACACTTTATGGGGCTGTGTTTGTTTAGTGGGAGTAGGTGGTTGCAACAGAATCTGCTATTATCTGTCTGCTAGCTTAAAGAGCTCACTCTTCCCTGTCTTCTCTGCACAACTCCTTATTGCCCTGTTCTTCAACAGACTGCTGTGGGGGCAAGGCACATTCCTTAGTGCATACCGGGATTTGGGGTTCATGTGGGGGCTCCTTGCAACTCCTCCTCTTTAGCCAGTTAAGAACAAGCAATACATTCAGGTCACTTTATAAACCTTTCACTAAACGACATAGCTTCTGTACATACTGTTTACTGCCTGTAGTTTAAATCATTCCAAAGTAACTCCTGCTCAAATGTACTTTTTTCCTAAATTTTCCTTGGTTTTCACCAGAGCAAGGGAACTGAAGTGACAACAAGAAGTCAGAAGCTGCACAACATGGGTGTGGGTGTGGTTGAATGAGTTGTTTGCTTCCCTTCAGCCCTGGCATGGTCCATTTACTGGAGCCCTTCTATAGCAGTGACCTCACAGGCTCACATAGGGTGACCAGATAGCAAGTGTGAAAAATTGGGACGGGGGTGAGGGGTAATAGAAGCCCATATTAAAAAAAAGCCCCAAATATTGGGACTGTTCCTATAAAATTGGGACATCTGGTCACCCTAGGCTCAAGTTAATTTTACATGCTTCTGCGCTGTCTATAAGCAACACAGAAAATGGCCAAGTGCTGTGGACAATTCATGCTTTTATCACCAAGAGTCTGTGAAACAAAGCTCACGTTCCTTCCCCTTCTTTTCAAGGTACGTTCCCCAAGAGGGCACTGGGCCATACTGCTTGCTATCTCCCTGCCTAGGTTTTTTCATGGACTTCAGCACCGCAAAAAGTCAGTTAAGTCAAAGAGACACTACTTACACCCTTCTCCCACTCTGACAAAGTTTCACTACCCCCCTTCAAGCTATTTTCTAAATTACCGGAAGGAGTAACACAGTTAACCCAGGAGGAGGACTAGCACCACAAGAGGTTAAAGCTGGGATTTTCACCTCCAAAGTATTAGGTTCCAATTCTGTCTTAGGTCACAAGTTAAATAAGTTTGATGGCCTGATCCTTGTTCCAAGTGGAGATCTGTACTCATGACAAACCCTAGCACAATTCAGTCTGTTTGCAACAGGTCCAGAAATGAAAGGTCAGGACTGAAATGCACTGGTAGAGCTGCACACAGAAGCTTGCACAATGTCTGCTCAGTGTAGCTGTTCCTCTGTTTTACTTCCAGAGGAACAGCTAAATCTGTACTCCCTCCCTCATGCCCATGCTTGAGCGGTTATCCAAAGTAGGAACTGGTGACCAGGTTGGTCTTGGAGAAACCGAGGGCAGTGATGCATTTACTGAATGTGCATCACAGCAGGAAAGGATGCCTTAGAAAAGCAATTGCTTCACTGCTTGTTGACATAGCTCTCCAGCCTCAAAAAGATAAGGCAACACTTCAGGGGAAATATCTTTAAAGTAGGCTAGAAAACAGCACTGGAAATATTAGTGCTGCATCAACTTATTATTACTATTAATATTACAGTAGCAGTTAGATACTCCAACTGAGGTTAGGGCCCTATTGCATGAAACACTTTGGGTCACAGTCTCTACGCTAAAGAGTTTTATTACCTAAATAGATCAGACAGTCAAAGGGCAAGACAAAGGGAATATTATTATCCCTGTGTTAAAGATGTGGAATTGAGAAATAAAGAGATTAACTGGTTTGCCAAAGTATACAGAGAAAGTCTGTGGCAGAACTAGGAATCAATTCCATGCTATGCCCATATGTCTGGCTGGCTATGGGTTTAGGTCGGATATCATGTTGGATGGGGGTCAGGGATAGATTAATAGGAGAGAATGAAGGGAAACTCTAGACTCGAAGGGGCATACAAATGTCAAACAAAAGCATTTAGAGGCTCTGAAAGAAAAACAATAAAGGCAAATGGACCCAGTAATAGTGTATTTTCAATTATAAAAGTTAGAGTCATAGGAGAAATACTTGGGTAATGGACCATCATTTCTATCACATAATGAGCCAAATTCCACTCTCAGCTACATGGGTGTAAAGAGAGAGTAACTCCATTCCAGTCATTAGACTTCCTCCAGACTTATACCAGCGTAACTGAGAGCAGATTTTGGCCTATTCTCTCTATATGGATGTGTGTTAACATATAAACTTGGTGAATGGCTTTACAGTTTATGTCCCATTAAAAAAATGAAACGGTAAATTGTAACAATAGCCTTCAGGCTGGGGAAGAAATGTTGGTTTGAGGCAGCAACGGTGGAAAAACAGCAAAAGCCATAAAGGAAAATCTCTCTCCTTTTCACTTTCACTCCCCCAGCCCCATCCTAGCAACAGGGCTGGTCTGCAGCAAATTGATAGACAATATAGTTAGATGTAGCTATTAAAATGGAGAGAGTTAAAGTGCTTCAACCACTGAAGCAGGAAGAGGGAATAATCATCCTATTCACATATCATGTTTCTACAGGCAGCAGCAGGATGACTGCTGGGGCTAGCTTTATGTTGGTTTAGATTGCTTGAATATCCCCTCACCTCCAGTGCACGGGTAGGGCAGGTTTATTGTGCTGCATGTGCTCTGGGACAGAAAGGCTGCCGGAGATGATAAGTGCCGCTCCGTAGAGCAGCAGGAACACTGACTGGCACATGAGGGGAAGTACAGTACAGTAATCTCCCATCTGCACAACACAGCTTTTGAGTCTCTTCCTTTACAGCTCAATGGGTGCATCTGCTGCCCCTTTGCTAATCCTCAACATTGTTTAAAATGCAGATCGGTGCCTGATTATGTCTCTTCGCTCCCAGCATGGACCCGGGCATAATAAAGTAGCTTTAAAGCATATAGACAGTCTTCTCTGACAGTCTGCTCTGTCACTCTTTCCTACTTGCCTTTATGTGAAAACAGACTCTTTGTTAAGAGTTAACCAGCAAGAGGAGATCATTTCACAAAGTAAGCCTGAAAAAACAGTTGCAGAAACGGTAACCATTTCCACACTTGGGACATTTGCAATGGCCATTTTCAATTGGTAAAGGCAAATAAAACAAGGGGCATTCAAGTCACTGAAACCCCCTGAGAAAACAGAGCTAAGCAAAGCCAGATGCATTTTTTGTTATTAACTGCCAAAACAAACAAACGAACAACAATAAAATAAATTCCATATTAATGGACCAGGCACAGAGAATTTTTTTTTAAAATCAGGAAATACAAAAGGTAAAGGGTTGCTAAATTCTGTCCCTTGTTATACAGATGAAAATCTGAAGTAATTCCATTGACTTGGACTTATTCCAGACTTCCACCTAGTAAACAAGACCAAAATTTGCTCTGAGGGTCCTACACCAGTGAATGTGTCTATTTTGCACATAGAGGGGGCCACAATCTGCCTTCAGATGTAACATCTATCTCCAGTTGAAGACTGGAAGTTTGGGGAGGAGAATTCAGCCCATTTTTTCTTGTTCAATTGATTGAATGACTGCTAGTCACACTGAATGACCAATACTAACAAGTTACAGATTACTTTATCTACGGAGGTCAGCATGTCTTCCACAAATTCTCAGTGTACGGTATTGATGGTACAGACGATGGCAAGAGAGACACCTATGCTTAGGCAGCACAACCAGGGATCAGAATATGTTGTCTTTGAAAAGGAGGTGAAACATCAAGTTCTGGGTCTCACTGCACCATGATATTGGCATAGCACCATCATAATACCAACATTCAGCTCATCTGTGAAGCCACGTAAGTGATATGCTACCCACTGATGCGCTTTAGGAGGCAGAGCGGATGGCAAGCCTACGTTAACATCTGGACACAACTTGTTGGAAGAAGCGTCCCTATCCTGCAGTGTCCTCCTTTATTTGAGCCCACCAGAGACCAGACCAGTGACTCCATGTAGTCCAGATTTGCTGATCAAGGGCAGCCCAGCACGTGGTCGTCTCCTGCCAGTTGCTTTCATAGCAATTAAAGGGAAAAAGACTATGGGACGAGACATTTCATCAGTGCACAGACACATACATTATTTGTCTCATTATGCAGATACAATGTGATTTTCAATTAGCTGTCTAACAGTGTGATCGAACACAAGATGCTTTAATTATGTATTTCATGGACATGCTTCAAAGGTGCTGTTTCCATCTCAAAATAATTAGCTGCATACACAGACAACTTGGAGAATTCCAGAGGGCCTGAAGTTACTTTCCTTTCTTAAAGATGCAGAGGGTTATTTGAGCTTCTGAAAGAGCATGCACCAACTGGTGGCAGAGGCTGGTTTATTTATTGCACCTAGTATGATTGGGGAAGATGTGCATGTGTTTGGCTGTGCTCTTCTCCCTGCCCTGAGAAACCCTGGGAGACAAGTGTGATAAATGAAGGGTTGGGGAAGGGGGAGGGTAGCCCCCTTTTATGGACACCCAGCTAGCCAGCTAGCTATCAAATCCCTCTTAGTAGCTATTCTCTACTTGCTTTACCTGTAAAGGGTTAAAAAGACCACAGGTAAAAGAAAAGGAGTGGGCACCTGACCAAAAGAGCCAATGGGAAGGCTAGAACTTTTTAAAATTGGGAAAAACTTCCCTTTGTCTGTTCTGTTGTTGTTCTCTGGAGAGAGGGGACAGAGCAGAGACAGGGCTGGGACTATGCTGTAAAAAGCTTTTTGTCAGGTACGGAAATCATCAGATTATACCTAAAACCTACTCATAAATCAGAAAATGTCTAGAAAGACGCGATAAGGTTTATTTCTGTTTATTTCTTATTGGCTTGTGGACTCCTCTGTGCTAACCCCAGATGCTTTTGTTTTGCTTGTAACCTTTAAGCTAGACCTCAAGAAGGTTATTCTTGATGTTTAATTTATGTAAGTGAGTTTTTTAAATCTAGCAAAAGCCTAAGTTTCAAATGTATTTTCTTTCTTTTTGTTTTTAATAAAATTTACCTTTTTTAAGAACAGAATTGGATTTCTGGTGTCCTAAGAGGTTTGTGAACATGTTGTTTAATTAGCTGGAGGCAACAGCTAATTTCCTTTGTTTTCTTTCTCAGCTCTTCCCCGGGGGTGGGGGGAGTGAAAGGGCTTGAGAGTACCTCACAGGAAGAAATTCCCAAGTGCATCCTTCTGGGTTCCAAAAAGGGGGGGGTTGCACTTGGGTGGTGTCAGCATCTACTCATCCAAGGTCAGAGAGAAGCCGTAACCTTGAAAGTTTAAGACAAGCCTGGAATGGCCAGTATTAATTTTTAAAATCCTTGTGGGCCCCCACCTTCAGCACTCAAAGTGCCAGAGTGGGGAATCAGCCTTGACAGCATGTCTATACAATCCTGGTAGTGTACTTATAGCTGCACTCTGCAGTGAAAAGCACATCATGTCCACACTGTAGTGCTTAGCTACATGTGTCAGTGAAAGGCTCTGGCAGAGGGGAAAGGCTTCAGCAGCAGCCTTTCCTCGCTGCCTCCTCCCCACCAGAGTCTTTCCTCGCTGCCAGAGTACTTTCTTGCAGTGGGAAAAGGCTCCAGCAGCAGGGAGGCAGCAGGACGCTACATGGCTAAAAACAGCCGTGTAGATGGGGAAGCATGGCGTGGGTGAGCAGAGAGCCCTGCGGGGGATGTACTTGAATAAATACCCACAATCTTCAGGCATATCCTACTCTCTGCTCGCCTAAGCTGTGCCTCACTGTCTATGCTGCTAATTTCCCCTGTGCTAGGGAACTGCGTGTGTATGTACACTACACACCGCTGAAAGAAGGGTGTAGTCTAGACACATCTGGGAGTAGGGAGGAATCAGGGAACAAACTGTGACCCACAGGTTGACTCTGATTCACAATGTCTCCCAGGGCTACTTAATGGCTGTACCTAAAGTCACGATCTAGTCCATAAACTCTTGCAAGTTAAGCGTAAAAGTATAATCAGGCAGACCCCAAAAGAATTTGAAGAGCAACTAGCAAACGACACAAAAACTAATAGCAACTATTTTTTTTAATACATCAGAAGCAAGAAGCCTGCCAAACAATCAGTGGGGCCACTGGATGACCAAGGTGCGAAAGCAGCACTCAAAGAAGATAAGGCCATTGCAGAGACGATAAATTAATTCTTTTCATTGGTCTTTTAAAATGTGAGGAAGATTCCCACACCTGAGCCATTCTTTTTAGGTGACAAACATGAGGAACTGTCCCAGATTGAGATGTCAAGAGAGGAGGTTATGGAATAAAACTGATACATTAAACAGTAAAAACAGGACCAGGTGGTATGCACCCAAAAGTTCTGAAGGAACGCAAATGTGAAATTGCAGAACTACCAATTGTGGTATGTAACCTATCACTTAAATCATCCTCTGTACCAGATGACTGGAGGATAGCTAATGTAATACTGATGTTTAAAAATACTCCAGAAGTGATCCTGGCAATTACAAGCCAGTAAGCCTAACTTTAGTACCAAGCAAATTGGTTGAAACTATAATAAAGAACAAAAGTATCATAGATGAACACAATATGTTGCAGAAGAATCAACATGTTTTTTGTAAAGGGAAGTCATGCCTCACCGATCTATTAGAATTCTTTGAGAGTATCAGCTAGCCTATGGATGAGGGTGATCCAGTTGTTATAATGTACCTGGAAAGCCTTTGACAAGGTCCCTCACCAAAGGCTCTTAAGCAAAGTAAGCAGTCATGGGATAAGAGGGACAGTCTTGTCATGAATCAATAACTGGTTAAAAGATAGGAAACAAAGGGTCAAAATAAATGGTCAGTTTTCACAATGAAGTGCAGTAAACAGCAGGAACCACCAAAGGGCTGTGGAAATCTGTGCTGAATTGAATTAGGAGCATTAATGGGGGATGAGGTATGCACAGCAAGTATAAATGCTGATAGAGGGATAATTAATTTCACCGTAGCCTGAATGCTGTGTGAATCTCTCTTAAGAAACAGTCAACTTTTACACTAACTACTCAGCAACTCAGTTATTTGTGTTAGTGTCAAGGCTGTGCTCTGCCCTTTCACATCCTGCCTGGTACATATTCATCTCACTCTACATCACCCCAGTACTGCTGGCCCTGGGAATGAGCTCCCTTTATGGAAATGATGGCTGACAGGAAAGCAAGGCTCAATTTTGAATGCATAGTGGCATCTTCTGCAATTAAGGATTTCAGTCATTCTTGCTGCAGGATTTTTTTTAAATACTTTTTTTTCTTAATGTGGAACCACTAAGCTTCAGGGAATCATTTCAGAAGTTGTTACTGCTTCAAATTAAAGAGGGGCTTTGACACTGAGGAATGTTCTATGAACTATCATGCTGGAAAAGAGAGATGTAGTTTAGCATTTCAGAGTGTGGGAAGGGTCCCCATGCAAAGAAGGAGATAGAACTCTTCCACAAAGAGCCAACCATCCCTGCATTTTGCTAAATGGGATGGAGGGATTAGCAGGTGATCCCCCAAGAAATGTGCATGAGCCTCATTTATCCATCTTATCTTTATAAATTGTAAACTCTTTCGGACATGGACTCTCTCTCGCTACAGTTTGAACAAAACTAGTACAACGGAGCCCCAGTCTTTCTTGGTGTCTCTAGGCACTTTTGTAATGCAAATACTAAAAAGAGGGAGAATCAACAGCTATGATGTCTTTACTCCAAGTCCATGAATCTATGATATACTAGTTACTTTGGGATGTGGCTGAGATGAGCCCTATCCTCTATGTTTTATTCTGGGCTACAAAGACGAGAAGCAACAAAGAACAGAAGGCATTTCCTTTAGACTACAGCTGGGAAACGAGAGGAGGAAGGATGATTTTATGGTATAGACCAGGGGTGGGCAACCTATGGCACGCGTGCCGAAGGTGGCACACAAGCTGATTTTCAGTGGCACTCACACTGCCCGGGTCCTGGCCACCGGTCCGGGGGGCTCTGCATTTTAATTTAATTTTAAATGAAGCTTCTTAAACATTTTAAAAACCTTATTTGCTTAACATACAACAGTAGTTTAGTTCTATATTATAGACTTATAGAAAGACCTTCTAAAAACATTAAAATGTATGACTGGCACGCGAAACCTTAAATTAGAGTGAATAAATGAAGACTCGGCACATCACTTCTGAAAGGTTGCTGACCCCTGGTATAGACACAGGATTGGGACTCATGGGGCCCATGGGTATGTCTACACTGTGATAAAAGACCAAGTCTCAGAGCCCGGACAGCGGGCTCAGGCTAGCAAGACTCAGGCAGCGGGGCTAAAAATCGCAGTGTAGATGTTTGGGCTCGGGCTGGAGACTGGGCTCTGAGACTCTCCCCCATCTCAGGGTCTCAAAGCCCGGGCTCCAACCCGAAACCAAATCTCTTCACTCTCCAATTTCACAGCCCCACAGCCTGAGTTCCAGAAGATGTGTGGGTGGGTATGTCTATACAGCAACTAGACACCTGTGGCTGGGTTATGCCACTGACGGGCTTGGGTTGGAGCCTGGGCTCTAGGACCCTATGAGGTGGGAGGGTCTCTGAGCCCAGAAGTCTACACAGCAATGAAACAGTCCTGTAGCCCGAACACCTCATATCCTGTGTGAGATGTGGATTTTTCCTTTACCCTTCAGAGATAGCCCAGTATTACCTAACTATAAACCACATACCTTGTCATGCCTCTTTATGGCTGAGGGATTTCCTCTTCTGAACTTGTTTATCCTCTAATTCTACATTCTGTTCTTCCCGTGGGCAAGTCCCTTCCCACTCAATGGGGAAGTCAGCAAACAAACCTTATCCAAATGGCACACCATCCATCAAAGTAGAGGCTGATGTACAAGCCTGTACAGAATACAGTTTGCTCCACAACATATACATTATATGCGTGGTGCTGATACCAGTAAAACAATTGAGTCTGTAAACAAAGCAGATATGATTGTGCTAGACCATTACGCTAAAATCTCATCTCAGTAAAAATGGCAAAAATCAGGAGTAAGGTAACTGAGATCAGTGGAGTTAATCACAATTTAAATCAGTGTAAATGAGAGAGGAATTTAGCTCAATGGGAGTACATACTTGCTATGACAGGGAAGCTGTATTTTGACTGTCACTTTTTTGACCATGACTGTACTCTGAACAATGACAGTGCCAACATACTGCTTTATAGGTTGATAACCCAACTCCCAAACGGATAAAACTATGTAAAGCAGTTGATCCCAATGAGAGAACCAGGGGCTAAAGCTGGATGCACTCAATTCACTTACAGCAGGGAAATCTGCTTTAGAACCTAAGCTCAGTGCACTGACTAATATGAAGTTTATTTTGAAAAACAAACAAACCTATGAAAAATGTTTCAGACTATGGTGCAAAAAGGAATTGCTAGTCAATAATTGGGATACTTTTACCAGAGACAGTGAAGCTTTTTGTGGAGGATAGGGAACACGGGCACACACACACAAGATTATGCAAATCAAACAAAAATAAAAGATTATGCAAATTAGGACTACTCTGTTGCACACAGGCTCACATTAGCGAGGGAGGCTGCTCTCTTTCTGTGACAGACAAAAATCACGCTAAGCCAAGCTCTCGCCAATTTGAAAAATGGCATTTAGGCTCCCCATTTCAGAATCACTCAAGGAGTATCTGTGAATACACCCACAGGGCATCTGAACCAATGTGCCAACACAGCACTAACAGGAATCCAAACAAAATGTATTAATTTACCCCTGAACCACACATCTTAATTCTCCCCATAGCCACAATCAGAAGTGCTGTTAGAGGGCCAAATTCTGTCCTCAGTTATACTAGTGTAAATCCAGAATAACTCCAGACTTCAGTTTACACCAGGTTTATATTAGTGTGACTAATACTGAAATTGGCCCCATTGTGGTATACTGGTGTTCCCTATGTATTCTCTCTGTGATTTCCACATTATTTTTTCTCAGTTTACAAATCAAATAATGATGCCACAGCTGGCTACTTTCTACTCCTTTTAACACCACTAATAATCATCCTTTTGGGGGAATATTATCACAAAGCTTCTGGCAGGGCAATTCTGGCATAGGGTCCTCTGATTTCCTAGCACCCAGTCCATCTGGTTTTAGGTCTGTTTATAGTACAGAGACTATGCTTGTTGCATCAATTGAGTACTTCTTTCTGGTAATGGGTAAAGATCTAAAGTGTCTATGCCAAATCTCTCAGATCTATGAGATGCCACGAGGTACTGTTGACACACCTGTAGATTCTAACAGAGGCAGATTAAATTGCTCCTGAGTGACTTTCTCAAGAGGTCCTAGGAGATAGTATTGGGTGAATTCTCATCTGCCCAGGGGCTCTTCCATACAGTGTTCTGTTACCTCACTTCCTCAATGTGTATCAGCCTGATCAAAAGCCATTTAGAATTAATGGGAATTTTTCCATTGTCTTCAATGGGATTTGGATCAGATTCCATTAGAGCAGTGAGGCACTAGGAGTGTGGTGTTTTCAGTATGCAGATGACACACAAGTCTATGGGCCGGTCTACGCAGGAAAAAAACCCACAATTGCTGGCTTTGTGCACAGTAGTGCCTTTGTGCACCTTAGATTAATACACTTCGGAAGTGTACTAAACTAAACCGCCTGAGGACATTAACCGCTGCTTGTCCCCTGACTGACCCCCAAACCACTGACCCACTTCTCCCTGCCCCTGACTGCCCCTCCGAACCTCCGCCCCATCCAACCCCCCCTGCTCCCTGTCCCTTGACTGCCCCCCGCCAGAACCCTCTACCCCTTCTCCAACCCCCCAGCCCCCTTACCGTGCCACTCAGATCAGCGTGTCTGGCTCCATGCAGCGTCAGACACGCTGCTGCATACATGCTGCCGTGCTCCCCCGCGGAGCCACAGCCCCCCCCGCCCCCCGCCCCCCGCCCCCCGCCAGCACCTGCCTTCCAGATTTGAACACCTCAAAATTCAGAAGTGCTCAAGCTCAATTTGGGCAGCTGTTACTTCATTTCTCCCAAATCAAATATACTGATCCACTGTAACTCGCTGTAGAAAAAGTAGGATAAAATTGAGCAAGAAATGCTTCCCAGTGGTTATTAGGACTGGAATTGCTATTTTCAACAGCCATTGCCTTTTTGTTTGTTTGTTTGTTTAAAAGGAAGGCAGTGATATTGCATTGGCAAATTCCCCATAGAAAGAAAGAATGGAACAAAAGAATAATAAAGGCACCTCAACTTTTCCTCATTTATGGAGGACAGTCTTATAATATGCATCCAGATATCCTCCAATCACACAAGCTGAAAATTGTTCCACTTTATTGCAGTTCTGTAACCACATGGGAACCAATCCTGTCTGTGTTCTGTGCACATCCAAAATTCCTGCTGAATGACCTGCCCTGGGAGCGAGTTACCAGTGACCCAGGGCTGCGGCGGAAGGAGGGTGCAGGTGTGGGGGGAGGAGAGCCCAGGGCTGGGGCGGCAGGAGGTGTGTGTGTGGGACAATGGTGGGGAGCGAAGGGGGGAGCCCAGAGCTGGGGCGGCAGGAGGTGTGGGGGGAGGGAGAGCCCAGGGCTGGCGCTGGGGGTGCGGTGAGGAGCCCAGGGCTGGGACGGGGGGCAGCCAAAATTTTTTTTGCTTGGGGCAGCAAAAAACCTAGAGCCAGCCCTGGCAGTCCACCAGTATCGCTGGGGCTTTTGTGACAGCCCTTTTTGCAGCTGCGGTGCAACACAGATGATGACACACACATTGTCGATGAATGGCTGCTGACTAGGTTCAGCGGTGGCCTAGAAAAACTGCATCACGCCACTGAAGATGCCATTGCTTGGCTAGCCGACTATGCACACGCTAAATAAATAACGATGAGATCATCCAGCAGCCACCAACTCCATCTCTGCTTGCTCTGGTCAGGAAGCTACTAAATAGGAAATAAGTAGTACAATCTGCTTCTCTCCCATCACCCTCTTGCTCCCACCTGCCACAACTGCAGATCTATAATCATTTCACATTCCACTTTAGTGCTCCTATCCTCTAGCACAGGCTCTTGGCCCAATAACACAACAGACAGCTTCAGAGCAGCTTAAAGCTCCTTGCAAGAAAACAAAACAATAATACTTCCTGTTAGATCCTGTCTATAAATGAAAGCAGCATTGCATATCCTAATAAAACACGAACCAGCGCCAATTGCTTCAAACTCAAATCCTTTTAGGCCAACTTGGAATAAGGATTTTCCTCTGACAAGCAACTAGGACATCAATTCCACAACCTTCCATGTAACTGGGCTAAAATCCATCTATCCTCAAATCTCTGCATATACATATTATCCTAAACTAGCCCAAACAACAACTCATCTGATAAGCAGAGGATGAGTGAGAAAGAGCCGATACAGCTCAGTTTCCTAGGCATCTGAATGTCCCACTGTGTGCTGAATTGGCCAAAAATAATCACGGGGGAAAAGTAACTGCAGTTTTTCAGCATACCACACTTCACCTCTTGGTAGCAGTTCAATCCTATGAGATTTTTACTTCCCCAAAAGAGTAGTTCCAAGGCCTGAAAACCAAGTCAGCAGAAATTGATCAAAGAGGCATATTAAAACCTCTTATGAGCAAAAGTTATTTTTGTCTGATGAGCAGAAGATCTCACTCTCGCTTCCTCCCAGCCTCCTTCTCCCAAATGTGCTGACAAAGAAATGTGATGGGGAATTTTGCTATGTCTGTGAGGATTTGGGTTTTGCAAATGCTAAACTTTGAGGGTAGGGCCAAGGGCTTGGATCTAGGTCCCATTTTATCTGAACCACCAAATATTAGGTTAAAAGGCCCTGATTTAGATCCATACCTATTAAGCATAACTGCCACCAGGATAACTACTATACTGCTTCATGCCTGCCATCCACCATCATATAAGAGGTGGATGATTTCAGTATACAACTGTAAATCATTAGTTCTCAATCTTTTCCACACCATGACCCCATGGTACAACAGAAAATAATTTGGGGACCCCTTCCCACCCAGCCATAAAGTCCTCAGCTCAGCAAAGCACTTAAGCACATGCTGAAATTCCATTCAAGTTCATGTGACTTAAAATAAAGTACGGCTTTGTTAAACAGGGATGGTCTGTTGTATCGGGGCCAAAGAAAGGGAGGGAGGTCATGACGGCCACCACCTCCAGTTGAGAACCCATACTGTAAAACACTTAGGGATTCATTGAAAGAAAGGCAGTAGTGCATAGAGAATAAATATATGGTCATATATGCTCTTGCTATGTAGTTTAACCTCTTGAGTTTTTTCACTCACCTAACAACGATTATGTTTACACTTGCTATGGAAGTACATCTACCGAATGTTGATATTAAGGTATATGTTGAAAAACAATTTACCCACACACTCAAAATTTGACTGGACATGGGATGTAGAAATCCATTCTGTTTTATTTATGCCTTTACAATGACTTTTTCCCTACACATGTGCTAGCTTCCATCTGCCAAGGCATCTCATGAGCATCTCATCCAACAGCTGAACTTCTGATATCATAAGTTCTTCAGGGAAGGGACCATGAGTACCTCAATATTTGTAGCACAAGGGCCTGATACTGATCCAGCCCTTTGGACACTGCCATAAAGTAAGTATTAAATAACAAGAACTCCATCATTAATAATGGGATGGAGTGTGGTCAAGCAGATAGAACATTGGAATGAGAATCAGAAGACCTGGATTCTATTCCTGTCTCAAAACATGACCTGCTATGTGACCTACAGCAAGTCACTACACCTCTGTGCTTTTGTTTTCCTTCCTACCCTTTGGCTTCCTTGTCTATGTAGACTGTAAGATCGTCAGGGCAGGGATAATCTCTTACTATAAGCTTATACAGCACGTAACACATTTGGGACCTTGTTCTCAGCTGAGGCCTCTACTGAAATACAAATGACAGCAACCATCTTCAATAAACATAACAAAAATGTTTTCAGTCTTTTACATTTTCTCTCTCAAGTTAATATCAACACTTCTTTTAACCCAGGCTGATGGCACCCCCTAGCTCCTATAGGAACATTTGCAAATTGTTTGTTGAATGTACTTTTAATCCCGGATCTTTACTCACTTTCCATGATTTTTGTTTACTATTGTGTCTGACAAGCTCTAAAAACAGCAGACATTCAATGAATTGCACCCTTAATGGCACATTAAACACCCAATAGAATGTAAACATCTCAGGTATAGGGTCTTTCCCCCTAAAACATACTGCAGCATTAACAGTCCTTTATGCAAATGCTCTTGTATTTTCGGTCACAGGGTCATTTGATCCTAACATCAGCTTAAAAAAAACAAACCCACAAACTCGACCAACTAAGAGCATGGTAGTGCAAAACCAGCAAAGAATCCTGTGGCACCTTATAGACTAACAGACGTTTTGGAGCATGAGCTTTCGTGGGTGAATACCCACTTCGTCGGATGCAAGTAGTGGAAATTTCCATGGACAGGTATAAATATGCAAGCAAGAAGTAAGCTAAAGATAACGAGGTTAGTTCAATCAGGGAGGATGAGGCCCTGTACTAGCAGTTGAGGTGTGAAAACCAAGGGAGGAGAAACTGGTTCTGTAGTTGGCAAGCCATTCACAGTCTTTGTTTAATCCTGAGCTCATGGTGTCAAATTTGCAGATAAACTGAAGCTCAGCAGTTTCTCTTTGAAGTCTGGTCCTGAAGTTTTTTTGCTGCAGGATGGCCACCTTAAGATCTGCTATTGTGTGGCCAGGGAGGTTGAAGTGTTCTCCTACAGGTTTTTGTATATTGCCATTCCTAATATCTGATTTGTGTCCATTTATCCTTTTCCATAGAGACTGTCCAGTTTGGCCGATGTACATAGCAGAGGGGCATTGCTGGCGTATGATGGCGTATATTACATTGGTGGACGTGCAGGTGAATGAACCGGTGATGGTGTGGCTGATCTGGTTAGGTCCTGTGATGGTGTCGCTGGTGTAGATATGTGGGCAGAGTTGTCTGTGGGCAAGGACTGGCCTGCCACCCAAGGCCTGTGAAAGTGTGGGATCATTGTCCAGGATGGGTTGAAGATCCCTGATGATGCGTTGGAGGGGTTTTAGCTGGGGACTGTATGTGATGGCCAGTGGAGTCCTGTTGCACTGTAGTTTCCTCAGAAATCAGTGGTGTCACGGAGATAGCTGGGAGTGCTGGTGGCATAGGGTCTGAGTAGAGTCTCCACATATCCAGACAGATAGATATACAGATAGCAGTGGATTTTTACCTTTAGTCCATTTGGTATGATGTCCATCCGTTTGCATTTGGAAAGGAAGATTATATCTGTCTGTATTTGTGTAAGTTTCTTCATGAGGTTGATGGATTTCCACTCCATACGGCTAAATGCAGTGCCTTGTATGGTGTCAAGTATCAGAGGGGTAGCCGTGTTAGTCTGGATCTGTAAAAGCAGCAAAGAATCCATCTCGGGCATTGGCACTCTCACTGAAGGACTGTCTGGACTCTCTACTCAGACCCTATGCCACCAGCACTCCCAGCTATCTCCGTGACACCACTGATTTCCTGAGGAAACTACAATGCATTGGTGACCTTCCAGAAAACACCATCCTAGCCACCATGGATGTAGAGGCTCTCTACACAAACATCCCACACACAGATGGAATACAAGCTGTCAGGAACAGTATCCCTGATGATGCCACAGCACAACTGGTTGCTGAGCTCTGTGCCTTTATCCTCACACACAACTATTTCAAATTTGATGACAATATATATCTCCAGATCAGTGGCACCGCTATGGGCACCCGCATGGCCCCACAATATGCCAATATTTTTATGGCCGACCTGGAACAACGCTTCCTCAGCTCCCGTCCACTCACGCCCCTTCTCTACCTATGCTACACTGATGACATCTTCATCATCTGGACCCATGGGAAGGAGACTCTGGAAAAATTCCACCACGATTTCAACAGCTTCCACCCCACGATCAACCTCAGCCTGGACCAATCTACATGGGAGGTCCACTTCCTAGACACCACGGTGCAAATAAGTGATGGTCACATTAACACCACCCTATACCGAAAACCTACCGACCACTATGCCTACCTTCATGCCTCCAGCTTCCATCCCGGGCACACCACAAGATCCATTGTCTACAGCCAAGCACTGAGGTACAACTGCATCTGCTCTAACCCCGCAGACAGAGACCAACACCTAGAAAATCTCCACCAAGCATTCTCAAAACTACAGTACCCGCACGAGGAAATAAGGAAACAGATCAACAGAGTCAGACATGTACCCAGAAGCCTCCTACTGCAAGACAAACCCAAGAAAGAAAGCAACAGGACTCCACTGGCCATCACATACAGTCCCCAGCTAAAACCCCTCCAACGTATCATCAGGGATCTACAACCCATCCTGGACAATGATCCCACACTTTCACAGGCCTTGGGTGGCAGGCCAGTCCTCGCCCACAGACAACCTGCCAACCTGAAGCATATTCTCACCAGTAACTGCACACCGCACCATAGTAACTCTAGCACAGGAACCAATCCATGCAACAAACCTCGATGCCAACTCTGCCCACATATCTACACCAGCGACTCCATCACAGGACCTAACCAGATCAGCCACACCATCACCGGTTCATTCACCTGCACGTCCACCAATGTAATATACGCCATCATATGCCAGCAATGCCCCTCTGCTATGTACATTGGCCAAACTGGACAGTCTCTATGGAAAAGGATAAATGGACACAAATCAGATATTAGGAATGGCAATATATAAAAACCTGTAGGAGAACACTTCAACCTCCCTGGCCACACAATAGCAGATCTTAAGGTGGCCATCCTGCAGCAAAAAAACTTCAGGACCCGACTTCAAAGAGAAACAGCTGAGCTTCAGTTCATCTGCAAATTTGACACCATGAGCTCAGGATTAAACAAAGACTGTGAATGGCTTGCCAACTACAGAACCAGTTTCTCCTCCCTTGGTTTTCACACCTCAACTGCTAGAACAGGGCCTCATCCTCCCTGATTGAACTAACCTCGTTATCTCTAGCTTACTTCTTGCTTGCATATATATACCTGCCCCTGGAAATTTCCACTACTTGCATCCGACGAAGTGGGTATTCACCCACGAAAGCTCATGCTCCAAAACGTCTGTTAGTCTATAAGGTGCCACAGGATTCTTTGCTGCTTTTACAGATCCAGACTAACACGGCTACCCCTCTGATACTTGACGTAGTGCAAAATGTTTAGGTCATGACTCTGCCTTCGTCAGTTTGAACATGCTTGTTATTCCAAGGATAGAAATTCATTATAGAGACAGACTATAAACAAATAGCCACACATGGCAATAAAAAATATGCAGATTTGTTCTGCCTGCCCACAGAGTATGCGTATGACTACTTGACCCAGAAATCACTGATATCATCACATAGTCAGTGGGTCAGGAGAGCTGAGAGAATCATTTACAATGAATAATGTACTCAGTGAATTCAGCCTGTCATCTTCCTTGCAGAATGTCTAGTAGCATTTCATAATTTCCTCTGATTATAAGAAGTTACTTGCAAAAGGCCATGATGTGATACTCTTATCCACACTGACTAGCACTTTCCTCTACTAACAACCCCACTGAAGTCAATGGGACCTCTCGTGGAGTAAGATTCTACTCAATATGAGTATGGGTATCACAGTCTTGCTGTGGGTTATTTGTTAGGGGTTTTTAATTACTCTACAGCCAGATTACAAACACTGTTGTGAGTATCTGATACTCAGTTTTTGAAATTCAGACTATGTTGGTTATTTGTGATGGGTTATGTAAATCATAAGGAATCGGTCTGTTCCCAAACTGGATAAGCAGAACTCTTAACATTAGAAGCATGTCTTAAAGATGTCACTGAGGCTGGGCATCTCTCAGGGAGAGAGAGCAGTTTACAGAGAGGTAGCAGATAAACAAGATTTGGGATTTTTATAATATTTCAAACCTTTTCCTTTCTGAGTCACCCAGACCTTGCCCAAGGCATCAGTTCTAGAAAAATGAAGCTACTATAAGATTTGTTGGCTGAATGCAGAGTATAAATGTATTTGTCTCTTGTAACTTTCACACAAAGTAACTGTGCGTGTGTGGGCAGTCATATATGCAAAGGTACGGTCAGATCATTGGTAGAATTGTTTAATCACCTACGTGCCAGAGTTCCAGCAAGAGATTTTGAAACCCTGACCCACACACTATGTCAAACAGTGTTTCATCATGTGTAAAATATCCCAAGTGGGTTATTGCATTTCCTAGTCTGTAATTCTCTTATCACGATCACAAAGTAATTCATCATGCATGCCTGGGGTTACTACTCAGACCCTTTTCTAGCTCATTTAATTGCTTCTGTTCCAGGGCTCTAGGAAGGACTTTGGGGATCCCTGTCCCCCTGCTGTGTTACATCCCAAGAAAAGCAGACCACTTGGTGAAAAAATGCCTAAATATTTAAGTGTGGTGGCTGCCATCTTGGCCAACACAGCATGAATTGAGCCAAGGACCTCCAGAGCTAAAGAGCCAGTCTGTAACAACTCTGTGGATTGGCACAGAGGTGGACCTGTAATATACATGCAAGAGTGGGTTACATGGTTCTTCAGCTCAAAGGAAGCTAGGCCCGAATATCAAGTCCACAGCAGTTCAAATGTCAGATAAGCTACCCATTACGTGACATCCGACATGTTGGCCAACACACCAGAGACCTCCAGAGCTAAAAGCATGAGCTGCAATAGCTTGAGCTAAAGAACCACAGTCTGGAACTGGGGGCTGCAACAACTCATCTCCTTTACAGATTGGCTCAGAGGGGGACCCCCAACACACACTTGCCGGTGGGTTACACGAGGCACACAATTAGAACTCTGTTGTTCAAATGTTCATGGAAAGCAAAACTAAGATGGAATTGAGAATGTTTAAAACAAGTTAATTTTAAAATCTGAGCCAATACTGTGGGAAATTTCTGAATTAGGTGTTATCATTTCAGATTCATTTTATTCATACAAATAACAAAAAAAGGTAGAAAAGAACAATGGAAGACCAAAGTACATGGCCATTAGCTTCATGTATCTGCTAGAACTGTGTTTATGGGGGCAAGAAGGGAAGACAGAGGTAGAGGTAAATCTTTATATACTAAACCAGAAAAGAAGAAAGGGTAAAGATGAGACCAGAGAGACAGAAAAAGGAAAGTGTGACTTTTCATACACTAAGAACAACAAACAAGTCATCTCAGCTCAGCCATTATTATAAATCTAGCCACACAAAGCTATTATTAATGATCCTGTCATATATACAATGATAGTACTGAAAAATATGCCCATTTTCCCCTAAGATAAATAGATATAGTTACCTCAGTGTATGCAGTACTTTGCTATGCCTGCTCTAGGAAATTCCCTTAATACTGCAAATACTAAGGTTTGTTGAATTCAAATCTTATTTAGTTATCTAAGTCAATTGGCAGTTCCATGCCATGTGTTTCAAGGAGCGCAGGGAATCCCCACATCTCCAGCAATTGGGTGTTTATCCCTTTCTGCAAAATGTGCAAGTTGTCAGAGAAGTCACAAATTGCTACAGTCACAGCCCCACTGGAATTCTGTTTGAGTCCATAAGCTAACAAATCCCCTGATTTTTTCCCCCCGGATCCCCAGGATTATTACATAAATCCAATTAAACTTGAGTAGCAACCCATATCCACAAAGAGGGAATGCAGGGCAGTTCTGGTGCTGAAGTGAGAAAGAATGAGCCAGGCCCGATTCATCTAACGGGCACAACATTTATTGCAGCATTTACCCAGCTCTAGTTAGAACCAACATATCTGACAAAATCCTTAGAATGATGCCATTAGAAACAGGTCCCTGTAACTTTCTGCTAACTTGAAGTTAGACTGTAACCTTACAAACTTCTCTGAGAAAGGGACAGGCACCTAGCTACAGCAACTCAGGAGCAGATCAGAGAATGAAGTGTGATTTATGCAGTCACAATTTCTCCCTTTATTCCCCTTGCTTGGAAGAGGGAAATCTGAAATCTCTCTATATAAAATTAATTGATCCTGTCACATAGTAATAAAAAACTTTACATTATAAGCTTTTTGGGACAGGGACCATCTTTTTGTTCTGTGACCATACAGTGCCTAGCAGAATGGGGTCTTGGTCAATGGTTGAGGATTCTGGGAGCTATAACAATGCTAAATAATAATTATTGTGTATGTGTCAAAGAAGAAATCTATAGCCTCAGAGTTTCAAATCTCAGTTTATCTTGCACACATACACACTTGCTGCAACACCTATAGTAAAAGAAAAAAAATAGCCCTATTTCTCTGCAGTGTAGAGTCTACACTAATGCATGCAAAGTTCGAACTGCAGCATTGATTCAGACTTAGTTGGATTTCAACTCAAAAATCAATTAAAAAATTAAACGAAGGAGAAAATATGCACGCAGGATGGCCTGTAAAATTCAAAAGAAGTCTTTAAAATGTAATTTTCAGATGCTTTCTTAATTTTAATTAAAAATAAAATAAATGCATATTTTGCTTTTCTTTACACTAATTAATACACTAGAGGCTTAAGGGCCTTTATTAACGCTGTGAGAATTTGTGTTTGGGGTAGTAGTGTTGTTCTTGTTCCCTTAAAAAGATATTCATAAATCAGAGGGAAAACTCTTTGAAGTATGCGGTAGGGACTTCTTCTGCCCGCTCCTTATGCATAACTTTTCTAACGTGGTCTGACCAAAATGCAATTTTCCCCTCCAGCCCTCTGCAGCATGAATCGTACATCAGTCAGAACTACTGGATCTCTCAGTTTACAGTTTCACTGGAGGAGAGGATGAGAAAAGAATTCAGACTCTCCACGGATTCTTTTGTTATTATGATTACCTCAGCAGCCTCTGTACATTCTAGAAGACTGGAACTGGAGTTCAGTTTACGATGTAATTCAAGCATGATGTGCCAGGCACTCTTCTCTGATGCAATCTACATTGACATGAGCAAAATTGGTGATGGGAAGGGGCATGGGGCGATTTTGGCTTTGCAGAATGCTCCAGTTAAATTTGGGTTGTTAAAAGCTTGAATCAAAGACAGAAGGAATTCAGACTTAGGTCCCATTTGACCAGAACCACTGAAGTTGAAAGAGGTAGCAGAGGAATTTAGATAAATGATTTGTAAATGCGGGGTGGGCGTGGGGGGCTGGTTTTGAGAAAAACAAAGCCAGGGTTTCAGATCCACATCTGAAAAGTTCAAGAGTGGGGGCAGTTTGGGGATCTGAGCCATTTCAACCAAGTTCTGGCCCTACTGATGTCAGTGAAGGATTTAGACTCCCCATTCAGCAAAGCACTTAAGCACGTCTTAAGTTCATCCCTATTCAACAAAGTACTCAAAGCAAGTTTAAGCATGTGCTTCAGTTCCACTGAAGTCAATGTTTAAAGTAACAAAACATATGATATTTAACCAAAAATGTTCCCATCATGGGGATCCTAACTCAGATCCACAGTCCTGAGTTCAGAGCCCAGACTTCTCAGAGTCAGTCTCTTCCTCCTGTTCCTGGAGTAGCTGCTTTTATGGTCTGTCCTTCCTAGAGCACCTGTGTAAACCTGAGTCATTTGCCAGGCACAAGACAATGCTCTGCACTTGTCACACAGAATATCACTATTGAAGGCAATAGAATTGTCCCAGATTAAAACCAGTGCAATTGCAAGCAAAGCTGGGACCAATGCTCACGATGATTAATATTAATGCATAACTTGTTCCAGTTAAGAGATATCAAACTTTGATAGTACTCTACAATATAAAGTGACACGGTGTTCCACAAAGTTCCACAAAGAGCATCACATTTACAATTCTGGATCAGGCTATGGCACTGCACCTCACAGATGAGTGGTTCTACCTTTGGGTGAACCATGAGAGTCTATAATAAAAACAGAGACACACTCAAGGCAGAATATATGCTGTAATGGAGTGAAATATAAAATAAACAATAACATGAAATAATGAAGAGTTCATTTTATTAAGATCCAAAATGTTTTCTCCTCCAGTGCAACTTTGCAACTGAACAATCCAAGCGTTACAACAGAATAATCTAAGGCTACATCTACCCTATGGAGACTGTACCTGCATAGCTATGCCAGCATAGTCCCTTCATGCAGATGCAGCCTACATCAGTGGAAGGAGTCTTTCTATTGGTGTAGGAACATTACCTCCTGAAACAAAACTAGCTACTTTGATGGAAGCACTCTTCCATTGACATGGCTAGGTCTACACTGGGGTTGTGTCAGCGTGACTATACTGGTAAGGGCCGTGGCTTTTTCACACCCCTGACCAGAGCTATGCGGATATAACTTTCAAGAGTAGGTCAAGCCTAAGAAAAGTTAGTCTCCTAGGAAGAGGCTCTTACATTCCATGCAAAACTACAGGATAGGGAACATTCACCCAGTCCAGAGTTCTATGAGCTGGTTCCCTATTGCTTTAGAATATATATATATATATATCAAAGCATTACTATAAGCCTTTAAGATCACATGGCTTATTGTGTGTTCCAAATATTTCCCCAGGGCCCTAAGAAAAAGCAATGATAACATCTCTAGAGCTAAACAAATGTAGATGTGGGAAAAACTTATTCTAAATGAGTACCAGGAACAAACTGGTGGGGGAAGGAGGACTGTTTTCACTCCAACAGGATAAGTGCTGAGAAGGTCCCCTATATGTGCAGATTTTCCCCTTAACCCAGGAAGCATAGTTCCAATGGAGCCGCACAGCTAGGAGGCTGGAAGTGGGGCAGAGAGCTCAGAGCTGGTGTGGAGGCACAAGGTCTATAGCAGTGGCTCTCAAACTTTTGTACTGGTGACCCCTTTCACACAGCAAGTCTCTGAGTGTGACCCTGCCCCCCCCTTATAAATTAAAAACACTTTAAAAATATTTAACACCATTATAAATGCTGGAGATAAAGCAGGGTTTGGGGTGGAAATTGACAGCTTGTGACCCCCCATGTAATAACCTCATGACCCTCTGAGGGGTCCTGACCCCATTTTGAAAACCCCTGGTCTATAGGTTCTGGGAACCCAACAGCCAACCCTTTCTGCAAGGGAGCAAAATCTGTCAGATACTTCTCCCCAACCTTCCCAAAGAAATGATCTAACGTGGAGCTTCTCTTTCTCTATCAGACCCCCTTCATCTGGGGGCTTTTCCACAGGAGCAGCATTTGAAAAGCAGCTGCTTAACAGTTGTAACCGAGTTTAACTCAGCTGTACAGAGGATTAGTGGCAGGTGAACCCAGACCTGACAGGTTCCAGGCCAGTCCCTTAACCAAAAGGCCCTCCTTCCTTCCTACAAGTCATATCAACACCTTACATAACAGGAGTTGAAATGTGTGTGGGAGAGAGAAGAAAAACAAATAGTCCTATCAAGTTGTTTAGTTCTTTCAACCCCTGTAGGATCAAATCTTAGCTCTCCCAAAGGGAGCCTCTCTTGCTTGCCTGTACCCCAAACGGCAATCATCACTCAGAATCCCAAACTGCTCTCCCCACCCACCCCCCAGTCATGTGGCTATTGGCAATGATGTACAAAGCAGGAAGACAACAGCCCAGTTCTCAGGAGCCAGGTTAATGCTTCGGGGCTGAGGGTAGCAGAAACTGGTTTTGACAAGTTAGCCATGCAAATATGACATGCAAGTCATTGAGCAAGTATCTATATGCAACTCTACAGAGACACTTACACAGAGACTGATACGGTCTGACACCTTTCATACCCATAGTTAAACCAGTCTCATTTCAGTAACACTTCAAAACAAAACAAAAATACTGTTATCTACTCTGCTTACATTTTACAACAGCAAAACAGCAGGTAAAGCTATGGATTCCACTAAACTATAAATCCACTATCGTTGCATTCAGATTGCAAAAGCACACAGTATCAGGTACAACCTAGTTTTGTTGTGCCCTTTTGCTCTTCCAACGAGCATAGAAGATCTCCTGTTTTTAACTCTGCCAGACATCAGATGCAGGGAAAATGGTGTAGAATTTAAACTGGTTCACAATCTAAATATCTTGGTGAACAACGTCAAGTGGGGACTGCAAGACGCATTAATAACAATACTGGCCAAGAGGAAGCAGACGAGCAAGAAAATTAGCTCAGCAACATGGGAGGTTTATTTTATTTCTATAATTAGACTGGTAAGGTTTGAATAAATTCTGTCTAATTACAACTTTCTATGGGACCTCACCTTTCAGTCTATGAATGTGTTTTTCAAGGGCCACATTGGAGTTTTATGTCAATATACTGGAGCATGAAGTAGGTCTCTTTGGGAGGGATCTTTCCTTTGGGCATGTTTACACTACAGGTGCTACAGCAACACAGCTGCAGCTATGCTGATGTAGATTAGATACTTCCTATATCCATGGAAGGGTTTTTTTCCATCAATGTAGTTAATCCACCACTCTGAGAAGTGGTAGCTAAGTTAATGGAAAAAATTTTCAGTCAACCTAACCACGCCTTCACTGGGGTTAGGTCAGCTTAACTATGGTACCCAGATATGTGGAATTTTTCACACACACCCCCAAGTGAAGTAGCTAGGTTGATCTAAATTTTAAGTATAATCAGGGCTTAGAGAATAGACAAGGACACCAGGCCCAGGACTTAGAAACAATGGTTCAAATACATCTATGAAGAGCAAAGGGCATCACTGCCACTTTTGTTTTCCACAAATGTGCATTTCGGGGGGGTGAAGTTGGTAAAGGACATAATTCATACCCCAAATAGTTCAGCACTCTTCCCTCTCCCAGCTATGTTGTTATGCACAGAAATCATACCCATACTCCACACAGCCTTTAAGCAGAGATGCACGGCACTTTAAAGCAGTTTAAGGCAAGCACTCATTACGTTTCTGGTGGAAGTCCAGTGACACATCTCTGCAGGATGCCTCTAATTCCCTCCCCTTCACATTTCATTTTGAAAGCCACTGTCACCGTCTCACTCTGTAATCGAGGGCAGATAATCTGCCACAGCAGGAAGTCTGGTAGGCTCCTCTTCTCTGCCTAGTTAGTGATGGACACTCAATTGCATTTCACTGGAAATGGGAAAGAACTTGAACCTGTGACCTTCTGCTTTAGATGGCAATGTGCTGCTTACAACAATAATGCCAATATTTTCAACTGAGAGGTATCCCAGATGTTTTCCTTCCAGTGCAAGGGGACCACAGCCAGGGAAGGAAGGAAATTCCTGGGGATATATTATTTTTCAAGTTTATTTTCACACTTTATTTCCTTTCTAGTCTTTGTCATTGGGAAAAGAGAAATGTTCAATTTGTCAGGTATAAAAATACTATGGGAAAGGTAGGAATCATAATAAAATTGGGGAGGTTTTGAACCTGTTACAAAAGGCAAATCAGAAAGACAAAAGTCCTTACTGGACCAAATGGACATCAAGAAAAAGTCTTTGTAATTACAGAAGTTTCTAACTGAAGATGTCCTGGAGGGGCAGACAAAGCCATTGCACATAGTGAAACTCTGCCTAAATTCACTGTTTAACATAGTGAGATTTTGCAAAGACCAAATTTTTCATTGTTGACATAGGTAAGGAAGCACAAAATGGATCTTGGCTAAATGCCTGTAACATTGTATCTGTAAACAAGAAAAAACTTCTGCGTCGCCATTAAAATATTTCTATTCAGCAGCTTACCTATCTGGCAGGGTAGGAACTGAGAGGAGAATGGGAGGAGGAGAGGACAAAGGGTAGAAAATTCGGTATTGAGGAGGGAAGAAAGAGGGATGTGGTCCAAAACAATGGCATTTTCAGTTATATTAACTTCTTTCTGCTTCAAGAATATTTATTTTAAAACTACTGAGGGGTATTAGAACACTCCACTCAGATTTCTATTATATTCTCCATGTGCCATTGCAGCTAATACAGAAGGTTTCAGCAATGTGTGAGTTTTCATTATCCCTTCCTATTGGATGCCTAGCTGTTTAAAGGATTTAGCAACTTTACCATTTTACAGTTATTTGCATCCAAAATATATTGCAAATCAATTCCAAGTATTTGATGGGTGCAAGCAGCAGGGGGTTGGGGCAAAGGAGAGGAATTATTTAGTGAGGTTTGGGGTTATAACTCAGTTTAATGGGATGAAATTCAGCAAAAGAAAATTTAGACTGAATATCAAGAACTATTTCCTTCAAACAAGGTCTATTAGACTGAACAACAATCTCCCAAGGGAAGTGGTGGAATCCCTGCTGCTCAAGCATTTAAAGTTGGACCACATAAAGTTCTGGAGACTGCACTTTAGGGAACAATCCTGCATTAGCTTCTGGGGAAGGGGCAAGATGACCTAACAGAGTTTTTCATCTTCCAATTCTAGCATTCTATAATGATTCACCAAGTTCAACTGGAATGAAGAGAACCTCCTATAACACATTATATCATACCTCAACATTATTAATTACATTCAAGAGTGATGTAACCAAGCCACCATGAAATATATAAGGATCATACCCATCTCTTGCTGAAGCCAATAGCAAAACTGTCATTGATATAAATTAGAACAGAAACAGAGCCTAACTCAGCTGCCAAAAATACAAAACCACTCTTATTCTGCTAAGCATTTTATTTTATACTGTTTCCTTACACCCCTCATTCAGGAAGGCATCACATTTCAGGACAACATACTCTTAAGTCCCACTGAAGTCACTATATTCCTCAACAGACAGCACTCGCCTTATTGCCTAAAAGCATTAATCCATACCGGAACTCTGAAATAAATGCAGCATCTGACAAAAGAACCGGGGCCATCATTCCTGAAGGGACACAGTCGAGTGGGATAGAGGACAGAAGTGGGTATTAAAATAGAACACTAAATCCTAGCAACCGTTTAAAGGGATTTTAAAAAGAGAGAGAGAGAGAGAAACGGTCACGTATTTTCTCTTTGACCATTATAAAACATGAGATTATTTTCCATTATATAACAGCCATTCTGTATGACAGCTGTGCAGCCACAGAACTGGGGGAGTGGGGCTAGAGAAGGAGTCCTTCAAGGGCTCTGTTCACCTGGTTTGTGTGACCTTTTCTCTCATTTTGTTTCATGTGGCTCCTCTGAGGTCGCAAACCAACTCAAAAGCTCAAGGTGAAAGAGACATGAGCTTCCGACTTTTACTTGGTTTGGGGGTCAAAGACACATGAAACTGTAGACAGTTGCATACATTACAATACCTCTGGATTGGTTATCTGTCTTTTCCAGGGTTTAACCTTAATACTCCCTGAGGGTAAGCACAGAAGCCTGGGACATGAACAGAAGTAAGGGGCCTTTGCTTGTGTGACACCACTGCAGTATGTTAGCCAGCATTTACTTACCTCTGGGTACTAAAGTACAGAGCTTCAACAAATGGTAAGAAATATGTAAACTTGCCAAGCTTTTTTTTTTCCTTTTTCTCCAGCAAATAGCTCAGAGAACCTCAAACTGTTTGATGTTTTAGTATTGCAATATATCCTCTGGCATGAGCTGAATTTAGGGAACTGGCTATGGTTCCACACAATACCCAAGGTAACTAAGCTTAAGTAACTCCATGCTGTAATGATGGCACAGTTGATAGCATTAGTATATGGCCAGAGGTGAGTTTCTCAGATTGCTGATCCAGGGATAAAAGCAGGTCTGTAGTCAGCTACCGGAAAGGCTCACAGGGCCTGCAGTACATCACAGTACACTCAGAATTGTGTATGGTCAGGTTACACAACACAGTCAGCGCTATAAGAACCAACTACCCTTTGCTACATGTCTGCTCACACATTCCACTAGTCCTCAGTCCTTGCCTTCTTTTTGTTTAGCTGAAGACACCTGGATTTTCAGTGTCTTGCAGCTCCTGTAATCATTTACACCCCCTTTGCACCGGTGTAGGTGACAACACAGGGTGTGAGGCAATGAAGAGTCATCCCACTAATGTCGAAGCTTACATTGGTATCCACTTTGCCTTAAGGTCATACCCGCTTCAACAACTTGGTCTTTCTCAGATTCCCATGTGCTTCAGCCCTCCTGTTGTTCACATAGTAGCCTATTCTAGTAGTTGTCAACCTTCCCCTACATAATCCTCCTTCTTTCTATCTGAAGCTCCGGTCTAATTTAGCAATAAGGGAAAAGGCAGGGTAGTTGTGATCCCCTGGTACCTGTTTGCGAACCCCAGCCTAAGAACCCATGACTTAGTCTAGCTCAGTGGTTCTCAACCTGTTTATCATTGTGGGCCGCAGGTTGAGAACCACAGCGCCCCCCTGCCAACCTCCCCCCCACAGTCCCCTATGCCCAGCACCCCCAACCAGAGCAGAGCCCTGAACTCTGGGCTGGGCAACTGGGACCCAGACCCCCCGTGTGGGACCGGGCAGCTGGACCCCGGGCCCTGCAGCAGGGCCAGATGCTGGACCCCGAGCCCCCCCATGCAGGGCCGGGCTGTGGGACCGCAGGACCACCCTCCCCCAACCTGGGCAGGGCAGCCGGCAACTGGATCCATACCTCGCCGTCCAGGGCCAGGCAGCCAGACCCGGACCCTGCAGCACAGGGCCAGACGCTGACCCCGGGACCCCGCTGCACAGGGCTGGGTAGCTGGCAGCCGGACCTGACCCCAGGAGCAGAGACCCACCTAAAACCTGGGGGTGCTGCAGCACCCCGGCAACACTCTAGCTCCCAGAGTCCCCCCCCAAATCTACTCACAGATCCACTCTCTCTCCCCCAGACCCCCTGCAGCACTCACCAACCCCTTGCTGGCAGGAGTGCTCATGCAGGCTGCAAAATGCTGTCTCCCCCTCAGCCAGCCCTGCCCCCTGCTAGACCAGAGCAGCAAATTTCAATTTTTTTTTAACACACAGCTGGGCCACAGCACCTGCAACTAGGATTTCTACAACGTCCATAGCCAGAGTGCTGTGACATTTTTGGCAACAGCACAAGAGTCACAGGCGGTTATGTAACTTAGCCTCATGATGAAAGTGCACAGTGAAATAAAACACCTCTTCATTCCATGACCATGTTCTGACATAGTGGCAAAATCAAGTGGTTTTTTTTATTAACCCCATCACTGCAGGCTGGCTAGCCACAACATAGAGAATTGCCACCTTGCATTAAGAGCTCTTATCTTAGCATTAGAACTGTTACCACAATCCTGCCTTCAGTAACAGCACATGATACACTTACAGCAGTGATTGGCTTTTCAGCCTCTGGGGATCTCATCATTTCAGGGGGGGGAAACCCAACATTATCAACACTTCCTTCTGGCCTAATCCTCAATTAAACTAGGCATTTTCTTTCCTCCTTTTCTCTCTGTCTGTCTCAGGAATAAAAAAGACCCTTTGGCCAAAACTTAATCATTTTCTTTTAATTACTGGTGTAAAGCTTCACAAACTACCATAAGTGTACTCTCTCTCTCTCTGTGTTTTTTTTTTAGTGTTTGCTTCTTTATTTGATTGGCAGCCAAGATGATGATGTGCTGCCAGTTTCTGTTGTTTAAGTACAGTAGTTGCCTCAACTAATTGAGTCCTGCTGATCAGGGTTGGATAGTAAAATCCTTTACTGCCCCTCTGTAGGATGGGCTGAAGCTCAGTTAAGACATTAGGGTTTTTTCCATAATGTTATTTTTTTATTACACATTTTCAACCCACAAAACACATTTAGCAATAAAACACTCATGAGATACAAACTGTATTTAAGAAAGAAATTGCCTTCTGCTACTGCCATCTCATGACATTATTAACATGGAAAAATATGAAAACTCTAAATTACTTTTTACTATTTACTAACTGTTATTTGATTCTTTATCACATTTCACTCAACTTGGACAACGAAAATAGAGTAGCAAGCATCATATTGATTTTATACTAAATTTTATTCACTAGGCTGGACTTCCGATCTTGCAGGGAAATATTTAAATTCAATGCTCTCTACTCTATGCCCCCAAAATTATTTTCACTGACATTCACAAGTAAAAATCATGTAATCATGGTAAATCATAGCGGAATTCATAACATTCTTATTTTAAAATAATATCAACGTTTTGGGTCCAGTCTTACATTTCTTATTCATGTGAACGATGGTCTTCCAGTTATAGCTGCAGAATGGGACTCAGAAAATCTAGGATCAACTTCCAGCTTGCCCTAGACTTCCTGTGTGATCTTGGGCAAGTCACTTAATCTGTCTCTATGCCTCAGTTTTCCATCTGTAAAATTCAGATAATACTGATTTTTCATGCCCATCCTTTGTTTGTCTTGACTACTTTAAATGTAAGCTCCTTGGGGCAAGGACTGTCTCAATATATATTTGTACACTACCTAGCACAATGGCGTCCCTTCCCAATCTCATTTGAGACCTACAGGCACTAGAAATAACAAACAATACTCTCATGAACGAGAACAGAGCCAAAAGCGTGAGTAAGGGTTATCGGGACTGGCCCGATTCACACTGAACTACCAGTGCCCTCTAAAATATGTACATGAACAATTCTTCCCAAAGTATATTCTATAGAACATTTAAAGGCAATTTATAATTTCCAGAAATGTGCCATCTATCACAATTTTTATAAAATCCTAAACAAAGGAAATCAACGTACAAGTTATTTAAACATGGGCACATTGCACTAGTGGCAGCGGTTGATGATGGCACTCACTCCCAGTTGCCTGTCTGAGCCATTTCACTGCCTGGCTACACGACTCCATATTTCAGGATTTTAACAGTATACAAGATACTCTTTTAATGATTTTTGACTGGATCCTCTAGGTTCTATTGTGCAGTTTCAAAACTCTTTTTAATTGTTACATTTTGAAGGAGGGGAAAGTGTATTTGTGAAACTAACCAGATGAAAAATAAGGCTTGCTCTTATATATACACACACACATAAAAAGAGATTGTGAATGGGTGCATCTATTTATGGCAGGGGTCAGCAAACCCTGGCGGGCCGGACCAGTTTGTTTACCTGCCGCCTCCGCAGGTTCAGCCGATCGCGGCTCCCACTGGCCGCAGTTCACTGCTCTGGGCCAATGGGGGTGGCAGGAAGCCACAGCCAGCATATCCCTCGGCCCGCGCCACTTCCCGCAGCCCCCATTGGCCCGGCGTGGTGAACCGTGACCATTGGGAGCCGCGATCGTCCGAACCTGCGGATGCGGCAGGTAAACAAACTGGTCCGGCCCGCTAGGGTGCTTACCCTGGCGAGCCGCGTGCCAGAGGTTGCTGACCCCTGCCATAGATAGATGCACCCACTCCTGATCTATGGTATATCTAGTAAGCTACATGAAGTGTGTGAGGGAGAAAGATTAAATTCAATGACTAAGTAAATGCGACACTGAGATTTTAATACAGTTAACACCAAGACAGTCAGAGTTAGAGACTCACACAGCAGCTTTCACTCCTTCCCTCCCCAAATCTCTCTGACACATGTACGGGATTTTTTATTAATAATCTCAGGGTTTTTTATTAAATAATCTGATAACACTGGGCAATGTGACATTAGTCAGCAATTTGGCTCTGATTCAGCAAAGGTATGTGCTTAATTTACAGCAAGTGAGTAATTCCACCCTGATTCAGCAAAGTCCTTAAACATTAATAAATTTCCACTAACTTCAATGGGAGTTAAGTATATGCTTAGATGCTTTGCAGAATTGGGGCCTATATGAGGCACTGCACTTATTGGTATTGCTCTTCAAGGAAAGCTTTGTAAATAGGTTTAAATGGGGCTTGGTGATTTATGTTTTAATTTCACCTTCTTCTTCGATTTGTATAACCTTAGCTGTTTACAATGTTGTATGCAGTTTGTTGTAGCCGTGTTGGTCCCATGATATTAGAGAGACAAGTTGGGTGAGAGAATATCTTTTATTGGACCAACTTCTGTTGGTGAGAGAAACAAGCTTTTGAGCTATACACAGCTCTTCTTCAGGCCTAGGGAAAGTATTCAGAGTGTCACAGCTAAATACAAGATCAAACAGATAGTCTAGTATAAGAAGTTAGCACATATTCTAAAGGACTTCACCGAATAGTCCCTTAGTTTAGCATAAGTAGTTAGCACATATTCTAATACCTTTCCTAGACCTGAAGAAGAGCTCTGTGTAACTCGAGAGTTTGTCTCTCTCACCAACAGAAGTTGGTCCAATAAAAGATATCACCTCACCCACCTTGTCTCTCTCTGTTTACAGTGTAGCATATTATATTACTCCATATACGTTAGGTAAATGAAAAATGTTGTTGTAAAATAAAATTTAAGGCCTGGTCTATGCTTAAGTTTTTTCCCCCTTACCTTTGACCAAACAAGTCTGACAGCAAGAGCCCTAGTGTAGATGCAGGTATAACAAGAAAAAAGTCAATTTGCTGGTATAACTTATTGCATTTGGAGAAATCAGGATAAATAAGCTGTATCTCCACTAGGAGAATTTGCCTGCATAGCAACAGCTATACTAGTGTAGGCAAGGCTGAAGAAGCAAAGTTGAAGCTGCTGTGAGAACTTTAAATCTGAATTTCAATCCTTTTCTGCAATTAAAATCTCATTCTTAATGTTGCACTAATATCGTTTTTAGCAATTATTATTTTTGTTTGTTTGTTTAAATCACCAACTCTAAAAAGAGAAAAAATACATTACTTATATCACAGTAATTCTTAGAAGCCCATATCATGTTAAGTGCTATGCAAGCATAATAAAAGACTGTCCACGCATTTATCTGAAGGACTGAGCCTCCAAAATAGCCAAGCAGACTCTCCTTAAACTTTCCATAAATAAGTAAAATATAGATAACACAATTTCATCTTTGTGCTGAGAATAAGCATGAAACACCACGACAAAAGGTATTTGTTTTGGAATGTTAAAAGGCCACTGAAATAGAGCTTTAGAATGAAAATGCCATCTTAAGCATAACTATCATGAAAACCACTCATGAGTAAGTGCATTCCGCTATGAAATAAAAATGGCAAAGCCAGATGTAGACAAAGAAGAATTCTGAAAGGTAACCAAGACAATAAACATCAAATGAAGGATTATTCTGATTTGTGAAGAATCCATTCCAGCAAGAAATTGAACCAAGGACCTAGGATTCCAAAAGCAGTAAAGCAACCTGCTGAACTGAAGGTAAATCTGCTTTCTCTGCCAATAGCCCTATCTGAGACCTGTAAATAAAAGAGAGGGAACAAAATATACCAGAGACTTTTTTTTAAACCATCCATGCCTCTGCTATGGAACCAGAACATTACAACACTACCTTTAAAACTGTACAAGTCACTCTTCCGGTGACAAGGTAAGGAAGGTTATTGTTGCAGGAGAAGGATCAGGAAACACTAAAGCTCTGTAAGTATATAAACTGGCTGGATGAAAAAGAGTAAGATTTATTGGTCCAAAACTTTACCAGGTCGAAAACCTCCTCTTCCTCCTTCCCTGTAGTCAGTGAAAAATATATGTGTAAAGATGCTGATTATCATGCTTTAATACACGCTTAGGCTCCAATTCAGCAAAGCACTTAAGCACGTGCTAAATCAGGTCCATAAAGTTACAGAAAGTAACCTTCTGGGCACTAGAGACTGTGTCTTTAAGGTGCAGCCCTGAGTAAGGGATGGTACCTAGGGGACCTCCACCCAAGGGCGCATCGGGGGCATTGTGTTAGTGCCTGGAGGATGGGTTCATAAATCATAGAAATATAGAGCTGGAAGGGACCTTGAGATGTCATCTAATCCAGCCCCCTGTGCTGAGGAAGGGCCAAGTAAAACTAGATCATCCCTGATAGTTTTTTGTCCAACCTGCTTTTAAAAACCTCCAATGACTGGGATTCTACAACCTCCCATGGAAGCTTATTCCAGTGCTTAATTATCCTTATAGTCAGCAGGTTTTTCCTAACATCTACCCTAAATATCCCTTGATGCAGATTAAGCCCATTCCTTCTTGACCTACCTACAGTGGGCGTGGAGAACAACTGATCACAGTCCTCTTTCTAACAATCCTTAACATATTTGAACACTATCAGGTCCCCAGACCTCCGCATAGGAGCTGCCGGAACAAATTGCTGCTTGTGGGGAGCCGCCTGAGGTGAGCAGCCCCTGGATCCGGCACCCCACACTCCCTCTCATGTCCAAGTCCCTTCCCACACCCGAAGTCCCTCCCAGAGCCTGCGCCCCAACCTCCTGCTGGCCCTGTGCCAACCGGACTATAAACCGGAATTTCAAGGACCAATTAAGATCAGAAATGCCAGTTTATAGAGCTTTCTGGTTGGTGAAGTGCTGGATCAAACAGCTTTTACTGTACTTTGCACTTGTATTTACTGGGTTTCACCTTGCTTATTTCAGACCAATCCTCCAATTTGTCACGGTCATTTTGAATTCTAATCCTACCATATATCCTCTTACTCTCTGACCCTCCTGGCCCAATTGCTCCCAGAGAATATCATCTCTGGCTCCAGCCCTAATCACCCCCAAACACCCAGTGCCACGACACAAAAAGTCTTAATGTTAGTAGTACAAGGGGGAGCGAGGGGGAAGTCCTCACTCCTTCCTAAGCCCCTTGAATGGCCACGTAGAACCAAGACACGATCTGGCTCTCAGTGCGCAATTTTCAAATGATTTCATTAAAACAAAGCAAAGGCATTCGCCCTCTTTCTGGACGTATAAACATGCAAACTACGATGGCTGTGGATTATCCAATCCCTTCCAAAGAAACATTGGTGAAAAAATTTAACTGATAAAAAAAAAGTGTCCCACCTATACACACATTTATTTCTTGGTAGAGACCAAGAATGAGAAATTTCACCCTGAAAGGTAATTTTCGGGGAAAGCGTCTGAGAAGAAAGGCTTAAGAAGGAAAGAGCCATCTCAACCTTAACTGTAGCATTGCTGCTGCAAGGCTATAGTGAAAAGCTAAAGTGGCTGTACGCAAAAGGGAGATGGAGGACTGAGTTAGAGAGAGCTGACACAGATGAACAGTCACTTCTTTGCTATTCAAGGGTAAAAAAAAATATTTTTCCACGTGACAGAATTGTGTCTCTGTGTCATAAATTTCAGAAGGCAAGTGTCAATGCCAGGACTGCTAATGCAGCCTCCAGATGACATTTAAAAAGAGTAGTATTAAGTGCTCATACAGAAGGCTTGAGAGATTAGGTACTGTGGAGATAAAAAGGCCCATCTATTTACTTATAGGCTAGGTACAACACAATAACTATACTCACCATCTTGGATACCAGAAATCTGCCTGCCAATACTAACATGGCACAACCTGGCAGGATGCATCATACATGCTATATGCACTAATAAGGAAGTGTAATCTTCTCCAGCAGTAATACTGTTTAACTCATTTTATAACTCTCAGACAACATTTTCCAATTTCTGTCTAATTTTTATTTCCTCGTGGGTAAAAATAAAACCACAGTTGTTTTAGTGGGTGTTTTAGGGTTTGTTTTTTTTCAAAGTTAGGCCTGTTTACTACTTGAGGCTGGAATGTATCCAATAGAGAACCATAAAGGAAACAGGAAGTGATTAGATGATCACTAAACACAGGGTTGTAATGGGAACAGGAAGTGGTGATTGCTACTCATACAGGACCTCCATGGGCCAATAAAACACTTCCGGATAGCATGTCAAAAAGTTCTTCCCTGCTGTCATCACTTGGGAGAGAAAATGGAAAAATTTGATGATGATAATAATAATAATATCAAGGCTTTTTTAATTTTGAGAGAGAGGTTTACAGTGGCAGAACCTCCCGACAATGTAATGCTAGCAGAGACACGCTTTTGGTCTGCTCCTGTGAAATACGGAGCATCTCCCGACTCAAGCTGGAGTTAACGGTGCTCAGCACCTATCAAAATCTAGGCCTTTGTCTTATAAATGTTATTGATTGACACTAAAAGCAATCCAAGTGGACAACTCTCTGTACTTGGGCACAATGGGGAGCCTGAGCAAGTGGTGTGAACCCTCTGTGGGTTAAGCACCCCACCTCTCTTGCCATGGAGAGGGCTGGCACATTGTTGTGCAAGGGAGCCTGCTGGCTCTGGCACTAAAGAGAGCAGGAGTTGTGGATCTTCAAGTCTACAGTAGCAGCTGAAGAGCGGCTCCAGTCCTGCTCCAGTGCATGGGGACAAAATTCTTTCTCCTGCCCCTGTGGAAGCTCTGAGGGACTCAGTCCTTGCAATGGGACCAGTGCTGCACTTTGTAAGTGGAACAAAGGCTGGATAAGAAATCCTGAACTACTGCATAGCCCCCAGAGACTATTTCTGGAACCCCAATTGCTATCCTGCCATTAGATCCGATGGCACATGGCCACTTCTGATAATAGTTGGAAGAGGGGGTGACTGGTGTTATGCAGCTGGTCTACTTGTCACAAAGGTATTTGGGTCTGAGTCATGGCTGCCTCCCCTATATGGTCTTGGCTAGGATCTATATCTGTTGTGTCCACACACTCGTGATCTTCTAGACTGTCTGAAATTAAACTGAAGTAACAAATTCTTCTGTCTAATAAAGCTGTCTCTGGGGCTGGAAATTGTGCTTATTTTTCTGTGTGTTCTCCGATTGTCTTTCTGATGGGCTTGCAAAACAACTTGTTATCACTACACCTGGCTATTTCAAAGATTTGGTGTGGGAGTCTCTTCACTATAGGTGAAGCCACCAGGGCCCTCTAGCCACAACAACAGAGGAAAAGGATTGCACTGATAACTTTACAGCATCCAGGGGAGCATCAGCAATGAAAGAAGCAGCCAAAGATATTTTAGCTCAAGCAAAGCAGTAGAAGAAATAAATGTCAGCAAGGATGCTTTAAAAGTTCCTCATTGTAGGAACACCTCAATCTTCCTGTCTCTATGACCCTGGGGAAGAAGTCTCCCTCACAGAGAATTACAGAGTCTTTAGCTGTTGAAGACTTCACCGAATTTTGTAAAATTGAATAGACAGCCTGTTATAACAGCATCCATCCTAAGGTGTTCTCATTCTGCTGAAGGATGGCTCAGACTTTGAGGAGAAAGAAAGACTTGGGATTGTGGGTTGCTCCTCCTGAAGCTCCAAAGTCATATTGATTAGCTTATTATTCTCTGGGGTCAGTGGGATGTGTTTATAAGGAAAAAGGGGCTGAGAATCAGAGCAGACTAAAACTGGATCTCTGGGCTGGAAGAGAATGACATTCGTGCCCTTTCCAACTCCAAGTCTTTCAGCTCTGCAGTATTTAACCCCATCCTTTGCACCAGGAAGGGTGAATGGCTGAAGTGTTAAAGGAGATAGGTATTTTTGTTGTCACTGGCAGCTCCCTTCACTGTGTAGCGATTGTTTGAGAGATCCCCTACTGGAGAATTCTCTCTATGTGGGGACCCAGAAAAAGAGAGGAATCCAACTAGAGGGAGTAAAAGAAACTTCTTGTTAGGGAATCCCTGCTGCTTTCCACACTGCAAGAGAAACCTACTTTAAAACCTTGAGGGGAACCCCTGTAATATCTGCAACTGAGGGCTGACTCTCCAAGGATGCTGATAGACTCTAGAGACAGGCTCTTACCTGGTTTCTAATGACAGTCACAGATAGAAGCATCTCCTTATCTTGTTCTTTATCTGCTCTCCTACCTCAGGCTTAGCACAAAATAGGAGATAAACATGCTCCGGTGGTGGAGGAAAAGACATAGACTGGTTACCCTGCATAGGAGCCGTATTAGCGGGCAATGCTCACTTCTTTTAAGATTCTAAGGTGCTTGAGCAAGTCTTGTCATGGAGCAGTATTGTCAGGCAGGCTGGTGTGGTAGTTAGACCAGCATAGAGCCTTGGCTTTGGTAGACTTGTCTGCCATTTTGGATGCCACAGTTGAGGGTAATTAGAGTATGTAGAGGCAGCCCTCTCCTATTGCCAATAAATTTTTTTGAAAGTATCCCAGAACCTACTATAATTAACATTAAATCAATGGTTTCTGGTTACTTCTAAGGAAACATTACTGAAAAAGAAAATGCTGTTGAGAATTTCAAAAACTGCAGACTGGACTGTCTCTGAGCCTGTCTGTTGCCTAAACAGCCACAGGACACTGGTCAGAATGAGGTGAAGGGCAGAATCAAAGCAGATGTGTCTGCTGCCTCATCAGTTCTGCAGACTGCTGCCTTTCCTTGGATGAGTGTAAAGTTAACCCAGCTATGAGGATTTCTGGCCACAGATTCATGGGAGAATGCAGTAACTTGATGGCAGAATCATTAAAATCCACTGACCTGAATTACAAGGCCATTGAGAACCACAGAGGCTGTTGGATTCATCACTTCTCAGGACTATTTTATTTAGCTTGCGTGGCATATAAAGGTTTGGGGTTTTTTTTGGTGGTGGTTGGAGGCGATGATGCAGGAGGATATGGGAGTTATTTTTTATTTGTATTTGCTGCAAATTTATCCCTCTTTGTGTTTCCCCTTGAGAAGAAAGGAAATTAAAAATAACAGCCCATTCTTCCCACTATCCACTGATTTCTCTCCAAAGCTGTAAAATCCAGCTGTCCAAATGCTGAAGAGAAGGGCCAAAACTGGAATCTCATTTTGAATATCATAAATCAACAGTAGTTAAATAGATGAATGATCGAGACTCCAGTCTTTCATTAACAGTTTCAGGGAAGGTGGGGGTTTCCATATTTAGCTCGGTTAGGTATAACCTTGTTTCAAGATACAGTACTTGTTTAACAAATTGAAAACATTGTTAATTGGCCCTGTACATGCATATGGGCACTAATGGGAGAGTAAGGCTATTTAGTGCTGGAAGAAACAAGAAGGTCAAAGGCTGAAACATTCTAAGCCAACTGTGATGTCAATACACAAAACAAAATGTGTAATTATCTCAGGGCATAATTCGACCAGCACTCAGCCTGTGCAGTGCCTTACTCTGTAAGCAGTCCCGTTGAAATCACAGAGCAAGGTACTATTCTATGAGTGAAGGTATCAGGATCAAGGCCTCAGTGCTGTTAGACTCCTTGAGACAAACTGATACCTGCTGTAACTCCATTCATTTCCAGGGTTTATTCCAGGGATGAATTTGGCACACTGCATAGGGAAATACGGAGGTGTCTGGCATTAGAAGCATCTCTGGTATCAATATCTGACCCTTGAGTAATGCATCCCATACCTTACTTGGAATAGGAACTTTATACAGTCTATTTGGTCTTGTGGATAACTCAATGACAATAGTTTTTTGTCCATTTTGTGTTTAATTATGTAACACAACTGTTGATTGAGTATTTTCCAACAACTAACATGATGAAAGGCTTGAATGACACTTTATGCTGTTATGTGCCACTTAGTTGGATACAACAATGACTGAGACCCTGAAACTGGGTTACATTCTTCAGATGGGGAAAAACATGACTGGAAAAAGAAATTACAGCAATGAACACCATGTTCTTCTGTTTGCAAAAGCCAAACGGGTCTGTCTTATCATGCAGTGATTGCTAACATTAGTGAACTCACCTTCTCAGATGAATGCAGGAAAGCTCCATAAAGGAATCTGGGGCTCAATGTTACAGAACTACTAGATGACTTTGTATCCCACTAGTAGGTATATTTATACCAGAGAGTGTTTATGGGACAAAGACTGAGCTGAATTTACACAGGAAAACGAATAGAGTTCCATTTGGTAAAGTGTTTGTTCAGACCTGCCAGCATTATTTTGAAAGCCTGTGATTTTGCTATTGCATTAAAATGAAGACAGCCCTATCCCAGGTAAGTCACCATCACTCCTTTATTTTCTCTTAAAGTAAAACAGAAATGAACTCTACTGGTCTCAGCTTGCAGATTTAAAAATATAATGAGATAGGCTAAAATTAAAAATGGAGATCCATCACCCCCAAGTTCTGCATAGTCCATGAAGCACATATGCAGCCTTTAGTGTTCACAATAAGTATCCCTCAGAGTGATGTGCGATAGACTCACTGTCCCAAAGGACTGGCTTTGTGAGTCAGGACCTGTTTTTGACTCTGTTTGTACAGAGCCTAGCATAATGAAATAATGAGATCTCTAGGCAGTACTGCAATATAAATTAATAGTAATGCTATCCAATTTGAAAATACCACATTAATACCAGAAAAGCAAGATGGCTTACTATGCAAAAGAGAAATGTTATGTTGTATTAGAAGCTGGCACAGCCACCAGACCCACTGAGTAGTAGCTGATAGGGCGGAACCAGCAAGTCCAACAAATTACCTTCTGAACAATGCTATGAAAGACAATGCCTGGCAGGCTCAGTCATGGTGACAGAGTCAAGTGGCAAGTGGAGTGATGAAGAAGAGTCGTGTTGGGCAAGCATTAGACCAGCAGTGGGCTGCGAATGGCTGATATGGATGAATGAAACTCCCCCCCTAAAATTCTTCATAGATCATGCTGTGACACCTCTGCATGGAACAACATCTATGGAATAGTCAGCGTTAGCTGTTCCTACCCAAAATCAAATGCCTTCTCTCTCTGGTGTGCCTAATTTTCACTTACCTCATAACTCTGTTTTGTTCTCTTGCCCTGCTCTCTAACAAGCCAGAGCTGTGCAATGCTACAGCACACCACAGCTCTTGATTGACTTGACTTAAACATGACACAGGAATAGACTTTAAAACAAAACTAAAGGCTTAACCATTTGGACAATTCTTAGGCCTTGGCCCATAGCACTGGGGACCCTGTGTTATTCAGTTAAAAGTCTATTTTAATTTCCAGCCCCAACCTAAAAATTGAGGATGTGGCACTGAATAACTATCAGGCTAATGGTCTGATCTGTCTTGATGTATACCCCATCATGAGCCAACACAGTTGCACGAGGCGTACAGCAGGACAGACTTGGTCCCCAAGGACCTGATCCTACAGCATCCATTGAATCACAAAGGCAAAGCTTCCACTGACTACATCAGCACAGGACCAAGCTTTAAAGGGCCAATTCTGCAAGGTACTGGTGCCTCCTGAGAGGTACTGAGCCCTGTCTGCCCCAATTACTTTAGTGAGAGCTGAGACTGCTTAACACCTTGCAGGACTGGGTCAGAAATTACTGGGATTCGCTTTTTCAATTGCCAGGAAATGTGTCATGGTGCTTTGGGCCATAGACAGGCTACCAACATTTAATGAATTGGTAAAAATAGCTTAGAGCCTGTCACACTAGAAGAGTTTCCTTGTGGAGCTAGAGGCTGTCCATACATATTCAAAATGATTTGGAATATTTATCTGGACTATGCTTCAGAATGTTGAAAGGTGCTTCTGCTTCATGATCCATAATGCATCATGCTAAAGCAGTTTTTGCACTCCGCATAGTGAAAATAAAGTAGAATACAAACAGCTCAAAGTTGTTTCTTGAGTGGTACTCTCCTCTTTGCCAGCAGTTTGGAAGGGGAAAGAGCAGATGTTAATTAAAAACTGCTAATAAAAATCATTAAAATAAAAAGAAACTGTATGTGGTAAAGATCACAGCACAACTTCAAATGCAATATTTCAGGGGAGGAGTGGGAGAGAGATCTAAAGGAAATGGAAGTATGAATAAATAAAACAGCAACAGTTTCATCCACTTTTTCCCCACTTGCAACGAGGGGATGGGGAAAGGATGTTACTATATTACATTCCTGTCCTAGACAGCCTGAATAATTAGCACTTCAAAATACTGTGATGGGTGTTCCAATATAAACGACTCATCATGGGTAGCAAGCTAGGAGATACAGTTAGTAAAAAAAAAATTAGGGGGGAAAGGTGAAACTCTGCAAAAGAAAGGGAAGATTGGGGCAGCAAAGGGGTTTGCATTTATTTGTCAGTGGTTCAGCATGTTCGCCTTTCAGCCCTGCTGCATGTAAGTCTAGCATTAGAGGCCAGCAGCTCCCATTAGCACTTTTAAGGTTTCAGAAAGACAGAAGAAAAGCATTTGGATAAGGGGAATAAAACCACTTGCTATCAGCACCATGGACAGGGAAAACAGTTTTGATTAGCCTGCAAATCAAAGGCAGAGTTTCTGAACTAAGTAAAGTATTTAGCGCTGAATCTCTGCCCTAGACATTAATGAAATATGGTGAGCCAGGGCTCAGCGATGCCACCTGGCAAATATTGGTTCCACAGATATTAGTACACAGCAAGACAGCTGGTGACTGAGTAGAAGCCATTGAGCCTAAACATTTCTTGTTCATTCATTCATGTTCTTTTATTCTCTTCTGCTAAATGACAACAGCTTCCAAATGGAACCTAAGCCCAGGTATCTCAGTCTTTGTCATACTCTGAGCAGCAGAAGCACCACCCATGACACAGACCAGTATTTGCCAATTACTATTATGCATGTGAGAACTAAGACTTCCAGCTTCAATGATTAGTACGGTAGGTTCCTCAAAGCTGAGCTTCTGTGTTGAGCCTCATGCACCACTGCGGTCCTTCATGCCTTAAAGGGCTAATGCTCTAAGCTGCCATGGATTTAGGGTTGCTCTTAACTCCAGTTTCACAATCATGAGAGTTTGAACAACTCCAAGATTAACAGAAGTTTAGAGAGAGCACAATTAAAGATCAGGTTGAGGTGATACACGATGGCTGCTTTGCATCATTCAGATAGATTACACCAGTGAATCCATTGAGGTCTTAATCTGATAAACCAAAACAGTTGCCCGGAAAGGTTAGGAAACTCTGACTAGTCCAGTTAACTTTCTCTACCAGATTTTCTAAATGAATACAATCCCCCACCCCAGTCCAAATATACACTTCCTAGGAAGAAAAGATGGACTCACAAAACTACAACGGGCATCCATCAGTTTCCACCTATTTAATACTTTGCATTTCCATAGCACCTTCCATGTCAAGATGACAAAGTGCTTTATAAATATCAACAAAGTACATCTCACAACACTACTGTGAGATAGTTAAGTATCATTATTCCCATTTTACAGAGGGGAAGCCTGAGGCACACAGAGGTTTAGTGATTTGTCCGATGTGTGCAGTTTTGGTCTCCCATGTTTAAGAAGGATGAATTCAAACTGGAACGGGTACAAAGAAGGGCCACTAGAATGATCCGAGGAATGGAAAGCCTGTCGTATGAAAGGAGACTTGAGGAGCTCGGTTTGTTTTCCTTAACCAAAAGAAGGATAAGAGGAGATATGATTGCACTCTTTAAATATATCAGAGGGATAAATACCAGGGAAGGAGAGGATTTATTTCAGCTCAGTGCTAATGTGGACACGAGGACAAACGGATATAAATTGTCAGTCAGGAAATTTAGGCTTGAAATTAGACGAAGGTTTCTAACAATCAGAGGAGTGCAATTCTGGAACAGCCTACCGAGGGAAACAGTGGGGGCGAAGGACCTCCATGACTTTAAGATTAAGCTGGATAAGTTTATGGAGGGGATGGTATGATAGGATAACGGGTTTAGTCAATAGGTCAATAACGTGCCACACTGGTAATTAGTACAAAGGGTCAATGTTGGGATATTGTTAGCCTTTTCCAGAGGGTCTGGCTGGAGAGTCTTGCCCACATGCTCGGGGTTCAGCTGATCGCCATATTTGGGGTCGGGAAGGAATTTTCCTCCAGGGTAGATTGGCAGTGGCCCTGGAGGTTTTTCGCCTTCCTCCGAAGCATGGGGCAGGGGTCGCTTGCTGGTGGATTATCTGCTACTTGAAGTCTTTAAATCATGATTGGAGCATTCAACAGCAGAGTCAAGGGAGAGAATTAGTTCAGGAGTGGGTGGATCGGCTTATGTGGCCTGCATCTTGCAGGAGGTCAGACTAGATGATCATAATGGTCCCTTCTGATCTTGAATTCTATGATTCTATGATTCTATGTCACACAAGAAGTCTTTGGCAGAATCAGGAATAGAATCTAGATCTCCTGGCTCCCAGGTGTGTGTCCTCACCACAAAACAATCATTTTCCATTTTATATAACTTATTCTTCACCTGGCAGAATATACTGTGTCACATTTTTCTCAATAAAAGCAAGTAAGAGCTCCCTGAAGTGTTCTTGATGGCAGTCTTTCTCAGAGCAGCTGAGAGAGCGCGCCATTATTCAGCTCAGGTGAGATATCTTCCAAACATGAAATATCGAAGTATCCTTCCATCACTTTATTAAAAAAATGTTTAATGAAATTTCAGGGGAGTACAGAAAAATGTGAGCAACAGTTTTCTGAAAAAGCATAGTTCTGAGTCATAAAACAAACATTCAGGAGAAAGATTGTTAGTACTGTAAGAGTACTTCGAGGTCTCATATGTCTTTGCTGGCCAAGAAGGAATTCTACCCTTTAGAGGCAAATCTCATAGAAAAGAAGTTGTGTTCATAAACAAAATTCCAGGAGACCAATTCCAACATTACACCTCCTCTGACCAGATTCTGTGGCCATTATACAATTGTTACTCTCTTTTTTCTTACTCAAGGACATTTGCACCATTAAAGTCAATAAGAATTTGTTTGAGAAAAAATTAAAGAAATACTCAGGTAGCATGGCAATGGGTGACTTTATATATTAAATATATAAAGAGAGAGAGAGAGATATCCAGAAAAACTGATAAAGAACCGGAAACGAGCAAATTATTAGAAACAAATAATCTATTTGATGTATTTTCCCTTTCTTCTTTTCTTGAACAAATTGTCAAATTACGGAGTTTATTTGCTAACAAAATTGTGCATGAATTTCTTTAGCAAATAATTCTTGGTTGGCAGGTTGGTAGAGCTGCAGTTATTACAAGCAAGTACACAAGGTGTGCTGTAACTTACATAACTTGCGTAACAAACCAAACACAAAAGAAGCAGCGTCACGCAGCACATAACTAATCAATACAACAAACGGTGGCTCTAAATTTGCTTTTGGGAAACATTCAAGCTAACAGTGTACTTTTCACAGGAATTCATGGCTAGCAAAGCTCGAGCACTTGAAAGTTGCCAGAAAGCAAACACAAAAGCATCCCGAACACCATCAAAGTGAACGTTTGTTTGGGAATTTGAGTCAATCTTTGCAGAAGATTTTGTTTTCACTCTCTGTTCATCTCTAGAACCTTGAAAGCTGACCGACTTAGTCTTAGTGGGGATGAGGCAGAATAAGTGATCACTCAACAACAACTTACGTACTTGATTCTCTTCCTATGACACTGCAAAGAAGGGATGTAATGAATATGAATGGAACATTTCAATGTATAGATCATATTAATAGTTAATTATTAATTACACACTACTATGCCTTCTCCTGCAGGTTCTTTAATGACTTAACTGTGGGGAGATCACATTTTTGATCTCCCCACAGTTTATTCCTACAAGGAATAAACCATAACTTTACTTCTCTTGTATTGTAATTCTTGTTTCCTTGCCTCCCAGAGTTACAGATCCATCTTGCCCTTTCACTCTTGTTACACATGCCTCAAGGCAGGTAAGCTTAGCTCTGGAGTCCAAAAAGAAATAACAGGCATAACCAAATGATGAAGATATAAAAACAGGGATCAAGCCAAAAAAGCCTCATAGCACTGACCCAGTGGGAGTATAACAAGCAACTCTCATTTGACAGGTGATAGTAACTGTTCAAGGGAGATGAAAAGGGGTACAGACTGTCATTCACTATTAGCTTTAATACTATTGATGACCATTTCCATACAAGCAAGTTACTGGCTTAATTAGGCTTCCACAGTAACCTAAAAAAGGGGACAGCTTCCTCCCCCCTCCACTGTAGACTGTGCAGTAGAAGCACAAAGCACTTTCCATGAGTTGACAATGAAGGTGTTTCTCTTTGATAGGCTTACAACACAGCAAGAAGCCATCTGCAGCCTGGGAAGCCACAAGGCAGAGCCTGATTAGCAATTCTGTGCAGGTTTCTTATCTTCATCACCATCCTTCCCTCCCCCTTATTCCCTAGGAAGATGAGTTCCATATTCAAAGCAGCCTGGGGTCTTCAGGCAGAGAAATGTGCATGATTTCTACTTGGCATTAAAGCAGGAATACAACTCCCAAATTACAGCAGCTGCTTATGATCCTTGAGATGGCCAGCACCACAAGGGATGCAGAGGGTCCCATAATTCATTTCACCAGCAGCATCAGAAGCAGGGGAGGTTAAATGTGTCACTCCATCATAGCGAGGCAGTGGGGTGGGGGAAGCCATCATTCATTCTGTCAGCTGCCCACCTCCCTTCACCTAGCATCAGCAGGAGAAAATGGGGAAGATTTCCTATAACCATATGAACAACACAGTGGGATGTTCGAGGACCTTATGAGTTTCCTTTCTAATTCATGCATTAATTGTCTGCACCTGCCCTGCTTGGTTCCTCCGTCTGCTGCAGCCTTCTCCAAATTCTAAGGGCCTGGTCCTGCAACTTTTACTAATATGTGTAATGTTGCTGGCCTCACTGATACTATCTGTGCAAAGGACTCTTTACATGAGTAAGGACAGCAGAATGGGAGCCTATTATAATTAATTGCATGTGGCATTTGTTCCAGTATTTTAAAACCCTTCACCCTTGACTTCCATAATGGACAAGGAAGGATTTTTTTGCTGAATCATTTCTTGATTCAAGTCAGTTTGTGACTTACTCTTCTATTAAGAAACCTTTTTAAATGGATCCCCTCCCAACCATGTCTCCAAATGTTCCTATGCCTACACTATTGTCCTGTGCATTTCTTTATTTGCTTGAGTTCAACTGAGAGCTTTTCAGGATAGGGAGCCTATGTTTTTCAGTGTTTTGTAAAGGTTTAGGGACATGTATAGTGCTATATAATTAGGTTTAGAAGGATTAGATTTTTATCAGTCAATATTGGTAAATGTCAATTTCACTGTACACACACACAAACTGACAAAAATATTTCCAGCTATAATAACTGAAATTTGCATATAGGTAAAGTAAAAAAAAATGCTGCTTAAGAACTTATTAGAGTTTGATTTAAGGATATTTACTTTGTATATTTTGACATGTGATGTTCACAATTTGTGCTTTAATCATTATAAAGCTTTAGTGTATTGAATCTCAACATCTGCTGTCATTAAATAATTATTGTCTGCCCCCCATAATTTCCTCTGCAAAAGTTTAAATCCATAAAAATGCTTAAAATAGATAATTTGCACAACGGTGAAAATTTAAATTGATAAAAATGGAAAAAAAGCTTAAAAATAAACATTAATATTATCCACCAAAATTATTTAAAAAAAAAATCAAATGATGCCAAGCCTATGTATAGTAAACAATAATAGCTTGATAGCAGTACAGTCTTTGGAAATGCACTAGCCTAACCTCAGGATTTTCCCCCAAGATGCTGGTTTTGGGAGGATTTCTCAGAACTTATAGTGGTACCATGGGTCACAGATGCTGCAAATGCAAAAACACAATGAATAAAAAAGAAGGAAAATGGGAAGTCTGAAAAGATTGCATGTCTTGAGCCCTGCTATTGTCCAGATGCACTTGAGATATGAATAAAATAAATCCCCTCTTTTTTTTGTTAATAAATTGATTTTTATTTTATGTTACCTTTTCCCTCTGTGATAGAGATGAGGGATTGTCAGATGAGATGAAAACTCTGGCATTTCAATTTCCCAATGCAAGCAGATACACAAGGAAGCAGCCAATTTCTAGAAACCTTCAGAAGCTAAATAGGATATTTTCATTTTGTTACATAATTGCAAAAATACACACGCACACAGACACCAAAAAGCAGAGTCAGCAGTTGAAATAACTCTCTGAACCTTGAACAACTTTTGCCTTTCCTTTTCCTCCTACCCCAGACATAAATAAATCAAAATATTAACAGATGCTCTAATGCAGGTTCTGTTCCCCACTGTAAATCTTCAAGCACTCATCAAGAGCTCATTTTGCTTCTTTCCAGAGATAGGAATCTTAAGGAAAGAACTAGTCCACTAGCCTCTTTGAAGAAACACTCTTAACACGAGGCATTTTTTCCCCTTGACAGAGTTAACACACAATCTCATTTGTAACTGTTAAATAAATAAATCCATTTTAAAAAATAAATGTTTCATGCGTTAGGGCAACATCTTTGACAGATTTGCACTGTACTTTTTCCTATGGCTTGAGCAGCTAAATTCAGTAGCCTTGGGCCTCTGACAATCTGTTCTATGTTGCCACAGGTGCTCTTGCAGACAATATGGACAACTGAAGGATAACATGAGCAAATGTATCACTATATGTGCCAGCTTGTGCACATGAGTAGTGGCTCAGTTGTAACAAAATTTGACACAGATAGGCCCAGAATCCAAAGCATCTTTTCTTCCAGGTGGAATTTAACAATAGGGTTACAGCACCAAATGCAACCTGAGCAGGTTTTCAACAGGGATAATCGAAATCCGAGACCCAGTGGTGGGCAGAGCAGGATGTGCACAAAGAGAGTTCTGAGCCACCTCTTCTTCCAGAATGTTTAAACTTTTCTGAATGAGAGTCTGAGTGGCACAGGGGATTAGTGTACTACATGCAGGCCCTGATTCAAAGTCAGCTGACACAAATCAGAGTCTTTCCATTGACTTCAATAGGCTTTCCATCAGACCCACAGGGAGATGTTTTCAAATCTGTTTCATGGCCTGCGTTTGAAATGAGTTTAGAGGTCAATAATAACGCAGAAAAGGTGGAAGTATTCAATAAATATTTCTGTTCTGTATTTGGGAAAAATAGATGATGTAGTCATATAATATGATAATACCGCTTTCCTTTCCGCTAGTATCTCAGCAGCTACTAAAGTTATACATTTTTAAATCAATAGGCCCATATTACTTGCATCCAACAGTTTTAAAAGAGCTGACTGAAGAGCTCGATGGACCATCAATGTTGACTTTCAATAAGTCTTGGAACACCAGAAGACTGGAAGAAAGCTAAATAAATACTTGAGACAGGCAGCTATGCCATCATTGTGTGGAATATTGGTGTATAGTGAGGTGCCATCTTCCCTATACATATTTACAAGACAATGGTAATGGTATCCACCCCAAACTCATTGCCAAACTCATCCATTTCATCCACACCCATAACAATTTTACATTCAACAAACACACACTTTGTCCAAACATAGGAACAGCCATGGGGTACTATGATGACTTCCCAGTATGTCAACTTATTTATGGGCCACCTTGAGGAAGAATTTCTAGATAAATGCACCATGAAACCAATGATATACTTGAGACACTGAAGATATTTTCATCCTCTGGGCAGACAATTTAAACTCCATCTTAGATTTCCACCACAACTTCAACCCCACATCCAGTCCATTAAACTCTCTCTGGATGCCTACTCAGCATCAACTTCCCAGACACCATGATCAGCTTCAGCAAGGGAACCCTACAGACAACTATATACAAGAAATCCACAGATCACCACACCTACCTTCATAGATCAAATAATCTCCCCAAAACACCAAGAAATCTGTTATTTACAGCCAGGCACGATACCACAGAATATGCTCCAGGAGAAAGTCCAGGATATACACCTTGACACACTCAAAAGCGCCTTCACCAAACAAGGACACTTCACCAGAGAAATAGATCACATTACGGAACAGGACAGACAAATACCCCAAGAGAACCTGCTTCAATGCAGAAATAAAAACACCATTGACTTCACACCCCTTGTTGTCACCTACCACTCCTCACTGGAACCCTAGTGGTATCACTAAACAACTACAACCCATATTCAATGGGGATCACAGCCTGAAAGAAATCTTTCCTGAAACCCCCTCTTTTTGGCCTTCAAACAACCAGCCTCTCTCTCCAAGCTCATCAACAGAAGCAAGCTCCCCACAGACCAGGAAACACCAACTCAAAGTGACACCAGACCCTGCCAGAACAACACATGCAAAACCCGTAGACAAATCTTCACTGCTACAATGATTAACACTCCCTGCCTCCCTCAATACACCTCTCAAAATCCATGGGTCCTATATATGCCTATCACAGCATGCAGTGTACTTCATCCAGCACAGTAAATGCCCCAATAGCAACTATGTGGGTGAAACCAGACAATCACTAGAATGAACTCCCACAGGAAAATGATTAAGGACAAAAACACCACATCACCTGTGGGTGAACGCTTTTCACAAAGTGATCAATCTATATCTGACTTCTCAGTCCTCATCCTCAAAGGAAACCTGCACAACACTTTCAAAAGATGAGTCTGGAAGCTTAAATTCATAACTTTGCTAAACACTAAAAATCATGGACTGAATAGAGCCACTGGATTATGGTTTATTACAATAATCAGTAACCCACTAACAAGCCCCTCCCCCTGCCATCTGCTTGCCCTCTTCCCCTGCCTTCCTTTACTTCCTATGACTGGAGGGGTGTTAACAGGACATGTCACTTTGAATTGTCCCTTGAAATATGTGTTAACTAATGCTAAACAATCTGTTCCACCTGGTATTTAGCTGTGACACTCTGAGTTAGGTTTCCAGACCTGAAGAAGAGCTCTGTGTGAGCTCAAAAGCTTGTTTCACTCATCAATAGAAGTTAGTCCAATAAAAGATATTACCTCACCCACCTTGTCTCTCTAATATCCTGGGACCAACATGGCTGCAATACTGCACAGACTTCTGTAAGACATTTGATTTCATACCACCGGACATTTTGATTAAAAATATAAAATAAACATGGCACACATTAAATGGTTAACTGACCAGCCTCGAAATGTAACTGTAAATGACAGAGAATCATCATCAAACAGGTTTGTTTCTAGTGGGTGCCGATCAGTTCTTGGCTCTATGCGATTTAACATTTTTATTAACAACCTGGAAGACAACAAACTCATCACTGTTTGTGGATGACACAAAAATTGGGTGAGTGGTAAATAATGAAGAGGACAGGTCACTGAAACAAAGCGATCTGGATAGCTTGGTAAGCTGGACACAAGCAAACAATATGTGTTTTAATATGGTGTAAATGTGTACATCTAGGAACAAAACATGTAGGCCATACTTACAGGATGGGGGACTCTATCCTTGGAAGCAGTGACTCTCTGAAAAAGATTTGGAGGTCATGGTGGATAATCAGCTTAACATGAATTCCCAGTGCAACACTGTGGCTAAAAGGGCTAATGCGATCCTTGGATGCTAAACACCAAGCAATCTTGAGTAGGAATAGAGAGGCTATTTTACATCTGTATTTGGGACTGGTGCAACTGCTGCTGTAAGACTGTGTCTGGTTCTGGTGCCCACAATTCGAGAAGGATGTGAATAAATTGTAGAGGGCTCAAAGAAGAGCCATGAGAATGATTAAAGGATTAGAGAAAATGCCTTTTCTAGATAGACTCAAGAAGCTCAATCTATTTAGCTTAAAAAGGGTTTTGGGGTGATTTGATTACAGTTTATAAGTACCTACATGGGGAACAAATATTTATTAATGGACTCTTCCCTCTAGCAGAGAAAGGTATCTGATCCAATGGCTAGAAGTTGAAGCTAGGCAAATTCAGACGGGAAACAAGCTGTAAATTTTGAACAGCAAGAGTAACTAACCATTGGAATAACTTACAAAGGGCTGTGGTGAATTCTTCAAAACTGACAATTTTTAAATCAAGGTTTGACGTTTTTCTAAAAGATATGCTCTAGGAATTAATTTAGGGACGTTCTATGGCTTCTGTTATACATGTAGCCAATAAGTCATTTAATCATCCATTTATCATTGTGTTTGCTGTTATGGGCAACTCATATGCTATTTCATATATAATTAATGTATGCTAAATAGATTTAAATTGTAGGATTATAGAAGTATAAGATTGAGAAATATTTAGGAGTGATGAGTGTGTATTAGGTATATAAGTAAATCATGGCAATCATAGGTGCTGACTCCGTGAGTGCTCCAGAGAAATATTAATGGGTGCTCTGCACGCACTGGCAGCCAAGCTCCCGCTTCCTCATCTCCTTCTCCCCTCCCTGAGTGTACCTCGTCCCTGCTCCTCATCCTCCCTCCCGGCGCTTCCCACCGCCCCACCACCTAACAGCTGTTTGGCGGCACTTAGGACTTTCCAGGAGGGAGGGGGAGGACTGGGGACGTGGCACGCTCAGGGGAGGAGGTGGAGAAGAGGTGGGGCAGTGGCAGAGACTTGGGGGAAGAGGGTGGAATGGGGCGGGGACTTTGGGGAAGGGATGGAATGAGGTGGGGTGAGGGCAGTGCAGGAACGGGGTCAGGGGCGGGGGTCAAGCACCCACCGGGAAGAGAGGAAGTCGGCACCTATGGCAGTAATGCAAGGCCTACAAGCTAAGGCCTGTAAGATTTTAGCTTAGCCATACTAGGCCATAGGCTTTAGAACGCTTGACATGAGTAGGTGACCTCGGAATAACCCTATGCCAGTAAGGATATAAGATTACTGGAAAGAATGTACCAATGTGTAATGTTCCAGAAAAATATATTGCAAAGTATTGTCCAAGATCACAAGACACCTGATTGTAACATCATAGGATGTCCTGCTTTGACTACAGGTTACCACGGGCACATGTTGTGCATAAATGCTAATGAAAATAAGGGGAACTAAAAAACAACAATGAAAATGGAGCACCGCAATATTCAAGGGGTATGGAAGTACAGATAAGGAAAAGTGTTGAAACTCCCATCCATACACATAAGTTAGTAGGTGTGGTCTGAACAACAAAATAAAATAAGTTACCTGGCTGGGTAAAAGTGGGAAGACCCATGGGAAATCACAGTAGGAACCAGCCCTGTATCTAAGATCATCTGTTGAGAGATCCATCAGATTCTAGAATATCTTTGGGGATGTGAGTATGACTACAGTATTAGTCATTGCATGGGTTTTCTAAGGATTTATATATGCATGGGTAATTGTAACTTTCAGGGGTGGCTCCAGGCCCCAGCACGCCAAGCGCGTGCTTGGGGCGGCAAGCCGCGGGGGGCGCTCTGCCGGTGCCGCGAGGGCGGCAGGCAGGCTGCCTTCCGTGGCTTGCCTGTGGAGGGTCCGCTGGTCCTGTGGCTTCGGTGGACTTCCCGCAGGTATGCCTGCAGAGGATCTGCACGCCTGCGGGAGGTCCGCCAAAGCCGCGGGACCAGCGGACCCTCCGCAGGCAAACCGCCGGAGGCAGCCTGCCTGCCATGCTTGGGGCGGCAAAATCCCTAGAGCCGCCCCTGGTAACTTTATTGCTTTAATAAAACCTGTAGTACAGATAAGACTTTGTGCTTGTGATTGTGTCTATGGTCACTATCCTTGGTCTTTGTGCATTCCTGGAGTCTCCAAATTTGAGAAAAGCACCAGAGGGGATTTTCACTATGGTGAGCTTGAAACTGTAGTAACAGGAGCTGAACCCATTGTGGTTTAAATTCAATTCAAATAAAGAAAAGGCTACATATGGGACGTCAGACTAAATGATCATTATAGTCCCTTCTGCCCTTGGAATCTATAGAAGTGTAGCATCTCATGAGAATCTGTCCACTTCACAGAACTGCTGAACAATTTGGGACAGTTATGAGCGTCTGATAAGGACATGGACTAGACTATAGAAATGTGTTGCATCCCAGGACTTGGATACATTACCAAGACTATATAGAGGGACACTATATAGAACAACAGTGTATGTTGCAGGTCAGCAATGAGATGCATTAGGACAGCACATGTTGGGAGTTTGGGTCTGCAGTACACCTAGCCATACCTAGCACTCTCAATTCCTCACTTCATGAGCACTGAAATGTACAACACTTTAAAAAAAAAACCCACCACAGTGTAATTCCTATAACCTGAATCAGAAAGGAAGGCTGTATCCAACCAAGCCCAAAGCAGCTTATGAACACCCAGAGGGATCCATGTCTATCAGGGAATCAAGCCTTCCCTGCCACCATCCGTCAGGAGGGTTGAACCACGGTACCTCTTTGAGTACTCCACATAGTAGTAGTGCTGTCCTTACAGGCTCAGCTCCACGGAAAGGACTGACATTATTACTCATGCACTGAAGCTGTTAGAGCTGTCTCTTATTTGGTCCTCCCCCAGAGACCCTTCTGCCTCTGTTTTCAGTACTGTTACAAGAATCATGCTGACACAATTCCAATAGGAGAAACTCCATAGACACACTCCATTAAATATAATGACTAAGGCTGGGATAATCAAAGGATCTTAAGGAGGTCTTCTTAGGCTCCTTTGAAAACCCCATCCTAAAACTGTTATTAGCAGCAATATTTGTTACTTGTATTGCAGCAGGGTCGGAAGGTTCTAGTCGGGACTGAGGCCTCACTGTGGAATACAAACACTAAGGTAGATGGGGCTACTGCTCTGAAGACATTAGAATCTAATCTGAAACAAAATGCAACAAGTGAGAGCAAAAGACAGAAGGATGGAAGCTGGGAGAGAAGATGAGAGTCAGAATAAAAAGACCATACAGTTATATAGATTGCCTGTTCAGAATCAATGGAATATTTAACCTTTCACAAAATACATGACTAAATAAATAACATCAACTATCCTCGCCTGCCACTCCCCACAGTCATCATTAGCGGGCAGACAGCTGGTAGGTGTAAAGCAGAAATGACTGTTAAGGAGAGTATTGTAGGAGAACATAAGAACATAAGAACATAAGAAAGGCCGTACCGGGTCAGACCAAAGGTCCATCTAGCCCAGTATCTGTCTACCGACAGTGGCCAATGCCAGGTGCCCCTGAGGGAGTGAACCTAACAGGCAATGATCAAAGGATCTCTCTCCTGCCATCCATCTCCATCCTCTGACGAACAGAGGCTAGGGACACCATTCTTACCCATCCTGGCTAATAGCCATTTATGGACTTAGCCACCATGAATTTATCCAGTCCCCTTTTAAACATTGTTATAGTCCTAGCCTTCACAACCTCCTCAGGTAAGGAGTTCCACAAGTTGACTGTGCGCTGCGTGAAGAAGAACTTCCTTTTATTTGTTTTAAACCTGCTGCCTATTAATTTCATTTGGTGACCCCTAGTTCTTGTATTATGTGAATAAGTAAATAACTTTTCCTTATCCACTTTCTCAACATCACTCATGATTTTATATACCTCTATCATGTCCCCCCTTAGTCTTCTCTTTTCCAAACTGAAGAGTCCTAGCCTCTTTAATCTTTCCTCATATGGGACCTTCTCTAAACCCCTAATCATTTTAGTTGCTCTTTTCTGAACCTTTTCTAGTGCTAGAATATCTTTTTTCAGGTGAGGAGACCACGTCTGTACACAGTATTCGAGATGTGGGCGTACCATGGATTTATATAAGGGCAATAATATATTCCCAGTCTTATTCTCTATCCCCTTTTTAATGATTCCTAACATCCTGTTTGCTTTTTTGACCGCCTCTGCACACTGCGTGGACATCTTCAGAGAACTAGCCACGATAACTCCAAGATCTTTTTCCTGACTCGTTGTAGCTAAATTAGCCCCATCATGTTGTATGTATAGTTGGGTTTATTTTTTCCAATGTGCATTACATTACATTTATCCACATTAAATTTCATTTGCCATTTTGTTGCCCAATCACTTAGTTTTGTGAGATCTTTTGAAGTTCTTCACAATCTGCTTTGGTCTTAACTATCTTGAGTAGTTTAGTATCATCTGCAAACTTTGCCACCTCACTGTTTACCCTTTCTCCAGATCATTTATGAATAAATTGAATAGGATTGGTCCTAGGACTGACCCTTGGGAACACCACTAGTTACCCTCTCCATTCTGAGAATTTACCATTAATTCCTACCCTTTGTTCCCTGTCCTTTAACCAGTTCTCAATCCATGAAAGGACCTTTCCTTTTATCCCATGACAGCTTAATTTACGTAAGAGCCTTTGGTGAGGGACCTTGTCAAAGGCTTTCTGGAAATCTAAGTACACTATGTCCACGGATCCCCTTGTCCACATGTTTGTTGACCCCTTCAAAGAACTCTAATAGATTAGTAAGACATGATTTCCCTTTACAGAAACCATGTTGACTATTGCTCAAGAGTTTATGTTTTTCTATGTGTCTGACAATTTTATTCTTTACTATTGTTTCAACTAATTTGCCCGGTACCGACGTTAGACTTACCGGTCTGTAATTGCCGGGATCACCCCTAGAGCCCTTTTTAAATATTGGCGTTACATTAGCTAACTTCCAGTCATCGGGTACCAAAGCCGATTTAAAGGACAGGTTACAAACCTTAGTTAATAGTTCCGCAACTTCACATTTGAGTTCTTTCAGAACTCTTGGGTGAATGCCATCTGGTCCCGGTGACTTGTTAATGTTGAGTTTATCAATTAATTCCAAAACCTCCTCTACTGATACTTCAATCTGTGACAGTTCCTCAGATTTGTCACCTAAAAAAGCCAGCTCAGGTTTGGGAATCTCCCTAACATCCTCAGCCGTGAAGACTGAGGCAAAGAATCCATTTAGTTTCTCCGCAATGACTTTATCATCTTTAAGCGCTCCTTTTGTATTTTCATCGTCAAGGGGCCCCACTGGTTGTTTAGCAGGCTTCCTGCTTCTGATGTACTTAAAAAACATTTTGTTATTACCTTTGGAGTTTTTGGCTAGCCGTTCTTCAAACTCCTCTTTGGCTTTTCTTATTACACTCTTGCACTTAAGTTGGCAGCGTTTGTGCTCCTTTCTGTTTGCCTCACTAGGATTTGACTTCCACTTTTTAAAGGAAGTCTTTTTATCTTTCACTGCTTCTTTTACATGGTGGTTAAGCCACGGTGGCTCTTTTTTAGTTCTTTTACAGTTTTTCTTAATTTGGGGTATACATTGAAGTTGGGCCTCTATTATGGTGTCTTTTAAAAGGGCCCACGCAACTTGCAGGGATTTCACTTTAGTCAATGTACCTTTAAACTTTTGACTAACTAACCCCCTCATTTTTGTATAGTTCCCCCTTTTGAAATTAAAGGCCACAGTGTTGGGCAGTTGGGATGTTCTTCCCACCACAGGGATGTTGAATGCTATTGTATTATGGTCACTATTTCCAAGCGGTCCTGCTATAGTTACCTCTTGGACCAGCTCCTGCGCTCCACTCAGGATTAAATCTAGAGTCGCCTCGCCCCTTGTGGGTTCCCGTACCAGCTGCTCCATGAAGCAGTCATTTAAAGTATCGATAAATTTTATCTCTGCATTTCGTCCTGAAGTGAAATGTTCCCAGTCAATATGGGGATAATTGAAATCCCCCACTATTATTGGGTTCTTAATTTTGATAGCCTCTCTAATTTCCCTTAGCATTTCATCATCACTATTACTGTCCTGGTCAGGTGGTCGATAATAGATCCCTAATGTTATATTTTTACTAGAGCATGAAATTTCTATCCATAGAGACTCTATGGAACCTGTGGATTCGCTTAAGATTTTTACTTCATTTGAATCTACACTTTCTTTAACATATAGTGCCACTCCTCCCCCTGCACGGCCTGTTCTGTCCTTCCGATATATTTTGTACCCGGAATGATTGTGTCCCATTGATTGCTCTCAGTCCACCAGGTTTCTGTGATGCCTATTATATCAATATCCTCCTTTATCACAAGGCACTCTAGTTCACCCATCTTATTATTTAGACTTCTGGCATTTGTGTACAAGCACTTTAAAAACTTGTCCCTGTTTATTAGCCTGCCTTTTTCTGATGTGCCAGATTCTTTTTTATGTGACTGTTCATCATCTGATCCGGCCCTTACATTATATTTCTCATTCCTCTGCTCCTGACTATAACCTGGAGATTCTCTATCATCAGACTCTCCCCTAAGAGAAGTCTGTGTCCAATCCACACGCTTCTCTGCAGCAGTCGGCTTTCCCCCATCACCTAGTTTAAAAACTGCTCTACAACCTTTTTAATGTTTAGCGCCAGCAGTCTGGTTCCACTTTGGTTTAGGTGGAGCCCATCTCTCCTGTATAGGCTCCTCCCATCCCAGAAGTTTCCCCAGTTCCTAATGAACGTGAACCCCTCCTCTCTACACCATCGTCTCATCCACGCATTGAGACTCTGAAGCTCTGCCTGCCTACCTGGCCCTGCGCGTGGAACTGGGAGCATTTCTGAAAATGCCACCATAGAGGTCCTGGATTTCAGTCTCTTCCCTAGCAGCCTAAATTTGAAGGATATTGAAGGATATTTGAAGGATAAATAGGAGGATGCAGCCTTATGAATTAATTCAAGGAGAACGATGCATGCATAAGGGGCTGTATGGCAAGATCGGTAGGAGAAGCAGATAAACAGGCACAGCAGTGGTGGAATAAAGGAGACAGGGCATGTGATGCAGGGAGAGGAACAAGTGGTGATGACTTTGAAGGTGTAGAATGGTCTAGTTATTACGTAGTCCTGCCTTGAGTGCAGAGGACTGGCTAGATGTCCAGGGATGGACCACATCCCTTCCAGTCTTACACTTATACGATTCTATAAGAAGCTTGAATCTGATACGTTGGAAAATGGAAGGATTCAAAGAAGTGATGGTGTCAGCAGAGAAGCAGCTGCATAGACTGGAGTGGGTGTGATGCAAGTGTTTGGGAAGCAAGAGAGGAGGACATTGCAGAAATCAGTATGAAAAATGAAGGAGGATACAACAAGGAAGTCTGCACTATGCTTAAAAAAATTAGGCAGTGACGGTAGGAGTTAAATTTGTAGGCAAGGAGAAAGAATGAAGCTATTCCACAAAGTTTAGTCTCTGGGTTGGGCTCAAGTAGATCAAGCATTTGCAAAGCGCTCCCATAGAAAATCTTAGATCAGTGGCAGAGACCCAGGACAAGAGCTATCTATTTTGTGGGTCATTTTCTTGTGATAGGTTTATTCCTCAATCTGGACATGGTGAAACAACAAACCTATCAGTAAACCCTGGTTTAAAATGTGGACACCTACTTACAGGAAGTGTGGTGGGGAGTGAGGTTGCCTTTTACACAGCTTCCTTTCCTCCAACCTACAGTCTTCTAACTACAGCAGATTGGCACTACCCATCTTCATATACTGAGAGATGGAAACCCAAACAATGGCTAGAACAGATATTGATAAGTGCTGGCTGGTGTTTACAGGAGATTTCTTTCCAGTAATAAAAACATGCCAGGTACAAGCTTCCACCAGAACCATTTTCCACTAATGAGTAATTAGCTCTCCAAGTACAGCACAGGCACAAATACTAATCATGATGTGATGTTTACAGAAATAGCAGGTGCCAGGGATACCAAGGCATGCCTCAGTGATAAGTCACTGGAGGGCACTGTAGTGACCTTAGTGAGCTCTAAACAGAAACTATAACAAGAGAAAAAACAAGGAGGAGTCCTTGTGGCACCTTAGAGACTACCAAATTTATTTGGGCGTAAGTTTTTGTGGGCTAAAACCCACTTCATCAGAAAAATACACTAGGTAGGTATAAATATACAGCACACGAAAAGATGGGAGTTGCCTTACCAAGTGCGAGGGTCAGTGCTAATGAGGCCAATTCAATCAGGGTGGATGGGGCCCATTCCCAACAGTTGACAAGAAGGGGTGAATATCACCAGAGGGAAAATTAAGGGCAGCGTGGCATTGCTGACACATCATGGCATTTATCACATTCGTAGATGTGCAGGTGAACGAGCCTCTGATGGTGTGGCTGATGTGGTTAGGTCCCATGATGGTGTCCCTTGAATAGATATGTGGACAGAGTTGGTTCCTAGGTTACAAACAATCCCCCAACCTGAAGCAAATACTCACCACACAACAGAAACACTAACCCAGGAACCAATCCCTGCAACAAACCCGGCTGCCAATTCTGTCCGCATATCTATTCAAGGGACACCATCATAGGACCTAACCACATCTGCCACACCATCAGGGGCTCGTTCACTTGCACATCTACCAACGTGATATATGCCATCATGTGCCAGTAATGCCCCTCTGCCATGTACATTGGCCAAACCGGACAGTCTCTAGGCAAAAGAATAAATGGACACAAATCTGACATCAAGAATTGTAAAGCCAGTAGGAGAGCACTTCAATCTCCCTGGACACTCAATAACAGACTTAAAAGTGGCCATTCTTCAACAAAACTGCAGAACTGGAATTAATTTGCAAACTTGACACCATCAAATTAGGCCTGAATAAAGACTGGGAGTGGCTGGGTTACTACAAAAAGTAATTTTCCCTCTGTTGATACTCACACCTCTTGTCAACTGTTGAGAATGGGCTACATCCACCCTGATTGAATTGGCCTTGTTAGCACTGACCCCCCGCTTGGTAAGGCAACTCCCATCTTTTCATGTGCTGTATATTTATACCTACCTACGGTATTTTTCACTCCATGCATCTGATGAAGTGAGTTATAGCCCATGAAATCTTATGCCCAGATAAATTTGTTAGTCTCTAAGGTGCCACAAGGACTACTCATTGTTTTTGCTGATACAGACTAACACAGACTAACACCCCTCTGGGCTGGTCCACACTAAGAAGCGGGGTCGAACTAGGGTACGCAAATTCAGCTACGTGAATAGCGTAGCTGAATTCAAAGTACCCTAGTTCGAACTACTCACCCGTCCAGACGCCGCGGAATCGAAGTCCGCGGCTCCAAGGTCGACTCCGCCACCGCCTTTTGCAGTGGAGTACCGGAGCCGACCTTGGCGCTTCCGGAGTTCGAACTATCGCGTCCAGATTAGACGCGATAGTTCGAACTCCGAGAAGTCGAACTCACCGCGTCGACCCGGCTGGTAAGTGTAGACTAGCCCTCTGAAACCTATAACAAGAGAGAATATAGAGAGAGAGGGACCCTATCTCATAACATTATCTTTCCTATTTACTTATGAAGTGAGGGTGTGCGCTTAACACTTTTGCATTTCTTTGAAGTGAGGGTTGTGGGATTTTGTTTTGCTTTTAATTGTGATCTGTTTTTACAAAAGTCAATCAGCCACTGGGTGTTGTAAAGCTCATGGAGGACAACTACCTAGGCTGATATAGAATAGCCATATGCTCTGCAGGGTAACATTTAAGCCCATGCTGCACATAACAACTTTCATCATGCTAAGATTCCCAGAATACCACTGGCTATCAAACAACTGACTAGTCAGTTTGTTAGCTCTGCTGAGTTGTCTTTAGACATGTTAGGTTCCTAAACACCAAAAGTCAGTAGTGTCTTTGTTGAAGCACGCAGAGGGCAGTCATTGGAAGTTGTAATCTCTTTCTTATCAGAGGCTCTATGAGCGCTGCTCTTGGTGAAAGGAGGGAAAACTACTGTTAACAGCTCAGTGGTTTTAAGTTTGTTGCCTGGACTTGTGTCTGGGACTGCTGCACAGCATTTCTTATTTAATTTTTTTAAAAGCCCTCTAATTTCTCCTCTCTGAAACTCATCTCTGAATGTCATGTTCACAATCATCTAGGTTTCCAACCGTGACTATGGATCTTCTGCACTGAGTGTTTGCTCAGCCTCCCTTAGCATTGCTGATGGGTTGGCATTTAAACAAAAGACCAAAAAAAGACACCAGAGCATGTGAGTGGAGCAAGACTCCAACAATGAACACACCAACTCACTGACCCATAGAGATCTGTGACAATGAGAGTCTGAAAATTCCCCTCACAGTCTTCACAAGCATGAAAGTAAATATGGTATTCTGAACAGTCCCCATCATCAGTGAACGTAGTATTAGTCCTATACTCAGCTAGAGGGTCTCATATGTGTACAAGGTGTGTTTGTAAAGCATACTTTCGAAGACAAGTTCCCTGCCTTGTAAAGCTTACAATCTCATTTACATACAAACAATTAAGGATCCTGCATAGGAGTATGAGTAGATAACCTCATATGGGCGATCCACAATGGGAAGCTTTGCTCAGTAAGTGAATTTTAAGGAGGGATTTGATGGAGAAGAGAAAAGAGGTTGCCTATTGAATGGGAAGCAGGAGGCTGCTCCAAGAACAGTGGGCTTTGTTCACCAAGCCAAAGGTGGGAGAAGTAGTATGAATGAGAGGATTCGAGTAGAACACGGGGTGCCGGGGGAAATGAGAGCTGAGCTGTAGGCCAGGGCACAGCTGTGCAGAGCCTTGGAAGCGAGGATAAGGAGCTTGGACTTTAAACAGAAAAAGAAAAGAGTCTTAGGGAATCAGCAGATGACATGATCAGAGCAGTGCTGTGGAAGATACTTTAGCTGGGGCACTTTGGACAGGCTGGACAGAGGACAAGTGAAAAGCAGGGATGCTGGAGGCAAAGCTTGCAGAAGTGGAGGGAAGAGCTGACCGAAACAGAGACCAGACATTTAGTTGTAGTGATAGACTGGATGGGACATATTCTAGAGATATTACAGAGGAAGAGCCATCAGAATTGAGAAGAGAGAGATGACTTGAGAACACCAAATCTAGCCCAGGAGAAAGGAAAGATAACGGAGTTACCAACTGTGACAGAGAAGGGAGGGAGCAGGGAAGATTTAGGAGGAAAGATCATTTATTTATCTATCTATCAGGAAATTATAATGGGGACAAAATGCAGAAAATGGGCCTGTTTAAAAAAGTCAAAAAAGTCATACAGAGAAAAGTACTATTATATATATATATAAGAAGAAGCTTTGTAATAGGCCAGTGCAACCTTTCTATCAGTGCTTATTGCCAGCAACAGATTTTGTAAAGGATGGAAACTTGCAGTGTTTTGCTTCCATCCAAATGGAAATAAATGGGAAAATGCTCATATCTTAACTTTCTGTCCCTGACATGCCACCCTTAGCCCTCCATACAATGTCAATACCCTACATTAGAAATTTAGAGTTAGATTGTGATGTTAGGCACAACCATGAGAACGAAGCATACCTCTCCAGGAGTGGACACACTGCAATTCAGAGCTACAGTTCCCTCCTTGGTTGCTCTCATGTTACAAGGAGGAAGTAATCTGCTAGTGATCTATACCAGCCCCCACTCTGCATTGGCTTAGCTGTGTTAGCCAAAGAGAAAGCCAAGGCTCTACCCACCTACTCCAGGGGAGCTAGTAAGCAGGTGTGTAATCCCATTTACTCTTGTGTGCCTGGACCCAATGTCTTGGTAACCCGTGAAGGATGGTAAGAGATGGCATCCTTGCTCCCCTGTGCAGGCACATAGTCCAAGTCACAAACAAGCCCTTAAGAATTCCAGAGCATGAAAATAAGTCATACTTCAGTACCAGCTATTAGAGATAGCAGTCACTAATAGAATCCATTTAAACCTGTGGGATCTAAACAATAGAAGACAAACTGTGTTATTTCACTATTAAAAATAAAACAACTGCTCACTCTCAACGTACAAGTATAAGAGAATCTAGAATTGTCTGACTAAAATATCTTCCCCTATCCCTTGCAAAGCAAACAATGCTCCCAATTTGTTCCCGGAACAATGCTCCTCTTAACAATAGCTACTGGATTTTTCTGGAAACACAGGACACCATGAAAAGTCTAAAGCTGACATGAAGTCCTCTGTAAGCAGGTAGAACGTCAGACAGGGTGATAACATTTCAACTAGATTAAGAGGACTGCTTCAGTATGCCAGAAAATATACTGTAGCAAATAACCTTGCATTGGCAGGAGACTGAGTAGAACAATTAATATAAGCGTTCTCTGTCTCTAACTCCCATCACTCAGTGCTGGAGTTTCACTATTTTTCTTAGGGGTGGAAGGAGGGGAAATGGTTTTGTGCTGACATTTTGAAATACCTGGCATTCTTGTGCCAGAAAGAACTTTATTGGAGCTGGCAAGGCAAAGCATGCAAAAGATTTTCAATTATAGGCTAAGTTCCTGCACTGTTGCCAGATTTGGCTTTGTGGTCAAGGTTAAAGAATTAAGAAGGGCCTGAGCCAAAGCTCACTCAAGTCAACTTCAAAAGATCAGGCCTTATGTTCTAATGAGATTGTTGATTCCAGCTTACTTCTCTGTGCCCTTCACTGGTACTGAGTATGTGCTGCTCTGAGTAATTATTCTCTTCTTTTCTTCTGTTTATACAGCATCTGCTATCCCTTCCACTTCAGGCAGGAGCCTCATTTTCTCACAGAACTCCCATGTCTCCCAACCAATTAGAATGATCTCCCACTTAGGAAACTGCCCATGTAAAAAGACAGACATTTGTCAGTGGAGGGGGGGATGGGCATGGGGTTTGTAATTAAAAATAAGTATTAAGTGACATCACCACGCTCCAGATTCTGACACAACCCTCTCTATTCATCTTGTCAGATCTACAAGGTTCGGATCCGGGGCGGCTCTAGGCATTTTGCCACCTCAAGCATGGCAGGCAGGCTGCCTTCGGTGGCTTGCCTGCGGAGGGTCCGCTGGTCCCGTGGCTTTGGCGGACCTCCCACAGTGGGAGGTCCGCCGAAGCCGCAGGACAAGCGGACCCTCCGCAGGCAAGCCACCGAAGGCAGCCTGCCTGCCGCCCTCGCAGTGCCGGCAGAGCGCCCCCCGCAGCTTGCCGCCCCAAGCACGCGCTTGGCGTGTTGGGGCCTGAAGCTGCCCCTGGTTCGGATCTACATCCCATCTCTAGTTTTGAAGTTACTGTGAGTCACAAGTTGCATGTTTCTTTTTGGTTGGTTGCTTTTGTCTCTCTTCCTCTCCTCCCTTTCTGGTTCTTTGGACCATAATTGACTTTAATATGTATGGCTATTTATTTATTACACTCGTTTCTAGAGCACCCATCAGGTATCTGTTACATCCACTGAGAGAACACCCTTCACAGGGGGCACAAAGATTTTTGTGAACTGAATGTCCTTTATATTGTCTTCCTTTTTGCATAAAAAGGACATGAAAAGTCAAAGTAAAGGGCTTAATTAATCCTGACTCTTGTCCTCAGGCAAAACTCTCGTAGTGCAGGATTGGGCCTGTAGCTATCAGGAGTGACTCTATGTTTTTTGCCGCCCCAACCACGCAGCCTTCGGCGGTGTTTCTGTGGGAGGTCTGCCGGTCACGTGGATTTGGCAGCAGTTCTGCAGATGATCTGCTGGTCTCGCGTCTTCAGTGTACCCGTCACCGAATTGCTGCGGGACTAGCGGACCTCCCACAGAAATGCCACCGAAGGCAGCCTGACTGCCGCCCTCACGGTGACCGGCAGGCTGCCCCCCACGGCTTGCCGCCCCAGGCACGCGCTTGCTGCGCTGGTGCCTGGAGCCGCCCCTGGTAGCTATTCAAAAAGCAAGGGAGTGTAAACAAGGGGTCGGCAACCTTTGACATGCGGCTCGCCAGGCTAAGCACCCTGGCGGGCCGGACCAGTTTGTTTACCTGCCGCCTCTGCAGGTTCGGCCAATCGATGCTCCTACTGGCCGCAGTTCGCCGCTCTGGGCCAATGGGGGCAGCGGGAAGCTGCGGCCAGCGCATCCCTTGGCCTGCGCTGCTTCCCGCAGCCGCCATTGGCCCGGAGCAGCGAACCGCAGCCAGTGGTAGCCACGATTGGCTGAACCTGCAGAGGCAGAAGGTAAACAAACTGGTCCAGCCCGCCAGGGTGCTTACCCTGGCGAGCTGCCTGCCAGAGGTTGCCGATCCCTGGTGTAAACCATAAGCATTATTGGGAATCTGCTCTTTGTTTCTTGTGTTTCATGATGTCAGTGGAGGGTTTTGCAACCTACTACAAAATTAAAAGAAACCTTACCTATTCCTGATGGCAGAATCTGCACTTCTGCATTCCAGCTACCTTACAAATCTTAGACAAGCCTCTTTGTCTCTCTTTGTGTACATGACACAGGACCAGGTTACGAAACCAGTCCCTCTGCGCTAGGACTGGTGCATCAGACTGGCTGCAGGAGTCAGCATTTGATCATTCTGACAGGTTGTTTGAAGTGAAAGAGTCAGTTACAGTTCTGGCCTGGGCAAGAGAGAAGCATGGAAGCTATCAGGAAGTGATCTGAAAGACCCAACAGTCCCTGTTGGTATGTCCGGATGTGTGTCCCCCACAGACACAGCTCATCTCAAGGGCACCACACAAGACAGCACTGAAAATGGTTCCAGCACCTGCTGGAGTGAATGGAAAGTGGTTGGCAGGATTTTAACAATTATCCACACTGCAGTTCTGCACAGTGTTTGAACTCCATTCACGACTACATCAAAACTCTTGGTTGTCTCTCTCCCCAAACCCCTGAAAACACAAAATTAAGCATAATGAAATATCCACACCTACTAAACCAAACTGAAGAAGTTCTTTTTGTCTGGGGTTTGGAGGCTGATGAACCAGGGCCATCTCTTTGATGTTTTGAAAAATATCAAAAGAACAGACTTCTTATCAACATCATTAGTGAGGCATGACGATGTTGTTTAATGCACAGAAAATGCAGCACAGTATCCCCCAACAGTCCTTGCCTTGTTTTTATTCCTTTTTAAAAATTTATTTTTAAATCTGTTTTGCAATTCTCATTCCCTGCCCCCCACCCCCTCATTAAATCACTAGCAGTTTTAGGGTGGTGACCAGCTCCTCCTTCCTGAGGGGGTTTCCATAAACCCTTTCCTCTCCTCCACCACAATGAAATGATCACGAACCCCGCTGCAAATTCTTACTGTCCTAGATTATATTCTGTTACACACACACACACGCACACACACGGCTCATAGCTCTCCATTTATTTGCTGAAACTCTTCTTGGGAGAGACAGATCGCGCTGAGGAGTCAAAAGAAGTTTGTGGGGCTTTTATTTTTTTTAAATCACTTATAAAGCAAAAAATGGCCCAATTCTTCAAGCTTAAAACTGACGGGGCTAATTGAGGGAATGGGGAAAAGTTCAGAATCATCCAAACAAGCAAAAAAGAGCCTGTGGGGCTTGGTCTATGTGAGCATTAATCTGTAGTTCTAGGAAATCTGTTTCCCCACCGGATTTTAATAGCATATATCAATTTAAACCAACCAGAATGAAATACATTGGACATGTTACCACAGATACTGGACATTAAATACTCCATCCACAGATACAGACCCCAGCTCCTGAGCACAGACACACACTGTAAAAGACTGTCACTCTTGTCAAGGAATTTAAGAAGTGCCTCCGTTGTCGAAGTAACACGTCAACTTCCTTGAGTGATACTGGCCTGGCCTTGGAAAAGTCCGTAGGAGAAAGATGCTGAGGGTGCCCCAGAAAACCACTGGGGAATCTACCAGACTCAGTAGGGTGAAGGCTTTGGAGCACTACAAAGAAATATCACAATAGGATAATAAAAGCATTTCTAGAACCCACTAGAAGACTCTCTGGGGGTCCTCTAAGAACTTAAACCAAGAGGTCCAGTATCACTAAAATAATTCAGCTGAAGCTTGAAAAAAGATGGGTGAAAGCTCTGGCTATCTGGTGGGAAACACGACATTCATTACTACACAGTAAGGCCTTGCCTATGTGATCACTGTTATTTTGGACACCACCGGAATTAATTCAGGACTGTCAGAGCTAAGAAGCATGAGCTTAAGCTGATGAGCCAGGCTCTATATCTGGAGGCTGCAACAGACTCATATCCCCTGTGGATCAGGCACAGATACACCTAACACCTGCTAAGCTGGGGGTTACATGCTTCCTTGCCCAAAGTCAGCTCAGCTCAAGCATCTTAGCCCTACAGCAGCTCAAACTGCAAATGAGCCTTCCCCCACACCTTGGCCAATACCAACGCTGAAAATATGAGTCTCTACAGCTTGATCTAGGCCACCAAGCTCTAAAGCCAAGGGCTGCCATGTGAATTGGGCGTGGAGAGGGATGTATACACATACATTGATCACTAGGTTAAATCTACACATGGAATTAGCTCCGATTCAGCCATTGTTGTAGCTGCACCAGTGCAAATCCCTTATATAGACAAAGAAAGCCGTAACTTGCATTGATAACGGCTTACCCCTACTTGAAACCAAGGTAAGCTCTACCAGGATAGACTGCAGCCTTCCTTATCTACACAAGAGGCTAGCAGTGATGCAGCTACATCAACAGCTGAAATTGGGGTACATTACAAGGGTAGTCTGAAACTGTTCTCAGTGTTCATCTTTTCCTCATCCAGGATCTAACTGACATCCTTACAGCTTAATTTAATTCTTTCTTCTTACTGAACTACTGAAGTCCCCAACTCTCTTTTCACAGCAGTGGGAACAGGCACAGCTACAGTTTAAGAAAGAAAATATACATGCAGCTGCTTTTATCTCAGCAAAGATATTATCAGGTAACCATGTAGAGTGGTCAAATAAGCCCTAATGCAATGGTGCAGTTACAGCCTCCCAGACAAAACTGAGAAGTCCAGCTTCAGCACTTGAAAAAAAAACTTTCCTTTCTTATGCTGGAAAAACTGCCCCTAGAATTTATTCACTCCGCCTGAACTGCAGTGATAGTATAGGTTCTCATCCCTCTTAGAAACAGACAAAGGTTGAACAAACTCAGTGCATCTATTATCTGCAGCCAGAGCCAACCTAGTTCCCCTCCAGGAGGTAGTGCAGTCACCTCAAAGTGAGCCTACAACACAAGGCACTTTCATGGTATGAGCTCTCATCCCTTAAGCAGCAGACATATGGCTGAACAAACTCACCGCACGAATGGCCAGTAGCCAGGTTTCCAACTCAGGCCACCTTCAGGAATCACTGGAGTCAGTTCACATTCATTCTGCCATGTGAGGCCAGGAACTGATAAAGTACTCTTTCTAAGCTGAGCCTCTCACTTTGGCTGTCTTAGGGTACATCTACACTACCCGCCAGATCGGCGGGTAGCAATCGATCTATTGGGGATCGATTTATCGCGTGTAATGTAGACATAACAAATCAATCCTCGATCGCTCTCCCATCGACTGCTGAACTCCAGCAGTGCGAGAGGCGGAAGCAAAGTCGACGGGGGAGCCATGGCCATTGATCCTGTGCCGCAAGGATGCAAAGTAAGTAATTTTAATTCAATTTAAGATACCTCGACTTCAGCTACGCTATTCTCATCGGTCCCCCCACCCCAGTGTAGACCAGGCCTTAGGGCTCCGAGCTTATTCCTGCTTAAGCACCTGATCATTAACAATGTAATTGGTTTCCCTTCAGACCCAGGGTATGTCTACACTACCCGCCGAATTGGCGGGTAGTGATCGAGCTATTGGGGATCGATTTATCGCGTTTAGTGTAGACGCAATAAAATCGATCCCTGATCGCTCTGCTGTCGACTCCAGAACTCCACTGTGCACGAGAGGCGGAAGTGGAGTCGACGGGGGAGCGGCAGCGGTCGACTCGCCACCGTCCTCATGGCCAGGTAAATCAACCTAAGATACGCAACTACGCGAAGAGCGTAGCTGAAGTCGGCGTATCTTAGGTCGACTCCCCCCATCCAATGTAGACCTAGCCTCAGTCACCCTTCATTCAGAGCTCATGCCACCAATCTGCATTTGCAAACGTCACATTAAGGAGCGCACTGTGAGTAGAGAGAACTTTAAGTATATGCAGCAGCACTGAAAAGCACTGAGAGAGGTGGGTCAATTCCGCCAATTAAATCACGTTTACATTTGAATTCAACATTCTAGCATCAGACTGTGTTGCAGTGCCCCAGTCCTCTACTCCAGCCCTCATCAACCCGTTTCTCCTCCCCACAAAACCTCCCCTCCCTAGCCAACTATAAGGGACATGCAGTACTTTCGTAAGGCGGGACAAGCAAAGAGACCTCCTGCCTAGTGCTATCAGGCTTTAATCTGTTGTACACAAATTCATTATAAAAATACAATCATATAAAAAGAACCTATTGGCAACAAAAATCATGGAAATCCCTCTGTTCTGCTGATCTTGGTTAATGTTTTGGTGTTTAATCACCAACAAAGCCGATAGTTGACTTTTATACTTCTTTGCCATGAACATTATATTTCATCCCAAGATTTTCTGCTATACAGGTATTTGTGTAACTGTTCTCTGTTTAGAACACGCAGGGTATAAGGCTATAACTGTTAAAAAATCTGATGTAACAGGCTTGTGGCTGGCCTTTCCTGAAGGTACTCAGATGCCAGGGGGAGGGCAACTATACAGATTCAATGCACACCTTACCAATTTTTGGTTCGGTGTTTTTTGGATTGCAATCCCATACTGGTCTTGCACAGATCTAGTGCTGTCATATTTTTTTAGTTTTAAAAGAAGAGCATCAGGAACTGTTTGGGTAAAACTGATGCAGTAGTTTTAACACAGTGACCTTTCCCTCTGGAAACCTAGGTTCAAAATTGCTTCAGGAAACAAATGAAATGCATCTGGAGGGTCTTGTACAGTCTCAAGGAAATATCTGCCCTCCCCCCTTCCCCGCCTAAAACCATTACACACTTCCATGTGAATGCTTGTCCCTGCCACAGAGAGGCACAGACTGGATTATCAGGAGGGGGCTGCAGATCAGGAGGAATGGTATGCATTTGACAGAGCTGTGTGGGAGAAGTTTGCACAATAGTAGCCTGCACTACTGTATGCCTGGCCCTAGAAGTTATCACTCAGGCATCAAAATTCAAGCAAAATGCTTAAAACTACAAAGAAAGACATAAAGGAGAAAGCCTCTATTTAGAGATAAGAGCAGCTATTGCCACCCACAGCATTCATCTCTGTCACACATTTGATAGGAGAGTAGCTATGATTGGTAGGTTTCAGAAGTACTGTATGGTTATCGGGATAGCTCTGTAATATAAATAGATCACTTTATAATGTGTCTGTACTCTGCTCTCAAGGGCTGTGTTCTTCCTATCCAATACACACAGTTTAATAGCACATTGTCCAGAACTGGTGAACTGGGGGAAGGCTGCCACCCTTCACACCCTGAACATATCCTTTTGGCTCACAGACCCAGCAACAGTGCTGTACTGCTGCTAAAGAGGAAGGGCCAAATTCAGACCAGGTGTACGCAGATGTATATCTTCATTGACCTGAGTGGAGTCAGTCAAGTATACTGGGTCTGAAACTGGTTCAATGTCTTTAGCAATCTGGATATACTGTAACATCAAGAGAAATATTAGGACATACTTACCCCTCTCAATACCAAATGGAATGCAACAGCTATGGCTGCACTTAGCTGCAATGTTTGTTGCAACATTTCAGGACAGTGCTACATTCAATCCAAAGTGAAATACACATAACAACCTTCAGGTTCCATATCACTGGTCTTTAGAGAGGCAGTGTGTCCATTGGACAAGGCACAGCACTAAGACTCAAGGTACCTGGGTTCTATGCCTAGCTCTGCCACTGACCTCCTAGGAGATCTCTTGCAAGTCACTTCAATTATCATATATAACTCAGTTTTCTCATCTGTAAACTGGAGTTAACAATATTTACCTGATGTGTAAAGTGCTTTTGAGAGCTGTAGATTAAAAATGCTTTGTAAAGGCTAGGTATTGTTAAAGTTCAGGTATGTCTACACTGCAATAAAATACTTCTGTGGACTCGTGAAGCTCGGGTTGTAGGGCAATAAAATTGCAGTGTAGATGTTCAGGCTTGGGCTGGAGCCCGGGATCTGAGACCGTGCAAGGGAGGAGGCTCCCAGAGCCTGGGCTTCAACCCAAACCCAAATGTCTACACTACAATTTCATAGCCCTGCAGCCCAAGCTCCATGAGTCCAAGTCAGCTGACATGGCCAGCCATGGGTGTTTTATTGCAGTGTAGACATACCCTCAAAGTCTTGGATGCATTTAGGAGCTCCTTCCAGGAGGTACTGACACACCTTCAACTCCTACTGAAGTACTGATTATTGAGGGGACTCAGTATGTCACCGATCACCCCCTAATGAGTTACTCAGAACACATGCTCCTACCATGATGCAGCATAACTTGCCCACTCAGTTCAAGCTTTCCCAAAGTGATCAAACTAAGCATGTGTGCCTTCTTTTCTCTGAGCTCCCTTGGCTATGTGCAGTATGTCCTGGTACCCAGTGCAGAAAAGGACAGTGTTTTGGTTTAGCACAGCCTTTTGTAGCATTGGTGCTCTTTCCTTACTGAACAGAGGGATAAATATTTTCTGCCACCCCTTGCTTCCTTATTGTATTGATGCTGCAGAAGACAGAGTGAAATCTATTGTGATGATGTTGCTGTAGGTACTGAAAAAAAGAGCTCATTTTCTTCAGAGGATGTAGACGCTGCAAAGAAACTAGAGAAACGCCTCATCCCATTTCAAGGAATCATGGACAACAATCACCTGAGAGGTGCTCTTTTGTCTTACCATATGCAAGTAGCAAGACTGCCCTCCAAACTAGCCCTCTGAAGGGTTTTTGTTTAATCACTGCAGTGACAGTGCTTTGGCTCCCTCCCTGCTCTGGGAAAGAAGCTTGTCCTTTTCCAGGCAGTTGAAACAAGAACACACATATTGGACAAAGGAAACAAATCTGCATCCCGAGCCTTTTATTGAATGAAAAACTACACTGATGACAAAATCAGTAGGGATCCTTTCTGTCTTGCTAACATCTACTTTGTTTATGGTATTAGTGCACTGACCCTATAAAGACAATACCAATTTAAAGATATAACACTGAAGTTTGCATCCTTTAGGGTGCCTGACTCCTGCATGGGATGCATGAGGAGGAGGAAGACACAGTGTAGTCCTGGCACTAGGGTGACTAGACAGCAGATGTGAAAAATCGAGACAGGGGCGTGGGGTAATAGGAGCCTATATAAGAAAATGACCCAAAAATTGGGACTGTCCCTATAAAATTGGGTCAGCTGGTCACCATACCTGGCACTCACTTGGGTGCAGGGACAGACCCTCTAGAGGAACTAACCATCACAAAGTGGATGAGGAGGAACCATGGGCCTGTCTGCATCAGCAGCCACAGAAAAGCATACCACACTCCCCAATGGGCTGATATGCTCCCTCTGAGGTATGGAGTGAGCTTAAACATCAAACATGCAACATAATCGTGACGGCCAATTGACAGGCCAAGCTTTCCAAAAGCAGCTAGTGATTTCCATGTGCCTCAGCTTCTGGGTGCCCAGCTTGAGGCACCTTAAAGGGACCCAATTCTCAGAGGGTGAGTGCTTATCACTAAGAAACCCAGGCTCCTTTAAGGTGTTTCAAGTTGGGCACATGAAAACGGAAGCACCCAAAATCACTAGACACTTTGTAAAATCTAGTCTTAATTGTTTAAATTCCTTAATCTGGATTCCTCTATCTCCACTTATTGAGTTCAGCCAGAGCATCTCTCAGGGCAAACACTTGTGCTCCAAGAAGATATTTCTTACGTTAATTAAAAATGTGAAATGTTTCACAAGATAGGTGCACAGAAGGTCAGATTCCTTCCTCTATTCTCTCAGAATCTTGCGGAATTTCTTTTTACACATCTCCATCACCCAAATATACCCATGCAGAGATGCAGATGAGAGTAGGATAAGCTGTTGCTATGTCAACAGTAACTACCCAGGAGGGAGAGGCAGGTACCCTAAAGGGGAGGGAGGAAAAAAAGAAGCCTTAATTAGCAACTTCCTCTTTTAAGCACAACTACAATGGAAATGTTTACTTTTGAGATGTGGAAATAAAACAAATCTTTCATTAGCATTCACAATTAGTGGAGATCTGGAGATCACTTTGCAAAGAACTTGGCATTAACCAGCTGCATCTGCACCAGGAACAAAACACATGCATGCACATGTGTGCCCACACACACACACACACACACACGAGGGAAATGCAAGGGAAGCTCTTTCTTCAGGAGCATGAAAGAGGAGGAGGGGGGATAGAGGGCAGAAGCATGGCTCCCATTTGAGACAATTGCAAAGATTGATTCAAAGGGCAGCTTGCCTGCATGTTCCAACCCTCTAAATCAGTGGTTCTCAAACTAGGTCCGCCACTTGTACAGGGAAAGCCCCTGGCTGTTTCTTTACCTGCCACGTCCGCAGGTTTGGCCAATCGCAGCTCCCACTGGCTGCGGTTCGCTGCTCCAGGCCAATGGGAGCTGCAGGAAGCAGCGCAGGTTGAGGGATGTGCTAGCCGCCGCTTCCCACAGCCCCCAGTGGCCTGGACCGGCAAACCGCAGCCAGTGGGAGCCACGATCAGCCGAACCTGCAGACACAGAAGGTAAACAAACTGGCCCAGCCCACCCAGGGTTTTCCTTGAACAAGCGACGGCCCTAGTTTGAGAACCGCTGCTCTAAATCAAATCTCAGGGAGGGGGATTCCTGTCTCTAAATAAGATCCATCCTCTCAAGTTGTTCAAATACTGTTAATGGGCAGGGAGCACCAACATGGTGCCAAAATAAACAAATGAATGGAATGGAAAATCAACTTGGGGAAACTTTACAGAAAAAATAGGCCAAATATACTACTCAGGTAAACAGGGATAACTCCATTGCCTTCAGCGGGCTTACATCAGCTGTGAACTTGTCCCAGTATACAAAGTTTGATTAGAGCAGGTGAATGCAGCAGGTGAACAAGATTTTTATTTGGGGAAGGCTGAGCACCAGCTAGAGAGGGGAATATTTTGGATATTGTTTGTAGGGCATAATTTTTAACCCAAAGTCAAGGGGACAGCTCAGTCACTATAATGTTGGCTAAGTAATTAATGATGCTGCACTTCAGTTTCCCCATCTATAATCTGGGGATGATAATGCTTCCCATCTTTGAGATTTACAGAAAAGAAGTGTCATAGTATTAAGATTTATTATTCTTTATTAGTATTGAGGAAACATTGAACATCCTTCTGAGTATCACTTGCAAGCACAAGTGTGACCTTGCTCTTGACTTTAGTTGGACAGCTAAGTACAGAGACATGTCTTCATCTATTCATGACAAGTATGTAACGAAACATTATATTCTAAAAATCCTGCTGGTCAGCCATTCAGAAATAAGAAACAATAGATGCATTAGAATCTCCGACAAGGAGTAGCAACAGTTTCTTATATTTACATAGCAACTATCATCCTGACGAGAATCTCAAGGTGCTTTACAAACTCTGATCTTGATCCCCTGCTAGAATACTTCAGTCAAGCGCCAATGCAACTCCATTAAAATCAATGGAGTTACACCTTCGTAAACTGGAGTAACACTTTGATGACTCAGGCCCTACACATACAATTCACTCACTAGTGATGTGCAGCCACCTCTGGAAGGAAGTGTGGAAAATGTTTAAAAGTGCACAGCAACATTGCACCACAATTTAGGACAGGATGATAAAGAACACCATATCCAGAAGACTGTGCAGGGGGAATTTCAGACAGAATATATTTACCCATCCTAGGCACAGGGTCAAATATTCCTAGTCTTGAGAAAAGTGCCATGAGATCTTTATGCCCCCGAGAAGTCAGAGTTTCAATTTAGTAAATCATCTGAAAAGTGGCATCTCCTGAAGCACAGTGTCCCCGGCATCATACTGGCACATATTGATCTGATATGGATTCACTGGGGAATGTGCCATCTACTGAATGATTTGACCCCCCACTTTCAACAGCATCTGGGCTTTCTTTGGTGTTATCCTAAGCCAGTGCTGACCAGGACTGACCTTGTTTAACATGCAGGATTTGAGGGGGTCGGAGCCTAAGCTTGCCTGTTCACATGGGTAACATAAAAGCTTAAACTGTAAAATACCGATCTGTGCTCAATGTGGAGGACCAAGGATTAATTCATTCAACTATCAGCCTGATTCAAAACCCACTGAAGTCAATGGAAAGACTCCCATTGACTTCAATGAGCTTTGGATCAGGCACTAGGTGAGCAAAATGAGACTGATGGTGAACACCACTCCTGGTGCTGGCAGGAGGCAGAAGTATAACAATATCTTTCAGAACAATAGCCCCTATGGGCTGCTCACAGAGCAATAATGAGCTGCTGACACATTCACAGATTTGTTCTGTGAGATGAAGCAGCACTGGATCAGGAGCATGCTGTGGACGACAGAGCACCACACCTGGGGACTGAAGAAAGAGGGTGATTTATTAAGGACCATGTTGGAATTGCAAGCTATCACATTAAGATTGACGAGATTTCCTAGTCCTGCTTGCAAGCTACGGGACTCCTTAGCGAAGCATCTGGGAGCAGCAGTCAATTTGCAACCAGCTTGATTACAGTAAGGTGGGGCAAGCTGTGCCTCTGTTTTTAGGGAGCAGCCTGGTTTGCCTCTGTTTTTTGGGTTCTTGGGTGTAATCACATTCAGAATTCTAAGAAATACCAGTGTTACATCGCAACCTCCCAGCAAGAGTATTTATGTTTTTTAATCTAATGTCTCTTTTTGCATGCTGTGAACATAACAAAAAGGAGTAAAGGAAGTGAGAACACTAGACCTAGGACTGTGAGAGGAGAGTAAAAGAAAGCACCAGATATGGCATTTTGTGACAACTGGGGAACCTGAGGGCATCAGATGTAAACTAGGAGCAAAGGCAACAAGGAAAGAGAAATAGAACTAGACCTGGGATAGGGAGAGACAGAATAAATGAAGGAGGGAGGGAAAAATTCCATTGCAAACTTAAGAGAATGCGGCTGGAAAGTATGGGTGGAATGGAGCTAATATTGTTACTCTAGTTCGCAACATTTAATATCTGACTAGTGAAGGAGATCCATGGTCATCTCCTGGGGCTCCTACCTTACCCATCTTCCTGTCTCCATAAGTGAACTTCAGGTAACAATGAGATCTTTATGGCTTAAATTATTCCTTCTAGAACAGGATAAAGAATGATATTTGAGTCCCAGTGACCTCTGCTTATTGACTCAGCAGATTGAACAAATATTCCAGCAAGAAAGACCCACAAATCAGTTGTTTGATTTTACATCCACTGCTGCAAATGGTTTCCTAAGATGGCTAGCTGAAATACTGATAACTAGAGCTGTGAGAATAACCAATCTTTCAGTTCAGTGGCTAAAACAAAAAAAAGTGTTTTTAAAAATTGTTTCAGGTCAACACAAACTGAAAACGTTTTGAATCAAAAGAGGTAAACAAATCTCGTCGGGTTGAATTAAATGTATTATTCAATGTGAAACAAAACATTTTATTTTGTTCGAAGTTTTGGGGTTTTGCTTTAACTTTTTGGGAAAAAAATAAAATTCAAGTAAAATTAAAAACAAAGTAATTTCAAATCAAAAAGTCAAAATGTTTCATTTTGAAAATATCAAAACAACTTTTTCACTTTTGTTTTTTTTCCTTGACTGAAACAATTAGATACATTTGACAAGAATTCGCGAAATGCTTTGGTTGATCCAAATCTGTGATTTTCAGCAAAAAAAAGTTGTCTGCAAAATTTCATCCCACTCCACTGATAACCCAATACTTTTACGCTGAGTATAGACAGAATTGAAATATACATATACAGCACACAGTCAACTTGTGGAACTCCTTGCCTGAGGAGGTTGTGGAGGCTAGGACTATAACAGGGTTTAAAAGAGAACTGGATAAATTCATGGTGGCTAAGTCCATTAATGGCTATTAGCAAGGATGGGTAAGGAGTGGTGTCCCTAGCCTCTGTCAGAGGATGGAGATGGATGGCAGGAGAGAGATCACTTGATCATTACCTGTTAGGTTCACTCCCTCTGGGGCACCAGAGCATTTCGCGAATTCTTATCAAATTGGCCACTGTCGGTAGACAGGATACTGGGCTGGATGGACTTTTGATCTGACCCAGTACGGCCGTTCTTATGTTCTGTACGTATATTCACCACATGTTATAGTCTAGGTGGAAAAGTGAGTTAAAACACCACAGGATACATCCTGAGCTAGGGTAAGTTGGCACAGCACCACTGAAGTCACCACTGGAGTCAATTTACACAAGCTTTTCCGCTCTGCAGACTCCTTGTTTAAGTAAAGTTTTGCTTATATATGGGAATGATTTTGGTGGTTCCATCCTAGTCCTTAATGGACACTAGGTCACATCACAGAATTCCTTGATTTAGTATAATTGGTATTCTCTGCTCAAGAGAAGTTTAAGACTGGAACAGGGCATTAGGCAGGATCGGAACATAAGAGGAACAGAGGCTCGAGACAGGACTGAAGTGCATTGTCAGAACAATGTCAGGAGTGCTTGGTTCTGATCAGAGCTATTAGCCCCTGATCCAAATACCATCCATAAGAACAAAAGAATAGCCACACTGGGTAAGACCAATGGTCCCTCTAGCCCAGTATCCTGTCTTCCAGCAGTGGCAATGCCAGGTGTGTCAGAAGGAATGAACAAACAGGGCAATTATGAGTAATCCATCCCATTGAACAGTCCCAGCTTCTGGCAGTCAGAGGTTTACAGATACCTGGAGCATGGGGTTGCATCCCTGACCATATTGGCAAATAGGCCCATCAGTGTCTATCCTCCAGGAACTTAACACTTTTTTTAACCTAGTTATACTTTTGGCCTTCACAACATCCCGTGGCAACAAATTCCACAGGTTGACTGTGCATTGTGTAAAGACAATGATTGGAAAACTGTTCCCAGAGAGTAGTTATCAGTGGTTCACAGTCAAGTTGGAAAGGCATATCAAGCGGGGTCCTGGAGGGATCAGTTCAAGGTCCATTTCTGTTCAATATCTTCATCAATGACTTAGATAATGGCATACAGAGTACACTTATAAAGTTTGCGGATCATACCAAGCTGGGAGGGGTTGCAAGTGCTTTGGAGGATAGGATTAAAATTCAAAATGATCTTGACAAACTTGAGAAATGGTCTGAAGTTAATAGGATGAAATTCAAGAAGGACAAATGCAAAGTACTTCACTTAGGAAGGAACAATCAGTTGCACACATTCAAAATGGGAAATAACTGCCTACAAAGGAGTACTGCAGAAAGGGATCTGGAGGTCATAGTGGATCACAAGCTAAATATGAGTCAGTGTAACACTGTTGCAAAAAAAGCAAACATCATTCTATATGTATTAGAAGGTGTGTTGTAAGCAAGACACGAGAAGTAATTCTTCTACTTTATTTCACACGGATTAGGCCTCAGCTGGAATAGTGTGTGCAGTTCTCGGTGCCACATTTCAGGACAGATGTGGACAAACAGGAGAAAGTCCAGAGAAGAGCAACAAAAATGATTAAAGGCCTAGAAAACATGACCTATGAGGGAAGATTGAAAACTTTGGGTTTGTTTACTCTGGAGAAGAGAAGACTGGGAGGGGACATGATAACAATTTTCAAGTACATAAAAGGTTGTTACAAGGAGGAGGGAGAAAAATTGTTCTCCTTAACCTATGAGGATAGGAAAAGAAGCAATGGATTTAAATTGCAGCAAGGGTGGCTTAGGTTGAACATTAGGAAAAACTTCCTGTCCAGGTGGTGTGACAAAGTTCCTCCTCTACCTTGGTGGGTCCTGCGCTTATTGGCAGGTTTGCTCACCTCAGTGATCTTCCCCACAGTCTGGATCAACTCCTCCTGTGTCTGATAACGCTTGTACTCCTTAGTCCTCCAGCTGCCCACCCTCTCACTCTCAGCTCCTTGTGCCTCTTGCTCCCAGCTCCTCACACGCACTTCCTCTCCTCTGGCTCCTCCTCGCCTGACTGGAGTGAGCTCCTTTTTAAACCCAGGTGCCTTGATTAGCCTGCCTTGATTGGCTGCAGGTGATCTAATCAGCCTGTCTGCCTTAATTGTTCTAGCAGGTTCCTGATTACTCTAGTGCAGCCTCTGCTCTGGTCAATCAGGGAACAGAAAACTACTCATCCAGTGACCAGTATATTTGCCCTCTACCAGACTCCTGTACCCCACTGGTCTGGGTCTGTCACAGTGGTTAGGCACTGGAATGGTCTAGATCAGTGGTCCTCAACCTTTTTCGTCTGGAGCCACAGAAGACCGTGGCGGTGGACGAGCATACGCCGAAATTAAGCTGACAAGAGGAAACGTCAACAGGCATCGCCGCCGAAATGCCGCTGCCAAGTAGCATCATCCAGAGGCATCGCCGCCAAAATACTGCTGAAAATCGGCAGCATTTCAGCGGCAATGCCTCTGGATGACACAGCTTGTCAGTGGCATTTTGGCGGATGATCATCCGCCGGCCAGTACGCGTTGGGGACCCCTGGTCTAGATCATTCTTAATTCTGCCAGGAGTTGAGGGGACTGGACTAGATGACCTCTTGAGGTCCCTTCCAGTCCTATGATATTATGATTATGTGACATATTTCCTTTTGGTTTAAACCTGCTGCCTATTAATTTCATTGGGTGAATCCTAGTTCTTGTGTTACGAGAAGTAAATAACGCTTCTCTATTCACTTTCTCCACACCATTCATGACTTTATAGATCTCTAGCATATCCTCCCTTAGTTGTCTCTTTTCTAAAATGAACAATCCCAGTCTTTTTAATCTCTCCTCATATGAAATCTGTTCCATACCCCTAATCCTGTTTGTTGCCCTTCTCTGTATCTTTTCAAATTCTAATATAATTTTTTTGAGATAGGGTGACCAGAACTGCACATAGTATTCAAAGTGTGGGAATGCCTTGGATTTATATAGTGGCATTATGATATTTTCTGTCTTATTTATTCCTTTCCAATGGTTCCTAACATTGTTAGCTTTTTTGACTTGCCGCATGCAAGTCTATGAGAGTAATCCTGTTTACTTAATTGGGTTTTGGATCAAGCCCTTATCCTATCCCCTTGCGTTCAAAAATGTGAAGCAATTCTGACAACTCCTTTATGCACTCAACCATTTGGGGAAATAAAGCACCACTAAGCAAACCTGATGTTAGCCCACTTATGAAGAAAACGTAAAATAAACGAAGTGTAGAGTGTGTGTGAATGTGGTCATAGCTCTTTGAAACAGGCAATAAGTGTTCTCAGACTCTGAAACAATGGTGCTCTGCTAAGTGCTAATCCTCCAAAAGAAGAGGAAGGAGGCTGAGGGGCAGACTGTTTAAATTATTAATGTGACCCCACGCTTGTCTGCCTGGTTTGAACAAGGAGATGAATTATGCTGAGGGCAACGTTATTTTAAATTACCCTCAGCTAGGTTCCGCAAGGTGTGGAGCTTTTATTAATTTCCCATGGGCTTATATTTACACGTGTTCACAATCCCTTTCCTTCTTACTAGCCCAGTACATATGTATTTATCTGATCCCAAAACATTTCACACATAAAAAAAAAAGTCAAATAGTGACAGAGCCGCTTGACCCTAAGAAGATGAGATCACTAGAGAAACAGCCATGTTACAAAAGGGCAACAGCTCATGAGACTTTAAGGCACAGCCCTGTATGACGGTTGGCAATGTGTGGATAGAAAGCATCATGTTTTGGATAATCTACTAGACTAGGATTCAGTAGACCTGGGTTTTTCTCTCAGCTCACCCAATAATTTCCTTTGTGACCCTGCACAAGACAATTAATCTAACATGTCCTACAGTTTCCTCTTTGTAAAATGAGACTAAAACTTCCCTACCTCTCACAGGTACCATAAGGATAACGATTGTGAGGTGCTCAGATACTATGGGTGCTATTAATTATTGTGGACTTTGGTATGTTGTGGCTGTATGACATTTTGTCAGCTAGAACCTCTGCCAGCACGTCTTCCCATTCCTCTCTCCTTCCTCCCCAAAACACACCTCTCACCCAAAGGAAATGACTCTTTAAAAACCAACAACAGATACATGCCTGTATCTAAGGGATACAGAATTACTCCACAATATAGCACACTGAGGTCTTGGTCCACAACTAGGATTCCTCGACATTGCAGTAATACTACCCGACATGGAACACCATTTAGATTGCAGTTAGCGCCTGGTCAGGTGCAGTTTAGAAAGGATTGTTGGTGGTGAACGTACAAAACCAGAGGAAATGAAGACACTTTGAAGGAGCTATAAAGATAAGCGATGGTTTTCTCTCTCCCAATCTTGAACCTTCCCCACTCCACCATCCCAAAACAACCCAACAACTGCAGCTATCTGTCCCAAACTGGGTGGGGGATTTTTAAATACTTGCTTAAACAGTGATCTACTGTTCTGTTTTGATTCCACAGTTAAAATGCATTGGAAACACCAACTTGTCTTCATGAATTTTGGGGAATCATGAGACTGCTGCTGCTACCATTGCTATTGTGGCTACACTGCTATTTATACCTGCACAAGCTCATTGAGAACTAGTCCTAGTAACTGGACATGAGCAGGGGAATCACACCCTTGCTTGTAGTGTAGATATAGCCTAAGGGTCCCATTTGCCTCTTAAGTTGGCTTTAAAGCAATGTTAACCCCTTGACAACAGTTGAGTTTCTTCAGATTTGCACTGATCTAGGTGAGAAGAGACTCAAGTCCTCAGTTCTTTGGAGCCTGACTTTTTACATGTTCAGAAGGGAGCTGTTCATATTTACAACACTAACTAAACAAACAGTTTGATAACTGGAACTACTGTTACGGGAGGTGCACAATATACCAGGTACTGAGATGAGTCTTAAATGAGAGGTTATTCTTCATACCAGTTGCCAATTCAGCAGCTGTATATTTTAGTACACTTGCACTCAGGAGATCTGGGTTCCATTCTTGCTCTGCCACTGGCCTTCTGGGTGACCATGGGCAAGTCACTTCCCCTCGCTGTGCCTCAGTTAGCCCCTTTGTAAAATAGGGATAATGATATTGTCCTCCTTTGTAAAGTGGACTGACATCTACTAATGAAAAGTGCTTTATAAGAACTAGGTGGTATTATTGTAATTTAAAACTCTCCCTAGGACCTGCTGTAAATATTCCATACTTTGCATTTGTTCCCATTCACTAATGCTCTGCTTATATCCTGCTCCAGTCTCTCCAAACTCTTTCCCCCACCCTTTATCTTCCAAAAAGCATGAAACGCTTACAGACACTTCTGTTTGCAGAGAAGAACATGCAATGAGCAACAGCTGTTTAAACAATACAACAAACCATGGCATTCAAGTTTTGCCATACCTGTCATACAAGCTAAACTGTGAAGCAGACAAGCACCTTCCTTCAGCTCAGTTCCACATGGGCTAGGCTCCACCTCTGAGGGAAATCAGCTCCACTACCCATAATCTGCTCAAAGAGAAGTCCATCATTTCAATGACAGAATAACCTCTAGGATTCCAAAAAAATTAGTGGACGTTTATGTGTATGCATGCACATACACAGAGGATAGATACAGACATATTTGTAATGGAGTTGTAGCCATGTTGGTCCCAGGATAATAGAGAGACAAGGTGGGTGAGGAAATTATGATGGGTTGGGTCACAGAAACCCCCTTGGGACTGCCACCTGATGTGCTGGGACTACCTCTGAGCCTGGTTTCCCTGGTAGCTTGGGACTTCTGTACCTTGCCTGGTTGTGCCAGACACACTAGCCTGCTACAAACACCCAGGTCTGAACCATGTCCCCCAAAAGCTGCAGGCTTAACTGAAAATAGCTTAAAAAGCACTCCTGTCTTCAACACACAGATACCCAGTTCCCAATGGGATCCAAACCCCCAAATAAATCCATTTTACTCTGTATAAAGCTTATACAGGGTAAACTCAAATTGTTCGCCCTCTATAACACCAATAGAGAGATATGCACAGCTGTTTGCTCCCCCAGGAATTAATTCTTGCTCTGGGTTGATTAATAAGTGATTAAAAAGTGATTTTATTAAATATAAAAAGTACAATTTAAGTGGTTCAAAGTAATGACAGACAGTAAATTACCAAGCAAAATAAAACAAAAACACACAAGTCTAAGCCTACTACAGTAAGAAACTAAATGCAGGTAAATCTCACCCACAGAGATGTTCCAATAAGCTTCTTTAACAGACTAGACTTCCTCCTAGTCTGGGTCCAGCGATCACTCATATCCCTGTAGTTACTGTCCGTTGTTCCAGTTTCTTTCAGGCATCTCTTTGGGGTGGAGAGGCTCTCTTGAGCCAGCTGAAGACAAAATGGAGGGGTTTCCCAGGGCCTTATATAGTCTCTCTTGTGGGTGGAAACCCCTTGTGTTTTCCTATGCAGAATTACAGCTACAAGATGGAGTTTGGGAGTCACATGGGCAAGTTACATGTCCATGCACGACTCAGTTCTCTACAGGCCGAGCCATTGCCCACATGTTAGCCCGAATGTTCCCAGAAAAGCTCAGATGTGGATTGGCGTCTATGAAGGTCCATTGTTAGCCAATTACTTCCATTTACTTGAATAACACCTTCACACTATGTTTCTACAGCAAACACTTTAAATACAAGCATAGAACCAACGCTCATAACTTCAGATATAAAAATGATACAGGCATACGAATAGGATGAATACATGCAATAGATCACAACCTTTGCAAAGATATGTTACATGGCATATCTAGGATAAAACATATTCCAGTTATGTCATATTTACACTCATAAGCATATTTCTATAAAGAATTATGGGGTCCAACGTCACAGAAATATCTTCTATTGAACCAACTTCCGTTAGTGAAAGAGACAAGCTTTCAAGATTCATGTACCTTTTCTCCTGGTCTGGGAAAGCTACTCAGACTGTGGCGGCTAAATATAAGGTGGAACAGATTGTTTAGCATAAGTAGTTAACATATTGTAAGAGACCATAAACAATCACTCCATATCAGGCCTCATTCTCAAAGGAAACCTGCATAATTCCTTCAAAAGACGAGCCTGTGAGCTTAAATTCATAACTTTGCTCGACACTAAAAATCGTGGTCTTAAGACACTGGATTTATGGCTTAGTATAACAATCTGTAGCCCACTAACTCCCCTTTTCTGTCCTATAACTGCAGAGGTGTTAACTGGCCACTTCACCTTGAATGGTCCCTTGAAATGTGTTAACTACTTATGCTAAACAATCTGTTCCACCTTGTATTAGGCCTTGTCTACACTGGCAAGCTTCTGCGCAGTAAAGCAGCATTCTGCATTGTAACTCCTGAGGTGTACACACTGCCAAGCCACTTGGTGTGCAGAAACTGCACAGTTGTAGCGCTGTAAAAAACCCACCCCGATGAGAGGTGTACAGCTTTCTGAGCCAGGGCTACTGCACTGTGGTGCCAGTGTAGACACTCTGGTCGATTACAACACTGCGATTGGCCTCCGGGAGCTGTCCCACAATGCCTGTTCTCACCTCTCTGGTTATCAGTTTGAACCCTACTATTCTGCCTCAGGTGACCAACCGTAAGCCCCACTCCTTAAATTCCTTGGGAATTTTGAAAGTCCCCTTCCTGTTTGCTTGGTGACACGTGCAGTGTCTCAGTGCATCTTTCCAGGTGATCATGCCTGCTCCACACACCAAGCGATTCCCAGCTTGGAGCAATGCTGAGCTGCTGGGGAAAGGAGGCTGTCCAGTCCCAGCTGTGCTCCAGCCAGAGGAATTAAGATACCTACAGACAGATTTCACAATGCATGACAGAAAGGGGCCATGACGGGGACACACTGCAGTGCAGGGTCAAAGTGAAGGAGCTGTGGAACTCCTACCACAAGGCACGGGAGGCAAACCGCTGCTTCGGTGCTGCACCCACAAGCTGCTGGCTCTACAAAGAGCTGAACGTGATACTCAGTGACGACTCCACCTCCACTGCAAAGGCCACTGTCGATACTCTGGTGGCTCACGTGCCAGTAGAGAGTGAACCGACCCAGAGGAGGAAATTGTGGATGAGGATGGGGAGGAGGACCCAGAGGCAGAGGACAACTTGGAGGTCAGAGATGCATGCAGACAGGAGCTATTGTCCACCCCAGAGGAGGCTAGCCAGTCATAGCTGTTGGAGCTTGGCAAAGTGCCAACAAGAGAGGAGGCCCCTGGTAAATGGCTTTGATTTTGGGAATCGCTGAAGCGAGTCGTTGGGGGCAGGAGAGTTGCAGAAAGCAGGCTTGTGCCTATATGATGCGCATACCACCACATGCCTAGTCTGAGCGATGGAACAGGGTGTTGATTGACTCCCTCACTTCACGGGAATCTGCCTCAGAGATCTCAAGGAAACTCTTATGGAGATACTGAGCAATCCGCTACCCCAGGTTCTTTCACACAGCTGCTTTGTTTCTTGCCCTATTAATGGTAACTTTCCTGTGCCACTTTGCCGTCACGGGGGGTAGGTGGGACAACACCATTGCTGCACACAGGTGAGCCACATAAGGGCCAGGGTGGAAGCTGCAGGCTTGGAGAAGACCCTGCCTTGATTCCCTGCTCACCCTCGGTAGTGAGATATCTTCCATAATGAACACAGCCTGTGGAAAATGTGGGGACAGGAATGATTATAAGGCCTCCCCTTCAATCCTGGCTCTCCCCAAGAGCCATGTGCCCAGTGTACAGTACGGTCCTGGAACACTGATTTCCCCTGTCCCTGTGGTTACGCACCATCTTGGGGGTCTTGTGGCTCATGTGCGCTTGCCTGGGGTCAGCCAGTTAGCGATAGGTACGTGAATAGCGGCTGTGTTTTAAATCACTGAATCAGTGGTCTCTGTGTTGCAAACAATACTGCTTCTGTAAAATGTTGCATTTTGGCTTCACAGAGATGACCTTGGGAGCCCAGCCTCCCTCTTGGTTATCGCCAGCTGAATGGCTGCGCAGAATTAGAAAGTGGTCACAAAGACCTGAAGAGGACTTTCTGCGTGATGTCAGGAGGCACTCTACGGCCAAAAAAAAAAAAGAACTGAAGGGGTGGCAGGACAGAAAGAAGAAGGACCAAAACGAGAATGCAGCACACCAGAACGAAGCCACAGAGCGGCTCTTAAACATTATGGAGTGCCAAGCGGACACACGCCAGGCACTACTAGCACTGCAAACCGAGTAGCTCTACATCTGCCCTCCCCTGCAGCCGCTTTAGCAAATCTTTCCCATGCGCTCCCCGGACACAGCCAACACACTCTTATCAACCTCCTGGCTCCAGTCTGTACCCACTTCATTCCACTCCTCTCTCGTCACAGTCCAGCACTGCAGACTCCCAGTATCCAATGCACTAAACACCCGTTTCTCTGCAGTTTAGCCCTGCTGAAGTACAGTACCTGCTGCACTGTACTCCAAAGGAGAAGGTTGGATGAGATACCTGGACATACACAAATCTTTAACTGTCCCGGGATCCCATCTCCTCCTGGGACCCTCTCTTCCCCCCGCCCACCCCTGTCAGTGCTGATGTGTTTTTTTGTTTGTCTCTCTCCTCTGGTTGTTGTTTTCTAATAAAGGAATTGTTTTGGTTTGAAAGCCATCTTTATTCTATTAATTGAAATCAAACAGAGCCCTGCAAAGCAACAGGCAATTTTCTTAAACCTTCATAGTGCATCATCTGCACCAATCACAATCACCTCCTAGAATTACAAGCACTGCACACCCGAGCACAGCAACAAATATTAGTGGCTTTCTCCTTCAAATTGCTGCCTCAAAGCATCCCTGATCCTTATGGCCTTGCACTGCACCCCTCTAATAGCCCTGATCTCTGGCTGTTCAAATTCAGTCTCCAGGGGCTGAGCCTCAGCAGTCCAGCCCTGCGTGAAGCTTTCACCCTTCTCTTCCCAAATATTATGGAGCGTACAGCACATGGCTATAAGCATAGGAATATTGTCATTGGCCAGGTCCAGCCTCCAATATAGGCAGTGCCAGCAGGCCTTTAAACGGCCAAAAGCACATTCAAAAGTCATTCTGCACTTGCTCAGCCTGTTGAACCGCTCCTTGCTGCTGTCAAGGTGTCCCATGTATGGTTTCATTAGCCACAGCATTAAGAGGTAGGCAGAGTCTCCCAGGATCACAGTGGGCATTTCGACTTTCCCTATGGTGATCTTCTGGTCCGTGAAGAAAGTCCCTGCTTGCAGCTTCCTGAACAGGAAAATGTTCCAAAAGGCAATTTTCCAGACCAGCCTGCGTTAATGTCCCTGAAATGCCCACGGTGATCCACAAGCACCTGGAGAACCACAGAGAAATACTCCTTCCGATTAATGTACTCAGTGGCTAGGTGGTCTGGTGCAAGAATTGGAATATGCGTGCCATCCATTGCCCCTCCGCAGTTAGGGAAGCCCATTTGTGCAAAGCCATCCACAATGTCACGCACGTTGCCCAGAGTCATGATCTTTCAGCGCAGGATGCAATTAATGGCCCTGCACACTTCCATCAACACGACTCCAATGATCGACTTTCCCACTCCGAACTGGTTAGCGACAGATTGAAAGGAGTCTGGAGTAGCCAGCTTCCATGGTGCAATTGCCATGTCGCAGATTTATGTTACCAATCTGCCTGAGGCATCAGGTGATTAGGCTGAGGCCGCAGGATCATTAGGGGAGGAGATGACAGAGCACACCAAGTGACTGAGTTTTAAAGCTTTATTAATAAAATAATAAAATAACAGCGGCGAGTGCTGGGGGTTCCCCATGTCACTCAGAGGAAGGAAGAAAGTGTTAGTGCCCCAAGCCCCAACTCACTTTCATACTCACACATGCACTACCCGGAGCTGGCCAAACCTAGGGTGTAATATACAAAGGGTGTAATGTATGAAGAAGGTGGGGGAAGAGGTGGACAGAAGTTCTGTCCTGTGTACAGGTCGTCCAGGGTCCGCTGTTGATCTCTGATTTGCTTCAGCTCTCAGGAGGGTTTTAAGTCCTGGGGTCTTTTGTGGGCATTTCATTCAGGGACCTCTGTCCCCCATGCTCTTTGTACCAGCCCAAACCGTTTTTTTGTGGCTTCCTCAGCGATCCCAAAACACCCTGGTTTCAGGGACATGAGATGGTTGTTTTTCCCCTCACTGGCCTTCACCGTCTCCCTATTTTTCTAGGGTTGGGTAAGATCCAGGTACAGCTGCAGACTTTTTGGTGGTATAGAGTCTGTTTGAGCGCAGTGACCTTGGAGTAGAGCCGACGTCTTATCTTCAGTCTGAGCTGAGTTGTTGCATTAACCCGTTCTCTTCTCTCATGCTTCCCCCTTGGCCTTTCACAACCTGCAAAGAAATCTTTTACTGCACACTCCCACCTTTAATCCTTCCCAAAATGCCTTGCAATGCTTGCATCAGCGTTAGCAACATACAATGCTGATCTGCCTCCCAAGGGGACCCCCTGAGGGAGGGGGCTATTGGGTTGTGACATTCACGCACTTCTCCAACAGCAGAGCAGCTCTCATTCTCGTGTCCTTGTGCCCCAGGGTTGGGGCGAGTTCATCACACAGTCCCATGAATGTGGCTTTCCTCACCCGAAAGTTCTGCAGCCACTGTTCGTCATCCCAGACATGCATGACAATGTGATCCCACCACTCAGTGCTTGTTTCCCGAGTCCAGAAGCATCGTTCCACTGTGGTCAGCACCTCTGTGACTGCCACCAGCAATCTCGTGTCATAGCTACTACGCATGGCGAGATCAATGTTGAACTCCTCTTGCCTTTGTAGTTTAAGGAATAACTCCACTGCCACTCGTGACATGTTAGTGAGAGCGAGCAGCATATTGTTCAACAGTGCGGGATCCATTCCTGCAGACCGAAGAGGCAGAGCACACAGTACACAAACCATTGAAAGATGGCGCCAAATGCGTACAGAAGCATAGAGATTGCTAGGATGCGAAGCAATGCATCTCAGGGCATTGGGACAGGATCCAGGATGCCCCATGACCCCTTCTGCCTTCCCACAACTCTTAGTGGCAGAAGACGAAGGGGTGCTCTGTGGGATAGCTGCCCAGAGTGCACCACTATGAATATTGCAGCAAGTGCTGCAAGTGTGAACACGCTATTGCGCAGATAGTTGACAGTGTGAACACACAAGAGTGGTTTCCCTTCAGCGCTCTGAGTGGTGTTGTAACTGCCGACATTGTAACTCTGCCAGTGTAGACATACCCTTAGCTGTGACATTCTGAATACCTTTCCCAGACTTGAAGAAGAGCTCTGTGAAGCTCAAAAACTTGTCTCTTTCACCAACAGAAGTTGGGCCAATAAAATACATTATCTCTCCCAGCTTCTCTGATAGATAGTTAGATAATCTATGGGTTAATTTTTCCAAACATAGCCTCCAACTATGCATGCAGAATTTAGCATATGTAATCATTTGTGGTCGCATTTTTTGTTCACCATCACTTGTGAATAATAAAATTTACACACACAGCCTCTGTCACATTTTGAAAATTTGATCTTACCTCTCTCTCACATTTAGATAGATAGATATGGATAGGTCTGAATCATCAAACCTTTGTACCTAAAGTCAGGCTCCTAAATCCATATGGTGTGTCACTGAAACTGAGTTTGTCTCTGAAACATGTGGTCTCTTCCTGAGATGAAGAAGGCCCAGCCAGCATCTCTGTTGCTGTTACTGCTGCTTGATGTATTCTATTAAACTTTCATTTGCTCATCTTCAATCCCGTCACTGTCTGCATGCAGTGCACAGTTCAAAATCAGTAATCCTTTGGATAGGACTACACATTTAACAATGGTGGGAAAAGAATTCGACTGGGGACTATGCGGGAGCTGTATTCTTGTCTACCTCTAATTCTGCTGCTGTATCCACACCATAAATGCACATCTCTTTATTTTATGGCTTTATACAGCATTAATCATTTTGGTATGAAGCTCTGATGCCTTCTTCTCTTCATGGAGCATGGTATTGGGCATCTCAGTACAGAGCTGAGGGTACCTCTTTGTGAATATCCTTGCTTTGTGTCCAATTACATGATACGGTCCCTAGAAATGGGACAAGATCACTGCTAACCTTCTGCCCACATTCTGAACAATGAAACATAACATTCCAAGCACCATTCCTCATCCAAGTTAAATTATCATTAAAGTCAGACAATGGGCCTCCATCCCTTTCTTCACCTTCTGCACTTTTCTCTATACTCCATCACTCTCTGCTCCTCTGAGAGAGAGGGAGAAACACACCTCTCTCTTCATCTCAATCTAGAAAAGAAAAACGTCAGAGATGGCTACTATCCCACTTCCACACAAAATGTCATGACCGTTCATGGGCTTCCAACTTGGGCTATCTAAGAAAGCCATTGCCTTTGCAATGCAGAATAATAAATCAAATGCCTGAAAATAATATAAACAATGTTCACATGAAATTTCTCAAAAAAACCCAAACCAAACAACAACAAAACTCTCACCCTGTTTTAACATCAGACCTTTGACATCCCAAGCACAAAACATGATATGGTTTCAGTGTGTCACATTACTGAACTCAAAGTCTGTGTCAAGTGCTCAGAGCAACTGGCCAGTTAATGTCAACAGCAGGTGCCTGTGCTTGTTTCTATCAAAGCCCATGTCACTTGTGAGAATAAAAAAAAAGAAAAAAAATTACAAATACATTTGACACTGTTTGAAGTTTTTATTACTTGTTTTCACTTCTCACAAACACATTCAAAACTGCTACTGAACGAAATACGACTTCTCTACCGAAGGGGATGCACTAGTCTAGGGCATTCCATAACAAAAGCAACTGAATCAGCCCTGTTCACCATGGTTCATTGTGCTGCATCTTGAAAGGAATGACTCCTGACTGCAGAGTTCAGACCTGAACATAAGCACACGCAGGCCTCACACACCACTGATCCAAAACCAAGGCAGCCGTGCATTTTTGCTCTCTAATCAAATCTCAACAGGGTCGCCTTCTCCAGTTCAGTGAAAAGTGTTCTCCCTGTCTGCCTCTTTCCCATCTCCCTAAACAATACCTTGGGAGAGTGATGGAAGGCAAGAACAAACTCTCTTTACAGAATCTGCCCAAGAGAACAGTTCCTTGGCCCTCAGCCAGAATACTATCATTCTTAAGAGTGCTCCTGTCTGCAGCCATATCACTTAGGGCTGTGATCTAATCAGCTTTCATAAACTAAGCAGAGTCAAGACCTGGTCAGCACTTGGATGGAAGCCCTCTAAGGAAATCTTAGGGAGACAGCGGTGATGGCACTCTCTTCTTTCCTACAATAGGGAGCCAGGCAGGCATAGCAGTGGCATAGACAGGAATTACCTCCAGGATCAGGTCTTGCCACTTGGCTCAGATCCCTCCTGCACATCTTGGAGAAGTATAGCATTCCACTGTTTTCGTGTTATCTCTTTTATGGCTTAAAACCTTTAATTTTGAATGAACTATAAAACTGGGGTCCTCACTGGTTTTGCTCTTTGAAGATCCCAGTGCTCTTTTCCTGAGAGTAGAGATGCGAAGCCAGGTGTCGTGGCAAATACATTCTGCTTATGCTTATTCTTGTTCCCGTCTTTTCCTAAACCCTTATGTAACGCTACTGGGAGCTGCTGAACAGCTGCCACATTTCACCCCAGAACTGAGTGAATTGCAGAGATGAGTAAAGTGATTCCCGTATCTAGTTTGGCATCTTTTTCATGAAAACTGGTGTAATAATACCAATCCCCTAGAACTGGAAGGGACCTTGAAAGGTCATCAAGTCCAGTGTATAACTATACGGTAAATTCCTACCAACCACACCAAATTCTGCTTTCACATACACTGGTGCAATCATCATGTGCTTCAGCAGGATTTGCCCCAGGATGATGATGATGCCCAGGCAGAATCTGGCCCATTGTATTTGCCTTCAAAAATAAGAATGGAAAAAAGTCACAATACTTTATTGGATCTTCTCTATGCAACTTATTAGGTATGAGGTCTAGGTTTTTTCATCCCTTTTAATGAATAACCTCATTATAAGGCTCTTACAGGAAGCTTCTTTCACTCTTAAGCAACCAGACCTGTGACTGAAAGCCAAGTAGACTTCTGCTTATCCAAACCCACCAGGGCTTGAAGAGATTTCTGATCTGAGAAATTTTGGGTTGAAACAAAAAGCTAGCTACAGTCTGCTGGATTTCCTGCTTGAGTGAGAAGACAGAGGCCAGGAAGCACAGAAGTGCATGGTAAGCAGACTCCAGACTCTCTCATATAACCCATTTCAGATACGTGAGCGTCCATTTTATGCATAAGTCACCAACCACATGTATATAATGCAACCATCTGAAGTCAAGGAGAGGGGATAGAAGAGGAGGAATGAGTAAGTAATGCATGCAGGGAGGCATTGTAATTTTCCGCACTCTCAAGTGTGACAATGTAACTGAAAATGATCAGTGCTGCTGATCTGGTATCCAAATATATGAGCCAATAAAACATGGTATGTTTTTAGCTGACTGTGGCAACTTCCACTTTCTTCAATGCATCATACACAGTGCTACTCAACTGAGTCTTCTTCCCTATCCCCGTCATAACCTTCACTCCTCAATTGCCACTCCCTCCCCACCCAACCCGTGCCTTTTGGGCTACAATTTTCTTAAATAAAAAAATAAATAGTCAAATTAAATATACACATATAGAAAAGAGCTTTTTAGCAACCCAGCCATGAAATTCATTTTGCTTCTCTGCCACTGGTATGTCAGAAACTCCACATTGCCTTTAATAAACTTCTCCAAGTGAGCATGCTGATAACTAAACAATGTGACATTTCTGACAATAAGAAGGCAGAAAACCAGAACAATTACATTACAAAAAATGAAGGGGCGGGTGTGTGTGTGTGGGGGGGAGCAAGCTGGAGATCTCTCTTGCTGCAAGTAAAGTCTCATTAAGTTATGAACCAGCATTCTCCGGGGAGACAAGTCTCCTTGGCCTACAGGTGGCCATGTGTCAAGATTCTAATTCCCACCGCGGTGTCCTCATCCTGACATTACAAGAAGGGAATGGAGTGGTAACCAAGTGATGTCCCAAAAGAAGTCAGAGCGGAAGGATATTCCTTGGCTTCACTCAGCCATTCCTAGATATTGTCAAATGGAAGGAATATCTCAATTACCACCAACAACCCTAATATATATATATATGATGTGTCTTTCTTTTTTTGTAAAAATCAAGGTATTTTAATCGGAGCTCAAGACTTCTGAAAATCAGGTCACTAATCTTTAAATTAGTAAACATAGCAAAAAAAATTCATATAAAAAGGTGAAATGAATTAATGTATCTTTATTCAAAATTTGTTGACCTATTTTAATTTTAAAAAATACATTTGTTCATGGTAAAAAATGGGCTTTTTAATTTTTTTTGTAAAAATTAATTTTTTAACATAAGAATGGCCATAGTGGGTCAGACCAAAGGTCCATCTAGCCCAGTATCCTGTCTTCAACAGTGGCCAATGCCAGGTACTTTATAGGGAATGAACAGAACAGGTAATCATCAAGTGATCCATCCCCTGTCACTCATTCCCAGCTTCTGCCAAACAGAGGCTAGGGACACCATCCTTGCCCATCCTGGCTAATAGCCACTGATCAACCTATCCTCTATGAATTGGTCTAGTTCCTTTTTAAACAGTGTTATAACCTTAGCCCTCACGACATCCTCTGGCAATTTGCTGTTTTTCAACAAAATTGGAAAATTAAAAACAGCCTTTTTAGTTTTTTAAATTTTTCTTTCCTTACCTGCCCCTCCTTTCTTCCTTCTTTCCATTTTCAGCAACAAAAATGGGAAGAGAAAAAATGGGGAGAAGGGGAGGAAAAAGAAAAAGGTGAAGGGATGGGGAGGGGGGCTGGAAAAAACAACTGAACTTCTCTCCGCCAAAAAAATAAAAAAAAAACCCACCCCAAATCAGGAAACTCCCACCCCAAATTCAAATACAATTTTTAAATTAAAAAATACCTTAAAATATTTTGCATAAATAAAAATGGTTCATTTTTGAAACCTGAGGAGCAAAGATGACTTAGATTGGAAATTTCAAACATTTTTTCCACAGTGTTTTTTGTGATTTTTCAATGAACTCTGCTCCTGAGCTGGAGGCTTAAATGGAGCTATGTTGGTTTACTTCAGCTAAGGGTAAAGCCCATCATTTTAAGTATTTCCTAGCATGAATATCTTTCTAAGTTAAGTAATGAGGCCATTTTATGCAACTACAGACAACATATGGCATCTGTATTTCAGTTTCTGGACTAGTCCGAACACATAAAGAGGACCAAGGGTCAGTTGTAAATTTAGATAATTTGTAACATTTGTTCTTATATTGTGAATATTGATGCTGCGGGTATCTACTGGGTGCACTGGCAATACCTAAAAAGTAAAGGGTGTTGTTAAAATCTTGACATTTACTGCACTAAAGTATTCATTTTTAGAATCTCATGGAAGTGTACATGTATCTATTTAAAATTTTGTACATGTTGGTATCCAAGTGCCTACAGCCACCATTCACAAATCTTACCTCCCTCCTCAAGAATGTTGTAGGCCTCTGTGACGCTGTATGGAATCTGGGGGACACTTGAGGATATTATGAGTAATATTGTAAAACTGCAATAAGTTGTGCCAGATATGCCATGTAAGATATCTGCAAAAATGTTATGATTTGCCAAATATGATAATCTCATGTATGTGTTTGTATCACGTTTGTATTATGAATTATAGATATGTATGTATGTCTGTACAGGGCTGCCCAGAGGATTCAGTGGGCCTGGGGCAAAGCAAATTCGAGGGCCCCTTCCATAAAAAAAATTGCAATACTATATTCTCGTGGGGGCCCCTGCGGGGCCCGGCGCAAATTGCCCCACTTGCTTCCCCCATACAGGTGGACCTGGGAAAAATAAACCTTCCGCATCTCAGCACAAACCCAGTTTTGAGAAAACTTCTTTACAAGGTATCACTGGTTCTCAGCATCAGCTAGCGCTAAAAGGCACTAAAGCTCATTAAAAGGGTTGGACAAATATTTTCCTTCAAAACTTTTTTTGGATCGAAAACTAGGGGTTTTTAAAAAGCAGAAAAAAATCATGGACAATGTCTGCTTTCCTTCAAAATTTATTGTGTTTTTTTTAATTGAAAAGCTGAAATTAGTCTGCCAAAACCTGAATATGGTTTGGGGTTTCAGAAGTGTGTGGCCAAATATTTGCAGCTTGCTGTGTTTGATTGTTTAAAGAAACAATAAAAAAAATCTGCTTAAAAAAAATCCAAAACTTTTGAACCACCTCAGCTTGTGACCAAACGCCTGAGCCCATCCAGTCAGAGATTTTTCCAGGTTTCTGATACTCTGCTGGCTTCCTTGACTTGTATCTGTCTCCATAACTTTGGGTTCATTTAGGTTAGAACATAAGAACAGCCATACTGGGTCAAGCCAAAGGTCCATCCTGCCCAGTATCCTGTCTACCGACAATGGCCAATGCTAAGTGCCCCAGAGGGAGTGAACCTAACAGGTAATGATCAAGTGATCTCTCTCCTGCCATCCATCTCCACCCTCTGACAAACAGAGGCTAGGGACACCATCCCTTACCCATCCTGGCTAACAGCCATTAATGGACTTAACTTCCATGCATTTATCTGTTTCCTCGAGACTGGCTCCATGGGGTCCCTCACAAACTGGAGACGGTTACTGTGGGTTTGTCTTTAGTATAGCTTATGTACATACTCCACGAACTGAGCATTTGAGCTTGTTCCAGAATCTGGGATGAGCCTATGTTGTGAAAACTGAAATGCTCAAAATAGCACATGCATGTGAATGGACACAGGATGCTAAAATTAAATTAACCCAGGGTTTCTCAAACTGGGGGTCAGGACCCCTCAGGGGGTCACAAAGTTATTACTGGGGGTCGCGAGCTGTCAGCCTCCACCTTAAACCCCACTTTGCCTCCAGCATTTATAATAGTGTTAAATATATAAAAAAGTGTTTTCAATTTATAAGGGGGGAGAAGTCGCACTCAGAGGTTTGCTATGTGAAAGGAGTCACCAGGACAAAAGTTTGAGAACCACTGAATTAACCCCTCTGAAGCCTCAGGGAATGCAGGGGAGGGAGGGTCTCCCTTGGTAGGGTTGGGAAGGATATTGCTCTTCTCATGTGATCCCTCCCCCAGTGGCTAATTTTAAATGAAGCTGCCCTCCCCTGACATGAATCTCCCTATGGCACTGAAATTAAATATAGACTATAATTTGGCATTTGGAAGTGAAAGGGATGGGAGCCCTAATGGAAAAGCTAACAGCTTGGCTCTTCTGCAAGCCTCAAACTTCTGAATGAGCTTTAGGGTAGGGAAGGCTGTGCCTCCCAAACAGCCTGGCCCTGCCCACTATCCGACCCTCACCCACTTCCTGCCCCCCGACTGCCCACCCCCCAACCCATCCTGCTCCTTGTCCCCTCACCATCCCCCAGAGACCCTACCCCCCACCAACACCCTGGGACCCCACCCCTGCTCCTTGTCCCCTGACTGTCCCGACCCCTATCCCCCCCCGCTGAGTCCTGACAGACCCCCAGAACACCCACGATCCAACCCCCGTGTTCCCTGTTCCCTGACCCCTACCCCTACCCCCAACCTCTGCCCCCTCCCTGTGGCCTGACTGTCCCTGGGACTTCCTGCCCCTTAGCCAACCCCTTCGGCTCCCCCCTCACCCGGAGGGTCAGTGCATCCAGCAGCTTCCCTCGACAGCTGCGGTGTGGCTCCGGCGGGCCTCCTGAGCTTCGCCCTGCTCAGAGCCACGTGGTCAGGGGGCGGGGCTGCGAACTCCAGGCTAAGCGGAGGGAGCTCAGGCCCTGCTGGAGCTTGCAGCCCCGCCCCGGTGTCTGTATTTCAAACTTAGTTGTGCTATGCTTCTGGGTGACACCCCCAGACAGTTTGGCATTGGCACTGCGGAGCCTGCTTGATGGCCCATTAAGGACCATCAGCTATACAACTGACCCATTGAGAGAAGGCAAATACACCTTATGACTCAGCAAGGCATGCCTATGCACAGAACTCTAAGGCTATGGCTACACTTGCACTTCAAAGCGCTGCCACGGCAGTGCTGCCATGGCAGCGCTTTGAAGCGCTAAGTGTAGTCAAAGCGCCAGCGCTGGGAGAGAGCTCTCCCAGCGCTGTCCGTACTCCACCTCCCTGTGGGGAATAACGTACAGCGCTGGGAGCCGCGCTCCCAGCGCTGGGGCTTTGACCACACTGGCGCTTTGCAGTGCCGCAATTTGCAGCGCTGGAGAGGGTGTGTTTTCACACCCTGCTGCAGCGCTGCAAATTTGCAAGTGTAGCCAAGGCCTAAGGCTTTCAAGCCATGTGCTGGGCAGCTTGTGTTTGAAACAAAGGAAGCACAGGCTGCATGGCAAAAGACTATAAAAGTCAGTTGCATCTTCTCCATTTTGTCTTCAGTCCTGTTTCTTACCTCTGGAGTAAACTTTCTACAAATGAAGCTCTGAATAAAGGACTGAATGACCCATCCAAGCTATGGATGTGATCCAGAGGGACTTTCAAGCCAGCAAACTCACCAATACTGCTAGGAACCTGATATATGGACTTTGAAGGCTTTGTATGTTTGTAACTGCTTTACCATTTACCAGCTCTCTTCTTGCTCTCTCTTTTTTCTTTATAATAAACGTTTAGTTTTAGATACTAAAGGATTGGCTGGCAGTATGGTATTTTAGGTATGATCCAAACCTATACTGACTTGGTATAACCCCTTTGGGGTCAGAAGAACATTTTTGTATATGTGAGCAGAGTTATTTTAAATAACTTCTCACTGTACTGGACCTAGATGCTGACTGTGAGCCAGAGAACTGGAATGCAATAAAGGGGGCTGTGTGATTTCTCTTTTTTGCTTCTTGATAACCAGTGTGGAGAATCAGAAGCATAGTTTGTGACTGGTTGAGGAGAATAACTTCAGTGTTACCCACCAGTCTTGGGAGTATCTGCTCGCCCTTTTGCAACCTGCCCTGACTTTGGCATTTTCAGTGAGGGCTGCCCTGGGCACCCACAGATCACAGCCTCATTCTCATCTTACTGTTAGTGGTGTCAATCAGGCACACCTCCATTGACTTAAAAAGAAGGTAAGAGTGTAAGTGAGTGGTGAATGAATCACCTCAATTAGACCATAATAAAAATAGAATGTAAAATATGAGAGGCTGCATTTTCCATTGATGTATTAACCTACTGTAGGAGTCTAATTTGGTAGAGCAAAGAGCGAGCATGCACGGGAATAAACAAATGATTTTTGTAATATTTCTGTTTGTTTTGATTCACTGTGAGAATCACAATAGCCCACTGGATGTTCTGCAGGAGACTGACCTCAAGACCACAGAAGTCAAAAGAAATATTTTTACTGATTTCAGTACAAGGTGGATGAAAAAAATATTAAAATAAACAGATTTTTAAAATTTAAATCAGCTTTTTAACTGAAATTAAATACATTTTTGTTGTTAAATATAAACCTATTTAAAAATTAAATTTGAAATCATGACTAACTATGCTGAAGCCTAAACTTATTATAATCTATTAAAATAATTTAAATTAAATAAAAATATTAAGTAGTGCATATTTATAGCCACGTTTAAAAGAAAGTCAGACCATTGAACTGGGAGAAGTCAGTGGCTCAGCACCTGGAACTAGAGTTTGTTGAAGTGCTAAACCAGCTTTTAACAGCAGCAGTCTCTTCTGCAGGGACAGAAAGAATATTTTCTTCATTTCAGTTTATTCAACTAATTCAGTTCAATGACTAGTTCATTCAAAGTTGAGAAACAGATTGGGAGTTGAAAAAGCAGGAAAGCTGGTTTTCTTCTTCCAATCTATGAATAAAAAATAGATGTGAGAGGATGATATCTATTAGTTCTAAAATCTTGAGGGACACGGTGACCAGAAATAATCAGTTCATTTCACTAACTATAGAAAATACTTCCTTTGTTTAATAAATCAGTTTTAAATGCAAAACATATTTTGATAAACTTTTTTCTTGTGTATCCAGAACATTTAAGGTAGTTTTTTGTAACTAATAAAAAAATAAAATGATGGGTTTGCACCTTTGTAATTGAATTCCAATTTCCATCCAAATGCAGCTTGACACAAATCACTAGTAAAAAAATAATCAACAAGTTAGAAGCAACAGAAAGGGTTAACCCTTGATTGGTATTCATAGAATCATAGAATTCAAGATCAGAAGGGACCATTATGATCATCTAGTCTGACCTCCTGCAAGATGCAGGCCACATAAGCCGATCCACCCACTCCTTAGCAAGCGACCCCTGCCCCATGCTTCGGAGGAAGGCGAAAAACCTCCAGGGCCATTGCCAATCTTCCCTGGAGGAAAATTCCTTCCCGACCCCAAATATGGCGGTCAGCTGAACCCCGAGCATGCGGGCAAGACTCTCCAGCCAAACCCTCTGGAAAAGGTTATATCATACCATTGACCCATTGTACTATTTACCAGTGTGGCACTTAATTGACCTATTGACTAAGCCTGTTATCCTATCATACCATCTCCTCCATAAACTTATCTAGCTTAATCTTAAAGTCATGGAGGTCCTTCGCCCCCACTGTTTCCCTCGGTAGGCTGTTCCAGTATTGCACTCCCCTGATGGTTAGAAACCTTCGTCTAATTTCAAGCCTGAATTTCCTGACTGACAATTTATATCCATTTGTCCTCGTGTCCACATTAGCACTGAGCTGAAATAATTCCTCTCCTTCCCTGGTATTTATCCCTCTGATATATTTAAAGAGTGTAATCATATCTCCTCTTATCCTTCTTTTGGTTAAGGAAAACAAACCGAGCTCCTCAAGTCTCCTTTCATACGAAAGGCCTTCCATTCCTCGGATCATTCTAGTGGCCCTTCTTTGTACCTGTTCTAGTTTGAATTCATCCTTCTTAAACATGGGAGACCAAAACTGCACACAATACTCCAAATGAGGTCTCACCAACGCCTTATATAACGGGACTAGCACCTCCTTATCCCTACTAGAAATACCTCGCCTAATGCAACCCAAGACCGTTGAGGCTGGAAAACAATTTGAAAGGATAATTAGACTATAGCATTTTTTAAAAATTGGGGCAGGGAGAGGGAAGGTGGATCTCAAGCCCATCAAAGTCACTTGGAGTCTTTCCAATGAGTACAACAGGCCTTGAATCAAGTCCTTTATGGGATTTATGGAGTTTTAGATTTTTTTTTCCGCCTGATTTTTATTTTATCTTCCTTTGCTGCAAGACTCTGTTCTTGCCCCTTCTTGCTACCTCTCAAAAGTGCTAGCTGAGATGCAACAGTTTAGTCCATAAGCATTCTCAACCCGGGAAATTATTATATGAGTGATAAAGGAAACAGGTTAAAACTGGAAAGAAAACAAAGCAATTTTCTGGATCAAAAAAGTGACCAGAATGGAAGAAAAAAATAAAAAGTATTTTTACTTAGAAAAGGAAAAAATCCATGGCTGAAGGCAAGTTAACAAATATTTCTACTTCAGTTCATGCTGGTGGCAATTTATTTTCCCAGCATGGCCTCTCAGCCTTAATAACCTGATGTCTCTAAAGCTTTTATTTCTCCACTCCATGTGTCACTGCAAACTCTGGCAAACTGCTTGACCACAGGAAGCTTGTAAAACAACATCAGGACATTCAAAAGCACGAAGCAAGGAGAGGGAAGTACCTTTTCCAAGCTCATTCTAGGAGTAAAAATTATAAGAATAAAAATGGGCAATGCATTCACAACATCGCATGCAGAGGTAGGATTAAAAAGAAAAGAACCAGAGGTGACTGAAAACTGGAATCTTTTCTGTGAATCCCCCTGAACTTTTGTGGTTCAGATAACTGATTTTAGGGCTACAAGGGACCATTATGGTAATCTAATTTGACTTACTGCATAATATGGGCCATAGAATTTCACCAAGCAATTCCTTCATCAAGCCTGTAACTTCTGGTTAAGAGAGTGTAATTTTAGAAAGACATCCAACTATGATTTAAAGACTTGAAATGATGGAGAATCTACCTCTTCTCTAAGTAAGTTGTACCAATCATTAATTGCTTTCACTCTCAAAAACTTGCAGTTTATTTCTAGTCTGAATTTGTCTAGCTTCAGCTTCCAGCCACTGGATCTTGTTACATCTTTATCTGCTAAATTGAAGAACTTTCTACTAAAATGGAACATGAATCAAAGTCAGCCCTGGTATGGTATTGCTAATTCAAAACCTGGATGACAAAGTTTTCCAAGACCAAAACCATTGCAATTGGCTCATTATAAAGAGGAGACAGAAGCAAGGCCTTTTATCCAAACTCACCTAAATGTTGGTGGTTAGGATAAAATGGGACCTGATTCAAACGACACCTGGTTTTGCAAACTCAACCCCCAAACACAATTTTGCAAAACCAAATGTAAAACAGAACAAGATTGAGAACTAGAAAAGAAAAATGGGAATGAGAAAAGTGACAGGACGGCACGAATAAAAGGGCACACCCATTTAATAAAGGGAGGGAGATGAATTCTAACATTGTAGCACACACATCCTGAGAACGTCAGTGATATTCATAGATTTGGTAGAAAGCTACTGCCAGCAACCACTAGTACCTGTGTAGCAACAATAACTCACTCCTCTTTCAGCACATAGGAGGGGCAAACTTTATATTAGACTGGAGGTGGCCAACCTGTGGCTTCGGAGCCACATGTGGCTCCTCGTATAGGCACCACTCCAAGGATGAAGCTGCAGGCACCAACTTTCCAATATGTTGGGGGATGCTCACTGCTCAGCCCCTGGCTTTGCCACAGGTCCTGCTCCCACTCCACCCCTTCCCGCACCCTCCCCTGAGCCTGCCATGCCCTTGCTCCTCCCCCTCCCCCCCCAGAGCCTCCTACACACCACAAAACAGCTGATCAGGAGGTGTGGGGAGGCTGGTGGATGGGAGCCACTGGGAGCTGGGGGGAGGGTAATGAAGGAGGCTGCTGACGTATTACTGTGGCTCTTTGGCAATGTACATTGGTAAATTCTGGCTCCTTCTCAGGCTCAGGTTGGCCACCCCTGTATTAGACACTACTAGGGAATCAGTCCAGAGCATCCATTTAAAAAACACAGCAACTGAAACTGTTCAACAACATCTGCACATGTTCAACAACATCTGTGGCTGTCCATTCACAGCAAAGCTTTTAGAGAGAACTACATAGGTCCAGATTTTCAAGATGTGGCTTCTCTCTATGTCTTTATAAGTGATGCAAGCAATAGGGTTGTATAGAAATAAATTCTAAATATCTACATAACTTAATAGGCAATTATATCCCTGCTGTATAATTTTACAGATTAGTTTAAAGATTCTATAGAAAGGTTATCATTTTCTAATCAGTCCAATAGGACTTTTCAATGAGGTTCATTTGAATATGGAAATAAGTGCTCACAGTGCAGAAAAATAGAGGTCAGGTTGGGCCCATTTGAAAGTCTGGCCCATGGCATGCAATTATATATCGCACATGCAAGCTAAATCATGCTGTTCAACCACCCACTAGGGATGTCAAGGTAGGACATTCAGATCTAAGCCCCAAAGCAGAATAACTGAACATAGTTTGCCCTTATGTACTCTATAAACTATTGGGGTTATCTAATGTTCTAGTACGATTCAAAACAGCCAGCTCTTTTACACAGCCTGCCAACAGTGCTATTGCAAAGACTATTCACAAAGAATAACACTGGCAGGGTACATTAACTTCTGTGATGAGGCAGTGGCATCTCTGCTCAAGCAAAATGCATGGGACAAGGAATGAAGTGGGGGGAGAACAGAAAAGAAACATGCAAGCCATAACATAAAGACAGAAGCAGAGAAAGGTCTAGGCACACTTTGGAGAAGAAAAGACCAATCCAATGTACAATACCTAGGAAGAAATGTCGAATGTTGTGGTTAGAGCCAGGGGCGGCATGCCGCAGGGGGCGCTCTGCTGGTCGCCGGTCCCGCGGCTCCGGTGGACCTCCCGCAGATGTGCCTGCGGAGGGTCCGCTGGTCCCGCGGCTCCGGTGGACCTCCCGCAGGCGTGCCTGCGGATGCTCCACCGGAGCCGCGGGACCAGCAGACCCTCCACAGGCACGCCTGCGGGAGGTCCACCGGAGCCGCCTGCCACCCTCCCGGCGACCAGCAGAGTGCTCCCCGCGGCATGCCGCCCCAAGCACGCGCTTGGCGTGCTGGGGCCTGGAGCCGCCCCTGGTTAGAGCAGGAGATTAGGAGCAAGGACTCTTGGGTTCTATTACCAGCTCTGTCCCTGATGCACTGCCATCCTGGGCAAGTCACTTACGGCTTCATCCTGTAGCCCTTCTTCAATCAATAGACCACTCACATGAGTGAATGCTACCGGATTAGGCCCATTACCCTATATGCCTCAGTTTTACTGTTCTGTTAATAGGTTATAGGGTCTTATTTTCAAAAGTGTTGAGCACCCTCAACGTCATATTAAGGCAATGAAGCTGCATGTACTCAGCAGCCCTGAAAAAAAAATCAGACCTGTAATGCTTCCCACCTCACGGCAATGTTGTTAGGATTAATTAACTAATGCCTGTAAAATGTTTAGCAATTCTCAGATAAAACGAACTGGACTTGTCGAATAACATTTTTAATTGCTAACGCTGCAACCACTGTGCTTAGTCTTGGGGAAGGAGAGAAAAGTGGGGCTTCCAAACCAGGATGAAATAATCTATGTGAAACGCCACAGCAATTTTGTTCTGTTTGGGATGAAAGAGAGGATGCTCTATAAAGCAAAAAAAAAAGGGAAGGAAAAGAAGAGGGACTAGCCTGTTTAAAGTATGCAACACATTTTCTTCCTGCGTCTACAGTGGAAATTAGAGGAATAAACCTTCAGCAGCAGTTAGGGCTTCTTTCATACCACAACACAAGAGCATGACAAAAAGAGGACCTGAAAAGATGATAGCAGCACCAGCTGCCCATCGTCTGTTCCTGCCCCCCCCCACACACAGACACTGACATCTTTCACCTGATTAATCCTCTCCCAGGATAGATTAACGCTTATCTGCTCAATATCCATCTGCTTTGTGATTTCTGTAGATTGTAACCAATCCCAGGGCCTTATCAGTGCCTCTTCCCCCCCATAGGCAGATGAGAAAAGATGGAAATCAGCACGTTCTAGTTGTGATGGCAGTGACGACATGGTATCACAGCTGCCTCTTCCCAACTGAGGCTACAGAGCACAGAAATGTTAGTGCACAGCAGTACAGCGAAAGCCTCCTTATCCCTTTCTCTTTGGTTGCTGTTTCTCAGAATTAGTGAATTTAATGAGGAAGGCAACTACTAAACATCCTATTCCAAAACCAGGTTAATCCAGGAGCACCAGCCTCTCTGCCACTGCAAAGGGTTTGAATGTACTAACTAGGGTTAGAACATAAGAACGGCCATACTGGCTCAGACCAAAGGTCCATCTAGCTCAGAACCCTGTCTTCTGACAGTGCACAATCCCAAGTGCCCCAGAGGGAATGAACAGAACAGGTAATCATCAGGTGATCCATCCCCTGTCATCTATTCCCAGCTTCTGACAAACAGGGGCCAGGGACAACCTGAACTATTAAAATGCATCCTTTCCCACATCTTTGGAACTTCACTATATAAGCATCAAAACAACTGTCATTTTCTACAGCAAAATGTTATGCTATGACTTACTCCCTTCTAACACTGATGCAAAGCAGTGATATAAAGGTGTCCCTGACCAATCTAACCATCTGGTTCCCCATACCTCCTGCCCTCTTGGTATTCAGCTCAGAAGATCTGGAGAAAACTTTATTTTAAACATTATGAGCGGAGCTGGGCAACCACCACATCAAGATATGTCACTTGTTTGCAAAGGAGATGAATCCTGGTAATACCTCAGAGTCAAGCAAATACCTTAAAAATTTCACACAAATGAAAAAAAATATTTTCTTCCTCTCCATTCATCACCCTTGTCTGTTCCCTCTCTGGAAATAGTTTAGTAAATGACTTTACTGGCAGAAGTGTGCAGGAAAACAGCAAATTTTAAAGGGATACCATCAACAAATACAAATATTAAAAAAAAAATAATCACACTTCTGTCTGAAAATCTCTTCCATACTGTTATAAGCAATGCCCCTGACTGCTATAATTGAAAGATATTAGAAGGGAGAGGAGAATTATCTTTATAAAGTTTCTTTATTTGGGCATTTTGTGTACAGTCAGTTTCATTCTTTCCACCTGTACAATCATACAATTTCCCAGTCTGTGTGGATCTTTCACACAGCAACAGGGGAGAAAAATACATTTTAAAATTAGGAAAATGTGATTATAAAATCATTGAAATTGGCAGGGATACTCTGGGATAGGTGCAGTCCTGAGACTACTTTTAATTGATGGTTTTAAAGTGGCTATATTCAAGTTCCCAGTGTCCCTTTAGGTAAATACTGGAGAATGTTTACCAAAAAGGTATTTCAAACTGTAAATATGAGTATGCACCCCAGATAGCTAATTCTAAGAATTACATTCATCCTGCCAGAAACTAGAAGTAATATCATGTGACTTACATGTCCTGTCAAACATAAGAACCCTGTTCCAATTTTGCATATTGAATATTTTTATCAAATTGCTCAAACAAACAATCTGCAGACCAAGAAATGATTCGGCAAATAATTACAAATAAATAAATTTGAAATAAGTTTTGGTCATGTTATAGTGAAGAACATGATAGTCAAGTGAAATTGCAGGGGGAATTAATACACACTGAACATACTTACCCAAACTGAAATTTTGCCAGGATACTGGGTCTAATAACTTTTCTTATGTTAAATACTCCAGTGGTCAGTACCTCATCAGAAGACACAGAGAAAGTACAGTGATAAATGTGATATTCTCAAAGAAAGAATACAAAATTTAACAAGAGACACTGTCCGTGGACTATCATATAGTATAGAATACCTGAAGGGAGTGGGGGAAAGAGAGAGTGAGAGCGTATAATGGTACTTTAAAAAATGGCTACTAGTAGCTCCTTTCCCATAAGACTTCCTGGATTTCTTCACACATGCGGTAAAGCAAACAGATTATAGGGAGCATTATATTTTTAATTATGCAGCACACTGCCGTATACTATGCCATTAGTCCATTAACTCCCTGATAACAGTCTATTATTCCAATAGTTTGTGGATTCTAGCAGCTCATACATTGTGTAATGGGATATTCAATCTATTTTATATGGCATTTATATTCCCCCTCCCAGTATCAATGGGATGTCTGAGTGCCTTACAGTCCTTAGTGTATTTATCCTTGCAACAGCCCTGTGAGGTAGGAAGTGCTATTATCCCCATTTTACAGATGGGGAACTGAGGCACAGAGATTTAATGGCTTTTCAGAGGTCACACGGGAAGTCTGTGTCAGAGCAGGGAACTGTACCCTGGTTTCCCATATCCCAAGCTAGTGATCAAACCACTGGAACATCCTTCATCTGCTTCCCACTGACCATTTAAGACAGAGAGATGATACCAGGGATTTTCTGTAATTACCAATCCCAGGAGCAAAAGAACAATCAAGAAGAGAGAGAAAATTGTCCCATGGGAGGCAGTTTGTGATCTAAGAACTCAAGCAGCTAACAGTGCCTAGGACCGGACCCATGGCTTCTGGGTGGTACCAGGCTTTCCTTTCTCTCTCAGCGAGCTGGGGGAATCCTGGGACGTGTGGTCCCAGGGCTGCTGGGATTCATAGTCCTTCCCAGTGGGGCATGCTGGGAAAGGAGGCAGGATAGAAACTACCTCATAATGAGGGAGACTTTGGAGAGTGCTGGCAGTTTTTCCCAGACCTAAAAAAAATTTAGCCCTTCCCTCATTTGCACTTGTTACCGCCAGCATGACTGTAAAAAAAAATGCTGGGAAGGTTTATTGACTTTTAAAGAACTCTTGGGCACGGCCTCTTTGTGGATTCTCACCTGCTACATACTGCCTCTGAAATGTGTTCCTCCCCCCCCCCCCAATCCACTTTCCCAGCTGTCACTTTTAATATAGGGCCATCAACTTCTGCACTGAGACCAATATGCCTTGTACTTAAAGTGCCAGCCTGGAAAATAAAATACAATTTAAATGGAAGCCCATGAATTATCTATTCCTGCACAGCACCATTCCTCTACCAGAGTGTCGCAGGGGAGATATACCACGCCACAGGGTATCGGGTCACGTGTGGCCAAAAGAAAGGGAAGAGGCTGTACCGTAGCCGGTTAGGGCCTATGCTGATAACCCTTACTATAAAATGTGGTAGTATTGCCTAGTGACTGGAGTCAATGAAGTCACCCTTCTACACATGGCAGTGTAACCTAATGGCTGGAGTCAATAATGCCACCCCTCCAGTGAGGGCAGCATGGCCTGATGGCCAGGGTTGATAATGCAGCCTTTCTAGTCAGGGCAGTGTAGCCTGATGGCCAAAGTCAATAACACAGCCCTTTACAGGCAGGGGAGTGTGACCCAATGGTTAGCATCAATAAAGTGGCCCTTCTGCTCAGGACAGTGTGACCTAAAGACTAGAGTAAAGCAGCCCTTCCACTCAGGGCAGCATGGCCTAATGGCTGGAGTCAATAAAGGTGCCCACTTCTGGAATACCATGTGGCCTATTGGGTAAGGGGGGCACCAACTAGGGGGCCATCCCAGCTCCTCCAAGTCCCAGTCCAGGGCCCTGGTGGGAGTGCTCACAACCAAGTCAGCAGGGATCCGCCCAATACATGATGAGTGGTTCCCCAGTTCACTCACCAGAGAAAATCCCCTGCACTGTTTCTTACCCTTTCTCCCTCAGTGATACTCCACGGTTCCCCTGGGTCTCTGGGATCCTCAAGTGGCATAGCTTCTGCTGGCATGGTCTCTTCTCTGGGCTCGTCAGGCAGCCTGGAGTCCATCTAGAGCTCTGAGTGCTGTGGCTCTGTACTCAGGGCCTGTGGCACTCCCTGGAAAGAGCCTGCAGTCTGTGTCCTCCTCCTTCAGCAGCCTCTCCAGACTGAGATGGGCAGCGGCTGCTTCCTTTTATACTCTGCCTCCAGGCTGAGCATGCCCAGCAGAGTCAGAGGGGCAGGGCATCCTCAGGCTGCAAAGTACAGTTAACCCTTTCAGGGCTGGTACAGGGTAGGTACACCCCGTCACACAGAGAAAGGGAGCATACAGTCCCACTGTAAGGCACTGCTGCTCTCAGAACTACAGGGATATCTGTTGGGGTTGACTGAGCTCTGCTTTAAGGAGTAACAAAATGATATTTCAGCACAGAAGACTGTTAACAATGGAACCATTAGGTAACCTGCCCATCCATGTATTAAAGCTCTCAGTTCCCCATTTCAAAGCTGGTGAAACTGCAATCATTTATTTGCTCAATATTTAAACTACTTATGTGAAGCACTTTATCAATGTAAAAAAAAATCTAGTCAAGACTGATTAACCCATTAACTCTTGCCAACTATTTTAAAATGTTGTTAAAAGAAACCAGTAGAAAAACATATGGAAGACAGTTTCCCAACAGGCTGCAATGTGGGTTACCTGCCAGCATCTCTCATACTCTATTACCTTTAGGAAACTTTCCAGCATTTCCTTAGCTTAAAAAGTTAGTTCTGCTTGGTAGACTTTGAAACTCTCATTCTATGCATCCTGCAAGTCAAGTCCAGTGCAACCTAATGTCCTCGCTGTTTACAAGCTAGCTGGCAAACTGAAACCTTCTACCATTTATTTTCTGCCCTGCAGTTGAATCTTGGTTATGGAGAACAATGAGTTTCACAGGTTCACTCAGGTGGATGATGGGAAGATGTTTAACAACACCTGCTCATCTTAATTGTTCTTTATTTAGTTTGGGTTTTCTGGAAGAGGGAATATTTCCATCGTCCTGCCAATGGCTTGCTTCCTTGAGTGCCCCATGATTTGAGCCATGCTTGTTCATTTCCATCACTACCCTGCTTACTTGATCATTTTGTGCAAACGGATTTGCTAGCCCCATACACAAACCTCCTCACTAGCCATGGGGAGGCAGAGAGCAATGGAGGCTGCAGCACGGTTATCTTTCTCCTGTGGATTCTTTTGTACTTCACACCATCAGTGAGCTCTTTCAATCTACTTCTCATCCCATGCATTCTCTTTGTGCTGTCTATTGACTTAGGTCACACAGTGCTTGTACAGCATGATGCTTATATGCCCTGCAGTTCTTGTTTGTAACTTCTGGTACTTGTCTGGTCAATTCTAAATGAGTACTTTTTGGACTCCCGGTGCACTGCAGTTTCTGAGCAAGTGAGACTGTCAGTACTGCATGGCAGCAGTGTCACAAGTTATAACAGCATTTGCCTTCCAGGGAGTGTCCGCTTCCTTTTTCACTGCTCTAGCCATGTCTCCATCTTTCCTGAATCCCTGCACTTGCATCTTCTATATAAAGTTCAAGCTCCAAAACATTTACTATTTCACAACCATCTGCTTCTCTGACCTCCTCTTCCCCTATGGCTTCTCTACTCCCTCTGGTCCACTCAAGCCTCTACCTTGTCTACACTTTTGCCTCCTTCACTCGCTCATGCCTTTGGGGCTTCTTTCACATCATCCTGCATGGCGTAAACAGTTTTCCAAGTAACATGCATCCAGCACCCCCGCCCTTCCTCTCTGCCCTCAAAGAAACTTCTGTAAATCCAATTGTTTTGCTAAGAATTCCAGCTACAATGACTGCACAATACTGTGTTTGCCTACATGGTACCTGTTCGCATTATACCCACTTGTCCCTTCAGTCTGTCATCTCCTCAGAACAGGGAACTTGCCCTTCATCCAACAAATCTGACTTGCTATAAAGCTCTGCGCACACCTAATGGCACCATACTCATGTAACAACACAGTATGCTTAGTTCTCAGGCTTCAAAGAGTCACATAAACACAGAGGACTTACAGATAGATGTATTGGTTAATTTGCTGAGTCTCTGGGCTTGTCCACCCATCACGGCAAAGCATGACAGAAGAGCTTGGTGAGATTTGTAAAGCGCTCTAACATGCCACGCTCTAACTGCACCCTATAAACCTTAAGATGTACCTAGTTCGTGTTAACATAGTCTTTTCACAGCATGCCAGCAGGGTCTGTCTGGGGCAGTTAGAACACAGCACGTTACAGCATTTTACTTGCCGGCACTGAGGAGACAAGCCCTCTCTTTTTGGTCAAAAGTGTGTCTTGATGATCTACTTTCCAAACTAGACACCTGTTCCATTTCTATGACCGTCAAATTTTATTTCCTCTTCTTCTTTAAAAAATGTTTTTAAAACACCAAGGTCTCATAAAGATGAATTCTACACGAATATATTATTTTTTTTCAAGGTATTTTAGGTTTTCTATTGCCAGATACTATATGGAGCATTATTTTGTGCCTCTGCCTACCAGGCTCCCCACCATTGCTTAATTTCACAACAGTTTGTTTGGCACGAGAATCAAGCTGTAGGCATCAATCCATATTTCCTGCTCTCTCTGAGAACGGTTTGTGCTTTTCCATCTGTTCGTCTGACTGGATAGATGTCTAGGATGAGTAGTGGCACTATCTCCTTCTCCCACTTCCTACATTTATTGAGATTTCACTGGGGAGGGGTGGTGACATTTTGCACTATTTATGTCCTGGGGACCTGTGGCAGAGACACAGGCTGAATGGCAGAGGAGCATCGGAGAGGTCTCTCTGAGAATTTGGTTGTATAATTTCCTCTGTATCTTCACAAAACACTGAATGTAAATTCTTTCCCGCTATGGGGGAGGGTGCTGATAGTCCCATGGTGGGCGACACCATCTGTGTCTGTTCGCTGAATGTGTTCCTATATTGGTGATTCGAACAGAGGCTGCACACACACTGGCAAGATGCACAATGAGTTCTGGGCTCCCAGTTCACATTCCCTATTGGGCATTTATCACATGTGGACTGGCAGTGCATTTCTGACATTCACAGGCTTCTCTTGTGGTAGTGGTAGCATTTTAAAGACCACAAGCGTGATCCTGTTTCACTGAAGTCAATGAAGTGATGCAGATTTACACCAGCTGAGAATTGGCTCAATGGCTTCTAAAGAGGAGAAGGACTGGGCCCTGCACTGCAAATCCTATTGCTTCCTCTTCTTGGAGAACCCCATTTCTAATGCAGTTAATGAAACTAAAATTTTGACTTTTTGCCAGGGCAGCTATTGTATCTTATCTCCAACTAGTACCACTAACTGTGAATTTAACTGATTTTCTTATATACCTCTGGTTACAGCACTTATTGTTTCATTCTGTTAGGATTTCTGGTGTACAGTATTACAGCAAAGGAGAAACAGGTAGGATCCAGCATTAATGGAATAAATCATTTATGAGTTTTACCGTTTCCTACATTTGATCACGTCTCTCTTCTTTTATTGTCAGACACAGTGCATAGTGTGTCACCCTTAGGAAGCTTTGATTAAGATAGGGGGAGAAAAATGGACTTTTAGTTTCTATGAAAGGATATATACGGGAGACAGAAGTCTGATGTGATCTGTCCCCGGGGGGGGGAAATCATAATGAAATATTTAAAAAATAAAAACAGGAATACACAAAGACCTATTGTAGCCATAGAACAGGACCATACTGAGCTATAGTGACTCCTTCCAGAGGAAAAAACAATAATATCTCCATCAATAATCCATCGTCTTCCAGTCTTCTTGCTTGTGTCGCACATTTACAATTAATCACTCTATACTCATATTGTATCCTTTCCCTGATCTGTACATAGACATTGCATGTGTGATTCTCACACAAAAACACCTAGTTAAGATGAAGCTGAGGTTACAGGCACATGTCCGTGATCTGAATGCTTATTACTTTCAAATGCAGAGTTTGTCACCACACCAACTGTTATTCTTTTCAAGTAAGTCTTCCGATTATACGATATGTGCTTTGTATATGGAAAACTGCTAGTTCTGTGTCTAATGACACTTGGATAATTATCTTCCATGTGGTATCATGGTGCACAGTTGTGACAGAAACGGAATGCATCTCTATATACACCCCACACACCACTGAAATAATCTTTGTACAAAATATGCCTTGTAAGGTATCATTTGAAAACTTATAATTCACTGGTCATTAATACCACGGTGCAATGTGTATAGAAACATTATATGTAAAAGTATGAATTCTCCCTGAATGATGTAGGTGGCACATGTTCAAATCCATGTAGCCCCGATTAGGCAGAACTGGTCAAGCAGGTCTATCTTAAACAAAGGGATGTGTTCACCTCAGTTTACATATAAGTAGTAAACAGGGTCCTCAGACTTCAAGAGAAGGAAGACAGAGACAAGGAAAATCTGCATTTCAGAAACACAGGCAAGAAGAAACAGCACGCAACCTTCCACCACCAGACACCATGCTGCCTACTTTAACTAGGGGTAACCCTCAGGCAAATGCATTTCAAAGGGTGACTGAACTATAAAAGTGAGGGGCAAAACACCCCAAGGTATCTCTCCCTATCCAACTCTCTCTTTTCCACCTAGGAAGACAAAAGAAACAGCCGATGGCCTTTGGGAGCAGATCCTGACCTGAAACTTCATAGCAATGTTACTGGGAACCTGTGGCAAGAACTTTACCTTGAACCAAGTCTAGTTTGTTAAGTTTAGAAAGCCTTTTATCTTTATTTTTCTTGTAACCATTTCTGACTTTAATGCCTTATACCTGTATTCACTTAAAACCTGTCTCCTTGTAGTTAAATAAACTTGTTTTATTCTTTAATCAAAACTAATCCAGTGTTGTGAACTGTGTGTGTAACTCCATTTGGGGGAGCAGATCCTTGTATGTTCATCCCGAGAGGGGCAATGGGCCTAATACATCCAGACTGTCAAGGAGAGGGCTGGACAGTGCAGCACACATGTTGTTTTGAGAAAATCCAGGACTGGGAGTGTTGGGGTCATCCCATAAGTAGAAACCAAGGCTGCTGGAAGCCAGAATGTGGCTGGTGTTTGCTGACAGACTCCTGGGGTTGTAGTTGCTGGGCCGTGGCCGTGGCTATACTTAGGCACCCAGGATGTAACCTGCATGCTGTTTGGCTGTTTGTGAGCAGCCCAGGTGGGAGCTACAGCAACAAAGCATTGTGACAAGTATCAGAGGGGTAGCCATGTTAGTCTGGATCTGTGAAAGCAGCAAAGAATCCTGTGGCACCTTATAGACTAACTGACGTTTTGCAGCATGAGCTTTCGTGGGTGAATACCCACTTCTTGCATCCGAAGACGTGGGTATTCACCCACGAAAGCTCATGCTGCAAAACGTCAGTTAGTCTATAAGGTGCCACAGGATTCCTCAAAACATTGTGAGGCACCCCAGGTTGCAGGGCAGGTGGTGATACAGCCCTTCACTAGTCTGGATTGCACCTTGGAATGTCATAACAATCCTATAAAGTGCTGAACAGTTCCTATAACGTGCTTAATGCCTTTAGAAGAAGGCAGGATTGAACCCTCACTGCAGATCATGTAAAGACTGTATTTAGCATCCTAGCTATCTAAATGGGAATTCTTCTGTGTGCAGCGTGTGGGCCTGTAGAGAAGGACACAGAGCTTAACAATGCGATTAAGATCATGGCATTCTAGTTGCAGTGGTCACTGATAAAATGAAACTTGGATGGATGATTCTTTTGAGAAGTGCAACCTTAACTCTGCATTTCCTGTATCGCTAACCTTTTTTAAAAAACTCAAATGAATCTGAAAGGCAATATGCACTCAGATCACTGATATGTGCTTTCAATCTTAGCTTCACCTCAAAAGTTGAGTGTGTGTTAACTTCTGTAGGTTGGAAGGGGGGGGAGGGATTCAGGGGGGTGGATTTTTTTTAATTTGTTTGTTTAGAATGATCTAAAATTCTGCTGAAGAGCCCTTTCCTTGCAAGTCCTAAGAGGTCCACAAGAAAAGCAGCCCAGTCCAGCAGAATTCAGGATGTCTGGGGGCTGAAGGAGTGTATCCTTAATCTGCTAGTGAAAAAGTCTCCCACTGACCACAATTCCCATCCTTTGTCCTGTGCAGGAAGTCCTGATACTGCAGACCTCATAAGGTCTACAAGGAGTGAATTCCACTTCTGCAAAACCCGTGAATGCTCAGAATAAGGGATCCTCTCCAATAGGGAGAAGCCAAGAGGTATACAAGAGTGCCACTTCCTTCTTGTTAACTTATGAATTCCCAAAGAACTGGGGCTCTTCTCCTAAGGCCTGCATGAAGGGATGGAAATGCCACTGGCAGGATGCTTGGGATCAGAGGAACCAGAGGGAAAAACACCTCCCTACCCTACATCAGGAACAGCCACATAGAGTAGTAATCTGCTACTGGCCTGCACCAGTAGCAAATTACTACCGCTGTGCTGGTGGCTGCAATAGGAGAGCTGAGCCCCACTCAGGAAGGGGAAGCAGCAGGCACACAGCACCTGCTCCCCCGTAGGTGTACAGAGCCATGGATCCCAGGAGGCAGCACATGGCCTTAGTCTTCCTCTTATATAACTGAGCAGTTTCATAGGCTAGGTCATGATCCAGCTCAATGAGACTACTTGAGGCCCAACGAGAGTACGGGTGGCAAATCTGGCCCGGGCCAGTGACAGGGTAAGGAAGTATAGAGCTAAGATTTTCTGCTTCCGGTCCCATGACCTAACCATTCCCTACTCACCCTGCCTCTTAGTTACTTATTTGTGTGTATATATTAACTGTGGCTCTGAGAACTCACTGTGGAATGGCCATATTTGGTCTTTGCAGATTTGCTGACACATTGCGGTAGTGGTGTCGTTTTTCTTATCATAAATATGCCTAGAGCTTGTAACACATGCAACTTTATATGGAAAAAAGTAAAATATATATGCTGTCTTATCTCCTGATAATACCCATCACCGCCATATCCACAGACAAAACTTTCAGCGGAGACAGCTACTTCCACATTGCAATGCAACCGAGATGACAGTCAGAAGTTACTAATCTGTCTCCCTTGTTTCAAGTGAAGCTGCTGTGCATACAGCAGAGACACTAACAGCACCAGCTATAATGCAGGCACTAAGTAAACACACAGTGTAGGACCCAAACCTGCAAGATGTGCTGTGCACCCTCGACTCTCACTGAAGTCAATGGGAGCTTGGGGCACTCATAGGAGGGAGTAAGTATCTCATAGGATTGGGACCTCAAAAAAGGGATACTTATCAAAGGTGATAGCCCCAAAAGGTGACCTACCTGTTGGCTAATGCTTTTTCCCTGCCAAGCCAGTCCCCTCTGTTCACATTCAAAGGCATTAAAGAGAAATTTACAATAATTCTGTTTTTAAAAAAATCACTCTTGCGACTGCACACAAAAATAAAGCAGACAGAGACTGTCTGGGGGTGGGAAGAGGAAACGTATGGTGCATTCTATGATTCTATGATTTCACAAAAACACCTGCAATCTAAACCACAAGTAGGGTCATACTAAATTGGACTGTTACATTAAGAAAAAAATGGAGTCCTGTCTCCAGTTGCCTCGTATTTGCTATGAGATTCTATTTGGAATTAACTCAGACATAGTGTCTGACTGTTAACTCAGTGAAAACCTCATGTCATCAGAGTCCACACTAGTCACTAGAAAGGCAAGCAGTGATGGAGCACCACATTATTTATTTATTATTTTATGGTGGCAACATCCAGCCTTCAAAACTGTTGAGCAGAAATGAACTTCACTCATACCAGCTCAGAGCAAGGAAAGTCCAAACTCCCTCCTGCTGGATCCATGCTGCATTGTCTGTCTGAATGAAAATGCAGCCAGGGCTGGATGCTGTGGCCCCATGGGAAGCTAAGTGCCACTGTGTAAAATTGCTTTGCAATGCACGTGTCCAGCTCAAAGCTGCCTTTGCTCCCTGCACCTTGAGTATCAGAAGGGATTTAATTTCCCTGCAAGGGCCCGTGAGAAATGAACAATACAATGTGCACAGTGGGCATAATCCTTGACTCTTGTTGACGCCACACAGAAATCCATTCTGTCTTCTTCTAATCCTAGCACACAGCCAAAGCTTGCATGATGAAGCTGAAGGGACAGGAGCTATTTATAGCCTTTAATTTCACCCTGCATCAGTGGATTTTCAGGCACAGGAAACAGAGCTTTTAGCTTGTTTCCTTTTTTAACCTGTTCAGTGCTCACAGCTTGGGGAAGTCAAAATAGGTTTATTTCAGAGTGGTTTTGCGCAGGAAAAAAAATTAAATACAAATAGATCTGAGTGCTGAAGGCTCGAACCCACTTTTTATTTACAGAACAGGAGCAACGTAGAGTTTCCCAATGCTGCCCCTAGAGCTCTACAGATGTAACATGAACCAGGAAATGGAAAAATAATGAAGATCACCACAGCTTCAGCCACTAAGGAGATTATGGATGGGCCTTTAGCCCCCGCCCTCTAACTTTTTGCTATCCTATTTCTGTTCTCTCATTCTGCTGTTAAGGCTGTTGCATTCTCCCTCCTGCCCCACCACAGCTCCTTTAAATGTGGTTGCACCACTGCAGAGAATGAGTTTCATGATGCAACTGCGTAAAGCAGGCAGTGAGCTGCCTGTAGAAGATAACGGACCTCCAGAGAGACTGGTGTTTCTTAAAACCACTAATCCAGAATGCACATAACACCAACCTTTTGCTAACAAAGCAGACAGAACAATTCAGAATGGCTAAGGTATTCTGTGAATTTCATGCCTCTTCCTGTCTGCAAACTGACTGTGGTTTCTGAAAACTTTGTTGTTTATTCAATGATATTTTTCACTATTTTTGTTTTCCTTGTGGTTTGCTATTCCCAGTCTAAAACGTGAGCTGTATTGTTTAGTTAGGACTGGTTGAATCAGACACATGCTATTGTATCTGTTCCCCGCATTGGAGGGCCACACATTTTACAATAAATTTTTTGGTGCAAACTGTTGTGGAAAATTAATTTAATATTTGTTGTCTATGAGCATCCATGAGTATGTGTGTGTATAAGGTGAACTCAAAAGGAGTGTGAACTACATTGGAGAAAATACATGAAAATGAGCATACAACTGATTGAGCCCCTTACCCGGCCCACACAAACTAAACAAAGGCTATTATTTTTAGCTTGACTGGCTGCAGCCAGGATCAGAAAAGTGCTACCTCCATCTTCATGGAGCCTCGAGATACTCTATGCAGCTTCATGTGCATTTCACATTCAAACAACATTGTCCAATCCATCCTGTTTGGAGGGACCATTCTGACCTTTCGTAACTCATCAGGAGGGAAGTAGGAAGTTGTCATAAACAGTTAGTTAAGGGTTAAGGTTTTTTTTCTACCTGTAAAGGGTTAACAGGCAGTACCTGTGAACACCTGACCAGAGGACCAATCAGGGACAAGATATTTTTATATCCCTGTGGAGGGAAGTTTTTTTTCTGTTCTTTGTTTTTAGAGAGTGTCTCTTGGGAGTTAAGGGAGTCCAGACATCTTAATCAAGTCCTCCCAGGTTTCTGCAATAAATTCTTCTATTCAAGCTAGTGAGTATTAGCAAGGAACTAGTATTCTTATACTTTTATTTCTGTATTTGCAATTCTGTGTTTTGCTATAGAATTTCTTTAATTCTGTACTGTTATTGCTTTTACTGAGAAAGAAAGGAGGCGGGATTCTCTCCAGAGATTGATAAGTTTAGACCCTGTGTTTTGTTCCATCTTGGTATTACAGAGACAGTTACTTTCTTTTTATTCTTTAATAAATCTTTTCTGTTAAGGACTTGGTTGATCTTTCCTTGGGTGAATTCTCAGGGAAAGGGGAGGGGGGAGGAAGCAGGGGGGAATGGTTTATTTCTCCTAGGTGTAAGAACTCCATGGATTTGATTTTGGGGAAGGACTGTGTCCCAATACACGTACATTATTGGGTGGTGGCAGCTTTTACCAGATCTAAACTAGGATTTTAGTTTAGGGGAGTCCATGCAGGTCCCCATATTGGAACCCAACAGCTCTAAGTGGGGGTGAGACCTATGACATGGTTGGCAGCGGTGATGAACCTGAGAGCCATACAGAGGCAAGGCTTTTCTACCAAAGGGGGTTTAAAGCAGTTTTTCAGGGTTAGAAGGAATTTTCAGCTACGTTGGCTGGAGGGAATGAGAGACCCCATACCGAGAGCTACTTAGCAAGGGCGAGAGACACTGGTTAAACCAGTTTGTCTTGCTCTTGGGTGGAGGGGGAAAAAGTTTTTTTTTCTTTCTCGGTCAAAAGCACAGTCAGTGGCTGTGAACAGTCACTCCCGCAGAACACAATTTGCAAAACAAAAGATTTGATTTCTCTTTGTTTAGTCGATGATAGACAGGGTTAGGAACTGAAACAAGCAACACAGTACATTCCCTGACTGCAGAGGGGTGTGGCCAGCACCAGAAAGCAACACCAGCAAGCCACACAGAAAATTCACTGACTGCAGAGGGGTGTGGCCAACACCAGAAAACAGAAACAATGAGTGCCAAGAACGCATCTAAACTGGAAACAAGACAAAAAGAACTGCATTTAAAAAAACAGGAATTACAATTAAAACTCCAGGAGATGGAAATAAACGAAAAAGCCAAAGAGGCTGACCACAAGAGGGAGCTGGAGAAACAAGAAGCTGACCACAGAGCCAAAGAGGCTGAGCACAGGAGACAAATGGAGTTAAAAGACAAAGAACTGGAAATAGCATGGGCTACTCCACCTGTTCCAGCCCAACCCAACAACCCTCCTCCAGCCACTGTTCCCCATCCCAAGAAATCAGCTTTTACCAGATCTAAACTAGGATTTTAGTTTAGGGGAGTCCATGCAGGTCCCCATATTGGAACCCAACAGCTCTAAGTGGGGGTGAGACCTATGACAGAAGTACACACCTTTCCTTCCCCTGGTTAACCACTTAACAGTCTCTGGGGCTGTACCTACATTAGACTTTTGTTTCAGAGTAAGGTTAGGTAACACGGCAGCCAGTCTACACTAAAGTTCCTGCTGCTGCTACCTCCGGCGGGGCTGCTCCAGTGATAGCCACAGCGGGAAATTTTAATAATTTTTTTTATAACATTTTAATAAAACCATAACTCCTCTCTCTTTTGCACTTACTGCTCCTACTGTTGAGACAAAATTTGGGGTGGAAGTTGGAAAGGGGAGAGAAAGACCCTTGAAGCTCAACCACATTTCCAATCATATTTAAAGGGACACGTTTTCAGTTAGATCCCAAATGTTGGTCCAATGTTGTTATTTTTGCAGTGATGTTAAAAAGCCCCAATTAGGATAGGGGCCGAATTGTGCTAGGTGCTGTACAGACAGGAAGACATGATCTGAAGAGCATACAACCTAATTTAAAAGAAAACTCAACAAGCATGTGTAACAGATAGTAAGAAATTGGGGGAGAGACGGAGAAGTGTGATGAAAAGATAATTTGTATAACCATTTGGGCTATGTGCAGATCGTGATGGTCCTACAATCATTTGAAAGGGTTTTTGTGTTTGTTTTTTCCTTTTTCCCCCTTTTATAAATTGTACTAGCTGACATCCTCAATTGCCATCTCTGGTTGGCTTATTTTCTGCAGGTGTCACAGCAGAAGTAGGTCTTGAGGAAAGATTAGAATGAGAGGGTAGAGTATTTTATAAGTTAGTTCCAGGAGTGTGGTTCCAGTGTATGAAAACACATTGACATTTGGTGAACAAGTGCACTAGTTTGGATGCAACATGTTGGAATCCAAAACACAATAACATTGTGCTAGTACATCACCACCAAGGGAAAATCACTATAAACATAAAGTGAAACTGACTAGCCGAGCTTCCTTGTCCAAGCTGAGTGAAGTGTAATTCCATCAGTGGTGAAAACAAAATTAGAATTAAAAAAATAATAAAAAATCAGTTTAAAGGGGCTAGAAACAGAGTTGCAAAATCTTAATTCAAATATACAATAATCATCTGTCCTTTTGTGGCAGCTACATAAGAGTTTTACATTGTGTGGTCTGTGACAGACCATTTTGCTTTTTTATTTATCATGTGAGGCCAGGAGTTACTTTGGCTACCAACGAGAGACATACGTGATGTGGTACCTGCCATGTAATCAAAAATGATAGCTACTATCAACACATATGTAGAAAATAATTGGTTATGGATCTATGTTGTCAAGAAGAAATGAAAATGGTTCGTAATTGGTATCAATGTATTGCTGTGAATCAGGGCTACAAATACCTTTGAGGAGGGTGCTATCAGTTACTGTGAAGATAGATACACTCTGTAATGATAACACATAAACTTAGATCCACTAAAAATTCAGTATCTGTCTCCTGAGTTGTCATGAACTGAGGGATCATCCAGTTTGCTTTGCATTTCACACACAGAGATGTGCCTGAGTCACCACACAAGTATCCAGATCCAAACTTCCCAAAGCAAAGCGGTGCTTAGATCTGGTGTTTTGTTTGGGACCATCCCCCATTTTCTGCTGTCAGGTATTGGAGAGGTGCACATCTGACTCAACTAATTGATCGGCATTTCATGGAGAAATACTGCAAAGATACAAACCTCACATTTGAAAACTACAAGGACGTATTGGAGAAATGTTGCTTTGTAAATGGGTCATCAAGGATTAGGACGGGAGAAGAGAGGGAGTTTAGATGTGCTGAAAGAGTTATACATTTCATGCTTTATTATTATTTATCTAACAATAGCATCCTGAGGCCCCAGCTGATATGGAGCCTCACTGTGCTAGGCACTGTACAAACATGTAACGAGAGACAATCCTTGCCTCAAAGAGCTTAAATAGACAAGACAGACAAAAGATGGGAGGGAAAATAGGCACAGGGAGGTGAAGTGACTTCCCTGAGGTCTTACAGCACCTCAGTGGCAAAACTGGGAAATAGAACACAGGCCTTTTGAATCCCAGTCCAGTGCTCTAGCCACTGGAACCTGTTGTCTTGCTTAGGCACTTTCCCTGAGGTACAAGGGGAACAACTTATACATATGCTATGATTTGAGGAATATGAATTTCTTTATAGTGTTGTGAAGTCTGATCCAGTAGGTGAGTAGACTCACCCTGCACTTCCATACTGAATGGTACTGAGAAGTAATACTGGACTCCCGTTGGTCACAGGTGCAGGTGCAATGAACAACAATTCAGTATTATCTCCCCAACCGACGTCATACAGTATGGAATGCGGGACGATGCAACCATGCCACCCAACTTAGCTTCAAAACATCAAAGAAACACAAACACTCAGTTATTTCAACTTCCTATCCATTATACTTGGCACTTGCATCGCACCTTCCATCAAAGGATCTCAAGATGCTTCACAAACATTATGGGCTAGATTCCCTAGCCCCTTTCTGTAGTTCAAAGGAAGTGGAAAGCAGCCAAATCTTCCTGGCATGGGTAGTCTCCAGTGAGTGGAGAGGTATTTGGGGCAGGTGGTTCCCTGGAACTCCTGCTCTAAGCTACCCTGGAGCTACAGACAGTGTAGGGCTGGGCATGGGATCAGGGAGGGGTAAGAGGCTAACTTCTGGCACATCCCTCTGGCTGCATTTGAGAATCTGGACCATTAATCCTCAAAACAACTATGTGAGGTAAATTTTATGACTCCCATAGTAAAGAGAGAGAAAACCAAGCACAGGGAAAGTAAGTGTCTTGCCAGATGCCACAAAAAAACAGTTTGTGGCAGAGCAGGGAACGAAACTCAGATCTTCTTAATTCTTACTCCTTTGCTTTAGCCACAAGATCATCCATCCCCTACAGAACTTTCCATTGATACACAGAAACTGGATGGGATTGTGTGTGACTTCATATTCTGCACTGGAAAGATTTTCAAAGGCTTTTTCAAAAATTGTTTTTAATTGCATTTCTGTGCACCTGTCATCCGAAATGTTTATTTTTTTCATTTAGATTTTTTAAGCCAAGGGAGTGGGAGGCAATTCTAGTATCTGAAAAATAAAAGGATATCCTTTATTCTCTCCCCTACCCCACCCCACCCCACTCTCATGCCTTCTTTACCCTTTCCAAGAGTCTCCTTTTAGGAGGCACAGTGCCAATTTATAAACTACATCTACTGGGCCAGATTCTCTGCTAGAGTAAATTGGTGCAGCTCCACTGAAGCCAATGAAGCGTTGCCAATTTCACACTAGGAAAGAATTTAGTCCACAATATATCTCCCTCTAAGAAGTTTAAAGTCCAAATCATCATACTTATGGGTTCAACGTCTATCCTTATTTCCTCCTGAAAGTGTCAATATTCACATGGAGTGGGATTTTTAAAGGAGATGAAGGAAATTAAGCACCTAACCTTCAATGAGAGGTAGGCGCCTAACTCCCTTAGGAGCATTTGGAAAATCCCACTCATGGCCAAATTCTTCTAATTACACTGCTATAAATCCTGATTTACTCAACGGAGTTACTTGAAATTTACAGCAGAACTTCATTGGTGCAGTGAGTTCAGAATTAATTACAACAGAGAGACATGTGCATTATGCCTTTCCTGACCTGGAACATTTCAGGATGTATTGATCAGATTAAATTACTGGATTGGAAAGAAGATAGGATTTTGGAGCAGTACATATAAGAAGCCATATAAAAAGCTTGTTGATTTCATAACCACAATCACAAGTTATGTGAAATAACATGGTTATATACTTGAAGTGTCATGCCTCATCTCCCCAGTAGATTTTACCACCTCTCAGTCTGGCTGTTTAGATATCCAGTTAATTTGAAATATGCAATCTACACCAAGCAATTTATTGACTTCCCCTCCCCCCCAAATGTCTCTTGCTAATTGCAGTTCAGGCAGACTTGCAACCCACTGGCCTTAATGAAGGGAATTTGGTTATACATAGAGCAAATAAAGCAAGATATTCCATGCGGATTCCCAGCAGAGGACCTGCTGTAACACAGAAAGAAGCCTGCAGGGATGGCCTTGCTTTGAAAAAAAAATCAATGAATACAAATGGAAATCGCATGACCACACTTGGAAAAATAATTTTTAAAAAAGCACCAGAAAGCTAATTCTGTGTGCACCTTGTTATCTGAGTCTGTTACTGTCTCCTCCCAAAAACGGCCAGAAAACTTTACATGAAGGGTTGTGTTTCTCACCCCCTTCTCCCAGTCCAGTCCATTCTCTCCTGCTGGTTCTGCTAAGAAGTCATAATCTGCTAGTTGTGACATCAGTGTCTGTTGCTGGGGGGAATGGTTGGCAACGTCACAAAGAAGGGATTATGGCCAGCATGTGTGTGATGCTGAAGCCAGCACAGAGATGCAGGGGAGGCTTTGAAGCATGCACCAAGCTTTCACAAATAAATAAACCTCGAATATTTGGGGGCAAGGATCACAAGTTGATGGAATGATTCTGCCTCAGCAGGGTCCTCTCTTGCAGGGCAAACCATACAATTTGTGGGGTCCCAAATATTCCATAGGGCATGTGGGGGGCATCTAAGCTCTGAATGATTTCTTCTCCTAGTCCCTTTTCAGGAAGGAGTAAGGAGGTCTGGAGAAAGGGTTGGCTACAACTTGTTGCACGGCCTTATTAGACATAAGGAATGTGGGGCCCCATCCAGATCCCACTCTGCCACCTATGTCCTCACTTCTCCCACCTATTTCTAGCTTGCCTGAGATTGGTCAGTCTGTAACAAACCCTTTTCTCCCTCACCTATTTATGAGGCTTTTTAGCCTCTGATGCCTGCCCACAGGTGGATCAAGAAACCTGGAAGGATAGGAGCAATACAATTTTCCAAGTAGGGAGGGCAACTAGGATATTCCTACTGTGAACTTGAAAGTTTAGCCTGACTGAGAGAGAACATGCGCTTTTGCAGTTTCAGCACAAAACCAGGTGAAACTCAGCAGTTTCCATTGAGTTTGTTCACCCCCACAGCAATTAGTGAAACTCAGGAGGTCTAATAAGGACACAGCACCACCACATGCATGAGAGCAATCAACATAATCTACACACAAAATGGAAACTACTTGAACTCCTAGCAGTCCTGCCAAGTAAACGTGCATACGTGACAAGTCTTCATTGCTGGGTGTCTCACTGCATGTACAGTGGGCACATTTTAGAAGTGCATTTGGGTTTTAGTGGTATTACTGATTCCAGAGACAATCCTTATATCTAAAATGGAGAAAATCACTGAAACTGGTAATAGCTCTAAAAATGGAACACCTTTTTAAGTGTGTCTGCTGTACAACCTAAAACAGGCCTGCTTATTGTCATTATACTCCCCTCTCCATTTCCCACTGAGTGATTTTTTTAAAAGTATTTTTGGGCACTGTCATAAAGGATACAAGAAATCATCCTACCGGACTTTTATGCACCCAGGTTTATTCCCTTTATCAGGTATTCATTTAAATAGGCTTATAGGATGATAGACAGAAACCATGCATGGGTAACACACATCATATTCACGGCACTTTTGACAAGATCTCCAGTAAGCAAAGAAACATATAAAACTATCCCCAATAAGGAGTAAACTCCTTTACACACTAGTTCACAAGGGTTCCACGTTCTACTGTCCCAGATGCGGTCTTACTTCAGTTACTGTAAACCCTTTGAACATCGTGAATAATTAAAGATGCTAAAGTAAATGAGTATTATTCACATTAATGAAAATAAGCCAGGATTTCATATCAGCTCCCCCCCCCCTTTTTTCCCCTCTCTGTACCCTTCCTCCCCTGCCCTTTTTTCCCTCTCTTTACCCTCTCCCTTGTCCTGACTCTTATTCCCACTTATCCCATGTTTCACAGCTAGTGCCTCCCTTTGAGACAAGCTGGTACAAGAGAGTAAGGCCTGGGCTACACTAGCAGGGGGTTCAAACTAAGATACGCAACTTCAGCTACGCTATTCACATAGCTGAAGTCGAAGTATCTTAGTTTGACTTACCTGGCCGTCCTCACGGCAGCGAGTCGACCACTATGGCTCCCCCGTCAACTCCACTTACTCCTCCTGCCGAGGTGGAGTACGGGCGTCGATTAGCGGATCGATGTATCGCATCCAGACGAGACGCGATAAATCGATCCCCGATACATCGAACACTACCCGCCGAATCGGCGGGTAGTATAGACGTACCCTAAGACTGCCTAGACCAAACTTGAATCAGTACCAGTGCTAGAACTGAGAGAAGGGGGTGGAGACTGGGGTAGCATGAGCATTCTCACTGATCAGGCTGAGAATAGCAAATACCTCATGCAAAAACTGTGTAGAAATAGATCACATATTTTCTATAACAACTAAACACCGGCTGAAGGGATGTTGCTCACACTTCCCAAACGAATTTCTTCTTTAGCACAGCTCAAGCGTGGGAAAGTTCAACCCCAAGTCAAACGTTTCAGAAACTTTTCAGTATGTACAAACAGGGGATTATAACAGAAACTTGTTTTGTAACATAGGGGAGTAAAACCTAGCAAGAACCCCCTGCCTTATAGTCCACCCTATAGTCCCTATAGTTACACAGATTGTCAAGACTATGGTTACAGAAGAGTAAGCTCAACTACTTGCCTGCTTACTCCCTTCCCAGAACAGGTGGGCAGGAATGGTCTGTTAAAAGAAAAGTCTATATAATGTTAATAGACAAGGTACCAGCAGATGGCACTCAAAAATATGTAGCTTAAAGCTACTTCTAGTAGCGCACTGCAAATGGCTTCCTTTCTGCAGCTCTTCGCATTACCTCTACCAGGGCAGGGAATTGACAGAGCCTTGGCTTTTCTACCCTGCTTGCCAGCAGATAGGCCCGCACACAGATAGTGATGACTTAACTTTATGCACTGCAGAAGACGCATTCAAAGTTAAGTACATGCTAAGTTTGTGCATGATCAAAGCCTTACTGGTATAAGCCAGCAGTATATTGCTAGCCATTGGATGCAAGGAGGAAGAAGAGGAAGAACTTTGACTCACAAGTGTGTGTCTGAATCCAAATTCCTTCCATGACTTCATCTGCTGCGGTTCAGCCTGGATAACATCCCTTGCAAATGACTGTGCCTAAAGATACAGTCTAGTCCAGAGGTTCTCAAACTGTGGTCCAGTCCACGAGCTTCATTCAGGTGGGCCGCGGATAATTCCCTCTAAGGTGCGCGCTTGAGCAGCCGCAGACAAGAGAATGAAGGCCCACCCACCTAATTAGTGGAGCCGCGCAGGCATGACTCCACTAATTAGGTGCCTGGACCCTGGAGAAGATGCACATGTAAGGTGAGGTGGTGGCCTTCGTGGGAATAAGGGGTAGGTGGGAGGGGGCAGTGGGGTGAGAATGGAGGGGTGGGGGAAATTTGGGACATGCAGGGCTGTGGCAGCCAGAGAAAGAGGCAACTATCCCCAGCTCCAGGGCTGCAGCTGCCGGGAAGAGACCCCCCTCCTTCCCAGCCCCAGCTCTGGGGTTGCCATAGTGGGGGAGAGAGGGAGAGATCCCCCTCCTTCCCAGCCCCAGCTCAGGGGCTGCCGCGGCGGGGGAGAGAGGGCACATCCATCGCATCAGAAAGGTAAGACTCCTGATGTTATATAGCACTTTTATCCAAAGCGTTTTACAATAGTTAACTAATGGTATAAAGAACATTTGGAAAGATCATTAAGTGGTCCGCCAAGACCCTCAGCAATTTTCAAGTGGTCTGCAAAAAAAAAGTTTGAGAACCACTGGTCTGGTCCATAATCATTTTATATTGCAATAAACTGTGATTTTATTGAGAAGACTGTGAAGTCAAAGTGGAGAATAAGCTGAATTTGCACAAAATGCATTCAATATTCCATGAAAACTGGTCTGGGGAAATGGAACATCTTTGCCAGGAAAAACAAATCAGTTGACAGGTTTCTAATAGATACCAGCCTTCCCCCTGGGGCCCTTTTGCCTCCACTTTATCACATCTCAGCCTACAAAATATACCGGGAAAGGCCTTAAACACCCTCAGACAGCCAAACTCAGATTATTTACAGTATTCCTGACCACATGAAAAACACATGTGCACCCCGCACATCTGCTGCTATACTCCAGGCAAAAAACAAGGGAGCCAAGATATGCAACAAGACTTCCAGCATGCAAGGTGCAGTGATATATTAGCAACTTACCATCAGGGTTTACACAATCCCACAGGGGCAAAAGCAGATGGCTTGATATTACTCCCCAGATCCTGGGCAAATGTTAACAGGGTCATAAATCCCTGTCACAAAAATCAGGGTCAGGAAGTGTAAATGTGTGTTTGTATTTTCATACTGAAACATGTGTGTGATATATGTATGATGTTGTCTGTTGTACAAACACAGTCCCCTTCAGGCACTTCTTCAGTTTTGGTTCCACAAGCTCCAGTAGCTGGGAGAAACAGTGATCCGAATATGATTGGTCAGAGCCTTATGCCAGGCTTTAGAACGAAGAAGTTGGAGATGGACGGGGCCCAGTAAGAGTGTTTCATGAAAGGATCAAAGGTCAGAGATGTTTTCACCCATCTCCTTCCCCTCAATCTCTGATGTAATTGGGATATCCCCATATGAAAAAAGGCAGATGAAAGGCTCTTCTCTGCTCCTTTCAAGAAAAAGCCCAGTCTTTCTTGTTGCCACAACAGCCCATGCTGCAATAATTAATAGGAGACAGATATTACCTCAGAAGGCTTTTCTACTGCATTACATGGTATTCTTATGTCCAACATTCTTGGCCTGATCCAAAGCCCATTCAAGTCAAGAGGAGTCTTTCTATTGTCTTCAATGAGCTTTGGATCAGCCCCTCTACTAGCAATGCAAGTTTTATTTAGGTTTGGATCTGGGGTTTTGGTTTGAGTCCTTCTGTAGCAGAATTTAGGCCAGTGAGTCTAGATCAGGCCTACACAACATACAGCCCGCGGGCCGCATGCAGCCCGCGGAGGTCACTGTGCGGCCCGCGGTGGGATTCTAAATCCCCCACACACGGGAAACACCGCGCTCTGCGGGCAGCCCAGAGCCCTTTAAATCCCAGCTGCAGCTGGGATTCAAAGCGCTCAGGGCTCCCTGCGGCTGCAGGCAGCCCAGAGCCCTTTGAATCCCGGCTGCCACTCCCGCGGCCAGGCTGGGGCTGGGATTTAAAGGGCTCAGAGCTCCCTGCAGCTGCAGGCAGCCCAGAGCCCTTTGACTCACAGCCACGGCTCCAGCGGCCGGGCTGGGGCCAGGATTTAAAGGGCCCGAGCTCCCCTCAGCACAGGAGCTCTGGGCCCTTTAAATCCCTGCCCCAGCCCCGCAAAGCTCCCGGTTCCCCCGGCCGCCGGAGCCCTGGGCCCTTTAATTTGCCCCTGAGGGCTCCCAGCCACCTCTTCAGCTGGGAGCCCCTGGTTGATTTAAAATAAAGTATCACCTCCCCACCCCCAACCTTCCTTTTTGGCCCACAGCTGTTTTGGTGGGGCGGTGCTGGGGAAGGAGAGTTTGTTTCCGCAGGGCTGGGCGTCGCTGGGGCGGGGGGCTGGGAGGTGCTGGGGTGGGTGTTTCCGTGGGGCTGGGGGGTTTCGGCCCTCAGCTGTTTTCTTTGGAGTAATGTGGCCCTCACCGCTTTACAAGTTGTGCAGGCCTGGTCTAGATAATTCTGATGGTTAACACAATCAAAACCAAAGAACCAATTAACTGTGTTTATACTACATAAATGTACTGTTGACATCTAAGAGATGCTATAATTTCTCTCTGCCTTCATAAAAAGCAAACCATAAAAATACCAGAAGGATTTCTTGCTGGAGTGGATGTTCCTGATGCCATTTTTAACTTTATAAACATTCCATATTTGCCCTCAATAGCTCAGTAAACTTTCCTGATTTTAAAGAAATAAAAACAAACTTGATGAAGAAACATGGTAACAAAGGAGACAAGGAAGAAACTAAAAGAGACCTCAATCACAAACCAAGGTGACATAAAAAAGTGGGGGAGGAATGGGCACTTCCATTGGCAAACACTGTGATAGCAGTAATGTCTACTGCAAGGAAGAAAAGATACACAATACAGATTTTTTTGTGGGGATAACTTTGATTGTTCTCTATCCCTCCCACCCACTTCCCTACCCAGTATCATGAATGTCAATCTCTACTTCCTTCTCAGTCTATACAGGGTCTAGGAGCTTTACTCTCTTCAGCACTCCCTGGGTCTTAAACTTAAGCACAGAGAGCAGGTCTTCTCTACCCGCCAGATCAGCGGGTAGAGATTGATCTATCAGGGATCGATTTATCGCATCTTGTCTAGACGCGGCTAGATCGATCCCCAAACGCGCTCCCCATCAACTCCGGAACTCCAGCTCGTGAGAGGCAGAAGCGGAGTCGACAGGGGAGCAGCAGAGTCGACTCGCCACCGTCCTCACGGCCAGGTAAGTTGACCTAAGATACGCCAACTTCAGCTACACTATTCGCTTAGCTGAAGTTGTGTATCTTAGGTCGACCCCCTCTGTGTAGACCAGGGCAAAGGCTATTGATCATTACAGTAGCACTAAAGTCAAACCTGCAAGTTCCAGTGGCTGCAGGAAGAGAACATGTGGTAATGGCAACTGTCTAAAAAATGGGGAGGTGGCAAGTGGTTAAAAAGTGTGATGAAGTCACTGAGGGAGATCTGGAGAAACCTGCATGGGATGAGCTTTGGGAAGGAGACAGAATTTATGCACCGAGTGCCTGGGTTGACCAGATTCAAAGGAAAGGAAAAAAAAAAGACAGTTCAGTCAACTTATAACTTCTCGCCCAACAAAGGCATAGATCTGGCGGTATTTCAATGTTATGTGGAAATTATTCCTATATACGTGCAGTTGTATGCTCCATTTTGTAGCATAAAGGAAAGAGAAGGGCTAAGATCCTCAGAAATGTACAGCAGTGCTGAGTTGTGTACATTAATAAGTGTGATGCTGTCCACTCATGACAAAAGCATTATTTGTAGTAAGCAGCAGTGGATCGGCAACTTGCTGAGCAGGAGGCTTGAGTCTGTGTGTAGATTTTGAAGACTTATCATAGTAACACTTTGAGCACACAAGCAATGGTAGCATTTGTAAAATATTTGAATTCCTACAAAGACTGGAAAATGCTAGATACTATGAGGGAAAAGTTACAGGCCTGGGCTCCTAAAGTTAGGCACCTAAATTCACATTCTAATCAAGTCTAAATAAGCTATCTGATCTTCAGAGGTTCTGCATGCTCCACATAAACCAACTTCAGGCACCAATCTTTGAAAATGTTGGCCTTGAATATGAGATGTTATCAGACATCCTCATTATAAAATCTCTACAAATGTTCTCAACACTTGGCTCCATTTTTAACTCTTATCAATACAGCTGATTGGAAAATTCCAGTAGCTTCACAGATCAAATAATTTTTACTTCCCTGCCAGGAATACCATCAGCCTGTACATTTGTTAAGTTGTATTCTATAGCAGGGCCACCGGGGGGGGGGGGCAAGAGGGGCAATTTGCCCCAGGCCCCGGGCCCCACAGGGGCCCCCACGAGAGTTTTTCGGGGCCCCTGGAGCGGGGTCCTTCACTCGCTCTGGGGGGCCCAGAAAACTCTTGCGGGGCCGGGCCCAGGAGCTTCTTCCGCTCCCAGTCTTCGCCGGCGGGGGGTCCTTCCGCTCCGGGGCGGAAGGACCCCCCACTGGCGAATTACCGCCGAAGCGGGACCCGCCGCCGAAGTTCAGCTCAGTCTTCGGCGGTAATTCGGCAGCAGGGGGCCCTTCCGTTCCGAGACCCGCCGCCGAAGTGCCCCGAAGACCCGCGGTGGGGGCCCCCCGCCGCCGAATTACCGCCGAAGACCGGGCTGCACTTTGGCGGTGGGTCCCGCTTCGGCGGTAATTCGGCGGCGGGGGGCCCCCACCGCGGGTCTTCAGGGCACTTCGGCGGCGGGTCTCGGAACGGAAGGGCCCCCCGCCGCCGAAGACCCCAGACCCCCGGAATCCTCTGGGCGGCCCTGTTCTATAGTATGTCTCTATACCAGCATTTCTGCTCAATATATTGCTGCTTCACCAGCATTCTCAGCTTAGTGGGAACCATTTTTTATTTGAGCCACAAACTACTTCTATGTTCGATACCCTACTTATTCATCAAAGATAATAGTTCAATGATTAAACTAAAAGAAAAAAAAGCTTTTACACTGTTCCAATCTAAAGCAGGAATAGGGGTGGAAGGCAATTTACAGAGCAACAAAAGAAGGATTGTTTGTATTTAGAACCACCAGGACTATGTTTAATTGAAATCAATGTAAGCATGAGTCTGGGAGAATTATTCAATTAATCAATAAGCTAACGAATGGAGCAATCTTCTCAATGAAACATTCAAAGCCTCCAGCCTAACAACAGAGCATCCAGATTTTCAGTTCACCAAAAAAAATGGGACAGACATAGTACAAGAGTTCATAGTTGAAGTTGAGAAGGGCAGCAAGCGGGGGCGGGGGAGGAGTATGGATTTATTTCTGCTCATTACAACAAAGGGAAAGTTCTAACCCGACTTACATTGTATGTTAGTGTACGGAGGATGTTTTTAGGATATTAAAGAATAGCTAAGTGTATCACTTGGCACTCTGAACTGAGACTATCAAATTGCATTAAAACTCTGACGCAGTATTTCTAAAACTCAATTGATAATCCAGCCTAAATCGGGCACAGGAACCCTCTCAAAGCAAAACCACACACTTTTACACAGCTCAGCTAATAATAATAGCAACAGCAGCAGCTCTCTCTCAGGTACCAGAAGTGATTTTATTCAGGATATAGTATACATATACAATGTCTGGCAACACAGGAAGGATTCAGATAATGTCTGTGTACACACACACGTGCGCGCACACACGCGCACACACAAATCTGCTTTTATGCAAGCAGTCACAACTCTGACTTCAGGAGAAAGATGCACCCACCTGAGCTGATTTTTGTCCCCCAGTGACCGCACTCTTTCTGGGCCAGATCATCAGCAGGTGTAAAGCAGTGTCACTCTACTGCATTCAATGGAGCTATGTTGGTTTACAGCACCTGATGATCAGGCCCTATGTGTATCTTTCCGTCTCCATTTGTTTAAGGAGGTGGGGGAGTCTGGGGTGTGGGGGAAATTCCTTTTTCTTCAGCTAATTTAAATGACCCTCAGTTACCATGGTTACTCTGAAGGCATTTGAAGCCCGCCTGCATGACACAATCGGTGAAATGACGAGGCACAAAAATTGATGTTCCCATGAAAGAGGCTGCTCATCCAGTACTGAAAAGCAAAGGATTGTGAAAAGCTGACGCTGAAATTGTAATATTTAGTCCAGTAGCTCCACCTCAAAGGCTTGCAGTGCCATCACATTAGCATTTCCACTGTAGTTCACTTGGTGACACAGGGCACAAGTGCCCTTTGTTTCAACAAAGCCCAGTGTGTTAAGTTCACTCCAATGAGGCTTTAAGACAATGGAGAAATGTCATTCAAAGAGCAGGAAACAATGAGCTATTATCTGTCCCATTCATCTAACCTATCAGACAGAGAGCAAAAAAGCCTCATTTCTTTAACAAGTTATGTCATAATGTGCATGAGAGGCTGTGGAAACTCCCTGCCATGTCTTAAAGAGACAGGATACAGACTTTTCCTTCCATCCCTCCACTCTCTGGGGCTGACACAGTAAAATCAACCAAGACTGCAACAAAAGCGCTGTTAAGCCACGTTGAGTAGAATATATTAGTACACAAACAGCTCCCCATCTCTCTACAGCATGGCTATTTATACACAAACACCAGGGTATATATATTCAGCTCAATAAATCCTGTTATTTTAACAACCATCTAGAAAGTGCTGGAGTAACATTTTTTTCTAACACATTTTAATTCACTAACCTGCCCCAGGCTGATTATTCAATAACTTACCATTCTCTCCTCCTCATCCTTTTGCCTGGTACCATCTGTGATGCCAAAATAACTAGGCAGAACAAGGAAGCATTTGTAAATAAAACCTACTGGATGCATTTAGATATACGATTTTAATTAATTAAGAGGAATTGAAGAGGTTTAAAAAAAAGCTGTTCTAAAGCTACAGCATTGACTTAAATAAATAAAAAATAGTTGAATGTTGTGTCTTCCTTTGTTTACCAGACGAGGCTTGAGTTCAAAATGCCATGTTTTGCCCTGCAGTAGATGATATACTGACATCTCTGGCAGGACAGAAAATTGCTGTTTTAGGCCCTGATCCTACACGATTAAAGCCCTTGAGAGCTTTGCCACTGACTTTAGCGGGCTCAGGATCAAGTCCTTAGGTGCCAGGGTGTTGTTAGCTCTTTCAGGAAAAACACTGAACTTGTGTTTTGCCACACAAGAGGCTTTGCAGTTCACCATTAAAAGGTGGTCATGGACGTCTCTAATGCTTCCACTTTGGGCCTCTCCACAGAACGTAAAGGGTCACATTTCAAAAGTAACCTCAGTCATTGTGCTCATAATTTTTCACACCCAAGTTTTTGCATATACCTCTGATCTGCACATATGTATATATTTAGTGCACATGTTTTTGCATGAATCAAAGCTTGGTCACAAAAACACTGAAAGTGCCATTCTAGAGGTGATGATGAGCCTCTTTTGAAAATGTGGCCCTGAACATTCAAAAGTAGGGATTTATCTTTTGAGGGCTGAAGGAAGAAAAAAGTGTCACAGAAGAAAAGAGCCTTCAAGTATTAAGCTATACATCTAGAAGAGAAGGCAAAAGACCAGACTGATAGACTTTGGCCATACAACGGAAAATGAAAGAGGCATCTCATCCTTCTCAAGATCTCGAAGCTGCAAACCAAGTGAAAAAAGGTGATCCCTTCTGACTGCCTTATTATTTCCTTTCAGAAACAATATACACGGACTCAGCCTATCAGACATACTTCCTTCTACATCTTACTTCTTTCAACTCTGCTTCTTTCTGCTGATCATCCCCTAGATCCCCCCACCAGTTCTATCAACTTTTGTGACAGATGTCCTGAAGGTTGGTCGGCAAAGGCTGCTTCCAGAGTGCTGCACTGAAGGATTGCAGTGGAGGTAGAAAGTATAGCTAAATAGAAGCACATACTCAACAGTACTGTGACTGAAGGCAGCAGCAGTGCCAAGTCCCAGGACAAAACTGCTTCACTCTATCAGCCTCCACAGGGCAGAGATCCATTAACATGGTTTGGTTTCACCAGCTATGCACAGCTGCAGATGAGGGAAAGCAAATGCACTCCAGACTAGCCCTTAGGCCTCTCTTCTGTGGTGCACAGGTATTCTGAACAAGTTGCAAGGCATTCAGCCAGGTGCTTAGACAAATTTCCTAGGGTATCCTAATGGTTAATCAAGCTCAAACCCTCCAGCATGCTTAATACAGGCATCTTTATATGTACATATGCAGTTCCTGTAGGGAGGAAGGGGAATTTGAACAACTCCTCAACATTTGCATAACATGCTCTATTATTAAGCAGCAGCAGGAGTGTGAATGCCCTGGCTGTCCAGCATCTGCTCTTGTTTCAGCAGACAGAAGATGGTTGGCTAGGCTGCAGAATAAGCAGCAGGAGACCCCTGCATCACCAATCCATTCTTACCTTACAGAAAAGGAGAGGAGCAGGAACTGCAACCATTTTCTGTGCCCTCCAGGTCATTGCTACATGAACACTGCACTCAGCACTTCATGCTCTAATGACTCTACCCTGGAGGACAGCTCACCGAAGGATGAAGTCCAAAAATCAGAAGAGAAACAGAGAAATGTTCAGGAAAATCCTCTTATAATGAAGCCTTGTTTCCAAAACAAAATAATATATTAAATGTCTATTAAACCATTTCTCTGTGCTAAGGACCTGAATGTGGACCTCTCAATTTGTGCTTGTAACACAACATCATGGAGGCAGCAGGCAGTGCATAAAGGAGAGGGGGGAGTTGATCCAGACCATCTCTACATTGTAATCTTACTAGATCGCAAGCTGTTTGGGACAAGGAGCATCTTTTAATCATGGGTGTGTTCAGAGCCTAGCAACAATGAGTCCTGACCTTTGACTGGGGCCTTTAGGCATCATCCCAATGCAAATTACTAACAATAATAATTTCTAGTGAGAATCAAAACAACTCAAAGTGAAACTCAGTCAAAACTACCAAAAGTAGCTGGCTTGGTGTCAAAACTGAAGGAAACCACAACATTTCTTAGTGCCTCCTCTAGACGGTGTTCAGTTTATATTCACCAAAAGGTTTGCAAAATCTGGCCTGGATTTTAACTTTGTGACAAAACCCCCTCCATAGCAGGACCAGCACGACAGCGGATTTTAAAAAAATGTATATTGATTAAGAAAATAATTATGCAATTTCATTTTTTAGTTTCGTTAAGTGATGCAGAAAGATAAAGAAGGTAACTGGGAGAAAGAGGAAAGGAAGGAAAGAATAAAAGAGGCAAATGATGAAAAAGGAGTTCATTCAGAGGCCTTATCAAACTAATGCTCAGCACTCTGTTTTGCCATATGCCTCTTTATCTGTTGCTCTCATTCTCAGACATGCACAACAGCATTACGTCCATCTTCTCCCACTTCTCTCTTACCACTTCCAACCTCAGGAAATGGGAGGAAAGGACCATTAAATAAAGAGGGAAATAGTCTTATTTTCCAGTAATAACTATGAGAGAACTGAGTATAACTGGTGAGATTACCATGTCATCATAGGAGAAAAGATGAGCACCACGCCAGGAGGTGCCTAATAAATATTTAATGCCTTTCAAAAGCCTGTTTCTGCTATTAAAACCAAAAACACGGATGGCACCTACCATTTAGGCACAGAAGAACACTAGCCTTGCCCAAGTCAAATTTAAGCAGCCACATGTAACCAGACAACAGCTGTGGTGAGTAGTGAAATGGGCAGGCTACACTTGCAAGTTTGAATTCCGTATGACCACTGGATAACTCCATTTCTCCCACCCAATCTTTATGCTATGAATCAACTTTTCACTTCTATGGAAAGTCAGCCTGCGAAGCCAAATTGGACCTGGGATCCAGCAAGTGAGGTATCCTGCTTCCAGTAACAGTCAATGCCTACCACTCCAAGAAGAAGAGTTCTGTGTAAGCTCAAAAGCTTGTCTCTTTCACCAACAAAAGTTGGTCCAACAAAAATATTACCTGACCCACCTTGTCTCTCAAATACCCCAAAGGGATATTACCCACACAACATTTTTAAAGAATTTTCAGAAGCATTCAGCTTTATCTTAACTCTGATCCCATTGAAGTCAATGTTAATACTTGGTGGGAGCAGGGGTAGGTCAACACAAAGCACTTTTGAAAATTCCTCTTCTAGTGTTAGGATAACCTAATCCTTCTTTATTATGCTCAAAGTCTGGTTATTCCCAATGTGTCACGCCTACAAATGAATGCATCACGAGCACATGTGGCAACCGACACAGCACTTCACACCTTCACTTTTCTGCTACTAACTTCACAAAATCCAGTTATATGAATATGTATAAAATTTGTAGTTGGACCTGGATTGTGGTACTTAAATAGAACAGAGAAACATTCTCCACAAGTGTGGAGTAGCTCCTCAAAATTGTGACAGCTATACCCTCAAGTGGGTGAGTCCAGGAGAAAAAAAAAGAGAGATTTCACCTTAAAATATTCCCAGGGAAGCCAGTTCAGTTATTGTTAAGAGATGGCACTAGGTGAGTCGATTTGGGAGAGAAATTTCTGAAGAATTAGAGTCCAAGCACCCAGCTTTCCAGGGGAATGATCAGCTATTTGAGAGCTAAAGATGCTACTTTCACAACTCAAGCCAGAAGAACCTCTGTTATACTTTAGCCTCCATGATTTCTTCACAAGAGTTTTATGATTATGGCTTCAGGGTGTAAAGCAGAGACCATGGCTATCATGGAAGAAATGAAACCGATACAAGGTGGTACTAAAGTTTTAATGGCCTGTCAGCCTTCCAGTACAACACTTCAGACCGGTTCATCCCCATGTACCTAAATACTTATAATGGACAAGCAGTTCATACGTCATTTCTGTCTGTCTATACATGACTCTGTATCTGTAAGAGCAGTGGATAATCAATCATGTAGGTTATAATTCCAATGACGATCTGAAGAAGACATCATACACCATTGGAGTCATTAGTAGCTGAAGACAGAATACCTCTTCATTCAATTTGTTGCCTTCTTTGCTGTTATTTCTAAGATTAAAGCAATATGTCTTTCCCCCAGTATTTTCAGTTTGCGTTCCATGAGTCTCTGTTCGCATTTTGCTTTTCTCTTTCTCAGGCAAAATTCCCACTTATGGCAACAAGAGTTTTACTGGAGTCAGGACTAAGTAAAAACTGAGCAGGGAACACAGGATTTGGCCCCAGGTTAGCAAAAAGGTCTCACTGGTATTACTGAAAAATTATGGGTCAAATTTTATGTTGCTGGAGCTCTACTCCATTCAAAGGAGTGATGCCGGCAGAAAATACTTTAATATTATTGAAATAAGAAAACAAAGGAAACTGACTACAAAAAGGCAAGTCCACAGAGACCACATCAGGGGACTGGCAAACCCACACAAGCACGGAAATTTCATCCTTAACTCACCCCATTGTGCACAGGGCCTGCAGCCCAAATATTGTCATTATTATTTATTTATATTACAGTAGTGTCTACAGGTCCCAACCAATAAAAGGGCCCATCTGTGCCAGGCTGCTACACATGCTAAGAAACAGTTCCTAAAAAGATTACCAGGTGTGGATTATTGTGAAACTCCTATAATAACTGGACATGAAGTAATGCAAAGACAGAGAATAAGCGTCCATTATGAATTCACTCATAGTAATCAGGTTAAGATAGAAGCTTGATATTATTTGAACTTTGGGTATTTTATTACAGTACCTCAGGCAAGATACTTCAAGTGAAGGTTCTTGTCAGCATTTCCATTAGAAACCCCTGCTTTTGGTTAAAAAAAATTCCCTCTGGACTAAAATATATATAATACATATACACCCACATATCTATAAATATACATACTGCCAGATATTCCATCACAGGCAGTGAAGAAATGGCCTCACTATGCACACGACATCACAGATTTCATGAAGGGGCATTTATTATAAGGGAAACAGAACATGTTTAGTGCTTTTCATCTTCCTTCTTCCTTTCCAAAATGAATGGAACTAATCTCTCCACCACCACTCTTTCTCATTGCCTGTCAATAATAGGGAGATGTGACTCAGGGAGGCCTCTTTGGTGTCCTGACAGCTCTGACAGCCCTCATGGTTACAGCTCATTAAAAATAGTACAGAGCGTGACACCAGTGCCTTAGAAACCCCTCCCTCATGCCACCCTTTTCACATGGCATCTCCCAACCCTGGCTGGCTGCTCACCTTTTCCTCATGGGATTGGGTGCCTGTCACTCACAAAAACTCAACATCACCACCAGTGAGTTCAAATCATATCCAGTTAAAAACTCTGCTCTCTTTTAACATACATTAATTCAGAAGAGAAGTGGGAGTCAAAGTAAAATATGCACTAAAGGTCAGATCAAAAGCCACTGAAGTCAGTGGGAGTCTTTCCAATGAATTCAGCTGGCCTTGGATCAGATCTTAGGAACACAGCCACAACAGGGAAAATCTTGCCTTAAGTGACCACTTTAAAGTATCCCTAAAGTTTCCAGTATTCATTTGAATGACATTTAATTTAAGAGAAGCTTTACTGTCTGACTAATCTTTAGTGGCCCCCTTAGATGGTCACTTAAGAGAGTTTTCACAGTGTATTCCATAGAACTCTGATGCTATGGTGATAAATAATAGAAAAACCCAAGGTAGAGAGATTTGAGTTTGTGAAGGCTGGAGAATTGGTAGCAATAGAAACTGTTCTTTTCTGTTTACAGTCTTTCACATTTATCCAGTGTGCGGATATTGGTAAAGGAAGCTTCAGAAGAGCACCTAGAAAACTTGTTCTATTATAGTCTACATAGGATCATATATCACACTCACCACAATAGTATCTGAGCATCTAAGGGTAGGACTCAAACTCACAGCATAGCTCAGGGTCAACAATCATGGCATATCATCTTAAACCACTCAGCTTCTTTGATAACTTCAGGTGTTAACCTAATATTCAATGTGCACATTCCTAAAAAGTCAGTGGACTAAAGAGTTGGAAGCCAGCTCAAACACAGAAGGAAAGAAAAGCAAGACTCATGGGCTGAACTCGCACTCCAATTCCACTCCTAGGCTGGGATTTTTAGTTATGCTGAAAGGATGTGAATGCTCACTTTCCATTAAAATCTCAACCCTAGGTTATATTATAAATTACTACTGCCAGGCATTTTGTTCCATCTGACCTTATAATGCCTTCACTGCTTTTAAATCCCTAATTTCAAACTGCATCTTGATGGCTGCCCCTGTTATCCAAAGAGTACGTGCAAGATTTGTTTGGAATTGTTTTAAAAGTCTAAGTGAGAAGTATATGAAGGGGCTTGTAGGGACGCTGAAAAATCACAGTGAGGCTTATCCCATTAAACACTTTGCTTTTGAGGGGCCTAATACTACCACTTATTTTTAAGCATATCTCCCCACACTGCGTTAATCAGGAGTTCTCCTGTATATCAAAAGCATGATAATGGCCCCTCATTTTCCCTTCCTGTTTAACTTTCCTTTCTCTCTCCCAAAAAGCTTTTAAGATATCTAACCCCTTTTCCAACCCAGTCATTGCACTCCATGTGCTAAATTCTAACCTAACATAAGCCATGAAACTCAAATGGCCTCGAGGAAGTTGCACCCGCTTACACCAGGTCTGAATTTCCTCTTAGGAAGACTGTCCTTTTACCCACTCTGAACCCGCCAAGACAAAATGGAGACTCTCCACAAATTCCAGAGCTGTTTGCTCCCTGAGGAATAAAGATTCTCTATTCCTCCCTCTTTTTCTTTTCTGTCCTGACCTCTGAGAGTTTGAGAGGAAGATTAATAGTTTCTTTTGTTCTCTAGTGACCTACCCATACCACAGCACAAAACCAGAGTTCTAGTGCACCCAACACACACTTTTCCTCCATCTAGTACTGTCAGATACAATATGGCAGTCTAAGGACATACAAAAGTAACATTATTTCCCTTCATAAGCATCTATACACTGTAGTGTGCCTGACTGACCATCTAAGTCTACAGATATTAGACCTTCATTTTATGCCCTTTTCGTACTGTACACCTGCTTCTTTTCATACCCTGTTCCCCCCTTGCATACAACTACATAAGGCACTGACTAAAGTACTAAGATGAGCCTTTATCAGCCACTCATCTATGTCACAGGAATAAGGATACTTGTTATAATTTTACTCATTTCATATTACTTGTTCCTTGCTAAAATTAGAGATGGACCTAAACCAAAACCTCCAATAAGAATACTCCAAACTTTAGGGTATTTGAAAACTTGATGAGAATCCAAATTATGGGCCTTGTGACCATCTTTAGTGAAATTTAATAAATAATAATAAATCCCATAACCTGATTAAACCTGAACCAGCTAGCATCTGCCTTTTTCCCTCTCAAGCAGGCCAGAAAGTCTGTGAGCCAGAGACAACATTCACTGCCTATATCATGCCAAAGGCCTTTTTCATGAAAACATCTGTGGTTGTTACTTATCACACACAGAGCTGGCTACCAACTCTTTAGCCTAAGGCCTTAAAAAGAAGACTCGCTGACTGTTTAAGAATGTGCACACTGAATACTAGGTTAACACCTGACGTTACCAGACCAGTGCTGCATTTTCATGCAATTACTGCTTGAGAAAATGAGAGCATAGCTATTAAACCAGAAAGGGGGTGGGGGTGGGCGCAGCTGATGACAGGTTCAGTAAAGGGGTGAGGGGAAAGTAAGCTGGTGCTGTGGTGATTCCCTGATGTCATTACCCCGATAACAGAATGATAATCTCATTCAAGAAATGGATAAGGGAAGGCACTGACAAGGCACACATAGTCAGACTTATTTTATACGCACACATTTTTAGACTTCTTTGTTTCGTGTGTGGAATTGTTTAAAAATGCTCCACAAAGCAACTCTTTTCACTCCTCCAAAAGAAAGCAGTTTTTCATTTCAGGCCAGCTAATGACCTGAACAATGAAAACTATTTCTCATAACACCTTCCTCGAGACCTCAACTTACAGAAACTCTTCAGGCTGGTGACTGGGGCCATAATTTCAACAAGCAACACACAACTAACTCTCTGATAGAGACTTGTCTCCTTGGATGAATACAAACTGAAGTCATTTTTCATAGAATTTGGTGCCAATTTGGATGGTAAAACTTCAACACATGAAGTTACCTTGGAAGAACTTAAATGACATAAAGGCCCTTAAAAGGTTAGAAAGGAATCTACTGGAAAACAGGATGCACGTGGAGGATATAAAAATGGGAGAGTCTGTGTGTGGTGGCGGGGGAGATGGGGAGATTTTCCAAATTACAATAATGCTGATGAGCGTTTGGAAAATACTTGGTGAAGTGGATCCTAGGCACGGTGATTTCTATTGGCTGTTTGCCTAGATACCATGAAGGAGATGGCCATTAGGCAATCTGTTTAGATTGCTAGTTAATCAGAAAGAGGTGTGGTCTAGTAGTCTGAGCACAACACCCAGAGCTCCTGAATTTTAATGCTGTGTGGCCTTGGCAGCAAATCCCTTCACTTCTGTATCTCAGTCTCCCCCTCTGTCAAAAATGGAGATAATACTTATTTATCTCCTTCCCAGGAGTGTTGTGTGGATTAAAATAATTAATGGGCTAATTTAAACAGTTAATGGGCTAATTTCATTCCTGGTGTAAGTCCCCCAAAGTCAAAAGAGTTACACCAGGGCTGAATAAGACGCATTGATTGGAACACACTTTGATGATGAAACAGATTGTGTAACTGCTAGATATTACTGCTTGCTTGCTTACTCCTCCCTGAATCACCAAAATGAAACAATATATGAAGAAAGAGGAGCCAGAGAAAATTGGTTCAGGAGCAAAATAAGACTGTATCCCCTTTACTCAATGCAGCAATTTTTGGAGCTTTAGACAGGGTCCACTTCTCACTGGAAAATGGTAACACACACTTGGCTCAATGCACAGCCACAGTTGAGCAAAGTGATTCTCATGCCACTTTTATGTCTCCCTCTCTCAATTCTGGTGCTGGCCAGAACAGCAATGTAAGACAGAGAGTCTTAAAGCTGCTGTTAGTCAAACCAGCTGCTAACAGCACTCAAGGAGCTGTTCCACCAACCTGGCTTTTCTAGAGTGATGCTGTGCTCTTCCACTGGCCATATCCCCTGCTCATCTAACTAGTCAACAACTCTTTGGATGTTGGCTTTTCTGAAGGAAGCTTCAGATGAAGTTTTCTATTCCCTTCTTTTTTCTTAAAAACTTCAAATCAGAAATGGGGGAGACATATTTTGTTTCTTCAGCAGGAGATGCCAGTTGGAGTTCAACTCCACATTTGAAAGAGACTCAAAGAAAACTGAAGATTTGTTGTGAAGGTCCCTGAGACGTGGTTATGAACTTTGTCAGCTGCCGAGCCTGGTGGACCCTTCACTGATTTTCTGTCTTGTGAGATGGTACTTCTCTTCTATCTGATATTCTTGCTGTTGGTTTTGTTTCCCTGCTTATCTCTTTATAGTTACTCATGGATAAGCATATGTGGGTGAACTTCTCATCATGCAGAATGGCATAGTGAAGTAGGCCTGGAGATATATAGATATAGAAACAAAACATTCGGTCGAGGTAGGGGGGCTTAGTTAGAGCCCTGCAAATCTGCAGATATCCACTTTATATCTGTGGACCATTTTTGCAGATCGTGTGGTTTGAGCATTGGCCTGCTAAACCCAGGGTTGTGAGTTCAATCCTTGAGGGGGCCACTTAGGGATCTGAGGCAAAATCAGTACTTGGTCCTGCTAGTGAAGGCAGGGGGCTGGACTCAATGACCCTTTGGGGTCCCTTCCAGTTCTAGGAGATAGAACTCCATTAATTATAATTATTATAATTATGCAGATACAAACTTTGTATCCATGCAGGGCTCTACCCTTAGCAATAAGTCCCAAGGTTCAGTGTGCCCACCTTCTCCAGCCCCCACATGTCCAAACCCTTAAACCATACCAGGTGGTGGTGGTGGGGAGGGGTCAGAGGCGTGTGAGAATAGGGAAAGTATGCAGAAGGAAGGTATGTGGTTGTGAGGAGGATTAGAGGAATAGTGCTTGGAGGTTTCCTGTTGAAGTTGAGGAAGGGAATCTGTGATGTACTCCTGCCAGGGACAAGATAAAGTAACACATAGTTGGCATCATGATTTGTCAGTGGACTCAAGTTATCATCATGACAGAGCTCACAGCACGTACCCCATACCATGCAGCCATCACTGGAGCACGAGTAAACATCACAGCAGCATTATAATCTGTCCATGGTGGGGTGAGAGTCCCAGGGAGCCCTAGGGCTGAAAGTTTAGCAGCCCTGTCCAGGCCAGTCCCATTTCACTGAATGGGCCCACAATTCTTTCTAAATGATCCCCCTCCCACTTTGAGATTTACTAACATTCTGTGTTTCTGATGATCTACTTGGAATGAGTGTTTTCATTGTGAAGACATTTCCCAGTCACTGGGTGCTCTGTTTGTGGGGCTGGGTATTAAGTTTGTGTATAGTATCTTACTGGCACGTTACAAATGGAGTGAGTAGTCAGCTGCAAACAGTGCTTTGTTATAGGTCTGTACTTCTTATAAGACTTGTTATGCTTGGAAAAAAGGTAAAATAAAACTGTCTCCCTCAGTCACTTTCCTCATTCATCTTTTACCTGTTAACCACCAGAATAACCACAAATACTGTATGCCAGCATGGACCCTCTCTCCCACTCATCCACCCACACCCTCCAAACCTTATGCATAAAAACCTCCAAGCAGACCAAATTCCATGATTGCTACATTACTGGTGGCAAACTGGGGTCATTCTTCCAATTTAGATTGTACCTGATGATTTTATTAGATTTTTATTAACTTTTTTTTTTGCAATTCAATATTTTTAAATTAGCTCAATTCAATGTTTTGATTAAATTCAGTAACAGTTTTGTAATTCAACATCGCAAATTGTTTTAAACCAGTGTTCTAATTTACTATGCCACACACTTTCCTCTTTGCAATAAATAGCTTTTATATTTTGTTTATTGTGATCTAATCAATATGGAATAAATGGAGAGTTTCCAATGGGAACTCAGTGATTTAGTAAGTTTAAAAAGATGCATTAAAAATGAGTTTGAGAGCTTGGATCACAAGTTAGTTCACAAGTGAAATGAATTTGGTTGTGTTAGTCTGGTCCTAATGGACATTTGTCTCCCTCACATAAAATTCCCACACAGGTGAGAACAATTGTCCTAGGGTGACCAGATGTCCCATTTTTAAGTGGACAGTCCAGATTTTTTGAACTTTTTCTTATATAGGCACCTATTACTCCTCATCCCCATCCCGTTTTTTCACAGTTGCTATCTGGTAACCCTAAATTGTCCATCTCTGCTTATGAGACATGGGACTGATTTACTATAGGTCACAGCCAAGGTGCCTCAGCAGGGTTGTGTGAGGTTCGAGCAATGAAACAATGTCAGGTTGAAATTGAGGTGCATTAGCTCAGCAGGGTAAGAGAACCTTACATGCCAGCTGCCCACATTATGCCTGGCTCCACTAAGTGCCATGAGTCTCTCATTTTCATGAGCATTATGTGTGGCCAAAATGTTATTCCAAAGAGAAAATATAGGATGCAGAAGATCTGTTTTCACCCCAAGATACAGGGCTAAAATCAGGAGTAGTTCACTCCAACGTCTGCAGACAACCACTGGCACAATAAGAAGAAGGGATGGTTTTGCAGTTAAGACACTGGGATGAGTACTCAGGAACTTTCAGTTTGACTCCCGGCTGTGCCATAGACTTCCTGTGTGACCCTGGTCAAATCACTTAATCACTTTGTGCCACAGTTCCCCATTTGTACACCAGAGAGATTAATAATTCCTTCCCCTGTCTTGTCTGTTTAGACTGTAAACTCTTTGGAGCAGAGATAATGTGTGTACCATGTCTAGCACAATAGCGTGCCAACCTCATCTTGGGCCTTCAGGTGCTACCCTAAGACAAAAGAAATAATATTGACACAGGTCCCTGACACTGGAAAGTCTGCCCGAGGAGACAGTTGTAGTAATCAAAAACTTCTGCAAGTGCCCTACTGCAAGTGTGCTAACGGGTGATCAGCACAGCCAAAGTGGGACGTGCTCACTGGGGAAAGGATATACTAAGGGTTGCTGGGAGATCTGTTGATACAGCTCATCTCCTCAGCAGCTTACACCAGTGAGTCAGAGGAAGGGTGTGATTCAGAGATATGGGGGCCTGCATTAGTGAATCTGGCCCCATTATTTAAAAAAATATACTAAGTGCTAAACTGTACGCATTGCAGATCTGCAATCCATTACCTTAAATTGCAGTCATAAAGCAACAAGAAAAAGCTCCAAGGGGTTGTGGGGAAAAGGATGAGGGGGTCACTCATCCCCTCCGGCCCCCTAAAAAAGAGGAGCACTGTCCCTCATCAGTATATTACAACAGAAGAATATAGCAAGAGAAAGGAGAGGGATGCTCCAAACACTGAAAAAACCACCATAAACAAAAGGAGCTCTTTAGATTTATAATTCTACATGAGCTTGGTCGCAATGCCAGGGATCACATGAATTCCTTTAATATTCATATGGACATGACACAGATTTCCATTAGGATAGCTCCCTGTTGGGGACAGTAAGTAAATGAGAGTCTGTCCACTGCCAAAATATCATACAGTAAGTTGTAGGGTGACAGACAGTTGTCTACAAGCAATAACAAAGAACATCTCAGCCCAGTAACCTTAACCTGTAGTATCATAAAAGACAATTCAGTAAATCGGGGCTATATGCAAAATACAATGGAAGGGTGAAAATAAGGAAGCAGAGACAAGGGGAAAGAAGCTAATTCTATCTGGGCACTGATTTTGTGTTCTCTCTTGCGCTCTCTCTCTCCTTTGTCCTCCCCCCTGTTCTGCCTCCATCACCCACCATGAAATAAGTCTGTTAATTGCTCTGTAACTAAAGCCATCTTTCCCTTGGATTGACTGAGAAGGCAAAGCTACTGTCTAGGGATTACAGGCCCTTTGGTGACAGTTTTAATTCTGTTCAGAGAGAAGAAGTCAATAAATCGTTCTTGCAGAAGTTGTTAGTGACCCTGAGCGAGCCCCAGGAGAAGAGAAGCAATCTCCATCCACTGTCAAATAAAAAAATATATTAAAAAATCCCCAGAGTTCCAAAGCAAGCACACAAAAGCAAAACAAGCAGCTAAAGATTCAGAAGCAGAGGTGGCACAGAACTTGTGCAATCTCCACCTGTGTGACTAAAGGGGAGGAGAATAATGTTTGGTAAACTCAGTAGCTTTGGCAGAGATCTAACCAAAACAAATACCACCAAACACTTAGCTTGGGGACAGAGCTAGACTACCAATGGTGGTAATTGGAATTAGGTGACAAGATGTTCTTGTGTGTCTGTGATATGTGACCAATCCTTTGCATGGGTGTTCCTTGCAAATTCTGGTTTACCACAAAGCCTCACTGGAGAAACAATCCCTGTTGGTCAGAATCTAGAATGACTTGGTATTCCTTTCTCAAGGTTGGGGTGGACGGGACTGTTTTGTTTTTTAAATATTCAGATAGTGTCAGAGAGCTAGATCCTCAGTTTGTGTAACTGATTGTAGCACCTGTGACTTCAATGGAGCCATGCCAATTTACACCACCTGAGCCTCTGGTCTCCTGGCATATACATACATACTTGTCAGACAACAGGATTTATTCTTTTCACAGTCTAGCTTCTGAGACCATTGGTAACAGTGGATGTTACATCTCCTGGCCCAAATTCTCCTCTCAGCTACAGCAGTGTGACCTCACTGATCTTCCTGGATTGCACCTGTGTCACTGACAAGAGAATTTTGCACTCTCATTTTATTTTCCAATTTAAATGGGGTTTTAAAATGTTTTGTTTTCACATGCAACATGGCCCATGTTATTAAGAAAACTCTCAAATGTTAGAAAAGAGGAAATGCAAAGTTAAAGGTTGCACTTCTTAAACAAGGCCCTGAAATTACCGTATCTCTGCTCCTTTGGAGAAGCTAGACTGCCATCTTCCCTTGTTTGGAGGCAGACTGTTGGAAACATGCACCACGGAATACTGGTTTTATCACTTGTTTCATATGTACCTATCTTCTATACTAAATGTCCCCATTTGTCACCCCGCTAACCTTTTCTCTTTTCATGTAAGCACCCTAATATCATGTTCTGGGCACATAAAGCTTATTCTGTGGAGACGTGCCAGCTTTGGGGAAAAGTCTCTGACCTTCTCCATTTCCTTTGAGCCACTCAGCACAAAGGGAGCAGAGACTGGCTGCAGTTCCCTCACTGGGGATTCCCCTGTTATAGGGGAGTCCCTAGCTTACAGGTGGCATAGTCTGCTCCTATGCCATCAACCTCTCTCCCACCCCACTGCAGCTCTTGGAGATGAGAGGGAAAGGCAGTGCTGGAGACGTGGCCAGGACACAATAATCTCCAGTAATCCAAGATGTCAGATAGTCCATTGCCAACTGGTGCACATTACTGCTGACCTTACGATGTGTTGTCTCCTTGATGGCCCCACCTCCGTCCCACCGTTGCACCAAATGCAGCAACTTATTTGACCTTTATTGTCTAATGACACTTAGAGAATTGGCCACCACATGGAATCACTGGGCCAGATCCTGCATCACCTGTGAAGTACTGAATACTCTGGGACCCTGGCGGAGAAGTGAAGGATGATTGATTTCAGCATGATATTTGTCTAATCAGGAGTGTGTAAGATTCCTGCATGGATGCTATGCATAAAGGCAGCTGGGGCACACCAACCACTGTGCAACTAAGATGGAGGCATTCAAGTTTTTGTAGCACTGGTGAAATGGGGCGGCATTCCAGACATTCTTTTTTTTTTTTTTTTGCTTAGGCGGCATAGATATTGATACATAGGTAAACACTGTGGTGTAGAAAATAGCATCATTTAATAGAATCCACTGTATTGTGTCAATTCTAGAAGTCAGGCTCCCAAGCCAATGGGAATTTTATGTCTGATATCAATGGGAGCAGGACTGAGTTCTTTAAGAACAGAAAACCAAGTAACCTCTTTGTGCATAGTAAGATGACAAAAGGAACAAAGAGAATGAAAAGAAAAACACACATGTGCCTTAAAAGCAAAAGAGGAAGAGAGCAGCTAAACCTAGTTACTTGTGTAATTCTATATTGTTTCTCCTGGGGAAAAAAATATTTCTCTATTGTACCTGGCATATCTTAAAAAAACAAATTACAATTGTGTGTCCAAGTCACAGTAGAGGTTAAAAAAAATCCCATCCAGCACATACAGTTTATTATTGCTTCACTTCATCATTGACTATAACGTGAACAAAAATCAATAAGAACCCCATACGAACACATCCACCCTAATAAAATATATGACTTACATATATCAAGGCCTAACAAGTATGCTTGCATGCTCAGTGGAGAAAATCGCCACATAAAACAATCCCCAGAGAGAACTCCGAAAAGGTGCCTGAGGAAGGGACAAAACTGAGTGATGCCTCCATCAAAGTGTAGAGAGATAACAACTGGAACTTGCTATTACCATGCTGGACTTGATAGGCCTGGGGTCTGATCCACTGTGGCAAATCCTATTTCACATATGCCCCCAAACCGCCAGATGGAACTAGAAAGGATCCAGGTTTGTAGTGGAGCCAATGGCCTGGGGTGAAAATTCTGTTTCCCATTACCAAAGCTCTGAACCAACAGTTTCTTAGAGGAATGGCCCATTTTAACAAGAGAAGCAAAGAACTACTCATTTTGGGCTACATTTTCTTTTGCTCTGGCATGGATGCACTTAAGAACAGGAGAGAGTGCAAGGAGGCCCCCATCCCAGCCCTCAGATGACCCTGAGCAAGGGTGAGGGACAGTCACAGTCTCTGTGCTCAGGGCAATAGAAGAAGTCATGGAGAAGTGGGCAGAACACGTATGAATATCAGTTCTTTCTGCAGGTTCTATCCTTTTAAAAGGGAAATAAATGGCTGGGAAGAGCCCTCAATCTGTGCATAAATACTATACCTCCTTTTTACTCTTAAAAGGGAGATTTCAGTGCAATGTAACAGATATTCTAATCGCTATTTTTAATTACAAAAAAGAGTAAATTACTCAAAGACAGTGTGTTTCATCTTAAAAAAAATTGCAATCAGCTAGTAAGCTGCAATGCCAACTGTCTGTTCATGCAGATCAGCAAGAAGAGAATTTTGCTTCCATGAGAAATCAGAAATTTTCAAAGCTGATTTAAGGTAAGTTCTATATAGTTTTTGAAACACTGGTTGTTTAACAAGTGGTTTAAGCACCAGTTAAATCACGAAGGACCATCTCCTCTGCAGGAAATACCCATGGGATGGGACAGGAAACTCCATGAGGTTCCCCTGACAATGTTCCTTCCCTTGGCATCAAGCAGGTTTGCTCCACAGAACAAGCAAAAGACACGGTCTCCAAACCAAGTGGATCTTCTGAAATTCACAGTGGGCAGAGAAATCTGCATGAAAGCCATGCATCTCTGCACTGGCCACCATTCAGCTCCCCAGTAACCCAGCTCCAGTGAACACCAGGGAACATCTCTGGCTTCTGAGGTTTTCAAACAGGAGCTGAATTCTCTCTGTTCTATTCTGCCTAAGACTTGGGGAGGATCATACAGGGGAGTAAAAGGGTGTAAGTCCTTCCTCTCCTCAGATAGCCCACTCAGGCACCACAGAGCCATTACTTCGCAGTATGAGCCCTCCCAATGCACTGGCCATCAGAGCTGAGACAGGAGAAGTAAGCTGCACCCTATAAAGGTCAGCAGTAAATTGGAGAAAGCTGGCAGAAAAGAGTTGCGACTCTGAATCACAGTTACTTCCTAATGGGGAGGTGCAGTTCCATGCCATCCCTTACTTAAGGGTGTGAACAAAGGCTCAGTTTAATGCATAACTAGTCACTACACCTTTCCTTTAAGGCAGGCAAACCATGCAGCTGCTGAAACGTGGGACAAGCCATCCCACCCCAGTTCATCTTGAAGGAACTTGGGCAATACAAAAGTTTTATCATGAAGTTTTATCATGGAAACATTCAGTCCTCTCTTATTACAGCAGCACCAATGGCCTTGTGCAGCCCTCAGCACAGCAGTGAATTTCACCTTATATGGTTAACAAATTTCTCCATTATTCCAAAGGTAACTTTTGACAGTATTTTGCCATGTTAAAATACGATACTGTGAACCTCAAATTATCTCTCACTGGTTCCCTGTAAGCCTTTGCAGACCTAGCATCCACCCACTTATCTGTGATATTTAAAAGAACATCAACTTGAAAATTACTTTGCAATCTGAAAAGTTTGCACCTACTATTGTTACAAGTAACCCTAACATTGCTGCAATTCAAAGGTATTAGAGATGATTTTTTTGTTTGGGGTTTGTTTGGGTTTATTTGTTTTGATCTGGGTTTTTTGTTTTTCCCTCTCTCATTTTTCAATCTGTTTATTGTGTATTTGTGATAGCACTTTATGTATAGCCGGTTTCACTGCTTCATTGCTGGCACATACCCATCCTGAATCCCTGCAAAAGTTTTACTAGTAACAGTAGCAACATAGCTGAAACTGAAACGGCAAGCAGAAGTGCACTGAGAGAAAACAAAGAGGAAAAGCAGTGGTCATGAGCACATCTGATGTGTGCTGCTCACAGACATGCCCCGAAGACCCTTCTGGACATAAAAAGGGGAGCAAAAAACCTTTACCATGGTGGGGGGGGGTTAATGTCAGGGCTTAATGGATACGCTATCAAAAATGTTTTTAAATTAGATAGTTTAAAAACAACTTAACGTTGAGAGTGCCATTTGAATGTTCTTCAGCCATTCCAGGTTCTGCGGCATTGGGTACTACCTATTATTCCTGGTTGCTTTGCCAGTGGCCTTTTAAGAAACTGAGCTCTCTTTGCACTATTTTCCCCAAAGGCCAAAGATGTTTTTCAAATCAATTCTTTGTGCATCAGAATCAATTTCTGAATCCCACCATGTCAGGGGAGCAACCTTCTTCACATTGAAGCTAGTCATATGTATGTCTGCTACATGTTACGTGAAATATCTTTTTCAATTCTGTAAGTGTCAGGGTTTAATCCTAGTACAAGCAGAAGGCATAACTCACCCTCTTGTAAAAGCAGAAGTGAGGTGATACTAGTTACAGACTCTGTCGTGTACACTCTAAACAACAGGCCATCAGCACAGACAAAGGGAGAATGGGATGGACCCAAATTCTCATCACAACTAGGCATAGATAATAAAAAAAACCCCACAAACTTGTGTATTGTTTCTAGAATTTCCTAACTAGGACTTGAGTTGCTTCTAGATTTAGTGGTCCCAATCTACTGTCATTGAAACCAACTGCAAAAATCCTATTGACTTCTGTGGTGCAGGACAAGGCTTTAAGTCAATTTCCAGGAGAAAAACTAGTGGACTTGTGGGGGAAGGAGAAGGCATTTGTTGTTGTTTTGTTTTGGGGTTTTTTGAGGTTTGTTTTTTGCAGAAAGGTGGATGGTAGTTTATTGTCTAACAAAAGCTCAGAGGTGCAGCATATCTAAGCACTACTGGAAGATCTCCAGAGATCTTTATGGTGCCAAACTCCCATTCTATTCTGGACCCTTATTCCCCAGGGAGTCATCAGGTAAAGACAGAGTCAAGACTCATGGAGTTTCTAATCTTGTGCATGTGAATAATTCAAGTACAAGAGATGATTTGTCCTAAAAGTCTCCCCTCCAAAGTGATATCATTGCCTCAGTTCTTCCTGCCACAGAATACTTATTTATCATTTTCCATTACTTTCAGTAGAAACCCTAATGTTCACAATATACAAAATAAGACTGTCCCAGAACAGCAAACGTATCAGTTACTTCCAGTCACTTAATTGTTTCACTAGATCAGGCAGCCCTTCCCCACATTACTCTGCCCCATTTACTACCTCCACAAAAATGCCATTCCAACACACAAATGAGAAACAAGGAAGAAGAAAATGTTGTGAACCATGACACAGAATCTTTAATATTACAGCAGCTTTAAAACATGCTAGCACTATAAGCACATGCTTAGTGTTGATGAGTTTTTCTCAGTAATAATTTAATGTGACCAAATGAAGCATTTTTATACAAAAGCACATATCAATAGGGCTGTCATTAATTGCTGTTAACTCATGCAATTAACTCAAAAAAATTAATCACGATTAATCACAGTTTTAATCGCACTGTTAAACAATAGAATACCAATTGAAATGTATTAAATATTTTGGATGTTTGTCTACATTTTCATATATATTGTATTCTGTGTTGTAAATGAAATCAAACTCTATATTATTTTTATCGCAAATATTTGCACTGTAAAAATTATAAAAGAAATAGTATTTTTCAATTCACCTCATACAAGTACTATAGTGCAATCTCTTTATCATGAAAGTGCAACTTTCAAATGTAGATTTCTTTTTGTTACATAACTGCACTCTAAAACAAGGCAATGTAAAACTTCAGAGCCTTCAAGTTGACTCAGTCCTACTTCGTGTTCAGCCAATTGCTAAGACAAACAAGTTTGTTTACATTTACAGGAGATAATGTTGCCCTCTTTTTATTTACAATGTCACCAGAGAGTGGGAACAGGCATTTGCATGGCACTTTTGCAGCCAGCGCTGCAAGGTATTTACATGCCAGATATACTAAAGATTCATATGTTCCTTCATGCTTCGACCACCATTCCAGAGAACATGCTTCCATGCTGATGACACTCATTAAAAAAATAATGTGTTAATTAAATTTGTGACTGAACTCCTTGTGGGAGAATTGTATGTCCCCAGCTCTGTTTTACCCACATTCTGCCAGATATTTCATGCTATAGCAGTCTCGGATGATAACCCAGCACATGTTATTCATTTTAAGAACACTTTCACTGCAGATTTCACAAAACGCAAAGAAGTTACCAATGTGATATTTCTAAAAATAACTACATCATTCGACCCAAGGTTTAAGAATCTGAAGTGCCTTCCAAAATCTGAGAGGGACGAGGTGTGGCACATGCTTTCAGAAGTCTTAAAAGAGCAACACTCTGATGCGGAAACTACAGAACCTGAACCACCAAAGAAGAAAATCAACTTTCTGCTGGTGGCATCAGCAGAACCCATCATCAGCATGGACGCATGTCCTCTGGAATGGTGGTCGAAGCATGAAGGAACATATGAATCTTTAGTATATCTGGCATGTAAATATCTTTTGATGCCAGCTACAACAGTGCCATGACAATACCTGTTCTCACTTTCAGGTGACATTGTAAACAAGAAGCGGGCAGCATTATCTCCTGCAAATGGAAACAAACTTGTTTGTCTGAGCGATGGGCTGAACAAGAGATAGGACTGAGTGGACTTGCAGGTGCTAAAATTTTACACTGTTTTATTTTTGAATGCAGTTTTTTTGGTACATAATTCTACATTTGTAAAACTTTCATGATAAAGAGATTGCACTACAGTACTTGTATTAGGTGAATAAAAATACTATTTCTTTTTTACAGTGCAAATACTTATAATCAACAATAAATATAAAATGAGCATTGTACACTTTGTATTCTGTGTTATAATTGAAATCAATATATTTGAAAATGTAGAAAACAGGCAAAAATATTTAAATAAATGGTATTTTATTATTAACAGTGCAATTAATTGTGTGATTAATCACAATTAATTTTTTAATCGCTTGACAGCCCTACATATCAATGCCAAAATCTATTAAAAAAACAAGTCCAGGGTGCGTTGGCACAATGTGTTACTGCACTAACTTTCTGTGTCTGTGATCAAATCCTGGTTTCTGGCTGGCAGTGTCTGTTCAGAAAAAAATCAGGATCAGACCAGCAGGAAAGATGCAAACCAGGATGGCAGGTGAACTAGCAGAGATATGATGGAAGCTTGCATTCACCTACCCTCCATTATATTTGGTTCAGGGTAGGGTTAATTCTTCAGTTCTTCATTTTCAAGATCCCTAAATTCCCCACAAATTAAAAAAATTACTACTTTGTAAATTGTCTTTCACAATGCTGTTTAGATTAAGGTGCTATATATACAATGTATGTGTGTATATATAAATACATACCTAGACATATATACACACATGTCCGGCATCACTCTCTTGAGAGGAATCTCTGGAGAGGGAAAATACATACATTCTCAAAACGCTGCCTAGCACTGTATAACAGACTGGTAGAGGGCAAAGAGAGGAACTTCCAATGATGTCAAAGTGATAGCAGAGAAGGGCTTGAGAGGGTTTTTGTCCATCCTTTTAGAAAGCAATTTGAGACCTCAAAAATCACAGCCTTTGTTTTTTCCTTTTTGAAATTGGGAAGGGTTGGATCAGTCTAATTAAAATCTTCCATATCACAGACTGAAGAGGTAAAGACCCCTTCTATGGCTTGTTTCAGCACTTTATCTGAAGTCACATGGCTGTGGTTTGTGATCTCATCAGCTCACATAAATTAAACAGGCTAGAGCCAGGACAGTACTTAGATGAGCCCTTCAGGGAAAACTGGTGCTGAAGGAAGGGGAACTGATAATACTTTCCTGTGTCGGTACTGAACTAAAATCCCAATGTGGTGGTAAGGGACACTGAGCAATGGGAGGTGCTGTATTTCAGAAAAGACAAAAATAAAGATACACCTGTAGTCATCAAAGATTACAAGGTGCCACATACTTACATTTCCCTTGCAGTTTTGATTGAATACAGTATCTGTTACTTCCTATTTGATACTTCCTTCCTACTCAGCTGTTGCATTATACTTCTGTGCATTGTTAAACCACCACCACGTCTCACTTCAAAGATGGCTGCACATCTTCTGCACAGTTGCCATGATTTATAGTCTGTTGTAAATGTTCTGGGTCAGTGGGTTTGTTTGGTTTTTAAATGAAAGTGGCTATATAAATATAAGATTATTATCACTAGTTAAGCACGGTTCTCTCTCTGTTACAGAGCTCAGTTGGTGTTCAGTAGATTTATTCACTTAGAACAGGTTTATATGCATTGAGAGCAGTTGAAAGACGACGATCATCTCCACCCAAGAGAACAGTTATTTCTTTATCAGACAGCTCCCTAATACAATCTCCTAAGTAACAACAGGGTTGGGATCAATCACTACTCAATAAATACATTCCTTTAAAAACAGATTTATTCTCTGATCAGGGACTGGTTTAAATTGCCCTCGTCCTCTGGCTAATAAAAGCTCCTTGCTGGCAAGCTCAAACCACAAACACAGATGAAGGAGGGTAGTGGCACTGAAAGGTGAAGGAAAGGGGAAGGTAACATATTGGAGATGAGAGAGTTTGACAGCCCATAAAGACAGGGAAAGAAATTAAGAGAGCATTTCTGGCCAGAAGTGACATTGATTCAATGAAAAACAAAAACATCTGTTTCCTCCCCCTTTCACTTAACAAGCAAATATTCAGTTAACCAGACTGCTGCATTAGATTCTTCTGATTATTGTCGGCAATACAAGCCTCTGGAGAAGCCTAGATGCAGCTTGGAGGATTTTTTTTCCCAAATTCAATTGTCTCTATGCCTCTACCCTCACCTCCACCTCTACCTCTCTTCACACACAAACAAAGATGATGATGCACAAAGAAAACATCCACAAGACAATACAAAGTACATGCTGTTGCCCAGTCATTCTCTAGAATCGTATGTGTCACAATATGACAAACACACGAGCATGGAAAACGGGAGCAGGAAAGGGAATCTGAGGAAGCAGAATCTAATTCCTGACTTCATACACACAAAATTAAACCAGCTTTATTTCTGCTGGCTGAACTAAACTTCTAAAAGGTTAGAGTATGTTACATGCACCTTCCCGCATCCCTCATACTGTCTGGACACTTACAAATATGCTGGGATTGTACTTTGTGTATTCACTCAATCACATCTGCAGGCTGCACAATGATGTCAGGTAAAATAGCCGATATTATAGCCAGGTTAGCTAGGGAGAACAAGGAACAGGAAGGTGTGATATCTGTAACGTATTATACTGCTGGAGTCCCCACAAACAGACAAAATTATTGGCCAATAGAGAAACAGCAGTGCTATTTTCTTTCAAATAAAAGAACAAAGCTGTCAAATCACTCCTTACAGTAAACAATACTGCAACCTTTATCATGATATGTAGTAATTACTCACACATGTAATCCCATTGACTTCAGTGGACCTACATGCTTAAGTACCATGCAATATAAGGGATCCAGAATCACACCCAGTATGGTGTGCAGAACCAATAAGTTCCTCTCCGCACTGCACCCAGTCAGACTGTTCAGGTGCATTAAAAGTTAGCAACCAATTCCAGATCGTTATTTATGAGAAATATAGAGTTGGCTGGCAGTTCAAGTTTCCAGTCAGTGTTCTCTGTGTATATGCTCATGTAATTTACAAGTATAATACATTTAGACACACCAGAGAGTGAGGATATCATACAAGGCAACATAACTACAGCAGAATTTTACCAACGGCCCAATCCTGCATGGACCTTCATGCTAACATACTCCTGCAACCACACAGAGCACCATTTAAGTCAATAGGGCTTTGTGAAGAAGCAAGAACCAGTCCACATAGAGCAGACCGCGTGACTGAGGCTTAGTGTACTGAACTACTATGACGTGCATGTCTGTCACAAGGTGAACAAACGCGGTTGAAAAAAGAGAAGCAAGAACACTACGTCACAAAATGTAATTGGCTAATTTATATCTCCAGTGCCATAAATGTACATGGTGTATTGATTTCCCTGCCTTCAGGAGCTTATAGTCTAGGTTCAATAGCATGATAATACTTCTTAGTACTTCTTAAAATATATTACATTTACTATAAGATTTTTTTTAGAAGAAGTCTTAGAATGTGAGACCTTGCAGTGATCCCCAACACAATACCATACTAATCTAATGTTTAGTCTTCTAGCTGATGGCACTTAAACTTCAGCAAAAATAATGACTTATGTCTTGCACCTTTCACCAGGAAGTACCCCAAAGCTCTTTATAAATTACATACTGCATATTCAGGAAACATTTACCCATTACTGTAGTCAATACAGAAATGCAGCCACATATGTAGTGGCACCTGACAGCTATTTAACATCACACAGCAACACTACATAATCCTTTAGAACAGAAACCAAGAATGCAGAATTCAGTAGAGAGGACAGGGTGGGTAAAGTCAGGACAGAGAAATAAAAACAAAGATCCAAAATCTACTGAAGGTGTTTCTATTAACTTCAATGGGAGTTGGATCCTAGAAACACTAGAAACATGGGCAGAAAAATAACCAAATGAGAATCAACTTGGAAAAATGGAAGTGCATACAACTGGTGAAAATAGTTATAAATACAAATAATCAATAGAAGGGAGAAACCTCTGAAGCAGTAATGCTGAAAGAGGCCTACAGTGACAGCAAACTAGACATATGTTTGCAATGTGAAGTTGCCGCAAGAGAGGCCAATCCAGTGTGGGCTTTGGATCAGGCACTGTACCTGCGGCATGACTCCACTGGAGTATTTCAGTTAGTTCTAGGTACCATAGTCCCAGGACGATATGGCAAGATATCCAGAAAATAAAATTCCTTTCAAGGGAACAGGTTTATTATAAAAATCTATCACTAGTTGATCTACCCTATAATTTTTAAAATTATGTTATCTGCAAACACATACGCACACATGGACACACACACACATAGAATTGTTTATTTATTTAGGAAGTTTGTTGAATTAAACATGTAGAAGATTAAATAAAGAAAAGGAGAAAATTAAATCAAACTCTACAGTATAAAGAGAGATACTCAGAAAAATTCTCCTAACATAATGAGATCATAACATTAAGACCCTAATATGTGTAACTTACAAGTCATTCTCTCGCTTTATGGGATATTTTTCTTCATTCATACATACACACACACTCCATTACATATTATAGATAATGTATATAGGAGACTTAACGGAAGAAATTCCAATAGGCATTTCATACAAAATAAAAGAAATTATATGTGATATAAGGGAGACTCAGCATGGATAGAAAAATCCGTTTATCAGGTACTCCACAGTATCCCAGCTACTTATGTAAAGTTCAAGCTTTATTATCTAGGGAAGGGAAAAAAGGGAAGTCACAGGGGAACAAGGCTGCTTATTTGCTCCAATACCCCATGTGATAAATAAGGCTGTGAGTTTTTCACAGAGATCATGGAAGTCACGGATTCCATGACCTTCCGGGACCTCCATGACTTCCACAGCTAAAGCAGCTGGCGTGGCTGACCCTAGAGCTGCCTGGGCGGCCTCAGGGCCAGCCGCACCGGCCGCTGCTTGGGCAGCCCCATGCAACTGGTCCTGGGTGCAGTGCTGGAGCAGCGGTCCAGGAGCAGTGGTGGGGGGGCCTCGGGCCACTGTTCCCCAGCAGCAACGACACCCTTCTCCCCAGGAGCAGCAGTGACCGCTGAAGCACTTCTGCCCCAAAGCAGCAGAGCCCCTCCCCCAGCACCTAAGATTTAGTAAGCGGTATTTTTAGTAAAAGTCATGGACAGGTCACTGGCCATGACTTTTTTTTTATTACCCGTGACCTGTCCATGATTTTTACTAAAAATACCCGTGACAAAATCGTAGCCTTAGTGATAAACCATTACCCCTCCTCAACTCCTACATTTCAAAGAGTCCTCCCTCCAGTCAGACTCTGGACTCACTCCTGAGGTTAGCCCTTACAACAATGGGGTTGAGGGGATTATGCTGTTAGCACATAGTGATGTGGAGGTGCAGGGGAGAACCAGGAGTGCACATGTGGAAATTCTTTTACTGTATCCTTCACAGATACTTTGACACAGGGCTAAGAATGTTTTTACATTTCAAAATCCATACTCCTTCCAGATCTCTGCTTGCTGTTGGCTGCCTTTAAACAGCAGCTGTGAATCAAAGTTCATATACTGGACAGTAAATAGAAACATTTATATTAGAAACAATGAGATGCTATATAGCTGTCTCCATAGTTCATCAGGGGCCCGATTCAAATTGAAGACAATAGGATTCCATCCACTGATTTTAATGAGAGTTGGACTGGGCTATATAAATCTTGACTCCGCCCACACTAGGATCAGAACCTTAAAAGCTACAATTCAAGTTTACACTTGAGTTATTGCTAGTATGCCTTTAGCATATCTTCCTGATGAGGTGGTCTGGGTTCCTCTCCTCTCAAATATTCACCCATTCCTGATAATGAACATTTGCATTATAATCCTCATTTCCCCTGCAAGGGCCCTAACCTGCAAATTACAGGCCTCAACTATGGCTGAAATCAATGGTGTAGCCCTGAGGATTAATCTGTTGGTCTGTATAAAATGTCTTTTTGATAAAAGTATGTAGGCTTTATAGATTATAGAATTATTGCAATAGAAATATAAAATGTCTATAGACATCCAGGCCAGACACCCTGGCCAATTTCCTGCGTGATGCTGAAAGTAACCTTTAGAACCCTTACTCAGAAAAGTAATAATAGAATACAAACCTATGTAAATGTCTGGGGACCTTTGAATGTCTGAAGACCTTTTACCTAGTAAAGGGTGGAAAGTGGGGATTTCTGCCCACAAATCTAACAAGTACACCACAGATGCGTATATACCTGTCACTCATACACACATAAAATGTTGGCCTATGAAGGATGGTACCCTAACCTTTCCATGGGGGAAAGACAAATTTGGGCATAGGATTTCCGAATAAGCCCTATAAGAAGGGTGTTGATACACCATATGGTAGGTGATACATCCAGCTATTTCCTTATCGTCTCACCTTGTCTCCCCTTTGAAGGCTGTCAACTACTGATGGTATTTCTTTTCACAGCTGTAAGTATAAAGGAATCTAATTTCTGCTTTATCTTTTAAAAGTATCTAGTTTATAGAGGTAAACTTATACTTAGTCTTTTTATTATTTCCTTTTAAAATAAGTGTGAAACCACACTTAAGTGTCTATTGCACAAAGTAAATTTGTCATAGGTATCTCTCTTATAGAACTGTGATATTTGTAACTTTGTAATCTCAAACTGCTTTTAACATTTTACATTTACTTATTGTTTCATTGATTTTAAATAAAAGGTCTTGATTGACTAATTTTGTCTCAGTGTAAGTTCCTGTCATATACCCCAATCTCCTTGTATAAATTCTGTGAAGCCTGATTTAAGATGAACTCTTATCTTCTGATCACACATATTGGCAAACCATACCCATATTATTAATATCTATTAATTATTACTAACATTACTAATTAATTAGAAAATTAATTACCAAATAAAACTAAATTAAGTGGATAAATTCCACTGACCCTACTAACCCACCCCAAATCAGGCTAAAATGGGAGTAGAGGGGGCTCAGGACCGCCAAAAGGGTAGTCCTAAATTTTTAACCACTTGACCTCCCAGGAATTGCTTCATCAGGAAATACAGCAGGAACCACTTTTCAGAACACCTGTTACGGAAACACTCTGGCTACAAGAACTCATTTCCAGCGGACAGAGTTCTATCCGTACTTTTCTTTTCATTTATGGAACGAATTTAGTGCTGGTGAAAGGTGCCAGACTGCTAGTCTTGAAGACTAAATGTCCTCTATTTAACTGATCATTCTCAAAGGGTTTTTGCAGCTTATGAAAACAAAGGCCCCATGAAAGAGGACATTTTGAAAATGCAGACTGTGGACATCTATTTCTAATCACGTTTTCTTGACTTTCATGGTCAGTTTGCCATGTCTTTGCAAGGGGTGTCCTATCCTATCCATCTTCATCAACTTTGGCATATCTTTATCCCTAATTTTACCCAACAGAATGCTTGAGCTTTTATGGGCCTCATGTACTATGTGAGCCTTGTGCTCCTCAAGTCTGTAGGAGGATGCTCCTTAATGCACTTTCTGGAGAAAACGACATGAGGCCACATCATGATTCCACTGAGAGAATGGGAGTTTTGCCACTGGCATCAGTAGGACCAGGTTACCAAGCCTACATATACAGCAATTGCTATCAAGGGCACTGTTATTAAGGGTGCCAAATTCAGACAAATATAACAATAACTGCAGTTTTTAAGAGATGGCTTTTCTCTTTTTTCCATATTCAAGTTCCATTTTTTATATTAATAAAATACATCCCATTATTCCAAAATGGAGCCAAGAACCAAAACCTGTCTCTTTTCTGTATTTAGGTCCCAATCTAGAAAAGTGCTTAAGCATGTGGTTAAGCATTTTGCTTAATCAGGGCGTTATTCATAAGTATAGACATAATACTAATACTTTGCAGTTGCATAGCCTCTTCCATTCAAGGTCCTCAAAGCATTTGAAAAACACTAATGTACAAATCCTCAAACCACCCCAGTGAAACAGACAAATATCCTTTTACATATGGGGAAATTGAGACACAGTGACATTAAATAACTTGCTACATTTCACATAGTCAGTGGAAGTGCTGGCACTAAGACCCAGAAGCCCTGACTCTCAGACTCTTGTTCTAACTATTAGGCAGACCCCATCCCTGGATGGTCTAACTTTTTTACAAAAACTCGATTATTAGCACATACTTAATAGAAAGTAAAAATGGGAAAAGGTATCCACACCTCTTGTCTACAAAGCACAGAACAACAGAATGCAGACACACAAGACCTTCCTATTCATTTCCCAAAGAACAGGCACCAAAGCATTGTTATGAAATAGCCACAGGCTGAAAAAGCATTCTGGGGACAGACAATGCAAATAAGCATGCCGGGCACTGACAATGCAAATGAGTCCACCAAGCATTCTACTTTAGTTTCCCGAATCCCCTTCATCCCATACTGCTATAAAATAATTTTCAAATATAAAATAAGATGTTTCTAATGTTACAAATATGTATTTAGTTTTTTAATTGATAAACACCTGATCACATTATTATTTATTTGTATTAGGGGTGGTACTGCCAGGCTCCAGTTGTGACTGAGGTCCCATTTTGTTGGGAGTTATACATATTCATAAACCGATACATTTGCTGAATATTCGCATGGGCTGAATATTTTTACAAATGAACATGGACTGCCATTGTCAATAATGAAAGACTATCATCCATTAACTACTGACCATCCCCAAAACAACCCCTTCGGCTTAACCCCTATGACAAGTGATGAAACCTGAAGGCAAACAAAGCCAGGCAGTGGCAGAGCAGTAGGGGAAGTGAGCACTGGAACAGAGGGTGCATCCAAAAACACCCTGTCTTCAGTTCCTAGATGTTCAAATCTAGCGATTGTCAGCAAGTGTCCCAGCTGATTTCAGCTGGCATGGTGACACACACACACAGAATGTCTCTCAAGTAGACAGATACAAATTATGTAAGTCTTTATAGATAGTTATCACCCTAAAAAATGCCCAGAAACAAAGAGAAAATCTGTGTAGTTTTAGGAGACTCAAGCTACATATATACATTATATGCATACCTACATGTATATGCACAGGGAGAGAGAGACACACACATACCCACATAAATACAAGATATATATATACTGTAAGCAGTGGGGTTGAGAAAGATCTTTATAGCAAGTTAAAAACACTTTTTAGAAAAAAGAAGAGGTTATTTATACTGTACACTGGCAAATCTTTGTCTTGGGAGAATCTCTTATGAAATGAATTGCAAAAATCCCAGTCTTTTAAAAGACTACAACACCAAAAGTCTTGCGTGCTCCATGACTTTGGTCATGCCATGTGCGTGAGCTGTTGTTATTTATTATGTTTTCTCATTTCCCCAGTTGGAAATCTTATTATAGCCAATTACAAAGAAAACGAGAGGAGCCAATTATACATAAAACTCCTTTGAGCTTTTACCAGTCCTGTGCTATATATAAAGCTACCATTATTACAGAGCCACACCTAGACCTATGCCAATAGACTCGCAAATCAAGGAAATTAGAGATTTGATTTATAACTGGAGTAAAAAGACTACAACTGTCTTCATCTTTTTCAAGAGAAATCTAGATACTAAATCCCTGGCTCTTAATCACATTTGGAATCGTGTTTAAAATCTTAAACATAGTTCCAGTTAAAGCTATTTCTACCATATGCAATCTAGGCCAAGGGTTTTAAAAAGGACTGTCTAAAATTATTCTCCTGGACTAAAATATTCAAAAAAAGATCCTAAAACTAGGCTCCTATGTTCATATTTAGGCACCTATGGGTTCGATTTTCAAAAGAACTTAAGTGACGTACGGAGCACAAATCCTACTGAAATTTGGGCACTTAAGTATAGCTCATCCAATACCTTGTGCTGAATGGAACAGAATGGATATCCCTGCTATCTGTGTGTGTCCCAAGTTAGAATGAGAACCTTGTTTTCAACACAGTTAACAGACCAGGATAGATAGGTGTGTAAATCCTACATATAGTCAGAGGGCAAGACTTTCTGCTATGGGGCTAAAAGTTGCTTAGATTTTAAAACTATCTGCCCTTGTTGTATGAAACAGGCTTCTGTTATCTTACAAACTCATCACAAGTTTATTTCTGCTGTTTCTAACACTGAAAATATTGATATTTCTGCTCAGAAAGACATCGTGCAAAACATGGGACTGATATTATTGGTCATAGCTTGACAATTGCTGTAAGCACACACCATTCATGTTTCACCACATAGATTTGCTAATACAGGTCAGAACTGAGTTGCACCCCAATGCTGACCTACAGACTGGGGAGATGGTGGAATAATATCCACATCTCAGCCAATAAACTAATATTTATATGGTACAGCAGGCCACCAACAGCACTTACCTACTGAAAGCCAACATGCAGCCTTGCATTGCCTCATAAGAGCATCAGAAACAATCATGGATCTTTCCCTCTGACACATAAAAAGAGACCAGAGAAGCCCTGGTCTTGGAACAGAAAAGATACAGAGGAGGGTTCCCCCCTCCCCCATCTCTATTCAAGTCAGTAAATAACTGAAAACAAAAAATGACAACCACAATAATTATTTTAATTGCATTCTAACTGCATCATTTTAAAAGCAAGCAGCACTTTTTAAAATAAAAGAGACCCTTCCACAATGTATCCCTGAGCACATATGGGTGGGAGTTCTATTTCATGCCCAGAGAGTTCAGATCTGGAGGCAGAATAGCCATTCTATTCCTTTCTGGACTCAAATACAGGAAAAACTCACTCAAATCAAATTGCTTTGTGTGTGTTCACTTAATTTGCAAGTCCAGAGACAAGACTAACCTGGACATTCTGCTAATCCATAAACCCCCAGACACTAAAGCCTTCCCAAAGGAGCTGAGAGAGTCACTGCAAAATAAGAACATAAGTACAAAAATGATTAGGGGGCTGGAACACAGGACTTATGAGGAGAGGCTGAGGAAACTGTGATTGTTTAGTCTGCAGAAGAGAAGAATAAGGGGGGATTTGATAGCTGCTTTCAACTACCTGAAAGGGGGTTCCAAAGAGGATGGATCTAGACTGTTCTCAGTGGTACCTGATGACAGAACAAGGAGTAATGGTTTCAAGTTGCAGTGGGAGAGATTTAGGTTGAATATTAGGAAAAAATATTTCCCTAGGAGGGTAGTGAAGCACTGGAATGGGTTACCTAGGGAGGTGGTGGAATCTCCTTCCTTAGAGGTTTTTAAGGTCAGGCTGAACAAAGCCTTGGTTGAGATGATTTAGTTGGGAATTGGTCCTACTTTGAGCAGGGGGCTGGACTAGATGACCTCCTGAGGTCCCTTCCAACCCTGAGATTCTATGATTCTATGCCTGGCACGGTAATGAAATTCACAGGGCTGCCCAGAGGGGGGGGACAAGTGGGGCAATTTGCCCCGGGCCCTGCAGGGGCCCCCACGAGAGTTTTGCAGGGTCCTTCACTCTCTCCGGGGCCCCCGGAAAACTCTCGCAGGGCCCGGGCCCCCGGAGCGTCTTCCGCTCCGGGTCTTCGGCAGCAATTTGGCAGAGGGGGGTCCTTCCGCTCCAGGACCCGGCGTCGAAGTGCCCCAAAGACCCACAGCGGGGGGTCCTTCCGCTCCGGGACCCGCCGTCGAAGTGCCCCGAAGACCCACAGCGGGGGGTCCTTCCACCCCGGGACCCGCCACTGAAGTGCTGGGTCTTCGGCGGCAGGGGCCCCCCGCCGCCGAAGACCCCAGACCCCTGAATCCTCTGAGTGGCCGTGGAAATTCACAACTGACTTGGGAGACTTCAACATCCAAATGGACACAATCTGTTACAACAGCCCAAAACCTCCTATGCAAACTTTCCACCTGGTAATCTCCAGAACTAATACATGCAGCCAGCCATATCCTGAACTGGACCCTCAAGCTGGATGTGGAAATAACAAAAAAACTCTAGAACTTCCCATCCTGTGCTAGTTAAGATCTCTTCCCCTTCTAGGCAAATGTAAAATCTCTCCCTACTACAAGGCAAGGGGAAAGTCAACCCGTGGAACTCTTTGCCAGAGGATGTTGTCAAGGCCAAGACCATAACAGGTTTCAAAAAAGAACTACATAAATTCATGGAGGATAGATCCATCAATGGCTATTAGACAGGATGGGCAACAATGATATCTGTTTGCCAGAAGCTGGGAATAGGCGCCAGAGGATGGAACTCTTGATGATTACCGTTCTCTTTATTCCCTCTGGGGCAACTGGCATTGGCCACTGTCAGAAGACAGGATACTGGGTTAGATGGACCTTCTTATGAAACCAACATCATTGTCTGCCCATGAAATATGAAACTGTCAAATACCAAAGCAGACACAGAGAAAACTCTACAACACCAAGAGGTCAAGGAGTTGAAGAATTAAGGAAGAAGAGCCACTATTCCCTGACTACTGTGCACCAAAACACCTTCTCCCACCAACTGCCCAAACTGATCAGGTCTGTGATTATCAGGTGATCTGCAACAGAAAAAGCTGGAAGGAAAGAAACTTAAGCATTGGTGGCAGAACACACTGTCTTATACAGATGGACTTCCACACAAAAAAAATCTGTAAGCCTGTGCCAATGCCATGAAGGAGCCAAAGAGAGCTACCTCTGCAGCATAGGCAGCAAAGTCATGCCCTATAGCAGTGGTTCTCAAACTTTTTTTTTCGCAGACCACTTGAAAATTTCTGAGGGTCTCAGTGAACCACTTAATGATCTTTCCAAATGTTGTTTGTACCGTTAGCTAACTATTGTAAAGCGTTTTGGATAAAAGCTCTATATTTTAAAAAATGGAATAATAATTAACATTTTTTGCTCTACAAATAAAAGCACACAACTCATATTTTAATATCAGTAGTCTTACCTTTCTTATGCTATGGGATGTGCTGCGGCAGCCCCCGAGCTGGGGCTGGGAAGGAGAGGGGGTCTCTCCCTCTCTCCCCCACCACGGCAGCCACTAAGCTGGGCTGGGAAGGAGGGGCATCTCTCCCTCTCTCCCCCACTGCAGCAGCCCCTGAGCTGGGGTTGGGAAGGAGGGAGGTCTCTCCCCCACCACAGCAGTCACATAGCTGAGGCTGGGAAGGAGGGCCATCTCTCCCTGGCAGCTGCAGCCCTGGAGCTGGGGAACGTTGCCCCTTTCTCTGGCCACCACAGCCCTGCACATCCCAAATTCCCCCCCACCCCCTCTTCTCACACCACTGGCCCCTCCAACCTACCTCCTATTCCCCCCAAGGTCACCACCTCACCTTACATGTGCATCTTCTCCAGGGTCCAGGCACCTTATTAGTGGAGCCACGCCTGCACAGCTTCACTAATTAGGTGGGTGGCCCTTCATTCTCTTGTGTGCGGCTGCCCAGGCGTGCACCTTAAAGGGAACTATCCGCGGACCACCTGAATGGAGCTCGCGGACCACAGTTTGAGAACCTCTGCCCTACGGAACTTTACCTGACTAAACTGCTCTGTTAACAAATTGGCTCCACCCAACCGCAGAACACAGCAATAGGAGGAACTGTCATCTTATTTCACAAAGATCACCCTAATCTGGGCTGGCCTTGGGCCAAAAAAAAAAAAAAAAGGCTGAGAGCTAAACCGAAGCAAAAACAGAGGTCTCCTGAGTGCTCAGTCCATAACTAGCCACCTAAACCACAGTGCCTTCTTGAAGGGTTCATTCCGTTTACTCCTCTCGCGCTTTCCCTCAACACATTTCATCCTCAACTTGTCACTCTCACCATATATCCAGTAAAGCTAATGTAGTTATGCTAATAATTTCAGAAAGTCCAATACAATCTCCTCCCTTTAATAAGGAATGCCATCCCCAGCCCACTCAAAGACAAAACTGCATAGAGAGTGCAGCATACTGTGAAAGCTGTGGTGGTTTAAATTTACTCCCTGGCATAGTTAGAAAATAAGGAAACAACTGACTGCCAAGTATTTTTGTCTTTATGGGTTTTGAAACCTTTTGGTCTTAACACCTTTTTGTTTCTACAGCCTCCCAGGCACTGAAAGTTTAATTGAAACATGTTTTATTCCAAGCTTCTCACACATCCCTTAAAAATAATAATAAAAAAACCAGGCTGTTCCTCCACAATGGATTTTAAAAAAAGCTGTATGTATGCATGTGTGGGCCAATTCAGGTGGTGTTGCTTGCAAAACAACAACAGTAATATAGTAATAATATAGCGAACAACCCCCCACTGGGCTGAAATGGAACTTCAATGTGTGAAGCAATTTTATATCATTTCCCCCACCCACTACTCAAGTAAAAAATAGCTCCAACCCAGCTGCAGACTAAACACATTGAGAAGGTGGCAACATTATTTTTCTGCATAAACACCTCTGGTTTTGTTCTTTGCCTAGTGCCTTTTCTTGTGTTATACACTTAATAGGAAGCAACCCCATGGGCAGGGCACAGCACATGCCATCTTCTGCATCAGTAAACACAGGCCTTCTATTTACACGCAGAGGCATGCTGGGTTACACACACACTCACTCAGACCAACACCCACGTGTTTTTGAAATAATTGCTAATTTATAATCACTGCTACCACATGGGACCCTTTCATTCCTCCACCAAAACTATAATCCAATCTCAAACCGTGCATTCCTCGTCTTCCCCATCCCATTCCAGAGTCAGGGTGCATGGACTCTGCAATGCACTGTGTACAGGTACAAAGCTAATATTCATTCTAACTCCTCATGTTAAAGAAAAAAAAGCAGGTTTGAATGGCTGACCAGATTCAGTAGAGTTCCAGGACACTGCACGCAACTGTTCTCCCATTACTGAGAAATTAACACAATTTGAAATAAATAAATAAATAGGCGTAGCAATGACAGCACCAGACACCAGGCAGGGATAAATGACTTAATGGAGGTTTAAAGCAACAACAAAAATCATATACAAGTGATAGCTGAAAATATTATAGGATGTATCAATCATCTCATATCTATGCAAACATTTCCTCATTGCCTGTGACTGTCCCACCAGCCTGGCTTTCAGAAATACAGGGCTCAGAGCAATTTCAAAACTTTGGACATTTTTAAAAATGCTTTTTAACTGTGTGTTTGTTTCAAGTAATTGGGATGAAGAAATTGGGATTTTCTAGAAAAGGCAGAGAGTGGTGCAGATATTCTACACCCAGTCTTGAACAACCTTTCACAAGCACCTTCTCAACAACGGCCCCTACAGCACTTGATGGTGACCAAGGGTAATTTCATGGTCATCACTGAGTCAGGGTAATGTTGTTTCCAGTAGGGACATAACAGTCCTTTTGGCCACAGTTGCTCTCTGCATCACATAATAATGTGCAAAGTCTTATGGCCTGAGTGATATAAACTCATTTCACTGTTCAAAATTCTCTCCAAAAAAAGCATTAAGGATTCACAGTTACTAAGAAAATGAAAATGAAGACGGAATTGAGAAAGAGGGAGAAAATAACCTCACACTTATTACCTGACTCTGAAATTACAGATACTATTGTGCCTCCTCTTAGAGAGCTGGGAGGCTACTGACAGGTTAACTTTGAGCAATGCCTTTGGGGACATCAGTCTCTGGAATGTTTAGGCTTGATGGTGAGGCCAGAGTAAGGAAGAGTATAGACTTGGCTAACAATACTGTGCCCTGACCAAGCATAGCCAAACCCTTCAGCGTCCAGAGCTATGCTTGGACATATCAAGAACAACTGTATCGGCATGAAATGCAATTACCGGTAACTCATATGTACTGGATGAGTGCATTAGATTTCACTGTAGTCATAAAGACCACATTTTTCAACTGTTGTAAAAATGTTTTTCAGCATCTAGAGGGGGACATTAGCCAGGCCACTGATTTCTCACAGTTCATGGAAGGGGACACAGAAGCCTGACTTCAAGGTCTACAGATTGCCTTTGTTAGTTATTACACAATGAGCAAGTCAGCTATGACAAGGCCTTTGATATTCCCTTATACTGGGGTCATCTGGTTCTGCCTGCTTAGGTGTCCTACAGTCCCAGTCATCTGTCCAAGCCCACGAGAGAGAGCTAGAGAAGGAAACATTATGGTTTAGAATGGAAGTCTTCTCACTTCAGTGTCTTACCCTTTTCTGCTCTCTCACCTCTAGCTCATCATCCTACCAGGAAAATGGCATTACAAAACCCAGCTCTTTTATTAAAGGGCCAGTTCTTTTAATTTAATAACCATAATCCCCACTCTGACCTCAAGACGGTCTCCAATTTTGCACATACAAAACAGGGTGCAGATGGTGCATGCAACTATCCAGGTTTTGTGCATAAATCATAGAATCACTGAAATGTAGGGCTGGAAGAGACCTCGGTAAGTCATCTAGTCCAGTCCACTGCACTGAGGAAGGGCTAAGTATTATTTAGATCATCCCTTCCAGAAGTTTGTCTAACATGTTCTTAAAAAGCTCCAGAGATGGACATTCTACAACCCCCCTCGATAATTTGTTCCAGTGCTTAAGTACCTTGACTGTTAGGAATTTTTTCCTGATATCCAGCCAAATCTCACTTGCTGCATATCTCCCTTTCAAATGCACATTTGCACATGAAAAATGGGTGTGTGCTTAACCTTCACAGGTGCAAAATCAGAGGAGGTGACTGAAAGTTTAGCCTTTATGTACTGAGGAAGAAATGCAATACTAGGGAGATGCTATCAGACAGTTTAGGCTTCCCTTCCTCAAAGTGATATATACCTGAGTGCCCAGCTAGACAGAGCTTTAGCTGGGGATTCAGAAGTGTGGGCTTCTATTCCCTGTTCTGCTACTGACCTTCTGTGTGGTATTGGGCATGTCACTTCACCTCTCTGTGCCTCAGTTTACACATCTGTAAAATGATAATACTTACCTCCTTTGTAAAGTATGTTGAGATCTTCAGGTGAAAAGTGCTACATAAAACTCTGTTGTTATTATTATAGTAGGATGCCTTTAAAAAGAAAAATATTTGGGGCCTGATTCTGCTTCTCATACTCATGCTGAGTAGTACCTTGCTCCATGAGTAACCCCACTGATTTCAGTGGAACTACTTGAAGAGTTAGTATACTGCTCAGAGTGAATAAGGGTGGCAGAATCTAGCTCTTGATAAACATCCTCTTGGTCACACCCATATGCTTAATTTCAATATTATCCTCTCCACCTCTTAAAAATAATAACAGCACAAACAAAATTGTGTATTTGTGCTATGATTAAAGATTATGTAAACATGCACATCTTCAAGAAGATCAGCATGTTTAGATTGTCTTTTTTGCGAGAAGAGCACTGAAGGGCTGGTGGATTTCCAACTTCAGAAAAAGCCGTAATATATAAACTATAAAAGCAGTTTGAGCACGCTTTTATGGCACACATACATAGACCCAATCAAATCACTCCCAAACAAAACGTTCATGCCAGCCAACGCCTATGTTTCCAGAGCCTGATCTTACGATTGGGGCCTTCAGTAAACTAAAGAAAGTGATGCCTAATGTCACAGACAGATCATGGAGAAACAGGCAAAATTTCTGAGTTTCATTCTGGAAATGCAGAGCAAAGGGAGAGGATTTTTTTTAATCTACATAAGTACACAGGATTGATTTTTATTATAGATGTTTAAAGCTGCAGCTGAAAGAGTACAAATTAAAATGATCTCATGGAGGCAAGACCTGTTGACACTAGGTGCTCCCTTTAGGAACACTAGGAAATGACAGACTGGATCAAACCAATGGTCCATCTAGTCCACAGTCCTGTCTCCAACAGAGGCTGGCACCAGATGCTTCAGAGGAAAGAGCAAGAAACTCCTGTTCATTGGATTTCTATCCATCTATCTAAGGGGTTTGTACTGCCGTCCGTCACCATAGTATCTGAGCACCTTCCACATCACATATATTTAGTAATAGCAATATCGCTAATGGACTTCATGGACTCCCTGGCTCTTTTTCCTTTTCAGTTTATAAAAAGCTCTGCTTCAGGTAGATAGCTTTTTTTTTTTAAATGGGGGAATAGGAGCTAGCTGATGTTCCCAATACTATTCTTGTGGGAAAACTTTATCAAATTAGGAAGATTTTGCATAATTTTGTAAAGGTGCTCAAACTCCAGATTTGTCGACTCTCCTCTGGAAATCTGTTTCACAGCCAGATATGCTCAACTGAGAATGCTTTGTCCCCGACTCTCACATGCTGAGTTCTGTATTCTGTCCCAGAGGAGCACAAATGTGTGGTGGTTCATAGACAGGGACGTAGTCTCCAATGTAGCTGAGACCTGATCCACTAATGGCTTTGAAGATCAAGACCAAGGCCTAGGAAGTAGAAGGACTGGAGCTGAGACCTGATATGGGCACTGTAGTCTAAACCTTGGAGGGGGGAAGCAGCAGCATTCTGTGCCAGCAAGAGCCTTTGCATCATTTCCCTTCAACTTCCTTGAATACAACTTACGTTCTCCTGAGCAGCAGGGACAAGGAGGCTCTTGTCTCTCATGGTGTTCCAGAGCCACAGGCAGGCCCCTTCAGCTTTAAAGAGGAAACCACAGAAGGGGACTTGCTCTGACAGGTTTCTAGCTCAAATCTCCCCATTGCTTCATTGTGATCAGACTCCTCCTTCATATTCCTGTGATTCCTCTGAAAAAGGTCAAGCTCAAACTCTGGCGATGATTACAAGCCACCTTTTTACACTTATTATTATTCTGTACGAAGGAAAGCAGTGAATAATTCAGAACAACTGAAGTAAAAGTTTTGTAAAAAAGACAAATGAGCCCACCCATAAGGAGACTTAGCACTGAATAAGCCAAGAACTGGATTTCAGATTTCATACATTTTCTGCCAAAGTATATTTGCACACAATGATTTCCACAGCTGACTTGGAACTGTAATGTTGCTTTTTCTTTGCTCCTTTGAGGTTTGCTTGTTACTTCCCATATGAAAGCTCAGCAGGAAGACAGCCTCCTTGTAGCAATTCTGGGATGGATACATTGGCAAGGCTGCATACCCCCCCAAGTCAGCAACACTGGAAGACTCCTATAGTCAGTAGCTACCATAGTGGAAGATCTTAGTGGAGTTTTTTTGTTTTGGTTTGGGTTTTTTGTAATTACTGCGGGGAATTTTGATTCTGTGTCTTTCTTTCTTTCTTTCTTTCTTTCTTTCTTTCTTTCTTTCTTTCTGTAGCCAACCAAGAACAAAAACTTCACATGCCAAGCCTCAATGTCTGAGTCAGTAAAAAGGAAGTGGGAGCAGGCAATCTTCACGTTCTTACTCAAAACTTACTCTCGTTGCTTGTCTTCTAAATGAGTAAACTTTATAGACATTTACTTGGGAGTCTTTGGTGGAGAATTCCCTCTTTGATTCAAGGAACTGGCACAGAAGATGGCAGTTGCTCGCTGCATCATCTCTGCCAAGAATCAGAAATTACATCTGAGCACTTTCTGAAAAGAACAGCAGCAGCAGAAGCATCTGTGCCTTTAAATTAAATGGTCAAATGGGACCCTTGCAAGAAAACCAATTATGTAGCAGGACTGTGGTACTCCAATAAGCAGAGTGCAAGCTGTATGTCACCTGTGTTTTTGAGGTATAGAAATTAGACTTGTCTAAAGACAGCCATGTTCATGATCAGTTCTAGCATATCTCTCAAGCACCTTATTCCACCAGCTCCTAGATGATCCAGACAGATGAACCAAGCATGTATTAACTAGGAAAGTTCATGCTGAATACTTGTTCTTCAGATCCACAGCAGGTAACCAAGAAGAAAAAACAAAGACAGGTCAGAGGCCTGGATCAGATCAAACATCAGAAAACAGGAGACACTTTATCTCAGGTAGGTAAAAAAGGAAAAATGTCATCCTCAGATCTTGTAAAAACTCACTAGGTTCTGCGCTAGGTATAGCAGCTACACTAATTAGTGACACATAGATGGCCAGACAGAAACAAAATGACATTAAGTCTGGTTCCAAGATCCAAATAGCAGAATTGCTGTGTGTGGGGAAAAGCAGCTGAAGTGTTCATATTGGATTGAGTTGAACCAGCAGCAGCCGGTTTCTGAGTTTGGGGTAAGCAGATGTCTCCTAGATGAGATCCTGAAATGAGCCACGTCACCACAAATCATTGCTTCTGTTTCACTAGCAAGCAATAGGTTAAATTTATCCCTGATATAACTCCATTGATATCAGTGCAGCTACAACACCATGGAATCTGACCCAATGGCTGCAGCACAGTTTATCCGTGATAAGGAGACACTCTGGTATACTTAAGATGCAGCCCTATGCTAAATCACAGACCTGTGCGTGCTGTGCTGTAATCCATCCGGATAATTCTAAGTATGGTGTATGACTGAGCAATACACAAATACATTGGCAATAAAAAGTACTGCTGAATTTCTCTTGCCAGCAGAGCTATTTATTAATGGCACTGCATTTGCAGCATAACTATGCCTGCTTCATAAAATATGGAGCTGGATAATAGTACTGATTTTGGCATATATGAGACAACTGTGACTCTGCAAAGGACGGGACAGACAATTAGCACAATCACTGGCCACCAGCTGCTAATATTCATGTCTTCTTTCCTTCCCAAGGTATTCATATTCCATTCTACCGCCATCTTCTTCCATTCCCCAGCTACATCTAGGGTGCAGAGGAGGGCTTTTGTGATGATATCTATAAGAGACTTTGCTGAGAGTGAAGTAACAGCCCCCTCATTGTGTTCTACATCTCAAAACTGACCTGGGAACTTTAGAAAATCGAATACACAGTCTGCCATGAAAATGAAGATGAATTGCGAAATCTTGCCCTCCATTCCCCTGACTGCCAATCACCTTTCATTTTCAATAAAAAGAGAAGGGAATGTACAAAATGAAGCTACTAGGGAGAGAGAGAGAGAGAGAGAGGAAGAGAGAGAGGAATGAAGTTTATTCCAGCCATGCAGCTTATTTGAAGGCTCTCGGATTGAAGAAAAGTTCACTGTCTTGCCATGGGCAAAAGCAACTGCCTACTACCACAATACAATCAAAGTTAGGATGGAGACATATCAGTCACTGGTGCAGCACCTAGTCCATACTGCAAAGCTAGAACTACAGCTCTTTTCCCTCATCCTATTTCATTAATTCAGCCACAAAATTCTGAGTTTTAGTTGTATAAGCTGGTCAAAATGGCACCATTAATAAATAACAATAAAAATTACTAGTGATTTTGGGTGTCTCGATTATTTCTGGACAACCACGCTCTGAAAGTCAAAGTCCCTCTAAGGCAGCGGTGGGCAACCTGCGGCCCGTGGGCCGCATGCGGCCCATCAGGGTAATCTGATTGCGGTCCGCGAGATATTTTGCTGACGTTGACCATCCGCAGGCACGGCCCCCCCGTTCCCCGTCAATGGGAGCTGCAGGAAGCAGAAAAAGGAAAAAGCGCTAGAATGGTAGTCAAAGCCAACCCTTCCTTTGTCCCATCAATTCCATTTCTGAACCACGTGACAGGTCTGTGATCTCATATCATGGACTCCACCTCTGCAATGACCCTAGTCACAGAACAAGATTGATGAAGGGATGGGAAGGCTTTGATACTTTAAGGCAAATCTCCCTGCTCCCATTAGTTACGCTTTGTTAGAGGAACAAGTAAAGGTGTTGTTGTTTTAATCCTTCGAAGTCAAACAGAAGTTAGCTTTCAAGACCTCTCCTTAGGAAATCAACAGAATGACCCTCTGTTGTGAATAAACATGGCAAGTGCCTTCTTGGATGCTTTTAAAATAAGTCCTAATATGAATATAAACAGATATCCTATGGAAATCAGGGGAGGCTATCTTCCCCCAAGGGTTTCTATCTTCCCTCAATTTCATTATTATTTAATTATTTGTATTGCTGTAGCCTGTAGAAGCCTCATGCAAGATCAGGGCACCATTGTGTTAGGCACTATGTAAACACAGAGTAAGAGACAGACAGTTTTTGCCTTGAAGAGCTTACTGTTTCAATAGATAAGACAAGCAATAGATGAGAAAAGAGAAGTACTATTACCTCCATTTTAAAAAATGGGGAATTGAGGAACAGAGAGAGATTAAGTTACTTGCCTGAGAATGTCTGTAAGAGGCAGAAATTGAACACACATCTCCTGAGTGTTAGCCCGCTGCTTTAACCACAAGACCATTCTTCCTCTCCAATATCACTCTTTGGAAATAGAGGCCATTTTTTTAAAGTGAGGACCCAGTCCTGTCAGCTACTCCTGGGCCACAGCTTATCCTATCAAAATAAATTCTCTCTTGAGTAAGCTCATGTATGTCACTTTTTTATGATGTATGTTTTTCCATAGGTCTATATCTATCCTGGACAATTTGATTCTCCTCTTTTCCAGTTCTTGTTGGTGAAAGGAGAAGACATTTTGCTGCTGTCAAAATCCCACTCTGCTTCAGTAAAGCTGGAAAACTGTGCTTTGGGCAGGACCAGGTTTTTCTTAAAAGTGTGATGGTTAAGACAGCTTTCACTACACATAGAGTCCAAATAAAATGATAAAGAAAGAAAAAGAGAGAGCGCGAGAGAGACTCCATTTACTACCACTTCCTGTACGACCATTAAAGAGATCTCAGTGGATACTGCACAAAGACACCAGCTATAAGCAATCTATCTGGTTTCTGTGAAGCAATCAAAAGATGGTCTTGGTTCCCTCTGCAAGGCTGGAACAAATATTCCAATTATTCAAATTATTTTCTATGTCCTCACTCATCTCATGTGGACATGCACCAATATTATATCGGGTTTGAAATGCAAGGACTGTGCAAGCCACAATGAAGTCAGTATTTTAAAGGGGCATGAAACATTGTTTGCTGATAAGGGCTATAAGGATGGAAAGACTTCAGGGGGAAAGTGAGCATTTTTATAATAGGCAGCCTCAGAGACAGAGATAAGGGATGGACAGATGGATTTGGATGGGTCTGAAATATTCCCATTGACTTCAATGGGCTTTAGATCAAGTTCCCATATTCTATTCCTACCTCTGCCACAAACTCCTATGTAGCTTTGGGCAAAACACTTAACACCTCTGATTCAGTTTTCTCACCTGCAAAATATGGATAATGATGTACACTTTACCTCACTATATGAAGCTAAATTCATTAACGATTGTGAAGTGCTTTGAGATCCTTAGAGAGAAGGTGCTGCGGAAATGCAATTTATATAGTAATTATTATTAAGAAACTGGCAATTTATGTATGAGCCTTATCTGAAATCTGTATACAGTATGAAAATATAGAGAGAGCACCCATATGCACAAAAACAAGTAAGAAACATGCAATATACATGACACCTTTACATAGCCATCACCAACCTACAACATTCAGAACCTCGCTGCTAAAAACTTAGAAACCTTCCTCTCGCAAAAAGGATTGCCCATTATATATTAACTGACATCACTCTCTTCCTTTCGCTGTAAGTGCTTGTTACTAAGAAGTGTTAAAAGCCCCAGTTATGGCTCAACATTTCTATACACAATATATTGATCGCTTGTAAAATGATGTGACTTTCAGGCAATTTCATTTAAATTACTGTTGAAATATGCCATGCAAACATGGACAGACCCACAGATGCACTTACTAATGCAGAGAAACTCCCCAGTGCTCCACAACAGAGCTGAATTAACATCAGTTCCATAGATTCATAGACTTTAAGGTCAAAAGTGACCATCGTGATCATCTAGTCTGACCTCCTGCACATTGTAGGCCACAGAACTTCACCCACCCACTCCAGTAATAGACCCCCTAACCTCTGGCTGAGTTACTGCAGTCCTCAAATCATTTTTCAAAGACTTCAAGTCGCAGAGAAATCACCATTTACACTACTTTAAACCTGTACGTGACCAGTGCCCCCTGCTGCAGAGGAAGGTGAAAAATTCCCAGGGTCTCTGCCAATCGGTGGGGGGAAGAGGGAATTCCTTTCCGACCCCAAATATGAGATCAGTTAAACCAGAGGTGGGCAAACTATGGCCCGCGGGCCACATCTGGCCCACGGGACCGTCCTGCCTGGCCCCTGAGCTCCTGGCCATTGAGGCTAGCCCACGGCCCCTCCCTCGCTGTCTCCCCTCCCCCGCAGCCACACCGCCATGCACGGGAAGCACTCTGGGCAGGGGGTTTGCGCGCTCCTGCCGAGCACAGTGGTAACATGTCTAGCTCTGGCCAGGCAGCCAGACATGCTGCTCTGAGCGGGATGATAAGTGGGCCGGGTCCAGGTCCAGGGAGTTGAATAAGGGGCAGAGGGTCCGGGGGGGCAGTCAGGAGACAGGGAGCAGTGGGCGGTTGGATGGGGCGGAGGTTCTGCGTTGGGGGGGAGTCAAGGGATGGGGAAGGGGGGGGGGTGGATAAGCGTGGAGTCCCAGGGGGCCTGTCAGAGGGCAGTGGTATGGATAGGGTGTGTGGGGTCCCGGGAGGGGGTGGTTAGGGGACAAGGAGCAGGGGGATGGATGGGTCAGGGGTTTTGAAGGGGGCAGTCAGGAGGTGGGAAGTGGGAGAGGGAAGATAGAGGGTGGGGGCCAGGCTGTTTCAGGAGGCACAGCCTTCCCTACCCAGCCCTCCATACAGTTTTATAACCCCAATGTGGCCCTCAGGCCCAAAAGTTTGCCCACCTGACTTAGACCCTGGGTATATGGGCAAGACCCACCAGTCAGACACCTAGGAAAGAATTATCTGTAGTAACTCAGAGCCCTCCCCACCTAGTGTCCCTCCCCGTAGCTACCAGTCTCATCACAGGATGTAAAGTCTCAGATTGTAACAATATAGATATGGTGACATTAGAATATACTTAGCTGGCAGCATGCTTGGAATGAACAAAAGTGCAAGAAAAAGAACAGAGGAAAAACAGACAAACAGAGAAGGAGGAGGATTTTAAAATGTATTTGTCACCTTTTATAAAACAATGCAACCTTTTATAAAAATAAAAATAGACACCTCTCTTGTGAGGATCTCAAAGCAGTTTTCAATTATTAATGAACTAAGCCTCTTGACACCACTGTGAGGTTGATGAGTTTTTTATCCATTTCACAGATGGGAAACTGAGACTGAGATATTGGCTAAAATTTTCAAATTTGAGTAACTGTATTTATTTAATTCCTGAAAGTCTCAATGCTCAGCAACATTGAAATCAGGCCACTTTTATTTAGGTGTCTAAATGTGATATTTGTGCACCTAGTTGTGATATAATACAGATATAAGTGCCCCGCTTCTGACACCCAAGTTTGACATAACAATTATTTTCCTAAAGTCAACCAGTGAGTTAATGGCAGAGACAGGAATAGAACCCCCAATCCTGACTTCCCAATAATCCATTACTCCAATCATTAAACCACTACTCTCCTTAGCTTGAAAGTGGGGGGTCCTGGAGAAGGTGGGCATGTTAAAAGGACAAACTGAAAAGCAAAGAGCTAGACTTCCAAAGGAGCCTTAACTTAGCATCTATTAGATGCATACCCACTCTCTAAGCATTATCACCCATGTGTGCCAGTGACAATTTATACGCCTAAGACCCATTGTGAGTTTTGTGCGAATAAATTTTTTTACTTGCACGCACAAGAAACAAGAGTTTCTCTCCCAGAGACACAGGCGAATCTGCTCAGGGTAGGTCTACACAGCAAAAGCTGTGCACAGACTACCCTACCTGAGCTAGCTTGAACCCCTCTAGCGCTGGTAACAACAATAATGAAGACAGCGCAGCATGACTTTCAGCCAGGTAGTACAAGCCTGGTATAGGCCTTGGGTATGTACTCTGCTTGCTAGCCCACGGTGCCATCTTCACTGCAGTTGTTAGCTGCACTAGCTGGATTCAAGCTAGCTTAGGTAGGCTACCCCATGCACAGCTTTTGCTCGGCAGACATACCCTCAGAAAAGAGTACGTGCTTGCCAGGGGCGGCTCTAGGAATTGCGCCGCCCCAAGCAGGGTGGCATGCCGCGGGGGGCGCTCTGGCGGTTGCCGGTCCCGCGGCTCCGGTGGATCTCCTGCAGACGTGCCTGAGGAGGGTCTGCTGGTCCCGCAGCTCCGGTGGACCTCCCGCAGGCACACCTGTGGATGCTCCACCGAAGCTGCGGGACCAGCGGACCCTCCTCAGGCACGTCTGCGGGAGGTCCACCGGAGCCGCCTGCTGCCCTCCCGCGGCACGCCGCCCCAAGCACGCGCTTGGCGCGCTGGGGTCTGGAGCCGACCCTGGTGCTTGCACATTCTCAAATGGAGTTCATGTTTAGAACACTGGGCCCTCACTGTCTGTGGTTGATTATGCCAGGTAAAAGTGTGGGCTTCTCTTCCTATCCTCCTATCAGTGGACATTTGCACATATACACCTATGACAGGGAGTAATACTTAGTATTAGGTTGGAAAAGACTGCAAAAAAATTTTCAAAAAATCTCATGATGATTGAGGGGGGGAAGTGACAGAAGACTGTGAGCAAGCTCTACACGCATTATGTTACAGCACATCCACAATAAAATATATATTATAGACCCCATCCTGCTCCAACTAAAAACAACAGCAAAACCATCACTTGACTTCCACGAGAACAGGAAAGGGCCAGAGTTTTATACCATTTTTGTACACTAGAATAATTCAATTATTTTTGGCCAATATTTTCTAGCTTGGGGGCCAACATTTAAAAAAAATAGAAGCCCAAAATTCGACTCTGAAATCCATACTTAGGCACCTAAATAAAAGTGGCCTGCTTTTCAAAGTAGCTGAGCAAACTCAGCTTCCACTGAAGTCCATTGGAGGTGCAGGTGCTTAGCACCTTTGAAAATAAGGACTTTTTATTTAGGTCCCTACACATATAGTCTAACTTTGGGCACCCATATTTAAAAATCTTGGCCATTTTAACATGGATTTATAAGGCACTCATCCCCAAAGTCTCCTTCTTCCTTGTATTATCGAAACACTATTAATGCATATAGGATAACTGCTGCTGAAGAGCCGCTATTATTTTTGTAGATCCTATAAAAACTGAAACTATGTATAATTTGAATTGGCTCAGCAACAAAATGTTAGATTATTTTTCAAAGGCTACCATCAGAGTTACAACTGAGGATATTTTCCAAATCCAATTATAAACAGCTTTAAAGTAGGTCAAATTTGAAGCAATTAACTTGAATGTTGTCCCTTTAACAGGATGGAAGCTGAAAACTGTTGTACTGAGAAGTCACATCTAGTTATGGTGAGGTTGTGTGTGTGTTTATGAGGCCTTGCAGAAGTTTTGTAAAGATTAAGGGCCTAATCCTCTGCCCACTGAAGTGAACAACAAAATGCCTATTTGCTTCAATGATGCAGGATCAGACCCTAAAACCATAAGAAAAAAAAATTAACCAGTAGCATCTTCTAATACACTCCAGTTATACTTGCTGTATTACTACTAGACAATGGAAGGGGGTTTAAAGAGTTCTGTGTGGATAACCACTGGCAACTAGCAGGACTGTGGGGGCGGGGGGAGGGTTTCACTCATTAAAATAACAGTGTTCTAAAGGATGGTGTTACATATGGAATTACAAAAGGTTTTCCAAGAAATGAATAGAAAACGGGCTTAGAACATCCAGCATCTTTCCAATAGCTGGTTGGAGGTTGTTGGCTTTTTTTTAAGCATCTTCAGAGCCTTATTGGACATTTTTAAATTTTCCAACTGCCTTTTCCAGGCATGACATCTTTGTATTACTCCATGCCCAGAGCCAGACACAAAGCAATGTCTCAGCTGACCCATCCCTAGAAGCAATAGGCTAGAACTATAAATCAGCCCCCTTCTCTCTCTCTGCACATCAATGTCACCAGAAAGTATCCTGGGACCAGAAGGGCAGCCAAGCCGGTGACAATGTTCAAACCATGCCAGTGGGTTAGTGAGCAGCAGTGTAGGTGCTACAGTCTAATGAATCTCATATGTTTCCCCCTAAGGACACTTGGGCATTTCAGATGAAGTAGATCATCATGAAAACAATAGTATGGAGCTGCTTTTATATCATCCTATCCATTTTTTTCAAGAAGTACCTACTGCGGAAGGTCAGTGAGTCAGACAAGCTTCGAGGAGGAGGACTATAACTAAAGCTACTAGCATATGTTTATATGGGACACAATGTTAACTCCTACTCAGATAAACACCCATTATGGTCTCATTTTAGTTCTCTAGGCAGTAAGACACTAATCTCCATCATGACCATAATAACAGGCACTTCCCTCACATATAAATAAAATAATTAAAACTCCATCTTCCCTATTTTTTTGTGTAACACAAGTATCAATTACTCCAGTTACTTATTAACCCAAGTCTCACAATTAGAACAATCCGGGAAGCATAATAAAAAGAAAATGGGACAAGTTAACTATTCTTCCAAACACTGCAAACTGCAGTGCTGAGCCAGATGAGGGGTAAAGGGAAGATGAAAGTGAAATAGAGAGGAAAGAGGTTGCGGATTGCTAGATAACCAAATTATCAAAAATAACCGATCAAACAAAACGACACTCCACTTTAATCTTACAAGGCTTGATCCAGTCCTTCAAATGTGAGTCTTTCCTTCAACTTCAATGGGCTTTGGATCAGGCCCATAGAGATTTAGACTCCAGGAATTAGGGCTTACTTGTGCAAGCCACTCAGCACATCCTGCAAAACGCTGGGTGCCCTCAACTCCTATTGACTTTAGTGAGAGCTGAGAACACTTAGTACTTCATAAAATCAGGCCCTTATTCAGGAAGCTAACACCAAAAATCTAGAGGAATGGAGCTCATGAATCAACTCCAACTCATAAAATGTCTTATGCATCATAAAGATAAAGAAAGAAATCCTTAGCACATGTTTCAATAAACTCCCCTTCCTTCCAAATAAAAAAAAAATCCTTTGATCTGAAAAATTAATCAGGAACTCAGCAGCATACAATGAATCATCCAGGCTATTTTAAAACCGCCCTGAGCCCTATGCAGTGAAGGAATCTCTGCCTATAAAGCTTTTTGGTGTTTTCATAGCTCCAGGTGCCTCTGCAGAGTCCTGGTGGACTGCACTGGCCGTGCAGTAGTTTTACAGGTTTATGGTTAGGCTTGTCTGTGTTTTGGTTTGGCCCAATGCACAGCCAGTGCCGCTTGATGCTCTGCAAGAGGCTTTCAGTTCTTACTTAACAAAGCTTGCCTCCCACATGTCATATGTATTCAGGCTACAGACTGTTTAGCTAATATCTCCCCCTTTCTCTTCTCCCTCCCCCTCTCCCCGATTCCCACCTCCTCTTCCCCAGAAGAGAATATCCACAATGTGCCTATCGCTTGCAGAAACAGACAGCTCTGCTCCCCCTTGCCATCTGGTCATCCTTTGGTCTCTCAGCTGTCGTCAACATATGAATCCCGTTGTTTTGACTAGTGGGGTCCTAAGGAACAAGCAACAGTGCAGATTGCAGGGAGTCAGGATGCCCTTTTCTCTCTTCCTTAAACCAAAAATCTCCCTCTAATTATGTGGGCTGCTTGTTTGTGAAATGTAATAGAAGGCACAATTTTTCCACCTTGTTCATGAGCTGGGAACTATGCCAGCCACACCAGGCTACCCTGTATCTTGGCAAATTAATACATTTAGACATTGACTTTAACTTTCTTAAGAATCATGTTCCTTCTCCTTAATCACCAGCAGGAGACCATACCCTCCGTCCTAATCATACCCTCTGGCCTTATACCGCCTCACATTTAAACCCCCTCAAAAATAAAAAGACTGCAGAAGACACACAGCGAGAGCCATATAACTATGTCTTCCAGAGGGGATGACAGGTTTCCTAAGCCACTTCCTGCTAAGATACCCCAAAGTTTGCTCCTTTTGTTTGAACACAGTTTAAAACAAATGATATTGAGCAGCTTATGAAATATATTTAGTTATGGTGAAAAATGATTATTATGAAGGGAGAAATAATATTATAAGGAGGACATGCTTGTTGGTGCCGCAGCTAAATGGTAATGAGCTGCACTGTCATGCAGGAAGCCCAAATTAGATTCCTTGCTTTGGCCCTTCACTTTCTGGGCTGACAACACAGCAGAGGTATCAGGTTCTGAACCATTCAACAGCACCCCTTGTGGTTGATTAAGGAATGACATCAACAGAATCCAAACAAAGGCCTCAATCCCACCTGTGGTCCTTTATGTCTGAGTGGAGTCAATGGGACTCCGCCCAAGAGGAATCTGCTCACCTGTATCCTTTGCAGGTTCAAGGCCTTGTATAAGGGATTGCACAAAGTATGTACACTGTAGGACCTTATGTGTGGAGAGAAAAGGGAGCAATATATAAGATTTGTAGGGTTTCAAGAAGGAAAAGAGGATAAAAAATAGAGAAAAAACATTTTATTACTATTGCATTTGAAGCAGGCTGTGTATTTTCATAACCAAACAGCACAGCTTTTCCAGAGATTCATTTCTAAAGCCCAAGTTTTACATAAACAAATTTGCAGCTCTCCCACTGTATCACTAAAATTATTCACCTTTTATTCAAGCAGGAGAGTCACTTGTGCCATAACAGTTCAGTGAATGTGTGTGTGTTTATATGTCTAGCAACTATTATATATTTAAACCTGCGTCTTTGAATATGTTAGCAGAATGCACAGAAATAAGGATGTGTGGCAGGACCAAAGCAAAAGGGAATTTTAAATGATCCCTTTCCTCTTATACCGTGAAAGGGACATTGTCAAGTTTTGCTATGCCAACATTAGGGGGTATGAATCATTGCCTTTGAGGATTAGTAGTGGGACACAGGGCCTCACACCTCTCCAGTACTTTTGTTCAAATCCCAGCAGGCAGGTAATGATCAAATAATATTCACACTGGTGGCTGTTCACTAGCCTTTAGGAAGTGATTTGGTGGTCTCACTTCAGCTCTTAGCAAGTCTTCATGTCACAAAAATAGCACTACAATTTTCAGTTTTCACAGAAAGGAATGAATGGGTCCTGGAAATTAAACTGCCCCCTTGCATCTAAAGATGATCCCTCCCGAGTGTTGAGTTACTGCATGGCAATGTGAGGTAGTTTATACTACCACTGCCCATGCTGGACCCATTTTGCAAATAAGAGAAATCAATTCAGCAACGTTCCTAAGCACCAACCCCTTACTTAAAATAGAAAAGTGAAGGGCCAAATTCTGCAATACTCCTCTCCTTTGCTAGGTGTAGAAATGGATGAATGGTGCGGGGCGGGGAGCAAAGGCAGCTTTAAGCCATGTCTGTACCTCCTGAATGCAATTTAGTGCAGTCCCAGAGTTATGGTGGCTTCCCACAATATAGAATAGCCATGTCACTGGCATACCCCCTATACCGGAGCTATGAAGGGGCCAACCCTACATCATGGACAATTCCTCCTTATACTAAGTCTGAGTCTCAGGGGAAGGGGACAGACTAATTTATAGCCCTTTTATGCCATTAAAACTGTGAGCTTGGTGAGATTTTTGTTTTGTTTTTTTTCCCCCAGAAAATAAAAACGAGAGAAATTAACTCTAAACCTATTTACTTAAAAGTATAACTAATTTAAATTAAAAAAAAAGAGAGAGAGAGAACTCTTCAGTCCCCACAACCCCTTCTTCCCACACCCTAGGTTCCAGCAGGCATGAACTCAACCTGCTCACTTCAGAATGAACTGTCAAAAAGAAGTTGCTGTTCTTGAGGGTGGAGAGAATGGGGTTTGGAAGGTAAAAGCTAACCGGAGGCTTGCAATGCAAAGAACTTTATTATACAGCTCCTGCAATTATACAGTGCTGAAGCCCTTTAAAACATTTCATCATGCCTGCCCCTGGCACACCTGCATTTATTCCCCATAAAAGCCACTTGATGTGTCCTTTGCTGGTACAGCAAAATGACCTTTAATTCACACAGGCTGGCACGTATACATAAATATATGGTTTATGTCCATTTATATAGAGCATATATCTCTCTATAAAATTTTGTCAGAGGATATTTTATCTATACCACTTTATGATTAGCTGTAAATCCCTTGGGATTTTTTGGTTTAAATTCAATACACCACAAATCTGAAAAGAGCCCTCAGTCTCTTTATAGATAAACCAGCATCTGACCCCCCTTCTTATCTGCCCAGCACAGCAGCCTCTCCCAACCTCCCTCGCCATCAGAAAATATATTTTCTATCTCCACAAATTCAAGCCTCTGACAAGGCTTTTCCCCTTTCAAATGTCACCATCATTCCAGTCTCTCTCTCTTTTTTTAACCTTGTCATTTGCTAGGAAAATACTTTCCCTGAAAGCTGCTGAATGGATGTGTTCCAAAATTATACCTGTGGTCATTTTCCCCCTCCTTTTATTGGTGCCTATTTTTTCCCCATCCTTTTCAGTAAAAAGAACTAAACAGTAAAAGAACTAAAAAAGAGCCACCGTGGCTTAACAACCATGTAAAAGAAGCAGTGAGAGATAAAAAGACTTCCTTTAAAAAGTGGAAGTCAAATCCTAGTGAGGCAAATAGAAAGGAGCACAAACACTGCCAACTTAAGTGCAAGAGTGTAATAAGAAAAGCCAAAGAGGAGTTTGAAGAATGGCTAGCCAAAAACTCCAAAGGTAATAACAAAATGTTTTTTAAGTACATCAGAAGCAGGAAGCCTGCTAAACAACCAGTGGGGCCCCTTGACGATGAAAATACAAAAGGAGCGCTTAAAGATGATAAAGTCATTGCGGAGAAACTAAATGGATTCTTTGCTTCAGTCTTCACGGCTGAGGATGTTAGGGAGATTCCCAAACCTGAGCTGGCTTTTGTAGGTGACAAATCTGAGGAACTGTCACAGATTGAAGTATCACTAGAGGAGGTTTTGGAATTAATTGATAAACTCAACATTAACAAGTCACCGGGACCAGATTGCATTCACCCAAGAGTTCTGAAAGAACTCAAATGTGAAGTTGTGGAAATATTAACTAAGGTTTGTAACCTGTCCTTTAAATCGGCTTCGGTACCCAATGACTGGAAGTTAGCTAATGTAACGCCAATATTTAAAAAGGGCTCTAGGGGTGATCCCGGCAATTACAGACCGGTAAGTCTAACGTCGGTACTGGGCAAATTAGTTGAAACAATAGTAAAGAATAAAATTGTCAGACACATAGAAAAACATAAACTCTTGAGCAATAGTCAACATGGTTTCTGTAAAGGGAAATCGTGTCTTACTAATCTATTAGAGTTCTTTGAAGGGGTCAACAAACATGTGGACAAGGGGGATCCGGTGGACATAGTGTACTTAGATTTCCAGAAAGCCTTTGACAAGGTCCCTCACCAAAGGCTCTTACGTAAATTAAGCTGTCATGGGATAAAAGGAAAGGTCCTTTCATGATTGAGAACTGGTTAAAGGACAGGGAACAAAGGGTAGGAATTAATGGTAAATTCTCAGAATGGAGAGGGGTAACTAGTGGTATTCCCCAAGGGTCAGTCCTGGGACCAATCCTATTCAATTTATTCATAAATGATCTGGAGAAAGGGGTAAACAGTGAGGTGGCAAAGTTTGCAGATGATACTAAACTACTCAAGATAGTTAAGACCAAAGCAGATTGTGAAGAACTTCAAAAATATCTCACAAAACTAAGTGATTGGGCAACAAAATGGCAAATGAAATTTAATGTGGATAAATATAAAGTAATGCACATTGGAAAAAATAACCCCAACTATACATACAACATGATGGGGGCTAATTTAGCTACAACGAGTCAGGAAAAAGATCTTGGAGTTATCGTGGATAGTTCTCTGAAGATGTCCACGCAGTGTGCAGAGGCGGTCAAAAAAGCAAACAGGATGTTAGGAATCATTAAAAAGGGGATAGAGAATAAGACTGAGAATATATTATTGCCCTTATATAAATCCATGGTACACCCACATCTCGAATACTGTGTACAGATGTGGTCTCCTCACCTCAAAAAAGATATTCTAGCACTAGAAAAGGTTCAGAAAAGAGCAACTAAAATTATTAGGGGTTTAGAGAGGGTCCCATATGAGGAAAGATTAAAGAGGCTAGGACTCTTCAGTTTGGAAAAGAGAAGACTAAGGGGGGACATGATAGAGGTATATAAAATCATGAGTGATGTTGAGAAAGTGGATAAGGAAAAGTTATTTACTTATTCCCATAATACAAGACCTAGGGGTCACCAAATGAAATTAATAGGCAGCAGGTTTAAAACAAATAAAAGGAAGTTCTTCTTCACGCAGCGCACAGTCAACTTGTGGAACTCATTACCTGAGGAGGTTGTGAAGGCTAGGACTATAACAATGTTTAAAAGGGGACTGGATAAATTCATGGTGGCTAAGTCCATAAATGGCTATTAGCCAGGATGGGTAAGAATGGTGTCCCTAGCCTCTGTTCGTCAGAGGATGGAGATGGATGGCAGGAGAGAGATCACTTGATCATTGCCTGTTAGGTTCACTCCCTCAGGGGCACCTGGCATTGGCCACTGTCGGTAGACAGATACTGGGCTAGATGGACCTTTGGTCTGACCCGGTACGGCCTTTCTTATGTTCTTATGTTCTCCACACACAAATATCCAACACATGATAAAGAATATTCAGTTCTTAGGGCTACTGGGGTAACAGTTGGGCAGTAACAACAGTATAGCATTGCAAGATGTCCTATTATAAAGTCTAACTGACTCATACTAATCAAGATATTTAGGCTCACAACGTTTCATTAAGACATACTGAAATAAGCAGCCAATTTGCCTCCCAGACTGCTTTGCTATAAACCAACATCTCACTCTGGGGGGTAGAAAATACATCTATTTCTACTGTAGCTCATCACATGAAGGTTTAATACTAAAGTGATGCACATAATTCAGAATGACTGGAAGGCTATGCTCAAAATGAGCCAAGGATCATATGAATATGTAAAGTGAACCACTTGTCAGTCCTAGAAAGAAAAGGAGTGATGCTGGGTTCATTTTTCTCAGGGGACTGAGGTGCATTTGGCAAAGCGTTGATGGAAATTTACTCTTCCAGCTTCTTGCATGATACCTGGCTTGTGGAGAGAGAGAGAGAGAGAGAGAGAGAAGGATTTCAATTTCCAGAGATGCCTTTAACCATTCAGGATGGCAGTTAATCAAATATTTTATTGCAATTAGAGACTCCTCCTTACCCAGCTTTATCTTACTGAAAGTGAACATAACCTGTGTTACACACAAGTCCTACAGTACCTAACTCCACCATATTGCAGTGACTCCCCACCTTTTCAACCATATTTTTCACCCCTTATTTGCTACAGTAATAGCTCAAAAATGGCAGTGTCAGGAACTTAGATACTACCATGAGACAGATATTATAAGATGGTCAGACATTATTGTGGAATATCAGGATATCATCTAGTTTAGCCTACTGCTCAAAGCAGGATCAATCTGCAGGTAGATTTTTGCTCCAGATCCCTAAATTGCCCCCTCAATGATTGAGCTCACAACCCTGGGTTTAGCAGGCTAATGCTCAAACCACTGAGCTATCCCTCTCCACCTTGAGTTTGGGGCAATTACTGTAGAATACTATGGTACATTTTAAAATAAGCATGTGTTACTCCTCATTATACAATCTATAATGGAAATTAGAGGGCAGACTAGCAACAAATGTACCACTCAGCAAGAGAAATATTTTTATCATGTGTGGTACTATGCCAAAAGGCACGTTTCAGAACCAGCAGGTGAACCCATCTCAGAGTCAGCTGTCCAAAATAAAACATTCATAGAAATTGGTGAAGTGACATTTGGTTTACAAGGTGCTCAAAAGAGAACACTCAGTGAAGACAGGTGAAGGGCAATAAAACTAAAACCAATGTGTAGGAAAGAATTAGTTAGTGGCAAAACCTTTCACACAGGCTCCTTCCATTTCAACAACCTAAAGTGCACCAGCTGTAAGGGCAGATCCATTTTATGCAGCCCCTTTGGCTCCAGCTCCTTCTTCCCTCTGAACTCCGACTCCCAGAAGAGGGAGATCAGTCAACCTGGGACAGAACACCTCAGCACCTTATGTACGATTGCAGTGGCTTTTGTTCACAGTTCATGGACACCTTCCCTCATCACCTAACAAATGTGGTGGTTGGGAATCTTTTTCACACCATATAAAAGAACAACAAAAGGGGGGAGGGGAGAATCTACGTAAATTCCCCATTCATTTCTATAGGAAATCTACACAAAGTACTTTACCTCTATAGGTCGTAGCTGCTTCCCATTAATATTAACAACACGACATTAGCTACACCACCTGGGCAAAAAAGTTCTATCACCCCCTTAAAGTGTGAGGGACTTCAACATCTTCCTTTTATCATAAAGCCAGATCCTGCTCCCCGTGGAGTGTATGGGAGTTCTTCTACTGGCTATTCTGGGAGCTGGATTGGGACTATAGCTGGCATCAATCAGCATTAATTTTTCTGACTGAAAATTAATGAGTCCAATCTTTGGCTTCCACATCCTTAAAGTTCTCTATTGGAGGAGAAGCTGAAAGGTATGTCCCTTTCTAAAGGCAAGTCCCTTTCTAAAGGCCATGTTTTTTGTGTAGGATGAAGGAAAATAAGAGACAAGTAGATTTTTAAAAAATAGATACACAAACTGCAAAGCATGTTAAGACTGTGGTGACATAAATAAAGTGCAGGAAAATGAAGAGCTAATGAAAACAGAAAATGAAACATATGTTCCAACATGTAGGCACAACAAGGTAAAGTCCCTGAGGTGGAATCCCACTGTAGGACAGGGTCAAAGAAAATATGTAATGTTAACTAGACCTTGATTCAGCAAAGCATTTGAGCACATATTTAAGTCCATCCCTATTCAGCAAAGCATTTAAGCACATGCTTAAACTTTAAATTAATGGGATTTAAGCAGCTGCTTAAGTGCTCTGCTCTACCAGACCTGAGTTTCCAGGCTTTTGTTATTTTATGCAATTTTCTCTCATGTAATTTATGGATGAGAATTTCTGTAAGAGCCTGATCTAAAGCCCAGTGAATTCAATGGAAATGTTTCTGCTGACTTCAGTGGGTTTTGGATCAGGTCCTATAAAAAACACACACACACAAAATGTATATACAAGTAATGTATGCATTAGAGTAAGAGTAATAAAGTCCATCTACAGGAAATCTGAATGCATTAGTGAAGAACCCATCAATCCAACTTGCAATACAGGTCAACACTGGGATCAGATCATCTCCAAGGAAGCACATCTCTTTGCGTTACATTCTTCAGAGGCTACTGCTTTGAAGTGGATTGCAGAGAGAGTGAGAAGAACATCTCTGCAAGTTACACCACTCAGAGCCAAGAGTGATGACAGGCTGATTTACTGCAGTTTCTGCCAATGACTTGCAGCATTAGGAGATTGTCGGAAAGCTGTCAATGGAGCTTTAGGGATTGCTTTGTGGAGTCATTCTGAATTAACAGCTAATAGTACGCTCTCTTTTTGTGGATGATGAAAATCAGCCACAAAGGAGGAAGGCAATTTTGTGTATCAGTAGTTTTGAATTTTTCAGGTGTAAGTTATTATTAATCATTATTTTTATTATTGCAAACCTAAGTGCATCCTGTGAAACTCAGACAAAGAGAATCCATAAACTGAGAGCTTCATTTTTCCTTTTTTCCCCATAAGATTTTTTGATATCACATCCCAGTTTTGGCACAGCTTTATATTTCAGAGCTAACTCTGAATACTTAGACATGTCACAACACGGCACTGCAATCTCTTTGAGTATGATGGAGTTTTTGCGTATTGTGCCTTCTCACAAATCAATAGCTTGTGGTGTACTCATGATGAGGAAACTCAAAAATTAACTTGTGTCACTGTCACTGGGTTCCTCTACCAGGGCTGGGCCCCCGCACTCATCCAGGGCTCTGCTCTGCAGTGTCTAGGTGTTCTACCACACCAGTCCAGTTGTAAGAGTCTCAGCCTTGCAGCCCCCTCAGGGGTTGTCAACATGAAAAGAAACATAAATGAATTGTCCCACTGGTGTGGTAAGGCTCTCTTCCTTCAGAAGCTCTCTTCCTTCAGACCGGCTTCTGCTAAGCTGTGGCCAGAACTAGGCTCACAGGCTAACATGGAGAAATAGTCCCCTCAAAAGGTGGATCAGAATCAGACCTTTCCTTCCTTCATGGAGGGGCTGCTGGGCAGTGGTCATCTGAGAAGCTCTTGCTTTCTGTCAGCCCTCTCTCCAGTAACTGAGCACTGGAGGTCTGCTCTCCTCTCTGGCATGCCACCAACTGTGCTGTGTTTTCCCCCTTTAAAGTTCTCCCTCCCAGTTTGACATCTCCTACAGGTGTGGCGGGGCTGTGTCACTTGCAGGGCCAGCTCTAGGTTTTTTGCTGCCCCAAGCAAAAAAAATTTTGGCTGCCCCCCCAGCTTTTTTTTTGCTTTTACACATGTTTGCACTTTGCAGTTTTGTTTTGACTGTTTAAAATTTAAAAAAAATGAAAACAGAGAATTTGTAGTTAGTGAAATAAAACCATTTCCTACTAGTGTAATTTTAACATTTAATTTTAACAACCCCTCCCCCCCTGCCTGGCCCAACTCTCACCTTGCTGCAGATCTGGCCCGAAGCGGATTCAGCTCCCGTCACCACTGTTCCCAGGGCCAGGGGTTGGGGCTGCTGCTGGATCCCAGCCCCGCTCATCCTTGGTCTTCGCCTTGGCTGTGGCATGAGCTGGGCTCAACCCGGGCTGCCGCTCTGCTCCCCTCTCCCCTCCCCTGGCAGGAGGCGGTATAGAGAGGAGGAGGAGGAGGAGTCAGAGGCGGGGACAAGCCAAGGAGGAGCAGCCCACCCGGGTGCCATGTCCCCCCCATCCTCTGCAGCCGGAGCAGGGCCACGCTACTGGCTCCCGCCTGGGGAGTGGGGGTGGCCGCTGACCGCGAGAGAGCGGCAGGGACAAACTGAGGAGGAGCGGCCCATCCTCTGCAGCCAGGGAAGGACCGCACTACCGGCTCCTGCCACTCTTCCGCAGTCAGCGGCCACCCCCACCCCCCGCCAAGGCGGAGCCGGTAGTGCGGCCCTGCCCCGGCTGCAGAGGATGGGCCGCTCCTCAGCTTGTTCGCACCGCTCTCCCGCGGTCAGCGGCCACCCCCCATCCCCCAGGCGGGAGCCGGTAGCGCGGCCCTGCCCGGCTGCAGAGGACAGGCTGCTCCTCAGCTTGCAGCAGCGCGAATAAGCCGAGGAGGAGCGGCCCGTCCACTGCAGCCGGGCAGGGCTGCACTACCGGCTCCCACCACTCTTCCGCGGTCAGGAGCCACCCCTCTACCCCAAGCAGAGCCAGTAGCGGGGCCCTGCCCCAGGCAGCTGCAGAGGATGGGCCGCTCCTCCTCGGCTTGTTCGTGCTGCTCTCCCGCGGTCAGCAGCCACCCTCCCAACCTCCTAAGCGGGAGCCGGTAGCGCAGCCCTGCCCCGGCTGCAGAGGACGGGCCGCTCCTCGGCTTGCAGTGGTGGGGATAAGCCGAGGAGGAGCGGCCTGTCCTCTGCAGCCGGGGAAGGGCCGCGCTACCGGCTCCCGCCTGAGGGGTCGGAGGTGGCCGCTGCCTGCGGGAGAGTGGCGGGGACACATTCCCCACTTAGCCGGCTCCCTGCCCCGCTGCACACGGCGGCAGAACAACAGGCTGGTTACCACCCCCCGGAGCAGTCAGAATCCAGCCCGGGACGCTGCTTCAGGTATGAGCTGGGGCCCCAACATTATGCCACCCCATATATTTTGCCACCCTAGGCACCTGCTTGTTTAGCTGGTGCCTAGAGCCGCCCCTGGTCACTTGAGCCCACATTAGCTCATTAACCACGTGTCAGGTTTGCATACCTCATTACAGTCACCTTAACACAACAACGTCTAGAACCAAGCTAAAAACAATATCGTGCTTTGTATGTATCCACTACACAGTTCAAATACTGGTGTGTGCTGCATGTAGAGATAGACCCCAGAGAGATGAGAAGCTTTATATGGCTGAAAGACAAGCTTAAAAGCCACTTTAAGTGTTACCAGTGCTTTAATATGTTCAGCCTGGGAGATGCTGGACAGTTCCTTTTGTCTGCTAGAGATAGAATCATTTTCTCACTAACACATGATTTCCTGCAGTAGAAAATTGTTCAGACAGGTTACTTCTTAAGGGTCAAGAACAATATTAGGGAACTGAAAATGGGAGCAAATGCAGTTCAACAAATCATAGTGGTATGAGCCCATAAAAATCACATGTATAATGCCAAAATCCTACTTTTTGGCCTGCACTTTAAGTGAAGACACCTGTTTGTATTCATGAAGAAAGTGGTAATACCCAATGTGCTTATGATTTTTGTGACACAAGTGTACTCTCAACACTGAAGGAAGAAGATAAACTATTCCCCCTAAAGTGTACGGGTGCTGTAAAAGGGAAGGGAAATCTGTTGCAATTTACTGAGTACTGCTGTAGTTCAGGAAGCTACAAAATAGCAATTCAGCAGAGAACACACAAAAGGAGTGACAGAAGCTAGTGATACTAGACAATCTTTTAATTCATTTATCAAACTACTAGTAGTTCTCATTTCAAAGCATGTGAAAGGTCAAATACTTAGGACAGAAAATTAGATTAACAGAAAGTCACAAAAATTATTGTGTATTGTTGGTATTATGGTAGCATTTATGGATCAGGACCTCAGCATGTTAGATGTTTTAAAAACAGACTGAAAATACAAAAATAAATACATATTTTTAAATCACTGTAGACTTGTTAGCTTGGCTCTTGACAGCTCTCTTTGTTCACTAGATTTACTATTTAAGTGATAAGCTCTTCAGGGCAGGGATTGTCTCTTAGTATGTGTAAGTACAGTGGAGCACTGATTCAGATTAGAGCATCGAGGCATTACTAAAATATAAATAATAAATAAATAAAATATCTAAGGTGTTTATAACTGGGTGAATTGCCTGTTTAGTCCTTTGCTTCCTGATGTTCAGACAAATCAGGAAGTGTGCAAAGGCTCGGTGAACATAAGTGCTTCAACTTAAGCCTGGTCTACACTAGGCGTTTAAACCGGTTTTAGGAGCGTAAAACCGATTTAACGCCACAACCGTCCACACTAGGAGGCACCATATATCGATTTTAATGGCTCTTTAAACCGGTTTCTGTACTCCTCCCTAACGAGAGGAGTAACGCTAGTATCGGTATTAACATATCGGATTAGGGTTAGTGTGGACGCTGATCGACGGTATTGGCCTCCGGGAGCTATCCCACAGTGCAGCAGTGACCGCTCTGGACCGCAATCTGAACTCGGATGCAGTGGTCAGGTAGACAGGAAAAGCCCCGCAAACTTTTGAATATTTCCTGTTTGCCCAGCGTGGAGCTCCGATCAGCACGGGTGGCAATGCAGTCCGAAATCAAAATAAAGAAAGAGCTCCAGCACGGACCATGCGGATGTGATCGCTGTAAGGGCAGGCAAATCCGTTCTATCAGCGCTCCCTTACAGAAGATGAAATTCAGAATCCTTTTTAAAAAATCTCCAGACAGACGCCATAGCAGGGACTCGGCGCACTGCAGCGTGACAAGCGTAACGGAAAGCCAAAGAATCAAATGGACGCTCATGGACTGGAGGACTGAAGCTATCCCACAGTTCCTGCAGCCTCCGAAAAGTATTTGCATTCTTGGCTGAGCTCCAAATGCTTCTAGGGTCAAACACAGTGTCCGCGGTGGGTCAGGGCATAGCTTGGCAATCTACTCACCCCCCCACACCCACCCCCAGAAGCGAAAGGGAAAACAATCCTCTGACTCTTTTACATGTCACCCTATCTTTACTGAATGCTGCAGATAGACACGATGCTGCAGCCGTCAACACCAACATCCTCACTCCCCCCCTGCCATGGGTGGCTGATGGTACAAAAGGACTGGTAACCGTCCTAGTCATCAGCCTATTGGCACATGGGGCAGTAACCGTGCTGACTAGCATCCGTCAGGTCGATCAAGGGCGCGTGGCCCTAATTTTTTCTGGTGGATGGTGGATGGTGCAGTATGGCTGGTAACCATCGTCATCATAGCAACAGGGGGCTGAGCTCCATCAGCCCCCACCCTTCATGTGTAAAGAACAGATTCAGTTGCCCCTGGACTAGCAGAGGGATGCTGGGCTTCTCTCCTACACACTGCTTAATGTCCTGTCTGGACTATCATAGCAGCTGGAGGCTGCCTTCCACTCATTTCTCACTAACAAGTCACCATGTCTTTTTATTCCTGCATTCTTTATTACTTCATCACACAAGTTGGGGGACAATGCTACGGTAGCCCAGAAAGGCTGGGGGAAGAACGGAATCAACAGGTGGGGTTGTTACAGGAGCACCCCCTGTGAATAGCATACAGATCATAGTTTCTGCAGGATCTGACACAGAGCAGCTGTGCTCTCTGGTTCTATGATACAGTGGTTATCTAGTACACTTGCCTATATTCTAGGCAGGACTGATTCTATTTTTAGATACCAAAAAGGAGGGATTGACTCAGGGAGTCATTCCCAATTTTGGCTTTTGCGCCCCTGGCTAAGGGCAGCCAGGGGCACTTATGACAGCAGCAAATGGTACAAAAGGACTGGTAGCCATGATCATCTTAGTTCCAATTTATGGAAGGGTTTGGATGGTGCAGTATGACTGGTAACCATCTCTGCTGTCATGCAAAAGCAAAAGCATGCTTCTGTGTAGCGCTGCTGAATCGCCTCTGTGAGCGGCATCTAGTACACATACGGTGAGAGTCACAAAAGGCAAAACAAGCTCCATAATTGCCATGCTATGGCATCTGCCAGGGCAATCCAGGGGAAAAAGGCGCGAAATGCTTGTCTGCCGTTGCTTTCCCAGAGGAAGGAGTGACTAACGACATTTACCCAGAACCACCCGCGACAATGATTTTTGCCCCATCAGGCACTGGGATCTCAACCCGGAAGTTCCAAGGGGCGGGGGATGCTGCGGGAACTATGGGATAGCTAGGGAATAGCTACCCACAGTGCAACGCTCCAGAAGCCGACGCTAGCCTCGGACCGCGGACACACACCACCGAATTAATGAGCTTAGTGTGGCCGCGCGCAATCGATTTTATAAAATCTGTTTTACAAAACCGGTTTATGCAAATTCGGAATAGTCCCGTAGTGTAGACGTACCCTTAGTCTATGCAGCCAGACATGTTTAATATTGGCTGCAAATGAATTTGCTCAGAAAAAACATCCAAAAATGAGGACGGGTGATAAATGAAAGAGAAAAAGTAATCATTTTCACAGCCAAACTGACGGTGTCAGGGATCTCACCATGCTATAACACGGTTTGTTCTCACCTATGTTGACAGGATCAATCCATGTTGAAATCATGTTATGTAAGTGTGCTGCACCTGTAGGATATGAAATAACTCTCACCAAAGTCAAAGGGAGTTATGTGAGTTCTGTGGCCAGGGGAGGGAGAGAAGGGGAAAGAACTGGGCCCCAAGGCTGTAACACAATTCCATATCATGGTTATAATGTACTTTGCTCCCATCTACACCTGGAAGAAGACCACTGTTGTAAGATGGCTGAGATACTATTCTCTTTCAACATGGTCAATGAGTAAATGAGCTCGCAGGAAGTACTGGGGGCATGATTTTGTTCTCACACTGTTTTTAAGCACAATGAATTGGTGTTGCTCCTGGTTTACACTGGTGCAAGTGAGAGGAGAATCAGACCCTCGCTATCTAAAATGAGAATGTGAACGCTGCCACCTGAAGATTTTTTTATGCTGTCCACCTGCATTTATATAATTTTTTTTAAATCAACCTACCAATTATTTCCCTGTTGTGACAAATAAGATCTACCACTGTTGACAGGATTTAAGGGCCTAATCCAAATTAATGAAATCAGTGCAGAGACTCCCAGTAACTTCAATGGGCTGTGGATCAGGGCCCAATTTGGTGAGTATGACATGTGAAGAATAGGAACAAGAATAGTTCTATTCTACAGTATTTCTAAGGCACAGAAGCATGCCAGAGAAGATCCCTCTTGGAATTCAAATGTCAGATCAGAGGAAGCACTGATCACCCAGACAGTTTGGAACACAGTCAGGTAAGAAGCAGACTATTATTGACTTCATAGAAACCTAGGACTGTGTGCAATGCGAGCTGCATCTGAGCTAGAAAAATAAACTCTGAAAATAATTACTATAGTCATTTAAAAGAACTTAAGAAATAAAATATATGGAAGACTGCAGAATGCTCATGAAATTAAGTGTCATCCATATGACTTTGAAAACTGGAGCAAGAAAACCTAATGCAGACAAAAATTATCCCTGCCAGCGGGTGGTTTATTTATCAAGCATCAGCTATAAAAGAAGCAACCACTGCAGCCTTGTAACCACATGCTGCACAGGCAGAAGCCAAGACATAGTGATTTTATTAGTTTAAAGTGCTAAACTGGTCAAGAGATTGTTACCTTTCACCATTTGATAAGTGGCAGCTGGGTGAGTCATTCTGAAGCTGTATTCCTCTATCTCCCAGCTCTACAGTTATTGGAAAGCCTAGAGAACCCAAAAGGCAGGACACATTCCACCTCCAAACCTGTCATTGTGGCAACTGCTAATGCTCTTGGGAAGACCATACTCCTGCAAAAATCAGATGAATGCTCTCAGGGCAAAGGAGGAACAAGTAGTAAATATTAAACCTGATGGAATTTGCCACCTCAGGGGTGAGAGCTTATACTACAATAGTAATATGTAGCTTGTATACAGCACTTCACTTGTTCAATGCACTTTTTTCAAAACAGTAATATAACAGTTCTCATTTTAAAATAATAAAGCGGAGATCATGTTAAACAATAAAGGCATACACAGTAACACAGGCCCAGATCATTAACCTTGCTAGTTACAGAAAGGAATACAGACAGATCTCTAGACAGCTTATATTCCAGTTTATTTTGTAATAGAACCACTGTTTTTAAAAGAAGGTTTATTCTGGCACCAGGTAACTGACTCAGCCTTTCTTACACACACAGGGAAACAGTAGAGCCTTGCTAAAATGCACTTGGAAAATAGCATATCAGCACTTAAAGTTCTAGGTTTAAGGCCAGATTCTCTCCTGTGGCTGAACTCTATACTCAGTGCAGAGGTGAAGGAGGGCATCAAGGAGACAATTATGGCTCCCTGGTTCTGCAGATCAGTTCCTGTCAGCATTTGCAATAGTCAGAGCAGACATGGGGCTGCTGTAATGTACACCACTAATGGACCCTACACCAGTGAAGGATCAGCATGGCGGAGGTCTGCCCCAATATACTTCCTTCCTCTCCAGACACATCCACTATGGCAGGGGTGAAGGGAGAAGCTGGCTCAGGAGCCACCACCACTAGCTTTACTCTGGCAGGGAGTTCTCTGATGCCTGGGGAGTTCCCTGCTGGCCACTTACAGCCAAAATTCAGGCCTCTTTGCACCAATCTCAGTAAAACATTAATCTGACCATTCAGGTTTATTACAATGAGTAACAGTGAGGTTCTGCTGCTGCTCTACACCTTCCCATGCAAGGAGTAGGGATGCCAGTTTTGGTTGGATGTATTCCTGGAGGTTACATCACATGACATAATCTTGAATTAGAGAGTGATCTTTAATTCCCAGAGATTCCAGGACAATCCTGGAGGGTTGGCAACCCTACCAAGGAGGAGGGGGAGTGGCAACAGCCATGTAGTCAGTCCCATTTCATGGTTTCAGTAATTCTTAGGGTCAAGCCCAAGAGCTCACATGGCACTCTTTCACTGATCCCTCGCCACAGTGAAGTCCCCTAGCCCCACCTCAAGACTTACTAGGCCTCAGACCTCCCCAGTCTTCAGTGGGTCTCTCATTCCCACATTTGCATAAATGAGAAAGGTTCTACTTTACATTGTGGAGCTTTGCTCCCAACTGCTGGGGAGCTCATCCAATCAAGACTCCAGGACTCAGTAGTGAAGGTCTACAAACTATGAGCTTTACTGATCATGCCTGCACTCTGGGTGAAATTCAATCCTTTGCAGACAGCTAGCACAGATCTTGTGCATTATTTAAGTGTCTATTTTATGTGTTGAAGTGGTGCATATCGCTTATGGTGGCCTTCTGCCCGGGGCTGAATTTCACCCAATCTCAGCTTCCATGCAGTTATCCACACCAAAATCCCTGTGCCAACACGTACTAAACTCCGAATAATACCTGGGAAGAATTCTCTGGGGTCAGCCTCTTTTTTAGTTGTTCCAAAGTTCTGGGGCCTAATTCTGATCTGACTTATTCTAGTGTAAAACAGAAATAACTCTACTCAAGTCAATGAGTTACACTAGTGTAAGTAAGATCAGAACCAAGCCCCTGGTCAGAATTTTGCAGAAGTTCCCTGCATAATACAGGGCACTCTGCAGAGGGTGGTGGTGGTGAATATTCATTCAAAAGTTGCACTGTAATCAGGTCAAGCACTACGCCGGGAAATAAGAACTGTAATACTTCCCTACACACATGTACGGTCCCATATCAAAGAGAATAGAAGAACTTTCATGCTCAGTCAAAAAGGTTAAAGAAAGGTGTTATTTAAATACCAATCCATTCATCATTCTATTCTTTCTAACTGCATTTTCCCAAACTGCTAGTTATTAGGCACTGCTCTTATGTGACAGCTGTGCTCTCTCACCCCTTCTGGGTAATGCTATTATCTCCTGCGGAGTCTAAATCATAATCCCTGGTTTGTGACGTCATAACCTTCCTCAAAGCAACAGATTGTGACGTTGGGAGAAGAAGACTACGTCCTCTCAATTTGAATAAACCGAAGGAAAAGTGGATTTAAGAAAGCTTTTCAAATGGGGACAGCTTTTCAAATGGCTCCTACCCAACATGATAAATAAATAGTAACTATAAATAACAGGCAAACATAGGGCAACTAAAATGGCTTGTTTTAAGAACCACATGTGATTTACTGAGCCTTGAAGTTACTTTACTTTTGAAAGGATTGGGAATGGGAAAAGAAGGGGGATCTACAGCCTAGAGATTAAAAAAAATAATAATCAAAGTTCTTATTTTCAGCTTCCTGGACCCCTAAACTAGGTTTATCTTTTGTGGCACCTGCTTACATCTAAGAGAGGATATGACAAAAAGCAGGCTGTGGAATCTAATTAATACTGGTGCTATTGTTTCTTTTCTTGTATACAACCAAAGATGAAGCCAAGAAGCAGCACAATCTGTAGGTTGTTCTAACCAGAATGTGCAAGGGTTACACTCTTTTTAGCAATTATTTTTTTAAATAGCTAAATCCATTTTTATTTTCTTTCTAAGCATGACAGAGGAAGACCTTCCGATCTGCAAAGTCAATTCTGAACCATAATTATTATTACTGAGAGACGCTAAGTCCTGAAAATGCCATGTCAAGAGGCATAGATCAGTGGTCAATGGAAACTCTGGATTGTCATTTAAAGGGACTCCTCCATCAATTTAATTAAAATTAAAAAATAAAGAGACATAAATAAATAAGGATTGTATACATCATACCTAGCACCGGAAAGCCTGCAGGTAGGCAAGCCATGCCTTACACACACCCTGATAGATCGGGGGCAGAAAGTAAAGGACAAAATGAGTGGGAGGGGAGGTGGTTGGGAGTTTGTTCATTAAATAATTATGGTTTTTAGTCCAGTTTGCTAAGTAAAAGAGTGACTGCATGTTTAGCAGATGCTGCTGTATAAAACTGAATTCACCCAGATACCAACATATTTCTATATCTTGCTCCACACAGTACTTCACAAGCAGGATTTTCATGATCAGACAAGCATCCACTGAACAGCTGGACACAGTTTGCTGATTTTAAAGCAATCAGTGACCACTGATCCCGACGACATCCCTTCTCAAACGGAACCACCAAAAATTATAAATAAATAAATAAATAAATAATCAGTTTGAGGGGATGATAAACAAAATCTTCCGTCTGTTCAGTTTTTCCCATTTTCAACTATTCATTTGTTAAGTTGGGTTATTATTTTTTGGAGGAAGGAGGAAGAATTGCTATAGTCAAATATTTCATGGCTATACTGCTCCATTGTCAGGTGGGGTAGTCGAGTGTTGGTGTGTGTGTGTGTGTGTGTGTGTGTGTGTGTGTGTGTATGTGTGTGTGTGTGTGTGTGTGTGTGTTGTTTTTTAAGTTTTCTGGCACAGGAAAGAAACCAAATACATATTTTGTTGAGGGACAGGAAAGGTGGCAACTCAAATACCACAAGCATCCTGTTATATATCGTCATAACCTGGCTATCTCTAAAAGTATCAGTTAGCTCTTAGAAAGCACTTTTGATCTACAGATTTAAAAGCACTTTTCTTAAGAAGTATCATTATTACCATTTTATGGATGAGGAAACAGAGGCAAAGTAAGATGAAGTGACTTGTCTAAGGTCACACAACAGGTCAAAGGCAGAGAGGGGAATAGATCTCCAGAGACCCAGTCCAGTGCCTACTTACTTGGCCACACTGCCTTTCAATAAATAGAAAACAAGAATTAATAGAGCTTTCTAGTACCAGCAAAGAGGGATATAATGGGGAGAAAATTAGGCAACTTAATACAAAAACCCAGTGGTCTCAGTCAAGGGCTTCTTCAAAATGCTATTTTGTTTTGATTTTCTATTTTTTTTCTTTGAAAAGATATGTTAGACTGTGGGTATATAATAGAAAGAGAATCAGCAACTAGATACTATAATAGTTACCTTTCCCAAATTTAAGATATCAAAATATTTAGCAGATGATTACTTCCCACTATGGCATTAGCAGTATAGACCACTAGAATCTTTAAACCTTGGATGCGGATATATCAAATTTGTGGTGCCCATTCTAGAGGTGGTGCCAAAGTTTAATTCAGGGATGAAAGGGTTAAGAGGGAAATTTGATCCCTTATGTAGCCCTAGGAAATATACAGTGCATCTGTAATTAATCTGACAGGCTGCATCAGTTCATAAAGGGTGAAACGCACCCCTCTGCGGCAGGCTAGCATAATGCCGATCTATCACTGAAGTCCCCCTTAAGCCTTCAAAACAGGGATATAACAAAGCTAGGTGAATGGATAGCATGATTGCAGATGAAATTCAGTGTTGACAAATGCATAATGGAAAGAATAATGGGAACTACTCATAAACACTGTTGGGCTCTAAATTGATTGTAGTCATTCAGGAAAAGACCTGGCCATCACGTTGTGCTCAATGTGTGCAAGGGTGGTCAAAAAAAGCATGTAAAATGTTAGGTCGAACGAAGAATGGGATAGAAAATAATACTTGAAAATATGATAATACCATCATATAAAACCAGTGGGTATAGCCTCACTTGGAATACTGTGCTCAGTTATGGTTATTCAAAAACAGTAATAGCAGAAATACAAAATTTTCAGAGAGAAGCAACAAAAACAATTAGAGGCATAGGGACATTTCCACATGAAAGTGGACTGAAAAGATTAGGATTGTTTAGTTTAGAAGAGGGGACATAAAAGAAAATAGAAGATGATGACTGGTTTAGACAGGGTAAATCAGGCATTCCCATTGATATTTTCCCCTTTTTGTTTACATAATTAATAATCAACCTGTAAAACTCCTTGCCACAAGGTATCACTGAGATTAAGAGTTTAATAGGATTCAAAAAAGAATGATATATTTATGTGGCTAATTCCTATGTTGGATAGGATTAAAATAGATAGTGATATAAACCCTTATATTTCAGATTATAAACTAACCATTAACTAAATGAGGCTGGGAAGAAATTTCCTCTACTGACATTTTATTCCATAATTGCCCACTACAGGGTTTCTACTCTGAAGTATCTGGTGCTGGCCACTATTGGAGCCAGGATACGGGATCGTCGCTCTGATCCAGTATGACAATTCCTACGTTCATGCAGTGTTCAACAACAACTAAAGGTGGGCTATGGAGGCTGTGTCTGTACTCAAAGTCAATGTAACATAGTGTCTGGGTCAGAGGTCAACCAGGGACACAAGGCTGGGGTTCAGTTTTGATGGTGCTGAATTCTCATGGGTTGTTCACATGAGATTTTGGCCTCATCCAAAATAGATTCAGAAGACAGGCCCCTTCCAATTTGGATCTGACCTTGAGCAAAATCATGTGCATGGCTGGATTCAGATCTCAGATACGAGTACCCCATTTCCCCCAGTCACACTCTGGAAATTCAAAGGGGTTCAGAGTTGAGGTTTAAACGTTGGCACTTGGTTCAGAACAGCATTTGTCTACCTGTTCACCTTATCACCGAAGTAAGCAGTTTATTAATAGGTAAATATTAACTTTAAAAAATTAAAACTCCTCCAGGCTTTTTAGGAAAAATATATACAAATTACAAAACCTGATATGGAGAGTGCTAAATATAGGGAAGTATCCACGTGAATAAACATAAAATGAAGGATTATCCTTATTTTTCAAGGACTTAATTCCAACAAGGAAGTGAACCAGTGACCTTCACTTACTCCCTACCTCCTTCCTCCTATGGTCAGACAAAAATCTGTTTGGCTGGTTTTAAGTTATCAGTATTTTTGAGTGGGGGGAAAAAAGTCACTTCTGGTCTAAAGACCAAGTTTAACACATTTCAGCCCAAAGGTTAATTTTCTGACAAAATTGTAAGTGTTTGTAAAAAAGATGTTTAGATTGGAAGCAGTATCTAACTCCCAGCTATAACATCATTTCTTTGATGCTATAATAAGAGTGCTGTCAATTCAAAGAAAGTTTACTAATGGGGAGAAAAAGAAAGGAGACTGGAGAAAAGATTATGGGAGTGATTTCCAGAGAAGGCAACAAATAACCATACTAGGAAGACATGTATTTGCAGAAAATGTGTGACCTTATCTACATCTTTAGAGTCACAAAATTGTTGGCTTAATTGTTTTGTAACTAATGCTTGGAATGAAAGAATCCAATATCTAGGCTCGTTTCAGAATTTAAAATCTTTTTTTGGCCTGTGTGCATACACAGGTACAAATACACAGCTGGTGTAAATTAGTATAGCCCTACTGAAGTCAAAGGAACTACGTCAATTTACATCAGCTGAGGATCTGGCCCATAAAGTCTGTGGGCCTGATTCTACCCTCAGTTACCCCAGTATAAATCCAAAATAAGTCCATTTAAGCTAATGGAGTGAAAATGATGTAAGACTGGTATAAGTGAGAAAACAATCAGGCTGATAATGAAGCTGTGGATATGTCTATATTGCAATGAAAAATCTACTGCACCAAGTCGGAGACCATGTCAGCTGACTTAGGCTCACAGGGTTCAGGCTACAAGGCTATAAAGCTACAATGTAGACATTCCGGTTCGGGCTGGAGCCCGGCCTCTGAGACCGTTTTTTATCACAGTGTGAACATACCTTGTGTGGCTTGCCAAATTCTACTCTCAGTCATTCGGATACAAACCTGAAGTCCACTGGCCTCAAGAGACTTCTACCACATGTGCAGCAGCATAAGTGAGAGCAGAATTTAGCCCACAGAAGAGAAAGGACTCGGGGATGGGGGGCTCCTTTGCCATTGTTTTACACCACTGTGATTCTACTGGATTCCATGAAGTTAACTCCTGACTGTAAGTGAGCTCACAGTCAGACACTTTGGTGCTAAATTGGCAGTGGTGGCATAGATTTCAAAGGGGATGGAGAGGTCTTGATCCAAGCCTAGATTGCTCCAGCTTGCTTTTAAATAGACCCCGTTGCTTTTGAAAGCTGTGGTTCAATTTTGCAGTGCTACCGGCGAAGCTGAGAATCAAGCTAAATTCAGATGCATCCAGCAGGGAGAGTTGCTGTGGGGAAAGAGGAAAATCAAAGGGTAAGAGGTAAAGTGATCCTATTTCACTGACCCGGTGAACACCAGTCAATGGAATAAAGGCCTCATAGGCGGGGGATAGGGAAGGGAGGGAAATCAAACAGTGGTGATATTTCCTGACACTGTCAGTAGCTCTTAGTATGGGTGCCAGAGACACAGAAGGAGAGAGAGAGATTTTTTGGAATCACAAAAGTAGGGGAAAAAAGCTGCTAAAAATGTGCTCTCTCTTAGTCATCCACTTAGTTTTAAATTATTAAACTCTGCATTTATGCTGTATGACTTACTTTAAATAAACAGCATGGTTGACAATAAGAGTTTCTTTTTCTGTCACAGTTATAATTAAGTTGCTTTTGACTAGTATTTTGATATATATCCTATATGTTAAAGTATGTGGCGTAGATCCTCAGATGCAGCAGATTAGCCCACAGCACAGCTCAGGAGAGGCAGATGCAAAGCTAGTTTATAAACTGCCTTTGTGCTCCCACAATATTGGGCCATCAGTGTGCAGGACTGGCGCCATGGAGTAACTTAGAGCAACTTCTGGGCCGCTCTAACTTATGCCAGCTACTAATAACCTCAGGGGGCAGATACAGTAGCCAGGGTTTTCCAGGGAAAACTCTCCCCCCAACCATGCATCCTCCACTAGCAATCAAGATAGGGCTGGTGTAGAAACCACAAATGCCTCCTTTGGGTTTTTCGTTCCAGTGGTGCAACACAAAACAGCCATGGTGCAGAGAATCTGGCTGTTTGTCTGTAGAATGATTGTACTTACAGCCATCAAATTCTGAGTTACATAAAGCATCATGAGACACAGATTACACAATTCTCCTCTCTCAATGGTTTTTCACTAGTGTAACTCCATTGACTTGAACACAATGACTCCTGATTACGTGGACGTTAGCAAGAAGAGAATTAGGCTCAACCTGGGCCCAGTACTGCTGTCACTTATGCCACTGTAAATCAGGAATAACTTCATTGGAGTTACAGCAGGGAGGGTGGGAAACAGAGTAAGAGCAAAATCAAGTCCGACTGGTGCAGGATTTTCATGCAAGGCAGCCCATTCCACCAAAGAGGCTGTATGGTCTGGGACAGTGAGAGCTATGATCAAAGGCTTCTGATTTCCAAATGAACCAGCTCCAGTTACAAAACTTCAAAACACTGGAGAAACGGCAGTTGTGTAATGCTCCCTAACATGGCAAGTGTCAGGAAGGCCACATTACCACAACCTTCCAGGTATGGGAATGGGAGCGGGGAGAGGGGAAGAGGAACTAAAAACCCAAAGGAGGCATTTTTCTTTCAAAACGTAGCATTTCAGGGTTAGAAGATTCTTGGAAATGGAAGGGAAAAGGCATTTCAGACAGACACATAGCTATCACATGTAATGAATGCGAATTGAGGGAACATCAAGCTAGTGATGTTACTATCATGACTGAGGGGCACTTCCATCTCTATTTAGGTCACTATAACTTTCTGGATATTCATTAATTAAACGCTTTGGGGTTTAATTCCTCAAGCCTATTCCCAGCCTAAAGTTGAATTTTGCTTGGGAACATGAGAGAAAATTTCATTTTGTCATTTAGAATAATCAAAATGTGAAATATAACCTATTTCTTACCAGCTGAGCTATGACTCACTTTCCTCATAACCCCCCTTCCCCGGTCTAATAACTCAAAAGAGCTTCTTCTTTAAGCTTTGAATTTGCTGTGGGCTTCAAGCCAATTTTGCTCTCAGGGCAAAATCCAAAGGGTTTAAGTGAAACTAAAGTGGCCTTGTGCTGGCCTTCTTCATCAGCGTGAATTTCACCCTTGGTTAGTCACACCAGCATAAATGAGAGCAGAAAAATGGCCCAAAGTCGTAATTTAAGACAAACACTATGAACACATTCCTTTGGTTTGGGGATAAAGTTATAAGCATGCCATATCTGTGTACCATGCAGGCACAGAAGTGATCTTACACTATTCACATGCACAAACAGAGCAATACACATGTACTCAGAACAAAGATTCAGATGACAACTGTTTGACCACTACCTTGCATCCTCACCAATATTATCTCATTGTTTCCTTATATGCCCCTGTTGGTCTGTTTATACCCATCTGTTGTCCCTTGTCTTTTACTTTGGTTGTAAGCTCTCAGGGACAAGAACCATCTTTTTTCTCTATCTTTGGCCAGCACATTGCACAATGGGGAGTAGTCTGCAGCTAGGTGCTACAGTAACACAAATAAAATAAATAATAATAAATAAAATAATAATAATAAAGATGCAGTGAAAACCATAACTTCCCATGTCCTGGCTTTTGTGCATCTGAAATCTTCACCTTACCTTTGCATTGTTATGGATTTAGTTAAGATCATTTCATTATGGTCTAATGAATGCCAGAATAGCTGCTTTTGCTTCTACTTTTCAACTCCAATTTGACAAAATGTCACCCTATTAAAAAAAAAGATATCCAAGGGCCTAATTTTTTTAAATGACATTCTAATAGCACTGCCTCAGATGGCAATAGTTTGGTCTTACTCTGCTTACAGTAAATGACCAGCAACCTGCTGCAGCCATGCGCTACAATGAACTCATATTTTAAGCTACAAGCAAGAAATTAAATAACTGAAATTGAAACCACAATGTTTTTGGTGGGGAAGGGATATACCAACCCTAGGGAAGAATGTGAATTTTTTTCTCATATCCCACTCTTCCGATAAATACATAAGAGTAAAATAAAAAGAGTACAAGACGTCCTAAAGCTCTCAGCCTTTGAAACGTAGCAGGCAAAAGTCTGCTTTTGTTTATATCATTTTTGTACCTGAGTAATTCCATTGACTTCAAATGGGGCTACTTCCAATTTGCACCTATGCAACTGAGAGCAAAAACAGGCCCCGCTGGCATTTGCCTTCTCTAATCATTGATCACTTACATGTTTTAGATCATTGCACTCCTCTAATTTTCCCACTTCCTATTACTTTCTTTCCACACCTCTATGTTAATGTTCAAGGCCCAGATTAAAGGGATACTGCCAGTTCAAAAATCATGGACCAGATTCTATCCCCAGCAACAGGCCCTGTGTGACACTCTGGCAGCACAAATGGACTATACAGGTGCCCTATCTAAACAGGTGAAGATTCCCTTGTCTTGGAGGCACCCTTGGCTTGGAGACTTATGTAGAGCTGACATAAGAAGTATTAGGGATATGCCCAGCGGAGGTGGTGTGGCTGGAGCACTGCTTTGCTCTGGTGAACCTCAGCTGGCATAAATGTCCCTTGAGAGGGAAATCCTGGGGCTTTTCAAACTTATGCTGGGGGCTGCAAAGCATATATCACCTTCCACATCTGGATCTTGCACTGAATACAACTCAGACACATCTGAGGATCAGGCCACATATATTGCCTTTCTCCAAAAATATATACATTTTCAACTATTTTGCTAATAATATCTTAGATGATTACAAGTTTAAAGAATTTTAAAAATCTAATTTACTTGTCATTCTTAATTCTCTTTGCCCACCTTTCCCATTAGTCTCGTCATGGACAATGAAAATCAATGCAGCCACTTTCACTTTGGTTTAGAGTCAATTTCACTTTCAGGCTCCTGATGGGTTTCAAACACTGCAGGTGAAAGTTTATTTGTTGTTTTAAAACTTTTAATCAGAATTGTTTTTTCCCAAAAAAACCTGAGGAAATCATTATTTCTATTGGTCTTGGGGTTTATAAAAAGCTTGTTAGAAAATTTCAATTTTGGGCCATATTTCAGTTGCTCGTGTCTCTTTTAATATATTATATCTGTAGCTACTGTTTCATTTTGACATTTATTATAATTATACAAAACAAAGGGAATTGGTCAAGTTCATTCCTGGTATTGCTGCAAAGATTTCAGTGTAAATACACCAAGGATGAATTTTGTTCATCATCCCACAAATAGAACTAAACTACTGCAGTGTTCCATTTCCTCCCGAGCCATTTGTGAGCTCCCATTTTTGCTTCTCTATGGAAAGAGTCATCATAATGCCAGCTCATCACTTAATCCCTCAGAATAGGCCTTAAGTAATATCAAGGCTTTGTGTTGGCACAGGAGTGAATTTCACCCCTAGGATGCTGATGGGAAGGAAGGGCCACCAGCCCGCCTCTCCCATTATCAGAAATACTGCTCCAGCCATCAAGCTGCTGTATAACCACCATTAACATCTGCAATATAGACTTTTGAGGTCACCCCTTATAAAAATTCTTGGATATTTCAATTTTCTCAAGTTCATCATCAGCCCCTTCAGAAATGCCTGCATCCCTAACAATTCAGTCAGCCTTTAAAAATAACCCATCCGCCTCTCCACCCACCTCACTCCCACCCAATCTCTTCACCAGTGACATTTCTGGAAGCCAAAGCTCACTGAAACAGAATTTGGTGTAAGCATCATGCTGCCAGAGAAGGCTGTCACTATTATAAAGTGGCTGCTTTTATTAACCTGGATTCACTTTTATACTGATGGCAGTAAGAAGCAATTTAAAAATTCCAAGGCCGTCTCAAAGTTTCTCATCAGCCAGTCAGAATCTCCGAACGGCATTCTCAAAACACCAGAGGGCTTTGCCTATAGGAAAATGAAGCTTCTGCATTTTAACACTGCAATATAATTCTATCCGCTTTATAGGACCATAAATAAAACTGACCGAATTATAAATCCTTCATAAGTGGAATACACAGCATCATATAAACACAGTTTACTCTGTGACATTTTGTTTTAGAGATCAGGGACAAATGCCCCTAAGGAAAGAAATGATGGAAATCAATGGGGCCAGGCATTGTCAAACCAGGAACATCAAAGTAATTTCTCTTGTTTATATAATGGGCTAACGTAACTTCGGCTTTAAATTGCAGCCGTGGAGATTTCTGCATTTTGCTGTCAAAATTGTCATCACCAAAAGGAGAGGCTGTGGAATGAGCAAGGGAAAGGACAGGGAGAAAGCAAGTTCACCTGGAAAAGAAGAAATAGTCTAGAGCCTCAGCTGGTGTAAACCAATGAAGCTACAGAAATTAACACTAGCCGAGAGACTGGACCAATTGGATCAAAAAAGTAAGGCTAACCCATAAACTGCAATAATACTTATTACATTTCCATAGTGCTTTGTATGTTCAAATGACTATATTAACTAATCCCCACAATGTCACTGCAATAGGTGGGTAAGTATTATCAATCATGCGCATAGTTTGGGGAGCAAGGAGACATTGCACCCGGCCCCAAACAGCAAGCCTCGGTCAGGCACAGAATTTACCCCCCTCTGCATGGCCCCATTGGCCTGACTGGAGCTGCCCCCCCAAATATAGAAATCAAACTATGCCTGTAATTATCATCTCAATTTTACAGCTAGGGAAACCAAGAGAGAAAGATGAAATAACTTGCCCAAGGCCATAGTGAGTCAGTAGCAGAGCCAGGGTTAGAACTTTGAAACCTTCTAATTCCCAGTTATGTGTTAGTTCTGCCAGACTACCTTGCCTTCTAGCTGTGGGCCAAGAGAGGAGTAGAACCTGCCCTGTACCAATGCCACCACTGCCCTCCCCCAAATAGTTACCTAAAATAAAATAAAATCAAATCCTGTGTGCATAGGACAATTGTGATTGCCCTCCAATATCTCTTAGCTCAACAGGAATTTGAGAGCACAGAGTTTTCTACCTCAGGGGGACTGAACCAATGGTGAAAGGAGCAGTAAAGCCATGGCTTAGGTAACCACTAGCACTTTTGCCACAGTATCACCTAGGTGGGCACTGAACAAAGTTAGTCAGTATGGTTGTGAGAACAGCAATGCCCTAGTCACTCTAGCGCTCCCACTGTTGCTACCACTCAAGAAGCTGCAATGTTGCTTGATCAACAGCAGGCAATTTCACACAACAATGTCTAGTGCAGACTTGTCAGGAGGCTTCAGTGTAGAAGAAGTGCGATAGAATATCGTAACAGCAATTCTGTTATATTATTACTTGCTATGTCTGCTCTTCTTTATTGGACTTATAGTTAAGCACAGACTTTAAGTGCATGCATGAGCTTTTGGGGCATGGAGGGACATCAACCTCTCAATAATTTGTAAAATGTTCTGACCATGTTTTCAATCTAAACTGAACTACTCTACAACATCAGTTTACTCTGTGCTCTTAATTCGCTCAATTCTTCACTGCAGAGGAAACAAGATGCAAGTCTGGGCTTCTCTTAACTAGATCATGGCTAGCAGTCCGTGTCTGATATTGCCAAGAAATGTGTTTATGGGCCAAATTCTCCTCTCATAAATTGTTCTAAGCCCCTTTCAGTCACTAGGGCTGTACTGGTGTAACTGACAAGAGGACTTGGCCTACCTAATCAATCAGTGACAAAGATGGAATTGCACAAATACAAGGAGTGAAATAAGCTATAGAAACCAGGAACCCTGGGCCAGATCTCCCACTGGTATAAATCAGCACTGATGTCAAAGGTGCTTCCCCGATTTACAACAGCTGAGGATCTAGCCCAATTTTTTTTTTAATATTTGGATTTAAACTCTGCTTTGAAAAGCAAATGAGAGGAATCCCGTTTACAGCTGCTGGGTGCTGCAGAGCATAAGGATTCCCAAAAGCTATGCAACTCATGGCCATGCCTTTCCAGCAAAACAAATGCCTGTGTTTAACTGAGCTGGGGCGCTTGTGTCATTGCCAAGTCTGAGTATAATGCTCAGCTTTGTCTTTGGTGACCATTATTACACAGACATGCATAGAGAACACACAACAGAGATCTCAATCTTCTTTCATGGCCTTGTGCAGGAAAGGCCTACTGAAGATAATGCCATTGTATCCAAATGTAGGCATAGTGAAAGCACAGAAAGAGCTGCCTTCCTTCCTATCTCCCCCATGACTGAGACTCAGGGCTTGTCACACAATCAGTCCACATTAGAGAAGTGTAAATTCCAGTGGGCACTAACATGTTGCTCACCAACTGGCCTGTGTGGACCCTGCTGGTGTGCACAAGAAGTTCACTAGTGTGCATTAATGTCACCCTGCTACACTCAGGCCAGTTAGTTCACAACACACGAGTACACACTAGAATTTGCACCCCTCTAGTGCAGACTAGCGCATCGTGTAGATCAGCCCTCAGATTGCAAACGTACAAGCTAAATCCTGGCCTCCAATTCCACTTGCTTTGTACTTCTCTGGCAGCACAAAGTAGGAAGAAATCCAGCGTAGCTGGTTGGTTGGAGATTCCCCAAGCATTGGGGAATCCCCGCATGGCCCTAGATCATTCTTTCTTCCCAGATCTGCCATATGGGGCATGACCAGGGTGTGGGGGACTTCCTAAAAAGACTTGCTGCATTAGTCCCCATTTGCCAGAACAGCTCCTTGTGTGTGGCCTTTGTATCCAGCTGCAATTTAGAGCAGCTATACGATTTACTACAACTTTAGCTTTATTAATGATTTGTATTATTGCAGCACAAAGAGGTCTCCACTGAGATCAGGGCCTCACTATGTTAGGCACTTTACATACATACAGAAAGAGGCAGTCCTCATCTGAAGAGTTTATAATCTAAATAGTCAAGACAGACAGAGGGCGAGAGAGGAAACAAAGACACAGAGAGGTGAAGTGACTTGCCCAAGGTCACACAATAGTTTAGTACTTGAGCTGGAAATAGAACCCAAGATTCGCCTGACTGTCTGTCCACTATTTCTCTAATTTCTCTCCGACTGGATCCTTGCTCTCTGCAAGTTTCTACCTGCCTTAGCAGAGATGATTCCATTGGTGATTACATGAGGGTTAGATGACGACGGTTGCACCTGAAACCATAATGTCTTCTGAAGATTCTACAGAAGTCTTTCTTCTTTAGGTTTTCATTAGCTTTGATGTGTGAAGCAGCAATGATGGAAAAAGCCAAACATGGTTCCACCCCTTGTTCCATTCCCCCAGGAGTACATAAATTTGGGAGCAACGAACCTGACACACTGTACAACTTTCCAGTTCAACTATCCCAGGGGTGAAAAACATCAGGGCAACAACTGCAAGAGGAAAAAGAGGGGCCAATTCGGTTCCCAGTGAAGTTAGTGGCAAAACATCCCAAATTTAATGGGAGCAGAATTAGGTCTTCAGTGAGGTCTCAGGACCTCATGGCTTAAAAGGGACAAATGAATTTCAGATGAAAATGTTGGGAGAGCTGAAAAAAACTAGGCTGGTAAACTCACAGGGCCAAATGTATCCTTCAGTGGAGTTACCCCAGGGATAAGTTGTCCCAAGGATATTGAGGGACGCCCCGTGGGTGAAATTCACCTGGTGAAAATGGCCAGAACAGTGCCTATGAGCAATGTATGCTCTAACTGGAAGGTTTAAGCAGGCCACAGGTGCTGTGCTGGCTTCTGGCATAGGAGTCAATTTCACCCCATTAAAAAGCCTGGAAGCTGAAGTCATCTTTTCCTTGCTGCTTATACTTTTTTACTATTATTACTTGATTTAACTGCATACACTGCTCTTTGTAAGTGCAGTCATCTGCCAATTTTACCTTGCAAGTTTAGTAGGTTGGGATGTTTTGAAGGAAGCTTTCTCTGGACCAAGCAACAAAATATATTTCCCCGGGTTATCTCAAACATAACTATGATTCATAAGCAACCCTGTGTTTCGGTGCTAACAGGCAGAGCTGGTATGTGGGAGCTCCAAATTCGGAAGCGGCCTTGAGACTCTTCCCGCTGGAGAAGCTCTGACTAGGGTGACCAGATGTCCCGACTTTATAGGGACAACCCTGATTTTGGGGTCTTTTTCTTATATAGTCTCCTATTACCCCCACCCCTGTCCCAATTTTTCACATTTGCTGTCTGGTCACCCTAGCTCTGACTGATGCTGGAGGTGATACCATCAGACTTGGCAAGGCCGTGGGAAAGCGATGCCCATGCGATTTTCTCTGAATCCCTCCGCCCTGATCGTCTTTTTGTGGGGCATCATCAACAGTGCACCTGGCTAGAAATACATCTATATTCTTGGCCATACATTGAATGGGGGAGAGGAACTGGATGAAAGAAGAGCAGGAGCGGCAGAATCATATCTAGAGTTACCTCTGGGTAAAAATTAAGCCCCAGCACAGATGATCATATCACTCGCCAATCAAAGCACCCAAGTCCATCTCCTGGCAGATTAGGATATACAGAGCTAGCAGTAGGTTTCTCAGTGCCTCTTAAAAGTAGGACATTTGTGGCCCAATCCAGCTCACTCCCCACCACCTGAGACCAGCTCCTCCATAATTTGTACTTTTAATGGTATGGTGGCTGGAGGACTGAGTTTATGGCCTGTGGGGCCCTATGCAACCACACAGGAATGACTCTGTGGAAACAATGCCTGTTAATACGTTTGTAAAACATTACTGAAAACGCACAACCACACAGATATTTTTTGTCTCTCCAGAAAGCTTGGACTGCAAAACAGTAGTGAAACAAATCACAAGAGCCTCAGGAAACAAAGAGCACGTTGTTGATAAATTGTGCAGGCAGCTAGAAAAGCACTTACTGAATGGGTGCCTGAAAATTGTTTCCCACCAACCTCTGAAAAGTTAAAAAAAAAAAAAAAGGCAAACACTTCACTTCAAACACAACCATACCAGTAATCCCAATATACAGTTTGGATTAGATAAAAAATATTTTAAAACACACACACACAGAGCAACCTTATTAAGATGCTGTTTTGCCACCAACTCAACCAGAATCTCTAAATGTTACAAATCTTTGAGTATGGTTGGTAACATCAAAAATGCCCTCCAAGTTAATCATCAGAATGCAAACTACCAGACTCCTTCATTATCAAACCAGCGATTAAGGAGGCAACAGATTCCTCTCTCTAATTTCTTATCTAACATTCGCCCATAGGTAATTATACTGGGGAATAATTCCATAAAAACTTAAAATAAGGATTTAAAGGTGAAATACAAAGTAGTGGAGACATTTTTTCTGGACCCGTACAAAGATCTTTATTTAAAGATGCCATATCTGTAACAGTATGAGCCAGATCCTAAGCTAAGGAATGCTCGCTGCACCTTGGGGTAGGCATGTATGTAAAAAGATGGCCTTTAGGCACCTTTGTGTTTCCCCAATCTTGAGTTCAGATGCAGGACTAGTCCTAACTCAGAGCAGCCCCGGGGCTACTCCAATTTACACTGGCTGGCAATGGCCCAGAAGCTTTTGTGGCAACTGGGGGTCAATCAGGTATAAGGGGAGCACCAGCTATATGCCCTTTTCCTAAATCGTGCTTTTATACACTGATAGCTGGAGGTGACCCTTAAGGAGCTATTGTGGTGGCTCTACACCACCTGAACATCTCCCTACAGTAAGAGAAGCATCCAGTGGCTGGCTTGGCTGACTTTACGGATGCTTTCTGCCAGAGAACCACAAAACTCCCCATTCTACATAAGAATCATGCCCTGTGCTTAGCTTAGCTTTTAAATATAAACATATGGTAATTTTTATTTTCTCCTCCACTCACTATCCTAAGTTTCCCCTTCAAAAACCAACAACCTCATCAGCACCTGAACGGGATATATTCTTTTGTTGCTTGCTTTGTTTATAGGCTTTGTGATATTATCAGCTGTCGCAGACAAAAATTCAGGCTCCAGAACTTGGTGCCTATGTGAAGAGGGAAATCATTTTCAAATATTTTGTTTTAAAAAATTAAATTATATTGTAAGTTATTTCAGACGGAGATTGCATCTTCCTATGAATTTGTACAGTACCTAGTACAAAGGGGCCTCTGGGTGCTACAGTAGCAAAAATAGCACTACATAATAATACGTAAGAATATTTGGAAATAACTCTCTATATACAGTGTGCTCTGTTACGGTGTAATTTGTCCCTACGTAGATGGCCAGCACAAGTCCTATGCTCAAGTTAATATTCACTTAAACCCAATCTTGAGGAATTAAGTAGGACATTGGTGGTTGCATAGGTCTTGTGCTAGACTTCTGCACAGGAGTGAATTTCACCCATAGTGATTTGGGTATGTAAACAGATTTAAAATAAATATAAACAAAACTTTTGCAGCTCATCATTATGTAAAAGTCATATATACTGTTCATGGTACATGCCAACGGAGCTGAGTGAATAATGTAAAAATGTTCTGCGAATATTCACTTGAATTTTTAAGTGAATTTGATTTGGTCACATTTGTGACTCTTTTGTATTTGTTTTCTGCAAACATTGGATCATCTGAGTAATACTCACACACATTTTTATGGGAAACAACTCTTGAAACTGTGTTCAGGAAACCAAATTTTATGTTTGCACATGCAAATATTCATGCTGGAAATGCTCGCACACTTATCCAACCAGGGAACAGAACAGTACTCTGTAACGTATCTGACAGATTGCATCCAAGTGCAAGAGCACAACCCAATTCCTTGATTATTGATTAAGCAGGCTCAATACATTTGGGGGGTGGGAAATCAAAATAAACATTTGTCAAATAAACTGAAATGACAAATTACTTTGAGGAAACCGCAATTTCCTCATGGACATTCCAGAAGAAGGCAGGCTACATTCATTGAACAAATTATTTGTGATGAATTATTTGCTTCACTAAATCTTGTGATAGAAGAGTGTTGTCTGATGGACTAAACTCGTGTTTAGTCTGGTGAAGAAAAGACTGAGAGGGGACATGATAACAGTTTTCAAGTACATAAAAGGTTGTTACAAGGAGGAGGGAGAAAAATTGTTCTCATTAACCTCTGAGGATATGACAAGAAGCAATGGACTTAAATTGCAGCAAGGACGGTTTAGGTTGGACATTAGGAAAACCTTCCTAACTGTCAGAGTGGTTAAGCACTGGAACAAATTGCCTAGGGAGGTTGTGGAATCTCCATCATTGGGGATTTTTAAGAGCAGGTTAGACAAACACCTGTCAGGGATGGTCTAGAATGGATAATACCTAGTCCTGCCTTGAGTTCAGGGGACTGGACTATTCAACTTCTTGAGGTCCCTTCCAGTTCTATGATTCTGTGATTCTGTGTATGAGAACTGAAAAGCTGAGCTATTCTGGCACTTTCCCACAAAAAATGAACAGTTTATCATTTAAGACTGTTAATGCCCTTGCATTGTTTGTAACGAACAACCACACTCTTGATGGTTGTTCCATTATGAAGTTTCTTAGAGAAGTAAAAAGTTTGACCCTTACCTATTATAATGGGCTTAATCCTGTTCCTGTCGAAGTTGACTGAAGTCATATCTTGTATCAATGGACTTCAGTGGGAGCAGAAGCAGTACCTATTCCTATAAACTGACTATGCATTCAAAGAGCAGCATACAATGAAGCTCTCCAAGATTAATGTCTACAAATTCACCCCTGTAATATCAACCATGCATGCCCCTGTGTCTTGAGTTCACCTCTGCTCAAATTGTCATCCATGTTTCCATCTCTTCTCATTGGAAGCAAGCCCTAACTTTGCTGTAGCATGCGCAGAATCTGCTGCCCACAGTCTCAAAAATACTGAGAAATAACCCACAACAGCTTTAATTAATGGAGATATCCTATCTCCTAGAATGGACCTTGAAAGATCATTGAGTCCAAACCCCTGCCTTTGCTAGCAGGACCAAGTACTGATTTTGCCCCAGATTCCTAAGTGGCTCTCTCAAGAACTGAACTCACAAGCCTAGGTTTAGCAGGCCAATGCTCAAACCACTGAGCTATCCCTCCCCCCATTTGTTTCCTGTGCATTTCAGGATTTTTCAAACTTAGCCTCCTCATTTTTAAAACTTGCACAAACCTCTGTCTCTCTTCATTCCCTTCCTCGGTCCCTCCATTCACCAAATAACTTACTCTCTACCCCTTTATGCAATCTCAGTACTGTCAATGCAAGAGCTTTCTTTTCAGCTTCATTCCTCTGGAATGGCCATACTGCATCCTCCTCATTCCGTACCAAATCCAGCTCCCACTAGAAGTCAATGAAAATACTTCATTTGATTTCAACAGGAGCTGGATCAAATTTCATGTGAAAACCATTTTTTCTCCTTTGTCCATACCGCTTCATTTCTCTCTGCTCTTTTTTATGTTCTTAATTATTATTATTATTATTTCAAACAGTGCATCCATTATTTAATTCTGTAAAGCATCCAGCATTACAGTTTGCCTGAAAGAGTCTGTATGAAATAGATGTATGCTATACTATAAAGGGCTTCAGGGTGTTGGGGAATCCAGAACATTCACTGGCTGGTGAGGACATCATAATATACAAAAGCAGTTGTAAGGACACATTTCAAATACTACGCTGGTTCTTCCAATGGAGCCATAAATTGTCTGTAGATCAGAAATAATTTCCCTCCAGAGATAAATTCTACTGAGAAATGTTTTTAATTTCTCCAACTTCCTTCATCATTCTAATGTATGGTCTTCCCCACTGTAGTGACACTAAATGTCAGTAGAGAGGGGATGGAAAGGAGGAAGCTGTTTGAGCAGCATGAAAACAGTATTTGTAGAAGACAGCAGCACCTGCTAAGGTCTGAGATTTAGATATAAAAATGGTCATATAATCCCACTCGTTTGACAGCGTATCTGAATTTTAACAACTCGGGCAAAAGGCTAGTTGTCACTTTACAAATCCATTAAGAGCCTGCTCTATTCCCACTAAATTCAATGGCAGTTATGCCACTAATTTTGCTGGAAATAAGATTGGGTCATAAGGCCTTGATTCGGCAATGTGCTTTGTGCAGTCAGACCCCTATGCCCGTGCAGAGCATATAGGAGTCGATTGGCATATAGCACATTGCAGGATCAGGATCTAAATTAGATCTCTTGTACCTATCATTTGCACTAAATTTGGCAAAGAGGTGTTTGCTAGAATAGTTTTAACACAAAACTTTCAAAAGGCCTGTTTTTCAGATCTACTTAACATGGTAGCATTCATTTCAATCAGAGTTGTAGAGCCTCAGCTTCTCTGAAAATCAGAGTGGAGGTATCTCACATTGGATACCCAAAGGCCGAGTCACTGAAAATCAATGGCAGCTTTTTTACAATTCTACCCTTATTGTATAACAACCTCCTTTCCAACCATATTTAACATTGAGGGTCCAGACATATATAATTGACTCTGATGTCAACATATCTTAGCAACATTTCATTAAAAACTTGTGCTTGTAAAACCTCCATTGCCTGAGACACTGTTTCCAATATTATACTTCCGATTGTGTGATTACTAAATTAGTTCATCTCTTAAGTGAAAGATGTCCTAACAGGTTATCACTGGAAGGTATGCAGATTCAGATAAGACTTATTGCTATCAAGATAGCCTCTCTAATTAAAAACCACGTAAGAAATGTGTTTAAAAATATAAATGGAACTTGCATGTATTTGGGGAAAACAGGTCTGAATGGAAACTTCAAATGATTTACATCTCTCTGGCCAGATCCTCAGCTGGTGTAGGTCAGGGTCACCAAATTCAATGGAGCCGTGCCAGTTTACGCCATCTGTGGGTCTGACCCCTATAATCTATAAAACTATTTATGACAGTATGGATAACACTGATGATACGTATGTTTATAAAATCAGAAGCAGCAGCAGGATCATGATTCTACAGCTATACAGCTCAATATCATACCAGTATGTGATTGATTATTAGCTGGTATATGTACTGCGTTACATGTACAAGTTGTTGTACTTTATATACAACAGAGTGCACCCTCTCAATATGGAAGGCTCATCATGCAAGCTCTCTAAATGCAGAACTGCCATTGGCTTCAATCGGAATTCTGTGTATGGAATGCCTGCAAATATCAGAGAAGTTGTGTGAGTGATACCAAATGGATTTGCAATGTTATGCTCTTCGCTTTCAAAGAAACTTGATCAAAGACTAAATTCCAACACAGGACAGTGTTGCTTTGCTTGCAGAGAAAGGAGCATTTCAGAAATGTTAACTGTGCTGTCATTTGGTGCCAGGGCAAACAAACAAAAATAGTACTGAAGTGTATAAGTTGGCCTTTAAATGAGAATGCAGAAAGATCCACTGAAATGCTGAAGCACTTAGCAAGGAATACTTCAATTCCTCATCTCTGCCTTCACTAATAAAAATTCACTACAGTCAATCTGAATTACTGTAGAGGGTTTCAAGAAGAACATAAAGGTTAACAAGGGCAAAAGAAAACTCACAAACAAAATATATTCCTGGAATTAAAAAAAAAAAGTGTCAGGAATACATGAAAAGTTGATTTCACACAGAATTAGTGGCAAATGGAGAGCAGCCTCTGTTTAATCTGAATAATAAACTTGAATCTCTTCTCAGTGTTCACATCCAATCTGTTTTCTAAGCATAGTATCTCCTGGTGTGTTATTGTAACACAAAGCACATTCTTTTTGCTCATTACTGTTAATTACAGTGAAAAACTAGGATAATTAACTGCAGTACAGTGTAATTCGATGAAATTTACATAAACCAACCCCTTCATAGACACCTTTATATATCCTTTATTGTCATCTTTTACAATGACGTTTCCTTATAATAAAATGTTATGAGTGTGGTAATTAAATTATTACACTGCTTCTTATATTCTTGTTCCCTCCTAATACAGATTCCATGAGCTACTAGACCAGTTGCCGGAAACAATGGCAGAGATACTCTGAATTGAGCCTAATACAACAACAAAAGGGCAATTGTCTTACTGTGGCCCTCCAAATTATTCACATGTAGAATTCTTGGGATGAATTATTAAGAATTTTTCTTAGCTGTTGTCCCACTCCCAGTATTATTGGAGTGCAAACATTTTTCAGCATTGCGCTTTACCTTCCTTTCTTGCTTTCCAAACTAACTGGTCTTAATCCTCTCTTTGTGACATTAGTCATTCTCAGAAAGCCTGATGTCCCAGCACTGTCGACTCCTCAGGGCAGGCTTTGCCTATCCTTCTTTAAATCAAAATCAGCACGGTCTTTAGCCAGCATTTTGAACTGGATCTGAACCCACTTCTCAATGTCAGTTTTGCCAACTCCCTCCCCATTACTAGATGTCACCAGTTTCCACTGACATCACAAGCACAGTATCTGGGCCTCTTTGCAGGAACCAGCAAGTTCTTGTTGGTAAACATTTCTCTTTTGCAGATATTGAGAAGGAAATCTGCTATCGCTACATGGAGGGCTGAAACGTGCCATTTGGAGTTCAGATGAACATGAAAGCTCCCCTTTCATAGCATCCTTTGTAAGTTTGCCATGAACTGTGGCAGATTCTGTACTTGACGCTCTCCCTTATTCCTCTTCCTTTGATCTTAAAAATTATCCAATCTGAGTGCAAGGCAGGTGAGAGCTACTAAGAGGTTTGTATAATATTTAATACAATGGGGAGAGAAGCAAGAGCCACGTATCTGAAATAACTTTAGGGTGAAGTATTCTTTTACTTAAAAGAAAAACGAGTGATGTGAAGATCAATGAAGAAGGTAGAGGACTTGGTATAACAGGACTGCATATTTTCCTTCTGCTAGTAAGTATGTTTTGCCAGAGTTTCTTTCAAAAACAAAACAAAACACACACACACACACCCCACGCAACCAAACAAGCCTTTACTTCCTAACCTTCCGAGCCTTAAACTCTTCAGATGAGCTAAAGAAATGATCACAGCCTGATTCACTCCGGTGTTACTCCATCAAATTCAATGGAGTTACACTAGTAAATCGCAGTGGTCAATCAGGTCCTCACACTGCACTGTTGTCATCTCACAAAAATGCTGCAGGTTCCCCATCCACCCACCAAGTTAGCAGGGTGAGGGCTACATGCACACCTGCAATTCTGCACGTTCCTGAATCTGATTAGCACAGAAAATGCAGAAGACCAGAAAGCATCTTTCCCGTGTTTAACTATGTACAATTAACACCAATTCAGATTTCACCTCCGTGCATTATCTATATCAAGGGTGGATAAGGTAAGGAAGACAGAGGCTGGCATCAGCTACTTTTAAGCTTTATCCCTCCATCTTCCCTGAAACAGTGCATATAATGTGTTTGCTGTTTGCACACACACGACTGCACAAAGCAGAGACCTGTCTCTATAGATTTGCTATAGTGTAAAATTGTAAAAGGCAACTTTCCTGCTAGTCCAGTTGGTCAAATAACTGCAGAGCCCAAAAGCAACAACCCTGAAAACATACAGTCTCCCCTCCTACCCGCCTGCCTGTCTCTCTCTCTCCCTCTCTCTAATCACTTAGGAGGAAGATAGGAAGATTATCAAGGGAGAAAAAAAATAACCAAAGCTGCAGATAACCCTTTAGGACCATAGTATAAGGTTACATGATTTGGAGCATAAAGATTAATGTGCAGGAATCTCAGATGCAATTTTATATCTGTATATTGGGGGGCGGGGGTGTTGCCAAGAAGATGAGGAAGAAAGAAATGGTGATGAAGATAGAAAATGAATGTGTATATCTAGGGTTGGTTTTATGATCAGCTAGAGTGCCCAGCAAGAGATTAGCGATGGAAACAGGATACGGATTTATCATCACCAAGACACTGCAATTTTTTGGTGGGGTATTTTTATCATCATCATCAGGACGGATTTTATGGAAACTACATCTGGAGAGATATGAGTTCATTCAGTAATATGAAGAATAAAGGTAATATCCAAAAAAAAAGATAGATACCTTCAGCAGTTGTATTATTTTAAAGATTTAGAGGGGAAAATAAAATAAAAGTCACTTTCATTTCAAGACTATATGATGCTCACATCCCATCCATATATTCCAATGGTTGCCATGGGGTTTGTGGAGAAGAGAAGAACGAATGGGGGGGGGTCATAATCAATCATCTCAGAAGAGCATTTCTCCTTACAGAGAAAGATCTGGATTTTGACTGTGTCCCTAAGAAAATTGCAGACTGCAGAGCTGCTGCCATGCAGGGCAGTGAGGAAGCAGGCAGAGCAGAGGCAGCAGCTGGGGATGGAAACGCCTATTAAATCCTTTAGACAACAGATGGGCAAAGCTTGGCTGGGTTTTTAAAAAACACAATGCATCATGTTTTATTGTCCCACCATAATGAACAACACTTAACACCCACAAGCCCAAAGAAGCCCCCTATGGCTGATTCCACCAACCCTCCCCTCTAAATTATAACCTGGAGACTCAATCCACTTTTGGGGGTCCCCCGACCAAATCAATTTGCCAGACTCCATTGCTCATTGCACCTGTTACTAAAAAAGAACATAAAAATGGGAAAGGCTTTGGGGATTTTTTTTTAACCGCTCTTCCTTCCAATTACTGCTCTCCTGCCCTTGAAGTAAATATAACATCCAGGCAGGCAACCAGCGAGTCCAAATCTTGAATGCATTTAGGAGATCTAATTATGCCACGTAGGGCACAAGCACCTGCTCTCTGCTAATTCTCTCACTACGTTTCCTCTTAATATTTCTTACCATTGTTCCTTTCAGGGAAATCTGACGGGGGCCAGTTTCATAAGCAGGGGCTTTTGGAAAATAAATAAATAAATAAATAAAAACCTCAAACCGCTAGAGTGAATTCTGCTGCTGACCACTTTTTTATTTTTAAATTCAAACTATGCCACACAAAAACATACCAAACAACACCATCCATTCATATTTTCCAAATAGCCACAGCAGCCGGTGCCATAGACTGTACTGTGCATATTCTCTCCCACCAACTGCACCTTAAGGACTACACCCTTTTCAATCATGATGTCATGAAATACTGCTGGTGACTCCCCCGCCTCCCCACCACGTCCTTCTCCTCCTCCTCTCCAGTATACACAGTGCACCTCTCATTTCAATTTAATTTGATCAAAAAGAAAAGGAAGCAAAGTGGGGCAGTGAAGTAACTGACATAAAATTTACCAGCAGCAGGGCATCCCCGTTTTCCTCTGCATGCACTTTGACAGCCACCAGAACAACACCCGTTAGCAAGAGTGATGCACACAAGGCAAGCTATTCTTTTTAAAATATATATATATATATACACATATATAAAAACAACAGGAAATAAATAAAGGCAAAAATCCATTAGAAATAGTCTCTCCACTGCAGCAGCCAAAGGGAAAACCCAGAGTCCCTCACATCTCCCATCCCCATCAGCTGCTACCGCACCTTATCCCTAGTGCGGCTGCTGCAAAGGAACCAACCTGTCTGTCCTTTGCCCAAGGTTTTCTCCAGGCGATAGGGTCCAACATATTGTGCATGTTGAGCTCCGCTGCCTTCTTTCCCCGTTGATGTCATTTCTACCTGGCGCTATAATTCTGCGCTGTGTGTGTGGCGGGGAGCTGGGATTTCTCTCTCTGCAGTTCTTTAAATTCCCACTTTGCAGCGGTGTAAGCAAAGCACCCTTCTCCCCTCGCTCTTGGCTGCTTTAGTCCACTTGGCTGCAGGTTTTCTCTTCCTCCTTTTTCCTGTTCTGCCTCTTTCTTTCTGTCAGTCTGTCAGCGTGGGATGCTGAGGGCCAGAGCAGCTATTACCAGTGTTCAACGAGGGGGATCTAGGATCCAAGCCCAAGGAGCATGATGCTGGTGATCGGAGCTCTGCACGCCTTGTTCTCACTAGGAGCTGTTCAAGGGAGAGCCAGAGCTCGAGCAGCGGAAGAGCTGGGGCCCAGAGTTGTGAGTGACATTACAGGCAGCCAATCTCCAGCAACAACTCAGTTCCCCTCTCCTCCTCCTCCCACTACCTTTCCTTTTCCATCAGTATCAGCAGCAGTTGCTGTCCCTGTCTGATACAGAGCATCATAATCAATGGCAATATCAATAAACCTATGGCTATCAGTCTATTGATAAGGAAAATAATTAAAGATAAATAGGGATAAAGTTATTTTAAAAATCATATGCACACACAGACATGTCTTTCTCTAAATTAGCCCCCACTAGGCACCTGCCACTGCAATTCACCAACCAAAAGCAATAATTAAAATAATGCCGAAGTTGTGGCATTATTTATATGAGGAAAGAAATCTACTTTGGAAAACAAGCTTGTAAGATTTATGGATCCGGGTTCTATGGAAAGTATTTCTATTCTTTTTGTTCGGTAAGGAGTCTTTCAGAAACAATGACTATTATAAAAACAGGGCCTGATCAGGCTCCCAATGAAGTCGGGGGAGGATTTGCTTTGGACTTCAATGGGGGAACATGTAGGACTGAATGTACAGACCAATAAATAAATAAATAAAAATCCAGCATAACTGGTACTTCAGTTGGTAATCACAACTGAAATGCCAAGGGTGAAACTTGGAACCATGGAAACTTTTAAGCTCTACAGGTGGTCTCTCTAGGGCTGTGACACAAGTGCAGGGCAATATAAGGAAAACTTGTACTTCTGCAGCCCGTGCTGTATCTGTTCTGCAAAGAGGTGCCCTGATTCAGCAAGGTACTTAAGCATGTGTGTAACTTTAAGCACATGAGTAGTCTCAGTTAAGTCAATGCGGTTACTTATGTGCTTAAAGTTAGACACATGCTTATGTACCTTGTGGATTTAGGACCGTATAAAGGACTTCAGTGACCAGGACTATGAAGGTAACTCCTTTCAACGCCATTGAAATTCACCCCAAGCCCCCTTGTTTACTTTCTCTTCATCGGTAGGCTCCATTGTCCATCCCGGATAGCACCGTGGTTTCAATGCCCTCATCTGAATGCATGCAGAACTGTTGCACATAGCAAGGACTCCTCACTCACAAAGGAAGAAAAAGCAGTAAGTAAAGAGATTGTCACTATCTATATCATTATTCACTGCTCATGGGGAGACAAATATTTTTTAAACTAAAAATATTGGAGATAATGCATAAAGGAGAAATGTACTTTATAGTTAGTCATCCAACACCTATGTATAAATGGGTGTAAAGTCCATGGAAGATTCCTTCTGTGGACCACATCCACAGATGGTGTAAACTGGTTTTAGGTACTAGGCAATGGAGTAATTTTGCCCCCAGAATTGCAGGAGAGTGATGAGGGGAGGAACAGAGAAACTTTGAGGCTACCTATCTGAATGCAACCCCAAAAAGGTCCCAATATAATTTCCTTTCTCTCCAAAAAACATGACCTCAACACTTACCTTGACCTTCTCCTGCCTCTCTTTGTACGGTGCTGCCTTGTTCTAGCTATTGTGCTATACTGCTGCAGCAACCTTCAGTGTGTTGAGTTTCCAACCCTTCCACAAAGTCCCCCAGTCTCTCCTCTTTCACCTTTCCCCTCTCCCTTCCAGATTTCATAGTATGTGAAACCTTCCCAGGCTCCCCCACTGCCCACAAACTCCTGCAGTAACTTCTCTCCTTCTCCCAAGACTTTCCTTCCCCCAAATGCCAGTCTCATCTCTCCAAGAACTGTTCATTCTCACCCAGTCCCCAAATTCACCTCATTCTCTCCCTCACCTCTAAGCTCCTCATTCACTCGTCCCCAAACTTCCTCCCCTCTTTTCCTTTTCCCCAAATTTCCCTCACAGCTGCCTCTTAGTGCCTGTCCTCCAGTAACTGTCCCTTCTTCCCAGTGCCCCTGCATAGCTGTGACCCCTTGTCCCTCCCTCCACAGCAGTGCCCCATACTCCCTGCCCCCTTATCCCTCCTCCCACAGCAGTGCTCCTTGTCCCTACCCCCTTCTCCCTCACCCCTCAGCAGTGCCCCTTCCCCCTCTCCACCACAGAAGTGCCCTTTTGTCCCTGCCTCCTTACCCCTCCCCCCACAGCAGTGCCCCTTCCCCCTCCCCTCACAGCAATGCCCCCTTGTCGCTGCCCCCTTATCCCTCCCCCCACAGCAGTGCCCTTTCCCCCTCCCTGCACAGCAGCGCCCGCTTGTCCCTTCCCCCACAGCAGTGCCCCTTTTCCCCTGCCCCTTCACCCTCCCCCACACAGTAATGTTCCCTTGTTCGTGCCCCTCTCCCCACAGCAGTGTCCCTTGTTTTCCCTGCCCCCCATGTCTCTGTAACCCTACCTGGGGGATGCAGGGTAAGAGAAACTACTGCCCCAACCAGAGCACCTCCCTCCAGCCTGGGCCAGACACCTGCTGCTCCCCAGACCCTCACTCAGAGCCAGCCAGGGAGAGACCCAGGCGTGGGAGGAGCGGAGCCAGCTACCAACAGGAGTCACAGCTGCAGCCCAGACCGGGGGAGGGGGCAGGGGGCAGAGTGGTGCCTGCAGGCAGGGAGCCTCTGGGGCACCTCCGCTGCCTATTGAGCCCAAGAGCAGATCAGCAGGGGGCAGTGGGAGGGAGGCCGCCGTTCTCAGCCTTGGCTGCCCCAAGCAGCCTGTACTCCCAGGGCCGGTGCAAGGATGTTTCACACCCTAGGCGAAACTTCCACCTTGCGCCCGCCACGTGCCCCTGCCCTGAGGCCCCCCCATGGCAGCTCCCTCCCTCTGCCCTGAGGCACTCCCCCCCCCGCAGCAGCTACCCCCCTCTGCCCTGAGGCACCCCCTTGCGGCAGCTCCCACCCCCAGCCTCCGCCCTGAGGCACCCCCTCCGCCCCAGCTCACCCCTGCTCCGCGCACGACCACAAGCACCCCGAGCACGCCGTCGCTGCTTCACTTCTCCCACCTCCCAATCAGCTTAGGCGCCGCAAGCCTGGGAGGCGGGAGAAGTGAAGCAGCGATGGCGTGCTCAGGGAGGAGGCGGGACAGGGGTGAGCTGGGCCGAGGAGTTCTCCTGCGTGCCATCCCCCCACCTTACTTGCTGCAGGCGGCCTTCCCTGCTCTTCCTGGCCCCAGGTCCCTCCGCCTAAATGCTGGCGGCAACCGGGGGGCCGAAGATCCAGCTGCCATGGTTGCTGCTGAAGAAAATGGCGCCCCCCAAATCCCAGTGCCCTAGGCGACCACCGAGGTCGACTAAATGGTTGCACCGGCCCTGTGTACTCCCCTCTCTGACCCCTCCACTGCCTCTTCTTCCCCACCCAAAGTCATGAAGGGGGAGGCTATTGTCTCCAAGCTGAAAGTGTATGGCGTTTGGAGGGGGGGGGGGAATCTCATCCCCTATAATTAGATCCACCGAGGCAGATAGGGTTTGCACTTCTCTTACACGATTGCAACTACATGGACTCCTGATTTAAGTAAGTTTTAGACCATAAAAAATCTAATCCAGGTTATACACAAGACCCATTGCACACTGCAACCAGCAATACTACCAGCCACAAGCATTTAAAAATTGAAAGGCAGTACCCAAAAAATCCTGAGACTGCCTTAAAAATAAAAAAACCTTAAAATGAAATGCACAGTTTGTGCTCTTTTTATTTGCTTTTTGTATTTTGAGTCTTTTGAGCTCACATTTCCAATATTTTATCCACAACCATGAGGGCTAGAAACGTACTTTAACAAGAATAAAAGCTGAGAGTCTAATAATCACATGACCTCAGGAGCTAGGAATATAAAAAAAATACAAAATATATTAAAACATGGAAAAATCATGAGCTGGCAACACTAGACCAGGCGTTGCAAGTTTTACTTTAGTTCTGCATAGACAGAAGGAATACATCAATAGTGCTTCGCTTTAAATACCCAGGCCAGATCCTCAGCTGCATTCAGCACAACTAAGGGGGGTGCGCAAAGTGGTTGGAGCCATCCAGTCAGCAATTGAGCCATCAGTGCTACTTAGAGCAATGTCAGTGCTGCTCTATATTATGCCTGGCTGCAATGGCCTCTTGGGGTATGTCTACATGCACACTAAGTCTGTGCTCTGGCTCTGGTTTAAGACCAGGCCCCCCTTCTATCCACACAGAAATCAGTCTGACTCGGGCCAGGAACCCCTTTGAATTCTGGCTCACAGACCCTGCTAGGAGGATGAATCAGAGCTGTATCCTACTGTGATGTGGGTCAAAGCCCATGCATTTTTCAGTGTGGATGCTCCTCGAGTCCAGATCACCCAATGTGGGTCTGAAGAGTCTGCCCATGCTATCCCATAATTCCCTAGGCTGTGCTTCCCATCTCTTCCCATCTCTTCCATCTCTTCTGTCCCCACTTGCTTTCCAGGGACCAGAAACAACCTCCAGGTTCAAATGCAACTACTCAGCATTTAACCCTTCATTTCCATACAGACTGCTCAACTGGAAACACAGTTAACCCTCCCATGTATTAGCTATGGCCAGTACTAAGAAGAAGTCCTGCATCAAGTGTGCTGCTAGTTGGTGAGAGGAACACAGCCAGCTTCTGGTGAACCTGTGGTGCGAAGCAAGCAAAACTTTCAATTTCAGCAAGAGCATGAGAAATGATCATGTCTACAAAGTTATATCTGAGCAGTGTTGGGGATTGACTGGAACAGCAGAACAATGCAAACAGCAAATCGAGTGTCTGAAGACAAACTACAGCAAAGTCAAAGATTCTAATGGCACCTCGGGAACTCCCTGTCTTCCTGCCTCTTTTATGAGGAATTCTGAGAACTGCAGTGAGCACTGAGCTCACAGTGGTGCATGCTATGTTGCCAGAGTGGCTACTGCACAACTTAGGTCTGCCCTCAGAGAGCTGTTTGGGGATGGCCATGAGGAGCAGCCTGCTGCAGAACCAGCATCAGAGTAAGTGCTAACAGGGGCGGCTTTAGGCACCAACACGCCAAGCGCATGCTTGGGGCGGCAAGCCGCGGGGGGCGCTCTGCCGGCGCCGCGAGGGCGGCAGGCAGGCTGCCTTCGCCGGCTTGCCTGCGGAGGGTCTGCTGGTCCAGCGGCTTCAGTGGACCTCCTGCAGGTGTGCCTGTGGATGGTCCGCTGGTCCCGCGGCCTGTGGGAGGTACGCAGAAGCTGCGGGACCGGCGGACCCTCCGCAGGCAAACCGCCGTAGGCAGCCTGCCTGCCGTGCTTGGGGTGGCAAAATCCCTAGAGCCACCCCTGAGTGCTAAAGCCAGATCCAGGTAAATTTCTGCCACTGCGTTTGTTGTTATTAATTTATGCATGGGAGGGATTTTCAGCTTGTATTATTAATACAAGCCGGGGTTTTGCTATTCTTCCTTTCACCATCCCTCCCACGTCTGTAATGGCATGCCAAACTGTACTATACTATTCAGCCACTAGGTGGAGCGATGTGCGACTTACCTTACCTAAGACTAGCTCAGCCATACTTGGGGGTGTATTAAAGGATCTCATGGAAGACACATGTGTTGTATCTCTCTGGGATGAAAGCTCTGTGACCATATCTGGTATATGACACTTCCCCTGACAGCACATGGGATTCAAAATGGATACTGCAAATGAGAGGAAAAGTTAAACAAGCAGTTATCCTGAAATTTTTACTAGTGCTGATTGTTGTAAGTCTGGATTGGAGCTCCACCATTAACTGCCTCATGTACCTCTCCTGTCTTATACAGCTTACCTTAAAAATCGGCCATGCCTGCACTGTCCTAGACCATCTGCAAACTGAGTCCCAAAAAAACTGGCTGTTATGAGTCCAAACAAAACCAGCGTGGCTATTTGGATCACTGCAGCTTTAAATATATGAGTCCAAATTACTACAGAGAGTGGCTGGCAGGCAGTGTTAGGAGTTTCTGTGGCTGGCAGTCTCTTGAGATTGTGCATGGACGCAGGGTACTTGTGAGTAGACTGTACTGCATCTCCATGATAAATCAGTATCCTGTTGATTTGACCACAAATTTTCACTCTTTGGTGACTGGTGATGAAAGCGAATTTCTCATGGAGTAGGAACTCCAAATGGTTGATTACATTCCAAGACAGGGCATACTTATTAGGGCCACCTCTGTAACTCACGAGCCCCCTCCATTCCGAGATGTGCTGGTCGGTCACTAGATTCCTAAATATCATCTCTGCTGGCTTGGAACAGAAGTTCACGCTTCCACGAGGGTACCTCGAGAATATCAGTGTTTTTCAGAGCTTCCCCTGCCTGAAAGGATTGAAAAACCATAGCTACTAGCGATTAGATCTCATATAAGTCTTCCCCTGTCCCAGAAAAAAATGAAGGGGATGTAGAAATCATTTCAGCTGAATTTTGTAGGTGTACATTACCATGATGTGTGATGGCTTTCAGTCCTGCTCCAGAGGCCGTCTGAAGTAGCTGTTGTTTTTTGTGTGAATAAAATAAAGCCCATTGATAAAAAGTATCATCTTTTGACCTTGAATTAAAGCAGTCTCTTTGATAAAGTGGAAAATGTAATTTTGTATCATGGTCAGACAATAATGTGCTCTTTCATTTTCCTTTCAAGGCCCCTCCACCACTGCAGGGAAACACATGACACCAGGAGCCTGGGGAAGCAGACCCACCTACTGTGCGCAAGGAGAAAGAGGAGCCGAGATGAGTTGATGGGAGAAATTCTAGACAAAACAAATCATCAGAGAGAGTTCCAGAAGGACCAGATTGAATATCAGAAGGATAAGAATGCAAGAAGGCTGCATAGGGAGAGGAAGGGGCTGCACATTGTGAGGCAGGATTAGTGAAGGATTCATGGAGCATGACCACAGGTTGAGTGCAGCAGAAGGAGCTATTTGAGCAATTACTTGCACTCATGGCTACCAGACTGCAGGCTCCACTAACATCTTCACTTCCTGCTGAAGCTGTACACCATCAGTCCCCTCCATACTATTGTGTCCTGAAGACTATGCAGCCTTACACAATTCAAGCTGGACTATTTCACAGGCAACGAACATTAGCACATGGAACAGAAAAATGTACCCTGTGCGTTCATCCACTCCAATCACAGCCTGCACATATAAAATGCCCCAGAAAGGCCAAAAAGAACTGAGGGACAGGGGACACCCAAAAACAGTTGGCTATGTCATTTGGCAACACACACCTTTCACTGTTTTGGCACTGAGTTTTGGATATTGTATTGTATGTTTTGATGGCAGCTGTTCTGCCTTTCTGGTTCTTAGATTGGCATGTAAATACATGAGTAAAATAAAGTGTTGAATTTGCACACCAGGCTGCAATAGCAAGTTTTATTATATGTAATGTTAAAAGTGGCACAAACTGTAATAAATGTTATCAGAAGCCGATTCTCAATGAATGTCATAATAAAAATTAAAAACTGTCATCACAGAATTCCATAAATTGTGCGTATTTATAAAATGCATAACATCCATACATTTCACGAAATTGTTTTCAAAATTCATAATACCTAATACCAACACCATTTCATTCCCCCATTCAAACCCATTGTGTGGGTGGCCAAAGCATCCCTGATTTCCTTTGCAAATATGGATCCAGCACCAGTCATGATAGGTCCACAGTCTGGCTGAGTGTACTAGTTCAGAAATCCAGCACTATCTTGAGTCCACTCCTAGCAAAAAGGTTCCCCCTTCTACTTGCACACATTGTGCAGAACACAGCTGGCCACAATAATGCAGACTGCATTCTTGACGCTGGCATTCAAATGGTTTTAAAGACAGAACCAATGAATTTCAATCTACCAAACACACATTCTACCAGCAGCTACTGATCTTGTAGCAGAACCTTCTTTTGCCAGGTCATTTGAAATCAGGATATGGTTTCATAACCCATGGCAACATGGGGTAAGCAGGGTTCCCTAGAATAACAGGGGGGACAGTGACTCCATTTATAACAATGTCATTCAGTGGCAATAATGGCCAAGCTTGTCCAAGAAAGTAAAGTCCCAGTCTCCAGAACACCCTGGCATCATGCACCTTGCCAGTGTGTTTCATGTTAATGCCCATGAACCTGTCCCTGTGGTCGACCAGAGCCTGCATGATGATGTAGTAGTACTTCCGTGGTTTAGGTACTCATATGCTCCTTGAGGAGGGCAACTATAGGCACATGAATCCCATCAATGCCCCGGCACAGTTTGGAAAACCCTTTCTCTCATAGCTAGAGAGAGAATTATTTCAGGAACATTTGTAATGCCCACCACTTTTGGGTACATCATAGTCCTGATTGCCTCACAAACCTATGCCATAACAATCCGAATGGCTGATTTGCCAACTCCAAATTGGTTAGACACAGACCTGTAGGAGTCTGGGGTAGCCAGCTTCCAGATGGCTATTGTGACCCACTTCTGGATCATCATGGGCTCCTTCATGTGGGTATCCTGGAGCTGGAGAATTGGGACAAGCTGGTCACAAACTTCCAGGAATATCTACGTCTTCATGGGGAAATTCTGGACCCACACTGGTGATCATCCCAGGTCTGCATGACGATGTGGTCCCACCAGTTGGTGCTTGTGGCCCTGCTCCGGAAGTGCTGGTCTACATGGGGGAATTGGCAGTTATAGCAACAGGCATGAGCAGCAGCATCTGGCTCATGGATGATATGTCAGTACATCCCTCTGAGAGATGCCTTTGGCAAGTCAAAAATTGCCACCGAACTGTCCACCAGTGTCTCACAGATGCTCTGCTCTGCCTGATTCCCAAAATAGGGTTGACAGTGTGAGATGGAACTGGGATCAATGTTGATAGCTCCGGCTGCTGGAAGTGCACGGACACGAAGTGGCTCAGTTAGATATACCGGCCAGATAAAACCACACAAACCACTTTGGTCCAACTACTGCAGTGCACAGCTACAGCTGGTGAGAGTGCTGGGGACCCGTATGATGGTACACTCACAGAAGATGAAACCGGACGTGAGTCTGCATAGTGTAGTATGGACGTGCCTACCTGGTTGTGAAGCTTGGGTTTCCAATGCAGTGTGGATGCTGAAATGTGGGCTTAGAAATACTGAATATGCAGCATGGGTCACACATGCCTAAGCTTACTGTATGGTATAGATATACCCAATTCCAGCAGCTGAATGTTGCTGGAGCATAGGAACATTCATGCCATGCCCCATTCCCTCTAGACCAGGGATGGGCAAACTATGGCCCGCGGGCCGGATCCGGCCCTTCAGGGCTTTGGATCCGGCCCGCGGGATTACCCCTGGTGGTGCTGCGGGCCTGACGCTGCTCTCAGAAGCAGCCCCCAGGCTGGGAGGCAAAGGGCTCCATGTGCGCACGCAGAGCCCTCTGCCCCCTCCCCCGCCCAGGGGCCGCAGCACTTCCTGGAGTGGCGTGGGGACAGGGCAGGCATGCAGGGAGCCTGCCTTGGCCCTGGTGTGCGCCACTGCCACCCCAGAGCCACTTTAGGTAAGCGGCACCGGGCAGGAGCTCAAACCCCTCCTGCCCCCCGCCCCTCAACTTCCTGCCCTAAGCCCTCTGCCTGTACCTCGCACCCCTCCTGCACCCAACTCCCTGCCCTGAGCCCCTTTCTGCACTCCTGTGCATTCCAACCACCTGCCCTGAGCTCCCTGCTGCACCCTGCACCCCGTGCACCCCAACTCCCTGCCCTGAGCCCCGTCCTGCACTCCGCACCCCTCCTGTACCCCAACCCCCTTCCCTGAGCCCCCTCTTACACTCTGCACCCCTTCTCTGCCCCAATCCCTTGTCCTGAGCCCCTTCCTCCACATCCCGCACTCCACGCCCCCTGCCCTGGCCCTGCATACAATTTCCTCACCCAGATGTGGCCCTCGCCCCAAAAAGTTTGCCCACCCCTGCTCTAGACACATCATTGCAATACCCTTTGGGTGCTACAAAGGAGTGGTAGAGAGCTGTTATGCCAGCTGTACATAACCCAGGAATTCTCTTTACATTAGGGAAACCCTCAGGTAGCTGATTAAACCGTCACTATAGAGTATTCCAATGAGAGTCCAAGGGTCTAGTCCTTGGTCTTAGTATAGTCGTTAAAAGATCGTAGGAAAGCTAGGACGCCACTTGAAGCACAGTAACAGTTCTGTTTATTAAACAGTCCACAGTGTATTACAGACACAGTACAGTTTAAATATTCAACATATATTAAGCTCTGGAGGTCAGCCCTCCAACCAGTACGGATTCCAAAGAATCACCTACTATGATTGCTATTGGTTTTCAAGAATGACATTGAGAATCTCTGTTGAGAAAGCTCAGACAATCCTGATGTCTCTCTGCAGGGGTAGGTTCCTCCCCAATAGCCATACAGAGCTTCTCAGTGACAGCAGCCAAGGTGAGCTGCAATGACTAATGCTGAAGTTCTGTTATTGCTGTGTATTATTTGAATAGATTCATGGTGTGTGTGTCCAAATATAGACTGCTACTGTGATAGCCTTGTTTGGAGTTGAGTTGTTTTGCTTGTTTTTTGGTGACTTCTGCAAGAAGCAAACTTACTGAAACTCAGGATTTTGTCTAGAGATTTTTCAGTTTACTACTGAATTTCTACACACCGCTCCTATTAATTTTACTGGGAGTTGTGTGTCTAAATCTGCCTGTTGGCTTTGAAACTCTCAACCCAGGATTTTGCATGACTTCTCAAGTGCTCCTAGAGTGACCAGATGTCCCAATTTTATAGGAACAGTCCCGATTTTTGGGGCTTTTACTTATATAGGCTCCTATTACTCCCCACCCCTTGTCCCAATTTTTCACATTTGCCGTCTGGTCACCCTAGGTGGTCCTGAGTGCCTCCAAAATCTAAAGTCTTTTGGCAGCACCACAATTGCCATTATTGTAATGCTGCAATCACAAAAATGATGATGAGAGGAGTAAAAAAGAAAGAACCCTGTCCCCGTGGTCTGCAAATAAAACAGATCTTGAATTCTGTCTTGACATGTCCCTTAAATTTACTTAAAATAAGAGATACTGTAGTCCTGATTTTATAATTATTATTTGCTAGCATCTTTTTTTCCAGGATATATAGTGAAACACCTGATTTCTGAGTCTGTGGGTTTAAGCCAGCCAAGAGGAAAATCCCAGGATTTTGTTTTCCCATTGTAGCAAGGTATGGCTGGAAGCCAAGAGGGTCAGCTGAAGAGTTTAATAGACATTGTCAGTTAATTCTCTTTTAGAGCTGTACTTTATTTGTTACTCACTATTGTTTGTAGTATCCTATTGAAAGAGTGAAAACAGCAAAGCAATGTTGTCCCTTTCTTCCTGATAAAAGTTAAAGTTTGCTGTAGTTCAACAGGCACTAACATGGCTGCCATTTGTACACGTCTCTGGTAACTGGCATCACTGGATGAGTAATACCATATCCTGGTTGGGCTATCAGGATAGTTTATACACAGGATCTTGAGTAATGAAAGCTTAAGTGTTTCCTGCTTGAGTTAGAGGAATAAACTGAAGCAGATTCATTACCTCTTACATGGACCATCCAATAAAGAGAGACAAAAACCTACTGTTTCCTTCTGTGAGTTAGACCCAGCTATGGGAATAGTGTTAATTAGCATATTATGCCCAGCCGCAGGAGTAAGTTGGTCTACTGGACCAGAGGCTCAGCTGGTCCAGTAGACCAGCTGGACCAGAGGCTCAGCAATGGCGTAACAGCTTTGATTTTAATCAAACTGTACCCATTTACACCAGCTGAGAATTTGGCCCACTGTTTTTAGTATGTCACTACTAAATAGTGAGTTTCCACCCCTCCCCCCAAATTTTAAATGTGTATCATAAAGAAAGCATTGGAAAATTCTTAAATACAAGATTATGGGCTTGATTTTCAGAAATATTTGCACATGCAAATGACCAATTATTTGTCTAAATTGCCATTTGCATGTGCAAATATCCAAATTGTTCACACAACTACATTAACAATGTGCTGGGAGAAAATGAACATGGATATGTACTTACACCTACAGCTTTTGAAAACCAGCCCATTAACTCTAAAAGGCATCTGGTGTTAGATTATAGCAATTTGTAGACAGACCTTACATTTGGCTGGAAGTGAAGGTCAGAATTAAAGGGAATAATATCTGATGATACTGCACGACGGTATGAGCCTTCAAGGAAAAGGTGAGAAACTATTCAATGTTGTCCATATACAGTCCTACTGATGTAGACTCTAGTTTGTTCCTGGTGGGCTCTGGGGGAATGCACCTTATTGATTTTAATGTTGCTAATCTACACTGCTCATCTCCTGATGCCAACGTTGTGAGAATCAGCGTCACAGGTGGCGTATCAGTGAAAACTTGGTTTGTTTTCCACTTTTGTCCTTGAACAGATGAAAGCAAGCCTCCACCAGAACACTAATAAATATGAAAAACTTTGAGGTCCCAGTTATTTATTTGTTATTTTGATTCCACTGGAGGTATGTAATACCTTGCTTTTTGGATTGAGCCGACAGTTTTGGCCTCTCTTCCTGAGCTCTGTTAGAAAAATGTTTGGGCACTTCTTGATCCCTGACTAATCAAATGGCTGTTTATTTCATTTACAATAAAATCCCATTTATCTGCACCCCTTTGATTTGAAACTTACTGTTATTTGAATCTAGGTTATGTCCCCTTGGTGTGAATTACTTATACAACAATTCCCTCAATTATCTAAAGCGCTGTTCATCCAAATGTTTTTGATGTCCCAGAAACATTTTGAATAAAACAGGACTGTGCCATCATTGGATGCATCAGTTATCTTTGGGGATGGATGTAGTATGAGTCCCTTGACCTTACTCTAGGTCATTCTGTGCTTAAATGAACAGGTAACATAAATTTAAGCGCGCAGTTAATCTTTTGGTTAATTATCCCTGGCACTGTGTTTAGTGCTTTGATTTGTGTCCTCATTAACTCTTGTTTTTGCTGTTCTGTTTAAAAGGATCAACTCCTGAAGATCTCACTCAGAAAGGACTCCCACAGAAGCCAATGGGAGTTTTGCCTGAGTAAGAACTAGGGCTGTCAATTAATTGCAGTTAACTCACACGATTAACTCAAAAAAATTAATCGCGATTAAAAAAATTAATCATGATTAATCGCAGGTTTAGTCGGACTGTTATGCAATAGAATACCAATTGAAATGTATTAAATATTTTTGGATGTTTTTCTTCATTTCAAATATATTGATTTCAGTTACAACACAGAATACAAAGTGTGCAGTGCTCACTTTATATTATTATTTTGGATTACAAATATTTGTACTGTAAAAATGATGAACAAAAGAAATAGTATTTTTCAACTCACCTCATACAAGTACTGTAGTGCAATCTCTTTATTGTAAAAGTGCAATTTACAAATGTAGATTTTTTGGGGGTTATATAACTGCAATCAAAACCAAAAAATGTAAAACTTTAGCGCCTACAAGTCTACTCAGTTCTACTTCTTGTTCAGCCAAATCGCTAAGACAAAGAAATTTGTTTACATTTACGGGGGATAATGCTGCCTGCTTCTTATTTACAATGTCACCTGACAGTGATAACAGGCATTCACATAGCACATTTGTAGCTGGTGTTGCAAGGTATTTATGTGCCAGATATACTAAACATTCATATGCCCCTTCATGCTTCAACCACCATTCCAGAGGACATGCTTCCATGCTGATGACGTTCATTAAAAAAATAATGCGTTAATTAAATTTGTAACAGAACTCTTTGGGGGAGAATTGTATGTCTCCTGCTCTGTGTTTTACCTGCATTCTGCCATATATTTCATGTCTGCACTGCTTTGGATTATTATCAAGCAGAACCCGTCATCAGCATGGATGCAAGTCCTCTGGAATGGTGGTCAAAGCATGAAGGGACACATGAATCTTTAATGCATCTGGCACGCAAATATCTTGCAACACCGGATACAACAGTGCCTGCAAATGCTTATTCTCACTTTCAGATAACATTGTAAACAAGCGGGCAGCATTATCTCCTTCAAATGTAACCAAAATTGTTTGTCTGAGCGATTGGCTGAACAAGAAGTAGGACTGGGTGGACTTGTAGGCTCTAAAGTTTTACATTGTTTTATTTTTGAGTGCAGTTATATTTTTGTACATAATTCTACATTTGTAAGTTCAACTTTCATGATAAAGAGATTGTACTACAGTACTTGTATTAGGTGAAGTGAAAAATACTATTCATTTTGTTTCTTTTTTACAGTGCAAATATTTGTAATAAAAGTAAATATAAAGTGAGCACTGTACACTTTTTATTCTGTATTGCAATTTAAATTGATATATTTGAAAATGTAGAAAACATCAAAAAATATTTAAATAAATGGCATTTTATTATTGTTTAACAGTGCAATTAATCACACGATAAATCATGATTAATTTTTTTAATTGCATGATTAATTGTGATTAATTTTTTTAAGTCACTTGACAGCCCTAGAATCAATGTATTAATGGCCCCAGTTCTATGTATATTACATTGTAAAGTCCCATTTTCTAAGAGGGGGAGGCTCCAAGTAAAAAAAAGCTAAGTGGGGCATGATTTGAAAAAGGTTGCAAACCCTTATACTAATACTGGTTCATTCACTCCGTAGTGATTGACAGAGAAGGGGGTCACCTATTGAATCACCAACACCACTTCCAGCAGCAGCTGGATTTTCTTTGGAGGTCTCCCTTCTGGGTACTGATCACACTCAAAGCTATTTGGCCTGTGAGATGTGATGAGATCATGACCTGAGATGCTATGGCCATCACATTTCTGAGTGGGATAGTTTTAGGGGTTATGAACCCCAGAGAATATGATTTTGTAATGGAAGCTTTTACTACAGCATCATGAATGTGAGGCTATATTTATGTTTGGCATGATCAGGATATGTTACTGCTCCTAATATTATCACTGCAGATGCTATTTATCAGAGGTTGAAAAGTCTCCTAAATTCAAAACCACATAGAGACAATGCAGAATATCAAATACTGAAGCACTTGAGTACCACAGAGTAACGGACAGCGAGAAGGGATATAGCTCCTTTAAATTCTGTATTTTAAAGCCTTCTTTAAAAATAAACAAATAAATAAAAAGGAAAAAAACTTAAATTTTTATAATGTCATTCAAACACCAGATGATCCCAGTCCCTGGCTCTGCAGTTGACCCAACTTTTCAGAGGTAACGTCAGCCTGTTGGAAAAGCCTGCAGCAAAGTACAAAAGTGCAGATGAAAGTTATGAAGCCAACCAAAAGGTGAACAGTACAGTGCTTTTTAAATCCCCACCTGCTGGCAATATAAAAAACAAAACACACCCCAACATTACATTGATTAAAATGCTCTGGCTAGAGGAGGAGGGAGACAGCATTGCCTACAGGCTGAGACAGCAAGCTATAGGAATCAGGACCCTACTCCTGGCTTTGCCATTGACTCACAGTATGAGCTTGATCAATCACTTAGCCTCTCTGTGTCTCAGTTTCCTTCCGGCACAGGGGACGTGTGAGGCCTGACTGATGTTTATAAAAGATTTTGAAATCCTTGAATGAAAGATGCTTGAGCAATGCAAAGTGCTATCATAGAGATGAACATTGTTCATTCACTGTTTATTTTTATTTCACCTGCTTAGAAGTAGAAACTACAGGCACTTAGATAAGTGGACTGAAAGACTGTTTAGTTTACTCTGTCAGTTCCACAGTGACTTATGTGTCCTCTTGCTGAAATGCTTCTCTGTAACTTCTTACAGCAATGCTCAGTTAATCCTAATAGATATCCCTACACCTCTACAGCAGTAGCAGCAGCACATTCGCAGGGGCTATGTTGTTTCCTTTTTCTCTAACAGGGAAAGAACATTATTTTCTCAAAGAAGTACTAAATCAGGTCACCTGCTCTTTCTCACTAGGTCACAAACTAGGGACACATTTTTCTTATTAGGCCTGGGCCTAGCTTGTGGGTAGAGTGCACTCCATGAGGGGAAATTCCAGGAAGCACTGTGCTTTGCCCTGTCTTCTGCCCCACATCATGGCTACATCTCTCCTCTGTTATCTGCAAGTTCCCTCCCACCCTTTTGGGATGGCTAGAGCTCCAGGAAATGCTAGGGGATCAGTCCTTGAACCTATAAGATGAAAAGACTGAAATTGTGCTTGGCCCCACGGAGGCACAACGGAGGTCAAGGATTAGGTTCCTTCCCTTCCTTTCCCACACTGGCACCAAGGCCAGGCAGGTTGCAGACCATTATGTGCAGACATGAATAAAAACTTCTAAGATCCATTCTGTGTCATTTTATTATTTGAGGCTTATTTCTCATAAGTGTCAGTCCCTGACACTGAACTACTTTATTTTGTAATCACAAAACTATAAAGTACAAAAAGAAAAAAATGTCTTTAAGAAGTCCAAAGAGGTTTGCTAAATCTATCATGTTCGTTGCTGAAAGGGAAAAAGGTCTCAAGCGTTTACAGCATTTACATGGCACTTTGAAATAAAAACTGTCAATTCAGTCTGTGGCCTCATCCGCACGTACACATAGCTTCCATGAATGTTAACAGAGATTACTTGCAGGTACTGATGGGACACTAGACCTCTGTTCTACTTTAAAACTCTGCAGAAAAGCAGGAAAAAAATAATTGTGTCTGTTATAGTGTCTCATCTTTTCCCTTTGCTCTAGGTGTTTTTAAATACCCTAACTTGACAGTTGTTTTGTGCACTGTTCGCTTTCCCACCAATGGGAATTTCTAAACCCTGAGTTATTTCATTAGATAACACCACTTGTATTTAGAATGTCAGACTCTAGCTGCTTTCTCCAGTGCAAAGACTGAATACTGGGCCCTAAGGAAAGTTTTATAGTATCGATTAACTGCAACCATTTATAGAACTGACAAAGAGCTGTGTAAAATGTTTATTCTGACTTTTAGATGTGAGCATTGTGCATCATTTTTATAACATGCAATCTAACAATGATGTATTTTGTTATTGCAGGTCAGAGCAACCTCACCCCACCAGGTAAATCATAAAGGCTGACATTAGTTAGTTCCTAGATAGAGTCATAACTTGTGAGACATGGGTTGATGGAGGTCATATAAGAGGTGCTTCAGTGGGTTTTTCCATTTACTCTCCTTCCACAGGGAAAAGGGAAATATACTCCAGCCCAAGTACCAGCACACAAATCACATGCAAAGAACTAGCATCAGTATGTTTATGTAAGTATTGGAAGTGAATGAAATATTCACAGTGAAGTTAAACATGCTCACATTGGGAGAAGGTTCATATTTTACTGAGAATCCAACTGCCAGATCCTTAACTGCAGGAGCGTCATTTCAGAAAAATTCAAGCATGGGTGTGTGTGTGGCGGGGGGAGGGGCACAAATTGTGCCAGCATATAGAACATTATATAGACCTATGAAAAATCTTGGTGGGACAAACCAAGGTCTGGGGGGAGGGGCAACTATCTCCTTTGCCCCATAGCAATTGATGCCCCTGCTCAGCTGGTGTAAAATGGCTTTATAAAAGTGGCATAATTTGACTTCAATGCCCTGAAGATCTGGTCCCATTTTGGTGAATATTTTCACTAGAAAAAGAGCATTTTCACTCAAAATGGTTTCCACTGTGTAAACATGTTAAATATCATGATTTAGAAAGTATTATTTATTTATATTATGATACTGTGATGGGGTGTAGCAGGACTGGAGGTCCTGCTGAAGGCTTTGTGGTTCTACCACACCCTGCCCCAGGAAAAAGCAGTAGAGTTGAATCCCCCCCAAGCTGCCTAGAGAGGCTGCGGGGCAGCAGCCAATCAGATACCAGCAGACTCATATAAAAAGGAGCTGCTGGCCAGAACAGTTCAGGTGCTGGCTGGAGCCAGAGGAGTAAGGATGTTGCTTCTGGCTGGCTGTAGGGCTGTACAGATCAGTGCTGGCCTGCAAGAAAAGTACTGGGGCTAGGAAGGTAAGTGTCCCATGGAAATGCTGTAGCAAATAGTTAAAGGGAAGCAGTGGGTGGCTGCTACTCCTAACATCTCTGGATCAGGACCCACAATAGTGGGTGGGTAGGTCATTTCCCCCACCCACCAGCCATAATTGAAGTGGCTAAAAACCTGAGCAAGGGAGTATCCCAGAGAGAGGGGTCTGAAGACCTGGAACAGGGTCAGTAATTCTTGAACTTTGAAGGGGCTGAACTATAAAGAGTGACTCCACTGGAGCATCAGGCAAAGAGTCTCCAGGAAGGAAGCCCTGGGGGCACTGCTCCAAATCAGAGCAGGGGACAATACTTGAGCAAGCCCAGATAAGGCTAAGAGACACTTTGAAAACTAGCCCAGGAGGGGCAGTAATCAGGATACTGTGATAGGCCCTGTTGGACAGATTGAGGCTCTGAGTCCAAGGATGGGGCTGCAGGCCGATGCCAAAGGAGGGTATTGTGATAGGTCTCATTGGACTAGAACTGAGCCAAGGGAGGGCTGCAGGAAGAGACCAGCATAGGGTACTGTGACAGTTCCTGTTGGACTGTTTACCCTGAGGGGGGGTCTGGTGTGTGTTTCTTTCACACATGGGCTGAGTCCCTGACAAACCTGCCTGAGAAGGTTAATTGCCAGCAGGGGCCACTGCAGGCAGCACAGAGGGAGTGAAAATGCTGACACACCCAACTGGTAGGGGCACTCACAAAGGCGAGTGCATCCCATCACAAGGACCACCTAGTTGCCCAAACCAAGGTAAGGATGTCATTATTCTAGGTGCTCAACAGATATAATAAGAGACATTCCCTGCCCCAAAGAGCTTGTAATTTAAATAGACAAAGCGTGGGAGAAAGGAAGGATTATTATCCCATTTTACAGATAGGGAACTGAGGCACAGAGAGATTAAATAATTTACCAGGGTCATACAGAAAGCCTGTGACCAACCCAAGAATTGAACCCAGATCTTAAGTCCTAGTTTACTGCCTTACCCACAAGACCACTGTTCATCAAGAAATCTCAGGAGGGCATAGAAGCAGGAAAAAATATCATGAAACATTTTTCTGCAAAAGCACACAGACCTAACAGGCGCTGTAAAGCCAGGAGTGTGGGAAAATTTCCATCTGACTACTGAGGATTTGTAATTAAGCTGGCACTCTTTCATAGGAGGTGGATTTTTACAAATAAAACGAAGTCCAAGTGAAGAATGAAAAAACCAAAGGGCCAACATATTATTCCCATCCATACTATAGCTGAAACTGTGCTAGCAATAACCCTGTTTAAAGATAGCTGTTGCCTGCACTGTCTCAGATGCGCTGTGGATAGGGCCCTAGGTGACACAGAGATAAATGGGAACAGGGACACACAAGATAAGACAGATGAGAATAGGATATACAAGGAAAGAGACAATATGAGGTAAGGCTGCAGACAAACTGTGCTGAATCTTAATGTTTTAAACGTCCTTCCCAAAATGTAGTATATGTGTGTGTGTGTGTGTGTGTATGTATATATATATATGTGTGTGTGTGTGTGTGTATGTATATATATATATATAAAATGCGCCACTCCCTGGGCAGGGGTTTCCATTTTGGAGAGTGGTGAGCTTTTGAGAGGAACTCATGTACAGAAATGAATGAGTGAGATGAGTTCGTTACAAGGTCACTTTAAATAATTTTCATTCTGTCCATATGCTAAAAACCTCTTGCCTTATCATGCATTAAAACCATGCTGAAAGGTATGTCAGCATTAGTGATGGTGAGTGGACTCAAATTCTTCCCAGTGATCTTAAATAACTTAACTGTTTGGGGAAAATATACTTTGCTCCCTTTATGTCCTCTGTTTGTCTAATTTAGGCCCAAATCTTGCAAAGACTTACATACATAAGTGATGATAAGCAGGTGAATTGTCCCGTTGAACTCAGCCAAAAGTTACTCACGTCCATCTCCGCAGGATCAGAGTATTGGAGTGTAAACATTGTGACCACGTCCTCTTTCTTTTCTGTAAAGCATCAGGCAACAGTGCCATATACATTTATTTGTTGTTACATAACTTTTTTTAATGAAACACTACGCAACAAAATACTACAGTAGTTTCCCCAGGTCAGCAACGGTTGGAATGTTGAGCAGCATGCCAATACTTATGGGATGGCAGTGATATGTGCAGCCAGCGAATTGGAACATATCCACGCAATCAGACTGACAGAGTTGTGGGCTCTCATAGCTGATCAATAACGTTTGACTCCCAAAATTATTCACTGCCCCACAATGGTCCAAACAGGGTCTCACGACCCTACCTCTACTAATTAGATTGCATCTGCAATGACAGGGCCAGCCCCTTCTCCCTTCAGTAGTCTTCCATCCTCTTATCTTTCACATTTTTACTTTAAATTTAATTGGTTCACATAGTCCTCCTATTCCCCTACCTGTAACGTACTGGTTGACTAGGCATATGTATATGACTGCCCTACCAAAGTTAAAAGCCCTCTGTGATGGGGGTTTACAAATCCCATGCTAGAGAACAGGGGGTCAAGGAGAAGCTCTGGGCCCAGGCAGCCCCACCCAGCTGTCCCTGAAAAGCCTGCACAAGCTGGGGCTTAAAAGGGGAAGCAGAGCAGCTCAGAAGGAGGCAGGACATGGAAGAGAGCAGACCTCTGCTCTCAACTCTTGGGAAGGTCCATCCTGGGAACTTTTGCAGCCTGAAAGTGGGACATACTGACCCTGTGCAGGAGGCACTGGTGACTTTTGAAGGTCAGAGACTTTAATTTTTGTGTTTGGTTCTTTAATTTACCCTGTGGGAAGAGGGGACACTGGTAGGTTGCAGAGCACCCCAAGGTGCTGATCTCCACTACCTACCACTGGGGCCTGGATTGGAGCCCAGAGGAGAGTGTGGGCTTGGACTTCCTTCCCAGCCCCTAAAGTCAGGATGACAGAAGTCTGTCCTTTGATGGGGAGCCTAACTGGGGAAGACCCTGAAGGTGCAAGGGTCCAGATCCTAAAACTCCAACCCAAGAGGGGTGGCCTGGAGCCCTTGCTGCTGCCCAAAGATTGCCACATCATTGGCTTCTTTGTGTATCTCAAACAGAGTGGATTTGAGAATAACCTGGCCAGAGTGCTGAGTCGCTGGAAGGACAGACCCTCACACAGCAGTTCTATAGTGAGAAGGGAGAAGCCTGGGATGAAGACAATCTGCCACAACCTGGTCTGACCACTAGCTGGCACTACCCTATTAGAGACTTCTATAAGGATCCTCCTTTACCTCCTACTGGCAGAGACTTGTGCTTTGGAACAAAAGATGTTGGGAATGCTGCATTTTGCTTAACAGTTGTGATGTCTATAAGCATGTGAACACAGCTCTGTTGCACTTTTCCATCCTTCTAGGTTTCAGGAGCAACCTGTATCCTGTTGAGCTTTAGTAGCCAGTGCCTCTGGTGCGAAGACATGCTTCAGAATCCTCTTTGCTAATGTAATGAGACTTTTCAGAGAAGATGGTCTGTCTGGCATTTGCAGAGTTCTGCTGGATTCCCTTTGTTCACTGCTGTGGCACATTGCTGAAGAGAATCCTGTGCCTGCAGCCATTCACAAACCACTGTCAATCAGTCTTCAGCACTGGCAGCAATAATTTTCTACTATCAGCTCAAACTCCCCACAGTACTTGTGTAATATATAGCATTGCATGAATACTGCACGTATCTGGAACCAGAAGACCTCAAAGCTAGATCCTCAGCTGGTGTAAATTAGTACCACCCCATTGACTTCAAGGAGCGTGCTATTTCAGCTGAAAATTTTGTCAGCTTCTTAATCCCTCAGTTCAGCTTTGCCTTTTCACAAAGAAAGGCCACTGTCCAGTGGATTTCCAGCTCCAATCTCTCCCTTACTTACACAGTCTTATATTTAAACAAAGCTGTCAGTTAACTCTCATGCACTGTTTTCATTGTAGCAGCTGTTATCTAATGTGCACTTAACACACTTATGAGGCACTTTGTAACTGGGACAAAACAGCCTTCTTTCACTTGGAATTTTTTGATAGGGTGACAATGCATTTTAGAAGATCTGACTGCACAGGTCACCTTTTCTGAATGGACTGAGGGTAAAAACCAGGAAAAACTGCCCCCTGCCTATGGTGCCAGCTAGGGATAATTTGTAAGTGTCTTTCTGTACTGTTGCAACTCTGCAGCTGATTACAGTGGTTGAAACTAGCATAAACAGGACACAGGCAGGGTCACAGACCATGCATTGGGATAAACATGGGCCCTTTTCTACACTACTACTTCATGGTTCCTCCCAGCAGCTGAACTGTATCAGTGCAGAAAGACACATTTACCTGTTACATTATTTGTCTTCTGTCTACACCAGGAGAAAGTCCCTGAGCAGATTGACCCAGGATGTATTTTACTTATGTCTTTTGGGGACAGGGGAAGGATAGCACAGGATGATATCTCTCTGCAACCTCTCTTCTCTGCCAGTCAGCAGGGCTCTCTCCTTCAGTGTAGCTGGCGATGCAATGGTCCCCTCACATGTGTAGCACAGCTTGCTACATACCCCACGGTAGCTTCTCCCTCACTGACTCCAGGGGTAAACATACTTTAACGTGCCAAGGCGAAAAGATAGGGAAGCATTAGGGGACAAAACCAAAATGAGGGATTCACAAAAGTGATTCAGGGAGAAAACTTAAAATGCTGTGGGGTACATCCCCTTAGGGCAAATAACTTTTTCTGTAGCCTTTAGGCTCATGACTGTATATTTCTGGTGTAGATAACTTTCAGCAATAAAGCTTGAAGGCTCAAAAAATGTTGTGAGGAACTTGAGTGACTTTGGGACTAAACTGAGTAACAGTCCTCAGAATCAGGTGTACTTATGATGCATAGAGGTGGCTTGTATGAAGCTTTACTTAACAGGTGCAAAGTGTAAAATGAATAGGTAGAGAATACAATATCATAAACAAAATACCTCCCCCCCCACTACCAAAAAAACCAAACCAAAACAGCAAGTTGCTCATGGGCATTTTTAGTCCTTTTACTTTTGTTTCCCAGAAGTTACTGCACTTCTACTGTGCAAAAATAATTTTAGAGAGATACTGTTCCTTTAAAAGGAAAGATAGTTTATTTTAAAGATTTCAGTGCAGTTATGATTGAAGCCCTTGCAAATAAGATACAGTTAGCACATAGTGGACAGTCTGGTGTTTGAGCTGTAGGTGGTGATGTTGCTTTATGGGAGCTTAAGTTCAAAGAGGATGGACTTGTTTAAAGGAACTGAAGCAAATCAGGAATAAATGTATTGTATCCTTTCCCCTTGGCTAAGGCAGTAGAACCCTTCCCCTTTCATTCACTCACTCACATAAGAAGTGAGTGCAAAATATGCAAACCCTTCACTTTTAATATGATTTAGAAAGGGGCAGTTACACCTAAACAAGGTGATCCAGTCAGAGAGTTTTGAGCCTTATGATAAACACGGCCAAAACTTTATTGATCACTTTTCCATTTTTTGCATATAAAAATACTTTGCAGATACGTTGTCTCTTAGAAGATCTCAAAGCACTTTATAAAATAGTTTGTGTACATTTATTCTGATTTCAGTACATAAACTTCAGTCTTCCAGACAGAGCCTAATCTAGTGCCTCCTGGGGTCAACTGACTTCCATGGGCTTTGCATACTGCATACATAGGACTCCCATTGATGTCAATGGAAACAATGCTTGTGTACAAGTTGAAGAATTAGATCTTACAACTATATTCTCTCTTTGATCCTGCATAGATTCTAGTCCCACACATGGGAGTTTTGTGCTTGTCTCGTGGGGAGAATGTATGCACTAGAACTTTTTTGTGAAAGCACGGGGGGTGGATTCCCCTCCGGCTAATTTCAATTGCTTACTTTGGTGGAAATTAGATGAGAGCCAGTCCCATTGTTTTTCACTGCATGAGAAATCAGTCTCTCAGGCCCAGCCCTTAAACTGGACCCATGAGCCCTCACCCCCCCCCCCAAGAAAGTTCTAAGAGGATCTAAATTAAGGGCTTAAGAGGATTCGGTATTATTTTAAGCCTGTTCCTGGGAGGTGCTGGCACTTCCCAGTGCCCTTAACTCCCACAGAGGTCAAGAGAAGTTCTAGGTCCTTAACACCAGGCGGGAGATTTCCAGCACCTTTCACTAAAGCTCCCCACCCCTACTATATGCAGTGTGGGCTGATTTATGTAGAGTGGCTTAGCAAGTCTCACTTCTCCCCAATGGCAAGACCTACTCGAACATGCTTTCAAGTTAATTTTATCTAAAACTAATTGTCTAAAACAAATAAGGTCCTTTGGGGAGGAGGATCAGTTTGATAAAAGTATAGGTCACCCAAAGTAACTATCATGGATATTAAACGGCAGTAATAAAATTGAATGGGGATTAGTAATGTATCATCACAGACCACGGTTCTATTGTGAGCAGCAGAGTACCCTTGGAATCCAAGTATAGGCTTGCCTTTATCCTCTTGACAGGCACTGGCATAGGAAGCCTTAGTATCCTCAAAACACGTATTAGCCAGCCCAGATCAGGGTCCACATTCTTCTTTGCCCACTGCTGTAGCTCAGCCACAATTGTATTAGCTGGTAAGGCAGGAGGGTCTTCTCCAAGACTGAGATTTGAAAGCGGGCAGGGACGTAAGCAAGAGACAACAGCAGAGCACACTGCAACCCCTTGAAGAATGAGAGCCATTTAAACAGCCAGCTGTTTAGTCTCCTGTATCTTTGTGCCAGCTATCACTGTTCATAGATGCTAAGGTCAGAAGGGACCATCATGAACATAGTCTGACCTCCTGCATGTTGCAGGCCACAGAACCTCACCCACCCACTCCTTTAATAGACCCCTAACCTCTGGCCGAGTTACTGAAATCATGACCTAAAGACTTCAAGGCAACAACTTCACCCCCCTGCTGGAGCATAAATCATTTAAATTTGGACTGCCTGCATTCAACCCACAGAACACATCCTAGTATGAGCAATTAGCTTATGCTGTAGAGGCTGACCTCACCCAGGTCAGCCTCTGACCACCAGAAAAGGTAGACAAATACCTTTCCGATAATTTGGGCCATTCACTGCAAGTATCAATTGTGAAAGCACCTGGGCGTCCTCTCACCTTTGAAGATATGAAAACTAGCTAATCAAAAGCAGCAAAAATATCTAATGGCCCTGTGAGCTGCCAGCATCCTACATCCCTCAGGTGGACTTCAGGCATTAGCAAGGTACTAGTAGGTAATCTTCCACCCATAGACAAGGAAAGAATATCCATATTCATTCTGTTGGACTTCTCTGCAGCAGTTGGTGACATTACACACGTATCCCTGTACTGTTCTCAAGAACCTACAGGGTGAAAGGAAACACTTCTCCCAGGAACCTCCCTTCAGACTGAATCCAGAGAACTGATACAGGCAACTGTTTCTTCCTGACCCTCACCTGTAGAGTCCCACAGTGCCAGATCTTAACCCTCACATTAAATATATGTCTGAAGCTGTTGGGAGAATGGTTGAGAAAATCTGAGTTGAGGCACCAGTGGTATTTAGAAGACACCCAGCTCTACATAGAATATCAGGGTTGGAAGGAACCTCAGGAGGTCATCTAGTCCAATCCCCTGCTCAAAGCAGGACCAATCCCCAGACAGATTTTTACCCCGGTTCCCTAAATGGCCCCCTCAAGCATTGAACTCACAATTAGCAGACCAATGCTCAAACCACTGAGCTATCCCTCCCCCATACCTTCCAGAATTCTCAATATCTTGCTAAAATAAACATTTGGATTAAAAATAGTTTGCTAAAGTTGAACCTTGTAATAACTGAGACGATGCTCCTTGAAAGAGGGAAGCACCGCAAAGAACCTTATTCCACTAACATCTTCAACTCCTGAGAGCATTTGCCCTCAAATTAAGATGGCCCATAGCCATTTAAATCCCTCTAAACGCTAGTAGCTCCCCTGGCAAAATGCCTATTTAAATGTAACTGACCAGAAGATTGTCCCATTTGTATAGGACAGAGGCCTGGCCTCTTTGATGTATATATTAATTCCTAGGTAAGTTTCAATAATTGAAACTGTCTGGCTGAAGCCAGATTCCCTGAAAATGCTTCACCTGGCAGAAAGCCAAGCAAAACACATTATTCTGGTGGCTTCCTCTTTGTATTGGTATCCCATTCAAAGTCCTCTGATGGGACTGACACTAGCTATTGCTCCCCTTCCAATAATCTCTAGTTGCTTTCCCCAGATCAGATTAAGACATTGTTGCCCTTGCTTTATTATCCATTTCTTGTTCTTCCCAGACGTTGGCACATGCTTAGGTCACATTAGCATGTGCCAATATCTGGGAAGAACAAGAAATGGATGTTGGCACATGCTAACTTGACCCAAGATTGTCTCTCGCCTAATTAATCATAACGATTATTAACAATCACCTAATTTCATCAAATATAGCCTATGCAAAAAGATTTAAATGAATTTTAACTATGTGGAAAGTTTGAAGTGTCTGCAGTATTTGTTAAGGTCATTTGGGACCAAAAAGAGACTGGCACAAATGCTGGATTTCTTGAAGGACCTGGTTCTTAATTAATTTTAACTTTAATTACTTAATGGATTTATTTCAAGTTCTCAGAACCTTCTTGGAACCTTTAGATTCACCTTGCAGACTTCTCCCACATGAGCTAATGGAGTAACTGACAGCAGTAGTGGGTTGTAATCCATTATGTGGACCAACATTAGAAGGAGATGGGACACCTTGCCAGTGGGTTTCAGCAGAAGAATGGTAAAACTCAGGAATCTTGTGTTCTACTCCAGGCACTGGAGGGATATGTGCTCTAGGGTGCACAGAGTGTTCTGCTCATTTCCCCCCCATCCAGCATGAATGCGTCCACACCAACCACTCTGACCTGTCCCTGCCTGTCTCTCCCCCATCCATGTCCCATTCTTCTCACCTACCCAGTCCCAGTCTCTGCTTCCCAGTCTTCTCATCCCAGTTACAGCCTCCTTCACGAGCAAATCCTAATTGCATCCCTGTGGATTCCCTTTCACAGATTCTCCCTCCATGGCTCATGGCTAGCCATTCCCAGTCTCCCTGTCCAATCAGTGCCAGTCTCTCCCAGTCTTCCCTCCCACTCCCCATATTTCTCCCCTCTCCCACTACTTCCAACCTCCAGTCCCAGTTTCTATCTGCCTGTGTCCACCACCCTTGCAGGTTCTTTGCCCCCAAACTACTTCTTTGCCCTCATCCCACATGTCTGACTCTTATCCCCTCTATATTAAAATCAGGCAGCTTTCTCCTCTGTGCTGTCTGGGTCTCGCTGTCCGTATGTTTGCACTCATTGAGAGACCAGGAAAGAGTCTCCTTGCCCTCAGTTAGAGAGCCCAGATCCCGAAAAGCCTGCAGCAGCCCCAGAGCTGCAATTGCAGGGATTGGCGCTTGCTCAGTGTGGACAGAAACTTCAGAGAATTTAGCTGCTAAACCCTCAGAAGTCTCTCCTGAGAATGCACAAATTGCAGTTTTTCAAACACTTATAATTTTGGCCAGATTTTCACAGGGACAGCACAAGGCACACCCCTGCCCCGACTTCCCTGCCAAAGTTCAGGTTCCTGCTCCAAAGCCTGTGGTTGCTAAAAATTTTCAAAGAAAAAGTTGGCAATTTTTCCCCCCACACGGGCTAACCAGCCTCATTATCAGAACCATTTTAGCTGAAATAAAAAAATAAATAAAAAACCGGAGGCAGACATCCAATAGAAAAATTCAGCCCAAATGGTTCACATTTGGCAATGTTGCAAGCAACTCAAAACAGAGTCTTATAGCAGGAAATGTAAAGCATCCTTAACAGGTGGTGCTACCATTCCCACCTTTGTAGATGTTACTGTAAGGGGCGATATTTTTTAAAAAAATATTTCCCCTACCCGCAAGGAAAGAATGTATTCCCAGTTGAGTAATTAGATGGACACGTTCTAGAAGTTACAAAAATTTAGAAGTAGGACAGAACTTTAAAGTGTCTTCTCTTTGAATACCATGTTCCAGATGTACTTTCCTCCAGCTATGAGAGTCTCTGGAGACAACCATTCACCTTAGTCTTTCCATCTGAAGAAATCTTTGGACGGCAATGGTGCAAGATTTCGATTTTCAAGGCCGCAAGAGAGAAGAGTTGTGAAACTAGCCACAAGGGAAACACAGATAGCTGCAATAGTGACTCCAGGAGAGGATATCAACACCTACACAGGTGTCCTATCCAAACAAAGCTGAACAAAGTCATTAAGAGTGCTACGAAGATGCAATTATAGTGGGCAGTGTAATGACACTTTGACAAACAAGCAGGAACGAAAAAAGGCAGGAGAAGACGATGAGATTTTAGGGAAAGCAGTTCAAGCACAGAACAAAAGAAGGTTGGAATTCAGCAGCCAGAACTAGGGGGAAGTCCTACTGTCTAACCCCTGTTATGATGAGAGGCATTCTTATGTGTGGAATCCGTGTCTCTCAAATAGAATGTATTAAAGACAACTACTGTGTATTGACACTGCTAACTATCAGCACAATGGTTACCCCACAGCTCAAATCTCAGCTTTGTGTCTTTTGTTTACCAGGGATCATACTTCATGGAACTCAGTACAGTACACAGAGATATTTTAGTCCCAGATTTTTAAACCATTAGGAGTTGCAGCACTCAGTGTTGCAATGTCTAACTGATTTAGGAGACTAAATATTTTCAGAAGAGATTTAGGCACTTAGGAGTCTAAATCTGTTCAACTGCCAATGGAATTTAAACACATAAGTGCCTAAATCCTTTCTGAAAATGAGATTTAGGCTCCTAAATCAGTTAGGTGTTGCAACGCTGAGCACAGCAATGTCTAAACAGTGTTAAAAAGCTGGGCCCTTGTGACTAAACATACTTTAAAGAAAACAGCTCCAAGAGGCCCTGTAATTGTTCAGCCCTGATATCATTCCAACACTAGACAGAAGAATAGATGAGGGAAACCAGAAAGAGAGGCCTATAAAGCATATAAATCTGCCTCATTTATTCTTCAGAGGTCAAAGAACCACAAGACTCAAATCTCATGTGTGTGTATATAAAAAAAGGTAATAGAAAAAACCATCCTGGGTTGCAATAAATATAAAGAGGATTATTGGATTACTTATTGAGGTTACTGACATGGACAGAACCTGTAGTTCTCTGGGTCTTTAGATTCCAGAGTAACTAGAGACTGTGTTGCCATACAAAGGGCCTGATTCTCCTCTTCTGCTAAAAAGATGTTTTACATCATTTAAATTCCATTGATTTGCTCCTGATTCAGGCAAGAGTAGCACGATGAGAATCTAGCCCAGAGTTGCCCTAAATCCTGGCTTGGATGAAGCAGTTGCAGGACTGCTGACTGCACTGCAGTGCAATGGCTTTTACTGATGTGCTACTCAGCTAACTGGAGAAGAAAGATTGCTCTCAGGAGTGTGCAGTCACCAAAAAAACAGAAACAGCAAATATATACAAGCTAAGAAAGACCTGTTTAAATTACACTTATTAGCACAAACAACTCATGCAAAAATATAGCAATAAAGATAGAGGAGCTGCCTGCATTCTTCTCCATTTTTCCCGTGAATATACTGAAGAGAATTGATGTATAAAGGAACTGTGGCAAAAGCAATTGGGCATAAAATAAATGGAGTTGTGTAGACTCATCTGATTGATAATGGGTTATATCAAAACCTAATATTGTTTATACTCATGTGAAATGTGGCTTAATATTCCATGCATTTTTAGTATGACTGTCTTTGTATTTACTTGTTTAATGAAATATGGATCTCGAGACCTTTGCAATGCTCCTGCTTCTGAGCAAGCTCTGTGGAGTGGAAGGTGAATGTGATCAGCCTGAACTGCACCGTGAAATGGGATCATTTATTTATGTTTTCAATTTATTTTTTTTTATTAGTTTTTCAAAATTAGGAGAAGTACATCACATAGACGTTTCATGAAAGAACACGAGTGTAGGAGCAAGAGGGCAGAATGGAGTGCTCTTTAATTATAGGTAATAGAAAAATATCTAATAATTATGGTGAGTGTCAATTATTAAAATTAAGCTCATTCAGTGCATGAAGATTGTATTTCTTGAAGTTTGCCTGATTTATGAACATATAACTCTATATACTAATCCCCAATATTTAAATAGCTTGTAGATTTTTCTATAGGTTTTGTGGATTTTTTTCAACACTATGGTATTTGCTCTTAATAGGCTTGATCAAAAGCCTATTGAATGGGGGTCTTTTATTTCAGGTTGGATTGGTCCCAATAGTAATCTCTTAGAATGTTATCATGTTTATATCATTCAGTTTGTATGATAAGCATTCATTTCCCACTCCCCAAGTCTCATGCAACCCATTTCAAGGGTTTGGCACATTTATCGTGTCTGTCTTGTTTTTGGATCATACAAACATTGAGTAGGCAAACAAATGTCTCTTTCCACCCTACTCTACCTATTTCTTTCCCTACAGGATGATTTCTTAGGCATGGCAAGAGTCAAAGCTGAATGTTGTTTTTTTTCCTTTGGCTATGCAAATCTTATGGGCTCACTCTTCAGCTGTGGTCAGTTTGCCTTGGTCCTGAGTGCCTTGTATAGCAGTCGCAAGATTTCTTTGAAATGGCACTTGGCCATAGGGGCCATGTCAGCAGCTAGGGGCTGTTGGTGCACAGTAGTGCCATGTCCATACCTCCTGTCTCGGCCAGGTGGGCACAAGTGGGGAGGAGTAGAGTCAGCTATGCCAGCCAGTGATTCCTGTACACTAGATGAATCCCCAGGAAGCTGGCTAAGACAAGATCAAAATCAGTATCAGGGTCTCTGTCATGGGAAAATACAGTTTAGGGATGTAGGGCACTGGAAATGGGAGTCAAAAGACCTGGTTCTAATTCCTGGGTTCTAACAATGACCTGCTGTGACAGGTATGGCAGTTTCCTGCATTATTCTTGTAAAATCTTATTGAATTACATTTAAGTATCTTTAGAGTCCATTGTATTAAATGCAGAGGTTATGTATGATTGTGGGCTCACTGCCATGTTATGACCTTTAGAGAATTATATTGAATAATGGACCAGACAAGAATGGAATTTTGGGGACACAGTGTTCAGTGGCTTTCCTGGAAAATTTCTAGGGGGAGGTGGATGCAAATTCCCACCTCCAGTTATGCAAAAACCCAGCCATTTGAAGCTCTGCCATAAAAAGGGGACCACTGGCTGCTGTTTACCTGTTCCTGGAATCTGAATATCAAAGGCCTGAGCTGTATTAACGGAAGAATTACCTATCCATGAGTATGTTTGTTCTGAGGTAAAGTGGGTCTGAACTTTGTAACCACAGAAAACTCCCTCCTGGAGTTGTGTGGATGATCAGTGGTAAGCTTGTTAGGATGCGGATAGTTTTTTTTTTTTAATATGTTCTCTGTCATGCTTTTACCTTAATAATAAATGTGCTTGCTTAGAAAGAGCAGTGTGATAACTTACAACTGTGGGTAATTACGCTGTTTATAGCCTCTGAAGAGAAAGTAAAGTGCAGATGCTGGTTTGTTTACACTGATTGGCGTGCTGGGAATATCATAGTGTAGGCAGGGGACTGTGCAGCTTGGAAAAACCCCAATCGGGAAAGAGACGTGAGTCTCTGCCCAAAAGAGGTGATGGCTGAGGAGCCAGGAGCCTAGAGAGGGTGCCCATGGTGGACCATGAAGGGGAAATACAGTTGCAGTTGCCGTGAACTTGGCATCTGCTAAGTGACCTTGGACAAGTCACTGCACCTCTCTTTGCCAATATTTTCCCTCCCACTCTGTCTATTTAGACAGTAAATCCTCTGACCTTGGTTGACGCTTCTAGGTGCTACTGTAATGCAAATAACAATAAGGATGCCCTTGCAAAGAACAATTCCAAAATAATATTAATAATAAAGCTGTAAAGACCCCAAACTTACTTAACAACTATATAAATGAATTGTACACTGGTACCAGGGTTAACACAGCTTCAGAGCAAAGAGGCCTTCTTGCTAACTCAGAATTCATTTGTCACCAGCAGCTCTGATTTCTTAAGATGACAAGAGATCAGTCTGTCTAACCTGCAATTAAGGGATGAAAAAAGCTCAAACAAACGATTGACTAAAAGATCTGACCTTAATTTAAAAAATCAAGGCTGTGGCGAAAAGCAAATGAAGTTCATTTTCGATTTAATTAAAATGCTGCGATTACAATGTAAATAATTGTGTTTTATTAATCATCAGCATTCAAGCTTGAGACTGCAGCGATACTAAAGATAATTAAGTTGCTGGTGCTGAGAGTGGTGCCTTAATAATTACACAGTAGTTAATACAGAATGCTAACTAAAACTGGGAAGTTCTGCATAGCAATTATGTTATCTAAGGCTGCTAATTATTCATGTTAATTTAGAATGACTTTGGTTGCCTGTGTAGACTAGGCTTGTTAAACTGCAAGTCCCTGTTGTCGCTTCTGTCAGATGCAATCTAACTGGTGCTTTCTTTCACTTTTTCCACCAAAGTGTAACAGCTGACACAATGATGCTTCTCATCGAGGCAATGACATGAAAAGGGGATAGGTTTTATAAAACACTATATTATGTTTGTTTGTCATATTTAGCTGGCACACACAAGAGGAAATGCATTCAGCGTTAAGGCTGTCCAGTCCTTAAGAAAACTTTTTCAAGGCATTTAAAATAGTTTTTTTTCCTTAGTGTTTTGCATTCTAATATTTAGACTACTCACTGATTAATCTTTTCTGCTTATGTAGCATCTTCCATCCAAGGATCTCAGAGCATTTACAAATATTAATTAGTTACCTACCTCACAAGGTGTTATGAGGCTATTATTATCCCCCATTTTATAGATGGGGAAACTGATATATGGAGAGGTTTAAATGATAGTCTAACTTTAACAAACTGTCCTTGGTATGGGATGGGAAGCAGCAGAGGTGCCCTAGGAACAACAAGCCAAAGTGAGAGAAAGTTACAGTTACTTCCCTGCTTCCCTTCCATCCTTGATCTGGGAGGAAGTAAGTTACTTCATGGCTTTTTGTGGAGCAGCTTCCTTTCCACAATAAACCCAGACAGCTCCTCTGACTTACTGGAAAGAAGGTGGGTGCAAAGCAGGGGCGGCTCTAGGCACCAGCAAACCAAGCTGGTGCCTGGGGCGGCCAAATCTAGGGGGCGGCAGGCTGGGCCGGTGGACTTGCCGCAGTCATGCCTGCGGGAGGTCCACCGGAGCCGCGGACGACCGGACCTGCCGCAGGCATGACTGCGGAGGGGGCGCTCGTCCCGCGGCTCGGCTGGACCTCCCGCAGGCATGACTGCGGCAGCTCAAGCGGAGCCGCCGGACCTGCGAACCGTCCGCAGCCGTGCCCGCGGGAGGTCCGCTCGTCCCGGGGCTCCGGTGGACCTGCCGCGGGAGCTCAACCGGAGCCGCGGGAAGAGGGGACCCGCCGCGGGACCGAGGAAGGGCGGCGCAGCACACCGCGCTGCCTGGGGCAGCCTATTTTCTAGAGCCGCCCCTGGTGCAAAGGCAGAGGTGCCCACTTGCTTACCTTGGGGATAATGAAGTGAATAGCCACTGCTTGTTTCCCCCTCTCCCCCCCCCCCCCCGCATCTTTCAGGAGAGAACCTGAGCAGAACCAAGCAGGGAATTCAGGGGGCATCATTCCTCCCGACTCATCTGTCTGGCAGAAAAAGGGCTGTGACAGTCTAGCCCAAAGTCACACAATAAATCAGTGGCAGAGTCATGAATTAAACAGAAATCTTCTGCTTCATCCACAAGTTCACCCTCTGGGCTGACCTCATACTTCTAGTTTAAGAGTATCTTTTTTAACTAGCATTCAATCATGAGCCCTGTATTGCTTTCAGCTTGTTTGAAAAGACTCTGTGACTGTAGAGAATCTCCAGAGGGTATGGAACAAAAGAGGAAAACACCTCCGTCCTCACTCACACTTTATGTATGCAGGATCTATTTTTAATATCGCAAATGAATACATAAGGGGAAACAGATCCTCTTTGCAATAGAGTGTCAGCAGTATCTAAGATCCTAACCATGAAAAGAAACAGGGATGGGTCTAGTAGTTCTGCTGCCCTAGGCAAACCAGCAAATCTCCAACTTATAAGCCTGTCATCACCCACACATGCTGTTACTTAACAATTGATTGTCCCTAATATTTGGCAGTCCTGGGTGATAACAGCTGGCAGACCTGGCCTTCCAGAGAGTCTAAATACATCAGCATAGACCAATACCTCTCTTCATCCAGGGCCTCTCCTGAAGTTCTTTCTCTGTCTTTATTCAGTACATACTCCCATTGGCCAAATCCTGAGGCCCTTTCTCTGTCTTTACTTACTCCTTACTCAGCAAATTCTCATGGATTTATGGGTGTCTGGATGTGGACCTCAGGATTTGCTCCTGATATTAAAGCATAAATTACATTTTCACAGAACATACATCATGGGTTTAGAAGATAAAATGTTGCTGCCAATCACTCCTGTGCAATCCAACTCGACTCAAGATGATTACATTGGTGTAAATGAGAGTAGAATTTAGTCCAATATTGGACAGATTAAACTATGCTTAGGGTCTTATAGTCAGTGTAAATTTAAGAGTCCTTGCAGGAAGTCAATAGTGCTATAAATCTGTCAGCTTTGGTCTCCTCCTGAAGGCTTTGCTGAGTGGGGATGAAAGACTTCAGTCTGTCATATTTCCATAGATGTCTTTCTGATCCTGTTTTTTGTGGAAGCAAAGTTGTTTTTCAAGGGAAAAAAATCAAGAAACAGAAAAACATGTATTTGTATTGTACACAGTTCCAGATTTGCCTAACCCTTCCCAAGCAGCAATAATCCTAGACCTAGTGGGATCTCCCACTCAAAGTGCAAAGTAATTTGTGCTACTGCAATTTTCCAGACTTTATGGACAACAGGGCAGACTCAAAAATATAAGTGCACGTGGCTCCTCCCCAGCACTCTGGTGGAACTCTAAAGACACTAAGCCTCTCATAGTCTTGTACAATGAATAACAATACCTTACAGTTATACGGTAAGGATCTATGAGGACCTCAAAGCCCTTTACAAACATCAGTTATCGGGGCCACTCTTGTGAGGTGGGTCTGACTGTTCCAATTTCACAGAGAGGTAAACTGAGATGCAGAGCAGTTATGTCACTTGGCCAAGGTTGCACAGGAAGTTTGTGGCAAAGTCATAAACAGAACCGGGACATTTAAATTGACTGCCCAGTGCTCTAATAACTAGACTACAATCCATTATATTCCTCAATGAACTGTCCCTTGTGAAAGCATTTTCTGAAGCACTACTGCTGTGGAGTCACTCCCTGGATATCCACTACACAGCGTAGAAGCTGTCCCGGATTGGATGCTTCATCTGGAAGATGGAATTGCCAAACTACTAAAGGCCTGAATCAGAGTCCACTGAAGTCAAGGGGAATCTTTCTATTGGTATGAATGTGGTCAACAAGTGCACGTGCATAAATCACGCACGCATAACAGTGACAAAGAGTCCTGTGGCACCTTATAGACTAACAGATGTATTGGAGCATGAGCTTTCGTGGGTGAATACCCACTTTGTCAGACACGTGGCATAACAGAGTCCAGACTGTGGCCCCTTTGAAAATGTGGTCCTTTAAGCAAATAAGAAAATAGGCCAGCCTCCCCCAAGCACACAAACAAAGAGATTTTCAAAGGCATCAAGGGCAATTAGGTGCCAGCTCCCACTGAAAGTCAGGGAGAGCTGGTTACCTAGCTCTCACTTGTCACTTTGAACATCTCCCCCACAAATGGTTAGAAATAGCGGTGCTCATTCTGATCTCCCTCTCAAAGGAGTGAGAGGAGAAGCAAACCCAGTGAGTGGTCTTTCTGCATGGCTAGGATGAAAATGAAGCAGTTAATCATCACACTGCATGATGAGCAGCTTCCTCGAACACCCTGATCCAGTGTGAGATGGATGCACAACCAGATATGTTTTTGCCTGCATAGGCGCTGGAGGGAATTCAAGGTCTATGGAGGGTCCGCTGGCGACAGAAGTTATTAACAGCGTTAGCAATTTGAATAGTCAAATTGATGAGGGGCTCAGGGAAAATGTCAGTAAATTAGAAATCATTAGAGACATTCTAAAAAGCATTGAGGCTGAGCAATTTTTTAAAGGACGTGTTTATTGCAAAGATGACCGAACTGTATAGAGCTAAAAAGGCTTTGTTTAATACCACTCGACTGCAATGCTATATTACATATATGCACTCCCTTGAAAGCGCAGAGCATCAGGCAAGCAAAATGAGAACAAGAATCTGAGCAGGATGGGGGAGTTGAAACAATCTTTTAATTGCTTCCTGATTGCCTAGGTCAAGTGCTGAATATGGTAAAAAGGAAAAGCAGAAGTACAAGGTTTTCCATTTGATTCTCCCTCCTGCTGCTCTTTGAATGGATTCGGAGAAGCTTTGAATATGTTTTTGGGGGGGGGGAAAGGCTTGTCAAGCCTTCCTGTTTCGGTGCCTGGACAGTCTAAAATGTAAGACTACCAATTACTGCAGCAGAAATATTGTGTATTGGTGTATTGTGTAAATAGTGTAAATATTCCTTTTTAGCCTAATCAGCAGAAATCGCTGATCTCCACTTTGCATTCTACCTTCATCGTAGTTAATTAACGCACAAAGTTAATTTTGCGCTTATCAGTCCAAAGCAAGGGGACCATGAAATTAACTTAGGGCCAAATCTTGTTTTTCTTACTCAGCCAAATTCCTCTTGACTACAGTGAGGGATTTGCTCAAGTTAGGATTGGGTCGGACTTCAGGACTTGGCCCAGCATGCACTGGTTCCATGGTACATGGTATTTTGTTTTTATTTTGTCCACCCTCCCCCACACATCCAAATGGAGGTGCGATGAAACAATCCCGTAAAGACAGCAGGCCCAGTTCACTCTGCTGTAATTCCATTGATTTCAGGAGTGAATGTAGCTCAGTGCTTTTAGAATTGGGGGCAATGCCACTGGCATGCCCAAGATTACATTTTACTGGCAGTTTCTCATAGTAGCAAACAGGGCCAGCTCCAGACCCCAGCGCGCCAAGCCGCGGGGGGCGCTCTGCCTGTCTGCGGATGCTCCACCGGAGCCGTGGGACCAGCGGACCCTCCGCAGGCACGTCTGTGGCGGGAGGTCCACCGGAGCCCCGGGACCGGCAACCGCCAGAGCGCCCCTGGTAGCAAAGATAAGCCTTGTCTGCTCGTTTTGCCACTAGCCCTTGTTTTCCCAAGTAGTACCTTTTGCTCTTAGACTTGGGGGCTGTATCCCTTTCCCCTTCTTAAGTAACAATCTAGCTCCTCCTCCAACCCTTTTCATTTCTCTGTCGCGTGTCAGAGTGCAGCAAGTCTTGCCCTTCTGAAATAGCCACTGAGAATCTCCCAAGAATAGTTTGCAGCCATGCTGAAGAGACACAGGCTGGATTTTTCAGTGATGTTCCCTCTCCTTAGGCTCTTCCTTGTACTTCACTCTGCTGCCTGAGTCCTGCTTTATTTGCTTGCAGCTGGTGATAAACAAACCAACTCTATTTAGAAAATACTCAGGCCAGAGCCTGGATTTCCTCTTATCTAAGTTCTGCTTCTGCGGAGTTATTGAATATTTCTCACCCTCCTGTTTCTTTTCCCCTCTTCCCTCCTCTGTTTTGCACAGTTCAAAGGGTCATTATGTAATGACATTACAATGAAAATTAGTGGCCTGATTTGCAGAGCTGCTGAGTACCCTAATTCCTATTAAACTCAATGGGGACTCAGCTCCTCTGAAAATGTCAGAAATTTCAAGCTTTACAAAGCAAAAACTAACTAAAACACCCTTTCCCCACACCATCTCTTCCCCACCCCCTCTTTCCCTCATGGGTTGATAGGCACTCTTCTTTAGGAGGCATTTACACAGGGCAATTTTTGAGGCCAGTCAGAATTGGCTTTGTTGATGAACCTGATGTCCCTACAGGGATCTAATTTGCAGCATGGGACTTTGTAATTTCATGCTAGAACAGGATAAAATGGAAGACTAACTCATCCAGAAGGAGTGCATTATATAACAGTAGCAAAGAAGAATCTGTAGTGACAGTAAAGATCCTTTGGAACAATTATGTTGCAATGCCATACACCCTCTAACTGGTTTTAAACAACAAGAAAATAAGTTGTATGTTGGGGGGAGGGGGTTGTACAGAGGAAGGGGGAAGAAGGAAAGAAAATAGCCCAGTATTAATAAACCTCAGCTTCTAAATTCACTCAGACAAAAATTAGACATACGTCAGATGAATATAAATACCATGTACTCTCCAAGTTTCTTCTCATTAGTCCTGGCTTCCTCTTGCATAGGCTCTGATAATGATACCTGCTCTGACATGCACTGCATCTATAGTGCCACTGGAGTGCCCCCTCAACAAATCTGAAGAGTGGGACTTTTGGCTCAGTGATGTGTCTAGCCTACTATAGGTCATGTCGGGGGAGCAATACATTTGCATTTTTAGTGCCCTCACTACACTTTTCATGAAAGGCCTGGTCTGGAGCAGAGCTTAGTCAATGGGAGCTGTGAGTATCTTTTGGGATCAGGCCTTGAAATAAGAAGCATCTGTGCAAGTTAAAGGATTGCTGATATCTCACGGAAATCTTCAAAAGATGCTGAGCTAGATTAGGGGCTCCATTACGCCATTATGCAGGGGCTATAATGGGACTGCGACAGCCTTATGGGGAATTCCCTGGGCACAGGAGCAGTATATACAGTTCCGCGCTGTACTTTGCTCATCCGACATAGGAACCTATCATGGCAGGGCTGGTGGGAGGGGGAGTAGCAGTAGTACTCAGAGCTACAGATATTCTGAGCTGCAGAGCAGCCTATAGGCAACCAGGGGAGAGACTGCCATAAATTAGAGCAGTTTTGAGACTACTCCAATTTATTTTCAGGGCTGCTGCAGATGCCAGCCAAGCCTGGAATCTGGGAGGCACAAAGGTGACTTAAAAAAAATCTTTGCCACTCTCCTCATGAGCTGCACCTTCCAGGCTTAGCCTCAGAGGAGACAAAGCACAGAATCTGATCTGTGTACAAATAGTTTTGGTAAGGGTGACTTAATGGCCTTAACATCAGGTTTGAAGTGCCTAAGCTTCCTAGAACACTGGAGGAAGATAAATCAGATCTTTGTGGAGGATTTCTATGAAGCCTTTAAACCAAGATTCTGTTAGTTTGCAAATGCCATGCTTCGATATCTGTCTTAATCCTGAGGAACTGAAGGCAAATGGTCACCGTTCCTTGCCTTGTTGAAGCTGCATAAGGACTGTCACCAGGTGAGCTGATGAATCATCTCCCACTACGATCTTCAGTGCTTTGGGCTCTTTTAGGTCAGAAGAGATGCCTCTTTATTTTCAAGATGCCCTCTCTTTGTGTGAGATCCCATATCTGAGTTGATATTTAATGATATTCTCAATGAGGTGTGTGTTTTCCTTCCAGATGAAAAGGTCTGTTGCCGCATATTGCCAAGGCCTCCATACTTCAATGAACATCCCCTTGTTAATGTATTATCAGTATGAATACGTGGGAGCACGTGATTTACATTCCTATACCATTATTTGCTATACTTTTATCATAACCCAACTTATAAGTCTCCTCCCCAAGCAGTCCTAAGGTGAAGTCCTGACCACACTGGAGTCAATGGGGCCAATAATTTACCTCTAATCTCTTTTAATGTCATTTTTTTAATTGAAGATTTTCCATACTGCTAATGATTTTTGTCACATGCCTCTGGAGTCTTTGTATTTCTGCTGCATCTTTTTGAAGATGGGTGACCAGAACTGAACACAGTGTTGCAGCTTGGGTCTGTAATGGGTTAGCAGTGGCCCCTCCCACTCTGGGTCAGCAGGAGGCCACTTCTCACTACATCACGGGGTGTTGCTCATAGTTGGGGAATTAGCCAAGTCACACTTGGCCTGTGGCCCTGGTCAGCAGTCTGGGCAAAGCGATAGCCACTTCGGGTCTCTAGCCCGCAATCAGGGTAGTGAAGAGTCAGGGGCTCGGACCTGTAGTCAGGGACGAGCGGCAAATAAACAGTTAGTAAGCTGAGCCCACAGTCAGGGTGGGGTGGTACAGAGTCTGGGTCTCAGGCCTGCACTCAGGGCTGAGCAACAAACAAACAGTCCAGAGCCCAGGCCCTTAGTCAGGGCAGGGCAACAAGACCCCGAGGCTCAGGCCGGGGTAGAGCACCCAAACACAGTCTAGGGGCACTCAGGCAGGGTTAGAGCCTAGAGTCCTCACTGGGTGGATGGTAGGCGGATGTAGGCCCTCTGGCCTATGGAGGGGGAGTACTGCCACTCCGGGTCGGGTGGCAGTGGGGACGCAGGCCTGCCCAATTCCACTGCGTCCCAGCCTAGGGCCCTAACAGGCAGAGAGGTCTTCCACTGGGTCAGCGGGGATCCTCCCACAACACGCTGATCTGGTCACAGGCCAGCTCTCAACTGGACGGTTGTCTAGTCTCACTGGGCTACTTCCTATCTCCTCCTCAGGGCATACCTGGGTCTGTAAGGGGTCCTCTGCATCATCTGGGTAGAAGGCCAGCGGCAATCCCGGCAACTCCTCCTTGGCTTGGTCAGGGTGTGGCTCCAGAAGTGTCGGCCAGTCTTCAGCACCGCAGGGATCCGCAGCAGTCTTCCAATTCAAGAGTGGGCAGCAAGCATCTGGTTCCTTCAGCGGCTGCAGCCCAACTGAGCTCACAGACCCACCTTTTGAACTTTCTGTCCCATGCACTGACTTCTGGTGAGAGGGGTGAGCACGGCCTGGCTCTGTCCACCAGGGCTCTGCATGCGGCCTCTTCCCCTCTGGATCAGTGGGAGGCCACTCCACCTCACTGCAGGGCATATCACTGGTTTAGGTAAAGACATAATATTCTCAGTCTTACTATTTTCTATCCCATTCTTTATGCATCCTAACTCCCCCCCCCCTTCTTTAACGGCCATTGCACACTGAGCAGAGTTTTTCATTGAGCTGTCCGCAGTCAGGTCCAGATCTGTTTCCTAAGTGGTTACAGTTATCATAGAGCTCGGCAATGCATATGAGTAGCTCACATTATTCTTTTCAATGTGCATTTCCTTTCATTTGTCAAAGTGAATTTCATTTGCCATTGTGTTGCTCAATTGTGCTGCCTAGTGTTGTTATATACCTTTGACATTTCTCAGCCTTCACTAACCTACATAATTTTGTGTCATCTGAAAATGTTGCTACTTCATTGTTCCTACCATTTTCCAGATCATTAACAAATATATTAAGCAACAGCAGTCCTAGTATGAAGCCTTGGGTCAGCCTTCTGTTAATCTTTAGTTATTTTGGAAATTGACCATTTCTTCACGCTCTTTGTTTACTAACTCCTAGCCAGCTTCTAATCAATAATAGGACTTTACCGCTCATCACCTAGCTACTTAGTTTCCTTAACAGTCTCCTTCTAGGGACTTTGTTGGAGGCTGCTTAAGAGCTTCAAGTGTACAACATTAGCAGCTTGTTGTTGAATCATGGGATTGTGACATCAGAGGTATGTCATGCTCTAACAGGATGAAAGTTCTCAAGGTATGCCAGGCTTCATTCCTGTCAGAGACTACAACCTCCCTTTATCGCTCAAAAAGACACCATCAAACCAAGCAAATGGAGAATTCCTTGATTCACAACCTGTCTATTACAAAGAAAAATTTACAAAATCAAATATGGGATCTCAGAGAAACAGCTGTAGAGCTTGATGCTGAAAACCAGAAGCTAATGAAAGAAAACAAAGAGATAAAAGACCAGAACAGGAGGTTGCAAGCCAGAGCAGACTGCTTTAAGACATTAGTGGGAGACCTACAAAGAGAAGTGGACAATGCCAGGGAGATGATGGAAAGAAGAGAAGACAAGATTAATAAATTAGAATTCCAAAACAAACACTTGGAGAAAATAAACGAACAACTTAACATGGAAATCATGGAAATGGCCTGCCAGATTTCTGCATATCACAATATCTATCAGGAAAAAGACATAGATGGGGTGAGAAACATAATATATGAAAACAAGAAGTATCTGAAACACCTAATGACCAGTCTAGAAAGTGAAGAGCAGCTGTATGAACAGGAAAAGCTAGAAACGAACCAATTAAGGGAGACACTGGAAGAGCTTGACAAAATTGGGGAGTTTCAGAAAAATGACATCACGCAACTGGAAGGGCAGTTGGTAATGCCAACCCAGGAAACAGCATTAGTGAGGGTGGAGAATGAGGACAAGTTTCAGGCTGGTTCATTATTGAGGCAGGTTGCTGAAGTCAAGTTTGTGGAGAACTCACTTCACGAGCCTAAGAAACACAATTTCCTCTGTTACATTTGGAATCTCTTAAAGCTCTTGCTCACATTAGCGGTTTGGTTGGGACTTGCAGCAGCTTTGGTATTATTATACACCTATGTTTTCAACAATGATTTTATAGCTGACAGCCTTCTACTATTGATTAGTGACCATGACCTTGACATGTTAATACAGATCTTGTCTCCATATCTTATCTGGAAAAATGATGGACTGTTGCCATTTTGAGAAAAGCTGTACAGCTCTGCTGAGCTCTCCATATCATCTTAATTGACTCTATTTCAGTGCCTTGATGCATGAGTTCAGCTTTCTATTAAAAATTATATTTCTTTGTAAATTTTTATTTTAGAAATCCAAATAAATTATATACTTCAGTTCTCCTTTAGCTACTGTTCAGCTCACACACAAAGAATTCTAATAGAGTGGAGAGGTCTGATTTAACTACAGCAGCCATGCCCATTCGTCTCTATCATACCATCACCACTTAGGTATTTTATAATCCTGTTTCAACCAGTTTTCTTGGTGCTGAAGTACAGCTTGCTGATCTGTAATTTACAGGATCATCCGAGCAAAGGAGCCAGTAGCTCAGAAATGAAGAGAGAAGAGGGAGACTGCTTCACGGCTCCAAGACTATTTTTGTGTGGACACAAAGCAGTTGCCCATGTAAACAAGGTCTTATTTATAGAGAGAGGCCAGTGATGAGATTAGACCGCAGGTCCACAGTATGATGGTTCTGCAGACTAATGAGCTAAAGTAACACATACTTTTTTGCCCAAGTCAGTGTGACTGTGCTGTACTTCAATGTGCCCTTTCTATATCATGGAAAGAGAAAGCTCTCTAGCCACCATAACATGGGTTTTATAACAGCAATTAATAGATTTCCCTTAGATGCACTCATAGCACATATAGGGCCCAGTCCCACTGCCACTTCAATAGCAGACTTTCCATTGCCTCGACTGGGTGTTGTAGTAATTATCTGCCTCCATTAAAAACCCAGCAGAGCACTTCCCTATCTCAGACAAGTGAACAGAAAATGTAGTTTGTGCTAAGCTGGCTGAGGCTGGGTTAAGCATGATACTTGATTCTGGAATTCACTTCCCTGTTATCTGCCAGTCCCTAAATTTGTTCATTGCAAAGCCTATCTATTTTCCTATGCTTTGGGGAAGGTAACCAGGAGATGTGGGAGGAGGGAGAGTGTTTAGCTGGATGGGTTAGGATGGAGTTTTCATTATGGACATTAGTTCAGATGGTGTCATGTTTTTACATTTGGCTAATACATTTTATATGTTCATCTAGAGCAATGGACAGAGGCTTTTTAAATAAAACAAAATAAATACCATTTTGTGGAAGGAAAATTAAATCCTAAAGATCAACATGGCAGTTAGCCAAGTGGCAGCCATCTTGAGGCTTCAGAATTATCCCTGACATTTATGCACAATGCAAGCCTGCCAAGCAGAAGCTAGCAAATAAACAGTCAACTGAACAAACATGATACCGAAAAGAATCTTAAGGGGAAGAAAAATTGTGACACCATGACATATGTGCAGTGGCTGGTAGCAGTAGTGGTGAGGAAAAATTCCACAAGAAAGTCCCCTTAATCTCCTTCCATTCCTAGGTTGTGTGACAAGAAAGGAAAGGCTGTGTGGAATAAGGAAAGAGACAATCTGGGAGGAAAGAGAGCAGGTGGGAGATCATGAAGACAATGGGCTAATTTCACAGGTAAGGTGAACTAAGGAAAAAGATGCTGTTATGTTTAAGATATTGGAGTAAGACTCAGGAGACTCTCTGCCACTGGTTTCCTTGGTTATTTCAGGCAAATCACTTAATGTCTCAGTTCTCTACTTGCATAAAAGGGTAATAATATTCAGTTTGCCTCTCTTGGGTATTTAGATGGTAAATTATTTGGGGCAGTGATGTCTCAGGTGTATGTGCAGTGCCTTGACAAGGGGGCCCCATCGTAGTTGAGGCCTTTAGTTGCTATCATAGTTGGTTGCAGGAAAAAAACATCCCGATGTGTAGAAAGAATAGTAAATATGGCAGGTGACCAGCGTGGCTTAACAGTGAAATCCTTGCTGATCTTAAACACAAAAAAGAAGCTTACAAGAAGTGGAAGCTTGGACAAATGACCAGGGAGGAGTATAAAAATATTGCTCAGGCGTGCAGGAGTGAAATCAGGAAGGCCAAATCACACTTGGAGTTGTAGCTAGCAAGAGATGTTAAGAGTAACAAGAAGGGTTTCTTCAGGTATGTTAGCAACAAGAAGAAAGTCAAGGAAAGTGTGGGCCCCTTACTGAATGAGGGAGGCAATCTAGTGACAGAGGATGTGAAAAAAGCTAATGTACTCAATGATTTTTTTGCCTCTGTCTTCACAAACAAGATCAGCTCCCAGACTGCTGCACTGGGCAGCACAGTAAGGGGAGAAAGTGACCAGCCCTCTGTGGAGAAAGAAGTGGTTCGGGACCATTTAGAAAAACTGGACGAGCACAAGTCCATGGGGCCAGATGCACTGCATCCGAGGGTGCTAAAGGAGTTGGCAGATGTGATTGCAGAGCCATTGGCCATTATCTTTGAAAACTCATGGTGAACGGGGGAGGTCCCAGATGAATGGAAAAAGGCTAAAGTAGTGCCCATCTTTAAAAAAGAGAAGAAGGAGGATCCGGGGAACTACAGGCCAGTCAGCCTCACCTCAGTCCCTGGAAAAATCATGGAGCAGGTCCTCAAGGAATCAATTCTGAAGCACTTAGAGGAGAGGAAAGTGATCAGGAACAGTCAGCATGGATTCACCAAGGGCAAGTCATGCCTGACTAACCTAATTGCCTTCAATGCAGAGATAACTGGGTCTGTGGATGAGGGGAAAGCAGTGGATGGGTTATTCCTTGACTTTAGCAAATCTTTTAATACTGTCTCCCACAGTATTCTTGCCAGCAAGTTAAAGAAGTATGGGCTGGATGAATGTACTGTAAGGTGGATAGAAAGCTGGCTAGATCATCGGGTTCAACGGGTAGTGATCAATGGCTCCATGTCTAGTTGGCAGCCGGTTTCAAGCGGAGTGCCCCAAGGGTCAGTCCTGGGGCCGGTTTTGTTCAATATCTTCATTAATGATCTGGAGGATGGCGTGGACTGCACTCTCAGAAAGTTTGCAGATGACACTAAACTGGGAGGAGTCGTACATACGCTGGAGGGTAGGGGTAGGATACAGAGGGACCTAGACAAATTAGAGGATTGGGCCAAAAGAAACCTGATGAGGTTCAACAAGGACAAGTGCAGAGTCCTGCACTTAGGATGGAAGAATCCCATTCACTGTTACAGACTAGGGACCGAATGGCTAGGAAGCAGTTCTGAAGAAAAGGACCTAGGGGGTACAGTGGATGAGAAGCTGGATATGAGTCAACAGTGTGCCCTTGTTGCCAAGAAGGCTAATGGCATTTGGGGCTGTATAAGTAGGGACATTGCCAGCAGATCGAGGGACGTGATCATTCCCCTCTATTCAACATTGGTGAGGCCTCATCTGGAGTACTGTGTCCAGTTTTGGGACACTACAAGAAGGATGTGGAAAAATTGGAAAGAGTCCAGCGGAGGGCAACAAAAATGATTAGGGGTCTGGAGCACATGACTTACGAGGAGAGGCTGAGGGAACTGGGATTGTTTAGTCTGCAGAAGAGAATAATGAGGAGGGATTTGATAGCTGCTTTCAACTACCTGAAAGGGGGTTCCAAAGAGGATGGATCTAGACTGTTCTCAGTGGTAGAAGATGACAGAACAAGGAGTAATGGTCTCAAGTTGCAGTGGGGGAGATTTAGGTTGGATATTAGGAAAAACTTTTTCACTAGGAGGGTGGTGAAGCACTGGAATGGGTTACCTAGGGAGGTGATGGAATCTCCTTCCTTAGAGGTTTTTAAGGTCAGGCTTGACAAAGCCCTTGCTAGGATGATTTAATTGGGAATTGGTCCTGCTTTGAGCAGGGGGTTGGACTAGATGATCTCCTGAGGTCCCTTCCAACCCTGAGATTCTATGATTCTATGATAATTAGTGACGATGAGAGGTGAACTGCATTTAAATGGGTACAAGAGCCCAAGTTCCCTAAGCTGCATGAATTTTCAGTTTGTCAGTTGTGAATCAAAGAAACTAACTTAACTTATTCACCCCTAGCTATAGTGTGCCATGGACTGTGAAGCAGAACTCTCCATTACAGTCAATTGTAGCATATGTCCACCAGAGGGGAAGGGGATAGCTGGAAAAGGGTGTTTTGACTAGTCAAAAAAGAGGGTGGTCCAGGAGCACATGGGGAAAGTCACAGGGAAAGTCTCGGGAAGGTAACTCCATAGTATAAGTGGTTAAACATTAAGAAGATGAAAGATAAACTTGACCCCCATCCCACTTCAGCTTATACCCAGACCACAACAGTTATCCCCAACTTTCTGAGCAATTTACACAAAACTCAGGCTTCTGATATCAGCTTGTCAGAACAAATAGCATTTCAGTGTTGCAAATGTGTTTTCAGTATTGTTGTCCTTTTTCAACCGGAGTGGCTAGTCAAAGTTCAGGACCCTGGGGATGTTCTAGTTGGAAGCAGAAATTGATGGAGTCTGGTATTTTCTTTGATGCAATCTTGTTTATTTACAAGGAATGTGCAAAGTCCCATGTCTCTGAAAGCAAAAGGAACCAAGAACTTACAGTCCCCATGCCTCATTAGCCAACACTAGACCCAAAAGCGCTCTCTCTTGCTCGCTTTTTTCAGTCATACCGTGTTTACAGGCTTCTGTTTGGATTTCTTGCTTCTCCTTCTCTTTCTGTTCTTGTCTTTTCTCAGGGCAAGTCTACACCTAAAATACTGCATTGGTGCAGTTGCGCTGCCGTAGCACTTTAATGAAGATGCTCTAAACAAAGGGAAGGGAGAGCTCTCCTGTCAGCATAGTTAATCCACCTCCTGAGAGATGGTAGTTGTGTTGATGGGAGAAGCTCTCTTGCTGACATAGTCCTGGCTATACAGGGGGTTAGGTTGGTATAACTACATTGCTCAGGGATGTAGATTTTTCACGCCCCTGATCTCTGATCTACACTACGAGTTTAGGTCGAATTTAGCAGTGTTAGATCAATTTAACCCTGCACCCATCCCCACGACGAAGCCATTTTTGTTGACTTAAAGGGCTCTTAAAATTGATTTCTGTACTCCTCCCCGACAAGGGGATTAGTGCCTGGGAAAAGCCCTGGGAACTTTTGAATTTCATTTCCTGTTTGTCCAGCCTGGCGAGCTGCTTAGCACAGGTGACCATGGAGTCCCAGAATTGCAAGAGCTTCAGCATGGACCGAACGGGAGGTACTGGATCAGATCGCTGTATGGGGAGAAGAATCCATGCAGCAGGCAAGAGCACAGCAGGCAAGCGGAGAATCCCTTCTCCCCGGCAGCCAGGAACTGTTCATCACCCTGGAGCCAATACCTTTGCAACCATCCCAAAGCAGGCTCCTGGACCATGAAGCCAGAGAAGACACCTCTGGTGAATGTACCTTTGTAAATATAATACAGGGTTTAAAAGCAAGCGTGTTTAATGTTTCATTTTCCTTGAAGACTTGGGATGCATTTGTGGCCAGTATAGCTACTGGAAAAGTCTGTTAACGTGTCTGGGGGTGGAGCAGAAATCCTCCAGGGACATCTCCATGAAGCTCTCCTGGAGGTACTCTAAAAGCCTTTGAACGTGGTGTGTGGAGGCCCATTCATGCTGAGCTGTTCGCATTTGGCTGAGAGGGATCTTCCTTGATATTAGCCACACGGTGGGGGCGGGGGAGGCTAAAGCACATGTGCTATGTAATGTGAATTGCTTGATTCAGTGTGAAATAATCTTCCCTTTGTTCTCTAAAATGTATCTTTTTAAATACTACTCTCCCTTTATTTCCTCCCACAGCTGCAAATGTTTCTACGCTCCCCCTATCATCTCCATCCCAGAGGCTAATGAGCCTAATGTGGGAGCAAACCAACATGCTCAGGCGTCTAGTGGAGCTGCAGGAAAGGCAGCGGGAGCACAGACCATGCTGCAGCCCCTGTATAACCGCCTACCCTCCTCCCCAAGTTCCATATCCTCCTCACTCAGACACCCAAGAACACATGGGGGGGGAGGGCTACGAGCACCCAACCACTCCATCCCAGAGGATTGGCCAAGCAACAGAAGGCTGGCATTCAATAAGTTTTAAACTGTAGTGTGGCATTGTCCTTCCCTCCTCCTCTCATCCATCACCCTACCTGGTGCTTCCCTCCTCACCAGCCCCTCCTGGGCTACCTTGCAAGTTTTCCCCCTATTTCTGTGATGAATTAATAAAGAATACATGATATGGAAATAATAATTACTTTATTGCCACTAAAAGCAGTGATCGAAGAGGGAAGGGTGGTTGGCTTACAGGGAAGTAGAGTCAACCAAGGGGGCGGGTTTTCATCAAGGAGAAACAAATAGAACAGTCACACCATAATTGGCCACCAAGCGATTTGCCTCAATCTCCCACCCGGCCATAAACATCTCCCCCTTACTCTTACAGATATTGTGGAGCACACAGCAAGCCGCAATAACAATGGGAATATTGGTTTCACTGTGGTCTAACCTCGTCAGTAAATTGCGCCAGCGAGGTTTTAAACGTCCAAATGCACATTCTACCACCATTCTGCACTTGCTCAGCCTATATGAACTGCTCCTTACTACTGTCCAGGGTGCCTATATATGGCTTCATGAGCCACGGCTTTAAGGGGTAGGCTGGGTCCCCAAGGATAACTATAGGCATTTCAACATCCCCAACAGTAATTCAACTGGAAGGGCTGCTCTCATCTTGCTATTCTTGCACTTCAGGGCAGGGGAAAGCAAGTCACAGAGTTCTATGAAAGTGCCCTTATGTTTCTCAGGGAAACTGGGAATCATCCCAGACCTGCAACACTATGTGGTCCCACCAATCTGTGCTTGTTACCCAGGCCCAGAATCAGCGTTTCACAGCATGAACCTGCCCCATTACCACCATGATGTCCAAACTGCCAGGGCCTGTGCTTTGAGAGAAGTCTGTGTCCATGTCCTCATCACTATCGTGATTGCGCGGTCGTCGCCTCCTCGCCTGCTTTTGCAGGCTCTGCACATACTGCAGGATAATGCGCAAGGTGTCTACAACACTCACAACAGCAGCGGTGAGCTGAACGGGCTCCATGCTTGCCATGGTATGGCGTCTGCGGGACAGCAGGAGAGCAGAGTTGCAGTGGAAGTGGTGGATGATGACGGTTAGCACCGTGCACATTTCCCGATGAAGAACACACATTCCCAGGAGCCTATAACAGACAACATGGAGAAATTCGCTATTGAGGCAAGAGCAGGAGAGCTGAGTTGCAGTGGAAGCGCTGGATGATGATGGGATGCCACAAGAATAGATATTTATGAAGAACAATGAGAGGACCTGCGAGGTGGATTCATGGCACCAGGAGAGCAGGAGAGCAGAGTTGCAGCGGAAGTGGTGGTTGGATGATGACGTTTTGCAGTCCTACTGCACTATCTGCTAAAAGCAGTATGGTATCTGCACGGAAAAAAGGCACGAAATGATTGTTTGCCATTGCTTTCACGGAGGGAAGGGCAACTGATGACATGTACCCAAAACCACCCGTGACAATGTTTTTGCCCCATCAGGCACTGGGAGCTCAACCCAGAATTCCAATGGGTAGCGGAGACTGTGGGTACTGTGGGATAGCTACACACAGTGCAATGCTCCGAAAGTCGACACTAGCCACGGTACTGTGGACGCACTCCACCAACTTAATGCGCTTAGTGGGGACACACACAATCGATTGTATAAAATCGCTTCCTAAAAATCGACTTCTATAAATTTGACCTAATTTCGTAGTGACCTATATAGGTCTGTGGTATAGACCAGACCTCAGTTTCTGTGTGATCTACTTTCCCAACATATGCATGCATCTACCCAAAACCATACTCAGTCAAAAGCTCCTGGGTGGGTTCATACATAGGTGTCGACTTCATGGGTGCTCCAGGGCTGGAGCAACCACAGAAAAAAACTAGCAGGTGTTTAGCACCCACTGGCAGCCAGCTCTCCCTGGCCCTCAGTGCCTCCTGCCCGCTGGTGGCCCTGCTGATCAACTCCTCTCCTGCCCTCCCAGCACCTCCTCCCCACTACAATCAGCTGCTTTGTGGTGTGCAGAAGGCGCTGGGGGGAAGGGGAGGAGTGGGGACAGGGCAGGTCAGGGGAGAGAGTGGAACTGGGCGGGAAGAGGTAGGGTGGGGACTTGGGAGAAGGGGTGGGGTGGGGTGGGGATGGAACCTGGGGCAGAACAGGGATGGGAAGAGACGGGACAGGGTGGAGGCCTGGGGGTAGGAGTAGGGTGGAGGCAGGGCCTGGGGCAGAGCAGGGAGTTGAGCACCCCCGGGGCTTGGAGGAAACCGGTGCCTATGGGTTCACATATACCTTTTGTTTTAGGTGGAGGCTTATGCTTACAGTTAGGTGTGAACTCATCCTTCAGTTAACACATCTGTCTCAATGGGGTTTTAACTCAACTCATAACAAGGTTTCACTCTGCTCATAACAGTATGACAAAACGGTTACTCTTCAAAACACTTACATATGGCACACATTGCAAAGAGAAACCAAAATCAAAGTCTTCTTGGTAAACTGTTTTAATATTATTTGTAGTTCATATAAAAAATAAAGTTGCACAGTTAAACACAAAGCAAAAAAGCAGAACTGGGTTACCTATTGATAATGTATTCAATAGTTTCAGCCCTTTCTGATTTTGGCTTTTTACCTATACACGTACTGATTGTGTTTTTCCTGAATTCGTTCCTGATTTCTACTAACAGTCTGTGGATTATCTGTGAATTGCACGCTATGATTATTTTTACTTATTATCTGTGAAAGTCACATAGTATTGTTTCAGTTCCTGGATCGGATGACCCAAGCACAAAGCATGCCTAAACAAAGCACTGGGGCTTTGAATCTCTCAGGGGTGATGGATGGGTAGTAGCACTTTACAGACTGAGATACAGAAGGCCCAAAGGGATTCTATGATGTTTTCATCTCTTTTTTAAAAAATGAGCATTATATTTGATTACATACATGGTCATGGTAAAACTTCAGTTGTAATTTTAATACAGGCATTTTTGTGTGCACAGTATTTTAAAAGTCTGCAAAATTCTGCATATTTTGTCAAAGTAACACAATATAATAATGCCAGTTTCAATTATTTTGGTAGTTTATTTCAAAATACTTGTCAGCAAGTATATCTGTAACAACCCAGACAAAAAAAATACAGGATTTTTTTTTTAAAAGAAGATTCCTTACTCAGCATATAAATACAGAACTTTGAGTAATTCATTTAAATTACAATATAGAAACATATTCCCCACACCCCTCAGAAGCAGCGCAAAGGCTTGAGGGAGTCAAGGGTAACTGAGGAGCTGAGGGAAAGGGAAGGTGCCTGGAAGTGAACCTGGAGGGTTGTTGGGTGTGGATGGGAGAAGTATGGAACAGGGGGTTTTGGGGGAGGGGGAGTGATTCTTACACAGTTTGGGAGCCTCCCCAATGCAGACCCTGGCTGATCCCTAGCCTCTCCAATTCAGTCAGGCACATCTGCCCCTGTCCCCATGTGTCTCTGCACCCCCCCATTCCTGTGTGTCCCAGAAGCTTCCCTCCACCATCCCCAAGTCTCCTTGCAACCCCTACCCTCTGTCCCCATGTGTCCCTGCACCCCCTTCCCCCCATCCCCATGTGGCCCTGCATCCCCCCTCCCATTTAGCCCCTGGCTTAATGCTGTCACCCCACTAGCTCTTGAGCCTGTGGCCCACCCAGTCTGTCTCCCCCACTAACTTTTCTGAACCGCAGTCTGTGACCCTCCCCCAGCAGCCCGGTGAGCCCTGCTCTGTTTGTCCCGTGCCTCCCCTGATATGAGGAATGTAGCCTCTTCCCCCTCCCTCTCTGCTGTTGGGCTGCCCTCTCTTCTGGTACCACAGCTGCCCCTGGTGGGCAAAAGGCATAACTGCAGTGCCTCTCCCACAGAATGTATTTTCTGCAGAGAAAAAAAAATCTGTGGGAGACATGAATTCTACGCATGTTCAGTGGTGCAGAATTCCCCCCAGGGTATCAGTAGTGTTGTTGAATGCTTTGCAGTGCAAATTCCTGCAATCAGTATCAGGCATTCGCACATCTCCACTGATGGAACCATATATGCTAGAAACTAAAAGTTATATTGTGCAATTCTATAAAGTGCAGGAAGCAAGTAAAGGAGAAAGTCATTCAAGGTAGGTAAGCTTTGTACCGACTTTTGTTGCCGTTAATATCCATTGCAGGCAGCATGCTGAATAAGAACCACATTTTCAGTAGCAGCTACTGCCTTTAAATATTATTTTTTTATCTCATACATCTCTGCATGCACTAGCTGGCCTGAGCCAGCTTTTCTTTACGTGGTCTATTTCATTTTTGTTGGCTGATTCATTGGCATTTCTGGAATTAACACTGTTCAGAGACTTCCTTTCAGACAAGATGTCAGTGACTCCTCAGAGGATTGCTACGGAAAGACATAGGTGTGCTATGGTCACGTGATTCCCACCTACTCTGAATCCATTTTTAATTTCTCAGAAAATATATAGGAATGAAGCACAGTCTATATTGTAGTAGCACCTAGAGGGCTCAGTGAGGATTGGAACTGCCCCACTCTGTGCTAGGCACTATACAACCTATTAAGATATGATCCCTATCCTAAAGAGTTTAGAACCTTAATAGACAAGGGAAATATCATTAGCCCCTGTTTACACACAGGGAAGTTAGGCACACAGAGATTAAGTGTTTTATCCAAATTGAAACAGGAAGTCTGTAGAAAACTAGGAGTTAAATGCAGATCTTCTGAATCCCAGTCCAGTCCTTTAACCACAAGACCAACATTACAAGCCTACTCCCTAGATTTCTCCTCCCCTCAACCACTCATCCAACTGAATTCTGATGAAATTTCGGTCCACCTGATGGGACTCAAAAATGGGAGTCAGGAATCCTGTGGTCTGTTTAGTGATGGATCCAATCAAAATCTCCCTGAACTAGGAGAACTTCAGGGTCAGGGCTGATTTTGATCTGAACTCTATGGCTCAGGCCTATCTCTAATTCTAATTGTGACTCTGCCACTGAATATCCTATCCAGGTAAATCACTTAGGGCCAGATTATGGCTACTCCAGCATGGGGGCACTGAGACAGAGGAGGAAAGAGGGTACCAGCTGTCATTTCCCTCTATACTGCACCCATGCAGGGGCTTGCCATAATTTATCCGTGCAAAAGAGAGGGGAGTGAGACTCGGCCATCTTGCAGGCAACGCTAGTGTTCCAAAGTGACAGGGTGGGGCTGAGGGGGAAGCCATGGACCTACCCACTCTGCATATGGACAATTCTGAATGTTGGCTCTGTCTGTTGAATGGGCATAGCAAGGGGCCCCGTTGCTTCTCAAAGGCCTGGCCTAGATTTTTAGAGGTATTTAGGCATTGCTGCACTCAGGTGTAACACCTAACTGATTTTGGAACCTAAACCTAATTTTCAAGAGCCTAAATCCCATCAACTGTCAATGGAATTTTGGTTCCTAAATGCCTAAATCCCTTTTGAAAATTAGATTTGGGATCCTACACCTGTTAGGCATTGCAACACTGAGAGCAGGAAGGTATCATCATTTGGGTAGTTGTCTCCTTTCCCTCCCCAGTGCAGCGCTCGGTTCTTAGGAGCCATAATTCTGTCTCAGTTTCTCTTATGAATTAATATTTCCTATCTTACAGAGGTACCGCAAGGCTTAATTCATTGAGGCTTGTGAAGGATTTTGAGGTTCTTGAAAGAAAAATGCTCTAGGAATTCAAAATGGTCTGGATGATCAGAGATTGAGCAGCTTGCACCTCCTATTCGCTTTCCCTGTGGGTGCTCAGCACCTCTGACAATTAGACTCACCATTCCTTCTTCAAACACAATACGCCAGGTTCTCAGTGGATGTAAATCAGTATTGACTTCAATGGCTATATGATGATCGACATCAGCTGAATGTCTGGCCCAGATGAGGCCGCAAACAATACATACAAGCAGACTTTCATGGCAGACATTTCAAGACTCTTTTAAAACTAAGAGCTCTTCTTCAAGTGGTTTTCTCAGTTACCCAATAACTTGCCATATTCAACAGAGAAAGCCCAATGGAAAGCTGGAAATAGAAAATCAGACTGCATGTGTCCTACTGTACCATTTAAAAATCATCTTTTCCAAAGGAACTGTAGACTGGGGCCTTTTAAGAAGACAGGGCGTTAGCGCTGACAAGTGTACTAGCGTGTCAACGGGGTAATGAAGTTAGTTCTGCTCTGAGTACAGCCTGGAAAACAGAAAATTCCTTTGCAAGGTTAGTGATTAAACATCTAACAGAAAGTAATGGTTTGCTTGCAGGCACCAGAAATAAAGAGACAGAGAGAACCAGAGCAAAGAGCCTGTTAAATATCACTATTGGAAGCCTTCTTCAGCTTAAAATCTTTGTCATATTCACTGTTAATTATAAAAACTAATAGCTAGAAGACTGAAGTACCCAGTGGGGGAATGCATGATATTTAAGTTGCAGAATTCCCTTCCCCCACCCTTGACGCCCTTCTTCACTCATTAAATTGGAGCTTATTCTGAAAGGGTGTGTGTGTGTGCACTGATTTGCATGTATTTCCTGTTATGCCAGTGAGAGCACAGGATTAGCTAATTACAAAAGAGAAACAGTTTCACTGCATATAAGCAAAGACTCTGTGTAATGAACTGGAGCAAAAAAAATAACTATGTTGGCTTGTGAAGAAATCCATTTCTTCACATTGCAATGATGACAGTGCTTCTCTACAGAGATGGAAGGGACTCATTAGGCCTTCTAGCCAGGTTCCAAACCCTGGTTACACTAGGGACATTGGTGGAAAGTTTCCCATCATTGTTGGAAGCCTTAGGGCCTGAATCTCATTTACACTAAGGTCCCTTTATGCTGCTCTGGCATTGAAAATGGGCATTAAAGGTGGTGTAAAGGGGCTTTAGTATAAATTAGACTCAGGTCATGATATACAAAATGTTATTGCCCATGGTGATTTCAATACCTTGTCATCTAATCCTGCTCAGAACAAATCTAATGAACAAGGTGCATTAAATAGTGTCAGCAGCCAGATCCCTGTCTATACTAAGGCTCCCAATATCACCAACCCCCAAACTGGGGTTAGCAATGGTGGGGAAATGGCTAAACATTTCCCTAATGCAGACAAAGTCCAAGGGACCAATGCAGAACTGTTTATTTCTGAGTGCTTTGTCCAGCTTCAAATCCCTAATGTGATGGGGCATCCTGAACTTCTTGGCCATTTGGTTAAGATATTTTTGTTTTTTCTTGCATCATTTCCATCATTTTTCCTTTATTTTTCTTTATATTTTATTTGGGGATTTTGTCATTTTTCTGTCTCTCCTCTATCTTGATTTGGTGAGTCATTTTACATGAGAAAAAAATAAATCCAAATGAATGGTAAACAATGTGAGGCTTGGAAATGACAGCTATGTAATTAATTATATTTAACTGAAGGTGGCTATGAGCTCTGATAATTGGTAGAGACATGGCTTTCAGACCCAAAAACTATACAAGCCCCTCTCCAGGTACAAAGAAAGCTAGAATGTCAAAATGTTGGCCTTTTTTTCAGCCTTTATTTTCAATGTTTAATTAAGATCATGTTTAGGTGTAAAGTAAGTTTATTGGGATACTATCTTTTTCTAATCAGGGTGTGATGATACATCCTATATTCTTCATACATATATTGTTATGATATTAATATAGCATAACTAAGATTTGTTTTATGCAAGATGAGTTATGTGAGATATCATTTGAAAGGTTATGATTTAATGAACATGATTATCCTATTTGTATGCATGGAATATTGACTATGTATCAATTACAAGTGGGTTTACACCTGTGGAACACCCACCAGACGCCACTGACCATGCAATCAGTCTGGATGAGCCATTAGGTAGAACAATAGGTCTTTGAAGATGCTAATCTCCCATATTCATGGGATTCTACAAATGGCATTTGACTTATGGCTGCTTTGACACTACAAGGTTATGTGATCATGTCATCTGGTACTGGATTCCATGATAGAGTACCAGTATTTTTCCACTGGGGGGGAGGGAGAGGAAACCACACTGGAAAATAAAGGATGCCTGCCATATGTAAATCCTATTTACGACAGGGGAGTGAGATGATCGGGGTTCATTCTTCACTGAATCCCCACCCAGGATGATTGCTGGAAACATCAAAGAAACAAAGACAAAATGGAGGGAGAAGAGCTGAGCCCAGGTTGGAAAAGGTGCATGGCCTGTGAAAGAAATGTCTAAAACAACACTTAGGGTGCAAAATTACTACTTGTAACCCATTTCTTTAGTGTATTAAGCTTAGTTTGCATGTTTGTTTTCTTTGCTCAGTAATCTGCTTTCATCTGTTTGTTATCCCTTATAATCACTTAAAATCTATCTTGTGTAGTTAATACCTTTGTTTTTGTTTTCTCTAAAACCAGTTTGTGGAATTCATAACTGGGGGGCAAACAGCTGTGCATATCTTCCTCCACATTGAGGGAGGGGGAAAATGTCATGAACATATGCTGTACTGTTCGCCGTGCAGCGCAAGACAATACAATTTTGTGTTTGCATCCCACTTGAGTGCTAGGCAATTCCCTAGGTGAGTCTTCCCATGCAGAGCTGATTCCAGTGTCTGTGTCTTTCTGCAGCTGGGTGTGTCCCTAACTGTGTGTGTGCTGGAGGAGGCTTGAGGGCCTGGCTCAGCAGGACAGTGTAAGGGAGCCCAGGCTGGTGGAATAGGTGAGCTCAGTGGTACCCCAGTACATCAGGTGGCACCTTGGAGGGGGCACAACCCGTCACACAGGGCACCAGAGAATTCTTCTATTCAACTAAGAATCTAGATAAAGGATAATTTATTTTAATAAAATATATGAAGATTTAACTCACCAATGTTCTCCCTAGAGAGGGGATTAGGTTTTGTTTGTTTATTTTTTACAAATTTGGGCTGATTTACTCATGATTTCCAGGGTTAAATATTTCTGCCAGTTAGACACAACAGGTTGTAAATTGTGGAGCAACTGTAGGATCTACAAGAAGAGATCTTAGGCTGGAGTAGTAAGCCACTAGAAATGCACAACTGAGAGAAATGCAGTGTCTCCTTGCTAGTAGTAAACTGAACATATACCTTAAAATAAGGAAGTCTGTTGCCCAGTAAGGCTGATATCCTCAACTATTCATTTACTGAATATTTTAAATATTTTTATTGTTTTTATTATAATAGTGTCTAGGACCCCATTGTGTTAGGCCCTTTGCAGACAATTAACAAAATAACAGTCCCTGATCTTATAGTATGGAAAGAGACATCTGTTTGTGTGGTGAAGGATAGGAATACGGGCATCCAGTAACTACACACAGGTTTCATATGCCATTTTACCCTATGTCAAATCATTTTGTGTATTAAAGGACAGTAATGGCTGGGGAGTATAATAATGATTGGGATAGAAAATAGTACAGAAAATATTATAATGCCATGACATAAATAAATGGTATGCCCTCCTCTGGAGCACTGAGCCATAATCTCATAGTTACGCTAGGCACAGATGATGAAATCCTGGGGCTGGCAAAGAGCAAAATCACCCTGAGGTAATTTAGAACACCCCAGGATTGCCTTCAGTCACAGTCCTGCTGCAGTAACCCCTACGGAATGTTGCAGAAGTACAGGATTGTTGTGGCATAAGAATGCCCTGGCCAATCCGCCTTCTACTATATCCTCCTCCCTATCTCCCGTAACAGAACACCATCTGTGTGCTAATACCTCTTTCACTGGGATTGTTCCCCTGCGTGGGTGGAGTTTATGCTTGTCCTGGAGCCCATTTTTGCTAGGGTAGCCAGCACATGAGGCAATAGGGCATGGATCAGTTCTCCGCAGTAGAAGTTATATTCATTTCCTGTTCTTACCAAAGATAGCATTTACATCAGAGATGGGCCTGAACCAGAGCTCCAAATCCAAAGCCCCTACCCTTTGGGGAGCTTTGGATCAGGATTCATCTTTTTGTTCTGTGTTTGTACAATGCCTAGAACAATGGAGTCTTGCTCTGTGCTTGATCCTTGCCTTTCCTCCAGTTCCCACCCTGATGCCTCGCCTCCAAGCATCAGTTACTAGTCCTGGCTCTGATGCAGGCCTCTGACTTCTGACCCAGACTCTGGCTTGTCCCTTGGCTAATGCAGTACAAATAAATAAAATAATAATAGTAAATAATAATTAATTAATTAATAATAAATTCCAAATGTAAACTTCTACATCTCAGGCCCATCCCTCCAATGGGCTGACCTGGAACACCAAATCCCAGCATCCCCTAACTTTGGGGAGGTTTGGATTAAGGTCCAAACTGGGATCTGTCTCTCATTTAAACAGTCCTAGGTCAACTCTGAAATTCACACATTGTGGAGGAAAATGGGATAAAGAGCGGTGAATTCTCACCATTGCTTCTGCCATAGTTTGCTTGGAGACTTCCTTCTAAGGTTGGGTAAAAGGAGAAATTGCATGTTGGTTGACACAATGATGGCTGTTTCTTTAAACAGGAAATTTGCATACTCTAGCCTGTGTTAAGTATAAATTAGATTTTGGGCCTAAGTTAGCCTAAATATGGAGGAGCATGGGAAACTGAATTTGCTAGTGTGAGACTATTAGAGAAAAGTCAGAGATACAGTGCTATGGGAAAGTAAGAGTTAGCAAGGACATGATCCAGGGTTATGTTACTATTATATTTTCGTTATAACTGGCTTGAGCAAGGTTTGTAATGAGGTTTTTGGGGTTTTTTTTGAGATTTTGGAAAGTTTAGTTAAAATGCTATGTATACTTATAGTCTGAGAAGGATATTGGTGCAGATGTCAATTTAAATAATGTGTAATGTAAAGATCCAATAAGGAGGTGGGGGAAAATATAATTATGGTAAGGGATTGTTTAATGTTGCTTATTATTATTATTATAATGGATTATAAAAAGAGTAGCCTTGCTAAATTGCAAGAGAGCTCCAATTAACATCAGAAGGGTACTGTTAGGTTCTAGGATTATAAGGCTGTACTTCACTCTGTTGTCAATAGACTGATCACCCATTGATACACTATTTCATCTTGGAGTATAAGTGTAGTTGAAGTATTGTGTAAGTAGTAATTGCATCCCTGTTGGTTTAACTATCATTTTTCTTTTAAATAAAGTTTGGTTTTAGCATTCAGTGTGTCACCTTGTGGCCCTTTACTAAATATATTTTCTGTATCCAACTTAGAGGCTTGAACCTGAAAACTAAGTTGGGTTTTATTGCACCCTTATCTTTAGCAACTTAATATTATTGGAAACATTTCTACATAAAAATTACAAAGGGTTACAATACCGAATCCAAAACAGCTGAAGAGATTTTTTGTGTAAACTTTCTCTCAAAAAATTCATGGTAAAGCAAGGTAAAACAGCTCTGTGCCTGTTATAGTCTATGGGATATACATGTGTAACCCACAGTTCACTGGTGTTATGTGTCCAATTCACAGAGGCTATGCGTCTGTAATAGTTTCCAAATACAGACATTAGTCTTTTAGCTTAAGCTGTAAGAAGTGCTCACTTTTAGCTTTGAAGGTGGTTGATTCAATCCTTAATCATAACCAAGATGGCAGTTGCTACACTTGCATGGAACTTCTGAAGTTGTGTGTGTGTAAAAATAAGAGGTGACAAGGGAGACTAGTTTTACACCTTTTGTCTCTTAACTGCTAAGTGAATCCTAAAAGGGAAACAATTAGTCAATGTGTCTAATTATATTGTTACCTTTGCAATTACTGGGTACTCAAGAAATGGACATGATATCATCAACCAACCACAAAGCTCCTAACGCTTACACAATTCTAAACCTCTTCCATAATTAAGGCTAAAATTATTATGGACCAGGACATAAGCATTCTGCCTAGTAGTCAGAGCTGGAGTCAGCTCTAATGGGCAGATCAGGCTCCAGGTGGGGGAACAAATTGAAGTGTTAGCACCAGGGTCAACTGACAATTATCAGAGCCAGGGGTCAACCCAGAGTCAGGAATCAAAGCTGTGGGTCGGAGCCATGGTCCAATACCAAATGCCAGAGCCAAGGGTCAAACCAGAGTCACGCTCAGAGCCAGGTGGGAACAGGAAGCGAGGCACATGTGCAGGAGCACAATAGGAACAGGAGCAAAGGCTGGGTGGGGGGGGGTTGGTGAGGCTGGAGCAGAGCAGGAAGCAGGAACAAGCAGGGCCCAATGCACCCACAACAGGAAATCACCTTGTCCCTCACACAACTTACTGCGCCGCCTCCTGGCTTCAATAGCATGGTTTGACCAATCGATGGAGCTGGACAATCCTCCAATCAAGGCTTCTTTAGGTGGTGCCTTGGCTGGGGCTATAGTCCTGTTAGCTTCTCAGCCCCACATCTTTCAGCAGATATTGGGTGGAGACCGGAATGCAGTGTCTGTCTGGGTGCTCCCAGGTTGGGAGTTCAAGAGCTCATACATCACACAAATACATTTTAACAGTTCAAATGGAATTATTAAAGCCTTCTATTATACCTTCCTGTCAGATTACAATGCAGATGCTTCAGATGTGCTTCACTCTATTGCCAAGACTATGCAACTCAACCCTGGGTGAGAGAGCTGCAATCACCAAGACTAAAGTAACCACCTAGGGTCTGATTTACCATTGAGTTACCCAGTTTTAGACCATTGGCATGTCACAGTAAGACAATGGTGAATCATGACCCTAGTCCTCACCCAAGCTCAGTACAAGGCATGCTACCATTAATTTAGCAATATTATGTATCCTTATTACTTAACTTTTCATCTGGGGGACAGTAAAGGCAGAGGAATATGATGAGAGAGACAGAAACATTTGGTACTGTTAGACTTAAGGTCATATCCATAGTCAGTAGAAATTAATGGAAACACTCCCATTGACTCCAATGGGCTTTGGCTCAGGCCCATAGTATGGGCCAGAATTGTGTCTTGACACAGATCTCCCAATGCATTCAGTCTTCTCCTGCAGTGATCCTGCTGTTCTTGGCCTTATTCTCTCCCAAGCTGAACTGGCCGTTTATACTTAACTGTGTAGGAATTTGCAGAGATTGGACCAGAAGACAGGCACCCATAGGATGGGGTGGTGCAAAGGTTGCCTACAGTCCAACTTGGCCACACCTTGAGTTCTGGGCCCCACGTTCTGATTAAGAAGACTTTGAGACCCACTTTACACAGCTGTAAGTGACTACACAAGATACAAGCCAGGGGAGAATCAGTATGGTCTCTTAAATGTTTGTGAATCACCATGTATGTGAATGGTACTATCCAAATAATCAAAATACTTGTGAACCCAAATAGCTTTGAGTTTCTGTCTCCTGAGGTGGAAGCCTTGTGCAGTGATGCCACAGTGCCACTGAGCCAAGCCCTGCAGAAAATTCTGTTATATTTATTGTATTGAAGACTGCTTTCCAATAACCACTGACCTGAGACCCTTGTAATGATTGCAGCGATGGTGCTCTGGATGCAGCTATCAAATACCAAAACTAGAGATGGACCCAATGCCAGGCATCCCTGAACTTTGGGGGATGGGAGGGACCTGGATCCTAACAGATCTGGATCAGAACTGCAAAATTGGCCTCATCTCTATAATGGGGCAAACCAAAATCCTAGCTCACAATACACATAAACAGATCCAGATCAGAATTTATCCAAAGGAACATAATCTCTGTTTTTTTTCTAAGGCACCTATCATCATAATATCTATGTTGACCCTGTTTCTATAACAAACTGAATCAGGTCCCTGAATCCAAATACCCTGCAACCCTGGCAGTGTTCAAATTCAAGATCCAGATCTGACTTTAGCAGCTTGAGCCAGCTTCTACCAGAAACTCACAGTTTCATTAACAAGGCTGCCCAGGCAACATCTTAAAAAGGAAACTAAAATTGTTCTAATACTTGAATGTTCCTGACATCCCGTTGTGCCTTGCCTGCCTCAGCCTTCTTTGCTTTGCTTTCCCAACAATGGAAGCCATTGCTTTTGCTGGATTGGGCTCTAGCCAAGCTTGGAAATTGGCATATCCTTCCAACAGTGCCAAATTTAATCCTCCTACTGATCCCATTTATTCAGCGTGTTAAAACAACAAGCAAACCAAAAACCCAGGAAAGACAAAGTGGGGTGGGAGAAGGGGAAAAGATCCCTTCCCATGATTACAGACTGTGCCACTAATCTGTTTGGTTTGAAACAACTGCCATCTGAAATTGTTTCTAAAGAGCATACAGGAAGCCTGGTGTGAGCCAGATTCAAAATGAAATAACTCTCATTTTGGGGTGGACTGTGTGATGAAGATGTAGCCATAAAGTAAATAATGATTCAGCTGTAACTTTCAATTTTGTCCCTCGTAAATTGCTCACCCAAGTGTGGAAGCCAATAGAATTTGCTTTTCCCCCTTTGGAAAGCTATTCTGAGTTCAGCATGACCAAAGAACAGCCACTTATTAACTGCTCAGCAGAGCTCTTGGCTTTGCTGCTAGAATCCCCAGCAATTGCTAGAAGAACACTTTTGCCAATACTAATCTAGTTCAGTCAGTAACTATGGCCTTGTGATATGAAATTATGTGGCGGGGGGGGGGCCTCCTGCTGTTTAACATCTCTGTTTTATGACACTATGTCTGAGATAGTTGTGCGAGGGAGGCAGCGCTGATTTTTAGCATTCGTTTATATTTAATTATCCAGAGGCAGCTCTGTGCAATATAGCAGGTGTTTATGCAGCCATTTTTCATTCCTTCTTTCCCATTGCAAAGCAGTGGTATGCAACAAGGCCTATGACCTTCAGCTTGTAATAAGCTCATGGCCACAGATATATAGTTGCTATGCATTACCCATTGGAGATAGAACCAAGGACCTTCAGCTTCAAAAAAAGCACAGTCTGCCACCATTTGAGCTGCAGGAGTGGCTTCATTAAGTGTGAATAGTAGCAGGCGTATCCTCTTTGGAGACAATCGCTATAGGGAGACATGATCACAGACATTCAGCCAGTGTGATTCACTTTGATCACGGCACTTCACATCTTACAAGCTGGGTTAGATCAGTGCCTGGATGTGAGACTTTCAAGGAACACCTGTTTAGAGCTGGCAGTACAGTTTCACTTTTCCTTTTGGGCCAAATTCAGACTAGGGTTGAATTTTACTTGCTGAATCAGCACTGAACAAATTAGCTAACATGGGGACACCATGCTGTTAGAGGTGCTGTCTTTTAAATGAGATATAAAAATGAAGTCCAGAAGACTTAAGAACATAAGAACGGCCATACTTGGTCAGACCAAAGGCCCATCTAGCCCAGTGTCCTGTCTTCCAACAGTGGCCACTGCCAGGTGCCCCAGAGGGAATGAACAGAACAGGTAATCATCAAGTGGTCCATCCCCTGTCACTCATTCCCAGCTTCTGGCAAACAGAGGCTAGGGACACCATCGCTGCCCAGCCTGGCTAATAGCCATTGATGGACCTATCCTCCATGAATTTATCCAGTTCTTTTTTGAATTTTTTTTGAACTTGTGTTTTCAAAGAACCAACAGTGCTTTTTATAAGAAGAGGGATGTTAGTTCTGGTGTTTTGGTCATATTCTATCTCAGGTATCTACCTGTATTCCCTTGCAGTTTCTGTTGCGTGTTTATCCTGGTATAAAGTGCTGTGTAGCATTGCTGTGCACTAATAAACACTTGCCATGTTTCATCCCAGAGGTATCTCCATTTCAGTGGTGGGTAGAGTGGTTCCTTTGCATCCCAACCGAGTTGCAAGGCTTAATGAATCTTTTCAGTGCATTGTGAGATCCTTGCATGCCACTGAAGTGGAAATTATTGTTCACTAAGGGCAGCCTGCATGCAGGGGCAGCTCTAGCTTTTCTGCCACCCCAAGCACATCAGGCAGGCTGCCTTTGGCGGCTTGTCTGCGGGAGGTCCCTGGTCCCGTGGCTCCGGCGTACCCGCCGCCGAATTGCCACTGAATCCACGGGACCGGTGGACCTCCTGCAGGCGTGCTGCCAAAGACTGCCTGACTGCTGCCCTCACAGGGACCGGCAGGGCGCCCCCCATGGCTTGCCGCCCCAGGCATGCTCTTGGAGTGCTGGTGCCTGGACCCGCCACTGCCTGCATGCAGTCCAGGCTTTCCATGTTGTTATTTCATTGCTGTTGTGCATCACCAGGCTTGAGCCAGTACCAGGAGTGGGAGGTGTGCACTTTGCTATTATTTATTGGGTGGTATCTCCATCACTCACACAGGGATAAATCCTACTCCCGAAGAGCCAGGTTTGTTGCAGTATGACTCCATGGATACTACTGCAACCTTGAGCTGTAATATTCCTCTTCTCCTCCATTTCCACTCATGGGGTGGGTTGGATCCTCAGAGCAGCAGATCCATCACTTCTACTTCTCTACAGCCCACCCCTTCCATGACGCCAAAGTCAGCTACACAGGGCCATGCAAGAAACCCCTATGGATTTGGGCCCTGAACATATGGTGCTCCTCCTTCCTGTGCAGCAGAATTATACCAGTTGTGCTGCAATCAAGGCCCTATGGAGGAAGGGGCAGGACTAGCCTGAGAACTGAGCACATAGTGATATAAAAAGGGTTGTGAGCCTGTCCTGTAATTTTCTTTGTGTTGTGTTTATGATTCAAAGCTCAGCCTGAGACTTGTTCTGCTGGTCTGCTTGTCACATGGATTGAGCATGCTCAGTAACATCTGCTGAAGCCACTGCCTTCACTCTTGCCCTCACTTTCGGCAGGTAGGAGTCTTATGCCTTCATTTTCTTTTCTAACAACCCCTGGTACAGCACTAGGTTTAAGAGAGTGCATGAACCACACTGACTCCCAAGTACCTGACTAGAACTCATTATTGGTAGAAAAGATGGTACCAGACTCCAACCTGCATTCCACTTGTGAAGGTTTTGTGTACTGAGTGTTAGCTAACTAATTGTTTGCAGTAGATTTAAAGACAGTGGAACCCTTCAATCTGTCTGACATGAGGCTTGACTTTATTAAAGAGGCACTAGAGCAACGGTGTTTATATACAGTTATCATTATCATTATTATTATTTATAATTGTATAGCAATAGCACCAAAGAGCCTCAGTCATGGAGTAGGACCCCATTGTGCGAGATGCTGTACAAACATGGTCCCTGCCCCAAAGAGCCTACCATCTTGCCTCCCTTCAAGTAGCACCACCCAATCCCCACCCTTTTGGTCTTTCTGCTTCATTCTTGTGTGCAGGACTAGATTGAATAGGTAGGAATTCTGATATAAGAATTCTACAATGGAGAGCAGTGTGTTATCATCTCCACATCATGTGAACTTGATGTCCTGCAATCAGAGAGGAAATTAACACACTCCCCAAGCCAAGTGCTTCAAGCAGGGGTGGAGAATGAAGGTACATTCTCTGGCTGTATGCCACATGAACATTTCCTTATGCAGCAGAATCTCCAGGTAGCTGGATCCACCAGGTTTCCTACAGCTTTCTATTCTGTTCAGGTTTATATGCCATACCGATCACCATGGTATCAGAGCACCTTTGCTGCTCTGAACCAAAAGAGCTGGAGCAGGGGTGCTGAGGATCTGCCACAAACACAGTACAAAGTATACAGCCCAAAAATATGAATAATAAATTGCATGGGATGTGCAATTTGAAGAAGGTGTGGCCTTAGAGGTGGTAGATGTATTTTTTTACCTTGATTATTATTTATATTTAGGCTAGGAGGTATTAGATTTTTATCAGTAAATGTTGATTTCATTGTACATGTGCAGCCCAATGAAAAACATTTCCATCAATAATAATAGATATTTATAGATAGATAAAGTAAGACAAATGTTGCTTGAGAACTTATAAGAGTGAAAATCCAGTGCTTGTTACAAATGGGCTAACGAATGAATGGTAAAACCAGGTTTGATTTGTTGATCTAAGGATATTTACTGTATATATTTTGACATGTAATGTTGCCAATTTGTGTTTTAACAATTTATACATTTTAACTTTTTGTATCTTAATGTGTACTGTCATTAAGTTGTCTACCCCACAATAATTTCCCACAACTGTGAAAATTTAACAGATAAAAATCTAAAAAATACTTGAAAATAAACACTGATATTATCTGTCACAATTATAAAAAATATTGAATTCTGCCAAGCCTATTTATTTTGCAGTAACTCCCCCTGATGCACCTTGATGTAACTGCCCCACCCAAGCCTGGATAAAGTGGGGTGGATTGAGTGCAAAGCTAACCACCTAGCTTCATAAAAACACCAGCCTGGTCATAAAAACAAAACCAGGCTACCATTCTGGCAAAAATGACCAAGAAGAATGGAAAAGACTGGTTTCTGCCTGATGCACCAGCGTTGGCGTGGGAAAGATGTTTAAAACAAAATAAAAAGTAAAAGTAATATTAGGGGCCCTGGACATGGACCGGACCCCATTTTAATAGGCAGTGTATGACAGAAAGATGGTCCCTACCCCGAAAAAGCTTATAATCTAGCTAGCAGGCTTAGTCTCTTCACTACTGGGTATCAGGGATATTTTTCAAGCCCTTTATGTATGTGAGTATCAAACAAGTCAAGGACCAAGGTGTGTATATGCATAAGTTGAGTAACCACTGTGTGGTTGTATCACTGTGACCCTTGCTTTCCACACTCCATGACTTGTGGGTTGTCATGTCTGTGATTTTTAAACTATAATAAGCAATTTGGGCCAGGAGACGTGTCTTTGTATGTCTTCTGTGAAGGACCCTACACACTTTTGTACATTATAGTATAATTAATAATGGAGCCAAAGGAAAGGGTGAGAGGGATCACACAAAGTCAAAGCAGAAAAGAAAATGAGAGAGAAAAGAGAAAGAAGAAGAAGAAAGAGACAAGGAAGATAAAGGAGCGCACAAGAGACTAGCTAGAGGACAAAGAGAGAAAATGAGGAGCAGATGATGAGGAAGAAGACAAAGGGAGAGATCCAGGAGGGAGGAGATAAAGGACAGAGGGGAAGAAAATGGGACTTAGAATGAAGGTGAGATGGGGAAATTTGGCATTTAAACTTTTATTACAAAATAAATTTAATTTATTAGCATTTTAGCTTCTTTAATTACTTTTCAACCTTTTTTTTAATTATGCCCATATGTTGTCAGTAACAAGGTTTTATGACTTTTGTTCTCTCACCTTTCCCTTGGCTTCCATTCATACTTTAATTACCATATTCACAATGCATTCATCAGATGTCTCGCATAATATTTTTGCACCAGTGCTTCATGGTTGTAGTGATACTCCACTTGGGGAAACAGTAACACCTGTCTCTCCTAACTGAAGGCTACTTGCAGTTCTCTGGGATGCTCACAAGATGGCAAAGCTGAGATTTTTCACAGTGGTTTCAGGGATTCATCAGATAATAGATATGTGTAGATTTGGGTAGCGTTTTATTTATTTTAAAGCATTTTGCAGCACACTTTAAAATGATAAAAAATTAAAATGAATAGAATTTGGGTGGAGAAAGTTTATTCCTGCTGAATAAAAAGGAAATTTTTTGCCCAGCAAGAGAGGAAATTTGACTTCAATGAAAAATTATGATAGGAAATCCAGGAAGCTACAATGTTAACCTTTGTACTGCAAATGTATACATGTAAGGCTCCATTATTAATTATACTATAATGTACAAAAGTGTGTAGGGTCCTTCACGGAAGACATACAAAGACAAGTCACAGGAAACTATAAATTAATAATGTCACAATTTTTTTGTTTTTCTTTCTTCTTTGGATGGCAAATTTTGTAGAGGCCAATGACATAGTCTCAAATCTAATCTATTTGAGATTCCTGTGATAAACCCAGGTCTCTTTAATTACAACATCCTGATGTCTCAGAGGATAAGGTAGTTAAGCCAGCAGTGCTTATAATGAATTAATTTTTCCCTTGCTTGCATGGTACAGAAATGTGAACAGTTATATGGTCTTTTAATTCTCCTTCACTAACCCCCTCAACATGATATATCTATATCAGGATAAGTGTTGATTTTCCTTCTCTGGGGGCAGCTCTACACACAATTTTTGTACCGATTTAACTACATTGGTTTAGAAACTGATATACCATAGTTAAACAACTATAGTGTGGACACAGTTATACCAGTATAGAGTGTTCATATCAGTACAGATGATTTCTCTAAAGCAATATTGGTATAAGCACCTTTTATAAACCGATAGCATTAAATCAACACAAAAACTTGTGTTGACTGTTCTGTGGAAGTAAATCTTCCCTCCAGGCCCGATGCTAAAGGCTCTTAACTACCAGTAGAATCACTGAGCCCCCTTCTCTATTGCCTTGCCCCTTACTGTAGTGCTTTATGCCTCTGCAAAGGCCTACTCAAGGGGCAAGGCAATGGAGAATCAGGCCCATCATGGGAAGGGCACTCAGCACCTTCTCAGATCAGGCTCTCCCCACATAAAGTCTGAGTCAATAGGTTTGTTTACAAGTGTGTGTGAAGGTCCAGTGGGGTGTTTGGGGCCTGCTGGTCTGTCTAGCAGTCAGCCTTTCTTAAAAGGAATCTGCATTCCTATCAGGCTACTTGACCTCCATAAATCTAAATACTGCCTTTTGCTACAGCTCGCTGGGTCCTGGAGGTTATATCTTTCCAGCCATGGGCCAGACTATGAGAGGGACTCTCACTAAGAAACCCTCTTGTGGACCACTTTCCTCCTTTCACAGCTTCCCATAACATGGTCCAGCTTAGGGTGACCAGATAGCAAGTGTGAAAAACCGGAACAGGGGTGGGGGGTAATAGGAGCCTATATAAGAAAAAGACCCCTAAATTGGGACTGTCCCTATAAAATCAGGACATCTAGTCCAGCTGCATGCTCCTCCGTCTGTGACTGATAGATTGCAGTCTGTTCTTGCCTCTGTGGTGTGGCAAGATTTTTTCTCCCTTTGCAGGAATTTGCTCAATTCTTTCCTCCCCTTGCTTGGGGCAGTGTACATAATATCCCCCCACAGGGTGCTTTGTGGGGTTCAAAAGAAGGAATCTTCTCCACAGCTCTTGGGAAGAAAGAGACCAGAAGATGGATTCATACAGCAGTGGATCCACCAGCTATGCCCCTGAAAATCATCCTCACCTCCCAGAGCTGACACAATGGAACCCTTGTGAAGCAGAGCTCTGTGGCATGCCTGGGACATGAACCCAGCCCTCCTCATCCCCCCTTATGTAGACTCCTGGCAACTTGCCCCTCTGTAAACCAGAACCCTGCCTGTATCACTGCTACTCCCAGTGGAAAGGCCTGTCCCCACCTTCAAGCAAGCTAAAATGGGAAGGGACATTTCAGAATCCTCTAGACTGCGCTGTAAGCTGGAGACACTCACTCCTTCCTCTCCCTTCAGAGAGTTCTGACTGGCTCCCAAACGCCATTCTGCCTCTAACGACCTTCTGAAGGTGCAGCAACTTCACATCACACTAGCAAAGGAGGTGGTTACTTGTAGGAGAGCACTGCTTCCCCAAGTCAAGCTGGTTTCAACATATTAAAGCACTATCTCAGCACAACTGGATTATGGGCTGAGCAAATCAGAACTTGCCAATGACAGACACAGGTTTATTATTTTAGGATGACAAGGACACTATGACACCTTTGACACAGCTGCCAAGAAGAAGTAGACCAAAATATCTGCTACTGACCTTAACGTCCTCTATATTTTATATGTGGGTAACAAGACGTGCTTAAATTCTAGTTCAGACCAATATTGTCTCATTGTTTCCTGGTGTCCCATCATCTGTCTGAAGCTGTGGTATATTGAAAACTGTGTTAAAACTGCAAGCTATCACTTTAAGGGTTTTCTGGTCCTGCTTGCCTGCTAGGGGGCTCTGTAGGGAAGAGTGTGATCTGGGGTTTCAGCAGTCAGTCGGCTGAGAACCAGTTTAGAGTAAGGTGGGGTGTACCTATGGTGACCAGACATCCCAATATTATCGGGACCGTCCCAATATTAGGGGCTTTGTCTTATATATACAACTATACTTCCCCCTCACACACACACCTCCCTGAAAAAAAGTGTCCCGATTTTTCACACTTGCTACCTGGTCACCTTAGTTGTATCTCTCTGTTTTAGGGAGCAACCGTCTTTTCCCCTCTGTGGCTTTGGTTCTTGTGTGTTAAGGTTCTGGATTTTAAGAAATAAAGGAGTGTTACAGAGATTGGCAACCTTTGGCCTGTGGCCCGCCAGGGTAAGCCTCCTGGGATCACAGATCCCACTGGCTGCGGTTCGCCGTTCCAGGCCAATGGGGGCTGTGGGAAGTGGCGGCCAGCACATCCCCAGCCCACGCCGCTTACCGCAGCCCCAAAAGGCCTGGAGTGGCGAACCACAGCCAGTGGGAGCTGCGATCAGCCAAACCTGTGGATGCAGCAGGTAAACAAATTTGCCCAGCCCGCCAGGGGGCTTACCCTGGTGGGCCACTTGCCAAAGGTTGACGATCCCTGGAGTTTTATGTTGTAACCTTCCAGAAAGATTAAAAAAAACATGACACTCTAACTTCTCAGTTTGTAAGCTGTGAACATAACAGTACACATCTGTTGTCTCTTGTCTTACACTTAGATTGTGAGCTGTTTGGGGCTGGCGGTTGTCTTTGTTTATACAGCACCTAGCACAATGGGGTCCTGGTCCATGATTATGGCTCCGAGTCATACTAATAACAAAGGAAAGAGGCAGGATTTGATCCTTAATTATTGCATTACTACTATGCTCTGTGAGACAGGAAAGACTTCACTCATGTATCCTACTCTATGTAAGGAAGTTTTGCATTCCTATTTTATAGCCACAATTCTGGGTTCTGCTGCAGTCCCTATATGCTGGTTCTGCAGTCATAGCGGGGTTGCAAAGCTGGTTGATCATCCAAACAGGGAATATCCCTTGCCTAAGGAGGAGTTCCCTGGTGACATAGGGCTGGTAAAACAACTTTGCACTGCATCTTCTTTGCAGCCTCTGGTGTAGGGATATGTTGTTGGTGTGGCCAGAAGTCGACAGGGGCATTCTGGAAGTGTCATGGCCAGAATGTATTGGCTATCTGGGGGCTGTTGAATGGTAATCTCCCATTTTTATAGAAAAAATCACAAAATATTAAGTTTAAGATAGGTTTGCTTTCTCCTTGGAATCCTTTTCCAGTAGCTTGTAATTATGATGGGATTTTCTTGCAATGGGAGAAACTTTACAGCTCATTTTTTTTATGTTTTAAAGCCTTCCATCCCCTGCTAGGTGAAATTCCTGTATTTATTACCGTTACCATTTTAATGAGCTGAAGTTTTGCATTACTTTGGTTCAAATGCATCAAATGAGCTAATAAGCACACTCAGATTTAATCTTTTGTACCTCTTCAGCAGAAAAAACACAGTAAATAAATGAATAACATTGATCTGAAATGTTGGAAATGACATTAAATGTTATTAGGACACAAATTAACCCCAGAGAGGAAATAAATAAAACCCAGGTCACGTTTAAATATTTTTAAATTGATTTACATTTTATTACAAAACTTTCTTTGTCAAAGGCATAGTAACAACACATACGCACACTTTGTTAAAGTAATATCTCAGAATATTCACATCATGGCAAGTGCACACAAGAAATAATCACAAAGGCATAAAGAATTATGCATGCTGGGAGTGCTTGTAGAAAATTCCAACAAATATATCTCACAACCAACGGCCAGTTTCTGACCTCAGTGAATTGGATGTCCCTCCATTGACTAGGGTGACCAGAGAGCAAGTCTGAAAAATTGGGACAGAGGGTTGGGGAGTATTAGGTGCCTATATAAGAAAAAGCCCCCAAAATTGGGACTGTCCCTATAAAATTGGAACATCTGGTCACCCTACTGTTGACTACAGTGGAGCAACTCTTGATTTACAGAAATCAGAATCTGGCCCCATGAAACAAAAATAAATAACTGTGGGTTTGTCCATCATGACCAGAACTGAGAATGCTTGAGAGACAATTGTAGAATATCAGGGTTGGAAGGTCATCTAGTCTAACCCCCTGTTCAAAGGGGGGCTCATCCCCAAATAGATTTTTACCCCAGTTCCCTAAATGGCCCTCTCAAGGATTGAACTCACAACTATGGGTTTAGCAGGCCAATATTCAAACCACTGAGCTCTCCCCTCCCCTCAAAACTAGTGCTCTAGGGGAAGATTTGAACTCACAACCTCAGCATCACCCCACACAGCACTGCTCTACAAGTATTGTGCCACTGCTAACAAGTGGTGAGAGAGCACAACCTAGATTTAAGCATAAGGATCTACTCTCATCCAGTTCAAAATTGCCCTCTCAGGTTTTGACTCTAGGAAATTGCCCAGGCTGCTCCTTATCCTGATGTGGTGCTTCTCCCTGAGCACTGGCTAAAGAATAATACCTGAATGACTATTAAAGACTGTCCTCTTCCTCTTCCCAGTGCCAGTCACAGATCTCTTCCCATGTTGTAACTATATACAGCAGTCAACCTCCTGGGAATGAGGCCAGTGGATTTGCTGAACATACGTTCTAACATGAGGGCCCTGTTCTTCCCTGCCTGACTGAATGCCAGGCAGCCAGGGAAGAATCTTTAAGTGGATGAACCTGAAACAGGTTTTCCCTGTCTGAACTCCACAGTGAAGGTGCTGGCCATAGAGGTAAACATGGACTCTGGCTCGTGATTATCTGCTGGAACCATGTAAGACCAACAGTAATTAGGGGTTCAAAGGAGAGTTTGGAGACCATTTCTGGGTGACTTCCAGACACCCCAGAGATTAATGATTAGGGGGAGCTTGCTAGGACCAATAGCCAGGGAGTCTACTTTGGGCCAGATCTTCAGATCCACTATTTTGTGTTCCTTTGCTGGTGCAAAACAATCATAAACTTTGCTGAACTGGCCATTGGAGGCAAGGCTGGCTCCAGCTTTTTTGCCGCCTCAAGCCCCCCCCCCCCAACAAAAGCTGATCGGTGGCACTTCAGCAGCAGCTCAATTGTCCCGCTTTGTTTGTCGACGACAATTCAGTGGCGGGTCCTTCGCTCCCTCTCTTCCTCTTTGGCAGTGCCAAAGACCCGGATGTGCCACCCCTTTCCACTGGCTGCCCCAAGCACCTGCTTCTTTTGCTGGTACCTGGAGCTGGCCCTGATTGGAGGAGACTCCTTATCTAGCGGAATTCATGGGTGGCCCCTCTCCCAGCCTTTCTACGCAGAGAATGTAGCCAGAGGCAAGAAGGTGTTGCTTTATGTGCTTAAACCCAGCAATCCCTGGCTCCAGGATCAGCCCCTTGGGATCTGGGAAATTGGCAGAATGCCATGGGAGTGGCTCAGTGCCACTGATCACAGGTTCAGGGGATAGCAAAACTACCTTTGTACAGACCTGACAGAAGTTGTACCATGGTACACAAAGACCAGACTCAAGAAACTGTGGCTGGATAGTGTTCTTGGGCCAAATTCATCTTTGGTGTAAGTCAGATGAATTGCATTGGAGTGAATTTGTCCGCCTTTGTTTAAATCTAAATCATGCTTTTTCTAGCTCATTCCTCGTTGTAAAGGCAGGCAGATAGACAAAGCCTTTTATTTTTAATCCATGTGAATGTTCAGTGCTATTGTTTGTTGATGATAGATGCTCTCTTTTTATGGTTCAGTCATAGGGAAAGGACTGCTTTGCTTCATTTATGATCCTATAGCCTGAAATGAATTCTAGTTCTAGCAGAGGAACAGTTTGTAAATATACCAGAGAGCCTGCCAGCCTCTATCATCAGCTAGCTTCTTAGCTTGCATCTGGTGTCAGCTGTATTATCTTCCCAACACCCCACACTCGCATTTCAGTTATGTCCCATCATGTCCATTTTCTGAGCTAGTAAGACAAGAGCAAGAAGTTGAGGCCTCTCCTCCTCCATACAAGTGCTATGATTGAGCTGAAAAAAAATCTGTTATATATTTGGAATGCTCTCAATTGCACTGTTCTATTTCCAGCTGTTGGAATCTGCACTAGAATTTTAATTAATGACTAAATTCATGCAGCAGATCCGAACAGCAGGAAACAGCTATGTTATTTAAATAGGCTTTGCAATGATCAGATTGTATCTCTCAGAACAGCACTCAAATGAATACTGAAGCTGTTTGTTCTTCTGAAAAGACTGGAATTGCATAATAGGTTGGAAGAAGTCGAACACTGAACATTCAAAAAATCACTAAAACTGGGCTAGCTACAATACAGTGGTGGCACACCTGGTATGAGGGCACAGGTGGTTTCCTAACCAAGAGCCAGATCACCCCCACCTGCAGAATATCAGGGAGGAATATTCTGTCAGCTTCCCCAGGCAGAGTTTCCAAGAGATGGTTCTATGATTGAGTGGATGGAAATTTGCTGAATGGACAGGGAGTTTGGACTCTGGAAACTGTGGCCCCTTGAGATCTGCACACTGGTGGTGTCTGTCAGGTGGTCCTATGCCTCCACACTACCTCATGAACCCCTGTTGCTCTGATCCACTCCTCTGCCAGCACGGCTTCAGATAGGCCATGATGACAGAACTTCCACCATTGATTGCTGCCCCAGGACACCCTCAAAAAGGACATTTTCTTGGGGAGAGGGAATCTGTGGAAATGCTAACAGCATAACTTGGGAGGTGATATTTCTGTGAGGCACTATGGTGACATTTTGTTGCCATATGATAGGGCTGTTCCACTGCTATGTCACCACATAGTATCAAGTTGCTGTATTCAACACAGTGGTGATATTTCAGCACAAGGTGAGGATGTTCTCCCACTACATATCCTTGCTGCATTACAATTCTGTTTCAGTGCAGTGTTTAGCTGCCATGATGTTGTGCCACATTATAATGTGCTGGAGACATCTTAATGCCCTGTTGCTGTGATGCATCACAACATTTCAGCACAAAGTGATGGTGATGTTTCCTCAGCCCATTGCTGTGCTGTGGCCTCACAAGGCTGTTTCAGTGCAGTGTAATAGAGATATCTTATTGCCCTGTCACAGTGGTGCATTGCCATGATCATTTGGTGCAAGATGACAGTAATGTGGCCAGTCTTCACATTGTCATGCTGTGTAACAATGGTATTTCAGTGCCATGTTTCATTGCTATGCCGCTGTATCACATCGTAATCATGTTTCAGTGCAATGTGAGGCTGGTGTTTCATTATCCCATCATTGCATCATGTTTTGATGATGTTTCAACACAAGGCAATGGAGACATTTTACTCTCATTTCACAATGCTACGTCCTGATGAGGTTTCAATGTAATGACTATGTTTCACCTCCATTTTGTAGCACTGCATCACAGTGAGCTTTTGGCACAAGAGAATGGTAATGGCAATCCCTCCCGCCAGGGTAATGTGGTTATCATGATTTTTCTGCACAATGTGATGGTGATGTACTATATTGTTGCACTGCAACACAATGATTTTTCTGTGCAAGGTCATAGTGACACTCCACTGTCACATTGTCCCACTACCTCCCAATTATATTTTGGTCTGAGGCAATGGTGTTTAGCTGCTACATTGACATGCCACTTCATAATGGCATTTCAGCAAACTGTGATGGTGATGTTTCACTGTCAAATTATGATGTTTTAGTGCAAAGTGACAGTGATGATGTTTTGGTGCCATGTCATCACCTCCTCACAATGCTATTTCAGTGCAAGGTGATGGCGGTAATGTTTTACCCACACATTGCCATGTCATAGCCCAGTGAATTCAAGCACCGTGTCATTATGATGTACTGCAGCAGTGTTCTGGCCCAATGCTACCTTGGATTAGGATGATGGTGTTTCAGTGCAGGGCAGGTACTTCTTAGTGTCTTATAGTGGCTCATTGGTGCCGCTGGGTGTGTGGGCTCTTTGGAAAGGGCTGTCTTGCCACAGGGTGGAGCTGTCTGAAATTGAGGCATCTTGGGGTGGAACAGTGGTGTCTCAATAAGGGACAAAGGCATTTCAGGGTTGGGCAGTGGTGTCTTGGCATTCAGTGGCAGTGTCTGTGTAGCATAATGGACATTTTGGTGTGTGGCACATCAGAGGTGATCTGGAACAGAGGCATCACACAGAATGGCGGATTGTCCTGGGTGAGGCTGTCTCATTGTGAGGCAGCCAGTGGTGTCTTAGCAAGGCGTGGGAGTTTCTCTGTGCAGTGTGGTGGTGCCTTGGGGCAAGGAAGTGGCCATTTTGGCATGGAAGGATGGAATCTCAATATGGGGCATTTCAGGACACTGATGTCTCTGGGTAGGGCTGTCTTGGGATGGAGGAAGGCTTTCATTGCAAAGGTACCTCAGCATAGTGGCATTTTGGCAGGGGGCAATGGCCTTTTTGGTGGGGGATCAGGGGCGGCTCCAGGCATCAGCATGCCAAGCGCGTGCTTGGGGCGGCAAGCCGCAGGGGGGCGCTCTGCCGGTCGCCACGAGTGCGGCAGGCAGGCTGCCTTCGGCGGCGTGCCTGCGGAGGGTCTGCTGGTCCCGCAGCTTCGGCGGACCTCCCGCAGACGTGCCACAGGACCAGCAGACCCTCCGCAGGCAAGCCGCTGAAGGCAGCCTGCCTGCCGTGCTTGAGGCGGCAAAATGCCTAGAGCCGCCCCTGTGGGGGATGGTAGGGTCTTGGTGCAATAACACACCTGCACAGAGGCCATTTTGCTGAAGGGTACTGGTGGCTCAGCATGGAGGTTGTTTTGATGGGTGCAGGGATAGTGGCTGTTTTGGTATTGGGATCTTTTTGGTGCAATGTGGTGACATCTGGGTGCAGTAGTGTCTCACGGTGGGGCAGTGAGGTTCCTGCCTGGAAAGTGTTGCCAAATGCCAATCAGTGAAAATTGCCAGATGGACCTTGAAAAGTTGCTAGATGGCACAAAAAATTGCTAAACTCCAGGCATTCTATATTGTCAGTGTTTGGAAAACTGTATGATTGTTTTCTTTTGGTCACCAATAGGTCCATATGGTCCCCATGTCCAAAGATGCCATATTTTGTTCAAAACTTGCACTATAGGCAAGAATATTATGGGCTCTAGAATCATTACAGCTCTTTGAACACATATTTTCCAAATGGTTGGGGTTGAATTAAACTGTTTTACTGATGGGTTTCATGTGATTTTTAAAGAACATGAATATTAAATATAGTAAGTGTTTAACAACAGATGTATGATGAGAATATATTTTTCAAAGTGGGGAGGGCTTTTTAATTCAAGTCTTTCCACAACATGTTCAAAAAGAATAGGTTATGGGGAAAATATTACATAATTAAAAATCCTGTTTTTGCAAGTGTGTAGGATGAATTTATTTTATATCACTGTGAGAAGAACTTTTTGGAAAAGTAAGTCCCCTTTTTTTGGTTTGGCCTGGACATTTGCTGTATTTTAATTTTTAAGAAAAAAATGTAATTTAGTAATATCTTAAGTTGTCTCATTTTTAGAAAAAAAAACTTCCCCAAAAAGTCAAATACTTCTGTTTACCTACAATTGTATTCTGTTACTTCTTGCACATCAGTATCTGATTCAAGATATTTCAATTGTACAGAAAAAAAGTTGTATTTTCAGTTTATTGTCCTGTTTTAGATGTAGAACAGTGAACTAATATCTTCTCACAAGGTGAAAAACCACAGAATATAATTAAGTACAATTCATACAAACAGACTAGGCACAATAAGAGACTCAGCAAACAAATACAACCTTTCATTAGACAGCTGACAACAAAACATTTTATGCCAATAACACTCAATAATCCTTATATTTAACAAACCATGAGTTAAGGCTCAGTATATTACACGTGTGGAAAATTCACCAGGTATAAAAAAGGATTGTGTTGTTGTGGGAAGGAGTCTAACTATGTAAGAAAACACTTCCTCGTTTGCTTTAAAAAATGTATTAAAGTCATCAGCTGTTATCTTCGGGTGTTTTAACAATTCAATAAATTAAGTCTTGGAAAAAGTAAGAAAGACCAGATTTACTCCAGCAAAAGAGACCCTGTGAAAACTGCACACAGGACACCCACGTCACAGCATACACACAAACGTTCCTCACACTACACACACGAGCACGTATCTCAGCACACATGCACCTGCATCACAGGGCACACATCCATGCCCATATTTCATTCCACCATTAGGACTATGAACAGTCCCCAGCTTTCAATAAAAAGTCGCAGTTTAGCGACCTAAACAGTCGCTACGTGAGGCAACACAAACGCTACATTGACAACAGGGCTGAATCCCGGCATCCCAGCCCCGTGCCACAAGCCCACCAGAGGCACAGCCGGCACCTTCCCCTCGGCGCACCGCTAATGCACAGCGCCTCCTGCTGGAGCAGGATCTCCTCTGGGCCGGCGGGTTCTGCGCCCTTCATCCACAAAGGGCGGGGGTGGGGCCACATCCCATTGCACAGGCGCAGTATAGCGGTGTCAGAGACATTTGCACGAACTCAGTCCCAGGCCTGTCATATGCGCATGCGCTAACCAAGCTGCCGCGTCGCTCCCCCAACCCTTCTCAATTGGGGGAAAGAGCGAGCTGAGTTGCGCATGCGTATTACCTTATGGAGAAGGGGGAAATGAAGGCGCGAACTCCCTTGCCGCATGCGTAAGGCTGGAGACCAAAGGTGGTGGGGTCAGTGACAAACCGCCGGACAGCGCATGCGTGTTACTTGCCTAGCGGTTCGCTTTTGGAAGCGGCCGAAGGGGGCGGGGTTTGGAGCGGGAAATCCGTTGCGCCACGCGTGCGCAGTGCCGAGTAAACGGGGCGGGGCTCGGCTTGCGCTCAGCTGACGCCGGAGCCTCGGGTTGAGAGGGTCGGTTAACGGCGGCAGCGGCCTGTTCGGGCGGAAAGCGGGTCCCCGCCATGGCGACCACCGTCAGCACCCAGCGGGGCCCGGTGAGTAACCGCTACCCGGGGCCGGGGGCGAGGGCAGGGTGTCTCCCCCTCGTTCTGGGCCCAGGGGCAGGGTGTCTTCCCGGTCTCTGTGGGCAGGGGCCCTGCCCTGGCTCCGCTCTCTGTCCCCTCTCACCAGGGGCCTGGGTCCTAGGGGCCGGGCGTCTGACCTCTCGCCATAGCCCACCCTGCCCGTGGGCCTTGGGCAGGCTGGCTCCCCGCCATTCATTCCCTAGCGTCCGGGGCCAAGGGGGGGGCAGGGCGCTCTGTGGCTCCCCATTAGGGTGAGCAGACAGCAACGGAGTGGGGGGTAATAGGAGCCTATATAAGAAAAACCCCCAAATCGGGACATCTGGTCACCCTACTCCCCATTGCCATCACCCATGGGGGGGGAGTCTGCCCCTTCTTCCCACCTTGAGAAGGGCTTTTAAGGACGGGGAGGGTCCCTGTGCCCATCCTCCACTCCCCACGTGGCACACCAGGGATGGGAGACTCTGCCTCTTCCCTCAGCATAGCCCATTAGGCGGAGGAGGCGAAAGAGTGACCCTTGGGGAGCCAGAGGGAGCGCGGAGCGGTGTATGGGGTCTGCCCTGCTCGCCTCCCTGAGAAACCTGCCGCTGGGAAGTGAGACGTTAGGGGGCAGCTGTCTCTGTCTGCTGTTCAGGGTTGACACCTGAAGGGTGTGTGTGGAGAGGGGGGCAGGGTTAGGTGAAACTTCAACCACAAGTTGTGTGGTGATGAGCCGGTTTACAGCAGCGCATAAGGGTCATACTGGATTTGATTTGAAACAGCCATCTCCTAGGTGTGTGCACAGGTGACACATTGACATGGGTCACTGTCTACTGCTGCCAGTGGGCTCTCCTCACCGCTGCTAGATGCTATATGACACAGCTGATGAAACATGTGCCTTAGTTGCACACCCCATTCCTGCACTTTGTGTCCAGTGGCGGCACAGGCTAATGTGGGGAAGACCTGTTTTTGAAATTTTATTTTTGAGGATTTAAAATGACTTAACCAAAATATACAGAGACCAAACAGAACAATGAATCTGTGTAAGAGATGCTGAGAGACGAGAAGACTGAGTCATTCCATTAAATTGCTGTACTGTACTTAAAGTGCTATAGCTGCCTTTCTCATCTGATGATGGTAATATCCTTTGGGCATCTCCCTAGCTCTTTCTTGAATCATCCCATTTCTATTAGCTCTTTCTGAGTGGTCTTCTTTATATAGTGGGTTTTAGTAATTCAGTTTTGTTGGTGAGAACTAAAATCTTTATGTGGACTTTTTTTTTTAATCTTGATTCTTTTGGTTAGGGACCTACGCATCACCAATTATTATGACATTCAATTTTATCTCCTTAGGTTACAGATGTTCTCTTACTAGTTAAAGGTATCTCAATTTGATATTTTGAATGTCTTTTCTCTGCAGCTCTTATAGACTGGGTTTTTTGGGGAAGAAGATTGAAGTTGGGGAAAGATAGATACATTAAGCTTTCTGCTGTTACTTGGTGGTATCACCAAGTCATTTTTAAATGAAATGATCTTTTAAAGTTGTTGGTGTGCAAAGAGATGAAATTGCAATGTTACTTCCAAAATAGTAAATGACAGCATGTAACAGTTTTTTAGAAGAGAGATTTTGTTATAGTTGTGATGCCAAAAACAACTACTCAATATTTTGTACAAAGCTTGTTCGTTTAATAGAAAAATGGTATTAATCTCAGGTTATTAACTGGCTGAAATTTAGAAGGTGGCTTAAAATATAAAACATGTTTAGTCAGTGTTTGCTATTTGCTGATATCTGGCGTTCATTTGTCAATCTAGAAGTTACTTCATATCTACATATGTTCTTGATATTTAATGTTTACATTAATGTGAGCAGTGTATAACATAGCACTTGTCTGTCATATTTCAGATGATTTTAAGGAGAAATTATGCTGATGATGTCCCGGTAAATTATCTGTAATTCAGTGCTATGTATGGATTTAGGCTCTTCTGTACATATGTTTAACACAGTGTTGTGATTTTTGCTTCACTTATGTAAAACTTTAACTATCACTTTTTATTTGTAAATGTGAGAACCCCTGGTGAGGGCTCATGCCTTCCTCCCCAGTTTTAACATTCGGGGTTTAGCCCTGTAATGTAATCCTCATCTCTTCAGAAAAATGACTTGCAATATATAATTAAATAGTCTCGGATTCCTAAGGATGCCATGTAGCTGGAATACATAATTCCCCTTTTTTGAGCCTCTTTCCACAGCAAAAGATGCATTTTCTATATTTCTCTACCTGTAGCCTGGAAGGCATACAGCTTTTTCCAAAACTGTACTGCAAGTAAGTAACCACTAAAGGGTGCTAAAGCATTAAACATTAGGTTCCATCCACCCCTATGCTGTGGAGAATGTGACCTCTGTGGTGGTATTAGTTTACCCAAGCAGGAAGAGTTCCAAGGTTCTCAAGTGTGGGTGCCTGGCAGCATATAATAGAATTGAATATGCTACCTGCTGACATCAGTCTTTTTATGTCCATGCTTCCCAATTTGTAGCTTTCATTTGTACATATTAAGTTACAGTCCCTGTCATTTAGTTTATCAGATGATTAAAAACTGAAGTTCCTTCTGACAATCAGTGGCAAATGTTCAGGTAGAATATTCCTGGCTCTTTTCATACCCTGGTGTCTTGACCAATATTCTTCCTTTCACAACAACATAGGTTCTAATATGTGAATTATGGCTGATTTTTTTAATGGCAGCTGTAGTTTTTTGTAGCTATTGTATGATCAGTATCTTTAACATGTGCGGTTGATGTGAAAGGTGCTACTAAAAAAAATTCCGTTCTAGTTAAATCTGAGACGAAAATATGAAGTTCACGATTCCTTAAACTGCTCCTTTTTGCAGTCAATTTTGTGTAAATTGGCAAACAACTTGATAAGATACGACATCTTCCAGCTATTTTATCATTCAGAGCTCTCTTGCTAAAGAAGTGCTGCTCTTTGTGGATATAAATTAAATTTGACTTGCTGTCCTCTTCTCATGCTCTTACTGGAATGTATGAGGAATCCCTAATTTAACTGTATTGCAGAGGGATGTACTTGGACTTGAAATGCCAGTGTACAGTGATGGCAAATGTCATCTAGCTATCCTGCTGCAGCTTGGTCAAGGATCAAGCTTTGAATTCTGCAGTAAATTCAGATCTCAACATTTCTAGCTTCTCCATGCACTTAATATTTTTCATACAAATATAATAGAAGATGTAAATGTTACATGCCTTTGAGTCACAGTTGTGATATGGTGGTGGTCTCTGTGGTACACTGTCACAGAAAATGTGCAAAGTGTTGTAGATAATGCTACTGAGTGCTCATGTACTGAAGAAAAATGCTTTCAGAAAGCTATCCTGATTCACTCAAAGGATTTCTGATACATCCAGAATCATTGTCTGTTAAGCAAAAAAAACTTCATAGGAAAGGAAGAAGGTTTATTGATGTGTGTGCTGATGTAGAAGAATTCAAAACTTGTCAGTGCAATCAGTACTTAAATTTCCAGGATAAGCAATTTCCACACCCTCAACCTCTTCTCCACGCAAACACAGACACTGAGGCTATGTCTATACTAGAAACTTCAAAGCGCTGCCGTGGCAGGGCTTTAAAGTGTGAGTCTGGTCACAAGCAAGCGCTGGGAATGAGCTCTCCCAGCACTCCTGTTAATCCTCCTCTACAAGGGGAATAGCTCCAAGCTCTGGGAGCACGCAGTGCTCCGGGGTTGTCCACACTAGTGCTTTAAAGCGCTCAAAGTGGCTACATTCAGGGGGGTGATTTTTCACACCCTTGAGCCAGGGAGTTAGAGTGCTATAAAATGTAAGTGTAGACAAGCCCATACTTTTTAAAGCAAATCTGAATGTCAATTAGCTATTCCTGCATTAGCATTTTCAACAAGAGGAAACTGAGGCATGGAGGTTCAATGTCTTGTCCATGATCACACAGTAAATCTGTAGCTGAACATTAGAACACGGATGTCATGGTGTCCAGTGCTTAAACCACTAAAACATATATCTTCTATGGATCATGATACTGGAATAGTAGTTTTGATCTTGATCAAAAGGTTGGTGGGTTACTTCATTCCATCCAAAAGCTGCAGTTGTTCTACAGACTGGTTTCGTAGGGTATGTCTTCACTAGCAACGTGGCTGTGTAGTCGCAGCACCAGTTGGGGAGCATGAGGTATGGTCAACAATCCATGAGGAATTTCAAGTCAGTCCGATTAGTTATACAGATTTTAAAGCTCGGCTGTTCTAAGAGCTCTAAACAGTTAGCTGGTCTCAACCTTAACAGTAGCAGAGCTATCTATTGTGCTACAGCTATAATACTTGACACTTCTCTATCCTCTTTCATTTAACATTTCAAAATTCTTTGCAAACATAAACTAAGACTTCCAACATCCTTAGTAGGTAGTTAGAGCAGGAACAAATAAAATATATTATCATATTGTTTAGAAAGTAAGGTATAAAGCTTGCACAACTTACAACAGAATTCAGATCTGATTCAGTCACTATCAGTAACTCTGACACAATACTGCCTTCATGACATTGGTTCCTTCTGAATACCTGTAGCTGGAGGTACGTGGAACTTGTAGGTTAAATCTTTCCTGTCTGAAATTTAATTTTTACAGAATGCAAATATTTATAGAGGAGAACATTCAAACACTTGGTTTTCCGATGCTTGGCAAATATTTATTTTATGTTGAATATTGTATGCTACCTTTTTCTTAAAAAACAAACAACTCAAAACGAAAACAGACTGAGCTTGAGAGAAGCTGTAGGGCAAGCATTTATCTTCCTACACCACCTTTAAGAAATGTATTAGTCATACTGCACCACTCTTTGCCTTGGAACTTTGTTTTTCTCCTCTTACTAAAATACTGAAGTGAGGCCCTATCCATTCCATGTTGGGAGACCTCGTTACAAAAGTCACTGCCCTGACATGGTTAAAATAATTTAGTCTTGTAGATGTAAATGTGCTACTGAATTGCGTTATGACTTTAGATATCAGAATAACTTGATTTTCCTTAATGGTTGCAACAACAATCATTTTGGGGTATATTAACTGTATCACACTTATCAGAAGCTTTTTGAAGTCTATTTTTAAGACTTTGATGGAAAAGAGAAGAGGGAGGTCAGTGGGTCTCTACAGAGGCCAATATATTCTGAACTCTAGTTACTAATAAGTAAATCTTCAGTTCTCTAAACTGTGTGTTTAAATCTCAACCATAGTGTTGAAATAACTATGGTTAGAATGTCTGTCCTTTTAAAAGAAAGATCCTGCATGATGAATAAACAGTTTATCGAATTAGGTGAAATGGGTCTAAGCAGATTGCTGAATGCACACAGTTTTGAGTGGGCTTGTTGAGCCCCAGGGACAAGGTACTTACGTGAATAATTAGAATGCTGTGTTTTCCAACTGTGGCAACATTTCAAAGGTATAATAATTCTTTTCATTTATGTAGCATAGGCCTCAAATAGGAAGCTCCCAAAGTACATTGCAGGTTTTGGACCCAATTTTCAAGGTTGAGTGCCCAAATCCCTGATTTTGCTACTTAAAAGGACGTCCAAATGGGCATTTAAGGTATCCAAGTTTCAGAATTGACCTCTCAATACATAATAGTTGCTTCACCTACCATTCTTTGTCTGTAGCCAACTCTGAAAAGGAAATATGCCATAAATTTTGAAGCCAGCAATACTACATGTTCTTAATGAAAAAAATCATACCTTCATATTTCAATTGGATATGTTTAGTTATTAGAATATAAATATTCAGGCATTTGGTTGATTCATTAAAATAGATTTTGAAGTGCAAAAAAATCCAAATCAATTAATGACCTTTACTACAGGACTTTCACAACTTGCGCGCATTTAACATGCGCAATTTCAACTATATGCGTATGGCCGGAGTGGAGGGCCATGGCCTCAAGTGGGGGGCGTGGCCTCAAAATTTAACGGTCCTGTGGCTGGGAGTCCCAGGGCCTTTAAGTCACCTAGGGGGCTCCCAGCTGCAGAGGTGGCTGGTAGCCCCTGTGGCGAACTAAAGGGCCTAAGGCTCCAGCCACTGTGGAGCTGCGGGCCCTTTAAATGCTAGCCCCAGCCCGGCTGCCAAAGCTGCGGGCGGGATTTAAAGGGCTCCTCTGGACTCCCCGCCATGGTGGGAAGCCTGGTGGAGCCCTTTAAATGCCCCCCCTGGCCCGGCTGCAGGAGCTGCAGGAGGGGTTTAAAGGGCTTGGGGATATAATTTTGGCTATATGCGGTTTTTGCTTTACATGATAACCATGGAACCGAACCCCTGCCTAAGATGAGACTTGCCTGTACTACCATTTTTCAGACAGACAAATTCACTCTACTGATCAGCTCAATTTTATAAAAATAAACTAAAGTTGGTAAGACGTAGTACTTCTTAAATGAACCTCTCTATGTATGAATTTTCTTTGCTCAGTATTTTTCAATCTAAAAACGAAAACTGTAGGTGTTTACAATTTGAAAGCTTTTCCAGTTCCTCTCAACTTCTGTCACTGTTCTCTGGCTTGTACTCCATATTGTGCATCCTGTTTGTGAACTGGTTTCAAAGTACAACGAGGACAACACTCCATCTGTGTATTTTCATTGTGGGGAAACAAACACACTCTGCAAATGATTGTTGGCTCAAAAGACCAGCTTTGTATTAACTCCAACAAATTGGGATGGATACAGACAATGTGCAAGTCAGTGCCAAGCGGACAACAGAGAGGATTTTGTGGTCAGCAGCTTGCTGGTGAAACATGGAGTGGGCTGGATGTTACAGCATCTCTTAAACAGTATAGTTTAAAAGATGAAATCCAAAACATCTTCATTTTGTTACAAATGGAAGGAGTGAGACTTAAAAATGGAGATTATTATGGGGTCTGCTGTTTCGGTAACTTCACAGGTGAGGGTTTACAGGGATACGTATCACGTTTCCCCCTCTTGTGTCCCAGGAGCCAGAGGTGGGGACAGAGGTTTCAGGTTTCCCAGCCTCCCCACACAGTGGGGACAGGGTGAAGCCTACTTCTGGCCAGGGCTTCCTAGCATATAGCAGGAACAGCTGATCCAAGAGGGCAGTGGGGATTTCCTGTCCAGACTAGAAAGGCATCACCAGCAAAGGTCTTTGTTTTCAGGGCCTAGGTTCTGGATTTGCATGGGGTAGGAGAGGAGAAGGATACAGTAAATTTCTAAGTATTTTCAAGCCTATCTACACTACTCTTCTAAAGCACATGAGTAACCTTAATTGTGCCTTGTAGTGACACTGTTGGGGGATGGCAAGAAAATCTAAAATGTTTTTTAATCAGTTTAATTAATTTGGGACCTCAAACACTAAAATGACTTAAGTCTAATCATGGTATAGCATGGTGTTACTACAAGGCACACTTAAGGATATTTGATGCGCTAACTCTGCATTTCCCTATTGTAACATGTTAAGGTAAAACTTGAAACAAATCTGAATTCTGAGTTCCCTAGGTTTATAATGTCTGCCTTGGGGATAATTTCAATATTTCTATACTGTATTATTTTACTGACACTTTCTCTCAACTATAAATCTGTTTTAATATAACTTTTTGTCTAGGAATTAATGTTAGTCCTTTCAAATGACTGTACCACCTGCTCTCCATTATTGTTTGTATCACTGTAGCACCCAGAGCCATTGCTCAGGATTGGGGAATTTACTATGCCAAGTGTTGCACAAACCGGTACTGAGCCCTCTTTCTATATTTAAATGTTTTGCCAGTAAACATATCAGTCCAATATAGTATTCTAGCAAAACTCTCCTAGTGAAGATGCAGTTTATACTAGCAGATAGGTGCTTTTGGTGATATAGGTTGTCTTTTTTCGCTAGCTAAACAAGCTGTACTGACAAAAGCACTCTTTTATACTGAGTCTACACTAGGACTTTTGTCAGCAAAGAAATGTTACAAAAAAATCACACACACTCCTGACTTTTCTGTAGAGGCAAAAGTTCCTGATCCTGATCTGGCCTAAAACAGTCCTTACTGCACATTGAGAACAGGTGCAACCCAGCAGTTAGTGCAGTTTTTCTACATTAGCCGGAATATTTTAAGGTTATAGGTTTTCAGTTTCTTTGGTAGCTTGTTCTGGTTGCTAGGAAATCTTAAAAAAATAATTAAAAAAAAAATATTCTGGCTTGATGAGCCGGCACTGAGGGGAACTGTCATGTTACATAGAGACTAATCTGAGTTGTGGTGAAAGCTTTTTAAGTTCATTCCCTCTAGCATTGACTCCTTTTAAATGGAATCTGTTTATATTAACTCCACTTTAAAACCAAAGAGCTAGCTTGATCTAATGATTTATCATAAATTCCATCGTTCCCTGTTGCATAGTGATGGGAGAGATTTTTTTGGACTGTACAGCTGGGTATTTTCAAAGGTAGTGGTCTCTATTCTAGTTCATAACACAAGAAATAGGAGTCACCAAATGAAATTAATAGGTAGCAGATTTAAAACAAACAAAAGGAGGAATTTTTTCACACAACACATAGTCAACCTGTGGAACTCCTTGACAGAGGATGTTGTGAAGACCAAGACTATAACAGGATTTAAAAAAGAACTAAAGTTAATGGAGGATAGGTCCATCAATGGCTATTAGACAGGATAGACAGGGATGGTGTCCCTAGCCTCTGTTTGCCAGAAGCTGGGAATGGGTGACAGGGGATGGATCACTTGGTGATTACCTGTTCTGTTCATCTGGCATTGGACACCGTTGGAAGACGGGATACTGGGCTAGATGGACATTTGGTCTGACCCAGTATGGCTGTTCTTATGTTTTATATTGAAAGCTGGACTGAGAGGTGAGTAATGAGAACAGATTTTTACATTGGTGTTCAAGCATTAAGAATATTTGTTTGTTCCATGTCTGAATAGTAAATATGATGGATTATTGCTCACTTACCTGCAGTGTCAAAGAGTCCTGTGGCACCTTATAGGCTAACAGACGTATTGGAGCTTAAGTTTTCGTGGGTGAATTTGTCTGACGAAGTGGGTATTCACCCACAAAAGCTTATGCTCTATTACTTCTGTTAGTCTGTAAGGTGCCATAGGACTTTGTCGCTTTTTACAGATCCAGACTAACATGGCTACCCCTCTGATACTTACCTGCAGTGTACGTCTTGTTTTCTAAAATCAGGCCTATGCCAATAAAAGTAGACTTATACATAGGGTAAGGCAAATCTCTTTCTTAAGGAACTTTAATCATATTTGTTCTGTACTAGTAGCTTTACTATCACAACCCTATATATTTCAGTAGGGCCAGTTGGAGCCCTTGTTAGGGCTTGCTGACCAGGAAAGATAACTGGCAAGCCATTGACGCTAGTGGTAGTATTGTAGGAAAGAGTCAGGGGTGTGTAGGACAGAGTGGTATGGATTCAGTTCCCTCTAACATTGCTGTGTAGACATTCCTTAAGCACAAGGTTAGTGGGACTCGAGTCAGCTGACCCATGTCAGGGAACCCTGGGCATGAGCATCTACATTGCATTTGAAGCCTGGGTCATAGGCGGCGTGTTCTATGGGCCCGTGGAGCCCAGGCCCCACCAATAATCCCGAGGGTGGGCCCAGCTCCACCAATGTTCGGGCCCCAGGCCCTGTGCTCTGGGGGTCCCCGCGCCAGCAATGTGGGCGCTCTTACCTCAGCGGCAGCTCTCCCCAGCCCTGGAGAGGCTCCGGGGCTGACTTGACTCACAGCCCATTGGCCGGGAACCCCAGCCAATGGGAGCTGCCGGGGGCGGTGCCGGAGCTGCCTGGCCGCGCCTCCACAGCAGGGAGGGGGAGGGAGCCACAGGCAGCGGCTCTCAGCCCCGGGCAGAGCGAGCAGCAGGGTCTGTCACTGTCAGACAGACACAGCCGGTGAGCTCTGGGGGCAGCCAGACACACACACACACACACACAGCTGTGGGACAGACACACACACGGACACAGCCAGGGGGTTGTGGGACAGACAGACACAGCCAGGGATGATGGAGGCAGACACACACAAGGACACAGCTGGGGGTTGTGGGCAGGGCCAGGTCTAGGTTTTTTGCTGTCCCCCTTCCCAGCCCTGGGCTCCCCCCGTACCCTCCTGCTGCCCCAGTCCTGGGCTCTCCCCCCACCCACATACACACCCTGTCACCCCAGCGCTGGGCTTCCCCCTTTCCTCCCCACCAGTGCCCTCCCTCCACCCTGCTGCTGCCCTAGCCCTGGGCTCCCCACACCAGTGCCCCCCCCACACCTCCTTCCGCCCCAGCCCTGGGTCACTGGTAACTCGCTCCCAGGGTGGGTCGTTCAGCCGGAATTTTGGATGTGCACAAAACACAGACAGGATTGGTTCCCATATGCTTACAGAGCTGCAGTAAAGTGGAACAATTTTCAGCTTGTGTGATTGGAGGATATCTGGATGCATATTATAAGACTGTCCTCCATAAATGAGGAAAAGTTGAGGAGCCTTTATTATTCTTTTGTTCCACTCTTTCTTTCTATGGGGAATTTGCCAATGCAATCTCACTGTCTTCCTTTCAAACAAACAAAAAGGCAATGGCTGTTGAAAGTAGCAATTCCAGTGCTAATAAGCATTTCTTGCTCAATTTTATCCTACTTTTTCTACAGCAAGTTACAGTGGATCAGTATATTTGATTTGGGAGAAATGAAGTAAAAGCTGCCCAAACCGAGCTTGAGCACTCCTGAATTTTGAGGTGTTCAAATCTGGAAGGCAGGTGCTGGGGGTGGGAGAGGGCTATGGGCTCCATGGGGGAGCATGGCAGCAACTGTCTGGAGCTGCACGGAGCCAGACATGCTGGTCTGAGTGGCATAGTAAGCGGTTTGGGGGTTGGAGAAGGGGTAGGAGGTTCCGGGGGGCAGTCAAGGGACAAGGAGCAGGGGAGGTTGGATGGGGCAGAGGTTCAGAGGGGCAGTCATGGGACAGGCAGCAATTGGATAGGCATGGGAGTCCAGGGGGCTTATCAGGGGACAGGTAGGGGTGGGGTCCTGGGGGAAGTTGGGTGGGGTCTCAGGAGGGGAAGTTGGGGACAAGGGGAAGGGAGGCTTAGATAGGGCTGGGGTTCCAAGGGCAGTTGTCTCGGGAGGAGGTAATCGGGGACAAGGACCAGTGGTGCTTAGATAGGGGTGGGGTCCTGAGGGGCAATTGGGGCAGGGGTCTGGGGAGGGGGCAATCAGCGGCCAGGGCTGGGATTCAAAGGGCTCTGGGCTGCTGGCAGCCGCGGGAGCCCTGAGCCCTTTAAATCCCAGCCGCGCCGCAAAGCCTGCGGGCAGCGCAGAGCCCTCTGACTCCCGGCCGCGGCTGGGATTTAAGGACTCAGGGCTCCCGCAGCTGCCAGCAGCCCAGAGCCCTTTGAATCCCAGCCCTGGCCGCCGATTGCCCCTCCCCAGACCCCTGCCCAAATTGCCCTCAGGACCCCCACCCCGTCTCTAAGGACCCCCGGGCCTTGGCCCCCGATTACCCCCTCCCGAGACCCCTGCCCCTAACGTCCCCTTGGGACCCCAGCCCCTATCTAAGCCTCCCTTCTCCTTGTCCCCAACAGCCCCCTCCTGAGACTCCACCCAACGTCCCCCCAGGACCCCACCCCCTACCTGTCCCCTGATAAACCTCCTGGACTCCCATGCCTATCCAATTGCTGCCTGTCCCCTGACTGCCCCCCGGAACTCCCTACCCCTTCTCCAACCCCCAAACCGCTTACTGTGCCACTCAGACCAGCGTATCTGGCTCTGTGCAACTCCAGACAGTTGCTGCCATGCTCCCCCATGGAGCCCACAGCCCCCTCCCACCCCCAGCACCTGCCTTCCAGATTTGAACACCTCAAAATTCAAGCTCCGTTTGGGCAGCTTTTACTTCATTTCTCCCAAATCAGTTTCCCCTGCAAGGTGCCAACTGAAGGTGTTGGAAAACAGAGATCGGGTGGCCTCCTAATGCCTGGAAAAGAGACAAAGGCCAGAGGAGGGAGTGTCAGTGCCTGTGCGGACTTCTGGGAAGTGCATGGTGTGGAAGGGGATGCTGTGATGCTTTGGAACAACTCCATACAAAGCCAGTCAGGACTCTGGGGGAGCCTCCTCTCTCGGAGCATACTGTTTCCAGGGCAAGAAGCTTACACCTTCCTGGGTCTGACCTCAGAGCATTCAGCATGCCCTTCCACATCATGCACTTTCCACAGCGAGTCTGCCCAGGTGGGTCCTGGGGCAACCAGAGGTCCCTGCACCCCAACTCCGCAGTCAGATGTGACTCTCAGCCAGACAGTAAAACAGAAGGTTTGCAGGTAAATATGCCCAATGGTCTGGGATGAGATCTGAGTTACTACAGAGAATTCTTTCTTGGGTGCTGGCTGGTGAGTCTTGCCCACATGCTCAGGGTTTAGCTGATCGCCATATTTGGGGTCGGGAAGGAATTTTCTTCCAGGGCAGATTGGCAGAGGTCCTGGAGGTTTGTTGCCTTCCTCTGCAGCGTGGGGCACTGGTCACTTGCTGGAGGATTCTCTGCACCTTGAGGTCTTTAAACCACGATTTGAGGACTTCAATAACTAAGACATAGGTTAGAGGTTTGTTACAGGAGTGGGTGGGTGAGATTCTGTGGGCTGTATTGTGCAGGAGGTCAGACTAGATGATCATAATGGTCCCTTCTGACCTTAAAGTCTGAGTCTATGAGATGACGGGAACACAGTTTAAACAGAGCTTGTTGGTACAGAAAACAGAACCCCTCTGTCAGGTCTATCTTAGGGGGTGGGGAGCCCAGAACCAAGTTCTGGGTCTCTCCCCATTTCCCCAGCCAGCTCCAAACTGACACTCCCTCCTCTGGCCTCTGTGTCTCTTCCGGACAAGGAGGCCACCTGATCTCTTTGTCCCCAACACCTTCAGTTGGCATCTTGCAGGGGAAACTGAGGCACCCACACAGTATTCAGAGAAAATATTAACATTCCCACTTCATCACAACAAGTGCAACAAAATATAATACTGTATATTGAAGTAGGCAAGTGCTGCTTCTGACTTTCCACTTTTAATTGACCCTTGTAATCTTGTGGCACTGACGCGTTATAGCTTCATTTTATATCGGCTTACAGGGCGGGAGCGGGGGGGCACCACCATTTTGGGCCCCACCAAAAATTATACAAACCTGCCGCCTATGGCCTGGGTTAAGGATTTTCTGACCCGTGCTCAAACCTAGGGGTCTGACATCCACACTGCAGTACACAAACCTGAGTCCAAGTAATTCTATCCCAGAGTTCCTAGCTCCACTAACTCCTCAGTGTCTAAACTAGCCCTATGACTGTGTTGCACTGTGGGAAAACTCTCCGGCCCACCCGGTTTCCCAACTGTGACAGTACCATTGATGGAAATCGGGTGCCCATAAGGAGCACATGAGTACATAAGATGCATAATTAGCTCTTTTGGTGGTTGTTTCAGTAGAATGACTACAATTTGAGAAGGCCTTATACTGAACTGCCTGTTTTTTATATGAATTCACTAGTTGCCAGAAAAATGATTTAATCTGCTGTTTTTTTAATGTGGGTCTAAAGATTTGCATTATTATCAGAATCCACTGGGATATCTAATGTTAAGTTTCTGTATCCAGCCAAAGATGCTGCTGTGTTCCCACTTCTGCAGTTTAAGAGATAACAGATCAAAATTGTTGAAAATACAGCAGCTGTATGCCCACCAATAGTCAAGTGCACTGCGCATGTGTGAGTGAGAGGGTTTGAGTCAGGCAAAAGTGGGATGTTATCAATCTTATCTGTGTGTTGTCTCTTTAGATACTGTAAGTGTCTGTGAAGTGGTGGTGGAATTGCCTTGTGGTTGAGGTTGTGGGAGGCTTGTCTTGTGGTGGGGGGGGGGGGGGGGCTTTTTGCATTTAAAAGGTGGTAACCATAGCCCTAGAGAGGGTAGAGGGGGCCCAGGAACAAGGAACAGAGAGTGGAGTGGGACCAAGCGGTTGCCCTGCAGGGAAGGGGAGAGGCTGAACTCCCAGCTCAGCATGGCCAGGAGAGGGATGACCCCCAACATCCTGGCAGCCGAGAACTTCCTCCTGCCAGTCAGCTTTGCTCCGTGTTCTGGGCAAACTCTACAGAGCAGCAAGGAGGAGCTGGAGTTGCAGAAAGCTGTGGGAAGTTATTTGGGTTGGCTCCCACTTACTTTCCTGACAGTGCACGCAGCCCCAGGGAGGGCAGGGGGCACCAGAGAGCACAGAGGGACCAAGTAGCTGCCCTACAGGGTGTGGGAGCAGCTATACTGAGCCAGGAGCTCTGCTGGCTCCCCCTTCCTGAAGGGCAGGCTCTCTGATAGCATGTTTGCAGACCAGTGTTCAGACAATGGGTTAACAGTGATCTAAGCAGCTCCTGTTTGCAATGGGAGGTGTGGCTTCCGTTAGCAGCAGAGTGCAATAAACTGCAACAAAGATTGTCAGCATAAAGAGGACTAAGGAAATTGCTGAAAGGATACATCCAGAGAACTTCTGGAATCTGAGTGCACGCAGGAAAGCAATAGGGCTTAGATTCTAGTTGCAGCTTAACATGGTCTTGGACCCTCCAAGTCTAGTACAGCTAGAGTGGTTTGGAGGTTCTGGAACATATTTAAGGAGAAGGAAATTGGCTGGTGGGGGTGTGACCAGTGTCCCAGGGCAGCCAATTGAGGTCACTCAGTTAGGGTGAACTGCAAAGAATGGGGCAGACAATCCCCAAAGCTGGTGGATATTCCAGTACTTAGATTTACTAAAGCAGCACATAAGAGCTTCTTCTTATACCTTACTGGTTACCAGAAGCCAACAACACAGTTCCCTTACAAATAACAATGAGGAGTCCTTGTGGCACCTTAGAGACTAACATTCCTTGTTGTTTTTGCTGATACAGACTAACACTGCTACCACTTTGAAACCAGTTTTCTTAAAGTAACCCAGCCTCAGGTCTCCACCTAGACATCTAAGTCAAATAGGAGAAGGATTACTGAAAATCTTATTCATTATAGAAAAAAGGTTCTACCAATCCCAGAAGATTGGACATGTTACCTCCCAGGTTAATGAATATTCCATATCTTACCCAAATACAAGCTTACAGCCAATTTTTATTAAACTAAAATGTATTTAAAAAAAGAGAGAGAATTGGTTAAAAGCTCAGTATACATATAAACTTGAGCACAATTCTTGAGGTTGAGTTTCGTAACAGAGATGGTGAGCTTTGTAGATGCAAAGAGTTCTTTCAGAAATAGTTCATAGGTTATAGTCCAATGTTTATATAGAGGGTGGTCCAGTCAGGACTGGGATCTCAGTCCTTATGGCTTAGGCTTCACCTGCATGAAGCCTCAAGCAGATCTGAGATGACAGGATCAGGACCCAAGCCATTTTTTATACACTTTCAGGCCTTCTTTGACAGCTCAGAATCCTTAGGTGAACAAAAGGCACTCCTGGGGACCTTGAAGTGGACCCATTTTCTAAGCATCCCTGGTGATTATCCATATAGATTAACATAAGGCAATTGCCTGTTTTTCCACCATTCACAGATGATTTGCTATACATTTCAAATAGATGAATACAGTGATACACTTGCATCTGAAGAAGTGGGTATTCACCCACGAAAGCTCATGCTGCAGAACGTTTGTTAGTCTATAAGGTGCCACAGGATTCTTTGTTGCTTTTACAGTGATACACTGTTTACAGTTCATTTAAATGTTAAGATGGCCTTTTGATCTCTGAATTAATAGAATAAAGCATAGACAGGGACTGTTTGACATTGTTGACCTCTACCAGTATATATGTAAATACACAAATACCTCCCCCATGTCTTGAAGGGTTGAGTTTGAGTCATTTATCCTGTGGGTTGCTTAACTCTTTCTGGTCATGCATCACAGGGGGACTGCTAGGAATGGAAGGTCTGGACAGTGCAGAAAGTTTCATTCCACATCAACAAACATCTTTCTTGGAGACTGTAAACTTGCTATTTTGTTTTGTAGTGGGATTGAATTAAGTCTTTTTGATACCAGGAGGTGAATAATCCTGTCTGAGCTGTGAGTTGGTTGTTTGTTTTTTTGGATGAGTGTGAATCATAGAATCTCAGGGTTGGAAGGGACCTCAGGAGGTCATCTAGTCCAACCCCCTGCTCAAAGCAGGACCAAACCCAACTAAATCATCCCAGCCAGGGCTTTGTCAAGCCTGACCTTAAAAACCTCTAAGGAAGGAGATTCCACCACCTCCCTAGGTAACCCATTCCAGTGCTTCACCACCCTACTAGTGAAAAAGTTTTTCCTAATATCCAACCTAAACCTCCCCCTCTGCAACTTGAGACCATTACTCCTTGTTCTGTCATCTTCTACCACTGAGAACAGTCTAGATCCATCCTCTTTGGAACGCCCTTTCAGGTAGTTGAAAGCAGCTATCAAATCCCCCCTCATTCTTCTCTTCTGCAGGCTAAACAATCCCAGTTCCCTCAGCCTCTCCTCATAAGTCATGTGTTCCAGCCCCCTAATCATTTTTGTTGCCCTCCGCTGGACTCTCTCCAATTTATCCACATCCTTCTTGTAGTGTGGGGCCCAAAACTGGACACAGTACTCCAGATGAGGCCTCACCAGTGCTGAATAGAGGGGAATGATCACTTCCCTCGATCTGCTGGAAATGCCCCTACTTATACAACCCAAAATGCCATTAGCCTTCTTGGCAACAAGGGCACACTGTTGACTCATATTCAGCTTTTCATCCACTGTAACCCCTAGGTCCTTTTCTGCAGAACTGCTGCCCAGCCATTCGGTCCCTAGTCTGTAGCAGTGCATGGGATTCTTCCGTCCTAAGTGCAGGACTCTGCACTTGTCCTTGTTGAACCTCATCATATTTCTTTTGGCCCAATCCTCTAATTTGTCTAGGTCCCTCTGTATCCTATCCCTACCCTCCAGCATATCAACCACTCCTCCCAGTTTAGTGTCATCTGCAAACTTGCTAAGGGTGCAGTCCACACCATCCTCCAGATCGTTAATGAAGATATTGAATAAAACCGACCCTTGGGGCACCCCACTTGATACTGGCTGCCAACTAGACATGGAACCCTTGATCACTACCCGTTGAGCCCGACCATCTAGCCAGTTTTCTATCCACCTTACTGTCCATTCATCCAGCCCATACTTCTTTAACTTGCTGGCAAGAATACTGTGGGAGACTGTATCAAAAGCTTTGCTAAAGTCCAGAAATAGCACATCCACTGCTTTCCCCTCATCCACAGAGCCGGTTATCTCATCATAGAAGGCAATTAGGTTAGTCAGGCATGACTTGCCCTTGGTGAATCCATGCTGACTGTTCCTGATCACTTTCCCCTCCTTTAAGTGGTTCAGAATTGATTCCTTGAGGACCTGTTCCATGATTTTTCCAGGGACTGAGGTGAGACTGACTGGCCTGTAGTTCCCTGGATCTTCCTTCTTCCCTTTTGTGTGGTTTTTTTATTTATTTTTTTTCTTGCAACTCATCTTTCAGCTGGAGAGGGTTGAATTGATGTTAGCTTGGTTTTTTTTAGAAGGCTGATTGTTCTCTTTGAACAGTGATTTTGACTTCAGATTTTCTGTTTCATGCTTCTAGGAGGGTTTTCACTGCGTTTGTTTGTTTTCAGCCAACTAAAATATTTGTCTGTTTGTTTGGCATTGGAGAGAGAGAAAATCCCAGCGACAATAGTTTGTCACCTTTTTCTTGGGGCCCACTCTTAAAAACATAGGGGCTCTAACTCTTCAGGAAAGCATTTGGACTATTACTTCCATTGCAGGGTCCAAAATAATAGCTTCCAGGTACAGAGCAGGTAGGAAGCTCTTCTCATCACTTAGAGACCACTAAGGGTATGTCTACACTGTAAGCATCACAAGCTTCAGCACTAGTTTCACAAGCCTGCCTGGGGATCATGGATGCATACTCAATTGCCAGCCCATGCAGAAGTCCACAATGCTTTGTCTCCGTGCTATTCTTAGTGTACTAGCTAGATTAAGGCTAGTGTGGATATGCCTACTTGAGATGTAGATTACAGCTTAGATGTACCCTTAGGGGCATTTGACAAACTTAATGGTGAAATGCCTCATTAGACTGCACAGGGTCGTTGAATGCAGTGGTGAAGGGCTTGGCTACACTTGTGAGTTGCAGCGCTGGTGGAGGCTTTCCAGCGCTGCAACTTAGTAACTATCCACACCTGCAAGACACATCCAGCGCTGCAACTCCCTTGCTGCAGCGCTGGCTGATCACCTGGTCTGCTTGGGGTGTAGCGAATGCAGCGCTGGTGATCCAGCACTGCTCGTCAAGTGTGGACACACACCAGTGCTGTTATTGGCCTCCAGGGTATTAGGAGATATCCCAGAATGCTTTTAAGTAAATTACTCTTTTCGTTTTGTTGTGAACTCGGGGCTCCGGGGCTCCCAGAGCTGCTTATCTAAACAAACACAGCTCCTGTTTGCTGTGATCAATCTGTAAGTGACTGAACAATCAAATGAGATAACCCCCTGCCTACCTCATTCACAGGGGTTGAGTGTTTGTTTGACGAGGGGGGGGGGGGGGAGAAAGGGAGTCCGTGCTGCTTATCTGGTCTGCAGGTTGTTTGCAATTAAGAGTAAGGGGTTGGGAAAATTTTCTGATTTTCAAGGCAGGGAGCTAATACATAGTGTCGGCTCCAAAAATCCCCTCCCCCCCTCCCTCTCCCTGTCACACTACACCCCACCCCCCTCTTTTGAAAAGCACGTTGCTGCCACTTGCATTATGGGCAGCTATCCCAGCATTCATCACTCCCAACAGCACTGCAAATGTGGCCACACACCAGCGCTGTTCCTACACATCTGGATGACCAGCGCTGTAAACTCCCAGCGCTGCAACTCTCAAGTGTAGCCAAGCCCAAAGTTATTTCTTTGCAAATCATCTTTAAAAACAACGGTCATGGCACAGATACTTCAAAATATAACTCTTCCTTCTGAACTCTGTTTTCCTACACTCCTTTATATTTATATATATATATATATATATATATATATATATATATATACATACACATATATATACACACACATATATATACACACACACACACACTTGGGTGTCATATATACCACCACCGATACCTCTGGAATATCCTTCGCATCAGGTGAGAAGATTGCTGCACTAATTACAGCATCCTCCCTGAAGACAATGTCCCCAGCGTTGAAACAATGATTTTCATGCACCAACTCTGTTGGGTTGGACATTGTGTGTGGATTCCAGATTCTTGCCTCCAAAAAAAAGTAGTTCTCTACTCTCAGCTTGCCACTGTGAGATCTCTGACCATGGATCAGAAGAAACACACTTTTTCATTGCATCTTTGTAGTATCTCAAGAAAACTGATGTGGTTCCGGGATTAGACTCCTAAGTCATCTCAGGACCCATATGTAAATCCGTAATAGAGATCATCCTCAAATCGAGGGATCGCTGATTATATATAAAATGTTTTTATTTTAAAAAGATAATAGGGCTGCATAAAGGTGTGGTCACAACCTGAGCAACCCTTTTTGGCCTGGCATGACACTACAGGTGTGCCCCACCTATAACTTCTTCAGGTGGAGCAGCAATAAATTGCAGTTGAACAGCCCAGGGACAAGGAGAAGCACATACATAGCATCCGGTTAGTGGTTATCTTTTTAATAAGGCTTCAGCCCAAGAATCATTACAACAATCATTTTATCAGGCCCCAGGTATAGAGTCCTATACTGACAGTCCACACCCAAGTCTCTGAATCAGGTTAGACTTGTATCCAGATACCTCAGGAACAACTGCCGCCCACTGCTTCTCTTCCTTGTTCTGCTTCCTGTTACTGTTATTCCTAGGCTGCAACTCTAGCTTGTTTTTTTGTTGTTGTTGTTGTTGGTTTTTTTTTTTTTTTTAAGGGTTAGTACCTTCCCCATGCGCGCACACTGGGGTTATTATAGTTCATAGTTAAGGCTATTATTATGTCACGGAATCCATGACTTCCATTGACCTCCGTGACATTTTCTGCCCTGGAGCTAGAGCTCCCAGCTGTTTCTGCCCCTGCAGCTTCCAGCCCCAACCCTAGTGGGGGGACCCTGCAGCTGCCTAACCACGGCGGGGGGGTTGGCGGGCATAGGACTCTGTGCCTGGGCAGCTGCAGGGTACCTCTGCCTGCCAAGGCTGGACAGCTGTGGGGAGTCCCCACTGCCTGCCAAGGCTGGGCAGCTGGTGGACCCCTTAGAGCTGTCCAGCCACTGCAGGGGGTGGGGGACCCCCCCAGAGATGCCCTGCTGCAGTTGGGGCAAGGAGACCCTATAGCTCCGACACCCGCAGCAGTGAGGGACCAGGGATCCCCAGCAGCAGTGGGTGCTGAACCTGCCTACCCCTTTTGTCAGGGATATTTTTGTGAAAGTCAGGGACAAGTCATGGGCTTCTGTGAATTTTTGTTTGTTGCCTGTGAGCTGTCCATGATTTTTGCTAAAAATATTTGTGACACAAACTTCGCCTCATTCATGGTGCTTTACAAATTCTACATTTTGATGAAGGCTCTTGGTACTAGAAAAACTGACTCTGGAACTAGGATATGAACTTTCATATTGTTGTGTTAAGGGTCAAATAGCAATTATATAAATGTTTGAAAGGTATTATGTACTTACATTTAAGCTGACTAAACAAGTATTTGAAGTACACCATTATTCTTTGCATATTTCAGGACTGATTCAGCCAAGAAGTAACCTTAAAAGATCTGAATTAATTCACAGAAACTAAATATTCAAAGCTTCTACAATACAAGACACAGGGCAGTTTTTCAGTTATTTTTGAGTTTGGGCCTGGCACAAAACAATGTTGATTGTATTGGGTTTATTAATTGAAACAAACACTGTCCATGATCACATTATATCAAGGAACCTTGGCAATTGAGATGCCTTTGCAAGAGATTTTAAATACCACGTTTGCATTCTGCCATTCTTAAATTGGCAATATGTGGCTGGACATTCAGGGAGTCTTCCTTACCCCTAGCTTTTTCAATACATTTCAGACCTGGCCTGCTGCACCTACTGTCGCTGAGATTCTAAGTCTTCTTTAGGAGTATCAGCTCTTGCCAAATTACTTTTCATAGTATCTACAAGGTATAGCAGCTATATCTTAAGAGAGCTTGTAATTCTCAAACTGTAGCTTAAAGATGTTCTAATATTCTACAATAAGATGTTGTAGATAAGCATTTGCAAGAATGACAATGTTGCTCATTTTTGTGGGATACTTCTGAGTGTCACCATTGTCGGGATATGTAATGTTCTGTAGAAAATGGAGCAGTGTATATAATGTTTTAAAATAGATTCAGGGTCTTATTTCATGCACAGTTCATATTATAAATATACAAACATTTTGCCTTTGTAGAATGATAGAGGCTGTTTTTACCCATTTCTATTCACTTTTTAAGTTGTTCCATTTGCTTAGTGGGCTAAATCACACAAGTGGAATAATGTAACACTTTAGTCAAGAGTCTGTTAATGTGTTTAACTTGATGCTTATATTCTGAGCGAGTTTATAATTTTGGTAAAACTTTCTCTGAGCTAGGACTTGATTAAAAATGAAAATCCATCCCCCCCCCCCCCATCCCAAAATTAAAGCCAATGCTTAATGACTTAGCCCGGTATAACTGTCGCTCACGGGTGTCTAGTATAGGTCTGTGGTATAGATCTGGCCTAAATCTCTTGCTGTCCTCTGATTCTTTCCTCTTATAATACAAGCATGCTTTATAGTCTTTCATCTTATAATCAACCACTGACCCCACTTGTCTTTTCAACTATGATCCCTTCAACTACTTCCCCGTCTCTCTTTCATCTCTAAGGTCAATGAACATACTGTACAATTACTGTTTGGAGTTCATCTCTTCCAATTTCATCCTAACCCCTTTCCAATCTGACTTCTGCCCTGTGCATGTCTCTGACACTGTCCTAGCTAAAGCACAGAACCAGCTCCATTCTCATCCTCCTTGATGATGAGTCATCCATCTTTGACAGTCGACCGTGGACTACTTGAAATCTTGTCCCCTTTTGGCTTCTGTGAATCTGTAATCTGGTTCTTCTCCTGCTAATTGCTTCTCCACTGTCTGTCTTTTGAAAGATCCTCCTCATCTCCCCTTCCACCAGCTTTCTGTGGGGGTTCCACGGGGCTTTGTTCTTGGTCCTCTTCTCTTCTCCCTCTATATCTTATCTCTGGGTAATCTCATCCACAAACTAAATATCCACAAAACTACCTCATTATCAACCTTTAAATCTCACCTCAAACATCTCCTTTGCCAAGATGGCTACAAAAAAAACTTGGCAATGAGTAGGCTGATGATTTGCAGTCACCACTGCTTATTATGCTGACCAGTATTGTCTTAGTTCCTTGTATTTCCCCCATCTGTCTGTATCCATTGGTTCTCTCATCTCTTATTTAGATTGTAGTCTTATTGGGGTAGACTTTTTTTTTTTTCCTGAGTTTGTGCAGCAGCTAGTACAATGGTATCCTAGTCCATGACTTAGGGAATACTGTTTATTTGTATTACTGTAGCACCTATCTTTCAGGCTTAATTTAAAAGCAAACTTTTAAAATGTGTGATGTGATTTAAATAAAAATATTACACTCACCCTTCATAACTCAGCACTGTTGTCCAAAGACCTGCATAATAATACCATTATAAGTTTCTCTTAAGCATAGCTCATGCAAAATTACCATTTTGTTCATGCCACCAAAATTAGAATAAAATCATGCTGAAGTGTCTTGGTGGGCATTTCTTTAAGTTTTCCTTCCTCCATTTCTTGTTAGAGAACCTTTTTACTAGTGGAAATGAGCTATAAATTAGAATCTGATTTCTTTGTTCTACAGGTGTATATTGGTGAACTTCCTCAGGATTTCCTACGTATCACCCCAACACAGCAGCAGCAGCAAATCCAATTGGATGCACAGGCAGCTCAACAGTTACAGTATGGGGGACCGATGGGTACAGTAGGCAGACTCAGCATCACTGTAGTACAGGTATGATTTGTTTCTCTCTTCTAATACATTTGTTAATCTGCTACATCTTCCAACAGTGGCCGCATGAGATCTGGTGCTGAAATTGAAGTTGCTACACTGATTGGATAACTTAGTTTCTAGCTAAGTGGCTCTGTGTACTGGTCTCTCATTATAAAATATGACCTCCCCACAGTGCCTAGCAGTGTTTACATACTAAATTGTACAGCATTAACAGTAATGCACAGTACTACCGTTTTCCTATTTAAAAATTCTCATCAGTATTTACTATTTTGGCCATGTACAGTAATTGAGTAGACATGTGCTTCTGTCATTGGGTTACTAAACCATCAGGAGGAGCAGCTTCCGTAACATCTTTTGTTAAAATAACTTTTGGGCAGAAGCTTTTTTTCATCAGGGTGTAAAATAAGATACTGTATGACTGCGACCACAGCTTATAATATTGGTCCTCCTTTAGTGCAGTTGAGGCTGAACTAGATGACCTCTTGAAATCCCTTCCAACCCTACATGTCTGATTCTATTTTTATTTATATATAATCAGTATACTACCTCTCCGATTCTTATTATATTGTTTTTAATGTCAAAGTGAGAAGTTTTGGTGTTTCTGGGACATTTCCTGGATAATTACTGTATCATCTTAGCCTACTAAACTTTTGCATTCTCTTCATTCAACAATTCTCTTGCCATCTAGTGTTGGTTAAGTGAACTCTTCTTCTTTTGGGGTGGGGATATTTGGAAACCAAGCTCCTGGTATAACTTGACTTACGAAATAACAGTTTTCTTCTGGCTAAGAAATTATGATAAAAGACTATATTGGAGAAGTAGATGTGAGCTAAGTTGTGCATGGCTTTGAAAGTGATGGGAGAGTCCTTACGTTTGAGACAGAAGGTTAAAGGAATTTCATAAGGGTCTGGGTACATTCTAACTGATAGACAAAGCAAATGATTTTTGGTACAGCTTTTTGGACAGACTGAAGTGAGGTAAGGCAAGGGCCAAAGAGGCTAGAGATGATGAGGTACAAGAAGTTTGGACTACCACCAGACAAAACATTGACATTATTCGAATCTTAAAATATTTTACTGCTTCACAGAGCATAATCTTCTGTGCACATCATTCAGTTAAGAAGTAGTGTGATATATTTTAATTAGTTCTCTTGTTACTTGTAAGAATATTGCAAGTCCCAAGACTTGCTTCTTCTAGTCAGCCTTTCATTGCCTCCATTCCAGACACTGTCCATATTTTTGTATACACGTTTGTAATTATAAAAATTTCAAAGGGGAATGACTTAACAGTAAACTTTTTCTCATAATTTTTCAGTTTACACCACAGTGTAAACATTGTGGCTTGGGCTCTAAAGCCTAAGGCTGATACACTTTATCCCCCCCTACCTTCAGCCCTGGTGGATGCAGGGCTCTGGGGCTCCAACTTGTGCCCTCCCCAGAGGTGTGCGATTAACATGTTTAAAAAATTATTGCATTAATTTTGTTTTCAGTTAATCTCAGGTGTTAACAGCAATTGACAGTCATAAGATATAGCCTTTACACTAAATTTGGTGCTTTTTGCTAACCACATTTATTTAGGCAGTTGTATAACTTATCATAGAATCATAGCATCAGAGAAACATAGGGCTGGAAGTGACCTTGAAGTCAAGTCCATTCCAGCCCACTACACTATGGCAGGACCAAGTAAACATAGACTGTCCGTGACTGGTGTTTGTCCAGCCTGTTCCTAAAAACCTCCTATGATGGGGATTTCATAACCTCCCTTGGAAAGCCTATTCCAGAGCTAGAAAGATGGGTTTTTTTCCCCCTAATATCTAACCTAACTGAGCATTGCTTTTTTTTTATTTGAGCGTCTGCCCACATCATAGGTGGACCCATTCAGTATCCCCTTTCTATCATGACTTCTTCTAAACTGATATTGTTTCACTCATAAGAATTAATAAAGAAAATGGCAAACTTTATTTTTTTATTTTTTTCTTCTTTCTTCATTTTTGGTTTCTTCCCAGGCAAAACTGGCAAAGAACTACGGTATGACCCGCATGGATCCATACTGTCGGGTACGGCTTGGCTATGCTGTGTATGAAACTCCTACAGCGCACAATGGAGCCAAAAACCCACGCTGGAACAAAGTTATTCAATGCACTGTTCCCCCGGGTGTGGACTCTTTCTATCTTGAGATATTTGATGAGGTTAGAATTTTATTTTTGCTTTGCTGGTTGGGGTCAGACCTTACAAAGCTGTACTGAGGTGACATAGCCCAGTGATGTATACCAGCACCTGGAATGTGGTGGGGGTTTTTTTGTGTGTGGGTGTGTGTGGGTATATCACACTTGCACATATTTCTTTTCAACCACAACAGGTAGAGGCACTGTCTTTAATGAGAGCTGAGATTCTGATGTAATTATGAGTTCTGGAAGGATGACATAGGAGTTGAGACAGTTATGTTAGTCTTCAAGTCAAGTGGTTTGTGAATACTCTAATGCTAAACGACAGTGCAGTACGTGAGGAGCATTCTTATATTCTGCACTTTATACTAAAAATAGGCTGCTCATGCCGTTCTTTGGGAGATAATGTTGCAAGACTTTTCAAATCAGATTACAGCTTGAATCCAAGATGTAAGAGTTTTGGTGACAGTAAATCAGTTAAATGTAGACTAATCTTTGTAGACAAATTTGAATTAAAAAATGATTCCATTAAGGGGTTCCAGTGACTAAAATTCATCGTACATGATTATGAGCCAGAATCCCAGGTTCATATCAGGCATTCTCTCCTTACAGCTATAGTTTCCTCCTGGTTCTTTCTGCTGCTACCTCCCACTTCACTCGTAGAATCTCTCTTCCTCCCAGCTCCTCTCTTACTATCCTTGGTGCCTAAAACTTTCCCTGCTGCTCCTGGTGCATGTGTGGGAGAGACAGTAGCATTAAAAAGCTATCTATAATGGTAACATGTTAGAATCTTGTACCTTACAGGTATGGACATATACCTATCTCCTAGAACTGGAAGGGACCTTAAAAGGTCATCAAGTCCAGCCCCCTGCCTTCACTAGCAGGACCAATTTTTGCCCCAGATCCCTAAGTGGCCCCTTCAAGGATTGAACTCACAACCCTGGGTTTAGCAGGCCAATGCTCAAACCACTGAGCTATCCCTCCCCGCATCGCATCTTATGTCAAGGTGGCCAATCTTCTGGCCAACAAGTGCTGGATAGTGTACTTTGGAACCCTGAACTATTCAAAATCCTGAATGGTCATGGTAGATAGTCCCAGGGTTCTCAATGAATAGATGCTATCAGTCTCTCCTTTGAGAGGAATCTGCCATCCCACCTAAATAATCAGACCAGCAATGAAGAAATCATCCCTTTACACAAGAGACATCACACACTGTTTTCCCTTTTCTGAGCAAACTATCAAGAAGCACAACCTTCTGTTCTGCTGGTATCCTGGATTCCTCTGTCAGGGTTCAAGACTTGACATGGTACTTAAATAACGCTTATTCTTGTGGATGATCACCTGCCCACAGACAAGGATGTACATCTGTACTCAACTTGCTGGATCTCTGAGACACTTGATATTGTTGATGACCAAATTACTCCTGTCCTGATCTCAAGAAGCTGCAGAGCCAAACAGGAATGCTGTGGAATGGTTTAGGTGTTTCCTTCTTGGACTAAATCCAGAGAATTATTGGTGGGCATTTGATCATCTCCAGGGCTTTCCATCTGCAGAATTTAATAAGGCTTAATTCTCTCCCCTCACATTATTCAATATCAACATGAAATCATTAGGACAACTCTCATTTACACCAAATGTAAATAGGTCAGTTTCTCAATACATAAGTGAAATTGGCTCACTACAAAGCAGCTGTCTTAATTTGGAACCCAGACGAGACTAAGGTGGTGCTGGTGGGAAGCATGTTGAAGAACTTGCTTTGTTTTGTGGCATGAGCCACTATCAAGGGCATTTTTCCTTCAGAATAAGTTGGATGCCTAGATAACCACAGACAAATAACTGGTGACCCTATAGGGTTCAGACCTGACTGTAGTGGTCTGTGCATTTGTGACTTCCTGCCTTGATTACTGAAATTTGTTAGATGTAGAAATGAAACCACATTCCCTTAAAGCTTCATCTGGTTTCAAAAAAATGCAATAGCCCATCTAGTTAACAAAACTGTTCACTTTGAACATGTGCTTCACTGTCTGTGCCAACAGCCTCTTAAATTAAAAAACATTAATTTTCATGGGAGATGTATTCCTTTGGAACAATGACTCTGTGGTGAATATGTGGAAGCTTGTGATAGCAGCAGACAGAACTTTCACAGGAGCTGGACCTGTGGAACTCACTCCCACAAGAGAAATGACCAACATCCTCACTAATAATTTGACAACTACACATAAACCTCAATTCTGCCTAGCTCACCCTCAGTTTCTCCACACAGGCCCATGCATGTGCACACAAGAGAATCCCTACAAACTAATCAAGGTTTCTCTTTTACATTTTAGGAATGAAAAATGTATTTTCTATCTTTAGATACTTGGTAGGTGCTCACATATTATTATTTTAGAAATCATAAAAGAGATATGGATGTATGGTGAGTGGATAGAGATGATCGCAAATGAATCAAAGCATATGCTTCCTCAGAAAGGAGGCAGTGTTGGTAGGCTCTCTAACTTTTTGTATTATACATTCTGCCCTCACACTGAAGTTTTTCTGCAGCTCTACCATTAGTAGAAAGTGGTAATGAAAAATTCTACTCTAGCAAATTTATCTAGTGCTGGTTTTAGTAAGTCTGTTTTGGCTTAGAGAATCATAAAACTCAGATATGGAAATACCTGTTAGACTAGATAACCAATCTTAATGCCATTGTGTGATTGCTCCTTACAGTGTGTCTTTCAATGCTTTTGTCCAGTTTTGGGTTAAATGTGTCAAGCAATTGGGCTTTCACTGCTTCCGGTTTGGAAGCTTAATTTTGTCCTCTCTCCCCAAAGAAAATTGATGTGAACAGTCAAGGCATTCAAAAGTAAAACTGGTTTTGCTGGGGGTGGATTTGGAGGCTCCACTTCAGGATTCCAACTGTAGGGAACAATTTTCTGTGCAACAGAGTTGGCAGTTTCCCAGGAAAAACTAGTTGAAGACGGTGAAGGTAAATACCAGCTTAAACCCAGTTTAAACTTGGAAATTGGGAAAAATAATTGCACCAGTGTCCTATGGTTGCTGAACTTGCAGAACAAATCTTTTCAAACTGGATACATCCATTCAAAAGTTAGGAATAGGGTCAGTCTATCCACGACATCAAAGTTAGTCGTCTGCTGCCAAATGCTGCATGGCCAAATGGCCCTGGACTGGTAGTCTGCAACTCTGCAAGCTTCTGATTGTTTAATGCTTCAAGCCTACATCGCTGCCTTGTTGTGTTCTATACTGGAATATTTTTTACTCTTGTTTATATAATATTGAAAACTGAAATGAGTCATGACTTGTATAACTTCCTTGAGAAAATACCAAACCAAAATATATACATACATTCTGATGTTCTGTATTATAATGACTATATTAGTATTATGCCCACTGCAGTTTACTTTTTATTGGTACAGCCCTAAATAATCTATAAATGTATTGCCTTATGTAACCACAACTTGAATATGTAACTAAAACTAAGTGTAATGTGGTGTGTTTTAACAAAAAATAAAAATAGGAAATGCCTTAAACTGGGGCTAACTAGTTTTTTTTTTTTCCTGGGGCTGTAAAAAACATCTCTGATAAATGCCAGGTTATCCTTGCTGTAAAGTGCAAAATAACTTTTCCCTCAAGCTGGTTTCCAGTTTTATGTAGTTTGGATCCTTTAGTGAGCTAAGATAGTGAGGATAAATGAGTGGCTAGTAGTTCAAAATAGCAATAGTGCAACTAGAAGCATTCAGATCAATCAGCATTTGAGAACCTACGATATATATCACTTTGGAGCTGCTGTCAGTACAGTCCATACTGATGCTAATGTTGCATTTCTTCAGCATATTCCATCTGTGGATATGAAAGTAATAAGCTGTCTCTGGCTACCCTGTTGCAACTCCCCACACTGAAAAGCCATAGTCCCTCCTTTTAAAAAGGTACTTAGCTGTATCCTTGCTGGAATACAATCTTCAGTAGGGAAAAAATCTTTGCAAGGAATATTGGCTGAACAGCCTAGTGTTTAATTTCTGCTGCCAAAGTTGTATTGCAAAGAATGGCTTAAAACTGAAATGGGTAAAATGTGACACTGAGACTTGAGTTCAAAGAACGTTAATCAGAAATCATGTTCAGGAATTTTTTTCTGAAGGTTCTGAGTTTGATCAGAAATATTTTATTTCTAATGCCCTTCAGCGAGCCTTCTCAATGGATGACCGCATCGCCTGGACACACATTACTATTCCTGAGTCTCTGAAACAAGGAAAAGTGGAGGATGAGTGGTATAGCCTGAGTGGAAGGCAGGGTGATGACAAAGAAGGAATGATTAACCTGGTCATGTCCTATGCGGTAAGCCAAATGTGTTTTTGCCCTCAGGATATGGAGGGTGGCTTTCTTAGGGATGGGAACAGAGGAGAAGTCTGATATAATAGAACAGCTCAGTAAAACCATGTTTTGTCATGTTTTTATATTGTTAAAGCCTATTGATGTAAGTGAACCTAATATTTTAACTGTTCTATCAATAAACACTGCCATTCTACTCAGTGAAATAGCTGGATGTTGCACTTGCTGTATAGGACAGAGGTTCTCAAACTGGAGGTCGGGACCCCTCGGGGTCACAAGGTCATTACATGGGGGGGGTCGCGAGCTGTCAACCGCCACCCCAAGCCCCACTTGCTTCTAGCATTTATAATGGTGTTAAATATATTAAAAAGGGGGTTTAATTTATTGAGGGGGTCACACTCATACACTTGTGATGTGAAAGGGGTCACCAGTAAAAAAGTTTGAGACCCGCTGGTATAGCATGTTATCCTAAAAGGTGGGCACACCATGAAAGGAGAAAAATGGTATCCAGATTCTTTGAGGCTCTTCATATTTCCCGATTTTTCAAAAGACATGTCCTCCATGCTGTTCTATCTACAGCTGAAGTTTAGTTTTTTCTACCTGTGTGAAACTGTTGCTGCTTGTATAACAATATAACCCTTCACCCCCTACAAGCTTTCTAAGTAATCTGAATAGTAGTATTCCTGATTAGTTAAGCCTACTCAAACAATCATTCTCCACTTTGATCACCATCAAAGTATTTTGAGTGCTCCTATAATGACTAGTTTTAATCATTTAAGTTGAAGGCACAGACAGCTCAAAATTTACAATGAACTTTTACTTTCACATGGAAGACTGTAGGTTTTCTATTACAAGCACAAGAGTAAAGACAGATGTTCCAGATCAGATTAATGTTCAACTGGAGACTTACAAATTTCATAACATCAAAAGTCATACAAGGCTAAGAATAGGTTAAAAGAACCTTTTGCGAGGGGAAGAGGCTGGAAAATCTTTGTGTTGGAAAAATTAGATGGTGTTTGGTCCAGAAGGCACTCTTCAGATGGAGAGGACTCTACCACTTGTACTTGCAGTGAGTAGTGGAACTACTCTTAAGTACTACTAATTGGGGAGTAAGGGTGGCAGAACTTAACCAAGAAGCACTCTGCAAACTCAGGACCAACTTGATCCTGGGTTTGACTGGTTCAAAACCTTGGGATCTAAATTATTTTTATTGATCATGACAAAGATTCCACCATTTTTATGAACCAGTTTAGATCACTAAAGGTAGGTATTGAACGATTTAAGCAGTGCCTGCAGAAATTGCCAATTAAAAAAGAAAAAATAACTGAACAAGATCAGAGAGCTCAAAGAGCCTTTGACATCATTAACCTTTAAAACACAATGCAAGATGCAGTACACCGCCTTGTGGACATGGATAATGATTTTTTTTTTTTTTTGTTATCTTTGATCAGTGAGAGTATTAGTATTAATGGAAGTTGTATAGTATCTAAGTTGAGACTGATTTAAACCAAATATGCACATTCTTTGGCTTGTCTAAATTAATCCAGCTGCACTCACTTGATTTTGAGAAATTACTTCCCTTTTAAATAGTAATGGATTAAAACTCTTTATACAGAATTTACTTTATTGTAAAAATTTGTGAAATGAAGCAGAATTCATGAATATATATGAGAATTTTGGAAATTCAGATTTTCCCACTTACTAATGAATACCTCATTTTTATCTGGGAATTGTGACAAAAAGCTAGCTTAATTTGACATGGCTTCATGGGTTATAGATTCATTCCTTCAATGGCAATTAATTTTGAGTACTCACACTGATTTCCTGAAAAGTGATATTCATGTCTATTATTGCCACCAAACTGTTTGCTGTACTAGTCAATGTAAAGTGACTAGCAAGACTTGAAGGCTTTACTCAAATGCATTGTCAACTTTAGTTGTTTAACTGTTTTTTCTGTCATCCTTTTGGTATCAAGTCCATACCAGCTGCCATGATGATGCAGCCACAGCCAGTCGTCCTGATGCCCACAGTATACCAGGAAGGAGTTGGATATGTACCTATTGCAGGTATGTTTTCCGTCCTTCCTTAATGGTTTTGGAAAATTATTCCCTCAGACTGCCAAAATAATGTTCTTTTGTGTTGTGTGTAGGAGGACGTTAGCAGTATCTGTTCTATGGTCCTTTCTCAGCTGTGTAATGTTGAGTGGGGGAGAGAAGGCATGAGAGCAACCAAACCCAAACGGAGTCAGTCAGCTTTTAGTCTACGTGATTTACATTGCATTAACTAAAGATGTGATTTATAAACTGGGCTAATTAAATCAGTGCAAAAAGCTTATTTAGGTTTAAACCAAGACTAGTCTACACATGAGTTATTCCAAAATAAGGTAGGGTATGAATTTAAAGCAGAATAGCTATAGCAGAATAACTTCATGCATCGACAAGGCCTAAATAGATTAGAAATCTGTTTAAGTTAAAATTAAATACAATTGTCAGAATATTGTGTATAAACAATACTACTTTGTTGTGTGGACAAGGCCTTAGGCTGGCACAGTGGAAGATCCCATCTTCACATGTCAGACGGGCTGTCAGTACCATAGGCAAGGTTCAGACTGAGAGGCTAAAAAGTGGTGGTGTGCTACGAAGTCCCAGAGTAGCAGGCTGTTCCTGCAGTGACATAATTAATGCTGTTGTTGAAGTCATCCATTAAGGCTTCAGATTTAGTGCCTTTGAAATGAATTGGGGCAGTTCACACCTCTCTTATTGCTCTTATTTGTCTGTGCATACTCATTCAGGTAGTGCTTGCATCAGTTCAGTTTCATTTATAATGCTTAGTTTAAATTCTGCAGAAATTCAGAGGCTGCCAGAGAAATACTAAGATAGTATGCTGGCTACTACCAGCTCAAATGGATCCCTTACCTGAACCAATCAGAGATTGGGAGCATCATGGAGATCACTTGCATTGGGGGTTAAGGAAGTGCTCTCCATTCCAAATTCCAATTTCTCATTCTAGAATATGGCCAAGGGAAGTAGGAAGGTGCAATGGGGAATTCCCAAGGCACTGTGGTGCGAGGGAGGAATCTTCCCCAGAGGCCACAGAGGAGCAGCAGAGCAGCTCTGCAACTTGGGAATCTTGCCACAGGACTCAAGTAGTTTCCTTTGTATTTGTGCTCATCCTCCAGAGGATTGGTCAGTGGATCTATATAGCAGCAGATCAGTTGGACCCCAACTTCCTTCTGCACAGTGGTGCACAGGAAGCTTCCATGGAGCTGGGATTTGTTACTCAGGGAGACCTAGCTTCTGTAGACTCTCCAAATCCTCTTTTGTGTAGCAGAACTGCACCACTTCTACTCTGTTGGCAGGATCTTCTGTGCTCACAGAGGGACAGAATCTACCCATGAGTGCACTTCTTTGCAATAGCATGCAGAAGAAAGTTATTTAAAATAGCAGCCCAGAATACACGAGTAGCTGAAGACCAACTTTTTCTTCAGAGGGTTTAGCATAGACTTTCTCTGCTGAAATTCACTGCACTATTGTACACAACCAGGACAAGGAGAGAGCCTATATTCTGAAGCAGAGGCCCTTTATTTTTGTAAAAAAAGTAGTAAAAATCAATTATAGACTGTGAAATTGCCTTTCAAACTTTGGAAGCAGCACTGAAGTATTTAATAGGCTTTTTGTGATATTTTATTTCTCACATGACATATGGTGTTTAAAAGTTTCATTCTGATATGATATGGGCATGGATTCAGGTGTAGTACCTGACTCTAATATAATGTCAGTTTGTGTACATCAAAGGGAAAGACTGAATTCAATGTGGGTTTTTAGGTTTACGTTTAATAAATGCATTTAAGTCCATTTGAATAAGTGACAGAATGGATAGGGCATGATCACAGCACCAAGGGTTGAACCCAAATCTGATTCCAAACTCATTTATTAGAGTTAATATGAAGCTTAAATTCCATCAGGAATCTGGGTTACCTGGCATGTGGAAGCAAATTTACTCTATAGTAGTAATGTGTACAAGACCGTTGAAATAACTGCACATACAAAGATTGAAATATTAAACAGTGAATGTACTAGAGGTTTGCACACTTCATTGCTTCTGTAGTCCTAGTGCATTTCACCGAACAGGGACTCTGGTCTTCGTCCGCTTCCCCCTTGTTAAGGAACCCCCTTGCAACACAGTTCCCTCCCTCATGCTGGTGGCTCTGGGTTCCCCAAGCCAGGGGCTCTTTGTGCACCACTGCCTTCTCCTTTCAGCTCTTATTTTCTTTCAACCTTGAGGAGGAAGTCTTTCAGGGAAGCAAATTTGATACTGTATCGGGAACTAAAAATGGGGAGGAGGAAGAGTATTATGTAGCAATGTGTTTAATGGCTACCAGCAACTGGTTCTTTGATCTATAGACAAGTAAGAAAAGTAATTGATTGAAACTGATGGCTCTGCTAACCAGATGCTGAAACTGCATGTGCCCCACTTCTTCCTTTTGGCTTTGATTCCCCCCTCCCCCCCCACCAAAATCAGTAGGGTTCTGTCCACTGGGAGAGCATTCTCTGAAATCTTGGAATTCATCAGTAGCAGCGTTCAAAAGTTATTGTGTTACAGAGAAATGCCGTTTAGTGTTAGACCTCATTTCATCAGCTAGCTAACTATATGAATTATAGTCAAAACTACTCTGAAGTGCAATTTCATTATGATATAAACCAAATGCATATGTAGTTCTTGACTGTTTCAATTAGAATTTAATATTTTTCTTATTGTAGCTTCAAAATCATCAATGTAATAAATACTTCATATACAATACTTGTGAATTTCAGTGCTCCACAAACAAGGGGGTGTGAATGGGTCCTGGGAGATTACAACTGAATGCTGTACAGAATTTCTCAAACAGCTCTACGAAAAATTGCAATGCTAGCCTGTCTGGCTCAGTCCTATTGCATGTTGTAGTAAGGACCATGCCTACACTAAGTGCTCTGGCAGTGCTTCATTTGTAATGAAAGAGGTGCTGGGGTTCAAGCAATTAGGTGCCAGGGCTCAAGTAATTTTTTTACTTTCGTAACAAGCCCAGAGATGCCAGGGCAGAGGTGCTGGGCTTAGCCATGGCAACTCTGGCACAAATTAAGCACTGAATACTGGTATACTATACTAGCAAAGCACTGGTGTGAATGCAGCTATAGTGGCAAAGTTGCACTTTGCACTTGTGTAGTAAAACTAGCCTCTACCAACAAAACAAGTTATATCATTAAAAGCACAGGGGTGTGAAGACGTGGTCCCTGACCTGTATCAGCAGAAGTCTGTAATGTAGATCTGACCTGAGACTCATTTTCACATGAGAACTAAGCTTTCTTCAGAGTTGAAAGATTAATGCTTTTCTGTAATCTGATGTGCATACCACCTAGTGTTGTCTGCCCCTTTCCACTTTAATTTGAAAATATTTTAAAATCTTTTGAAGAACTTTTATTGGTGAAACTCTTCTAAGCAGAAAAGCACAGACATCTGAGATTTAGTGCATATGACTGTATTTATTTCCTATATTAAACGTCTAGTTTCCTAACTCATATTTGTGTAGTATAGAAGTGTCCTTATCTGGTAACATACCTGTACTGGTATGGGGGGTGTAGCACACTTGTTCCATAGCCATGGCATACTTTCTTCTAGTTCTGTACTCATTACTGTTGCATTTGTTTTCAGAGTTAACTGGTTGCTTCAGTTATTACTGTGAATGAAAGTATTAGGAAATCCTGCTTCTCTACTTAAACAATTCTTTATTTTTCAGACCATCATGAATTGCTTCCTTTATGTAACAAATGTCAGATTTTTCCACTTAAAAAAAAAAGACTCCAAAGGTGACTTAGAAGAAAAATATTATGCACAGTTTAATGGTTTTATTTAATGCTTCTGATTTTTCTTTTTTAGGGTTTTTTTTTAATTTAGCTCATTTTGCACATGGCACCATTCTAGGTTTGCATTTGATAATCTCTGGAATCTTGGACAGAATCTCAGAGTTAGAACAGAGTAGAGAGATACTGAATGTAAAGAGTAATCGATATTCTAATTGGTCACTTTGTTTTTTTTAAGGTGACGGTAAACAAACCTCTTCAGTTACTCACTGGTGACATCTTTAGGATTTTTGAGTGTTTAAAACAATTACTTGGAAATCCATTCTAAGCAGAGGGTTTTCTGCGGAAATGATGGTGATAATGGCTCTGGCTAGTTCATAATCAGAAATGATTTTGGTCTTTTAAAAATCCCTAAAGGCAAGCAGTGGAAATAGACATAAATAGAAGAATGATCCATGAAGGAAAACTTCAAGCATTGCCTGCATTGGATCCTCACTGAGGTGGCTTGTGAGCATTGTCCTCTAGTATTGGTCATCTGGAGGAGCTGGCTTCCAGGTGCCAGCTTCTGGAACTTCCTGTGGAATGCCTGGACACTGGAGAGTCAGTTCATACTGTTGACTGCCTAACGCCACCTGTTCCTCTTCCTGACAACAGATAGAGTTCCTTCACTGCTAGCTCTCGGCACTGCTCTTTCTTCTGATTTTATTCTCTATTTCCAGAGGTCCAAGTAGGAAACCTTCTCTTATAACTCACTTTCATGGGTCAGGTATACCACACACTGGAGAAGAGAGTTCTGTGGCCCAGGGGCTCCAGAGATCAATCTCTGTTATCCAGGATACAATAAAAGCTCCTCCTGGAGTCCCTTCCCCTCAAGTGCTATCTACTTGTCTCAGCTCTAGATGATACTTTAAACTTACTAATGCTCAGCTTTGGAATCCCTCAACTCAAGGGGTGAATCAGCATACCCTTATTGACCACTACCATCTTGTCCTTCTGAGTGGTGGTATCTCAACCTCTGCAAGTTCAGTTTCATCTGCAGTGTAGGAACAAGGAAAGAATTGCTAGAATGACATTACCTCAGACCAGGGGGTCTTGGAGAGAATAACTTGTTTATAGTGTCCAATTCCATTTCACTTTTACTGAAGGATGTTCTCTCCAGATTTGATACTACCATGTACAACTACATGGGCAGAGCCTGCTTATTGCTTAAAGATATGACTGCGTCACGGTGGTCAACATTTTCACAGAATCTGTAAATTTTGCCACTTATATGGACCTTGCTGCTGCACATTAACAGTTTTAGTTCACTTTGATCAGCTGCTGCGCATTAACAGTTTGTTTGCTTTAACCTAGTCCTGTTTCAAACAGGACTAGCTCAAAGTGAGCTAATAACTGTTAATGTATGGCAGCACAGTCCACAAGGTCACAATGACCATATCATGAAATGATCTATTTTTGATCATTAACACTGCTGTGAATTATGCATAATTTTACCATATCATCATCATCCATACTTATGGTAGAAGGCTATGAATTTTTGGATTGGTATGTCCATTACAGCATGCCCATAGTTCTCAATCTCCTAGGGATAGACAGTATTATTTTAAAATATCACAACAGGAGATCTTCATTAACTGGAGCCAGATATTTATTTAATTCCACAGCACGTTAGAGATGATTGGAACATCACCCGTGGAGCTGTAGAACCCCATTTTGGATTCATTGGGTTTTGTACTCCGGCCTGCTAGAACTTCCAATCTTTCTTTCTCTGCTCAGTTTGTCAGATCTCCTGACCCAGAAGCATTTACATCCTGATTTGAGCTCTTTGCCTAGTGGTTGGCTAGTTGAACAGTTCAGATTGAATTTGAAAAGACCAGAAAATTCTACTTGAAAGGAGGAAATATTCCACCCAAAAATTCACGTTCTGTGAAATGGACCTGGTTCTCTATCTGGGCAAGATTAAAGGATCTGAACTTCATTATTATTCTGTTAATCTTTTATTGTGAACTACTTGTTTTACATCAAGCAATCTAATCTCTCCTTCAGTTTGGTCAGAGTGCACCTGGCTTACAATTTCACTGGTGCAAGATTCCACTATATTCTCTAATCCTATATGACCTGAACATAATTATGTCATTGTGTTGCCTATTGTTCAGGAGTTATCCCCATTCTGGGACTTGTGTGGTGCTTACAAACACAATTTTAGCAGCTCAAATATTTCTTGGACCATCTGTCTTTGAAGACTGCATTTCTGGTCATGATCATGTTGGCTTGAAGAGTGAGAGCTGTGTATTAATGGTTCAGCCATTATATATAGTGTTCCAGAATGATAAGATAAAGGTATACCTGCATTTCAGATTCTTGTTGAAGGTGACCTGTGATTTCCACATAAACAAATTATAAGCAGGGAAAGCTAGACTACATTGTTAGTAAGGTTTTAAGTTACTGCCTGACCAGGGCTTTGTAAAACACCTAGATGGCTGCCTTATTTTTAGCATTATCTTCACATGCTAGGAAACAGTAAAAATTTCCAAGCAGATCAGAATCTTTCCATTAGTTCATGAATATTAAGGTACATTTTACCAGGCCTCAAATGCATGCCTCAGAAAAATCTCCATTGTTAAGAGATGCAAAGACACTACCTGAAGGTCCATCCATATTTTCACTTGAAGTAACACTAATAATTTGGCCTGTAGATCAGATACTCTGAGGCAAACAGCCTAGCAATCGTTAGTCGGATAGACTTTCCAGATCCATCCCCTTTGTGTCTAGGGACTTCTTGTCAATTGCCTGCAGTGGGGAGTCCATGTAGAATGTGTTTTGAAGAAGATAGTTACTGTTGTCAGACTCGACAATCTTGAGTGAGATAACATATTGTTAGTGGAAGGAACTAAATATCAGTTGGGGTTACATCCTCTGTTTACTTGAGTGAGATTGGAAGGACATAGGATGCCCCAATTGGCACTTCTTCTCAAGAAGTTCCCTTGCCTGCAAAGAGAATCCAAGGCCACAAGGCATTTAGCCATGCTAGTCCTGTTCCCCTTAATGGGAATCATAAAGAGAGAATCTTACACAATGGGGTTTATGAAGTGTTTGTCTACACTGTAGTTAGACAACTGTGTCTGGCCCGTGCCAGGTGACTTGTGCTAAGGGTCTGTTTAATTGTGGTGTAGGGATCTTGAGATGCAGCCTGAGCTCTGCGCTCCTCTCAGGGTCTTAGAGCCTTGGCTCCAGCTTGTGCCTAAACATCTACACTGCAATTAAACAGCCCTGCAGCTTGAGCCCTGTGAGCCTGAATCAGATGGGTAAGCCACAGGTTTTTAATTGCAGTGTAGACATACCCTTAATTTCTCCCAGTGAACTACATCTGCAATTAAGTAAATAGCCACTAGGTGTCATTCAGTTCCAGCAATTATCTTGCAGACTGATTCCTAAGTGAAAGTTTTGGTGATGAGGCTTTTTTTGTGACTGAAATATAGCAATAAACTCTGCCTCATGATTGGATTGAAATGTCTATTCAGAAAAGTTACACTGCTATTCTTTTTAAAAAAAGAATAAAAAAAATAAAAAAATGTCTGACTTCCACAATTTGTTCAATTTAAAAGAGAACTTTTTTCTGCTCAAACTCAACCTGTTACCTCAAAGTCAAGCTATGATCTTTCTAGTTCATTCATCAGTAAAAGACTCTGCATTTGGAACTTAGTGCAAGCAGGACTGTTAATCATGATGTGCAAGCCAGAATAGAATCTCTCAATCCCTCAGCCTTCGTAGTACTAACTGGAGTAAAAAGTAGGGAAAACATGGTTTGTCACCACAATAAGTGGATGAGACTCAAAATATACACAGGAAGAAAATGTTGAGTAGCATGGGGTCATTTTTACACTGTGATGGGGGAGATGCGCAATACTGATCTAGAGCAGAAATACTAATTTCTGCATGATATTAAACTTCACTTATGAACATTATTTTTGTTAGTAAGAAAAGCATTTTATGCCATCCAATGACTAATGTTCTCTTCTTGATTTGCAGAGTGGGGCTGTGGTGGAGGTTATACTAGTGTTTTGCTGAAACATCTAATTTCCAAAGCACTATGCTTTTAAAAAAACAAACAAACCCCTCCCCCTCAACTCTGTCATGCAAGTTCAGCTAGGCCCGTGATCTACAGTGTGTTATATACTTTCACGGTCCCAGACACTTAGGCCCAGACCTCAAAAGCATTCAGGTGCTGAACTCTCAAATGATGAGCTAGTCGTCTAGCAGAGGCAGTAGACTTAGGGCTTGTCTTCACTGGCACTTTACAGTGCTGCAACTTTCTTGCTCAGGGGTGTGGAACCCCCCACCCCCTCGGAGCACAGCAAGTTTCAGCACTGTAAAGCACCAGTGTAGATAGTGCACCAGCACTGGGGCCCACACCCCTCCTGGAGGTGGCTTTTTTTTTTTTAGAGCTCGGCCATGACTACACAAGCCACATTAAAGCGCTACCGCAGTAGCACTTTAATGTTGCCAGTGTTGACTAGCTCTAAGAAATAGGAGCTTGCTTCATTGAATAGAATATCTACAGCCAGCTAAGGAATAGCGTTAATAGGCTCTAAAGGAAGTTCACTCCTGATTGACTAAGGCTTTATCTACATTGGACCCTGAATGACAAAACTTGTCATTCGGGGTGTGAAAAAAACATTCCCCCACGTTTGCAGACGAAAAACGCTGGTGTGAACAGCGCTTTGACGACAGGAGAGCTTTCCTGCTGACAAAGCTACTGCTGCTCATTGGGGCTGGAGGTTTATCATCAGGAGAGTTCTCTCCTGCTGACAAACAGTGGCTACACTGCACTACACTTTTAGTGTCATGCCTGTAGCTGCACAGCTGTGTTGCTAAAAGATGTGTGGTGTAGACATAGCCTAAGTCAGAACTACAAGACATTAAAAGTGGCTAGTTAGGGCTCCATCAAGGGTATAGAGTATTTCTTGCCAATCTAATCTTAGCTTATTGTGGCTACACCTTCTTGCACATCTTAACAAGAGATGCCTTAATTTATGCAGACTCATTCTTCTGAAATTGTAAACTCTGATTGCAGTGACCATTTTTTAATGAAAAGCTCTTTGATAGGAATAAAAAAATTAAAGTCTATCATAGTATGAAAGCTGAGGGCTAGTATAATGTGCATCTGTTAAGATCTACAAGTCGCCTTGCTCTTAATCCACATCAGTATTAAATATTTTTATGCGGTGCTATAAGGATATGTTGTCTTTCATGGAGAAAAGAAAGTCACTACCACAAGGAAATCGCAATCTAGGTACAAAGCTTTCCTTCTGATCATCACTTGTGTAAACCACCTCAATATATCTTCAGGAAATCTGATCTGACTGTTGCAACAAGTTACGTCTAATTAAAAGACACTGTGAAATATGAAGGCTAGGATCCATAGTCTAACAGCTTTGTATCTGAATTTGCCTGACTCTCATCCTTGGAGGGTAAACTGTTCATTTCCTGGTAAAAAGTAGATTAATGTTTCTTTTCCATGTCTTATTCCTTTCCTACCTATCCTCAGGGCTTGAGTACTTTGCTCTGGGTAAGTCTTCTGAGCTCTTATCTTACCCCACCATATTGGATTGAGAATCTTTTGCATGAGCTCATTGAAATTGCTTTTCGTTTGTACACAGCATATTGTACCACAGAGCATTGCACTGGGATGTCACAATACAACAGTTTTAATACATCTGTTTTAAGATTCAAAGACATCTTTGCCCTGTTGCAGGTGCTAATGGTCTTTAAACGTTTTTTCTTTTTTCTTTTTCTTTCCAGGGACTTCAGAAATAAACAGGATTAGTTATAGTAGTCTTCAGGTAAAAAAAATATTTAGTTTTAGGATTTTTAAACTAAAACAGCATGAAAGTAGTAAAGTTTTTTCCTGTATACTAAAATCATCAATACACAAAGGCAAGCTGTGCTGGAAACTTGTAGAACTAATTCCAAAATCATTGACAGCATCTGGTTCAAGTAGTCTTGTGGGCTAATTCAGGTAGCAACCATTCTTAATGTCAACAAGCACTAATTTTGCACTTGTACCTTTTTATAGGGGGAGAGAGGACTATCCCAACCCCTGCCACTGCTAGGTTTTTGTTTTTGTTTTTTTACTGTGGGAGTGGAGGGGACTTCAAAAACTTCTTGGAAGCTCATGTGCTAACAAGTTCTCCAGTGACATATTGACAAAGCTTCCTATCCTTTCTTTCCCTTCCTCACCCCTCTTACCTTGGCAGGCTGAAGCCTTACACCTTGCATTCTCATGGGTAAATTTTTTCACCACCATGCCTTTTGGAAGCAATATTCATTTTGATTATTAGTCTTAGCTACGTCATCTGATGCCTATTTCTGTGTGAGCACTACTCAGGGTAGTTGGGCCTAGATTCACAAAGGTACTTCAGCATTGTGATGCTGAGTGGTGCAGCACCTAACTTTTGGGAGCCTAGAAAATCACAGGAACACACTGATTCGCAAAGCCCGAGTTAGGCACTTAGGCTCCTTATACATTGAATGGGGAGAGAGAAGTGCCTTAGACCGTTATTCACAAAAGCCAGGATGCTAGACAGGAAGCCATCCAAACTAGCCAATGGGAGATGCCAATAAGATGGGTATGTGCTAAGTTCTTCCCCTCTCACTGAGATAGATGCCTCAGTTTGGACTGCAGGGGGTGCCTATCTCTGCTAGCGATTTTCAGCTGTGAACACTCTGAAGTTAGGCATCTCAGGTGTTTTTGCAAGAAGGTAGCCAGTGGAAGAGGACCTCTAGCTTGACTTTTAGCCCAGTGGTCAGGTATGCATCTTGGATATGGGACACCCCCCCCGCCACCCTCCCCAGCCAATGAAAACAGATTTGAACAGTCATCTGTCACTTCTCAGCTGAGTGCTCTAACAAGTGAGCTATGTGATAGTATAATAATTAGTTGTTAGAGCAGGGGATTTGATTCTGGATCTACCGCATCCTGCGTGAGTCGTTTAACCACCAAGCTATAGAATCATTCTCATGCTTGTGTGTCCATCTCTGTGCTCTTTATCCCTCTCTCCTGCCCCCAATCACAGTGACTAATTATTTATCCACAGTGGAACCCTAACCACTGGGCTACAAGTTATGAGGGAGGTCCTCCCCCAGCTGTTTTGTGTGAACTTGCCTGAGGTGCCCATTCCAGTAGGCTGTCTCTGAGATGCTTACTAGGGCCTGCGCACAAGTTAGCTGGTTGAACACCTCTTTCCTGGTTAGTGAATCATTCTGCTGCTTAGGTGGGAGATAGGTGCCCAGACCCCTAGAGTGAGGCATGCTCAGAGGCAGAAACATAGGCATCTTGGGAACTTTTTACTGCAAAAACATAGATGCCAAGTGAGGTTAGGAACCCATGGATTCAGCATGAATTCTGTGAATTGCACTGAAGCCAAAAACTGGGACTTCTGCGCCTAGGCACTTCATTCTGGAGTTTAGGTACTGTGGTATTTTTGTGACTCTAGGCCTCAGGCATTGGTTTAACAGACGACTCCCTTTCTCTTGAATAGTTTGTCAAAGTGATATACACTGATAAATCCTTAATTTTGAACTCTCAAATAGATATTGTGACATCCTCAATTTGAACTTAGTATAAAGTCCAGTCCAGTGCCTTCATGAAGGGCTAGATTTCTTCTTAAATAAATCAAATGTCATTTACTAGTATTCTGACTTCCAGATAAAATGGTGTAAATAAAATATAAAGCAACTTGATTGGCTTGGTTCTATCATCTTAGTTAGCCTCACCAGAGCACCTGAATTATTGTGGGATTGGAGAATGTTCATGTTTTCCATAGATGTCAGTTCATTTTGTAGTTAATGCCATAACTGGATATGTTGTTGAGACAGAATTTGATGTTCTAAAAATAAAATTGTCTTACAGTTTTTAGCACCAAAAATCCTGACACAAGTGAGTCTTTGTACAAAACAAACATTTTGGGAAATTTTCAAAGGTATGAATGAATTAGGCAAAAATGATTTGGATACCATCAAAATTCCCCCCAGTGGCATTTCCACAGAACTATTAAAATGGTATAGCCTGCAAGGAACTATTGTATGTATTGTCATATTTCATTGTTAAAACTTTTGAGGAAAAGAAATGACCATAAGGCACTTGACTGAACTAGAAACTAATAAGCAAAATATTTGTGTAATGCATTGTGTACAATCTAGATTTAAAAAAAATCCCCCTTGCTGCTTCCACTGCTGTTCTTAAATGACCACAATATGCTATCAACTGACTTGCTATTTTACATGTTCATTTTTATATTATTGGAATGTCATCGCTTGTGCCAGCATGTTTCCCACTGCAGTCACGCTGATGCTTTAGAGAACAGACTCTCCACTCTTAATTTATAATACTTTCTTTGTAATACTGGAAGCAAGAGCATAATGGCAGTGTGCAATTCCAGCTCCTCTGAAAACGTTTAATACTGTTATCTTCTATCTATGCTTGTGAATGAAAAATGAGCTGTTACACAGTATGTTATATGAAGTGGCATCTTACCGAGTCTTAATTTTATAAAATTGAAGCTAATGTGTCAAGCAGTTTTAGTTTAAAAAACAAACTCTTAATCTTAAAATTGTAATTCTTTAACACGAAGATTATCATGTAAATTGGGAGTGATATTTGATTTTTATTTAAAAAAGTATTTAAATTTTGAAAAACTAGAGAATATACAGTAAATGAGACAAAGTAAACTTTCATCATATTTAAATATCACTGTTTGTTTTATGGTACTCCATCTAGTTGTGCTTGGACTAATTTTGTGCACCAAATGAATTTCAAGTGATACAGAATTTTCAAAACCACTTGTCTGCAGTTTGTGCAATAATGAGGGAGAAGATGGAGTGTTAGAATCATTAGGAAAGAAAATATATTAAACTCTAAAGTTGAGAATATTTATTCAGTAGTGGTTTTACAAGGTCTATGATTCAAGAGTTAACACAAGATGACACACAGTAGGAAAGGAAACTCTCTGGCCTTTGTGTTTTTTTTTACTGTGACAAGACATACAACTTCAAATATGTGGATTAGCTGAGCTGTTTCTATTGTTTGTGAATCACTTCAGAAACTAACCGAAGTGATACTGCCTTTTCTTGAGTAAGATGGTTATTGCTTGTGCTATTCACCTGATGCTGAATCTTAAAAAAAAAAAAAAAAAAAAAAAGTATTTTGTTAATCATTTAAAACAGTTTTACAAACCATGTCTAGAAACTGGTGTTCTATTAAAAGACAATCTGTGGTTGAAAATTAAGGTTTTGAGATCCTTTGCACCCCAACTATTTTTTGACAGTAATAGTGAGAGGCCAAAGCATTTGATTGGTTGGATCACTTTATCCATATGTGGTGTTGTCTTCCTTGTGCTACATGGAAGCCATCTTCACTGATGAAGGCTTTAGACATGTATACTTAGTTTGTGATGTTTGTCAGTTCTAAGTCAAGCTTATTTGGGATGGGGCAAGGTGCCTGATGGGTAAGGCCTTTCATATTTGTATTTTATGGATTTATTTTTTGTCCAAATTTTGGACCATTGAAGTACATGAAAATGCACATTCTGATGAGACTCCAATATATTACGTTAGGTAGATCTGTCTGTTAACAATTAGTTTAACAGACTGTGTCACATTTACATTTAAAGTAAGGCAATGTAGTGGAAGATACACATGCACAGATGCATGTGCATATGTGTAGGTACTGTTAATATACAGTTCATGAAATAAGTCACAACTTTTACTTTCAGTTCTCTTAGTTATCTCGATTGTTTTTTATTTCCCTTTCTTCCTGTCCCCCAATATTAACCTGGACTTTTATCCAGAAGGCTGTGAAGTAAAATTTTTTGCACCAATTTTTCACCTGTTTATATTTTTGTAATAAGCACAAATATATTCCTGGATGGAGGAACTCCACCTCCCCCTCCCCCTCCCCCCAAAAAAGGGCCTTTGTGATGGGTTACTTAAGATGAATGAGTTTTAAATTGCTTTCATGCATGTCTTTGAAAAAGGAAGGCAATGGAGCAAAACACCTTTTAAAATCACCGACAAAGGAGGAATAGTTGGAATTGGAACACTTTGTGTAGTGCATTGGAAAATGTGCGTTCACTAACTGAACAAGATTCTTGTTTAACTCTTGGGTGTCTTGGGTTCGTTTATGAAAAGCAGGAGGACTTACATTTTATTAAGGTATGGCCATATACATGAAGCAGCGTGATCTTAGTCCACAAATCTTCTATGGAAAGAGAAGCAGTGGAAAGCAAAATGTTAACTGAAAGATGTAGTTCCTGAAAAGTTTGTGCAAATGGTTAGTTTCATGCCTGCTTGCTTCAGGGTTGTGATGTAGAGACAAGTTTTTGGTGGAGTTGATTTTTGTAAGTTCTCTTACATATCTGAAGGCCTATGCCAACTAAAGAGACCCTCATTCACTTGCTTTTATTATATTTCAGTCTTTCAAAATCTACAAAAAAATTTAACGGTAAAATGTCAGGTCTTATCGTCAGTAAGGTCAAAGATGATGTCTCTTAAGGAAGGAAAACTCTTTTACTGGCTTTTATCAGCATTCCCAGCATAAGAAAGGCCATACTGAGTCAGACCAATGGTCCATCTAGCCCAATATCCTGTCTTCCAACAGTGACCAATGCCAGGTGCTTCAGAGGGAATGAACAGAACAGGGTAGTCATCAAGTGATCCATCCCCTGTTGTCCAGTCTCAGTATCTGGCAGTCTGAGGCTTAGGGACCCTCAGAGCATGTGGCTGCATTCATGCCCATGTTGGCAAAATGCTGTTGTTAGACCTATCCTTCGGGAACTTTTTTTAGTTCTTTTTTGAATTCAGTTATAGTTTTGGCATTCACAACATCCCCTGGCAACGAGTTCCACAGATTAACTGCACATTATGTGAAGTATTTCCTTTTTGTTTGTTTAGACCTGCTGCCTATTAATTTCATTGGGTGACCCTTGACTATGTTGTGGTGTTCACTTTCTCCACATCATTCATGATTTTATAGACCTCTATCATTTCCTCCCTTAGTCATCTTTAACAAGCTGAATAGTCCCAGTCTGTTTTAATCTCACCTCATGTGGAATCTGTTCCATACCTTTAATCATTTTTGTTGACCTTGTCTGTACCTTTTCCATTTCTGTATGTCTTTTGAGATAGGGCAACCAGAACTGCGTGCACTATTCATGGTGTGGGCTTACCATAGATTTATAGAATATTGTTATATTTTCTGTTTTATTATCTATCTCTTTCCTAATGGTTCCTAACATTGTTAACTTTTTTGACTGTCATTGCACATTGATCAGATGTTTTCAGAGAACTAGCCATGGTGACTCCAAAATATTTCTTAGCTGAATTTAGACCCCGTTTTGTATGTATAGTTAGGACTATTTTTTCCAACTTGCATTACTTTGCATTTATCAACATAGAATTTCATCTGCTATTTTGTTGCCCAGTCACCCCGTATTGTGAGATCCCTTTGTAACTCTTAACAGACTGCTTTGAACGTAACTATCTTGAGTAATTTTTTATCGTCTGTAAACTTTGCCATCTCACTATTCACCCCTCTTTTCAGATGGTATATGGATATGTTGAACAGCACTGTCCCAAGTACAGATCCCTAGGATACACCATTATTCACCTCTCTTCCCTGCTGAAAACTGACCATTTATTCCTACCCTTTGTTTCCTGTCTTTTAACCAGTTACTGATTCATGAGAGGACCTTCCCTCTTATCCCTTGACAGCTTACTTTACTTAAGAGCCTTTGGTGAGGGACCGGGTCAAAGGCTTTCTGAAAGCCTAAGTACACTATATCCACTGCATCACTCTTCCTCATGTTTGCTTGACCCTCAAACAAACAATAATGGATTTCCCTTTACAAAAGCTCTGACTCTTTCCCAACAAATGATGTTTATCTATGCATCTGATAAGTCTTTTTTTTGCTGTATTTTCAACCAATATGCCTGGTATCAAAGTTAGGCTTACTGGCCTGTAACTGCCAGGATTGCTTCTGGAGCCTTTTTTAAAAAATGGAGTCACATCAGCTATCCTCCAGTCATCTGGTACAGAAGCTGATTTAAGTTATAGGTTTACATACTAACATTAGTAGGTCTGGAGTTTCGTATTTGAATTCTTTAAGAACTCTTGGGTGAATACCAGCTGTTCCTGGTGACTTATTACTGTTAATTGTATTAGTTTGTTCAAAGACCTCCTATATTGACACCTCAGTCTGGGCTAGTTCCTCAGATTTGTCACCTAAAAACAGTGGCTCAGATGTGGGAATCTCCTGGGCTCTCATCCTATGCAGTGAAGACTGATGCAAAGAATTCATTTAGTGTCTTTGCAATAGTGTTGTCTCCGTTGAGTGCTCCTTTACCACCTTGATTGACCAGTGATCCCACTGACTATTTGGCAGACTTCCTGGTTCTAGTCTACTTAAAAATGTGTTTGCTGGGTTTATTTTGTCTTTTGCTAATTGCTCTTCAAATTCTTTTTTGGCCTATCTAATTATATTTGATTTTCCAGAGTTTGTTCCTTTCTAGTTTCCTCAGTAGGCTTTGACTTTTAACTTTTAAAATATGCCTTTTTGCTCCTAAATGCTTCTTTTATTCTGTTTTAGGCATGGTGGCCTTTTTTGGTCCTCTTCATATTTGTTTTTATTTGAACCTATATTATGGTGTTGATAAAAAGTTCCCGTGCAGCTTGAAGGCATTTCACTCTTGTGACTATTCCTTTTAATTTCCATTTAGCTTCCTCGTTTTTGTGGTATTACCCCTTTTTGAAGTTAAATGCTACTGTGGTGGGCTTTTGTGGTATTCCCCTCTTCCCCCCCCCCCCCCCCCCCGGATGTTAAATGTAATTATAGTATGGTTTTGCTATTACTGAGTGGTTCAGCTGTATTTACTTCTTGGACCACATCCTATGCTAAATCCTGGACTAAATCAAGAATTGCCTCTCTTGTGAGTTCCAGGTCTAGCTGCTCCACGAAATAGTCATTAATGGTGTCTAGAAACTTAATTTTTGCATCCTGTCCTGAGGTGGCACATACCCAGTCAATATAGGGATAGTTCAAATCCCCTATTATTGAGTTTCTTATTTTTATAGCACCTCTGATCTCCCTGAGCATTTCACAGTCACCATCAATATCCTGGTCAGTAGTATATACCTTCTGATATACTCTTATTATTCAAGCACGGAATTTCTAACAATAGAGATTTTATAGTAAGTTTGATTTATCTAAGATTTTTACTATATTTGACTCTGCTTTCTTTCTCAGACACTACCATTCCACCGCCAGCACAAGCTGTTCTGTCATTCCTATATATTTTGCGTCCTGATGTTAGTGTCTCATTGCCATCATTCCACCAAGTTTCTGTGATGCCTATTATATCAATATAATTATTTAATACCAGGCACTCAAGGTCACCTATTTTAGTATTTAGACTTCAAACATTTTTGTATATGCACTTACAAAATTTGTCACTTTTTTTTAGTTGTCTGCCGTCATGTCATGTAACTGAATGGGACACTCTCATTTGACTGTTTCTCCTCAGTTCCTACTTGTACTGTATCAACTTCTATCTTTCCCTCTTTACTAGGCTATAGAGAATCCCCATTAATAGATCCTCCCCTATAGGATGTCTCTGTCGGAACCGTGTGCTCCTCCACACCTGTCGGCTTTTCTTCAGCCCTTAGTTTAAAAACTCCTGTGACCTTTTTAATTTTACATGCCAATAGTCTAGTTCCACTTTGGTTAGGTGGAACCTGTCCTTCCTGTATAGGCTCCTCCTTTCCCCAAAGGTTCCTCAATTCCTAATAAATCTAAAACCCTTCTCCCTACACTGTCCCATCATACATGCATTGAGACCCTGTGGTTTTTCTGTCCCTGCACATGGAACTGGAAACATTTTAGAGAATGCTACCATGTAAGTCCTGGACTTTAATCTCTTACCTAGCAGCCTAAATTTGGTCTCCAGGACCTCTCCTATATTTTCCTATGTCATTGGTACCCACATGTATCATGGCCATCAGCTCCTCCTCAGCACTGCACATAAGTTTGTCTGGATGTCGTGAGAGATCTGTAATCTTCTTGCCTGGCAGACAGTGCACTATGCTGTTCTCCTGGTCATAACAAATCCAGCTATCTATATTTCTAATGATTGAATCCTCTATTACCATTACTTGTCTCTTCCTGGTAACTGGGATTCCCTCCCATGGAGAGGTGTCCTCGGTGCAAGAGGATACACCATTTACATGGGAATTACGTTATAAGGGCTCAATCACTAACATGTCTGATAGTATGAATTGTTGCAAATTTTGTTCGCCACAGTCAGATGACTTCCCAAATATCACAATGTTTTTGCACCTATAAATAAAGTCAACACTTTTCTCTGAAATATGTAGTATAAAGGACCTTTCGTGCCTATTTCATTTGATCAAGAATATGCATTTTATTATTCATGTAGGAGGAATTTTTAATTTCCTCTGTTTTTGTTTTCAGGAATGCCTGCAGTCTGTAACCCAGGCATGGTACCAGTGGCAGTGCCACCTCCTCCAGTCAACCCTCAGCACCTGTGTAATGAAGAGGATCTGAAATCAATCCAAGACATGTTCCCTAATATGGACAAGGAAGTAATTCGTTCAGTGCTAGAAGCCCAGAGAGGGAACAAGGATGCAGCTATCAATTCATTACTTCAGATTGCAGAAGAGTTATAGACCCCAACCCCTGCATTATCTCTGTTCTTGATGCCACCTTTATTTTGACTTGCCAAGCCAGGGATTTAGCTAGAGGAAGAATTTCCTAACAGATTCCTGTGAGCATTCTGTCTAAAAGAGATTGTACCCCTTTTTCTCCTTGGATATTTGCACATTTTTTTCACTTTTTCTTCTACAGCTTGTTTTACATATGTTCTGCAGAAGCTTTTTTGTTAATACCAGCCTTATCGTATGTGGCTATATTGCTTTCAGAGGTGTGGGGGTCTGCTGCTTTTTCTTCCTTCTCTCTGTTTGAAAACAAGACCATGTTCATATGATCTCTCTTAACACTATGCAGTACAGGATTTACCGCTCTGTCTGTTAGATCGGAAGAGTTATGTTTTCTGGGAGTTGGATTTTTTTCTTTACATACTTCTTTTAATAACATGTTTTTGTTTCAGTAAGCCACCAGTTTCTACCCAAGATATAAAAAATGATTACACAATGCTCTTTGATTTGTCCTGTGGTGTTCAGTTATTGCTGTGAATAGTCCAACTATCTTTAACATAGTTTTAAATCTACTAAGAAGCTGGCTTTCTTGTTGTAGTCTTTAGTGTTCTAATTAGGTAGCCCCACCCACCTATCCTCGTGATTGGGCGCCAAAGCAATATATATTTGTTTGGTGGGCATTTTGGGGCTCAATCCTACCATGTGATGTTGCTGTATTAGTAAATGTGCAGGAGGTGGTTTTCTATATACAGCAATACACACTGTGCATCAGAGGACAAGATTGGGCCCTAATGTGTTCCTGCAGTTACTTGCACTCTTTTTGCTTCTACATTCCTGTGATTATTCCAAAGGATGAATGCAGAAGGAAAGAATTTATACCTGGAAAATTATGTATAAAATAAGCATTTAATTATTTAAGGAGCTGTCTTGTAATAAGAACATGTTGTTGTTGTTTTTTTTAAGTATAGCATTTATGTTTTAAGAAGAAACATGCTACACTCCTGTTTTTCAGCAAAACTGTCTTTTTGCATGGAGGAAAAAAATACTTTTTAATGAGGAAAGGTTTTTTGGTAGTCTGGAATAAGGAGTAGCAAAGAGCTGCAGAATCTTCAGTAGGTATAAAATATTTAAAGAGCTGTTTTGATGATTCATTGAGTTACAGTTGATCTTACTAATTCAATTGAATTGTGTGCATACAAATATCAAAACTATCTTGTGAGATAATGGAAAATCTGACATATCCTAAATTGGCAGATCCTCATAAAGGGGAAGGAGATTGCATACAGTCATTGCCTGTGTTAATGTGTATGCAACATTCTAGCATAGAATTGCAGAGCCTTTGGAGAGGGAACAGATTATACCTGTTTAGATAAATTTCTGCAGCTTCTTAATTTTTTTAAAACTGCAAAACAATGCACTTTAAGTAGTATGCACAAATTTATTTTCAATAATGTGCAATGTCACTCTTCTGGTTTTTGGTGGTGTTTTTAAAACTGTTTTACAATACTTTCTATAATAGCCATAGCTTGTATTTTCTTCGTGTTTGAATGTACACTTGAAATACAGGATCTCAAGAGTGGTTCATGAGAACTTTAATAAGCCAGGTTTGGAATAAGGAAAGAGCCTTTATTCTCTCTCCTTCCCCTCTTTTTTTCTTCTTCCCCAAGCACAAGATTCTTCAATATTTATGAATAAACTGCTTTTCCCAATATCTTTCTGTTTAAGTGTGCGGGGGTTGAGAGTTTTTTAAATACAGTACCAAAATTGTCCTGGTTTTCTTCCATTGCTTGGTTTTTTTTTTTAAAAACTTCTTTTCTTGATGTATCAGACACTCACTTGTTATGTCAAAAATTCCTCATTGTCTTAGTTGGCAGACTTACAGCTTGTAAAAATGTAGTTGTCTTCACGTTCTCCCACTGGTTTTACATTTCCCTAAGAATTCAAGGCTACATTGTCTGTCTCTGCATTGTAATGGGCTATGCAGGTAAATCTTTACCTTTTTGCTTCTCTAGAAACAGCTTTTCATCAAGAAGCTAGCCATGCTCCTCTTGTTCGTAGCCTGTGTCATCACATGTTAATCACAAAACTCAACACTAGATTGAGCATCTGGTTTTTATCTTCATAAGACAGCGACTTCTTGTGGCATTGCCAGCCTATGCTTTAAAACAAAAGATGATCACCACTCAACTTCTTGGTAAAAATTTAGAGATGAGTCCCTTGCTATAACACTCGTACAATTGTTATGAATTGCTAGGATAGAACAATTCAGGGAAAATGTATATAATAAAGATTTATATATAGTTACTTGGAGTCTACAGTAGCAGATTTTTCTTGGTTTGATCTGTGTCTGGGAAAGTAATTTTGCTGTCACCTGAGATTGTACTGCTAATTCTGTTATGGCTGAAATATAAGCATAGAACAAACAGCTCTGAGTACTCTTAACAATTAGGAGGAGGAAGTGAGAATGTTACACTAAGTAGATTGAATTTCTGGGGATCCTTACGTTTTCCATGGGATCTCTAGACCTACTGGAAGTCTTTTTTTTGTAAGATGCATTTGTTATATGAAGTATAGCAGAGAGAAGCTGCATAGATTGAAGGTGAGTAGTTTAGGAGCAGTATGGCCAATAAATTGAACTCTATGGGATTAAAATATACTGTGTTCATATTAAGAAATATTGACCTGGGGATTTTAATTCAATGGAGGCTCAAGCATTATGCATTAAAAAGAAGCCTCCAAGATGCACTACTGTATTTTTTGTCATTAAAATTAACAAGACAGAAATCACAAGCCTACTCAGTTTTTCTCAATATATGATATCCCCCCACAATTGTTTTGCTATTTCTTGTCAGTTTCAGGTCTGAGGGATTTTGAACTGGCAAGGAATAGTGAAAGCTAGCAGTTGAGGGTCCAGGAATGCAGAACTGAAAGGCAATACCTTGCTGGGTATTTATTTCAATTAAATAACCACACGTTCTGTTGCAGCCTGTGACATATATGCTTCATTTAATAGAATAATATGTCTTGATCATACTTCTGTCACACTCAGCAGCTTACAAGAGCCTGGAGCCAAAGCCAGCTGTGTAATACTGGCATCTGCTAAAAGTTAGTGGTGTTTGCACTAGCTTCAATCCTGCCAAGGGTCTGCACTGACTAAAGATAGGAATATGTTTGTCTAGCTAGATCCTTCCTACTTTCTCTTCAACCGCTGTTCTTGTGTGCTGAAGGTACCAAATGTTTTCCCTTTGCAAATATTATTGCTTGTGTTGGTTGACATGTAATACTGTACAGAGGATGTTGTTGCTGTAATAATTCTGGAGGCATTGTTTCTCACTGTATTGAGGCCCAGTGTCCACATGTTTTTCTTTTATTGTAAAATACATTTTGACTTTTTTCATTCTATCTAATTTAATAAATGCATCATGTATACCAAAACAGAAGAATCAGTCATTTGAGGGAAGCTATACCTCTTAACCTATATACATTCAGACTAAATAATCCAGCTTTCAATTTCTGGGGTCAACGATCAAAATAAAAATGAAGACAAATCTAGGATGGTGTGAGAAATTTTTCACTTCAGATGTTTGTAAAATCTTTGAGCACAATGCTTAGTTTCTATGCACATCACTCTTCCACTTTATTTTCTAATACCACAGTTACTTAATTGTAGATTGCATCTGAATTCTTGTAGAGATGCAATCAGTTTGCAGTGTTAGTGCAGTAAGTGTTTAAAAATGTCCTATGGTGGCTGCATGCACCATGCATAAACAAAAATGTGTACATCTAGAAATGAAGAACGTAGGACAGACTTACAGGAGGGAGCATTCTATCATGGGAAGCAATAGCTAGCAAAGAATCCTGTGGCACCGTATAGACTAACAGACGTTTTGCAGCATGAGCTTTCGTGGGTGAATACCCACTTCTTTGGATGCATCCGAAGAAGTGGGTATTCACCACGAAAGCTCATGCTGCAAAACGTCTGTTAGTCCATAAGGTGCCACAGGATTCTTTGCTGCTTCTACAGAACCAGACTAACATGGCTACCCCTCTGATACATGGGAAGCAATGACTCTGAAAAAGGTTTTGGAGTCATAGTGGAAAATCAGCTGAACATAAGCTTCCAGTGCAAAGTTGTGGCCAAAAGAATTAATACAAACCTACTAATAGGTGTGTTTTTGTTCTTATTGGTATTTTGGATGCTATTCTATTCCAAGAGTATTATCTTCATAGTTATCTAGTATTGTGACACCAAAGGAAATTTTGCTCAGAATGAAGAAGTAGAGTCTGCATAATTGTAAGGTGGATGAAATAATAAACAACTATATCTATGTATGAATGACACTCACTCATGTAAGGAGAAGAATGGGCTCCAACATCTCAATGGAATGAAATCTGGCTAGAGAACAGTGGTCTCCTGCTAATGAATAAGTGGACAACTGAATATTAACTATTTTTAGCTGTACATAAGAATTAGTCCTCTAATATAGCTGACAATTTTCAGTTAGTAAAATCACTAATTATATGTAAAGGTACTGTAAGCTAGTAACGAGCTTATTTATAAGTAGAGGAGGGTGAAATTTTATCGGTGAATAGTTTATTCAGCGAAAAAATGCAGTCCCATTTCAACCTAAAAAAAAATCAATGTTCTTTGCCCTATGTATGCAAGGTCTTGGAAAAAAATTTGAAGAAGAAAGTAGTTAAGGACATTGAGGTAAATGGGACAAAATACAACATGGTTTTACAAAAGGTAGATTGTGCCAAACCAACCTGATCTCCTTCTTTGAGAAGATAACTGATTTTCTAGACAGGAAATGCAGCGGACCTAATTTACCGTGATTTCAGTAAGGCATTTGATACAGTTCCACATGGGGAATTATTAGCTAAATGGGAAAAGATGGGGATCAATATGAAAATTGAAAGGTGGATGAGGAACTGGTTAAAGGGGATACTACAACGGGTCATACTTTGAAAGCTGTCAGGCTGGAGGGAGGTTACTAGTGGAGTTCCTCAGGGATCGGTTTTGGGACCAGTCTTATTTAATCTTTTTATTACTGACCTCGTCACAAAAAGTGAGAATGTGCTAATAAAGTTTGCAGATGACACAAAGCTGGGAGGTATTGTCAATACGGAGAACGACCGGGATATCATACAGGAAGATCTGGATGACTGTGTAAACTGGAGTAATAAGATGAAATTTAATAGTGAAAAGTGCAAGGTCATGCATTTAGGGATTAATAACAATTATTGTTATAAGCCGGGGACACATCAGTTGGAAGTAACAGAGGAGAAGGACCTCGGAGTATTGGTTGATCACAGGATGACTGTGAGCGGCCACTGTGATATTGCCATGAAAAAAGCTAATGCAGTCTTGGGATGCATCAGGTGAGGTATTTTCATAAAAAGATAAGGAGGTGTTAGTACGGTTATACAAGGCACTGGTGAGACCTCATCTGGAATACTGTGTGCAGTTCTGGTCTCCCATGTTTAAGAAGGATGAATTCAAACTGGAACAGGTACAGAGAAGGGCTACTAGGATGATCCGAGGAATGGAAACCCTGCCTTATGAAAGGAGACTCAAAGAGCTTGGCTTGTTTAGCCTAACCAAAAGAAGGTTGAAGGGAGATACGATTGCTCTCTCTAAATATATCAGAGGGATAAATACCAAGGAGGGAGAGCAATTATTTAAGTTCAGTACCAATGTGGACATAAGAACAAATGGGTATAAACTGGCCATCAGGAAGTTTAGACTCGAAATTAGATGAAGGTTTCTAACCATAGAGGAGTGAAGTTCTGGAACAGCCTTCCAAGGGGAGCAGTGGGGGCAAAAGATGTATCTGACTTCAAAACTAAACTTGATAAGTTTATGGAGAGGATGGTATAGTGGGATAGCCTAATTTTGGCAATTAATGGGTGTTTGACTATTAGCAGTAAATATGCCCAATGGCCCGTGATGGGATGTTAGATGGGGTGGGATCTGAGTTACTACAGAGAATTCTTTCCTGGGTGTCTGGCTGGTGAGTCTTGCCCACATGCTCAGGGGTTAGCTGATTGCCATATCTGGGGTCAGGAAGGAATTTTCCTCCAGGGCAGATTTGGCAGAGGCCCTGGGGTTTTTTTTGCCTTCCTCTGTAGCATGGGGCACGGGTCACTTGCTGGAAGATTCTCTGCACCTTGAAGTCTTTAAACCATGATTTGAGGACTTCAGTGGCTCAGATACAGGTTTGATACAGGAGTTGGGTGGGTGAGATTCTATGGCCTGCATTGTGCAGGAGGTCAGACTAGATGATCATAATGGTCCCTTCTGACCTTAAAGTCTATGAATAAGTACAAGGCAGACTAGATATAAAATGTGCAAAGCAAGATTTACAATACTGATTTATTCTTCAGTTACTTTAGGAGTGCACGATGGATTGTTCAGTTACTAGGAATAGTATCTGCTTGTTCTCTGAGAGCATGAGGCACTGGAGTCTTCTAGGTTGGTGCAGATACAACTTTATGGATTGGGAATTAGGAGTGGTATTTACATGGCAGAGCTGAAGTGCATTACCTCTTCAGGATATACACACATTGTTTGCTTAAGGTGAAGGGCAATTGCTGTCAAATATTTATTTTGTTTTCAAATTCGTTTCTCAATGAAACTTGAGATAGAAATACAGAACATTGGGTACCCTGCAGGCCAGCAGGAAACAGGAGCTGTGCAGATCTTAGTCTCTTGATAAGGTGGAATTCATCTCCTCAGAGAAAATACAGTTAATATGGTGTGAATTTAACAAGTCTTCTGGTTCTTCAGGTTTTTTTTGTTGCTACAGTTTGCATTCTTCCACTGTTTGTTCTTTATTACTGGCTTTTAATAGTACCCCAGCTTAGTGCTTTACTGAAAAACTAAAAACTTCACTATCCTTGTGAAGTAGGTATCCTCGTGCATCGGTCATGACTTCGGATGCCAGGTTCAGGATGAACTGCTGTGAAATAGGGCAGACTTACCCTAAACTGGCGGTAATTCTATTAGATAGATCAAGCCAGAAACAAAAACAAACTTCTGTGTCACCACACTGGTTAACAAGAATTCCAAACTTCAGTCTCCTTTAGGCAGCCCAGCCCTTGTTCCATCACCCAGACACTCAACTTCACAAGCTATTATTGAAAACATATTTCATCAAACAAAGGGTCCTTCTAATCCCAAGAGATCAGCCACATAGCCAGGTCATTATGTAACTCAGATTTTACCCAATAATCACACTTTTGCCAATCCTTTAGTAGCTAATAGCTTTATTTGTAAGAGAAAAGAGGAGAAAGTTAAAATAGTCAAAGAAATCATATACATACAATCATTGCAAAGTTCTTGGATCAGGTTTGTAGCCGTGATGGAATAAACTGCTGGCTTGTAATGTCTGGTAACTTCCAAAAGATTGGAAGGTCCTCAGCCCATTGGTTGGAATGCTCCTTTTAGTGTAAAGTCCATAGTCCAGAGATCAGAACTGGAAAGGCAAAATGGAGATGCTACCAGGGTTTTTTATACCTGTGGCCTGACTGCTCTGTCTTAGGTTGTGGGAAATTATAGTTGCAAGAGAGAGTCCAGGGTCACATGAACAAGTCACATGCCCTTGCATGCTTTGACTCAGGAGTAGCCATTACCTGTATTCTGGCAAAAGGGTCTACAACAGGGGTTCTGAAACTGGGGGGGTCGTGAGCTTATTACATGGGGGCTTGTGAGCTGTCAGTCTCCACCCCAAATCCTGCTTTCCCTCCAGAATTTATAATGGTGTTAAATATACAAAAATGTGTTTTTAATTTATAAGGAGGGTCTCACTGAGAGGCTTGCTATGTGAAAGGGGTCACCAGTACAAAAGTTTGAGAACCACTAGTCTACAGGAAGGCTCACTGGGCAGAGAGAGGAGCTTCTATGACCCATTGTGAGAGTGAAGTATTCTTTGATGGGCCATCAAATTGAATAGTTCATTCACAATGTGCTGGCCAGACTGCATGTAAATTACCTTGTGGGTGTTACCCTGGGAGCAGGGCTGGTGCAACCATTTAGGCAACCTAAGTGGTCGCCTAGGGCACTGGGATTTGGGGGGCGCCATTTTCTTCTGCAGCGACAGTGGCGGCTGGATCTTCTGCCGCCCCAGTCACCGCCAGCATTTAGGCAGAGGGAGCTGGGGCAGGGGAGGGCTGCCTGCAGCAAGTAACGGGGGGGCGGCACGCAGGGGGAACTCCCCGCCCCAGCTCACCCCTGCCCCGCCTCCTCCCCGAGCACGCCATGGCTGCTTCACTTCTCCTGCCTCCCGGGCTTGCGGCGCCTAAGCTAATTGGCGCCGCAAGCCTGGGAGGTTGGGAGAAGTGAAGCAGCCACGGCGTGCTCGAGGAGGAGGCGGGCAGGTGAGCTGCTTCACTTCTCCCAATCAGCTTAGGCGCCGCAAGCCTGGGAGGTGGGAGAAGTGAAGCAGCCACGGCGTGCTCGAGGAGGAGGCGGGGCAGGGGTGAGCTGCTTCACTTCTCCCAATCAGCTTAGGCGCCGCAAGCCTGGGAGGTGGGAGAAGTGAAGCAGCCACGGCGTGCTCGAGGAGGAGGCGGGGCAGGGGTGAGCTGCTTCACTTCTCCCAATCAGCTTAGGCGCCGCAAGCCTGGGAGGTGGGAGAAGTGAAGCAGCCACGGCGTACTCGGGGTGCTCGTGCGCGGAGCAGGGGTGAGCTGGGGTGGGGGGCGTGACTCAGGGCGGAGGGGGGGAGCTGCTGCGTGGGGTGCCTCGGGGCCAGCCCTGCCTGGCAGCGAGCAAACATTTGAAATACTGGTACATAGTCAATATTCATAACTTTATATACAAAGGTAATGCATGCATACTAACAGGATAATCGTACTTGATTGTAACTTTTCCAGTGATATCTTACATGACATACTTTGTATAAGATTTGTTGGAATTGTCTAACAGCATCACAGTAGGAACATATTATCCTCTTTTTATCCTAGCCCAAAGCCAGAGGTGCTCTCAGAGCGAGTATTAGTGCAGACAAGTTCATGGCTTCAAGTTGCATACTCAGGCCACTTGGCTATGCCTCTTTAAGACCTTGTCTACATTACACAGTTTCATCAACAAAACAGTGGAGGTGTACTCCAACAATGCTCCTCCCGCCGATTTAACTCTCATGCTATGCCGACATCGTAAAACCACCTCAACAAGCAGCATAGAGCCTTTTGCAGCAAAGTTAATGACAGTGTCTGTGTAGAGAGTGCACTTGTTTATGTCACCCTAAGCTGTCTCCAGGAGGTGTCCCACAACGCCCGTCATGAGTGCTCTGGCAAACAGTTTTTACTCTGCTGCCCTGCAGCCAGGTACACAGGCATGTGCCCCTGCCTCTTTAAAGCCCCAGGAATTTTTGAAATTCCACTTCCTGTTTGGTCAGCATGGACAGCTCACATCCGATCTTCCCAGCTGACCATGCTGGCTTTCCTCAGCAAACGCCCTCCTGCCTCGAGTACACCAGAATTGCTGGGTCTCTGGGGAGAGGAGGCGGTGCACTCGCAGCTCGGATCCAGCTGTAGGAACTTTGAGACCTATGAGCAAGTCACTCATGGCACGGATAAAAATGGGTACAAAAGGGACACGCAGCAGTACCATGCTAAGATCAAGGTGCTGAGGCAGGTGTACCAGAAGGCAAGAGAAGAAACCATCGCTTTGGTGCGGCGCTGAAAACATCCCACTTTTCCAAGGAGTTGCACGCCATCCTCCACCGCCAAGAGTCTCGTGGATACTTCGGGGGGACTGGAGGCAGCGGCCAGTGGAGTCATCCCTGAGGACGAAGTGGTGAATGAGGAGGTCGAGTTGAAGGAGGATGTGTGACAGGCAACAGGCTCATCTGGTGGCGTGATGTGGTGTGGCGAGCCAGGACCTCTTTTTGACTCCAGAGGGGTCTAGCCAGTCCCATCACTCCCACTCTGGCATGCCTCAAACAGGAGAGAGGAGCTCCAGTAAGTACTCATTTTGCTTTGATGCTGCGGTGATGCTATCTGATTAAAATATGACCATACAGATCAGTGTTGCAACCACTGTTATATAATTGCAACGAATCTTGTACAAAATGTGGCATGTAAGATGTCTATGGGAAGGTTATGATTTGCTGAATATGATTATGCTATTTGTATCCATATATCATGTTTGTATTTGAAGTTATGAGTATTGGCTCTATACCTGTATATTTCAAATGTTTGCTTCTGGGGTAAGGCCCACAAGGTATCTAGCCTGCACATGCGGCTCTTCATTCCTCTCATGTTCCCTGCCTGTCAGTCCCCCTTGCACACCACCCCTAGGGACATTTTCTATAATGACAACTGGACTTACACACAGCTGTGAGATCCTCACTTCAGAGAGTGCTGCTCACTGTCATGTCCCTTGTAAGAAATGTTGCTGTCAAGGTTTCTGGTGTAGGGCTTCATGAGCCTCGGGAGTAAGGGATCGGCTGTGGATCACTATGGGCATTTCAACATCCCCTGTTGGAATCTTCTGGTCTGGAAAGAAAGTCCTTGCATGCAGCTTTCTATACAGGCCAGTGTTCCTGAAGATGCAGGCACCATTCATCTTCCCTGACTACTCGGCGTTGGTGTCAGTGAAACGACCCCGGTGTTCCACCAGCACCTGCAACACCATAGAGAAGCAGCCCATTCTCTTGATGTACTCTGCTGCACGATGATCTGGGGCCAAAATTGGGATATGCGTGCCATCTATAGCCATGCCGCAGTTAGGAAATCCTATTGCTGCAAAGCCATCCCGTACTTCCCGCACATTGCCCAGAGTCACAGTCCTTCGAAGTAGGAGGCGATTAATGGCCCTGCACGCTTGCATTACTCCAAACGAATTTGTGACTGACCAGTAGCAGTCTGGAGTTGCCAGCTGCCACACAGCAACCTCCACATTCTTTCCACCATTAGGGTAGCTCTCATTTTGGTGTCCTTGTGCCAGAGGGTGGAGGTGAGCTCCACACAGAGTTCAAGGAAGGTGACTTTGCCCATATGAAAGTTCTGCAGCTGCTGCTCATCAGTCTGATCCCATCACTCAGTATTTGTTTCCCGAGCCCAACAGCGATGTTCCACCGTGTGCAGCTGCTCCCTGAATGCCAACATCAATCTTGAATTTTCTTTCCATGGCACTCAGCAGGTCAGGTAGCATGCATTTCTGCTTAGATTCACAACTCATGAAATACTGAAGGATCAGCCATGTTGTGTTGATAATGCTTATTACTAGACTGGTGAGCAGTGCAGGCAGGGCTGGCTCTGGCTTTTTTGCTGCCGCAAGCAAAAAAAAAACCAACCCTGCGGGGCGGCCGGAGCCAGGGTGCAAACTTCCGGCTAGCGGGACTCCCTGTGCTGCAGTTGTGCCCCAGGCAGTGGAGTGTGTGCCCTGGCTAGCAGCGGGCATGGGAAGGGAGCAAGGGGGAGAGAGAGAAGGGGGGCGGCCAGGGCTTCCTTCGGCCAGGACGTTCTCCACTCAGCCCCTCCCACCGTGCTGCCTGCCAGGAGGGCTCCGCACTGCTCTGGTCGGCGGGGAGGGAAGGACGTGGGCTGCAGGGCTTGCTGCAGACCTGGCACCGGCTGGGGCAGACGGAGCACGCAGCCAGCTCCCAGCAGGGCGCTCCCCTCCCTCCATGCCGCCACCCCGTACAGGGCAGCCAGAGTGGCGAACAAAAAATGAAAAAGGGGGGAAAAAAAGGGCGTCCCTAGGATTGGACGGAATGCCACCCCTTAGAATCTGCCGCCCCAAGCACGAGCTTGCTTGGCTGGTGCCTGGAGCCTGTCCTCAGTGCAGGATCCATGCTTTCAGTCAGAAATGGCAGGTGCAAAGTTTATGAGGGCAGCTGAAAAACGGTGTGAAACACAGTCAGAAGCCCTTGGAATTATGGGATGGAGAAAAATGCATCATGGGGCAGTGATCCCGCCCCCTTTTGATGTGCTATAATCCATTCCCAGACCTCCTACCGGGAGAAGATGGAGATTTCCACAGAGAGATAGCTACCCACAGTGCACTGCTGTGTCGGCGGTAGAGCACCAACTGTGGCCTTGCTCCGCTGATACAAGGAGGGTCATGTAATTACAGCGGTTTATGACTGTTGATGTAACTTAAGTCGACTTAATTCTGTAGTGTACACATGGCCAAAGAAGCTTTAACCTTATTTCCTTTGTTTCTTTACTATTTTTTTCCAGTCCCACCCCACAAATGCAAGGGGGAATTTTCTGGGGGCCTGTTTCAGAGCTGTGAGAATCCCTATATTTCCTAATTTAATATATGCCCTCAAACTTGAAACTTTTTGTGCAGCTTCCCACAGTAAGAACTGAATTAGTCTAAAGGAGCCAGCACTGAGTGGTGTGTGAGGTAAGCATTTTGTTTGCTTTCTGTAATGCTCACAGACCTTCCTGGTGTCAAAGCCCAGCACCAGAAACTGAACCAGTCTCTTGCATGCTGGTGTACCATTAGGCCAGACCTGCAAAATTCTTATAAAAATGTAGTAGCTTGACTACATCCCATAGCCCAAAGAAAGGGCTTCTTGCAGTTCATGAGTCAGGGTTAGACACAAAGGGATTTACATACCTAAATGCCATTTTAGGCACCTGAATTAAAAACCCCTCTTCAGCTGCCACCTGACCCTGGAGGTGACTACACTTCTGCTGGCAAAGTGCCCCATGTGCTTACATTTCTGCTGGTGGGCATGTGCAAAGCCACCTAAGTCTTGATGCTGCCAAGTTGCTTAGCACCTAAGCCGTATAGGAATTCTCAAATTAGACATTGCCCTGCCTTTCTCACCTGCAGGGCACCATCTCGTAGGCATTTTCAGAGGTGGCCAACTGGTCTGGGGCCTGCACAAAACACAGCAGGTGGTAGTGCTGCCCCTTACCCTATAGCCCAGCTGTTAGAGCCCTTACCTGGGAGCTCAGAGACCTGGGTTCAAGTCCCTGCTCCAAATCAGGCAGAGCAGGGATTTGATTCTGGATCTCTGATATCCCAGGTGAGTGCTTTACCCAGTAGGGTACTGGGGGATGGGGGTGGGGAAGATAGGTGGGAAGAGGATGCCACATCTTCATTTCTGGTGAGAAAGGACTAACTTGGCTTAGGCACCTAACTCCAGGAGAGGAGCTTCATGGCTGGGAATCCCAAGAGGAGATAGGGAGCTCTGTATTGAATTCAATAACTAGTTCAACTAACGCCTAACTTGTGTTTGGGTAAAGCAGAACTTTCAGAAAGTCATCCAGTCTTGATTTGAAGGCATAAAGAGAGAGAGTATCCACCACTTGTCTTGCTAGTTTGAGAGCGATTAACCATTCTAACACCATTTTGGAAAAAAAATTAAAATTATGCCTAATTTCTAATTTGAGATTACCTAGCTTCAGTTTCTAGCCATTGGTGGTTCTTATGCCTTTCTTTGCCTAATTAAAGATCCTTTTAGTACTTGACATTTTCTCCTTATGAAGATTCAGATATAGTATAATGAAGTCACTTCTCAACCTTCTTTCTGATGAAGTAAACAGACTGAATTCTTTAAATCGAAAGAACACTGTCCCTGGGAGCAGTGTGGGTGTATAGCAAACATTCTAAATAGGTTTGGTGCAATTTATTACCTGGTTTGTGGAGAGTTCTGATACTTTAATTGCAAAATATCTTATCTAATCATCAGTAGGACCGTGAATGAAGAAACCCTATCATAGATGTACTCACTAGAAGTGGATGTGTGTATATATTTTAGAAATTTTAATGAACTTTTGTTATCTAACTCTTGTTCTTTCCCACCATATACAAGCATTAATGTGGAGTGGCCCTTGTTGCAAACAACAAACTTGTTAGTGGAACCCAGATATGTTATAGGCTGAACTAAAACTTGCTGTTTGGAAGCCCCAAAGCACTAGCTTCCCCTTTTACTCACTCAACCTGAGTGCGGCTCAAAGGCATTGTCACTATTCCCAAAGTGGTGAAGCCCTGGAAATTATTTGGTCACTATGAATAGTTGATATGGTCTATCACTGAGTAACACTAGGCTCAAACTCCATATCTCCTCTCTAATAAAGTAGCTGCATAGCCTGCTGCTGCAGCAAAGAAGATTGACAGTATCTCCTAGGGCTGAAACACTCATCAAAATTTGATGCAAAGAGGTGCTTAAGAACACTTACACCACTCTCCCAAGTCTCATGGTAGCAAATGTGACTGCATCACTGATCCAAGCTATTTATTAAGGGATAGTGCCTGTATCTTACCTCACACACCCACACCCATCTCCAATCTGGTCCATTGTAAAACACTACTTTGTGGTGGAAGCACAAGTTGCTCAACAGTGATGCAGTCTGCAGTTTACTCTGAGTGTCCTGACATGCCCATGTTGGACCAGTCTCATAAGTACTGGTCATAGTTCAATGGTCACGGTGAAACTAGGCAAAGCAACACACTTATGATCCATCATAGTGAATTTGTTTTATCTTAGTGCTGTGAAGATGTTTGCTACATTTGGAGTCTTTTGGCTCCTTACAATTCTAAGCCAGATGTATGCTGCTCCAAATAACTCGATTTGTATAGACTAGTAAGGGTAGCCCATCTTCTTTGTGTGCTAGGACCGTGCTCCTTCAAGTCATCTCACTTAAATCAAAGCTCAAGACAAATCTTTGCTTTTCTTTCTTATACTTTCACAAAGGTGGTTTATATGATGAGTTTAATGTAAACTGGTGATCAATTGATACATCTTTTAAATTCTACATGGCCACTTTGGTTGGTAGTGGCCCAAAGAAAAATAGCCCTGCTATTTTTACTTACAAATGCAGATTGTGTTTGTGTGAGTAATCAAGGGTTTAAGAGCTGGAGATGGCAGTATTCTGTCCTAGGAGAAAAAAAACAGGAGTACTTGTGCCACAAGTACTCCTGTTTTTTTTGCGGATGCAGACTAACAGGGCTGCTACTCTGAAACCTGCCCTAGGAGAGTCTCTGTGCTGTTTCCATAATAAACAGCTCAGGGTAGAAATGCAGAGCACTTCACTGATGCTTAACAACTCTTTGCAAAAGGATGAAAATTCTTTCCTCTTCCACTCTGCTGATCCAGATCGCTTTGCTGTAATCAAGCCTGAAGTGTTTCAAGTAGAGGAATACACAATGTGTTTTCAAGATTTGATAACAAATGGCAGAAACTGCTTTGTTTGCTTCTCTTTTAGACAGAAAAGATTGTTACCATAATACTGAACAGCAGGGTAAAACGGTATGGTAATAACAACAACAACAACAAAGACCTTGCCAGCTACAAAAGAACACTCCAAGTACAAGTATAAGAATTGTTCTTATAAGAAGTTGGTTTTTTTAAATGTTGCTGGAGGTAGAGAAAGGCAGAACCACTATCGATCTAAACCAATATTTTAATAAATGGGTGCCCAAAGTTATGCTGCTGAATCCATGTGCAAAGGACACAACCCTCTGCTCTAAACCTCTGACTGCCAGAAGCTGGATGACAAGGTGGGTCACTGAATAAATTGCCCCGTTTTGTTCATTTCTGCTGGAGCATCTGGCACTGGCCACTGTTGGAAGATAGGATACTGGGCTAGATGGACCATTGGTCTGACCCAGTATGGTCATTCTTATATTCTTACCTAATTAAAAGTGGTCTTGTTTTTCAGAAGTGCTGAGCACCCACAAATCCCGGTGAAGTCAGTGGAAAATGCAGGTGCTCAGCACATCTGAGAATCTATATCTTTAATTTTTTTTAGGTGCCTATGGCTTCAAATGCCAAACTTTGGCTACTCAAATTCAAAAATGTTCATTTGAAGTTTTATGGTAACAGTAGCTATGTACGGCATTTTAAAACTGATCCTTCTTCTTTGAGGTGTGTCCTTGTGGGTGCTCCATTTTAGATGAATCTGCATCCCTGCGCCTGCAACAACCATCTCGAAGAACCTCAGTTACTGCACAGGGTGAGCAACCTTCTCATTCTGCATTCTGGAGATTGAAGAGATTTCTTGATAACAGTTGCTGACTAGAGTAAAGCCTGGTCTACACTAGGTGTTTAAACCGGTTTTAGGAGCGTAAAACCGATTTAACGCCACACCCGTCCACACTGAGAGGCCCTTTATATCTGTATAAAGGGCTCTTTAAACCGGTCTATGTACTCCTCCCTAACGAGAGGAGTAGCGCTAGTATCGGAATTACCATATCGGATTAGGGTTAGTGTGGCCGCAGATCGACGGTATTGGCCTCCGGGCGGTATCCCACAGTGCACCACTGACCGCTCTGGACAGCAATCTGAACTCGGATGCAGTGGCCAGGTAGACAGGAAAAGCCCCGCGAACTTTTGAATATTTCCTGTTTGCCTAGCGTGGAGCTCAGATCAGCACGTGTGGCGATGCAGTTAAAAATTAAAATAAAGAAAGAGCTCCCGCATGGACCATGCGGATGTGATCGCTGTAAGGGCAGGCAAATCTGTTCTATCAGCGCTCTGTTACAGAAGACAAAATTCAAAATCATTTTTAAAAAATCTCCAGACAGACGCCATAGCAGGGGCTCAGCGCACTGCTGCGTGACAAACGTAATGGAAAGCCCAAGAATCAAATGGACGCTCATGGACTGGAGGACTCAAGCTATCCCACAGTTCCTGCAGTCTCCGAAAAGTATTTGCATTCTTGGCTGAGCTCCAAATGCTTCTAGGGTCAAACACAGTGTCCGCGGTGGGTCAGGGCATAGCTCGGCAATTTACGCACCCCCCCACCCACCCCCAGAAGTGAAAGGGAAAACAATCCTCTCTTGACTCTTTAACATGTCACCCTATCTTTACTGAATGCTGCAGATAGACCCGATGCTGCAGCACTCAACACCAACATCCTTGCTCCCCCCCGCCATGGGTGGCTGATGGTGCAATACGACTGGTATCCGTCCTCGTCATCAGCCTATTGGCACATGGGGCAGTGCAAAAGGACTGGTAACCATGCAGACTAGCATCCGTTAGGTCGATCAAGGGTGCCTGGCCCTAATTTTTCATGGTAGATGGTACAGTATGGCTGATAACCATCATCATAGCAACAGGGGCTGAGCTCTGTCAGCCCCACCCTTCATGTGTAAAAAAAGATTCAATTGCCCTGGACTAGCAGAGGGATGCTGGGCTCCTCTGCTCCACACTCCTTACTGTCCTGTCTGGACTATCATAGCAGCTGGAGGCTGCCTTCCACTCATTTCTCACTAACAAGTCAGTGTGTCTTATTCCTGCATTCTTTATTACTTCATCACACAAGTGGGGGGACAATGCTACAGTAGCCCAGGAAGGCTGGGGGAAGAACGGAATCAACAGGTGGGGTTGTTGCAGGAGCACCCCCTGTGAATAGCATACAGCTCATAATTTCTGCAGGATCTGACACAGAGCAGCTGTGCTCTCTGATACAGTGGTTCTCTAGTACACTTGCCCATATTCTAGGCAGGACTGATTCTATTTTTAGATACCAAAAAGGAGGGATTGACTCTGGGAGTCATTCCCAATTTTGGCTTTTGCGCCCCTGGCTAAGAGCAGCCAGGGGCACTTATGACAGCAGCAAATGGTGCAAAACGACTGGTAGCCATGATCATCTTTTTACCAATTTATGGATTGGTAGATGGTACAGTATGGCTGGTAACCATCTCTGCTGTCATGCAAAAGCAAAAGCATGCTGCTGTGTAGCGCTGCTGATTCACCTCTGTCAGCGGCATCTAGTACACATACGGTGACAGTCACAAAAGGCAAAACAGGCTCCATGATTGCCATGCTATGGCATCTGCCAGGGCAATCCAGGGAAAAAAGGCGCAAAATGCTTGTCTGCCGTTGCTTTCCCAGAGGAAGGAGTGACTGACGACATTTACCCAGAACCACCCACGACAATGATTTTTGCCCCATCAGGCACTGGGATCTCAACCCGGAAATTCCAAGGGGCGGGGGAGGCTGCGGGAACTATGGGATAGCTACGGAATAGCTACCCACAGTGCAACGCTCCAGAAGTCGATGCTAGCCTCGGACCGTGGACGCACACCACCGATTTAATGTGTTTAGTGTGGCCGCGCGCACTCGATTTTATACAATCTGTTTTACAAAACCGGTTTATGCAAATTCGGAATAGTCCCGTAGTGTAGACGTACCCTAAGAGATTGTACTAGTGTTCTTCACACTGGATATCCAGTACCCATTGCACATCTGTATTTTAGAGGGTGAATGTCAGATTTTTTAAAAATAAAAATCCTTTCTAAACCCCCAACAACTTACAAATAATGTTAAATGTAAGAGAAATTATTTAAAAATTTACATTTCGCCATTTGTTTTTGATCACTTTCATGTCAAGCTTCTCACACAGTAGCACAATGCTGCAATATTTGGGATGCAACATAACAAGGAAACTTAATTTTCATTAAAAAGAACAACCTTTTTCTGGAGTCTTTAGAAGTCACGGAGGCACTCATATTTGACTTTTTAAAGGGTTATTTTTATAAATTCTAAATATGAACCCTACCTGGACCTGATGGTGTTCCTATCATTGGTTGAGAAAGAGATAGGATAGGGCCAGCACAGAAGTTAGCATTTTAGGGGGGTTGCCCCTGTTCTGTTCTGTTCAAATAATTTACACAGTTTTCAGGCCATGCTATCTTAGAGCTGGTCTACACTTAAAAGTATAGTGTCTGTTTGGCTTCTAGATCCTTAGGGCTGTAATGTCTGGGTTTCAAACACAGACAAAAAATTTTTTAAACAACTTTAATTTGTAGGAATATTTCGATTTGTCTGAGGTTTTATAAAAGTGTTGATCTAAACTTTAAACTTCACAAGGCTATTTGTAGGTACGTATTAATATTCCTGTTTTTCTTAAAGGAAAAATGAAGCAAAGGAAAATTCATTGATTTTCATGCCCAATAAGTCTTTAATAGTTAAGTAAGTTGTTTGCTTCCAAGGCCTTGTCTACACTACCAGACTATTTCGAATCCAATTAAGTCGAATTTGTGGATTCGACCTTACGAAGTCGAATTTGTGTATCCACAGTAAATACACTAATTCGAATTTCTGAGTCCACAGTAACGGGGCCAGCGTCGACTTTGGAAGCGGGGCACTGTGGGAACCTATCCCACAGTTCCCGCAGTCCCCGCTGCCCATTGGAATGCTGGGTAGAGCTCGCAATGCCTGCTGGGGGAAAAATGTGTCGAGGGTGGTTTTGGGTAACTGTCATCATTCAACCGTCACTCACAACCGCCCTCCCTCCCTGAAAGCGCCGGCGGAAAATCTGTTCGCGCCCTTCCCTGCTCGGTTACAGCGTGTACGCCACAGCACTGCGAGCATGGAGCCCGCTGCGATCATCGCTGCACTTATGGCCGTTGTCAACTCCTCGCACCTTATCGTCCACCTCTTCCACAGTCAGCTGCTGAGAAATCGGGCGAGGAAGCTCCGGCAGCGTGGTGAGGAGAGTGGCGCAGACCTCTCAGAAAGCAGGGTACGCCGCGCAGTGGAGATCATGGTGGCAATGGGTCAAGTTCATGGTGTGGAACGGCGATTCTGGGCCCGGGAAACAAGCACGGACTGGTGGGACCGCATAGTGCTGCAGGTCTGGGACGAATCACAGTGGCTGCGAAACTTCAGGATGCGTAAGGGCACTTTCCTTGAACTCTGTGACTTGCTGGCCCCTGCCCTGAAGCGCCAGGACACCCGGATGCGAGCAGCCCTGAGTGTGCAGAAGCGAGTGGGCATAGCCCTCTGGAAACTTGCCACGCCAGACAGCTACCGGTTAGTAGTGAACCACTTTGGCGTGGGCAAATCTACCGTGGGGGTTGCTGTCATTCAAGTAGCCCACGCAATCGTTGAGCAACTGCTCTCAAAGGTAGTGAACCTGGGAAACGTTCAGGTCATCATAGACGGCTTCGCCGCGATGGGATTCCCAAACTGTGGTGGGGCTATAGATGGGACTCACATCCCTATCCTGGCACCAGCCCACCAGGCCAGCGAGTACATTAACCGAAAGGGCTACTTTTCCATGGTGCTGCAAGGACTGGTGGACCATAGGGGACGTTTTACCAACATCAACGTCGGGTGGGCGGGCAAGGTTCATGACGCGCGTGTGTTCAGGAGCTCTGGTCTCTTTAGACTCCTCCAGGCAGGTACTTTCTTCCTGGACCACAAAATAACGGTTGGGGATATGCAGATGCCTACAGTGATCCTCGGGGACCCAGCCTACCCGCTAATGCCCTGGCTCATGAAGCCCTATACAGGCGCCCTGGACAGAGAGAAGGAACTCTTCAACTACCGGCTGAGCAAGTGCAGAATGGTGGTGGAGTGTGCTTTCGGACGTCTCAAGGGGAGATGGCGGAGCTTACTGACTCGCTCGGACATCAGCGAATAGAATATCCCCGTAGTTATTGCTCCTTGCTGTGTGCTGCACAATCTGTGTGAGAGCAAGGGCGAGGCCTTTTTGTCTGGATGGGAGGTTGAGGCAAATCACCTGGCTGCAGTTTACGCTCAGCCAGACACCCGTGCCGAGAGAATATCCCAGCGGTAACCTATGACTCTCCACTTGCTTTCAAGAGAAACTGACCCTGGGCCTGTGTCTGTTTGTGTCGATTTCGATCTGCGGCTACATGCGTTCTCCAAGTTTCCCCCACTTCCAAAGCACGTTTTAAAGCAAAGTAATTGTTACACTAATTATTAATAACTCTTTGTTTTACTTTGCATTTCTGTTCTGGTGTTGAAACATGGACGCATACTGTGCTGGGCACGGTGTGCACTGATGTACAGACCGCTTCCTCCATAGAGGACTGACATCCTCCTGCTCCTACATAGGTCTCTGGGGTGGGGGACGGCTGAAAGTGGTTCTGCATGAAGGGGAGGGTTTGCAAGAAGGGGCGAGTGGTGCCTTCTTTGCATAGGGGTTTGGATGACGGCAGTGGGCTGTGGGTTTGTGCGTAGGAAGGGGTGATGGGTGTGGGAGAAGGGTGAGTATCTGTCCGTGGATGAGGGCTCTTGTTGGGGCTCAGGGCAGCGGATAGGCTCGTTGATCCGTTGGAAGTGCATGGAAAGGGCAGCCTGCCTTTACATTAATGGCGTGGCAGGCGCTAGGACCCTGGACAAGCATACACATTACGGAATGACCAGGGGCAGCATACACAACACAGAATGACCCTGGTGCCTACTGACTGCAGTGTGTGTGTGCCCTGCAGTTGATCCTTTCCCCAAGTCTGTACCCTGGTACTGTAGGCTATATCGTGCAAGTATGAAACCCCTGTCCACCCCATACACCGAAAAATCCTCTGACAGAAAAGACATGACCGAAACAGTGATTAACAGCAAACATCTTTTATTAATCTAATAAACAGTGGGGGGATGAAACTTGGATTTGGGACTGGCTGAGCCTATAAGGGAAGCACTTCTACAAATTTCTAACGTGAGAAGTGCGGGGTACATGGTCGCTCTGTTCTGGTTCAGTGACAGTTCTCACGGCCCCTACCGCCCCTCCGTCTTGTACTTTTGGGTGAGGGGGGGGCAGGACTTCTTGACGGGGGAGGGCGATTGCAGAGACACTGCAGGGGGGCCCTGTCCTCCAGCCTGCGGTCCTGCAGGACATCAACAAGGCGACGAAGCGTGTCCGTTTGTTCCTTCATGAGACCAAGCAGCGTTTGGGTGGTCTGCTGGTCTTCCTGCCACCACCTATCCTCACGTTCCATGAGTGTGCGATGCTGCTCACATAGGGTCTCCCTCCAGTGTTTCTGCTCTGCAGCCTCTGCTCGGGAGCAGGCCATCAGTTCAGCGAACATCTCGTCCCTAGTCTTCTTCTTTCGCCGTCTAATCATTGCCAGTCTCTGCGAGGGGGATGCCGGGGCAGCCCGGGAAAGAGCCGAAGCTGTGTGATGGGGAAAGTTAGTGATTTCCTTGAACAGATACATTTTTGCGAACAGTGAACACCGTCTAGTCAATTTCTATGAACAAGACCGTACCGGGCAACAAGTCTCACGTGGTCTCAAGACAAGCACGACATTTTGGGCTACGCTCTGATTGGCTGCGGCATTGCACAGGAGAGCGGACAAGTCGGGAGAGATAGCTGAATCCGTCTAGCAGACAGTCCTGGTAAGCCTTACAGTAGATTATGCTTATCAGTTAACGGATAGCTGTGCCCTCCTGCTAAAGGCAATCTGGAAATCAGATACTATGACCCTTTTCCAGCCACTCCCGACACTGCAGGGGAAAGATCAATGTATGCTTTTCCTCTGTGGCCTACAGCACGTGGCTGCTAAGCGAGGGGCTTTGTTATGCAAAGTATAAGTAAACCATTAAGAACAGTAACTATTCGCTAATTGCCCTAATTAGATGCAGCACTTCATGAACGAGATTACCCTGAGGCGGGTCTCTCAAGTACAGAAAGACAGGATGTTAAGGGAAGCACTTCACCGACCGGGACCCTACGCGGCCATGCTGGTTGAGGCGATGGTTCCCCTGTATCTACGGATGTCGTGGCGTGGAAGAGTGTGCTTCACCGGAGGACCAAATAAGGCACCTCTTCCTAGAAACCTCCTGCGGAGGGTATTTGAGGAACTTTTTGACGCATTTGTGGAATTGTCCCTGGAGGACTATTGTTCCATCCCAATCTGTGTGGACCTACTGTTCGTGTAGTTTCCCATAAAAAACTTTTAGATATAGTATTTAGATACAGAATTTCTATTTTTGTATACATGTTTTCGTACAAATAAATGTTTTCTTGTTTATACGACTTACCGCCTGATCCTTCCCCTGACTCTGAGTCCGGTTAACGGCCGGGAGGGTTGGTAGGGGATCTCTGTGAGGTGAGGAAGAGATCCTGGCTGTCAGGGAAAGCGGCATTGTGTTCGCTGTCGCCGCGCTTCCTCCACGGACCCTTCCTCGTCTTCCCCATCGGCGAACATCGAGTAGGAACTGTCCTGGTTCACTATGCCATCCACTGAGTCCACGGTCACTGGTGGGACAGTGGTGGCAGACCCACCGAGAATGGCATGCAGTGCCTCGTAGAAGCGGCATGTCTGGGGCTGTGCTCGAGCGTCCGTTTGCCGCTCTGACTTTTTGATAGCCTTGCCTCAGGTCCTTGACTTTCACGCGGCACTGCATTGCATCCCGGCTGTATCCTTTCTGTGTCATGGCTTGGGAGACCTTCTCGAAGGTCTTTGCATTACGCTTGTTGGAGCGCAGCTCCGACAGCACAGACTCCTCGCCCCACACAGCGATCAGATCCTGGACTTCCCGGTCTGTCCATGCTGGGGATCTCTTTCTATTCTTCCATTGGGCTGACTCCTCTGCTGGAGAGCTCTGCATCGTTGCAGGTGCCGCGGAGCTTGCCCCGATGTCAAAGCAAGAAATGAGATTCTAACTGTCCAGACAGGAAAAGGAATTCAAATTTTCCCGGGTCATTTCCTGTGTGGCTGCTCAGAGAATCCAAGCTCGGACTGCTGTCCAGAGCATCAACAGAGTGGTGCAGTGTGGGATAGCTCCCGGAGCTAGTAAGTTTGATTTGCATCCACACCTAGCCTAATTCGAGCTAGCAAGTGCGAATTTAGCGTTACTCCACCTGTCGGGGTGGAGTACCAAATTCGAACTAAGGAGCCCCCTAGTTCGAATTAAATGGCTTCCTGGTGTGGACGGTTGAGCGATTAGTTCGAATTAACGCTGCTAAATTCGATTTAAGGTCCTAGTGTAGACCAGGCCCAAGAGAGAAGTAGCTGCCACTGGAGTTAGCAATCTCTGTAGAGTGCAGCAAATTCAAAGTGTAACACTGCTGCTTTTAGTAATCAATCACCCCCTTTCCTTGTCATTGTATTGAACCCCTTTGATTTAAAATTAAAAGCAAACAAACACAACCTTCCCCACCCACTCCAAACAAAGCCTATTTTTTTTAATTATGTTGTGGAATGCTATAAATTAGGCTTTTAAATATTTTTCAGGCGAAGCACCTACGACTTGATGCTGACCAGTAAGGCAGTATAGACGAACACCTTTTAAATCAACAAATATTTTATCAAATGAAGAGACCTGAAATCAGTTCAGTGGGGAGCCCCAACACAACAAGCAAACACATTGCCGGAATCCATCAGGTTAACATCTTGCCATCATGTTTAAAAAAACAAAAAAAGAGTTTTCATAGCCTCTTTATCTATGCACGGTTCATTCACCCACAGAACTTTTTTAAAATTCTGTCTGTTTAGAGCTATTTAAACAATTCATTTTTTTTATAAAGAGTGAAGCGCAATGGGAAAACAGAGATAAGGGGCTATAAGTCTGATCCAAAGGCCATGGTAATCTTTCTATTGATTTCAGTGGGCTTTGAATCAGGCTCTATATTGGATATTGAGGCTCAAGTGGTGAGCACAGTAGAGGGTGTGAATTAGTGGATATTTAAAATTTTTAGATCTCTTACCATTTATCTTTTTCAAGCTGCATCTTTTGACTATCAGGTGGGTCAAGTTGCCTGGATGTCTACAGGTATTGGCTCTAGTTAGGTATTTTAACATCAGCTTTGAATCTTACTAAAATAGAAAGAAAAGAATTGCCTGACAGGAACAGGCCAAAGGTTCGTCTTGTCTGTTATCCTGCCTCAGCCAGTGGTCTATAGCGGATGACTTCGACGTGGATGGAAAAAAACCCATAATGTACTTGTGTGTGATTTTTTTTCCCCATGCTGGTGGAGGATGTTCTGCCAACTAAATTTAGGAATCAGCTAATGCCCTGAAGCATGAGGATTGATAGCCTTTGTAATTTTTATCCTTGCTACTGGAACTGCAGATACTATTCTTATTAATTCTAGACAGTCCATCTCCAAATGATAAAACCATGGGTGCATATCTCAGAAACACTCAGCATGCTGGTGCCAAAATCATGGTGATAAATCTTCTTTATGACAATGAAATCCCGTGGGAGTAACTTTAAATTTAGTTTTAAATGCTTGTCGTTTTTACTCCATTGTTTGAAACAGCTCGTAATGTAGAAAGTCAGTTAAACATTTCCCTTGCTAGCTTCTCTGTGGGGTGCATTTTACTTTTGAGAAAAAGGAAGGATGATTTATGTTGCTTTTCAGGGCTTTGACATAGTCACACAGCATGGAAGCAAAAAAGCTAAGTGCCTCCTGGCAGACCTCAGGGCTTACGCATGTGATATAGGTCCTGTGAGGTCAGGAGGGAGCCTTGTTGCTGCATGTATATGATCCTGCAGAAATTAAAACAAAAACACATTGTCTCACTTTCATGCCTCTGTTATATTCAGTGCACATCAGAAACAATTCAACACAGTGTGAGTGCCAATGGCATGTTTTCAAACTGAAGACACATTTCTATGACCTTGTTTCAGCAGACAAAATATCCATACCCAAAATACCCATAGCAGCTGGGAAAATCGGGGGAGCTTAATTAATTTAGTGTAGCAACACAGGCAGTTGTCTGCAAGTAGCATGAGCATAAGGAATGCTTTGTGACTGTGTATCTGCATAAAACACCCACACTGCTCTGATACAAGACATCAGAACACAGCATCTTTGTTTCTTTGATATTGCTTTTATATTTTAAATGAGTGCTCATTCGTGCTATGATATAGGAGGGAATGAGAGAGAAAAATGAAGCTTACATCGGGGTGACCCTGAATCCCTTCCTGCTGGGCATGACATAAAACCCAGTTTGGTCTTTCCCTGTACCTGATTTAGGAGAAAGGGTGTTATCTAGATATAGGCTAACCTCAGGATGGATTTTGAGATATAAATCTTAAATTTTCTAGGATATTGGATTTGTGGATTTAGTTTTGGTCTTTCTCTCCTCAAACTGGTTTAAAAAAGTCATTTCTTTGAAAATTTTCAGACAGAATTATTTGTTTGAAATATTTGAGGAAAAAGTTGGATTATGGATGAAATATTTGAAGTGAAAACATTTTCCTTTTGAATTCTTTGATGGAAAAATAAAAAACTTTATCATAATCAAACATTTTGTGAAATATTTTATTTTTGCCAGAACTATGCTTTTCCATAAAATAAAATGGTTGAATAATTCTAACCAACTCTAATCTCTGCATTTAAGAAGAAGAAATAACTAAAATGAAGTATGTGATTATGCAATCTCAGCTAAAGAGAAAACGAGTAGAGTTTGTTATTGATTCCTTAGGTTCCCCTGTATGATTTCTTCCCCCACATAAAATCCAATATTTTAGCAAAGGGTAAAGATGGGCCACAGATTAGGATCCCACCTCCCCACGGATTCTGCGAACCAGTATCGCTGCTTATCTGAATAGACTCAACCTACTGTGACAGTGTCAGGTTGTCTTTTACTCTTTACACAACATATGTAATGTGAAGGAACCACACAGGCATAGTGAGTTCTCGATACCTGGGTACGCTAACTGTGTATGATATGCAAGGCCTAGCTACCTATATATAATGCTGGATTCTGGAACATAGACAGTGAGGCTACTATAGGGTTCCCAAACTATTTAAAAGGGTACTACTTAGTTTATATACGTGTCACTTAACTAAGGAAGAATCTTAAAATAAAAGATGTGCTCTTTGTGAGAAGATGATGTGCACGTATTATTAAAACGGAATTTAAGGGAGACCATCCATCCCTCGATGGGTGGGAAAGGAAGTGGATTTTTGTGTGGGGTGGTTAGGTATGTTATGCTTAAAAATAACTCCTCTACTTTGATTACGTGTTGCGTAAAGGGCAGCTGTAGAGGAGCAGTTAAGGGGAGAGCTACAATGGAGGAATTTCATGATGCTCTGCGAACCTATGAAATACTTGCAATGCACCAGGTAGTGCTCTGCTTTTTGGGGAATATAAAATGTAGGGGAGTACAGCACACTTGACTCGCAACTCCACATGAGCTCCAAGTGCAATGCTGTGGCAAAAAGGGTGAATTTGGTCCTTGGGCGTATACAGTGGAGTAATGAGGTGATTTTATCTCTGTATATAGCACTGGAGGACCAGACTGACCAAGTACCTGGTATGTCAGGGACACTTCCATTTAACACCAAAACATTCCCAGGGCCTGATTTAATAATGTTATCCCCGGCATAAAAATACCAGGGTACTTGGTCAGTCTGCCTGCTGCGTGGCAACAGAGGACTGCTTAAGTCTGGCCTGATTGCTGCTGAGGATCATGCCTGCCTGGGGCTGGAGGAGAGCCACACTATGGGGGAGCTGATGCTGTGAGATGGTCAGTGGCCAGTGATCAGTGATGCTGGTGACTAGGCTTCTCCTTGCTGTGGTTCAGCTCCTCCAGGTGGCAGGGAAACAAGGAGGGCGCCAAGGCGAGCAGGAGGCAGTGTGGGTGCTACGGGCAACGTGACACAGGGACCTGAGAACCCCACCTTGCCCTGCATGCACTCTTCTGCTGGTAAAGTGAGTTTGGGGGAAGCCTCTTGTTGCTTGTGGGCTGCTGTGTGGGGCACATTCGGGAGGTAGGAGCCTCCAGTTGAGCAGAGGCTGGAGTTGAAAGTTCCAGAGCTGCCTAGGCTTGCCTCTCTTTGGGGACTGGTTTGATGAATCTCTCCTGTTGGGACACAGGGTCTCCCTTATGTTGCAATGAACCTCATGCATGCTGCTTCTTTACATGGTGTCAGAGCTCTGGAACTAGGGCCAAGTCTACCCGACAGTGCTACACTGGCACAGAGCGCTCTCATGTCGGCATAATTACTCCGCCTTGGTGAGAAGCTATGTTGGCAGAAAAGCGTCTCCCACCGACATAGCGCTAGTATGGACAGTGCAAAACTTGTGTCGCTCTGGGGGGTGGCAGTGGGGGGAGCTTTTTCACACCCCTGAACAACTTAAATTATATCGAATTAGGCTGTAGTGTAGCCCTGCCCTAGGAATCACTGTGGATTGTTCTTTCCACACAGCAATGAGGGGAGGGAGATAAACTGACCGTATGAAGCATGTTGAATTCAACACCCCTTGTCTCCCTAGAAGCCGTTTCTCACTAAATAATCTGATTGAAAAGTTTATGATCAACTGTCTCTCACCGTGTGCCTATTATAAAGGGCCAGCATTCACTGAAGCTAATGTGCTTGCCTCGGGCATGAATTTAGCCCCCAAAGTTTTCTGTCTTTCTTTCTTTTCCCTCTCCAGAGTATATTCTTATATTTGTCAGTGGACTAAAGACTGCAGGACTGGTTAATTTGGGATTGTGTATCCTTTGCACCTTCCTTCAAAACAGAGATTTTTGTTTTGTTTGACTGAAGAGGCTGGGCCAAGTGTCTAAAAGGGGGCACCTCTAGGTATCGTAATGGAATTGTCCAGCCTGTTAAAAATCTGATGGTTGTGTGTGTTTCATACAGACAGAAAAGAACACCTCCAGCTATTAATTATACACTGATTTTTAAAACAATACATAAAAATAGCATTAAGGGTCTAACGTACTAGCATAAGCCAGTCATTTTTTTTGCTCAAGATGGTTACTCCCTGCTTTGCTTTTCTCTCATGTGGCTGTGCTGACATGCTGTAGTGATCTGAGTAGAACTATTAGCCCCAGTTGCCCCAAGCTCCCTTCTATCCTCCTGCCCTCTGGCTGCACTACCCCAGGTTCCTTTCTACCTCAAACAGCCCTTAGAGGCTCCCACAGCTCTCCCCTCACATCCTTGCCCTGGTTGCCCCAGGCTCCACTGTCCACCCCTCCACTTTTCCAGGATTTATCTGATTCTCTTCTCCTTCCTCCAGACACCAACCGCCCATCTTCTAGAGTCTCTTCCAGAGCAACTTTCTCCCAGCAGCTGCTGCCTATTCCAGTACACTCAGCCTCTATTTACTCCCCCAACACCTCTGATTTTCTCAGTGCACCCCTTTCTTCTGAGGTATGCCCCTGTATCCCTGGCATGGCTCCCAATGACCAGGGTCTTGAAGAGCGGGGCTCAGGGACATTTTCTCACTAGTGAGAAATGTCTCACATGGAGCTACAGAAAACTTGAGGGATTGTCTGTTCTGGGGGCTTCTGGTTGGAATACCTTGTAGAATGGTGAAGGGGCTTTTCACAAGGCAGTGTAGCTTATTCTCTGTTGGCACAAAATAATTTTTTTTTTAAAGTTTTAAAATCTAGAATACAGCAGAGAGAATAAAGTTACCATCCCTGTCTTCCAGACATGGATGGCCAATGCCCTGCTCTATGTAATCAATCTGATTGAAAAATAATAGAAATCAACTATAAGAAGATATATTATGAGTTTGTTTGGAATACTAGTCTTGTTTTCTCCTTTTAAAAATCTCTTAGAAAAAATAACAAACTATTTTTTAAAAAGGGATAACTAAATACTGAAAGGAGAAAACTTACCCTGAATCTCCATGTATGTGTTCTGAGTTTCATTTTGTTTTTAAATGGAGACAGGCCGAAGTTATATATCCAAACTTTCCTGACCAAATTTTTTATTTGAAATTTTGGTTCAGGCTTGTCTGTCATTTGAAACTTAAGCTTTGTCAGGGCTGTGAAAATGTATAAAGATATTCCCACCACTACTAACATCTGTTGTCTGGGGTTAGTACTGACGGGAGCTCTATTGAAGACAAGGCATCTGTGGCCAGATATATTTTACCATAGTGTCAAACCTCCTTTTCATCTGGTTTAACTATCAGAGTGGTAAAAATACTAAAGTCTGCCAGTGTCTCCTCTACATTAGGGCCCCTACATCAGGGCTAGCACCTGTTGGGATTATTTATATAAATTTCCCCTGAGTAGACATGTGCAACGATCTGGATATAGACATCCCAGGGAGGGAACAGGATTTCTGAAGCCCAAAGAATAAGAAGTTGAATCAATTGATTGCATACAATATTACCATACTATAAAAGTGTATTGAGTAAGGTCTTTTATTAAAGCCGGTGACACATTGGTGATTGGTTTCATTGTGAAATGTTTGTATTAACACTATAGGAGGAATTATGGATACTTATTTATATTATGCTTTAAAATCTGTGCCCAAACAAAAGGAGAAACAGTTTTTTCACAGACGGAGGGAAGGTAGCTGTCTACCTCTCTCCAGTGTAAATTAAGCATTATGGAGTCAAAACAACAGAAGCCCCATTTACATATGAATCAGCACGGGGATGGAAAGCCAAAAGGAAGGGAAGAACAGCAGGAGATCATCCTGACTCTAGGGGATAAAACAATGAATTTTAGGAAATATAAGCAGAAGCAAAAAGCCATTTTGACATCCATTTCCTGTAGGAACAAAGAACTTTGATTCTGTGAGGGTTGGATTCTGACTAGAACAGCCAGTCATGCTGGAGAATGCTAACAACTTGGTGTAAGTAAGAAACTATGTTTAGGCAAAGCTATAACTTTCTAGAATGACGTTTTAGACACTAGAAAGCACGTTAGTTTTGCTTTGTTTGTAACTCTTTCATATCTCTTTCACTCTTGCTTGAAAGCACTTAAAACTGTTTTTCCTTAATAAACTTACTCTTTCTTTATTACAAAACCAACTCAGTGCTGTGTATTAAACTGAAGGGTGAAGTCCTCAACTAAAGCAACAAGCTGGTGTATTCTGTCTCTTTGGAGGCAGTGAACTTAACTTCAGTGTGAATATCCAGTGAGAGGGACTGGACACTGGAGGGGAGATGGTTTTGGGAAGATACAGGACTGGAAAGGCTGTTGGTGTCACTCTGAAATGAGTAACCCGGCTGGTGGAAGCCATGGTGAGGCCATTCTGCTGTGAGCATGTTGCTGATACTAGGGCTCTGAGCCAAAGGTGCAGGTGCATAGCACTGAAGCAGCCACGGTTACAGGGCAAGTGGTGACAGAACTAGTCTAGGTGAACTCCCATAGCATCATAACATGGCCTTACGTAGCCATATAACTCTCTCATCAAATTGAAATTCCACCATGAAAAACACTTATGTGTAAAACTAACAATATAAAAACCCAACACATCTTTGCACAGGGAGAGAGGGGGAGGGTAAAAGATGTGAACAAATGTATCTAGTAGAATTCTTAGCCATGATCATCTTCCATTCAAGAATATGGACAAAAAATTCTTACCATGGGAAACAGCCGCCACATCCTAGTGAAGAAAGTGGTGCTGAGTGGAATTCTGTGACTAAAGAGGGATTCGGATTAATCCCCAATAGAAGAAACTGTCTCGTACTATCAATTCAGTATCTCAGAGGAGGCAGGATAGCAAAACCCTGAATTTAGTGATAGGCAAACTGAGGGAAAAAATGAGACTGAATGATAAAGAGGAAAGAGAGAGAAGGGAGAGCAGGAGTGGGAGGGAGGGGAGGACGACAATATATTTCTCTTGGCATCAAATGGTGCCTGATTATATTAATTTTTCAAAAAAAAAAGTGTGTGTGTGTGTGAGAGAGAGAGAGAGAGAGACTGAAGATTGAAAAATAGAGAATGAGCCCAAGCTTTAAAATTCAGACCCATATGTTTAGTGGGGATTGGTTCCATCTTCTGTTCAAAATGAAACTAATTTGGTTAGTCTATGACTTCCCAAACAACCAGCAAGCTAGGTATGATTGACAGCACCTATTCAGGAGAAGCCAAGGTGGGCACAATGAGACATGCAGCACATTAGGATTGCGACGAGTGGTGGGAAAACACCATGCAAACACCTCACACCCCCCCCATTGCCTTCCTTTGTTCAGTAGCACTAGCTTCTCTCACATTCATAAGCGCTACAATTCACCAAGTAAACACAGAGGTTTACAAAAGAGAAAAAATTAACCTTGACATTTTCAATGGATTGTTTAGATAAGGAACTCATAACAACAGTAAATTTGCTGTAAAGTAGGCAGTTGTTTTTGGACAAACACCTGAGATCATATTAAGAGACAGCTTACAGATTTGTTTACATAAAGAAACAGGGAAAATAAACCTTGTGCAGAGAGACCAATTGACTGTACCCAACTGGGTAATAGAAGCATATATGTGCATATTTTACAACATGGCCACTCCTAATAACAATACCCCAAAGCACCTGAATTTAGCAATTTGATTAGATAAACATCCTAACACCCCATTTTCTTTTGTAGACAAGTGCCACTCATGGACAGTTCCTAATGAAATATCAGGACATCAGCTCATCTTTTTGGAAAGTCAAAGTGCACATTTTCTAAATGTATCTATTATATTGTTAGCAAAGTTGTCCAGTGCTGATTTTACCGGATATACTACCATTCATTTTTCAAATGCAGTATCCTCACTAGTCTGTAACTGCACTGATTTACAGCATGAATACACAATTAACATTTTCAAGAATTTTGCCATGAGACTGAGAAATACATAGTATTTGTTTAACTGTACTTCAAGAGTTAGGTTTCTTCTTCTGATTAACTAGATTAAAAGGACACACGATAGCTGGATATATATGTTGTCTTAGCAAAAAACAATGATCACTTTGTCAGCCACAAGTTTATATCTTCATGTTATTTTTATGCAGTTATTGATAGATATGTGTCTCAGATTCTCACTCTTTCTTAGAGATTCCTAGCTATTGATCTTTTGTAGTGATCATTCTGTAGCAATTGTTTCTGAGAGATTGTAGTTTTTACAACTGGCCTAATCTCAGATATTTCAGTTTGTGGAAAAATTCCCACAAGCTGGAAATTCTGTCAAATTTTCGTTTTGGAAACACCAACACATGGTCTTTCCAAATTAAATTTGTTCTCCTTGACTCCAGCAGCTCCTGACTGTAATTAACGTGATTCTTGTCAGTTTTGTACTGCCCACCTTCTGACTGACACTGACAGGGCTTCCAGGGTCCACAGCTCTGGGGAGACTGCACCGTTTGGTCTGTCCTGGGGCCGGAGACCCAAGAGATTCCAGGTTCTGTGGCTTCCGGGCAGGCCTGTCATACAGACTGTACCAGGGCCAGGCATGCCACAGCTTCCAGACTCCTAAGCCAGCTGGTTCCCCAGGCTGCCAGACATTTTAGACAGCTGTCTTAGGCCTGGTCTACACTAGGAGGTTATGTCAAATTTAGAAGCGTTAAATCGAATTAACCCTGCACCCGTCCACACAATGAAGCCTTTTTTGTTGACATAAAGGGCTCTTAAAATCGATTTCTGTACTCCTCCCCGATGAGGGGAGTAGCGCTAAATTCGACATGGCCATGTCGAATTAGGGTAGGTGTGGATGGAATTCGATGCTAATAGCTCCGGGAGCTATCCCACAGTGCACCACTCTGCTGATGCTCTGGACAGCAGTCCGAGCTCGGATGCTCTGACCAGCCACACAGGAAAAGCCCCGGGAAAATTTGAATTCCTTTTCCTGTCTGGCCAGTTTGAGTCTCCTTTCCTGTTTGGACATCGTGGCGAGCTCAGCAGCACCGGCAACGATGCAGAGCTCTCCAGCAGAGGTGTCCATGCAATCTCAGAATAGAAAGAGGGCCCCAGCATGGACTGATTGGGAAGTCTTGGATCTGATCGCTGTGTGGGGTGATGAGTCTGTGCTTTCGGAGCTGCACTCCAAAAAACGGAATGCGAAGATCTATGAGAAGATCTCCAAAGCCATGACAGACAGAGGATACAGCCGGGATGCAACGCAGTGCCACATGAAAATCAAGGAGCTGAGACAAGGCTACCAGAAGACCAAAGCGGCAAACGGACGCTCCGGATCCCAGCCCCAGACATGCCGCTTCTACGAGGCACTGCATTCCATTCTAGGTGCGGCCGCCACCACTACCCCACCACTGACCGTGGACTCTGACAATGGGATAGTGTCGATGGACGGTTCCTCGGAGATGTTCGCGGACGGGGAAGATGAGGAAGGAGATGAGGAGGACGAGGCAGTCGAAAGCGCTTACAACGCTGATTTCCCTGACAGCCAGGATCTCTTCATCACCCTCACGGAGATCCCCTAGCAACCCTCCCCAGCCATTAACCCGGACCCTGAATCAGGGGAAGGATCAGTCGGTAAGTGCTTTAAACATGTAAACATTTATTTTTAACAGAACAGGAATATTAACTATGCGAAAAGAAGGTCAATATGAACGTGGATAGAACAGAAATCCTCTTCGGAGATCTCCACGAAGCTCTCCTGGAGGTAATCGAAAATCCTCCGCATGAGGTTCCTGGGGAGAGCGGCCTTATTGGGTCCTCCATGGTAGCACACTCTTCCGCGCCAGGCTATCCTCTGGTACTCTGGTATCATAGCCTCGCAGAGCATGGCGGCTTAGGGCCCTGGTTTTTGCTGGCTTTCACGCAGCATGCGGTCTTTATCTGTGGCAGTGATCCTCATCAGGGTGATGTCGCTCATGGTGACCTGCTTTGAATTAGGGGAATGTTAGGATTGGGACTGCTTGCCTGTTCCTTTACATAACTGTAACCGGCGGTTTACAGCCACGCGGTGGAGGCGGGACAGGGGCAGCATACAGGGATCTTTCCCGGGGACCGCCGCGAGGGGGTGGGACAGGGGCAGAGTCCATGCTTTCCGGATTGCCGGCAGCAGGAACTGGCCAATGCTAGGAGCATTGCTTTGACCGTGAAAGGAGGGCACTGCTATAAATTAAGTTTTAAGCAGCCAAAAGTCTGCGGCTTACCATGTCTGCCTGCAACACGAATTCTGCTGTCCTGCCCCGCTTGTCTGATCTCCACTGAAAGGCCCCAGGCACTGAATGCGAAGGCCGAAAAGTCGACCTTGTCCTGAGTGTGCATGAGATAGGTGCTGTGCATGGTCTTGTTCACAGAGACAGACTAGACTATGTTCATTGTTCGCAAAAATGTATCTTTGTAAGGAATTCACTCCCTTTTTCCCATCACACAGCTGTGGCTGTCTCCCGACCTACCCCGGCATCCCCCTCAGAGAGGCTGGCGCAGATTAGGCGGCGAAAGAAAAGGACACGGGACGAGATGTTCTCAGAACTTATGGGCTACTCCCAAGCAGAGGCGGCCCAGCAGACCCAGTGGAGGGAGAACATTTCGCAGTACCAGCGCTCACACTGCAAACGGGAGGACAGGTGGCGGCAGGAAGACCAGCAGGCGACTCAAACGCTGCTTGGACTAATGAGGGAGCAAATGGACACGCTCCGGCACCTTGTGGATGTTCTGCAGGACCGGAGGCAGGAGGACAGAGCCCCCTCTAACCGCCCTCCCCCGCCACAAAGTTCCATACCCCTCTCACCCAAAGTACCAAGAAGGAGGGGCGGCAGGGGCCGTGAAAACTGTCACTCCACCCCTGAAGAGTGCACAAGTACAAGAAGGCTCTCATTCCCAAAATTTTGATAAGTCCTTTCCTTCCTGCCTCACCCAAGCCCCCGTCCCAGTTTCATCCCCTAACTGTGTAGTTGATAATAAAAAATACTTTTCTGTTAATTACTGTTTCCGTCATGTTCTTTTAGAGGAGACTGTGTTTGAAAGGGGGGAAGGGGGTTAGTAATTGGACAGGACAGTCACCTTTACCAGGGTACAGACACGGGGGCAGGTTCAGCAGCAGGTCACACACACAGTGCAGTCACTAGGCACCCTGGTCAGTCTGGGAGGTGGTTTCCATGTTCGGGGGGGGGGGCGGTTAGAGATCTTATTCAGCGGTCCTTATCCTGGATCACAGAGCCACGCAGCAGGGGATCTGTAACCGTCCTCCCCCACCACAAAGTCACGTAGCCCCCACACACAGAGTCCCGAAAAGGAGGGGTGCCAGGCTCCGTTGAAACAACCAGTCCGCCACTGCGGACCGCTCTAGGAGCAGGAGCCTGTCATTCCTCGAGTTTAGAAGCAGTCTTTACATCACTACACACCCTACCCACCACAGTCTGCATCCCAGTTTCAACCCTTTACCGCGAAATCAGTAATAAAGAAAACGGTGTTAATTAACAAAGTTCCATGTATTTTATTTTTAAACGTGTGTTGGAAGGGGGGGAACTGGGTGAACGGGGTATGTAACTGCAGAGGATAGTCAACATTAACTGGGTAAAGAAACGGGGGCAGGTTCAGCTTCTCTGTAAACAAACGTAATAGTCACAGGTTACCCTGCTCCCTGAGGAACCTAGCTTTCAAAGCCTCCCGGATGCACAGCGCTTCCCGCTGGGCTCTTCTAATCACACGGCTGTCTGGCTGGGCGTAATCAGCAGCCAGGCTATTTGCCTCAACCTCCCATCCCGCCATAAAGGTCTCCCCCTTGCTCTCACAGAGATTGTGGAGCACACAGCAAGCTGCAATAACAATGGGGATATTGGTTTCGCTGAGATCTGAGCGAGTCAGTAAGCTTCTCCATCTCCCCTTGAGACATCCGAAAGCACACTCCACCACCATTCTGCACTTGCTCAGCCGGTAGTTGAAGAATTCTTTGTCACTGTCCATGGCGCCTGTATAGGGCTTCAGGAGCCAGGGCATTAGCGGGTAGGCTGGGTCCCCGAGGATCACTATAGGCATCTCTACATTCCCAACAGTTATTTTGTGGTCCGGGAAGAAACTACCTTCCTGCAGGCGTCTAAACAGACCAGAGTTCCTGAAAACGCGCGCGTCATGAACCTTGCCCGGCCATCCAACGTTGATGTTGGTAAAACGTCCACTATGGTCCACCAGTGCTTGCAACACCATTGAAAAGTAGCCCTTTCGGTTAATATACTGGCTGGCCTGGTGGTCCAGTCCCAGGATAGGGATGTGAGTTCCATCTATAGCCCCACCGCAGTTTGGGAATCCCATCGCAGTGAAGCCATCTATGATGACCTGAACGTTTCCCAGGGTCACTACTTTTAAGAGCAGTAGCTCAACGATTGCGCTGGCTACTTGCATCACAGCAACCCCCACGGTAGATTTGCCCAAGCCAAAGTGGTTCGCTACTGACCGGTAGCTGTCTGACGTTGCAAGTTTCCAGAGGGCTATGGCCACTCGCTTCTGCACAGTCAGGGCTGCTGGCATCCGGGTGTCCTTGCGCTTCAGGGCAGGGGACAGCAACTCACACAGTTCAAGGAAAGTTCCCTTACGCATCCTGAAGTTTCGCAGCCACTGTGATTCATCCCAGACCTGCAGCACTATGCGGTCCCACCAGTCCGTGCTTGTTTCCCGGGCCCAGAATCGCCGTTCCACAGCATAAACATGACCCATTGCCACCATGATGTCCATGGCGCGGGGTCCCGTGCTTTGTGAGAGGTCTGTGCCACTCTCAGACTTCATGTCCTCACCGCACTGCCGTAGCCTCCTCGCCCGATTTCTCAGCATCTGACTGTGAAAAAGGTGGACGATAAGGTGCGAGGAGTTGACAACGGCCATAAGTGCAGCGATGATCGCAGCGGGCTCCATGCTCGCAGTGCTGTGGCGTCCGCGCTGTCACTCACCAGAAAAGTGCGCAAACTGATTGCCTGCCGGCGCTTTCAGGGAGGGAGGGCGGGAGTGACGGTTGAATGACGACAGTTACCCAAAACCACCCTCTACACATTTTTTCCACCAGCAGGCATTGGGGGCTCTACCCAGCATTCCAATGGGCAGTGTGGACTGCGGGAACTGTGGGATAGCTGCTGCCCACAGTGCACCGCTTCCAATGTCGAGGCTTGCCCCGTTAGTGTGGACTCACAAAGTCGAATTACTGTCCTTAGTGTGGATACACACGTTCGACTTTGTAATATCGGTTCCACAAATTCGATTTAAGTAGAATCGAACTACTCTGGTAGTGTAGACATACCCTTAAAGACTATGGGAGTCAGGCAGCCTGCAGAGCCAGCTGGCCTGGAAGTCTGGAAGCCCTGAGCTCCCTGGTCATAGGGCAGTCTGCATGGCAGGGATGCCCTAGAGCTGCAGACCCTGGGGTCCCAGCAGCCAATCAGGCAGATTTTCAATGGAAACCTGCTGCAGTTCTTTGGAAGTTTGTCAAACAAGATCCCTTTCTGTGAAACACTTTGGATTTGAGGAATCAGCATTTCCTGATCAGCTCTAGCAGCTTTCCCCTTTATCCTGGACTCTCAATTTAGCTGGGGAAGAGTGTGGAAACTCCTTAATTAGGAAATGCAAGGACTAGTTTTTTCACTTGTTAGGTTTTGGGGGGAAAGGAGCCTGTGTCCCTCTTTCCATCAGTTCTTTTTAATTTTTTTAAAGTTATTATTTATATAAAAAAGTATATTAGGTACTTCATAGACAAGTAGGGAGTTGCGGTTCATACCTCAAGAAGGTAATTGGTACCTATGCCCATCTACTCTTTGGTCTCCAGGCTGAGGCAACCAGCAAGTATACTAGATAGATGACTTGCCGTAAAAATATTAACATTTACTAATTAAAGAAATCAGTACAATTTTGATGATCTTGATCTATCTCCCAATGTTCAGATGTCTGCAGCACAAAACCCACCACATCTGGCAGTACAGTGTTGCCAGTTGTGTTTTTTTTAAATGATGTCACAACAAGTCCACCGAGGACTGCACTGAGATAATCAAATTCATTTCACATGCCACTAGCAGCCAACCGACAGCAATTAGCTTTGGTCACTACTAACCCAAGTTGAGTAAGCACCCACCACACTTTGGACCTTGTAAAATTAAAAAAAACAACCTTTTCAATAGTGACAAAGGCGATAAGATCTATATTTCATGATCAATCCCTTGAGCCATCCAGTCTCCCTTTGTCTATTGTATTTAAATTTTGTATTGCATGTACTGTAGGATTTCAAACCCTCCCTCCCCGAGATTAGTGAGTAAATAAGTCTCACATACTAAAATTTGTATTGGATAGTCTCATAGGAATACAGTACTCTGTTGACTGAAACACCTAATCGTCACTAGAGGGCAGCTGAGCAACATTTGAAGTGTAAGTACTAAACAGCACATTTTATAAAGTGGCTAAAATCATTGTAAGTGAAGCCAACAAACCAGATAACCTGTTTTTCAGGCTTTGTAACTGGTGAGCACATGAGCAAATAATCAGAATGTAGGGGACCAAATCATCTCACAAAAACACCCAAACGTTTGGCCCAATTTTTAAAGGTGATAAGCACCTGCAGATTCTATGGACTTCAGTGGGAGCTGAGTTTGCTCAGTACCACTAAAAATCAAGCCGCTGCTAGAACTGGTCACATATTTTGCTTTATTTCTACCATAATCTCTATTTGTATTATTAGTTTGGGGAAACTGATCTCAGTAACATTCTTTTGGTCTTCATGGACAAGCAGCCATTTACACTACCAACCCAGTGGCTCTTAAACTGTGCATCAGTACCCCATTTTAATGGGGTCACCAGGGCTAGCGTTAGACTCTGGGGCCCAGGGCTGAAGCTGAAGCCCGGGGCAGCGGGGCTCCAGCTCTGGCTCCGCCCGGGATCATGTAGTAATTTTTGTTGTCAGAAGGAGCTCGCGGTGCAATGAAGTTTGAGAACCGCTGAGGCGGGTTAATCCTATTTCGTACACTAATCATGTAGAAATAGGATGAAATTTGTTAGATCAACCCCTTGGGCTAGCATTTTTGATGGCTGCTTCTTTTCTTGTGGGGAAGAAATCAAAGATTATTCGGGTGTGGGAGCTTACTGGTCCCCCTCTAACTTTGGATAGAGAGTCACTTCTGTTGGGACCCCTCTTTTTAAGCTTACCTTGAGGACTGACTTCACTTCTGGGCTGGAGACTCACCCTGTTATTAGGGAGACACTGTAAAAGCTTCCTTGTTGGTTTGTATAGAGGAAGTTACTTGAGCTTGTTAAAAATATTAATTAGTAGAACAGCAATTTCTGAGTTTTGAGCCAAATGTCTATGGTAGCTGATTAAGGGGGCTTGGTTTAGGTCAAAGGGATCCGTGTAAGTGGAGATAGGGTTGAAGTGAAACCTTGGATCCCAAATCTTCCTAACTTTGTATATAGGTGTGGTGAAGGATAGTGGATGAGGCTGGGGTGGTAATTTGGATCCAAGTGTTAATGCTCTGATGTATCTCTACTTATCTTATCCAGGCAAATCACCTGGGAATTCAACCATTTGGGGGTAATTATTTGTACCCATTTAAGGAGTTATTAGAGAACCTAATTATTAAGCCACTTGTTTATATTGTAAATAGTAAAGGCACCTTGTAGTAGATATTATGTGTTTCACAGTTGTTTGTGGGGCTACCCAATGCAGCTCAATATGTAATTGTTAAGGTCAGAGAAATAAAACAGCTGGACCTAGGGAAATTAGAAACATAGAAAAGCCACAAGTAATCAACTGAAAGAAGAAATCCAGGAAGCAGTAATATTGGAGGAGAAGTAGGGGTGACAGTGGCTAGCGAATTAGGTCTGAGTTCATGCTATATGGAGGAATGGTTCTGTGTATTCATAGATTCTGAGGCCAGAAGGGACCATTGTAATCATCAAGTCCAACCTCCTGTATACCACAGGCTATAGAGCATCCCCAAAATAATTCCTAGAGCATGTCTTTAGAAAAATATCCAGGTCAGATTTAAAAATTGCTGTGATGGGGAATCCACTAAAAGTTAGTGAATTGTTCCAATAGTTAATTACTCTAGCTGCTAAAAATGTACACCTTACTTCCAGTCTGAATTTGTCTGGTTTCAACTTCTAGCCATTGGATCATGTCATACCTTTCTTTGCTAGTTTGAAGGGCCCATCACCTGCTCTATTGAACTAGAAGAGGCTCAAGGAATTCTATCCCTGACCCTATAAGGCATGTTTTCGAATCCTTTAATCACTCTTTTGGCACTGAACCCTCTCCAGTTTATCAACATCCTAAATGCTAAATAGCATAGGGCCAAGACATCATCTCTATAACTCCTCTCTTAAAATAGAGTGGAGCTCAAGTACTATTCCAGATTACATTACAGACATACACTTAGGAGTTTATACTTCTTTAGTGACCCATTTGAGATACTTTCTCCCCAATGTATTTGCAATTTTTCAGTTAAGTTACCTTGATTTATCTCAAGAAACTGTCAGTATAAAATTTTGTGACAGTAAACTGAAGAGTTTAAATTCCTCCCCCCAGGAAAAAAAAATACTACACAAGATCCCATATCGTTAATACTCTATGGGCCAAAGGGTATAATTCTATTGACCTTATTCAGGGTCTGAATTTGGCCCTCTGCTTATATGTGTTTAAAATTTGTAACTGAATACGATTATTTGAAAAGTCAGTTCTGCCTTTACTTTCCTGCAAAATCCTTAGTTCAGGCTTCTATGTGTAAGCTGTAACAGCTGCTGATACAGCAGCCACCCAAAACAGTGCCGGCAAATATTAAGAACTGTTGAGGGGAAATGCAGCCAAATTCTTCCCTGGTGTAAGTCCTTGGAAGGCAAGATTTGGCAGGTAAGTGAAGGAAGAAAATGAGTTGGAAATGCTGCATTTAGTTGTAAACTATGGAGCTATCTGTACATTTTAAGTTATCAATATGTTTGGGATCCTAAATAGCATTTTATTTCTTTAAAAACCAATAATGCACTCTTCACCATTCATAAACATTTTGTTTGTTAGCGGAGAAAAAAATATTTAAAAATCCTTCAGACATGTAAAGATGTCTAAATATGTCATTATTGTATTAATGATAAGGAGCAGCAGTTAATTCTCAGGAGCTAGATTGTTCCCTGATCTAACATGGTAATGCAGGAGAGTAGCAGAGAGTCAGGTTCTCCCAGTCCTGCAGGGCTGCAGTAACACCTTTTAGATCACAGCTCCTGGCACGTGGAAAGCAGGGGCTGAGGCCCTGTATGCTGCTCCTCCATCTCAGGAACTGGTGGACTGGGAGGGAACAAAACCAGAGGTGTGCCCAACCTACATGCCAATCAGCAGAGCTGGCCGGCTGTATGCAGGGAGTATGCTGCCCTTGAAAAGGGTTTTCACAAAGGACTTGCCTCCTTGCCCAAGTGCAACTAAGGAGTGGATTTGTAGTTATCTGAGGCATGAATCCTCCTGAGTGGAGCAGCGAGACACGTTGCAGCCAAAGTGATCAGACACATGGTCAGGCTAGGTTTCAGCAAGTGAAAACAGCAAAGTCACCAACACTGAAAATGCTGAAAGTTTTATTAATCATGTAAGAACAAAATGAACATGAAAAGATTGCCTGTTAACCCCATACAAATCCATAGACAGTGAACACCCCCGCCCCATAAAATTCTCTCTACTCACAAATAAATAGCAAAGGACAGTGCAACGTAACTACAAAATTCAGTTTTCTACGTAAAACATTAGCTCACCATCACCATTATTTTTGTTTTAAAGAGTCATCCTACTACTTCTTGCTAAAACATTAATGTTGTAAACAGTTGACTGGAATAATTGCGAATTCCCATGATGTAAACAAGGGATATTTTTTAGGGGGTCTTCAGTTGTTTTTAGATTTACACGTGCACACAAATAACCATAATGGGTGACCCATTGAAACAATGAGAATACTAAAAAAAGAAATAGGTGAAAAGAATAGAACTAAATGGTCTCTGAACTTCACAGGGGAAATGGTAAAGGGAAGTACTTTTTGGTTTAACTCAAAACTCTAACAATGCAAGTTATAATTTTGTTCATCCTTTCCCCCTCAAAAGTTGTATTGTTTAGAAATAAAAATACATATGAAGACTTAGTTATTTGGCTGCTGAATATTCTCAAATTTAAGAAGTGAAAAATGATGATAGTGGAAGCTGAAATAAGTAAGAAACAGAGTTTTAAGCTGGAGCACAGGTTATTTTATCTATGTTGCTTTTGATTTTAACTGCTTTAGACTTCTCGGGTTCTTTTTTCCTATGATCATCTTGTTCTTTTCTGCTCTTTTTCCTGTTGGAGCTGTTGTGTGGTTGTGGTTTCTGAAATGCACCCAGTCATGCATTCGCACTGTTCCACATAGACATAGTCATAATTCATGCTTGTTCCATCGCTGCATGTCAGGGTCACCTCTCTCTTGTGGCTCTTGAGTTCCTGGCAGCAGCTACACTTGTGTTGCATCTGCTGTGTTTCAAAGGAATACCTGTCCCACCAGATAAAGAAAAGAAATTATACCCCTCTGTAAAAGTCTTTATATAAGACACACTCTGCTAAATATTGCACACTTTAAAAAAAACGTATCTATTTGATAGAGGGCCTGTTCCTGCTCCCACTGAGCTCTGTGCCAAATCTGCCTTTCATTTTAATAGGAGCAAGATTGGGCTCATTATTTCTAGCTTTCGTGTGTGTGTGTGTATAGTTCAATATAAACAGGAAAGATCAAATTTTGTGGTGTTAGTCTGAATTTTCTAGTCTCTCCACTAGCTTTCATCATCATTTAATGGCAGTTAGTTCTGAGCATGTATGAGGCAGAGAGAGAAATCAAGGCAGTCTAAAGAACAACTGATAGGAAGGATGGGCCAATTTATATATGATGTACTCTATTTGCCAAATAGCAGTAATGGCTTATTTATGAATACAAGATCTGATTCTCTTTAGCCACTGCAATATATCAGGTGTGACTCTACTGATGGCAATGAATGTAAGTCAGAGGAAAACCAGAACCACAATGTGCATCTTCCCCACTGTTGTTCCAATGTGTGCTTTGCTGTCAGATACTCAACACTCTGCTTTGTGACTTGAACAAGGTTTTTACCTCTGTGAGTCTGGTTGTTTAACATTGGGACCGTCATGCTATCTTGTGTGTCAGGCAAAGTGATGGGAGATAACTGCTGTGGTATAGAGTAAGCACTCTCCCGCTCCCCTGAATACTGAAACACACTTCAGCTATACAAGCCATCACACTCAATGGAAACCCTTGCTTTTCAAGGGTATATTAAATTAATTGAAAGTGCATAGGTGAGTCCATGCTCAATACCACTTGAACAGGTTGATGAAGAGAGCCCACAAAGAGAAATAGATACAAGGAGAGGATATAATGTACTCGCTGCCACTTACGTTGAGGAGCTGGCACAAACACCTTTGCAGTACGTCAGTTCAATAGGCTCAGAAGATTCACATTCATTGTGGCGGACCACAGTTGAGTTCTTGTTAACCTTGCAGTTTGCTGCTAAGAAAGAGGAAAGAATAAATAGAAACGTTTCACGTCTCTTCATATTCAGAGCTAAGCGAATGCTTAAAGCTGTTCTGAGAGGAAGATGTTTGATTATGCAGGATTCATGCATATCATGCTATAGCTAGGAAACACACAAGTAATTTAATTGGGGATTTGAGTTTAAGTCCCAGTCATAGGTCTTGGCTACACTTGCAGATTTGCAGCGCTGCAGCAGGGTGTGAAAAAACACCCCCTCCAGCGCTGCAAGTTGCGGCGCTGCAAAGCGCCAGTGTGATCAGAGCTCCCAGCGCTGTACGTTAATCCCCATAGGGATTAATCCCCATAGAGCTCTCTCCCAGCGCTGGCGCTCCGACCACACTCGCGCTTCAAAGCGCTGCCGCGGGAGCGCTCCCGCGGCAGCGCTGTGCAGCGCTAAGTGTAGCCATAGCCTTAATCTTTCAATCTTAGGCCATTAATAGCAGCGAGCACTGCTGAGGCAGTATAAACAGATCTTGGATGGGTTGGGGAGTATCTCAACACTGTCAAGCAACCATGTTTGCTCTTTTTCTGTGGAAGGACAAGTCAGTGTAACGTGGGGCCTTTGACAATGAGAACTAAAGAAAACCCGTGTGGGGATCCCGGAGGAAACTTCTACTTACCCATCCCACGCAAAAATAGTTAGAAATATTATAATCATACAGAATCTATTGGTGGCAGAACATCAGAAAATAGCTTTACTTACATTCAGAGGTACAGGTTTTGCAGCAGCCATCAGCAGTCAGCTGTACATCATCCTTCAGTGCAGAAACAAAGAGAGCATTCAGAATTAGTGTATGAATGACAAGTCAAGAGCTTTCTAGCACTGGCTAGCATTTTTACCACTACCAGGAGGTGGGCTGTGCAGTGGATATTGAATGAAACCATGGCTGGTGGACCATGAAGGCTATCTTGCCAGCTTGGTTCCATAGAGTTCTTGAATCCACATATCCAAAAATAAGAGGTAGCAGACTATTAAGTGGGAGGACAGGGCTGTTCTGGAGGGATTGTCCATTACAGCTGACACTATGACAAGATTAAGTTCACTCTCAAACCATTCCTGATAAATGGCTGTTTACAAGTGGGAGCTATTAATAACTAGAGATTCTGGTTCTATGTTGTCTTGTATTGTATTGTATCCTTTGCCTCTTGTTCTGTGTAGTAGCACTCAACAAAGAGCAAACAATAAAGCACTGATTGAAACTTACAGGCTTGCAGTTCTCTGGTTCAAAGGCAGGACATGTTCGCACAACAGTGACTGAAACAAGCTGATCTTCAATTTGTTCACATTTGTAAAAGCTGCACGGATTATCTTCAGGCTTCCAGATATCACCTGGCTGACATTAGGAATAAAACCAATTTAGCATTATTGCTTTTCTGATGTGATCAATTATGTAATTATGATAAGCGTAGTGTGATTACTCTGACAAAGACTGGCATAGGATCTTCTGATGAGCAATTTCATGCTCTCACCTAGAAGGAACTCATCTGTACCCTCTTAACTTCCTCTGAAACACCAAACACGGGGAGCCAAATTTTCAAACTTCACTGCCTAGGTGGGGAGCCTAAGGCTAAATCCTAGACCCGCACTCTCAGGTCTGTAGTTAGATGCCTAAAATGGATATTTCTCCCCCTACCCAGTCCATTTGAGAATCTAAATATGTGATTTAGTTATTCAGATGTGTGTCCAGCTAGAATAAATGTAGAAAATACCCTGCTGTAACTAAGAATGGACATAAGTTGGTTGAGAGCTGTCCCTTGCTTTTGTCAACACTTATCCGGAGAAAGGGGTAAACAGTGAGGTGGCAAAGTTTGCAGATGGTACTAAACTACTCAAGATAGTTAAGAAAGAAGCAGAAGAAGAGAAAAAAAAAAGATCAAACAAAAAAAAAGTGATTGGGCAAAAAATGGCAAATGAAAATTAATGTGGAAAAATGTAAATTAAATGTAAATTGGAAAAATAACCCCAACTACAATACATACATGATGGGGGCTAATTTAGCTACAACGAGTCAAAAAAATCTCTTGGAGTCGTGATAGTTCTGTAAGATGTGTGCAGAGTGCCAGAGTAAGCAAAAAGCAAAAAAAAAAGCAAACAGGATAATCATATCAGGAGGGAGGAGATAGAGAATAAGACTGATTATATATATAATATATATAACATCTCGATCTCTGTGTCTCGAATACTGTGTACAGATGTGGTCTCTCAAAGATAAAAAGATATTCTAGCACTAGAAAAGGTCAAGAAAAAGAAAACTAAAAATGATTAGGGGTTTAGAGAGAGTCCTAAAGAGAGAGAGAAGAGAGTCAGTTTGGAAAGAAGAAGAAGAAGGAGAGACTAAGGGGGACTATATAGAGGTATATAATGTTGAGAAAGTGGATAAGAAAAAAAGATAAGACTTATTCCATACTTATTAGAACTAGGTCACCAAAAATGAAATTAAAAAAAAATTAAATAAAATAAAAAAAAAAAAAAACTTCTTCAACTTTTCTTCAGTCAACTTCAGAACTCATGGACCTTGGAGGGTTGTGAGGGCTGGACTATAAATAAAGGTTAAAAAGGGGAAAAGGATAAAAATGGCTAAGCTAATAAATGGCTATTAGCCCATAAATTATGTGTAAGAATGGTGTCTGGCCTCTGTCTGAGGGAGAGAGATGGATGAGATGAGAGAGAGAGATCACTTGAGATCACCTGATCATGTCACCTCAGGGGCTACTGGCATTGCTGGGTAGGCTACTACCGGTGGACAGATACTGGGACCTGACCTGGTCTGGTCTGACCTGGCCTTGTTTTTTCTTATGTTCTTGGTGTGATGTTGCAGTCTATATGGTTTTATAAAAATATGCTAATGAGTGAATATAATGTGACTGAGATATGCTTCATGCAAAAGGTCTCTTGTAAGGTATCATTACAAAGCTTATAATCTACTGAGTGTGATCATCCTATTTGTATAAATGTACCACTCTTGTATCTGAAACTAGAAATATGAAATATAACTCTGAGGGCCTATTGTAATTATGCAAAGTGTGGGCCATTAATGGTGGTTTGGAATCTTGATGACTCCCATTAACCAGGACAATTGTCTGCAGATGGCTCTGCTTTACCTGTAAATCTTCCTGTATATGTGTGTGTTGGCAAGTGGGCAATGAAGTCTTGCAGTGACATGTGATCATAGGATGTTAGATGGGGTGGGATCTGAGTTAGGACAGAGAATTCTTTCCTGGGTGTTGGCTGGTGAGTCTTGCCCACATGCTCAGGGTTTAACTGATCGCCATATTTGGGTTCGGGAAGGAATTTTCCTCCAGGGCAGATTGGCAGAGGCCCTGGTGGTTTTTCGCCTTCCTCTGCAGCATGGGGCATGGGTCACTTGCTGGAGGATTCTCTGCAGCTTGAGGTCTTCAAACCACAATTTGAGGACTTCAATAACTCAGACATAGGTTAGGGGTTTGTTATAGAAGTGGATGGGTGAGATTCTGTGGCCTGCGTTGTGCAGGAGGTCAGACTAGATCAGGGGTCGGCAACCTGCGGCACGCAGCCGCCTGCCGCAGTCCTGGCCCCCAGCCCCACTCAGCCCCCCGCTCTGCCCTGCGGGGGCAGGAGGCAGAAGCTTGGTTCTGCAGCAACCAAGCTTCCCTCTCCCCCGCTTCTTCCCCCAGAGTGGTGCTTTCCTGCCCCGCCCCCTCTCCTTCCCTGCGCCAATCAGCTGACCTTGGGGAAGGGGGTGGAACAGGGCACATCCCTTCCAGCCCCCTGCCCTGAGCCACTCAGGGCAGGGGGCTGGGAGCACCCCTATGAGCCGAGCACCCCAGCCCTCTGCCCTGACCCCCCCCACTGTCTTCTGTCCTACACCCCCCCAGCCCTCTGCCCTGACTCCCCCCACTCAGCATTCTGCCCTGCAGCCCTCATACCCTCCAGCCCTCTGCCCTGAACCTTGAACCTCCCACAAACCCAGCCTTCTGCCCTGCACCCCCCACATCCCCAGCCTTTTGCCCTGACACAGCCTTCTGCCCTGCACCCTCAAACCCCCAGCCCCTGCCCTGAACCCCGCCCACCCCAACACATACCCAGCCCTCTGCCCTGCATCCGCTCAGCCCCATCCCTCTGCCCTTACCCGCCCCACACACTCAGCCTTCTGCCCTACACCCCCACACCCCGGCCCTCATCCCTGAACCCCCTCCCTCAGCCTTGTGCCCTGACCCCTGAAACCTCCCCATCCATGTCTGGGGTCCCAGCCGCAGGCCCTGCTCAGCCTGCTGCCGGCCTAGGTGAACAGAACCCCAGAACGCTGGCGATGTAAGATCAGCGTTTTAATTTAATTTTAAATGACGCTTCTTAAACATTTTGAAAACCTTGTTTACTTTACATACAATAGTTTAGTTATATAATATAGACTTATAGAAAGAGACCTTATAAAAACGTTAAAATGTATGACTGGCACGCAAAACCTTAAATTAAAGTGAATAAATGAAGACTCGGCACACTGCTTCTGAAAGGTTGCCAACCCCTGGACTAGATGATCATAATGGTCCCTTCTCACCTTAAAGTCTATGAGTCTAACTGGAATCCATCTTTAACCTGGTGTCTTTCCATTGAGAAGGAGTGGGTGGGAACTCAGACAGGGACAAAGGATTTCTGCCTTATGCAAAAGATATATAAAGGGGTGGAACAGAACAAAGGGAGGGTAGGAGCCATCATGAAGAATCCCCTAGCTACCACCTGAGCTGGAACAAGAGCTGTACCAGGGGAAAGAATAGTGCCCAGGCCTGGAAGGTGTCCAGTCTGAGGAAAAAACTTGCTGAAGCATCTCTGAGGGTGAGATTATCTGTATTCAGTTTGATTAGACATAGATTTGCACATTTTATTTTATTTTGCTTGGTGACTTACTTTGTTCTGTCTGTTACTACTTGGAACCTCTTAAATCCTACTTTCTGTATTTAATAAAATCACATTTTACTTATTAATTGACCCAGAGTATGTATTAATACCTGGGGGAGCAAACAACGGTGCATATCTCTCTATCAGTGTTATAGAGGGTGAACAATTTATGTGTTTACCCTGCATAAGCTTTATACAGGGTCAAAAGGATTTATTTGGGTTTAGACCCCATTGGAAGTTGGGCATCTGAGTGTTAAAGACAAGAACACTTCTATTAGCTGCTTTCAGGTAAACCTGCAGCTTTGGGGCAAATAATTCAGACCCTGAGTCTGTGTTGGAGCAGATGGGAGTGTCTGGCTCAGCAAGACAGGATGCTGGGGTCCCAAGATGGCAGGGAAAGCAGGAGCAGAGGTAGTCTTGGCACATCGGGTGGCAGCTCCCAAAGGGATCTAACCCGTCACAGTGGGCTAAAACAAAGTGTAATGAAAATCAAAGGAAATAGTTACCTTGAGCACTTGGACAGTGTTGTTAGTCAGCTTGATTGTGCAAGCCACCTGGACACACTCTCCACAGCACTTTCCATCTTTCATCATGTATTGATAGCCCTGTTCAAGAAGTGGGAGAGAAAATACATTGGGTCAGTAAGGGAGACTTCCATTTTCACCAGTTTAGAAACTAACGGGGAGGTGAATAAAAAATGGAGCTCACCAGGGGGCAAGTAGTGTCACAGCGGACCAGCTCACATTGCAAAAGGTTTCTGTTGGAGACTGGATCTACTTCAGAACTGCAGGTACACGTCTTACAAGAGTCCATTGGAACAGACGTTCCAGCCTGGGAGAAGCCAAAGAGAGCACATTCAGTCTGCGCAAATCTCATTATTTTAAGGAAATCTACTGTATGTTATGGAGATAATTTAAAGCAATTTTCTGAACATAAAAGATGCTGATACACAAGTGAAATTGAGTTACCCAATGGACAGCATAAAGCAACTGTGCTGCACATAAGATATGAAAATGTGGGGCCAGTGCAGAAAGCATGTATAGGAACAAGCTAATTGAATTAGGCTAGTAAAGAGATGGCAAGAATGTACCAAGAGAGATCAAAAGAACATGCTGAGTTTGGGTACGTAAGACTGGTTTGAGCCGCTTCAGTATTTTGCAAACTCATCAATACACCACTTGTCGCAAAAGAAGCTTTCTATTATGAATTGTTTTCAGAGCTGGTGAAGCAGTCATCTCCTGCAAATGGATATTAAAACATCTGTCCATTGGTGTATCCAGTTGCATGAGCATAAATATGTACACATTTTTTACACATGGACTTCAGGCCTCTTTTGAAAATTTGACCCAACATCATATTCCAAGATGGCAGCTGTGATCTTAAGGAGAAAATCTTGACTGAGAAGTTAAGGTCTCAACTTGGATGTCTAGGCCAAAGTCCTAGATTTTTTTTTGAGGGCTTCAGTTCTTTTGCCCCACAAAAAAAGACTTTCAAAATTCTGCTCCATCAGAAAGTTATATCACCCACATCTGGAATGGATAAAGAACCGATTCACCCCTCTCAGTAAAAACGATTAAGTTTTTACTTTTGCTCCTTGTTAAAGGGGAGCTCCTCCAAAACATGTTTCTTTTGGCACTAGAGAAAACAATCTATTTCAGATCTGGGTTGGTGACCAAGGAGCAAACATGGTACAAAGGTTCTTTAATATGCAGGAGATAAAGAACTCCCTCATGGAAACTCCTAGTGAGATGCTCTGTATCACGGTTTTAGAGAGCTACTGAAATATCAGTATATGTTAGGATGTTTGGTGTAGTACAGTGGTTCCCAAACTTGTTCTGCCACTTGCTCAGGGAAAGCCCCTGGCGGGCCGGGCCACTTTGTTTACCTGCTGCGTCTGGAGGTTTGGCCAATCGCGGCTCCCAGTGGCCGCAGTTTGCTGCTCCAGGCCAATGGGAGCTGCTGGAAGTGGCACAGGCCAAGGGATGTAGTGGCTGCCACTTCCAGCAGCTCCGTTTGGCCTGGAGCAGTGAACCGCGGCCACTGGGAGCCGCGATCGGCCGAACCTGCGGATGCGGCAGGTAAACAAACCGGCCTGGCCCACCAGGGGCTTTCCCTGCACAAGAGGCAGAACAAGTTTGGGAACCACTGGTATAGTACTACTGTTCTTACCTGGTAAATAGTTCCATTAAGCACACAGACATCTGGTATTGATTCTGAAAAAAAGAATCAATTATTTAAAAAAAATGAAATGGAAAAAAAAATCTTTAAAACTGCCAGAGTTTGAATGCACAAAAAAGTTCATTTTTTCCCCTGGATATAGTTCAGAGAGGTAAGTGGTTTTTTTTTAATGATTATTTAATGTACACTGAACTTACTTTCTTCACTGCTCATACATTTCTTCTCAACTTCATATCGCCTTTGAAACTGAAATTAGAACCTTTTATAACCCAGAGGTCAGAAGAAGCACAGTAACTTACCACATGTATAATTGACACAGCAGTCTCCTTCTGAAAGGATAGTGGCTAGCTGATACCCTGGCTCACAAGTCTTCTTGGCCTGGGAGCAGGCGCTTGTATTGCATCCTGTGGAATAAGCCAGAAAAGAGAGTGCGTAATGGGATAAAGCTAGCAATATGAGTCGTTTTCCTGCTTAGAAGTAATTGGTGCTTTGGCTCTGTGAGTATGTGGCGAGCCTAACACAAAGAAGGGCACAGACAGAACATAAGAATGGCCATACTGGGTCAGACCAAAGGTCCATCTAGCCCAGTATCCTGTCTTCTGACAGTGACCAATGCCAGAGGCCCCAGAGGGAATTAACAGAACAGGTTATCATCAAGTGATCCATCGCCTGTCACCCATTCCCAGCTCTTGGTACAGAAAGTTTATTGATAACTTCTTTTAAAACCTTGATGTGCATAAAGCTCGAGTTACATTCTAGCATATGGCTGAAGCTTGAAGAAATTGGAGGGATGTATCCCTGAAGAGAGAGAGAAGATTTAAGAGGATAAATGGCTTTGAACTAGAATGGGATCCTGAGAAAGCCCTCTCTTTCCCTACTGCTATCAAGCTCCTACTCAAGTTAAAGCAAATCATCTCTTACTCTATAACCACAGCAGTGTGATAAATTCAAAAGACACCCCTGTTCCACGGCTGAGTCCTCTGCAACCTGTCTGCAGGTGGCTTGGATGGACGACTGATCCTCATAGGAAATAAATATGCCACACCATCATAATCAAATCATTTGGTAGCATCTCACATCCCACTCATGTTTTTCACAGGACCACTTGAAGCGTAGCACTCCACTGCTCATTTGTTTAGTTCCAGGCTAATAAACTGTGGGCACATTCTCCCTTTTGACTTCGTGAAATCAGTAATAAAAAAAAATCTCTAAACAGCTAGCGCTATATCACATACTGCTACTGGCTCATGCTTCAGTGTTTGTTCATCTGTTTAGCTCTACTTAAATTAATATTGCCATTCCGCGACATAAAATCTGTGTATAAAGAAACACTGTATAACCAACAAATATGGAGCTAATTTAACATCTACTTTAAAACTCAGAAAAACCTTTTACCTCTCTTCTCTCCTTCTGCAACATACACACACCAAAAAGATTTTGTTTTACCAACTAAAACTGTACATCTAACTAACTCAGAAATCAACTTTTGGTACCTAGGTACAGTTATGAATCAATCAAGGAATAATGCTTACTTGTAAGAGCCCTCAGATATTACAGTGATAGTTACTATATGAAAACCTTAACTAGAGTAGATTAGCTAGTGAGAGATGTGCAGCTGTAACCGAGGACAATATTTGGCCCACTCTCTTTTTATGAGCTGGCTATAACAGATAGTAGCCAGTACTTACTGCATTCAATTTCAGGACAGCATGGGTCTTCTGGTGTCAACACTGGGACAGGTATGAATCCTTCTTTCTCACACACGTGTGTCTCGGGTGTCTGACATGTAAGTGACTTACATTGTACAGTAACAGAGAATGGGTCACAGACACACTCCTGGCAGTTACTCTTCCAAATGGCTCCAGGCTGTAAAAATATGAAAATATTTTATCTTAACTGTTCTCTGATGTTCATGATCATAGGTATTTTTTTGGGGTCAACCTGGATGAAGGCCTCAAAGTGGATAGAAAGATAGACTGTTCATGGGGCCTGATCCCAAGCCAATTGATTTCAGTGGGTTTGCATCTGGCCCAAAGAGCAGGCTGAAAATCTTCAGATGGGCTGCTTTCAATTTGCCAAGTTAGGAGACCCATAAATAAGTATTATTTCCAATACTTGGCAATGGAATGATACATCACTGGAAATGAAGTACTAGCAATTTATCTGAAGCAATATAGAAACACCATTGCACAATTTGAAGCTGTTACACACAATTCATATTAGTTCTTTTGGGGCATTTTGTGGTTTTAAACTGTGATTTTAAAAAAAACCTGGGTACAGTTAATGCCAGAATACAAAATATATTAGGTGTAATCAAGTCCTTACCACCATCTCCTTCCATTTTATTTCTGCTAAGAATTTAACCTGCCACAACCTTGCACATATAACAAAATGAGGACTAAGAGGTGGGAAAATGCAATGAAATCCTGGAAACAGCTGTATTTGGGAGATGTTTCTGGGAAAGATGCCTTGGAGAAAGTGCTGACTGAAATACTCACCAATTTGGGCATTCCATCTGGTCCCACACAAGCTGAGGAGAATGAAAGGATAAAGATTTACATTGATGCCATTCTGATGACCCATGTGATACACAAATGAATCTCGCTTACCCTTTTAATTAAGGGTTCGTAAAGGCACTTTTCAGATATTATTATTATAATAATAATATAAATAATAATTGGAGATATACCAATCTCCTAGAACTGGAAGGGACCTTGAAAGGTCATCAAGTCCAGCCCCCTGCCTTCACTAGCAGGACCAAGTACTGATTTTTGCCCCAGATCCCTAAGTGGCCCCTGCAAGGACTGAATTCACAACCCTGGGTTTAGCAGGCCAATGCTCAGACCACTGAGCTATCCCTCCCTCCGCTTTACACACTTTATCCACAAAGGATTTACTTTTAAACCTTCATCTTGTCTCATGATTCAGCTCAGACCCATTTTTTCAACAAGTAGACACAGATGCTAATGCCGTTTACCAGTCACTTTCTAAGGGTACGTCTATACTACCCGCCGGATTGGCAGGTAGTGTTCAATGTATCAGGGATTGATTTATTGTGTCCAGATGAGACACGATAAATCGATCCGCTAATTGATGGCCGTACTCCACCTCGGTAGGTGGAGTAAGCGGAGTCGACAGGGGAGCCGCGGCAGTCGACTCGCTGCTGTGAGGATGGCCAGGTAAGTCGAATTAAGATACTTTGACTTCAGCTACACGAAGAGCGTAGCTGAAGTTGCGTAACTTAGTTCGAACTCTCCACTAGTGTAGCCCAGGCCTAAAAGAGTGGAAATGGAAATAACTAGCCATTTTCAAGGTGAAGTCAGTTTTGGTACTCAGCATTCACATGTTAAGTGGCTGGTGTATTTATTCCGATGATGATGCAAGACTAAAATCTGCTATCAGGCTGAGTCTGAAAACAGACTATGGGGCATTTCACTGACAGTGTAAATATTATGCAGGTTCACTAAATTCTAGGAATGTAATATAAAATGGGGAGGAGGATAAAGTCATGGGTTTAATATGCTAATCTTAAACTATGAGGGATCAGGCTTTAAATGTGATATATTATAAGTGAAACACGGTCGGTAGTTTTAGTCCATAGTGTGAATTTATCATAATTACAAAACTACCTGTCAGACTGGTTCAGCTAGCAGAATTTGGATATTCAATAATAGAATTTGGATCTTCAAGAATGGGTAAAGCTGAGTGGATTAAGGTCCATGAGCAGAGCGGTGTGATAGAAGCTTCCATAGCATCTTTTCATGCTATACCTAGAACTAGGTTGTCCTGTCCATCTCTTTCTTTCATCAACACTAACAGCCACATTATTTACATCCTCCTCCAACCCTTTCTCCTTCCCTTCTGTCCATCCTCCCAAACTTACCACATTCTGACACACACACGTCAGTGTATGAATTGAAGAGAATCTTATCCTTGGGGCAGAAGCATCCTTCAGCAACATGTTCACTTGTGTGGTAAACAGTTCTACAAGGAAGAAAGGAATGGATATTAAAGTACATTTTCCCAGCATTATCTGATCAATAACTTTTTACAGCACTAACATAATTGAGGCATAAAGAAGAATTTCTCTAAACAATCAGGTAAGGTTTCCTGAATATATATAAAAAATGTACATTTATACAGTATGGTAATCCTTATCCCCAAATATTACAAAACACTTTGTAAACATTCAGAAACGATCTATGTATGGGAATCATTTTTACCCATCACTGAACTATAGGCAACTCTGAAGTGGAGCACTACTTCGACCTAACAGCTCACAGCAATGTTGGGCATGTTGTTCTGTTTAGGAAATAGCAGGAAGTAAACATACAGCATCCATTTGAAATTGTAGAGGGATTTGGGTATCACAATGTAATTATCCAAAGAGGAAATTGGCTAGGCCCTAAATGCTGGCCTTCCTGCTCATGTGAAAAGTGCTATGGGATTTTTAATAATCAAAGGAGTCAGGATGTCAGTTTCAATGCCACAAATAAAATATGGCATCTCTAGTAACAACACATTGTCCTGTGTCACCACTCTGAGGACTTACTCAATCATCAATGCCACCTTGTCCTCAAGCAGTTGGTTTTTACTAAGAGGTCTCCTGTCCAAAGACAGACACAGTTGAACACAGTGACATTACACTAATGTAAAGCTCATTATTTGGTTTAGCCTTACCCGGAATTACAGGTGACAGGATTAAGAGGGCCACATGCATCATAAACCTTGCCATTAGGACAGTTGTATGCTGTGTGGGAGCAAAAATAAAATTAATATGAAAATGAAACATTGTATAGAAGCAGAGATGATGCTTTCCAATTGCTTTTAATTTTATGTAGGTGGAGGGGTAACAACCATGGTTGCTCTCACGTCATCAACCCTTTGGATCAGGAAATACAAAAGCAGAAATACTGTAATGGCTAGTGAATGATTTTGAACCTCAGAAAAGATGTGGCTTTGGTTGAATTTGAGAGAACGGCAAAGGTTCAGGGTTGTTTATATTTTATCGGAACTAGTTCACCCATCTCCACAGGAATGAAATTAAAGTTAAGTTTACACGTACGTATCCATTCCTCCACCCCCAAAATAATGGGAGAAGTTTACATTTCCAGAATAAGTTTGTAATAAGCACGTCATAGATCCAAGGCAAAGTATCTCTTAATGCTGCTTACGGCATTGTCCTTGGGTCTTGCTTCTCCAGTCAACACAGGCACCTTTAGCAGAGCAGAGGGAGGCATACATTTCCAAGCTGAAGCATGGTATAGATTCATTGGTAATGTGGCATGATTTGGCGACGCAACTCTCATAGAATATGCTGGGCATCAGAATCTTGTGACACTCTGCAAAGAGACTTTAAATACAACGGAAGAGAAGTTTGAGCTGCGCTGCACAATCACTATAAAAATCTAGACTTGTCCGAGTGAAATAATTAAAGGGTAATGAACTACCTAGATGGTCTTTTAGGGCTAAAATACGATATTAGTCCCAGGTGAGTGTTTTATTGACAATATAATAATAGCCCTTGGTGGGACACAGTTTATATTTAATGAGAATTCTTCAAGGGCAGACTGGGTTTCTAGATAGTATAACTCTAAAGTTACTCTAAAGTTAAAGACTAAAGTGATGCCCAGAGAAGCAGCTTTGGTAACAGCCACAACAAACTACACAGCTATTCTGTATTCTTAAAAAACAAACCAAGACTACTTTGCTATTATTACAATAAATAATGCAGTGTATATTTTTGTTACTAAAGGCCACTTCAAAGACCATTATTAAGGCTTACAAAACATTTTTTTTGCTTTTCAATACACAAGATTCAAATGTACCCAAAGCCTGAATTTAACTTACTCGCTCAAAATCAGCTCACAAAGAGGAGAAGTAGAATTGCAGGGCACAGGTGGAGTTGTTGGCGTGGCAGGTGGTACCGGGGGCCCTTCACAATTGGGCTTATTTTCATCCTGAACCTGCCAGGCGGCAGCCATTTCTGAACAAGAGGAAATTACTTTGCCACTTGGCATGCGGCATTCGTCCACTTTGTCATTTGAACATGTGCCTAGAAGAAAACAGAAGGAACCAAGTCTGAAAGCACTGGCACTGGCAATAGAGCAACTCAGCATGGCAAGGTAAATACAAGAGGGAATGTCCACTCTAAATGTAACAAACACACTCAGGGGCTGGTTACCTGATTTTCAGGTTACTACAATACCACTAATCTTACTTGGTCCTAACACTTTATGAAAGACTGAAAGTAGAAATATTCTTGTTAATGTAAATTGCATTTTGAGGCGATGTTGAGACTGGAAATAGTGAAAAAGTGATAAACTCAATAATTCCACTGTGGTTATTTTATTTAATTTGCCGTAGCACCTAGAAATTAAATGATCAGCTAAAGTGCACCTTACCATAGCATAAATAAAGAAAAAAGTCTTCTGAGAATTGCCTTATGGAAAAGAGGGGATTAAACCACTCTACTTACCACACTGGCCTTCAGTGTTGTGTCCAAACATGCTGAATGGCATTTTTACTGTGAAGGTGAGTCCATTGAAGGAGATATAGGACTTGATGTCCGGGATTTCAACAACCATGTATGTTCCATCATTGGCAACTGAAATGCCATCTCTGCTGAAGCCTCCACTGATTGGCTCTTTGTTGACAAGAATCTAAAACCCAGCAAAATAAAACCAGTTAAAGCACAGGCTTAGCTTATGTCTTAGGCAAGGAGACAAGTCTTTGAACACATGATGGCAGTGTTAAGAGTAAAGAAAGAGCAGAGTTCCTCTCTGTAGATCTGAAGATCCCCATTATGTTCCTCGTGAAAAAAGAGGCATAAGAGAAAGAGATTACAAAATAATCTTTCTCTCTCTCACACACACAAACACACACACACTATTGAATTCTTATGAAATTAAATATAATTACCACATATCTAATGTTGTGTTTATAATCTTTAGCTGTTTTTATACGGTGTTATTAAAAATGCCTTCTCTTATTATTAAAATATTTTTATTGAAGCAATTTATAAAATGTGAAAATCCATTAAGGTTTACCTTATTTTTCTCTCCTTGGTGTATCTGACTGACCAGCACTATTTCCATGGAGTTGTAATTCACGATGATAGATCTAGGGCAGGAGAGTCCATCAGGCACATCACAGAAGTCATTTTCAACAAGGATGCTGAAATTGTATTTAGGCACAATCTGTTTCATCAGCGCGTATGTGCAGTTGCCATGGAATGTGTAGTGAGTTCCATCAAAAGTCAAGTAGTCAGAACTGCTCCAGCCACTGCAAACACCTATCAGGAAGAAAAGAAAAGTATGTATTTATAATCAAAAGCTAAAAATAGCAAATTTCCTTAATCTGCCAGTCGAAGAAAGATTGGTTGCTGGTACTGAAATTGATGGTGATATACCATATTTAAACTATAATCTTTCTCCCTTGTATGACATCTGTAAAAATAAAGATTCTAGAAGCAGAATTTAGTTGGCGTTAAGTATTCATACCTGTTTTTCTGTCTATATATCTAGCTTTATTTTAGCAGATGATCTGGCTTATTAAATTCTTACTTAGCATCAGATGCTACTACAATGGATGTATAATAAATACCAAGCTAGATAGAAAAATCTATAATTTAATTATATACTCTTGTAATTCAAATATTTTAGCCTGATTCTATCTTCTGAGAAAAATAGAGTGCCTAAAGCATTGACTCATCATAACAATATTATAAATTTGTAAACTATAATTTGGCGGGTAAAGCCCGCTATAGTACAACACTAGATGAATCAAGACATTCTGAAAACCTCTTTTTCTGCAATATTAAAGTATATTGTGCATCATTAGTGCTTTGCTTGTTTCTTGGTTCCCTTACAGTCACACTCATAGTGGTAGTTGCAGCCATCCTCATCATAGACTTTTATTGGTGGGAGTCCACTTGCACAAGTAATCATCTCTACAGCTGGAGGAAGCAATAGAACAATTCTGTTGTCTCCCTCACAAGTGGCCATAGTACAATTGTTTAACATCCAGGATTCATTCATCTAGAAGAGACAAGGAAATTCTTGTACACATGGTTTGGGTTGAGGCACAATTTAGATGTCTATCTTACAATAATATAATAATCAATCTTTGGGATTCAGGTTGTTTCAAGTAAGATTGTCTATGGGTGACTAGCAAGAATGGAATTCAAAGAAAGTAGGTCACGTATCTGAAGAAGAAGGTGACTATGAGTGACTGCCCTTACATGTCTGGGTTTAGAGCAGAATGAATATTGAAAAAAAGTTATTCATGGACATATTGTTGACTTCTGTAATAGAATGTTGCTTCACCCAAAAAACCAAACACACTTTGGGTGAACAGGATAAAAGTTAAAAAAAAAACAGTATAAAAGTTCCGGAATGACAACTATGCTAAATGACTTCAGTGATCAATCATACAGCTTGAATATCAAATACGCAAGGAACACGTATAAGGAACACTTTGTGAACAATCTTTAGGATGAAATTTATTTGCATAAAATATTGAGAAATTCTGAATATTGAACAAATTTGTAAAAACTGAAAGTTGGTCTGTGGATGATTTGCAAACAGGAAAAGTTGACAGCACAAGTTCACAAAAAATTACATCTTGTCAGATTATTTTCAAGTAGCCAAATCCTGCCCGGACATATACATGAGGAACTCCCAGTAAAATTAATGAAAGTTTGATGTGGGTCTATCTGATGGCAGAATTTGGGTCAATTTTGGGAATGGTGGTGATGTAGAAAAAGAAAATAGATAATTGGATTACCTTTCTTGGCGGGTCAGCATCAGGGCAACCTGATATTGGAATAGTTTCTGGAGTTGCTGACACTGAAGAAGATATAGCTGTTGGGGTTGATAAGCTTGGTATTGTAGATGACGGGCTTAATGATACAGGAGCTGTTGTAGGACATGACCCCTGGAGTCGTTCAATTTCACATCTTTTACTGCAAAGTGCATAAAAACTACAACCAGTGCTATCTGTTCTGTTGTATATAACGTCACCTATGAAACAAAGTTAATAATACAAATGAAATAAAATGGCTGAGCAAAATGTTCAGCAAAAAAATAAACAATATTAAAATGTTTTAACTTATATGAATTCATCATATTTTTATATAAAGAAAACATTCTCACTTTTAAGTTACACTGTATAGTAAAATATAATTTAAAAAAGGTGAATGCCAATATTGTATCTCAGTTTTTAAAAGCATGAAAAAATAAACTCACCGGGAGAAAAGAAATCACCAGAGACATGGCATAAACACGGTGTTACTCTGCTTGAAGTGAAAGATGTACTTTTTTCATGTGCTGTGTAGGCTATACTGGGGCCTTCTGTTGTTGCAGATACTGAAGAAGTTAGCCTTGAAATAGTAGATGTTGCAGGGGTTCTAATGCTTAAAGTTGGGGAGACCGCAACAGTACTGGAAACTGGAGATAAAATTGTGGTGGTGCTTCCCTCTGATGTTGACTGTACTGGGCTTGTGGATAAAAGCATAGTACTTCCAGTGATGGTAGAACTCTTACCCGTGGAGGCTGAACCTGTTATCCTTTCTCCATGTGTGCCTGTCACAGGTGGGATTGTGCCTGTTTGCAGTGGTGCTGTACCAGCTGAGCCTGTTGCTGTGCCTGGAGTTGGAGGAGATGCAGTGGAGGTGACTGACACGGTAGTGGAAACTGGGGGTACAAGCGTGGTGGTGCTTCTCTCTGATATTGGCTGTGTAGAGGGTAGTGTGGTGCCTTCAGTGGTTTTTTGTCCCAAAGGAGGAAGGGTGGAACCTGGTGAAGGTTGTGGACGCATGCCTGGCACAGGTGGGATTGTGCCTGTTTGCAGAGGTGCTGTACCAGCTGAGCCTGTACTTGTGCCTTGAGTTGGAGGCGAAGCAGTGGAGGTGACTGACACAGTAGTGGAAACTGGGGGTAAAAGCGTGGTGGTGCTTCCTTGTGATGTTAGCTGCGTAGAGAGTAGTGTGGTGCCTTCAGTGGTTGTTTGTCCCAAAGGAGGAAGGGTGGAACCTGGTGAAGGTTGTGGTCGCGTGCCTGTCAGAGGTGGGATTGTGCCTGTTTGCAGTGGTGCTGTACCAGCTGAGCCTGTTGCTGTGCCTGGAGTTGGAGGCGAAGCAGTGGAGGTGACTGACACGGTAGTGGAAATTGGGGGTAAAAGCGTGGTGGTGCTTCCCTGAGATGTTGGCTGTGTAGAGAGTAGTGTGGTGCCTTCAGTGGTTGTTTGTCCGAAGGGAGGAAAGGTGGAACCTGGTGAAGGTTGTGGACGCGTGCCTGTCAGAGGTGGGATTGTGCCTGTTTGCAGTGGTGCTGTACCAGCTGAGCCTGTTGCTGTGCCTGGAGTTGGAGGAGATGCAGTGGAGGTGACTGACACGGTAGTGGAAACTGGGGGTACAAGCGTGGTGGTGCTTCTCTCTGATATTGGCTGTGTAGAAGGTAGTGTGGTGCCTTCAGTGGTTGTTTGTCCCAAAGGAGGAAGGGTGGAACCTGGTGAAGGTTGTGGTTGCATGCCTGTCACAGGTGGGATTGTGCCTGTTTGCAGTGGTGCTGTACCAGCTGAGCCTGTTGCTGTGCCTGGAGTTGGAGGAGATGCAGTGGAGGTGACTGACACGGTAGGGGAAACTGGGGGTAAAAGCGTGGTGGTGCTTCTCTCTGATATTGGCTGTGTAGAGGGTAGTGTGGTGCCTTCAGTGGTTGTTTGTCCCAAAGGAGGAAGGGTGGAACCTGGTGAAGTTTGTGGACGCATGCCTGGCACAGGTGGGATTGTGCCTGTTTGCAGAGGTGCTGTACCAGCTGAGCCTGTACTTGTGCCTTGAGTTGGAGGCGAAGCAGTGGAGGTGACTGACACAGTAGTGGAAACTGGGGGTAAAAGCGTGGTGGTGCTTCCTTGTGATGTTAGCTGCGTAGAGAGTAGTGTGGTGCCTTCAGTGGTTGTTTGTCCCAAAGGAGGAAGGGTGGAACCTGGTGAAGGTTGTGGTTGCGTGCCTGTCACAGGTGGGATTGTGCCTGTTTGTAGTGGTGCTGTACCAGCTGAGCCTGTTGCTGTGCCTGGAGTTGGAGGAGATGCAGTGGAGGTGACTGACACGGTAGGGGAAACTGGGGGTAAAAGCGTGGTGGTGCTTCTCTCTGATATTGGCTGTGTAGAGGGTAGTGTGGTGCCTTCAGTGGTTGTTTGTCCCAAAGGAGGAAGGGTGGAACCTGGTGAAGGTTGTGGTCGCGTGCCTGTCAGAGGTGGGATTGTGCCTGTTTGCAGTGGTGCTGTACCAGCTGAGCCTGTTGCTGTTCCTGGAGTTGGAGGCGAAGCAGTGGAGGTGACTGACACGGTAGTGGAAATTGGGGGTAAAAGCGTGGTGGTGCTTCCCTGAGATGTTGGCTGCGTAGAGAGTAGTGTGGTGCCTTCAGTGGTTGTTTGTCCCAAGGGAGGAAGGGTGGAACCTGGTGAAGGTTGTGGACGCATGCCTGGCACAGGTGGGATTGTGCCTGTTTGCAGAGGTGCTGTACCAGCTGAGCCTGTACTTGTGCCTTGAGTTGGAGGCGAAGCAGTGGAGGTGACTGACACAGTAGTGGAAACTGGGGGTAAAAGCGTGGTGGTGCTTCCTTGTGATGTTAGCTGCGTAGAGAGTAGTGTGGTGCCTTCAGTGGTTGTTTGTCCCAAAGGAGGAAGGGTGGAACCTGGTGAAGGTTGTGGTTGCGTGCCTGTCACAGGTGGGATTGTGCCTGTTTGTAGTGGTGCTGTACCAGCTGAGCCTGTTGCTGTGCCTGGAGTTGGAGGAGATGCAGTGGAGGTGACTGACACGGTAGGGGAAACTGGGGGTAAAAGCGTGGTGGTGCTTCTCTCTGATATTGGCTGTGTAGAGGGTAGTGTGGTGCCTTCAGTGGTTGTTTGTCCCAAAGGAGGAAGGGTGGAACCTGGTGAAGGTTGTGGACGCATGCCTGGCACAGGTGGGATTGTGCCTGTTTGCAGAGGTGCTGTACCAGCTGAGCCTGTACTTGTGCCTTGAGTTGGAGGCGAAGCAGTGGAGGTGACTGACACAGTAGTGGAAACTGGGGGTAAAAGCGTGGTGGTGCTTCCTTGTGATGTTAGCTGCGTAGAGAGTAGTGTGGTGCCTTCAGTGGTTGTTTGTCCCAAAGGAGGAAGGGTGGAACCTGGTGAAGGTTGTGGTTGCGTGCCTGTCACAGGTGGGATTGTGCCTGTTTGTAGTGGTGCTGTACCAGCTGAGCCTGTTGCTGTGCCTGGAGTTGGAGGAGATGCAGTGGAGGTGACTGACACGGTAGGGGAAACTCGGGGTAAAAGCGTGGTGGTGCTTCTCTCTGATATTGGCTGTGTAGAGGGTAGTGTGGTGCCTTCAGTGGTTGTTTGTCCCAAAGGAGGAAGGGTGGAAACTGGTGAAGGTTGTGGTCGCGTGCCTGTCAGAGGTGGGATTGTGCCTGTTTGCAGTGGTGCTGTACCAGCTGAGCCTGTTGCTGTTCCTGGAGTTGGAGGCGAAGCAGTGGAGGTGACTGACACGGTAGTGGAAATTGGGGGTAAAAGCGTGGTGGTGCTTCCCTGAGATGTTGGCTGCGTAGAGAGTAGTGTGGTGCCTTCAGTGGTTGTTTGTCCCAAGGGAGGAAGGGTGGAACCTGGTGAAGGTTGTGGACGCATGCCTGGCACAGGTGGGATTGTGCCTGTTTGCAGAGGTGCTGTACCAGCTGAGCCTGTACTTGTGCCTTGAGTTGGAGGCGAAGCAGTGGAGGTGACTGACACAGTAGTGGAAACTGGGGGTAAAAGCGTGGTGGTGCTTCCTTGTGATGTTAGCTGCGTAGAGAGTAGTGTGGTGCCTTCAGTGGTTGTTTGTCCCAAAGGAGGAAGGGTGGAACCTGGTGAAGGTTGTGGTTGCGTGCCTGTCACAGGTGGGATTGTGCCTGTTTGTAGTGGTGCTGTACCAGCTGAGCCTGTTGCTGTGCCTGGAGTTGGAGGAGATGCAGTGGAGGTGACTGACACGGTAGGGGAAACTGGGGGTAAAAGCGTGGTGGTGCTTCTCTCTGATATTGGCTGTGTAGAGGGTAGTGTGGTGCCTTCAGTGGTTGTTTGTCCCAAAGGAGGAAGGGTGGAACCTGGTGAAGGTTGTGGACGCATGCCTGGCACAGGTGGGATTGTGCCTGTTTGCAGAGGTGCTGTACCAGCTGAGCCTGTACTTGTGCCTTGAGTTGGAGGCGAAGAAGTGGAGGTGACTGACACAGTAGTGGAAACTGGGGTAAAAGCGTGGTGGTGCTTCCTTGTGATGTTAGCTGCGTAGAGAGTAGTGTGGTGCCTTCAGTGGTTGTTTGTCCCAAAGGAGGAAGGGTGGAACCTGGTGAAGGTTGTGGTTGCGTGCCTGTCAGAGGTGGGATTGTGCCTGTTTGCAGTGGTGCTGTACCAGCTGAGCCTGTTGCTGTGCCTGGAGTTGGAGGAGATGCAGTGGAGGTGACTGACACGGTAGTGGAAACTGGGGGTAAAAGCGTGGTGGTGCTTCTCTCTGATATTGGCTGTGTAGAGGGTAGTGTGGTGCCTTCAGTGGTTGTTTGTCCCAAAGGAGGAAGGGTGGAACCTGGTGAAGGTTGTGGACGCATGCCTGGCACAGGTGGGATTGTGCCTGTTTGCAGAGGTGCTGTACCAGCTGAGCCTGTACTTGTGCCTTGAGTTGGAGGCGAAGCAGTGGAGGTGACTGACACAGTAGTGGAAACTGGGGGTAAAAGCGTGGTGGTGCTTCCTTGTGATGTTAGCTGCGTAGAGAGTAGTGTGGTGCCTTCAGTGGTTGTTTGTCCCAAAGGAGGAAGGGTGGAACCTGGTGAAGGTTGTGGTTGCGTGCCTGTCAGAGTTGGGATTGTGCCTGTTTGCAGTGGTGCTGTACCAGCTGAGCCTGTTGCTGTGCCTGGAGTTGGAGGCGAAGCAGTGGAGGTGACTGACACGGTAGTGGAAATTGGGGGTAAAAGCGTGGTGGTGCTTCCCTGAGATGTTGGCTGCGTAGAGAGTAGTGTGGTGCCTTCAGTGGTTGTTTGTCCCAAGGGAGGAAGGGTGGAACCTGGTGAAGGTTGTGGATGCGTGCCTGTCAGCGGTGGGATTGTGCCTGTTTGCAGTGGTGCTGTACCAGCTGAGCTTGTTGCTGTGCCTGGAGTTGGAGGAGATGCAGTGGAGGTGACTGACACGGTAGTGGAAACTGGGGGTACAAGTGTGGTGGTGCTTCTCTCTGATATTGGCTGTGTAGAGGGTAGTGTGGTGCCTTCAGTGGTTTTTTGTCCCAAAGGAGGAAGAGTGGAACCTGGTGAAGGTTGTGGACGCATGCCTGGCACAGGTGGGATTGTGCCTGTTTGCAGAGGTGCTGTACCAGCTGAGCCTGTACTTGTGCCTTGAGTTGGAGGCGAAGAAGTGGAGGTGACTGACACAGTAGTGGAAACTGGGGGTAAGAGCATGGTGGTGATTCCCTCTGATATTGGCTGCGTAGAGAGTAGTGTGGTGCCTTCAGTGGTTGTTTGTCCCAAAGGAGGAAGGGTGGAACCTGGTGAAGGTTGTGGTTGCGTGCCTGTCAGAGGTGGGATTGTGCCTGTTTGCAGTGGTGCTGTACCAGCTGAGCCTGTTGCTTTGCCTGAAGTTGGAGGCAAAGCAGTGGAGGTGACTGACACGGTAGTGGAAATTGGCGGTAAAAGTGTGGTGGTGCTTCCCTGAGATGTTGGCTGCGTAGAGAGTAGTGTGCTGCCTTCAGTGGTTGTTTGTCCCAAGGGAGGAAGGGTGGAACCTGGTGAAGGTTGTGGATGCGTGCCTGTTAGCGGTGGGATTGTGCCTGTTTGCAGTGGTGCTGTACCAGCTGAGCCTGTTGCTGTGCCTGGAGTTGGAGGAGATGCAGTGGAGGTGACTGACACAGTAGTGGAAACTGGGGGTACAAGCGTGGTGGTGCTTCTCTCTGATATTGGCTGTGTAGAGGGTAGTGTGGTGCCTTCAGTGGTTGTTTGTCCCAAAGGAGGAAGGGTGGAACCTGGTGAAGGTTGTGGTCGCGTGCCTGTCAGAGGTGGGATTTTGCTTGTTTGCAGTGGTGCTGTACCAGCTGAGCCTGTTGCTGTGCCTGGAGTTGGAGGCGAAGCAGTGGAGGTGACTGACACGGTAGTGGAAATTGGGGGTAAAAGCATGGTGGTGCTTCCCTGAGATGTTGGCTGCATATAGAGTAGTGTGGTGCCTTCAGTGGTTGTTTGTCCCAAGGGAGGAAGGTTGGAACCTGGTGAAGGTTGTGGACGCGTGCCTGTCAGCGGTGGGATTGTGCCTGTTTGCAGTGGTGCTGTACCAGCTGAGCCTGTTGCTGTGCCTGGAGTTGGAGGCGAAGCAGTGGAGGTGACTGACACAGTAGTGGAAACTGGGGGTAAGAGCATGGTGGTGATTCCCTCTGATATTGGCTGCGTAGAGAGTAGTGTGGTGCCTTCAGTGGTTGGTTGTTCTGAAGAAGGAAGAGTGGAACCTGGTGACGGTTGTGGACGCGTGCCTGGCACAGGTGGGATTGTGCCTGTTTGCAGTGGTACTGTACCTGCTGAGCCTGTTCCTTTGCCTGGAGTTGGAGGCAAAGCAGTGGAGGTGACTGACACGGTTGTGGAAACTGGGGGTAAAAGCGTGGTGGTGGTTTCTTGTGATATTGGCTGCGTAGAGAGTAGAGTGGTGCCTTCAGTGGTTGTTTGTCTCAAAGGCGGAAGGGTTGAACCTGGTGAAGGTTGTGGACGTGTGCCTGTCACAGGTGGGATTGAGCCTGTTTGCAGTGGTGCTGTACCAGCTGAGCTTGTTGCTGTGCCTGGAGTTGGAGGAAATGCAGTGGAGGTGACTGATACTGTAGTGGAAACTGGGGTTAAAAGCGTGGTGGTGCTTCCCTGAGATGTTGGCTGTGTAGAGAGTAGTGTGGTGCCTTCTGTGGTTGTTTGTCCCAAAGGAGGAAGGGTGGAACCTGGTGAAGGTTGTGGTCGCGTGCCTGTCTGAGGTGGGATTGTGCCTGTTTGCAGTGGTGCTGTACCCCCTGAGCCTGTTGCTGTGCCTGGAGTTGGAGGATATGCAGTGGAGGTGACTGATACTGTAGTGGAAACTGGGGGTAAAAGCGTGGTGGTGCTTCCCTTTGATATTGGCTGCGTAGAGAGTAGTGTGGTTCTTTCAGTGGTTGGTTGTTCTGAAAAAGGAAGAGTGAAACCTGATGAAGGTTGCGGCCGCGTGCTTGTCAGAGGTGGGATTGTCCCTGTTTGCAGTGGTGCTGTACCAGCTGAACCTTTTCCTGTTCCTGGAGTTGGAGGAGATGCAGTGGAGGTGACTGATACTGTAGTGGAAACTGGGGGTAAAAGTGTGGTGGTGCTTCCTTGTGATGTTGGCTGCGTAGAGAGTAGTGTGGTGCCTTCAGTGGTTGGTTGTTCCGAAGATGGAAGAGTGGAACCTGGTGAAAGTTGTGGACGTGTGCCTGTCACATGTGGGATTGTGCCTGTTTGCAATGGTGCTGTACCAGCTGTGACTGTTGCTGTGCCTGGAGTTGGAGGAGATCTAGTGGAGATGACTGATAGTGTAATGGAAACTGGGGGTACAAGCGTGGTGGTTCTTCCTTGTGGTGTTGGCTGCGTAGAGAGTAGTGTGGTGCCTTCTGTGGTTGTTTGTCCCAAAGGAGGAATGGTGGAGCCTGGTGAAGGTTGTGGACGCGTGCCTGTCAGAGGTGGGATTGTGCCTGTTTGCAGTGGTGCTGTACCAGCTGAACCTGTTGCTGTTCCTGGAGTTGTAGGAGATGCAGTGGAAGTGACTGATACTGTTGTGGAAACTGGGGGCACAAGCGTGGTGGTGACAGATGAAGTCGTGGGAAGTGGGAATGGAGTTGGACCTTCTGTACTTATTGACACAGTTGGATTTGAAACTGGTATTGACTCAAGTGAGGTAGCTGTTACTGTTGGGTGTCCACTAGTTTTGACTGATGGGGTTGATGTTGAAGATTCACATGGTACATAAGTACAACATAATATTCTGATCTGATAGTTGTAGCAGATTTCTGGACTCTGATCCTCATTATTACATATGAGTCCTAAGTCTTTGCTACATGTTATCTTTTGTTTCAGGTCTTTCATTTGTATGGAACTGTTGGGTTCTGCCCTGCATTCCACATCGTTTGGAGTTTCGCAAACTCTATATCCTTTATCTTTTATATTTTCAAATGTTTCAAAATCTCCATTGTTGTTGTCTGTTATTGGAGAGCTGACATCATACCATTGTGACCATTGGCATACGTTGTGAACACACACTGTTGTAACTGGTGGTGTAGTTGTTGTTCCTGTAGTAGAAAGAAAAAAAAGTATTTTCTTGTCCTCAGATTCAATATTCTTGTTAATAATTACTGTCTAATGTCCAATTATTACTAGTGCATTTGGAAAGATTAGGGTGTTAATCTTTCACAGAATTTCATTTTATGCCACATGGGGGACTTTTATTGTCTTATGTCCTCCAGCAAAGTGTTTTGGAAAAACAGTTTTAATCACCTGTGTGAATGCATGTCGTATCAAAACTTAACCTGATTTATAATCTGTTTCTTTCTGCTTTTGCAGTTAAAAATATTCCAAGTTATATCTTGTGTATCCAGTCTCAATATATAAAGGAGTCAATGAATTTTTAAGAGGCACTTTTCTACTGTGTACAGTGTAAAGAAGCGAGGGCCTGATTTTCCACTATATTATCTCTTTTGTAATCACTTACAATTGATTTCTAGACAATCAAAATGATACACGCCCTTCACAGTGACTACGCAATGAACAAGTCAATGGCAATCAGGACAGTCATATTTAAAACTTTTCTCTTTATTTTAATGTAGGTTTCTGTAGCATCTTGGTATTGCTGAGACATTTGTGTTGAATAAACACCATCTTGTTCACAGAATGGTTGCTCCTGCTTGATGCAACATTGAATTCATCATGTTATGTTCATGATATTACTGTGCGATGCTATGGATGTATTTGTCATTTTTGCATGTTCAGCATGATGCATTAACTGCAGGATCAAGCAGGAGCAAATGAGCTTTTTGGAAGAAAGCACTAGCTGGTTAAAAATATCTTTAGCAATCAGGAGTGTCAAAGGACATTCTGAAATACCTTGAAAGTTCCCTCATACTGGATTTTTTAGCTTTGAGATTCCACTAATGTGCTTAGTTTATTTAAAATTGTTATTCGTTGCCCACCATATATATAGGGAGAGGTAGTAAAGATGCCTGCCCAATCTAGAGCTCTCTGGGAGTGGCCCTTAAAGCTGCTCTACTTCATGCTTATGGCAGCCAGAGATCTCCAGGGCTACACTTTCTTTCCTCTGGGAGCACCTGGTGTTGGTGTTACCCAGGGTAACAGTGGGGACCGAGGGAGAGAATTCGTAGAAGCTGCTGCTGTATCTCTCTGCACCAGCTGGGCAGAGAATCCTCAAGGTGTGGGGCGGGTGGAGAGGGGAGTTGACAGCTGAGCTTCTGACTGTTATGGTAGAAGTTATCAACTTACAGTGCAAACATGTGCAATTAGAGGAGTAAGTGGCTCTTACCCCCAGGTATGCAAAGATTTTTTCAGATGTTTTGAGAAATGCATAGAAATACCTGCAGCACTCGTAGGTAGAACTGTACTAAATGTGAATGGGATGGTAGTTGTAATTCCACTGCATTCAAAGAATTTTCTGGTTATGGTTCCGTTGATGTCACAAGTTGCACTCAAACACCCTCCAATCCCATCTGTGGTGTTATAAATGACATCCTTATATTTATATTTGTGTTCTTCATAATAGCAATAACATGCTGTAAAACAGAAGAGGTGGAATGACATTGGTAGTTACCTGTCAAATGAAACAAAAGCTCAAGAATTTGTTTTCATTCATAAATCTTCTTTGCCAACTTACCTTCAGCATCAAATTTGCACGCTAAGCCTTCCACTGTGCATGTACTGAAAAAAATAGAGAAAAAATGTGAAGATTCATGAAGGGTGATGACCTCGCTTTACTGTTACGGTATTTTCAGTGAATTCATAGAGACTAATCATCAGCCAGAGAGGAGTTATTCTGAATTAGGGTTTGACTGAAGTTCAGAGAAGTACTTGTTTAGTTTCCAGCTAATATTCTCATAGTCAGCTCTGATTAAAATACCTCTTCCAATAGTTAAGAGGAGGTGCTGCTCCCTCTCCACAGTACCTGCAGCATGTCAAGCTTAGAGGCTGCTTTTTTCTTCTTCCCTAAAGCCAATTCTGACATTGGAGCAGCATGGATCAGAGGGACGGGTAAGAAGAGGGTCCATTCCTTTCCCCATCCCCTTACTGTTAGACCAATCTCTTCTTATGCCATCCCCCTTATAGCTAGTTCATGTCAGTTCCTCGGACTGCCATTCTTTTCCCAACCATCTCCCTGATATCAGACCTCAGCTCCTGCGCGAGAGTGAGGTCAAAGACCGTGGGAAACTACAGAAACAAATCTTTAGGGAGGCTACTTGTCACAGTCATCATTCTTCCAATGAGTTTTGGCCCGTAGGCTAGAAAAGGAAAAAGTCTGAATATTGGATCATATTAGTTATGAACTTTAAATTATATGTGGATGTAGAATAAACCCCAGCAACAAATCTATATTATACATTACATAACTGGCTTTGTTCTATTCTGCACTCTTCTATCATGGTGACAAGTGACCTTATAGGAATATCACCATGAGATAGGAGCACAGAATGGAACAAACCAGGTTATAAAGCACGTCATATTTTTTTCTGGGTACTAAGATGAAGAATTTACTGTGATACTGAGAACAAATTCAACAGAATCAAAAATAGCTTCAACAGAATCAAATATTGCTCACTAGTAATACGAAAATTGGTATGTGACAATAAGGGGTCACTTTTGCACAGGCAACAGCCTCACCTTACCGTGGGATAGCAGCGCATAACTTTCAAACACTGCTTTGGTCCTTTCTCCTTAACATGGTCAGACTGTACATTAAATCTTACCATGACTGACAGTTGTCCCGTGAGTAGAAGCTCACTCCTGGTTTGTGGTAGTTTCCTTCAGCATCATAACAGCCACAGTTATCAACACATGTCATCTCATCCTCATTGAAATATGGCTTGTTTGCTGGACAGTTTGGATAGCAGCCTGAGACCAAAAATAAAGAGTATAAGCTGGAAGATTTTAAGCTGGAACTTTGCGCAGAAGGTAATTCCTTTTTATTTTTCTACTTTGGGCTATATTTCTCAGGCACAAGGGCTTTCCAAATTTGTACTCCTTCCCCTTGCTTACTTTCTTTGGCTTGCCTTCCTTATAATATGAGTCCTTCCAAATAAAAGGAAACTACTGCTTCTGGATTCTTGTTAATGGCTCCTTTGTTGGTTGGCACAGTGTTGTTATTTAGCAAACAAGGCTCCCCTAGCCCCTAAGATGTGAATGTGATGCTAGCCTATGAACCAAGATACTAATGCAGTTCTCTCATGTAGCACAGACTATTACCATTAGGAGACCCCACCAGGCCTGAGTCCTACAAATGTTTTCAAACTCTGCCCTCACTTATACCAATGCAACCCACTGAAGAAAAAAAGATTGTATGGGGTGTATCTGAAGGGAGAATTTGATGGAACAATGGCTGAGCTGGAAAAAAATGGTAACCAGTTGTGCACTCTACAGTAAGCAACATACTGTGTCATAGTTCTTTTCACCTTCTAAACCTGGTAACTTATGAAGGCATCTTCCACTTGGATTCCTACAGGTCTTCATGCAGGGGGCTCCACAAGGCTTGTAGTGCCACTCGCATCCCCCTTCTGGGTTGTAATAATCACAGAACATAGCTGAGGGGAAACAGGAAAACATATGTTCAGAACAAAATGCCGCAGTTTTTTCATAGCTCTCCATTATACCACTACCATACCATTTGGGTAGTCTTGAAAGTCATGAATCACGAGCTGAACCTACATAATTGTCAACCCAGTTTGATATGAAACACAGGGTTGAGAACAAATTGTTGTCATATATTTAATAACATTCTCAAAACAATTGCCTTGAAACTGATACACTATTCTTTCAGTCTCCATTGAGCTATGGGCTAATACTCACGACAGATTGATGGAGTTCTCCAGGCTACACAGACACCAAATTCACTACATGCTTGAGCATATGCAGCTACTGCTGTACAGAAACATTCACAGTCTCCCCCACTGTCACAAGCACAAGCATCAGTCACGCATGCTTCGTAATATTTAGTTGGGTCAATCTGTTAGACAAAGAAAGCAGTAAATGTAAGTTTTACTTTCTCTGGAGTCATCTTGCTTTGCCAGAGTAACACTTCTAGAATATTAACATGCCACAAAAAGGGAAAATCTGTAGCTTTCATTTTCTTGTATTTGCATTGCTAGACAAACTAGGCCCAATATTCCCATGTGGATGCTGAAACAGTATGTCTAAATCATACATTTGATCATTCACATAAGCAGATTTGCAAACCATTGCAGATTTGAGACCCAAAATGCAGGTTTTAAACACGCAACTATGTTTGAAAATTAGGATTTGTATCTATGGAAAGAATTAAGATACAAATAACACAGGTAGGCTACATTGTTTTACATATGCTTTAGCAATGGCTGCTGATATCTATACTGATTCTTTTCCCTGGCTACTCCAGCATGTTGTTAATTAACTTGGGGATAGAGCTTGTGTAACCCACACACCTTCTGGGTGTGGTGTTTTGTCCCATCTAGTGGCACCAAGACCACTTAGAAAGAGAGATTAATGAGTTTGCTCTACAGTCTTTGCTAACAGCCAGTTGGCTTTTAGCTCATGAGGTAGAAGCTCATGCTCCAGAGATCCCCGGTTCGATGCCACCCGCCGACGACCGGGGTTTGTTGGTGTTACACTTGTATTCTGTAAATGGCATATGAGGAAAATATTAATTAACCCACACTAAAAATAAAACTCAGATTAATTTGAGATTATCCTTCTTTTACACAAGAAAAACAAGAATGCTTCCTGTAAAATAAATAATACTATATTGTTCTATAGGTGCAGTGCCTATTCCTTTTGTGTAGAATAATCCAGCCTGAAATTTACCTATGACAATTCAAGGTGAAACATAATGTTAGCTGATGAATTGTGCACCAGTGTCAGAAAGTATGAGAACAACCTTCAATGGGGGTAGTTCTTTTGGAATAGGGAGAAAATGGACCCAAATGAAACTTCTGGATAGTCAGCAATTTAGTTAGTAATTAGCTCTGACTCCCATCTTCTAAGGGATGGGTTTCTTCAACAGTGTAGTGTATATATTAGAGATGAGCCTTAGGGCTGGTCTACACTGGGGGAGGGGGAATCGATCTAAGATACGCAACTTCAGCTATGTGAATAGCGTAGCTGAAGTCGAAGTATCTTAGATCGAGTTACCTACCATCCTCACGGCACGGGATTGAAGTTCCGTGGCTCCCCCTGTCGACTCCGCTACCGCCGTTCACATTGGTGGAGTTCTGGAGTCGACAGGAGCACGTTCGGGGATCGATATATATCGCGTCTAGATGAGACGCGATATATCGATCCCCGAGAAATCGATTGCTACCTGCCGATACATCCGGTAGTGAAGACGTACCCTTAGTTGTAAAAGTCAGAGCTGGATCCAAACACCCAAAGGTTGAGGTGTGGGGCTGGATCCAGTTGCTCTTGTTCACACCCATGTCTAGGATATGTATACTAGCAGACTACTTGTATTCAATGGTATGTAAGGAGTGACAACTCAATGTCAGGTGCACAGGCATCTGAGGAATATAAAAATATAGTCTTTATTTAGGAGAATTTTGCTCTGAGGATTTGCTATACCTGAGAGTGACATGCAGCAAAGACTTCACTGTTGATGATGCTGCACTGCTTCTGTGACCAGGACTTCCTATAAGGGTTGGTAGAGCACGGGTCCTTTGCAGAGTTGGCAACAGGACAAGTAAGAGACACTTTCCAGCTGTTTCCAAACTCCAGCACATCTCCTACCACAGACTGACTTCTGGTGGTAAAGTCATTAATGCCATTGCCATCGTAGTTCCCACACAGGCCACAGACCTGACCCTGTACACACACACACATACACAAAGGATGATAGAAAGTTTGCAGCAACATCACAGACTAAAAGCACCCCTGGAATTCCCTATTTTGCATGTTATCTCTCACTGTTTGGTAATATCCTGACTCTCTGTTTTTCTAAGATAACATATGTTACAAAAAATCTGCTTTTTATCTCAGTAAAAGGACCTGATGACTTGTCTGAGGGGTATATGCCTAGTAATTTATTTAAAAAATTGAACAATACTTTGTTGTTGTGCCCCATCACTGGTGAGTTATGATGATGAATCTACAGTTAGCTAATTGCATATTTTTTTGTTTGTCTTGTGTTGTACAGATACACAATAGACATACATAGATAAAACAGCCTTACAAAACTGTCATGAAAATGAGCAGCCCACTCCAGGCACAAAATCTTTACTTGCTCTTTACCAAAATTAATGACAGTGATAAAAATAGCAAAGAATCCTGTGGCACCTTATAGACTAACAGACGTTTTGCAGCATGAGCTTTCGTGGGTGAATAGTCTATAAGGTGCCACAGGATTCTTTGCTGCTTTTACAGATCCAGACTAACACGGCTACCCCTCTGATAAGTGATAAAAATGAATACTTTGCTTGTCCATCCAAAAAATGTCACCCTAGGCAAGTGAGCAGGTAAAATTTAGCAAGGCTGACATTAATGCTAGGCTGTATGTATGAATCTAAAGTACATACATTCCATATTTGTGGGAAAAATTTATTTGATTCCGGTGTACTATTTAGCTAACAAACTCATGGTATTAGAATATACCTCTACATAAATTTCTGAAGCTGGCTGAACCACTCCCTGATACATTTCCCTAATGGAAAAGTCAGTGTAGTATGCAAATAGGATGACAAAATTCCCATTTCCTATGGTATATAATGCCCTTCTCACACATCAATAGCTATATTGATAAACTCTTGTATAGTACCACACACTGCCTTTAACATCTGTATTTGAGACATGGTTAAACATACTTCCTATCATTTTACACAAGACTTTCAGCTGTACTCTGTTTCATTTCAATCAATATTGCTTTCTCACTCAAGAGGGATGATAATTCATCATTTGTGTCAATGGTAGTTGGCAGCAAACTCCTGCCTTCTTAAGTCTTACCTTGAAATCAGGGCTGAGTTTGATGAAGATGCTGGTTTTCTTATCCCACATGAGGATCAGTCCATTGTTGGTCTCAATAACTAAGTACATGCCCATATAGCGGACTTCGTACGGCATTTGCCTTCCATTTTCTCTTTCTACCACTTCAAGGTGTTCCTCACTGAGTATCAACTCATAGCCCTAAAATGGGGAGAAAAAAAATCAAAGGAATGACTAAGAATCAGCTTTTCAGTAATTAGTATGGTTTGTTGGTATAGGAGACACCTCCCAACAACAAATGTATGGGAATGATCTTAACTATGTATATTTTCCATTTTAAAGAGAACAATACTATTTATCCAGCAAAGATGAGTAATTATTTATTTTTGAGGCAAATGAAATAAATCTAGTTATATAGTTCAAATCATATGACTGTACAACTGTTTTAAGAACATACATTGTAAAATGTTTAAGTCAATCAAAGGAGGGAATGCCTATAATTATAGAGGTACTATAGAGCATGCCATAAAATGATTTATTTTACATAACTCCCTTGGAAAATTAAATTTGGCACAAGTACTACATAGGGTAGCTTTGCCACCAAACAAACAAACAAACAAATAAATAAAGATTGGAAGTGCTACCAAATATTTTGTTTGTTTCTGGCTTAAATTGCATTTTACAAATCTTGGAAAGTCTTCACTTCAGAAGCTTCTGGCTCCTCCTGAGTCTCAAATGGATACATAATAAAATGGTTCTTTTCAAAAAATGTACCCAAAAAGCTACTCACCGCTAGGAAGACTTTAATAGACTTAGAGCAGGTAGTCCCAGTGGAGCCACAGGGGATGTTTTCAGTGACAACTCGAAAGGTTCCATTGACTGTGCTGTTTTTCCCACAGTGGTCCTGAAGAGAGAAATGAAGTTAGCAGATGGATAATTGCAATATGGAGGATACAGGTGACTCCACAAATAGTAATGCTAAGACAAAAGCTCAGTACCTGGACTAATGTGTATTCACAATCTCCATTGAAGTTAAACCATTTGTCATCAAATGTGATGTAATGCCCATCTCCATAAACAGCGCACGTACCAAGGCATTGTTCACTGGTGCATTTCCACATCCTGTTCTTACACACGCTAAGAAGGAGAAGAAAACATTTTAATCATAAAATTACTCACTTCATGCACAGATAATTCCCACAACATATTTATTTAATTCAGTATGTATCAATCCTGGTAAATGTTGTGTTCACTCTAGTGTTAAAGTTAGAATTTCTCCAAGCAAACAATTAATGCAAAAGCTCTGTATCATCAGCATGAAGGGGTTAATAGGAATATAGATGATAGTGTATGAAAACACAAGGCCTGGTAGTAATGGGGGACTTTAACCACCCAGACAGACGTTGAAAAAGTAATATGGCAAAACACAAAATGTCCAGTAGGTTCTTGGAATGTATTGGTAACAGCTTTTTGTTTCAAGGGTGAAACAAAAGGTGAAGGAAAGGGTGAAGGAAGTAACCAGGGGAACAGCCATTTTAGATTTGATTCTGACCAACATGGAAGGAACTGGTTGTGAATCTGATGGGTGAAGGCAATTTGGGTGAAAATGACATGGTAGATTTCATTATTCTAAAGAATGGAAGGAGTGAGAACAGCAGAATAAGAACAATAGCAGATTTTAACAAACTCAGAGACCTGGTAGGCAAGGTCCTGTTGGAAGGAAATCTAGGGGGAAAAGGAGTCCAAGAGAGTTGTCAGTTTCTCAAGGAGACAATATTAAAGGAGCAACAGCAAACTATCCCGATGCAAAGGAAAGATAGGAGAATAGTAAAAGGCCAATATGGCTCTATAACAAGCTCTTTAATGAACTGAAAATAAAAAAAAATCCTACAAAAGTGAAAACATGGACAAATTGCTAAGGATGAGAGCAAAAGAATAACAGAAGCATGTAGAAACAAAATCAGAAAGGCTGAGGCACAAAATGAGTTACTTCTAGCAAGAGACATAAAAGACAATGAGAAGAGGTTCTATAAATACACTATGAGCAAGAGAAAGACGAAGGAGGTCCTCTACTTAGCAGGGAAGAAGAGTTAATAATGAACATTATCAAGAAGGCTGAGGTGTTTAATTCCTATTTTGCTTCAGTCTTCACTAAAAAGGTAAATTGTGACCAGATAGTTAACATTATTAATATTAACAACAAGGAGAAAGGAATGCAAACTAAAATAGGGAAAGAGCAGGTTAAAGAATATGTAGATAAGTTAGCTATATTCAAGTTGGCAGGGCTTGATGAAATTCATCCTAGGGAACTTCAGGAATAATTGAGGCAATCTTGGAACAATTAATGAATATCTTTGAGAATTATGGAGGATGGGTGAGGTCCCAGATGACTGAAGAAGGAAAAAGTGTAACAAAGAGGACCTGGGGAATTATTGAGATCAGTCAGCCTGATTTCAATACCTGGAAATATATTGGAACAAATTATTAATCAATTTGTAAACACCTTGAGAATAATAGGGCTACAAGTAATAGCCAACATGGATTTTGTCAAGAACAAACCATGCCACACCAACCTAATTTCCTTCTTTGATGGGATTACTGGCCTGGTGGATAGAGGAGAAGCTGTAAATGTAATATATCTTGATTTTTGAAAGGCTTTTGATAAAGTCCCATATGATATTCTCATGAGAAAACTAGGGAAATGTGGTCTAGATGAAATTACTGTAAGGTGTCTGCAAAACTGGTTGAAGGACTGTACTCATAGAGTAATTATAAATGGTTTGGTGTTAAACTCGGGGGATGTATCTAATGGGGTCCTGCAGGGGTTTGTCCTGGGTCCGGTACTGTTCAATATATTCATTAATGACTTGGACAATAGAATAGAGGGTATACTTATAAAATTTGCCCATAACACCATGCTGGAAGGAATTGCGAGCACTTCAGAGGACAGGATTAGAATTCAAAATGACTCCGACAAATTGGAGAAGTGTTGATAAAATTCAATAAAGACTAGTGCAAAGTACTATATTAAGGAAGGAAAAAATCAAATGCACAACTACAAAAGGAGGAATAAGTGGCTAGGCAGTAGTGTTGGTGAAAGGGATCTGGGCATTATACTGGATCACAAATTGAATATGAGTCAACAATGTGATGCAGTTGCAAAAAAGGCTAATATAATTCTGGGCTATATTAACAGGACTGACGTAATTTTCCCATTCTACTTAGCATTGGTTAAGCCTCAGCTGGAGTACTGTGTTCAGTTCTGAATGCCGCACTTTAAGAAAGATGTGGACTATCTAGAGAGAGTACAGAGGAGAGCAGCAAACATGAGACAAGGTTTAGAAAAGCTGACCTATGAGGAAATGTTTAAAAAAACAACAACTGGGCATGTTTTGTCTTGAGAAAAGAAGATGGAAAGGGAACTTGCTAACAGTCTTCAAATATATTAAGGACTTGATCAATTGTTCTTCACGTCCATCGAAGATAGGACAAGAAGTAATGGGCTTATTCTGTAGCAAGGGAAATTTAGGTTAGATATTAGGAAAAACCTTCTACCTACAAGTATAGTTAAGCTCTGGAGTAGATTATCAAGCGAGGTTGTGAAATCCCTATCTTTGGCGGTTTTTAAAAACAAGTTAGACAAACACCTGTCATGGATGGTCCAGGTATACTTGTCCTGCCATAGTACAGGGGGATGGACTAGATCATCTGTCAAGGTTCCTTCCTTCCCCATTTTTCTATGAATCTGTTTCTATGAAAACATTAAACCCAAAGATTTCCTGGCTCCTACTCTTTGCTTTTACCATCTACCTTGATTGACAGAAAACTGGCTTATTATGGTTAATATAGTGAAAAGTCCATCTGCCAACCCAATCCAATCCAATGAACATTTCTTTTCGCCATTGTGCTGCTTATATATGGATCTTTGGAAAGGGCAGTGTGGTGGCTCCATGAACCACACAGTTCAATGAATACATACCAGGTGTTGCAGTCAACTTTGATCTCTTCCCCTGGTTTGTAGGTAGCCTCGTTGTGAATACATGGACATTCCTCTTCAGCAATACAGCTGCCTTTACCATCTGACACTAGCTCAGACGGGCACATGCAGCCAGACATACACTGTGTGCTGTACTGTAAAGCCAAGCAGAAAATGTAACTTACTTACTCAAGTAGAAAGAGAGTAAGATTAGGTTCTTAGAACCTATCTCTGGACTGTTGATTGACATGCAGTTTAAATCACAGATGGCTTGAAGGAAAATATGGATTTTGCTCAAACATGTGGTTGGTTGCTAAAGAAAGATTTAGTAGAAGATAAAACCTGCTAAACATCAACATTTCATGTGTCCCAGTCTCCATAGGTGGTCTATGGATTGTGAAAGTGGGAAAGATATTGAATTGGGTACCAGCCTGACTTGCTGATGAACCTGTGGACCTGCTGATCTGTGTCTGAGCGGATGGTAAGTTAAAAGAAGAAGAGTTTAATACATTTTTTCTGATGCATTAAGTTGGATTGCCATTTATCTCATGTGATGCTGTCTCATAAAATGACACAGACAATCAGGCTGTTATCATGTTCTTAGCTTTGGTAATATCATTGGATGTGTAAGAGATTATTAAAAAATGCATCACGGCACAAAAATATTAACAATTTCAATAAAGATTACATCCAGTAATTTTCTACTGAACAGATTGTGCACATGACAAACTTCTGGATGTTTTGTTGAGAACTAGTTCTTGCTGAATTAGATCTACAAAGTCTGATGCATCTCCAGTCAGTACCTATGTGAGAGATTCAAGTAAAGTTGACTTTTATTTGCTCACAAACTTGACCTTTAGTGATTGTATTGTTAACGCTTCATAACATGCTTCCAAGGTTTCGTTGCACAAACAATAGACTATCAGCATTACAGCTTCAGGACTATATTTATGAACAATGAATAGTTCTAGTGTACAGGAGTACAAACAAACCTTAGTTTTCTACAAAGGCTAGCCTGACCAGCTGCTTCATACTTACACACTGCATGTCCAGCGTCTGGCAGCTCTTCTGGCATTCGGCTCCAGTGGTGCCTGCAGTGACATTTCTGCAGTCAAAGTAGACCATGGGAGGAGCGCAAACTAGGGGAGAGAATGATATGAGAGAGATGAGAAAAGGCACCAGAGTTTGCACAACAATAACACGTGTTCAATTTGCTATAAGGAGACTAGGCTCTTCATATCCAGTACAATTAAAAAAAGAATGCAGGGGCTTATATGACAGGATGCTATGAATTCCCTAGGAAGCAGCAGTTTTTAATTTATATAATCTTTTAGAAATTACATGTAATTATTATTTCATTACCTTCATGTTAATTTTTGGGTGCTTTTTTTTTTAACTAGTCACCCTGTATAGACTGATGTTTTATTTTAAAAATAGTAGATGAAATTAAGCAACAGTTTCCACTTTGTTGTCTTTCCTGAGTGTTTCAGTTTTGTTCTGTTGTGCCAAGAGAAAAAGTACTCAAAACCAAGGACAGGCTAGAGAGCAAAGATAAGCTAAAGAAGGGCTTTTACCTGGGATTTGGTTCACAGCTCCAATGCAGCTCAGTCTACCCTGTGCACAAGTGCTGTAAGAAATGGAAGGGAATAATAATAATATTTATTATTTTGTATTACTGTAGCACCTTCTGTTCTAAGCTCCACATACTAAGCTTCTTTTCTGCTGTTACAGAACTTTCCAATAGGACATGAAATTCTAACACGTGGTTACAGAAACAAGTTTTTTGTCAACCCAGCAGCTGGTGGTATTTCCCTATGATCTTGGCTATAGATATCCAGGAAAAGTTGTGACTGAAAATGTGACAGACAATGTCACCCGGTGAGTTTGATGTTTATTATACTATAAACCTCTCGCTGTGTATTTTTGTATTTTATGCTGGGAAAAATCATTGAATACAACAGGAATCTCGCCTAAATACAGTAGTTCTCGTAAGTCTGGAAAAATGCACTGCTCTCATAGTCTAACAGAACTATTCTGGGGACAGAGCATTGTATTGAAAATCATGTGCTGCTGGGTACAGCCAGCTTAACTGAGGTGTATTCTTTTATTTAGAACAGGCCTGCACAACTCGTAAAGCGGTGAGGGCTACATTACTCCAAACAAAACAGCTGAGGGCCGAAACCCCCCCGGCCCCGCGGAAACCCCCTGTTCCAGCACCGCCCAGCCCTGCAGAAACAAACCCTCCTTCCCCAGCGCCACCCCACCAAAACAGCTGTGGGTCAAAAAGGAAGGTTGAGGGTGGGGAGGTGATACTTGATTTTAAATCAACCAGGGGCTCCCAGCTGAAGAGGTGGCTGGGAGCCCTCAGGGGCAAATTAAAGGGCCCAGGGCTCTGGTGGCTGGGGGAATCCGGAGCTTTCCAGGGCTGGGGCAGGGATTTAAAGGGCCCAGAGCTCCTGCCGCCGAGGGGAGCCCGAGCCCTTTAAATCCCAGCCCGGCCGCTGGAGCCATGGCCGGGATTCAAAGGGCTCTGGGCTGCCCGCAGCCGCAGGGAGCCCTGAGCCATTTAAATCTCAGCCGCGGCTGGGATTCAAAGGGCTCTGGGCTGCCCACAGCGAATCTCTGCGGGCAGCCCAGAGCCCTTTGAATCCCGGCCGCCAGGGTCGGCTTTAGGCCAATTCAACCAATTCCCCTGAATCGGGCCCTGCCCCTAAGAGGGCCCCGCACCCAAGCCCCAGTACGGTGTACTGGCAAGAGCCAGTGCACTGTACCAGGGTGGCCCGGCTTCCCCGGGGGCAATTTAAAGGGCCTGGGGATCCCAGCAGGGACCGGAGCCCCAGGCCCTTTAAATTGTCACCAGAGCCCCACTGCTGGAGCCCTGGGGTAGGGCTGCAGGGCTCTGGGGGCTATTTTTAAGGTCCGGGGCTCCCGTTGCTTCTACCGCCCCGGCCCTTTAAATAGCCACCAAAGCCACACTGCTTCCCCAGGGCTCCCACGGCTATTTAAAGGGCCGGGGCGGTAGAAGCAGGGGAGCCCCAGGCCCTTTAAATAGTCCCCGAGCTCCAGGCTGCTGCTGTTACCCTGGTGGGGGAGGAAGGAAGAGGGGGCACTCATCGTACAGGGTGGGCTGTACCCCCTGTACCTTCACTCCCTGCCCGCAGCCAGCCCCTGCTGCACCCCCTGCCCGCACCAGCCCTGCACCCCTTGCCCTGCCTGCACCAGCTCCTGTCTGCAGCCAGCCCCACACCCCCTGCCCTGTCTGCAGCCAGCTCCTGTCTGCAGCCAGCCCCGCACCCCCTGCCCGCCGCCAGCCCGTCTCCAGCCAGCCCCGCACTCCCTGCTCTGCCTGCAGCCAGCCCCTGTCTCCAGCCAGCCCCACACCCCCGTGCCCGCAGCCAGCCTGTCTCCAGCCAGCCCCTGCCACACCCCCTGCCCTGCCCGCACCAGCCCCGCACCCCCTGCCCTGTCTCCAGCCAACCCCTGCCGCACCCCCCTGCCTGAAGCCAGCCAGTCCCACACTCCTCTGTCTCCAGCCCTGCTAACCCCTGCCACACACCCTGAGGCCCTGCCTGAAGCCAGACAGCCCACCCCACACACCCCTGTCTCCAGCCAGCCCTGCACCCCTTGCCCTGCCTGCAGCCAGACCCTGCCTCCAGTCAGCCCCTGCCCTGCCTCCAGCCAGCCCCATGTCCACTGGTGCCCTGCAGTTCCCAGGGCAGTAACTCTGCACAACTGCTTCAATGAGGGGGGCAGAGAGCAGCTGGGACCCACACACGTGCACACCCTAGAGTGACCAGACAGCAAGTGTGAAAAATCAGGACAGGGGGTGGGGGGTAATAGGTGCCTATATAAGAAAAAGACCCAAAAATCGGGACTGTCCCTATAAAATCAGGACATCTGGTCACCCTGGCAAACCCCTAGGAAGTGGTGGGGACCCACACATGTGAAACGGAGCTCATTTCTAGTTCAGGCCCATCTTTTTAAAAAAGAACTTTAGGTGGGGTTAATGTACATCCATATTTTCCCGGACATGTCAGGCTTTTTGGTTCTTAAATCACCATCCGGGAGGAAAATACAGACATATGGTAACCCTATTGGTACAAAAAATACATACTGTGGTACATCCCTTAAATCAGAACTTTTTAATAGGGAACCAGTTGCTAAGAAATAAAAGGCTTTTTTTTACATGGTTTTTTTCTTTTTTTAGTCATCCCTGCTGGGGCCCTGCTGCAAATATTTGAATTGGGCTCCACACTTCTTAAAGCCGGCTCTGCCGGCCACGGCTGAGATTCAAAGGGCTCTGGGCTCCCTGTGGGTGCGGGCAGCCCAGAGCCCTTTGAATCCCGGCTGTGGCTGAGATTTAAAGGGCTCAGGGCTCCCCACCGCTGCGGGCAGCCCAGAGCCTTTGATTCCCAGCCGCCAGAGCCCTTTGATTTCTGGCCGTGGCTGAGATTTAAAGGGCTCTGGGCTCCCCGCCGCTGTGGGCAGCCCCAGAGCCTTTGACTCCCGGCCGCGGCCGGGACTCAAAGGGCTCTGGGCTGCCTGCAGAGCGCCGTGTGCGGGGGATTTAGAATCCACCCGCGGGCCGCATAGTGAGGCTCCGCGGGCCGTATGTTGTGCAGGCCTGATTTAGAAAGTTTATATAATGCAGCTTTAGTGTTTTATAAAAGAATCTCTTACCATACAAGACCATCTTCATGAACAACTTCCCCAGAGAGAATGGGAGATCCTTTGTAATAACAAGGACATTTGCTAGCAGACACACATTTGCCATATTCATCCATGTAGGTTCCTTTTTCACAGGTGCAACCATCAACTGGAAGGAACCTGATGTTACATGTGACATCAGGCTCACTCAGAGACCGGCAAGTGGGTTGACAGGAACTGATGTTATAGCTGTAGCTCAACGATTTGGGACACGAGGTTGTGTATTTGGCTTGAGAAGGAAAAACAAAAAACAAAAATTACATTAACAGATTTGTTAGTTCCAGATAATATTATTTGGTGGGGAGAGAGGGACAGTATGTAGTCTGAATAACAGATAAACAACAATGGTGTATAATTTTTTGTGTATCACATTTTCAGACAAAATGTATCCCAGCATGCTTTCAGAGTTAAATAATGCACAGCATTATATTTAAAAAAAAGTAACAGTAGATGGGGGACAAATGAAGTGATATATGCAAATGAAAAAAGATGCGTTTTCAAATGAGATTTGGAAAGAGAAACCACACATCAGGTTGGCAGTTATAATAGAAACCTATAAACCTTTGGTGCAGTCTGAGGTATGAGGCCTCCTGAGGTACATAAATACTCCTGCACTGGAAACAGACATGTTGGATCAAAGAAAACAGCTTGGTGACTTTAAACAACCCTATGTTTAAACATTCTTTATTTTTAAAGTGTTCTGTTAAGAATTAACATTGTTTCTGTGATCTGACACATTCATTTCCATGGCAACTGGTGACAGCTGAAACTCTAGTTAACTTAAAGCTTCTGCAGAGAGAGTCAGAGCCCCTTCAGCAGCAGTCGTCTCTTTCCTAGCCACAACTGTGTCTTCCATCTGTATTCACCATAACTAACCTCCATTATATTAATAAAAAAAATAGGGAATTATTGCTAGAATTTTACTTTTCAATACCTTTCCCTCAAAATTTACTGGGAGAGCCCTGGATTGGCTAGAAATTGATATAAAATGTTGATTGATTGATAAATTCTACTACTGGTTCTTTCAGAATAGAAGACCAAGGGAGTGGCTATAACACTTACAACAGACATCAGTCCTCCATCCCTCCAGCTGGACTCCTTTGGCAGCACAGGCTCTCACATAGGAAGAGAGGGCGGCACACATGCAGTCCTCACTCTTTTCACAATTACAGGTGTCAAACAGACAGTTCTAGGGGTGCAGAAACAAACTAATTAATCATCACAGAACTGCCCATCCAAAACCAGGTCCTGTTAATTTTTGGTCTTATGTATCAGCTTCTTCTCCATATACATTCAGTTAGAAGCAGTGTCAACATATCTTTAATATTTCCTACCTCCTTTTAGGATTTTTTTGATATGGCGATAATGGAGACCCCCAAATATTGACAGTTATTGTAAAATAAGAGCCAAAGAATCTATTGTATGCTTCGTAATCTCCCATTTTACCTAGATATATGGATTATTCTGAAGATATTATGCTTTAGTAAGCAAAAATTTATATAGAATACATATATTTTATATACTTTATATATAACTTCCTCTTTATATGTTTACATTTTGGTTTTGTTGCTCTGTGGCAAATAGCAGTTCTTGTTTAACAAAGAGTGTAAAGGCAATTCAGGATGATGAAATCAAGACTGCAGATTGAAATAAGGATAGGAAATATACACATAAAGTAAGAAACATATATAGAGAAAAAGAAGTGATGTATTATGCAGATTAAAATATAGACACAGCATAATCTGGGAGACATGTTTGGGACATTTCTTTCCAAACAGCTGATTTTAAGGCTCCAATTTTGATTGGTTTTTAAAGGAAAAAGAAAAATGGCTAAGTACCGTGTGGTAAACAGTTGGATTGACTGTGGAGTGGCAATTGGCAAAAGGTCCTGTGCTGTCCGTCAGCAATCCGCACCAGTGCTGAGCATACTTTTCTGTGAATAGAGGAAATGAAATAAATCCATATTACTCTTTTTATTTAATTAGGCTCAAAAACCTAGTGCTAATGTGCCCTTGTGTGAATCATGATCTCTTGTAAACTCAATTCTGAAATTGTACCATAGCAACCACATTGTTTTGCTCACAGCAACATTTGGCAAAGCCTTGTTAAAGCCAAAGTTATGAAAAAAACAGTTTCTCACCATGGATTGAACAAAGAATTCACCAAAGCCTTATAAACATATAGCCATTGTACTCTCATTCTGCACCACATTGTCATCTTGTGCACTAAACCTAAATCTGTGAAGATAAACTGTTGTTGGAAAGTATCCATGATTCTTGCACTTATTTTATTACTTAGCTTCTCTCTAATTTTCTTCTCTTATGAACATTTCTTTCTGATTCCAAATGTATGTTCTACCATGTTTTAAATCCCTTATTTCCTCTAATTTTTGCTTTATGTCAAGTATTTTCCATTAGCTCTATAAGGAAAAACTAGAAATCTAATTTCAAATTCCCTGCATGTCATGGACAATTTTCTATAATGCATTTACCATTTTCTACGCTGAGGGCACAAGGATTCTCAAAGTAGTTTTCGATATTAGGGCATATAGCCTGTGTTTTCCAGGTATTAGCAAATGCAGCTGCTGTTCCTTCCACTACACCACTTATGGCTTTGAAGTCATCAGCCCCAATATCGTTGAAGTTTCCACAGAGACCTGTTGAAAAAGCAAAAAGTTTGAATCATTCATACAAGACCAATGGGGATTTTAGGCAGGTCACTGGTTTTGTTACATTCACTTACCGCAAGTCTGCCTTTTGAAAGATGGATCCAGTCGCACAAACGCTTGCATGATGGGTACAAGTTGGATCTCCAGTTGAAGTCCAACGTTTGTTTCCACCATGATGAAGAAGGATGAGGGTCTGAAAATGGTGACATTGGCTATGGACAAAGAACAGGATAATCAGATTTCAGAAGAGATCAAATGCTGGAAACAACACCCCATTCTTATGGCTCTTCTTGGATTACTGTTGCAACTATAGTGAATGCTAGTGTGGAGTAAAGCCAAGATATGCTTAAAGTTGAATGAAAAATACAATGCAATATTTGCTTGTGACTGTCTAGGACAGTGGTCCCCAACATGGTGCCCGTGGGTGTCATGGCGCCCACCGGGGCATTTATGTGCATCTGCTTAGTGCCCAGCAGGGGAGAGAAGCCGTGGCTCTGTGCCTGCCGGGAATAGAGAACTCTGGGGCTGCTTGGGGTGGCAAAAAGCTGGGAGCTGGCCCTGGCCAGAGCCTTGCCACTGGAGAGCCAGAGCATCATCCCCTGGAGCTGAGCCTGGGCTGTGGCAGCGAGAGGGGCTCTCAGAGTGTGAGAGGAACCGGGGAAGGAGGGAAATGGGGCCCAGGATGCAGGAAGGGAGGAGGGGTCCTGCTGCCGGCACCGCTACCGCCACTGCTGCTGCTCTGAGTCTCCCCAGGGTGGTGCGGCGTTTCCCTGCCTGAGTGGGTTGTGCAGGGTGCCACCAGGCTGGGCAGGGAGCGCGGATCCCGGCTTGCGCGCTGATGGGGCTAGTGGCTGGGCAGCCCGAGCTGCCAGGGAGCTGCCGCCGCCCCCTCCTGCCCCTGGACTCAGCCCGCCGCACAGCTCCCCCGCCTCAGCCCCGCGCTGCCTACCCCGGGCCCCCATAGCTCCGAATGGGGCAGCGGGGGATTCTGCCCCGCCGGGGGACCCCCGTGGATCGGGCACCTGGGGGTCAATGTCTATCCTCTCGGCTCTGCCTGCATGGGGCTGGGGAAGCAGCTGTCAGTGCCTGACCCTCTCACCCCTTGCACCCGCCATCCCGCTCGCAGCCTCTTCACTTGTTCCTCCCCCCATTGCGCCTTCGCTGAACCCCTTCCCCTTGTTCTCTCCCTTCACCTGCACCTCTCCCCTTGTACCCTCCCCCAGCCCTCTCCTCCCACACCTTCCCCTTCCACGGCTGCTACTCTGAAATCTGTTTGTATTAAAGTTACACAGGAATAGAATGCTCCTTTTTGTCTGCTCCTTCCCACAGACTAATGAAGGGAAACATTGGATTACATCAAGCATTAACAAGTATAATTTTGTTTTAGTTTCTAATCTCGTATCTTGATCATTGCAAATGGAGAGGACAATGAGCAGGATCCGGGTGGCATACAAATCTTCAGTGAGGATCATTCTTTACGAGGATAGATAGCAAAAACCAAATTAATATCTTAACAAGTTGGACAACAGGCTGTAATGTTTCATGAGACTTTGGACCTCTATTGCTGGAATCACCATTTGGGTCAAGAATCATCATAGTGAGAATCTAGTGTGAAGATGCTAGGCTATAGGATTCTTCATTATACTGACATCACATCAACTCCTTTGAAATTTAAAATAATAAGCAGGAGTCTAGGTGAAGTTTTGAGAGCGTCACGTATTGGCCCCAGGAGAGAAACATACCTGCTGAGAAGGGCAACAGAGTGTAGATCCAATTCACAAACACTCCACCTCCAGAGTTGATTGTAATGATCTGGCAAGGAAGATAAAGATAAGGAACATCATGTCATGCATTGGTAATATCAGCATGATAATGAATTTCATGAAAGGGGGTTGATTTTCTGATTTTTTTACCCTTCCTTTAAAATCTTAATCGTCCTTCCTTTTAATCTTCAGTTGCCTTCCCTTCAGAAAGGGAAATGTTTTAAAGAATCATTCTTTGTCCTTTACAGAGCTGCATCAGTGGTCAGGCTATCTTGGTTTGCAGTGATGCAGAGCCTCTGTATCTGAACTGACTTAGATCTAGTGCAGCTGGTAGTTTTAGGCAGAAGCCAAGAAGATCATGGTGTCATTGTTTACTTAATAGAAAGGGAACTTCTCTCCTGTTTTGTGAATAAAGTATCTTTTCTGACTGAACTAGCACAGGGCTGAACATACTACTTACCTCATTATTATGATAAATAAAGATACATTTATTTTACCTTGGTTTTAAAAACTAATACATATTTTCCAGACCTGCAAATCCTTAGAAGGATAAATGCCACTCCCTGACTAGATCTGGGTGAAATTTTCTAGACTAAACTTTTTTTTATGCTGAGAAATGCAGATTCAAGTGGACAAACATTTTCTAAATACATGTCGTATTTGCTAAATAGTTTCAATAAAAGAAAAAAGTTTAAATCTTTCATTCTGACATATTCAAAATGAAATGTTTAGATTTATTGACTCCAAATAACATTTTAACTTCAGTTTTATCAATTTTTTGAAAAGATAAAAAAACTTGAAAACAAAACAAACTTTTCATTTTGTCTCAAATGAAACATTTCCTTTGACTTGAACTGAAAAATCTATTATTAACAAAGTTCTATCCCTGACTCATTCTGGCTTAAACTTTTAGCTCCCCACATTTTTATAAAATATTCCTGCAGCATTTTCAACCACTTGTTTTGGATACTTACAGTTTGTCCTCCATTAATGCTGAGGAGTATTTTCTTTAAGCATGTCTCAGTGTCTGTCAAGCCACATCTGCGGAGTTCTCCCAGAACAGCGAATGTGTCATTTTCACAGAGCTGAAAAAAACAATACCAACAACTATTGCTTTAAAGGCTTGTTCCTGGGTCTGAAAAATATTTATTTTTTAGAGGTTGGTCAAAAGCTCAGGGCTATTTTGAACTAATGTCATAGTGATAGAGACTGGGACTAGTCACAGAATTTGGATCTGGTTCTGGTATTTAGAGTCAAAGTTTTGATTCAACCCCCTCTAAAAAATGTGCTTCCGCTCCACTCTCTATCCCCATCTTTTCCTGCCTGACCTGTTATGATCAAGGACTAGTAACATGGCAAAAACAGCTGCCACACAGCAAGGGGCAGCTGTGTATGACAGCTATGAAAATAGACCAAATACAGCAGTTGCGTGTAAATATTCAGCATTTACCAACAATTACCACATCCTGGAATCTGAAATACATCAGTATTTACCTCGCTCCCAACATCACAACTAGTTCATACATTTTGCATGAATTGTTGTATATTCTTGCTCAATACAGTGCTCTTCTGCTTTAACAGGAAACACTCCAATGTTCTTTCCTAAGTGTGGTTAGCTTCTCTAGTCCTGACTCAGGCAGCCCTCCCACTCCTTCCTCCATATAACTGCATAGGACTCTATGACCTATTAAAACCTGATGGTGCTTACCTTAGACAAAACATAAGTGCAGTCTCCATGGACATTGTAACGTTTTTCATCATATGTGGAGATGTGTGAACCTCCCTCTACTGTACAAGATCCAGGGCATGGAATGTCTTTGCAATTCCACAGGCCTCCATTGCAGGTACTGGAAGGAAAGTGGAGAAATTAATCACAAGCAGCGATAATAGCCTGGAGGAAAGGAGTTACAATGTCATTAAGTTTTTGTTGTTTTGCTACTGATGTTCCCATCATATTATTCTTGGTTTCTTCGGAGGAAATCTATGTTTGCAAATATGTGAGTGGCTGCAGTTTCTTTCGTCTTGGAAAAGTCAAAATACTTCAAGGGAGCAAACAAAGAGAATTTTAACGGAGAGATAAGAAACCTATATATCACAAATCCTTATTTTAACTTGTGTCAGAATGCAAAGCCTGTTAAATAATGACAGTAAAGGAGACAAACAGTTTTTTTGAGATCCTGTTAGAACTGCAGGGAAGTCCGTAATATGCACTCAGAGGTGGTTAATGATGAAATTGTGTATAATAAACCATTAAACTAATTCATTTTACTAAAAAAGAAACAGCAAAGTAGGTAAGTTACCAGGAACGGCAGTGGGTGTCAAAAGATGTCCCTGGAGCATAAGAGTTGCCATTGTAAGTACAGGAGCACTCCGAAAGGAGGATGCAGCCAGCATTGTTAATGTCATCAAGCACAGTTCCTAAATGAAGAAAGAAACTGATACATTACAAAGGTGTTTTACACATATAGACAATATGCAATTTTTCTTGTTTTAAATAGTTGACTACAAATCTAAAATACAGTCTTGGAGCTCGTAAATGGTCATAGCTCCATTGAAGTCAGGGGAGCTATGCCAAATTGCACCAGCTGAGGGTCTTGCCCTGGGAGTCTTAAAATCCCATTGGTCTTCCAAGGGGTTTCCTGCCCTGTAAGGTGAATTCAATTGAATAATACTGAATTGCTGTAGTAAAACCACCTCATTCCTATAAGATGGGTAGCATTTTATGTTCTATTTTGGTCCCTGATTGTTCCATACTGCTTTGCAGATGTTGCACATCTACAGGAAATTAATTATTCTGTCATGTGTTTTGTCACTTGTTGTGCACAGGTAAAGGCTTACCACTTGAAGCTGTGAAGAGGGCAGCTGGATGACCCCTGACCCTTGACAAAGCTGCTAAACTCCTACATGTAAATCTGGTAGTGCTCTTTATTGAGAATATGAAAGATGGGAGTAAATAAAAACTTGCCTGCGGGACAGAAGCAGCCATCTATACAGTGATCTTCACAGACTTGAGCTCTTTCCCGGTTGGTGCAGGTGTCAATGCAGGGGGATCCACATTCCTGGTACTCCATGTTGAAAGGACACGTCTTGGCTGGAATTTTAAAGGAAGACAGATTTCTGAATTCAAATGTAATTTCCACTTGCTACATATTAGAATGCATGCTCATTCAACCTTTTCCCACTAGAGATGAGGCCACACCAAACCTGAGGTCCAAGAATCCCTTGGATTTTGGAAATCTGAATCCATATTTTGTAGTTCAGGTGTGTTTTTCGAAAACTTGTGCGTCAGATAGAACTGTATGATGCTGACTTTGTGACTTAAAGTCTGGAATTCTATGGATTCATGAGTAATTGTCTCACAGATCTCTGAGGCGTATACTCTGGCGCATTTGTTTTGCCTTCTTCTCTTTTTAAGAATCTAAATTTCTAGTAAAATTTGGAAGCGTTAATTTTCCAGTGCATTTACATATTTGAGTTCTGTGGAAATCACTGAAATATCCAATTATACCCTGGGGAATTTAACTCCAGAATCTACACTGATAAATATTAATGACCACAGTTTAACCATGGGGAGATCAGCTGCACCCCAGGATCTGGCCCGAAGTATGGAATTCATATTAGAGCCCTCTGGAAACCAATCCAGTACTTAATGACATTTAGTTCCCATGAGTCCTCAACAAACTATAAGAATTTGTCACTGACTAATTGGCAAGCACAGGTGAAGGTCAGTTCTGGAGACACTTACGACACAGTTGTGGGGTTCTCCAGTTTCGAGGTTGTCCACCGGCATGGGCACACTGCCGGGAGTATTCACCAAAGGTGTTACAAATACAGAAGGCATTCTTAGACTGATCACAGCGGCACAAGTCTTGTTCACAAGACTTAATGTACTCGCTAACCTCAACTAGTGTATTACATTCTGAAAATGCAGGGCCAGTCAATACTTTATGGCAAATGTCATCCTAGAGAGAAAACAAAACAGAACAATTTATTAAATCCACAAATTCCTCAAAACAGAGAGGATCAGTTTTTAATACTGTTATCCATTTGTTAAAATTATTCTTTAATGACATCTTGTATTCTCCTTCTACCTCCAATCACTTCATCGTTTTCTCCAAGTGTCCATCCTGAAACAGGAGAAGAGAGTGGATACATTTAAATGAAAGACACACGAATAAACAAAAAGATCCTTACAATATTGCCCGTGCAGTTGTTTAGGGAGGATGATGTAGGATCTTCACAGACTTCTGTTGGCCCATCCATCTTTTGCATATTTCCAAACTGCGTGGCAGTCAGCTTGGCATCTGCAATAAATACATTAATAATATATAGGATTTTTAATGGAGTTGGTTCTCTTTGAGTTCTTTCATGTAGACATTACATTTGGCATGTTGACAAAATTAACACTGATGCACCATAGACAAAATTAACACAGTGACACCATAGACTCAATTTACTTTGAATAACATCATCCTTATATCAGAAAACAATTTTAGGAACATGCAAACTGGAATTTGTGTTGGAAAATGACAAACTCATTCCAGGTTAGATGACCCCATAGTTAGATAACAGAAGAGAAAGTTTTAGACAGGTTTTGAATAGAAGAGAACTATTGTGAGACAGAATTTAGGAGAAAAGGTGAGATTTGAATAAATTGCCTAAAAGCTTTGTAAACAAAATGGTGATACTGACAGTGGGAAAAGAGAGATGGATAGAGGCCTATAGCCAGCTGATTGGAAGAATATATAGAGAGGAGGGAGTGATAAAGTCAGAAAGATAGGATGGGAGAAGGTAGTGTAAAGATCATGTAAATCAGTAGGCAAATCTAGAATTACACTGTGGAATAGGCTCGGGCAACTCAGGATTGAGATGTTGTGTTGATGCTTGCATGTTAATTATGGACAAAGATGTGTGCGGCTTTGCAAATGTAGTTTATATATAAAATTATATCAATATAATTTAGAGGTGACATCCTGGAGCATGTTTAAATAGAACATTCTTGACCAGAAATTGTTGCGATTGCTTTGCTTGGTATTGTTATTGTCTTTTGGTCTGTGGATGTATTTCTATATTTAATCATGCTTGAAACTCAGTATTTTTCCCACATCTAACTGGCTAACAAATGAAATAAATAGACAAATGATATACATGTATACATATATAATTCAAGTTACTAAAGATCTAAATGTGCTGATGTTCTCAGCAAATATTTCAGCAGGTTGGAAGAGAGGCCTGCTGAAGATGTATAACCAAGAGAACACAAAAAATGGATGGTGTAGAAATTGGAGCTACTAGAAACCAAAGGTCTGTCATTATTTTTAACACTTACTGTTTGAAAAGAACTCATTGTAAGTTGGAATACCATTGAAGTCCCCACAAAGCCCACAGGTATAATTGGCATATTTGTCACTCAGTTCCAGCTAAAATGATGGGGGAAAAGTTGGTTGAAGTTAATATACACATTCCACAATGTATTCAAAATCAGTGCAAGCAGTTGTGCCTGCTACACCTGCATAATTTTCATTAGTGTTGTGTAGATGTTTTAACAGACCAATTCAAACCTGGCTGATAGAATATGGACTAGGTTTGGATATGATTTCTGATTCATGGAATCCAAGTTATTTATGCAGAACTAGTTTTCACTGCAATATCTGTAATATATCCAGCCTTTTTATTATCTATTTTTTTCTTCAGAAAGAAAATCAAGTCCACTGTGACACTGAAGTCCTATGACAGTGGAATTCTACTGGAAAATAAAATGTGAGGAGGTGAGTGGCACCTGATGTAATGATGCTATTATGTTAATGAAGTGAGGGAAGTGCTTTTTCCCATTTTAAGTGGGAGGCCTGATTTCCACTAGGAACACAGCACAGTTGCTTTCTTCAGGAATGCATGAATGCAAACATAGCTTTGTAATGGGAGAAATAATCAGCAGGCAGAAACAGCAGCTCCCAAACTGCTGGGGGCAAGTATATCCAGGGACTAACCATACAGCTTCATACTACCTCTCAAGATTTAGGCTGATGGTCAAATATTTAGGCAGTTTCTCTTTTGTACACCTTTACCTACTTGATTTACATATGCCAAGTGTGGAATCAGTGCGTGCAATCGGGTGCCCAAACAAATTCTTAAGCCAGTCAAAAATTTGAGTCTAAATATTTTAATAGACTGTTTCCTATTCTCTGAAGCATCTAGAATTTATTCTTACCAGGATGCTGTCATCTTCATTCCACATGAAAACCAGGCCCATTTTGGCAGTCACTTTTGTATACCTGCTGCTTCTCTCAGCCAGGATTCCAGACTGGCTGTAAGGCAGCTGAACCCTGGAGAAAAAAAGCATCAGAGACGCTAAGTATTTGCTATGCCATGCAGAATAAAGAGGTAAGGTTGATTGTGTTATCAGGTGTCCACGTGGGTTCTTTGACAATGCAGTATTGTGGAAGAAAAAGCAGTTTAAAGGAAACATGGGCCCAAGCCACAAAATAATATGGATCTGGATCTGGATTCAAGCTTCCTCAAAGTTCAGGGGTATTTTGATCTGGCGTTCTGGTTTGGGCCCATCTTTATAGCGTGACATCTTAACAGAAGAATGGTGAGATGATTGTATGGTTAAAGTTACATGGTTTATCAAAATGCATAGAAGTTTTTCCAAGAAAGTGCTGAAATATATGCCTGGTTTGAGGAAACAGCTATGTACAGCACGCACAGTGATATGTTGCCTAAACCTACCTGTTGCCATTGACAACAACCAAGTTCTTTGTCATTTCAAAAACCACCCCATCGAGCTTCATGGTGATATGGTTGATAGTAGGAGCATTTTTCACCATTGTGCGCCTGATTTGGATGTTGAAATCCTCATAGGCAGCATTGCAGTGGGATGCAAAGACGTAATTGCAGAGCCCAGGGAAGTAAAAGATGTCCCCATCAAAAGTCTTGAAGTGGAAATTGCCCCACGTACTGCATACGCGGCCATTGTGAGCAGGGTTGAAGGCTGTGGATTGAAAACTCGTTTTAAGAATTTACTGGAAATTCCCTGACTTAACATGAATAGTATTATATCAGTCTGCCCAAGCCTTCATTTCTTTAGTTTATTCATTGCTCTGTCCCCTTCCGTTTATTTTCTGTCCATTTATCAATTGTGACACTATACATGATCAATTTGTCCATCTATCCACCTATTTATTTAACCCATCTCTGTTACTCCACCCATCTACTGTCTGCCATTTATAATGTACCAACCTATCTATATTTCGGTGTTTCTACTTATCTATCATATGTCTGCCTATCAATCAACTCATTATTTTGCCATCATATCGTGTTTATCCAGCTATTTGTTCTTTACACCACTGATCTACCCATGTTTTTAATTAAGCAGTCTGTTTCCCTGTTTATTTTAACTTTCTGATCAGTACTTCAGAAAGATGGAGGAATTTTTGAGACTCTTTGCTAAACTTACATGTTATTACTGGGCTTGTTGTCAGTGGCAGGATCAAGTTCACTGTTCCAGATGGAGTATTAGTAGTAAATGCTGCAGACAAATAAGAAAAAAAATCAGTATAGAAAGTTTATGGGTGGTGGTAGTGGGAGGAATCCACCCTCCTTAAAATTTTCTAACCAAGCAGGGTTGCATCCTTATTTTGTAGTGATTCTACTCAGAGAATGTGAGAAAGAGACAGTTGCATAACAGTAGGATGCAAGAGAAAAGGAATTGGGTGGCCTCAGTCTAGTCTCCACCTATCCATACCACAAAGCCACCTGTCAGGTTATCATTATCCAGTAGAAATAACTTTTTCTGCCCAAAGAAGAGGCCCTGGGCCAGAATAGCAAAGGATCAGTGCTGAGATGCAGAACTCTAAATAAAAGCTTGTACAATTCTTGCTTGCTCCATTTTATGCCTGATTCAATTTTCTGCCTGCCCTTACTTTTATGAAAAACAAAATTCACTGAAAATCATGAAATTTACACTTGACAGTGTTTAGAGAATGGTGAACAAGAAAGAGAAAATTTACATTAGCACAAAGGATTATGGGAACATTTCTCAAGAAGTGGCAACAATTATGATATACGAATAGGAGCAATTCTGCAAGCCCTTACTCATGCAAGTAATCTTTACATTTAATAGGACTACTCACATGAGTAAGGACTTTTGGGATTAGTTCTAATTAATGTAACATTATCATAATAACAAAGCATACAAAATGATGAATGACAGAGAGAAGGTAGATCAGGTACTTCAGTTCACCCTGTCTGATTATACAAAAAAAACAAGGGAAGAATCAATATAAATTGGCAAATATAAGTGGCAAATTTGAAACTCAGATGAAAAGTGGCAAATTCAACAACACACAGTTAGGCGGGGGAACTTATTACCACAATATCGCTGAATCCAAGAGCTTATATGGATCACAAAAATAACTAGAGTTATAATAACAGATACTAACAGCCATAAATAATTTGAAAAGGATATAAACCCTCATGTTTCAGAGCTTGAGACCACCTCTAACAATTGCAAGCGAGGAGGAAAACTTTCTTTGGGTGCAAGATACCCCATGACTGTCTAGTGCAGGGTTTCTTGCACCCTCCTCTGAAGCATCTGGTACTGGAGAGTGTGATTAACAGGATACTGGAACTGATGGACCATGGGTCTGATCAAGTATAGGGTAATTTTTACATTTATGATTACATAAAAATGTAGGATTTAACAACAATCCTAGTGGAAAACTCACCAAAAATAAAATGTTTTAAAACATTTTAAACTGATAGTGAAATCACGACATTTCAAGAGATGGATAGTTATTATTTTGTTTTGATCTTCAAAGCTATCTTCATCCAAATGTTGTTAATTGTACTGGCTTGAGGCAAGATGAAATTAAATCAGTCCAGTTAATACACAAACATTAAATATTTAATGGAAATGGTACAAAAATAAAAAGACACTAAGAAATCTCATTTAAATTCAACCATTTAGCAGGTTTGCAAAGTAAAAGAAATAAAACTGTTTAAACTATATCCATATAGAGACAATTAAATTAGACTTTTTCTTTTCTTTTCTGAGAGCAAAATGAAACTTGAATGGGTTCTTACCTTGTTGTTTGGCACAGCAGACACCTAACATAAAGGCCCATATGGAGACTCGTATCCTCTGACCAAACCCCATCCTGAGTGGAGTTTGGCACAAGGATACTGAGTCAGATGTTGGTCAGGAGAAATAGTTCACCTGCAATGTCTGGGTCTTATATAGCAGGAAACTTTGGCTTTGCTCCCAGATTGTTTCACGGACTGGGAAGGTGGGGTCTGGGGGATAAACAGAGGATGCTCTTTTTTTCTCAGGGACTGACCAAGCATGTTTGCATTTTGGGAGGAGTATTATTTTTCTAAAGGTTCTGGCTAATAAAAGAACATAACATGAATGGCAGTAGAACAATTCCTGTCCCATTAACAGCAGATCCTGAAAAAATAGTCAAAGATATTTTGAGTCACTTGATGGTTTTATGAATGACAGGCAGGTCACCTTATATGTTTCTAGTTACTGTAAATGATATCAGTTTCCTCTCTGGTGAAAACCAGTTCTTTCTTAGTCCTCAAGAGGATGCAACATTTCAGCATGGGGGACCCTCCTTGCTTTAGAAACAATTTGGTGCCTCATGATGTGAATATTCTTTTTGTGATATGAAGCAACCTATAGCCCTAAAGGACAGGTACTATGTGAGCACATACAGTGAGAATTTCTCCATGCTGCACAGACAACAAGCCTTATGCATCTTCCTGGGGAGATTTGAGCTGTTTTTATCCATGCTTTATCCTGATTATATTAAAGATTGGTCCAAACCCTGCACTCTGGATCCAAACACTCTTCAGATTTTCCATTTGTGTGGATCTGAGTGTATCTTCCAGGCTTCCAGAGCCCATCAAAGGCTGATTTCTACTGCCAAGGTTTGAAAGTAGAAATTAGGCTCTGTCCATGCTAGGTTATACCTTCAGTTCTGCCCAACACTCTTTTCCCAGTGCCCCATTTCCACCTTAATGCTTGACTCAGGATTGTTGTCTTGTGGGAGGAAGCCCATGGGCCCCCAACCCCCATCGTGGACTATTGAGGGGTATTAGTTGGGTGCTTCCCCAGCTGCCTCTTTGTGACCTGCAAATTCAGGCCACTGTCCCTGTAATTTCAGAAGGGTCTAACTGAGAGTGGAACCTGACCCGACCTTCATATTGACATGGGTGGTGAGAAACACTGCAGTCCACTCCGCACTGCTCTCATCACCCACTGGAAGTTCAGACCCCAGAAACACTTGCTGAGAATGGGAAAGTATCATCTCCAGCATGTCTGGTGGAACTCAAACTGGTGACCTCTCACAGGCCAGTTTGGAGCCCTTCTGCCTGACCTACTAAGTAGCTGTAATTTCTTACAGCTGAGATAGTTAAATGAGTTTAAGGAGGTTAGGGGCTGAATTTCAGTGGGAAATGGGCATTTAATTCTCTTAGGCCAGGGGTGGCCAACCAGTGGCTCCGGAGCCACATGCGGCTCTTCAGAGGTTAATATGCGGCTCCTTCCATAGGCGCCAACTCCGGGGCTGGAGCTACAGGCGCCAACTTTCCAATGTGCTACAGGGTGCTCACTGCTCAATGCCTGGCTTTGCCCCAGGCCCCAGCCCCTCTCTATTTCTTCCCCCAAGGCCCCTGCCCCTTCTCCTGAGTCTGCTGCACCCTTGCTCCTCTTCCTTCTCCCCCTCTTTCAGCATCCTGCACATCAGCATACCACAAAACAGCTGATGTGGTGGGTGGGAGGCACAGGGATGGAGGGTTAGGTGCTGATCAGCAGTGCTGCTGGTGGGTGGGAGACACTGGGGGTGGGGGGAAGCTGACAGGGGGCTGCTGATGTGTTAATGTGGCTCTTTAGTGTCAAAGTTAGACTCAGGACTCACAGTTTGTCAGACCACTCTGTTTTATTAGCACAGCGCTCTGCTAATAACACCCAGATAATGTGAGCACCATGCAAGACACAAACTATCTTATTTATACAGATAAAAGGGTGAGAACTTAACAAGATAACAAAGGAAGCAGAATCAGATAAGTTTACCTGGGCTAGACATGCATATCTTATTTCCTTACTAACTATTACCGATCTTCTGTTAATGTTTTGCCATTAGCACCATTGTTTATGCCTAATGTTTTTTTTCCTGGCACCTGTATTTCAACATTTCTTATTTCCGCTTAAAGGTACATACAACATTTCTTTAATCCATTCTTATTTTTACAATATAATTCATTCTACTTTCACAATCCCTCCTTTTGGTCAAGCTCACACCATGACCAACATTTTACTGGGTTCCACATATTAACCGTTCTTTATCTCTTTGTTCATCAGCAATATTCAAAATTATCATATTAGCACTCTGTTTTGGGGCAGTCACCTGGGTGGCATGCCTTACACAATTTTGGATACAACAGGAGACTAACTGAAAACATACAAAAATTATTAGGATTCCAAACAGGATAGTCAGGGCTCCCTGAAACAACCAGATTCCTATGCCAGAGAAATTGAACAGGTTACTTAGCCACTTCCATAAAGAACTCGGCTCTTCATGGGGAAGATATGCGATTTGTTCTAAGCGGCTAGAGCGATTTATTACCTCATTGGTATCGTCAGGTATAAACACACAACATTGTTTTCCAGTGAGAGCACAGGTCCCTCCTTTGGCCGCCAGCACTATGTACAATGCCTGACGGTTTTGGAGGGCCACCTGTCAGATCGCCCCTGTTTCTTTGGCCAGGGCTCTTAAACTTTCTCCAGTTTTATTTGCCACTATTTTAACTACTTCTTGTAACCTCAGGAGCCTTTTTGCCTGGTGTATTACTCCCCCAAGTGAGATAAAGGAACTGCCAATAGTCTCTTCCCAGGTGTAATTGCTATTCCATATTGTGTTAAATGGACAAGGTCCTCCAGTGAGTTCTGAGGAATTGAGTGGGATAGCCAGGACAGGAACACCAGTTTGAGAGTGGGCTGGGATGTGGCTGCAGACCCAGCATTTAGAAATATTAAGGGTCTGAGCTATCCACACTTGCTGCTGGATAAAAGAATTGTCATTGTGGATTCCCCAGACCTTAAGACACCAGCAGCTGAGGAACAGGCGCCACCAAAGGCGCATGTTGGAGGCAGGGCCCTTCTGGTTCTGATAACCTCAACTGAGGGAACCGCAGTCATGGTTTTAAGTCCACCAGGCAGCAGGCGCTAGGCTCACTACTGCTTCTTCTTGGGCCTTGCTTTAGGTCGTCGCCTGCTTCTGGCAACCCTTACGAGAGCGTAGATTGTAAGGTATTGCAGGCTGTTCCTCTACATCTTCTGGAGTCAAAATTGACTCTGCGTGGTCCTGAGGTGATGATTGGTTCACTGGGGGTGGTGCATTCTTACACTGGGAAGCATATATCCACTCTGCAATGCCAGACAGTTTAGCAGCCATCTGGCTAGTAAGCAGTGCCTGATGGTTCTTTGATGTTCTTTAAGTCTCTTTACTACTTCTTCCTTGACTCTGGCTATAACAATGGCCTTCACACCTTATCTTTTCCTGATGCATTCATTCCTCATTCACACAGATTGAGAATACAAACAGTAGTATTTTATATCCAGCAAAAAGGCATTGCAAATTAAACCTTGCTAAGTTTTACAGTTAATAACCAAGACAATTTACATTGAGACCCAGGCCTTCAATGTTTCTCTAATTTACTTAACATAGACACAATAGAGAATCCTGTCTCTTACTACCTAAATCTTAAAACAAAGAGTTAGAGAGGGCCCAATTTGTAATGCATATGGGAAAACAGAATCTTATAGTCCCAGAGGGTCATTTCTTTCTGCTATTTAAAAAGGGTGGCTAGCAGGATAAAATCAAATTATACTTTAATTCTTATGGGACATTATAAAATCCTGCTCCTACATATCCCCCGTTTGACACTAAGGGTAGAGCTACACTTACCTGCCGGGTCGACGCGTAGAGTTTGACTTCTCGGAGTTCGAACTATCGCGTCTAATCTAGACGCGACAGTTCGAACTCCGAACGCGCTCCCGTCGACTCCGGAGCTCCACCACCGCGAACGGCGGTGGCGGAGTCGACGGGGGAGCCACGGACTTCAATCCCGCGGCGTCTGGATGGGTGAGTACTTCGACACTTAGTTCGACACCCCCCCTAGTGTAGACCAGGCCTAAGATTATTAATCGCCAGTGTCATTTCTTATTTAGTCCACATAATAGAAAATACTGGGAGGTGATTTGGGCCTGTGGCTTTAGCTTTGCATACATTTGTTTTATCCACCAGCACATTTTAAACATTTTAATTAAACACATACAATTTAAAACCAAAAACAACTAAGGGTAGTAACATTAGTATGCCAGTAGTTGTGGGAGACCATCCAGACAATATGTTATACCAATGGTAAGCTGTTATGTCTTTCTGCAGTGGCAATTCTTAACATGTCCCCATTTGCATGTATAATATGAATGGTTCAGTTTCCCACATTGTTTCGTTTTGTTTGTTTGTTTTTGTTTTTAGGAACTATGTTACCTTTTTACCTTTTTAAACAGATGATTGGTAACTGTTTGCCATTGAATGCCAAGATTGATAGAGAACTCAGTTAAATCAGTGCTCATAGTAAGCTGAGACTTTTTGGTTGTGGCAAATAGTAAATGTGATTGTTGGTAAACACAGTACTTACATTACATGTACATTTGTCTACTGGTGGGTTGCTAACACTTTTATCCTTTTAAAACACTTCTTTCCAAGAATTAACACACACATTGCCCATTATACAATACTTTGGTCTAATTATTAATTTTATCCCACATACAGGATCCTAGTGAGATGTCTTTACTACAGGGCTTTGGAGCAACAGGCATGGATAAGAATACCCACTTTTGAGGAGTCCACTTGGTACAACCTCTAGTGTCCAATAGTTTCCCTTCCTCCCCAGCCCACTGGCTCGAGGTCCGGGGTAGCCAGAAGGATCCCAGGTGCAATCTGGGGAGTGGGCTAACTTTCCATCTCTTTGCTTCCAGAGCCTGTTGGTGTGCGATTTTAACAACAATTTCTTCACTTAACAAATTTTGTCTTACCGTACTGGAGACATACTGCATCCAGTTATATTGATAGGTATTAAACAATTATCTTTTTCTTTGCTTTAACAGATGTATCAAAACCTTAATATTCTCTGATATTACCCAAAACATCTTATGTTCTAAATATCTGCATTTCAGTACATTCCATAGCTATTGCAGTATGTTTTTTAACTTTCATTTGTTTTTGTAATAGGTTGTTCTGTAGCTGGTATTAGCTTTTTCTGATTTTCTGAAAGACAAAAATAACAGTTTTCTACCCCTTTCAGGGTGGCATTGATTATTGCTTAAAAGATTCCTTTCTTTTACAAATACCCTTGCTGATTGCAGGCAAAACAGAGGAATTACCCCCATATTTTCCTGTGTGTTTTTTGTTCTATAGGCAGGCCAGGTTTTAATGGCTTCTACTTTTTAAGGGTTATGGGGAAATTATTCCACTGTTTAGTTATTAAATTCATGAGGTGGTGTAGCTCAAGTTTTTCTTCTTATATAGCAGACCAAGTTTGTAATGTTTTTCCTGCTGTGTTAAGCTTTAAGTTTATTCACAGGTAATAGCTGAGAAGCATCATTACCATATTACCTTAAAGGATTTTTCCAAAAAGCATACACACTATACGTTGTTACAGGGGTACTTACTAACATTACATTTATTTCAATGTTTAACAGTAACATTAGTGTCAAATCTATTAAAGGTATCTTGTTATACCATGTCTTTTATTTAGGCAATTTCTTTTGTGCTGGCAGTTCTCACCTTCCTTTATCAGTTAAGTAATTTACATCAACACAGGCTTGGCTTTTGGATTCAAAGCCATCAGCAGAGCTCAGAGACTCTGTCTTAAAAGGGACACAATCAACTTCCACCAGAGTTTTGATTTCTTTCCACTTTCAACTCCTGCTTGCAAAACACACAGAGATCTGAAAAAGAAAACACAGTCTATTGCGGCTCTTTTTGGAGCCCTAATAGGATTTTAATTCAGTAGCACATTTCATTTGCATTTGTTTTACCCCTTTCTAAAATATACACTGCCTATGTCCTAGGGAAAAAGTGCATTCCTTCTATACTACAACTTTTTTTTTTAAACATTAGCCATATCAATTTTTACATAAGGTGTAACTGTTTCTTTTGTTCTTACAGAGTTTTCATGTACCCTTATCAAAGTGACAGTCTGATTACACAGAGCCATTTTAAGGTTCAGTGTTTTTAACTTTGCTTCTTTTTGTTTTGTGCACCTCACCTGTGCTGTTGCTTCAGAGGGTCACTGTTAATTTCTTAGTCTTTCACTACAGCTCTTATCTGCTATTGTTACAAAAAAAAAAAAAACAACCAAAACAATCAAACAAACAAAAAGACTCCAGAATCTCTCCCTATTCTTCTGATTTTGACTGCCCTATTGCAGCCATGACTTGGTCTTTATTTAAAAACATTTTAAATTTTATAAAGAATCAAGTTACCCCTTAAGGGTTAAATGCTAAATCCCAAAGCCAAACAACACTAATTACCTGTGTCTTGCAAAAAGGTTTATCAGTTTTGAAACTTTAAATTAAAGAGTCAAATGAATTTTTAGTGGCATTAAAAACAAAAACAAAACCAATTTATCTTACACCTACAAAACAGGAGTTTTACAAACCAGATGTGCTGGTTTAGATTCTTAGAACTTTACATATTTTCACAGACAAATAGATACATACACATTTTCTTTTCCTTAACATTCCTTTACTCTGCTTTGTTTTTACATAGCTGTATATATATTTGGATTATTTACAGGCATTCTTCTGGAAAAGGGCCCATTTTCCCTTCAGAATGGCTGCAAAGAAACCAAGAATTCTCTCTCTTTAACATGGTCCTTTTTAACATTTTTTACAAAGTTTAATGGCTTAAATCTCTCCAGCCTTTGTAGAGTTAACTTTTCACTCTCTTTCCTTAAATCACTTGTTTATCTCCCAAAATGACACCTTTATCACCTCAGATTTCACCATTTTAAGTATTGTTCCAGGGGTTCATGCCTGCACTTACTGCTTTTCTTACTCCTGACACTATGCCCTTAGGGCTTCCAACCTGTTTTTCAGTTTCTTTATCTGTTGCTTGCCTGCTTTTCTGGGCCCGATCCTGCTTCTTTTTTCAATGAACCGTTTGTGAGTGATATTGTGGTCACTTCACAATTTTGAAAGAAATGTTTAAGGAAAGGGACCAGGAAGGGTGGGGGCTAGTTGAGGAGCCCACCCTCCTTGCTGAATTGGTAGTGGAACACTAAAGAATCAGTTTTTGAGGCAGACAACAAAGGGAACAGAACAAGGGGCTTTTTGTCCTTTTTACAATGAGATGGGAGTATTAAGGGGGTTGGATCGATCCGGGGTTTGGAGGTTTTTTGAGAACGGGGTAAAGGGCAGCGCTTGGTCTGGTGGTGGGAGAGGAGGCTTTTAATAAAGCTTTTAACTTATTATTTGAATATTTGAGAGAGGCGAGTTTTGATTTTGTCCAGCTATGATTTGCCTCTTCCCACCACTGAATGAAACAATTAACTTCTTCTTTAGCCAATTTAGTTTTAGGTTGGCCGAGTTTGTCCTTTAAGACGTCCACTCGGTCTTTGTTCCAAGATTTTAACAGTGGCCACTGAGTTTTGGGATCCCCCTGAGTTAGCCTAGACCATTTTTCCTGAAATTTACAGGAGTCCGGACCCTTCTTACAGGAGTCTGGACCCATCGTAAATACATAAAATGAGCCGGCGTTCGTTTAGGGAACTGTCCCGACTTAGACGTCTGGTTACCCATACAGGAGGACTTCACACACCAATCGCACAAGAAGGAAATTCGGGTTCGTCAGAGCGATGCCCGGTGCAACATACAAAAGGAGCCCACAGGCTACTGCCTCAATCGCCCTTGCTTTCACACCCAGGGTTTTACCCAAAGTGCGGTGCGGCTGCGATTGTGCAGATTCCACTCACTCAGACCACGGGGACAGGAACCCCTTGGTCGGCCGATCCCCGGACGGAGATGGCACCCAGACTCAAACACTCCACAAGAGGACGGATAGACACAGAGACAGGACAGTCCTCAGTCCGGACAAAACACAGAAATAATTACCTGACCAGATTCCTGATGTCAGATCCCAGGATCCCTACCAGAACAGAGTGGGAACCAACAGGTTCAATGGCGTAGACTTCACTGTGGTTGTGTGCCTTTCCGTTCTGGTGGAGGACCGCTTGGGCCAAATGCCCAGGTGCCGGCTGCCACAGTCGTCCTACAAAAATGGTCAGGAATCACACAGCCCCAGTGAAGACGGTTGCCATCTCGGTGGAACCTCCAAATTGTCAAAGTTAGACTCAGGACTCACAGTTTGTCAGACCACTCTGTTTTATTAGCACAGCGCTCTGCTAATAACACCCAGATAATGTGAGCACCATGCAAGACACAAACTATCTTATTTATACAGATAAAAGGGTGAGAACTTAACAAGATAACAAAGGAAGCAGAATCAGATAAGTTTACCTGGGCTAGACATGCATATCTTATTTCCTTACTAACTATTACCGATCTTCTGTTAATGTTTCGCCATTAGCACCATTGTTTATGCCTAATGGTTTTTTTTTCCTGGCACCTGTATTTCAACATTTCTTATTTCTGCTTAAAGGTACATACAACATTTCTTTAATCCATTCTTATTTTTACAATATAATTCATTCTACTTTCACATTAGCAATGCTCATTGGTAAATTCTGGCTCCTTCTCACGTTCAGGTTGGCCACCCCGTCGTAGGCTTTTTTCAAAATCTCTGCTTACAATTATAAATGGAAACACATTCTCCCTAATCATAATGCTTTCAATTATAACACTCTGCATGTTACTGCATTGCACCTCAGCTCCCTTTCACATTCCATTAAGTGCTGTTAGTACAACTGTTTTTTAACAACAGTCCCATGTAATGATAAGAATACAGGTTCCTAATGGAGGTACTTAATGGAATATTTTATTATACTAAAAATGAACAAAACCGAATAACACTTTCAAACTTTATTCTATAGATTTTTGGACTGAATTCCAGACGGTGGCCAAATGCGCAAGCGTTAGTCATAAGGTCAACATGCTAGCCTTTCTATTATACCACGCACGGTATCTGATCCCTATCGAGACATCCAGGATGTCTGATGAAATCACATCTGAAGAATCAGTAATAAGTTGTTTACATCTTCATGGTTCAGAGGCCCTGGAAAATAGAATAAAGAAAAGAAAAAAACCTGGACTTCCTGCCCATAGGACATTAATTTACTCTGTGCCAGTACCTGTAATTAACGTCAATACATCTGTATGTGGAGAAGGCAAATGCCATCTAGTTTTTGTGTCAGCTCAAACCGGTTAAATGTTTTAGATAAATATACTTTAGGCTTGTTTAGCTATTTGAACAAGATATCTACTGTATGTCCAATGGGGCATCCTGCTACTGTTGTACACATAGTTCTAGTCAATCTATCGTGTTCTACGCTGGGCTCAGAAGTGACAGAGTTGGCATTTCTGTTTGCCCCCTTCCCTGTAGGTGCCCCATGCAACTTCTGATATTATTGGTGGCTAGGGCCAGTCCTGTGTCTGATACCCTACGGTCTGAGTCTCCACTTGTGCAGTGATTTGTACTGGGTCAAAGTGGACCAGATGCACCACTACATTACTTCAGTTTTAAGACGCTATCATTCCATTGAATTCAATGGAATTACACCTGTCTAAAAGTGGAAGGACATATGGTGAATCGGGACTAGGGAGTGTGAAGTGGATGTAAAATCTGCCACCCACGTATACATTCTAACTGGGGCAGTGTTTTACAGCTGCTTTGCATCACAGGTGCCAACATTTCTTGGCGCTGGTGGGTGCTTGCGTTCCCCCAGCCCCACCCCGACTCTGCCCCCTCCCTGCCCCTATTGGACGCCTCCCCAAATTCCTGCCCCGGCCCTGCCTCTTCCCCGAGTGCGCCACATTCCTCCTCCTCCCTCCCTCCCTCCCAGTGCTTGCCGCATGAAAAAGCTGTTTCGTGGCGCAAGCACCGGGAGGTAGGGGGGAGAAGCAGGATGCAGTGGCGCACTCAGGGGAGGAGGCAGAGGCAGAGCCAAGGCAAAGGTGAGCTGGGGCGGAGAGCTGCCTGTAGGTGCAGAGCACCCACCAATTTTTCCCCATGGGTGCTCCGGGGCTGGAGCACCCACGGGGTCAGCGCCTATGCTTTGCATAGCTTTAAATGACTACATGAGGTACATGGCTGTAGAGAATCAGAACCATTGTTTTGCAATTGGATATTTAGAGCCAAACTCTACTCACAATGGTGTAAATGTGGAGTAACTCCACTGACTTCAGTGCAAGAATAGAATTTTCAATGTACTCAGACACACATAGAAACAGTTGTCCTACATCAGCATAGCTCCATGCACTTCAAGGCACATGCTAACTGCGGCTCTATCTGGCCTATAGTTGAGGCTGAAATCAGTTGATGCCTCTTTGGTCTCTTGTGACACCATGGCCAGGAGTCAGGTCTCCTTATTGGGGCCAATCTAGTGATCAGTGTATGCTAGGAAACACAAGCATGACTTCCCATAGTTAAGCATGGAACCCTATTTTTATACCCTGGGAGACAATTTGTGTTCAAATCATAGCATGTAAAAAAAATAAATTATCCTAACAAAATGGATTCTGTCAGTGCTTCATGGAGCATAGGGTTCCAGACATTGATGCCCTGTTGGGATAAGAGCCAAAGAATAAGAAAATACTAAGAAACTATACCTGCAATATTCATGAACATAAGATTTTAATTAAGATCACAGAAGTCAGTGATTCCCAAACAGACAGAGATGTCACGGGGTAGCGGAGATGCTTATTATTCAGGAAATGACATTCAGTGCCACTAAAAGCTATTAACATTGATGTAGCAAAAAACTTGCTTCCCTTGGGAAGAAGTGAAAAATGTGCTGAGAAGGGAGGAGATCTTAAGAAGAGAGAAGATGAAACAGGCAATAGGGCCAGATTCGGTCCTGTCCTACACCTTGTCTAGCCATTTATAGTGCTGCTGAGTATATGTAAAGTGGGATAAAATGCCATGAAATAAGAGTGATAATGACTTACACACACTTTGCAAAGTCATTTTGCTTGGTGTAAATGATTATGCAAGATGCAGGCCAGTGGAGAATCTGGCCCAATGTCTTGGCAAGGGAGCAAAATTATGGCAAAACCTAAGCTTAAAAAAGTAAAGAAGGCTGGTTGTAGGGCTCATCATGTCAGTACTAGACAGAATAGTCACAAGGGCCCATTCTCTCATTTACATCAGTTTTGCACCAGTTTAAATGAGAGCAGCATCAGGCCCTAGTCTTCTGTGGGATTCATCTATTACTTTAAAGCCTTGGAGACAGATCTTGTCTTAGTGGGTGGAGAAGGGGTGAGGGGTCCGGAGAAATTTTAGTTCACTCCATCTGATGGAAAGTGAAATGCAAAAACTGTCAGGCTGTAAGAGTTGACTGATTGTAACAGTCTCCAATCAACTAAAGAGTCTGCAGCAAAACGAAAGTTTGTCAGCCAAATGGAGAGTTACTTAAAGTGATGTGTGTATGTTAAAGAATAAATTATTTTAGATGCTCACAGATGCTTAGATGCTATGGGGAGGAGGGCCATACGGAGTCTAGATAGATATGGTATAATAAATTACCAAGGAAAAAACCCTGAAAACAGGGTTGAAAGTGTTTTAGTAACAGTCCGTTTACTTTGTGTTTTTACAAGACCTTATCTTGCTTATAATTAAGAGGTATTCAGTCTAAGTCCCTCTCTCAGGGGCTATTTCCAGTATTACCGCTGGCAGTGAAACTGAAATAGGTGGTTTGCGTAAGGGAATGTTACTTGTTCAGGCAGGTGATGATAACTTTTCCTTTTTCTTTCTTGTACTTTCCATTTTTCTCATTTTAATGTTTCAAGAAACCTAAAGCCTTAATAGTGAGGTTCTCATCATCAAAATACTGTAATGTACAACTAGTTTGGGCCAGGTCACTGGTAGGTGTAAATTATCCTGGCTCCGTTGAAGCCAGTGGAACTGAGTCCAGATTTTTTTGACCTTTTAAATCTAAACCTAACCTCTAAAACCTACAATAATAGATAGTGGTCATTAACATTGGCTTGTATAACAGTAAATATAACATTATCTGTGGTTATCTGATCAGTAGTTCCAGTGCCTGGCATACTCTCTCCTACTTGATTCAACTGTATTTTTTTCTCTGTATGTTTTCAACTTAAAAGAAAAGATAAAAGACACTGATTATACTAATTTAATACAAAAGTCACCTAAGGTGATTATGTCACCTTTAAAACCATGTATATCATAACTACTTCACTCAGACAATCATGTAAATATAATGGATAAAGACCCATTAATGTAAGCCCTCTCAAATGTAAACATTTGAATAAATGGGGCGTGGATTCAAACCAATCCTTAGTCTTAGTTTAGGTTTCACAAAATCAAAACCAGTTCCAGTTGTGACCATCTTTTATTTTTCTGAACTTGCAGACGCTTAAGGGAATTGATTTAAAATGGGACCTGAGTTCAATCCAGTTCAGTTAGCAACACCCAAACCAGTCATTTAAATTTTGCAAAATCAAACCACACCGCAGTTATGATTCTTTCTTATCCTCAGTGTGTGGTGGGTTTTTAGTGAACCTTGCAGTGTGTTTGATCTTGGAGGGAGAAAAGGGGAGTTGCTGCCCAAATACTGTGAAAATTATTTGGCTCCCCAGTCTTACTGCCACCCACAAATCAGCTGCTGCTTCTTACATTGCTTTTTGAAAAACACGCAATCATTTTTTTAAAAGAGAAAATTAGAAATTACCATGCTATGGTCGGCAAATTCACACAAAGAAGTCAAAAGGTCTTTTCTGAGGTTTTTCATTAGGGAAGTTAACTACTATTAGCCCAAGAATTGCCTGGACTCTTCAACTTTGTTTGCACTAAATAAGATGTCCCAAGCAAACAGAGATGAGCAATTCATGGTCCACCCTTGAATACTTTCTCATGGTGATTAAAACTGTAAATCACAAACAAATATACACCCTTATTTAAATTAAAACTATTGACATAAACCATAATGAAACATTTATACTTGATACTGACACATTCACTGCTAATGTATGACAGTAAATCTGATAAAATTATTCATTGTAAAGAAATTATCCAACAAATGTAGCCCTTTTTTCTGTTTTGAAATCATTTGGTAACAGATTCTGATTTTTGTTGATATATCCAGTATTCACAAGAACTGTATCCACCAAATATGCATATATATATATATATATATATATATATATATATATATATATAAAATGATATCCTATAGCCTAGATACCCTTAAGGTGATGAGGGGCTAAGACTGAATTCCCATTGCCAGTTAAATTGCACAAACTCACTGCAGGTCATCTGGGGTTTGTTTTCTGAAGTTAAACAGTGTGTGATACGGTGGCTGTTGAAATACCTAATTGGTTGGTCTATGATAGTCACTGCGGTAGTTTCTGACAGGTAGTTTGGAGCCATTCTGCAAACCACACAACATAGAGAGTTTCTGTTCTCAATCACCTGAGTAATATGATTCAACTGCCTTTATATATGACATTATCTTGTAAGCTCATCTCACCTTGGTAGTTTCTCTGTTCCTGGGAGGCCAGTGGGGATTCATCCCTTGTGTCTGGCCATCCTGATACAATGCTGGACATGAGCACTTGTACATCTTCATCATATATAGTTTGTTCTTGGATTCTTTCTAGCTCCTGCCATGAAACTGGTATATAACTAATTTAGTTGATGCTTTCTAGGTCTTTCTGTGTCTTCTGAGGATTTCAAATTCTTCTTCAGTTGCCATATTTTCATGCTGTGAGGTCGCTTTGGATAAGAAGTCAGATATGTACATCTCAGTCCCTTTCACGTAGCATACCTCTACATTAGAGCATTGCAGCTTCAGTAGTTGATGGTGTTTTGGGTCTGCTAGCAGTGGCTTTTAAAAAAAGTGTTCACCAGTGGCTTATGGCTACTTTATACTCAAAAGCAGGGGCGGCTCTAGGCACCAGCAAACCAAGCTGTTGCCTAGGGCGGCCAAATCTAGGGGGCGGCAGGCTGGGCCGGTGGACCTGCCGCAGTCATGCCTGCGGGAGGTCCACCGGAGCCGTGGACGACCGGACCTGCCGCAGGCATGACTGCGGAGGGGGCGCTCGTCCCGCGGCTCGGCTGGACCTCCCGCAGGCATGACTGCGGCAGGTCCACCGGAGCCGCTGGACCCGCGAACCGTCCGCAGCCGTGCCCGCGGGAGGTCCGCTGTTCCCGGGGCTCCGGTGGACCTGCCGCAGGAGCTCAACCGGAGCCGCGGGAAGAGGGGACCCGCCGCGGGACCGAGGAAGGGCGGCGCAGCACACCGCGCTGCCTGGGGCAGCCTATTTTCTAGAGCCGCCCCTGCTCAAAAGTTTTCCAGTGCTTCTGCATACTGGTTGAATTTTTCACAAGTGAGCACAATTGCAAGAAATTCCATTTCAATTTGAACATATCTTTATTCTGTTAGTGATAATGACCTTGATGTGAAAGCTATTTGCTGTCCCTTTTGTTGGAATGATGCCGCAGGTCCTATCTCACTGGCTTCCCACTGCATAGTTGCCTCTTCATTGGCATCGCAGTATTTTATGAGGGAATAGTTAGTCACAGATCTTTGATATGTATGATAGCCACATCATGTTGAGGAAGCCATATACATACTGCATCTCTGTCCTGTAGTCACCTCAGGGGTCAGTAGAAAGATGCTTGGAAGAATTTTTGTCAGATAGTTTACAAATCTAGTTTCTGAACTTATTTAATATCTTCAGGTGTGTACAACTGCAGTATTGCTTTTATCTTTTGGTGGTCAGGTGGTAGCCCTTGGGAGGTCAGTGAGTGTCTCATGTAGGAGACTGCAGTCAATTGCAATTTCATTTTGTTTTTTTTAATTCAGTTTTAGATTTGTTTCCATGGCTCTTTTTAGCAGACAGATGAGGTTGTGGTTGTGATCTGCCACAGCTTTCACCATGCTCTCTCTGCAGTCGTACACTAGAATATTCTTAGCTATGATGCTAATCCCTGAAAGTCCTGTTAGTACATCTTCCTGGTGGCACTGATATGAGACTGGAGATCAGAAAGTAAGGTGAGGTCTGGAGTCACATCAGGCCATAAATCTGTGTGGTTGCCCAGACTACTTTCTGGAGCATCACCATGGTTAAATAGTGAACATGGGCCAATCAGAAGGCCGCAGGGTGCTGTCACTCTTCACCTTTGGGCAGTACTTCCTGCAGCATCTAATTGCTATAATGTTCCTTTTTATGGCTCTGCACAGCCTCCTGGTGGCAATATAGGAATGTCAGCTCACGCGGGATCCACACACTTCTAGTCCTAAGGTTCTTTGTTATTGCCCTTCCTCTGAGTTGCTGCCAGACCTGGTGTGTCTTGATGAAACTCTTTTTACCAGGTCAGGGGCATGGATGTGGGCAGCTGGTTCCCAGGAGTGTGCTTCAGGTCCACAGCCCTGAAAATCAAAGCGTTAGTACTGTCTCCCCTCTCTGCAGTTTAGAATTGAGGCTAGTACAAATTATATATTTCTCATGCACCTGGGTCTGGACTGGCGGGGGCAGCTGTTGGGAAAGGGATTCTCCATATAAAGTTTCAAGAGGGATACATGGAAAACAGGATGTAGCTTAAGGGATGGTGGGAGCTGCAATTGGAAGGTGACAGGGTTGATTTGCTGACAAATCTGGAATGGTCTGAGGAACTGGTGCCCTAGCTTGTGGGATGATCTGTTTGCATAGAGGTATTTTGCTGCAAGCTAAACCTTTTGGCCCACTATCAGAGATGTGGTTTCTTGGCATTGACATTTTGAATACTGCTTGTAGTCCTTTTTTGTGTCTTCAAAGTGGCTCTTAAAGTCCTCCTGGAGATGATGAATTCATTGGATCCAGTTGACAGCTGCTAGGTCAGGGGAGGCGGCTGGCAAGGCTATTTGGAAGTGAGGGTGGAACTTGTAATTTGCAAAAAAGGACCTCTTCCACGTGGAGGCATGGTCAGCATAGTTGTATGAGAACTTGGCGTGATATGGTCAGAAGCCCATGAAAATGGATAACGTGCACCATCAGGAAGTGAGCCATTGTTTCAGCAGAGGGTAGTCACAGGGCATGAAGTGCACCATTTTAGTCAGTTGGTCTACAATGGTCAAGACTTCACTCATACAAACATATATAAATATAATGGATAAAGACCCATTAATGTCAAGCCCTCTCAAATGTGAAAATTTGAATAAATGGAGCTTGGATTCAAACCAATCCTTAGTTTAGGTTTCACAAAATCAAACCAGTTCCAGTTTTGACCATCTTTTATTTTTCTGAACTTGCAGACGCTTAAGGGAATTGATTTAAAATGGGACCTGAGTTCAATCCAGTTCAATTAGCAACACCCAAACCAGTCATTTAAATTTTGCAAAATCAAACCACACCGCAGTTATGATTCTTTCTTATCCTCAGTGTGTGGTGGGTTCTTAGTGAACCTTGCAGTGTGTTTGATCTTGGAGGGAGAAGAGGGGAGTTGCTGCCCAAATACTGTGAAAATCATTTGGCTCCCCAGTCTTACTGTCAGCCACAAATCAGCTGCTGCTTCTTACATTGCTTTTTGAGAAACACGCATGTGGGGATTTATCATCCCTATGCTGCCTTGGTGGAAAGTTACAGCAGCGGACATCACGGACAGAGAGGTTAGATAAAGTTGTTGTGAGAAAGCAGAAAGCTAGCCAGGAGGATGCAGGCGCCAGATGGCCTGGCTGGGATCGGTTTCAAGGTGATAAACAAGACCATAAATCAGATGGATTGCATGGGAAATGGGGAACCAGTGAGCAAAGGGCCATGCATGTGAAAAGCATGTGTATCGGACAAAGAACCAATCAGCAGCAATGTAATGTTGGTGTGTCTGACGTTTGCTAATATGGAGAAGCCTATATAATATGATGCATTGTACACAATAAACGATTCAGCTTGCAATCATATTGGTTGTTGTGCTTTATCCGGCCCGCATGTAACGCAACACACGCAATCATTTTTGAAAAGAGAAAATTAGAAATTGCCATGCTATGGTCGGCAAATCCACACAAAGAAGTCAAAAGGTCTTTTCTGAGGTTTTTCATTAGAGAAGTTAATTACTATTAGCCCAAGAATTGCCTGGACTCTCCAACTTTGTTTGCACTGAATAAGGTGTCCCAAGTAAACAGAGATGAGCAATTCATGGTCCACCCTTGAATACTTTCTCATGGTGATTAAAACTAAATCACAAACAAATATACACCCTTATTTAAATTAAAACTATTGACATAAACCATAATGAAACATTTATACTTGATACTGACACATTCACTGCTAATGTATGACAGTAAAGCTGATACAATTATTCATTGTAAAGAAATTATCCAACAAAAGTAGCCCTTTTTTCTGTTTTGAAATCATTTGGTAACAGATTCTGATTTTTATTGATGTATCCAGTATTCACAAGAACTGTATCCACCAAATATTCAACTACATATTGTGCTAGACCCAGGCCAGTTGGTAACAGCAGAGTAGTAGAAGGCCAATATACTGGCCACTGGATAAGCAGTTTTCTGTTCCCTGACTGACCAGAGCAGGGGCTCCTCCAGGCTAATGAGAACACCTGACTCCAATTAACCTGCTAAGAGTCAGGTGAGGCTGTTAAGCACCTGACTCTAATTAAGGCCCCTCTGATGCTATAAAAGGGCTCACTCCAGTCAGGCCAAAGAGAGTCAGGGAGCCAGAGGAGAGGAAGTGCGGCTGAAGGGCTGGGTAATGAAGACACCCTGAAACCACTGGAAAGGGAACCCTAAGGTAAGGTGAAGAAGGCATTGAGAGAGAGACACGGGAGAGCTGTGGGGAAGTGGCCCAGCGAAATGTAGCAACTCTGGCAGTGAAAGGTTGGCTGCCAACATCTGCTGCCATTAGGTCCCTGGGCCCGAACCTGGAGTAGAGGGCGGGCCTGGGGTTCCCTCCAACCCGCCACTATAGAAACACCTCCTGGGAAGGGAACACAGGTCCCTGTCAGGACAGGAGACTCAACTGTTCTTGAATAAGCCTGTAGGGACAACAGAGACTGTGGGAGTTCTCTCTCACCAACCTCCTTGCTGGCTTATGATGAAAAGGGCTCAGTAGACTGTACCCTGGCCCTAGAGAGAGAAGGGCTACATGGAGGGTCACAGTGAGCCTCTGAGGCTAGCATAAACCGCCTGGAAGCGCAGGACCCATGGGGACAAGGTTGGAGCTCTGCCACAACTGGTGTCAGTGGTGGGATCATGATTGTTCACAGCGTGGCAGAACAAAGAGGGTTTTTTAACAAAAAAAAAAGTGCACTAGGGTTTTTGGTTTTTGTTTGTACCACAATGGAGGAGGTGGTGAGAGCACTGGTGCAAGCTACGGCGGCCCAGCAGGAGGCAACCCGGGCTCAGGCGATGGCACAACAGGAGTCCATGAGGTTACAGCAGGAAACTAACCAATTGTTAATGAGCCAGGGAATTGACCCAACTACCCAAGGAAGGCCCCCCATGAAGCAAACACTTGATCCCGACCCTGGAGGGTCGGGCGGCCAAGCCCCAAGGGAGTCCTAGGTGGGAGAAGAGGGTGGCCGAAAACCAGCTGGGAACCCAGAAGGAAGGGAAAGGCCTGAGCGGGGGGGGGACCCTGGGACTAAACCCCCTAACCCATGTGTTAGGGGAGTGACTAGAAGCAATTATAGGTGTTACGGGTGCAGGGAGTTGGGGCACATAGCAGCCCAGTGCCCCAATGTCGTAGAACCCATGCAGTGTAACCGGGGAGACGGGGCAGACCCATGTAGCCCTACTCAATCTTGTAGGGGTTGCAGTCACCCGACATAAATATACAAGGCAGGTAAAGTTGGATGGGGTAGAAACCGTGGCACTTATAGAATCAGGGAGTGCTATCACCCTCATTTTGGGTAAATTAGTGAAGCGCAGCCAGTTAATGCAGGCCAAGCGTACAGGGGTAACCTGTATCCATGGGACTGTTACTTACTACCCCATCATACCAGTGAAAATTGAAATTCAGGGAAATGTCACCAGGGTGAAAGTAGGAGTAGTCCCAAACCTCCCATACCCCGTGCTCATAGGTAGAGATTTCCCCGGGTTTGGAAACTTGCTCCCCTCCCACCAGAGGAACTGGAGGGAGGGGAGCTCCCTGAGCTTCAGGAGGCTTCCACGACAGAATGTCACCTCCCATTTTTTGCAGTTATGTCTCAAGAACTATTCCCTGTCCCAGGGAAAGGCAGGAAGACCAAGAGAGAAAGAAGGGCGGCCAAGGCCTTGGGTACCCGAATCCTGATACAAGGATAGAGGGCAGACATACATGGGCAACTGAAGGTGAGGGCCCCGAGACGGAGATGGAGTCAGAGACTGGTTCCAACCCCAACCTCACGGAGCCAGCCGAGAGGCCAGAAACAGATCCCTCAGAGTTCAGGCTGATAAGCCCAGGGAGAGAGACTTTTGGACGGGACCAGATGGAAGACTCAAGGTATGAAAACGCCAGGAAGGAGGTGGCTGAGATAGCTGGGGTACCTATAGAGGGAAAAGCCTGATGGCCAGGGCCTTATTTTGTGATCAAGAGAAACCTCCTATACTGGGTTGTGCAGATGCAAGAGCAAGAGGTACACCAGCTCCTAGTACCCCGGAAACACCAGAAGGCAATATTAAGCCCTGCTCACAGTCACCTTTTTGGAGGGCACCTGGGAGTGGAGAAAACCCAGGTGCGAATCTTACCCAGGTTCTTCTGGCTGGGGGTGCATGAAGACGTCTGGTGGTACTGTGCCTCTTGCCCCGAATGTCAACTGCAGAGACCTCATTCACATCTAAGAACCCCCTTGGTACCCCTGCTGATCATCGAAGTTCCATTTGAATGGATTGCCATGGATCTTGTGGGGCCACTAGAGAAAATGACCCGAGGCCACCAGTATGTGCTTGTCATCCTAAACTATGCAACCAGGTATCCAGAAGCTGTCCCCTTATGAAATACAGCCTCCAAGAGCATTGCCAAAGAATTAGTGGCAATCTTTGCCCAGGTAGGGCCACTAAAAGAAATCCTTACTGACCAGGGAACACTGTTCATGTCCAAGCTGATGAAGGACCTCTGTTCCCTGCTCTAGCTCTGCGTTCCCTGAGGCTAGCATAAACTGCCTGGAAGCGTGGGAACCATGGGGACAAGGTCAGAGCTCTGCCACAATATATATATAAAATGAATGATATCTTATAGGCTAGATACCCTTACTCACTGTTATATGGTGATGACGGGCTATGATTGAATTCCCATTGCCAGCTAAATTGCACAAACTCACCACAGGTCATCTGGGATCTGTTTTCTGAAGTTAAAACAGTTTGTGATATGGTGGCTGTTGAAATACTGAATTACTTGGTCTATGCTAGTCACTGCAGTAGTTTCTGACAGGTTGTCTAGTTCCCAGAAGTCTGAATAGTAGTCTGCAATAATGAGGTAGTTTGGATCCATTCTGCAAATGACACAACATAGAGAGTTTCTGTTCTCAGTCACATGAGTATTATAATTTGACTGCTTTATATACAACATTATCTTGTAAGCTCATGTCATCTTGGTAGTTTCTCTGTTCCTGGGAGGCCAGTGGGGATTCATCCCTTGTGTCTGGCCATCCTGATACAATGCTGGACACGAGCACTTGTACATCTTTGTCATATATAGTTTGTTCTTGGATTCTTTCTAGCTCCTGCCACGAAACTGGTATATAACTAATTTAGTTGATGCTTTCTAGGTCTTTCTGTTTCTTCTGAGGATTTCAAATTCTTCTTCAGCTGCAATATTTTCATGCTGCGAGGTCGCTTTGGATAAGAAGTCAGATATGTACATCTCAGTCCCTTTCACGTAGCATACCTCTACATTAGAGCATTGCAGCTTTAGTAGTTGATGGTGTTTTGGGTCTGCTAGCAGTGGCTTTTAAAAAAAAAGTGTTCACCAGTGGCTTATGGCTACTTTATACTCAAAAGTTTTCCAGTGCTTCTGCATACTGGTTGAATTTTTCACAAGTGAGCACAATTGCAAGAAATTCCATTTCAATTTGAACATATCTTTATTCTGTTAGTGATAATGGCCTTGACGTGAAAGCTACTTGCTGTCCCTTTTGTTGGAGTGATGCCGCAGGTCCTATCTCACTGGCTTCCCACTGCATAGTTGCCTCTTCATTGGCATTGGAGTATTTTATGATGAAATAGTTAGTCACAGATCTTTGATATATATGATAGCTACATCATGTTGAAGAAGCCATACACATACTGCCTCTCTGTCCTGTAGTCACCTCAGGAGTCAGTAGAAAGATGCTTGGAAGAATTTTTGTCAGATAGTTTACAAGTCTAGTTTCTGAACTTATTTAATATCTTCAGGTGTGTACAACTGCAGTATTGCTTTTATCTTTTTGTGGTCAGGTGGAAGCCGTAGAGAGGTCAGTGAGTGTCTCATGTAGGAGACTGCAGTCAATTGCAATTTCATTTTGGTTTTATTCAGTTTTAGATTTGTTTCCATGGCTTTTTAAGCAGACAGATGAGGTTGTGGTTGTGATCTGCCACAGCTTTCACCATGCTTTCTCTGTATTCATACACTAGAATAGACTCAGCTTTTTCCTTTACGGAGATATACCTATCTCCTAGATCTAGAAGGGACCCCAAAGGGTCATTGAGTCCAGCCCTCTGCCTTCACTAGCAGGACCAAATACTGATTTTGCCCCAGATCCCTAAGTGGCCTCCTCAAGGATTGAACTCACAACGCTAAGTTTAGCAGGCCAATGCTCAAAGCACTGAGCTATTCCTCCCCACGACTATGATGCTATGATGCTAATCCCTGAAAGTCCTGTTAGTACAACTTCCTGGTGGCATTGATATCAGACTGGAGATCAGAAAGTAAGGTGAGGTCTGGAGTCACATCAGGGCAGAAGTCTGTAGGGTTACCCGGACTACTTCCTGGAGCACACTCCTTGGTTAAATAGTGAACATGGGCCAATCAGAAGGCCGCAGGGTGCTGTCACTCTACACCTTTGGGCAGTACTTCCTGCAGCATCTAATTGCTACAGTGTTCCTTGGATGTGGCTCTGCTCAGCCTCCTGGTGGCAATATAGGAATGTCAGCTCTCGTGGGATCCACACAGTTTTAGTCCTAAGGTTCTTTGTTATTGCCCTTCCTCTGAGTTGCTGCCAGGCCTGGTGTGTCTTGATGAAACTCTTTTTACCAGGTCAGGGGCATGGATGTGGGCAGCTGGTTCCCAGGAGCGTGCTTCAGGTCCACAGCCCTGAAAATCAAAGAGTTAGTACTGTCTTCTCGCTCTGCAGTTTAGAATTGAGAATAGCACAGACTATATTTTGCTCATGCACCTGGGCCTGGACTGGCGGGGGCAGTTGTTGGGAAAGGGATTCTCCATATAAAGTTTCAAGAGGGATACATGGAAAACAGGATGTATCTTATGGGATGGTGGGAGCTGCAATTGGAAGGTGACAGGGCTGATTTGCTAACAAATCTGGAATGGTCTGATGAACTGGTGCCCTAGCTTGTGGGATAACCTGTTTGTATGGAGGTTGTAGCAGGATGAAACCCTGCTCCTGCTGTGAGGGGTTTAAAAATGGCCTGGCAGGGCTTGAGAGCGGCTGCTCTCAAGGCTGGGCTGAGTGAGAAAGTGGCTGCAGCTGGGCCACACCCCATCAGGCCACAGCTGGCCCCTATAAAAAGGCCAGGGAAGCCAGAGGCAGGCAGTCTTCCTCTGCCTGAAGAGGCAGAAGGGCCTGGCTGCAGGGGCTATAGGCAAGGTACCTAGGGTGAAGCAGGGCTGGGGAAAGGCTGAGGAGCTCCAGCCTAGAAAGCCCCAGGCTGCGGCCTAGCAAAGGGCCAACTGGTACTGGGGGTTGCAGAGGGCAGCCCAGGGGTAGGCCAAGGCAGCAGGTCCAAACCCCTTTGCCTGTGATGAGTAGGCTGATACTGCAGTCTGCCCCAGAGTGTGGGGCTAGACAATGACTGGCAGTAGCCAATACTGAGGCAAGGTGGGGATAGAGGGTGGGGGTTCCCCAAGGATGGGAGACCCAGAGAGAAAGAGGTTACTGCCAAGGGGCAGCACCCCATGTGAAAGGGCACCAGGTCCAGGGAGGGACACGGGGGCCAGAGGACAGGAGGATCACCGGCCTGCAGAGGGTGCTCCAGCACTGGAAAAGAGCTAATTCCCCGAGTCACCAGCAGGAGGCGCCACAGGGGTGAGTCCGACCCGTCTACAGAGGTATTTTGCTGCAAGCTAAACCTTTTGGCCCACTATCAGAGATGTGGTTTCTTGGCATTGACAGTCTGAATACTGCTTGTAGTCCTTTTTTGTGTCTTCAAAGTGGCTCTTAAGGTCCTCCTGGAGACGATGAATTCATTGAATCCAATTGGCGGCTGCTAGGTTAGGAGACGCTATTTGGAAGTGAGGGTGGAACTTGTAATTTGCAAAAAAGGACCTCTTCCACGTGGAGGCATGGTCAGCATACTTGTATGAGAACTTGGCATAAAGCAGGAGGGACAACCATATATCTTGTTGGTAATTGACAAAGCACCTTAGATAGTGCTCTAGTACTTGATTTACCCCTCTGTTTGCCCTTCTGGCTGGCTGTGGTACACAGAGAAGGGAAAATTGCAAATGTCCAATAACTGGAGAATATCATGTCAAATGTATGAGACAAACTGCAGGCTTTGGTCCAAAGTGATATGATCAGAAGCCCATGAAAATGGATAACGTGCACCATCAGGAAGTGAGTCATTGTTTCAGCAGGGTGTAGGTAGTCACACAGGATGAAACACACCATTTTGGTCATTTGGTCTAGACCACTGTGTGGCTGTCAGAGATGGGGAGTTCCACTATGCAATCTAGTGTGACAGAGTCCCAGGGTCTACATGGGATATCCAGGGCCCCAGGGTGCCGAGGGTCTTAGCACGAAGTGTCTTGGTGCGCACACACAGGTCACAGAGTCAATGAAGTTCTGGGCTTTGGCTCACATATGAGGCCACCAGAAGAATCAGAAAGTAGGCAGAAAGACTAAAGGTGGCCCGCCAAGATGTTGTGGCAGAGATGAAGCACTTCCAGTAGGGAGTGCCCAGTAGAATGTATATCTGCCCATCAACGTATGTGATCCGGGTATTGGGCTTCCTTGAGCTGATGATGCCACTCATCAAAGGTGGATTTAATGGTGGGCAATTCTTTATCTAATATTTCATAATTCCATTTGGTAGGGGCGAGTTTTCTGGAGTATTTGCAGGGGTGCAGCAATTGCTGTGGCCCATGCCTCTGGGAGAGTATGGCTCCAAAGATTACATTGGATACATCGTCTTCCACTATGAATGCTTGGGCAGGGTCTGGATATGCTAGAATAGGAGTGGAGGTGAAAGCATCCTCAAGCTGTTTGAAGACACGGTGAGCTTCAGGCATCCAAACATATTTGATGGCTTTGCAGAGAAGGTTAGTCATGGGCGCTATTTGCCCCAGAATGAATTGTCAGTAAAAATTCATAAAGCACAGGAAGTGCTGTAACTCTCAGGGGGGCCTGGGCACTACCCAGCTGCAAATGGCATTTACTTTCTGAGGAGTTCATCTTAAGGCCTGCTGGGGTAAGAATATAACCCAAAATTCCTGGGAGGATTGGTCAAAGGTAGTTTTTCAGTTTCACATACTGGCCGCGCATCTGTACTCTTAATAGGATGGAATGAATGTGGTGACAATGCTGTTCAGGGTTGTCTGAAAACATAACTTTGTCCCTGAGATAGCTAACTACATACTCGTCCAGGATGTCTTTAAATACGCCGTTCATGAAGTGTTGAAACATCGTGGGAATATTAGTCAGACCACATGGCATTACTAAATTTCTGAAGTGCCCAGAGCAGGTTCAAAATGCAGTCTTCTATTCTTCTCCTGCCATAAAGAGTACTAGGTTGTAAGCCCCTTGGAGGTCCAGTTTGGTAAAAATTCTGGCAAACTGCACGTGATCTAGCCACTCTGAGATTAGGGGCAGAAGATGCCAGTTTTAGACTATCACCTGGTTTAGGGACTGATAGTCTATGCAGAGGCATGGCATTCCACCTTTTTTTCTTACTTGAAAAGGACAAGAGTCCCTGGTGGGGAGGTGAAGTGCCAGATGAAGCCCTTGGAGGTTTTCATGAATGTACACAGGAAGGGCTGTCCGTTCTGGCTCAGACAATCCATAGATCCATCCATAAGGGTCCTTTGCTCCAGGTTGCAGGTCTATGGGGCATTCGTAGTCCCTGAGCAGAGGTCATATATCTGCATTTTTCTTTTAAAAACATCTGTATATTCCTGATACTTATGAAGGAGATGGGGACTCAGGTTTGAGACCGGTTCCTTCTGGCTGGCCGCTGCCACCTGGGGTTCCCCTCCGAGTGCTGTCACTTCTGATCGGCTACAGAAACCCAGGACTGGAGGATTGGGGTTGCCTTCACGCAGGCAGACCTTTTGGCAATAGTCACAGGGGAAACTGATCCTCTTCTCTCACCAGGAGATGCAAAGATTGTACTGCTCTAGCCAGATGATGCCAAGAATCAGGGGAAAGTGTGCAGAATGAATCACATTGAATTGTAGCACCTCCCGATGTCCATTAAGTACGGCTGCTAGGGGTACTGTTTCCTGCATCACTAGTTCCAGGGACAGGAGTCACCCATCTATCATCTCTGTGAGAACTGATGTAGGCTTTAAACAGAGGGGGATCTGTAGGGCTTGAGTAGCTTCAGCATATATGAAATTATCAGCAGCCCATGAATTCATCAGGGCCCACTGACGGAGAATCAACTTGGCCCATGGAACATAACTGTATTTGTACTTGGAAGTGTGGGATGGACACACACATCTTGAATCAGGTTTTCCTTGAGGTTTGGGACAGGGGAGTAGTTTCACAGCATAGTGCCCTGGCTAGCTCTCCCCAGTACAGCCTGGGCTTGTTTGTTTCCTGATTCCTTCCTAATCAAAATCTGCAATGGACAAGAGGCAAAGGCATGTCCTGGTGCTCCACAATAAAAGCATACGTTATTGTGCTGGTACCATGCCTTTTCTTCCAGGGTCAATCATTGGCAGACCAGATCACCCTGAATTGCTTGGTGGTTGGGCCTGGGGTTTTCAGCCTGGGGTATGGGTGAGGTGGTGGCACGGTTCCCCTCCTCTCCTCATTTTGCTCATGCAACCAATTGTTGATATAGATAAAGAGGTCAGCAAAAGCATCTAAGCTAGCTGGGGCAGTTGGGCTGCCTTGTTCCATTCAGCATTGGCTGTGAGTCTCTAGAACTGGGCAGCATATGAGGCAGCTGGCTCTTCCCTTGCTAGAGCCTTTGTAGTGTGGCTTCTGCTGAGTGAGCACAATGAGGGTTATCAAAAATTGCAGAAAATGCTCCCAGGAAAGCATTCGTCAGTTAACACTGGGATGTCCTGCTGTTTCAGGTGGGAGGCCCAAACCAGTGCTTCTTCAGCTAGCAAGCTGATCAGTGGAATACATTCGAGGGCGGAGCAAGAAAATGAGACTGGATTGCTTCAGGAACCCCCTAAACATCCGGCTGTTCCCATCAAAACGTTTGGATAGCCATACTGAGAAACCTTATTCAGAGGGCAGTTGCCCAACCTGAGCAAAGAACACAGGCTTCTCTTCCTGGAAGCATGCTAGCTGCTCACGGAGTGTTTGATTTTCTGCTAGGAACTGTGCCACTTGGGACTGCTGCCTATGGTTCTTGGATTGGAGTTGAGTGATCCTCTCCTGAAGCTCTGGTCCCTCATGGGGTTCAGTGGGTTGTGGCAGACCCACTCCCTCCAAATCCTGCTAAGGTGCTTCCATGGAAGGGGTTGAAAGGTGGTCTGGGCAGGGGACTGGGGTGTAGGATGTCTGGCCTAGCTGTCATGGCTGGACTGGCATCAAGTCAAGGATGGCCAAGAGGCAGGAGTCAATGAGCAGGGACAGAGCTGGGATAGATAAGCAAGAGTCAGAGTTAGAGTCAGGCTGGGGTTGGAGACCGGTGATCAGACATAGCACCAGGCTGGAATCAGGAGGCCAGAGTCAGGGGCGGCTCTACAGTTTTGGCCGCCCCAAGCAGTCATGCGCGGGAGGCGCCCCGGAGCCGCGGGAGCAGCGGACCTCCCGCGGGCATGACTGCAGAGGGTCCGCTGGTCCCGCGTGGCCCGGCTGGACCCCCAGCGGCTGCGGACGGTTCGCGGATCCCGCGGTCATACCTGCGGGAGGTCCAGCCGAGCCGCGGGACGAGCGCCCCCTCCGCAGTCATGCCTGCGGCAGGTCCGGTCGTCCCGGGGCTCCGGTGGACCTCCCGCAGTCATGCCTGCGGCAGGTCCGCCGGCGCAGCCTGCCGCCCCCTAGATTTGGCCGCCCTAGGCACCAGCTTGTTTTGCTGGTGCCTAGAGCCGCCCCTGGTCAGAGTCAGGGTCAGTCAGGTTGGGGTCAGAAGCCAGAGATCAGTAAGCAAGGTGACAGCTGGAGTTGCAGCAGGCCAGAAGTCTGTGTGGTTTCCCAGACAACTTCCTGGAGCTCCCTCCGGGATTAAATAGTGAGCATGGACCAATCAGAAGGCTGCAGTTTGCTGGTGCTCTGGGCCCTCTGGGTAGGGTTGCCAATTTCTAATCACACAAAATAGATCACTGAGGCCCCACCTCTTCCCAGAGACCCCGCCCCTTCCCTGAGGGCCTGCCCCTGCTCACTACATTCCCCCTCCCTCACTGACTTGCTCTCCCCGACCCTCACTCATTTTCACTGGGCTGGGGCATGGATTTGGGGTGCAGGAGGGTGTATGAGCTCTAGGGTGGGGGTGCAGGCTCTGCGGTGTGGCCAGGGTTGAGGTGTTTGGGCTGCAGGAGGGGGCTCTGGGTTTGGGGGGGCTCAGGGCTGGGGCAGGAAGTTGGGGTTCAGGGTTTGGGTACAGGCTTACCTCAGGCAGCTCCCAAGCACTGATGCACTGGGGCTAAGGCAGGCTCCCTGCCTGTCCTGGCATCTCATTGTGCCCCGGAAGCAGCCAGCAGGTCCAGATCCTAGGCAGGGGGCCAGGAGGCTCTGTGCGCTGCTCTTGCCAGCAGGCACTGCCACCCAGCTCCTATTGGTCATGGTTCCTGGCCAATGGGAGTGTAGAGCCGGTGCTTGGGGTGGGGGCAGTACGCGGAGCCCTGTGGGCCCTGCCTCCTAGGAGCTGGACTTGCTGGCCACTTCTGAGGCACAGCCTGGTGTCAGGACAGGAAGGAACTAGCCTGTCTTAGATCCGTAGCACTGTTGACTGGACTTTTAACGGCCCAGCTGGCAGTGCTGACTGGAGCCACCAGGGTCCCTTTTTGACCAGGCATTCTGGTCGAAAACCGGACACCAGGCAACCCTACTTCTGGGCAGTACTTCCTGCAGTACCTATTCTCCACAGTGCTCCTTGGAGAGGGCTCTATGTGGCCTCCTGGTAGCAGTGTGGGAACATCAGGTGTCCTGGGCTCCTTTGTACCTGGGTTCTGCTCCCATGGATCCTTACACTCTGCAGTCTGATCCCACATGGCATTCTCAGCCAGCTGTATCTATCTGGTGGTATCCAAAATGTGGAGAGGTAGCTGCTTTCCTTATGTACAGTAGCACTTGCCAATAGCCATCTTTGTCATCAAGTACTAAGAATATTTTTTGCTTTTGACAAGTCAGGAAATATTTCTTCAAAAGTAGGTATTTGGTAGTGAACTCTTTTTAGTGCTTTGTTTAAAGTGCTTGGTTCTATGTAAATGCGGAGTTTGCCTGGCTTCTCAAAAGCTAATGTGCTGCTTATCCAACTTATGGCTCTGTGACTTTAGCAATGATGCCTTCTTTTTTCCATATGTTTTATTGTTCCCATTTCTCTCCCCCCCCCCACACACACTTTTAATGCAATGGGTCCTCTGCAGGGCAGATGCTGTATTGGCTCAATCATTTTATCTATTTCCAGGTGTAATGTGCCTGGAAGACATCTCATTCCTTTGAATACATTTTGGTAACGTTTTAACAGCTTCACTGCAGGGAGGCCACAAGAGGTTGTCTGCTCTGATTATGTTTTTTTGGTTTGCTTCTGTGACTTTTGTATGAATTGTATGTCTTAGGTTTAGCGTCACTGTGGTTATACATTCACTTGTTTTAGCTGAAAGCAGTGGCTTCTGTGTTTTTGAACTATCTGAAATTTTGGACAGTATACTTTTCCTTGCTATTCTGCTTGTAATTTACATTGTCCTATGCCATTGTATAATTTTATTTTGGCTTTGCTGGGTTGTAATTACACTTGCTGCTTTTGAACAATGCTGAGGTAGTCTTTGTAGCTTTGTACAATCACTGAGGCAGCACTATCTAGTTGGCATTGAGTTTCCTATTTATTTGTGTGCTGCTGCCTTGTCTTTGAATCTGATGCTAGTCTGAGTTTTACAAACCATTTATTTTTGCTGTTTTGCACTGCATTACTATCATAAACATGCAAAATCTCACTCTCCGAGTCACTGCTTGGTTCCTCAATATAGTGCATTTGTCCCTTTGTTTTTCTTATTGGCAAGCTGTGCCATAATAATTTCTCTTGCAACAATTATTGCATATGACTCTGTATGTGGGGCATTTTCCATTATCATGGTTTTTCTCCACAGTACCTATCGATATTAATTTGGATTTCATTTGTCCCCTCTACTTTGTATTTTTGCATTTGGTTTTGCACACTTTTTGTGCATTTTTCCTTATATTTTCATCCCTTTCCTGAGCTACTTGGTGAAGTATTTCTGTGTCCACACAATTTATGCTCTGCATTTGGACAGGAGCTTGTTCACTAGCTTTGCACAGCTCTTTGTAGAGTTAGCGTGGGTTCCCTGAGCATTCTCATTCAAGCTCCGTCATCTTTCATCCCTGTTGATCGTATATAATAAACGAATTAATCTTTTAAGATTTGACAATCATATGAGTTAGCTATTTTGAACAGTTTGGCAATATGCTGATTTATTGTTTCTCCAGATTCTTGATTACACTGGCTGAAAACATACCTTTCATATGCCATTTTTTTGTGGGTTGACAATGCTTTTGGAGCACTTCTAGGACTTTACCTGGGTCCTTTCAGTCTGATGCAGTGTGGACATGTCCAAATGCAGTTGGAGCAGGTGGCAGTCTTTGCACATTACAGGTAATAGTGTGGCTATGGTTATTTTGTTTTCCTTTTTATCCCACTCCATTGCAATTTCATAGTTTTCCCATTGTGATCTAAAAAATATCCAGTTGCTAAACATGTCCCTTTTATTTTCCTCTGCCCGGGAATGGGAATCTGGTGGGTTGTCATGACTATTGTTTTCCCATTTGTTCTTGTTTTCAATGTTGTTAGTTTCTGATTTCACTTATCTGGAGGAGCTGACTCACTTCTGATACCATATTCAGTGCTCAAGCATAGAGAGAGAAAGACACAAAGAGACAGAGAGCCAAGACAGTGCAGCCTTCTGGCTTTATTGTGCCTCCACCTATACTGTCCTCTTCTCTCTCATCAAGGACTTCCTGAGAGCATAGTTCTCAAATTCCCTAGACATTGCCCTTATATTAGTTAAGGATGTTATCACAGTAGCTTTCCAATAGGGGGCATGATATCTATTGCAACAGGAATAAGGCCCATGTACCCAGAACTTGGGTCCAGATCTGGTGGTGCTGGGCACAGTCCCTGCTCTCCAAATACTCTTCACTGCCAGCAAGTAGGGGATGAGGGCAGGGAATGGGTGGAAACTTGGTTCTGCTTGCTGCCCCCGCACTCACAGCAGAAATAACTGGATAGATGTGAGGGGAAAGTAAGCAGCCCCTTCCAAGGGCCGCAGTAACTTCCTTTTTTTTTCTGGAGCAAGAGGCAAGCAGAGGTGTCTCTGAGGCATGATGCCTCCCAGGACAATTGGTGGTCCAATGTATGCACCACCCCTTGCAAAGGACTGTGTCTATAGCCACAACCTAGCCCTTTACATTTGCAAAGATCTTGGTATCCTTGGATGAAAAGTGCTATACAAAGATAACTTTTTTATCTTAAAAAGTCTTGCCAGTCTTGTATTTCAAATATGAAGGCATAAGGCAATGGATGCTAGTTTAAATTATTTAACCTACTGTATATGATATTTCAAAGCCTGATAAAAGAACAATAGATTATCTGCATCAGATCCTGTTATACTTCTTTGCTTTTGGGTGGAACTGTAATCCATCCATTATTTTATTTGGTATTTGCTTATCGTAACCTTTATGTATGTGTGTGCGCATATGAATGCCATTCTATTAGTTTAACTACAAAGGAAGACATTGCAAACTGCTAATGCAAATAAACCTAATTGCTCTGTGTGGGGGGGGAGTTGGTTCCTCCAATTTTATTTGCAAATCTCCAGTGAGGAACAAAATCGAAATTAGTTCTGATAACAATTGTCCAGAGAGAGAGAAGAGCCCTCAGATATTTAACAATAAAGTTTCACCCAGATCCAGCTGTGTCTCATATTTTAGGGCCAAGTTCAATAACAAAATGTTGACTGGTTTTTGGACTCCAAAATGCATAGCAAAAGAGCAGAAAAATCTACTGTTTATTTCTTAATCAGCACGAGTCATATTCTGATCTCAGTTATACCATTGTAATACCATCAAAGCCACTGGCACTCAAATGCCCAGCTGAAGGGTCCAGAATAAGACCCTAGATCAAGGGTTGCCAACCTGAGCCTGAGAAGGAGCCAGAATTTACCAATGTACATTGCCAAAGAGCCACAATAATATGTTAGCAGCCCCCAGTCAGTTCCCTACCCTGCTCCCAGTGCCTCCCAACCACCGGCAGTCCTGCTGATCAGCGCCTCCCCCTCCATACCCACACCTCCTGATCAGCTGTTTCATGGTGTGCAGGAGGCTCTGGGGGGGAAGCGAGGATGCGACAGGCTGAGGGGAGGGGGTAGGAAGGGGTAAAGCAGGGGCAGAGCCAGAGGGAGAGCAAGGGGTTGAGCAGTGAGCACTCCTCAACACATTGGAAAGTTGGCGCCTGTAGCTCCAGCTACAGTCAGTGCCTATACAAGGAGCTGCATATTAACTTCTGAAGAGCCGCATGTGGCTCTGGAGCCATAGGTTGGCCACCTCTGCCCTAGATGGACAGATTAAATGCAGTCACTCTTGATTCACACTGGTGTAGTTGAGATAAAGTTTCCAGAATGTACTTTTGGGGGAGGCAGGATAATCCAGTAGTTAGGGTGTTAGCCTGGTACTCTGAAGACTCAGGTTCAGGTGCCTGCTCCATTGCATGTCCTGTTTGACCTTAGGAAAGTCACTTAGGCTATATCTACACTTATGGCAGTGTGTAGAGTACAGGCACTACATATATAGCTGCACACCATGGTGAAAGGAAGGCTGCATCCACATTTGTCACTGCGGGCTTAATTCTGTGACTGAGGTCTGCTCTGTACAGCTGAGGAGATGTGAGGGAAGGATGGCTGTAATACATATATGTGGTTTCCTGATTCTTGGGGCCTACCAAGGATTAGTCTGTACATTGGCTTAATTTAGAGCAATCTGAGGGTTGTTCTAATTACACTCAACTCCCCAGGCCCCAAAGCGCCATTCTGGCAGCTAAAATTGGTGGAGTACAGCACTGTTCTGGACATCTCTCGTGCAACAGGGGTTACTCAAAAGGGTAGCATAAAACTACTACACTGGAAGAGTACCCAGGAGGTTAGATTCACTGGTGCAAAACAGCCAGAAAGGGGCTGAGGATCTAACCCTTTGCAAATCAACACAGATAAAAAAGCCCATATTATACAAGTCCAGTGCATCTAATATAAATCCCGATCTCTCTTTAATAAGACAAAGAAACTTTCCTTTCCTTAAGACAAGTGCTATAAAGTATAACATCTTCATTCTAAATTATGTTTTTTTAATTACATATTTAACTATACATTTGTATTTAACAATATTGAAGAATGGGTCCAACCCTGCACTACTTGTTCACACCAGAATCCTACTTGGTCTTTTGTTTGTCATAAAGTGTAGTATCAATTTAATATTGGACACATCCTCATTCTGAAGACCACGTTCTTCTTCTGCATCAGCGTGGACTCAGCCTTGTGAGCTTTTCCATTTCTAACTGCTAACATCCTAAATAGTAATTTGCAGTGCTGTTGTAGCCATGTTGATTGTAGATCAATACAGGATAATGTTGTATATTTGTCAAGGCCAAAGAAGTAATTTTTAAAATAATAATTGTAATACTTAGCTCTTACAAAGTACTTTTTATATGTATATTTTAAAGTGCTTTACGAAGGAAGGTAAAAATAATTGCCTAAACATAACATGAATAACAATAATATTAAAATTAATAATATTAATATATATCTAAGTAAACCCAATATTCCAGATTTATTTTCAGACAGGAAGGGATTCATCTTCAGATAATACTCAATTACATTTTCTTTATTGGTTTTGCACTATATGCCTAATGTACATGTAACCATTTGTAGGAGAAAAAGAGTGACAGTTGTTCACTGTACCATTACACTGACCTTTTGTATTCTGATTGTCTTGCAGAATTGCTCTATGCTTCAGCCAATTACAGACAGCCATACATTTACAGTTTTATTAGTGCATATTTATGGATAAGCTGCTTTTAAGTGACCCGAGTATTTTTCTTAAATCTTTTATCAATGGGATGCTATTGTTATTCCATTCGGTATACTATGAATATATGTTTCATTAACAATACTAACAGAAGAGACAAGAACTAAATAGACAAGAAAAACTCCACACAGTATGTTAATTGTACTGTTAATCAGTATGTTAATCATAACCACAGATATAATCTGAATCAGTGGCCTTTTGCATATCAGGTTCTTAAACAGCTTTGTAAGGGCAGGGTGGTCATGGCACCCATGCTGAGAATCCAGGTTATGAAGCACACAACTTTACACGTAACATAGGATTTTTGTATGTGGGTTGGGCACTGACACCTGGACAAATACCCAACATCACCAATGAAATCAAATACCCATTACAAACACTGACCAATCAAACACAGCTAAAGTAATCCCATTAATACCTCAGACAAATGTCCAGAGATATCCAACAAAGGAACCCCCTGGCACAATTAACTATTGTCTTAGAATTCTGTGGAAGAGAAACCCATTCCTTAATAAGGGAGCTCAAAGAAATCTAAACAACCATTCCCCCTATTATATCTTACTGTAAATATAAAGGATAAGAAAAACTATCTAGGTGATTTTCACCAAGCAATACCTATCTGTAGCATGTCTGATGGAATGCTTGGGTTTTGACTATAGCAATAAACCATAATAACACAGTGGGCATTAGGCAATGAGTGAATGCCTGGGCTGCATTTTGAGGGATAAGACTGAAAACTTAGGCCCCAGGTCAGGACAATGCTTAACAACATGCTTTAGTCCCATAGAGATGCTTTCCTGAATTGTATCCTGAGTGCTTTCAACCACTCAAGAAGTACATTCAATAGTAACTAATCTTTAAGAAATAAAGTGCCTGGCACCAGTTCTGGGTGGTTTCTAGTAATTCTGGAAATATCTTTACTTAATACGAGTAATTTAACATTTTTAAATGCTTGGGGGATTACCTTGGCATGGTCATTTAGCAAAAGCGGGGTCTTTAATCGAAGTGTCAAAGTAAAGAGCAGTCTATGTCTCATTTAACTTCTTTTTATATTTTGAGAGTGAGTGGGTGTCATCAAAGAAGTAGCTTAGTTTTACAGGCTCCATCTTCACAAGGCATGGAGCCAAGGTTGGGAAATGTGTTTAAACACAGTTCTAGCCAAACTGGTTTCTGGCATAGTGTAGCTGACTGTTGTGTGTCTGTGTTAGAAGAACTGAGACAAGGCAAACTACTTTTGTCTCATGTAGGAACTATTAGAAAACCTTCATTTTGAAAGTTTGACTTGAACTCCATTATTTGGTTCACTGTAAAAAAAAATGCAAAAGGAAAAAACAGTTAAATAAAATGGAAATGAGGCAATGGAAAACAAATACAGAGCAATTATGGGAAAAGGGGAATAACTCTAAAGAAGAACTTCTTCAAGTTTTGCACTTTTTCTATTTAGCAAATTATCCTGAACAATGTGGAAATGATTTCTATGAATAATGATTGGTCTGTAGATTGTATGCAAAATTTGAGAAGTGTTGTGTAGTTTTCATTAGATATGTCAAAATCAATGGTATGTTTGATGGCCTGTTTTTCCCCCCCAGACAAGATTATCCTTAGATCTTTTCTATACTTGGGATTCAGCAATCAGTGGTCAGCAACAAGTGCAGCTGCACTGAGGCAAGCCCCAAGCGTAGGCAAGGAAAGCAGTCATTTGCACTGGCTGAACTTATCCCCTGCTTGAAACTGGGGTAAACTCAACTAGCGAAATCATAACTTTCCTTGGCTACACTTGAGGTTTGCACTGGTATAGCTACACCAATGCACTAGAGAAGGGTTTGGAACAAATTGATGAATTAAACAGTAATAAGTCACCAGGTCCAGGTGGTATTTGCCCAAGAGTTCTGAAGGAATTCAAATGTGAAACCGCAGAACTACTAACCATGGTATGTAACCTATTGTTTAAATCAGCTTCTGTACCAGATAACTGGAGGGTAACTAATATAATGCTGATTTTTTTAAAAAAAGGCCACAGAGGCAATCTTGGCAATTGTAGGCCGGTAAGCCTGATTTCTGTACCAAGCAAATTGATTGAAACGACAGTAATGAACAAAATCATCAGACACACAGATAAACACGATACATTGGGGAAGAGTCAACATGGCTTTTGTAAAGGGAAAATATTCCTCTACAATCTATTAGAATTCTTTGAGGTAGTCAGCAACCATGTAGGGAAGGGTAATCCAGTTGATATGGCATACATGGATTTTCATAAAGCCTTAGACAAGGTTCCTCACCAAAGGCTCTTAAGCAAAGGGATAAGAGGGAAGGTCTGCTCATGGATCAGTAACTGGTCAAAAGATAGGAAACAAAGGACAGGAATAAATAGTTAATTTTCAGTCGAGCTAGGTAAATAGTGGGATCCTCCAAGGATCTGTACTGTGAGCTGTGCTGTTCAACATATTCATAAATGATCTGGAAAAAGGGGTGAAGAGTGAGGTGGCATAATTTGCAGAGGGTACAAAATTGCTCAAGATAGTTAAGTCCAAAGCAGTCTCTGAAGAGTTACAACAGGATCTCACAATACTGGGTGACTGGGCAATAAAATGGCAGATGAAATTCAATGTTAATTCACATTGGAAAACATAATTACAACTATACATACAAAATGATGGAGTCTAAATTAGCTATAATCACACAAGAAAAAGCAGAGGGATAGCTCAGTGGTTTGAGCATTGGCCTGCTAAACCCATGGTTGTGAGTTTAGTCCTTCAGTGGGCCATCTGGGGCAAAAATTGGTCCTGCTAGTGAAGGCAGGGGGCTGGACTCAATGACCTTTCAAGGTCCCTTCCAGTTCTAGGAGATTGGTATATCTCCTATTATTATTATTATTAGCTTTTGGAGTCATTGTGGATAGTTCCCTGAAAAGATCTTCTCAATGTTCAGTGGGAGTTGGAAAAATTTAACAGAATGTTAGGAACCGTTAGGAAAGGGATAGATAATTATACAGAAAATATCATAATGCAACTATATAAATCCATGATACAACCACATCTTCAATAATACATGCAGTTCAGATCACCTCAACTCAAAAAAGATGTATTGGAATTTGAAAAGGAGCAGAGAAAGACAACAAAAATTATTAGGGTTATGGAACAACTTCCAGATGAGGAGATATTAAAAAGACTGGGACTGTGCAGCTTAAATAAGAAATAAGTAAGGTGGGGGGATATGACAGAGGCATATAAACTCATGAATGGTATGGGGAAAGTGACTAGGGAAGTGTTATTTACATAACACAAGAACTAGGGGTCACCTGTTAAATTAACAGGGAGCAGGTTTAAGACAACAAAAGGAAGTACTTCTTTATACAACACACAGTCATCTTGTGGAACTCATTCATTGCCTTGGAATGTTGTGAAGGCCAAAAGTATAACTGGGTTAAAAGAAGAACTAGATAAATAAATGCAGGACAGGATCATCAAAAGCTATTAGCTAAGATGGTCAGGGATGCAACCCCATGCTTTGGGTGATCCTATATCTCCAACTGCCAGAACCTGGCGCTAGAGGGGATGATACAGGATGGATCATTCAAAATTGCCCTGTTCTGTTCATTCCCTCTGAAGCATCTGGCACTGGCCACTGTGAGAGACCCAATACTGGGCTAGATCGATCATTGGTCTGAACCGCTGTTGCCATTCTTATGTTTTTATGTTATGTACAGCATTTGCTGTCCGCTAATTGCTGAGCCGGGCTAATCCCAAATAGGGTGACCAGACGTTCCGATAAAGTCCTGTCCCTATATTCAGTTGTTTGTCCTGCGTCCCAACGCCATTTGTCCCGATATTCTGGCTCAGTTTTTTTTTTCTTCGCTTTGGTGGCGCTCCCCCATGTGTCCCGATATTTTGTTCTTGTCATCTGGTCACCCTAATCCCAAATAGAAATAAGACCTCAGAATTGAGTTTCCAGTGTGACTACTGATACAAGTTTACTCTCCAATGCTCCGAGAAAATGTGCTGTTTCTGTGAACATTGCTGTCACTAAACTTACTTTCTAGGATATTTGTGGTGTGACAAAGTCAGGCCAGATGGCTGCAAGAGGGTCCTGGAAAGCTGATATAATAGCCCTAGAATGTTAAAGGCCCTTTTCCCAACAAGCTGAGAAGGTGTTACCTCAGGTCAATTAGGGACACCTGACTCCAATTAAGGGCTGCCTGAGGCCTTTAAAACCCCCTCCTCTGGGGGGAGAGAGAGAGAGAAAAGTTACTGCCAGGCTAGTGGCAGCAGGAAAAAAAGCTCTTCCAGACTGAAAGGCTGTGCTCCTTCCCAGAGGGGAACAGCCAAGCCTGTGTGCCTGCTAGGGGAAGGACTGACACCCCAGGGCAAGCAAGAGGATGACACCCTTCCCCAGCGAGGAGGCAGAGAAAGATATCCCCCTTTTGTTTTTCGGTTTACGAGACTGTTTCCTTTTTTTTGTTCGGTGCAGGATTACTCCTTAGACTGACCCTGGGACCTACCCTGCCAAGGGAGCACAGAAGGGGGAAGGCACACTGCCCAGAGTGAGGCTGATTTACCCCAGGCCTTCCATTGCCAGAGGCGGAAGCGCAAAATCTGGCGAGACAAAGGAGGTGCCTTGCCACAGTGGAGAGCAAAGAAAGGAAGGGTCTGAACAGAAGTAAATTTATTTAAAATTTGGAATGATTTTTTTAAAATGAATTATCAAGCTTTAATTCTAACACAGTGTGACCCTATCTATCTAACTTGCTGGAACTGTGTTTAAACTGAGTTTAAACATTACTCAATACTTAGTTCTAGGCCCATTGTGATTAGGGCCTAAGTTATTGTATGGAACATTTCAAAACCTGGGAAAATAAATGTAAAATGTCAGGAAGCTCTCACCACCAGGAGATTGTTCTTTTGGGTGTAACCATGAAGCAGCCATTATTTTAGCTAATATTTGCTCATTAAAGGTTAATGGAATGTGTGTGCATTTATGCATAATATTCTGTTAGTTTTAATATATATGAGTACACCAAAATTCATTAAAGCAAATAAGCCTGGTAGGGAATTGTTTAGCTCATTAGCTCTCAGATGCTAATATGTGGAGCCCTTCCTAGTGGTTCATAGACAGAAACTTTTTCTTAACCAGTTTCTGGAGATTTGTGGGGTTGGGAGAGGAAGTTGTCTACAAGAGGATCTTTCTCTTACAAAGAGGTCCACATAGTGAAAAGTGATGACACAAGTGAACAGATGCATGGAAACTTTCCTTTTCCCTTCAAGGGTTATACTAGTTTGGTAAACTGTAGGAATTCATAAGGTATTTAATCTGCACTGCCACTGTCCAGATAGTGCCTGCCATTGGGTATTTGGTCTTCACAACTGGATAAGAATTCTGTTCACCCTACATAGGACTTGATTCAAATTCCACTGAAATCATTGGAAAGACTTCTGTGGAAATCAATGCAAGTTTGATCATCCCCTTAATGAGCTACACTTTGATAGTGAATGTATTCCTTTTGCGAAGTATTTTACCAGCTCAAATGCATTACATAGTTCCTATGTACACTTTAGGTACAGTGAAGGACCATGTGTGTTGAATAATTGCATACCTGCATATTGGATATGAGTTATTGTCCCTAACTATTATGTAATATTTTGGATAGATCATTGCTGATTGGCCTCAATTTGTTCCTAGATCTTTTTTTATCATAGGCAGAGTTGATAGCACATCTCTTTATAACCTGTTTCCAGTTCTTATAACTTTGCCAAAAGTAAACAATTTGGATAAAATTTTCTATGCTGGGTGTCTTCTGTGGGTGGGTTTTTTTTTTTTTATTTTTTTTTAAATTTCAGCCAAAACAGTCCAGCTGTTTTTGAGAACAAGACTAGGGAAAATATATTATTTTGCCCATATTAAAAAATTCTGATGACCTTTTCTTTGAAAAGTCTTGGGGCTCCCATGCTTTGGAGCAGGGACCTGAAATTTGGCAAAGTGGCTTGGCCTTTGTGACAAGAATATGTCTTAAGCCTCCCCATGAAAATCTGCCCAAATTTGGCCATATGATAAGCCTTTGAAAAAACACAGTTCACACACACATTCAGTAGAGATTTGCTAGAACATTGCAGCTAAATTCCCAAAAGATTCTGGGATGCTCTGGCCTAGGGCTGAACAAGACTTTCCCTGAAATTGCATCTCTGGGCTGTTGCAGGCCAGGCTAGGACCAGGTACCCAAACTGAGGGTAAAGAGTGTCTCTCTCATCTAATCTCAATGAACCCCTGCTGGACCAAGGTAGTGTAGAAGAAGAAGCTGCCTGATTTGATTGCAGAAGTCAGAAGAGCTGGACCTGTGTGGGCAGGAATGAGTAGATTGGGACTAGGAGCCTGGGCAGGGGAGACTGCAGCTGGAGACTGTCATTATCTGGAACTGGGAATTGGAGTCAGACTGGGACTGACTGGACAAGGAGACTAGAAGCTGGCAGGAGACAGACTAAGAGCTGGTAGGGAGACTGGAATAAGTTGGACAAGGAGGTTGGACTGAGCAGGAGACTGGGACTGGCTGGGCAAGGATATTGGGTGCTTGGGAGTGAAATGGGTGGAGGAACTGAGAGCACTGGTTGGGGGGACTGGGGCTGGAGGCTGGTGGAAGGAGGGAAGAGGGAAACTGATACTGGCAGCTGGGGTGTCAAATGAGACCTAGATTGGCTGGGTAAGGTGACTGGGAGTGGGAGCCAGGAGGGAAATGGACTAGAATTCAGTGAGTACCTGGGGTGAGACTCAGTCTGGATGGGCAAAGAGACTGGGAACCAATGGGGTGGTGAGAAGGCAGGGTGAGGGTGAAGGGAACTAGATTTGACAAGGATCCAGAGCATGAGGGGAGAACTGAGACTGGTTATGCACAGAGACATGGTCGAGGAGACCAAGGAGGGAGAATGGGACAGAGAATATGGATGTGGGGAGGGGGATGACTAGGTCAGGTGGGATGGGGAGACACATATGGGACAAGGAGCCGGAAGGGGGGAAATGGGAGTGGCTGAGCAAGGAGCCTAGGGACAAGAAACTAGAGATTGCGGTGGGATGGGGAGGGAACTGGGAATGGCTGGGCAAAGGACTTGGAATGGGGGAAGACTGAGCCTGGGATGGAGAGCCTGGAGGGGGTAGACTAAGGCTTGCTGGGCAAAAAGACTGTGGCTGGGGTGTGAAGCCTGGGGACTGGATCCTGGGACTGGGTAGGTGAGGAGAATGGGACTTGGACAAGGAACCATGGGAGGGGAAGAGACAAGACTGACAAGGACAGCTTGGAGGGGATGGGACAAAAGGAGGTCAAACTTGTATGGAAAAGTTTGAAGAGTGTGTGCCCATTAGAGGATATTGCCCTCCAGAGCCTGGAATGGAACTCAAGCTTCCTGAGTCTCACCCTTCCTCTGCTGTCAGCAAATATGTGTGAAACCCACTGGCAAATATACCATCCCACTCTAATGCTGGTCCCCTTAGAAGATGACAACCTATTGTTGCTATCGGTTACTCTGTTAGCTCAAGTGGAAATAGTCTGTGGGGGGACTCTAAAAGTTCCAGCCATGCTCATGATCCATGTGGGTGTCAACATGCTATATGATGGAATTTCTGGTTTTGCAGTTAGCATTGTTTAAAATCTAGGAAATTACACACAAAACAACCTATGTTAAAAAAAACCCCACTATTGCAAAGTGAAGCACTGAAAAGTTATGAAATGCTACAATTAAGGTGGCCCGTGCAACTAATGCTGCCACAACATTTCCAGTCCAGTTTTTCAGCTCAAAGAAACCAAGAGAGTTCCAATAAGTGCATAAACATTTGGGGAATAAGAGGAGGGGTTGGATGGGGTGGAGGTTCCAGGGGCTGTCAGGGGACAGGGAATGGGGATGGGGCAGGGGTCCCGGGGGGGCTGTCAGGGGAGAGAAGCAGGGGGTGTGTGTCAGATAGGGGGCGGGGGCCAGGCCATGCCTGGCTGTTTGGGGAGGCACAGCCTCCCCTATTCAGCCCTCCATACAATTTCAGAAACCTCATGCGGCCCTCAGGCCAAAAAGTTTGCCCGCCCCTGGCTTAAATAGATGTAATTTATGTTGCTTAAGGGTGTGAAAAAGCCACCCTGCTGAGTGACGTATATTACATTGACTTAAAGTGTTGTCTACACCGTGCTATGTTGGTGGGAGAGATTCTCCTGGTGACGTAGCTTCTGCCTCTCATTGAGGTGGAGTAATTATGCTGATGGGAGAGCGCTCTCCTGTTGGCATAGTGCATCTTCACCAGATGTGCCGCTGGTGTAGTAGTGTAGATGATTCCCTTTGCCAACCACTTAGGGTTTAAGAGCTTAGAAATAGAAAAGGCACTTTATTAGTGTTCAGTAGAGAAGTCTATTGACTTGGCTAGTGTGGGTTTATGTTAATGTAAAACAAACGCATCAGATAAATGCAGGGGTGGCTCTAATTTTTTGGCTGCCCCAAGCATGGCAGGCAGGCTGCCTTCGGCAGCTTGCCTGTGGGAGGTCCCCAGTCCTGTGGATTTGGCGGCTTGCCTGTGGGAGGTCCGCTGGTCCTGTGGCTGCGGCATACCCGTCGCCGAATTGCCGCCAAATCCGCGGGACCAGCGGACCTCTTGCATTCAAGCCACCGAAGGCAGCCTGACTGCCGCCCTTGCAGGGAATGGCAGGGCACCCCCTGTGGCTTGCCGCCCCAGGCACGCGCTTGGAGCGCTGGTGCCTGGAGCTGCCGCTGGATAAATGGTTGCCAGTTTGACCCGGTGTGAGCGATGTGTACATCCAGCTCATTCATTTCTTTCTAAACTAAAAGTGGATCTGGTTGCCTAGTCACTGCTGAATGGAGGAGCACTAGCAAGGCGAAAACTTGAGGTAAAGGGTCTGGGGCCTTGAAGTCTCACCAACTTCTCCCTCTTTCCTCTTTGCTGCTGCCAGTTTAACTAGTGTTGACATGATGGGCCTCCTCTTCGACATCCCTTTCCCCCTTCATTGCTGCTGCTCTCACTGGGCCCTGAGTAGCCTCTTCCTACTACTGATTCTGAGGTGAGAGAGGAAATGGAGTGATAGAAGGGAGGATGGAAAGAAAAGTGGAACATGGGGTTTGGAGACAGGGGAGTGGGAAGACACAAGGAGAACGGGCGAGGAAAAGACAGTGAGGAGGGGTGTCTGGGAGAAACGTGTAAATGGAGAGAATGTATGAGAGAATGTAAAAGACGTGGTCGATATCTATCAACCAAAGTGAGAGAGTGAATGTGGGGTGGTGTAAAGCATATGCCTCTTGCTAGATAACCACATCCAGGCACACCCTGGCCCTCAGTTGAAACTGTCTGTCAAATACACACAAAGAGTTAAACCCCTTTCTGTAAAGATTTCTAGTCCGTGGTGTTGTTCTGGGCAAGTCATGGAAAGAACATTATGCTAGTGAGTTTTATTTATCTTGGAGGTGGTATGTTGACATCCTTGTATCTTGGAGACTCCTTTCATCAAATGATACTTCCATTATACTTGCTAGGGTTAAGAAGCCATTCTGTTTATAATCAGAATCCTTCTCCTTTGATCTCAAATTTGAGGAAGACCATCTCTTCCACAACCAGCCATTGGAGAACCATTCAGTGACAAAAAAAGTTATCACCACACTGTACATTAGCTAATAGCATACGCAGCCTTATATTCCTATTAATGTCACCCTTGTAGTCTGTCTTCCTTCTACTCCACTCCACTCTACACCGCTTGTATCTCTTGTCCCTAGGAACTGTCTCATAGTTTGTTTGTACAGCACCTAGCACGAGGTCCCTGATTTTGACAGGGGCTGGTGTAAAACAATAAATACATAACTAAAAATAGTAATGATAGGGCAACAGACAGAAATGGAAGCAAAATCAAGCCCTGATCTACTAGTTCCCAGTTCAGCAAAACATTTAAGTGCATGCTTAAACATATCCATGGTTACTTCAATGAGACTTAAACACATGCTTGAAGTTAACTACTGTATGGGATAAAAGGCTTTGCTGAACATGGGTGGATTGCTGAATTGGGGCCTTAAGCACAATCTTAACTTGAAATGTGAGTATTCCCAATTATTTCGATGCTTGAAGTTCATGTGCTTGAAGTTAAACACATGCTTAAGTGCTATGCTGTATCAGGGCCTCAAACAGGAGGAGGGTTTCAAGTTCTAAAAGAAAAGAAAACCAAACAAAACACCACCACCAACACAGTGAAATGAGAACAATTCTTAATGAATCAGGCACATAAATCTGGAAAATAGCATTTTGAGAGGGGACTGGGGTGTGGGGGAAACAGATTCATCTTATTGCTCATTGTCTCCCCTAAAGGAATTTTAATTAAGCTTTCTGTCTTTACAAGAGATGTGTCCAAATGAAAACCATGGATCCACACCCATCAGGTCTGCTCCAGATCTGATAACCAGGCTCCTCTCTAGTGGTTAGAATACAGTTTGTCTCTATTACTCATACTGTGATCTTTTCATCTGAGGGTTATATTTTGATAGGGATTTGCGTTAGCTCCCAGTGATTACGTTAAAGCTCTCAGACTTGACAGCATATATATCATGCTGGAAGACAGCCAATGCCACACCTTAAGTGTGGTGTTAGACTTGAGGTTGAAAGCTGATACAAGGCAGTCCACAATAGCAGGGTTTGTCTGATTGTTTGCTTTGCGTGTATTCTGTGTGTGTGAAGCTTGTTAAATATTTAAGCCATTCTGATGCTGAAAAGGAGATTTCTTAATAGGAATACATTGACTGTTTCCCATCACTCTCCCTGCTTTTGGAGCACTTGAGAGTAAAGCTGTTTTTCCTGTTAGGACTTCAGCCATCAGTATGGTCTAAATCAGGGGTTGGCAACCTTTCAGAAGTGGTGTGCCGAGTCTTCATTTATTCACTCTAATTTAAGGTTTCGTGTGCTGATAATACATTTTAATGTTTTAGAAGGTCTCTTTCTATGGCCTGGTCTACACTAGGACCTTAAATCGAATTTAGCAGCGTTAATTCGAACTAATCGCTCAACCGTCCACACCAGGAAGCCATTTAATTCGAACTAGGGGGCTCCTTAGTTCGAATTTGGTACTCCACCCCGACAGGTGGAGTAACGCTAAATTCGCACTTGCTAGCTCGAATTAGGCTAGGTGTGGATGCAAATCGAACTTAGTAGCTCCGGGAGCTATCCCACACTGCACCACTCTGTTGACGCTCTGGACAGCAGTCCGAGCTTGGATTCTCTGAGGGCTTGTCTACACTACAGGACTATTTCGAATCTACTTAAGTCGAATTTGTGGATTCGACCTTAATAAGTCGAATTTGTGTATCCATACTAAATACACAAATTCGAACTTCTTAGTCCACATTCACAGGGCCAGCTTCGACTTTGGAAGCGGTGCACTGTGGGAACCTATCCCACAGTTCCCGCACTCCCCGCTGCCCATTTGAATTAGGGATTTCCCCAATGCATGCTGGGGGGAAAAATGTGTCGTCATTGAACCGTCAATCCCGCCCTCCCTGTCTTCCTTGAAAGCGCCGGCGGGAAATCTGTTCGCGCCCTTCTCTGGTCGGTTACAGCGTGGACGCCACAGCACTGCGAGCATGGAGCCCGCTGCGATCATCGCTGCACTTATGGCCATTGTCAACTCCTCGCACATTATCGTCCACCTCTTCCACAGTCAGATGCTGAGAAACCGGGCGAGGAGGCTCCGGCAGCACGGTGAGGAGAGTGGCGCAGACCTCTCACACAGCAGGGTACGCCGGGCAGTGGAGATCATGGTGGCAATGGGTCAAGTTCATGGTGTGGAACGGCGATTCTGGGCCCGGGAAACAAGCACAGACTGGTGGGACCGCATAGTGCTGCAGGTCTGGGATGACACAGAGTGGCTGCGAAACTTCAGGATGCGTAAGGGCACTTTCCTTGAACTGTGTGACTTGCTGTCCCCTGCCCTGAAGCGCCAGGACACAAGGATGCGAGCAGCCCTGACTGTGCAGAAGCGAGTGGCCATAGCCCTCTGGAAACTTGCCACGCCAGACAGCTACCGGTCAGTAGCGAACCACTTTGGCGTGGGCAAATCTACCGTGGGGATTGCTGTCATTCAAGTAGCCCACGCAATCGTTGAGCAACTGCTCTCAAAGGTAGTGACTGTCGGAAATGTCCAGGCCATCATAGATGGCTTCGCCGCGATGGGATTCCCAAACTGCGGTGGGGCTATAGATGGGACTCACATCCCTATCCTGGCACCAGCCCACCAGGCCAGCGAGTACATTAACCGAAAGGGCTACTTTTCAATGGTGCTGCAAGCTTTGGTGGACCATAGGGGACGTTTTACCAACATCAACGTCGGGTGGGCGGGCAAGGTTCATGACGCGCGTGTGTTCAGGAACTCTGGTCTGTTTAGACGCCTCCAGGCAGGCACTTTCTTCCCGGACCACAAAATAACGGTTGGGGATGTGCAGATGCCTACAGTGATCCTCGGGGACCCGGCCTACCCGCTAATGCCCTGGCTCATGAAGCCCTATACAGGCGCCTTGGACACTGAAAAGGAACTCTTCAACTACCGGCTGAGCAAGTGCAGAATGGTGGTGGAGTGTGCTTTCGGACGTCTCAAGGGAGATGGCGGACCTTACTGACTCGCTCGGACATCAGCGAAAGAATATCCCCGTAGTTATTGCTGCTTGCTGTGTGCTCCACAATCTCTGTGAGAGCAAGGGCGAGACCTTTTGGCCGCTTGGGAGGTTGAGGCAAATCGCCTGGCTGCTGTTTACGATCAGCCAGACACCCGTGCTGAGAGAATATCCCAGCGGGAAGCGATATGCATCAGGAGGCTTTGAAAGCGAGTTTCCTCGCAGAGCAGGGTAACCTGTGACTGTCCACTTGATTTTAAGAGAGCCTGATCATAAACCAAGTTTTCCCCACTTCCCAAGGACGTTTTAAAACTAAGGACATGTTTTAGTAATTAATAATAAATCTTTCGTTGACTTTGCATTTCTGTTTATTCGTTGAAACATGGAAGCATTCTGTGCTGGTTAAGGTGTGCACTGATGGGTGGGTTTGCAGGAAGGGGCGAGGTGTGCCGTCCTTGGATAGGGGTTACCATGACGGCTGTGGGTTTGGGCGTTGGAAGGTGAGGGGTGTGGGGAAGGGTGAGTATCTGCCCCTGGATGAGGTCTATTTTTGGGGCTCGGGGCACCGGGAGGATCGTGACTACGGTCCAAATGCATGTGAAGGAAGCCTGCCTTTACATTCGGGATGTCAGGCACCAGGACCCTGCACAAGCATACACCTCAAGGAAAGACCGGGCAGCATACACCACACAGACTGTCCCTGGTGCCTAGTGACTGCAGTCTGTGTGTGCCCTGCAGTTGACCCTGCAGCCAAGTCTGTAGCATGGCACTGTGGGCTATGCAGTGACATTACAATTACCCCCCCCCCCCCACAGAACAACAGAAAGTCTTCTGACACCAGAAACGTGACGGAAACAGTCAGTAACACCAAACCGCTTTTAATAATGTAATACACAGTGGGGGGTTTGAACTTGGAGTTGGGAGTGGTTGATGCTGTAAAGAAAGAGCTTGTACAAATTTACAGCGCGACAGTTGTCTCTAACATTATCGGTGTGCTGCGGTGCAGAGACAGTTCTCACGGCCCCTACCGCCCCTCCGTCTTGTCACTTTGGGTGAGGGGGGGACAGGACTTCTTGGCGTTGGAGGGCGGTTGCAGATGCACTGCAGGGGGGCTCTCTCCTCCTGACTGCGGTCTTGAAGAACATCTACAAGGCGCCGGAGCGTCTCCGTTTGCTCCCTCATTAGACCAAGCAGCGTTTGAGTCGCCTGCTGGTCTTCCTGCCGCCACCTATCCTCCCGTTCCAGGTGTGTGCGATGCTGCTGACACAGGCTCTCCCTCGACTGTCTCTGCTCTGCCGCCTCCGCTCTGGAGCTGGCCATCAGTTCCTGGAACATGTCGTCCCTTGTCTTTTTCTTTCGGCGTCTAATCCGAGCCAGCCTCTGCGAGGGGGATGGCGGGGCAGTCCGGGAAGGAGCCAAAGCTGTGTGATGTGAAAAAGTAGGTGATTTCCTTGAACACATACATGTTTGCCAACAGTAAACACAGTCTAGTCAGTTTCAGTGAACAAGACCAAAGAGGGAACCAAGTCTCAGGAGATCTCAGAACTAGTCCGAGATTTCGGAATACGCTCTCATTGGCGGCGCCATTGCACTGGAGAGCGCACAAGCGAGGAAAGATAGCTGCATCCCTCTTGCACAAAGTCCTGGTAAGCCTTACAGTACAGAGTGCTTATCAGTTAGTGCTTAGCTGTGCTCTCCTGCTGGAGGCAATGTGCAAAGCAGAAAAGATGAGCGTTATGCGGCATCTCCCGCCAGTGAACGGGAAAGACCCCTGTATGCTTTTCCTCTGAGGCCTGCCACAAGTGGCTGTTAAGCGAGGGTCATTCTTATGCAAAGTAAAACTCTGTTAAGCGAGGGTCATTCTTATGCAAAGTAAAACTCTGTTAAGCGAGGGTCATTCTTATGCAAAGTAAAACTCTGTTAAGCGAGGGTCATTCTTATGCAAAGTAAAAGTCTACCATGCACAATAGTAACAGTACACTAATTCCACTAATTAGATGCAGCACTTCCACAACGACATCACCCTGAGGCGTGTCAGGCGCACACAGAGAGCGGATGTTAACAGAAGCCCTGCACAGACCAGGACCCTACGCTGCCATGCTCAGAGGCGATGGTCCCCTGTACCTGAGGATGGCATGGCGGAAGAGTGTGCTTCAACGGAGCACCCAATAAAGCACCTCTCCCAAGAAACCTCTTGCTGAGGCTTTTCCAGCTGCTCTCTGAGAGCTTTTTTGAACTATCCCCAGAGGACTATTGCTCCATTCCTATATGTGTAGACCTGCTGTTTGTATAGTTTCATATTTAAAAATTTTTATATAGTATTTCTATTTTTTATATATATCCCTGTTTCTTAAAAAAATAAATGTTACCTTGTTTGTAGCACTTACCGCCTGATCCTTCCACTGATTCCGAGTCCGGGTTAACGGGCGGGGACGGTTGGTAGGGGATCTCTGTGAGGGTGATGAAGAGATCCTGGCTGTCAGGGAAAGCGGGAGTGGGTTCGATGTCGCCTGCGCCGTCCTCAAAAGACCCTTCCTCATCTTCCCCATTGGCGAACAGGGAGGAGGAACTGTCCCGGTACACTATACCGTCCACGCAGTCCACCGTCACTGGTGGGGCACTGGTGGCAGACCCACCTAGAATGGCATGCAGTGCCTCGTAGAAGCGGCATGTCTGGGGCTGGGCTCCGGAGCGTCCGTTTGCCGCTCTGACTTTTTGATACCCTTGTCTTAGGTCCTTCACTTTCACGCGGCACTGCATCGCATCCCGGCTGTATCCTTTGTCTTTCATGGCTTTAGAGACCTTCTCGAAGGTCTGCGTTCCGCTTGTTGGAGCGCAGCTCCGAGAGCACAGACTCCTCGCCCCACACAGCGATCAGATCCTGGACTTCCCGGTCAGTCCATGCTGGGGACCTCTTTCTATTCTGGGATTGCCCGGACTCCTCTGCTGGAGAGCTCTGCATCGTTGCAGGTGCTGCGGAGCTCGCCCCGATGTGCAACCAGAACGTCAGATTCAAACCGCCCAGACAGGAAAATGAATTCAAATTTTCGCGGGTCATTTCCTGTGTGGCTGGCCAGAGAATCCAAGCTCGGACTGCTGTCCAGAGCGTCAACAGAGTGGTGCACTGTGGGATAGCTCCCGGAGCTGCTAAGTTCGATTAGCATCCACACCAAGCCTAATTCGAGCTAGCAAGTGCGAATTTAGCGTTACTCCACCTGCCGGGGTGGAGTACCAAATTCGAACTAAAGAGCCCTCTAGTTCGAATTAAATGGCTTCCTGGTGTGGACGGTTGAGCGGTTAGTTCGAATTAACGCTGATAAATTCGAATTAAAGTCCTAGTGTAGACCAGGCCTGAGCAGCCACACAGGAAATGACCCGGGAAAATTTGAATTCCTTTTCCTGTCTGGACAGTTAGAATCTCATTTCTTGCTTTGACATCGGGGCGAGCTCCACGGCACCTGCAACGATGCAGAGCTCTCCAGCAGAGGAGTCAGCCCAATGGAAGAATAGAAAGAGATCCCCAGCATGGACAGACCGGGAAGTCCAGGATCTGATCGCTGTGTGGGGCGAGGAGTCTGTGCTGTCGGAGCTGCGCTTCAACAAGCGTAATGCAAAGACCTTCGAGAAGGTCTCCCAAGCCATGACACAGAAAGGATACAGCCGGGATGCAATGCAGTGCCACGTGAAAGTCAAGGACTTGAGGCAAGGCTATCAAAAAGTCAGAGCGGCAAACGGACGCTCCGGAGCACAGCCCCAGACATGCCGCTTCTACGAGGCACTGCATGCCATTCTCGGTGGGTCTGCCACCACTGTCCCACCAGTGACCGTGGACTCAGTGGATGGCATAGTGAACCAGGACAGTTCCTACTCGATGTTCGCCGATGGGGAAGACGACGAAGGGTCCGTGGAGGAAGGCGCAGGTGACAGCGAACACAATGCCGCTTTCCCTGACAGCCAGGGTCTCTTCCTCACCCTCACAGAGATCCCCTACCAACCCTCCCCGGCCGTTAACCCGGACTCAGAGTCAGGGGAAGGATCAGGCGGTAAGTCCTATAAACAAGAAAACATTTATTTGTACGAAAACATGTATACAAAAAATAGAAATTCTATATCTAAATACTATATCTAAAAGTTTTTAATGGGAAACTATACGAACAGTAGGTCCACACAGATTGGGATGGAACAATAGTCCTCCAGGGACAATTCCACAAATGTGTCAAAAAGTTCCTCAAATACCCTCCACAGGAGGTTTCTAGGAAGAGGTGCGTTATTTGGTCCTCCGGTGAAGCACAGTCTTCCACGCCACGACATCCGTAGATACAGGGGAACCATCGCCTCAACCAGCATGGCCGCGTAGGGTCCCGGTCGGTGAAGTGCTTCCCTTAACATCCTGTCTTTCTGTACTTGAGAGACCCGCCTCAGGGTAATCTCGTTCATGAAGTGCTGCATCTAATTAGGGCAATTAGCGAATAGTTACTGTTCTTAATGGTTTACTTATACTTTGCATAACAAAGCCCCTCGCTTAGCAGCCACGTGCTGTAGGCCACAGAGGAAAAGCATACATTGATCTTTCCCCTGCAGTGTCGGGAGTGGCTGGAAAAGGGTCATAGTATCTGATTTCCAGATTGCCTTTAGCAGGAGGGCACAGCTATCCGTTAACTGATAAGCATAATCTACTGTAAGGCTTACCAGGACTGTCTGCTAGACGGATTCAGCTATCTCTCCCGACTTGTCCGCTCTCCTGTGCAATGCCGCAGCCAATCAGAGCGTAGCCCAAAATGTCGTGCTTGTCTTGAGACCACGTGAGACTTGTTGCCCGGTACGGTCTTGTTCATAGAAATTGACTAGACGGTGTTCACTGTTCGCAAAAATGTATCTGTTCAAGGAAATCACTAACTTTCCCCATCACACAGCTTCGGCTCTTTCCCGGACTGCCCCGGCATCCCCCTCGCAGAGACTGGCAATGATTAGACGGCGAAAGAAGAAGACTAGGGACGAGATGTTCGCTGAACTGATGGCCTGCTCCCGAGCAGAGGCTGCAGAGCAGAAACACTGGAGGGAGACCCTATGTGAGCAGCATCGCACACTCATGGAACGTGAGGATAGGTGGCGGCAGGAAGACCAGCAGACCACCCAAACGCTGCTTGGTCTCATGAAGGAACAAACGGACATGCTTCGTCGCCTTGTTGATGTCCTGCAGGACCGCAGGCTGGAGGACAGGCCCCCCCTGCAGTGTCTCTGCAATCGCCCTCCCCCGCCAAGAAGTCCTCCCCCCCCTCACCCAAAAGTACAAGACGGAGGGGCGGTAGGGGCCGTGAGAACTGTCACTGAACCAGAACAGAGCGACCATGTACCCCGCACTTCTCACGTTAGAAATTTGTAGAAGTGCTTCCCTTATAGGCTCAGCCAGTCCCAAATCCAAGTTTCATCCCCCCACTGTTTATTAGATTAATAAAAGATGTTTGCTGTTAATCACTGTTTCGGTCATGTCTTTTCTGTCAGAGGATTTTTCGGTGTATGGGGTGGACAGGGGTTTCATACTTGCACGGTATAGCCTACAGTACCAGGGTACAGACTTGGGGAAAGGATCAACTGCAGGGCACACACACACTGCAGTCAGTAGGCACCAGGGTCATTCTGTGTTGTGTATGCTGCCCCTGGTCATTTCGTAATGTGTATGCTTGTCCAGGGTCCTAGCGCCTGCCACGCCATTAATGTAAAGGCAGGCTGCCCTTACGATGCACTTGCAACGGATCAACGAGCCTATCCGCTGCCCTGAGCCCCAACAAGAGCCCTCATCCACGGACAGATACTCACCCTTCTCCCACACCCATCACCCCTTCCTACGCACAAACCCGCAGCCCACTGCCGTCATCCAAACCCCTATGCAAAGAAGGCACCACTCGCCCCTTCCTGCAAACCCTCCCCTTCATGCAGAACCACTTTCAGCCATCCCCCACCCCAGAGACCTATGTAGGAGCAGGAGGATGTCAGTCCTCTATGGAGGAAGCGGTCTGTACGTCAGTGCACACTGTGCCCAGCACAGTATGCGTCCATGTTTCAACACCAGAACAGAAATGCAAAGTAAAACAAAGATTTATTAATAATGAGTGTAACAATTACTTTGCTTTAAAACGTGCTTTGGAAGTGGGGGAAACTTGGAGAACGCGGCATGTAGCCGCAGATCGAAATCGACACAAACAGACACAGGCCCAGGGTCAGTTTCTCTTGAAAGCAAGTGGAGAGTCATAGGTTACCCTGATCTCCGAGGAAACTTGCTTTCAAAGCCTCCCGGATACACAGCGCTTCCCGCTGGGATATTCTCTCGGCACGGGTGTCTGGCTGAGCGTAAACTGCAGCCAGGAGATTTGCCTCAACCTCCCATCCGGACAAAAAGGCCTCGCCCTTGCTCTCACACAGATTGTGCAGCACACAGCAAGCAGCAATAACTACGGGGATATTCTTTTCGCTGATGTCCGAGCGAGTCAGTAAGCTCCGCCATCTCCCCTTGAGACGTCCGAAAGCACACTCCACCACCATTCTGCACTTGCTCAGCCGGTAGTTGAAGAGTTCCTTCTCTCTGTCCAGGGCGCCTGTATAGGGCTTCATGAGCCAGGGCATTAGCGGGTAGGCTGGGTCCCCAAGGATCACTGTAGGCATCTGCACATCCCCAACCGTTATTTTGTGGTCCGGGAAGAAAGTACCTGCCTGGAGGAGTCTAAAGAGACCAGAGCTCCTGAACACACGCGCGTCATGAACCTTGCCCGCCCACCCAACGTTGATGTTGGTAAAACGTCCCCTATGGTCCACCAGTCCTTGCAGCACCATGGAAAAGTAGCCCTTTCGGTTAATGTACTCGCTGGCCTGGTGGGCTGGTGCCAGGATAGGGATGTGAGTCCCATCTATAGCCCCACCGCAGTTTGGGAATCCCATCGCGGCGAAGCCGTCTATGATGACCTGAACGTTTCCCAGGTTCACTACCTTTGAGAGCAGTTGCTCAACGATTGCGTGGGCTACTTGAATCACAGCAACCCCCATGGTAGATTTGCCCACGCCAAAGTGGTTCGCTACTGACTGGTAGCTGTCTGGCGTGGCAAGTTTCCAGAGGGCTATGGCCACTCGCTTCTGCACACTCAGGGCTGCTCGCATCCGGGTGTCCTGGCGCTTCAGGGCAGGGGCCAGCAAGTCACAGAGTTCAAGGAAAGTGCCCTTACGCATCCTGAAGTTTCGCAGCCACTGTGATTCGTCCCAGACCTGCAGCACTATGCGGTCCCACCAGTCCGTGCTTGTTTCCCGGGCCCAGAATCGCCGTTCCACACCATGAACTTGACCCATTGCCACCATGATCTCCACTGCGCGGCGTACCCTGCTTTCTGAGAGGTCTGCGCCACTCTTCTCACCGCGCTGCTGGAGCCTCCTCGCCCGATTTCTCAGCAGCTGACTGTGGAAGAGGTGGACGATAAGGTGCGAGGAGTTGACAACGGCCATAAGTGCAGCGATGATCGCAGCGGGCTCCATGCTCGGAGTGCTGTTGCGTACGCGCTGAAACTGACAAGACAAGGGCGCGAACAGATTTCCCACCGGCGCTTTCAGGGAGGGAGGGCGGTTGTGAGTGACGGTTGAATGATGTCAGTTACCCAAAACCACCCTCGACACATTTTTCCCCCAGCAGGCATTGCGAGCTCTACCCAGCATTCCAATGGGCAGTGGGGACTGTGGGAACTGTGGGATAGGTTCCCACAGTGCCCCGCTTCCAAAGTCGACGCTGGCCCCGTTACTGTGGACTCAGAAATTCGAATTAGTGTATTTACTGTGGATACACAAATTCGACTTCGTAAGGTCGAATCCACAAATTCGACTTAATTGGATTCGAAATAGTCTGGTAGTGTAGACAAGGCCTATGTCTATAATATGTAACTAAACTATTGTTGTATGTAAAATAAATAAGGTTTTTAAAATGTTTAAGAAGCTTCATTTAAAAGTAAATTAAAATGCAGAGCCCTCTGGACCAGTGGCCAGGACTCCGGCAGTGTGAGTGCCAATGAAAATCAGCTCGTGTGCCACGTTCGGCACGCATGCTATAGGTTGCCTACCCCTGGTCTAAATTCACTCAGGGCTTACATCAGTTTTTTGTCATCATAATCCCTGGCAGAGGCTCCTGCAACAGAAGAACCAGATTGCAGCAGGACAAAGTAGCTGCAACATTCCCAGTGCTAATGCCAGAGGTTATCAGCACAGTCCCAAAAAGGAGCTTGAATTGGCTGGGAAGGGAGCATGACTCTGGAAGGAGCATACTAAGGCCTGGTCTACACTACGTGTTTAAACCGAATTTAGCAGCGTTAAACCGATTTAACCCTGCACCCGTCCACACAATGAAGCCCTTTATATCAATATAAAGGGCTCTTTAAACCGATTTCTGTACTCCTCCCCAACGAGGGGAGTAGCGCTGAAATCAGTATTGCCATGTGGCTGCAATTCGACGGTATTGGCCTCTGGGCGGTATCCCACAGTGCACCATTGTGACCTCTCTGGAAAGCAATCTGAACTCAGATGCAGTGGCCAGGTAGACAGGAAAAGCTCCGCGAACTTTTGAATTTCATTTCCTGTTTGCCCAGCATGGAGCTCTGATCAGCACACGTGGCGATGCAGTCCAAAATCCAAAAAGAGCTCCAGCATGGACCGTACGGGATCTGATCGCTGTATGGGGAGACAAATATGTTCTATCAGAGCTCCATTACAGAAGATGAAATGCCAAAGCATTTGAAAAGATCTCCAGGCTATGATACAGAGTCCGCAGCACAGTGCTGTGTGACAAGCGTAACGGAAAGCCAAAGAATCAAATGGACGCTCATGGAGGGAGGGAGGGGGTACTGAGGACTCCAGCTATCCCACAGTCCCCGCAGTCTCCGAAAAGCATTTGCATTCTTGGCTGAGCTCCCAATGCCTGAAGGGTCAAACATTTTCCCGGGTGCTTCAGGGTATACGTCATCAATTTACACCCTTCCCCCCCCAAAAGAAAAGGGGAAAAATCGTTTCTCGCCTTTTTTTCAGTGTCACTCTGTCTACTGCATGCTGCTGGTAGACGGGGTGCTGCAGTGCTGAACACCAGCATCCCCTTCCTGGTGGCAGATGGTGCAATATGACTGATATCCGTCTTCATCATCAGCCCGTGAGTGCTCCTGGCTGGTCTGGTGAGGTCGGCCAGGGGTGCCTGGGTAAAAATGGGAATGACTCCCAGTCATTCCGGGCAGATGGTACAAAATGGCTGGTAACCATCCTCATCGTAGCAACTGGAGGCTGAGCTCCATCAGCCCCCCTCTTTCATGTCTAAAGAAAAGATTCTGTACTGCCTGGACTATCATAGCAGCTGGAGGCTTCCTCCCCATCATTTTATCTCACTAAAAAGTCAGTGTTTCTTATTCCTGCATTCTTTATTACTTCATCACACAAATGGGGGGACACTGCCATGGTAGCCCAGGAGGGTTGGGGGAGGAGGGAAGCAACAGGTGGGGTTGTTGCAGGGGCACCCCCTAGAATGGCATGCAGCTCATCATTTCTGCAGGATCTCTGGGGCTCTGACACAGAGCGGCTGTGCTCTCTGGTTCTCTAGTAGACTTGCCCCATATTCTAGGCAGGACTGACTATTTTTAGACAAAACATAAAGAAGGGAATGACCAGGGGAGTCATTCTAATTTTTGTCCATGCGCCCCCGGCCGACCTCAGCGAGGCCAGCCAGGAGCACCCATGACAGCAGCAGACGGTACAAAACGGTTGATAACCGTCATATCATCGCCAATTTACAATGGCAGAAATTGCAATAGGGAAATGAATGCTGCTGTGTAGCACTGCAGTACCGTGTCTGTCAGCAGCATCCAGTACACATACGGTGACAGTGACAAGGCAAAAGGGGCTCCATGGTTGCCATGCTATGGCGTCTGCCGGGGCAATCCAGGGAAAAAGGGCGTGAAATGATTGTCTGCCGTTGCTTTCACGAAGGATTGAGTGACGACATTTACCCAGAATCACCCACGACACTGTTTTTGTATTGGGATCTCAACCCAGAATTCCAATGGGCGGGGGAGACTGCAGGAACTATGGGATAGCTACCCACAGTGCAACGCTCCGGAAATCGACGCTAGCCTCGGTACATGGATGCATACCGCTGAATTAATGTGCTTAATGTGGCCACGTGCACTTGACTTTATACAATCTGTTTTACAAAACTGGTTTATGTAAAATCGGAATAATCCCGTAGTGTAGACATACCCTAACTCAGGGCCTGCCTGTAGGGGAGTGACTATGAAACCCCATGGCAGGAATTTAAAGATGCCTTTCATAAGAAACCCTGAGACACAGCAACAGTGCTAACACTGCCAGTTATCTCTCGGGATGAATCCCTCGTGAGAGCCAGAGGCCTTGCTGGTATATATGCTTAGAGATCGTGTGCTGATCACATTTTAAGGGCTTGTCTACATTGAAGATTTTTGCATTAATGTAGGTATATCGGTACAACTCCTTAATCAGCTGCAGGAAAATGATTCTCCCGTTAACACTTTGAAGACAAGTTCTGCATACCCCTTAACAATGAGTTTAGAGGCTTGCCTACTCTAGTTTTTTTTTCCCACTGCTGTACTGTACTAGTGCAACTCTAAAGAGTGGACTTGTTGCACTAGTGTGAAAAGTGACTTGCACCAGTGTGGCTTACTCCATTTAGATGCATTGACACAACTCACTTTTTACCCTGGTACAGCATGTCCACTCTTTAGAGTTGTACGAGTACAGTACATCACTGTATCTACAGCAGTGGAAATATCTCTAGAGTAGGCAAGTCTTTAAACTCATTGTTAAGGGATATGCTGAACTTGTCTTCACATTTTTAAAGGAAGAAGCATTTTCCTGCAGCCAGTTATTTTATAGAGGCATACTGTGGACCAGTTCAGTGGGGTGACCTGGTAGCAGTGAAATACAGGATTTGGCTCATTTTTTTCCAGTTTCTCAAATAACCAAGTTTGAGAAATAACTTGCTCTGATCTAGGAACAGGGTAGAACAGGATGGGTGGATTTTAGTGACAAAAGATATAAGGTAAAAGTTCAGATTAAGTCTGTTACTATGTTTAAAATATCTCATGGACAGTAATCAAAGAGGTATCAAATCTTTACGTTACTATGGAACCCTTCCCTTTGGGGAAATTCACTGTAGCTTAACCCTAGAAGGCTACTAAGGTATTCCTAACTTAAAAGGTTATATACATCAGGGTATATTATCCAGCATAACCAGAATCTCTGATCTGAGTCATTTTCTAGATTATACAGGATTCCTAGGGAGAAAGGAACAAAATAGTCTGTAGCCTTCAAGCATAACACCATATTTGTTTCTCTTAGAACACAAATTTAAATTTCAAGAAACAGAGCAGTGGCTCTTCCTGGGACTACTGAGTGGCAAATTAACCAGTTTTAATACATAGTGGTGAAGAAGCTTCATATATTGGATTGAAAGCAACTACATATACTTCCAGGGATTATAATAATGTCTTCAGCTTCTTCAAAAAAGTGCATGTGGTAATTGTGATGGTGATCTACAATATTCTAAAGTATCTTTGAGATTTTTTTTTTAAAACAGAAAACAAATGAAATTGCAATAGATGCAGCAAGGAAAACAAAAAAGGTCAATATCATGCAACATAAAAGATGCAATATAATCAGTAAAAATATTAGTAAAACTAAACTATACAATAAGTGTAGAAGAAGTGAAGAAATGATAAGAAGAGAGGGAAAGAAAGAGAGATTGCTGCAAGAAGAGAAGAGGTACCAGAGTAAATATAACTGCTGTTTTAATAAGACAGGGCAGGAATTGTCCCCACATATAATCTCATTGCTATGTTCCTTGTAATCTATACATTATTCTTTCATATGAATCTTTTTCACATAAAGATGTGATCCAGTCTTTTGTGATAGGCTTTGAGTCTGTTTTCTTAAAATTTTTTTTGCAACTATAATTCTTATATTTATTTACACTGACACTATGGCCCAGATCCTTAGCTGTGGCAGAGTTCAGTTCAGCATTGCTTATGCTGGAAAAAAATTGCCTTTAGCCTTCTTTGTACTCTCCCAATTCTAAGGCAGGCCAGCAGCTGATTCAGCCCCCTGTGCAGCTTGGACCAGGCTCAATGTTGCTTTAAGATCCTGCCTACATTAGAGAAATGTGCACCAATGTATCAATACCAATACAGATGGTAATGTAGACCCAGTCTTGCACCAATGCACCTTAACCTGATAAGTAACTTAGAGCAGCCTCAGGGCTGCTCTGAAGCCATAGGCGCCGACTCCATGGGTGCTCCTGGGCTGAAGCACACACAGAAAAAAATTGGTGTTACTGTATTTGTGAAAAATTCTCTAATGTAGGGAATTACACCTGTGGAATCTCTTAAGGATCCATATTATACCCGTCTCTCTTCAATATCTATATGAGACCACTCAGAGAGAGTGAGACACAATGGGTTCAGATACCAAAAATATGCTAATGACAGTTAACTAGATCTTTCATTCTCAACTGATGGAACCGCCACCACTGCTGCCAAAATGTCAGGATGCTGACAAGAAACCTCTTCTTGGGTGAAGAGCATCTGGTTCAAGCTGAACCCAGGCAAGACTGTGAAGCGAAGTTGGTTGCAAAAAGGAAACACTTTGAAGAACTAGATGAAACGTTGTTTCCAACTTCCATTGAAGGCATTCAGTCCCATTTATTAAAGTGGTACAAATCTTTGGGGTCTTGGTTGATGCTCCACTAAGTTTGGATGACCAGCATCAATCTGGTAGCATCAATATCTAAAAGTGCCACCATGATCCATGCACTGGTCATCTCTAGGATGTATTATTGTGATTCACTGTATCTAAAGCTGAAAGTGAAGACAGTGACCAGGCTCCAAATAGTGCAGCATGTGGCTGCCTACTTCCTCTATGATTTAGACCTTTGTAAGAACATCAGGCCTGTGCTCAAGTCCTTCCACTTGCTCCTACTTGGCTTCTGATGCCAGTTTAAAGCTTTAGTACTAATCTTCAAAGCAATTAATGGATCAAACCTCAGCTACATCAGAAGCTGAATTTCAATCTATGAACTACCAAGACAGCTGTGCTTCTTTGGGTCAATGCAACTCATAAAGCCAAGGGCAAAGTGTGTGAGACAAAGCCTTCTTGGTAATAGTGATCCAGGTATGAACTAAGCTTCCAGAGTCTCTGTCTGTAGGAAATGCTGCAAACCTTTTCTCTTCCAAAAGGTCTTTCCACCATAAAAATGTCCTAGCACTAGTGTTGAGCTATGAATCAGACTTTCATGAGGCCCTATAGCTTTTCCATGAACCAAGCTCCCATGATTCTTTGGGAGTCATGCTAAGAAGAGAAAATGCTAGCTTGGTAAGAATTACCAGAAAGATACAGCAATTGTTAAGTAAGGAATATTATTTTTAGCAATGTCCTTACTAAAATGTAACAGATGATTACATTAGCTCAATTTGATGGACTTTCTGAAAAGAATCAAGTAAATAACAGATGTCTGACTGTGTAATTAGAAATGTATCCAAAAATGGGCTAAAAATATCATGTGTCTGTATGTGAAAAAGAAGAAAAACTGAGGATGAAACTGTAATCAGCTCCTCTTGAAGATTATTGAAGTCTCAGCTAAACACAGAACCAGACAGGAGTGCAAGCTCACTTTCCCCAGCTACAGGGAATGGGTTCTTGCAGATTGTGGTGATGTATATCTCTTTCTCTTATGTGCTGCCTAATTAATGAAACACTTAATAAATCAAATCAAGCTGACTGATCCTGAGGTCTCTTTAATTACTGAATAAATTTAAATCTTATTAAAACCCTTGGAAGTATCACTAGCACCCCTTTACCCCAGAAAACCCAAATCCTGCCAATGAAAAAACAAAACAGAAAAGGGGGTGGGGTGTACAAAAGAAATGAATAAAGTCTTAAAAAAAAAAAAAAAAGGAAAAACACGAACCCAACCAGATTTTTACCCAAAAAGAGAGAATGCCAGAGGATCCATGAAGTCTGCTAGGAACGTTGCTATTTCTGTCAATTTTACATGGAAGGCGCTTAGATATTGTGACAGTTGGTGGCAGTATAAAACCCTAAAAGAGAGGGGTCCTATCTTATTTTAGCTTGTAATGGTTTCTTAGGGGCAATGGCGACCATGGGAGCACAGTGCACTCCAGCCATGCTTTCTTCCATCCCCAGCACACTTACAGCATGCCCCCATGACAAAAATAAAAGACTTACACAAGGTCCAAAGTGCTGAAGAACTATATTCCTGGAATTACACATCACTCTCCCTCAGATCAATATTATAACAACAAAAAGAGAGGGGCAAAACATCTTAGAACATAAGAACTACCATACTGAGTCAGACCAATGGTCCATCTACCACAGTTTCCTGTCTCCAACAACGGCCCATACCAGAGCTTCAGGGGGAGTGTACAGAACAGGGCAGTCAGAGTGAGCCACCCCTGTTGTCCTTGCCCAGCTTCTGGAAGACAGAGGTTTAGGGTTGCCCTAAGCATGAGGTTGCACACCTGACCGTCTTGGCTAATAGCCATGGATGGACTATCCTCCATGATCTTTAAAATGTTTAACTTGCTGTCTTAATTTTAAATTCATTTACTGTAAACATTTATGAACCAATAATAACCATATAATCCTAAAGCCAATTCAAAGCCCAATGAACTCGAAGGGAGTCTTTCCATTCAATTCTATTTCTGTTCCATATAGGTTTTCATATTGCCCTCCTCACCATAGTTTTGTAGTCCATTGACTTCCATGGCCTTTGCATCAGATCCCAAGACCTCATTCAATTTAGCTGCCCAGAGAAATGCTGCAATCTCGAGCTGTAGCATATTTTCCAGCACATTTGTAACTGTAATTGTCAAACTTTGAACTAAATCTGCTCTTTAAAGGAACTAGAAGGTTATTCCCCACTGCCACAAAATAATGGCTTGTATCATAAGCCCTACCTATTATAATGTATTTAAATAAATTAATTCAATTTCATTCTTTTGATTCTGAGCTATTGTAACAATTCTGTCAGCTTGAAAGAATGCCGCTGGGCTTAATATGTGACTTGATTCACTGTTATTTAATGGAACATCTCACTAAATAAAATGAGAAGAGAAATTATTTTAATGCATTATAGTGAGTTTATCCATGATGCAAACGTTAAAACCTATAATCCTCTGATTGAAGCAATGTGCTAGTAGGCAGCTTTGTTACTGACAGCTTTGGGATTCTTCAATGCCTGAGGTCATCACTTTTCATATTCATTTCAATTTTTTTAAATTAGTGAATGATATGAAAAAATCCGTCTTTAAAAAGTTGGCAGTATCCAACTATCATGTGCATATAAAAAAGAGCATAATTATCATGTGTACTTTGAATCATGTGTCGGTCTGATTCTCCTCTCACTGTTGCTGGTGGAATTCAGAAGCAATTCCACTAAAGGCCAAGGAATTACACCAGTGGAAAACTGGTGTACATGAGAGAATTTATAACGATTAATAACAGCCTCTTACAGGCTATTGTGCCTCCTGGGGATCACAGGTGGTACTCAATTTGCAAAAACGTCACACCCCTTTAGGAGTTGCCATGATGATGATATCTGACTCCTCAGGGTAAAATTCTGCTTTTATTTACCCTGGTGTGAATCACAGCACGTTCCATCCCTGCCATGCCCTCTGTGATTGAAGTGCTAAGAGGGGTGGGGCAAGGTAGAATTGGTTACATTGGCTGTTCATCAGACCCAGCGTGCCTTTCCCCCTTCCCCCATGAGTCACCATGAGTCACCTCTGGTTTCTTCCGAATTCATATAAAGCTTTCTGAAGAAGAGGGGGAGCTATTTGCCTAAACATTCCCTACTGCTCTAACCTCTACTCAGAAGCAATGGCTTGCTGAGCTGCTGAAAAGTCAAAGGCCTCTGTGAGCACAATGACTCAGAGTAACACAGCAGGCACTCACCATCGCGGCGCCTCCTGCTGGTCAGTCTGGGAATTAGCTCAGTCCAGCCTTGGAGAACCTCCTGCTGGCCTGTTTCTCCCTACCAGTACCTGCTTCCTCATCTCCACCACCTCTGTACTTCAGGCACTTCAGGCCCCCTTATCTTGGGGTGCTGCCTCACAGTAGCACCCCCACTCTCTGGGTCTCCCCTGCCAGGGGAACCCCCCTCCCCACCTTGTCTCAGTGGCTACTGCCAGTCGTCATCTAGCCCCCTTTCTCTGGGGCAAACTGCAATCTGTAATGACCACTCTCATCATTAGCAAGGGAGTTGGACCTGCTGCCTTTCTAGCCCCAGCTGTCTCCCTGCAGCCCCAGTACCTCCGTAGGCCTTCCTGCCAGGCCTCAGCCTGGGAGGTAGCCAAGCCTGAGCTCCCCAGCTCAGCCTGCCGCTTCCCCAGCACTGCTCTGTCGAAGGTACCCTGTCTCTCTCAGGCAGCTAGGTCCTTCTCACTCCAGGGCTGGAATGAGACTCTCACAGCTCCTTACTCCCAGCCCTCTTATCTGGGCCAGCTGTGACTTATCATAACTGCCCAGCTGCATTCAGGTACTTCCGTCTTTCTAGTGGATGTCAAGGAACAGGCTTCTCTGAGGTTACTGGCTCAACATCTCTAGCTTGCTGGGATGATGTCAAGGCCCAAGCCTTTGTGAGATTGCCTAGATCAGCCCCTCTAGCTTGCTCAGTTGTCCAGGCAACAGGCTTTGTGAGCTCACTTCAGTAACTCAGCACCGGCAGCTAGCATCTCTGGTGTGAAGGGGCAGAGTGTCATGAATCAGCCCCACTAACTTGCTGGGATGATGTCAAGGTACAGCCTTCAGTGAGGTCTCTAGCTCAGCAACTTTATTGTGTTGGGCTAAACTCAAGCTTCCTGGTTCAGCATATCTAGTTTCCTGAGCTGCAGGGCCGACTCCAGACCCCAGCGCGCCAAGCGCACGCTTGGGGCGGCATTTTGCCGGCAGGGCGGCAGGCGGCTCTGGCGGACCTTCTGCAGTCATGTCTGTGGGAGGTCCACCGGAGCCGCGGGACCAGCAGACCTCCCGCAGGCATGACTGCAGAGGGTTCGCTGGTCCCGCGGCTCGGGTGGACCTCCCGCAGGCATGACTGCGGAAGGTCCTCCGGAGCCGCCTGCCGTCCTCCTAGCGCACCCTCCGCAGGCGCGTCTGCAAGAGGTCCCCCGGAGCCGTGGGACTGGCAGCGCGCCCCCTGCGGCGTGCCGCCCTGCTTGGGGCAGCCAAATTCCTAGAGCCGCCCCTGCTGAGCTGATGTCAAATCTCAGATCATTGTTACAGTTCTCAATTAAGTTACTGGCTCAGCAACACTGGCATGCTGGGCTGATGTCAAAGCACAGGACTTTACGAGCTCACTAGCTCAGCACCTCTAGCTTGCAGATTCGATACCAAGAGATAAGCCACTATGAGGTCACTGGCTCAGCAACTCTAATTTTCCGAGTTGATTTCAAGGCACAGATTTCTGTGGGGCTTAGCGCCTGTAGCTTTGTGGGCAGAAGCCCAGGCACAGGCTTTGTGAGGGCACTGATTCAGCACTTCACTCTTGCTGGCCTTATGTAAAGCTTCATACTTCATACAACTTTAGCATGTGGTTTGATGTCAAGGCATCAGCGTCTGAGAGTTACTGGTTAGCAGCTGTAGCTTGGTGGGCTGATGTCAAAGTTACTGATTCAGCTTTTCTAGGCTTATTGGAGGTCCTTGTAACATGGCCTCAACCTTCAGGCTTATGTGAAGGGCCAGATTTCTGTGAGGTCTCTGGTAAGCACCTTTACCATGCGGGGATGATGTCAGGAAGCTTACTTCTGTGATGTCTCTTGTTCAGAACTGCTAACTCGCTGGGCTGAAGCCAAGACACAGGCCTTTATGAACTGTCAAATCATCAGTCACTCTGGATCAACATACTCTGAGTGATTAGTGCTGGTTGGGGATTTTCAAATGAAATTTTTTTTCAGTCAGAAAATACAGATTCCTCAAAACTGAAACTTTTTATGGGATTGTATCAATTTAGACAAACCTTTAATTGGGAAAGGTGTCTCAGGTCTGGGATGAACTTTCTGGTCAAAACAAGATATGAACTCCCTAGAATAGCCAGTAGGTGAGTGGTGAGGGCATTAAGCGTGGAGGTGGGAGACCCAGGGTCAAGTCCCTTCTGATTCAGAAATGCTGATTCAGAGAAGGGACTTGAATCTCACAACCCAAGTGAGTGACCTAGCCACCTGCCTAGTCCATATTCTGTGTATTTTTGCAAAAAACTTTGAAAGGTCTTGCTTTGCTCCCCATTTCACAATGACAGGAAGGGATAGATGTTTGATAAATTGCAAGGAGAGTTGTTCGAAAATTGACCCATTATATCCTTGTGCTTGTCTTGAATTCTACCCCATAGCTGCTGCCAAGTTTTTGCCTTTATAAATACCAGCAGTGCATTGAGAAATGGAGAATGGTTTATGCTGAAAAATTACCTTTCTTGGAAAAGAAAGTGCAATCTAATGTTACCTATTGTGCTTTAGAAACTCTGCATGGGAATATTGACAAAAGGGGTTGTCTTTAATTGTTGGACCTATCAATCCAATAACTTCCTTGCTAAAGACAAAGGTTTCTTAAACTTCAGGATCAGTTCAGGCAGAATTGTGGAGATGTCTCATACAGATATGTATATTACTTAACTGTACCTTGTCACAAGGTACGTCATTCAGTGTAGACTTAAATTTATCTTCATTCTGCACAAACCAGATATTATGTGCTGTTTATTATCTGTAGTAACTGAATAATGGGGCGAAAATTCCATTAGGATGACTGATAAAATATGAGAGCAGTTATAGTTAGATAACATTAAAATGGATAAGGAAAAATAATCTCGTATTTCAGGGCATAAAGCAATTACAAACTGACGGGGATTAGGAAAAAATTCCCTATGGCAGGTTATGCCATAACTGTCTATTATGGTGTTTCTTTTATCATCACCAAATGAAATTAATAGGCAGCAGGTTTAAAACAAACAAAAGGAAGTATTTTTTTTCACACAACGGACAGTCAACCTGTGGAACTCCTTGCCAGAGGATGTTGTGAAGACCAAGACTATAATAGGGTTCAAAACATAACTAGATAAGTTCATGGTGGATAGGTCCATCCATGGCTATTAGCCAGGATGGTGCAGGGATGATTTAGTTGGGGTTGGTCCTGCTTTGAGCAGGGGGTTGGACTAGATGACCTCCTGAGGTCTCTTCCAACCCTAATCTTCTATGATTCTATGGTGTCCCTAGCCTCTGTTTGCCAGAAGCTGAGAATGAGTGACAGGGGATGGATCACTTGATGATTACCTGTTCTGTTCATTCCCTCTGGGGCACCTGACATTGGCTACTGTCGGCAGACAGGATACTGGGCTAGATGGACCTTTGGTCTGACCCAGTATGGCTGTTCTTGTGTTCCTCTGAAGCATTGGTATTGGCCACTATTATAGAGGATGTATATGGACTAGATGGACCTGTTCTGATCTGGTAATTCCTGTGTTCTTATGGCGCAAGCTTGGGCTGTCAGGGTGCCTGCCATGGAGTCAGAAACCTGGTGTCAGGAGACCAGGTCAGAGGTGGTCTGGCCTAGTGGTCAGAGCAGGAGTGAGCTCTAGTGATCAGAGCCAGATGTAAGAACCAGAGTCAGAACCTGCATGCCAGAGCCAAGGGTCAAGACAGTCTGAACCAGGGCTGAGTGTGAAAACTGTAGTCAGAGTCCAGATGCTAACAGGGGAGTTTGAGTGGGAGAGTTCCCATTGGAGAAGCAGGTATCTGTATTTGCATCTGTCTTTGTGTATTTGCATCTGTCCTTGTAGTGCTTGTATCTATCCGTAGGGGCAGACTGCTGAGCGGGCAGCCGAGCCCTGAGTAGGGGGCGGAGCTAGGCTGAGGAGGGGCCTAGAAAAGCAGCCGCCCAGCCAGGCAGCGGCACAGCTGCCGGCAGCGGCACGGGAGCCGGCGAACAGGGCTGCTAACAGGGGAGTTTGAGTGGGAGTATGCAGGGGGAGGTGGGAGGCGGAAGGGGCAGGGGGTGCGGTGCTGTGTGCCCCAGGTGAGAATGCTGATAGAGGCAGAGACAACAGCAGCCATGAGCCAAGCAGCAGAGGATACAACGAGGATGATTGCATGCAGCAGGTGCGGTATGTACATGGTCCTAGCAGGTGTGCCGGAACAGAGGTATGTATGCATGAAGTGCCGCCTAATAGAGCTGCTGGAAGAAAAGATCCGAGGTCTAGAGATGCAGGTAGAAACCCTGGTAGAGTTTAGAAGGGGGTTTGAGCAGCTGATGGAGCAAAGGCAAGATGTGGCTGAAGTGGAGTGCTCAGGGGTACAGGGGGAAGCAGGGGCTCAGGCCTGTGAGGGGGGAATGCTGGATGGGGAACATGGGCAGTGGAAGCATGTGACCGTGAGAAGCAGGAAGGGGAAAAGGAGGGCCAGTGAAGGAGAAATAGAGCTAAGGAACAGGTTTGGAGAATGAGGAAGGGGTACAGCAGGTGGCAGTCGACGGTGGGAGGGTAAGGAAGAAGAGAAGAGCGGCTAGTCTGATAGAAGGAGGAGAGGAGTCGATGGAGGCAGTACCAACTTTGGGCCCCGGGAGGATGCAGGATGGCTTAAGGGGGACTACAAGGGAGGATAGGAATGGAAGGAGCTTGCAACCAGGGGGAATGGGGGTTAGGTTAGCAGACCGCACTGTCACCAGGCAAAGGCAGGTCTACGGGATTCCATACTGAGAAGGTTGGACAGGCCTGTGACCAGGGCCGATCCGGAGAACAGAAGGGTGTGCTGTCTACCGGGCGCTAAAATACGGGATGTGGACCTGAGGTTGAAAAGGATCCTAAAAGGAGCAGGTAAGAACCTGTTGATCATCCTTCATGTAGGAACAAATGACACGGCTAGATTCTCGCTGGAGAGAATCAAGGGAGACTATGCCAGGCTGGGTAAGACGCTCAAGGAAATCGAGGCTCAGGTGATCTTCAGTGGGATTCTACCTGTCCCTAGGGAAGGGCGAGAAAGGGGTGACAGGATTGTGATGATAAATAGTTGGCTCAGGGAGTGGTGCTATAAGGAGGGCTTTGGGATGTATGGGCACTGGGAGGCTTTCGGGGACAGAGAACTGTTCTCATGGGATGGGCTCCACCTGAGTAGGGAAGGAAATAGACTTCTAGGAGGGAGGCTGGCTCAACTGATCAAAAGAGCTTTAAACTAGGAATTGAGGGGAGACGGTTGGGAGATGTCCAGTCACTCTCCACGCCAAATTTAAACATTGAGAGGGAGGACAACAGGATAAGAATGGATATAGCCAGAGGGAGGGGTTTGGAGGTAATGAAGAGCGGGGGGATGGATACTAGACCAAGAGGTCATACTGGAGGTACTGTGTCCCTACCAAATTGGGTAACAAAGGTGAGAGAAGCCAAACAGCAAAAATTAGGATGTTTGTTCACCAATGCGAGAAGCCTAGGTAACAAAATGGAGGAATTAGAGCTCCTGGTCCGAGAATTGAAACCGGATATCGTAGGAATAACCGAAACATGGTGGAACAGTAGTCATGACTGCAGTACAGGTATGGAAGGGTATGTGCTGTTTAGGAAAGACCGAAACAAAGGTAAAGGTGGGGGAGTAGCATTGTATGTCAATAATGAGGTAAACTGTAATGAAATAACTAGTAATGGAATGGATAATACGGAGTCTGTTTGGGCAATGGTCACATTAGGGAAGAAAACTACTAGAGCGTCCCCTGGGATAGTGATTGGGGTGTGCTATAGACCGCCGGGATCTAGCCTGGATATGGATAGAGAAGTCTTTAATGTTTTTAGGGAGGTAAATACTAATAGTAACTGTATGATCATGGGAGACTTTAACTTCCCGGATATAGATTGGGGAACAAATGCTAGTAATAATAATAGGGCTCAGCTTTTCCTAGACGTGATAGCTGATGAATTCCTTCATCAAGTAGTTACTGAACCGATGAGGGGGGATGCCATTTTAGATTTGGTTTTGGTGAGTAGTGAGGACCTTGTTGAAGAAATGGTTGTAGGGGACAACCTTGGCTCGAGTGATCATGAGCTAATTCGGTTCAAAATAAATGGAAGGATAAACACAATTGCATCTGAGACTAAGGTTTACGATTTCAAAAGGGCTAACTTTACGAAATTAAGGCGACTAGTTAGGGAAGTGGATTGGACTAACATATTTAGGGATCTAAAGGCGGAAGACGCCTGGGATTATTTCAGGTTGAAGTTGCAGGAGCTGTCAGAGGCCTGTATCCCAAGAAAGGGAAAACGGTTCATAGGTAGCAGTTTTAGACCGAGCTGGATGAGCAAGCATCTCAGAGGGGTGATTAAGAAAAAACAGAAAGCGTACAGGGAGTGGAAGATGGGAGGGATCAGCAAAGAAACCTACCTTAATGAGGTCAGGGGGTGTAGGGATGCAGTGAGAAAAGCCAAAAGCCGGGTAGAGATGGACCTTGCGAAGGGAATTAAAACCAATAGTAAGAGGTTTTTTTGCCATATAAATAGGAAGAAAACTAAGAAAGAAGAAGTGGGACCGCTTAAAACTGTAAATGGAGTGGAGATCAAGGATAAGCTAGGCATGGCACAATATCTAAACGAATATTTTGCCTTGGTCTTTAATAAGGTAATGAAGGGCTTAGGAATAGTGACAGAGTGACTGATGGGAATGAAGGTACGGGGTTGGAAATTACAGTATCTGAGGTAGAAGCCAAACTTTAACAGCTTAACGGTAGTAAATCAGGCGGCCCGGATAATCTTCATCCTAGAATATTAAAGGAATTGGCAAATGAAATTGCAAGCCCGTTAGCGATAATTTTTAATGAATCTCTGAACTCGGGGGTTGTACCGTTTGACTGAAGATTAGCTAATATAGTTCCTATTTTCAAGAAGGGGAAAAAAAGTGACCCGGGTAACTACAGGCCTGTTAGTTTAACATCTGTAGTATGCAAAGTCATGGAAAAATATTAAAGGAGAGAGTAGTTACGGACCTTGAGGTCAATGGCAATTGGGACAAATTACAACATGGTTTTACGAAAGGTAGATCGTGCCAAACCAACCTGATCTCCTTCTTTGAGAAAGGAACAGATTTTTTAGACAAGGGAAATGCGGTGGATCTAATATATCTTGATTTCAGTAAGGCGTTTGATACGGTACCGCATGAAGAATTACTGGTTAAATTGGAAAAGATGGGGATTGAAATGAAAATCCAGAGGTGGATAAGGAACTGGTTAAAGGGGAGACTGCAGCGGGTCGTATTGAAAGGTGATCTGTCGGGTTGGAGGGAGGTTACCAGTGGAGTTCCTCAAGGTTCGGTTTTGGGTCTGATCTTATTCAATCTATTTATCACTGACCTCGGAACCAAAAGTAGGAGTGGGCTGATAAAGTCTGCAGATGACACGAAGTTGGGAGGTATTGCCAATTCAGAGAAGGATCGGGATATCCTCCAGGGAGATTTGGATGACCTTGTAAACTGGAGTATTAGTAATAGGATGAAATTCAATAGTGAGAAGTGTAAGGTTATGCATTTAGGGATGACTAACAGGACTTTTAGTTATAAGCTGGGGACGCACCAGTTGGAAGTAACGGAAGAGGAGAAGGACCTCGGAGTCCTGGTTGATTGCAGGATGACTATGAGTCGGCAATGTGATGTGGTCGTTAAAAAAGCTAATGCAGTCTTGGGATGCATTAGGCGAGGTATTTCTAGTAGAGATAAGGAGGTTCTAGTCCCATTATACAAGGCGTTGGTAAGACCTTATTTGGAGTACTGTGTGCAGTTTTGGTCTCCCATGTTTAAGAAGGATGAATTTAAACTGGAACGGGTACAAAGAAAGGCCACTAGAATGATCTGAGGAATGGAAAGCCTGTCGTATGAAAAAAGACTTGAGGAGCTCGGTTTGTTTTCCTTAACCAAAAGAAGGTTGAGAGGAGATATGATTGCTCTCTTTAAATATATCAGAGGGATAAATACCAGGGAGGGAGAGGAATTATTTCAGCCCAGTACTAATGTGGACACGAGAACAAATGGATATAAATTGGCAGTTGGGAAGTTTAGGCTTGAAATTAGATGAAGGTTTCTAACCATCAGGGGAGTGCAATTCTGGAACAGCCTACCGAGGGAAACAGTGGGGGCGAAGGACCTCTCTGGCTTTAAGATTAAGCTTGATAAGTTTATGGAGGGAATGGTTTGATAGGATAACACTATTTAGTCAATAGGTCAATAACGTGCTGCCACTGGTAATTAGTACCGAGAGTCAATGTTGGGATATTGAAAGTCTTTTTCCTGAGTGTCTGGCTGGAGAGTCTTGCCCGCATGCTCGGGGTTCAGCTGATCGCCATATTTGGGGTTGGGAAGGAATTTTCCTCCAGGGTAGATTGGCAGTGGCCCTGGAGGTTTTTCGCCTTCCTCCGCAGCATGGGGCAGGGGTCGCTTGCTGGAGGATTACCTGCTACTTGAAGTCTTTAAACCAGGATTTGGGGACTTCAACTGCTGAGTCAAGGGAGAGAATTATTTCAAGAGTGGGTGGGTCAGCTTTTGTGGCCTGCATTTTGCGGGAGGTCAGACTAGATGATCATAATGGTCCCTTCTGATCTTAAGTTCTATGATTCTATGCCAGAGTCAAGGATTGAGACAGAGCCAGTAATTGAAGTCAAGGGTCAGAACCAGAGTCAGGAGCAGGGCTGGTTCAGAAGCAGGAGCAAGGCTGGACAGGACTGGAACAAGGCCAGGTCCGGGCAGGGTCTAGGCCAGAGCAGAGCTGGTTGAAGGTTGGAGCCTAGACTGGAGCAGAGCTTGGAGTATGGCAAACACAGGGAAGCAGAGAGTCCATGGGTGTGCACATTGAGTAGTCAGCATGCTACTGCTGTTGTGGGGCTTAAAGAACCAGCCTGCTGGCTTCCTCAGCCAACCAGGCAGAGTGGTGCATCAGGCAGCCTAGCTGACCCCTAAGGCTGGCAGGAGACTGAGGAGGCACAGCTGCAGGGCCTTACTTCTGACAGCTGACAGCCCTGGGAGACCTGTCTTAAGCTCTGGCTCACAGAATTCCAGACTCTTTGCTCTGTGGCAGAAAATCTGGGAGCCCCAGATCCCAAGCTTTGAGGCTTCCAGCATAGCCAGGGCTCCTAGGTGCCTGACTCCTCACCAGTCAACTTTTTTGTTAAGAACTGGAACTAATTTTTTCCACAACTTCAGAATTTCCCATGAATGGAAATTCCAGCTTTCAACCAGCTCTTGTTTTAGACACACATCCAGTTAAAATGTTCTGGGCTGAATGTCATTCATAAGAGTGTAAATCAGGAATAACTCTATGGAAGTCATTGTGGTTATGCTGGTGTGAGATTGGAATCAGGTATACAAGATTAGTTGTCATGCTAATTTAGCTGTTAAGCATTTTGTGGGAATCCACTGCTTCTCACATGTCTGAGTGCACATTTTATAATCTGATATGAGATTTCTGTGTAATTCACATATCAAATGGGTCTTTGTTCACTGGCTTTTGTTTACCATTGCACTTATGTATATTTACTAAAGCAAGTAAAAAGGGGGAAATTAGGTTTGATTTTATACAAATGGCTATATCTACAAGAAAGAGGAGAGCAATATGAAAGAAAATAAGTGAATGAATCTGTAAATGTTATATTTGAATGATTTGGGTGATGGTTAATATTATAGGTAAACATCTGCCCCCAGTGGTTATAAATACGAGCTACAGTCAAGAATTGGTATGAGGAGAGTGTGTGAAAGAGAGGGTAGGAAGAAGAACAAAATAAAGTTATGTCTGGGTGCCAAAGCTTTTTCAGTGCCAGATTCTGTTCTCAGTTACACCGGTGTAAATCTGGATTAATTCAATTGCAATGGAGTTTCTCTTGATATGTAATTGTGTAAATGAGTGCAGAATCTGACCTGTACCATTCAAAACTCAGTTCTTATACCTGTGACTGTCTTTTCTTCAGAGTTCTTAAGAAGATAGAGCTCATGCTGCTCTTGTTTACTTCCTGATCTTTCTACCCAATTTTTTACAGAAGCCTCTCAGAATCTCTGCCCACCTGGCTTCTGCTCCAGAGCCCCTCTGACATATGATCACATCCTTACAATGGCTGGATTAAACACTAGATTCAATAGGCCCTGAGTGTAAGGCCCCTGACTCTGGGATTATGTGATATACAAGATGACGGCACAGTGTATTGATGCTAACTCTTACACTACTGTCCAGAGTGTTGCAATTTTAATTTTTTTTTAAAGCCGCTTATGGTGTCAAGAGAAAGCTAGATTTTGTGTTTTTGCCCTTGCTAAAAATGGACACCATTTTCAGTTATCTATAGAACTGAAGCCAGCAGCTGCCCTCAACTAAGATGATTTCCTTTTGCCTGCAGCATTGCAGCTGGAATTGCCCTTAGTGAAGATGGCCCTTGGCTCTTATTATTCCTATTAGGACTGAAGCCAAGCAGCTCTCAAGGAAGATAGGAGCCACCTGAGATAGTGAGGAGACAACGGAATGTGGAGAGAAGGGGTGTTTGTTTAGAGTAGGTTAGGGAGAGAGAATGTGAGGGTGAGAAGAGAATGCAGAGAGAGCATTGGGACTTTGGGAAGCAAGAAAACTGGAGGAGCAGAGAAGGAGAATATGGGGGTAAATAGAGATAGGGATTCTGTGGGAAAGGAGCAGGGTTGGGACTTGGGAGAAGGCAGTCAGAGCAGGATGGGGCAGGGAGACCCATGACAGAGCAGGAGACTAAAATAGTGAATGGGGCGAAGAAGGGGAGATATGGGTAGGAAAGTGAGAGTGGAGGAGCTGAGTGGGGAGGGGAGGAAAGGGGTATGGAGAGTGATTAAATTTAGTGTCCCCTCCCCTAGCGGGTAGAAGAGGGTAATTGGAGGACCTCTCTGAGCAGCCCAGCAGGTGGGAGAGGCCTGCATATCTGAGTGTGCATTTCAAATTGAAATTTCAACCTCAAATAATTACACACAATTAGGACTGAGCCTTTCCCCTAAAAGCTAAAAAAATGAGGTGACAGCCAAAAAAACAGCCACCACCAAAATGCATTGATTATATTTAAAAATCTCATGGGTTTTAAATTTAGTCTCATGGTTTCTTGGCGTGGTCTAACGCATGGTTTTTGAACTCCTAGGGTTGGCAGTACAGGTAATAGCATCATGAGCATCCTGCAGAGCGCTACAGTAGAAGCAGACTGCTGGCTGCAGGAGAGGCTGCCGGCCAGGCCCTCCTCTCCATTGTAGAGATGGCTCATCTAGACCTATCCTGGTAAGTATCTGTGGGTGCCCACTACTGTAGGTCTGAGTGTTCAGCCAGGCCAAGGCTTGCTACCTCCTTCGCTGGCCACAAGTCTCAGGGTTTGGGAAGGCCTCAGACCAAGGAGAAGAGGGGTCCTACACCACTGCTGCCTTTGTTACACCTCTTTGTGTGGATGGGTGGGGATCCTCCTTCTCCCCAGCTCGCTGCCGCTATTCCCGCCCCTACTGCCCTCCTCAGTAACCATCATTCCAAGTAGACAGTTCTTTGTGAATGACCTCTGTCTATTACCCCTAAGCAGGGGGTAAGGGAATCTGATATTTTACTGTCCCTAGGCCAGGATTGCCTTAATTCAGGCCAGGAATACCGGATATGTTCTACGGTGATGCCGGAGGCTCCAGGCAAAAACAGCTACTGGGGGTCCTCTGCCCGCTCCTTATAGCTGAGGAGACACCAGTAGTGTCTCCTGTGCACCCTTTGTAGGAGAAGCATTGGCCACAAGGGGTGACCTGCCTCATAACTTCACACCAGCTTCTCTGTTATCACCCTCAGAGAAGCTTAGGACTGTTCTGTTGCCATTCTGCAGTACATGGTGAGAGAAATCTGGGAGCAGGATATAAACCTGACCTCATCCAAACCCCTGAGCAATGCTGTCCTGGGTCTCTTAAAGAGAAGGATTCTGCAGAGGGACTGAGCCTTTGGCCATCTTTCCCCCTCCATCATATTGTCTCTAAAATAGGGAAGTGGACTTTGCCCTGAGTCCAGAGTACTGCACACCCAAGCATTAAATAATTAGTCAGGCAGCCCAAAATAATGAGATTGGCTTAAAAATCATGAGATTAAAAAAAATCCATGTTGGGTTCTTTTTATTTTTCCTCAGGTAATGAGCCTTTAGGGGACACCTGCTTCATATTTTCAAAGTTTTTTCTCTAACCACGAGGGCTGGAAATTTTGTTTATTTTTTAGTGAAAGCTAAGATTCTCAAGTAATCACTTGACTCCATTGGCTAGGATGTTAAGAAAAACACTTAAAACTGTGTAGTGCATTAAAAAATAAAAATAAAAGTCATGAGAGGTGGCAAAACTACCACAAAATACCTAATAGGTCATCTAATGCCAGTTCTTTGGAAGAGAGGACCAGTCTGTTGTTGTGTTATTTAATGACTTGCTCTGGTGCCATCTTGTGGTGCTTTAAAAAACAGTAAATTAATTTAAAGGTTAACCTGTTCATGCTTCATGGGTGTGTGTACTGTAGTGAGTTATCCAGAAGTTGTTGCTGGCTAGTAAACTCTGAATAGACTAATGAAATTTTAGCTGAAACAGGGCTGCTGGGCCTTATATTTTACATACTTTACATGGTTCAAAAGAGGAAATAATGATTAGCAAACATTATTTGCTTACATCTTAGATTTCTGGGTCAGTCACTCTAACTATAATCAAACATCAGAGGGGTTAGCCGTGTTAGTCTGGATCTGTAAAAGCAGCAAAGAATCCTGTGGCACCTTATAGACTAACAGACGTTTTGCAGCATGAGCTTTCTTGGGTGAATACCCACTTCATCGGATGCAAGTAGTGGAAATTTCCAGGGGCAGGTATATATATGCAAGCAAGAAGCAAGCTAGAGATAACGAGGTTAGTTCAATCAGGGAGGATGAGGCCCTGTTCTAGCAATTGAGGTGTGAAAACCAAGGGAGGAGAAACTAGTTCTGTAGTTGGCAAGCCATTCACAGTCTTTGTTTAATCCTGAGCTGATGGTGTCAAATTTGCAGATGAACTGAAGCTCAGCAGTTTCTCTTTGAAGTCTGGTCCTGAAGTTTTTTTGCTGCAGGATGGCCACCTTAAGATCTGCTATTGTGTGGCCAGGGAGGTTGAAGTGTTCTCCTACAGGTTTTTGTATATTGCCGTTCCTAATATCTGATTTGTGTCCATTTATCCTTTTTCGTAGAGACTGTCCAGTTTGTCCGATGTACATAGCAGAGGGGCATTGCTGGCATATGATGGCATATATTACATTGGTGGACATGCAGGTGAATGAACCGGTGATGGTGTGGCAGATCTGGTTAGGTCCTGTGATGGTGTTGCTGGTGTAGATATGTGGGCAGAGTTGGCATCGAGGTTTGTTGCATGGATTGGTTCCTGAGCTAGAGTTACTATGGTGCGGTGTGCAGTTACTGGTGAGAATATGCTTCAGGTTGGCAGGTTGTCTGTGGGCGAGGACTGGCCTGCCACCCAAGGCCTGTGAAAGTGTGGGATCATTGTCCAGGATGGGTTGTAGATCCCTGATGATGCGTTGGAGGGGTTTTAGCTGGGGACTGTATGTGATGGCCAGTGGAGTCCTGTTGGTTTCTTTCTTGGGTTTGTCTTGCAGTAGGAGGCTTCTGGGTACACGTCTGGCTCTGTTGGTCTGTTTCCTTATTTCCTCGTGCGGGTACTGTAGTTTTGAGAATGCTTGGTGGAGATTTTGTAGGTGTTGGTCTCTGTCTGAGGGGTTAGAGCAGATGCAGTTGTACCTCAGTGCTTGGCTGTAGACAATGGATCTTGTGGTGTGCCCGGGATGGAAGCTGGAGGCATGAAGGTAGGCATAGTGGTCGGTAGGTTTTCGGTATAGGGTGGTGTTAATGTGACCATCACTTATTTGCACCATGGTGTCTAGGAAGTGGACCTCCCGTGTAGATTGGTCCAGGCTGAGGTTGATGGTGGGGTGGAAGCTGTTGAAATCGTTGTGGAATTTTTCCAGAGTCTCCTTCCCATGGGTCCAGATGAAGAAGAAGATATCAATGTAGCGTAGGTAGAGAAGGGGCGTGAGTGGACGGGAGCTGAGGAAGCGTTCCAGGTCGGCCATTAAAATATTGGCATATTGTGGGGCCTTGCGGGTGCCCATAGCGGTGCCACTGATCTGGAGATATATATTGTCATCAAATTTGAAATAGTTGTGTGTGAGGATAAAGGCACAGAGCTCAGCAACCAGTTGTGCTGTGGCATCATCAGGGATACTGTTCCTGACAGCTTGTATTCCATCTGTGTGTGGGATGTTTGTGTAGAGAGCCTCTACATCCAAGGATGGTGTTTTCTGGAAGGTCACCAATGCATTGTAGTTTCCTCAGGAAATCAGTGATGTCACGGAGATAGCTGGGAGTGCTGGTGGCATAGGGTCTGAGTAGAGAGTCCACATATCCAGACAGTCCTTCAGTGAGAGTGCCAATGCCCGAGATGATGGGGCGTCCAGGATTTCCAGGTTTGTGGATCTTGGGTAGTAGATAGAATAACCATGGTCGGGGCGCTAAGGGTATGTTGATTTGTTCCGGTGTTAATGTAGGGAGTATCCTGAGTAGATGGTGCAGTTTCTTAGTGTATTCCTCAGTGGGATCTGAGGGATGTGGCCTGTAGAATTTGGTATTGGAGAGTTGTCTGGCGGCCTCTTTTTGGTAGTCAGACCTGTTCATGATGACTACAGCACTTCCTTTGCCATCATATGCCAGCAATGCCCCTCTGCTATGTACATCGGCCAAACTGGACAGTCTCTGCGGAAAAGGATAAATGGACACAAATCAGATATTAGGAACGACAATATACAAAAACCTGTAGGAGAACACTTCAACCTCCCTGGCCACACAATAGCAGATCTTAAGGTGGCCATCCTGCAGCAAAAAAACTTCAGGACCAGACTTCAAAGAGAAACTGCTGAGCTTCAGTTCATCTGCAAATTTGACACCATCAGCTCAGGATTAAACAAAGACTGTGAATGGCTTGCCAACTACAAAACCAGTTTCTCCTTCCTTGGTTTTCACACCTCAGCTGCTAGAAGAGGGCCTCATCCGCCCTGATTGAACTAACCTCATTATCTCTAGCCTGCCTCTTGCTTGCTTATATATACCTGCCCCTGGAGACTTCCACTACATGCATCCGATGAAGTGGGTATTCACCCACGAAAGCTCATGCTGCAAAACATCTGTTAGTCTATAAGGTGCCACAGGATTCTTTGCTGCTTTTATGTAATCAAACAGTATGCTTTAGAGGAGTCTTAGCTACAAAAGTTCAGGAGGGAGGTGGGGAGGGTTCTTTTCTCCAAACTAGGCTGAAATTAAAGATTCCTCTACAGCTGGAATAATTTCTTTCTTCAATGGACAATTTTCAGACCTGATGTCTTCGTATTCTGAGGATTATTTTAAGTGATATAAGTTACTGATAGCTGATAAGTTGTGCCAAATTCTGTCATTGTCTCCAATGTTATTTGTGCTGGGCACAGTCAGAATTAAGGGCTAATCAAAGGCAGAATTTGGCCTACTGACTTTAAACTATAACAACAATATAACGCTCTTGAGTAATTCTTTCCTTTTTCTAAATATAGTAACTCCTCACTTAATGCTGTAGTTATGCTCCTGAAAAATGCGACTTTAAGCGAAACAATGATAAGCGAATCCAATTTCCCCATAAGAATTAATGTAAATGGGGCGGGGGGGGGGGGCAGGGGTTAGGTTCCAGGGATTATTTTTTCACCAGACAAAAGACATTATATACATATACAGTATAAGTTTTAAGCAATTTAATACTATACTCAGCAATGATAATTGTGAAGCTTGGTTGTGGTGGTGGAGTCAGAGGGTGGAAGAGGGTTGATTGTCCCGCTGCTCCTCCTGCTGTTCTTGCTGAACTTTCCCAACTCAAAAAAACACATCCGGAGATTGATGTTTTGCTTTCCTTTTTTTTTTTTTTTTCCTTGGTAAATTTCTTTATGCCAGTTTGGTGCAGCTTGACTCGCAGCTGTGATCAGGTCAGTGAATATTCTCTGGCCCCAGAGCTCTGTTGAGAGTGTGGACCACCAACACCCCCACTCCTAGGCCTGCAGAGTCCTCCCCATGCGAACTCTGCGGGTTTGGGCTTGACACGGGAGCCAGGCAGAGCAAGACCCAAGGCCCCATCCCGGCCCACCTCTTCTTGCCCCCTCCCCCAAGCGTGTCACATCCTTGCTCCCAGCCTCCCTGCACGCCACAAAACAACTGATTGCAGCGGGCAGGAAGCACAGAGCAGGACGGGGAGGTGCTGATCCACGGAGCCTGCCATTGGGTGGGAGGCACTGGAGGGTGAGGTGAAGGGCATTATAACCGAACATTGCACAGCTTTAAACGAGCATGTTCTCTAATAGAACAGCAATGAAACAACATTAACGGGGACAACTTTAAGTGAGGGAATTACTGTAAAACAGAATTCAGGTGCATAAACTGTAAGCCTGGTGCCCTCTAGTGTCATGTCAGGTGTACTACATATTCTCTGCACAAGAGAGTTACTGTGACACCTGCACAATAAGCTGAGATGCATCAAGGGATCGTTTGCAAGTTCACTCATGTTTCCGCTTTATTTTTGGCTGAATTTTGCATTTAATACCTGTCTATTTGTCAATGTCCATAAGTTGTGAGAGCCTCAGAACAGGGATCATCCCTCCTTGAATGTGAGGGAAGCATCTATACATTGTGGGCACTGTCATAAATAAATAGGAGATAGCAAGAACATAGAATTTGGAGTAACTGAAGGCGAGTGGGCTCCATTAGCTGTCAATGTCACAGCTACATGAGGGATAATGCTGCAAGGCAGTGAATCTGTGGCAAGTCTTGACCATTATGGACACAATCCATATCAGTACATTACCAACAGAGTGATTGAAAGAACTACCAGCATGACAAGGAGAGGAATAAAAGATGAGAGAGTTCATAGGAGGGGAGCCATTCCAGAGACTTGAGTAGCTGTGATCCTGAAGTGTGAGGATCTCAGTCAGAGGGAAGATGTCCAGCGAGGCATTGAAAAATGGGAATCACAATAAAGTCTCAGACAGTGGATCCAGTGGCCTCACAGCTCAGTCAATGTAATAAGGATGGATGAATGAACTTCCCAGAAAAGCCAAAGAAGAACCCGATGTTAGTCCTTACTACTCTTCCCAAAGGACTTTTGGTTGAGAGGCTAAGGACAAAGGAAGCAAGCGTGGTCCATCACACCCAGTCAGTAGTCACAGTAAGGAGTGTACCTGAAAATTTAGAGTCAAGGTGTAGTACAGAATAAGTAGAAAAGGGGGAATTTTCTAAGGCAGTTGGGAGTCTCTATTAATGGCCTAATTGGCACAAATCTCTCGAGGACTGGAGCAAGTCCTGCCCTGCCAGCGAGCCATGTGAAGTTGCTGAAGGAATACTCTGAATACACACTGTTTTTAAGTAATGAGAGAAGTTATGTTGCTGAGATTCAGGCTTTGGATGGAGAAAGGATTGAGGATCATATGGCAGCCTTGTGGCACAAAGTTGGGTTGGTGGATTGAGTTTGGATATGGGGTAGCTTCCTCTCCTGAGGAGGGTCAGTGTAATTAACCTACTTGTCCATTACTAGGTATCCTGCCTCCCCACCCCCAGAATGAACTGGAGAAGAAGCATCACAGGTTATTCTTGGAGGAACAGAGACCCAGCATCTAGCCCTTAGATAACTCTGTGTTACTCAGAGCAAGCAGGAAAAGGAAGTGTCACAGTTCAGAGCAACAGCACCTGTATTTCCCTTTCGTGGTCCACTAAGGGCATCCACTATTCCCAGCCATCATCTCTCTTGGGCAGTGACCTGTGTCTTTCTCCCCCCTAGCTGAGGTTTTCCCAGGCTACACAGTTTCCTGCTCACACTGTGAATTTCCCAGAAAGACAGGCTGCATAAGCAGGCCTGCTTTGCCTGTGTTTAGAGGCTATAAACGTCTAATTATCCACAGTTAAGTTACCACACTGTTCTTTCTAAGCAAGCAAATATATTGCTAAGGTAAAAACATTAAAGAGAAAACATGTTAAAAACAATAACAGTGTGTACATACATGCCAACAGGCTAAAGATCACCCCCTGATTCCAACAAGGGTTTGATGGTCAGATCACTGGCCCAAACCTCACCAGGGGTTTTTCCTGTGGTCACAAGTTCATAACAGCTGTTAGCTCAAAACAAGCACATCCATGAATCTGTGAGTAACTCCTTTATGCAGATCACGCCTTTGCTCTGAAGAGACCACAAATAGGTAATCAGCCAGACAATGGGTTTCTCTTTAATGCACAGCTTCAAAAGGGTGGGTCGGGAGGTGGGTAAATTGCATCCACCTCTTCCCAAGTATTTTCTAGGGGAAAAAAATTCAATCTTCTCTGGCCCATTGTCATAGGGTCCTCTGAAATGCAAGGTTTTCCTTAATCCTGTCTCCCCATATAATCCCACAATAAATCATAAACATTTGCATTTTAAATACAGTGAACTCCTAAAATACTTACTTAACTGAGAAAGGTTTGACTTAATGCAATGAGGTTTGTCCAGGATATTGCAGGAAATTGCCATATGTGTCACAGGGAGTAAGATCCAGAGGACACTTGGATTAGGCCCAGGGAAAGAGACAGTGTGCTGCTTGTGAAGGTGCACAAGTAGCCTGAGAGCTGATCGTGGAAGGAAGGCAACTTGTACATTGAGACAAAGAGGCTGGGTAAAAAAAATGACCCAAACAAGGATGCAGGCAGGTAGCTGACAGGGAGCTGGGATCAGCAGGATATGCAACAGGAACAGTTCGAAAGCAAGAGGGGTGACTCTGCCACACATCTGGACAACAGCAGGAGAGAATGCTGGGGGATCCCTAAGGATAACACAGGATTGAACTCTGACTGGTAGGATCTACAGCCCAATATTTATTGTCCTGTAAAAGAGAGATGGACTAGAAGAGCAGCCCAGGTGCTAAGCCTGAGAAAACTCATAGAATCATAAAAATGCAGGGCTGGAAGGGCCTTCAAGATGTCATGTAGTGCAGTCTCCTGCACTGAGGCAGGACCAAGTGTACCTAGACCATCCCTGAGCAGTGTTTGTCTAACCTGTTCTTATAAACTTCCAGTGACAGGATTTAACAGCTTCTGTTGGTAACCTGTTCCACTACTTAACTATCCTATCATGAGGCACAGTTGGACTGCCCAGGGGCTAAGATAGAGACTACTTGTTATCTTTTATTGTGACTGTTTGAAGTGTTGATCCTAGTACAATGATTCTTGAATTGTGGTACATGAAATACTGGTGTTGCACAGGCTGCAATCAGGTTATATATATATATATAGAGAGAGAGAGAGAGAGAGACACCTATCTCTGGAAGGGACCCTGAAAGATCATTGAGTCCAGCCCCCTGCTTTCACTAGAAGGACCAAGTACTGATTTTGCTAGAGATCCCTAAGTGGCCCCCTTAAGGATTAGGGCTCACAAGCCTGGGTTTAGTAAGTCAGTACTCAAACCACTGAGCCATCCCTTCCCCCTAGGTTGGTTTTAAGTGTAGTATCAGAATAAGATCCATTAAAATTACAAAGGTGGTAAGGTCAGTTTGTTGGAGTTTTAGATATGGTACATTAGGCCGTAAAGTCTGGGAACAGGTGAGTGGCATTTGCACAATTTCCATTCTGCCAATCCTAGTAAAGAATCTTCTGTTACTTACAAAAAGTGCATGCGTTTATTGCACCGAGGGCTAGAGTCTCTACACAAAGCACACGTCTAAATCTCGAATAAGGACAGGGGAGCCACGTCACGCAGTGACATCTTGAACTGGGGTTGATTAGAAAACTCTGTGGTAGAGGGGGAAGCAAATATTATGTAGGGCAAACAAACTGCTTGTGAAGGATTCAGCAAAATGAAAAAAGCAGAGGACACAAAAGTTGCAAAATGCTAAAAGTTTATTAATCATCATAACTTTTTTTCCTCTTAAGAAACAAACAAAACCCAAAACAAAATAGAAAAAGAAAACATCCCACAACCAGATACCCACTGACGCTAGAAAATGGGGGCAACATTAATTGTGGGGGAAATGGTCCTATGCACTTATTTTTCCCAGAAACAAAATAAATAGCAATGGTACAACATTTTAAAAAAAGCTCAGTTTCCTAGGAAAGAATTTATATTACTATTATTATTACTTTTGTTTACAAAAATCCTTCATATACCCCTTTTGGCAAAAATATATTTCTTCTGTAAACAGTTAACCAAAAACAAATAATACAAAAATCCAAATTTTCATACATTTACTATGCTGATGATCTCATGTAAACATAGGATATTCTGCAGCAGCCTTATATGATAGTGTTTCTTTCTTCCTTCCTTCCTTTCTTTCCTACAACACCACAAACTCCCCCAGTATCTTTAAAGTTTGAAGTTTGAGAAAATGCCGTGTCTACAACCTAAACTCTCTTTAATGCTAAAACATCAAACAAGCAAACGAACATAAAGGTAGGAAGGTCAGAGTGATAGTCTGTTTTTCCTGGACTTAAATTGTTGACACTGCCTAACTGAACAGGAATCAAAAGGGATTTTAAAAGTTGTCTAATGCAATGCAATGATTAGTCAGTGTCAGGTGGGTGTGTAATGACCGTGACTAGTGAAAAATTATTAACGACACAGTGATGTTTGTTCTATGCTTGGCCTTGGGCAGTCAGGTATCAGAATCACCACAGGGAAAATTTCAAGCCAAAAAGAGACTATAATTTACATCAAGGACTTTCTAAAAGTGCCGTGGAAATAGTTAAGAGTATAGTTCCACTCACCCCACCCTATTGAAAGAAAAGCTGTCAGTCATACAGTACAGCACCGCCGAGAAAAAACAAACCTCAAGATTTCCTAATCCTGTACCTCTCAAGTTAAAAGAAGACACTCAAAGCAATGAGATCCATTGATAATGGAAGTTGAAATAATTAGGAAACACAAATTTCTAGCATGTATATAGGAATTTCATCCGTATGTCCAAGATTCTAGCTGCTTTGGATACTTGTTTATTATTAGGAAAAAAAAGTGAAAAGATTTATTTCAGTCTATATTCTACTCTTCCTGATTTTGGTTCATTTTTCTGGGGATCTGTTCCTGTTGCTGCTCCTGCTCCTGCTCCTGCTCTTGCTCCTGCTCCTGCTCCTGCTCCTGTGCTGGAGTGGTGGGAGTGGTTTGGGGGATGCACTCCGTGCCCGCACAATCACACTGCTCCACATGGATGTATGAGTAATCAGTGGTGCTTCCATCAGGGCAGCTCAGGGTCACCTGTCTTTTGCTGGTCTTGACCTCCTGACAACACTTACACTTGTGTTGCATCACATTCGCCTCAAGGGAATATCTGATTGGCCACAAAACAAAGCCAACAAGAAAAAAAGATTTAGAAATACCGCAGCAAAAACCAACAACAAAATACACCCCCATTGCCAGATATCACCAAATACGGGGTATCTTTGTTGGAAGCAATCGGTTTGACATTATTACTGTGACAATACTGTGGTGAAATATAATTTCAGTGGGACTATTTGTGGAAGAAGTTAGTGCTGCATATAAGAGTGGCAGGATCTTACCCTACATTAATACTGTGCATTATCAACCAAAAATCTCAAAGTACTTTACAAAGGTGGCTAAATATTATGTACATTATACAGATGGAGAAACTGAGGTACAGAGGGGCTAAATGACTTAGCCAAGGTCACACATCATCAGTGCACAAATGATGTCCAGGATGAGACTAGCAAGCTCAGTTTTAAATGGGCAAGGGTTTAAGTCAGGGTGTCAGAGGTTAAAGGCATTTGTCGCTGTACCATTGAGCTTCCATCTAGTAAAAACTGTTGGGTCTTAAGGTAGTTAACGTCTTGTAACATGGCAGGTATCAGAAATTCAAGTCAACACAGCAGAAACAAACACCTGCTTGTTAGGTGGATATTGGATGCATTAAAAATGCATAATTTGCTCCCTGCCACCAATATAATGAATGAATGCCAAGAGGGCACAGGGACAATCATATACAAGGAGAGTGAGTAGCCACTTACATTGAAGAAGTGTCACAGTTGCCTTCGCAGTATGTTAGTTCCACAGGCACAGAAGAGTTGCATTCATTGTGTCTGATGACAGTGAGAGTACTATGCGGTCTACAAGCTACTGTAATAAAGGGAAAATAATTGAAAATATATTTGTTTACCATATGCAATTACCGATAGAAAACAGAGAGGTGGAGCTGACATCACGTGTTCACCTGTTTTAATTACATATGGCAAAACTGTGGCTCTCCCTCCCTTAAGCACTGGTGCACGGCCCAGACTGGATTTTTCCACTGGCACCTCTTAAATGCATGGCCAGCTACCATGATTGGTGTGTCACTCTATCCTTCGAGGAGAACATGTCCAGCTATGCTGGAGAGTGAGCATGGCCCCCTCCCTTCCACATAATGGCTAGCATTTAGCAGTAGGGAGGGAGAAGCACATACTATCCATTTTCAAAGGAACTGTACTGTGTGCTAGGAATGTTCTTTCCCCAGCCACACCCTATTCCCCTCTCTTGCCCCAGCAGAAGGCAAACTGCCCAAACTTATTCTGCACAGGCATAAGGCCTCAGATCACATCAGTTCCACCAATATATTTGTGCACCTGCCACCCATTGTGGTTAATATGCTTCAAAGCACTATTTAGACCATGTATTTTGTCTTTGCACCACAAAATTAGCATGACTTACCTTTTTCCTGTGGTATGCAGCTTTTGCAGCAGCCATCTGCACTCAGCTTGATATCAGCCTGGAATGCAGAAATAGGGGGAAATGATTCAGAATTGGAGTGTACACCCCCACCGGGGGGCTTTCCCTCCTTCCCAAGTTTCCTTGGTGCCAACAAGAGGTCTGCATTGAGATCGATGCTGATTCGAAGCAGGGCTTGGGGAGCTTGATGATATTCCAGAGAGGGGCAACTTCTGCATCAGTATACCAGTAATAGGCAGCTTCTTTACAGGCTGGCATTGAATGGTGCTCATTTTCTCTTTCCACCCTCCAAGTTAAGCATTCTAATATTGTATATACTAACCCAAATTTTAAATACAGCATGCTGCAGATACATGAAATTCAGAGTGACTGAAGTTGGAGTGTTGCAAGTAAGGGATTAAACCAGCATTGGTCACATAGTTAATAAAATACTGACCTTCCACCTATGCGGCCCTGGTTCCAGTCCATCCCAAAATCTTGACTGAGTTGGATGGCTTTATTTCAATCAATTCCCCTTCAAAATAATGAACTCTCCCTCAACTTACTTAGTCTCAGTGGGTGGGATTTTCAAAATCACCTAAGTGACGTAGGAGCACACGGCCAGTTAACTTTCAATGGAATTTGTGCTCCTGTATCACTTAGCACTTTTGAAAATCGCACTCCCTTGTGTGTGTTCTGTTCTCTACTCCATGCTCTGTAATCCAGCGCAGCACATCACTTTGACTCAAGTCAAATTCAAAGGGACCATATTTGAATAGGCTATAATTAGAATTGCATCCCACATAATGGGTGTAATCTTTAGACACAGGGGCCCTGCTGTTTTTGCCTATCCTTCCCCAGGCAACAAACGTGAGAATTAGAGGAATATTTAGTATTACTTACAGGTTCGCAGTTTTCTGGGTACATGGGTGGACAGACTTTCCTTATAGTGACAGGAATAAACTGATCCTCAATTTGTTCACATTTATAGAGGGTACAGTTATTTCCAGGCTCGTGCCAGACTTCTCCAGCCTGTAAGTAAGAATTGTAAAAAATTAATAGAAATCTATGCATTATGTCTTTAAAAAATCCTTTTTTTCATACTATCTACTACAGTGTGATTATTCTGCAAAAAGCTAACTTACAGTCCTTGAGGGCTAAATCAGGGGAGTTCCTGTTGAGGGCTTTTGTAATGTTAGCAGCATAGCTACTATTGTGTAAATAATAAAGCCCAGTTCACTGAAAGTGTGAGGAGACTATAATTCTACCTTTACACTTTCAAGATCATTTTAATAATGGATTCACCTATCCTTACTCAAGTACCGCTGATTTACAGTCAAGCAATAATTATACAATAAGAATTAGTGATACCAAGAAAAATGTGTACAGGTGAGTGTACAGGTTGGTTTGGAAGGGAGACAGACTGGTTGTGAACAGTGTCTTTGTTTTGTCATCAGTCATCTCAAGTTGTATTAAAGTGTGTAAACTTGCGAACTTGGTGCTGAAGATGTGTCTGCCTGTAATGACCTATTGTGCCCATTGTAAAGATATCAACATACTCCTCCTCTTGAGAAAATACACAGTGGGGCAAACCCTAATACCATTCAAGACAGCGTCAAGATTTCCAGTGACTTCATTGACAGCAGGATTTGTCTAGTAATATTATAAAGCTTCTAATTGTGAATGGCCACATGCAGCCAGATTCTGCCCTCTGTTACATGAGAGTGATTCCCAGTGAGAGCAGTGAGTGCTGTGTTTTCATACTGAGGGCAAAGCCCGGCCCAGTGTTTTCATCTACATTGCTTTTAACATTGAATCCTGAAAGCTGTCATTATTATTACAGTAGCTCCTAGAAGCCTCAACCAGAATGGAAGCCTCATTGTGCTGGGGACTAGCCAAGCACGGAGTGAGATCTAACATGAGAGAAGACACAGTGAGCGAGTGATAAACACAAGGACAGAAAGGGAAAGAAGGAGACTGGAGTTCACAAAAACCTTAAAAGCAGTAGTTACCTTAAGCACATGGACTGTGTTATCCTCCATCTTCAGTACACAAGCCTCCTGTACACACTCGCCACAGCATTGTCCAGTTTTCATCTTATATTCATAGCCCTGTTTGTAGAGGAATAAAAAAGGAATTGCGCTGAGTCAAGGATGCTCATTTCCTCTCAGGTAGGTTTTTAAATTGTGTGTGATGGGACAAAAAGTGGCACTCACCACTGGGCACTCAGTGTCACATGGAATGGGATGGCAGACAACAGTGTTTCTCTGACTGTCTGGCTTTACTTCAGCAGAGCAGGTGCACTTTTCACAGGTACCTTTTGGAATGACAGCTCCAGGCTAAACAAAGTCAAAGGAGGAGTATTAATAGTCAATAAAAATGAACTGCTTCATGTACAGATCTCACAGATCGGAAATACAGGGCTAAATTCTTTAACCACACTGGAAAATTTGACCCACTTTATTTAACCAGAGTCCCAGCGTTGGTAATATGAGTACCTTATTTTTCTTGGGGCAAATTCCTTATGCTTATGCAGAGGGTGATGGAATGTTGTTTTTTGATGAAGTAATGGACAATATTTAACTCAGTCTTTGCTCAAAGAATATACGTTTCAGGCCTCTGCTAGGATTCTGAACCAGTTTTTGTTTTATTACATTGTTGTGGTTATTTGTTGTTACTGTAGCACCCAGGAGCCCCAGTCATGGGCCAGGACCCCATTGTGCTAGGCACTGCAAACTAATAAGTTTTGTGTTACAGATAGTAACATATATGTACATACCATGTAGAAAGTTCCATTGGTTACACAGCCTGGTATTAGCTCTGTAAGGGGAAAAAACAAAACAGTGTGATGCAAATGTAATTTTTTAAAAGAAGCAGAAAGATATGAAAAGCTATCAGTCATTTTGTTGACAAGATATAACAACAGAATGTAACTTCTTTACACGGTGCTGCTCAGACTGCTTTCTTCAACATCTTGACAGGTGTGGATAATTCACAAAAGAAGAGCTTAATACTTACTGCATGTGAAGATTGTACAACAATTTCCATTTAATACTTCTGGGATTAACTCGTATCCTGGTTGACAGCTGGCCACTGATTTGGGGCACTTGCTAGTGTCACATCCTATGTAACATAAGACAGAAAACAAGGAGTTCAACATAGTTAAGTACGGAAGATTCTGTACAGTATGAACAAGAACTTCTGAAGTTTCCTCACTGGGCCATAATTAGCACCATAGCTCTGTGAGCAAGCATGAGGAGGGGATTAGAAAAACCTCTAATTCTTAAAACAAGTAGTTTAATGTTCTAGCTCCGAAGAGTCGATTAGTGGAAACTTCTCTCTCCAGTCAGAGACAAGTTTGAAAGGGAAAATTTATAGGGATGGAGAGTCTGGTGACTTTCAGAAATTCATAAAACCCCTACTCCAGTTTGTAAAAGTTCTAGAGATTTTGTGAAATAGCTTAGAACTTTTGGTGACAGTGGGATTTTTTGGTGAGATGAGGTGGTATTAGAGAGATTTTGTTGGTGGTGGTATTATTTACTTATTAGGGGCAGTACAGTTTGTTTTCTTCCAACAGTTAAAATAATTGGACATGCTTTCCCTTTGTTGGTGAAATACTTTTTTCTTTCTCTCGGAAATGAAATGTATTTTTTTTAAAGGGTGCTCCCTTCAGACATCTTATAAATGCTATACAAAAGGTGTTGGGGTCGTGATAGGACAAGGGGGCACTATATGAAGAAAGTAAATTCCAAATTAAATGTTGAAAAGATGCCTCACAAGTTCCCCATGATATATATAGTATTTTTCACATGGAAGAGCTGAGTGGATTCTTACGGCATTCAATCTGGCCACAGCATGGATCTTCTCGTGTCAGCAACTGGACAGGTACAAACCCTGGGTCATCACAAGAGACTGGTGGGAGTGGTTTACACGGGTGCTTTGTACACTGCACTTTAAAAGTGTACTGGTCACAAACACAGTCCTGGCAATTGCTTTTCCACTGGTCTCCAGGCTGTTTAAAAAAAAAAAAAGTTTAGAACCAAGTCAGACAATTTGCATTAGTTAGCTTGTTCAGGGCTAAAGCTATGTACAGCTGCATCAGCATCATTCATGTTTATATAATTTCCAGATTAATCTTTATCAGGAACCTCAAACTCTGAAAATCCTTAGAAAAGGACTCCATATGTTACTGAAAGTATCTGATCATTGCCACCTTTCTTTGCATAAATCTGTTAATTCCTAGAGATTGTGTGAAAGATACAAGAAATATAATTGAAAGAGCATAGGGAACACCCATGTGTGTTCAAAATGTGTAACAAAATTCTCCGATCAGGTATGTCATGTTATAAAATGGGTCTTGTAGAAATTAGATGGAATTAAAAAATTGGGACTGCAAAGTGTGCTATCTATAACTAATTTTTCCTCCATACAGCGCTTCATTTCTAATAAACTTTGCATGCCAAATTCCAGAAAATAAAGGAAACCAATATGCTGGTCCTCTAGGACTGCTATTTGTCCTTCTTGTATTTTTAAAATGTAATGGAAAGATTAGAAATGGAAGAATCCATTATCTATATTTTAGTCACTTATAAAATAACACAGGGTTCCAGAATTCAGACACTTGCATGTTTTTTTCTACAATTTAAGAGGAACACACATTTTCCAAAAATAAATATTCCTCAAAATCTGTTAGAATGTTTGGCAAACCCCATGTTCATAAACCCCCAAATGTTCCTTGGGCTCACCAATCTATATTTGGTAAAACATACTGATTGCAATACTCACTAATCTGGGCAGTCCATCTGGTCCTATACAGATATCTGAGAAAAATGAAAGGATAGATATTAACATTAGTGCTACTGAGGTGATGTGGAATATATGTGATAGGGTTGGGTCAGGCTACTGCAACCAGAAACCAAGCCTGCAGATAAATCCTAGAAGAAGAGGGCTGACAGATTCATTCAAACATTGATGCTATTTTCAGATAAATACTGAAAACAACACATCAGAAATACCTTTTTGTCAGTTTGAATGTTTCACAGGTTCACAATACACTGAGGATACACTTTGAAATTAAAATAGGCAATAAGATGGGGGCAGGGAAGATGGTAGAACAAATGTAATGTGTTAGTTTTTCACTTCAGAATACAATGGCTGTAATTAAGATCATATAAGTGAAATGAATTCTGAGCCCAGTTATCAGTGCATATTTAGACACACCATAAAATGATCAAACTGGCAATTATAATTATCAGTCTGTGCTGAGAAGAGGCAGAGCACTGTAAAAGGAGGAGTGCTACAGGGAGAGTCGAGATGCTTTGGCAGAGTGGTGTATGGGAATCTTGCATGAGCCATAGCAGTAGCAGGTCTGGAATTAGCCAGCATTATTAGTTATTTGCTTTCATAAGCAATATTCACCATATTTAGCATTCTTTATAAAACTATCAAAAGCCCAATCCAACACCCATTGAAATCAGTGGAAAGCCTCCCATTCATTTCACTGGACATTGGATCAAGTTCTAGATAAACAACAGCAGTGCTTATCTTTTATAGAGCATTTTCCATCAGGAGATCTCAGCATGCTTCACAAAGGAGGATAACTATTATTATTCCCAATTTGCAGATGGGGAGACTAAAGAACTGGAGAGACTTGCCCAGCGTCACTGGCAGAGATGGGAATTGAACTCAGGTCTTCTGACTCCCAGTCCAGAGCTCTATCTACTTCTAAAGTAAAAAACATCATGCTTACCACAACCAGAGACACATACACCGCTGTTTGTGTTGAAGAGGATCTTTCCTTCAGGGCAGAAACATCCTTCAGTTAGGCCAGTGCCATCGTGTTGAATAGCCCTAGGAAAGAGGCATATGTTAGAGTACAGCTCTCTGACAGTTAAACAGCCAAGTGCAATCCATGCAGGAAGTCACAGCATTTAGATGATGGATACATGTGAAGAGGGAAAATAATTCAGTTCTTTTAAAAAGCAATAGGAATTACAGGTTAAATTCTTTATTAATTACTGGATCTGGCTGAATAATGATACATTTTATTAATGAAAAATGCTGAAATTCACCAGATTAATTATTCTCTATGGATAATAAAGGATCTTAAGTGACAAAAATCCAGAAGGACACATTGAACTAAATGGTTTGCTTGTATGTTCTTTCCATACCTTGAATCACAGGTAGCAGGATTAAGAGGCCCACATGGTTTATACATTTTGCCCAATGGACAGTTATATGCTGTATGGGAAGAGGAAAATATAACAAGGTTAAAAAGCTGAGAGATTGCATTTCAGTTTGGGTTATATTTTGTTGAAAGAGGTCCCATGCACCTAAGGTCTCAGGTTTTTAAGTGGTCTTTCCAAACCCTCTCTGCCCCCCTCCCCACACCTATATTCATTCTGGGTTTCTGTCAATAGAGCACTCAGTGAAGCAGTGAGTAATGATCATGAACTAGGTTGAGTTGGGATGTAAGAATTTTATTTTATCCCTTCATTTTGTATCATCATTTTCCACCAGTAACTTTCCAATCCTCTCTTCTCCTCTCTGAAATCTCATGTTACACTCCTATAATGAGTAAGCGGGTGCTACAATGAAGTGAAGTAGTAGCTTACCCTTTCGCAAAACACAACTGGCCAGATTCTTAGTCTCAGTGATACCTGTGTAAATCCACACTAGCTTCAATTGCTTCACTGAAGTACACGACGGGATTTACACTGGTCTCAGATGAGAATCTGACCTTTACAGTATCACCTCTGTGATGCTCCATGCTGACAACCATTTGTCAATTAGGTATAGCAATATTAAATACATTGAGTAAGTGTGAGATGCAGGACCAACTTACTGAACAAACCTCCAGTTACTATTTCATTAACACATCTATTTGTTAATGCTGCAGTACTTACGGCATTTGCCTTTGGTCTCTCCTCTCCAGTCAACACAAACACCTCTAGTGGCACACAGAGTGGCATATATCTCCAAGCCGGAACACTGCATGGATGTATTGGTCATGTGACATGCATCAAAGACACAGCCCTTGTAAAAATCTTGTGGTGGGATTACCTTGTGGCATTCTTCAAAGACTCTTTAAACACAACAGAGAAGAAAAAAGTTTCATTTCCCACTGTTGCTATACAAAATCTATTCTTGTCAAAGAGGAACATCACAGTGTGAGCATATTGTCCTTCTCCTTTGAGATGAGTTTCTGACTGAAATTTAATGTGGGAGGAAGACTCCAGAATGGAAAGGCTGAAACCATCATGTAGAACATTTTTTATGTACAATGTACACACATTTTAGATTTTTTTTATGGGGAAAGGAGTCTGTCTTTCTGTCTAAGTTTTCATAAACCAAACTCATCAGGCATCTTACAAATGTAAAGTGATGTTACTGTTTGAAAAATATAACTTGGTGTGGATAGATATGCCATGGAAAGCATGTGGGAGATAGATGATTTTGTGGTTAAAGCACATAACTGCAAGCCAGAAGATTTGGGTTTTATTACTTGCTAGGCCCCTGACTTGCTGATATTCTCCATACCCTCTCCTCAGAGAGCTGTGGAATCATCATGGAGATCTCCTTGGTGTAAACAGGTATGTGGTTTCCACTTGCAGAGGACTTCTATTGCATTTGCCCCGCTCTGCAGCTGTCACACAACTGTTTGGCCTTCAGATATGTGCATAAAGCCACCCTAGATTTGGCCCTGTATTTGTTGATAAGGGCTTGATGGGGATATAGTTCTTATCTCCATCATTTTATAAGATTTTTGGATACTTTTGCTTAGTTAAGGAAGAGTACATTAATTCATTTTTGTATCTTACTCGCTCAAAATTATCTTGCAAAGAGCAGACGGGGGACAGCTGGGAGCTGGAGTGGGGGTGCTGGGTCCTGGTGTTGGTGTTGGTGTTCCTACACAGTATTGCTTCTTGCCATCGTCAACCTTCCAGTGGGGAGCCATTTGGGTACAAGAAGGAATAATTTTACCACTTGGCAAGCGGCAGTCATCTGTTTTGGTGTTTGTGCATGTACCTGGAAGACCAAACATAACCAAATCAGAAGGGTGTGAGCCACTGACAAAGTGCATAACACATTATGTTAACATCAAATTCAAAACTGGTAAGCATAGTGAGAGGATCAAACTCCTTGTAAGTTTAGATTGCTTGATACTCAAAGTGCATCATTTCCTTTGAGTTTACTTAATAATTGCTTATGTAAGATTAAAAATATAAGACAAAAATCAGGTCATTGAAATATTAAGCATCTGAACCTATTTGTTAGAAGCAGATTGAAGTAATATAAAAAAGTAGCAATAGATGAAACCCAAATTCTCCCTAAATCCATTTACTTTGCTTTGAGGAATTTCAGTCTATGGTAAGATTGAATAACTATCTGGCTCAGGGAATAAACATAGAGAGAGTGAGAAGAGGAGGATTAATGCATCTATCTTACCACACTGTCCTTCAGTATTATTGCCAAATTTGCTGAATGGGAGTTTCACTGAGAAGATCAACCCACTGAAAGTGATGGTAGCTCCAATCTCAGGTATTTCAACAACCATGTTGATGCCAAGCATGTAAATAGAAATGCCATCTTTCTGGAAGCCTGGGTTGACAACTGTTTTATTGAAGATAATCTGCATATGAGATTAAAAATGATGTCATTGCAGGAGTCACTTTTGTTAGACACATATTTTAAAATAATTTGTTTACTGATAATACTTTATAATACTTTATAATCATGTCATTTCATAATGACATATCCCATGTTCCTCATATCCCACACCACACCAAGTTTTTATAATAATAACTTGTATTGTTTTTTTTTCCTTTCTGTGCTGCTTTACAGTCCCCGAGTGACTTAGTTGTGGGACTAATTATCAGAGTGGTCCTGATATGAATTGGTCATATTCCATCCAGGCAGGGTCTATGCTAATACACATTATTTTAAGGCCAAATATACTGAGCGAAAATATCATTTTGTGTCTTTTTGTAGGCATTTTTCCTAACAGAAAATGACTGGGCTGTAATTTTTTAGGCTACAGCAAGATTCATGCCATTATTCTGTTATAATCCTGTCATCATTGTATAGTCACAATGGACCAAACCATGAGGGGTGTCTAGCACAGGGAGAGCCCCTGGAACTCATATTGAAATACACATTTCACCCATTATTTTTATATGATGACTTGTTTCCTCTTTAAATTAAGCTGTTACTCACATTTGCCACATACAAATTCCAGGTGCTAACAAAAGTGTGGGCCTTTGGTTGGTGATATTGCTCTTCAGGAATTATTTCTGTGTTAGAAACTTAACTCCTTTCTCATCTGATTGGGATGGAGGAGGGAGAGTTGCAGATCCCTGAAGTGCCATTCTGTTTTGACTGGGAATCACTGGGCTACATTTTACAATATGCCCTATCCCAGTGGTTCTCAACCAGGGGTATGGATACTCCTGGGGGTACTCAGAGGTCTTCCAGTGGGTACATCAACTCATCTAGATATTTGCTTAGTTTTACAACAGGCTACATAAAAAGCACTAGCAAAGTTAGTACAAACTAAAATTTCATGGGCAATGATTTGTTTATACTGCTCTGTATACAATACATTGAAATGTAAGTACCATATTTATATCCCATTAGATTTATTTTATCATTCTATGGCGAAAATGAGAAAGTATTTTTATGTCTGATTTTGTAAGTTTTTAAGTGAGATGAAACTTGGGGGTACACAAGACAAACCAGACTCTTGAAAGGGGTACAGTCATCTGGAAAGCTTGAGAAACACTGCCCTACCCTATCCCTGACAGTGGCTTATGAGTGCTTGGCACAGCTGTGTGTGTGTGTGTGTGTGTGTGTGTGTGTGTGAGCGAGAGAGCGAGCCATCTGAATGCCAGGTCAGTCCCCAAAATGAAATAGGGCAGCATGAGGCCACTTCTAATTTTCACCAACTGCCAACAGCAATTTAGGATTACTTTGTAAATGGATGCTCTAGTTCATCCCCTTCTCTTCAATTACATCTTCTGTGCCAGCAAATAGGAATGGAGTGGAGAAGGCGCTATTAGGGGGGCTTTATGCTAGTCAAAGATCTCCATACTCAGGGGGAGATCCCCATTTGGCCAACTAACATGAAGTAAGTGCTGGTTTGCACCATCAGGGCAGAATTGGCCTTCTGCTGTATATCTGTGCCCCTTTGTATTGATTTTTTGCACACAATATATGAGTTTGCGTCAGATAGAAGTCCCCCAGGAGCAATGCATTTCCACACCAGCCCTTACAAAAGACTGTGTCTTAATCGGACCCAAACCAGATTATCTTGCTTCATTCACTTGCCTCAATAACATATTCCATGGGTTTGCGTCTCGTGCTAGAACTCATAATCTAATCTTACATAAGAATATAAGAATGGCCCTACTGGGTCAGACCAAAGGTCCATCTAGCCCAGTATCCTGTCTTCCGACAGTGGCCAGTGCCAGGTGCCCCAGAGGGAATCAACAGAACAACTAATCATCGAGTGATCCATCTCCTGTCACTCATTCCCAGCTTCTGGCAAACAGAGGCTAGAGACACCATTCCTACCCATCCTGGCTAATAGCCATTTATGGTCTCGCACTCCATGAATTTATCTAGTGCTTTTTTTAACCCTGTTATGGTCATGGCCTTCACAACATCCTCTGGCAAGGAGTTCCACAGGTTGACCGTGCATTGTGTGAAGAAATACTTCCTTTTATTTGTTTTAAACCTGCTGCCTATTAATTTCATTTGGTGACTTTACTCTTATACTTTATAATACTACATGTTCCCTAGTTTTTGAACTTCTTCACTCTTGGGAATTTAACTCTGACAAATGCACGCGCCTCTTTCATAATTTTCTATTTTTCCAGTAAGGATGGCTCTAGCTCCCTAAATCTTCTATTATATGTTTGCTTCTTGAAAATTGGCATAATATTTTTTATCCTATGATGCCTTCTGCCTAAGCATTTCTGTGCTATAATGAACACAAATGCCCTCAATATTTCACATGAGGTTCAGACAAATGCCTGTACACCTTATTTGTTTTGCTGAAATAGGAAACTAATAGGAACACTGCAAAAACTTTAAAGAATTATATTTTACCTTATTAGCCATCACTCCATTATAGAGTTCACGTGTCAGCACTACTACTGTGTGCTTGTAGTAAACAATAATGGACTGAGGACAGGAAAGTCCATCTTCCGCATCGCAGAAGTAATTGTCAATGTCAACACGGAAGTTGTCATATTTAGGGGTAATCTGCTTCACCAGGGTATATGTGCAGTTGTCAAGGAATGTGTAATAGGTTCCATCGAATGTAATGTAGTGAGGGTCACCCCAGCCACTACAGACACCTGGTAAAGAGGAAAAATATAGATGCTAAGACTAAAATAAGTTTACAAGAAAGAATTTAGAAAATTAAGCCAGTAACACAACTTTCTAAATAGCCCTGGAACCATGAAAAACAAATCCCCATATATTCTATTTAAGTATTTTGTGTATTTTCAGTGATGTTCTTCCTTAATTTAGTTGTCACTTACATTCACATTCATAGTGGTAACAGCAGCCATCCTCACTGAAGACCTTTACTGGTGGGTATCCGTTGGCGCAGGTAATTTTCTTTACAGGTGGGCATTTCACTTTCTGTATAACAATTTTGTTATTGCCCTCGCAAGTTGCAGTGGTACAGTTGGATATCTTCCATGTTTCACCTATCTGTTTAAAAAAAAAATGTGGTGTCACAAGAGCTTACAATTAGGTTTGAACCCCTGCTCCTTCCTGACTGCCCCCCCGGGACCGTTGCCCCCGTTCAATCCCCCTGTTCCCTGCCCTCTGACCGCTCCGACACTAATCCACCCACCCCAACTCCCCTGCCCTCTTCCAACACCCCCTCCCTGCTCCCTTACCCTGCTGCCTGGAGGTGGGGGCCCAGCTGGGCTGGGGCTGGGACCGGAGCCACCCGGCCGACGTCGGGGCCGGACCCCGGGGGCCAAGGCAGGAACCACACCGCCCGGCCGACCCGGGGGCCGGGGCAGGAGCCAAGCTGTGCCGCCCGGCCGGACCCGGGGGCCGGGGCAGGAGCCGAGCTCCGCCGACCGGCCGGACCTGGGGGCCGGGGCAGGAGCCGAGCCACGCCGTGCCTCCCGGCCGGACCCGGACCCAGGGGCCGGGGCAGGAGCCGAGAAGCGCCGTGCCGCCCGGCCGGACCCGGACCCGGGGGCCAGGGGCTGGGGCAGGAGCCGAGCCGCGCCGCCCAGTCGGACCTGGACCCAGAACCGGGGACAGGAGCTGAGCCGCCGTGCCGCCCGGCTGGACCCGGGGGCCGGGGCAGGAGCCAAGCCGCACAGCGCCGCCCAGCCGGACCCGGACCCGGGGGCCGGGGCAGGAGCCGCGCCACCCGGCCGGACCCGGACCCGGGGGCCAGGGGCTGGGGCAGGAGCCGACCCGCGCCGCCCGGCCGGACCCGGACCCGGGGGCCAGGGGCTGGGGCAGGAGCCGACCCGCGCCGGCCGGACCCAGACCCGGGGGTCGGGGCAGGAGCTGACCCGCGCCGCGCTGCCCGGCCGGACCCGGACCCGGACCCGGGGCCGGGCAGGAGCCGAGCTGTGCCGCCTGGCGAGGTTGCAGCTAGACCCGGGGGGCAGGAGCCACGCCGCGCTGCTCGGCCGAGTTCGCTGCCGGACCCGCCCGGGGAGGCCAGGAGCCGCGCTGCGCTGCCCGGCGAGGTCGCAGCTAGACCCGGGGGGCAGGAGCCGCGCCGCGCTGCCCGGCTGAGTTTGCTGCCGGACCCACCCGGGGCGGTCAGGAGCCACGCCGCGCTGCCCGCCGAGGTCGCAGCTGGACCCGGGCGGCAGGAGCTGCGCCGCCGGGTCCCAGAGTCCCGCTGCGACCTCACCGGGCAGCACGGCGCCTGGAGCCCTTCTCCCGCTGGCACCCTCGCGCCCCGGACCAGCTCACCTGGTGGAAGGTGCTGCTTCCTTCTCAGCCCTCCCAGGCTTCCCGCGCGAACAGCTGATTCACGGGAAGCTGGGGAGGGGGAGGAGAAGCCGGAGGAGCTTCAGAAGAGGAGGCGGAGTGAGGTGAGCTGGGGCTGGGGGAAGGGTAGAGAGCTGCTAGAGCGTTAGTTAAATGTAAAAGCCCTTTTGGAACTAGTTGTCCCTCCAGGGGCTTCTAAATTTAATAACCGGTTCTAGCAAACCGGTGCAAACCGCCTGCAGCTCACCACTGCCTTATGATAATATTCCTACTACTTTTGTGTCTATGGCAAAAGAAAACCTTAAGATTAAACCCTGGCAGTATGGCGCTCCGTGGCAATGTACGATTTGGTGTTCCAAAGCATAGTCAGGTTTCTTGGACACACAGTACCACGGGAATACTGAGGAGGGCAGGGGAAGCTCTGTAGCTTCTCTGAGTGCCCTAAATGTGGACTGTGGCAAGGGGAGGGGAGTTCGTGACCCTACACATTTCCTCACAGAATCCTTGTAGATGACACCAGTGCATGCACAGAACTTCCATTATTTTTCATATGTGAGTCTCTGTTGAGACTCAGTCAGTGTAAACTTAAATGAGCAACAAAGCCTGGAGATCTCCACTGCTTTATACATCAGAAATGGAGTTGTCAGTCAGGAGAGGCGCAACCCATGTTAGCATGAGAGATCTCTCCCCAGTGATGATCAGAGTGGGGAGGAAGTGACATCCTCCCTGAAACTCCCACCTATACCAAGGTTGTCTTGAAGGTATAGGTGTCTTTTAACCCAGAGGAATCATATTGCCCCTTTGCCCTTGCAACGTGTATGATACTACCGCCAAAGGCCATCATGAGAAAGACTGAGATCTTGGGTTATGCAAAGGGATGTTGGTCAAGGCAAAAGGGAGATTACCACACCATAAGCATCTCTGTGGGTTACAATGTAGAGTAGGCCTAAAGACACAGAGTTTTCCACACTATCTTTAGCATACTCAAGATTTCTCAGTCCAGTGTAGAGCTATCATACCCAGGAGTAAGAGGCAAGAGGCAAGACTGGCCATTACAGACTGGAGAGAATAAATAGCTCTCCACTTCATTTGCAATAAAAATATTTTGGAAGATTAATTCTCTTCGAAATTTGCAGATACCAGGTTGCACAAGTTAACTGGTAATATTCAGACTAGCATACAAGAGTTTTATACCAATTTTGCACATTCTCTACCAGAAGAATTGTTTAAAAAGATATGCAGTCTTTCAGTTTTGAATAATTTATAAACTTCCTTTCCTGCAAGTCCCATTAATATTAAAGGTATTTTCAAGGCTGTACAAGATAAGAGATTGATACCTTTCTGGGTGGTTTAGCATCAGGACACTCAATTTTAGTGGTTGAACTAACTGTTGTAGTGGGAGTCATAGTTGGTATAGATGTTGACGTTGTAGGTGTAGGTGTAGTTGTTGCTGGAGTTGTTGATTTACATGGTCCCTTAAATCGCTCCACTGAACACGTTTTACTACAAATGGCATAAAAATTACATCCATCCTTGTCTATTTCATTGTAAATCATTTCACCTATAAAAAACGACCATTAGAATACACAAAATACAAAGAGAAAACATAAAATAATCATTGAAAAATCTGCATTAGTTCAATTTGACTGTCAAATTCTAATATAATTCCAATCGGTACTGTAATTAAAATATCTCCTAAAAATGACGTAAAAATCTGTTTTAAATATATTCTAATGGATTGTTAAAGACTTACCAGATGCATAAAAAGCGTCCTCAATTTGGCAAAAGCAGTGAGTAGTTCTCATGGTTACTCCTGTTGTTCCTGTTTGTGTACTTGAGATAATTGGAGTGGTTACTTGTGTGGGCGTAGTGATTGGAGATGTTTCAGCAGTGGTAGTCCCTGGTGTTTCTGTGCCTGGTGGTTTAGTAGAAGTTGTGACTTCAGTGGTGGTTTTTGTGACTGTAGTTGGTGGTGTACGTATAGTTGTGGTTGCAATACTTGTGGTTGGGGTTGGGCAGTTAAGGTTTTCTTCACAGCACAAAACACGTACCTCGTAATTAAAACACATTTTAAATTTACCAATTTGATCCTCATTTTTGCACATCAGCCCAAAATTGACATCGCACTGCACAATTTGACCAAGGTCATCGATGCTTGTGTATGGGTAGTTTTCTGCCCTACACTCAATATTTTCAGGCTTTTTGCAGATTTTCCCTCCTGCTGCCCTTATGTTGTTATAGGTTTCAATGTCTCCTTCTTTAGGTCCAGAAGAGGGAAAATCGACATCAAACCATTGGGACCATGTGCATGTTGGTTGACACTTTGTAGTTGAGGAAGTGGTTGTTCCTGGAGTTGTGGGTATTGGCGATGTTGTGGGGATTTCTGTGGTAGGCAGAGTGGTGGTACCTGTTGTGGTTGTGCTTTGGGTTGCTTCACTAGTTGTGGTTTCTACGGAGGTGGTAGTTGGCAGTGTTGTGGAGATCGTTGACGTTGTGGTGATTTCTTTGGTAGGCAGAGAGGTGGTGCCCGTTGTGCTTCTGGTTGTTGTTTTAGGTGTAGTGATTGGAGATGTTTCAGCAGTGGTAGTCCCTGGTGTTTCTGTGCCTGGTGGTTTAGTAGAAGTTGTGACTTCAGTGGTGGTTTTTGTGACTGTAGTTGGTGGTGTACGTATAGTTGTGGTTGCAATACTTGTGGTTGGGGTTGGGCAGTTAAGGTTTTCTTCACAGCACAAAACACGTACCTCGTAATTAAAACACATTTTAAATTTACCAATTTGATCCTCATTTTTGCACATCAGCCCAAAATTGACATCGCACTGCACAATTTGACCAAGGTCATCGATGCTTGTGTATGGGTAGTTTTCTGCCCTACACTCAATATTTTCAGGCTTTTTGCAGATTTTCCCTCCTGCTGCCCTTATGTTGTTATAGGTTTCAATGTCTCCTTCTTTAGGTCCAGAAGAGGGAAAATCGACATCAAACCATTGGGACCATGTGCATGTTGGTTGACACTTTGTAGTTGAGGAAGTGGTTGTTCCTGGAGTTGTGGGTATTGGCGATGTTGTGGGGATTTCTGTGGTAGGCAGAGTGGTGGTACCTGTTGTGGTTGTGCTTTGGGTTGCTTCACTAGTTGTGGTTTCTACGGAGGTGGTAGTTGGCAGTGTTGTGGAGATCGTTGACATTGTGGTGATTTCTTTGGTAGGCAGAGAGGTGGTGCCTGTTGTGGTTCTGGTTGTTGTTTTAGGTGTAGTGATTGGAGATGTTTCAGCAGTGGTAGTCCCTGGTGTTTCTGTGCCTGGTGGTTTAGTAGAAGTTGTGACTTCAGTGGTGGCTTTTGTGACTGTAGTTGGTGGTGTACGTATAGTTGTGGTTGCAATACTTGTGGTTGGGGTTGGGCAGTTAAGGTTTTCTTCACAGCACAAAACACGTACCTCGTAATTAAAACACATTTTAAATTTACCAATTTGATCCTCATTTTTGCACATCAGCCCAAAATTGACATCGCACTGCACAATTTGACCAAGGTCATCGATGCTTGTGTATGGGTAGTTTTCTGCCCTACACTCAATATTTTCAGGCTTTTTGCAGATTTTCCCTCCTGCTGCCCTTATGTTGTTATAGGTTTCAATGTCTCCTTCTTTAGGTCCAGAAGAGGGAAAATCGACATCAAACCATTGGGACCATGTGCATGTTGGTTGACACTTTGTAGTTGAGGAAGTGGTTGTTCCTGGAGTTGTGGGTATTGGCGATGTTGTGGGGATTTCTGTGGTAGGCAGAGTGGTGGTACCTGTTGTGGTTGTGCTTTGGGTTGCTTCACTAGTTGTGGTTTCTACGGAGGTGGTAGTTGGCAGTGTTGTGGAGATCGTTGACGTTGTGGTGATTTCTTTGGTAGGCAGAGAGGTGGTGCCCGTTGTGGTTCTGGTTGTTGTTTTAGGTGTAGTGATTGGAGATGTTTCAGCAGTGGTAGTCCCTGGTGTTTCTGTGCCTGGTGGTTTAGTAGAAGTTGTGACTTCAGTGGTGGCTTTGTGACTGTAGTTGGTGGTGTACGTATAGTTGTGGTTGCAATACTTGTGGTTGGGGTTGGGCAGTTAAGGTTTTCTTCACAGCACAAAACACGTACCTCGTAATTAAAACACATTTTAAATTTACCAATTTGATCCTCATTTTTGCACATCAGCCCAAAATTGACATCGCACTGCACAATTTGACCAAGGTCATCGATGCTTGTGTATGGGTAGTTTTCTGCCCTACACTCAATATTTTCAGGCTTTTTGCAGATTTTCCCTCCTGCTGCCCTTATGTTGTTATAGGTTTCAATGTCTCCTTCTTTAGGTTCAGAAGAGGAAAATCGACATCAAACCATTGGGACCATGTGCATGTTGGTTGACACTTTGTAGTTGAGGAAGTGGTTGTTCCTGGAGTTGTGGGTATTGGCGATGTTGTGGGGATTTCTGTGGTAGGCAGAGTGGTGGTACCTGTTGTGGTTGTGCTTTGGGTTGCTTCACTAGTTGTGGTTTCTACGGAGGTGGTAGTTGGCAGTGTTGTGGAGATCGTTGACGTTGTGGTGATTTCTTTGGTAGGCAGAGAGGTGGTGCCCGTTGTGCTTCTGGTTGTTGTTTTAGGTGTAGTGATTGGAGATGTTTCAGCAGTGGTAGTCCCTGGTGTTTCTGTGCCTGGTGGTTTAGTAGAAGTTGTGACTTCAGTGGTGGTTTTTGTGACTGTAGTTGGTGGTGTACGTATAGTTGTGGTTGCAATACTTGTGGTTGGGGTTGGGCAGTTAAGGTTTTCTTCACAGCACAAAACACGTACCTCGTAATTAAAACACATTTTAAATTTACCAATTTGATCCTCATTTTTGCACATCAGCCCAAAATTGACATCGCACTGCACAATTTGACCAAGGTCATCGATGCTTATGTATGGGAAGTTTTCTGCCCTACACTCAATATTTTCAGGCTTTTTGCAGATTTTCCCTCCTGCTGCCCTTATGTTGTTATAGGTTTCAATGTCTCCTTCTTTAGGTTCAGAAGAGGGAAAATCGACATCAAACCATTGGGACCATGTGCATGTTGGTTGACACTTTGTAGTTGAGGAAGTGGTTGTTCCTGGAGTTGTGGGTATTGGCGATGTTGTGGGGATTTCTGTGGTAGGCAGAGTGGTGGTACCTGTTGTGGTTGTGCTTTGGGTTGCTTCACTAGTTGTGGTTTCTACGGAGGTGGTAGTTGGCAGTGTTGTGGAGATCGTTGACGTCGTGGTGATTTCTTTTGTAGGCAGAGAGGTGGTGCCCGTTGTGCTTCTGGTTGTTGTTTTAGGTGTAGTGATTGGAGATGTTTCAGCAGTGGTAGTCCCTGGTGTTTCTGTGCCTGGTGGTTTAGTAGAAGTTGTGACTTCAGTGGTGGTTTTTGTGACTGTAGTTGGTGGTGTACGTATAGTTGTGGTTGCAATACTTGTGGTTGGGGTTGGGCAGTTAAGGTTTTCTTCACAGCACAAAACACGTACCTCGTAATTAAAACACATTTTAAATTTACCAATTTGATCCTCATTTTTGCACATCAGCCCAAAATTGACATCGCACTGCACAATTTGACCAAGGTCATCGATGCTTGTGTATGGGTAGTTTTCTGCCCTACACTCAATATTTTCAGGCTTTTTGCAGATTTTCCCTCCTGCTGCCCTTATGTTGTTATAGGTTTCAATGTCTCCTTCTTTAGGTCCAGAAGAGGGAAAATCGACATCAAACCATTGGGACCATGTGCATGTTGGTTGACACTTTGTAGTTGAGGAAGTGGTTGTTCCTGGAGTTGTGGGTATTGGCGATGTTGTGGGGATTTCTGTGGTAGGCAGAGTGGTGGTACCTGTTGTGGTTGTGCTTTGGGTTGCTTCACTAGTTGTGGTTTCTACGGAGGTGGTAGTTGGCAGTGTTGTGGAGATCGTTGACGTTGTGGTGATTTCTTTGGTAGGCAGAGAGGTGGTGCCCTTTGTGGTTCTGGTTGTTGTTTTAGGTGTAGTGACTGGAGATGTTTCAGCAGTGGTAGTCCCTGGCGTTTCTGTGCCTGGTGGTTTAGTAGAAGTTGTGACTTCAGTGGTGGTTTTTGTGACTGTAGTTGGTGGTGTACGTATAGTTGTGGTTGCAATACTTGTGGTTGGGGTTGGGCAGTTAAGGTTTTCTTCACAGCACAAAACACGTACCTCGTAATTAAAACACATTTTAAATTTACCAATTTGATCCTCATTTTTGCACATCAGCCCAAAATTGACATCGCACTGCACAATTTGACCAAGGTCATCGATGCTTGTGTATGGGTAGTTTTCTGCCCTACACTCAATATTTTCAGGCTTTTTGCAGATTTTCCCTCCTGCTGCCCTTATGTTGTTATAGGTTTCAATGTCTCCTTCTTTAGGTCCAGAAGAGGGAAAATCGACATCAAACCATTGGGACCATGTGCATGTTGGTTGACACTTTGTAGTTGAGGAAGTGGTTGTTCCTGGAGTTGTGGGTATTGGCGATGTTGTGGGGATTTCTGTGGTAGGCAGAGTGGTGGTACCTGTTGTGGTTGTGCTTTGGGTTGCTTCACTAGTTGTGGTTTCTACGGAGGTGGTAGTTGGCAGTGTTGTGGAGATCGTTGACGTTGTGGTGATTTCTTTGGTAGGCAGAGAGGTGGTGCCCGTTGTGCTTCTGGTTGTTGTTTTAGGTGTAGTGATTGGAGATGTTTCAGCAGTGGTAGTCCCTGGTGTTTCTGTGCCTGGTGGTTTAGTAGAAGTTGTGACTTCAGTGGTGGTTTTGTGACTGTAGTTGGTGGTGTACGTATAGTTGTGGTTGCAATACTTGTGGTTGGGGTTGGGCAGTTAAGGTTTTCTTCACAGCACAAAACACGTACCTAAATAATTAAAACACATTTTAAATTTACCAATTTGATCCTCATTTTTGCACATCAGCCCAAAATTGACATCGCACTGCACAATTTGACCAAGGTCATCGATGCTTGTGTATGGGTAGTTTTCTGCCCTACACTCAATATTTTCAGGCTTTTTGCAGATTTTCCCTCCTGCTGCCCTTATGTTGTTATAGGTTTCAATGTCTCCTTCTTTAGGTTCAGAAGAGGAAAATCGACATCAAACCATTGGGACCATGTGCATGTTGGTTGACACTTTGTAGTTGAGGAAGTGGTTGTTCCTGGAGTTGTGGGTATTGGCGATGTTGTGGGGATTTCTGTGGTAGGCAGAGTGGTGGTACCTGTTGTGGTTGTGCTTTGGGTTGCTTCACTAGTTGTGGTTTCTACGGAGGTGGTAGTTGGCAGTGTTGTGGAGATCGTTGACGTTGTGGTGATTTCTTTGGTAGGCAGAGAGGTGGTGCCCTTTGTGCTTCTGGTTGTTGTTTTAGGTGTAGTGATTGGAGATGTTTCAGCAGTGGTAGTCCCTGGTGTTTCTGTGCCTGGTGGTTTAGTAGAAGTTGTGACTTCAGTGGTGGTTTTGTGACTGTAGTTGGTGGTGTACGTATAGTTGTGGTTGCAATACTTGTGGTTGGGGTTGGGCAGTTAAGGTTTTCTTCACAGCACAAAACACGTACCTCGTAATTAAAACACATTTTAAATTTACCAATTTGATCCTCATTTTTGCACATCAGCCCAAAATTGACATCGCACTGCACAATTTGACCAAGGTCATCGATGCTTGTGTATGGGTAGTTTTCTGCCCTACACTCAATATTTTCAGGCTTTTTGCAGATTTTCCCTCCTGCTGCCCTTATGTTGTTATAGGTTTCAATGTCTCCTTCTTTAGGTCCAGAAGAGGGAAAATCGACATCAAACCATTGGGACCATGTGCATGTTGGTTGACACTTTGTAGTTGAGGAAGTGGTTGTTCCTGGAGTTGTGGGTATTGGCGATGTTGTGGGGATTTCTGTGGTAGGCAGAGTGGTGGTACCTGTTGTGGTTGTGCTTTGGGTTGCTTCACTAGTTGTGGTTTCTACGGAGGTGGTAGTTGGCAGTGTTGTGGAGATCGTTGACGTTGTTGTGACTGGAGTTCTTTCTGGTGTTGTTTTAGTCACCAGTGTGGTTTCTTTAGTTGTACTTGGTGTTCCTTTAGTCGTTTCTATTTGTACAGGTTCGGTTCGATGTGTATTAGTTGTCCTTATATGGGTAATAATGTTTTTTGTGGTTGCTGTTGTCCTGGTTGTTACTGTTGTTGTTGTGGCTGGGATGGTTATTACTGCCGTTGTTGTGGCTGGGGTGGTTTTTACTATTGGGGTAGTGGCTGGGGTGGTTGTTTCTATTGTGGTAGTGATTGGTGTGGTTGTTAATGTTGTTGTGATGGTTGTTACTGTCGTTGTAGTTGTTGGAGTCGTTTTTACCATTGGGGTAGTGGCTGGGGTGGTTGTTCCTGTTGGGGTATTGTTTGGAGTGGTTGTTAGCATTGTTGTTGTTGTTGTTACAACTGGGGTAGTGGCTGGGTTAGTTGTTACAGTTGGGGTAGTGGCTGGCATGGTTGTTCCTATAGGGGTAATGGTTGGGGTGGTTGTTACAATTGTGGTAGTGGCTGGGGTGGTTGTTCCTATTGGGGTAATGGTTGGGGTGGTTGTTAGCATTGTTGTTGTTGTTGTTGTTACAGTTGGGGTAGTGGCTGGGGTAGTTGTTACAGTTGGGGTAGTGGTTGGGGTAGTTGTTACAGTTGGGGTAGTGGCTGGCGTGGTTGTTCCTATAGGGGTAATGGTTGGGGTGGTTGTTACAATTGTGGTAGTGGCTGGGGTGGTTGTTCCTATAGGGGTAATGGTTGGGGTGGTTGTTACAATTGAGGTAATGGCTGGGGTGGTTGGTGGGCATGATACAATTACATTTTGACAACATTCAATTTTGATCTGATAATTATAGCAGATTGGTGGAAGTTGATCCTTGTTATAACATATCAGCCCTTCTGTTTTACTGCATATTACATTTTGCTCCAGCTCATTCAATGGTGTGTTAGGGAATCTTTCTGCTCTGCATTCCACAGCCTTTGGAGCTTTGCATACTTTGTATCCTTTGGCTCTTATATTCTTAAATGTATCGAAATCTCCATCATTGATAGCAGACCCTGGGTAACTTATATCATACCATTGTGACCATTCACATAGTTCTTTAATACAACCAGCAGTTGTTAGAGAAACAGTTGTCACAGCTGTTGTAGTTTCTGAGATTGTGGTTATTGCTGGAGTAGTTGTTACTGTTATTGATGATGTAGGTTTTGTTGTTGAAATAGGTGTAGCAGTTGCAGCCGTGGTAGTTTCAGTAGTTGTTGGTGTAGTGGTTTTATTTACTATTGTGGTAAACTCGGTGGTGGTGGTTTGAGTATTGGTTGGTGAAGTAGCTGTAGTTGTAAAAGTGTCCGGAATTGGTGTTGAGATTATTGGAGTAGTGGTTGATATTGTAGTAGTAGTTTGAGGAGTTGTCATGGTTGTAGTACCTGTGGTTGTTGTAGTTTGTGTGGTTGTGGCAGTGAAAGGTGTAGTTGTGACTGTTGTAGTTTCTATGCTGGTGGTGGTTGAAGGTGTAGTTCTTGTGGTTGAAGTTGTAGTTTCTGTAATTGTAGGAGTCTGGGTGGAAGTTTCTGTTGAAACAATGGGTGTGCCTGCAGTTGTTGTAGTTTCTGTGGTTGTGGTAGTGAAAGGTGTAGTTGTGATTGTTGGAGTTTTGATAGGAGTGGTTGTTAAAGGAGTAGTTGTTTTAACTTCTTTGGTTGTGGTTTCTGTTGTGGTGGTGGTTGAAGGTGTAGTTCTTATGGCTGAAGTTGTAGTTTCTGTAGTTGTAGGAGTCTGGGTGGAAGTTTCTGTTGAAACAATGGGTGTGCCTGCAGTTGTTGTTGTTTCTGTAGTAGTGGATGTGGATGGGCAATGACTAAAATTATCACAGCACAATACTTTTATTTGATAGTTATAACACATTTGGAGCACTCCTTCCTGATCTTCATTCCTGCAGACAAGTCCAAAGGATACATTGCACTGGACAATTTGGTCAATGTTATCAATTGATTTTTCTGGGAATTTCTCGGCTCGACATTCTATATTTTCAGGTTTGCTGCAGATCACTTTTCCTGCTGCTCTAATATCATCATATGTTTCAGAATCTCCTTTATTGTCCAGGCTGGGAAAATGGACATCATACCATTCAGACCATTTGCATTTTGGTTTACAAGGTGTTATGGATGTGATTTCTCCTGTAGTATATACAGTTTCTGTTGAAGGGCTAGCAGTTGTTTCAGGGATTGTTGTTGATGGAGCTGTGGTTCCAAGAGTTGAAGTTGACACACTCGTTGTTTCTGTGACTTGAGTTGTTGAAGGAGTTTTGGAGGTCATGGTACTTGTTGAAAGAGTAGTTGTTTTAGGTTCTGTGGTGGTAGGTAGTGCTGTAGTTGTTGAAGATATACTGGTTACAGTAATTTCTGGAGTGGTTGTTTTTGTGATGGGTGTTGTAGTCTCCGCAGGTGTTGTGGTAGCAGGAGTTGTATATTCACATGGTACAAAGGTACAACATAAGATTTTTATCTGGAAGTTGTCGCAGATCATTTGATGCTGATCCTTATTATAACATGTTAGTCCCATTGTTGTACTACATTCTACTTTTTGCTCTAGTTCACTTAATGGTGTGTTAGGGAACTTCTCAGATCTGCATTCAACAGCCTTTGGAGCTTTGCAGACTTTGTATCCTTTGGCTCTTAAATGATCAAATGTGTTGAAATCTCCACCGTTGATCCCAGACCCTGGATAGCTCACATCATACCATTGTGACCACTGGCATACTTCACGAACACAGACTGATGTAGTTGGTGTCACTGTGGTTAAAAACCAAAAAGAATGAAAATTTAGTACAAAACCTTCAATTTTAAATGAAGAATAGTAAGAAATTCAAGCAAATATTCTCCTTTCTATTATACCAAATAGACTGAGCGTGATGTGAGCTATCAGCTGTAGGAAGAGGGACTTGTCTAGGCACTTGACAAAGGGCATGAGCTAGTATATTGAGCTCAAAAATATATCAATTTATTAGGCTAGTTAAATTATAATAAATATCCATTCAAATAATGAAAATAATTGCAACATATGAATTTGCTGGTATGCCTGGATTTATCATTTCCAAGGGCATGTCCATTATTTCTTGTGATGTGCTAGGATAAAAAGTAATTATGAAAATTTCAAAAACAGTTGCCTAAATTACACATGCATAATTCGCACACTTGGGGAAAAACATCTTTGCATAACATTTTCCATGTTGTGCAGCATGTTTGCACCTTCTCATGAACATTAAGGCCCTGACCCAAAGCCCACTGAAGCTATGGAAAGCTATGGAAAGACATAGCTGAATTCAATTAGCTTTGGAATAGGCTGCATATGCACTTAATTTATTTGTTATATAAATTTACTGCTCATCAACATGTCACATTGCTTGCACTCCTCTCTATTTGTTCATAGAACAATTACTGCAGGGTTGAATCAGGGGTATAAGTTTCCTTATGCTGCCCTAATGTGCTTCAAGTCTGTTTGTAAGGGACCATCTCTTGGGTGGAGAGAGTAGTTCATGCTCCTTGCTGATTCAATGCAGGCCTCTCTGAAACTTCTGAAAAGTTGCCAGTTAATGCCAACTATGCTGGCAGTTTCTGTGATGTAGCACTAAGAACTATACTAAAATGACTAACTAATCTCATGTGTGCTACCAAACAGCCATCAGATGGTCATGACTTTCAGGCATTACCAATCTGGGACAGATTGAACCAGAGATCTAGGGGTGAAACACATAGTATCTCAGTACTGCAGTCTGAGCTATCCATTTACTAACCGCATTTTCAAAATACTATGATACTGACTGGGATTTTAGGAGAAATTAGTCATTCTGCAATTTAATAAATGAATAATAGGGAATGATTCTATGACTGTGCAGATTACTAGCTGTGGAAATTTTCTATATAGCAGTTTAAAAAGAATGGTATAGAATCAGTTACCACAACAGTTTATAAAATACCCATGGGATTGTTTTCTAATGAATCTGTCTGAATTTGAGCAAAGATAATATCAAAATCATGTCCGGTGGTTTTATTTTCTATATTTTCATGTTTTAATTTGTTTTCTAGCTATGACCAAAACTATATAAAATATACAAAATGCAAATAAAAATAGGTCTTATTAGTTTTTGAGTTTCTGATCCATTTGTTAGAGTTATAAGCATGGTTTGGTAGGTAAATTTCACTCAACAGCAAGTAAGAGTACAGTGAGCTCATGTATTCATTAAAAATATACCTGTAGTGGTGGATATAGGTGTTGAAGAGGAAAATGAAAATGGCGTTGTGGTTAAGGGTGTAGAACATGCATAGACTTTTCTATCAATTGTTCCATTGTGACCACAAGTTGCAATGATACACCCGCCAATACCATCTGTAGTGTTGTAGATGACATCCTCATACTCATATTGCTTTCCATCATATGTGCAGTGGCATTCTGTAAACCAAAGGAGAATGTCATCATTAGATTTCCTGTAATATGGAATGGATTGTTCCAAAAATTTTATGTTCCGATAAAAGCTGCTTTGTCAACATACCATCTTCATCATATTCACACTTAATGCCATTCATTGTGCATTCACTGTGGGGGGAAAAAGAGAAAAGAAATATGGGACTGAAGATGCATAAAGGATAACCACATACATATTACTGTTTTAACTGTTTCTGTTGCATTTATATCCCAAGGAACAAAATGAAGTTCACGGAGAAAAGTTGTATGGGTAAGCTCAAAAAGACCTAGTCTTTCTCCAAGTCATGTTCTCATCCATCCTGTGATAGGAGGGCCCTGAGCTCTCAAACCGGTGCACTTTTGCTGCAGAAAGGCAGGATGGGCAGGCTCCTTTCAATCTGCAGACAGGATTTGTAACACCATCTGTGCCTACTAACAATACCCTGCACTGCATCCCTTCCATGATGCCACAGAAAAAGGTTTTGGAGGCGGCAGGAAGGGATCCACTGACCACTTCCCCCCAGTGGATGGTGGTGGAGGAATTACTGTTGCTCTTAGGTTGAAATAGCTGCCAGAGAGTTTCTTTAGCTGCTCTGCAGCCTAGTGAGGAGGATTCCCTCTCCTCAGACCTCGATGGTACGCCCCTGTGAGAACACAGTCAGTTTACTCAGGCTGTGCACAAAGATAGGAATTTCTCACTTACTAATTAAGGGTTAAATTCAGTTATCTTTGTTCACACAGACTAACACTGTACTCCGCAAGTAGTCCTATTGACTTTGTGGAGTAACTTGCTATTCAGCATGAGAAGCATATCAGAATATGTCCCTAAGTAAATATCTGTGTAACGAAATCAGTTACAAAAAATAAAACATAAAAATACTGAAGGACTTTTCTAGACAGATACATGCCAGGACAATAGCAAAAACAAATGAACAGAATTAAGCTATAGAGCAATTTTAGATAATGATTTCAATAGTACCTTGTCAATTTGTTTCCTAAATGCAGTAGAAAAAAGGTCTTTTTTTTAAAGATAATACAGAATGTGCAATAAAACAGAGAAATATGCTTCAAGCAAATCACTCCAAAGGAAAGAATTTCAGATCATGATTCTTTCCCTTCCCAGTCCCAAAAATAAAAGTGGTTTATGTACTCATTAGTAATTTATGCACAGTAGGCACAAGACCAATTCCTGTTAGCAAACAATGGAGTTTAATGACTAGTACATTAAGTTAGGATCCTCCTAAAATCCTCATACAGCTAAGCTTACCATGATAGACAGTTCTCTTCTGAACGAATGGGTGTTCCTGGCTTGTAATATTTTCCCTTGGTATCGTAACAGCCACACTTATCAACACACTCCATATCATCTTCATCAAAATAGGGCTTGTTCTCTGGACACTTTGGATAGCAGCCTGCAGTAACAAAGAGAGTTATGTTGACACTGGATCTCTTACACTGCGGGTGTCTCTAGACAACTATCTAAACCCTGCATTGATTTCTTTTTGAGGGGTGGAATTTCACCCTGAGTGACGTGATGCATATTGCTGCCATAGCATAAATTTCTCTCAGAGTTTAAATGCAATAATTTGGATTTTAATCCCAAAGAAGATCATGACCTCTTTAGAGAATTACACACAATTCAGAAAACTCCATAATCACTAATCTGGCTTGTACTTTCTAATAAAAATATTAAATATATTGACTAGAAGGAATTTTAGTTTAGGAATTTTTAATTAGCTTTTATAAGTACAGTGATATATATATATAATGCATTTTACCTTCCAAGCCTTGTAACTCATGAAGGCATTTTCCACTTGGGTTCCTGCAGGTCTTCATACAAGGGGACCCACAAGGCTTGTAGTGCCACTCACATTCTCCTTGCGGGTTGTAGTAATCACAGAACAGAGCTGGAAGAGGGCAAAATGAGTGAAAATATTACATGTAACAAAATGTTTCTAAAGTGCTTCATAGCTATCCATATGTTGTGTACAAATCCCATAACACCAGCATAATTCTGCAAGTAGTGAACAGTAGTTATCCTGTTTCTAATTCAATATGATTATCTTACTTCTACAGTTGTATTGAGTTCAGTGATGTTACAAAGCCTCTACAAGACACTGATAGAAAGCATAAAACTCAATTAACTGGAACGTACAATTTTCAGCTGCTACTATGCATTGCTATTTACTTACACTGTGACAGAAAACATCTATCTATCTATCTATCTATCTATCTATCTATCTATCTATCTATCTATCTATCTATCTATCTATCTAGGATGGCAGTGGTATATCACAAGCTGTAACTAGATAATACAGTAATTTAACAACTAATACAATCACTAGGGCACAGTTTTATTTTAATCATATCTACAATTGGAGATGTGTGGAGATATTGGAAAAGGAAGTTTTGTAGATAGTTCTATTGATAATTTACTGTTTGCTTTGGGCTATTTTGCTATTTTCCAGATTGTAGTGCATCTCAGGAACAGTACTATACTCCTCTTCATTTCTTCCTATGTTTTTTTTTCCTTCTCGTTCTTTATTTCTCCCTTTCCCTCCATGAAGTTATGGGGTAATACTCACGACAGATAGATGGGGTTCTCCATGCAACACAAATGCCAGCCTCATTACATGCTTGAGCATATGAAGCTACCGCTGTACAGAAACATTCACAATCTCCCCCAGTGTCACAGGCACATGCATCAGTCACACATGCTTCATAATATTCATTTGGTTCAACCTGTTAGAAAAAGAATACATGACATTTAATTTTTGTTCCATGCACTTGTCATCTTGCTTTGCAATAGCAATTCTCTCTCCTCCTAAAATTTCAGTCAAATGTTTGAAATGGATGCCCTTCTTTTCTTTTTCTCATGTAACATCATTCCCTATAGCAATGGAACTACATGCAGAATAAACTATGATTTTGGAAAAAAAAGAGTCTAAATTGGGGGGGGGGGAATTACAAGACTTTTTCTTTATAAACTCAAGTGCAGACATCAAGTGTAGGACATGCCTAGCATTAGTAATCATAAGAGAAGTGACTACCCTAACAGCTGTGGAACATTACAAGTTAATTGGAAAAAATAATATAATTAGATTAGTACATCCTATCACAACAATCGTCCTGTTATCAATTAAATGTATTATTAGAAGCTAATCCTGCTGGACAGAATAATACATCCTGTGATTGTCCCATATAAAAAGGATTATCTGATGACATCTGTACAAGTGTCACGTATTTCTTTGATGTACCAGCTTACTTGGCAAAAAGAGAAAATGAATCTCAGTGAAATTTCTCTGTAGTCCTCCTGGAATTAGCTATAAGTCCAGTTTGGTCTTAAAGGATCTGATCCAGCTCCCATTGAAGTCAAATCTTTCCATTGACTTCAGTGTGGAACCAAATCAAGCCCATGATGCTTCTTCCACAATCAAATGTACATATACATTAAAAAACAGGTAGCGCATCCTTATGTTTAGTGCAGGGAGTGGCAATGCAATGTGCATAACTAAAGTATTCTGTATGTAATATAGTCCCTGCTTAGAAGGATTCCACCTGAGGATTTGCTATACCTGAGAGTGACAGGCAGAGAATACTTTGCTGTTGATTATGCTGCACTGCTTCTGGGCCCAAGAGTTCCTGTAAGGGTTTGCACGGCAAGGATCCTTGTTGCTCTTGGCATCTGGGCAAGTAGGAGACACCTTCCAGCTGTTTCCAAACTCCAGCACATCTCCTACCACAGACTGACTTCTGGTGGTAAAGTCATTAATGCCATTGCCATCATAGTTCCCACACAGGCCACAGACCTGACCCTGCATAGAGAAACAAACAAACTGATGAGTGCTAATAAAATGTGTTTGCCAGCATCTGTGATTAACTGAAACTCTGACTTTTCGGATTTAATGTAGACTTTGGGTCTTCAGTGACAGCCTCACACTTTTCCCTGAAGATGCCTTTACCCAAAAATGTATCCTTTTTTTTATTGTACTGAATCCTGTCTGAAGAAAGGAGTAAAGTAGACACATAATTTTGTTCTTAGGATTTTTAAAAAACAACAACAATGAATTAACTTTTTTTATTTAATTTTGAATATACCTTATTAGTAATGACCTTTAATGAGTGTTCTGCTACTAGTTAGTTATGAAATCATTATGTAATTTGTGGACATGAATGATGTATTTAGAAGCAGCCTATCACTCCACTACATTCTGTCACTCTAAAGGATCTATTTTGGGACACCACCGAAAGGCTGAAAATATGCAATAGGAATTCATTCAATCTTGCAGTCGCAATCTTACTTATGTTTCACTGCACTTCCATTTTCTCCTTCAAGACATAATGCCAAAGTGTATCCATAAGAGTTGATCCCAGTCACACAGCTTCTGAAACTCACCTTAAAATCTGGGCTGAGCTTGATGAATATGCTGGTTTTCTTATCCCACATGAGAATCAACCCAGTGTCGGTGTCAATCACCATGTAGATGCCCATGTAACGGACCTTGTATGGCACTTCCCCTCCACGGACCTTCTCTATCACTTCAAACTTTCCATCACTGAGTACCAGTTCATAGTTCTGAAATAGGAAGAAAAGCCAGTTAAAAAGCCAACAGATTTAATATATCCATAACTATCTGAATTATTCATAGAATTTCTTCCTAAGCTATAGCGCAATTGCTGGCAGCAAGTTTGGAAGTCTAGGAAAAGTTATGCTGTCTGATAGGATATTTTTACAGTGAGATCTACCTTGGACAATCTATTGTGCATCCTGCTCATGTCAGAGACCAGATACACATGTTCTTCCCCACAGTTTATCAAAGAAGCTACGCACCCCTAGGAAGACTTTAATGGCCTTTGAGCAGGTGGTCCCAGTGGTTCCACAGGGGATGTTCTCCGTGATAACTCGGAAGGTTCCAAGACTGGTACTGTTCTTACCACAGTAATCCTGAGAACAGGAGTGATAGTTAGTGTTAGTGAAGCAAGGTCACCACATGTAGGAACACAAGATACTTTTAGTGGTGTAATAATCCTAGGAAAGAAGCTCAGTACCTGGACCAGTGTGTATTCACAATCTCCACTAAAGCTGAAGCGTTTGCCATCGAAAGTAATGTAATGACCATCTCCATAAACAGAGCAGGTTGCCAGGCAAGATTCATTGGTGCATTGCCACATTCTGTTTTTACAAGTGCTAGGAGGGAGAAAAAAGTTCAAATGTAACAAAAATACTTTAACATATTCATTTCTCCTTATATATCCAGATGTAAATTTGATTCAGAATTTGTTTATCCCCAGAATACAGTAACCCAGGGGTTGGCAACTTTTCAGAAGTGGTGTGCCGAGTCTTCATTTATTCACTCTAATTTAAGGTTTCGCATGCCAGTAATATATTTTAACGTTTTCAGAAGGTCTCTTTCTATAAGTCTATAATATATAACTAAACTATTGTTGTACGTAAAGTAAATAAGGTTTTAAAAATGTTTAAGAAGCTTCATTTAAAATTAAATTAAAATGCAAAGTCCCCCGGACCGGTGGCCAGGACCCAGGTAGTGTGAGTGCCACTGAAAATCAGCTTGTGTGCCACCTTTGGCACACGTGCCATAGGTTGCCTACCCCTACAGTAAACCTATGGTACTGGGAAATAGGGCTTACTCATGCTAAACGGTAATGCATTGTAGCCCTGGACCAACAGCACATAGACCCCATTAATTCCCAAAGATTAATTTATTTTATGATTAAATGGGTGATATGATTAAGAGCCATTTAAAAACCTCTTGGATTTCAAAACCTTTTAGAATTTTTGGAGATGAATGCACCATTGAGGGACTGCATATAGACTGAGCAGGTATAAAGTTTTCCTGTGCAGCTCTAATGGAGATGAACGCATATAAAGCCCACCATTGTCCTGCTCATTTACTAACTATTCTTGTTTGGCTTTGAAAGAATGAAGACAGCCTGGATTTTTTTTTTATGCTGAATATTAGATTTCCACAGTAGATACCAATGCAGAACAAACTACTAACCCTCTTGCAGTGAAGGATCCCATTGCCAACCAAATTCTAGTGCACAGGCTATGTGTATATCTATCATCACCTTCTGTTGCATGGAATATGAGCCCCACTTGAGTGTGTGCTGTAAATCTTCAATCTGCTACAGCAAAATGAGATTCTTCGCAAGTTTAAGTGACACAGACATGTACCTTTAGGGTTGTGAAAACCATAACTATTCAACATATACCTACCAGGTGTTACAGTTGACTTTGATTGTTTCTCCTGGATTATAGGAGGCCTCATTGTGAACACATGGACAATCCCCCACAGCTACACAGCCACCTTTGCCATCTGACACTAGATCATTAGGGCACACGCAGCCAGAGACGCACTGTGTGCTGTACTGTAAGAACCATAGAGAAAACATCACTTGATAAATCATGGCAGTGGAAAAGAAACATTTAACTACAACAGCACAGAGTGTGAGAGATTTAATTTTGGTCAGGATATGAAAATGTTTTCAAGTGGGCATAAGGAATTGGCACTTACGCATCCCATGTCAAGAGTCTGACAGCTTTTCTGGCACTCGGAGCCAATTGTGCCTGCAGTGACATTGCTGCAGTCAAAGTAGACCATGGGAGCTACACAGACTGCAGGAGACAAAAGCCATAAGACATTTGGGATCAAACACAAAGTTATCAGTTATTGCTACAGTAATTATTTGTCATGAATATGCCTCCAAAGAGCCCTGATTTTAGAGTTAAGCCAAGGAACACAATCTAGTTACAATGGTCCAGTTACTGGTAAATAACCTTCATTTGCTCTGTCACACATTTTAGCTCTCTGCTGAAATCATTTTAGCCATGGAGCTGGGCATAAGGCTTTGTTTAGAATTAAAAATGACCTCAGATATAGGAGCTCATTGCCTTCAGTTGTAAACTTGGGATACGATTCTTCATTATTGTTAGTACAGAAAATTTGCAACTAATTTACGCATTACTTTGGAAACAAAATCTACTTGAATCTTTATATAATATATTTCAATTCAGTTAATCCTGTAATAATTGGGCCGTAATTAATGGGACAGATTTTAGAACAGCATATGCATAGTTTTCACATGCAATGTAACTGCATGCACAAATGGCCAGTTAGTTACAGAACTGGTTATTTGCATGTTTAATTGCCCCCTCTGCAAGCACAGATATGGTAACTGTAGCCAAATCCTGCAGTCTTTATTCAGTTAAAACTCCCACTGACACCAGTGGGAGTTTTTTGTTTGAGAAGCGACTGCAGGATTGGGGGCTACGTCTTGGATAAGCACCTGATAATAGCTGTAGTATTAAAAGTTTGAACCAGAAGTATGGCCAGAGCCCTGGCCATGAATGTCATTAAAAAAATTGCCATTGGCACATGAGGAATATTTGGATCTTAATGTTTTTTCTTCTGCTGTATGGAGAATAGAGTCTGTGGTATGTTATACTTTTGGGTTTTACCTAATACCTACTGAAATATGTGATAAGTGCTTTGAACCACCTTTCAGTTGTTAAGAAATACATCTTACCATCATTTCTTTGTTGATTCTTGTTACTATATTAACAGCTGTATTATTTTTCTTTATTGTTTGCTTCCTTTTGCTGACTTTCATTTTTAAAAAGTCTCATAGAAATTTGCCTTTTGGAGAACAATTCATAAAGGACACTCCTCACCCTATATTTATCAAGTTACTGGCATCCAGTAATTTTTGCTTTTTTAGGAAATTCAGTGATTATTATGTACTCCCTAAGGAACTTTTCTTTTTTATCTGTAACACTCACTATGACCAGAACTTATCTTGCTCTGAATTAGATCCTTGAGTTCTTGTCATATTTTTTTTCCACTATGCCACAGTATAAAGAATGGTACTTTGCATTTCAAAAATTACATACTCGCTACTACAAAACTGCTATGCAAATAGTTTCTGATGTTATAATTTCCCTACTGGGTTTCGAATGTTTGCTGTCTTCATCATTGTAATAAAACTGAGTTCACTCAGAAGTGTGAGAGGGAATTAAAATAAAGCTTAAAGGAGTTATACCTGGTTCTGGTTTCACTCTAACGCAGTCCAGATTTCCATGTGTGCAAGAGCTGTGACAAAGAGAAGGGAATTATGTTTGCTTCAAATCATAGTTAGTTACATGGAGAGCTGATTCTATCTTGCCATACAGCCAGTCTTTCCTATGGAATCTGGAATACTGAAATGCCACCTTGTGGCCAGAGATAGAAAGTGTCCTTTCAACATAATTGTGTGTATTGTTTGCATATAATTTCTGCGATAGCTGTCCAGAAAACAAACAAGCTTGTGCCTTATGCTAAGACAATGCCACCCAGTCAGTTTGTCGACATAGATTATTACACTTAAAAAGTTTCTTCTGTAATATTATTCGTTTCACTAGCATTCCTCATTTTAAGTACAGGGAATATCAAACTGGTAGACTTTTTTAATCTAGAAGAAACCTTTTAAATTCAGAGAGAAAGCATGGCTAATTGAGTTAGTTGACTGGATTAAAAAAAGATTTCTAAACAAAGACAATCCTAAAAATTCATGAGTAATTGTGATTTTCACACTGAAAATTCTTAAACGGGGAAAGAAACTCATTTGACTTGACTAGACTCCATAAACTATATATGATTCCATGATTGCCAGCGTCCAGCCCCAGGGTTTTGTTAAAGAACCTCTTACCATATGACACCATTGTCGTGAACAACCTCTCCAGAAGGTAGCACAGATCCTTTGTAATAACAAGGACAGCTAGTAGCAGGCACGCATTTGCCATTTTCATCCATGTAAGTTCCATTTGCGCAGGTACAGCCATCAACTGGAGTGAACTTGATGTTGCATGTGATATCGGGCTCGCTCAAAGATCGGCAAGTGGGTTGACAGGAATTGACAACGTAGCTGTACGTCAGGGATTTGGGGCACGAGGTTATGGCTTGAGAGAGTAAAATAAAGTATGTTACATTCATAGCTTATTTAATGATGGCTATAAATGCCAAATTTTGGATATATTGTGTATGATCAAACAGATCCTGTATGTCCACAGATTAAAATGGAATGGATGAAATTCTGCAGTAAGGTCAATAATAATGTAATTTACATGGATTCTACTACAAAATTTACCCCCACATTACTATCTCGGATGGGTACACTAGAGAACCCCATTGCTGTCAATGAGGTTTCTCCAGTTTAAACAAGAGGAGAATTTAACCCATATTAATTTGTGCAGTTTATTTTTTTGGTTTGTTTATTTTCTTCCTTCCACCATCAGTATATTAAAGTAATAAAACTGGAAGCATCCTAATTATATTAAATCGACAGTCAAAGCCTTATGCTCCCTGATATTTCCTTGGGACTTTCATTCAGTGTAGGCATGATTCTCATGAAGCATCTTTTTAAAGTAACTTTCTACTTATCTTTCATTATGTCCCCCATTACTCATACCCCTTAGATTCCATAAGAGAATTGTTGATAGGACATCATCAAACTTTTGTTTAAGATTAGACTGGGAGAGCCCTGGATTTCTTGGAAACTGGTATAAAGGGCCCACTGGCTGATCATTTTTAACCAGTGAATGGTTTTAAAACTTACTGCAGACATTGGTCCTCCATCCATTCAACAGGACTCCTTTGGCAGCACAGGCTTTGACATAGGTAGAGAGGGCAGCACACATACAATCCTCACTCTTTTCACAGTTACAGGTGTCAAACAGGCAGTTCTAGGAATACATATAAGACTCATTAGTAATCACTGAACTGCCCATCCAAAGAAATTTCCCTTTAAGTTTTTGCATTCACATGTCAAAATCACTGGCTCTATTTAGTCTTATAATGGATTATAGGGCCAAATTCTACCTTGATATACTCACTTTGCAACCTATTGGACCAAATGGTGCTCTGATTTACCCCAGTGTAGATCTGAAGTATGTCAATTGGTTTATTCTGGATTTTCATCAATGTAACTGACAGAATTTGGCCCATTAATGTCTGTATGTTTATATCAGTATAAAAATCTAAGCATTTCTTTCTTTGCAGTCAGTTATCTAAGAGTGTTTCAGACACACAAAGTTAGATTACTTCCCTGCAAGGGAAATTACCCTGAGTACCTGCCAGAAAGATGCAATCCTTTACAAGGAAGTAAAATAGATGTCTACAGCTATATTTTTATGTTCCTCCTTTTATTTGAGGAAAAAATAGTTTTACTATTTACATCAGATATTTACAATCAATACAGTGTTGTATTCAAAGTGAAATGAGTAAACTTATCTTCCTGATAGTGTAAAGAAAAATGCCTACTTAGAGAAAGAGTAGATTACATGAAATCAAATTACAGTTAAACGTTATTGTAGCCTGATGAACTTGTCAGGAGCACATTGGGTGATTATACCAGCTCCTCCTGTTTGGTATGTGTTTCTCCTGGCACTTCGTTTCAGGGATCAGACTCTTATTGGTGCTATTATAAAGGTGAAAGAAATAACTAGCAAAGTACCGTGTGGTAAACATCTGGATTCACTGTTGAGTGGCATTCAGCAAAAGGTCCTTGAGTATCAGTCAGCAATCCACACCAGTGCTGAGCATATTTTTCTGTAAAAACAGAAAATGCTATGAATTCATGTTTCACTTTATGGGTTAAATTCTCTTCCCAGTTACATCACTGTAAGCCCGTTGTGTTCAGTGGATTTTCAGAAAAATAACAAAGAGTAGAATTTGGCTCTGTATTTCTTCAAACACACAAAACTGCCCACTCTCTTTGTACAGAAATATGAACGTGTCATAAAATGACTGACACTAAATCACAATGGCTGCCTTTGATTAAGCTGGTAAAACTTGAGCTGGTGTTTTGAAAAAGGAGATTTTCAATGTAGATTACCAATGGCTCAGTTCATATTAGCAGCAGAAAGAGTGGCTTATGGACCTTAAAAACTTCAGTTCTTTATTGGTTAGAACAGAAGATTGAGAGCCTTGAACCAATGAATTCTAAGTATGATTCATGACTCACTGTGTGGCACTGGGCAAGTTATATACAGTCCAAACATGCCAAGTTCTGAGCACACCACACCTTCTAAGATGGCACTCAGCATCTTACAGGATGGAATGATAACCTCTTCAATGACTCAGTTTCCCCATATGCAAAATGGGAATCTTAACACTTCACTTCTTAACTCACAGGGCTATTGTGAGGCTCTAAAATTCTCTATTAGTCTTAAGTATTATTATTATTTATTAAGAGAAAACCTCAGTCTTGTCTGACAGAAAATGGGTAGGCAAGATTGGATGAGTTAAAATGAGTCGCAACATCCTGTTAATATTTCTTACAGTTAAATAATTGCTTTGTTTTTCAAGCTAATCTTCTTTTATGATTTAATTTTTAAACCCATCTATTTGTAACATGGAACTTAGAATCTGAATTCATTTCTGCTACCTATTTTTGTCAGATTTGTTTAGTCTTCTATTATAACAAACATACCATTTTCTATGCTGAGGGTACAGGGGTTCTCAAAGATGTTTTTGACATCAGGACAATCACCCTGGGTTTTCCAGGTATTGGCAAAAGCGGCTGCTGTTCCTTCCACTATGCCACTTGTGGCTTTGAAGTCATCTGCTTGGATATTGTTGAAGTTTCCACAAAGACCTTAGTGGGAAGCAAAAGGATTTTGAATCTCCCATGCAAGGTCAAAAGTAATTTCAATGAGTGAGCTCCTTCCTGATTATGCTCCTTGTTCAAGACTCATGTCTCTGGGTTGCTGGTACAACTTTTGTACCTCTGAAAGCTTTCTTTCAGGACATTTTCCTTTGAATATCAGACTAACCTGGCTACTTTTCCTATCGCTATTTCAGGGGCCCTGCAGAACTCTTCAAAACCCACTGATTGGCTATGCTTTTGGCTTGTGCGTCTGAAACACCACTACACTTTTATTTGATCAGAGTAAACATAACATAAAAGTACAAATAGCATTCAGTGACCCTTCTACTTCTTACTCCTAAAGAGAAAGCTTAATCTTATAAAAGCTCAGCAGTGCTTCCTTTCCTGATCACAGTCTAACTCTCTGACTGTCTCTGATCCTGCTGCCTGTCTCCCACCCAAACAAGCAGTCTGGGTGGTGCTTCTCCACAGTAGGAAAGACACTTATTAGATAAGTCCACTTACCACATGTCTGCCCTTTGTGGGACGGGTCTACGTTTACAAAGAGTTGCATGATGGGTACAAGCTGCATCTGAAGCTGAAGCCCACAATTTGTTTGTACAATGATGAAGAATGATGACGGCCTGAAGATAGTGACATTGGCTATGGACAAAGAACACAATAAATCCATTTTTTTATGTGATTAAAAATTGAAACAACTGTCCATTATTTACAAAGATTCTCTTTATACTAAGTGTCTGCTACATGTAGTGTGAAGCTTTCACTTGGAGAAAAAAAGGAGAGTTAATTTGAACTGGATCTAAAATCTGGTACAAAGTTAGTCTATTACTATTCTAGGCAGCAAGCAGGCAGAACACGCCTCCAGGCTGGTAATTTCTTTAGAACAAGTTGAAGAACATGAATTTCTGTGTCCAAACAGACTTTGGCTCTGTGAGAATTACCTAACATGATTTTGTCCTAGGATCCAATCTGGAAATACTTGATACACATAGAGTACTTGTACTTCCTGTATATGTGGGGAAGAAACTAAGGAGGTCCGGATAGAGTGAAAGTCTTTAATGATGAACAATGTTCATGAAAACAGGCAGAAGAGGCATAGGGCAACTTCATGGCTCAGTAAGTTGTAGACCTGGTTTTTGGGTCCCAGTGTATATCAGAATTTGCTTTTTACTCGTACAGTACTACTTGGATCTGGAAATATCAGCGTGATAGTGTATGTGTGTATAGAAGATGTTCTCTAATGGTTACGTAACAATAGCCGATTATCTCCAAACTCAAAAATGCTGAATGAGAAAAAACAATTATTTTAAAAATAAGAGGTTCCTGCAGGGTAACTGACTTAAGAATGTAACGGAGAGTAGAAGCAAAGCAGTAGGCTAGCAAGTCAACGTCCGCGAATACCACAGATGTCTCCTAAAAGAACATACCTGCAGAGAAGGGCAACTGGGTGAAGATCGTATTCACAAACACGCTGCCAGAAGGTTTGATCACAACAATCTGGCAAGAAGAAAAAGACAGTGATTGGCAAGCAGGTTTAGGAACTGTTCAGCACTTTCCAAATATTTCATATCTAGTATTGCTCAAGATGAAGAAAAAGGCCGGACACTTGATATAGTGAAAATCAACTTTTCAACACAACTTTTTTTGTTACTATACTATTTTCTATAGTTGTTATAACTAGCAATTATTTAGAAAATCTGTATAAAATGTAAACACTAGAGAACTACCAGCGTCTTTACTTCCATTATCTGCACTGCGATTTCTTTTTGCTTGATCAAGATTATATCTTATTTGAACAGAAATCAGTGCTGACTTCTTAGCTGCGATGTTCTTTTTTGTGCGTGTATCTACCATAAACATTATATATGTATGTTCACTGGTACAGGATTTGAGATCAAGGACCATCCATGTTCAAATATTTTTCCATCTGGACACAACATAAGTCTGAACACAGTTCCTACTGCATCAGGAACAGAAGTTGTGGTGAGTCTAGTTGGTGATGGTTAAACACTTTTTGCAAGCTACAGATTACTAAATTTTTTCTCTGATCTTCAGTTTAAGTCCATCCTTCCTACCCACAGCTAACTACCCAATAACTGTCAATTTTAAAAACATTCAGGCAAAAGGTTGGGTATCTGTTTTTACTACGTACAGTTTGTCCTCCACTTATGCTGATGGCTACACCTTTCAGGCATGTCTCAGTGTCAGTTAGGCCACATTTGCGGACTTCTCCTAGAACAGTGAAGGCATCGCTGTCACAGAGCTGCAAAAAAGAAAAACCAAACCCATTAAATGAAAAGGGATCAATATCAAATAAGATTCTGGGTAAACTGGGTCATTGTAAATTTTGCTCATTCCTTCTCTTTGTCTCTCTCTCATATGCACACCCATTTACACTCACCAAAGTAAGCTGGCGTAAACACATGCAACACAATGAAAAGTATCAGCTGACCATGGCATTAAATACTTGAGGTACCCATGAGGAGATTTCAGAAGTCTTAATGTTCAGACATTCCTAGATTAGCAACAGATATTTTTGTGGCATTCTCTTTTCAGTTAAAATTTAACTTGACCTTACATGAAAAGGATTTCTAGCACACAACTGTTAGGTGAGGAAAGATAATTCTTTGTGTGTGTTATTTTTAATATTAAGTCTTTACTACTTTTTTTACAGAAGTTATTATATATAAGTCAATGACAGCGGTATATAGGCCTGACTTTTGCAATGACTCTGATGGACTCTTATTCAGGTACATAATCATTACCACCCCCATTCATTCTCACATCCCGTATTCCATACATATCACAGTCCTAAGTTATTAATTTATCTAAAAAACACACATACATTTTAGATCCTACTCCTGAGTAGAAGTTCTGAGTCTTTTGCTTTGAGACTGAACAGTTATGCATGTATATTGGGAAAGGGTAATATGAAAGCTGATAGTCAGTTTGCATGAGAACTATAAATGACGCTTCTGATATGAAGAACATTTAATCAAGGAAGGCAAACTGGGTGCAAACTGGATTAAGGGTGACAATGGAGGCAGAAAGGGGGGTTAACTTTACTCAGAAAGAAAAAATTACAAAACACAGGACAGAGGAGATTTATTTGAAAATGTATAGTAGCCATCTTCAGGTTATATAGAGGGGGTCTGGAAAATGCAATGTAATTCATAAGCAAACCTCCCTGCCCCTAAAAAATAGACATTCCTAATGTATCCAGCTACCTGATTAAGTCTTTGCATGTGTTTATTCTGGGCCTATTCCAAAGCCCATTGAAATCATTGGAAAGAATCCTATTAATTTCATTGGTCTTTGGTTCAAGCCCCATGTTGAGACTTCCAGTAGCACTGATTAAGTTGCATCCTCTCTAGTTAAAGAATCTTCCTATACTAAGTTGCATTGGCAGTAAATGCCCAATTATAGTTACCTTCGTCAGGATATAGCTACAATCTCCAAAGAAGGAATAACGTTTCTCATCAAATGTGGAGATGTGGGAACCTCCTTCAATGGAGCAAGTCCCAGGGCAGGAACGGCTGACACAACTCCACTGGCCTCCAGTACAGGTACTGAAATAAAAGAAAAAGAGATGTTTGTTAAGCTTGAGTGACACAAGCTTAAGAAAAATGGGAGAAATTAGGGACAGATGACGCCTTCATTTCCCCCCCCCCCCGGCTGTTTTTATCACTGTTTGCAAGTAGACTAACTGATATTGCATTGTGTCAAGTATGAGAGGGGTAGCCATGTTAGTCCATATCCACAAAAACAACGGGAAGTCTGGTGGCACCTTGAAGACTAACAAATTTATTTGGGCATAAGCTTTCATGGGCAAAAGGTAACGTTACTCCCTTCTCTGCATGTATCAGTATAATAATGTCTGCAGCTCTAATTTTCACTCCATGCATCTGAAGAACTGGGTTAAGGTGCCACCGGACTCCTCGTTGTCTTTTTGATATTGCATTAAAAACTCAGAATGAATAGGGAACGGCATTTGTGTCTTCACGGTAATGATGTTTTAACCTAAAGCTATTCATTGTAAATCTTTGGACCAAATTCAGCCCTTGTGAAAGTGGAAGCAATTTTATTGAATACCAAGGAATCTTTCTCACACTGAATTTGGCCTCTTACCTGCATTAGCATGAGTCAAAATTCAGAGCATGTTAAATAATTCTTTACAAATAATAGATTTTTTGTATAATAGATACATATACACATACACATACACTGAAGTAATACTTAAGCAGCTAGGGGGAAGCCATCAATTCACATCCAGAAGCTGTTATATGTGTACACATAATCACACTATGTAATACTTCACTTCAAATTTAAAATGGTGCTTATATAGAACATGCATATTTCATGCTGGAGTCCACCACTGGATTTACCATCAGATTAGGCCACTCTCTTACCACTTCAAAAGTTATTTTTCCTCCTTTGTTATCCTGCTGTTAATTGATTTATCTCATTAGACTGACCTCACACTTGGTAAAGCAATCCCCATCCTTTCATGTATTTATACCTGCTCCTGTATTTTCCACTCCATGCATCTGATGAAGTGGGTTCTAGCCCACGAAAGCTTATGCCCAAATAAATTTGTTAGTCTCTAAGGTGCCACAAGGACTCCTCCTTGTTTTTGCTGATAGAGATTAACACAGCTACCACTCTGAAACCTGCCATTGGATTTATGTTACTGAGGGCTGATTTGAGCATTCAGTGACTGGATTTGATCATATTGTTAACATGCCTGGGTTTGAAAATGAGATTACTCTTGTCTAAATTTAAGTTTTTGTTCTCGTGTACAGAAAGAAACCTTAGGAGATAAATAACTTTAATAAGTATTTTAAGCCAGAGGCTTCAGACTAATATATCCATTCCCAAGATCGGTGTAATCAGTGATTTCTTGCTCACTGCCAACAATGATTAGGTAATGCACAAAAAAAAGGAAAAGATTTGACAAAAATAGTAGGTTACCATGAAGTGCACTGGGATGCAAAAGAAGCACCTGGACTATAGGTTTCACCTTTGTAGGTACAGGGGCACTCGCTGAGAGGGATACATCCAGAGCTGTTAATGTCATCAAACAAGGTTCCTAGAGGAAGAAATAGTAAGCTATTCACTTTGTCATGCTTTCCATGTTGCTTCAGAGCACTCTTGTAGGAGACGTCATAAAATATGTTTTGTTTCTTTTTTATTACAGATGAAATGCAAAAGTAAAAAGCATTGTAATAATGGAATCTCTGCTATCTACTGACTGCTGTAACTGTGTAACCAATCAAAGAGTGGCGGAAATCCTAGAGCTCCTTCACTCTCTGATACTCCGGTAAGTGACTTGGTGAGATGGGCCTCGCTGATTTGAATTGTAAGATGACAGAGTGACAGGATGTAATAGAGCAAACATCTATAAATTCACATGGGGACCCATTTGTAGTGTAAACACTATACACCCTAGAGCAAGCATATAGTAGTCTCAGGGAGACTAGTTAATTTATTCTGATAAGAGATGAGGACATGAGGGAGCACCACATGTGGCTACACATGTAGCATTGGGCTGAAGAGCAGGGATGGGAAATATGATGAAGATGATAAATTCACTTCAGTCAGCAAATATTCTCAGCACGAGAACTTAGTTTGCATGAAGATAGCAGGCAGTTACTGTACCTACCTGTACCTGCACCAAATTAACGTCCATTTATCGTGCATAATTCCTGAAAATGGCCTGATCTTACAAACTGCTGAGTGCTCCCAAATCCCAGTGTTTACAGAGGGAGAGGAGAACAGGCAGCACTCCACAGGAAATGTTCATCACCTTGCAGGATCAGGCTCAAAGTTGCTAATGTCAGGAAACATTTTTGTGGGCAGAAGGTGAGTAAATGTAATCTATTTATTGTGCACAGTGACTAAGGAAGCTGCCAAGTTTAGAGAGTTCCAGCTCTAGTATACTGTCATACTAGTGTCAGTCACTTTGCAGCACATCAGATGCATGTCCTGAATAAACCCCTGTCATCTGAAAGGGTGTTTCCATTAACATAGATAGAAACTATGTACATGTCTCAAGAAAAGAACTTGGAACTTCCTGTAGCTGTGGAAAGAGCATTAAAAGGCATAATGTATCCTAGGAAAGCTGCTAAACCTGTACCTGTAAATGCGCTGGAGCTTTTGAATATGAGAAAAAGAGATTAATATAAACTTGCCTGGGGGGCAGATGCAGCCATCGGTACAGTGATCTTCACAGAGGGCTGACCTTTCAGGGTTGGTGCAGGTGTTAGCACAGGGGGAGCCACATTCCTCGTGCTGCATGTTATAAGGGCATGTCTTGTCTGAAAGTAGAAAAATGGATAAAGAGTTCTTAATATAACCCCCATGTATTGGCTTTTCTTATTTAAACTTTGGAGAGGGGACATCTGTATCTGATGATGAATTCCTTAGGAGATGTGCTGATATCTGCAATTTGTTATTGAGTCCTCTGGGGAATACTGGCATCCCCAATCACTGCAAAATGTTTAAAACTTTTAATTCCTGTATGGCCCTGATGCACTCAGGTTGAAATTGACTTTGTGAAAATTATGGTATATAGGCCATTTGAAGGCTGTTGACACAGGAGTAGATTTCACACTATTGGAATTTGTTGGTGACTAGTTGCAAGCATAGGAGTATCTTCTTGAGATACTTACTGCACAGTTCTTTAGTTCTCCAGTTCAGAGGTTGTCCACCAGCATGGGCGCACTGCCGGGAGTATTCAGCAAAGGTGTTACAGATGCAGAAATCACGCATAGACTCATCACAGCGGCACAAGTCTTGTACGCAAGAGTCAATATAGTCTTGAACATCCACCAGTGCATTGCAGCTCACAAACGCTTCACCAGTCAATATTGTCTGGCAGATAGCACTCTAGAAGGGAAAATAGTGGTGTTAGAGCAACAGAATTTACAAAACGCCAAAGAACTAATTTTTATTTAGATATTTTAAAGTATTTTGTTCCAAAGACATTCCATTGTCTTCATTTTGCTTCATGTTATGTTTTCCTACTCTTCCAAATTTCCCCAAAATTAATTCATTGATGTAAGAAGAAGGAGCAAAGATATTTCAATGAAAAACAAAATACTACAGAAAAGATCCTTACAAATTCATTAGAGCAGTTTGAAAGAGAAGAAGATGTAGGATCCTCGCATTGCTCTGTGGGTCCATCCATCTTCTGCATATTCCCAAACTGTACGTCAGTCAGCTTGATGTCTGTAATAAGCAGTTTTAAAAAAAATTATAGCACTTTTACTGGCTTTGAAAATGCAGTGCTAATTTTGTGTGGACATTGATGTTTCCATAACACTGACCCTTATGATGTTGCCCAGGGTAAATCACCACGATAGCAAAAGGAAAGAGTGATGAAGAAAGTGTGAATAGCTGGCAAGGGTTTGGTGTTGAAATATTAAAAAAAACAGGAAATCATTTGTTACAGCTTTATACCCTATGCCTACTATAAAAGTGTTAAATCAAAGGACATAAAATAGTGCATGTCAATATTAAACATCAGTGTAGTTTAATATTAAACATCAGTATAGTTTCACAACTTATCTGTGGATCAGTGCCCCATTCTATGTGAAACAAATACTATTAAAGGAAAGAAAATCAAACCACAGTGCTTAATAATGTTGTTGTTACTTACTGTTTGATGTGAACTCATTGTAAATTGGAATGCCATTGAAGTCCCCACAAAGCCCACAGGTCTGATTGGCATATTTCTTATCCAGTTCCACCTAAAAAAATGGGGTAAGTGAGTTACACACAGAGTTAAAATTTACAGTGTATTAGGTGTTAAGGATGGAATTCACCACTATCCAGAGGTTCACCACAAAGTCTATGTACTACATACATCCCACTTAAGTTTTCAAAATCAGTGGTGCATAGAAATGGTGCTGGCCCTTGACACGGGGTGAAATTAAACCTAAATCCATGCAGTAGTTTGGTCAGACAGGTTTTTTGCATTAGATATGGGTGTGTGGGTGAACAATATGATGGATTAAACTAAGTCTGGTCTATTTTATAATAATTGATTTCTTATTGATAACCCTATGACTTCAGGATGGGAGTTGTGACTACTTTGCTTCACTGCAGTCTCCTCCCCTGGTGGACTTCCCACTGCTGGAATTCTGCACCATTGTTTATGCTCCTGAATACCACAGGGGCTGTGAACATCAAAGCAGTGGTATATTTAGTATCTGAGGAAGATTACATTTCACTACAAGGCTCTATTAGTGGCTTGGGGAGAATGGTGATTATAAACTGAGCTCTGAGAAAAGAAAGGAAATTGAAAGCATAATAGGGTAACACAATGCAATGAAAATGGATAAAAATCCCAAATCACCTAATCTCTGGCTCATGAAAGCCAGAATAATTTAAAAATAAGTATTCTTTGCAACATCTGGAATGTACACTTACCAGAAGGCCATCCAGTTGGTTCCACATGAAGACCATGCCCATCTTGGCAGTGATTTTCAAATATCCGCTACTTCTCTCTATCAGGATTCCTGACTGGCTGAAAGGCAGCTGAATTCTGGAGAGAGATCAAAGTGCAATTAAAGTGGGAGTACAGAATTTGACATCCAGTCTATGAGACATTTTTAATTCAACTGAATAAGGAATTGGCTAGTAATATGCATTGCTAAATATGAACTGCACATGTTTATAACAACCTGGAAACCTTCAGTGATGGGTTAGATAATCTCCTATGCAGTTGCTTTCCAAAGTGCTGTGGGGCCAGTGTTGTTTTCTGGTGCCATTCCTTTTCAGTACATCTATACATGATGTTTTAATGTATAAAATGCTGGTCTGTCTGTTATATGATATAATTCAGAAAGTGCTATGCCTGTCTGTTGTTTAACAAGTGCACGTCAAGTGCTCTGCTATTATTATTTTAAAGCCTTAAATAATATAGGACTAGCTTCTCTGGACGGAAATTGTTCTTTTTTTGTTCTTTCTTCATAACTAAGACTAGCTCAGTTGAAATGGCAGAGCTGGGATTGCTGGACTTCCCCACATGCAGTCTTGAAGGAACAAGATGAAAGGCTTTCTAGTGTAGAACTGGAATCACTGAGATACTTTCCCCCTTCACATTTACACTTGTGGCATCCTTCAGGAGGGAAGGCTCAGGAGTCTTGTTCTTTTGCTAATATGTACTGTGCCTTTCTTTCTTTCTTTCTTTCTTTCTTTCTTTCTTTCTTTCTTTCTTTCTTTCTTTCTTTCTTTCTTTCTTTCTTTCTTTCTTTCTTTTCTGCTGCAATGTCTGGCTTTTTGTATTCTTGATCTTGTATTTATTAAGGTATTTTGCTGTATTTGTTTTTATTCTACCTTTATTTTATGGCACCTAGAGGCCTCTAAATTACAACAGTAGAGTGGGGTCTGGAGTGCCCCTGAACTGCATGGCACATAGGTCAGGAGGTTATCTGTAAAGATGGAATAAAGCTCTGCTTTTTACTCCCCTGTTTCAGCTGCTGCTGCTGTTTTACATCAGCCTGCAGGAATGAGACTGAAATAGGCATCCTTTCAAACAGACCATTGGGGCAACATCAATGGTGCCAATTTCATCAGATAATAACACGTCTGAACTTACGGGTTGCCATTGACCACAATGGAGTCTGAGGTCAGTTCAGTCACCATTCCGTCAAGCTTCAGGGTGATATGGCTGATCACAGGAGAGCTTTCCAGCACAGTGCGCCTGATCTGGATGTTGAAGTCCTCGTAGGCAGATTTGCAGTGGGATGCAAAGACATAGTTGCAGAGCCCGGGGAAGTGAAAGATGTCTCCATCAAAGGTCTTGAAGTGGAAGTTTCCCCAGGTGCTGCACACACGTCCATTGTGAGCAGGGTTGCCAGCTGTGGATTCAAAACAAGTTGTAGGGCTGTACTGAAAATTCCAGTGTAAGTCCCTCTATTCACTCACTGTCTAATTCATTTACATATTTATCCATCTATCTAAACAACAAACCCATTGTCTGTTTTATCTTCTCATCCAGCTATTTATTTATTTGTGTATATAGCATTCATTCTGTTAACTTTTCTCTTTAGTCTATCCATCTCTTCGCTTACCCTACAGTTCTGATCAATCTCTCATAAAGACATAGCATTTGTTTAACTTACGCTTTATGGGCAGCGTCGTTCTCAGTGGTTGGATGATTGTCACTTCTTGTGGTTTAGTTACTGGTACAGAAAAATCTAAGAAAAAGAAATACAATTATCACTAATTCAAAAGGCTCAGTAAACAAATTGGCAAACACAGACATGGATCTCCTAGCCTTATTAGTGGTTAAAGGTTTTTACTGCAAGTAACGCTCACTGGAAAGTTTCCAATGGAGTCTATTAATGGCTTAATGCCACCGCATCAAATTTTGGCTTCCAATGTAAACTGTCATTAATAGCCTGATCCTGCCAACCCTTCCTCAAGTCAGTAGTCCTTTCTCACACAAGGAGCCCAACTGAATCTGACCCCACCTGCCCAAAGTAGGTATCCGCAAGCTGATACCAATTTAATCCTTCATCTACCATAGGAACTATACAAAAAACCTCAGGCAACACAATGGAGATTAAAGTTATTCACAACCTTTGGCTCCCAACATATGTACAAGTGGAAAACTGTAGGAGGGTTTCAATGGTTCGGGTTGAGAAACCACAGCAGAACTTGTTTAGATCTCATATTCTTTTCTTAGCCGGAAGTACATGTATACACACACACACTCACATATAGCCAACTTCTTGCAGAATTCTGCAAGCTCTTAATCATGAACCTAGTGCTTTTTCACACAATGACTCCAATTTGCAGGATATGGCCCTAAGTTTGCTGTGTTGATCCCCAGTATTTCTTCTTTGATTCTAGTACTGAATGGATTTGAGGTTCAGAGAAGCTGCAATGTAGTTTCTCAACACCAACTGCTGAATCCTCACCTCAGTTTTCTACTTGCATGTATACTGGGAGGCAAAGGTCAAGAATGGTTTTAATGTCCCTTAAAGCTCCTTCTGAGATTTTTTTTAAGCTCCTGGAGTAAATGAAGGATTATATCTTTATTAATAAATTCATACATTTGAAAGCCAATGGGAACCTTTATGCTCCTGTAGCCTGATCTCCTGAATAACATGGTTCACACTGTATCACCCAGTGGTTGCTCTATGTAGACCAATGATTTGTGGTTGAAATAGAGCATCTCTTTTAGAAAGACAACTGGTCTTGATTTAAAGACTTCAAGGGATAGAGAGCCAACCATCTCCCTTGATTAGTTGTTACAATGGTTAGTTACACTCAAGGGTAATAGTGTTTGCCATATTTCCAGTTTAAATTTGTCTACCCTCAGCTTCCAGCTGTTGGGTTTGTCAAGGTTGCTAATTTCAGATTAGGTTGTGGTTCAGATTTTCAGGCTGATTAGTTAAATTATAGTGTAATAAATTTACTGGAGAAAGGAACAAGGTACATTTTATTAGCATTTTTATACAACATCATTTTTGTTCTGACAGCTGTGTTATACCAACAGCCAATACACATCCCTTATCTTATTACATGTAACTAATCTGTTCCAACAAGCAGCATCATATATTTTATACACAAATCTGCACTATCTCTGGTGCATGTACTGCAATACTTTTCATTTTCTGCCTTTCGTGAGTGATGCAGTTATCTCAATGGAATGAAAAAAGTACTTTTTCTTACCGATTATCAAATATCTTTGTGATACACATGTACACACACACCCCTCATAAAATACACCTTGTAAATTTGCAGTATGTACCTATTACGTAATTATAGATTAGATAACAGTGTAGCTTCAGTGGGCTAGATCCTCAGCTGGTGCAAATCAGCATAGCCCCACTGACTTCAATTTCATTTCAGCAATTTACACTAGCTGACGATCTGGCCCTACAGTACCAATTCCAGGGAGCTGAACATTGTGTATAGAGAATTGTTCCTTTCCCTTCATTTAAAGGCATAGTACACTTTAATCACTCTATGTCCATTGCAATGAGTTTCTAAGACAACATTGACTGAATTTAGACTGTCAAATAAATAAATAAAATAAAACAAAAACCACTTACAGTCTTGTCCCTGCTGGACATAATTATAGTCATCATAATTTGCTTGTTGGTCCTCGTATTGCGCTTTGACTAGAGAAAAAAAAAGTTACTTTGGGGGATTGTGCTCATAAATTCTTCAGTAACACCTGCTTAAACAATACAATCTGCAAAAGTAGCATTCTTTTAGACAGGGAAACTGCATGGTAAGTGTGTGTTGCGTCGCATTGGCGGACGTGGACAAAGCTCAGCAGTCAATGTGATTGGAAGCAGAGTCATTTATTTCTCTCTCATATATATTTTTATTTTTTTTAGCAGGCAAGCAAAAATTGCTAATTGGTAAACAAATACAACACAACAGCACTGCTATAATAGAACATCATATCATCATCATCTTCAAATTTATTATTTATTATATATTGCTAGAGAGAGAAGAAGCCAAGCAACTTTAACAAACAAAACTCACAACTAAAACAACTCTAACAACAACCTACTAAACATCTCAGGTTTCCCACTATCTCCTAAAAACACTAACAACCTAACAACCTACAACACCAACACACTAAAAGCTGCCAAAAAGCAACAAGTGTGGTTTGTTATGCTGTGGCAAATACAAACACACACTCACACAGAGGCAAAGGCTGTGAGGGTGAAAATATTTTAAAAGATGAAAATAGAGAATTTTTCTCCGTAGTTACAGTTCAGAGGCATGATGGCTGGTATGCTTTTTTTTCCCCCCCCACAGAAGTTGTTATAGGTAGGCCAGTGACAGTGGTATAGAGGGCCTGAACTGTGCAGTGACTCTAATGGACTTTGCTTGAGGTGCATAATCATTGCCACCCCCATTCACTCCCACGTTCCCTACCCCATACATATCACAGACCCTCCTCCCTCCGTTATTAATTTATCTAAAAAACACACACATTGGAAATTGGGTTTGCAACCTATACATTTTTGTCCTAGGTATCAGAACCGAGTAGGAGTTCTTAGTCTTCTGCCCTGAAACTGAACCAGAATGCATGTTCATTGGGAAAGGGTAATAGGAGGGCTAATAGTCAGAGAGCTTTTTCCCTATGCTTCCCCTGAGCAACCTGCTAGCTGGTCACTTAATCTCCACCAAACTCTCACCCTCTCCTCCTCCAAATCCATTCTAAAAACATGGATCTGTCTACCAACTATCAGTTCGGCTCCTCAGCAGTGTAAGTTGGTATAGCTCCCTAGACTTAAAGGAGCTGGCCTGATTGACCCTAGCTGAGTACCTGACCCATATATCACTCCTTGAGCCAAATTTTTCTTTTGGTTGTAACAAGGAAAATTCTAACGAAATCACTGGGATTATACCAATGAAAACTGAGTGGAGAATTTCTCTCTTTCTTTACTAGCCACACTGTACTCTCTCCGCCCTTCTAAACTATTTAGAGCAAAGGCTGCATTTGATTCTTTGTTTTTCTGAATTTGTACACTTGAACCATCTGCAAAGTCCTATGTACATCTTGGGCACTCTAGAAATAATAACAAATAACCAGATAAGAGTATAGAGAAGACTGTTTTATATTGGAAGAACCCTGTTTAGAGTGAGAGGGCCAACATATACGCTATGTTACTGGAAGCAGAATTTGACCCATAATAGCTGGCTTACAACTTCAAACACCAGTAATAATAACTAACATACCCAGAAGCAATGTGGATAGAATTGGGGAGCTGATAGATTTATTTCAGATTATTGATTGGGCCCCCAACTTGATTCTTGTTCAAAATAATAAAAACAATCCCAAAGATATTCCTTTCACTCCTTTCCACCATCATCTCACCATCTTTGTACTCAATCCCTTTTAACAAAAAGCACTGCTTAATGAAAATGCAGAATACTGAGGGCACAATACTAAGGGTAGCTCTTGAGCAGACATGGGGAGCACCTGAGCTGAAGGCAGGCAGCATCCTGCATTCCCTGAGTGCAGAACGACTGCTAGCACCACCACTGAGGCTAGTCATCCCAAATGGGTGAGGCTGACATGGGCTGATGGGTTGCCGTGGCCCCATCTGCACTAGCTGGATGACTGAGACTGGCCCTGGAGCAACACACTCTGCACCCTTTGAAAGGGTGTATCATTTGATCCTACTGTGTGCCCTTCCCTAGCTTTCTAGCCCAGGGAATCATTCTGCTTCCCTCTCAATGCACATTCAGCACAATGTCTATGCCATGCCACATACCCATGCCCATTGTCAGTGGCTGGTAATGGCACAATTAATCCCTTGGTTTAATAAGGTATAACAAGGTTTAATAAAGGTTAGTGTGGAACTGCATAGGAATTAGGAAGAAGTAAAATTATTCATTAGGATTTGTGCATCAGATCAGAAAACACTAGATACTAACATTTTATGAGTTCAGCCATGGAATAAATTAACAAAGGGCTCAGTGAATAAAAGATTATACAGAATGTGAATATAAAACATCTTCTTAGATGATAGAAGGCTGGGCCTGTGCAATCTGAATCCTGGTTTCATAAATTCATTAAAAATTATCCTTTGAAAGACAAACTTTGGATTAATCCCTTATGTCACCCTTACCCAAAGACTCAGTGATAATCATGACTGACATTAATATCAATAGCAGCTTATTTTGCTGATAGGGTGACAGTTAAAAGTTAATGATAAAATCCTAAATACCTTTACTTAGGGCCCAATTCTGTTCCCCTTAAGATCAATGCAAAGACACCATTTGACTTCAACAGGAGTTGGTTTGGGCGCTTAGGTTTTACATTAACCTTTTGCAGACAAACTGCCATTCAGCCAAAATTCTTATGGTATTGGGTAGATTTTCAAAGTGGATCTAAGAGGACGACGTTTGGCAGGAATAGTGCCATTGATTCATATTTTTCTTTGCTCCATAAGAGCCTTTGGTTACAGCTAGAATCTTGGCACCCATGGTCTCTCATGCTACACTCTGTACTGGCTCTTTTTGTGTCATCTTTCTCATCACACCCTTTTCCTCCATCACAAGAGGCTTTTCAGCTAAGATGAGCTACAGTATTTAAGTCAAGTTTATTTTGTGATATATTAACGAACATAACATTTATACAAATTCTTTGACCAAGAGGTAGAAGTGTGAAGTGTCTTGAATTAATGGAGTGGAACAGCAGCAGAAAAGAAAAAGCTGTGAATTTAAGCTTTAATACCAGAAGGATTGCTATCACAGGGAGCCAATACCAGATATTATGTAAAGCTTGCAGTCTGTGTTATTAAGTTGCCATGTTTTTAACAGCCTGCCATGTTCACATTTGAAAAAAACAATAACAACTATTGAAACTGGTAAAAATGACCAGTGAGAATAATTATATGACTAAATTCTACTCTCAGTTATGCCAATGCAACTCCGTTGACCCTGGATTTTCAATTCATCTAACTGCTTTGGCTGGGCTTGAGGGCAATATGAACTCAGTGAAGCAACATTAGAAAGGAGAGGAATAGAAAAAGACATGGAAATCTCATTTACAAACAAAATCTTATTAGTTGCACAAAGCAAAGAGAAACCACTGAAAAGTCTTTCCAACTGCAAAGAAAATTGTAAGTTTTCTAAAGTAATAAAAATAAAAAGCAACTACAGCCTCCTACCTTTGTTCTGCATAAAGGTGATCACTAATATTGGTATCCATAGTGGTATTCGTACCCCCCAGCCTATGCCCATCTTGATTGGAGTTCGGTAGAAAGTACCGAACTATAGGCTTCTGAAGAGGCACTTGTCTTTATACAAGTCTTATATAGCAACAGAATAGGCTTTGGCACAGTTCCCAGATAGTTTCACAAGGTTCTAAAAAGGTGGAGCTTCAGGGATTTTACCTTTCCTCTGCAGGTGCATAGGTAAACAAAGGATGCTCTAGCTTCCTTACAAGCTGGCCAAGTGTATTTGCATTTTGGGAGGAGTGCTATTTTCTAAAAGACTTTTCTACTGAAGGAATTCCAAGTGAGCAGCAATGAGAAACAGTTATGCTCAATCTTACTGTCTCCAGTTATTACAGATCTTGCAATAAATATAATTCAAGAATTACTTTTGTGGGGTCGGGGATGGGATTTAGAATCAGAGAGAGGCAGTTTTTTTTATGATCCTGATTATAGCAGGTGATTTCAGTCTGATTTTTCCAGTGAGCAAAACACTAACTCCTTCTGATCCAAGCTGAGTGATAAAACTTTTCATGTTTGGGACCCTCGTCTTTTGAGAAGAGATTTTGTGCCTTGGTATATAAATATTCTGCTTCTGAAGATGAAGAGACCAAGAACACTGAAGGCCAACAGTTATCCACATGCCAGGCACAGTACAGGAATATGCAGTGAAGCTCTTCAGTACTGGATAGTCAAAAACTAATACCCTCCATAGAAGGAATTCTTATCCTCAGAGGTGCTTCAGTCACAGTGTTGGATCAAATCTGTATCTCTTCTAAAGGCTTGTCTACACAGGGAATCATTCTGGAATAGCTATTCTTTATTAACTCCGTGTTGATGCTCTTGTTCCAGAATAACTGTTTAGTTTAATAGTTTAATGTTGGAAATGGATTAACTTTTAAATTAGCAACCTATCTTATTCTGGACTAATTTTAATGTGTAGATAAGACCTAAGTAAACATAATGAATTGAACAGATATATTTAGGTATATGTCTATCCATACTGAACATATGTATTTCTCTTGCCCCAGATAAAAGACAGTATATTCTATATAATTTGATGTACATTTCCTTGTTGCACAAAATAAATGTTTTAGCAGCAATGAATTTAAGAAGGTTCCATTATATTGGGAACAATGTGAATGTGAACAATGAGTTTTTGTAAATAGGTCAGTGCATTTATTTAAAGGTCTATTACTTTTCCAAGTTGTCTTTTTATTGTAGTTTACCTTTCAACAGGTCTAGTATTGTCACAGGTATCCTTTCTAGTGGGCTCTGTTTATGTTTGGTGAATTAGTTTCAGCAGTTTGGGGACAAAGGTAAAAGGCTCATATTTTATCCATTTCCAAGGTGATAGAAGGGAGGTGACACACTGCTTTTCCCGCACACTTTTAAAGTTCAAATGGTTTATTGGTGTTATAATAAATGGACAACAGGTAAATAAACATAGTCTAGTGAAGAAAACAACAGGTCAAATTCTGCAATGAATTACACTCTGTGAAATTCTACTCAGTGGGAGTTATAAATCAGTATAGCATTTGGCCCCAAATCAATGGGTGACAAAAATGACTAAAGATATGTTCAAACAACAATTGTACAGTCAAAAATCTCAATAAGTATCATATGTATATATATTACATACACTATTGAACAGTTACTCAATTGCTTAGCTCCAGGGTGAGTCAGGATTTCATGTTCTGGCCCTGTAACTTTCCATATCTTTGTACTATACCATATTAAATATATGCTGCAGTTGAGACTAGTGAGACAATTTGTTCATGATGAATTAAATCACCAGTTTGATCAGCTCATCTCTCTAACGCTCTACCTTCCAATCATCTATTAACCTGGAATCTTTTTGGAGAGTGTTGAAGGAAGAAATATGGAAATTTAAATTCACACACATTTGGTGGAATTTTACATAGGTATCCAGACTTGTCTAATTGTTGGATATTATAACTCATTGCATAACCTAACTTCATGAGCAAAAGTGTTCATTTATTAGAATGATAAGAACAGCAATTATCTGGATAATTGTAGATAAAGATTTAAGTAGGTAACCAAAAAAACAAAACAAAAACAAAACAAAAACCTTATACTTCCTCCAGCTGTAACCTAGAAGAACATTTAGCATAGAATAATCTGCTGAATCTTTTTTATCATTTACACCAGGGGTAGGCAACCTATGGCACGTGTGCTGATTTTCAGTGGTACTCACACTGCCTGGGTCCTGGCCACTAGTTCAGGGGGCTCTGCATTTTAATTTAATTTTAAATGAAGCTTCTTAAACATTTTAAAAACCTTATTTACTTTACATACAACAATAGTTTAGTTATATATTATAGACTTATAGAAAGAGACCTTCTAAAAACGTTAAAATGTATTACTGGCATGCAAAAGCTTAAATTAGAGTAAATAAATGAAGACTTGGCACACCACTTCTGAAAGGTTGCCGACCTCTGATTTACACTATACTGTCCTGCCCAGTCCTGTTCTTATTATATTTAATGGTGGGGGGGTTGCCATTGACTTTATGGAAGCAGGATTGTCACTGCACTTCGGTCATTTGACTATTCAACCCCAAGTTATTTTATCCATTGAAGATTCGAAGATAAAAAAAGATGAGTGGTCAGTTGCTACTAATTTTTCATTCATTAGCATTACAGATATTGCTCACTTAGTTTTATATCCTGATGACAAAGTGAATTGATCTACCAGCCCCAAATAAGGCCTGCGCCAAATTATCCAGGTCAACGACCAGTGATATTTTATAACCATTGTCACCTGAATTTCCTACATAAAACTAAAATAAACAAAAATGGGATATGGATCTTGTTTGTATTATGCCATATATTTGTCAAGTATGGTGCCATTGATCCATTCTGTTATCTGTCAATGGCTGTATAAAACTGATGGGATTCAAACCCAAACCACCATAATACCTAAAATTGGAAGTCCCATCCCACACAAAAATATTTTTCCCCATTAGACTGCAAACTTTAATGTTTGTAAAGTTCTTTGAGATCCTTAGACAGGGAGTGCTACCAGAATATAAAATATTATCATCAGAATGTCAAGACAGCAGCTTCCTCTTTGATCACTAATTATTATTTTTATTATATTTTAAGCTTTACAAATATTGTAACTGGATGTTGTGACCCTAAAATCTTTTACATCACATTGCAATTTTACTTTAGGAAGGAATTTGGCCATAGACCAGTCCTAATGTCCCTAAACCGGGAAATACTCAGGCTTAGTAAACAGCCCACATTTTTTAAAACTTTGCATTTTAAATACACCCACACTCTTGTAATAACACTATTACTTTTTTTAGACTACTGGGAAAGATTTGAAATTTTATTACTGGCACTAACCTGGTCAAGTGGATCTTGGAATTAGCACAATAATGTGAGATTACTATAAATTCCCAATGTAACCCTGCACTTGTGTCTAAGTGCACTACAAACTGGAATGAGTTTTTTTCCACCTTATTAAAACATTCATAGTTGAATCCACATTGTTTTAGCCCATACATTACTTGCACCTTTCCTTTCCTGCAGGTCCAGTTCCAGATTTCTCTTAGGGTATGTCTACACTACCAGAGTAGTTCGATTTTACTTAACTCGAATTTGTGGAACCGACCATACAAAGTCGAACGTGTGTATCCACACTAAGGACAGTAATTTGACTTTGTGAGTCCACACTAACGGGGCAAGCATCGACATTGGAAGCGGTGCACTGTGGGCAGCTATCCCACAGTTCCCACAGTCCCTGCTGCCCATTGGAATTCTGGGGCGAGCCCCCAATGCCTGCTGGGGGAAAATATGTGTCGACTGTCTTCCTTCAACCCTCACTCCCGCCCTCCCTCCATGAAAGTGCCGACGGGAAATCTGTTCGCGCACTTTTCTGGTGAGTGACAGCGCAGACGCCACAGCACTGCGAGCATGGAGCCCACTGCGATCATCACTGCAGTTATGGCCGTTGTCAACTCCTCGCACCTTGTCATCCACCTTTTTCACAGTCAGATGCTGAGAAATCGGGCGAGGAGGCTCCGGCAGCGCGGTGAGGACATGAAGTGTCAGAGTGGCACAGACCTCTTACAAAGGACGGGACCCCGTGCCGTGGACATCATGGTGGCAATGGGTCACGTTCATGCTGTGGAACGACGATTCTGGGCCCGGGAAACAAGCACGGACTGGTGGGACCGCATAGTGCTGCAGGTCTGGGATGAATCACAGTGGCTGCAAAACTTTTGCATGCGTAAGGGCACTTTCCTTGAACTGTGTGACTTGCTGTCCCCTGCCCCGAAGCGCAAGGACACCCGGATGCGAGCAGCCCTGACTGTGCAGAAGCGAGTGGCCATAGCCCTCTGGAAACTTGCAACGTCAGACAGCTACCGGTCAGTAGCGAACCACTTTGGCGTGGGCAAATCTACCGTGGGGGTTGCTCTGATGCAAGTTGCCAACGCAATCGTTGAGCTACTGCTCTCAAAGGTAGTGACCCTGGGAAACGTTCAGGTCATCATAGATGGCTTTGCCGCAATGGGATTCCCAAACTGCGGTGGGGCTATAGATGGAACTCACATCCCTATCCTGGGACCGGACCACCAGGCCAGCCAGTATATTAACCGAAAGGGCTACTTTTCAATGGTGCTGCAAGCACTGGTGGACCATAGGGGACGCTTTACCAACATCAACATCGGGTGGCCGGGCAAGGTTCATGACACACGTGTTTTCAGGAACTCTGGTCTGTTTAGACGCCTGCAGGAAGGTACTTTCTTCCTGGACCACAAAATAACTGTTGGGGATGCCTACAGTGATCCTCGGGGACCCAGCCTACCTGCTAATGCCCTGGCTCATGAAGCCCTATACAGGCGCCCTGGACAGTGACAAAGAACTCTTCAACTACCGGCTGAGCAAGTGCAGAATGGTGGTGGAGTGTGCTTTCGGATGTCTCAAGGGGAGATGGAGAAGCTTACTGACTCGCTCAGATCTCAGCAAAACCAATATCCCCATTGTTATTGCAGCTTGCTGTGTGCTCCACAATCTCTGTGAGAGCAAGGGGGAGACCTTTATGGCGGGATGGGAGGTTGAGGCACATAGCCTGGCTGCTGATTACGCCCAGCCAGACAGCCGTGCGATTAGAAGAGCCCAGCGGGAAGCGCTGTGCATCCGGGAGGCTTTGAAAGCTAGGTTCCTCAGTGAGCAGGGTAACCTGTGACTTTTAAGTTTGTTTACAGAGAAGCTGAACCTGCCCCCGTTTCTTTACCCAGTTAATGTTGACTATCCTCTGCAGTTACATACTCCGTTCCCCCTCTTCCAACACACGTTTAAAAATAAAATACATGGAACTTTGTTAACACCGTTTTCTTTAGTACTGATTTCGTGGTAAAGGGTTAAAACTGGGACACAGACTGTGATGGGTAGGGTGTGTAGTGCTGCAAAGACCGCTTCTAAACTCGAGGAATGACAGGCTCCTGCTCCTAGAGCGGTGCGCGGTGGCGGACTGGTTGTTTCAACAGAGCCTCCCACCCCTCCTTCTCGGGACTCTGTGTGTGGGGGCTATGTGACTTTGTGGCGGGGGAGGACGGTTACAGAGCAGCTGCTGCGTGGCTCCGTGATCCAGGATAAGGACCGCTGCATAAGATCTCTAACCACCCTCCCCCGCCACAAAGTCACATAGCACCCCCAAAACAGAACATGAAAACAACCTACCAGACTGACCAGGGTGCCTAGAGACTGCACTGTGTGTGTGACCTGCTGCTGAACCTACCCCCGTGTCTGTACCCTGGTAAAGGTGACTGACTGTCCAATTTACCAATCCCCTTCCCCCCTTGAAACACAGTCTCCTCTAAAAGAACATGACAGAAACAGTAATTAACAGAAAAGTCTTTTTTATTATCACCTAGACAGTTAGGGGATGAAACTGGGATGGGGACTTGGGTGAGGCAGGAAGGAAAGGACTTCTCAACATTTAGGGAATGAGAGCTTTTTGTTAATTGAGCACTCTGCAGGGGTGGAGTGACAGTTTTCACATCCCCTGCTCTGTTAAAAATAAATGTTTACATGTTTAAAGCACGTACCGACTGATCCTTCCCCTGATTCAGGGTCCGGGTTAATGGCTGGGGAGGGTTGGTAGGGGATCTCAGTGAGAGTGATGAAGAGATCCTGGCTGTCGGGGAAATCAGCGTTGTAATTGCTGTCGACTGCCTCGTCCTCCTCATCTGCTTCCTCATCTTCCCCATCCGCGAACATCTCCGAGGAACCGGCCATCGACACTATCCCATTGTCAGAGTCCACAGTCAGTGGTGGGGTAGTGGTGGCGGCCGCACCTAGAATGGAATGCAGTGCCTCGTAGAAGCGGCATGTCTGGGCCTTGGATTAAAGCAAACCAGATATTGACAATCAAGAGGGAAAAATGTAAATAATAAATCTATCTAAATAGAAAATAAATACCTAAAGTGCGGTTCTACTATAAAAAGTAACTATAAAAATCACATTGACCATAGTTTCAATAGTTTGATTTCTAGATAGATTCTGAGCAGTTTACAAGTACAATATTTTTTTTTCTAACTGATAGAACCCCAAGCTTAGTCAGTAATCTGAATGTCAAATTGGGTTCTTTCTTGCCCATTTATTGCCAGCTATGAAGATTCTGCAATCAGAACTTAGTCAACAATTTTCTTAATGTACAAGATAGAAAAAAGTCATTGCTGTATACCTACTGCAGATCTTGAAGATCTGTTCAGCAAGTTCATATAATGTCAGTAACAATCACAAATGTTCCAGGCCTCCTTCCTCTTACTACTAAATGTTCAACTTTAAGTCTAGGTGTTGAGGAGAATAGAATAGAATAGAATAAACTTCTACTGCATCCAAAACTTCTGCAGTCATTCTGACTCAATGGAGAGATTTTCAGTAAAAATTCTACTATATAATATACAAATACTGAATAAATCACTATTAAGAACACAGGTCAATAAAACAGGAAAATGGCCATAAAAGTAATCAATAGAAATTCGGTTCACTGACGTATTAGATGATTCATAAAATACAAATCTAGTTGCTCAAGTCTGACAACATTTTTGTTTTATATCATACTTTAGCATTCCAAGATGGAATGCTCCTAGCATACCTTAATAAAACAAGCAAACCAATTAGAGATCTTTATTATGTATATTAGAGGATTATATTCAAAACTGAAGTATGAGATAGCTAACAATCTAGGGTCCAGAATCCTTGCTCCCATGAGAAATCCTTCTTTACCTAATTAGGTTCATTGATGTCAATGGTATTATTTGCATGAAGAAGGTTTACATACATGAGTAATGACTGCAGAATCAGCTCTGGGATAAATGGGCATTAGCTTTGCATTAGGAACACATAAATCTTTCCCACTTGTGTAAGTCTCAACAAGCGTGAGATCCCCATCCTTAAGAACATCTTTCTTCTAATTTACCATGTAATTTGTTGGTCATTAATGAAAACCCCAAGTCCATCCTGAGCAGGTTTTCCACGTTTAGCTGCTGAAAAGATCCAGATTCCTTTTTTTTTAATTACCTTGAGGAAAATCGAAATAAATATTACTTGCTTTTCTATATTGACCTGTTGGGTCTAAACCTAATGAAATCCTGGCTCCAGTGAAATTAATGGCAAAACTCCTATTGATTTAAATGGGACCTGGATTTCACCCATAAGCACCAGTTTAACTCTTGTGTCCATCTCCTTCCACAGCTGTTTAGCTGTTGGACATTCCCATAGCATGTGTCTCAAGGTCCATTTTTCTTTATTACAACACCAACAAACATCAGAGAATAAGGCCTATATCTTTTGCAACCTTTGTGGCATTCAGTACATTCTGAATCAAATTTTCTGACAAGTGGAGCCTGAGATCCACAAAGATATTTTTACATTATGTAATATGCTCTGCCATTGGGATTCTTTTAAGGACTGATAAATCCCTTTCCCTTGCTTTCACAAAGAATTCCAGACTAATGGAGTTCCTCTTCAGTAACAAAGTGTACTTAGAGGACATGAGTCTGGGGAATTTATGAAGCATTTTTAAAGTTACCAGCAAGCAATTCTGGGGTGTCTGACAGTCCTAGCATGCCTGGACCAAACTATTATGTTTGCCAGTGTTTTAACTGTAAGTACTGCCGCCCTGCTGATGGTGGCAGGTCATAGTGCTGCTTTATCATGAGAAATGGGACAAAGCCCTCATCGTGGACTAATTGGAAAATCCTGCTCGGTCAGTCCTGCTCAGTCGGTTCTTCCAAATGATAGATTTGTTCCCTATTTGCAAGGCTGGGTTGCTCCATATAGGTGTTTTTACATGATGGAGAAGATGAAATTGGTATCTCTTAACTATGATAACCCAGACCTTTCATGCAGCCACCACTGTAGGTATCTTATTTTTCTCCACTGGACTAAAAGAGGAACCAAGGAGACCCGGAGGGGGAATTGGGTGCATTAAAAGACATTGATTTCTGAACCCATGTAATCATAAGGGCGTTAGCATGCTGAAAACAGTTTAACAACTGTGTCATGATAAAATCAAAAAGAGAAGCTATTTCTAATGAGTGGTATTAGATTGGCACCACTAAAAACTGAAGTCCCATGTTTATCCACAGAACAAGCACATCACAGTCAGTTGTGCTAATGAGCCTCAACTCTGATCTAGAATGAGGCAGTAATTAGTTCTTTCTCCAGGCCCATTTATTCTTGGTTTTCTTTGCTGAGACTTTCGACAACTCAGATTCACATAGACTATCAAACAACTAATCGATTGTAACAACTTTCAAGCTGAGTTGGAACTCAGTTCTATAAATTTACACTCATGAGTAACTTAACCCACATGAACAGTGCTATTGGTCTTCACTGTTACTCATATGTGCTTGCAGGATTGGCCCTTAGTGTAGATTTAGGCCAGTGACCAACAGAAGTCACTACCACTTTCCACAGCCATTCAAACCCCCTTGAAATAGATCAAAATATAAAGTCAAATGACCAGAAGATTTTCAGGATTAAACTGATATTGTCTCAACGTGGAATCTTTGCTTCTACATTTCTTCTTTTATTTTAGTTTCTTTTACATCTTTTGCAGTCTAACTGTTGTCTCATTCAATGCAATTCGGAGATATTCCCGTCACTTCTATCAGAGGACTCTTCGGTTAGTTCTCTTTCACTAAAATACTCTTTCTGGGCACTGGAGATAAGGCGTAAAAATGAGAGGCCACTGTTCTGCACTGCTCTTCAGAATCTTCATCCAGTTGTCAAATGAAATGGAAGAATAACAATACAGACTTCCAGGTCTGTATTTGGTTTGAACTTTGTCTTCCAGTTCTAAGACTACTGGAACATTTATAATTACTGCCTCCTAAATCAGCTTTGCTGAGAGGATTTCAAAACTGTGTATGAAACAGATATCACTGCTGTTCCCTGAGGTTCAAGTGTGAAGGTAGGATTCTGGTTATAAATTGGTAATGCAAAAGCACAATAACAGCATCAGGACTCTAGAAAAGGAGACACTAGAATAGAGACTTGCCTTTATACAATTATTTTCTTCTTCTGTTCCTACAATTAAAAGAGGGAGAAGAATACAAAGCTAAATCTGAATGCAAAGGATATTTCTAATCAATACTGTATCATCTTATTGTACCATTCTGTAAACTGAATAGCTAAGTGCAGAAAACAAACCAAAAACGTTATGAAAAACTGCCATTTCACCCACGCAGAGCAGTAGGTCTGATTGCCCTTAAAGAGCATGCCAGAGCAGTACAATACCTTTACTTATTATAATAAATGCTAATATTTGAATAGAATTGATAAAGGACTCCATGGGGACCCCATTAACACTCACAACCACACCTAAAAATTCAATACATTTCTCAAACTGTTTAATTATATACAGCATTTTTCTGTGACACTCTTCAATTTCTGGCTTCTTTTATCTACATTTGTCAGATTACATTTACCCTCGGAGAGCACTTTTAGGATAAGGCCAGGGGGCTAGTGCTTTACACTAATGGGTATATTTGCAAGGCATTGTGGGAAGAAAAACTAATATACACCCTTTGCAAATAATTGGAGTTCTGTCCAACCAGCATGCCCTGTTTCTGTGCACAAATACCATGCACCACCATGTATCCTTACCATCCATTAGCGATGGAGAAAGAGGTTTTATTGTAATGAGCCTTGAATCGACCTTTCTTGCATCTCTTTATTTTTAAGGTCTGTAAAAATTCAGTGAAGGACCTACCGCTGGAATGTCCCAACATGGTGCTGTTGCCTCCCACTATTGCCAGGACCCTACATTCTGGCCCTGATGACCACCTGCAATCCTGAAGCTTCCTCTATGAAACGCCCAAGCCTTTACCATTCCTAAATTGTGCATTGGTGCCCAGTGCCACAGCAGTCCCTCTGTGTGGCCCCAAGTATTGCTTAATCAATCTTCTGTACTCGAAGAGTCCCCACTGTATTGTCCCAGGGAATCTGTATAATTGCCACAAGCGGAGATTGAAAGAGAGGCTTCTGAAATTACTCTGCCATAGTGATAGGAGGTGGGAAGCATGGTGGCTGCCCAGAACGAATGAAAAGATGGCCCTGGGTCTTTTCCCTTCGTACCACAAACAGGCGCTACTGAGAATGAGAAAGGAAGGCTTCCTTCTTCAGAAGAAACTGTCAGGAGAGGAAAGTACTGTAGTTTCCTCACAGGTAGGAAATTTCCTCAAAGCAGGGAAGGAGGTGTTCAATCTTGAAACCATTGGAAATAGATTAGTATATACAGGATTTTAAAAACTGTGGATTAGAATAATGTTTAGCAAAATATCCCAGCTTTTAGATACTTCTTTACACTCTACAGAACCTCCAAAACTGTTGAGGATTGCCCATCACTAACAAGCCCTTCTGGGTATCTGTGCATACACAACCTACTACCTTTTCATATTCCTATAACAATTTAGCCATATACCTACAAATACAATGCACTTCTGTGTGCTTATGAATATTTACCAATTACCTCTAAGGACCCGCTCTTGCTCTTCGATATGCACATGTGTATCCTGCCATTGCAGTACCTGTGTTTACAAAATAGACAAGAGTACATGTGTTTACTTGTCTGCCTATGTGTTATAATAAAAAAATAATAATGTGGGCCCTCTCCATATGTGCCTTCTAGCTCTCCATAGGCCTCTCATCTATCCTCAGAGGCCTGATTTAGACACGTGGCTGTGGGCCCTCTCCAAAGGGAGAAGGAATATTCCAGGAAGCCCTGGGAGTTGCTGCTGAGATAAAGAGCAGGGATTGAGAAGACTGGGACTGAAGAGGAACTTTAAGATTGGCAGAAGACCCCAGAGTTGAATACATGAACTTTGTCTTTGGTGACGGATGTTATTCAGGACTCTGAGAGACTCAGACAAAGGGGCAGATCTCTAACAGGAGTTTTATTCCTGTTTGATTATGGGACAGAATTTTGTGGGGTTATAGAGGAGTCCAGGAGAGGAAACGGAGGCAGTGGCAAATATGAACTCAGACTTTGGTAAGGTGGAGCACGACAATTAAAAAAAGTAACCTTCCAAATGTATGCAAAACAATTCAGTGATATCTACTTGATTTGCAAAAAGCCTGAAAAAAATAGCTCAGAGAAAAATATAAATAGATCTCATTCATCTCAATGAAATGGTAACTATGAAACCTAATAATGACATTTAAAAGAAAACACTGCTTCACTGGTAATTGATATTTTTGGTCAAAATAGTGTGGGTAGTAGAAATTGACTCTAAAGATTCACTCAAAGGCAGTTTACAGCTATGGGTAAAATGAATCATGAACCTGTACCTAGCATTTGTGCTACTCCTGCTCTTGTTTTAGATTGAGAAGAAAACAGAAGAGCGACATCCCCATCATCACCTCTCCAGACTCTATGGAAATCCTAAATCACACTTCATTTTTGTTTGGTCTGGTTTTCATGTTTTCACCCTTATGGCTGAGATTTTGCCTGGGAAAAGGAGTATAGTTGAGAACTACAGAATTGGTCTCTATGAGAAGATGACTTTCTTGGAAATTGAAAGTGAAGTACAGCATTTCTATTGTGCACCAGCAGGCCATGCATGAGAAGGTTATCTCATTTTAATATTGACAAAAAGGGTTGTCTTTGATTGTTGGCCTTATCAATTCAATAACTTCCTTGATAGAGACAAAGGTGCCTTAAAGTGCTCCATTGCCTTTGCCTCATTTGCAAAGACTAGCAGAGGCATTGATTTGTGCTATGACTCCAGGAAGAAGTAGAAAAGTTTACAGTAAATTTCATAGTAGATGCTTAGATCCCAGACTTTCTGAGACCAGTGCAGCTCAGAAAATTAACTACCTCCTTGTTCTGTTCCTGACCAGCAGGGAGAGAACCAGGAAATGTAAATTTGCTTTTACGATGTGGGTCCTGGTGATTTGGATCACCTTTGTATGCTCATTAATTCTCTGAATCATTCAGACAAATAGGTGGAAAATGCTTTCTTTCAAGTTTTGGATTGAATCCAATGCATCTGGAAGCTTGGTTCTACACTGGTGTAAATTTGGAGCAAATCCTTTGAAGTCAGTGGAGTAAAGCTAATAAGGCTGTTAATACAGTCCCACATGACCGGGAAATGTGTTCTAGATGAAATTATTACAAGGAGGGTGCAAAACTGACTGAAGGATTCTAGTCAAAGAGCAGTTATCCTTTCGCTCTCAAACTGGGGGGACTTATCTAATGAGGTCATCCAGTGGTCTTTCCTGTATCTGGTACTATTCAATATTTTCATTAGTGACTTGGATAGTAAGGTGGAGAGTATGCTTATAAAATGTGTGGATGACACCAACCTGGAAGGGGCTGTAAGCATTCGGGAGGACAGGATTAGAATTCAAAACAATTGCACCAATTGGAGAATTGGTCTGAAATCAACATGATGAAATGCAATAAAGACAAGTGCCAAGTACTACACTTAGGAAGGAAAAGTCAAGTCCACAACTACAAAATGGGGAATAACTAGCTCAATGGTAATACTGCGAAAAAGAATCTTGGGGTTACAATGGATCACAAACTGAATGAGTCAACAGTGTGATGAAGTGACAAAAAAGGCTCATATCATTCTGCGGTGCATCAACAGGAGTGTTGTATGTAATACATAGGAGGTAATTGTCCCACTCTATTCAGCCCTGGTGAAGACTTAACTGGAGTACTGTGTCAATCTCTGGGCACCACACTTTCAGAAAGATGTGGGCAAATTGGAGAGAGTCCAGAACAGAGCAACAAACATCATAAAAGGTTTAGAAAACCTGACCTATGAGGAAAGGTTATGGGCATGTTTACTCTTGAGAAAAGAAAACTGAGGGGGGAACCTGAGAATAGTCTTCCAATATGTTAAGGGCTGTTATAAAGAGGACAGTGATCAATTGTTCTCCATGTCCACTGAAGGTAGGACAAGAAGCAATGGGCTTCATCTGCAGCAGGGGAGATTTAGGTTAAAACTTTCTAACTATAAGGGTAGTTAAGCTCTGGAATAGGCTTCTAAAGGAGTTTGTGGAATCCCCATCATTGGAGCGTTTTAAGAACGGGTTGGACAAACAGCTGTCAAGGATGGTCTAGTTATATTTGGTCTTGCCTCAGTGCAGGGGGCTGGACTAGCTGGCCTCTCAAGGTTCCTTCCAGTGTACATTTCCATGATTTAGTTTAATTTAGTATGTTTCTAGCACATTCAGAAAAATCTCATACTTAAAGATGGGAATGAAGAAATTTTATCAGCTAATGCTGCAGTCAGATACCATTTTCAGAAGCAGTATACTAGTAACTGTACTTCTTGAGGGCCTGATCCTACTTCCATTGAAGTCAACAGGATCAGGAGCAGGCCTCAAATAAATGCCGTGGGAACTGCAACATTATGGAAAGACTTGATCTTTTTTTGGTGGTGGTGGGGAGGGCTATAAATGAATCATCCTTCTCACAGAGAATTGCATTTCACTGCATTTACAGACACTATCTCACAGTGGATGTATTTGTCAGCCTAGGTAAGGTGTGGGTAAACCTACATATGAACATAAGAATGGCCATACTGGTCAGACCAATGGTTTATCTAGCTCAGTATTCTGTCTTACAACAGTGGCCAATGCCAGGTGCTTCAGAGGGAATGAACAGAATAGGGACTCATAGAGTGATCCATCCCCTATCATTCACTCCCGGCTTCTGGCAAACAGAGGTTAGGGACACCCAGAGCATGGGGTTGCATCCCTGACCATCTTGGCTAATAGCCATTGATGGGCCTATCCTCCAGGAACTGTTTTACCGTATTTTTCCGTGTATAAGACGCCCCCATGTATAAGACGCCCTTTTTCTTTCCCCCCCCCAAATTTTTTTTTTTTTTGTTTTTTTTCCCTGCTTGTTTGCTCCAGCCATGCCTTTTTTTTTTTTTTTTTTTTTTTTCCTTCTTTCCCTGCTTAGCCCCTCTGGCCACCCTGCCCCCTGCCCCAGCTGCACTTTTTGTTTTTTTTTTTTTTGTAGAGGGGGGGAGGAGAGGGAAGGGGAGGGCGCCGCTGCCCGGCTGGTCTCCGCCCGCGCCCCTGCCCCCTCCTCGGCCGCGCCTCCCGGCCCCGCTCCCCTCCCAGTCCCCCCCCCCCCCCCCCGCCCCCACAGTCGCCAGAGTCGCCAGAGTGCCGCCCGGACCGGAGCGGGCGGCCGGGGAGCCGGGGCGGGGCGGGAGCCGGAGCCCACCCCCCCCCCACCCGCCCCCCCCCCCAGCCTCCGCGCCCCCGCCGCCGCCAGCCGCGGACCGCGACGGGGAGGCCGGGAGGGGGCCGAGCGCTGGGGAGCCGGGGGCGGTCACGCACTCGGGCCGGGCGGGCAGTGCGCGGCGACGGCGTCGCGACCCCCCCACCCCGGGCCCGCCCCGGCCCCGGCCCCCGCCTGGCCCCGCCGCCGGCCCGCCGCCATCCCCGCCGGGCCCGCCGGCCCCTCCCCGGCCCCCCGCCCCGCGCGCCCAGCAGCCCATGGACTGCAACTGCCGCGCCCCCAGCCAGGCAGTGCAGGCAGCGTAAGTGGGCAGGGGGGGCAGAGGGTGGGGGGGGGGGGGGGGGGGGGGGGGGGGGGGGGGGGGGGGGGGGGGGCAGGGGGGAACAGGGGGCTTCCTTACTATTTTACCTCAATTTTAGTCTTTTTTCTTAAGGAAAAAAGTATAGGTAGTTCTTTTTTGGCCTTCTCCCCTGGCAATGAGTTACACAGATTGACTGTGCAAAGAAGGACTTCCTTTTGTTTGTTTTAAACCTACTGTCAATTAATTTCATTGAGTGACCCCTAGTTCTTGTGTTATGTGAAGAAGTAAATAGCTCTTCCTTATTCAGTTTGTCCACACCAGTCACGATTTTATAGACCTCTGTCATATCCCCTCTTAGTCATCTTTTTGGAAGCTGAAAAGTCTCAGTTTTTTTAATCTCTCCTCACACGGAAGATTTTCCACACCCTTAAACATTTGTGTTGCCCTTCTGTGTACCTTTTCCAAGTCTAATAAATCTTTTTAGAGCTGAAGTGACCAGAACTGCACACAGTATTCAAGGTGTGGGCATACCACACATTTATATAATTGCATTATGATCTTTTGTGTCTTATTATCTATCCCTTTCCTAATGGTTTCTAACATTGTTCGCTTTTTTGACCGCCACTGCACATTGAGTAGATGTGTTCAGAGAACTATCCACAATGACTCACAAGATTTTTCTTGAGTGCTAACAGCTAATTTAGACCACATCATTTTGTATGTATATTTAAGATTACGTTTTCCAATGTTCATTACTTTGCATTTATCAACATAGAATTTAATCTATCTTGTTGCCCAGTCACCTAATTTTGTCAGATCCCTTTATAACTCTTCTCAGTCTGCTTTGAATTTAACTATCTTGAGTAATTTTGTATCATCTGCAATTTTTGCCACTTCATTGTTTACCCCTTTTCCCAGATGATTTATAAATATGTTGAACAGCATTGGTCCCAGTACAGAGCCCTGGGCGACCCTGCTATTTACCTTTGTCCATTTTGGAAACTGACTATTTCCACCCTTTGTTTCCTGTCTTTTAACCAGTTACTGCTCCATGAGAGGACCTTCCCTCTTATCCCATGACTGCTTACTTTGCTTTGAGGGACCTTGTCAAAGGCTTTCTGAAAGTCCATGTACACTATATCCAACAGATTACCCTTTGTTGACCCCCTCAAAGAATTCTAAAAATTGGCGAGGCATGATTCCCTGATCTTAGCAATACTATTAGCACCCAATCCTGTCACCCTTACTGACCACAATGGAGCTATTCTGTTTTAAGACAGCTGAGGATCTGGACCACAGTTTAAAGTAAGAGCTGCAGCTGACTCAGCCCTTTGGAAACAACACTTTGCATTTAGGTTGGATGCTTATTTAATGGGTTGTATCAGCCAGCCCTGTTATAATTATTGCATTTTCAAAAGCTTTAAATTACTTTATTGTTCTTGTGATCTAATTACTACTCTGTCCAATGGGAAAAACAGCAAAATTCTTTGTACACATTATACTCTGACCATCCATCGGGCCAGAGCCTCAGCTGGTGTAAACTGGTATAGTTCAACTGGCATATGTACACGTATTTATGTTGATTAACCCAACTGAAGAAATGGCTCATGTGTTGTAAGTGATCAATTGCTATTTATTTCCGGGGGCTCTGAGCTAGATTTGCAAATGTTCCCAGATGTTGGTGAAGTAAATTCTGCAGGTTTTTCTTCATGTGACATAATAATGGGCCAGATCCTTAGATGATGCAAAACACAGGGTGCTCCATTGACCTCAGTAGAACTATGGATTTCTAGCAGCAATGGATCTGGCTCATAAAGTTTTCTGATATTAAATTAATCTACTCAATGATTTCTTTGCTGATATCTAAGCTGTTCAGAAAACCTTCTTTCACCCTCCTGCAAGAGGGACAGAGCCTTTACTCACCCATGCTAAAGCCGGAATGTAATAATAATCTTTCCCATGCAACAGGCAAACCAGTTAATCCCAGTGGACCTGGGGAGACAGTCTGACCTGACAAACTATTTATTGCTCATCTTCCAGCAGACAAACTGGGAGAGATTCTCACGGTTCCATAATGGGGCTAGTGTTGCCACTAAACCCCTCTCTTTTTATTGTTTAACTTAAAAAGGTTTTGTAGGAAAGAAGAAATGCAGACGTGCAAAATTGGCACTTTGCTCAGGGCTTTAGTAATCAGAGGTGTTGACGGAGGGGTGATTTATGCTGGTTCCCACCTTGGTAAATATAGTGATAGAGCACGATTACCTGAGAAACTTGGTCGAAGCCACAATTGCAAATGAATCAACAAATAAATGGGGCCAAAGGCACTACCTCTATGTAAACAGCAAGGACTGATTCAAACTGTACAGTAGAAACAGAAGAGATAAGCAAACTCAATGAAAATCTTAAATACACAACTAGTTCTGGCCAACGTATGGGGCAGCACAGAAGAGATTTGTGCAATTAATAATCAAGACTGTAGGTTAAACGTGAATAGAGGGTGTGGACCACAGCTACAGCAAAGATGACGATTGTAACTGCCCACGCTCTAGCTGCAGGACCTCAATCTCTTTTCCTGTTTATCATACCCTCAGAACAACTCACTTCAGGGGCCTAGCCATGTTTCATGGTGTGAAAGCCGTGTTTGATGAAATACTGGAAGTTTCAGACAATGCTTGTGTTGGCAACACTCTGTCTTTTGCACCTATTCAAGCTGTGGAAGAAACTGTGTGACACACAATGTCATAGAAATATCTCAAGATAAAGATCTCTTTTGCTGTGCTTGTTTCTCTTCATTCCAATAACCACAAAGAATAAAACTACACTTCATGCAAGTGCTATTTCAAAAATGAACCCAGGCAGGAATGCAGAGGGAATTTTCTAAAGTGTGCCTGCTACGGGAATATACACTTGACCTCACTGGTAGAGCAGAGAATTTGGGGATATTGAGGGCATGTCGTGGGGTGGTAGCTTTGGACCTTAAAGTCTAGTTACAATCAGAAGGGATTTTTTTACAGCACTGCTTCTTCCTTAAGGATGAAATTTAGCCCTGTACAGTGGGCCAACACAAGGGCAATGTCCTGCTTAAGTCACTATTTTGAGTGGGACTAAAGAGATTCATAGGTTATGCTGGCTTTCCACATAAGGGTGCATTTCAGCCCTCAGCATGTTCTGAATCATTTCTGCTTAGCTAACTGACATAAAGAAGTTATTAATTCTTGTGAGCAATGCAGATCTAATACACTATGTAAAAGAAAGCCAGGTGTTCTACCCTGCATTATTCACCATCCATTGCTAGCTAGATTCTCATTTAGTTATCTGTATTATTGGTGGTAACTGATGAAGCAGAAACCCTGCTTGATTTTCAGGGAGCTTCTTGAACATGCAGTCCTAGCAGGAAAATCTTGCTGTGAGTTACAAACCAGGGAGAATAAAACAAACAGGAAATGCCAAGAGGTCATTTTTAGAGACACCTTTCTGATCAAAACTACATATTACTGTGGGGAGTAGAACCTATCATTATTGCAAGACCCCACCCAAATAAGGCAAAAGAAACAGCTGCAAAATATTGTACATGATGTGAATGTTCTTTCTCTTCAGTCAATAGGCAGAGCTGAATTTGTGCCAGGGCTTTCCAGGGCTGACTCCCAACACCTCTGGGCTTGGCAGTTCATAGCCCTGGCACCTCTGGGCTTCAATTATGAATGTAAAAAAATAGCTTGAGTCAAGGCCAGCTCCAGGGTTTTTGCCGCCCCAAGTGGCGGAAAAACAAAAACAAAAAACAAAGAAACCCCCACGATTGCAATTGGCGGCAGCTCCACCATGTTACTTTCTTCTTCAGCAGCAATTTGGTGGCAGGTCCTTCCCTCCAAGAGTGACGGAGGGACCCGCCGCCGAATTGCCGCCAAAGAGCCCAACGTGCCGCCCCTTCCCCTTGGTCGCCACAAGCACCTGCTTGCTGAGCTGGTGCCTGGAGCCGGCCCTGGCTTGAGTCCTGGCACCTCTTTCATTACAAATTAAGCCCTGCAAATCAAAGTGCTTAAAGCAACCTCTGGTTTTAGCCCCAAAGCTCAGTCTGACACTTCCTTGTTCAAAGCATAGTTATGAATGGACAATTTAATTTTCTAGTTGCTAAAAGTGGCAGTTTAAAAGGTAGCAGGTGTTATGGGACAGATCCTTAGCTGGTGTAATTCAGCATAACTACAGTGAAGTCAATGGAGCTATGCCAGTTGATCCCAGTTGAAGATCCGGCCTATAGATATCACTCAAATTATAGCCACTTATCTTTGCATTTAAAACGTATAGATGGATTCCTACCAGCCCACAATCACCCACACAAATAATCACTAATTATTTTTTTGTCCTTAAAATTTGTTACTGTCGATGTTACTTCAGCCTCTGTGGTAGACCTGGACCTGGACATGGTCACAATCATGTTAGCTGAGACATGCAGCAAATTGCATGGCACCAGACAGGGCTGACACTGTCGTTGATGTCCGTCAATATATGTATCTGGATAGGTGCTAATACAGTTAGATGAAATTCCATTCAAGTGAATGATCTGTCAAGACAGCACAAGCTATACTGCATTCTAGGTGCAGGTTTTATGGCTGTACTTGCAGTTAGACAGCATTAAAGGTGTTTGTTTTTTTTAATTAGTATATAGAGTGCCTGTCACCAGACCAAAACCTTCCCATCTTGGCACTGTACATCTGCACTGTGGATGTGTTTGTGTTTTCTACTGGAACGATGAGGGAATTCTTGCAGTGACATTGTTTTTGAACAAATGATTATGTTACCACATACTTAATGTGCAAATACATAAGACTTCCCCAGCAGATGTAAAGCATTGCCAGAAGATGTTCTTTTCTGTACACAACTGAAGCACCAAACCAACACTTTTAAGCCAAATATCAGTGGATGCAAAGTCTGGCCTATTCAGAGCTGTATGTCACAGAACAAGAGCAATAATGGAATGAGAGCATCTGCCAAGTTGGTAGGTTGACATCAGATCTGTGGTAAAGACTTAGTTCATCTGTCCAAACAATGCCAGTTTTTATTAGGATTCACAGCATGTCAATCACACAAAAAAGAAATCTGGCTCTCTGTTCTATGTTTTGATTGATATCACTGACTTTGAACTTGTGCTGGAGGAAGGAATGTCTTTTGTATGGTTTTCAGTTAAAAGCTTATATGGATCAGTAAGTGTTTCTGTGTGTTTATGTCATGCGAAGTGCTCTTTTCCCTCATACTGAAGGTATAGAAACAAAGTACAGCGCTGACACTTTATTTTCTCCATACACAAATATCATGCTTTATGTCTGTATTAACCATGTAGGGTCCACATCTGCAGTCTTTATTCAGGCAAAACTCCTCCTGTATGTATTTCAAGGACTGCAAGATCAGATCCACTGGTTTCACTAAGTGTTTTCCTGAGTAAAGAATTATCAGTGACTGCAGAATTGGGCCCTGAGGCGCAGGGCCGGCTCCAGACCCCAGCGCGCGCTTGGGGCGGCATTTTGCCGGCAGGGCGGCAGGTGGCTCCGGTGGACCTTCCGCAGTCATGCCTGCGGGAGGTCCACCGGAGCCGCGGGACCAGCGCGCCCTCCGCAGGCACATCTGCAAGAGGTCCCCCGGAGCCGCGGGACCGGCAACCGGCAGCGCACCCCCTGCGGCGTGCCGCCCTGCTTGGGGTGGCCAAATTCCTAGAGCCGCCCCTGCCGAGGCGTTACTCACTGGTACAATGTAAGTACATAGGATTACATCTTATCACTGGTATGTTTGTGCTGTGGAACCTAGATTGATAAACTGGATTCAAGCCCAAACAGGGCCAACATATGCCCTGAGTAGGAAAGCCACATAATGCTGCTGTGGCTGACCCACAGCTCTCTTGTACAGGGGTGGAAGTCACAGACTCTGAGCCAGATCCTCAAAGCTACTTAGATGCCTGAATCCCATTTAAATCATTGAGCGTTAGGGGACAAAATAAGGTGTCTATTTACCTTTGAGGATCTGGGCCACTGTCCCATCTGGGCACTGAGAAATGGCAATGAGGTCCCTGGTGAGGGGGGAGACTGGGTCCAGGAGGGTAGGGTGCAGACCATATAGCACTTCGGTGATAAAGCAAAGCAGGATCCTGATGACCAAGTTAATATTAGGCCCTTTTTCCTTAGAGTATATTTATTTTTAAATAACATTTATAGTAAGAATTCTGCACTTGTGCAAATTGGACTAAAGTGGTTATTTAATTGGTAAACAGCTTGTGTAATTCTCATTTCTATTTATCATATTTTTGCTATAGTAAAACATTTCTCCTCAATACTCTTCTTCTTCCTTCTTCCATTTATTTATTATTTGTATTTTGGGAGAGCCTAAAAGCTCCACCAGGGCTTTGGCCCAATTGTATTAGGCACTGAACATACACAGAAGATGGTCCTAAAGTGCCCTTCTACTTGGTACTGTAGAGAAGTCAAAATCCTTGATTAGATCAGTCTGCTGCTGTGGGAATGAATTAGCGATCCAGGATTACATAGCAGGATCTTAGTTAGTCATTGTCTGAGAGGAAGAGTCAGGCTCTTTATTGAGATCCAACTTCTTTTCACCGCTCAGAAGGTGCAAAGGGACTGTAGTTTAGCCACAAATCCAGCAAAGAATTCCCTGCTGGTGTAATATTTTGTCTCTTTCTTGTCCCTCCTCCCCATCTGAACACATTGGGGTAAGGTGTGGGAAGAAGATGTGGCAGCGATCTTTCCAGCCTAGATCCTAGCCACCAATAGTGCAAAGGGATGGTGGGGCTGTGGTAGCTAGGGGAGAGGGAGACAGCAATAGAGGGACCGGGGGCAGAAAGGAGAGCGTGGAGCAGTAAGTAGAAGCTGGGTAAAGGCAGCTTGGTTATGCTTGTGACGGGGTCTTTTGTACGAGTGGCAGAACCTCTCTCACATTGGTTTAAAGGGTGAGCAGGAGGGATGAAAGCACAAGCCCTTAGAAGAAACACTTCTGCCTGATCTGTGTGTGTGTAAATCCCCTTTCTTCAAAGGACTCAATGCTTCTTTTTCCCATCAGCCATAGACCTTCAAAGATTGATTCGCAGGCAGCTGAAACATGTCAGGCCGTGCCCAGGCCTAGCTGAGACTGGATTTATCTACCACTTCAAGCCCTCTGGCTTCTCCACCAAATTGTTTGGCTAATCTAGTGTAATATCCACTTTAGTGACTGGCTGACTCACTGGTATCTGACCAGCTCCTCAGATTTACCTTTAACTGAAGCAGCAATGACGCAAAGAAATTAGCTGCATGAAAGTCAAACTTTTGGAGAGATGCCATCTTTGAGTTCAGAGCCATCCAATAAACTTTATTGTGGGTGACTTCAAGGAAATCCTGTTGAGAAAATTTTATTTGGCTCTTAATCATTCTTCAAACCTGAACCTCAACAACTGAGACTTAGGACAGAGTCTTTTCAAACATTTGAATAAATGACCTGAAGGGGAAAAATAAGTAAAAAAATAATAATCCTGAATTAGAGCTGAATTTTAGACAATTAAACCAGGTCTTCATACTAAATGTTTCATAGCAAACAATTGTGGGCCAAGTTCAGATACGTTATGAGCAGAAAAATTCCATTGGCATTAGTGGAGTTGCAGCTGCTACACCAGATCTGAACTTAGCCCACTGTTTATAGGAGAGCAATTAGTACATCTACCATATGTTCAATTTATAAACCACTCAGAGAAACTAAAACATTTTAGGCTGGGACTTTCAAAGGGGCTTAAAGGGGTACAGCACCCAACTATAATTTCCTGGAAACTGATTATCTAACTCCCTAAGCTCTTTTGAAAACCCCCAGCCCTAAAGTGTAACATCTGGGAATTATGTATGAAATTTGCCCTCACTGCAGACTGCCAGGGCAAGGCCTATGCTTAGGGCCTTACCAAATTCATGGCAAGGAAAACATGTCACAGACCATGATATCTGGTCTTTTGTGTGTTTTTACCGTATAATAAGAACATAAGAATGGCCATACTGGGTCAGACCAAAGGTCCATCTAGCCCAGTATCCTGTCTACCGACAGTGGTCAATGCCAGGTGCCCCAGAGGGAGTGAACCTAACAGGTAATAATCAAGTGATCTCTTTCTTGCCATCCATCTCCACCCTCTGACAAACAGAGTCTAGGGACACCATTCCTTACCCATCCTGGCTAATAGCCATTAATCGACTTAATCTCCATGAATTTATACAGTTCTCTATACTATACAGATTTCACGGGGGAGACCAGCATTTCTCAAATTGGGGGCTCTTACCCAAAAGGGAGTTGCAGGGGTGTCACAAGGTTATTTTAGGGGGGTCGTGGTATTGCCACCCTTACTTCTGTGCTGCCTTCAGAACTGGGTGGCTGAGAGTGGTGGCTGCTGATGGAAGGCCCAGCTCTGCAGGCAGCAGTGCAGAAGTAAGGGTGGCAATACCATAACATGCCTCCCTTACTTCTGCAGTGCTGCTGGTGGCGACTCTGCCTTCAGAGCTGCGTTCCTGGCCAGCAGCCACCGCTCTCCAGCTGCCCAGTTCTGAAGGCAGTGCCACTGCCAGCAGCAGTGCAGAAGTAAGCGTAGCAGTACCCGCAATCCCCCTTACAATAACCTTGTGACCCCATACAATGCCTTTTTGAGTCAGGATCCCTACAGTTATCACACCGTGAAATTTCAGATTTAAATAGCAGACATCATGAATTTTACAATTTTTAAAATCCTATGACCATGAAATTCACCAAAATGGATGGTGAATTTGGTAGGGCCCTATCTATGGTACACTTAAATCCCACCTATAGTTCCAAAATGTGGGACTGAAGTGAGGCATAGGCCTGTTGTATTAATTTTAAAGTCCAAAAGACTTAATAGTACTTATAAAGTCTTTTACTGTTCAACATTAAAACAGTGATACTTTGATTCCTTAGATTTGGGGGGCTGACAGAGGCCTTGATTTACTTGATATTTTGGCAAATACCCCACAGCATGTATTGTAAAGTTGAAAGTTTATTGATTAACCACAAGAAGGAACAAGAAATTAAAAGAAGCATTTATACTGAAACTGAAACTGAGTGATTGTGCAAAACAAATGTAATTAGAACCGTCAAAGTCTCTCTCCTTTTGGATGCAAAATATTAGAGGAGCTTATTTTCAGAATAATTGTTCTTTGATGAAAAGGAAAGGGTTAATTTTACTTTCAATCTTGAGGTGTAAAGAGTATTTACATCTCCTGTTTCTAACAAACAGACAGCCACAAGGTGGAGGAGAGATAGGATATAAAAGCTGAGATGGGGGAAAGACAGCTTTTGTTGATATCTTTAGAACCCTGGATGGCCGGTCAATCATGAATGGATACTTTGGCTGACAGGTTGACCTAGGCATCTGTTGCCTGAGCACTGGCTTACATTCTGGCCAGGGATGTCATTTGATTTGGTCTTTTCTTCTTATACAGAACAGGACTGTAGTAATCTCATCTTGCGGTGCTAATTCAATGCAGTTGATTTCAGGATCTGATGAAAAGCCAAAAGAATAAGGGAAAAGGTAGGAGGAAAGAAGTGTGGGAGGAAGCAGTACAACAGGAAAGAAACAGAACAGACCCTTACATGCCTTTGAGATGCTGGCAATTATGTATCCCCAGTGATGGGCTGAGGACTGGATGTCATGGTGATATGATGATTTTCAGAACTCACAAGCAAAAAACAATGCTCTTTGAACAAGGGCAAGGTCTGTTGGGCCTCCTCTCAGGAAGAAACTCTTTCAGTCTGGTTTGCCCTGTCTATCCTGGGGTCAGGGAAGATGAGATGAGAGAAGATTGGCTGGATGGAAAACGGGATGGGAGATGAATTTTTTTTCAAAGTTTCTTTTTAAGAACCTCCCCCAAAGGGAAAAGTGGGTGGCATAGTTCATCCCCTCATTATTTTGTTCACTAGTTAGGCCTAATGTCCAACACACTAATTTTGGTCCATTAACTTCTGGCTCCATATCTTCTGTTTTTACCAAACATGATTTCAACAGTCCTTGAATCATGTCATCAGGCCCTTTTGGTTTGGGCTGATCCAGTTTCTCTGTTTGGTTTTCTTGCAACTGTATATAACATTTAATAACTGAAAACAAGTTGACCTATTTTCCATAGTTAATTCCCAAGCAGGCAAAAATATATAGGTTATTGTGACATTTTATGAACTTGCACATACTTTTTACATTTGAGCTTACTATTGGGGAAATTTTTTAGATCCACTAATCACAATATGCCTTATGCTGACTCGTGCGCAAAGGCAAATTTCACCCAGTGAGAATAAAACATGTTATCCTAACACTTGTGATACCACCACAAGCCTCTTACACTCATGCTCAAGGGAAAATGTTAGGGGCCAAGTTCTCTGCTGGGGTCAACTTTCAGTGGCGCTGCACTGGTTTATAGTAGCAGAGAATTTGACCCCATGTATTTTTTTCCTGCTTCAGTAAATATATATATCAAAGTGGGATGGTATAACTCAGAAACATTTGTGCCAGAAGGTTGCTATCTTTTTCACACATTAGACTCTTAGAGCCAGGTCCTCAGCTCTTATAAATCAGCATAACTCTATTGATTTCAGTAGAGATGCACTGAGAAACACATGCTGAGGATTTGGTCCATACTGTAGTGCCAGTGAAGTGCCAAATGGAGCCACCTTTTATAAGAAATGTTAAACTAAGGTCCCTTATATTCACTTCTGGGGGCTAGCCAGAGGTGGACCTGAGCTGGAAAATTCAGATCTGGATTCTGGAGTGTTTGGATGTGGGTCACATTCTTTTCTGTTACCTGTGGCTATAGTCTGGCCTATACTTATACATCTCTGTTTCACGGGTATGCAAAGCAAGGCTTCAGTTATGTTTTAAAGTTTGCAAATAAAAATGTAGCTGCTGCTGGCTCCAAGCAGGATCAGAGCATGCACCTAGGAGGAATGGAGCATTGCAAAATGGCAGAAGTCCAGGAGAGGGAGCATGGTGAGGAGACAATGATAGGAGAGTAGATGACATTTTGTGCCAATATATAAAAAAGGGCAAACATAATTATAGACCTGGGTAATTATAGGCCTGTCAGCCTGACATTGATCCCAGGCAATATAATGGAGCTGCTGATACAGGACTCGATTAATAAAAGAAGTTAATGTAATTAATGTAAATTAATATGGGTTTATGAAAAATAGCTCCTGTCAAACTAATTTGATACCTTTTCTTGATGAGATTACATGTGTTGCTGATAAAGGTAATATATTTAGACTTCTATAAGGCATTTGAATTGGTACTGAATAACATTTTGATCAAAAAACTAGAACAATATAAAATTAACATGGCACATGTTAAATGGATTAAAACTGGATAACTGATAGCTTTCAAAGGTAAATGTAAATGGAGAATTGTTACAGTATGGGTCTGTTTTCAGTGAGGTCCCACAGGGATTGGTTGTTGGCCTATGCTATTCAATATCTTTATCACTGACCTGGAAAGAAACATAAAATCATCACTGATTAAGTTTGCAGATGACACAAAAACTGAGGGAGTGGTAAATAATGAAAAGGACAAGATCATTGATTAAGAATGATTTGAATTGCTTGGTAAACTGGGCACAAGCAAACAACACACATTTTAATATGGCTAAATGTAAATGTATACATCTGGGACAAAGAATGTAGGCCATACTTACAGAATGTGGGACTCTGTCCTGGGAAGCAGTGACTCTGAAAAATATTTGGGGGTCATGGTAGGTTATCAGCTGAACATGAGCTCCCAGTGTGATGCTGTGGCCAAAGAGCTAATGTGATCCTGGGATGCATTAACAGGGGAATCTTGGGCAGGAGTAGAGAGGTTATTTTACTTTTGTATTTGGCACTGGCAGTGGCACTGTATTTGGGGGGAGGGATAGCTCAGTGGTTTGAGCATTGGCTTGCTAAACCCAGGGTTGTGAGTTCAATCCTTGAGGGGGCCACTTAGGGATCTGGGGCAAAAATTGGTCCTGCTAGTGAAGGCAGGGGACTGGACTAGATGACCTTTCAAGGTCCCTTCCAGTTCTAGGAGATTGGTATATCTCCAATTATTACCTTTTTTATTACAACTGCTGTTGGATTACTGTGTGCACTTCTGGGGCCCACAATTCAAGGAGAAGGTTGATAAATTGGAGAGGGTTAACAGAAGATCTGTGAGAATGATTACTGGATTAGAAAACCTGCTTTACAGTGATAGACTCAAGGAGATCAATCTAGTTAACAAAAAGAAGGTTAAGGGATGATTTGATTACAGTCTATAAGTACCTACATGGGGAACAACAACTTAGAAGCACTGCATACACAGCTATTTTTAGCATGGTAGCGTGAGCCCTACAAGCACAATTCTATTGACCCAGGCTTGCAGGCTCATTGCCGTGGGCTGCCACCAGCTGGGTAGACATACCCATACCCACTGTGGTTTTGGCCTTCACAACGGTAGCTGGCACCGCTAAGCCAGAGCCTTCACAGAAATCTCTATCTTGAAGTCATCGCAGGGAGGTGAGGTTTATAGATTGCTTAGCAAATTCCATAGAAAAGTTCTCATTTTCTCTTCACGTCTTTAGGACTTTTCCATCTGAAGCAGCACATTTTAGAATAGAGAACAAGGTGGTGCCCTGAACAAGTGCTGCAAGAAGACATTTGTATCATTAGCAAAACTTGATTAAAAATCATGCTTCCACTGGTTAGGCAATAAATGTCATGTAAGGGGATTCTAGCAGAGCTGGTTAGAAATTTTATTTTTTGCCAATTTTTTTGGGAAAAATGATTTTTCCTGAACCCCCCCAAGCCTCCAAATGTCCATTTAATCAAAAAAAGCCATTTTCCATTGAAAAAATGTTTTGATGGAAGATTTTTTTTTGCCACCTTAGTTTCTAGTGAAACTATAACGTGAAAAGAGAAATCCCTCATGTTGCCTACTGTACGATTTAGTGTGTTTTTGTCACATCTTTGTCACCAGGGTAATGCTACTGTAAGATGCCCATGATAAACACAAGGGTGAAAGAGAAACACAGCCCATAGAAATACGTGAGTCCAAATATGGGCAACACCCTTGCTGCTATTTTAAGGAACACCTTGTGTGATTTGATAACGGCAGATTTAATGCACAGACCCACACACAGACATGTATGCAGTTAAATAGTTTAACTACAGACCTGAGCAAACATTAGCAGAGGAAAATCCTTTTCTGCGGATAGTGAGTCATCGACGTGATATAGAAAAGACTTCCAGCTGAAGCCAGCATATGAAGGAACTATTTACACAGGCCTACCTGCATTCTCCTAGTGGTATAATAAATTTTATCTTTTCAAAATAAAACTGCACAAGTAAAAATAAAAACCTTGTGTATGTTTTCCTCATGCGCTTTCTACTCAGTAGGATCAGGTTTCACAACTACTTCTGGGCACTGTAATTTTAGATGCAGCTATACTGCACATTATGTACAGGACAATGAAGCTGTATGAGGTCATGACCCAGTAATGGATCAGAACTCATTTTGAAGAAACACTACGTGATGTACCAATCTTTCCTCAGTGTCTGCAGATCTGGGAGGCTGGAATTCATCACACTGAAGCCTTTTATGCTCAACATTCAGAGCTGCCAACAAGCCATTGTGCTCACTCGTGCCTCTAAGATGGTTTCATAAAGTGTGTATTGTATACAGAGTCCAGACAAAATGGTTCAGCTTGAGCTGAGCCTTTGCTGGAGATGAACCATTATTCTGATTCAAAAGAGTTAGATTAATTTTTTATTAAAAGTTTTGCTTCTTTCCATATATCTGTATGTAATTCCTGATTCTATCTGGGATGAGAGGTAAATGGGTTATAAGAGGCTCTTCCAGCTTGATTAGTACTACAATGCACCAGAAATCTCTCAAGAAAGTATGTTTTGGGAGTTTTCCAGCCCAGTTTTGCCAACTCATGAAGCTTTACTAAAGTTCAGATGCTGTAAGATTCCAAACTTTTGAATACTTACCCTTCTCCAATGACCATGCTTAGCTGATTAGTAGCATATTGCTTCACTACCCTACTTGTTTCTTGCTCACGGTACATATAGATGTTTGTTAACAGGTGGGTAATACCATTCTTATTAAGCTTAGAAACGTATAAATTATGCCCAAATTGTTCCACCTACATCTGTGAGCAGAAAGGACACTCTCTGGGTGTCTAATGACAGCCTTACATTTTCTGCTGTTAAAACTCTGAGTCATGTGTCCGCTAAACTATCACTTATACAGTGGGGGCTCTTAAAATTTTTCTTTTTATCTTTTTTTTACCATTGAGTAAGGTATTACCAGTGGGAGCAGCTACTACTCATATTTTGAAAGGGGAATGCCACTAATGCTAACACCAACAAATACAAAGTGAGGATCATCCATCTAGAAACAGAGAATGCAAGTCATATTACAAAGTGGGGTACTATATTCTGAAAAGTGGTGACTCTGAAAATGTCTTAGGGGTCATTTTAGATAAACAACTGAACAGGAACTCCCAATGTCATACTGTGGCAGGAAGAGCAAACAGTATACTTGGATATACTAATAGGGAATTATTAAGTAGGAGTAGGAAGATAATATTACTTGTGTATACAACACTGGTAAGATAGGTACTGTAATAACTTGTCCAGTTCTGATGTCCACACTTTAAAAAGGATGCTTAAATATTGAAGGAAGTTCAGAGAGGAGCTACAAAAATAAGTTTGCGGTCTTGAAAATTTGCCTTACAGTGAGTGACTAAAGGAGCTCAATCTACCTAGTTTATTGAAGAGAAGGGTAAAAGATGACTTGATATCCTTTCACACAGGGAGGAGATACAAATGTCTTTAACTGAGCAGGCAAATCAAGCAGTGAGCTGTTTAATCTAGCAGAAGCTGACATTGGTAAATTTAAACTGGAAATAAAATGCAAATGTTAAACGGGGTAATTAACCTTTGAAACAGATTACCAAAGGTAACAATAAATTCTCCACCACCTGGTGTCTTTAAATCAAGATTAGATGTCAACAGATATGCACAGGTATTGGGCTAAATTCAGGAATCACTGGATGAAATCTACTGCCTGTGTTCTTTGAGTGTGAACTTCATGTAGTGAAGTGACATGCCATCACTGTATGTGGTGGACCATGGCATGGGAAAGAGAATAGTTACAAGAAAATAAATGTATCTGTAAGGAGCCTAAATCCCTAAAAACTCTATAGCTAACCAGACAAGTTAGTTGTGTGTTTACATGCACAGTGTTGAGTTTTGTCAAGGGACAACTTTTGTTTTCCCCAGGGAAGTGGGTGGCAGGTCTCTTTTCTTCTGGAGGGAAGAGGAAGGAAAAGAGAAATGGAGGTGCAGAATTTACCTCTTTGCCACTCTGCCCTCCAGGAGGGGGCAGAGGAAACCAGTGGGGTGACAGCTCTTCCTGTACAAGAAAGGAGGTAAATAGGAGACTCCTAGTTGGAGTAACTCTTCTCCCATTAGGTGCCAATGCTGTCTCCACTACTGTTAGCAAAATGATTCCTAAATGATGGTCAAGTCCCTCTGAAATGGATTTTAATGAGGCTGAGATCTAATTTAATTATCTTTGCTATATAAATACAATAAGCCAGTGGGGCACCTAGAGCCTTGGATAGATACATTTATTATTTTAAATCTAAATAAATAAATACACAAATTCCTGTGAGGTCTTTGGATCAACATTTGTAGTTTGCTGGGCTGATGTTAAGGTTCCAACCTCTTTGAGGGCACTTGTTCAGTAGTTTTAGTATGCTGGGCTGAGGTCAAAGTCACAAACTTTCCTGAGGACACTGGATCAGCATTTCTAGCTTGTTGGGCTGATGTGAAGACTCAAGCCTCTGTGATTTCACTGTCTCTGCACCTCTATTTAGCAGTCTGGGATGGTGCCTAGGTAGACAATTCTCTGAGGTTACCTACAGAGCACCTCTGACTTGCTGATGTGATTTCAAAGAAGAGACTTTTGTGAAGTTTACTGGTTCAGCCCTTTACCTTATTAAGCTGACGTCAAAGCGTGGGCCATTGTCAACTCACTGGCTCAGCAAATCTAGCTTGCTGATTTCACTGGTTTAGCAGCTTTTAAATGCTGGGCAGTTGCCATAGAAATATGCAATCCCTTCTGGAGTTACTGGATTAGCACATCAAGCTGCTTTCTGGGCTGAAGTCAGAGAACAGGTTTCAGTGAGGTCTCAAACACAGCACATTTATCTTTCTGGGATTGTGCCAAGGAATAGACTTATGTGATGTCACTGGCTACTGGGGGCTAGATTGGCTGCTAAGCAGGCTGCCAAGATATCCTATCCCCATCTACTCTCACAGCTATCTAATTATTTCCTTAGTTCTAGTATCTCTCAGAGCTGGGCAGGTAGTGAATTGGAAAGGTGTCCAACACTGGCTGCCTCACATTTGCTCATTCACCTCTCCTCTGGCCCCAAGCAGCAACTGTGGTGGCAGCAACAGTGGTACATACCACCGCTGGGAAGAAGACATATGTGTGTGTGTGGAGGGGAGAGAGGACCTGTTGGGGAAATAGCACTGAGGGAGAGATGTTGTGTTGGTAAGGATAGCTGCCTCAGACCCAAAGGGTTATGATTAGGCATGAAGCAAATCTTCAACATTCACAATTTTGACAAAGAAGTCAACATTTTGATGAAAATGTTTTCACTTTTTTTCGTCACAATTCAAAATTATGATGAAAATTTCTTTGAAATTTTTCAACATTCAAAATTTATCAGCAAATGCATCATTACCAAAATACCCCATGAAATGTTCATGAAAATATAGCCAGTTTTACTGCCAGCTCTAGGAACGGCCTAGTTTACTCTTACAACATTAAACAGTTAAGAGTGGTTTGGGGGTTTGTGTCAAGTTGTCTGTGACTCTTGCCAATTGTACTAGCCTATTAACCCCCACCCCCCGACCCTTTTATTAAACACATAGTGACAGAATGGGAAATGGTTAAAGCCTTTGAAACTTACAAAATAAGACTTCTCTTTGACTTTTTATATTATTCCTTCTTCCTTCAGTTGTATAAAGTCTTTTAAACAGATAATTCCATATTTAACAGTTTAAATTGGTATTAAAAGTTCTTATTGGGGAAAACAGTCTGTTCAGATGCTCTTCTATTGCGTTTGAAGCCCAATCCTGATTTTTTTTTAAAGAAAGATAAGCTAAAACAAAACATACTTGGGGTGGGAGAGAAAGTGCACAAAAGACGGAAATAGACAGCTTCTATCTCTGTATATTTCTTGCTTGCAGCCTAGCTGCTGGAAAATTACAGGCCCAGGACATGGGATTGAGCTAAAAACATTATTTATAAGCTTGTCATTCTGATTATAGCATGGTTGCGTGCAGCTTGATTCTTGTTAGAGGGCAGGCAAAAAGAGAGGGAAAGAAAAGTTGTAGAAGAAATGTGCGTGCTTAAGGGGATGCCTGGAGATGACAAACTTGGGAGGGGAGATAACAGGAACCTTAAGTTCACCTCCTGGGTATTGCTTAGAGTTCAGCCTAGCTCAATGGAAGTGTTGATGTGATCTGCCTCTCTCTCTCTCCTTGGCCTCAATCCTGCAAGCACTTATCTGGCTGGTTAGCTTTACTACTATGTGTAGCCCCAGTAAAATCAACAGGGATATTCATAATTCTGAACATTTGAAATGTTGTAAAGATTTTGTGAACATTTTTAATAAAAAAGAAAAAATGTTGAGTTTTGCTGCACAATAAACACAACTTCAAAATTTCAATTTTTTCCATAAAATTGTTTTTCCAATTTTAGACCAACTCTGTGTGTGTGTGAGAGAGAGAGAGAGAGAAAACACTGCAAAGGAAAATATGTAAAACATAACCACAGGCACTAAATGCTGTAATCACAACCGTATAGTTATTGTGTAGAGTTACTACAGGGTAGAGTTAAGGTTGTTTGGCTGCCATAGCTTGTCTTTTCATACTTTAATATGTTTGAATTTCTTTTAAGTGTAACCTGTAGGTTTCCTGGGTTTGCAATACTTGGTTTTGGGATAATTAGCTTTCATCCTTAAATTAGTGATATATACTCTTAACCTTAACATAATTTTTATCCATTGGCTTCTGTGGCAGGCTGAGCTGGATTTTGCAGTCTAAGCTGTATTAGCATTGGGGCATAGCTGTCATTTATGTCTCGTCAAATGCACAGCTAGAATCTATTCAGTTCATTCTCCAGTGCTCCAATAAACAGATCTTTTAAACCTAACCTTTTTTATTATTACTACAAGACTCTATGTCTGGAAATCCCCTTTTCTATTGAAAATAAATGTGAGCAAATATTTGATGCAATAATTAAACAAGACCTTCCAGATTTTTACAATGGTTATCACTGCTCTGAATTCCTATTACTCATAAAAGAAATATTTAACTGCACTTCCTTACGAAAAGAGGCTTAAGTACTTGTGGTTACCATCTGTGGGGGGAATGGACTTTGACTTCAGAAATGAAATAAAAGATACCAGCCTGATAGATACACAGCAGCCAGATGGCCCAGTCAGCTTCCAGACACCAGCTTCCTCCTCTATTATCGCATCTAGCATGGGAGGCTGGGTTTTCCTTTCTTTTTTCACTTGCCTGCAAAGCAACTGGAAATTAGTTTATTTTGTTCATATTTTTTATTTTAAAGAGACCCAAAATATGTGTAGTTTATTAATAAAAATAAATATTTAATGTTTATTGAGGCTGTGTGCTAAATTATCAACAGCCAGGGAAGCAAAAGTAGACCCCTGTGGTAGCCAAGTGTTAGGTCTGAGCATACTGAATTGCAGACTTTGTCTCCCAGTCCTTGTTTAGGGCATTATTTTTCCCACCTAGTCAGTAACTATGTAACAAGGAGGAAATGTTGCTAATTTCAATTAGTGGCGTTTCCAAGGAATTCTAACACTGAAGTGGTTCTGCCTCTTCTGCTGCAGAACTCGGGGTAACCTCAGGAAGGCAAGAGGCATCCATGCAATTGACATTTGCCCCTGCTCTGACGCCTGGCCCCACACATGGCCACCAGCCCATGGATAGTGTGTCTGCTCCTGTAGTGCCCCCATAGAGGATTCCACAGTGCAGAGAGGCAGGACAGCTTAAGATAATACCGATATTAATGCACTTCTGCTGGTTTCCTATGTATGTTTTGGAGGAGCTAATCCAGAGCTCAGCCCCTTCTTCTCCTCAGCCTGTCACCTTGTCAAGCTGTCTGGAGTAGGTTGTGACAGGGCAGACTGTCAAGGGACAGGGCACAAACCCCAAACTGGTTGTATGTCTATAATTAAATTTCACCAACCAAGTAACAAGTGTGAACTGCTAAAACACTGTAACAGCCTTAGCATGGAATCACAGACAGTCCCCTTGAGTACTTCTCTATCTTGCTACTGAAGCAAGCCTGCCTTTGTGATAGGTGGTCTCTTACAGCAAAAATCACAACAATATTTAGGTTATTCCCAGTTACAATGGACCAATCAGTTACCCAGTTCAATTGTACCTTAGGTCTTTCACCAGAGACAATGCTTGTAGCTAATCCTGTAATAAACTAACTAAAGATTTATTAACCAGGAAAAAGAAATGACTTGTTTACAAGGTTAAAGCAGGTAAAGATGCATGCGCAAATGAGTTACAGTCTTAGGTTTTAAAATGTAATAGATGCTGATATAATAAGCAAGGTGTATATGTCCTTTAGAGCTAATCGAAGCTAAGCAGCTTGGGGATCCCTTGCTTATGCTTAGAAATATTTCCCTGTCCAAATTCTAAGCAGCATAATGATAACAATTCCTCTTTGGCAGGGATTTTTAGCCCTTCCCCCAGTGTTCTGTGATAGGGCTTGTGCACATACCCTCTTCATGGGTGCAGGTGAAGTAATCAACAAAGTCTTTTGTTCACTGATGTTCCACCATGGTTCGTCTGGTGTCTATTGGCCTTCTTTTGTTGGGGAAGAGATGACACTTCTTGCAGTAAACTAGTATTTCATACTTGGTAATGTTTCTCTCCTGACTGGGGTTTTTTACAGTTTTAACAAACACTTTTATAGTTAAAGAACAAACACTTAAACATTACCTTATAGCATGGTATACAGCTATTATAAGTAAGCCAATGTTTTAGTCACAGGTATTTTTAGTAAAAATAATGGACAGGTCACGGGCAGTAAACAAAAATTCATGGCCTGTGACCTGTCCATGACTTGTACTATACCCCTGATTAAATCCTAGGAGTGCTACAGGTGCTCGTGGGGGACTGTGGGTGCTTGCGGGGGCAGAAGACCAGTGGGGCAGCGCGGGTGCTTGGGTGGGAGTAGCCTGGGACCCCCGCTGGTGCTGGGGGGCGAATTGGTGGGGTTGGCAGACTCCCTACCTGGCTTTTTGGCAGTGGCGACATGTCCCTCCCTAAACTCCCAGCTCTGCATGCTGCCAGCTCCGCAGCCCCCATTGGCTGGGAGCCAACCGCACCAGCTGCTGCAGAAGTCAAGGAGGTCACAGCAAGTCACGGAATCTGTGACAAACTCGCAGCCTTCATTATAAGTACGACTAATGCATGCAGCATCCTACAAGCATTTCATAAAGTCTAAACACTAATTACATTCTTAGAACTCTAATATCTATTTTAACTATACTAACAAGCAGGCAACCTAGACTGGTTTCCAGCTATGCATTTGCCAATGTTCAGTGAGGCCTAGGGGCCTTGGCATGAGCTGGCATGTGATCTGCCAGTGTCACACACCTCTCCACTATTTCCACTTTTGTGGAACCTCTATGGAGAGTCTTCTGGACCAGAGAAAAAAGGAGCCCATGCTGCACAGGCAGCACTCCACTCTTGTCTTCCCAGTCTAAGTTAGGATTTTCTAGAGTACCCATCACCAGCGAGTGTATTTATATATTATAGCTTTCCCCATACTGGGTTTGAATCAGAAACTTCAGATGAAACCCATGAAGGGAAACCATCTGAGCCAAAGCTAATGAAAAAAATAATGCTAATAATTCATGTAGATTTAAAGTTCAGGCTAATTGCGAAATTCAGATCTGATGTTCTGATCCGGAGTTTTGGTTTGGCTAATAATTGAGATAAGGCAAGGTGTAAAGTTCACATCCTCAACTTGTGTAAATTGTTGTAACTCAACTGAAGTCAATAGAGTTATGACATTTTACACCAGGTGGGCTTTAAAATGGCCATGCCTAGTCCACACTGACTGAGCAAGCAGTGTCTAAACTATAATGCGTGGAAACACTTTAAACCCCATAAATACTTAAAATCATGCTGATATGGTTTTATCTGTGGTGTAGAAATATCCAAAATCTTCAACTGTTGCTATTAAGTAAAAAGAACCCACCAGACTGTCATACCTGATAGTGCATACCATACAGGATATAGTCATAGCATTGCTAGTTATTTTATGTCTTCTGTTGACTCTGGGTGACTCATATTTTATGACCTTACAGAGGAGATAACAATCTGTCTCTCAAAAGGCTAAACCAATTAAGAAAAGCCCTGCTGTCTGATGACCTGAGGTGAGTATTCAAGGTGGTGTTTGAGATTTGGTGTCTAATCACTTCTGGCTTCTTACGGAGCAGCTGTGTGAAATTATCCAGCCTTTGGCAAACTTTCCCTACAAAAGATGCCTATTGCATCTGAAGATAAATTGTCCTTTACTTGTTCACTGCACTGAAAGGTGGGGCCCATCTGCTTGTGGGAATCAGTTTTCTGAGCACTTAATATTGGCATATTTGTTTTCCCATCAGTTATGATTTAGTGATTTTGTATTTTCTGTAGTCTGAAGAAGACAGAGAAAAACAAGTGCTGTCTTACCCAGAATAAAAATGTGAGTTCCTAGATTACTGGCTTAAATGTTGATTCACTTGTTTTCTGACCAGTAAAAGTCAGCAATTTATACCAAATTGGGGCAACTCAGTTTTCAAAATTGTAAATAGCAATTTCCACCACTTCCATATCTAGCAATTTTACAAGATGCAGTATTTTTTATAGAACCCCAAAAGGCCCAAACTGAGCAAAACCAATGTGATCCCCCTGATGTCAAAGCCTCTGTAATAGAGGAGAATTTGGCTCGTATGTTTTGATGCATAAGATCTCATTGAAAAAGGTCCCTTCTCTAAGGGCAGACATTTATTGTCAAAATGTCTAGTGAGATACTGCTGACATCAGAAGGAGTCAAACTTATACTGTTGTCCTGTGAAATTCAGGATCTCTTTCATTACAAAAATGGGTGATTTTTGTTTTGTTTCCTCGTCAAAGACAACTCTTTCATGTAGGAGGAAGAAAAGTTTATGTCACGCTGAAATGTCCACTACCAACTATTCTGTATTCTAGTACTCTGTAACCAAGTCTTACAGTTTCTCTTTCTCTAGCTCTTCACTCTATACCTGAGGCATTATATACCCCTTCTCATGCCATGTAACAATGGCACCATCTCTTTATAAGGCACAATACTAATGATATCTCACAGCCTTTTTTCTGTCACTTATATTTAGTATAGTATCAAGTACTGCAAGCAGGATCATGAATATAGCTTGCCTACAACTCACATACCATAGGCACAGTACTAATGGTTAGTGATTACTGATCAGATCACTCGATCATTAGTTCTCTTACATTTTCATATAGTGGGCCAGATCTGTTGACAGCCATCTTCTCATGGGCAACTCCCCACTGTACACTCCACATTTTCTCTGCAACAGCTATGTTTCTTGGTTAGAGATTGACTCATGCCCAAATCCAGATTTTGGGGAAGACCTGATATGGATCTAAATTCCATGACAGAGTCCAGTTTCTATGATGCACCAAACCAAAATTGCAGAATCACCATCCCAACAAACTTTAGGAAACTTGAAATCTGAGTCTGGATCTGAAGATGGCAGCTAAGATCATTCTGTACTAACTATAGATTTTGAGAAGACAAAGTCAAAATAAATTCACTTTAGATCAAAAGGTGAGGACGCCCACCATTTTGTATTAGTGCAGTATAATTCCGCTCCTTGAGAAAAGGACTTTATATTTATTAGAACAACATCTCCTCCTGTTTAGTTTCTGCAGTACTATGTAATGTACTTTGCAATTTGTTTCATCCTCCTGTTGTTTTGCTACCCATCAGATGTTGGTGTCCTGTCTTCTCCACACATTTGACCACTGTTGAATTTATATGAAGATAAAACTCGGCAAAGGGAGATGAAGCAGCCGTGTAGGGTGCAGAGGTACTTAAGGTGTTGTTGTTTTGTGTTTGGTCAACAACGCCTCTGGAATCCCTAAAAATGGCTTGAATTGAATTACAAACAACAGGAAGTATCGCTCCTTGAAGAATGACAGAAGTAGCACCGCCAGGAGGGTGAACACGCCTTATCAAAATTTACCACGCCTGCTTCTAGATTTGGCTTTGCTGTTAGAATTGCAATCTGTGATAGCAGGGAGGTGTGCCAGTAATCTTTTATAGACTGCTTCATCTGAAACTTTCACAAATGGAACATGATACAACAGTCCATAAAAGAAACAACTGAATAAGAGATTTATCTGACAGCATGAAGGCCTAGAAGACAATAGTGCCAGCTAGACTGTGAGAAAAAGAGAGACCAAGAGTGTGGTTGTGATGTTCAGATGCCATGGCGATAAGTGCAATATTAAACTCTAGCTAGATCAGCTAAATAGGTAGCTGGATCGCATTAGAAAAAGATATTGGGAATTTGTAACTCCTGAGTTCTAATCCTGGCTCTGCCACTGATTTGCTATGTGACTTTGGGCAAGTCCTTTCAACTTTCTCTGGGACCGATCCTCAGCCAATGTAAAATAGTGTATCTCCACTGAAATGAGCTATGATAAACAGTTCAAGTAGCTAAGTCTCCCTGTGTGTAAAATGGGCCTAATGATGCTCACTCACCTACCCCACAAGGGTGTTATGAGAATTAGATAATATTTCTAAAGTACTTTAAAGATGGGGTTAGAACTCAGGACCTTTAATCTTAGTAAAGTTATAACACAGCCTTGAGCTGGAAGTAAAGGTGCATTAGTCAGGAGCAATAGCAGACTCTGATCCTCTATTGACTAGCCACTGGGGCGAGGTGGGGGGGGGATAGGGAAGGGAAGAACAGGAGACCACACACATAGCCACACTCTTCTTGTCAGGCAAAGCTTCTGCTAAGTGTCTGAGGTCCATTGCTTTGAAACCTTCCTCAGCACAGATTGATGGAGGAGACCGAACTTGAGACTTTCAGCACCAAAGGCTAAAAGAGTCACTTAATTAACTGTCAGCACTAACAGGCTCCTGTCCACTGCTTTTAGCCAGACATTGCAGTGGGGCATCTAACATCACTTATCTAGCATGTTACATTAGTTTAAAAAAAAGTATATGTGTTTTTATCACAATTCAATCTATGTTTGAGGTTGTTTCTCTATTTATAGGTTTATTTTTCTTAGGGTATGTCTACACTACAAGAGTAGTTCGATTTAACTTAGGTCGAATTTGTGGATTCGACCTTATGAATTCGAATTTGTGTATCCACACTAAGGACACTAATTCGACTTTGTGAGTCCACACTAACGGGGCAAGCGTTGACATTGGAAGCGGTGCATTCTGGGCAGCTATCCCACAGTTCCCGCAGTCCCCGCTTCCCATTGGAATGCTGGGTAGAGCCCCCAATGCCTGCTGGAGGAAAAATGTGTCGAGGGTGGTTTTGGGTAACTGTCGTCATTCAACCGTCACTCCCGCCCTCTCTCCCTGAAAGCGCCGGCGGGAAATCTGTTACAACACTTTTCTGGTCAGTGACAGCGCGGACGCCACAGCACTGCGAGCATGGAGCCCGCTGCGATCATCGCTGCAATTATGGCCGTTGTCAACTCCTCGCACCTTATCGTCCACCTCTTCCACAGTCAGCTGCTGAGAAATCGGGCGAGGAGGCTCCGGCAGCGCGGTGAGGACATGAAGTGTCAGAGTGGCACAGACCTCTCACAAAGCACGGGATCGCGCGCGGAGATCATGGTGGCAATGGGTCACGTTCATGCTATGGGACGGCGATTCTGGGCCCGGGAAACAAGCATGGACTGGTGGGACCGCATAGTGCTGCAGGTCTGGGATGAATCACAGTGGCTGCGAAACTTCAGGATGCGTAAGGGCACTTTCCTTGAACTGTGTGACTTGCTGGCCCCTCCCCTGAAGCGCCAGGACACCCGGATGCGAGCAGCCCTGACTGTGCAGAAGCGAGTGGCCATAGCCCTCTGGAAACTTGCCACGCTAGACAGCTACCGGTCAGTAGCGAACCACTTTGGTGTGGGCAAATCTACCGTGGGGGTTGCTGTGATGCAAGTAGCCCACGCAATTGTTGACCTACTGCTCTCAAAGGTAGTGACCCTGGGAAACGTCCAGGTCGTCATAGATGGCTTCGCCGCGATGGGATTCCCAAACTGCGGGGGGGCTATAGATGGCACTCACATCCCTATCCTGGGACAGGCCAGCCAATATATTAACCGAAAGGGCTACTTTTCAATGGTGCTGCAAGCACTGGTGGACCATAGGGGACGTTTTACCAACATCTACGTTGGGTGGCCGGGCAAGGTTCATGACGCGTGTGTTTTCAGGAACTCTGGTCTGTTTAGACGCCTGCAGGAAGGTAGTTTCTTCCTGGACCACAAAATAAGTGTTGGGGATGTGGAGATGCCTACAGTGATCCTCGGGGACCCAGCCTACCCGCTAATGCCCTGGCTCATGAAGCCCTATACAGGCGCCCTGGACAGTGACAAGGAGCTTTTCAACTACCGGCTGAGCAAGTGCAGAATGGTGGTGGAGTGTGCTTTCGGACGTCTCAAGGGGAGATGGAGGAGCTTACTGACTCGCTCGGATCTCAGCGAAACCAATATCCCCATTGTTATTGCAGCTTGCTGTGTGCTCCATAATCTCTGTGAGAGCAAGGGGGAGACCTTTATGGCGGGATGGGAGGTTGAGGCAAATCGCCTGGCTGCTGATTACGCTCAGCCAGACACCCGTGCGATTAGAAGAGCCCAGCAGGAAGCGCTGTGCATCCGGGAGGCTTTGAAAGCTGGGTTCCTCAGAGAGCAGAGTAACCTATGACTGTCTAGTCTCTTTACAGAGAAGCTGAACCTGCCCCTGTTTCAGTTACTATTGACTTTTTTCAGCGGTTACATACCCCGTTCACCAGGTTTCCCCCCTTCCAACAGACGTTTAAAAATAAAGTTATTGGAACATTTTTAATTAACAAAGTTTTCTTTACTAACGAATTCGCGTTCAAGGGTTCAAACAGGGACGCAGACTGTGGTGGGTACGGTGTGCAGTGATGTACAGACCGCTTCTACACTCGAGGACTGACAGGCTCCTGCTCCTACAGCGGTCTCTGGGGGGAGGACGGTTACAGGAGGGTGTGCAGGAAGGGGTGGGTTTGCAGGAAGGGGTGAGGGGTGTGTGGGAAGGGTGAGTAGGTGTGGGGGGATGATGGCTCTGGCTGGGGCTCAGGGCATCGGAGAGGTTCATGGCTAGGGTGGAAGGGCATGGTAAGGGCAGCCTGCCTTGCCATTTGTGGATGCCAGGTGCTCGGACCCTGGGGCAACATACACCTCCCAGACTGACCTGGGGCAGCAGACACCTCCCAGAGTGACCCGGGTGCCTAGTGACTGCACTCTGTGTATGACCTGCTGTTGATCCTGCCCCCATGTCTGTACCCTGTTAATGGTGGCTGTCCTATGCAATTAACAAACCCCTTCCCCCCTTCACACAAAGTCTTCTGCAAAGAAACATGACGGAAACAGTAATGAACAGCAAACTATTTTTAATACTCAACTACACAGTTGGGGGATGAAACTGGGATTTGGGATCGGGTGAGCCAGGAAGGGAAGCAATTCTCATACTTTAGGGAATGAGAGCTTTTTGGTACATGAGCGCTCTGCTGGGGTGGAGTGACAGTTTTCACGGCCCCTAGCGCCCCTCCTTCTTGTGATTTTGGGTGAGGGGGGGACAGGACTTTGTGGCGGGGGAGGGCGGTTGCAGATACAGTTCAGGGGGGCTCTTTGCTCCTGCCTGTGGTCCTGCAGAACATCCACAAGGCGCCGGAGCGTGTCCGTTTGCTCCCTCATTAGTCCAAGCAGCTTTTGAGTCGCCTGCTGGTCTTCCTGCCGCCACCTGTCCTCCCGTTCGCAGTGTGAGCGCTGCTGCTCAGAGAGGGTCTCCCTCCACTGGCTCTGCTGGGCTGCCTTGGCTCTGGAGCAGGCCATCAGTTCAGCGAACATCTCATCCCGAGTCTTTTTCTTTCGCCGCCTAATCTGCGCCAGCCTCTGTGAGGGGGATGCCGGGGCAGTTCGGGAAAGAGCCGCAGCTGTGTTATGGGAAAAAGGAAGTGATTTCCTTGCAAAGATACATGTTTGCGAACACTGAACACAGTCTACTCAGTTTCTGTGAACAAGACCATACAGGGCACCTAATCTCATGTGCTCTCAGGACAAGTTCGAATTTTCGGCATTCGCTTTCATTGCCTGGGGTCTTGCACTGGAGATCGGACAAGCGGGGCAGGACAGCAGAATCCGTGTAGCAGCAGGCCTGGTAAGCCGTAAACTTTAGGCTGCTTAACAGTTAATGGATAGCAGTGCCCTCCTGCTGAAGGCAATCTGGAAAGCATAAAGTCTGACCCTGTTCAAGCCCCTCGCGGCTGTCCCCAGGAAAGATCCCTGTATGCTTTTCCTCTGCAGCCTCCACCACGTGGCTGTTAAACGACGGTCATTGTTATGCAAAGGAAAAGTCAAGCATTCACAATAGTAACATTAAAGTAATTCCCCTAATTAGATGCAGCAGTCGCCGAGCGAGATCACCCTGAGGCGGGTCACCAGGAAAAACAGAGAGCGCATGCTGCATGAATCCCTGCACAGACCAGGGCCCTATGCTGCCATGCTGGTCGAGACAATGCTCCCACTGTACCTCAGGATGGCCTGGCGCGGAAGAGTGTGCTTCCACAGAGCACCCAATAAGGCACCTCTCCCCAGGAACCTCCTGCGGAGGCTTTTCGAGTACCTCTACGAGAGCTTCGTGGAACTGTCCCAAGAGGATTTCTGTTCGATCCCTATATGCATTGACCTTCTTTTCATATAGTTTTTAATCCTGTTTTTTAAAAAATAAATGTTTACATGTTTATAGCACTTACCGACTGATCCTTCCCCTGATTCAGAGTCCGGGTTAATGGCCGGGGAGGGTTGGTAGGGGATCTCTGTGAGGGTGATGAAGAGATCCTGGCTGTCGGGGAAAGCAGTATTGTAAGCGCTGTCGCCTGCCTCGTCCTCCACAAACCCTTCCTCATCTTCCCCATCCGCGAACATCGCCGAGGAACTGCCCGTCGACACTATCCCATCCTCAGAGTCCATGGTCACTGGTGGGGCAGTGGTGGCAGACCCACCGAGAATGGCATGCAGTGCCTCGTAGAAGCGGCATGTCTGGGGCTGGGCTCCGGAGCGTCCGTTTGCCGCTTTGATTTTTTTGGTAGCCTTGTCTCAGGTCCTTGATTTTCAGGTGGCACTGCGTTGCATCCCGGCTGTATCCTCTGAGTGCCATGGCTTTGGAGACCTTCTCGTAGGTCTTTGCATTCCGTTTTTTGGAGCGCAGCTCCGAAAGCACAGACTCATTGCCCCACACAGCGATCAGATCCAAGACTTCCCGGTCAGTCCATGCTGGGGCCCTCTTTCTACTCTGAGATTGCATGGACTCCTCTGCTGGAGAGCTCTGCATCGCTGCCAGTGCTGCTGAGCTCGCCACGATGTCCAACCAGGAATTGAGATTCAAACTGGCCAGACAGGAAAAGGAATTCAAATTTTCCCGGGGCTTTTCCTGTATGGCTGATCAGAACATCTGAGCTCGGACTGCTGTCCAGAGCGTCAACACAGTGGTGCACTGTGGGATAGCTCCCGGAGCTACTAAGTTTGATTTGCATCCACACCTAGCCTAATTTGACATAGCCATGTCGAATTTAGCGCTACTCCCCTTGTCGGGGTGGAGTACCGAATTCGAACTAAAGAGCCCTCTAGGTCGAATTAAATGGCTTCCTGGTGTGGACGGGTGTGCAGTTAATTCGAATTAACGCTGCTAAATTCGAATTAAAGTCCTAGTGTAGACCAGGCCTTAGATGCAGAAATAAATCTGTCATTACAGGCCAAACTTTTACAGCGCTTTGCTTTCACACAATACACCTACTTTCATTTTCAATACAAACACTATAAGTGAGCCACTACCCACACACTGTGTCTTCCTCCATCATTAGTTTAATCTGACAACACATTAAATTTGCTTTTGCCACTTTCGGTGTTTCTTATTTTGTCCTTTGGATAAAATGAGTGGGAACTCCAGACCTACAAAGAGTCTTGGAGTACAATGAAAGGAGGCAGAACAAAATGGGTTTCATGATGACATTGTCAATAACTGTGTGTTACTGTGGCAGCTGCACAATTAGAATATCTAAACCAGATGTTATATCAAGTATTTTATTTTAAGGGGTGGGCAAACTTTGTGAGAGAACCCTTGCCTTTTAGAATTTGGGGCTATGCACACACCTATAAAATTGACTATATCAAACACTTGGCCCTATTCAGCAGTCTTTACATGGACAAACTCCCATTGACTACTTTCCCCCACTCCTCATTGATCTCTCCTCCAAAGAAAGGCAGTTAATGGACTATAACTCTTCTGAGGGTGGGCCAGTACTGTAGTCCTACTAGGATGATGTGAAGTTTATGTTCTTAATTTGGTGCCGAGATATCATGGTGACTCCTGAAATAAAGATGATTGAACAGATACGGTGGAAGGATCAGGCCCAGACATTGGGTCAAATCCACACCTGGTGTAAAGCCATGTTGTTCCACTGATGTCAAACAGGAAATATTTGGTTTAATATATCGTTTTCTTACAGAAAGGATCTAAAAGATCAAAGGGCTCTATTTGACCTTTGAGTTTTGTCATGAATTATACAATATCATAGTTCAACATGTTAAACAACACGATTTATTTGTGATCTCTTGACTTTCTGGCAATGGTAAGTATGGTTCTCAAGCTGGAAAGATGGACAGCACTGGAGTAGAGGAAATTATAGAGTTCTAGCAGATATATTCTACAGCTGTTGTACACACAATTCTCCATGTGCAGGTTTCCATTGAGAATCCATGTAGTCATAGGACGAAGCTCCATGACACCATTCTCAATTCCTCCTTTATGGTAACATGGATGGAAAGTATGCAGAACACAGCTCTGTTCCCCAAGGGCTTTGGATTACCCACCATCACCCTCCCTTATAGGAGTTGTCTCTTTCACCACACGGCAGAACCATGAGTTCCTGCCTTTTTGGCCCTATGCACTTATGGGATGTGGACAGGACTTCAGCGTCTCCATGTACCTACGTAAATATTCACTGCCAACTGCTGAATTTGGGCTTGCCATGAGGTTGGAGGAAAATCCCACATGAATCTCCCTGATACTCTTTTGTATTGTACTACTGTATTTAAAAACTTCAGTGCATTGCTACCTGAAAACTGAGTTGGCCTGGCCATCATTTTAATAAAAAATATTGATTGATTTAAACCAGTTCCATTGTCCCTTGGTCTGTGTGGCTGCCCAGTAATGTTTTCCTGCATGGCCTGCCTGGACCTGGGATTTCGACACACAGCAGTAAGTGGGTGCTACTCCCTCCGTCAAGCAGTGGGCAGAGAGTGAGCAGAATATGGGCATCATCCTACAAAGCACCAGCTAGCATATCTGAGACAATGCAGATATGAACCAGCAGCCAGTTACTATCCCTCCCCTCTCCCTGTGGAAGCAGGAAGGGCATTGTGCTCTTTGAGAAACAATTTTCCCCTCTTTTGCTCCTGGCATCACTATTCTACCCAGAGTCCCATGCAAAAGGGTAAAAGGAAAATCTAGCCCTAAATGAGTCACATGAGTATTGTGCCCAGATGTGCATTTCCCCACCTGGGGAAGTATCAGATTACGTAACAAAGTGATGTGACACAGAGTAGCATTTCACCATGTAATATGCGTCACATTGGAAATCCGATTCCCTTCCTGGTTTTGTAAATCATACATTTGTAAGGGTCACTTAAGAGAATCAATGGGTTTTTCCTTCTGCAAATACAATACTTAGAAGGAAACATCTCCAGCTTTAATTAAACCATCACAAAAAGAGAATTTATAACTACTATGATAAGGTGAAATTTTGAAGTGTGGAAAATAAACCCAACACCTAAGAAGAATATAAACAACATAACTTATAATACAATGCAGTGGTTTTCGGTCTCAGTTCAAGAAAACACTTTCTTCAGGCTCAATTCACTTTCACTCACACTTTAGTTCAGTCATCAGTTAAAGTAATGGTTTTAAGGTTCAATTTCAAGATATGGGCCAGATATGCTGCTAGTGTATATCAGCATAGCTCTATAGATTTCAATGGCACTACAATGATTTGCACCAGCTGAGCATCTGGTCTGAAATGATTAGCAGCTTGGAGTAAGAGAAAAAGAAAGTATGAGAGTTGGATCAGAACTAGTGAAAAAGTATTGCCTTCGCCTCCAACTCTGGAGAGTTGTGTGACGTGGCTAAGGTTGGAGGAGCAGAGTGCTCATCAGGGAGTAGATCAGAAAGGAAGAGTTGAATGAGTTCATGTGAGCTTGGAAAACCAAGGAAGCAATTTTGAACAGGATTTGAAGATAAACAATAAGGCAAAGCCAGCAATGGAGGATGAAGATATGTTTCCCTTGCATAGAGAACCTTCAGAATCCAGAAACAATTGTAGTTTATAGAGTGGGACACACAAGTAGTCAGCTGGTATAACATGGTATACCTCAGCTGGATTGGGTCTTAGGTTTTAGGAAGAGCGTACAATATTTAAGATGGAAAATGATAAAGACAAAAATAAGTACTTGAAGCTTGGGAAGCTTGAAGATTCAGGAAATGGAGTTAGGTAACCTACATTTCTCCCCATCCACTACATTTCTGATTTTTTAAAATTGTTTCCTTTGTGGGAAAGATATTTCCATCTTCAGTTTGGGGAAATCTGATTAGAGGAGGGAGAAAAAGATTTTCCTAATGTCATCTTGGGAAATGTTTGCTCTGCTTAAAATAGCAGAACAATCTTTATTTTCTGACAGAGAAGCATGAGTCATCCATTGGGCTGCCTCTGACAAGTTGAAGTAGTGGAACTCTGTCTAGTTTTTTATGTCAAGTAGCCTCTTTCTATTGCTGGTAGGGGGAAAGGTGAGAGGATGAAGAGAGGTATAGTGAGTGAGTGTTGGGAGGTTTATTGACCACAGTAGTATTTACCTGACTCACAAATGCACACTCTTGATGCCACTTTCAAAGAAGCGTCACTTCTTTTGTATTCTGACTCACCTTGTGTTAAGTCACTGATTTTCATTTACCTAAACTGTTTATTTCATCTGTTAGTTTAACCAAGAAGGCAACAACATCTCAAACATTAGCAACTAACACAATTCAGTGCGTAAAAGTCTTAGTATTCCTTTCCTACTAATTGGGCTTCACGTCACTGTTTCTCCCAATAAGTCAAGAAAGGAAGTCCATGCCCCAAAAAAGCCTACAGTCTCTGAAGAACAGGCCAGATCCTCAGCTGACATAAAAAAAGCATTGCTCCTTTGACTTCAGTGGAACTACCTTCAGTTTAAACCGGCTAGCTCATAAACTTGACCCAAGAGAGTATACAGATACTTTAAGAGGTCCATTGGGCTAAATTCAGCTTCGAAGATAAACTCCCAGTTAGTGTTCATCAAGATCATTGAAACTAGTGGGGAAAAGAATCCAACGGGACAGTCAAAGTCATTAATTCTTTTTTCTTATCCCTGGACAGTTCAGTTTAAGGTGGGAAATTTGCAGCAAGTCCAATGCATCACTTGGTTATTGTGATGGGGCAAGGCCAGATGGCTACAGTAAAGTAGTGAGGAACAGGTATGTTAGCCCCAGGCTAACCAAATCCCTGGTACCGTGGTAACCAAATGGCAGTTGCTCCAGGTTAATCAAGACACCTGGGTCCAATTAAGATCTTTCTAGAAGGCAGTGGAGATAGCTACATTGATTGGGACACCTGAAGCCAATCAAGGGCTGGCTGGAACTAGTTAAAAGCCTCCCAGTTAGTCAGTGAGGGGTGTGCGCATGTGTGTGTGCATGTGTGTGCGCGCACACACTCTCTCTCTCTCCCTCTCTCTCTCTCTCTCTCTCTCTGCTGGAGGATTGAGGAGTACAAGCATTATCAGACACCAGGAGGAAGGTCCTGTGGTGAGGATAAAGAAGGTGTTTGGAGGAGACCATGCGGAAGTAGCCCAGGGAGTTGTAGCTGTCATGCAGCTGTTACAGGAGACACTATAGACAGCTGCGATTCACAGGGCCCTGGGCTGAAATCCGGAGTAGAGGGCGGGCCCGGGTTCCCCCCAAACCTCCCAACTCCTGATCAGACACATGAGGAGTTGACCCAGACTGTGGGTTCCACCAGAGAGGAAGATCACTGAGGTGAGCAAATCTGCCAATAAGCGCAGGACCCACCAAAGGTAGAGGAGGAACTTTGTCACACTATTTAAAATAAATCAATTAAGAATAAGTCTTGTGATACTGAAATTTTCAGTAGGACTCACATCATGCAAGTTCCTGGAGATGAGCAACACCTCTCCATCACAGATTCAGGTTTGCATATAGGTACTTCCAGAAACAAAGCCTCTGGAGGCAGTGTTGTCTAGTGGCTAGAGTATCTGACCAGGACAGAGGAGAACTGGATATTATTCCTGGCTCTGCCATTGATCTTGGGCAATTCACTGCAGCACCTTGCCTCCATTTCCTCAATCTGTAAAATGGGAATAATGATACTAACCTCATTTGTAAAGTGCTTTGATATCTAAGGATGAAAAGCACTGTACAAAAGCTAGATATTATTCTGACAAACCAAATTACATGTTTACACAGTGTCTGTAGATGGTCAGAATAAGACTAAATGGCTACACTGGGATTTGTGAATCTGTGAACTTCATGCCCTTTAAGGTGGATGCTTGGGAGCTGATTTTGGAATAAACGTAGGGGGAAATGAATAATATGAGTAAGCATTTGTACTGAAGCTAAAAAAAGGTATAGATTTTAAGAGAGTCTGAATTTTCCTGGTGCACCTATACCGTTAGTTGTCCTCAAAAGTAATATGCAAGTGTGAGTCTCATTTTCTCCTTAATATAGGGGTTTTTCCCCTTTGGATTTGAGTTGACTTGGATCTGTACCTTCAGTTGATAAGGTACAGCTCCAAGTCAATGTGGGTGGGTAATTCTTCCAAGAGAGCCCTCTTTTTAGATTCTCGTTTCAGCTCTACATTTTGGTAACATTTTTCATGTATTTAATGTAAGAGGAAAGTGGAAGGGAACATTTAATTCTGTAACTCTTGAAAGTAGATAAACTGGCTAGAATAAAAGAGAACTGTTAATGTCTCAAACAGAGAGGAGCCCAAATCTGAATCTACAGATATGGGCCCATCTTCTAGTTTTTGTATCCACACTGGATTCAAAACCCATAAGGGTAGGTCCAGTCTTTCAGGGTCTGAAATTGTTCCCATCCTCTCTTCTTTACCCACACTGTAGCCCAGCAAAGATCCTCCTTTCCTTGCTGCCGGTTTGTCCCCCTGGGCCACACAAACTTTTCCTTTTTATGGCTTGATAACTGGCCTGAAATGACCCTCCATCCCCACATATACCTGGCAACAGGAAGCAGCTTGCCCCAGGTGCAGCCTCTGCAGCCACTGGGTGTATTAGAAGTCCAAGAAACTCTTTTGTGGTTGCTAGGCAACTATTGCCAAACAATCACAGTATAAAAAACAATAAAATTTGCACAGGGATTGTCATACCAGCTCAGATTACTGGGCTATCTAATCCTGTATCTTGTCTCTGACAGTGGCCTGTACCAGATGCTTTAGAAGGAAATGGAATAACCTGTCAATGGAAGAAGTTTCTTCCTCGCACACATTAGTCAAGGCATACTTAGGCAATGAAGAATGAAGGTTTATAGCCTTATTTTTTTTAATTCCTACCTAACAATGTCAAACTGCAGCCTAGCTAGAGTGATCAGCACAGGAGAATAAGGAGACGCAAGATACTTCCTCACATCCCAGTACTGACAACCCACAAGCAGGAGAGGAAACAGGTTCTGCAGAACTGCTGTGCTCCTCCAAGGGTGAGGGAGATGGAGTATGACAGGGTGGGGACTGGGTTAAGCTTTTGCTCCACCCCTCCATGAACTGGCCAGCATAGCTGGATATAGACCTGGGACAGGTTACCTGCTGCTCCAGGGATAGGGAATGTCGTGTATGAAGACCCAAAACAGATTAGAACTGAAAAAGATCTTTTATTGCAATACAGGTTCACATAGACAATTAATCACCCTCCATCTTGCAAACTTCCTCTCCCTTCCCTTCACAACCCATTGGAGCAAGCTCAGTACAGACTTAGGGTTTCTAACAGTAAATAGCTATTCTCACATGGGCCACCAGGTGACAATAAGCATAATAAAAATACCCAGCACATTACACTACTTCTCCTTTAAATTACTAACAATAATGAACATAAAATGTTAATGTTATAACAACAAAACCAAACCGCCTAACTAAGAGGTTGGGGTAGCCTACCACCATCCTCAGGCAATTACAAGAGATGATCCTACCCTCTCTAGCATAATTGCCTTATTACTACAACTCCAGTTTGTTTCTAGGTTTGGGAGCTCTTCCAGAATGGTGCAGTGGAAACACTGTGGGCCTTGATGAGTAGCAAATGTGAAGGGCTTTTTGATATTACATCTGTAACTGCAGGCTTAACTTCCAAGCTCACTGTAGAGATTGGTAAGGGGTCCTCAGCCAACTCACTATTTCTGGGTGTGGCAGTTGGGAAGTCTAATGGCTCTGTAACATCTGGTACCTCAACATACTAATGAGAATTCTCTACAAGTAACTCCTTATGGTACTGCAGATAAACCTGATTGTGATGTCTATGAATATGCTTCCCATCTGGTAACTCAGTCACCCAAGAAAGTGGTCCTGCCTGTGCTATGACTAACCTGATAACCAGTGTGGGCCACTGCAAAAATGTAGTGTATGTATTGTGTTACCTACACCTAATATTCTTGGTGATGCTAATACGTCATAATACGTCCGCTGTGCTGCCTGGTCTGAATGTATAACAAATTGCCTTCCATATAAGAAAGAGTGGAACTTCTTTATGTCCCAGAACCACTGCTAGCTGTTCTTATTCTAGTTGGGAATAATTTTTTTCTGCTGCAGCCAGTGACCTTGATGCATAACTGATGGGACACTTAGATCCATCTGACATTCAGTGGGCTAGTAGTGCTCCCGCTCCATATGGTGAGGCATCACATGACAGTACTCTGGCTCTGTAGCGGGGTGGTCACCCACTCTGGCCTTAAAGGGCTTAAAACAGCCCAGGAGAGGGCTGTGGCCGGGAGCAAGCAGTTCCCAGGCTGATTGGAGAAGCAGGCTCAGCTGTGGCCATGCCCCAATCAGGGCTCAGCTGTCTCTAGAGGGAGAAGGGCCTGGCTGCTGAACAGAGTACCTGAGGGGAGCAGGGCTGGGAAATAGGGAATAGGGCAAGGAAGCTGGGGAGCTCCTGCCTGGAAAAGCCCAGGCTGCGGCCTAGTCAAAGGCCAGAAAGGTACTAGGGTGCAAGGGTGCAGCCCAGGGTAGGCAGAGGCAGCAGGTCCAAACCCCCCTGGCCTAGGATGAGTGGCTCTTACACTGCAGTCTGCCCCAGTGAGCGGGGGCTAGATGGTGAGTAGCAGTAGCCCAAGACTGAGGCAAGGTGGGGATAGTGGGTGGGGGTTCCCTTGGGTGGGGAGACCCAGAGAGTGGGTGTACTGCCAGGGGGCAGCGCCCGAGGACGAGGGGCACTGGGTCTGGAAGGGACACAGGGGCCAGCGTCAGCGAGGGACCAGTCTGCAGAGGGTGCTCTGGGTCAAAAGAGCTAATCCCCAGGACAACTGACAGGAGGCACTGCAGGGGTGAGTCTCGCCCCGTTACAGGCTCTCATAATGAACTAAAAGATTTGATGACTATAGTAATTTCTTTGCTTCTGCAAAAGCTGGTTTTGTTTGATCCCACTGGCACCCAGGTACTTTAAGATCTTGAGTCTCAGACCTTGAGAAACTCAGGTCAGTTTGCCAATATACAGGAGCAATTGCATGTTTAATTTAAACACACATCTCCTGCAACAGCACACACAAATCAGGCACCTGGGTACATTGATGGCCAGTTAAATGGTCATTTGTGCACCTATTTAGAGCAGGCATTTGGGCAAATAAGGTATGTAACTGCACATATATTTTTGTGTGTGGCCCCACATGTCTCAGGATTTGAAAATCAGGTTCTCCCCAGGTTATGTGTTCCAATAGTCATAGACTTTAAGGCCAGAAGGGATCACCAGATCGTCTAGTCTGACCTCCTGTATATCAGAGGTCACCAGTATCACCCAGGACCTACTTTCATTCCATAATTTTGGGAAAAGAGGTTCTGACAAGCAACCCTCAGAGTGTCTTGCCCTTGGGTAAAATTATCTAAAGCCAACACCAATGAAAATTATGACTTCAGGTATCTAAGTCACACGTCCTTACACTGATTAAATATTGATTCAGACAGGCTGACATTTGAAGCAGTAAGTTGGTAACTCTTTCATTTCATTGTGAAGATTGCTTTAATTTCCAAGGCTAAGTGGCAGAAAGGATAAAAGAAATATGCCACTGGGTATAGCTGGTATGGGAACTGGTATTTTGTACAATAAATTAGAAGAAAGAAAAAATAATTTAGAAAAAAAATTCTGTTTTTAAAAGAAAAAAGCAATAGAAGGGAAGTTTTTGTTAAATGAATTTGGGTTTTGGGGGTTTTGAAAACTAAAAATATTTCCATTTTTAATTTTTCAGGTTTTTGTCCAAAAACTGGAAAATTTTGAACAAAATTAAAAATTTCATTTTGTTCAAAATTTTCTGCAAAAAAATCATTTAAAAAGGCCATTCTTCTTCAACATAAAGTTTATATGGAAAATTTTTCACCCATCTCTACAGCTAGGCTCTTCTGCAAGAGATAGTTGGAGGGAACCTAAAGATTCACACACATTTTTTCCTTGTAAACCAACCGTTCAGTTTGGGTTGCATCATCTCACTTAGCATCTCCCAAATCCCTAGACCAGACCTTTGCACAGTGGGGGGTGATTACCATGTAAACAAATTTGGTTACATTTGTGAGAGAAGTGGAAAAAATCACTTTGCAACCCACCCCAAAATGCTCAGGCTATTTTTACTTGTTCAGTTGTCTCTAAGCCACGCTCACTATTGCTGCAACTGCGGCAGCTACTGTAAGGTGACTGTGCTTGCTTCACCCATGCTACTATGTGCACACTTAGTATCACAGAGTCCCTGCAAAAATGGCTCTGGCCCCCGACTTTGAGTGCTGTTGGCAGGGCCCTTCCCTCTCCCAGATCAACAGGAGCAGAGGCATAGTAGTATCAGGGGCGACCCCCAGTACTTGCTCCACTAGCCATGGATAAGTGGACAGGACTTGCTGCAATCTTCTTCTATCAGACAGAGAGACCACTGCTTGGTGGTATTTGAAAGCCCTCTCCCCACTTCGAGCAGAGGGGTCTTGGAGTTAACATCTCTCAGAGATGTGTGAGTTCAGACTTCTCAGAGCTATTGATTTAAGCTGATTGCTGGCTCAGGCAGATGTCTCTCTAGCCATTACCCCTGCATCTGATTTTCTAAGTTTTCTTTGCAACCATGAGGGCTAGAAACTTCCTTTAAAAAAAAAAAAAGCTGAGTTTGTGACGTATCACGATTCCAGGAGCTTGAAGCATAGGCACGGGCCCATAGTGCCTATGCCTTAAGCTGGACCTGCTCACAAACTTCCATTCACCACCCACTCCACTCGTGCAACAGCTAGGCCAACCCGCTGCTGAAACGCAAGGGAGTCCTGCAGCCACTGCAACTCACCTCTATCCCTAACACAGGCTTCATGCACTGACTGAAGAGCTGGTGTGGGAAGTGAGCCTAGAGCAACTGTTCTCCCACCCATCAACTGGAGCAGAACTGCTGCCCTGCACTTCCAGTAGTCAGGGGAAACATTCCTGAGCACACTGCCCAGCCCATTGTCAGAAGGGCCCAACCAGCCTTCCTATACTCAGAGACTGTGGCATGACCTGGCTACCATCAATGCTGTTGCTGGTCATAGTGACTGCCAGTTAGCAGAGCTACCTAGAAGAGCCTCTGAAGAGAGGGAGACATGGTGAGTCGAGAGGTACTGGCCCAGGAGTGAGGGTGGAAGAATAATTGGAAGGACTCCTCTTGTTTAGGGAAGAGGGGTGGAAAGATTGGTGGATTCGAGGTGGAGTGATGGAAAGAGTGATGGATCTGGTGGGAGGAAATGTATGGAACTGATGGATTTTAGGGGTGGGATGGAAGGATGGTTGCTACATGTATTGCTGACTGGGACAGAATATTGTTTAAGAAGCCTCTTGTTAAAATGTTGGTAGCACATCCTTCATTGACTCTCTTCTAATAGTGTCAAAGCCAAGTGACTGGTTTAAGGCAAGGCTGGTCATCCTCTCTCATTCTCAGCACCCAAGGGGCCTGATAACAAATTAGTTAAATACAACCATTCAAAACCTAACACATTTGTGAGAATCCTTCCAGATTTCTGACCAAGAGGTTTCAGTAGAACTTGTCAGGAAATGGATTACCTATCCCTTCAAAAATTTCAAAAAACCAAAAACTTGATATTTTTTGCAAACCAAAAATCCTAAAAAAATTGTTTTGCGTCAGTTGTAACATTTTATTTTGATAAATGTGAAACATTCTCTTTCTACCTCAACCTTTAATTTTTTTCCAGTATTTTTCAATGTAAAATGCCATAAGTTTAAAAACAAAAGTTAATTATGAACAGAAAATCAAAACGTTTTGATTCACCAGTGCTACTATGTGCACACATAGTACCACAGAGTCTCTGCAAAATTGGCTCTGGCCCCCACTAGGAGTGCTGTTGGCAGGGCCCTGCCCTCTCCCAGGTCCAAACATGTCCAAACCAAATATTTCAACATCTTCAAAACTTCTTTTCCAATTTTTTTCTGAAACAACAAAACTGTGGAAACGGACATGTTCCCATGGGAAATTTCAGTTTCAATGAGCCAACGTTCTCCAATGGAAAAACATTTAATAAAAAAAAATTCTTGACCAACTCTAGTTCCAAGTCTTGTTAGAATCACACTAGATCCAGTTATCTCGGTATGACCCTTAACAATGGGAACCTTAATGGACCCTAGGCATGTAATCAAATCTCTGAGCTGCCCTGTGGCTGTATACAAACATGTTAGGTCGAATGCATCTGTATGTTATTGTTAGTGTAAATGAGCTTTTATCAGTTTGTTTAAGTGCCGGCTCTTAGCTTGTGAACTCTTTTATTTGTTCTATAATACGTTTGGCTTTGGGAAACTAGAGGTAATTGTAAATATACATTTCTGTTGATTCAGAAAAGCCTTAGAACCACAGACCACTCTTATTTGCCATATAAAATTCAGTGGCCTTAAGAGAGAACTGATTAGCAAAAGAGGTAATTGTTCTTTACAAATAAGAGTTTCCTTTGACATTGAGTAGTACATGAATGTCTGAGATAAATGCTAGATAAATGCTGATAGCTTCTGATACCTGCCATAAAGCACCAGAGAAAATGGAACAGTAACAGTAAGTGCAAAGCTCCGTGTTGCCTTGTCTCATTGCATTAAAAACAAGTGTTATCCCTTTCAGAACTGATTGTAGAATCTAGAAACCCTTGTTTCTTTGTCTGGAGCTGGAGGAGCCATGCTAATTGCTTGGCAAATCCTGTTCTTTCCCACCTCATGAATGTAGACGGTCCAAAAGCAGCAAGAACCAATGCATTTCTGCTACACCAGGAAGCAAGCTGGGGATGAGGGAGCAAGCTGTTGGGAGTTATGATTCCTCTGTGCAACCAGAAGGGGATTTAAGGGGCAAGGCATGGATAGGCCTGGGGAGGGGGCTGTCACTGTGCCCTCATGCCTACCCCAACATAATCCCTGTCCTCTTTCTATCTCCTTCCAGCTTATCCCCATGCCATCTTATCACCCTCTGCCACCAGACAGGCAATTTTAGTTGGTGCTGAGGAGCATCTTAGTGGTTCAGGAGGAGGAGACAAGGAAGTACTAGTACTTCCTTCCTTTGTCCACCTGCCAAAGCTCTTGTGTTTCACAGTCTGATCTAACACAGGATATTCATGTGCCAGTGCATCACCTCTACCATCCCAGACTGCCCAGCCCCCAGAATTCCTTAACTCATCCATGTTTTGACCATTTGAAAAACAAACACTGCACCCCGCTCCTCCCAAAGCACTATTCAGATAAAGTTAAGGTTTCGGGCACATATCAGCCATTTGGGTAAATGTCACTAGATCTTGGCAGGAACTGGATTTTTCATGTTGTGGGAGATCCATGATTTTGAATTTTTTTCCCATAGTGAAGCAGAACAAAACAAAACAAAATTTGAAATTTCTTACAAAACAAATATCCAGAAAAAATAGTGTTGGGTATGTTGAAAGGCTTCATTTTGATAAAATTGAAATGTTTCATTCCATTTTGATCTATTTAAGATTTTTGTATTTAATATATAAACAAAAAAAGAAAGTGAAAAGTCATTTTAAAACAGAACATTCAAATGTTCCATTCAGAAACAGTGTTTTGACCTTATTGAAATGCTTCTTTTCCAATTTTTCTTTCGAAATTACCTTTCATCAAAATGGACACACTTTCTCAAAACATTTCGCTTTTGATGAAGCGGCATTTCCTGATTGATAAATGTTCTGTTTGAAAATTTCTGACTAGCGCTAAATATCATCTTTCATGTTTGTTAGAGTTAAAAACCCTCATAAAGTTGAAACCATGGAAAATGCAGAATGAATATTGCACTTCTCAAATATGGCCCACAAATCATTCAGCCCTTCCAGCAATGCCCCAAGGAAAACAATAAAATATAAAGCCTTATCCATCCATAACAGACAGCTCCATGTCACTAGTAAGCAGACAAACTAGAATGCACTGATTTTAATCATATAGTTATTGGCATGCTTCACGGCCTTTTTTACATAGAACTGTACAATAATTTTTCAAATTCCTAATTGTACAAATAATACAATTAAGTCAGTCATTCCCAAATCTTCAGGGCTCTTAGCACAGGAGCTGCTCAATAGTACACAGGATTGGGTCCTATGATTCCAAGTGACATCAAATTATCTCAGTTTCATTAGACACAGAGCTATTTTGTCTTCATATAGACAGCCAGATTAGAGCTACTCCAATTTTCACCAGTTCAGGACCCGACCCATAAGTTTCGACTGTCATGCTACTAGAACAACTGCATGAAAAGCCCAAAGTTAATGTAGTGTGATATCATCTGACATAGTATTGAAGATATGTACATATGAAATGTTCATAAAACGAATGTTTGGTGGTGCATGTTTTCATCATGTCACCTGCGCGAATGGGCCGATGGTAGGCTTAGGCTGGCATCTCTAATAGGTCAGAAATAAAGCAGTTTGGGTGCCCTGTTTGAGAAAAACAACGAGGAGTCCGGTGGCACCATAAAGACTAACAGGTAAAAAACCCACTTGTTTAGTTGCATCTGAAGAAGTGGTTTTTTTACCCACAAAAGCTTATGCCCAAATAAACCTGTTAGTTTTTAAGGTGCCACCGGACTCCTTGTTGTTTTTGTGGATACAGACTAACATGGCTACGCCCTGATACCTGTTTGACTCTACAATTCCTGGATTTAGTAACATTTGAAGCTTTTTAAGGGTCATGTGCATTGAAACCATTATATGCGCCTTCAGTCTTAGTTTCACCTTTAAAAAATGATTTTGTGTGGGTATTCATAATTGCATTATTTTTGCATATACAGGTTATAGTGTACATTTAATGATGAATGAATAATAATTCTTAGAAGTTTGTATTCTAACAAGCCACTGTCATGAAAACTGTAGACCTCTCAACTTTATAGTCCTGGAAGCACAGTTTTTACTGTTTTAACCTTTCAAATATTGTGTGTGTTGTTTTCAAGTAAGCAAGAGTGGGAAAAGAATGCTCCCCAGTAGTTACCATCTTACAAGCATGGCAGAGAATATCCAAAGCAATATGTGGAAATTGCAAAAGAATATTGGGCCAGAGTGTCAGTAATGGTATTGGTTAGAGTTTCCTTTTCTTGCCTGTGTCTCCTCCATTCCTATTACTAAATAGGAACATGGAGCAAGGTCCTGAGCTGGTGTAAACTGGGATAGCTACAGTGAAGTCCATGGAGGTACACTGAATAACACTAATGGAGGAGCTACCCTATGATGTTTAGAATCCCGTAAATTCGGCAAGCAGTGACTTGTTTCTTCTTTTATTTGTAGTCTGGTAGCAGCTGAAGACTTTGTACAAGCTTTACTTTAGATATATTTGTTGAAAAGTACAGAAAAGCAGTAAAATGACAAACAGTTTCACTGTAAGCTGCATAAATGTTTCACCCATAAATGGACAGAAATATCTAAACGATCAAGTCATATTTTATCAGGCTTTGTCTTGATCCTTTCCTTGAGGTCCTCCCTGACTGCCACTCTGAGAGTTCTATCACTCAAAAAATGTTGCCATTTACCTCATGATTTTGTTTTCTGTAATTCGTGTTGGATAGGAATCACACCAAAGGTTTGATCAGAGCTGTAGCAACGACCACCTATCTTGGGTGAGGTCCATTCTTAACATTGTCAAATGGACCACTTAGAATGTTTAAAATGCTTTCACTAAAGAAAAAAATTGCTGCTTGGCGATTGCGTGGTGATACACAATTTGGCTGTGTATTATTTGGCATAATAGAGTGGTTTTTATTGACTAAAAATTCCCCTTCTCTCCATTTTTATTAACCATATTTATACTATTCAGCAATGTCTCTGTAGCTAAGAGGTACATTTATATGCAGTATATTAAGTTAGATCCTCAGATTCAGCTGAGTTTATTGAAGCCCAGGACCCAAAGTGAGGGGGAGGCAAAGGTAGCTTTACGGCATCTTTATACCTCCACTTCCTAGGGCTAGTCATTAGCAGTTGAATCCCCAGTGCAAATTAGAGAAGCCTTGTGTATGAAAGAGATTAACCTCGAAGAACCCATGTTCAAAGTTTGGTCTGTATCAGGGCTTCAGTAACTGAAGTCTGCCAGGGGAGAAGTGACAGTGGCACAAAGTGGTGCTCAGATACTAGGATGATGAGTATTGTATAAGAATACAGATAGCGTGATTGCTTTAATTAGTGGGTGGGTGTCGCCCAGCATGTGGATGGTGCTCTCTGGGAAAGAGGTGTGGCTAGAGGATGCACTGAATTAGCATATCTCCACAGTGGTCTGCAGTGACAGTGCTCCAGTGGTAGACAAAAGCTGCCCCCACTTTGGCAGAAACTCTTAGGGAATGTAGAGATGGTGGCCCAGATGGGAGTTAGTTGTCTAAATATCTTGGAGGATCCAGATCAGTAACTCCATCTTCTCTACTGCGATGACTCTCCTGAGATTCAGCGGATCTAATCATTTAAAATATTGCTTTCAGTAGGATTGCACAGAGGTAACTGAGGGCAGAATTTAGGCCACTTATCTGTCTTTTTTTTCTGCAGCTGTTCAGTTGTCTACGCTCAGGAAATTTTCAGCAGATTTAACTAATATGGTGATGTAAACACTGGAAGCCATCAGAGCCTTCTGTACACTATGGCTCTCCCTGGACTGCAGGAGTGGAGTTTTTGTAAATTTTCCCAATGCGCACACGGCCTTAGTTAGCTGCTGCCAATTTTGGGTACTTTTCTGCAACAGTTCCTAAGTATTTCAGTGACTACTACAATCTGTTCCACAGCAAACTGCAAGATGGTCCATCTATCACTCTAGGGAAGTGGGTTGATTGTCCAGTGGGCCACGGGAACTGGAAGGACCTTTTGCCTATACAATAAGGAAAAAAAGGAAAACTCCAGTAGCCTGCAGTTACCTTCCCACTCTTGGTGTTTGTGCAGCATACATAGTGTTAATCGCTTGCCTCTGTACTGTAAAGAGATATCAAACATTGGCAGACTGAGGCATTTTTTAAACTATCCAAACACTTGTAAATTAGTGGTAACTAAAATGTTTCCAGATGGATTAGCAGAAAATTATATAGCCTGGCTGTTTATTTTACAGCTACCACACTGAATGGGGTTGTCCTTTCCCATGTCTTGGAGGTGGAGGAAAGTGGAAATTTATTTGTTCAGGGTGTGTTGAAAGGAACTTGTATATCTTGGGTCCGGCCGATTCCACATAGCGTAAATCCCAGTGGGAGGCCCTGAGGGAAATGTGGTTTTACACTGGCTTGACTGTCACGCACACCCCAATACTCAGGCTTACTGGGGACCAGTTCAACCCTCAGCGCAGTGTTGCTTTCACTTGTGGTGGCTGGTAATGATCTCTGCTCAGTCATTATGCCAGCCACTGTCTGCCAGAGTTTATGCCAGTCACGTTCTTTCCATGACCACACCACACAGACAAGCTCCCTATAGCAGGTGCCACAATGGTGGGTGGTGGTTCTATGCTCCGAGGGATTCCTTCATGTTGAGGGATTCCTCAGCTGGCCAGCAGGGGCTGTATAACTAGCCTTTTGTGCCAGACAGTAGTGTAAAATGGTCATTGCTTTGTGGGGCCCCGTGACGTGTGGCCCCGGCCAAATGCCCTGCTTGCTACCCAGTAATGCTGGCCCTGACAACAATCTTCAAGAACTCGTGGATATCTCTTAAAATCACAGCATCCGTGACCTCCTTGACAGAGTCATGGCCTTAGTCATTGTCCCCGGCCAAGCAGTTCACTAACAGTGTGTGTTATGCAGAGACTAAGACCCACCGTGCAAAAATTATTCAAGTGGGAATAAAGCATTTCACCAGCAACTTGACACAGTGATACCTTTTTGACGCAGCAGCCATAGCTTTGCAGTCACCCTGGAGCTAGGAAGGCAGAAAGTTTTTATAGGGAAACCAGATTGCCCATCAGCTTCCAAGGTTGTTCAGGTACAATGCACCCTTTCTTCTCTCATCCCTGTGGAAGATTAACAGTGGTTAGTGGATTATTTCAGCCCTAGCCAGCTAGAACAATGATGGTCCTGAGTCTGTTATTGAGCCCAGGCACCTTGTGCACAAGCTCTATCCCATGTCACAGTGCAGGTGAGAACTGATGCTAAAAGGATAAAATTCATCCCCGCACAAAGAACAACACAAGTTCCTAATTTTATAGTTTAAGTGGGACTTTAGTGGTGCTGACTCCACAGGGAGGCACTTCATATATCTTTTTATTCCATATTTCTTCTCCATCACTGATTTCCATATCAGATATATCTCAACTAAATTTCCCTTGCTGCTACCACAAGCAACCTCAAGCATGTACCTGACGAATCAAATGTCATTCTTTTTGCTTTGCACATCATCACCCACCTGTAAATAATCTGGAATAATCAATTATGCTAATTTAGCATAAAGCAGAAGAGTATCCAGCTCACTTTGGCTTTGTAGTGGTGACAATAGTAACACTTACACCATTGCTACTCTGGAGCTTTAACTGTGGTGAGGTACTGTGAGCAGTTTGGCATCACTCTCTGCAAATGTCATGGATCACTTGATGATTGTCTGTTCTGTTCATTCCCTCTGAAGCCCCTGGGTTTGGCCACTGCTGGAAGACAGGATACTGGGCTAGATGGACCACTGGTCTGACCCAATATGGCCGTTCTCATGTTTTTGTTGATGTGCTTTAATGTATTTGCCCCCTCTTCACCCCAAATTTAAAATGCTATTTCTTGCTTAGTACCAAAGAGCAGTAGGACTGCTAAATGCCATGCACTGAAAGTATAACTGTGGGCACACTAGGGGTTGTGCCAGTACAGCTGTACCAACTAAAAAAAAATCACACTTCTAACCAACATAGTCTTCCTTCAGAATGAGTGTGTCAACAAATCACTTAAAATCTTCTTTAGTTGATAAAAGAGTGATTGTGATGCTTAGACTCCTTTTCCCATGAATGGGAGGAAGCAGCACAGTAGGCTGGAGGTGTGGGACTAGTGAATCAGTCTTAATGAACTATGAAATGTCAAATTATTCCCCAAATCTTATGCAGAGTAGTGGGCCTGTGATGAGGGGCTAATGAATTGCCCCACTTATGAACAGTGAATTTTCCAATTATCCCAGGGATGCAGTGCAGTGGGCTTGGGAAATGGTGGGGCTAGCAAATACACACACACCCCCCCACCCAATGAGGCACATAAGCTGGGCGCCAGGTTAAAGCATATGCAATATTTATTACTTATTGAGAAATGTATTTTGCATAGTTGCGTTTGAGTGCTCTTTCCTTAGAACCTCTTCTACAGCACTTTGTGGTTTATGCATCTGCTTATGAATTACTAAGTTATAAAAGCATTGCATGGGTTTGTGGACACCAACTAAGAGTCCATCCTTGATGAGTGGTTTAATAGGATATGTATGACAGTGGTATTCATGTTGTTCCAAACAAGTTTAGTGGAGTTCAAGCCTGGTGGTCTATTGAGACAGAATACAGATGATAACAAGGAGATATACACCTATCTCATAGAGCTGCAGGGGGACTTTGAAAGATCATTGAGTCCAGTCCCCTGTCTTCACTAGAAGGACTAAGTACTGATTTTGCCCCAGAGCCCTAAATGGCCCCCTCAAGGATTGAACTCACAACTCTGGGTTAATGCTCAAACCACCAAGCTATCCCTCTCCCCAGTTGTTACTGACTTCTGACTGGTGCTGTGATTACTCATGATACTTAGATAATGACACACTAGGTGCATTCTCGCTGTGATGCACTCTTTACCCAGTTGATTCGGTTGTATCTGGAGATGCTACACTGATGGGTGGCAGTACAAAACCCTCAGAAATATATTCATTTTTCCTCAATAAAGGCAGTGGCAGATGGTGTGCTTCAGGATGTACTAAGCACCCGTATACTCTACTGTATTACATGCTTTTTACAAAAAATATATTAAAAGAGTGAGCATGGGATATCTGAGTCATGGGGATAGTAGTTTTACAGATATGGCTATCATTTGAAGAATATTAGAAAGATCAGACAAAAGAAGCAAAGAGACTTGGGAAATACAGATGTTTTGGATTCCTGTAAAATGCTTTGAGTTTTAGGCTAAAAATACATGGAATTGAAAGAACCTAATGGGAGTGGGAAAGAATCCACTGATTGTCCTTCATGTGGGAACAAATGATACGGCTAGATTCTTGCTGGAACATATCAAGGGAGACTATGCCAGGCTGGGGAAGACACTTAAGGAAATCAAGGATCAGGTGATCTTCAGTGGGATTCTGCCTGTTCCTAGAGAAGGGCAACAAAAGTGTGACAAGATTATGGCGATCAACAGATGGCTCAGGTAGCGGTGCTATAAGGAGGGCTTTGGGATGTATGGTCACTGGGAGGCATTCATGGACAGACGACTGTTCTCTCGGGATGGACTTCACCTTAGTAGGGAGTGAAATAGACTTCTAGGATGAAGGCTGGCATAACTGATTAAGAGAGCTTTAAACTAGGAATTGGGGGGAGATGGTTGGGAGATGTCCAGGTAATCTCTATGCTGGATTTTAACATTGAGAGGGAAGAAAATGAAGCAAGAAAGGTTACTGTTGTGGGTAGGAGAATGGACATATGGAGGAAGGGTACTGTAGATACAATTCTAATAGGTGATACTGGCCGTAGAACGTCTGGGCCTAATCAGGTAAAGAATGTGAGTGAAGCCAAACAGCAAGAATTAAGATGTTTGTACACCAATGCGAGGAGTCTAGGTAACAAAATGGAGGAACTAGAGTTACTGGTGCAGGTGAAACCGGATATTATAGGAATAGCAGAAACATGGTGGAATAGTAGTCATGACTGGAGTACAGGTATTGAAGGCTATGTGCTGTTTAGGAAAGAGAAATAAAGGCAAAGGTGGTGGAGTAGCATTGTATATCAGTGATGAGGTAGACTGTAAAGAAATAAGAAGGGATGGAATGGATAAGACAGACTCTGTCTGGCCAAAAATCACATTGGGGAAGAAAGCTACTAGAGCCTCCCCTGAGATAGTGCTTGGGGTGTGTTATAGACCTCCGGGATCTGATTTGGATATGGATAGAGATCTTTTTAATGTTTTTAATGAAGTAAATACTAATGGGAATTGTGTGATCATGGGAGACTTTAACTTCTCAGATATAGACTGGAGGACAAGTGCTAGTAAGAATAACAGAGCTCAGATTTTCCTAGATGCGATAGATGATGGATTCCTTCACCAAGTAGTTGCTGAACCAACAAGAGGGGATGCCATTTTAGATTTGGTTTTGGTGAGTAGTGAGGACCTCATAGAAGAAATGGTTGTCGGGGACAACCTTGGTTTGAGCGATCATGAGCTAATTCAGTTTAAACTGTATGGAAGGATAAACAAAAATAGATCTGGGACTAGGTTTTTTTATTTCAAAAGGGCTAACTTTAAAGAATTAAGGAAATTAGTTAGGGAAGTGGATTGGACTGAAGAACTTGGGGATCTAAAGGTGGAGGAAACTGGAAATTACTTCAAGTCAAAGTTGCAGAAGCTATCAGAAGCCTGCATCCCAAGAAAGGGGAAAAAAATCATAGGCAGGAATTGTAGACCAAGCTGGATGAGCAAGCATCTCAGAGAGGTGATTAAGAAAAAGCATAAAGCCTACAAGGAATGGAAGATGGGAGTGATCAGCAAGGAAAGCTACCTTATTGAGGTCAGAACATCTAGGGATAAAGTTAGAAAGGCCAAACGCCACGTAGGGTTTTCCCTTGCAAAGGGAATTAAAACCAATAGTAAAAGGTTCTATAGCCATATAAATAAGAAGAAAACAAAGAAGTGGGACCACTAAACACTGAGGATGGAGTGAAGGTTAAGGGTAATCTAGGCATGGCCCAATATCTAAACAAATACTTTGCCTCAGTCTTTAATGAGAAGCTTAGGGATAATGGTAGGATGACAAATAGGAATGAGGATATGGAGGTAGATATTACCACATCCGAGGTAGAAGCCAAACTGGAACAGCTTAATGGGACGAAATCAGGGGACCCAGATAATCTTCATCCAAGAATATTAAAGGAACTGGCACAGTGGATCATCTGTGCATGGATTTAAGGGCCATAGCATGGTACACTGTGACTAATTTTGTTATAACAACACATTAAAGGCACTGACCCATTAGTGCAGAGGCAGCTAGGAAAGCAAAGAGCTGATCCTAAGGTCATTGAAGTCAATGGAAAGAGTCTCACCATTGATTTCAGTGAGCTTTGAATCAGGCCCGAAATGAGGGACCCAAGCTCAGTCCCACTTCAGGACAAAGAGTGTCTGGATTTGCTGTGGAAGTTGACTGAAGGAACAGCATTGACAAGGCTCTGAAGAAGGCTGCATCAAGTTTGTTTTCACCAGAAGGGTTGACATGGTATGGGACAGGAAAAAATTAAAGGATCCTCTGGACTCAAAGAAAAGAATGGAGTACCACCTAATGCGTGTGACAAAGAAATAAAGCAAACACCAGAGGAATTCATAGTGACTGGCCAGTTTTTGTAAAATGTTTACGAACTAGAAGCTGAACTGTCTTTCTGGATGGAACTTTGACAAGGATGTCATAATAAATCAAAGGCACAAAGGACTATACTAGATATCTATCAAACTTGCTGAGCCACTTTAGTACATGCAGGTGTGTCGAGTTTGCCTGTGGGTTGGTTTATGATACATGGATTTTAGCTATCAGTCTTGTTGTCTGGAAGAAAACAATTGGCCTGGAATGGCATAACTAATGTCTATGGAGGCTATGTGCCAAACGATATTGATTAAACTGAATGACAATAACATTGTAAAAGCAGCAAAGAGTCCTGTGACAATAACGTGCAGCAGTGAAATTTCAATAGAGAAAAATGTGCACTGGACATCCATCACTGTAATACCTTTGCCCACACAGCTATATTTTCAGGGGAGAAGCAGCTACACACAGGAGAGGGTTTGGTATTAAAAGAAACAAGAACATTAAAAAATGGCGCAAACCATTTTGGATTAATCATTTAGTGATCTCTACTGAAAAGTCAATCATTAACAACAGTGACCAACCCAGCATATCTGAGCTAGCGCAGTAATTTGTTATTCTTAGTACAGGGAAATATTGCAAAATCTTAGATACATCGGAGCCTGAGGGAAAGCCGCTTGACTTCATTGGGCCTTCAATCAGAGCTATAGTGATATTAATTGTTGGCAAATGCAGAGTTATTAAAGGGTAGTACATTTTTTGCCTTTCCGTGATTGATAAAGATGGCCTGAAAAGCTTTTTGGTTTGATTCTGGGTTTTTTTGCATCGCCTGTCTTCTGGTCTTTCCTGTGCTCTGTTTGTGTTGAAGGAGGATAATCAGAAAGATGAAATAAAAATGAAGTATTATACAGAAGAATATTCATGTTATGCATTTGGCTTTCAATCCGCAAAGGACCTAACAAAATTGAGCTATCATCTTGCATTATTTAATTTTCCTAAAAGGGTGATATCTCAGCATTCACTATTACTGATAGCCCTTGCACATTGTAATGCAATATGTCATTGGCAGCAATCCAATGACCATAATTTCCTTTCTTCTCTTTGTCACTGATAAATGGATTGGAAAAATCCTGCCCCTTCCTTTTAAATCCAGGCATTTGTTTTTTAAACTATTTATTTTTAAATTCTTCATTGTGTTGGTAATGCAGTCACACACAAAGTTCAGTAGTACATACTGGTAGCATTGTAAATCAGCCAGAGAAATTAATCCAAACTTTAAAAAATACATAAGTGGAGCCAGGGCACTCAGGTGATTTTATTTTTCTTATAGTCAAAAAAAAAAAGGAGATTATTTTCTGGAGAAAGAGATGTACTTACCCTCTCCAGGAAAGCAATGCCCAAGAATGGTTGCAGAACCCACTGAGTGAAGATTTTCATTATCCTGATACTTTATATATAAAAAATGATGGATGGAACTGATGTATATGACTTCTTTGCTGTGACGGTTAGCTTTCACAATTTAAGCCAGATGAGGACAGGGTAATACTTGAATAGCAGCCTCTATGGAAAATACAAGGTGATGTAGTTAGTGGTATAGGTGATTCAGCAGGGGACACACTAACCTTTGATTGGTAAGAAGGGCTTTAACCTAGGAGGTGAGGGGACAAGGTTGGGAGAGACTTGTGAAATCTCTACACCAGGCTTCAACACCTGGGTGCAGAAAAACCAGCTAAATGAAGATATAGGAAGGGATAATGGAACATGATAAGCTAGAAAACTGGGTGATGCCTGAGAGAAATAACTGAAATGCTTATACACTAATGCAAGCAGTCCGTGCCTTGAACCCTATAACTCAGTACTAGACTAAAGCCCCCGTCATAGTGCTATAGGGCACTGCATTTTTTAAAGTGTCCTCCTTCAGCTAAGGTGTGAAACGGAGGTGCCAATTGCTTGCTGTCCCTTAAAGATGGCATGTGAGTGCCTAAATGAAAAGGATGTTAACCTGGTGTCCAGGCCAGATTCCAATTTGAGTAATTGATTTGAGTAATTGTATTTGTCCTACCTAAATTTGCCCTTTATTTTCAGTTGCACAATTTTTTTTCTTTTCTTCTGCTAAAGTAAACGGTAGTAATTTCTGTGTTATGTGTCTGAATTTCAGTGGTGGAGGACGTGATCCCTGGACACAGCTTTTTAATCAGTTTGTAAAGCACTTTGGGATGAAAGGCACTATATAAATGTATTGTTATTATACTCACTTGTGGGTTTGGGGAGTGGAAGCATTTATTTATGTATTTCTATTCCCCTCCTAGTTTGGCCTTGACTGTACTAATTTTGTGAGTGGATAGGCTCAGGAGGACTGTAATTATTTTATTGACCATCCTTCTGCCTCAACTGTGTCAATAACATATGTTATTATTGGGGAAGGCATTTTATAGTGAAGCCAGCTACCAAAAGACCTATTCCAAAGCTTAAATAATTGAAGAGGGTGGTTGATGTTTTCAAATGGTTAAGTTACTAAACTGGCTTTGCAAATAATTTTGCTATGATGGTAAGTGAGCATGGCTCCCTTGGCAGTAGTGGAAAGTGTGTTAATCAGAGCCAGATTGAAGACTACCCCCATAGAGGGTACCAAATGTGGTTCTGGACTCCAGATTGTGTTGTGTGGGTGCAAATCACGCTACTTATTTTTAGAGCATGTAGAGTTTCTTAAGCTGGATTACAAATACTAATGTAGCCAGGTTAGTTGTAATAATGTATGCGGACCCTTTAAGGCAGGATACAGGACCAGAGCACTGCCCCATGTCTTGATTTTAGTCCACAATGAATGGAGTTCTGGGAGTTGTAGTCCCCAGTGATGGAAGTTAGAGGCTGTCACAGCAAGGAATGCTGGGAAGGAGTGTGAGGAGACACAGGGCCTGAACCAAAGCCCTCTAAAATCTGTGGAAAGACTCCCAGTGATTTTATTTGGCATTAAATTAAGGCAGTAGACAGCTCCTTCCTTGGTCTCTCCCTGTTTTGAAAGACAGGGATACTGATAGCAGTTGGCACTCCTTCCCAGCATTCCATGCTTTCAACTCCTATCAGCCCTGGGAACTACAACACCCAGAATTCCAGTCATTCTAGGCCACAACCAGGAATATGGTTGAGCGGGCCCTACAGCCTGCCTTAAAAGGCAAGCACATGCTATTACACTAGGCTTTTCTAACATCTGTTTATGAAGAGAGTAGTGTCGGATGAAAAGTGATGTAGTAAATAACTTCCAGTTAGATAATGCCTTTCCACTGAAAGGATCCCAAAGTGATTCATCAGTGATATACACTGAAATGCAGCCAGACAGTGCATCAGGTAGTTTCTCACTCCTTGGGGAGAAGTATGCAGAAATTTAAATTGCATATCATAGGCTTCTATGGAATTTTAATCTCTGACATTTCATAGCAGGGGAGAGAACATAAAAAAGGCACATGACAAAGTGAAATGTAGAGGAATGTAAAGGCATCATGGAGACCTGAGTGTTGATGACTCATGCAAGGAACTGTCCCCATCCCTTTTTATTATATACTAATTATGTAGCATCCTAATTGCAAATAAGATAAAAGTACTTTCCCTGAGGAGTTTACAATCTAGGATCTTAAAACATAACACCCTGTTCCTGCAAAGACTTCAACACACATATAATTTTAAGCATATGCATAACTGTTTGCAGGATCATGGCTTAAATCTCAATTACCCCTTGATAAATTCTGTTTGGTCAAGAGCCAATCCTCAAGGACTTTTCTTTTTCATTTGTAGCAAAAATAACTGCACCAGGGAAGTGTAATATATTCTCTTTTCACAAAACCAGTGAAAAAGTTTGTGGGCCAGATCCTTGGCTGGTAGACTCAAATGAAATGACATTGGTTTACACCTCCTGATGATCTGGACCCATTTTTTTTTCTTATTATGTTTTCAGTATGAACTGCCTTTGCAGCTCTAGAAGTAGAGAAAGGGCTAAAATCAAAACCAAATCTCAAGTGTAAGGTGTTTGATCATCTAATCATATATCTGGTTTTTGATCATGGCCCATGCCTTTATAATAAACTGAGTTAAACCAAACAACTCCCCCCCTCCAAATTTTGAAATATTTGAAATCCAGATCTGAATTATTTTATGGCCTGAGTCCATTCCTGCCTGGAAATCACCAGCAGCAGTAGGAGTTTAACTAACAGTGAGACACTATGAGATAAAGTCTGCACCAGGTCACACTTGTGCAATCTGATTCATGGATTCCAAAGCCAGAAGGAACCATTATGATCATTTAGTCTAACCACCTGTATAACACAGGTTGTAGAACTTCCTCAAAATAATTACTAGAGCGTATCTTTTAGAAAAACATCCAATCTTGATTTAAAAATTACCACTGACAAAGAATCCACCATGACCCTTGGTAAATTGTTCCTATGGTTAATTATTCTCACTGTTAAAATTCTTTGCCTTATTTCCAGTCTGAATTTGCTTCAACTTCCAGCCATTGGCCTGTGTTATACCTGATGCAGTATCAGTATTCAAATCATGGATTTCAGTAAGTCAACATGTGGTTTGGCTAGTAGTGCATGAAAATACCTGATAATATTTTAATTTTACAGAGTATATGTACATTACTTGAATATATTTATTTGATGCTGTCAGCTGCTCAGGTGGCTGCTTGGGAATTGCAGTCAACTTCCTCCACAGCAATCAAGAGCCAAACGGGATACTGTGTTAGGCAAGGTTTTCAACTGAGATTAGGGAATTTTGAGTTAGATCCCAAGACAGCAGGAAATTTTCATGGACTGCCAGACATTTGGTCAGACCCATGAAATAGATATATTTTAAATGTTACAATTTCATTGAAATTTTAATAAATATGAGTAAACTTTCTGAAGAGAGAAAACACCCTTGTTTCATAAAGAAATAACAAAGCCCATTTTGACTTTTAGTTTTTACAAGCTAACGGTTTTGATGTTTTATGAGGAGCTCAGAGAAGAGACAATTCCTCTTTGACTCAAACACTCTTAGCCTAATGAGTGCTTTGGGTTTCTTTGAGTGCATATCCTTTTACGTGTAAAAAGTGACAAAGCGTCCTGTGGCACCTTATAGACTAACAGATGTATTGGAGCATAAACTTTCGTGGGTGAATACCCACTTCGTCAGGACTTTTTGTCACTTTTTACAGATCCAGACTAACACGGCTACCCCTCTGATACTATTCTTTTACCTGTACACTAACATGTTAATCCAGACCATTGGGCAAACATTCTCCTACAGTCTGTGACAAGTTGCTTAATGTGTATAAACTAGAACTGGTTGAAACATTTGCAACAAAACAATTTTACATTGAAAAATGCAGTTTCATTTAAATTTATATGTTTCACAGGAATGTGTCAATTTTGATGTTTTCTGCAGGAAAAAGTCATTTCAATGAGGTAAAAACAGTTCTTTTTTACTTTATCTTTTTGACGCATTTAGTTTGGACTTTTATATTGAAGTGGTAATATTAATATTCGTATTATATGTAAAATATTTTATTTAATATTTTAATTTAATATAAAAATCAAAACAAAATAAATCAAAATGTCTAGACAATATATTTTCCCTTACTGAAACAACATGTTTTACCCTATTACAACGAAACATTTCAACTTTATCAAAACAAAACTTTCTGATGGCTCCAAATTGAAAATTGTTTGAATTTTCATTGAACAGGAAATGTTGAAATTTCAACAACTGGTTCTGATTCAGAACAAATTATTTTTCCAAATGTCAGCATTTCCCATGGAATGGAAATTCTGGTTTCTGACCGCCTACACAATTTCAGAACATATAATGAAATAAGAAGTAAATATGACTGCTACAAATATATTAAGTAGTTAACAAAAAAAAAGAAGTTGCTTTGTCACTGACACTGAGTAGGTGTACAAAGTATTGGGGAGAGTGTGAAAGGAGTCCTCACCACTGTGAACCAGGACCAGCCATTATGTGGAAGAGGCAATGCAAGCATTGTTCCATGATGGTGCTGCTGGCCACACTAGACCCTGATTCTGCAAGGTACTGATGGATGTGCCTGTCTTTACACACATAGTAGTCCCAGTGAAGTCAGCAGGACTAAATGCATGCCTAAAGTTAGGTACATATTTTAATTCTTTACTGCACAGAGGCCCAAGTGAGGTGATTGTAAAGACATGCCTATTGCCTTATCTCCTTCCCTCCACACCACTCAACAGAGCTGAATGGAAGCAGGAAAGGAGCACATCATGCAGCATGCCTAAAGGTAGCAGAGCTGAAACTGCAGCAGCATTTCTCTGGAAGGATTCTGGCTGCATGAACTAGCATTCCTCCTGCAGCTCTCGCTGCAGTGATACCACTCCTCCCTCTTAAGCCCTCCACATCTATCCAGGCCCAGATCTCAGGTTAGGTTTGGGTTATACAACACTCAAACAACAGAACTTGAGTGATCTGTGTTACTCCCAGTATTGATCCTTCAAAATGACCAGACAAGGGAAACATATTTGGTCAGGCAAGGACTCTGTCCATTTGTTGGGAAAGGACTCGTGCCTAATGTATCTCTTTCCAGAAAATTTCCAGGAGTGTGCAGAAGGGAAAAATGGGTGGGACTGAATGGCACTGGCAAGCTTCTTCTACCAAAACTGTCTCTGGATATTATTCGTCATAGGAGCCCCGTTATTAATTAGAGGTCATTACCAGCATATGGCCTTTAGTAAAGGAATGACATTTATTAAGGAGTTAAACAAGATGGACTTATCATCTCTTTCTATTAGGTGTCAACATTTTTGAGTTCTTTATACTGCATAGACTTCCATTATTATACTTCTAAAGTGGCATTTGTTTGATCTTTGCTATTAACATAAAGTGATAAGAAATCATTACGGTAACTTGTGGTTTGTTAAAATGGCTTATCTTTTTTTTACCTTTTATCTTTTTATGCTACCCTTGTATCTCCTCTGGACTTTGTTTATTGATGAGATTCCAATTAATTATCTGTGTTTGCAAATAATATAACAATTTGCTTCCTGTTAGAAACGTCAGAGAAAGCTTTCAGATGCTGGTTCTCACTATAAGGATAAACTCCTGCACTCTTAGTTATTTTAAATTCATTTGTGCATCATCTAGTACAATGTGGGTCCTGATCCATAACTAGGGCTTCCAGGAGCTATGGTAATGCAAATAAAATAATAATAATGATAATTATTATAATTAATAATGAATATAATTCCTAAACTATAAAAGTTATCCATTTTCTTGCTGGTATCACCCTTTCATTAGCCCCCATTTGAACTGTGGACCAGAGCCTTAGCTGATGTAAATTGGCATATGTCTATTGAAATCAAAGGGACTCTGCCCATGCTTGAAAGTAAGCACATTCATGAGTATTTGCAAGATTGGGGATTTCACGTGCACTTCAGTTGAAATTAAGCCATTGACTTCAGATTATTTTAAGGATAAACTGGTCCAGTATATTTAGCTCTGTTTTGCATTGTCTTATAAACTCTATACAGATGAACAGGAAATAGATTGACAGGATTATGCCTGTTTTCTAAGCAGGAAGAGAGGGATCCTTTGGATGAAATTGTTAGCCACTGCATAAACAGGCTTTATACAGAGGTCCAAATCAGAGGTAGATTCCCTCCCTGAACCTGAAGCCAGGACACCTCTCCAGCTTGTCTGCAGTCTACTTTTCCCCCTGAAGGCAAAGTGTGCGGCAAGTGGATTCATGCTGTTCACAGACCCATTGGCCATGTCCTCAGCACTCGTCTTGCCAGACAAAAGCACCCCTCTACATACTCATGGAGAGGGCCATTGTGGAATCTCTTCTGCACACCTCTGTGTACTCTGGCCCTGCCACACAGCAATAGTATGGCCCCTCCACCACAAGCCAGGAGGTGTTTCTGCTAGTGCAGAATAATGGACATTCGGGATATGTAAAAGTTATAAAATCAATGAAAAAATTCATTTTGAGAGCCAATGTTAGTTAATTTTTTTCATCAAACACTCTATGTAATTTATCATTAGTAATATTGGTACTGAGTCTCAAATGGCTAATCTAGTCTGGTCACATTTAATTCTAAACTAAAGTGCCTTGCGTACTGGGGGAAAGATAAACACTCATTAAATCAGCAGGTCATATATGGGTGGTATAGCATTTTTGCAGAAACCTGACTGTAGTAGATATTGAAGAATCCTAATTAGAGAATTTGGGATTTATGTACTTTGACCCAGAAAGCTGTTGAGTAGGTACCTATGGTGAGAGCAACAATATATTTGCTAGACTATATAGTTACAAGGAACATGCTGTGCCACTTTAGGTTGGCTCTATAAGAGGAACATATTCCCCCCTATATAAGTTGAGTAGTTAGGGTATGTGGTGGGAGCCTGGAATAAAGGAATGCTCCTCACCAGGCAGGGTACTGAGAGGAAACTTATCTGTGTGTGCTCATACAGCCATCAGCCTGCATAGATCCCATGGCTCCTGCACTTCTGGTTCATTAGAGGCAACGGCTGGTGGATTTGTGCATGGTGACTAATCCACGGTCCTCACGCAAAGTCCTCCCCTGCCCTTCGGCCCCCAATCCCCTCCCAAAGAACAGCAGGAGATGTTTTCTGTGGCATACGGAGGGTGCACGCTCTTTGCAGGTGCTCTCAAACATTTTTATCCCTTCGGCACGGGCAGGCCCCTCAACTTCTACCTGTCACTGTACAACAAAACCCCAAGGGCTGGATTCTCGCCTCTGATGGAGTCACTTTGCAGTGCATCAGCAGCCCAAAGTGGCTGTTAGTCAATGAAGATAACTAGTAGAGAATTATCCTTGTGCAAGGTAACTTGCTGGTAGTGAAAATCTGGCAGAGGTAGCTGCACCAGTCACCACCCCCATTATCCTCTGTATAAGGGCAGGAAGGGCATGTCAGGGGTGAGGAGTAGACAGGGTGGGGCAGTGAGGGGAGTGGGCTTAGTGGAATAGTGTCCTGCTAAGTCTGATCTTCTACCGCTGTAAGTCAGGGCTGTCCTTGTATAGCTCTAACTTGTGCCAGGACTGAGCAGCCCTGAGTCAGGGACCGCAAACCAGGTCCCCCATCTTCAATCTATCCAATCAGGGCCTACATATTTAGCACTGCCCCACTCATCTTTTTTTGCCTTTAAACTGCTACCAGTGACTTCACAGTATATACATAGTGTACTGAGCACAGTTGTACAAACACAGGATCATTTATTTGCTATCCTGGAATGTTTATCAATTTGTTTACCAATTTGTTCCCTTTTGTTAACATAAGAAATTTCACACAACCAAATGCACTGGTAAAGTGGGGAGCACTAAACCAGCTCACATTTGTTTCACTGCTCCCGATCCTCGAGACTCCAAAGCAATAAGGTGGAGCAAGCAGGATTGGAAAAGTAAGAGAGACAGCATTCAACGGAAGGTTCCCTGTTCTTAATTACTCAATTGGTAAATCATAGATTCCAGATCAGATGCTGTCTTGTGCTGAGAGCTCAGTGGTTGTGTGAAATCAGGGGTAGAGGATTGTCAGGAAACCAGTTATGGTTCCCTGATTCTGAGAGAGAATCTGCACCAGCCATGGCTGCTCTAACTTATGCCGGCTTGGTACAGCCCCGGTTGCTGCCATGGTGAATGGTGTGTGAGTTGGCTGAGAGTTCTCCCCACCCACACATTGAGGGAACTCTCAGATGGCTAGCTACAATCAGATTTGGACTTCTTTGCACAGCCAGATTGGAGTAGAAAATCTGGCCCTCTGATTTGAGACTCCTTAGATAAAATTCTCTTCCCACATAGATAACAGTCACAAAAGCCCCATGCAACCTTGGCCTCTGAGAACTCCTTTCCCAGTATGTCTAAACATATGCATCTAGTTAGATGATAGCTTGGACCTAATAATCTTCTCCCACTAGTTTTTCACTGGTGTAACTCCTGTGATATTGATGGAGAGACTTTTGATTTACATCAGTGTAGCTAGAGAATCATTGCCAACATATCTCTGTAAGTCTCCTTTTCTGTTACAAAATGAGTTAGTGTTCCCGATTCAGTTGAAACAAAGATATTTTCCACACAGTTAAAAATAATAGAACCATTTTCCTTTAGAATATTTAATGCAAAGTGTCACTCAAATTCCAGGATTTAAACTAGGGGAGTTTGCAATAACCTTTTATAGTCTTTCCATGTCATAATGATTCTACCTATCTAGGAATGTGTTCCCTGCCCCGATCACAAATTCTATGCAAGGAATAATTGAGAAACCAACTAAGTTTAAAGTCAGTGGCTACAGCCAAGTCAGTAATCTCAGAGATCTGGGGTTTTTTTACATGATCCAAGCAAGTTAGAGCTGGTGAGCAAAAGAACTCACAAAGTCCTTTGCCTTGGCATCATTCTAGCAAGCTGAACCAGAGTACTCATAGAAATTTGTACCTTCTTATAAACCCACCAATTGGAGTTACTGATCCAATGACTCCCAAGACCTATACCTGAGCAAGCTACAGGTTTTGAGCCAGCAATCTCATGGAGATCTGTGCCTTCATCAGACTAGCGAACTGTAGATTTTAAGCCTGTCCCTTGACATGAGACCACCAAGGGAGATGTTCTGAACCAGACACCTTTCAGAAGTCTCAGCCTTCACAAAGCCCAAGAAAACTCCAGCTGTTTACCTAATGCCCTGTGAAAAGGCCTGCACTTTGATATAAGACCAGACCAAGGGGCTGTGCCAGTAACTTACTTCACAAAAGCTTGGTTTCAGCCCACCAAGCGAGAGATACTGAGCAAGAGACATTGTGCTTTGTGCTTTGACATCAGTCAGGCATGCTAAAGCTGCTGGGCAAGTGAGCTCAGAGACGCATGATTTAATAACATCTCAACAAGCTAGAAAAGATGACTCAGAGACCTCTTTTGAGAAATCTTTGCCTTGCCATCAGACTGGCAAGCTAAAGGTGATGAGCCAGTAACGCACAAAGCCTGTGGCTTGACAACAGGCCATCATCAGCCCATAAGTGCACAGGGCTTGACTGAAGCTCAAAAGCAACCTCTTGGATCACGAAATCAGGCTGGATATTTCCTGAGACCAGGTTCTCACCACATTTAAATATTTTCTGTCAGCAGTCAAGCACTAAATGCCAAAAGAATGTTTTCACAGGATTTTGGTATTTCTGATGAATCCAGGAATCCCATACAAATGTGGAAACAACAGTTACATTTTTTTAAAAGGAACTCATTTAACTACAGTGTTTTTAAGCTCAAACAATGTTTGGATTAGATTCTGTTCAAGGTTTTGATAAAGATTCAGGGATTTTTAGCTGAATCAGATCACTCATCCGTCACTTCTGCCAGGAACTTTGTATTGAGGGTTTAATCCTCCAAGGCACTGAGTACTTCTGTGTGGGAACTGATACCTCTCAGGATAGCTCAGAACATTGCAGGATCAAGACCTGAGTTAGGAAAGTGAATAATCACTAACTTGGCATAGTCTTAAAGTGTTCAAAGAAAGAGAGATTTAATACAGCATCCTATTTGGAGTCTAGCATCAATACACATTCTGACTGCAGGGAGGGAAGACTAAGCTGATATTCAAGAGATATTCTTGGTGTTCTTGGACCTCTTCATCTCTGGTCTTCATGCGCAGAATCCAAACGCAGCCTGTGATGAGAACCATCAGTTGAGTTAAGACAACTGAACTGATACTGTGATGATGTGTTAGAAATTTCTGCCTGGATACTTTCAGTGCAGAGAGTCTAAGAAATGATGGATGCATTGTAAAGGATACAGAGAATTGTGATCCCTTTAGTAAACAACTCTGTCAAAACAGAGATTAGGTCAGTGTATTTTTCTACCATCAAGCCTACTGGGAGATCATCACTAATCTTTTTGGTGTTGTGTCTATAAAAGCTACAAAAAGGGAAGAACATGGAAAATAGTGTAGGCAGAAGTATGTATGTGCAGTACAGCCTATTACCCATGAGGATGGCTGGTTTGGAAAGATCAGACACACACGGTCCTCGGCTTCCATCAATTTAATATTAAACATAATATTTTTATGAGTTGATAAATCCTAATCCAAGGACAATTGTTTACTTTTCCTGGATTGCATATACTGCTCAGCTTCCCCTCCACCCCCACTGTCCATTAATTTAATGGTAATTAAAGATAGGGCAAAATGGAGATAATAGTTAACAACTAGCCTAAACAGGTAGGAGCTGCACTTTTAAAACAATTTATCATTAAAAGATGCATTTAAAAATGAAGAATAGCATGATGTGAAGTATTGGGGTTGCATCAAGGGATCCTCGGTGTTCTGGCAACAGTGGATACAAAAATATTCTAAGTATGACTATAATGGGGAAAAACAGATTAATGTTTCCCACTAAGTCAAACGTAAGCAGCATGAAAGATTTCCAAATAAGGTGCTGTTATACTTTGTTCTTAATAAGAGGTATCATATTAAATTAGGCTAATAACAGTTGAGTATAGATGTGTGTTGAGAGAATAAAGAACTTTAGAATTTATACAGTCTGTTTTATTTATGTTATAGGAACATTTTCCACACACTGTTTCATCTAGTCAAGATGGCTGTCTCTGCTGCATTCAGTGGATGGTAGTAGCAGCTGAGGGAGTACAGAGGTGTTTAGTCCTGCATATGTAGTGATGAATAAACTGGCCCTCCCCTGGCTCAGCCCTGCCACACCTCTGAAGATGCTTCTCTGATCTGCTGTAGAGTCCTCCCTGTGTTCGCCCACAACTTGGCCTACATTTTGCTCCCACTGCATTCAGAGCCTTGGGTTGGTGAGTTATAAATACCAACAACCTTTCAGGAGCTCTTTGCCTTTTATGCTTAAGCTAGACATTGAGAGGGCAACACAGAGATGCCAAAGCTGAGGAATTGAAAATTATGGGCTTGACCCAAAGCCCCTTAAAGTCTTTCCATTGACTTCAGTGGCCTTTGGATCTGGCCCTATGTCATCAACTTGACCCCTTGACACAGAGAGCCGAAGCCATGCTCTACCAGTGCAACGTCATGCCTCACAGAAGTTTGTTGGTTCTAGCTTAGTCCTCATAATGCCACCCAGTCACAAGGCTAGATGTGAAAATGGTGCTGCTGGAAAAAGGCAGGTGTGCATGTCAGGAAGGAATCAGTGACTGCCATCAGAGCTCAGAAGTAATATTTAACTTGGCATTTGCTGACAACATAGTTGAAGTCTGTTCTGAAAAGTTATGGAAAATGTTCTTAATCGTGCCTTTTAAGTACTGTTTCTAGGCTAACCCTTTTTCAGTTTTAAAGCAGTTAGATTCTGTATTCCAGCAACACATGAGCACACCAAGGCATTGAAATAAAAACAAGGGGAAGTCAAATTTGGGGCTTACCCTTGACACAGTCCTTCAGTGTAAGAGGCACATGAAAGCTTTATTTTTCACATGATGGACTAATGTACACGTAGAGAGGCTGAGAAAGGTTTTGTAACATACATGTAAATCAAGTCAGATGGCAGAGCTGTTAACTATCTTTAAATGATTTGTCAGAACAAGCTAATTCTAATTAAATCCCAAGCCCCCACCTCACAAACTGAGTTGTGACTATATCCCTGAAAGCTGTTCAAGATTTAACTTAATCTGCATATATTTTATACAGTAGTAGTACAGTAGGCTAGTAGTAGGTCTATATAGCTTATATAGCCATAAAATACTATACAGTACAGACATCTGCATATGTCTTATACAGTAGAGAAGGTTAGTAGTTGAGTTTTATACCCATATAATGCCAAGCACCTACAGAGATAATGCACTCCAGATAAAAGTCAACCTACCAGACAGTCTCCTTTTCAGTTCCCTAGCTGCAACTCCAACAGCAGAGCCAGTGCTAGCCCATTGGGGCCCTAAGCAGGAATATCCCGCCCCCCGCAATACTAAAACAGGCAAGTTCTTATAATAAAAAGTGAATAGGTGGCCACCTTGAACTGCTTGAGCCCCTAAGCAATTGCTTAGTCCGCTTGTGCCTAGAGCCGGCTGTGTCCACCTGATTCTGGTACCACTAGGCTATGGCAGAGATTAAATTTCCTAACTACCCACCCATGTGCCCCATATGGAAAAGTTATGCTTCAGCTCTACTTCTTGGATTCCTGGCTCATGTAGTGGGAAGAACCCAGTGGTATGTGTGTATGGAGCTGGGACCCAACAAATATAGAGTGTCACAAGATCTGTGGCCAGCCCTGATCATACGCAACCATACATTTGTGCAAGAGAGGTCAAGCAACAGGTAGAATGTATACTTGTATTTGTTCGTGGACTGAGATTAAACGCAGATCTTCATGGAACTGAACTGTGCAGAACATATATTAAGAATTCAAGTGCATACCAGAACTGCTTCATGATCACAGAGGATTGTGGGGAAGGAGAAGAAAAGAAAAAGAAAAGCTATTGGTCAACCAGAGTGTGAGCATGATCTTGTTATATGTTGGCTGCTGCTGAAGAGTATGGAGGGCACCATCTTTCAGTGTATTTCTCCTAGCTATTTTCACTGGTGTAGGTGAGTTTCTCTCTCAAGTCAGATCTATGCTACTTCTCAAGCCTTCCCATACTATGGTGGCCATTCTGATTTTAGATGTTGTTAACATAGTGAACTGCCATTTTCTGTGAGCTATGTAAGACTGAGCTGTCTAATTAACTGAACATGCAGGATGCAGTTGGGATTCAAATAGAACAGATATTAAACTTATATCCATAGAGTTTATCCCCACACAGTACAGTACATGCCATATTATAGGCATGGTATGCCAGAAGGAAGTAATGCCATGGAAAGTCTTTGATTTCTTGAAATGTTAGGAGGAAATTATTAAGAAATTTTCCCAAGGGTGAGACCAGCTTGATCAGATCCTGTGCCAACCCCAACCACCTATAACAAGAAAAGTTTTGACCTTCCCTTTGGTGTACAAACCATTAAACCAATAACGCACCATGTCATAACAGATCTCTTTTCTTGTTGGACTGGTTACAACATCTCTGAATCTTTACAATTTGTCAATAGCTATTTTACATCCCGTTAACTCTTCCAGCTCTAGAAGTGGTATGGACTTGGGGACTACGATGTTTCTCAAGCTGCCTAGAGCATATTTCAGATTTCTCTGGAATGTGAGGTCATGTGCTGCTTCTGCAGATGCATCACAAACTCACCATACACAGGATATGAAAATGGCAATATTAGACAGTGGGGGAATACAATTCATTCATGCTTTTTGCAGTTTACAGCAAAGGAGCCATCAGATTTTATTTTCTCTCTTTTGGTTTATGAAATAGAGAGGAGTTCAACATGTCCAGAATCTGAACATTCCAAAGTTTGGCTTGTTTGATCCCAGGATTTGGTTCAAGCACATTGGAAATTTTTCTATTTATAGTGGAGGGAGGTGGGCTCTGGTCACAGAAGCAGAATATGTGTAAATGGGACCTTTGTCTATGTATAGTAACTCAAGACGACGCCTATTGCAAGCAGAGACAACCATAATAAACGCAGTCTAAAGCTCCACATTTTAAAAAACATCTTTCCCCCCCCTTATTTTGGTTGAGGGCTAAACTTTAGCACCTAGGGCAGAATTACAGATTGAGGGCCAGGAAGGTGATTTTTCAATCCAGCTTTGTACCACTGCAGAGGTATAAATGGACCCAATGGATGGCAGAAATGGCCCCTGGAGAATGCCACTGGCATAAGGGGATTCCCTAGGGAATGTAGATATTCCCAGTTTAGGGGATGTGTCAGGAATGTGTCTAGCAAGGGAGTTGCTCCCTTGGGAGCTCTGCATTAGAGATAAAGTTAGAGCAGCTCTGAGGTTGCTTACTTACAGCAGGGAGGAGCATACTTAAAGTTAAGCAGATGCTTAAGTGAGTTCCTGAACATCTATGGACTTAAGCACATGCTTACATTCTGTCCTGAATCAGGGCTTAAAAGATGGTTTTCCAGAATTTGTTTCTCGTATGTCAGTTACTGTATTCAAAACAGTTATTACAGCACAAACACAGTCCTAGCTATTTGCAGAAAACTGGGATGATAAGGGTTACTTGAGTTCAAAGCAATGCCTTTGACTTTTTAAAAACTATATTTCAGTGATTTTGTCCTTTTCACTAGGACCAACTTATGACTTTTCCTTAAAAAAATGCAGTAACAAAACAATAGCCCTAGTTATCAGTTATAATTGCAAATCACTTTGCAGTGAATGTGGGGAGAAAGGACTTTTATTGCTAGAATTTCCTTAATACTTTTGGCATTAGACACAACAAAGTGAACAAGACTTAGAGGAATACTTGTTATAAAGCCACTGGGAGTATTTGTTTAAGTCCAACCCACCATGACTTTTAAATAAACAGCACACAAGAGGGGATTGGTTCATAGAGAATAGCTTCTCTTTTTACGAAAAAAGTGTCATAAAGATAGTAGTGCTGACAAACTAATCTAGTCATGGTCCATCAAACATTTTCCACTCCATATTTCTGATCTGAATGTCACTTCATGGCATTGCAAGCATTCCGTCCAACCTGGAAATTAAACACTTTGCTTCTTTTTACCAGCAGCAAATTGAAAAATTAACCATGTATGGTAGATTCAGGAAATTTTCTTCCAACCTTCAGGTTTCTAAATTGTAGAAATGTCTGTGAGGGCCATAGACTATCCCAGCTTCATGGCATAAAACAAGTATTTTTTTACCATATATTCCAGGAACATTATTTGATTATATTTTGTCATAAATTTAGTGCTCTACTAGCATTCAAAATGGTGTGCATCTCTGAGAGTGGGTGAGTTGTATGCTACAAAAAGGGCCTTGTATAGGAACATCATACAAATTGGGCAAAATACAAACATTCTACACTTCAAAAAATTCTCTCTCTTTTCCTGCTGTTAATGCATTATAAATGGAATTCAGTTGGACTTCGACATTGTCATGGATTGGATTCAATCCCATTAATATTGTACGTAGATATTGATTGTGGTTAAAGCAATATTGATTGAACAAATAGTTCACCTCCTTTAAACCAGTTCTTGTTAACATATTAACAGCGATAATAATACATTGCATTTATAACAGTGCCTTTCTTCATGAAGGATTCAGAAGTTCTCTGTGTAACAATCTCTATGCTTTAACTGCAAATGCATATGTTAATTTACCATTCAGGTGATGCATTTAAAATGTATATTTTTACAGTGAGAAAATGGCAAAGGTCACCTTTCTACACTAATATTAGCCTCATTATTTTGCAAGTACATAAGATTTTCTATTTCTGTTTTTCTTATTAAATATGTAACAGCTTAATATATTTCTGTTCAAGTTATAAAAATATATATCACAAAAATTAAACATGCAGGATACATGCATCATAAGTCAATATTTCTGTAGGAATTTTTCATTTTCCAACTTTTTTAACTGTGCCAACTGGTTTTTGTATTTGATTATCTTTGGTTTTTTTAAAATACAAGAGGCCCAGGGCAGAAGAAATTACCCATATTTTTAAAAATAGCCTTTAAATGGTCCCAACTTTTTTTTTTTAATTTGACACTCATTGAGAAGAATGGGATAAAGCCTGAGGAAGTGCATCCATCTCACTGAAATGATGAGGGTGAATGAATTAACACTTCTGGCTGATTATATTGTTTTCTCGGAGGGACTTTTCTGCAAGGTTGGGAAAGTTGGGCAGCAGAACAACAGTTTAGTTTCAGATGGTGATATTGTGGCCACTGAAAGGATGCAAAGTTGGGCCTTCTCTTATATGCAGAGTTGAAGCAGTGTAACTAAGGAGATGCCTTCATGGCTATAAAAGGTCTGTTTTCACGTTAAGATTCCTAACTCAAGATAGATAGCTCAATGTCAAATCTTAGTGGAGACAAAGCCCAGGTAGTTTTAACCTCAATGCAGCTAGCTGAGGTAAACCCCAGATAGGGGGTGTAGAAATGACCTAAATTAGCTAAATTGAGGTAAAAACTACCTCTGTCTTGTCCCCACTAGGACTTTACATTGAGAAAGCAATCTTGAGTTATGTATCTTGAGCAGGGTGAAAGTAGCACAGACGAATTACCGTTACAGGGACCAGCTCCAGGCCCCCAGAAGGGGCAGGGACTCGGGTGGAAGAGGCGGGGCTGGGGGGTGAGTCTCCCCCAGCCAGCCCATCCATGCTGCCTGGCCCATGCCGCCTGGGGTTCCAGCAGTGATTTAAAAGGCTCCAGGGCTCCAGCCAGTGCTGCGGTAGCGGCGGCGGCAACCAGGAGCCACGGGCCCTTTTAAATCACCGGGCCCCAGGGCAGCTGCCCCTTTTACCCACCCCCACCCCCATTGCCAGGGCCCAACTGGGGGGCGGGGGGGAGAAAGGAGCAGCAACATTAAAGTGCTGCCGCGGCAGCGCTTTAACATCGGCTGGGGTACCGGCCCATACTGGCCTACTTTCGCCCCTGATCTTGAGGCAAAAACACATCGTTTTTTTATAATGCAGACATAGCCTAAAGGTGAGATTTTTAAACAGTTTAGTTAAACTGGACACTCTTATTTTGATTTAAATCAGGCTTATTTTGGTTTAGCTTAAATCGATTAGGAACAGGTTTAAGCTAAACCAAAATAAGCCACTCTTAAACCTAAAGGAAAGTACTCACACAGGAATTTGTACCAATTTAACTAAACTGATGCAAATTTGTACGTAAACAACCCTTTTGACCCCATGATTAGGTAACAACCAAGGGTATGTCTACACAGGAAAAAAAAACAAAAAAACCCAGCTGCGAGTCTCAGAGCCTGGCTCAAATGACTTGGACTCATGGGGGTCACACTTGTGGGGCTAAAAATATCAGTGTAGACATTCAAGCTTGGGCTGGAGCCTGGCTCTGAGACCCACCTACTCCTCACTGGGTTTTTCCAGTCTGAGCCCAAATGTGAACTCCGCTATTTTTAGCCTTGCATGAGTTTGTGTCAGTTGAACTGGGCTCTGGGACTTGCTGTTGTGGGTTTTTTACTGTGTGTAGACGAACCCCTAGGTACATTCTTATTAACCCAAATAGTTTCAATGAGTTCAATGGAACTGTTCACAGAAAAAACTAAAGCCCATGCATAACTGTTTGGAGGATAGGGGAGTTAATGTGTGTTTAAATGAAAAAAAAAAGTTTTCAGAGCACAGAAGACAGTCCCTGACTGTATGGGACCCACATAGGGTTGCAACTGTCTAATTGCACAAACACAAACACCCTTGCCCCCCACCCCACCACAGCCCACCCCACCCTGTCTCACCCACCCCCTTCCCTGAGGCCCCACCCTTGTCCTTCCCCTTCTCTGAGGTCCCACCCGCCGCTCACGCCATTCCCTCCTCCCTCTGTCGCTTTTTCTCCCCTACCCTCACTCACTTTCACCAGGCTGGGGTGGGGTGGGGGGTGCAGGCTCTGGACTTGGGGGTGTGGCTCAGGGTTCAGAATGTGGGAGGGGACTCTGGGCTGAGCCTGGGGCAGGGGTTTTGGGTGCAGGAGGAGGTGCAGCGAGCAGACTCTGGGAGGGAGCTTGGGTGTAGGAGGGGCTCAGGACTGGGACAGGGGACTGGGATCCAGGAGCAGGTGCAGGGTATGGGCTCTGGGAGGGAGTTTGGTTCCCCAAGCACCGACTCCACAACTCCCATTTGCTGGGAACTGTGGCCAGTGGGAGCTGTGGGGGCGGTGCCTGCAGGCAGGGGCAGTGCACAGAGCCGCCTGGCTGCCCTGCACCTAGAAGCCAGAGGGACGTACTAGTCAATTCCGGGAGCCACACAGAGCTAGGACAGGTAGGGAGCCTGCCTTAGCCTCACTGTGCCACCAACTGGACCTTTAGTGGCCTATTAAAATCTCCTGGATTGCTTTCAATAGCCACTGGGAGATTGAGGCTGATTCTGGGAGACTCCCAGCCAATTCAGGAGGTTTGCCAACCCTAGACCCACAGCTTTTTCTTGTCCTGAAGTTAAGACAAGATTTTCTTTGAGATGTTGGCTATGAATAGTTCAATGAGATAACTTCCATTATGCATGTTCTGTTTAGGTATTTATTTGACTCCCATTACCAAGGTATTTAAGCACCTCACAATCTTTAATTTATTTATACTCACAACACCCCTAGGCAGTCGGGAAGAACTATTCTCCCAATTTTAAAGTTGGGGAATGGAGGTACAGAGATACTAAGGCCTGGTCTACACTTAAAACTTTGATCACCTGGCTACTTTGCTCAAGACAGAGGGAGAAGGGAATGGAGTGAGCAGGGGGTGGGACCTCAGAGAAGGGGAAGGACAGGGGCGGGGCCTCAGGGAAGGGGGTGGGGTGAGATGGGGTGGGCTGCGGTGGTGTAGGGGGCAACGGTGTTTGTGTTCGTGAAAAATTCACCCCCCTGAGAGGCATAGTTAAGCTGACCTAAAGCCCATATAGAAACCACTAGGTCGACGGAAGAATTAATCCATTAACGTAGCTACCACCTCTCGAGGGGATGGATTCACTACCAGGGCTGCCCAGAGGATTCAGGGGACCTGGGGCAGGGCTGGGTCTTCAGCGGCAATTCTGAGAGGGACCTGCCGCTGAATTGCCACCGAAGAATGAAGTGGCGGTGGTAGAGCAGCCTAAGTGCTGCTGATCATGGCTTTTTAAATTTTTTCCCTGTCGCTAGCGGCACTTGTACTCACTGGGCGGTGCTCCGAGGCTATGGCAGCACATCCGCGGCGAGTCCTTCACTCACTCCGAGTCTTCCGCTGCACTGAAGGACCCACTGCTGAAGACCCGGAGCGAGAGAAGGGCCCGCTGTGGAAGTGCCGCCGAAAACCTGGATCAGCTCGCGGGACCCCTGCGGGGCCTGGGGCAAATTGCCCCACTTGCCCCCCACCTCTGGGCGGCCCTGTTTACTACAGTGATAATAAAAATCCTTCCATTTCCATAACAACTGTCTCTATTACTGTGGCCAGCTGTGGCTACTTGTATGGACATATCGTAAATGACTTACCAAAGGTCACACAGTGTCCTTATGGTAGAGCAGGAAATCAACCCCCACATCTCCCCAGTCCCAACACAGTGTTCTAACCGCTGGGGCTTCCTTCATTTACAGCTAGAACATTTGGGTTGGGCAATGAGGATGTCCACCGCGACATCACAAACAGGATGGAGCTTCCTTAAACTTTGCTAAAAAAAAATAATTCAGCCAATGTTTGTTGAGCATGCTCAGAAGTGATTTTGATTCACATACGCTATTATTCAAACTAGATAGCAGATGTAACACAAAATGGATACTGTTTATATGCCAAGTTTCAGGGTTCATCTGTTCTCTTTCTTTCTTGATTTTTATTGGTTTTCTTATAGTTATTACAACAATAATATCTATCTGACCCACTTTAACATAAGGCCTGCCTGCCTAAAAAAAGGATACTTTACAAAAGCTAGAAAAGAAAGATGGTAGGGGGATCGATCACAAGGACAAACAATGTTAGATGAAAAATACACACTGAATTGCTGGATAGAATGTGTGGTAATTTTTTCCAGCAGGAAAATTCATATTTGGCTGAGGCTAAGCATGGAAAATATCTGCTCCAACGGAAACTTTTTGGATAGTTACATGAACAAAAGAAAAGAAATGGTTCCAAGGTAAACTGCTTTGCAGCCTTGATACTGTGTTCTTTACCTAGCAAACAGCATAATAATAGGGAATGGCATATCCATCACTGAAATGCAAGGCATTCCTGGGGCAGCTGTTTGAGAACACACAACACTGACAACAGCTTAGGATAGGAAAAGAAGAATACCTTATTTACAGCAGCTGAAAGTACAGGGCAAATTTAAGTAGGCAGAGTGGAATTACCCAAACTGGAATTTGGCCAAGACTCCAGAGCTAACACAGCTACTCTTGGGCATTTTAATGGCCACAATTTAGAAATAAATAGAGAACACTGTTTGAGATCCCAAATCATTAACAGAATGTATGTGTAAACTTTTAAAATTACACATTTAGCCAGGTTCCTTGAATATTAACCTGATCCTGAATAAGTAACATGCGATGAAATATGTTAACATTTTATGGTAACTTTGCCTTAATCCACTGTTTTTAAAACCAAAACCAAAACACAAATAAATTCAGCTTTTCTTGATTATGACCGTTGTTTTTATGGTCTTTGAAAAAGAGCATCTGGAAGCCTTTGAACAGAGATGGTTGTACAATTTGTACAATGGTGATACTTTTATTATTTGTATTGCACTAGCACTAAGGGTATGTCTACACTGCAATTAAAAACCCATGGCTGGCCCATGCCAGCTGACTCAAGGTCTTGGGCTGAGGGGCTGGTTAATTACAGAGTAGACATTTGGGCTCAGGCTAGAGTTGGGGCTATAGGACCCTGTGAGGCAGGAGGGTCCCAGAGCTTGGGTTGCACCCTGAGCCAGAACAACTACACCATAGTTCAACAACCACACAGATGGAGCCCCATGCGCCTGAGTCAGCTGGCATGGGCCAGCTGTAGGTATCTAACTGCAGTGCAGATGTACCCTTAGAAGCCTCAACAAATTGGGGGCTTATTGTGCTTGGTGCTGTACATAGACAGTGAGAGCAAGTCCCTTCCATGAACAGCTCACAGACAATATAAAAGGTGAGAGATAAGAAATATTATTCCCACTTTACAGATGGGGAAACTGAGCATTGAACCACAAATCTCCTAAATTCCAGTTCAGTATTGTAATCATAAACCATTTAGCCTCCCTAAACTGGGCAGTTGTTGCCCTAGACAATTTCAGGAACACCTGAGTTGGCATGAAGGGGCATCTCGGCCAGCCAGAATTCCCCTTTGAGGGGGCAGGCCCTGAGACCCACATGTTGTAGTGGTAGCTCAGCCATCCTTGGAGTGGGCGCAGCATGAGCTGGGTAATTATAGGCTTGTCAGTCTGACATTGATCCCTGGCAAGATAATGGAATGATACATGACTTGATTAATAAAGAATTAAAGGAGGGTAATATAATTAATGCCAATCAATGTGGGTTGATGGAAAATAGCTCCTGTCAAACTAACTTGATATCTTTTTTTTTACATGTTTGGCTGATAAAGGTAATGGTGTTGATGTAATATACTCAGACATCTGTAAGGCATTTGACTTGACAATGCATGACATTTTGATTAAAAAAACAAGCACAATATGAAATTAACATGGCACACAGCAAATAGATTAAAAGATGGCCAACTGAAAGGTCTCCAAAGGCAACTGTAAACAAGGAATCATCTTCAAGAGAGTGTGTTTTTAGTGCAGTCCTTCAGGGGTTGGGTTTTGGCCCTACACTCTTTAACATTTTTATCAATGACCTGGAAGAAAACACCATCATCACTGATAAAATTTCCAAGTGACACAAAAATTGAGGGAGTGATAAGTAATGAAGAAAACAGGTCACTGATGCAGAGCGATCTGGATTGCTTGGTAAGCTGGGAACAAGCAAACAGTATGTGTTTTAATATGGCTAAATGTAAATGTATATAACTAGCAACAAAGAATACAGGCCATACTTACAGGATGGAGAACTCTATCCTGGGAAGTGACTCTGAAAAAGATTTGGAGGTGGTGGTGGATAATGACCTGAACATGCGTTCCCAGTGCGACACTGTGGCCAGAAGAACTAATATGATCCTTGAATGCATAAACAGAGGAATCTTGAGTAGGAGTGGAGAGGTTATTTTACCTCTGTGTTAGGCACTGGTGTGATCACTCCTGGAATACTATGTCCCAGTTCTGGTGCCCATAATTCAAGAAATATATTGATACATTAGAGAGTGTTCAGAGAAGAGCACAACAATGATTAAAGGATTAGAAAACACGCCTTTTAGTGGTAGCTTCAAGGAGTTAAATCTATTAAGTTTAACAAAGAGAAAATTAAGGGATGACTTGATTATAGTCTATAATTACCTACATGGGGAACAAATATTTGATAATGGGCTCTTCAGTCTAGCAGATAAATGTATAGCATGAGCCAATGGCTGAAAGATGAAACTGGACAAATTCAGACTGGAAATAAGGTGTAAATTGTTAACAGTGAGGGTAATTAACCATTTGAACAATTTACCAAGTGTTCTTGTGGATTCTCCATTACTGACAATTTTTAAAATGAAGATTGGATTTTTTTTCTAAAAAATATACTCTAGTAATTGTGGGCAAGTACTCTAGTCTGTGTTTTACAGGAGGTCAGACTGGATAATCACAATGGTCCCTTCTGGCCTTGGACTCTACGAATCTATGAGTATGCACCATACCCAGCCAACCTCAGTGGCCAATGTTGAGGAGACAGAAGCTTTGCCTTCTTTCCAACCTTCCCTGCTGTTTTGGACAGCTGGTCGGTGGTGGAGTACTAGAAGGGAGCAGGTACTATGCTGCATAATGATATTGTAACAGGTCATTCTATAGAGTACACAGGGCAGGGGAAGCTCCTTGTACCCATATGCAAGGATCAGCCAGTATCTATTCCTAAATAAGTGTGTTTTGATCTTACTCCAAAGAGAAGGTGGATTCCTTGTATTGAAAAAGTTGTCAAGCATTGTCTTCTCTGTTGAAAACATGTCAGTAATATAATCCCCTTAATAAATCAGAAGTCTGGACACACATCCCTGAAAGTAACAAAGGAAGCAATCAAGGGCATTTAGGGGGAGTTTGTTACATAAACTTGCTGAAAATGTTGAGTTTAAGATACAAAGGTTAGCCTTTCCTAGATTAATGAGAATCAAGAAGTCCTAGTAATGTTATTCATGAAGAAGGGCTCCAAGTTGTGAACGGGTTGTATAAAGAAGAGTTTTTCCAAGGTGTTGGTCTGATGCCCACACTTCGCAGGTAAGTTCAGGCAGAATGTACTTTGCTGCTCTAGTGCCCCGTTGTGCAAAGCACTGAACATTTCTTGTTAAAGTCAATGGTACCCAAGAGAGTTGTCAACTCTGCGGACAGCAGGATTTAATTGTAAGACAGGACATTTACTGCTGAGTATTTTATAAGAAATGGTATGATGGGTTGAATCACAGAAACCCCCTGGGAGCTGCCACCTGATGTGCCTAGACTATTTCTGCCCCTGCTTTCCTGCCCCATCAGCTTAGGACTTCAGTGCCCTGCCTGGTTTGAGCCAGACTTGCTAGCCTGCTGCAAACCCAGACCCAGGTCTGAACCACGTCCCCTAACCAGGGCCAACTCTACAGTTTTTGCCGCCCCAAGCAGCGCACTGAATTGCCGCCGTGGCCGGCGGGGGCAGTCCGTGTGCCCTTACGGCGGCAGGCGCGTTTCCGCGGCGGCGGCAATTCGGCGTCAGCTTCTATGTTTAGCTGAAGCCACCCCGGACAGCTAAACATAGAAGCTGCCGCCGAATTGCCCTCACTGCAGAAACGTGCCTGATGCCCTAATGGCGCATGGACTGCCCCTGCTGTCCGCAATGGCAATTCGGCACGCTGCTTGGGGGCAAAACAACAGAGACTGCCGCCCCTTGCAGAGTGCCGCCCCAAGCACCAGCTTGGAATGCTGGTGCCTGGAGCCGGCCCTGCCCCTAACAGATGTAGGCTTGGCTGAAAGCAGCTCACAGAAGTGTTCCTGTCTTTAACACTCAGATGCCCAACTCCCAGTGGGGTCTAAATCCAAATAAATCCATTTTACCCTGTATAAAGCTTATACATGGTAAACTCAAATTGTTCACCCTCTATAACACTGATAGAGAGATATGTATATTTCTTTGCCTCCCCCAAGTATTAACACATACTCTGAGTTAATTAATAAGTAAAAAGTGATTTTATTACATACAGAAAGTAGGATTTAAGTGGTTCCAAGTAGTAACAGACAGAACAAAGTAAGTCGCCAGGCAAAATAAAATAAAACATGCAAATCTATGTCTAATCAAACTGAATACAGATAAGATCGTCTCCAGTTCCAGAATGCTCCCTTTTACATACTAATCTCCTTTTAGTCTGGGTCCATCAATCACTCACATGCCTTGCAGTCACTGTCCTTTGTTCCAGTTTCTTTCAGGTATCCTTGGGGTGGAGAGCCTATCTCTTTAGCCATCCGAAGACAAAATGGAGGGGTCTCCCATGGGCTTAAATAGACTTTCTCTTGTGGGTGGAGACGCTCTCCTCTCTCCTATGCAAAGTCCATCTCCAAGATGGAGTTCTGGAGTCACCTGGGCAAGTCACATGTCCATGCATAACTCGCAGTTTCTTACCAGGTAGCAGCCATGGGTCACACGCTACCTTGAACATCCTCAAGTAGACTTCTTATGTGGATTGGAGCATTCCAAGATTCATTGTCCTTTAAGTGTTTCTTGATTAGGTACTTAATTTCAACATTCCTTTATCCAGGAACTGACCAAATGCTCTACTAAGGTTATTTAGAAATCAAGCCAGTACACAGCCAATATTCATAACTTTGAATACAAAAATGATACATGCATGCAGATAGGATTAATAGATTCAGTAGATCATAACCTTTACATAGATATGTTACATAGCATATGTAGCATAGATAGATTCAGTAGATTATATTCCAGTTATGTCATATTCCCATAAAGCATTATGGGGTACAGTGTCACAATGGAGTAAGTTCACTAAAGAAGATTTGTTGGGAGAACCGCTGTAGGTATGGTTTAATTCACTAGTCAGTTTCTTCTCCAGGATTCAAATGTATTTTAGGTCACAAGTGAAATGGGCCTGTTTGTTACCAAATCACTGCACACTGGTAGTTTGATGGAATGAACAAACTCCACTCAGAGAGATCCAAGGCCTAAAAATTAGTCATCGCTGAAGCAGTGGCAAAATGTGATGGACAGAAAAGAAGAAAGGAACCTATGCTGGATAGCAAATGAGATTGCAATTGAGCCCACCTCAGGGAGTTATTGTTTGTAAATATACACCATCCTTTTTGGATATTTGGTGATTAGCTCTGTAGACCACAAGCTCAGAGGCTTCCTTGGATTCGGTAACCAAGTTGCCTCTTTACTGCTTTCTCAGAGGGGGATAGAGTCCTCCTAAGCCCATGGTGTAACAGACCTGCTCTTACTGCGTCATTGGTGTTCTGGGACTCTCCCTGTGGTTACATTTGGGACCTTTGTGCCAGCACTTTGCTGTATATGTCCTCTTCTGCTGGATGGGTTCTGCTGCTGTGAATTTCAGACTACATGAACCCCTCCAGCCACTCGAGCCCATTCTTTAGCATTGCTTAGCTGCTGCTGGCTCAGCTCCCTGGCTCACTTCTCAGGCTGCTCTTTCCACTAGAATTAGTACAACTAGCTACCGCACCCACTCCTCGGTGGTTCCCTGAGCCTCTTCAAGCCTCACCATACACAGGTCTCTACTAGGCAACTCACCACTCCTCAGCCCAGCTCTAAACTGTTTTTTCCCCCACCTCGGTAGAGGCCACCTTCTCCTGAACCCAATTCTGCTGGGCTCTGTCTGTGGCAAGCCATGCTACCCTGCTTCCTGGAATTTTTTCTGCAGCTAGATCCCCACCTACTGACTCCAGCCTTCTGATCTCTCACACACGCCAGCCCTTTGTTCGAGTTCTCAATGCCCTAAGCCCCCATTCCTCCTCCTCCACTGTTCTGGATCATGCAGTGCCCTCTACTGGCTTGATTGGTCCCTGAACCTTCAGGAAGAACTGTCACTCAACCCTTTCCCCCTCTACCTCACAGTAAAGAGAACACCTGGCTACTCATTAATGAACCAGCAGTTTCCTTACACTGTGGGCTAGATTCATAAAGAGACATAGGTGTGGTGATGCTTAGCATCACCTTGCCTAACTTTTAGGTGCCTAGAAAATGACTGGGATTCATAACATCTGTGTTTGTTGCCTAGGGTCCCAATACAATGAATAGGGAGAGATAAGCACCTCTGAATGGGATTCACAAAAGCCAGCACACTAGGCCACTCCTCACCTAACCTAGCCATTGGGAGATGCCAAACCTAGGGGTGTGTGCTAAGCCCTGCCCTTCTCTTGCAGATCTAAGTCCTACCCCTCTTTTGGAGATAGGCACCTAATTCCAGGCTGGCAGGAGGCATCTCCCTCTGCTTGAGTTTCTTGTTGGCAAACTCCCTCTTGGCATTAGGTGCCTATGCTGTTTTAGCAAGAAGCTAGGAAGAGTGAAAGGAGGAGAACCTCCCTTATAACTTTTAGGCAAATGGTTAGGGTACTCACCTGTGATGTGGGAGACCCCTGGTTCAAGCCCCCCCACTAAACCCAATAGTCTGATGGAGCACTCCTTTAGTCTCTGCTCTTGAAGCAGTGAATGAATAATGAAAGACTCACTGAGCCAGAGAGAGCACACAAGAATAGGAATGACTCTGTATCCTGGTGCTTAGAGTATTCACACGGGAGACCTAGGAGTCAGTCCTTCTGCTTCAATTTTTATTTATTTATTTATGATCCAAAATGGAGCAGCTTCAATAAGAGATAATGAGGGATCCCAGGCACCATCAGAATATTGCCCAGCCTAATGGTTAGGACACTCACCCAAGAGGTGCCATATCCCTCTTCAAATCCCTTCCCCCCTGAGATGGAGGAGGTACTTAAACTGAAGTTCTCCCACATCCCAGCTGAGTACCCTAATCAGTCAGCTACAAGTTATGAGGGCTGTGGGCATGGCACCCCTCCATTTTGTGTAGGCTTGTCTAGGGGGCCAGAGCTGGTAGGCGAGCTCTGAGCATGCTTACTAGATGACTGCCTAGCTCACCTGCAGGGCCCTAACACCTATCTTCCCCAGGTTGATGCATTGCTCTGAGGCTTAGGTGACTGGACACCTGCTGTGGGACTGCAGTGCAGAAACATAGGCACCTAGGGAAATGGAAAAATTTAGGCCCTAGTGATTTTAGGCAACTACAGGGTTTGTGAGTAGCTGAGTGTGTTTTTTTGTGAATCCCAGTGCAGCCTGATTCTGGGATTTAGGTATCTAAAGTGGCAGTGAAGCACCTAAGTCCTTTTGTGAATCCAGCCCCATGAGTTTGCATATGCAAAACTCACTGTACTCACCTCAAGTTTGGGTTTTGAAGTGGAGCCCAATGACAGATGAGTGAAAATATTCAGAAAGATGAGAAAATGAGAGAGAACTCACAAGAATGAAATGGTTAACGCCTTAAAGTCCATTAAGGAAATCCTTCTATATATATAGAAAGGTAAGAACTCAGAGAACAGAGTTTTGTTTGCCTGAGTAATCTTTTTCAGTTTTTTTAATCAATAACATTAAATTTAAAAGATCTGTTTCCTTGTAATGAATTGAACACAGTAATCAAGCCTGTGGAGATGATACAACAAACATTGTTGCTTGATGGAATTTTGCAAGGTACATTTGTGCAAGGAACCCTTTCTAAAACTCAATAGCAATAAAATATATCCTATCATTAGGGTGATTCACTTGTGCTTACATTAGATTTTGAAAAAGTAAAGGCTTTTAGCAAGATAAAAGCTTTGACTCAACACTGCACATATGTCTGAGAATTTTCTCAACTCTCCATATTGAATTTGTCCTAAATCCTATGTGGTCAGTGACACAAGAGGTTAATGATGCTTCAAAGGAAATGCAAATATGCATGAATGATGTATTAATTCTATTGAGCATGAGTTTTCAAAAACAAATGTTATCAAATGCATCCAACAACAACATTAGTGACATACAGTAGTTCACTTCATTAATGCCTGTCATGCCAGCGTCCCAAAGCATGTCAAAGTATAGTAAGATTACAGCGCAGTTTCTATATACTAAATGGAAAAACATCACACTAAGCTTAGATTAAAGTGATAAAAAATGTTTGTACCACAAGTAAAACAGGGGAGAGGCTCTGAAACCCATGATTATGGCAACTACAATTACTGAATGTAAGATGACAACAACTGTGGACTTCTAAAAAGGGACGCCTCATGAGATCTCAAAGCATGGAATGGAGCACAAGAAATAACAGGAGTAGCTAGATAAAATTCCGTGGCATGTGTTATAGAGGTCAGACTAGATGAACGAATGGGCATGTCTGATCCAATCACCTATGAATCTGTAGAAATGAAAGGTCACTGAAAGGGCCAGACCAAATTAATGCAATGGCATTATCACAAATTAGGATGGAAGAAAATATAACTGGAGATATGTGGTATGGTGAATGCTGGGTATGACTAAGAACCCTGGCAGTAGCATTCTACTTAGTCTGTAATCTGAGCACAATCACTGAAGTCAGGCAAGAGGATAGAGTTCAACTCTGATTTTCCACAGAAAACATATTATCATCCAGGAAGACAATGTTCAAGCAAGTAAGCAATACCACCTCCATTCATAACTTGTTGCACTAATCCCAGGGGGAAGGGATAGCTCAGTGGTTTGAGCATTGGCCTGCTAAACCCAGGGTTGTGAATTCAGTCATTAAGGGGGCCATTTAGGGATCTGGGGCAAAAATCTGTCTGGGGATTGGTCCTGCTTTGAGAAGGGGGTTGGACTAGATGACCTCCTGAGGTCCCTTCCAATCCTGATATTCTATGATTCTATGTCTCATTTCTACAAATTAAAATTATTCAGAGACCAAATTCACAGGTATGCTTTGCAATGCTGAAGCATACCAGTAAAGCTGTCCCACCTGTCATTGTTGTAAAGATACAGGAAGGATCATTTAGTGAAATTGTGCAGGAGGAGGGTTGGGTGTGTGTGTGTGTGTATATTTGTTTGGGTTTTAAACAGGGAATATCTTTACTCTGTTACTCACTTTTCTTTTATCCTTTGGGCAGGGCTGGGTTTGCCCTTGACCCATGCCTGGGGCCTAAACTCCTGAAGTCATCAGATAAGATCAGAATCTCAGCTTCCATTAAAAAATATAAGTGGGAATCAAAAGAAAGATTCATGTTGCAGTTTCATGTTGCAGCACCTAACTGTCCTGCTGCCAAACAGAAGTCACAACCCTCAGTTAGGTGCCCAGTCTCTCCCTGTACAATTCATGGGCAGAGTTAGGCACTTAAGAATGTGATTCACAAAAACCAGCATGCTCAGCAAGGAGCCACCTAAATTAACCAATAGGAAATGCCGCCTAGAGGGCCGTGGCCTGAGCTCCACTCCCCAAAGGGGTTAGGTGTCTAAATCCAGACCAGAGGGAGGCACCTCCCTCCACTTGGGAGTCACAGCTGTGACTTTTCTTTTTCAAGAAAAGGAGGAGATGGTGTCCTTATAACCTTTAGCCCAGTGATTAGAGCACTCACTCAGTCAGATTCGAATCTCAGTTATGTGGAAAGTATAGAATAGCACCACTGGCTTCTGAGGAGTTACTCCGGAGTCACTCACCACATAACGGAGGTCAGAATCTGGCTGAGAATCCATCCAGATTAAAATCATGTAGCCATCATTTATTGGAATGAACAAAATGTTTGACATGTGCTCAGTGACATCTCCATCTGTGTGCCCCTCTCAACCCCAATCATATTTTTTATATTCCTTCCTGATTTCTAATGTTCCTAGCAAATGCTGAATGTATTGACAGTCAGCAGTTATATTTGCAGTTTAAGACTACAAATAAAACTTGTTCTCTTAAGGAGGAAAGACTGAAACACAAATGTTTTTCGAAACACTTGCCTTTGTTAAATCTGTTGATCTTTCCACCCTTCTTGTGTTGACTCTCCGGGTGTATATGACGGCAACGAAGGCAATAAGCAAAGTGATCCTAGACCCTTCACTTAAACAGTTCAGACAGCTTAGATTCTCAGCAAACACTGATGATTATTTTCAGAAGTATCATGGACACAAGTGGGAATTAGTAGATCTTTATTTCTCAATAAGTCCTATTTAAAATTCTAGAAGTGCTGTGTCAAAAGGATCAGTGGGCAAGCAAATGGGTATATGATTAATGTAGTGGGTATTTTATACTAAACACAAGATGACTAACTCTTATTCACACTGATTTTATCCCAGTGCAAGTCCATTGACACTGAGAAATAAAGATCTTCAACTAATTCCCACTTGTGTCCATGATATTTCTGAAAATAATCATCAGTGTTTGCTGACAAACTAAGGGATCTAAAGCTGTTTGAACTGTTCAAGTGAAGCGTGTAGAATCACTTTGCTTATTGCCTGGGGTGCTGTCAGATACACCCAGAGAGTCAACACAAGAAGGGTGGAAAGATCAACAGATTAAGCAAAGGCAATTGTTTTGAAAAAACATTTGTGTTTCCAGAACCCATTTCTCCTCTTATTGCTAGTGTAAGTGAGAGGAGAATTGGGCCCAATAATCATGGAAAGTGGATGAATCAGACCTGACACTTCACTGCCTTATATTTTGTGTCATTGTTTTCACAACGGGTTTAAATGCTAACCAATCAGAATGACAATGTTTTATATCTGGTTTGCCCTCCCTTTGCACAGGGGTAAATGACCGCACCAGGCACAAAAAAAGTGGCTGACCAGGCCCGCCATATTGAGTTGTTAAAAATGAGTTCTAGAGTTGGGACATAATATAACAGAATGTTCTCAAAGCACCAGAAGGGTCCTTGGAGCTACTAATAGCAGTAGCATGTTATGTTATCCTGTTAACGTGTCCTGTTAACAGCAGCACTGTATTCTATGGTGCCATGTAGGAACAATCAAACCTTGATGTACTGAATAACTGGGTGATTTTGTAATGTGGGATATTTTTCATTTAATTCATTTGCAAATGCTGAAAAAGGGAACCCATCTGTAGGCTCTAAACACACTTGACATAACTTAAAGAATACATCATATAAAATATCCTAAGTGCAGCAGTACAGTTTTATGTAACCCATCCCCAGACAGTCAGGATACTTAAAAAAATCTCCATCCTGCCATAAAATTCCCCAGTCTAACTTTCTTCTGCCATTTTCAAATGCCTTGATGGACTTCAGAGCTAAGCTATTTCAGACCAAAGGGGCTGGGGAGTGAATTCCATAGCCATGGGACTCTCACAAAGAACACCCTGCTAGAAGCCCCTACACCTTTTTTTATGCCAACATAAAACCATCTTGAGCACCTCTGCTGATCTGAACTATGACCATATGGCATGAGGAATGATAAGGCCAAAATTTCATAATCTGTGCAACAAGAAAGACCAAGGTTTTACTTTTTTATGAAGGACAGAATCCTGTCATCAGTTGCAGCCTGAGCAGCTAGCCTGTGTGGTGACACTCTCCTTAGGGGCTGAATGTGGGGGATTAGGGAGCAAGGCACTGGAGTAACTTCCACTGCACCTGGTCCCCTTTCCTTGTGGTGAAACAGTCGGTAGATCCATATAGCCATGAATTCATCAGCCCCTTCCACACCCCATACTCCCAACATGCAGCAAAACTTAGTAAGCTTTCATGGAGCTGAGCTGTGAAAGAGGGGCAAAATTTTCATCCCAGAAAAATCAGTTGCAAAACTACCATTAGCTTCATTGATATACAAGATTCCCTACATCCTACCCATTCCCCATGTACTGGAACCACTCAGGCTATACTGTAGATGGGTTGTGCCATGCTCCTGGAAATGGAAATTCCAGGTAACTACATTCTGAATGTTCTTTTCTTTTCATTCTTGTCAAAAAGTCAGATGGCAAGATGTATTATCCACAACATATATCCACTGCCCCAAAGGACGAAAGGGATAGTAGAACCAAATACTCACATATATATGTCATGTGGCATTGTCTGTCTTTGGGATGCGTTATATATCATTATAATTACAATTGTCAGAGCCAGCTTTAGGAGTAGGCTAAATAAGCGGCCACCCAATTTCCAGACTTCTACTAGCCACGCCACTCCACTCCCTCACCATCTGGGACAACTCGAGTGGGGATCTGCCCCTTTAAGGCCCCTCCACTTTGCCCTGCCCCCTATATTACTGTGAGCTATTTCAGAGGCCAGGACCCACCACACTCGCATGGCTCTGGTCCAGCCCAAATCTGCCCACCCTCACCACGAAAGCCAGGGACAGCACAAAGTGTATGTGTGACTTTCCTTTAGGGTTGTCCCGCCGCACACACACACACAGAGCACTACAGAGCCCTGTGGCAACAGAATGTTAGCCTTGAAATTTGTTTAAAGAACATCTCTTTAAGAGAGTTAATAATTTCTAGTCCATTGAATTTTAAAATATTTGAACAATTCTCTTCCCAAAGTAGGGGCATACAGCTGAAAAATGTATTTCACCTCTAACTCTGGTGCTGTTATTGTGGTTCTGTAATATCATAAAATTGCTTAAAACATCAAATGCTAGTGGAAATAACACATAAAGGTGTTGGGAAAGTGCAGTCAGAAGTTTCAAAAGCCATCACCATCAGGGGCGGCTCTAGGCACCAGCAAAACAAGCTGGTGCCTAGGGCGGCCAAATCTAGGGGGCAGCAGGCTGGGCCGGCGGACCTGCCGCAGTCATGCCTGCGGGAGGTCCACCGGAGCCCCGGGACGACCGGACCTGCCGCAGGCATGACTGCGGAGGGGGCGCTCGTCCCGCGGCTCGGCTGGACCTCCCACAGGCATGACTGCGGCAGCTCAAGCGGAGCCGCCGGACCCGCGAACCGTCCGCAGCCGCGGGAGGTCCAGCTGAGCCACGCGGGACCAGCGGTCCCTCTGCAGTCATGCCCGCGGGAAGTCCGCTGCTCCCGCGGCTCCGGGGCGCCTCCCGCGCATGACTGCTTGGGGCGGCCAAAAACGTAGAGCCGCCCCTGATCACCATATATTTATTCACACCAAAGAACAACAGAATTAATTGAGTCATTTTGTTAAACAGCTGTGGTATGAATTAAATAAACAACCATTTTGTATTTCCTCCAAAACAAGCTGTGCAGATGAGCCAACACCCTTCTGTATATTCAAAATCCTCTCGTAAGCCAAAATTAAATATTTTAGTGTTTGCTCTGGGATTCTTGATCACAGAAGGAGGAAAAAAACAATTCTATTTTCCTAATTAGTACCAATCCCTTATACTTACATTAATATAACCAATTTTATCTAAATAACCAGAGCTTAAGGTGTTTTGCAGACTGTATATAGCAGGGGACGGCAAACTATGGCCCGCGGGCTGGATCTAGCCCTTCAGGGCTTTCAATCCAGCCCATGGGATTGCCAGCCCCATGGTGCAGGGGGCTAAGGGAGGCCACTCCTGGAAGCAGCTGGCACCAGATCCCTGTGGCCCCTGGGGGAGGGATGGGCACAGGGCTCCGTGCACTGCCCTGGCCTGCAGGCACCAGCCCTCGCAGCTCCCATTGGCTGGGAATGGGGAATCACGGATAATGGAAGCTTCGGGCGTGGTACCTGCAGGCAAGGGCAGCATGCGGCAGAGCTGCCTGCCCCACTCCAACCCCTGGAGCCACTGCCGAACATGCTGGCCACTTCCGGGAGCAGCGTGGGGCCAGGGCAGGCAGGGATCCTACCTTAGCCCTGCTGGCGCCACTGTCACCCCAGAGCCGCTCAAGGTAAGCGGCACCAGGCCAGAGCCCACACTCCGAACCCCTCCTGCACCCCTACCCCCTGTCCTGAGCCCCCTCCTGCACCCAACCCCTTTCCCTGAGCCCCTTCCTGCACACGGCACCCCCTTCCTCACCCTGCACTCCCTCCCGTACCCCAAGCCCCTGCCCTAACCCTACATTCATGGCCCTGCATACAATTTTCCCACCCAGATGTGGCCCATGGGCCAAAAAGTTTGCCCACCCCTGGTATATACACACTATCTATCTATCCATCCATCCATACTAATTGAGTAGACCACTACCATAGGCCCTATTTATTATTTATTACTAATTTATTTTTATTGTAAAGCTCCTAGGAACTCAATTCATCATTCAGAAACCCACTGTGTTCCATATCATATGTCCACGGAATAAAAACATAATCCAGTTTTACACTAGTGTAACTCAGCTGATTTACACAAACGTAAGTTAGAAGAGAATCATGTCTGTAGGTCTCATATACTGTAGAATTCAGATTATTTCACCACCAGTGCAGTGCAACTAAACCATTACTTCTGGAGTGGAATGCAACACATATCTGCCCGTGACAGTAATATTACACCAGAAGCTTAGCACCAGATGTGAAGAATAACCCTATTATAATTTTACAGGAATTTTGGCCATGTTAGATAATGGCTTCTGAGCTTCTGGTTTGGTCAGGACAGAAAAGGTTTTCTCACCCATGCTAACTAGTGACTCCATGCTAATTTTAGTGATTATACCATCCAGGGCATTTGTTATATTTTTCATCTGACAACTGACACCTCCAGTAGTACAGGGCCAAATTAGCAGGATGCTGTGGAATTATTTCAGTAATGACTTAACAGGGAAGGCACCAATTACTGAATAACCAGAACTAATTCTTACTGCACCTCATCACGGTACATGGCATCTCATCACGGTACTGATCCTACTCAAGTTACAGGATCTGACAAAGTAACAATGCAAAGTGGTATGCCTGGAAATTTTTCTGTTACCTTGTGACTCAGTCAGCTCCTCTCAAAAACAGTCAAGCAGATTTGTGGCCCCATGTTTTTGACTGAACCACGCATTTTTAGTTTTAATTTGTCCCTAAATAGAAGCCTCAAAGATCACCAAATTTCTTCCTGCCTTCTATACTTTCTTTCACTTTTCCAAATTCATAGACTCTTCACTCAATTAACCAAATATTTATCTTCATATAGTCAATATGGTCAACATCTGCCAATGATTTAGGCCAAAATTTTCAGACTGGGATGCTGAACTTAGGCAGCTAGATCTGTATGTAGGCCCCTAAGTGGCCTGTTAGGGTGACCAGACAGCAAATGTGAAAAATTGGGACAGGGGGTGGGGAGTAATAGGAGCCTATATAAGAAAAGGATCCCAAAATCAGAACTGTCCCTATAAAATCAGGACATCTGGTCACCCTACTTGATATTCAGAGCTTCATGCTACCCATATCAAACTTATTGTAAAGTGGTTCTGAGTATAGTGATTGTGAAAGCTGCTCTGCAAAGACCAACTCTTTCCCATTCCCAGGGAATAAAAGATATGGCATTCTACATCCAATGCCAGACATTTGTTAACTATCTCACTAACCTTAGCAGCTGAAACAATACCCCAAAATGCACTATCACAAACTCAGAGTCTCAGGCTCTTGCTATGGAAGCTCAGTGGTCAATATACTGAGTGTAATCTATTACCTAATTGTAGATGAAGCTCACAATCTGGTAGGACTCCTCACCCAGATATGAGTAGATGGGACAATTAATCCAGTGCTTAAGCACAGAGGTGAATCTCCAGAAGGCCCTATAGAAAGATAAGGGTCCAGCTACAAGAAGAAGATATCAATGATATTTTAGAATAGTACAAGTAGCTGCTGGAATGGTAACTCCATGGCTTCTCCCCTGCTCCTGATCATTCTGGTTCATCAATGAGCAATGATAGATGAAGGGGGAAATCAAACAGATGGAAGTCTTATGGTGCATGTACCTATTGGGTTCCAGCCCGCCCACTGCTAAAGGATCCGCCCCCCCAGCCTAAGGGGAGGATCTACAGGACCTCAAAACCCAACTGAGTTTGGGGGACAACTAATAAAAGAACAGGGACAGGAGTGTGGTCAGAGGGTCAAAAAAAGGAAGCCTGATGGGGACACCGAGCAGAGAACCCCAGACAGCACCACTGTTCTGAGAAGGCATCAAGGGAGCCAGTGGATGCTGCCCACAGGAACTCTGCCCAGATATGTGAATGGACAGAGGATCGGAAACAAGCCCCACAGTCACCGGAGTCTCCATCGGCCAACCTCCTCTCCCTGGTTTTGTAGATGGCCGTTTTAGCCAGGGCTAGGAGGAGGTTGACCAGGAGGTCCCGTGACTTTGTGAGGCCACGGATAGGGAGTTCATAGAGAAGGAGGTGAGGGGAAAAGTGAAGCTAGAAACACAACAGTATGTTCGTGAGGAGCCGGTATAGGGGCTGCAACCTGGCGCACTCTAAGTAAACGTGCGCCAGGATCTCCCTCACACCGCAGAAGGGGCGGGTGTCTGGGACAGGGGTGAACCATGCCAAATACACGCCCATGCTCACGGCCCCCATGAAGGAGCCATCAGGTGATATCCCCGGCAGGCCTCGGGACCAGGGTGGAGTATAGGCTGGCCCACTGGGGCTCCTCACCCTCCAGAGGTGGCAGGAGGTCCCGCCACTTTGTGTCAGGGCGGGACACGAGGGTGAGGAAGAGAAGGGTGTGGAGCACGAGTGTGTATAGATGTTTCCTTGGCGCGGTTTGGAAGCGGACCGGCTGCAGATCGTGCAGCTGGCTTACGGAGAAGGGGCGGGGGGGGCCGATTGGGTCCACAGGGCAGAGGCCTGATGAAAAGGTCCGGAGGGCCTTTATGGTGCATGTAGCGGGTTGGTCACCTGCTCCTGCCTTAAAAGGCTTAAAAAAGCCTGTGGGGAGGGCTGTGGCAGGGGAGGAAAAGCAAGGCTGATTGGGGAAGTCAGCCTTAGCTGGGGGCCATGCCCCAATCAGGCCGAGGCTGGCTTAATGAGAGCCCAGCTGGCCCTTATAAGAGGGCTGGGGCCAGAAGCCAGAGACCTATGCGCTCTCTCTAGCCTTTGAGAGGGAGGGGCCTGGCTGCTGGGGAGTGTATCTGAGTAGGAGAAGGGCTGGGGGAAAGCCAGAGGAACTGGGGAGCTCTGGCCTGGAAACCCCCAAGGCTGCAGATCTAGTATGAGGCCGAATAGGTACTGGGGTTGCAGGAGGCAGCCCAAGGGTAGGCAGAGGCAGCAGGTCCAAACCCCCCTTGCCTGTGATGAGTGGCTTATATACTGCAGTGTGCCCCAGTGAATGGGGGCTAGATGGGGACTGGGCAGTAGCCATATACTGAGAGAGGTGGGGATAGCGGGTGGGGGTTCCCCTGGAAGGGGGGAGACCCAGAGACTGTAGGGTTACTGACAGGGGGCAGCACCCCAGTGGAAAGGGGCAATGGGGTCCTGGAGGGACACGGGAGCCCAGCAGTAGCGAGACTCTGGCTTGAAGAGGGCACTCTGGAGCTGGAAAGGCTAATTCCCTGGACAACCAGCAGGAGGCATGAGTCCTGCGCTGTTACAGTGCAGCACCCACTTAACTCTAGTTCAGCAAGAGCTCAAGGCCTATTACCTGCAGACATATGCTAGTCAAGTGAAAGAAGCAAAAAGAACCTTCTTTTCAGCAGCAGTCGAAGTCCCCAAGTCATGACTAGCAAAAACTGTTCCATAGAGTAAGCTGACTAATTGACTTGGAATTCTCCTACTTTACTTTGTTGATATAATCAACAGAATCAGAGACAGTGTCACTGATTACACTTTTCTGGGTATGGTTATTAAAAGGTTTTAGAGGTAACTAAATGCCAGCCCCCATGTTAATATCCTGGTTCCTTCTTAATTGGGCTTTAGACATGGATACAACACAGAGATAGCCCTGATTTAAATGACCTTGTTTTGGTATGGATTGAAAACAAACCTCCATGCTTACGCTGCTAGTTCTCTCAACAGCCTTCAGCACCATTAACCAAATGGTATTTATGCAAACAAGGCCTACTAGAAGTAAACAGAGCACCATTTCAATGAATTAATTCATTCCTTTCAGACTGATGCTAGAAAGTCATGATGGGATTAGTATCTGCTCCTCTTTATCAAGACATCTCACTTGTGAAGTCCTGCAAGGATCAATACTTTCACTTATCCTCTTCAACATACATATTAGATGGCTTGGAAAAATTTTGAGATGACTTCATTGTCACCAGTATGAGGATGACATCCAACTGTATGTCTCCTTTTCAACCTTGATAATCTATGCCATCATCAAAATATCCTGATGCCTGGAAGAAAGAAGCAGATGGAGGAACAGCAGCAGTCTGCTCATCTGTTTCTGTATGTCTGTATGCTTTCAAAACTTCCACGTCTAGGCTTGAGATGAATTTTGTTTGACACAATGACAGTGAATTGATGTATATCAGTAAATGGCTGCTAATAGGTGATGTGCCAGCGGCATTCACAGGTGGAAACAGTCATGGAGAATAATTCTCTGAGGAAAGGTGTTGCCTTTCTTTTAACTTACCATTTGTGTGGACTTTTGTGACATGGCCAACCACCTGTATTTCAACTGCTCAAAGCAGGATCTGGGCAGAGTTATTAAAAGTGCAATAATCAGATACACTTATCAGAAATCTCCAGGAACTTTAAATCCTGTTTACAAAAGTGGTGGAGCCATTTGCTGAAGGATTTCTATTCTTTTTGGTATTTTCTTTAAAAATTAGATAAATGCATTGCAAATAAATAGCTTGAGAGAGAGGAACGGTGGTTGTGTGAATAAGGCACTGGACCCAGGAGAGCTAGGTTCAATTCCCAGGTTTGTCAGCAAATACCTATGGGACCCTGGACAATTCAATATCATTCTGCCTCAGTTCCTCATCTATATTATAGGGATTATAATAAATATTTTCTCCCACTGTTTTCTCTCTGTCTCTTACTATGTCTATGTATAGCATGCACAATGGGGCACTAATATCAGTTGGGGCCTCTATAGGCTACCGTAATGTTTCAGAAGAGCAAAGAAAGAGGAACTTCCTGGATTGTGCCCTGGCTTCAGTTCTCACAACAAAGTGAAAAACACCAGCATTTGAAGGGTATTAAATTAATTCTTTGTTGATAAACACATTGCAGGGAGTACTAGCAACCACTCCAGGGCTGGTCAAAAAATAAAACATCATGCTGTAGGGAGGGGAGCAATTATCATTTTTTTCTTCCCATTCTTCATTGTATGAATTTCAGACAACAGGTGAAGGGTGGAATTAATGGGCATAGTTCCCATTTCCAAGTGAGATCTTTATATGATCGGCCTGTCCGTACTGGGACAGCTAATTATCCAATTCAGAAAGTATGGATAACATTGACTATTGAACTGAGACAATCAGATTAGTAGTCTGGCATAGATTTTAAGGCCAGAGGAACCATTATGATAGGCTAGTGTCCCCATGAGAGTTCTTTCAGGTTTTAATCACAGACCACAACCACACCACAGCTTTATTATATTTGTTCTGCAGGTCACAATCTGTAGTGTTATTTACAGGTATCTATATTCCACAGCCAGCTTCTTCACTTGATTTTAGGGACAGGAACAGGAACAATGCCAGCCTGCCTGTCTGTCTGTCTATCTGTCTGTCTCTGTTTGTTTGTCCTTCCTCTGCCTTTCTTTGGGCTCTCTCCTCTCCAGCACTTCCTTCCTGTCAATTTATATAATTCCACCTGCTGAGGTTGCTTCCCCTTCAATTAGCCTGTCACCTGTAGTTTTTCTCAGCTAATTGACACCTTCTGTCAACTACCCATCTTCCCATTAGATCCTGATTAATATATTCTGGTGGGTATTAGAGTGACTGGATGTTGAGTTAGCTTCTTCTCAGCACACCCAGTTACATCTAGGCTGACTTGCATAAGACAGGACATAGAATTAACCTGATTAGTCCTGTGTATAGCCTGGAACCACGTCTGGTTATCTTTTTTGGACTTTACAGAGGAAGCAGGCATACAGACAGCGCACACAGGCCGTTTTGGTTCTCAATCAGCAGAGGTGGAATTTTTCACATAAAGCTTAAAGGAAGAGTGACTTGACAGTGACTATAAACATCTTTGAAGGTCCCCATAAAAACTAGTTATTCAGGAAGGGCCTGGCGAAGAGTCTAACTGGTCATGCAAATTTTCATGATGTGGTCAGAAAGAGAGAGCTGGATTTACATCACTCACTCCAAGACAATTTGGCATGTTTCCCATGCTAATACCCCAAAATGAGATGAATTGATCTGAAAAAGCCGTGGAACCTTATCATGAGCAAACAGACAGAGGCATTCATAAAATTGACAGGGCTTGTGGAGAGGTGAGGTTGGGGTGGTGGGAAGAAGCTGCAATATCCTCTCTTCTTGCATAACCTGAGAGAGGCAATGCAGCACAAAAGATGGAGCGAGGGTCATGAAAGGGTCAGGGCTAGAACAGTTTGTCTGTGTGTTAATCCAGAGTATTCCCTTAGCAGCCTTCAGGAACTAAAGCTATACCTTGGCCCTCTAATGGAAAACTCTGAGGGATGGCAGATAAATCCTTAACTGCCCATTTAATGTAGTTTTAAGCCCACTTGGAGTTGCCAAGGTGATGAAAAGGTGCCTTAGGTCAAAATCTGGCACACATTTTTGTCATGGTGCGGAATGAAATCATTGCTCTGTACTACAATGCAAAAAACAAAAGACAAAATAATAGCCTTTCACAAATAATGAACAGAATAAGGTTCCCAGCACCAGTCCTGTTTAAAGTCAGGAGGGAGGGGTCAATTACTCAGAGTCGTGAGATTAGATGAATTTTGATATGTGATCGCTGTAACCTCCAAGTTCTTCCAGAGCCTCATACAAAACCCACTGAAGTCAACTGAAGGGCTCCATTTTGTTCAGTGGGCTTTATATCAAAGCTAAGGAGACTATCTGTGAATTTTCTAATACAAGTCTGATGGATTGGATCTGCAGACCAGAAAAGACCCACACTCATGAGAGAGACAAGCATTCATGACAGAGACTTTTCCATGCTTCTGTGATCAAACCATAGCCTGCTCCTGATCAGGGGCGGCTCTAGGAATTTGACCGCCCCAAGCAGGGCGGCATGCCGCAGGGGGCGCGCTGCCGCTCCCGCAGCTCCAGGGGACCTCTTGCAGATGCGCCTGCGGAGGGTGCGCTGGGAGGGCGGCAGGCGGCTCCGGCGGACCTTCCGCAGTCATGCCTGCGGGAGGTCCGCTGGTTCCGCGGCTCCGGTGGACCTCCCGCAGGCATGACTGCAGAAGGTCCGCCGGAGCCGCCTGCCGCCCTGCTGGCAAAATGCCGCCCCAAGCGCGCGCTTGGCGCGCTGGGGTCTGGAGCCGGCCCTGCTCCTGATACATATATAGTTGGTGTCACTGACACACAGGCTGCTGATTGTTTTTCCCAGGGAGGGAGTATTGTTGAGAAACAGTGAAAATGAATGGGAAAATGAATGTATAGTGAGTAAACCTAGAGGGTTCCCGTTCAGAATTAAACCCAACTGTTGTCCGAAGAGTGTGAATAAATTAAGCCCAAGTGTTGTCCAAAAGAGTCTGAATAACCAGATTTTTTTGGAGTACAAATCAGAAAGATTTTATCAACAGATACTTTTATCTTAGTATCTCTGTAAAAGTTACTGAACTTTAATAAGCGATGCCCTGAGACATTTGTTCGAGGTAATAACAACCCTGAAAACCTCAGATGGGAAATTCTATGTAAATGCAAAGTGCTTTATGAACATTACTGGATTAACCACCAGACAGGCTGGCGGGATAGCTAGCTATACTTATCCTCATTTTACATATGGAAAAAGGGAAGTTCAAATAAGTTAAGTGACTTGCCTAAGATCTCATAGAAAATTTGTGGGAAAGTTGGACACAGATCCCAGATCTCCTAACTCTTGGTTCTGTGCCTTAACCGCATGATGATCCTTACTGCCTTGCAGGCTAATTTCTGCACTAGTTTAATGCCACTAACATAACTTTACTGCTTAATATTCAAACAAAAGATTTCATGTTTACATTGCAACTTTCTCATTCTAATTGTTAAGCCAGTGTTAAAACTGTGCTGAGCCAAAATGGGTGCAGTGTTCTTTTAAACAATTCCTTCTGTATTTGCTGGATATTTACAGTCTACAGCCTTTGTTTTTAGTTCAAGATTATAGATATCAGAACAGATTTATATCAATACAGCATACTCTAGCTAATACTAGAAGTCCCAGGAGCTGATTCCTCAGCAGGCTGACCTGCTCAATGGAAAGCCATACAAGACAATAGAACCGCTCCCCAAATAAAAAAAAATAAAAATTAATACAAGGAACAATGTTAATGCAGCCTAAGGGCTAAGATTTTAAGGCCACAAAAGATGGGGAAGTTGTCATTAAGGTTCCCATGGCAATCCCTGTGCAGTGTGCGTAAGTATTCTGATGTCTTCGGGACATGACTACATGATGCTGGGCAGCATGATGTATTCTTAGGCAAATATTTATTTTACTTATATGGGTTAGCCAAAGGGCAGCACTTCCTGGAGTGTCGCCTCAAGGCTGTCCAGTCAGTGGGATCGCTTTTAAGATATACAAAGAATGACTTCTGGATGAAACTAGCTTAGCATAGCTCCTACTAGCTTGACTGAAAGGTGGTGTGACTTTGGTTCCTTTGGTGACTTCTGATGCTTCCAGATGCTGAGGGTCATGAGGTAATGGATGTACATAAAATCAGCCCCCGGGATAACTCCACTGACTTCCATGGCATTACACCACAGATACATTTCACTCACAGAGACTAGCCATTCATTGGATGGGACAAAGTGGGTCAGTTTGTGAATGTAAAACAGAGCAGCCCTCACTGTGTATATGTAGGGGGTGGGGATGTGTGTGAAGGAGCTGAGAAGTGGCCATGCAGTAGCTATGTCCCCCACAGAGGTCCTACCTTCAGGAGGACATGGGGATCTTGTAAGGAGCTATTTGCAGTCCCTTTCCCTGATCTCACTTCATACTCCCCTCACCCTGTTCCTCCCCAGCCACTGTGAGTGAACTAGCATTACGAGAGTGACAAATGGGGCCCAGCCAGCGTCATACCTCCTCTCCTCCCAACACCCAGACCTATGCGGGAGAAAATACTTCTTCCTCTGGGGACACTAGAACCCAGGAGCTGCCTCCTTTCCCCTCCGCCCGCATGTGTCCTTGGGGGGAAAATAGCAGGAAGGAGTCAGCCAGAGTCTCCAGCTGGTAGGAGCAACTGCAGAAGCAGCCAAAGCAGGGACCATCAGACATCCTAAGAACTTCCTACAGTTTTGACCAAACTTCCTCTGCCCTGTGCTGATTGGCTGCTTGCTCCGACCCTCTCTCACCTCCCAACCTCTTCACCCCAGGTTCACGCTACACCTGCACCTTTTCTCCCTGGCCCTGCTCCCCTCACTCCTTTTCCCTGCAAAATTCCCACTCTCATTCTTCCCACTCCCCAGCCTCTTGCAAAAAATGCCTTAGGCTTCTAACTCCACACAGGACTCATTGCTAAGAATCTCTAGCAGAGATAGGCACCTCCCTGCAGCCCAGAAGTCAGTGCCTATCTCTGTGAGAGGGGAAGGTCTTAGCACACACTCCTCTTGTCAGCATCTCCCATTGGCTAGCTTAGGCGACTCCCTGCCTAGCTTGCTGGCTTTTGTGAATTGCAGTCTAATGTGCCTCTCTCCCTCCATTCATTGTATAGGGAGCCTGGGCACCTAACTCAGACTTCGTGAATTGCAGTGTGTTCCTATGATTTTCTAGGCACTTGAAAGTTAGGCATTGGGATGCTGAGCATTGCATTACCTAATTACCTTTGTGAATCTAGGCCTTTCCCCTGGCTGTTGCCCCTTATGCTTTTGTAAGTAGCAATCATAACCTCTTCCCTGGGTCTTCTTTTCTTCTGACAAACTACGACCAGTTGTCTTAACCTTTCTTCTTCAGATCCAGGGTCTATGCTAATGTGCTTTTGTACTACCAGATCGGTTCAAAAGGCAGGGAGACATTCATTGCATCGCCTGCTCCTGAGTTGAGGGAGCAGAAAGGTAGCATGGAGCCAGCTACATTTTCCCTGCCCTTCTACAAAGTGTTTTGCTCCAGTGCAACTGAGCATTTAACCAAATATGCCATCTAAAGCTCAACAAGTCCACTTCAATGTCAGGCTACCAGACACTATCATTTATGAGAAGTTGCATTATATGGCTGTTGTCCAACATGGCAGGTTGGAGCTGGATTGATTAAACAAGATATTATGCCTACCCCGGAGGTTTGCAGGTGCACCAGACGTCCAGAAGGACAGTATCTTGCAGACTGGAATTAGCCATCTCTAAACTAAACTCATTTTACCCAGCTAAAAACCACCTTGCATGCCAAAGATAAATGAGAAAATATATCTTTAAATAAAAATGTCATTATAAAAATGTCTCATTGTTTGTAAAAGAGTTTTAAGAGCATGCCTTGTGACATTAGTGGTTGTTTTCCCCCCAACACAATGCAGGGGTGGTGAGAGTTTTTCACTAATGCCCTTGTTAAGCTCTCCTAGGGGGAATGATTGATTTACAGAGTTCCCATGCATGTCTCTCTGTCTGGCAACAAAACCTATTTGCCCTGCTCATGACAAAAACACAATTTAATGCAGGATTCCTCACCAAAGGGAGACAGGTGAAATAAATGTCTTTTTTAGATTTTTGTTGCAAAGTGTGTGTTATTTGACCAATACCAGCAGGAGCACCATCCTTGACAATGTGAAATTTGCCGAGAAGCCTCGTTAACAAAAGATTACCACATACCCTTTCCCAGGGTCAAACTTATTATTACACAAAGGGTATTCTGTATATTATATTTTTTCTTCTTGCTTTTCAAACTAATGTTTTAAATCAATAATGTACCAAATGTCATTCTTAACCTGGCTATCAGGCGCATTCAGCCCATGTTGCTACAGTTGAGATTTTTTTTTTAATTTTAAACTTTGATGAATGAATATAATGAAATGAGAGAACATGGGTCAGTTCCTCAGCTGGTGTAAATTCCCATTGATTCTACTTCTCCATCTTCATACCTGCCAGTGTATGAAACCAGGAATCTAATGTGTGATGAAATGTGGAACATGTGTATTGTGTTGCATGCCCTGCACATTTTACAGAATATAATGTTTTTAACTAGTTTTAAAGGATGTTTAATTAAATAAACCACTTTTGAAAAAGAAAGCTGGAAGAACAAATTATATCACATGTAACTATAAGAATCCCCACATGGGTCAAGAACAGGATTTAAACCCAGGCCCTGAGCAGGGGATTGGACTAGATGACCTTCTGAGGTCTCTTCCAACCCTAATCTTCTATGATTCTATAGCCTCAGTAGAGGCTGTGATCACTTGAGTGAATCTCTCCCTGGATCAGCCACTGGAGGAGACTTGGTACATGTGCTGCTCATGGGTTACACAACTCTTTGCTAGGGTGAAGTAAAATAGCAAAGATCAGAAATCTTGGTTTCTATCCATTGGTGTGGTATAGTGATTAGAGAGAGGGTAACCAAAGCACATAGATGGCACATTCAACCCTGAAAGCCTGAGTGGATCAGACATTAGAAACTAGTCTATTCCCAACTCTGTCTGAACAGACTTTATGCAAACACTCATTAAATTGTTTATGCAATAGGAAGCTAATACCTGGCTGCCTTTTAGGGTTGGGATAAGAGGTCTTGATCAGTTATAAGAACTGAGTGGCACATAAATTCGCTAGAAATGAGATTGGAGCTTAAGGTCTGCTGGCTAACAGCTCAGCATGCTTTTTCCCTCAGGCACTTGGAAGAGACTCTCTTTGGGGTGTGTTTGCAATGCCTTTGCTATGTAGCAGGACAAACAGCATGATTGAGTCAAAATGTGGGCCATCCTGCATAACCTGCCACACTTACAACTGTTATTGCTCTTAATGGTCTTACACCAATTTATACCAGCTAAGGATCTGGCAAATAGACAATGTAGAGAGTTTCTTCAGCTTCAGTAACATGATTTCTTTAAAAAAGAGGAAAAAAAGAAAAGAAATTAGTGAATTTTGTGCTTATGACAAGGGACAGCTCAACTTCTTCAGAGAATGACATCCTCTGTCTCAGTGGTTCTCAGAGATATGCGTACCCCTGGGGATATGCAGAGGTTTTCAGGGGGTACATCAACTCATCTAAATATTTGCCTATGTTTTATAAGAGGCTACCTAAAAAGCACCAGCAAAGTCAATATAAAGTTAAATTTCATGCAATGGTTTGTTTGTACCACCGTTGCCGACTTTCACGCGGTAAATAAGCACCCCAACTTTCACAATAAGCCAAAAATCGAGCTAATCCCATTTCAAACAAGGCCAAAACAAGCCAATCCCTAAAAACCCCAGCACTCTATATGACTAGATCCTCCCGGCATGCAGTCTGGGACTGTGGTGGACCCACTGTGCACCCCTGACTCTCTCCCCACCCTTGCCCCTGCTTGCTGGGAGCCAATCAAAAAAAAGAAGAAACAAGCTGCAACAAGCTACAAGCCAAACAAGCAACAAGCCAAAAACTAGCAAACAAGCAACTCACAAGCCAATTAAGCCAAAAACAAGCCCAATTTCTGCATTTTTTCCATGGGTTTGGCATGTCTGGTTTATACTGCTCTATATACAATACACCGAAATGTAAGTACAATATTTATTTTCCAATTGATTTATTTTATAATGATATGGTAAAAATGAGAAAGTCAGCAATTTTTCAGTAATAGTGTGATATGATACTTTTGTATTTTTATGTCTGACTTTGTAAACAAGTAGTTTTTTAAGTGAGGTGAAACTTGGGCGTAGACAAGACAAATCAGACTTCTGAAAGAGGTACAATAGTCTGGAAAGGTTGAGAGCCACTGCTCTATCTAACCCCACATGTTTTAATTCCTTCTACTGTTCATTGCATTTGATTAATCTTTGTTTGTATCACTCAGCCATGGGACAAGCGGTCATCTTACTTAGTTACTGGCTAGTTCCATGTAGACAGCCAAATCATCCCGGTCCTTATTTGCAATGTAAGCAGAGAGGCCCTGGACTGAATAACCCATCCATACCAGAAGTAGCTCATCCACAGTAGGAATAATGGGATATTGGTGGAGCTGTGTGTGGAAACTTGCAGTATTGAAGTCCTCCCAGTGAGCCATATCACATTAACACTTATTGGCTCCCATGTGGTCAATCTAAACAAGGAGCTACCTTCTTCCCCCGACCCTTGCATGGTTCATAAAGAACAGGAATAAAGTAGTATTGGTAGAGCAGTGTGAGGGAGCTTTGTTGGCGTGAGACCAACTCACCTGGCTGTTTGCTAGAGCCAGGGCCGAGGGAAACAGAGAGAGTATAATTAGATACAATAAAAAAAGGAGGCCCTGAAATGCCTCTGCCAGTACTGTAGCTAAATGGAGGACATTGGTCTGCAGCGCTGGCCCCTTCTGTAAGCAATACATTCACTAAACTAAAATAATTTTAAAGAAAACACGTTGCTGCAGAAAGCGCTTAAGTGGTATATTTTCAAACTAGGGGCTTTCACTTTTTAATTGTATCCAACCACAAAAGTTAAATTAAAACTTTTTAATTTAACGAGAAGCTGAATATGAGTGTGCAGTGTGCCCTTGTTGCCAAGAAGGCCAAGGGCATATTGAGCTGTATTCGTAGAAGCATTGCCAGCAGATCGAGGGAAGTGCTTATTCCCCTCTATTTGGCACTCATGAGGCCATGCCTGGAGAATTGTGTCCAGTTTTGGTCCCCCCACTACAGAAAGGATTCATAGATTTATAGATTCTAGGGCTGGAAGGGATCTTGAGAGGTCATCGAGTCCAGTCCCCTGCCCTCATGGCAGGACCAAATACTGTCTAGACCATCCCTGATAGACATGTATCTAACCTACTCTTAAATATCTCCAGAGATGGAAATTCCACAACCTCCCTAGGCAGTTTATTCCAGTGTTTAACCACCCTGACAGTTAGGAACTGTTTCCTAATGTCCAACCTAAACCTCCCTTGCTGGAGTTTAAGCCCATTGCTTCTTGTTCTATCCTTAGAGGCTAAGATGAACAAGTTTTCTCCCTCCTCCTTATGAAACCCTTTTAGATACCTGAAAACTGCTATCATGTCCCCTCTCAGTCTTCTCTTTTCCAAACTAAACAAACCCAATTCTTTCAGCCTTCCTTCATAGGTCATGTTCTCTAGACCTTTAATCATTCTTGTTGCTCTTCTCTGGACCCTCTCCAATTTCTCCACATCTTTCTTGAAATCCGGTGCGGAGAACTGGACACAATAGTCCATGTGAGGCCTAACCAGCGCAGAGTAAAGCGGAAGAATGACTTCTTGTGTCTTGCTCACAACACACCTGTTAATGCATTCCAGAATCATGTTTGCTTTTTTTGCAACAGCATCACACTATTGACTCATATTTAGCTTGTGGTCCACTATAACCCCTAGAAAGAACAAAAATTTGTGGCATATTATATAACAGATGCTTTGTTGAGCAGCATGATGAATACTTGGTTGCAGTCACTTCACAGTGGAGTGGGTATTCACCTGGATCCACCCACACCCAAAAAATGCTGCAAAACGCCTGTCTGTCTATAAGGTGCCACAAGACTTTTGCTTTAGACTTCAGATCAGACTAAGAGATGCTACTATAACCCCTAGATACCTTTCTGCTGTACTCCTTCCTAGACAGTCTCTTCTCATTCTGTCTGTGTGAAACTGATTGTTCCTTCCCAAGTGGAGCACTTTGCATTTGTCTTTATTAAACTTCATCCGGTTTACCTCAGACCATTTCTCCAATTTGTCCAGAACATTCTGAATTATGACCCTATCCTCCAAAGCAGTTTCAATCCCTCCCAGTTTGGTATCATCTGCAAACTTAATAAGCATATTTTCTATGCCAATATCTAAGTCGTTGATGAAGATATTGAACAGAGGTGGTCCCAAAACGGACCCCTGCGGAACCCCACTTGTTATACCTTTCCAGCAGGATTGGGAACCATTAATAACTACTCTCTGAGTACGGTTATCCAGACAGTTATGCACCCACTTTATAGTAGCCCCATCTAAGTTGTATTTGGCTAGTTTATTGATAAGAATATCATGTGAGACCATATCAAATGCCTTACTAAAGTCTAGGTATACCACATCCACTGCTTCTCCCTTATCCACAAGACTCGTTATCCTGTCAAAGAAAGCTATCAGATTGGTTTCACATGATTTGTTCTTTACAGATCCATGCTGGCTATTCCCTGTCACCTTACCACCTTCCAAGTGTTTGCAGATGATTTCTTTAATTACTTGCTCCATTATCTTCCCTGGCACAGAAGTTAAACTAACTGGTCTGTAGTTTCCTGGGTTGTTTTTATTTCCCTTTTTATAGATGGGCACTATATTTGCCCTTTTCCAGTCTTCTGGAATCTCTCCTGTCTCCCATGATTTTCCAAAGGTAATAGCTAGAGACTCAGATACTGCCTCTATTAGCTCCTTGAGTATTCTAGGATGCATTTCATCAGGCCCTGGTGACTTGCAGGCATCTAATTGTGGACGCATTGGAGAGAGTCCAGCAGAGGACAACAAAATGATTAGGGGGCTGGGGCACATGACTTACGAGGAGAAGCTGAGGGAACTGGGATTATTTAGTCTGCAGAAGAGAAGAGTGAGGGGGGATTTGATAGCAGCCTTCAACTATCTGAAGGGGGGTTCCAAAGAGGATGGAGCTAGGCTGTTCTCAGTGGTGGCAGATGACAGAACAAGAAGCAATGGTCTCAAGTTGCAGTGTGGGAGGTTTAGGTTGGATATTAGGAAACACTATTTCACTAGGAGGGTGGTGAAGCACTGGAATGGGTTACCTAGGGAGGTGGTGGAATCTCCATCCTTAGAGGTTTTTAAGGCCCAGCTTGACAAAGCCTTGGCTGGGATGATTTAGTTGGTGTTGGTCCTGCTTTGAACAGGGGATTGGACTAGATGACCTCCTGAGGTCTCTTCCAACCCTGATATTCTATTATTCTAAACGTTTTTGTTTGTTTTTTTAAAATTGTCTCAGCTGTAGTGATATGTGCTGACTGCAGCTAGTAGCCAGACTCAGAGAAGAATAAATACATTACTAGTTTAAAATTAGAATGTAATTTTCCTCCTTCTTACATTTCAAAACTGTCATGGGCTGAATGCCCTTCTCTTCATGATTATTAGGGATTATCAGCATCGCCTGCCATTGCAGAGGTAACTGAGTAAGAACAATGTGAAGACTACTGAAGTGGTTGTGTAAGCTTCCTTACACTGTCCCACTGACTTGCCTCACTCCAGGATGAGCCATTCTGGGTAGGGTGGAGGGAGAAGGTCATTCATGTGCTATGCCCACTCAAATCCTGGGCCTGCCTGGGTAGACTGACAACTAGGGTGCCAATAAATACCAGTTTAGTATGTCTGTCCATGTGGTACTGCCCTGAAACCAGCTAAAACATTTACAAAAACAGCATTAAATTACAGTTAAGACTAATTAGCACTCCACACTCTCAATGCTTTAAAATGAAGGAAATTAAAAGTTGTTTCTTCATATCTTCATCATTAGTCAATTAAAAACATAGGCACATCCCTTTTGAATAAGCATTCTGAGGAGTGAAGTAATGCTATAATCATATTTATCCATTTTAAAATGTATATTCTTATTCCTGAAGAAGAATCCTAAATAGTTCTTCTTAACTTTAACTACAACTATGACCACTGCTGGAATATTATGTCCAGTTCTGGTGTCTACAATTCAAGAAGGATGTTGATAAATTGGAGAGGGTTCAGAGAAGAGCCAAGAGAATGATTTAATGATGAGAAAATGTGCTTTATCATGATAGACAAAAGGAGCTAAATCTATTTAACAAAGAGAAAGTTAAATGGTGACTTGATTGCAGTCTATAAGAACCTACATGGGGCATAAGTATTTGATAATTGGATCTTCAGTCTAGCAGGGAAAGATATAATACGATCCAACGTATGGAAGTTGAAGCTAGACAAATTCAGACTGGAAATTATAAGTACATTTCTAATAGTAAGGGTGATTCATGGTGGATTCTCCATCATTGGCAATTTTAAAATCATGATTCAATGTTTTTCTAGAAGGTCTTTTGAGGAAGTTCTATGCTATATGTTACACAGGGGGCCAGACTAGATGATCACAATGCTCCCTTCTGGCCTTGGAATCTTTTCCATAGTCTTAACCTATTTGTTTTTACCATCAATTATTTGTACCTATTATCTGTGGTCCTAATTAAGGTTATGAAGCACATTTTAAAAAACGTTATACATTTTTACAGTAGATAAATACGATTATATTGTATAATTTAATGCTTTAGAATCTTTACTGAGAAGAGACGGGTAGGTTCCGGTTTTGTATTTTGTAGAGAAACTGGAGGGTAAGTGACTTGACATTTCCACTCTTCTCTTGATAGACCCTGATCCTGTGATGTGATGGGGCTCCCTGTGGACACTGCTGCCAGCCTACATGCATCAAATTGCAGGATTGGGCCATAGATGGGATTAGTAATTCACAACCTCTAGATCGCGTGTGGAAACTAGCCTAGCAGCAAACTCCAGGATGCACCTAAAAAGTGTACTGACCTGCCTTGCTTGTATACTTTACATATGTAACAGTGGTGACATCTAGTGGTCAGCTTTTGACCATGGTCAACATCACATTGTCTTAATTCCTCTGTCCCATGGAAGATGCTAGAATAGTAGTTGATTGTTTATAATGTAGCTAGTAGTCACTGCATGATAGCATGTAATGAACAATATTGTTTGGATTTCAGTATCTCATTGGGTACCAATGAAGCCAGTCTGCCAGTGTCACCTTAGTTCCATAGATAGTAGTCTATACAACAAGCCAGACACGAACAGAATGGTGTACAAATAACCATTTACCTGCATTTACACAAAAGGTGTGTTTTAAGAACTGCATTGGGAAAGCCATTATTGTAATGTGCAGGATGCAATAGAAAATGACACCTTGCTTCATGTCTTTTTGACCAAGATCCTCAGCCAAGTGGTGCACAGCTCAAGCGGATAGTGCAAAGGTGGTTTTAAGTAATTTTGTGTACCCCTGACTTGACTCTGGACTAGGCTGGTCTGTGCATGTAAATTAGGGAAGTTGTTTGGCTGCTCTAAATCACACTAGCTGCTAATGGCCGGAAGAGTCAGTCACTGATTGTCAGGGTGCAGAGAAACTTCAGCCACACCCATTTCTCCCTGGCAATGTCACCTACACTGGATGCAGGGAGGAGAATGATGCTGGTTATGTTGGCTTTATGATACCACAGATTCCACTAGGGCCATCTTAACCAAAGCAGCCCAGACACGGGAGATCCCCTAGCAACCTGGGTGCTACATGAAGCCGTGTTGGTGATTTGATAGGTGTTGGTCTTCTCTGCCACTTAGCATGAATGCATTACCACAGGGAGAATGCTAGGGGATTCTTGATGCTGCAGGGATTTGGCTGAGATGTACAGCAGAGATCCTGACCACTCATAGCAATAAGAGATCCCCTTATGCTTATTCATAAGAGTAGGAATTCCAGCCATGGTGCTAGACAAATTACAACTTGTCACTCTGAATTCCTCCTTATAGTTTCAGCTGGTTATGGTATTCATTGCTGCTTTTTCAACTGAACGAGTGCTGTGAAAAAGTGGCTGTGTTTTACTGCAGAGGGGAATCAAGTGTAGGATGCATATGTATAGTTCTTTCAGGCAGGGGCTAAGTCTCGTATTTGCACAGCACCACATATCTCTGGAATTGCCTATAAATAACTTATAAAGTACTTTGGAATGAAAGACACTAGCATACAGATCAGTTGAGAGTATAAATGCCACAGCAGAATATAACAGCTTTGAAACGTAGTTTATTCTACAAACATTTAGAGCAGCATCCTTTAGTACATTTCCACAATTGCACAGATTACTGGAAGGAAAAGCAAAGAGGGAAGGAACCTCATTAAAAGGTCAGTGGACACTCACAGCTATGTTCTAAACTATTCACAGGTGAAGCATTAAAAATAGATGTTTCTCCAGCACTTTGTCTTTATGGCTTTTCCTCTTGGCATTTTGTCTCCACACATTCACACTCATCTACATGAATATACGTGTATTCGATTCTCTTCCTCTTAGAGCAAATCAGTTCCACCTTCACCTCATGGCTCTTTGTTTCATGGCAGCAAGTGCATTTGTGTTTAATTTTACTGTCATCAAAGGCATACCTGGGGGAACAAAACTAATAGATCAATCCATTAGCTATTGCTTTCCTGCTCTTTGTTACCATTAGCTTCCCCTAGAACTGTGAATGGGGAAGGAAAGCTTTAGTGTTTCTTCTGCTTGTAAGCAGCAGGGGAAAAAACAATATCAGTAACAGCCTATTCTCAGGACATTAGTAGTCCTGGTGGGGCTGATCCAAAGACCTCTGAAGCTGATAGAAAAACTCCCACCTGAAGTAAGTGGGAGGCTTTCCATAGACTTAAAGAGGCCATGGACTAGGCCCAAAATGACCACACAGAAAGGAAGAATCAGCCTAATGCAGAGCCCAAACTGCAAGTAAAAAAGCTCAAACATTTAAAAATGTGTAAGTAAAAATGCGTTAGTTAACCTGTTAAACATGACCTATTTACCTAGCCTACACATGGCAATCCTAGTGACAAAACAGGCAAGCATGACATGTCGTCTCATGGCTAAAAGGCTGGTGCTCTGCTCATCCAGCTTCCTTTTCAGAGGATCAAGGAAAAGGGTTAATTGAGATAGTAGCTGTGATCCTGCAGAGGCAAGAACACGTGAGGACAAGACATCACATAAGCATGGAGAAGCAGTTTCTTACTTACACAGAGTATGTACCACAGGACCCTTCACATGAAGGCACTAGGACAGGAGCTGCTGATTTACAGCTCTTGTGAGTGATGTGTTCTTTTTTCAGCTTCAGTTTGCAGACATTTGACAATGGGATACCTAGGAGGGAAGGACCCTATTAGCCTTACTCAGATTAGAGATAAAGCACTGAGAGATATCCGCTAAGCAACCAAGCCCTGTTTCTGTCTTATTAAGAACAGTTAGAGTTCAAATAGCCAAGGAGAGTTTAAAGGCCCCAGGTGAGCAAAGCATTTACACACTTGCATAAGTATTTTGCTGATTAAGGATAGTCTTAAACATGGGCTTAAAAGCACACGCTTAACGGCTTTGTTGGATCAGGGCCCGAAGCAGACACAACTGTATATTTTTTATATAGCCATTTCTGTAACGACATTTGTTAGCTATTTGTCACTTTTATGGCTTTACAGCAGCCAACACTGTTTAGCAGAGGTCCTACAGTAAAAGAACCATGCTTTCTATGCAGTTCCTAGAAGTCAGAATCCAGGACACATTCTCTAACAGGTTACATCATTCCTCATCAGGAACTTAGTCTAAACTATAAATATCTCACGTCTTTATAAAACCAAGAAAGGGAGAGCATGAAGATTTTTTCCAGTGGCACCACTGGCGGACTAGGTTGGTTTTGAACCTAATAAAATGAAGAACTAAGCACTCCCGAGAAGTGATAACCGCCCTCACAGCCCACTGACTTCGGTGGGAGTAGAGGGTATTCATTACCTTGCAGGATCAGGGCCATAATGAATGGAGAGCCTGACAATGTTTGATTAATGAATCGCTGGATTGACCCATACTCACATGTCTTACAACATCCATCTGAAGTTGTCGCAACTGTTCCCTATATTGAAAGCAAACAGAACCAGATTCTAATCTTAGATGAGCATGTTGCAGACTGAACAGCAGCAATAAGAGTTTTCTAATAATGAGACACAGTGCCCAATCAATCCACTGGTCCACTATCACAAAGCTGCTTGTACCATTCACTTATACCATTCCAGCTAAAAAATACTCACTGGGACGCAGTTTGATGGATCAAACACTGGGCAGGATATTATTGTGCTAGTCAAGACAAACTGGCCTGATGACTGAGTGCAATTATACAGAGTACAGTTATCCTCCAGAACTTTATAGGTCTTCCCAACCTGAATAAATCAGAAAAAATAAAGTTATCCTGAGACAACACATGATCCAACATAGGGACAGGATTTTTCTTCTGGACTGAAAGGTATTAGCAACTCCCAAACTCTCATCCTGCATTAACTCTCTTAGGCTGCTTTGACAATCCCATCTGTAATTGTTAGCTGAGCTGAAATAATCAAAAGCTCACAACAGCAGGGATATTAAGAGACATACCAGGCCCACAGTTATGCACTGATGTGTGTGGTGTTACTATTTATGGGAGAAGATAACATGGAGGAAAATCCTTTTTTTCTTCTAGATTTTCTCCTATTTTCTTTTTTCAGCAGGTGGGGGTGGGGAAGAGCGTGAAATAGGAAGTCAGCCTTTATAACAGAGGTCAAAAGATTAATAACGAAATATAGTTACCTTTGGACAATATTAACTTTTTGGAGTTGGTGAACATAGTATACAATATCAGTGACCAGGGAATACAAAAAATAAGATAAAGGAGATGCTGGATGTGGGAGCTACCATATAAGCCACTAGTCAGATCACAGGCTGGTCAAGACTTTCGCCTCTTCTAAACAGATACACTTTGTAATGCAGCAGAGAGAAAGACACTAGTCTAAGACTCAGGAGACTTTGTGTGGCCTTGGTCAGGTCTGTCAGTCTCTGTCCCAGCTGTCCATCTGTAAAATGGGGATAACACTTCCTTACCTCACAGAGGTACTGCATGAATAACTCAGTAATGACTGAGATGCTCAGATACAGTGATGGTGGGGAGGGGGCATATAAATACCTAGGTAGATTCACTTCAGAAATGCTATATTTCATAAAGGCATTAACTTCCTAATGCTTCAACACATAGCGGGACTCCGTTTTTATGCAGAACTCTCCATTGAAGTTGACAGGAAGCTGAATTTCTAAAACGATGACCCAGAGCATGGGAACACACACACCTCAATGGTCACAATGCCAAATGGAAGCTTCGCCACACAGGCCACCTGCACACACTGGCCACAACACCTGCCTTCTTCTCTGATGTAGCGGAAACCCTGGGGGGAACAAATGCACCATCATTTAGACACATCACCAGTGGTTTACCTGTGAAGAGCATTCAGACAAAATCCACATTGCCCTCCTTCGTGCAATGGGGGAAAAACCCAACAGCCCTTGATTATACTTCTGGTTTTTTAGAAGGACTTTTGAACCCCATTGTTTGATGGAGTCTAGGTATTTCAAACCTGATACTGAGACCCACTTAGTCATCATATCAGCTTTTAATACTTTCCTAATTAGCAACCCTTTTGTCAGGGGTATCATCCTGGGTAATCTGCTATTTCCTATCCTTATCTGAGCTGATATTCAAATCAGGCCAAACTAACTAACTCACCACGTGTTACTTGCAAGATCCAAAGACAGCACTTTGTCTGGTACATTTTTCCACAGGGTATGGTCGCTATTTCAGATGTGCTGAGAAGACTGGAGGAACTACTTTCACCTATTCCCCCTGTGTGGACTTTAGTCCTATGCATATGTGTGGCTCCATCTGCATCATCCAGTGAGGAGCTAGAATGTTGCAGTATGCTTGGCCTTATGTGAGCAGGGGCGAGGCGGAAGATCAAGCTTTTCTGTGCTTGCTTTCAAGTTATATAGTCAAGATTTTAAATACAGGGAGCTAGGTTCAGCAAAGCTATTTCAGAGAGATACAAGCTACACCTCCCAGTGCCAGGAGAACTTGTCCACTGAAGGAGCAAATCATCCCTGCGGATGGTAGCTGTTGTTTGCACCACTTCCCTCCACGGTGGTTCTACCAGAGAGGTTTAAGATTTAACAGTGCACCATAAGAACTCAACCAGGAAGAGCGGCCTCAGAATCCATGGAATCAGCAAACTCAACTGTCATGGAATTAGCCCATTGTCAACAACCAGCACCATCCACTTTTTGACAAATTTGGCATCTTTTAAATACATTCCCTGTGCTGTTAAGTTTCAGAGTAGCAGCCGTGTTAGTCTGTATCTGCAAAAAGAACAGGAGTACTTGTGGCACTTTAGAGACTATATCTTCTTTCTGTATGTTCCATTCTGTGCTGTTAAGTGGAGTTGAAAACCCTTTTGTACCACCAAAACAAACTCTCCTACCAGACCTCACTAGTGGATCTGGCTCAAGGACTTTTAAAAGTCTTAACATACAGTATTTATATTGCTTACAAACAACTAATCCATTTAATTTTAGAGCATTTAGTTTCATTGGGACATTTGTATTTGAGCCAAATCAGAATAGTTTTTCTAACATTTTTACCATATAGTGGTGATAGACATCACCAAGGCAACAATGCAAACACCACCTTTCAATGATTTTATCTTCCCCATTAACTAGTTTGTGGGTGGAGTTGCCATTTTATAGAAAACATTTTTCCCATCATGCCTTTGTGGGACAGGCCCCTTAAATTTGCCAGAGACAAACAGCAACAGCTCTAAAGAAGTAATTTTATAACTAGCAGCTTGCTGCATCTTCCTCTCTTTAAGCAGGTTAATTACCTATTATGTTTTATTTTTTTGATTGCTGAGATGGCACATCCCCCACCAACCATTGCTCTTCACCTGAACACAAACCTAGTTTTAGTTTAGCAGAGAGAACTACAGTGTAGAAGTTACTTACCTGCCGGCAATCAGTTGAGCATTTTACTGGAGTGCACTGAATTTGGTTGGTTTGCGTAGCAGGGTCCTGCTTTTCAGTGCACAAACAATCTTCACAAGAATTTTTAGGCACCACTCTCCCTGGCTTAAAATAAGGAGGAAAGGAGAGGGGAGAGGGAGAGTTCATTAGCCTCTAAAACATGTGCATTTCTCTGTAAAATACTAATAAATTACTATATTTGCCTTTTATTTTTGGCACAAGTTTTTGACTCAAACACCTTCCAATCTCTAATTAACATACCATCAATATCACAAAATTAACATTGTACTAGAATAACATTCCAACAGAATTAAATATGCTAAATGGAGGTATTACTTCAACATCTGACAACTTCCCTATTCCATTTCCTTCTACAGTTTGACCAATTAGCTAGTCCTAAAACTTCCACTGATACTTGAAATTTTGTATTCAGTTATTGCCTTCGGCTACATTTCTGACATCTTAGTCCTGAAATACAGGGGAATATCTCTTTTATGATAGAAACTGTTACCCTAGCAATCGCTATTAGGTAATTTCTCCAGTAACACGTAACACCTAACTCTTATGTAGCACTTTTCCATCAGTAGCTCTCCATGTACTTTACAAAGGAGATCCATATTATTATCCCGATTATTATGATTTATTATATGTATTACTGTAGCATCTTGGAATCCCAGTCATGGACCAGGGACCTGTTGTGCTATATGCTGCACAAACTCTGGAACAAAGGAAAGTGAAGCACAGAATCATGAAGGGACTTGCCCAAGATCACCCAGCAGGCCAGTAAGCGAGCCAGGATTAGAACCCAGTCCTTCTGAATTCCAGTCCACTACTCACTAGGCTGCAATAAGAAACGATGGATCATTTTAGTCTGGGGCTTTATGTTCATTGAAATGAAATCTTTAGGTGAATTTTGATAATTACACACTAGTAGTATCTTGAAGTCATGACATGCCAGCCCACTGAAAGAAGTAGCAAGTCCTACCTTATATTCAACTCCTTCAGAAACACATACACTTTTTGGTACTATAAGAAAGATGGAACAAAAAGGATGCTCTAAGAATGATGTCAACGTGTATTAGTTTCACATTTCTTAATTGTCTGTTAAACAAGTTGTAGGAAACAACTATACAAATCTAGTAACCCTAATACCCAACATAAGAAGTGCAGAATGACTGGGATGTGTTGCTAATTTCCATCCCCTTGCCCATGTTTAGTGCATGAGGGGAAAGTTTCACCTACCAGTATTTCCCATCTGGCAAACACTGTTTTTCCCCCCGTGTTTCTAATCACACTTGAAATTAGCTGAGATTCACATCTTTACTTTATTGTTTGTGACAGCATCATCAGCATTGACCAAAGACCAAATGGGGGTTTGGGTCACACTTAGGGTGACCATACAGCAAGTGTGAAAAATTGGGACTGGAGTGGGGGTAATAGGAGCCTATATAAGAAAAAGACCCAAAAATCAGGACTGTCCCTATAAAATTGGGACATCTGGTCACCTAGTCACACTCATGATATTGTAGTTGTGTATTACAGTTCTATGACTAAAAACTAGTGGATGGAGTACATTTTGGGACTAAACTCCTAGATGAAGTCCCCTTCAAAGTAATGAAAGCCAGCATATAGTAAGGAAATATACTTACTACAGGAAAAAATAGGACAACAGCCATCCTCAGAAATAGCTACCACTGGCTGGAAGCCTAAATCGCATTGTCTTTTGATAAGAGAACAGGACTTTACATCACATTCTGTAAATAGAAGATGTAGACAAATTGAGTCAAAGCCTCTGTGATGGGTTGTATCAGCCCCGCACTGGACAAGAAGGGGTTAACCCATATTGTGGGCAGAGGAAGCCACACTCCCTCACCACTGCTGGGCATGCTCCAACTGGAGCTTCAGGATAAAAGGGAGCAGCCCAGCTCAGTCAGGGCTGACTGCTGAAAAGGGAGGATGCACATTGCAAGCTCCCTTCTGGGAGCTGCTGGAGCCCCAGATCACAGAGGTCAAGCATGCCGAGACCTTGGTGTATACCTAGCTGCCCATGGAAGTCTGAGAGGGGACTAAGTTACTTGGAGCTTTGCAAGCCAATGACCCCAGAGGCCCAGTTTCATTGGCCTCTTTGGAGCTTGTGATGTTACGCCCCCATATTCTTCATAGAAATATTGTTATGATATGATTATGGCATAATTAAGATATGTTTTAAGCAAGATGGGTCATGTGATGTATAATTGGAAAGGTTGTAATTTACTGAATGTAATTATCCAATTTGTGTGCATGTGTCATTTCTGTACCTGAAGTTAGTAATATTGATTATGTAACAATTACAACTGTGTGTGTACCTGGGGAATGCCCACCAGACAGTAGGCAATCAGCCTGGATGGGCCATTAGGAAGAACAATAAGACTTTGAAGATACTAATCTCCCACCTTCCTGAGAAGCTTCCTGGGTTGCTGCTTTGACACTGCAGGATCATGTGATCATGTCACCTGGTATAACACCCTCTCCCCCATCTTGGGCTTCCAGTGTTTTTCCATTAAAAGAGGGGGTGGGGTCAGACTGGGAAACAAAATGTAAATATGTTTCTTCCATATGTAAATCATACTTAAGGCTGGGGAGTGAGTTAATTGGGGCTCTTCTCCACTGCCTCCCTACCCAAGAAGGAAGACTGCTGAAAACACCTGAAGAAATAAAGGAACTAAGCTGGGGTCAGGGGGTGAGTCCAGGTGAGACAGATCAGCCTGTAAAAGGAATCCCTGGAGATTTAAGCTGCAAGCAGTGCAGTTTACTCTGAACCTCTGCAACCTGCTTGAAACAACATATAGGGTGAGAAATTATTATTTGTATCCAGTATTCCTTAGTGTATTAAGCTTAGTTTTGTTTTATTTGCTCAGTAATCTGCTTTGTTTTGTTTGGTATCTCTTATAGTCACTTAAAATTTACCTTGTGTAGGTAATAAACTTGTTTTTTGTTTATTCCAAAACAGACTCTGATTGCAGACTCTGTGATTCTACAGCTGGGCGTGTCCCTACCTGTGTGTGTGCTAGAAGGGGGCTGGAGAGCCTGACACAGCAGCACAGAGTGTGTGTGAGGGTGAGACCCAGGCTGGTGGGACAGGCAGGCTCAGTGGGACCCCAGCACATCAGGGGGCATCCCGGAAGAGGGGTCCGAACTGTCACAGAGCTAGCATTCCAAAAATGACAATCCTTTCTGTAGACAAGTCAATGTCACCGATCTCTTACCACACACTGTCTCTGGACAGCAGGGATCTTCTGAACGTGGTCGTGTTTTAGGAACAAATCCTTCTTTAGTGCAGTTGACTGGCAGAGACTTAACACAAGAGTGGGGTGAACAAGAGATATTCAAGGTTGCCTCATTGCAGGTGCAGTACTGACAATCATGTTCCCATGTCTCTCCAGGCTGTGCAAATAAAAAAGGGACAGTTCAATCAATGAGCGGAACCTAGAAGTAATAAATTAATGAGAAATGAGGGGCTGCTACAAGCCAGAGTCTCTTATTCTAAGGTCTGGTGTTGGGCTCTTTATATGAAACCCTAGAGACTCTTAATTCCAAAGGGAGCTTAAAAGATCTGCATAATAAAACATGCTGTAGCCTCTTCACTTTCTCTGCAGGTGTGTATGTTGGGAGAGAAACCTGAAGGATCTCCCAAAAACAGTGATTTTCATTGGCCGCCAATTTTGCATCAGTATCTCAGACGAGGATTGGTGTTATGAAGCATAGTCAACAGTCAGAAGGCCCATTGTTTCCCCACACTATCTCTACTGCACATTGGCATTGACTTCAGCATTAAAAGAATGAAAAATTCTTGCAATCATATTTACAATAGGTGAAGGCATCTGGCTATTGTGTAAAACAGTTATTCAAGGAACACTTCTTCATAGATCCTATTCCTTACCTGTTTCACTAATCCATCAGGTCCAATACAGCCTACAAAATAGAACAATTGTATAATTATAAAGGTCAGTTCAAGAATATAATAGAGCTGCAGAGAGTGGCAGAAGCAGAGAGAAAGAGAGACATACATCAAAACCAGGATCTGGGAGGCTTTGAAAAGGGGACCTGAAAAGAATGAGCCATGGCTGAAAAGCACAGGTCAGCCATCCAAAAGATCTTGAAGATTTCCTGTTTATTACTTCCTGACTCAAAGGGTCATTCTTCTGCATAAAAATAGGGGGGACCATCCCCCTTCAGAACTTACCAGAATCATTTCTGAGCTGGCCAGAAAAGGCCACTCAAAGGCTACATTAGACACTTTCTTTACTTTTCCCCAGAGCTAAGCATACTGTTTCCATAGTACACTCAGCCCCTGGGTGCAAAAGACCAGGCTGGTGAATTGCATTATGGACCCCCTAACGTGGTAGTTTTAAGCTGGTGTTTCATCTTTTCCCACCTTTTATATTTTCTTACCGCAGACAGAAACACAAATGCCATCAAGATTATTCAGCAGGATCTTTCCATCGGGGCAGTGGCACCCTTCAACAAGCGCTGGATCCTTATCTTGCAAGGGGATGGTGGTTTTCCTGCATGCACATAGGGAAAGATGAGTGACACTGAGCTATTTTCATCCGCTTTTTAGGGCTGATGTAACACAGAATTTTGAGTAGAAATTTGGCCTAGGGGAGTTAAGCACCCAAATCCCATTGGAATTCTGACTCCCTTCAGCTTTTTTGAAAATATCGGCCTTTCCCTTGGTGCTTAGTAAATGACCCACCTGCTGAAGCATGTGCTTCTTTCTGTTCCCCCGCATGGCTTGTAGATCTGGTCCTGAGAACATCTGGCTTCTGTGGAACATTTATAATATGCAGACTAGAGTGCCAGCTCTGTCTAACACTCGTGGATACAAATTATAATGTGTTAGATAAAATATCCCACCCAGATGAAAACACAAAGGAGGTTGTTTCCACTGAGGGGTTCTGCTGTGTTTGCAGTTGCGTAGGCTAATTATTCTAGTAATGTAGAATAAATGGTTCTGACAAAAAGAGGCAAAACAAGCAGAGGGAAACCAAATGGATTAAGCAATATTGCCATCTAGTGATGAAATTGTAGTTAATATTTTAACATGCTAAAAACCATTAATGAAACATTGAACTATAGCCAAGTTCTGATCTTTTCCCCCGCCCATGATAAACCCTTGAATAAAAGCAGTATGACAGTGCCTAAACTAGAATGTTATGAATGATGAGGCTGAATTATTAAGCCAAACTCTTCTCTGTTACACTGGCATAAGTTCAGAGTAACTCCACTTAAGTCAGTGGGATTGCTTTTTATTTACGCTAGTGTAACAAAGAAGAATCTGGCCTGCAGGCTTTTTTAATGCGGTGGATTGTCTAGGACTCCAGAGATGCGCCTCTAACTGATTCGAGAATGTATGAGGATGCAGACCTATATGTGGTATTTTTTTTGTCAGAAAGCCAAAAATCTGAAAACCAAAAAATAAATTGATTTGGGCAGTTTTCAGTTTTTTGATAAAAAATTTAAATTTTCAGGGGGGACAAACATTTTTAAACCTAGCCTGGTGCTGAACCATTCAGAAGATGCTATAGGCCCACATTCCCCCCTCATTTATGTTAGTTCTGCACTGGCATAACTCCACTGATTTCAATGGCGCTAGTTCTGATTTGCTCCAGTGCATGTGAAAGAAGATGTAAGCCCTGTGTATCTTCTAGAATGGGAATATACACATTTAAACAGAAAGAGGAACAGAATAAAATAGCTTCCATTCCAGCAAAGTCTTCCCCAACTCACCACACTGCCCGTTAGTTTTGCTCCTCCAGTCAACACAGATCCCATGGAATCCACACAAGGCCGCATAGGTCTGAAGGCTTTGACATTCAGTCTTCTGGCGTAATGCTGAGCAGCCATCCACAACACAAGCCTCATAGTAAGGTCGAGGGGGAACAGCACTGTGACAGCCTGTCAAATTCCTTATTAAAGAAAGACAAGGGACTTGTTTTTCATAGTGAGTGTTGGTAATTTCATAACAAGAATTCTAATAAAAAACAAGCATCCATCATGAGAAACTATCAAGCTGACGACCCGACTTTAAATCATTCTGATGGGAAATGTTCCCTCGATACCAAATATCCAGCATAACTATCAATGGAAACATATCAGATTTTCATCTCAATTGATGATGACTTCTGTCTCAACATTATTTTTAGCACCTTGTATTCCCAGGGTATGTCTACACTGGGCTGGCAGCGAGCCTCCCAGCCCAGGTAGACCAACCTGCACAAACTCTGTTTGAGGTAGCATGCTAAAAATTGCAGTGTGGATACTGCAGCTTGGGTGGGAGCTCAGGCTCTCAAGCCCACCTGACCCCCTTGGTCTGAGCTCGGGTGGCTAGCCTGAGTCACCATCGCAGCCACAGTGGCCACATTGCTATTTTAAGCACAGTAGCTCAAGCAAAGTGAGCACGAGTCTCTCTATATGGGTGAGGTGGCTCACTCCCAGCTGCAGCACAGAGATACTCCCACTGAGCTATCTGATAATAGATTGAAACATGACAGTAAGGCTCCTTTGCAGCCGTAGTGCTGTAATTCTAGGTACAAATATTTTTCCATAGCTGTGCAGTTTCATTTTGGTAATTTTATTTTTAATAACAAAATTATTTAAAAAAATTAACTATTTGAACATACTTGATAGTGCCCATTTTAATTCACAGTTTGCAGGCAAATAATCAAAATACCCAAAAATGTTGGCCTAAGTTTTCCAATGATGACTACTTATATCGGACGCCAAACTTTAGACACCTTAAATCCCCTCCTCAGAAATCAACTCTGGAGTATCCAGTCTCTGAAAATCAGAGTCCCAAACCACTAGCCACTGTTTAAAATCTGTGACCTCGATGCCTGGCTAAATTTACCATTCTTTAATTTACTTTATATTTTAAAGACAATTCACCCAGTCACCTTGTGAAGTACAGAGCTGTCTTCTTGTAGAACTGATTATGTACATAACACACCCAGGAATGTGTCTTACCAGATGAGTTTACAAAGAGCACTGGGAGCACAAGCTCCCACTTTGGATAATGAGGTCTCTGTCTGAGCTGGCACCAGGGTACTTAATTCACAATGTCTGTTGGTAGAATCTGGCACTCTCCAGTCTAAAGCCATCTCTCTGAAGGAATCTGCAATCTCACCATTCCTCTTCATAGCATCATCAGACTTTTGGTTGGTGCATGTACCTGACAGCAATATAAAGGCAAGTTGTGTAATGGTTAAAGAACACAGAGCACTTCTATAAGAGAGGACAGGGGTGTCCACACAAAAGGAACAGGGAAAGTTTTAACTCCTGTTGGAAGGATGTCAGGCACAGGGCCTTGCTTGAGTTCATAGGAAGAAAGTGTCTGGAGGAGGAGAAGGCTAATATAGCTAGCTTGGCATTTACCTGTGACAAGTACAGTTAAAGTGTCAGCTAATGAATTCTTCCAGGCGGCTTAAGTGATTGAGACAGTTCTGCCTAACACAGGGCTCCCCAAGGTCTCCTAAAATGGACTTTATGAAAATTCTTGAGCAGATATGATCAGGCGATGGGGTAAAGAGTGAAGGAACTCTCTCTCTCTCTCTCTCTCTCTCTCACACACACACACCCACACATACACCACCACCACCACCACCACCAAATGGGAAAGGGTAAAAGGAGATGACTTGAGACTGTCTTACCACCCTGACCCCACTGAATAGAAAGCAACACGTTAAACTGCAGTGCTAAATAATCTTATCCTGAGGTAACAGAACTTTGATACAAATAAGGGAGGAACAGTTGGTATATCTGTTAATTAAAAGTGAATGTAACACTTACCACATTGCCCCAGGGTATTGTTATAAAAGGTGCTGAAAGGGAGTTTTATGTAAAACATAAGTCGTCCATAGGAGACATAGAGTTTTTGTTCAGGTATTTCAACCACGACGTAGAGGCCAGAACTGGTTATGATGATACCATTCTTGGAAACATTTGGCACAACCTTCTTATTGTTAAACAAAACCTAAAGGGGCAAGTCAAAAGCCCTCCATGAACATCCTTATTATGTTGCTTAGTGTATAAATTTTATATTTCTGGAAAGCATGGGGTAAATTCTGCCCTCAGAGAATTCTGCAATCCCTCCAGGGCTAGACTGTTGGTTGTTTGTTGTCTTTCAAGCATTCATATTTTTGTTATTGACTTCTGGGAAAATATTAACAGCAAAAAAAGACATGGTGGTGATTTGCAAGAAGTGTGATCAATTTTCATCAGACTGTTTTTCTGACTCACTCACTGTTTCATTTATGGTCATTTCCTTACAATCAAAAATTGAATAGATAATATCAAAAAACCCACAACTGATTTACAGTATATGGCTTATATCATCAAGGAGCTATTGCATTCAGGCAAGAGAGTACCGGTAAATCATGGGCCTGATCCAAAGCTGAAGTGTCACTGGAAATAATCCCATTGACATCAGGGTCTTTGGATGAGACTTGGTAACAACAAAGCCCAAAATGGCATTATTTATTATTGAGGAACAAATATATACACCAGACACAAATATTCACTAATATATGGAGTAATATCAGGCTCTTGAAATAGGCTGGATAGCCAGCCCTTCAGTGTGAGACCCTCCAGCAAACCACAGAGCAGGTAAGGGCCTGCAGTGCAAAATTCCCTATGTTGCTATGCTAACATGCTTTAGCCCTAACCTAGAGGGACCACCTCTAGGTGTAAAAGAATAATGTAGCTTCCAGACCTTTTCAATTGGCTTTTCTGTTGAAACTCCCAATCTGCTACCATAAATGTCCCTGCTGTAAGAAACTGGGTAACCCCACCAAATCTTTAATGGGACTTATTTGTATTTTGCGGTAGGAGAACAAGATCCCACAATGCTAGTTAGTACCGATTGTGGCAATTGTTTTTGTGATGTAAGTGCTTATCACTGGGAACTGGAGAGACAGCACCAAACAGGTTTGACAGGGGCCACTGAGCAGCCAGAGAGGAACAGATAATAAAAGGGGATTAAATTTCCATGAATTTCCCACACACACATCTCCCATTTCATAGCCCTTCTCTACAGTCAAAATGTTATAATCTGCACATTTTCATTGACATTTCCCCAAACTAACAAGGAGAGCAAATATTTCACAGAACTGTTTGTGAATTTCCCCACTACACCCCCCCTCCCCAATTTTGATCAGCTGTATCCTTGATCCTGATTGGGCTCACTAGGCAGTAGCATAATAATAATACCCAGACCGATACTGTAAAATACATTACCAAGTTGGTTTCTTTCCTATGTTCTACTGCTTGTGTCAGAATCACCATGGAATTCTTATAAAAAATGACAAGGGACTTTGAGCAAATTGCTCCATCAGTTGTACCACAGTAGTAGTTGTCCATGTGAATCCAGAAGCTCTGAGAGTCAGGCTGGATTGGCTTCACCAGGAGATAGGTGCAATTCCCCTGGAAATTATAATATGTTCCATCGAAAGTCACATAATGTTCATTTCCCCACCCACTGCATACACCTAGAAAGCAGAGACAGAGTTAAAGTTTGGTTACTTTGGGCTTTCCGAATGTATGTTTTGTCAGTGACATTTGAACTCTGTGACATCTGATAGAGTTGCATCTTGTCACACAATGTTTCTTTGGCCAGTCTCATAGTATGACTTTTTCTTTGTGACATTTCATCTCCACTGGTTTACTCATTTTAGTGGTCTGGTTCTACCAGGTTCCCCATGCCATAACAAAGATGAAGTGTCCCCTAAGAGAGGGCCACAAGCAAAGTCGTATAATAGGATATAACATGTTTCAGTTTCCTACACATCCCTGATCGAATACAAATGCTTCCTCTCCTTATCCTCTTCTTTCCATACTCACTCACATATGGTCCTTTCCCATCCATTCTACTTTCTATTCTCACTCCCCTACTGTGCCATATAGCCCATTGCTATTCCCTTCACTCACCAGCCTCACTCCCATACCCCTTCCCTTTTAGTCTCCATACCCAATATTGCATCTTGGCAAACCCTGCTCACCTGCAGACATTTCCACATCTGTATATCCCACACCTATTATATACAGTCCTATCCTCTCTTCATCTGATCCCATTCTGGTACATCCTTGCTCCCTTCGGCTTCCCATCTCCCCTACTTATTGTATTTATTCCCTTACAATTCCTTCCTAATATTAATTTTAGAAAGCTACACAATAAAAATGACTGGTTTACATACTCAAACTAGTTTGTTTCCGCCACAGTGATATATACATTTTTGTATGGAGCAACCCGCTTGAACTGAGTATAATGCAGAGCACAATTTGAGCACATGGATGTACATCACTTGAGACTCAGTTCAAACACGTTATGAAAGTCAGAATCTCACTGCAATATTACTTACACTGACACTCAAACACTTCACAGCAGCCAGTTTCATCATAACGTTTTGTGAGTGGGAAACCATTGACACAGAGGTTTAATAGTTGAGGAGGGCAATTCACATTGGACAGCTTAATATCGTTTCCACCTCCCAAGCAAGTGGCAATTTGACAGTTTCCAAAGTCCCATGATTCATTAAACTGTTGACATTTTAAAAGAAAGAGGAAGGGAGGGATATGCATGAGAAATTAGTGTCATTTTCAGAGCTTTAGTACGTGTAGGGAACAGGCCACTCAATTAAAAATCTAGCATGCAGAATTTAATATTCATTAATTCTTTAACTCTGAGGCTCTTAAAACATACTATATGTAATAATCAATGAAGACTTCATACCTATTTCCACGCTATACAATATTTTGTTTAAGACCCAGTGTTGAAATCATGACCACTTCTGATCTTTAAAGACCAGTTTGAAGGAGTAGTTTCCTAGTTTAGTTTAGAGCTGCAGGGAGGGCACAAATATGATCCACCTTTGCATTGCCCAGATGCTCTGTTTCCAGGTGCAAGGCAGAGCAGTCTCACGGATCATGTTGTGTGTGCCATCCATAGCTTAATATATAATTTTTGTTCACTCACCTTTCTAGGAGGACTGAGATATGGACAGTCTCTCGTAGGAGTTACTTTGGGAGCAGGTGCATTTGCTGCACTTGCAGGAGTGTTTTCACAACGTCCATTCTGTAAAGCTGGATCACAGTGGTTGCTGGGCTGCTCAGGAGCTGTGCTTGGTCTTGGAGTGGTGGCACATTCTCCCTGGATTAATTCACTCTGACATGAGGCATTACATATGGAGTAAAAACACCGACCCAAACCATCAGTTGTCTGAGATATAATATTCCCTGTGAGACCAGAAAGTAAATTACTAGAATTGAATTGCCCATGTGTTTGACATACTTTTGCAGTAATGTTGTCATGAATTATCAGTCTCCCTGTGGCACGGTAGCACTCTGAACAGGAAAATTCCTTTCTTCTCCCACATTAGCTACAAGCTGAGCAGTACGTTTTACTGGCTTGGGATGACTATCTACAGTACATCTCATGGCCATAACCAGTTGTGATGGTGAGTCTACAGTTCGCTGAATCCACCATAGCTGGCCTCATCCCAGTGGCAGAGACTGGGAGAGCCTCTCATTCGGGAATGTGTGCTTGCTCAAGAGCAGGTATTTTACTGAACAGCCAAACATTTCTACCTTTATACAAAAGTGACACAGATGAAAGAAAGATTAAATTAGACTGCTACTCACCCTGAGATATCAGCTGTCCATTTACATTGCAGTAGCATGGGGATGCCCTTGTTACTGCTGGTGTTGATGTAGTAGAAGGTGCTTCTATAATGTTCCCTACTCCTACAATAATTAAAAGCAGGTGACATTCTAATCCTGCATCATGGACCAGAAGATGCTAAATTTAATCCCCCTCCTCCTCCCCTCCCCCCGGTCATCTATACATTCTGTGTAACTGCAGCACGTGGGAAAAAACGAAGACTATAGAAAGAAGAAAAGTCAAATTCACTGGTCTTCATTTTCCTAGATCCCTCTTTTCTCTCTCTTAAACAAACACTCTTTGCCCTTTTCAATCCTCCAGGACCTCACCTGACCTCCGTGACTTTGGGGAAGTGATTTCCGATTCTTCATCTGTGCTTCCCTTGGGTTTGGGCCCTGTTGATTTGGAGACATGCAGGTTATTCAGGTGGTGTTTAACCAGCCGACTTCATTTTGCTTTTGACTTCTCTCTTTTTTAAGCTGTTATTCCATTACATGTCCTTTTACTGCTATCTCTGCAGTAAAGAAGCTACTGAGCACTTTGCTCTGTCCCTTGTCATTGGTTCTCCCACCCAGTTGAGTAGAGCAGCTACACTCTCTTTTCCCTTGTCCAAATTTATATCTTTGGTCTTTGTGCAAGAAGCAGTACATTGGGTAATTTTACTCTTTTATTTTGCTTTCTTTCCTATATTAATGCTTTGTAATTTCTCCTTCTTTTCATTTATTTGTTTTTGGTTGATTCCTGGTTTCAATTTCAGGTCTTTAAAAGCCCTGGGTGCAACTGCATTGATCGTTCACTCCCTTCCCGCCATGTTTCCTTTGTAATGGGAGTATTTTTTAGTTTGTCTTAAATATGGGGCCTTCCAGAAACAAACAGCTGGCTGGAGGTGCTTTTCTTTGCAATGATGATCCATGCGGATTGGCTGACTTCTGGCTGCAGGGCAAGTGTAGCAAGAATAGTGCAGTGAGGAATGAGATGGGGCCAGGAAAAAGGTTTAGAATAAAAAGTTGGTACTGTTGGCAGCTGGGTGCAAATTAGAGCAGCCCTGGTGCTGCTATAAAAGATGTACTGCGAATCTGCAAAAAATGGCATAAAATCATCTTTGCCTCCAACTGTCTGGTCCTTCAGCTCAGCCAGACTAGAGAATGTGGCTCCATCTCTCTGAGACTTGTACAGTCTTGAATTATACACAGCTCTTACAGGTACACTGTATTATACATATGGTATTTTTCAAGGACTAGGAATTTTGGCACAATTGCAAACTTTGATATCAACTAAAATACACCAAAACTTATATAAACAAACTCTAGTACCTGACTCCTCTATAGCAGGCACCATTGTAGGAGATGTTCCACAAGGAATAAATGTTCTAATGATATTCCCATTAGGGCCACAGACAGCCTTCCAGCAGCTGACTCCATCTGTTTTACTATATATACTTTCATTTAAGGTGTAGGTCTTTTCCTGGTAGCAGCAGAGGCAGTCTGAGGCAGTGAGAAGGTAAATGCAATGACAGCAGATAACATCATACCACAAACCGATATAAACAAAGACAAAATAACCCAGATTTGCCATAATCCACCACAGACCATCAACTATAAAGTTAAAGGTGCTCATGGCTGCAGCATTCACTCCATCTTTTGATGCAAAGATGTGCTTTAGACTCTAAATTTCATTTTTAAAAAATAGATCTCACTTTTGCACCACTGGTAGCCAGAAAGCTGGCTTGAGTAGCTCCCTTGTGTAAAGGGAAATACTGGATCACAGAGTCATTAGTAGCATAGAACTGCTATTTTAAGCCAGTCCTGCGCATAACAGGCATTACCTGAAGAAAGTGGGTATAGTTGGGATGTCCATATGCGTTGGCAAGACCCTCTGTGGCTCAGTGGCTTTCCAGGAAGCTATTGGACACCACCACCCACCAGCTAACAGGGCAAGTAACTACTATCAACAAGTTTAAATACATGAAAAGCCTCTCAGATCTCCATGGAATGTGTGCTGAAGGTAATAAAGGGGAAGCTGTGTGGTCCAATGAATAGAGCATGAGACTGGCATTACAGAGAGCTGGGTTCTACTTCCAGCTCTACCGCTGACCTGCTGTGTGACCACAGGCAAGCCACTTTACCGCTGTTTCCCCACCCACTCTTTGTCTGTCTTGTCTATCTAGATAGCAGGTTCTTCAGGGCAGAGGTGGCCTCTCACAATGTGTTATGTACAGGCCCCATCTCTTCTGGGGTTTCTCCATGCTAACAGAAAACAATTATTAATCAATAAGCCAATGAGAAGGTTACCCTTGGAGTCCTCTGTGCACAGTTTTTCTTTAGGGTTGCTGTGGACAAACAACAAACAAACATGATTAGTGCTTTATTGCCCTAAATCCTTACAGAGTAGCAAAATAAATTCACAACTGTATCCAATTAAAAAGAGAACCACCTTCTGTTAAGAAGCTGATGAGAGCCTGAACTGCAGAGATTCCCTGCTAGCAGAGCCCACATAATGCCTGGCTAATAGGCGATCTCTATCCAAACCTCTTACCCATTGACCTACCATGACATGCAGTTGAGAAGCGAGACACACTCCCTTTGTTCCTCATCGTAATATGGCTTCTCAGTGCTGCATTCTGGGTAACAGCCTGGAAAGTGAACAAAGAGCATGGAGTCTTTTGTCTGAGTAGTAAAAACCCAAATGCAAACACATACACTGAAATAGCTGTAAAAGATATGTATTTGTCTTCACAGACAGAGCTGGAATTCTTCATGACTAGATCTCCTGTCCCCTCTTTTTCTCTCCCTATAACCAGCAACTATTAGTTGACTATAGATGACCAATAATTCTCTTATAAACACAGTATTAGTGACCCTCTATCTCTGTAAGACTTTGAAGGCATTAGGCTAAGTTTTCCCTGACTTACACCCCTTGATGTCAATACAGACACATGGGGAGTAAGTCAGGAAACAGGGGTAGCTCCAGGCCCCAGCACGCCAAGCGCATGCTTGGGGCGGCAAACCTTGGGAGGCGCTCGGGGGGCACGCCTGCGGCAGGTCCGCCGAAGCCGCTGGACCAGTGGACCCTCCACAGGCAAACTGCCGGAGGCAGCCTGCCTGCAGTGCTTGGGGCGGCAAAATCCCTAGAACAGCCCCTGTCAGGAAAGAATTTGGCCAGTGGTGCTCTGGGGCAGTTTGATTAGTCTTCCAAGGAAAGACAAAGTGACCCCATTGCTTAAGACATTCAAAACAAGATTGGACTAGTTTAGGCCCCTACAGTAAAGCACTTAAACACATGCTTAAGGCCCATCAAAAGCAAACAAGAATTTACCTTCTAAACTATACAGCAGGTTACCACATTTTCCCTGTGGATTCCTGCAGGTCCTTAGACAGGGGGCTCCACAAGGCCTATAGAACCATTCGTGTTTGTCAGGTGGATTGTAATAATCGCAGAACACAGCTGGAAGAAAAAAAATGCCAAATCTCAGATAACGGATAAGGTCCATGTTCTAATTCTTTAAAGCAAGAGGGCTCGTTAGTCATGCACCTGCACAGCAGTTAGGATTTTATCCTTCTTATCTTGACTATAACTCGCTGTATGGACAGTATTTCTTAATGTGCATTTCCATCTGCGAGTACTTACGACAAACGCTAGGTCTCCTCCAGTCAATACACACACCAACTCTATTACAGCTCCTTGAATAAGCAGCTACTGAGGTACAGAAGCACTCGCAGTCTCCCACGCTGTCACAGCCACAGAAGTCAGACACACAAGACTCATAATATGGCATCGGGTTGATCTAACAAAACAACAAAAACTCTGTTATAACACATATTCCTTCTCAGTACTTTGTCTTCAGAGGAGACAAAGGGCTCTAAAAGTCTACCATTCAGTGTCAGTTTCTTTGGCAGCATTTGGATGAGCCTATGAGGGAAGGTGCTATTTATATATTAAAGGGATCGGGCTATTTGACTAGCATTTTAAGCTGCCTTGTTTTCATTTGCCTGGATTGTTTTGGTAGAGCTGGACCTTATAAATTTTGTGATTCAAATGTATAAAATGATTAAACCTGCACTGAAGGTACCTTTAGAACATATGCTCTGTAACATAGGACTAGAGCTGTTTAGAACAGCTATCTATTGTGAGACCTTTGTAATAGGCAGGTATCACTTCAAAGTGATAAAATCCTGGCTCCACTGAATTCAACGGGGCCAGGATTTCCCTTCTCTTTGGCAACCGTATGCTATATTATCCCAAAGGTTTCCAGCCAGTTCTTAGATATTACCCTCTTCTAGCCAAGCATTATCTTTTGGGTCTTTGGTCACTTAAAACAAATTTCACTCTATATTTCCTTGAGAAGGATACAATGGGATTTCACTGGTGTAACAGTGAAAAAGTGGTCTGTGTAGCTCTTCTACTCTTGTGTATTTATGTAGCTCTCTACAATAGTAATAAGATTTGTGTATGTAAATCTGCTGCATAGAGATGACCAAATATGCCTCTGAAGTGTCAAGAGTATTGGGATAATGAGAAAAATCACCTTACTGTGGCAGGCCCCAAAGACATTGCTCTTGATAATGCTGCAGTGCTTTTGTCCCAGTACGGATTTGAAAGGCTGATCAGCACACAGGTCAGTCATGTTTATGTTTGAGCAGCTGCTGGTGACTTTCCAGCTGTTCCCAAACTCCTGCACTCTCATCTCCACTGACTGCCCTCTGGTGGTAAAGTCATTCTTCGAACGGCCATCAAAATCACCACAAAGGCCACAGACTTTGCCCTGAAGAATGTATACAGATTTTAAAACAAAATGAGGTCTGCTTGTGCACAGAAAATGAACTAACAAACTGCTAGTAAAAGCCTAGTAAAATATTTACAAATTCCAAACATTCCCAAAAACACACCAACCTGCAGAACACTTCTTGGAAAGAACTGAGGTTAAAGTAACAATATGTAGCCATTAAAGGCCTGTATAGTCCTGTACTCTGTCCTGGCTTTACATCTAGCTTCAATAATTTGAATATTTCATACTGATGTAATCATGAAATACACTTCTACCTCGATATAACGCTGTCCTCGGGAGCCAAAAAATCTTACCGCGTTATAGGTGAAACCGCATTATAATGAACTTGCTTTGACCCACCAGAGTGCGCAGCCCTGCCCCACCCCCGAGCACTACTTTACTGCGTTATATCCGAATTCATGTTATATCGGGTCACATTATATCGAGGTAGTGGTGTAATTTAACTATGGCAATAAATTAGTGCCCTTTTACCCATTAGAATGAATTTGTTTTCATGCCAGGATTTTTAAACAGGGGCTCCATTTTTGCAGGCATAATTTTTAGATGAACCCCCCTCCACCTCCAAAACTAAAAAAAACCCAACCCTGACAATTCATTACTGAAAGAAAATTTGTGCCATTAATCATTGGCACATAATTGGCCCTCACAGAAATGGAGGCACAGTTTGAAAATCAGTCCCTCAGTTGCTGCACTTGTACCCACCTGGAAAGAGGGCGCCACTAGAACAATTACTGTGGTCTTTTGGTCCCACATGAAGGTCATTCCCTGGGAAGTTTCAATCACAATATAAACCCCCCTGAGATCCAACTTGTAATTCTTTACAGCATCTGGCTCAGTGGTTATCTCCTGAATTTTTCCTTCCAGGAGTCTGATTTCAATGTTCTAGAATAAGGAATTAAATTGCGCCAAAGGAAACAAGAATGGAGTCACAACTGACTAGGAAACATAGCATTACAGACAGACAAACTTTTATCCCATTCTGTGCAGGAGTCTCATTCAGATCCCTGCATCACACCCCATCTTATTTCTTCTACCGTTGAACCTCTGCATCTTGGCCAAGGTCCCACTGGGACAATTTATACCCATGCAGCATCACTGAAGTCAACAGGGCATAATTTGGTCCCATGACTCCATGGCCACAGAATCTTTCAGGGTAGCTTCCTCAAAAAGCCTTTTCTTGGTCACAGAAATCCACTTCTGCTGGAAATTCAGTTGTCATCTTGAGTTCTGCCTTAGCAGCTCCCTGAAGCACACACTCAGATGTGCTAGAATTCTCTTTATTATGCCCACCTGTCTCTTCCTCTTCCCATCCCTTAAATGTCCACAATCCCTTCACACATTCATTTGTTGCTGCCTTCCCTGCTTCCCTCCCATCTCCAGCTTAAATGCCCAGTCCCCCTGCACCACTGATCTACTCCGCATGCCCATCCCTTCCAAACCTCACCTGCTTTTTGGCCATAGGGCATCATTAGGGACGTCTCTAACATTAGCTGCACAGTATTAGACTATAATAAATTAATTACTCACAAAATTAAGTCAGATATCCCATTCTATCAGCTCCTCCCACATAATCCAGAGTTAAGGCTGGACTCACCTCCAAAATCAATGTGATCTTCAAGGAACAGATGGAGAGTGATTTCCCACACGCATTGTTTTGAGTTACAATTCGGAAGGTGCCGTCATTGGGGTTATTGGGGCAAAAGTCCTTATACAAATAAAGAAAAACATCTGATCTTCTTATCTGACTAGGGCATGTCTTAGAAATATCCATGAGGGAGTTGTAAATGAACTATATTTCTAACATTTGACTCCACATTTCCTGTCTTTTTTTTTTGTTGTTCAAAAAAAGTTACAGGTGGGATTTTCAGAAGTGCTCAGCATTGGCCTATCTCTTCCCACGTTGAAGTCAAGGGAAAATTTAACAGGGTGAAGAACTAAGTTAATGCTGAACACTTTTATAACACCCCACCTGATATGTCCAAATATATACAGTAAAACCATTCTGTAATGCATTTTTCACTCTACACAGGCTCTTCACTATAAGCAGAACTGAAACCTCTACATTTCAAAACACTGAAATAACAAAGGCCTTGATTTCTACCTCCCTGCAAAAAGAGTTTAACTGCATCTAAGGTCACTAACATGCAGGTTTAACCTTCATATGTTTTATTCACAAAAAGGTATTGTCAGTTTAGGGACTGCCTGTGCTGTAGAAGCATTTGGTTTTTCAAGTGGACTCAGAATTAGCATACTCTACAAAGCAGTGCGTTATTGAAGTCAGTGGTGTTACACCAAGGTTAAATCTGTCCCTCAGTTATGTTAACCATATAAAAGCGCACACCCAAAATACAGAGCACACTGGAATCAGGCTGGCATTATTTGGATGTGGGTTGGGAGGGCCAAATTCAAAAGGAAGTGTAAAGAAATCTAAACTGGTTAAACATACAGATTACACTACTTTAAGGCCAGATCTCTTTATTGCTGAGTGGTCACATAGAAGCCAATGGTCTAACACAGGGAGTATGGCCATGCCTAGACTAGGAAAACAGGTCATGTTTTAAAAGGTTCGCTAACACCAATACAGACAGGGTTTTACACCTTGAAACACATGCTTGATGGTTGTGGTCAACCCTAAGCTTTCATCTAGTATTTTTCTAGTTTAGATATGGCCCATATCAAAATCTGGCCCTTAGGATCTCCATCATTTCTCCAAGGATACATTGCAGCCCCTTCACATCACCTCTGAACTGGGTCCTGACGTCTAGCTGAGTTATGGGAGTCTAAATTAGGGTAAATTGGTGGAAGGAAGAAAGGTATTTATCAGGAAAAGTAATACAATGGTGTGGGCTGATGACACCGATTGTGCTACTTACACTCAACTCTGAACTTGGCCCTGAGTCAGCCTCCACACCTTTCCCCCCAATATCATAGGACAGAGAGTACCCCCAATTTCATTATTATCTCCTCTCAGGTTTACTTTTTCAGTTAGCTTGGCAGTCTTAGCAGAGAGACCAGGGACAGTGAGCCATGGTACTCAACTGCCAGTCAGAACCTTCTCTTAGAGATATCTATGCATTATTCACTCAGCTCAAAATCCTGTGTCTTGTGCTCAGCCTCCTGTGCTTCAGCTTTCCCTTGAGCAGATGCCTCCTGCACTGTTGCTCCTACTTCAACCCAGAGACTAAAGTAGAGTTTATAGTCTTAGTGTCCCAATTCTACCAGGGGCAATGACTAGTGCATCTACATGGCACAGGATTCATCAGTCTTGCTCCACCCCTAAAATCTCTCTGTGTGATAACTTAGAGGGAGACACCAAGGAAATAAGTGCCCCTTGTGTGGGTGTTGATATCCTGATTGCCCTGCCCTTGTGTGTGGAACATCACCAGGTCTGAAGTAGTTTGGGATCTCCTATACCCATGCAGAGGTAGAGGGGCAGGATCTGTCCCTCGGTGCCTATTACCATCTAGTTACTCAAGCAGCACTGAAACTTGAGCCTGTGAACAGCAACAGCTCTCAGATAGATAATGTCACTTTGTTACCTGAGCTAGGATATAATCACAATCTCCCATGAAATCAAACTTTTCTCCATCGAAGCTCAAGTAATGTCCATTTCCGTACACAGTGCATGTTCCCTGGCAAGGGTTCTCTGTGCAGTTCCACTGTCTGTTGTTACATGTGCTAGGAGATGGAAGGCAAAACATTACGATCTTTACATCGAAGGTGGTTTTATATAACTCTGGGTAGGTACAGAATTATTGAAAATTTAATTTAATTCCTTTTAGTGGATCACAGAATACAGTGGCCCCTCATACTAGCAGGGTTGGACTGTGTAAGCTACTTTGAGGCCTTGCTTTAAAATTGGCTTAACAATCACAAAAAGAACATGAATGCTGAATATTGAGCGTCAAAGTTGGGCTGCAGGCAGCCAGGTCTAGTAGTTAGAGCCAGAATCCAGAGTCACAAGACAGGAATCAAAAGTCAGCAGGATCAGGATAGCAGGAGGTCAGAAGCAAAAGACAAACTGGAGATCAGAAATGAAGTTGGGAACCTGGGTCAGGATACCAGGGAGATCAGAGGCAGGAGACAAACTGGAGGTCATGAACCATAAGTCAGATGGGAGGAATCAAGCCGGGTCAGGACACTAGGATATCAGGCTCAGAGAGTAGGATGCATACAGTGTAGCAGGGTGAGCCCGGTTGTTCAAACAGCTTCCTGCTGCTCGCTTCAGCAGAACCAATCAACCCTGAGAGTGCACTAGTTGGACATCAGGGGTAGAGCCACATATTAAAGCTAGGCTTCATTGATCCTAACTAAGCTGCTGCTAGGTGGAAGGTTGGAATATAGCTGCTCTTGTAGGCCTGGGTTCAATACTGTGGATCATGTCATTGAGACATATGTGTGATTTTTACATTTTGATTAATTTGGCTGTTTAAATTGCATTAAAACAACTAATGAATTTTCCCAGTGTCACCCACATAAAGGCCTGAGACCTGATAATGGGGATTTGGGGGAAGATCACTTTGGAGAAAGCCATTTCAACATTAATGAAGCATCATGGGAAAAAGTCAGCTCTTAGTTACACAGGTGTGTATCCCATATAATTCCGTTGACTTCACTGAAATTACACCAGATTCAGATCAGTGTGACCAAGAGCAGAGTACTTAGCCTGTGAGCTCTTCAAGGCAGGGACTATAGTTTTTTCCTGTGTGTGTACAGAGCACCTTGCACAATAGGCATTGATCTTGACGGGGCATCTAGGTGCCTCTGTAACACAAATAATTAATAATGGTGGTTTGGCAGTGCACATTAATACTTAATGCTCATACAAAATGGTGATCTCCTGCCCACAGGCCAAACAGTCTTATGGCTTTTGGCTCTTCCTTAGTCTTTGTGTCCCACTGAAATGCTTGTGAGGAGATGGATATGCCATTGTCACCTAGATAGCCACACATTTACTCTTCCTGACAGATCTACATGATCTTTCTGGAAGTCTCCTCCTTGTTGAAGTGGATATCAGTCCAATGTGCTCAGCCATAAACTGCAGGCACTGCATAAATTATAGCAGGAGCTGGAGAAATTCAACTATTTCTCGAGAGCTGCATGTACAGGAGACAATGACCTGTAATGTAGGATTCTAGAAGATTTCCTCCAACTCCTCTCTGCTGGAATGTCACTCCTCATGTAAGTCCCAGCTGTGCCCAGGAGATATGGGCTTGAACTGAGGTCAGTGCTGAAACCCTTGGGGTACAGAGGGAGCCACAAAACCCTTAATTAGGTATATGTGAGCCTGGCCTGGCTCTTCCCCACTCATTTTGGGATGCTTACAGCCCACATGGACTCCAGAAGAGAGCAGTCCATGCATGCAGGTGAACACAAGGAATCAATTATAGACTCATAGACTTTTAGGCCAGAAGGGACTATCATGATCATCTAGTCTGACCTCCTGCACGTTGCAGGACACAGATCCTTGCCCACCCACTGCTGTAATAGACCCTTAACCTCTGTCTGAGTTACTTAAGTCCTCAAATCATGATTTAAAAACTTCAGGTTACAGAGAATCCACCATTTACACTAGTTTAAACCTACAAGTGATCCCCCCGTCTCATTCTGCAGAGGAAGGTGAAAAACTCCCAGGGTCTATGCCAATCTGACCCAGAAGAAAATTCCTTCCTGACACCATATATGGTGATCAGTTAGACCCTGACCATGTGGGCAAGACCCACCAGTCATATACCTGAGAAAGAATTCTCTGTAGTAACTCAGAGCCTTCCCCATCTAGTGTCCCATCACTGGCTGTCA